>NC_137694.1:63472565-65872565 GCF_964034855.1 Anser brachyrhynchus
CTTTCCTTTCCTTTCCTTTCCTGTCCTGTCCTGTCCTGTCCTGTCCTGTCCTGTCCTGTCCTGTCCTGTCCTGTCCTTTCCTGTCCTGTCCTGTCCTTTCCTTTCCTGTCCTGTCCTTTCCTTTCCCTCTCCTTTCCTCTCCTTTCCTCTCCTTTCCTCTCCTTTCCTCTCCTTTCCTTTCCTCTCCTTTCCTTTCCTCTCCTTTCCTTTCCTTTCCTCTTCTCATCTAAAAAGAAGCAAGTGAAAAAAAAACTATTTAGGTGTTACAGCAAGAGCTGTAGAATGCCCAGCTCTGTGGCCACCTAAAAAGTTTGACCTGTATTAAGTTAGCTGTAGTCTAACTGCTTTCTTTTTAGTCTCTTTAGGTGCAGTATTAAAGTTGGCCAAGTCAAATGCCTAAGTTCATTTTCAACTTTTTAAGTAGATCAGGCAGCACTCTAAGAGGACCACAGAGCTTCATGCAATATCTTGCTAAGATAAATAAGGAGATAGAAGCATGGACCAAAACAGACCATAATCACTGATCTAATAAAATACATGTTATCGTTGTCAGGTCTAGTAAAACATATGCCTGGAATACTTAAACTGAAATGATCTCCGAAGATAAACACTTATCTCCAGCACAAGTGGTGAGGTTCAAGAGGACTGCAGAATGGTAAACATAACAATTATCTGTATAAAGGGTAAAAGGGGAGCTGGGAATTCATAGAGCAATACAACCAGCTTGATCTCTGGCAAGATATATGAAGGTCTGTTCTGACAAGGAATACGGAAAGAGACTGAGAGTGCCCAGTATACTGCCTGATAAGAATTGCCTAGGTGATATCACAATGGATTCTGTCACTCAAATTTGAAAAATGCTTCTTTCATTGAAATTAAGCTGAAACAAAACTGTAGGAGAATAAAATCCCCAATTTGCCATTACCTTTGTTTCTTCACAAAAGCTCAAAGAAAAAAAGATTGAAAAAAGAAAAAAGCAAACAGGTGTTCTGTGATTTTAAGGTGAGATTTAATTGACTTTGAATTGAACTGAAAGAAAAAATACAAATGGATGAAACCAAAGAAAGATTGCCTGAAGGTATTAAAAAACATTGGTTAATTGTACTTTGACTCTTTGTACAGGAAAACTTCTTCAGTCTAATCTGGTTGCTGACTAGTTTTCAACTAGTTGCAAAGAGCAAGCATTTGCAATGTTTCCTGACTGAGGTTATTCAACACATGATTCAGCAGTTTTATGGAGCACTTAAAAGCCCTATGCTTGCTTCAAAGGCAATTTACTGTGGATGACAATGTAAAGGCAAGTAGACACAATAGCACCATATAGGACAGGGAAATCCTGTGTTTTGATCTGAGTGCCATCGCTGGCTCAGAGTTAAGTTTTGCAATAGTTCAGACCAACTTAAGTGGTTGCTGCTTCCTCCCTCATGATTATACTTTCCTTCTGCTTTCTCTTGCATCAATTCTGGTGTTTATCTGACACCTCTTCACCTGTTTTCCACAGTCTTTGCTGTGGTCCTTTCCAGCCAGTGCAGCTCTGCAGACAGCATGCCTGGGTGCCGGGCAGTGTGGCATTGGGCCAGGGCAGGCATGGCCAGGGTAGGCTGAGGCTTTGCCCACAGACACCCCAGCACAGTTCAGCCTGGCATGCCACCAGCCTTAGCTACGGCTTGGACCTGCACCACCTGAAGGGCACCTTACTCATCAGAGGAAGACTCTTGCTGCAGACTTGGAGAGAAATCAAGACCACAGTGACAGTAACTGGGTCTCCTAGCTATCATTTTCTTGCTGTTTTATGCAGTCAAATTATATTTCAGTGCATTTCAGTGGAGACTGAATCCTGTCACAGGTCTCCAGCCAGTTTCAATGCTGTCTGTTTTGTGGTGCCACACCTGCAGGTCAGGGCTTTTGTGTAACGACTGATTGAGCCAGGTCCCATGAAACACAGTGATAGCTATTCAGAAGACAAGCACTCCAGGAAGGGATTATCTTAATATTTGCATGGGTGCATTTCATATCAGGCCATTACGCTCCATTTACATGTTAAAGCATAAAAGTGGGTCATAACCTTGTATGTTGGAGTGTGGAAAGAGCTTCTCCTTTCCTCTCTCTTTCAAAGGACAAGAGGAGTCATCTTACACATTTCAAGTCTCTTCTTGCTTAAAGTTATTTGACTCAGGTCCCAGACCTGTGCTTCCTCCCTAGGGAGATGAGAAAAACCAGAAGACTTGTTGCTTGCATTGTTTCATGATCATGGATGATGTTAATTGCCCCAAAAGTAATTAATTTCAGGAATCATCCTCTTAAATTGCCCACTGAGTCAGGAACACAACCACTAAACAAGCCATAAAGATACATATCATAGGCTATTATTTCATTTATCTTGGAAGAATTGCATCACCATATATTATGTGCAGCCCAACAGATGTAAGCTGTTTGTATATCACCTGGTACCTCAAAGCCTTGGTTCTGGAGTGCAGGACAAAGCAAGCTCCTCCTTTGGACTAACTGAGGACTTCTGTGGTGGCAAGTTGCCACATCAGACCCCCAAGAAGGTACAGCCACTAGCAGGCCATGCACCGGTGGTCCATAGTCAGAGCAGTCATCCCACAAGAGTCAATAGGATTTAGGGAAGGAGCTAGTTGAGTAACTCTGTGTTTAAAACAAGGCTTGAGCAAAGTGGAGGTGTCCAAATCAAAAGCTCACCTTGTCAAGGAGGGACCTCATTAGCTGCTGCCAGGGCTCACTGGGATAATTTATGTGGAGAAACAGGGAACTGTGTTTGGTGCAGGGCCTGTGTTTGGTGCAGGACTCAAGCGCCGCAGCTCAGGAAGGCACTCTCCTTGCTCCACGACTGCCTGAGCACAGGGGAGCAGCCATTATTTACACACCAGCACCGAGGGGGAAAGTGCCTTTCAGGGTTTCATGTCACAGAGTTATTTTCTAGAGCTGGGGTGTCAGACTGTGATCCACAGTGTTCCTGCCCTTGATGAGCAATCTCTGATTACTCGTAGGACTACAGGGCCGTTGCAGCTATTTCATTTACAGCTGGCCAGCTGAACTCTAGACAGGAAAGCCGCACCCATTCTCAGATTCACTTTACATGGGATTACCCTGGTGTTCAGTGTTTTTTCTTTCACAGTTCATTTTCTGAGGGACTCCACTGGGCTTTTCTGCAGCCACGTGGTGGGAAATCAAGGAACCCCCTGCACCCACGGCCCTGTGCTAGGAGGTCCCAGTGGCAGCGGGGGAGCATGGCCTACTCCTGCCAGTCCCCTTGAGTGCCGCAGGCCAGGCCGCTGGCCCTGCTGGCAGCCAGCCACTGGGTTGCCACTGACTCACCCTGCCTGGCGGAGGGCTCCTTGGCCCCAGCATCCCACTCGCCTCAGCCTTGTCTCATTTTCCCTGCTTGCCGGGCGTGTAGTCCACATTGCTGCTGCAGAACAGATCCCCGATAATATGAATCCATTTACCCTGGAAGGGAAATCCAGTGATTTCTCTTAAAACCCAAATCTCAGTAACATCAGGTGAAAAAAAAAAAAAAAAAAAAAAACAGAAAGGTTTCAATCAAGATTTACAAGGAAAACATTTTCATGTGGGGGTGAAAAAAGTGTTACATTTTCAACTGAGCAAAATACTTTTCTACGTTTAGCTCTTTCTTTTTTGTATTATCAAAAGCAAAAGGAAGCAGAGCAGCAAAATAAAATTAATAAAATAAAATAATAAAATAAAACAGACCAGATATGTGCAGAAATCCCCAGTGATTTCAAAGTTAACACACCCCAGGTGTGGGAGAGCCACGGTTAAGCCTTTTCTGCCTGTGTGACCTACAAGCCCAGATAACTCATTGCAGCATGTCCCGCCACTATGCAGCATGACAGGACAAGTCAATCTCTCTTTCAGTATTGGTGCTGCAAATATTTAGGCCCAAGGTAACAGAACAAAACAAGACTAAATGCTTTCAAAGAGCTGTCAGGAGGGACACAGGCAGCCCACGTCTTGTTTCTAAAGAGTCTTTCTCACGAAGGTGTAACCTAACACGGCCAGGAGCAATTTGCCAGGAGCAGTTATCAGAATGCATGTGCATTAGTATAACACATTTCCAGAGGTAACAGTTTTCTTATGATAACTTTCAGCTAACAGAGTACCGCTAACCCCACCCTTCCTTGAACTAGTTCCCATTTTCTTCAGGAGAGTGGACTTGTCTCCATTCCTAGTTGCCAACATATTCATCACTTTTCCAGGAATTTAGCAAGAGGTCATATGGCCACATAAGGCAATTTCAGTGAATATGATCTGAACCCAAGAGCCTATTGACATCTAAGTTAGTAGGCTTTAAATAACATCATCAAACTACTGAAGGTATTTAGGGTATGTATTTAACTTGAAACATATTTAGGAAATAAAAACTTTCAGCCTATCACATAACAAAGGAAGAGTATTGTCTTAGCACCTCACAGGGCCTCAGATTCTGATTAAAAGGCAAAGTAAAACAAGAGGAATTAGAATAATAAATTCTTTGTTTAATGACTGGAAGTTAAGAAGTATCGTCTGCAGTTTCATGTGCAGCTACCCCTATTCCAATTGTGAAAACTAATTAAAAAAAATAGAAAAAAGTAAAAAATGCATTCAGCCTAATGGGGTAAGCACACTTTTACCTGAATACTCTTACTTCTTCCTGTTATACAGCACCTTTCATAGGTAGAAATCCTCTGTGACAGCTTGACAGTCCTTCCAGATAGCATTGAGTATTTGAGAGGTTGTGGGGAACAAGAAAAAAATGGTGGGGCCAGAGCTGATATTGATATTGGAACATTTTCCTGTTTCCTACAAAATAAACAGATAAAAATGAGGAGAGAAGAGAATTAAGCCAAAATAAAATCACTTTTGACCCTAGCACTTTATTTAATTTGCAACATTACTGCTGAGGAAGTCAAAATAATTTAACTAAAACCTGCCTCCCTCATACCAGCAACCAGGCTTTTCAAAAGCATGGTTTTAGTGCCTTGTAACTGTTTTGTAATAGCCACATTGGCCGGGTAAACCAATATGGGGTAGAAAGGGGAGGGTAATGGTGGTGTTAGGACAGATCAAGAAATAAGAGCAGGATGATGAGGAACATTCCAGGACCAGGAAGATGGCAACTGCAGGTTCACACGTTGTGAAGCCAAAGGGCCTCATTGCGGGACATCACCTTTTAGCTCAAGACAACCTGGCAGTGGTTTGGGATCCCAAAGACCCAGCAGAAGTCACTGCTTTAGTAGCCCTGCAGTCCTCAGTGTTCCCCCAGGTAAGTGGTAGCTCATGGCCAAACACAGCCTATGGAGGTGCCACAGGTAGAGCTCTTCAGTGGTATGAAGCCTATCATTTTTTTTCTCTCTTTATTTTGCCTATTTAAAAATAAATAAATAAATAAAGTCTTATTCCAAGTGCCTGGAAAATACCTCGATAAGGTGACTTCAAATTCAGTAGGCTAGTTTGAGCCCGTTGCTGGCTCCATCTTTCATGTATTTTTGTGAACAATTGCATATGAACAGGCTGAGCTGGACTTCAGCACACTTGGCAATGCAGACTTAGGCTGCTGGTAGCAAGCCAGGGGCCCAGTGTCCCAGAAGGCAAGAAACCAGCTTCTGAAACGTTTTGATGAGCTCCAGACAGATAGCAAGTCTTTAGGGCAACAGTCCCTTCCCCAGGACTTCTCGGGGAATAAGAAAATAAATGAAAGCCCCAGGCCAACTTTCATTTTAGTTATGCAGAGTTTGGGAGTGTTTTGATTAAATTTTACATAACCTTTGATTTTCAGGTGAGTAAAATGCCAGTCAAAGGAAAGAAATAACTACTGCCAGCAGGACTTGGGCAGAAAGCCCCTGTACCAGGCAGACCATGGCTGGGTACCCCATGCCCAGTTTGTAGAAGAAGATCCCCATCTCCCAAGGGGAAGAGCTTGGAGGAGTAGGGAGAGAGGGGGATGAGGGTGAGAGGAACAGGTTTTCCTCTTTTCTGAGCTGCAGTAAGTTTTCTTGGTCTCAGACACTGCAGGGGTCACCAAACAGAGCTTTAGTGAGAAGAGCATTGCTACTCAGCACAAACATAATCTCTTTAGCTGAATAGAGACAAAAAGATAAATCGCATTTCAGATGCCAGGAATGCTAGGGGGAAAAAAAAAAGAAAAAAAAAACACGGAGAGGAAACAATGGAAAGCTACTGGGTAGTCAGCTTATTAGAGCTTCACAGTTGTAAGAGGAGCACTTGGGGCTAAGACCTGCACCAGCACACCTACAGGGAATACTTTTATTGTGCTTAAAGAACATTACTCATTGAGGTCACTTGGGCAGATGATCTGGGAAGTGAAGTGATAACATGAAAAATTCACCTTCCACTAAGAAATCTGCCTCTGCAGTTGTTCTCACTGTGCCTCGGACTCAACTGCATTTCTGTATTTATGCCAAGTAGCTTTTCTCATATCATACATCTTCAGGTTTAACTGGACAAAGGGTAAGTAATAAATCTGAGAGTACAGAACAAGGGAATAAAATGCAGAACACTTATATTGTTGTCCCATCAGCCTTAGAAAACATATGGGATCTTGGCTCAAGTAACGATCAAGAAACACATTGAGCAGCATTAATTCCTCTAAAGCACTTTCTTGAGAAACAGTCTCTCTTATTTTAGCCCCTAAGTTACCTTTGTTCAATGCAAATTTCTGCCTTAATGCCATCCAAGGGATGGCTATGCTTTCAGCAGTGAAAAATTATTTGCAGAGGTAACAAACCCATTGTAACTGAAATGACAGATGGAACTACTAGCCTCAAAGGGAGGAAGTTCAGAAAACTCAAAATTTCACATTTGAATCGTTTTTGTGCATCTCTCACTCCAGCAATTCATCCTGTATTAACAACTACAACAGATTTGAGGCTCACACCTCTCTCTAAAGAAGCTTATTTGTGCTTTAACATTTCTTTCCTCTCTGGATTACAGGAGGAAATAAGATCTGCACAACCGATGTTTCTCACTGACAGGAGATTAAGGCTGTTTTATATGCAGCACAACCACAGATTTATCCAGCTTTGAAATATTTAATAGAAAAGTGTTTTCTTGGTTAGCTTTTTCTCTAAGGACTAGGCTCTGTCTACTCTGGTTGAAATATCTGAGTTATAATGTCCAGAAGGAAGTCCACGTGCTGGAACCGCAGCCAAATTTTAGCCACTTAGGCACTAGCAGGCATTGAGTGAGAGTCACGGACGTGGCTGGCATCAGGTGAGCATTGCTATCGCTGTGCAAACTTGGTACAAGCCGGAGTACTGCCCTCGCCACGCCAAACAAGAGCCATGACTGCTGGGCCAGACTCCCTGCACACCTCAGCTTCTTGTGGGCCAGCACAGGTAGTTCAGAAGTCCCAGAAGGGCAGGATGAGGCCCTTCACAATTCTGTGTGCACTTAGAGCCTTGTTCTGAAAGCCTCTCTGCAAAAAGAAGCAAGCCCTTCTTGGCCAGGGACACCCTTCGACTCAGTCTGTTTACCTCAATAGGAAATTGTTCCCAAAGCCAGAGTGTGTGTGTTGCCAGGAGCTGACTTGCAGGTTTCAGGCTTTTCAGTTCTGCCATCCTGTTGAAATTACATTCCTGCATGGCCTATCCAAGGAAATCTACAATTTCAATACAGACGAGTTGTGATTCCGATTTTCACTCTCCTAAGGTCTGTGCGAAACAAAGCACACAGTAAAATGACTGTGACTTGTATGGGGTATCATACGCATATGGAAGCATATTTTATGTTCAATATTTAAAATTGATTTATTTTTAACTTGCCATTTTTGCTACACTTGAGAAACAGTAATGGTCCTCCTCCCCCCCAGCCCCAGGCTAATTTAATATAGTTTTGTGAACAAAGCATCTGCTTCACATCTCCAAGCAAATCAGTTTAAAGTCTTTTACAGAGTGGATTGCATTAACCTTTCTAATTATTTTTCTCCTGAGAAAGCACTTCCAGAGTTCTCCTGACAAAACACATTTCACTCTTTAAGTATATTTACCACCACTAATTAAAGCCAAAATGGAACACGTGTATGCACACAGGCTTTTGTAAAAGAGGCAGCTCAACAGCAGGACTGCAAATTCTGAAGAACCTCATGGCTCGGCGCGGCCTTGGCACTGCACCTATCTGTGGCTGATAACAGATTCCACCCAGCACACTGTGGGTACTAGCTACAGATTAACCAAAACAACCAAATGCCTTGAAGTTAAGGCCTGACACTGAGAACGTGTTTAGTCCTCTTGTTAATAATAATAATAATAACAATAAAATCCTGTGCTTGCATTAAAAACAGCTGTTTGATTTGCTCCAGAGGACACTGTCCCCAGCATGGCAGGGGATCATTTTGTAAATCATCAAAACAGCCTGAGCAACATAGACAGGATCTTTAAACCCCTGAAAATAGAGTTTGTGTCCTCCTCCTTTTCTTCCCCACATTGTACACAACTCGGTTTTATGTTACTCCACAGAACAGCTAAGGCATGGGAGCAGGGTCTTCCTAAAACAAATGCCAGGACATACAGTATTTTGGGGGACCTCGGCATGCTCCCAAGGGAACGATGAACTGAAGCAGCAGTACAGCGGCTGCTGCCTTTGAAGGGATATGGAAACCAGACCGCAAACTAGAAGGGATCAGCTTTCCTCTGCCTCTGTCAATGCCATTCAGCTACCACTTGCATTTTTAGCTTAAACATACAAAGGGAAAAAAATGCTTTCACAATGGCCACGTTGAACTGAGAAACAATAGAAAATTGCTGATTTGATTCTATTATAAAACACACAGAATTATTCTGGACTAGGAACAATAGCACTAATTTCTGTTTCAACTTGGTGTAATTATAACTGTCCATTCATATGCTGAACTTACATCAAAGAACAATTTATTTTGAATAATAGCACATAATTCATCCTAACGTGTGTAATTAGAAGTGAAATGCAACATGTGCCCAGGCAGAATGGGAAGTGCAGACATTTTAATTCCTGCTTTGTAGGAACTACTCAATAACACAACTGGTAAAGATTAATCATCTATCACAGTGCAACAGATCAGGCAATATTAAATAACCAAACAAAAATCAAGCTGCTCAGCACAAAGGAAACCCATTATGAACCCAGTGGAAATTATACGTGCAAAAGCAAAATTAATTCCTGGTTTAACTCCACTGCAAAGGGAGAATAAATTGAAAAAACAACCATCAAAAATGCATTTAGGCCTCTGCTTCTGCAGTGCTTGTTGTTCCCAAAGCCAGGTCTGGAAGGCCACCAGAGAGAAGTGGTGGAGGCGTGGGGAGGAAGCCCACCAGCCACGTGTCCGCTCATGGATGCAAGTGTCCAACATCAGTGCTGAGCAGAGAGCTTGTCTCCCTGGAAGCCCTCCAGGGCCTGCTGTCACCAGCAGCTGGTACAGCAACGGTTGCGTTTTTGGGTCTTGGGAGACCTGGCTGGGTGCAGTGAGACACCCTCTGGCAAAGGGCTGAAGCTCGGCCAGAGGTGGCCACCAAGCCCTGGGGCAGCACTCCTTTATCCCCCAGTGCACACCCGGGACAGAAGGAGCAAGGGAGGGCTGGAGCCCAACATCAACCCCCCTTAGCAGGGCCAAGGGCAGCACCATGACAGGGAGAGGAGCAGGGTGGCCACATCGCCAGCTGCAGGAGCCTCCAGCAAGCCCTGAAGCACTTCAGCTGAGCCAGTACCACCTTCTTGGGGTACAATCACCCCCTCAGTGCCCACACACAGTGTGGGGTCTCCCCAGGAGTCCCAGATCTCTGCTGCTGCTGCTCTTCCCACATCATGGCTATCCAGACCCCTTAATTTCACCAGCAAAACTCTACACACCGTAAGTCTTTTTCCACCCCAAAATACTGCTGACTAGTAGGTCAGCTTCTTTTCCTCTATATTTGCACATAATTGTCATGATCCTTTAGGTAAACATTAAAAAGATACAGCATGTATAGGGCAGTGAACAAAAATAATAAATAACCTGAAAGGAAGGTACTGACAAGGAAACCATCTGGGAAGAGTAAGTCAAATACAAATGAGCAAAAAGCAGAAAGGCTTTCAACAGTTAAAGTGCAGTCTCAGGAGGAAAAATGCTGCCTGGGAAATATGGGGGTTTATCTCCTTCAAATAAAATAAAATAAGTGAAAAAACAGGAATATCACTGTGATAAAACTTCTGCATAGTGTACATGGCAAACAAGAATGATTCTAGGCTAATGATTGCCAAAATTTCTGAGTACATATATTGCCTCATAATATCTTAAGCTAGTGTTTCACTAAAGCTTTTGCAGCTGATTTACAGTCTAATAATTCTTATTACATTTAATGGATTTACTATTTATGATTTACTATTTATCTTTGAATGGCTGGTTTTAAACCCTTTTATCCTGATCATTTATCAATGTATCCTTTACTTCTGCTTGGCTATCTGTCATTCACAACACCACTGAAATTTGGCTTCAGGAACAAAGCAGAGACTCATCTCTATTTAGTATGAGGCACAAATTTTACCATACCTAGATGGCCAGCCAAGGACTTCAGAGGAAGAAAGGTCTCCCACTTTTTCAGTGTTTTTACCATGGAACAGTAGCCACACAAAGTAAAAACAATTGTGACAAAAGGCTGAAGAGATCCTAGTGGGACAAAGACCACCTTTCCTTAATGTCTCAGGTAAAGAAAGTTTATCTTAAGTATCTTTTCCTCAGCTGTCATCTTCCTCCCACCTCACTTGATTTTTTCACATTCTTCCCATTCCCCAGCTTCGACCTTTTTGATCCCAGTACTTTCCCTTGGTTTGAGCTGAAACAATACTTTACTGAGGGCACGTGGCTCTGAAGATCTCCACTTCTTATAGCTGGGAGAGGGTAGGAGCAGAGGGCTTTTCTGAGGCTGTTGTGACCAGAGGCCTGGGATGCAGAGTGTCAGGGAACCAAAAGCAGCAAACCACAGAAAGAGAAGGTGGGCTTAAAACATTTGTCACTCCCTAACAAACATCTCAGCAT
This sequence comes from Anser brachyrhynchus, assembly GCF_964034855.1. Taxonomy (NCBI): domain Eukaryota; kingdom Metazoa; phylum Chordata; class Aves; order Anseriformes; family Anatidae; genus Anser; species Anser brachyrhynchus. The sequence goes on from NC_137694.1 coordinate 63,483,595, forward strand.
GTTTTGGAAGCAACAAAGAGATGCTCTGAATTACCATGGTTTTAATAGTGCTTGAGGGCTGTCCTAGCAGCTGCCAAATCTGACTGTGCCATGTGCAGGCAGCATCCTCCTGAGTTTGTTGCTTTGGTTTTTTAAAAGTTGGCTCCTGAAGTTACTTGTGCTCTTCCTCTTTACTCAAGTGTGTTGGACCTAAGAAATGTCAGCAGGCCATAGGCCACAGTCCAAGTCTCTGGAACACAGATAGCAAAGAGCCAGCTGCATTGGTGTTAGCTAGCTGGGAAAGTCTCCAACAGTGGGGTTAATCTCCCCAGGCTTCGCTCTTACCTCCTCACATGAGCTTCAGTGTATTTTAAAAGGGCTAGAAGGCTGTAGTTCTGTATACCTATATCTGTATATATGTGTATATGAATCCACTTATTTTTATATACATATTTTTGTAAAAAAACTTTCATAAGTATACGTACAGATATAACCTAAAAGGTTGTATAGTAATCATGGTTATTACTAATGGGTGTTAAAAAGGATCTGCTGCTTGTGTGTAACCACAATATCAAAGCCACACGTGCAAGAGGCTCCTCTAGCCACCGCTGTTAATGAAACTGCTATTTATAGAAAGTATGTTTGTTTGTGTGCTCATAGTAAAGACCGAATAATGAATTCCTCGGGGTTATTTGAGGTTCACACAAAAATCAAAGTGCTTACCCAGCTGCACCTGGACTTCTTCCCTACTATTTGGCAGCCAGGAGTTATCCTGGACTCTAAAACAGTTTGTCTTGTTTGACATTAAAGTTAAGCAATGTAAACAGCTAACAGCACCCTACAGTAAGTCATACTGGTAGGATACACATTGTACTGAGGAACAGTCTCTCTCCTCACTTGCAAGGAAAACTAAGTAATAGCAGAGGGGGAAATACAGGGACATTGTCTGCCTCGTTGTTAATGTCACTGTAGTCCCAGAGAAATGAGGAGAACTGCCTGTTGCCTGTGTGTTTCAGCAGGTTAAGGACATCTTTAATTCTCCATTACCCAAACCATGATGGAGCAGCTTCGATTTCCATGGATGTCTCCCAGCTTGCGATAGCTGCATAGTTAAGGAACAGCAAAGGGAAGGTGAAAATTCAGACAACCCCCACTACTCTGCAGCTCAGGGGACAAAGGCCATATATTTAGCTGATAACAAGAGTGAGCATAGGCTGACCCAGCCAGCGCCTGCAGTAGTTTACTCCTGGTATTGATGGCAGGCGTTATCACTTGGAGTGATTCACCGCTGAGAAGCTGGTATGTCTGGCTGCTCGTCAGTCTCTGCTGGGTTGGCCTGGCCAACATCACAGCTTCACAGCTCAAACAAGGTTTGGGCTGACAGATACTTCAACCCGACACTCACTGCAGCTTGCAGCCAACAAAACCCACTGCCTCTCAGAAACTTTGTGGTTCTGGGCTATCGATTTTTACCATCATCACGTGGAAGTGCTGAAGTGTCCTTTCAGTGTTGATGACTCCAGCTGCAATGAAGCTGACTGTGGCTAGCTTCAGGCAGGCAGGAAATGGCTTTAGCCTAAGGGCTCGGAGTGAGATTTCAGAATGGGCCAACAACAATTGCTGCAGAAGAAGGTGGGCACATTTCAGGCAACAGAGAAAATAAAATGCATTCCGCTGAGGCACTCAGTATCCCCAGACATCCTGTTCTTCGGTGAAGGACCTGCCTTTCCCACTCAGTCCCCACAGTATGCATCCAGGCTGCCCAGCACTTTGGGGAGCCACATGTGGGGATGAGGGCAGCCCCCCCAGCCCCTCTAAGAGCAGGATGCACACACAGAACTACATGCTGTGCTTAACTCCCGAATGCGACCTACATATGTGGGTCTCAACTATATCTCTGCAAGCGTGCTGCTTGTTTGCTGCCCTCCCTGGACACACCAAAGTCCTCTGGCTTTGATATCCTCAGTTCTTGTCTTTTGTGATTTTTTTTACTGACAGAGACTTATACACCACTGCAAGCCCATTCGTTGTGCAGGGCTTTGTTTTACTGTAAGGATAGACATAAAACTTGCACTGGTGTCAGTTTTCCTGTGCTTGAGCTTTTTGACATAAACACACAGATGTGCAACAGGAATTTAAAGAATTTCTTAAGCTTCTGCCGATAAGGGCAGTTAGACATTGCATCTGTATACAAAAAGGTCCTGTATTGTGCAAAACCCTCAACTACTTCTTGGACTGTTTCAATAAACACTGACATTTCTCTCTGCAGTTTAGACTATGGCTATGGCTGTCCCTCATTTCCCATAGTTTCTTCATATTCCATGTCTGTAGAACTTACTGCTTCACTTCTTCTTTAAAGTACACGTGCATTTGGGCACAGACCACCTTTATTTTTGCTGTAACTGAGCCTTGTAACAATGCATTTCTTGTAACAGAAGGAAAAAGTGGCTTTCCTCTTAGTGAGTCTGCTCTTGAAGCAGTTTTCCTTTCAAACCTGTCAGAAACATTAATTTTAAGCTTTCTCCTCTGAATCCCATTCAGTCCTCATTCTGATGTCTCCATGATGTCTGACAAATCAGATTAGATACAATATCCCCTTGATAGACAGCAAATCTCTAAACATGATTAGATTAGAGCATCCTGAATTTTTTTTTGGCATTTGGTACCATATCCTCCTCATCAACCGTTCACCAGCCACCTACTTTTCCACACCATTTATGAGTATTTCAAACATCACAGAGCTTAATGTCGATCCTTAATGGATTTCCCCTTCACTGTGAAAGATGAGCATTTTTCCCTGTGTTTTATCAGTATTTGCAGTTTGCCTTATCATGTATCTGGAGAAGTCCAGATACATGATAAGGCAATCTGTATCTCCAGAAGTGACATGTTGGGGGAACTCCCACAAGGTCAGAAGATGTTGTGTAGAAACCCACTGCCCAACTTCCCCTTATCAGGCAGCAATACTAAGGCACAGGGAATGAACAGTTTAGATGGAGCGTGCTGGCTAACAGTTCCTGGGAAAAAAAGAAGAGCATCTCCCTTCCAGGAGAGGAGCAAGAATGTAAATAATTAAACCACGAACGATCATATTAACCGCCTTTGAACACCAAAGACAGCTCTTTGATTTAAATATATACTGAATACCTTAAATGAAAAACATAAATGTTCAATACAACAATTGTTCAGTATCCATGGCCGCATGCACACAACAAAAATGAACTACATGGTAAATGAAGAGAAAGCATCATCATGTTACATATAAATACCAAGTGCTGCAAAACGTTCTAGGGTTCTCATGGAAATATAGAGAGATGCTGTTGCTACTAAGTTTACTAAGTTTGAAAACTAGATTTCTTAGATTTTGAAAACTACATTTTGAGGTGTGAAAGAGAGGAAGAGAAAAGGGGGCTTAGGGGGAGAAAGGAATATTGTATCATCTGTGTGATATCTTAAGTGAGATATTCTCATCCACCTCACTGAAAGTTTTTATATGACAAGTCAAAGCAGCATGACATCTCCTGTTATCAGATAAACACAAACTATGTTTTTAGCAGGACATATTTGGACATTGCTATTTAAGGTCAGTTAAAGCCTATCCACTGACCTCATCAAAAGCTGATTCTCAGCTCCGCAAATGCAGAACAGAGAGAGAGGGAAGACTGGAGGAAAGTGGGTAGAATTAAATTGGTAAAAATTTAAATTTAAATTGGTTAAAAAAAAATAGGTAAAAACCTTGGTATGGTCCTTGGAAGATTTTAGAGTCGCCAGGAAGATTTTTCTGGGTTGTGCCTGGCAAGAGGAGCAAAAATATTTCCGTAAAAGCTGGGAAATAGCTTTCCATGACTGTTTCCAAATGTTTACATCCTTCTATCCTTTCTACCTTTTTCATACCCTACCCACACAAACGGGCACCAAAAGTCAGGAAAAAAAAAAAGAAAAAAAGAGTGATTAAGTGATTGCTACAGGAAGTAGTGCAATAGAAGTGCTCATTCACAGAGGAGAATTTACAGTACAAAAAAAAAGAAAGGCTTTTCTTCTGGAAGAAGAGTATGTGGTGTACAGTCTCTCTCCACACCACCGTACTTTAAGGCTACCAGTCATATTCTGCTTCCCTCTTCCTCTTCTAAATTCTCCTTTTCCAAGCAAACATATTATTCTGTACAATCACTCTTGTGAGGGTCACATCCAAAAAAAAAAGTATGTTAATAAGAGCATGAAATTATCGTCTCCTTAATTTGACACTACAGAAAAATTTAGGCATACAGAAATAGTACGTGAATAATTTTTTACTGTGACAGCAAGCCTAGTTAGCCTTCTGCTCATAAAGCCAGCCCCATGTGATCTGTGAGAAATGTCTGGAATCAGGGTTTATGTCTAACACTTCTCCCACGAGCTGGCAAATGCAGTAAGAGAAAGCCATAAGGGAAAGGCAGTAGGCACCCAGTTCCTCAAACATCATGTCCCAAAGCTCACTATTAAAGCTTCTTTTGTGTCTGTGGGCTGTACAGTATGCAAGCAAGAAAGTTGATATATGCATACAAACAACCCCCAGAAGCAGAAGCGACTTGAGGGATCACTTGTTTCCCAGAAGAAAGCTTCTGCTGTCAGCATTGCAGACAAAGTTTGTTTATCCGCTGGCAGAGCAGGGAACTTGAAGTTTACAGATAGGGTTAGAGATATATCGCAGCCCAGGTGCCTTTCAAAATTATGTGCCTTTGTTAGACACAAGTCCCTGCTTGTGTTAATTGTTGGATTCAGCGGTCAGTGTTACGCAGAGGACAGATTATTAGCCAGCTGCTTCCTTCAAGCTTTAGGAATTATGAAACCTGAATTCGGAGAGGACAAGGGGATGCGTGTGCCAATGTCCTTGTCAGCAAAGTGTTTGAACTGAGCTGGGCCAGCAGTGGGCCTGCAGAAGCAGTTGTGTGAAACACATGGCAGACCCCAACAGATCTGAGAGCCTGAGCCCGCAGGTCACACACACAGTTTCACCTCCAGTCACTCTGACAGCCACTCACGTCTCAGAAGTTATTTACTTTTTCAAGACTACTTACTGTGTTACTCTCTTTTACATTCGTATTTTCTTCTAAACCACAAACTTGTACATATCTGGAAGATTTATGTGCTAGCACACTGACTTCACATTGTGTTGCCTGATTGAAAATAAGATTTCCCGTAAAGCGCTCAAAGGAAAACCGATACCATGTCAAGAGAAGGTAGAAACAGGCTGTTATCTCTTTTGTGTGAAATAATAAAATGCACTTCCATAATAACTTCTCCATGTCCAAATAATAAGGTGGTGAATATAATGATGTAAGATACCTGTCAAGTCCACCCTCTGTTTCTTATGCTACAAGTATTTTTAGTCTATTTTATTTGAATGAGGGGGGGAAAAAAAGAAAAAAAAAAAAAAAAGAAATAATAATAACAAAAATTTTCTGTAAAGCTGGGGCTTTAACCTCTAGTGTAAGAAGTAATGCTGCAATAGAAAATGTCTTAAAATACTTTCTCCATTAAAATTACAACAGGAGTCCTTAAAAATGCATGTAGAAAACAGGCGTATTACTGCTTTTCCTATGGCTGCAAATGACACAAACACTTTTAAGTAAAAGAAAGGATGGAAATAAACTATTTCCACCTAACACCACCTTAGATCCACTATTAAATGTACTTGTAATGCAGGAAAACAAGCATCAGCCATGCTGAGAAGTGAACAAGCACTTGGAAGACAGAAGCAGAACTTCAGGAAGTGAAGCAATCAGCTCTAGGAAATCCACAAGCACAGCATGCCCCGGCCCCTTTGGACCTCAGGAAGGCCAGGAGCTATGGTCAGGAGAGGACCCATGGTGGGACAGCTGGAGATGTCCCCAGTGCACCCCCTTTTCTAAGATATTTTGCTTTTAACAGCAGCCGACTTCCTAGCACATCTCTCAATGACTACTGAGACACTTAAATACAGATAATATTATTAATAATAATAGTGACATTAGAAGTATAAATTATTGAGCCAGAAAATCATCTTAGTCTTCCTTAGCTACTGCTTGAAGTCAGTTATGCAGATGTGGAGCAAATATCACATACTGGCAAACAAGGAGTTATATCCTGCAGTAACGCTGCAAATATATTTACTTAGCTAATACTGCAAAGCCGAACCTCCGTCTAAGTTATGAATGTGAGCAAAATTTAGTATATTAAGCTCTTGGATTGCCACCTCGTGGCTAATGCACGCATAACTTCACTTTGGTGTGGGGAGGAGAGGTGATAAGGAATTCCGTGTGCTGCATAACAAGCAAATAAACGCTGGCATAAGTCAAGGCAGAATTTTATATATAGTTATATTTAACAATGATACTTTGCAATGGAATGAGACTCTTCTCCACAAGAAAAATATCTATCAAATACTAAGCGAAAACTTAAGTGCAAAGTGAACACATAAGTTACCACCACTGGTGTGATGTGTCGGTTGTGCAGTCCTCACTTAGCCTGGCACTCTTGTCAGTGGGACACAAAAGAGACATATCCTAAAAAGAGAGTGTTGCCACCAATAAGTAACAAAGCTTCAAAATTACTTCAGTTAAGTCACCTTTCTGGGAAATTCTCCCTATAGTTTTCAAGGCCTCAGGGTGATGCAAAATTCAATTGAGACAGAGATGATTGTGGTTTATGGGAAATGTTACCTTCTTTTGAGAATTAGATCCCACAATACTGTAGTGTCTGAATTTGGTTACGTACATCTCCATTTGAGAGCAGGGAAAGGCAAAGTTTCCATGGAGCCAGTAAAGAATGAGGAAGAAAACATAGGTGGAGGAGTGTATAGGAATGCCAGTGACATTAGTTTTTGCCAGTGTACCATGTGGGCACAAAACAATCTCCACAGAAGCCTTTCATACTAGTCTTTTATACTTACTTTAATTTCACATAGCAGTTCTGGACTCTCCAAGTAATTTCCTTCAAACCACCAAGGTGATTATACATGTGAATAGGCAACCAGAGGGAGCTTCAGTTTTCATACACAGTTTTGGTTTCCTCCTTTCCTTCAGTGTCAGCATCATGCAGAATTGAGAATCGGACAGCCAGGATAAAGGATTCCTGCTTGAACAAATCAAGTGGAAAAAATAACATCCTCATTCTCACTATTATCTCTTGCTAGTTCTTATGCTAGTTTGTGTTATTTGCCCAATTGTCTTGCCAGGAAAACAATTATCTTTTCACAGCTATCCTATTTATCACAAGAAAGACTAAACCTTTACTATCGGTTCTGTATTTTTTGTGCAAATGCTCACAAAAATGCCTGAAAAAAATCATTTTCTAACAAGGCTGAGATACGTGACTTTGTGATTTATAGGAAGAGGATCACATACAAAGCCTGATGATTTTGTAATAAAAAGGCTCAGCACCTCGATCATCTCTAACCGTATCCACATTTCTACATAAGCTCAACTTGTCTTCTAATAGGACTCAGTCCTGAACACTTTCTATCGCCCCTTGTTACATTATTGGGATGCCATAACACGGTCAAGAGAGATCACCTTAGGCTTTGTCTAATTCTTTTAAATGAATGGTTCTTAGAACAAATAATTTGACAGTTGCAGTACGGTGGTACACCATGAAAAGGTACACAAGATTTTTTTTCCTATCTCATTGCATTCACATAATGCCCAGTATTCAATGGCCACTGCTGCTACAATAGTGCAAAAAGTAAATTATGCTGTCACTGGATATAGTTCCCTTACAAGGCTGGTAGATGTACCACATGGTACCTAATTAGAATCACAGAGTAATTTTGATCTGAAATGGTAATCTGGAGGTTATGTAATCCAACTCCCTGCTCAAAGCAGGGCCAGTTTCAATATACAATCAGATTATTCAGTTCTTAGATAACAGTGGACCACCGTGAAGTATTCAATCTATAGTTTTACACACCATTCTCAGATAACCTAGAGTACAAAAAGCTTTCTATAAAAGCCAAACACTGTGTGGCATTGAAGATAAAACATTTAATGTTTATGCATTCACAGCTAAAATTAAGCTGAGTTTTATTTTTGTTGTGGAAATAAGAAAATTAATGAAAGACAAAATATGAGCTTCAGTCATATCAAAAAAGCACAATGGTCCTTAGAGCATCTGAAAGCAAAGCAATTAAAGCACCCATGGCAAGCTTCAAGGCCAAAATGCAAAGCCGGTCACTCTTGTTCTGGGCAGAAAGGACTCAGGAGCTCTGATTCACAAGCTGCCATGGTTGTGCTTTGCACAGACAAAGGTTTGTTTTCTCGTGAACACCAGATGTCATCCCTAAACCTTTCGTTATGTGAATGAGTTCATAGCCTGGTGTTCTGCTGTGACATATCCAAAGAAGATCCACAACACTGAAAAAGTCTTGCACACGAGAGGCTGTGATTGGCAGAGCAGCACGCTGGGCTTGCTGCTGCCTGCGATATGCTCTATTCTCACGCTACACATGTACAAATTTGAAAAATGTCTTCAGAGGCACTCACATAACAAATCATGCTCCCCAGGTGAGTAACAGCTCCAAGGAGGAAACATTACCACTGCCCATGCCATCTATTAACATTCTAGCTACAGACAAAAACATTTTTTTTCCAGTATGAATATATAAATATTGTTTCACCCATGTGTTTCACCTGCTCTGTTCTGTTCCAAAAAGCAATGATAAATCCGGCTAAATGGTTCAAATTAAGTGCATCACCAGGATCACGTAAAGTAAGAGGAACTGTGTCTGTTGAGTACCCCCAGAAAAGACAAAGAGAGACCAGCCACTCTTTGCCTCATAGAATGATTTGCTATTTTAAGTCACAGGAAAACACTGTCTTCACAACATTTCTATATGTAGACAATTTAACATCACTTTATCCTCACCATTCAAGTAGGGAAAGCAAACACAACATAATGCCACTGTTTGCTGGCAAACTCCTTGCATTCTACTATGTGGCTCATTAACAATTAGGGTACATTGGTATGCCGCATTGATATGATAAAGTGATGGGGAAAAAAAAAAAAGGTAAATTGACACTTAGGAATCTAGTAGGTAGAACGGACCACCTAACTCATCAGGTTCACATTGCCACAAAAGTATGCTCTCATGCAATAAAGGTTTGATGGATGTCATTAGAGATTTTTAAGGATAACTCTCAGTAATATAAATGGGCAAAAATATTTCCTGGCAATAACAACCTGTAACCTTCCTGGTCAGACTGGGCATGACACTCTGGTGACTCCTCCATAAGACGAGCTAGGAACGTATTCAAATCTTCTTTTCTAAGCGTAAGCATGGATGATGACAACCTGAGCAGGTCCATATAAACAAGTCACAAGTAGCAGGTAAATTCAAATAGATTCATGCTACAGAAAAGACACTGTGGATTACTGCAGTTCTGGCAATACGGCTGAGTATTTGGGCAAAAGAAAATATAGAAATAATAGAATAATACATAGATATTTGTTTATAAAAATCATATACAGATTAACTGTCAGAAAATACCTCGAAGTGAGACAAAGAAAAGTTGGTGCTGGTGTGGCCTAAGGAGCACACACCAGTTCCTGCTATGCAGCACTGAGCTTGTTAGCAGCCATAAAGCAACACCACCATAAAAACAACAAATCTAATAAACCCCACGAAAAGTAACACTCAAAGAAAAGGCCGGGGCTGTGATTAACCTCCTGCTGCTCACTGTATCTACAAAGAAATGATCAAACTCCTGTTGTGAGGTCTTGTTTTTGGGCTGTGGTTAACCTCCTGCTGCTCACTGCATCTACAAAGAAATGATCAAACTCCTGTTGTGATGTCTTGTTTTTGTATTATTTCCTGAAGCCAAAGATGTGTTTCAGTTAACTATATTGAGATGATTAACTGGAGCAAAGAGATGCAAACCATCCTCCATGTCCTAGGCTCCAGAAGGTCTCTCCCAAGATTAAACTAAACTAAACTAAACTAAACTAAACTAAACTAAACTAAACTAATAAAATAAAATAAAATAAAATAAAATAAAATAAAATAAAATAAAATAAAATAAAATAAAATAAAATAAAATAAAATAAAATAAAATAAAATAGTTTTTCTTCTAATTTACTATTGTAACTGTAGCGAAGAGAACACTGTAGTAAAGAGAATAGTTGTGTGTGCGTGCACATATGAACATATAATTTAGTTGTGTTTATTCACATTTCAGAAATAATGAACATCCTTTACCCAACATAAATACATAGAAAATGAAAAGGAACATCTAGTACTTTGGACTGTCAACCCCCTTTTATTTTTACCAGCCACCATAATAAGACTTCAGAAAAAAAAATAAATAAAAATTGTACCGTCCCTGTTAAGTACACAAGTACCAATCTAATGAACTAAAGTCCTTCACAGATTCTTTTCTTACAAAGTACCATTAGCACAACCATTAAATATTTCTCATCCGTAAATATTTCATCACTGATGCTTAATTCACTTTTTGTCGTTGTTGTTTTGCAGTATTTTCCTCCAAAACTTGCTCTCCTTTCCATCGTGTTGTTCCACAATGAAATAGAACAGAATAATTCCACACTTCACTTACCCACAGGTCTGTTAGCAAAAAGTCTTCAGTGATAATGACTTTTGAACAACAAAACAAACACTTTAAAATGCCTTCTTGGTCACCTGTAAATTGCAGAGTCACATAAACACTTGGTTTTCCACTCAGTACTACCCTGGAAGCATGCTGTCATTATTTGTGTGCCATGTGGAGGTCAGTTTGGTGGACTAGAGGTGGCCAGGCCAATGAGAAGTTGGCCTATCATGCCTACACACACACAAATCATAGAATCATAGAATCATAGAATATCCTGAGTTGGAAGGGACCCTTAAGGATCATCAAGTCCAACTCTTGATACCGCACAGGTCTACCCAAAAGTTCAGACCATGTGACTAAGTGCACAGTCCAATCTCTTCTTAAATTCAGACAGGCTCGGTGCAGTGACCACTTCCCTGGGGAGCCTGTTCCAGTGTGCAACCACCCTCTCTGTGAAGAACCCCCTCCTGATGTCGAGCCTAAATTTCCCCTGCCTCAGCTTAACCCCATTCCCGCGGGTCCTGTCACTGGTGTTAATGGAGAAAAGGTCTCCTGCCTCTCGACACCCCCTTACGAGGAAGTTGTAGACTGTGATGAGGTCTCCCCTCAGCCTCCTCTTCTCCAGGCTGAACAGGCCCAGTGACCTCAGCCGTTCCTCGTACGTCTTCCCCTCCAGGCCTTTCACCATCTTCGTAGCCCTCCTCTGTACACTCTCCAACAGTTTCATGTCCTTTTTATACTGTGGTGCCCAGAACTGCACACAGTACTCGAGGTGAGGCCGCACCAGCGCAGAGTAGAGCGGGACAATCACCTCCCTTGACCTACTAGCAATGCCGTGCTTGATGCACCCCAGGACACGGTTGGCCCTCCTGGCCGCCAGGGCACACTGCTGGCTCATATTCAACTTGCTGTCTACCACGACCCCCAGATCCCTCTCTTCAAGGCTGCTCTCTATCATCTCATCGCCCAGTCTGTACGTGCAGCCAGGGTTTCCCCGTCCCAGGTGCAGGACCCGGCACTTGCTCTTATTGAACTTCATGCGGTTGGTGATCGCCGAGCTCTCCAACCTATCCAGATCCCTCTGCAAGGCCTTTCCACCCTCATTCGAGTCCACAACTCCTCCAAGTTTGGTGTCATCAGCAAACTTGCTCAAAATACCTTCTATTCCTACATCCAGATCGTTTATAAAAATATTGAAAAGCACCGGCCCTAAAATGGAGCCTTGAGGGACCCCACTGGTGACCGCCCGCCAGCCTGACGCAACCCCATTTACCATAACCCTTTGGGCCCTGCCCGTTAGCCAATTGCTCACCCATCGTATGATGTTTTTATTTAGCTGTATGGTGGACATTTTGTCCAGTAGGATCCTATGGGAAACCGTGTCAAAAGCCTTGCTGAAGTCCAAAAAAATCACATCAGCTGGTTTCCCTTGGTCCATCATACGGGTGATCTTATCATAAAAGGAAATCAGGTTAGTTAGGCAGGACCTGCCCTTCACAAACCCATGCTGGCTGGGACCAATGACTGCTTTGTCCCCCAGGTGCGCCTCAATAAGTTCGAGAACCATCTTCTCCATGATTTTACCAGGCACTGACGTGAGACTGACAGGCCTGTAATTGCTAGGGTCTTCTTTCTGACCCTTCTTGTAAATCGGCACAACATTTGCCAGCTTCCAGTCTACCGGGACCTCTCCAAATTCCCAGGATCGTTGAAAAATAATTGAGAGAGGTTCCGCGATGACGTCCGCCATCTCTTTCAGCACCCGGGGATGAATCCCATCCGGACCCATGGACTTGTAGGGATCCAGGTGGAGTAGCAAATCCCGCACACGTTCAGGGTCGGTTGGGAGTTTGTCATCCCCACCGTCCCGGTCCTCTAGCTCAGGGCACCCTGGGTCCCGAAGCCCATCATCAGCATTGAAGACAGAGGCGAAGAAGGCGTTAAGCGTCTCTGCTTTGCCTATGTCATTGTCTGTGAGGAGACCTTCCCTATCAAGGAGCGGCCCTATGTATTCTTTAGTTCTCCTTTTTCCATTCACATATCTGAAAAAGCCCTTTTTATTTTCTCTCACAGACACAGCCAGCTTCAACTCTAGGTGTGCTTTGGCCACACGAATTTTCTGCCTACAAACACGAACAGCATCCCTGTATTCTTTCCATGACACCTGGCCCTCCTTCCAGTAGCGAAACACTCTCTGTTTCCGCCTAATCTCCATTAGAATGTTCCTGGTCAGCCACGCCGGCCTCCTGCCCCGCCTGCCTGACTTGCGATATTTAGGAATTGCTTGATCTTGTGCTTCTAGGAGGCATCGTTTAAAGAATGACCAGCACTGGTGGACATCGAGGCCTTCAAGAGCAGTTTCCCAGGGGACCTTGCTGACTAGTTCCCTGAGCAGCCTGAAGTCCGCTTTCCCCATATCTAGGGATGAGGTTTTGGTGGCACTTTTCCTTCTGTCACCGTAAATTTTGAACTCAACCACTTCATGGTCGCTTTGACCAAGGTGGCCACCAATCACCACATCTCCCACCAGACCCTCTCTGTTTTCTAGCAACAGGTCTAGGAGGGCACCTTTCCTAGTTGGCTCCGTTAGCACCTGCACCAAGAAGTTATCATCTAGGTGCTTCATGAACCTCCTGGACTTGCTCGTGTCAGCCGTGTGGCACTCCCAGTTAACGTCTGGCAAGTTGAAGTCCCCCATAAGGACAAGGGGAGTTAATCTCGAGGCCTCTCTTAGTTCTGTAAAGAATAATTTATCGGCGCTATCGTCCTGGCCAGGCGGTCTGTAATAGACTCCCACAACGACATCCCCTTTATTCATTCGTCCCTTAATCCTTACCCAGAGGCTCTCAACTTTGCCATCACCGACCTGAAGTTCCACACAGTCCAGCCCCTGCTTCACATACATCGCCACCCCACCACCTCGCCTACCCTGCCTGTCCCTCCTGAAGAGCCTGTAACCATCTATCGCAACACCCCAGTCACAGGACTCATCCCACCAGGTTTCGCTTATGCCGATGATATCGTAGTTGCAGGACTGGGCCAGGAAATGCTCTCCCCTACTTAAAATGATTTATTAAAAGAGAGTTTTTATCAGTATTATTATTTAACACTGTTCAGACCTAAACAAAAAAAAAAAAAATCTTTCCCAGTCTGTGTTAACTCCTGTGGCATTAATCTAAATACCTTCTCCTATTTTACTTCTGAAATGCATACTCTGCCAGTACTTATCTGTGTGGTCAATACACAGAGCGAGACTGTCCAAGACTGGAAGGGCTTGTTACAAAAGCTATGCAATTTCTCACCAAATCACCAAAAGAGTTGATATAATTTTCCATACTCAAACTTGCTGTTAACTACTATTGACTTCCTCCTACTGCAGGGCTTCATGAAAGCATCAAGCCATAGTAACCATATGGGATTTCAAAGGCTTTTTCAGGGTCTTTTAGAACTCCCGCTGCATTGAAGTAGACGCATTGCTTTGTTGCAGTGAAGCAGAAAGTTAATCAAAAGGAGTGGACAGTTCTGGGAAGCGGTAGAAGAAACAAGAACATTATTTTGCTGGTCTAGAAGTTCCTTGAGGTGGCACATGACTTGAGCAAGCTATTCCCATCATGCTGCCATGCCAGCAGAAGTGATTTAATTCAAGAATACAACCAGAGAGAACAAGGAAGTCAACAGCAGGTAAAACACAAAGAAACGGAACCCAATTTCTGATTAATCATGTCAAAGACAGTGTTTTAAGCAGGTCCAAATTTAGAAAGTTCACGAATTCTAGAGTTCTTAAGTTTTAAAATTCTAAGTTTGTAATCTTACTAATTTCAGTTTAATGGCCTGGTATCAGTTCGGCCCAAGTAACTACTCAAAGCTGGAGACCCGATTTCCAATGTATTTGAGAAGGAAAGTAATGTGAAACCCTGGTGTTTTGGGATGGCGGATTGGGAAAAAGTGAAGAACGAGCCAAAACAACGTTCTTTTATGTGGATTTTCTTTAATACCCTGAAAGATAAAGGCACACAAGAGATAGTCCTGCACCACTTTTACCGTGGACTATTAAAATCTTTTATTAATTGGTAACAGAACACACAACATCTTCACGTCATGTAACTTTAATCATAGAATCATAGAATATCCTGAGTTGGAAGGGACCCATAAGGATCATCAAGTCCAACTCCTGGCACCACACAGGTCTACCCAAAATTTTAGACCATGTGACTAAGTGCACAGCCCAATCTCTTCTTACATTCAGACAGGCTTGGTGCAGTGACTGCTTCACTGGGGAGCCTGTTCCAGTGTGCAACCACCCTTTCGGTGAAGAACCTCTTCCTGATGTCCAGCCTGAACTTCCCCCGCCTCATCTTAACACCATTCCCGCGGGTCCTGTCACTGGTGATAACGGAGAATAGGTCACCTGCCTCTCCACTCCCCGTTGTACCGTTTGTACCGTAACGCACCGTTTATGAAAAAAAATAATAATAAAAAAATCAGGGCAAGGCTCCTAGAAGGGGCATTCTGTAACCGAACTCACTGCGGGGGCCCCGCAGCGCCCTCAGGCGGCCTCCGCCGCGGCTGAGGCCGGGCCCGCCCCTAGCAGCGCCCCGCCCCGCCCCGCCCCGCCCCGCCCCGCTCCCCCATCGTGCCCCGCACAAGATGGCGGCGCCCGCGCTGGGGCGGCGCTGCGGACGTGCGGCGGGGCTGCGGGGCGGCCTGCGCCGGGCCCCGCTCCCGGCCCCGCTCGCGGCCCCGCTCCCGGCCCCGCGGCCTCTCCACGAGCGGGCGCCGCGGTCGCGGAGCTCCGCGGGCCTGCTGGCGGCGCAGTGCGAGCGCGGCCTGTTCCAGGAGGTGTTCCCGGGGCAGGGCGCGGAGGAGCAGCTGGCGGCGCTGCTGGAGCCGGGCCGCCCGCCCGTCACGGCGTACTGCGGCTTCGACCCGACGGCCGACTCGCTGCACGTCGGCCACCTGCCGGCCGTGGCGGCGCTGCTGCACTTCCAGCGGGCGGGCCACAACGTCGTGGCCGTGGTGGGCGGCGCCACGGCGCGCCTGGGCGACCCCAGCGGGCGGCTGCGCGCTCGCGAGCCGCTGGCGGCCGAGCGGGTGCGCGACAACGCGCGGGCCCTGCGGCTGTGCCTGTGGCGGCTCTTCGAGAACCACCGGCGGCTCCTCTGGGCGGGCGGGCCCGGCCTGGGGCGGGCCGAGGTGCTGGACAACGCCCGGTGGCTCGGCCGCCGGCCGCTGCTCGGCTTCCTGTGCGGCGCCGGCGGGCGGCTGCGCATGGGCACGCTGCTGAGCCGGCAGGGCTGCCGCGAGCGGCTGCGCAGCGCCGAGGGCATGAGCCTGGCCGAGTTCGTGTACCCGGCGCTGCAGGCCTACGACTTCCTGCACCTCCACCGCCGCCGCGGCTGCCGCGTCCAGCTGGGGGGCGCCGACCAGATGGGCAACATCATGTCCGGCTACGAGCTCGTCACCAAGTACGGCGGGGGCCGGGGAGGGAGGGGGAGCCCGGCTCCCACCCTGGCAGGGCGGTGTGGTGAAGCTCTGCTCGTCTGCGGAGTCTGGTGCGAGTGCTGCAGAGCTCACAGAGCGTGCAGGCACGTCAGTATGCGCTCAGTGCGTGCTACTGCAATGTCAGCACAGAAAGCGAGCGCTACAGGTGTCCCAGCCCCGCGAGCAGCATCGGTTAGTACATAGACCAGAAGGCAAGATACAGGACACGTGAATGTGCCAGTGCTGCTGCTCACAAAGTTGTTTACTTGAAGTACTTAAACTTCACTAGACCCAAAGAACTTAAGTTTTTAAGCCCAAGGTATTTTTTCCTAAAGCACGCTTCATAAAAGTGTTCTCACTTCTTTTGCGTGCCCTCCCCCCCTATCATTTAACTGCTTTACGGAAAGGATAGCATCTTACAGAATGTTGGAGTGTTCCCTAACTTTGCCAAAATGTGATTTATATTCTTCAATCTTCTCAGGATGACAGGAACAGATGTGTTTGGAATTACTGTACCCCTTATTACCAGTACCACTGGAGATAAACTGGGAAAGACTGCTGGCAATGCAGTTTGGCTCAACAGAGACAAGACTTCTCCCTTTGAGCTGTATCAGTTCTTTGTCAGACAACAAGATAACATAGTTGAAAAGTAAGTGCTTTTTCTTCATCTTGCTTTTTGCCAGATCCTAACTGTTCTATGGGGATATGTGCAATGGAAGGTCATGTAATTAGTATCATTTCTCATGTCTCCTTGTAGACATATGTGTTAACTGTAACCACATGTTAGTTAAACAGGCATGACTGATTCATAAGTACAGAGGTTAGTGGAACCTGTCTCCATGCTGCTATATGTATCATAAATTACTATGTGCATGACCGGACAAGGAAAGTATAACACGTCATTCTGCCAGTAGGGTGAATTAAATTTATCTGATGGATGTTAATTTTAGTACTGTAACATCATG
Organism: Anser brachyrhynchus; assembly: GCF_964034855.1. Taxonomy (NCBI): domain Eukaryota; kingdom Metazoa; phylum Chordata; class Aves; order Anseriformes; family Anatidae; genus Anser; species Anser brachyrhynchus. The sequence goes on from NC_137694.1 coordinate 63,500,582, forward strand.
ACATCAAGTGAAATCTCTCCTGTAATAACTAACTGCAGGTTGATAGATAATAATACATAATCGCCAGAAGTTTTTGGCTAGTACGAAGTATTCAGAAACACTACATTCTGATTGCAGGTTGCTTAATGACTTACGCGTGAAGTTCAACATTTAGAATTGCAACGCAATGATAATTGCTTATCCCTAAGAAAATTAAAATATTGTCTTGCGAGGAAAAAGCTAAGACATTCGTATTTGTGATTGTATTAACTGTCTAGATCAGGGGCCTCCAAATGTTTTGGACAGGCACCCCATCAGTAATAAATAAATTTGAGCATGCACTCCCAGTACATGCATATATATGGATTTGTAGGTTTTAAATATATATACATAAATACACACATGTACTGTTGAACTTCTAGTATTTTCTTTCTATACCCCAGTGGATCATCTTGCATAGTCGCACTTTGAGACCATTGGTCTAGATAAAAACACACCTAGAAAAGCTACACTTTAGTGGTGTTAGCACAAGTTAAAAGGGGAGAAAAGGGTATTGTTTTAAGCTCATTGTAGGTGTATAAATGTATTTACAAGGTAGACGTTTTCAGGATTCAGTTTTAGCCATTATCAAAAGTAAAAACTAAGGCTGAGAAGCAAAACAGAAACAACAAAATTCACATACGTGGTCAAATTACTAATTGCTTGCACCTCCTCACACCTAGCAGTAATCAGCACCCTCAGGTATGGTTTAATATCGTAACTATAGTAGAAAACATCTCATGTAATTTGGCTTACCTTTGGACAAACATACAGTACATTGGTATAGATAATAATTCATGCAACTAAGTATTAATTTTAAACGTTTAGATGATGGGAGAAGTGCTTGTTACTTAAATGACCAAAAGTACTAACGTGGTGAAACCTTAAGGCTGTTTGACCTTCTTCTTATATACCTTGCATGGAAAGAAACTTTAGTGGATTTTTTTCAGAATTGCAGATAGGAACAATTGGCATAATTTTGACTCTGCTTAATGTTTGAGGGTGTTACCGAAGTGATCTGTTCATCTTCCATACTGGGACATGGAAGCAAGGAGTTCAGCTTACAGCTATAATGGCAAGTGGATTGAAGGATGTCCAACTGTAGCTACTTAAAATTGTAGCACACACAAAGACAAAATTGTAAATAATCATTACTCAGGGTAAAGCAGTTCCAAATCCAAAGCACAGTCTTGTGTTCGTTTTGCTGAGTCTGAATCCGAGTCAACCACACAACTCATATTCTCACTGAACAGCGTAAAAATATTAAAATCACACTAAGAAAATGTGAAAGCATAGCAAAAACATGAGAAATTCTGTCTGTCAGGCTTCATGGATGGCTAAGCTCCACGCTAGAATGCCACTGAGAAGGCTGATAGCTTTATTCAAGGCATCACGTTAGTTTTCAAATCCGTGTTTCTTTAAATACCAGCATCAGTGTCAAATCTGAGTCTTCATAAACCTCAGATATGTCTTCACTTTCGTGCCGTGACCTGCTTCATAACTCGGTTACCTCTCTCAAGGGTTCATTCCTTGATTTCAAATAGAGGTTCTTCATCCACTGCACTTTTCAGACTGCAAAGAAGGGTATGTGGGTACTTAACATTTAAATGTTTCCTGCTTTCAGACTTTGTAATAGTAAAGGTACTTTTGTTAGTACACTGCATTTAACAGTACTGCAAGCGCATTAAAGCGGGCCTTGTTGTAAAGGGTATGCCTGGGATATGCACCTGTAAATTATTGATTATCCTAAATAATCTTCCTGTTATATTCATTCATCAGTACACAGTATGCTTCTGCCCCACGACTAGCATAGCATGTGGTACTTCGCATTAGCATATCGTGTAACTACTAAAAATATGTGGTAGAACTGCATGAGTTGACCTGTGATTGCAATAAATCCTGTGAAGTATTTACCCCGCTCGAAAAGCAAATTCTTGATTGCAAAACAAGCTTCATAAAAGCATTTTGCGTGTTATTTCTGAAGACATTACCTGTAGAAAAATATTAAATAAAACTTGAGTTATCTTTGTAAGCTGAAGCATGTGGGCAAAAACAATGAGTTGTCTGAAGGGACAGAACACCTGTAATACGGATTTCTTTAAGAGGGAATCATTTTAGTGTTGCTAACGAAGTTTAAATGACACAGACAGGAAATCCACAGTGATGCTTATGTAGACAAAATAACTTTTTGCCTGCTCATAGATACCTGAAACTCTTCACCTTCCTTCCTCTTGAGGAGATTGCCCACATCATGGAAATGCACACTAAAGAACCTGAAAAATGGGGCCCTCAGAAACGACTTGCTGCAGAAGTAACCAAGCTTGTTCATGGTACAGAGGGGCTGGAGTCTGCTAAGAGGTGAAGTTTGATTTGTCGAGCAGTTTTCTTTCAGATTTATTCAATGGTAATTATCCAAGGCTTTTCAGGGACTGTTTTCATGGAGTCAGTTGTTGCTCAGCTATTAAGAGAAAAAATGTAGTAATGCTGTAGACTTGAAGATACAATAATGATACAAGATTGCAGGAGAGTGGGTTCAAAAAAAATAAATTCAGGGCTGCAAGGGAAGTATTCCTAACTACTTCTGCGGACCCTCAGATGATGTCAGGGAGGGGAATCTGGTTAATTGAACTGCACTTTGTACAAAGATGAGACAAGAACTCTATTTTGAATGATCTTTGTTCTCACAGGTGTACTAGAGCCCTTTACTACAGCAGTGTGGAGGCACTGGAAGCTATGTCTGACCAAGAGTTACAGGAACTTTTTAAACAAGCTCCTTCTGCTGAATTGGTACTTGAACCAGGAATGAGTGTGCTCGACCTATGTCGCAAAGCAAATGCCATTCAAGATGGACCTAGTGGGTATGTTATCACCTGCACTCTTAAGTAATACCTCACTTCAGTGGTTTGAAGTAGCGTGCTTTTTCAGATGTTAAACGGAAGGTCAGAACAACCAACTCGGGTAGTAACGTGTTCGCTATCTACATACCACTTTTAAATAAGAGTGGGACAGGATGCCTCACTACGCTTTGAGGAGAAAGTGTCATGTACTGTGCTTAAAAAAAATCTACAGCTGATGAAGAGACAGCTAGCAACAGTGCAAGTTTCCTTATCCCTCTCAGAAAGTGTTGGAATTCTGGAGGCTAAGGTTGATCTCAGTTACTCTTGACCTGGACTAAATTTAAACTGCTTAAGATCTAAAAATTATTCCATTATAGATTAAACATACAAATAAAAACCTGTGAAATAGCTCTTAACTGATCGTACAATACTTAGCAGCAATAGATGGCTTCCTCTTGCAATTACAAGTTGTTGTTTTTGTGTTTTTTTTTTAAGGTACCAGAAAATTACAGATGGTGGAGTGTCAGTAAATGGGATTCGAGTAACCAATCCTGAGACTGTTCTTATTCTTGGACAGCATATTCTCAAGAATGGAGTATCATTGCTTAGGGTTGGAAAGAAAAATTACTACATTATAAAATGGCTGCAGTTGTGACAACAGTGTTTCTCTACTGCTTGTTTTTTTTCTGAATTTTCTCAGAGCATACTCTGTTGAAGATGGACTTGAAGATGTTTCTATACTGTGCATTACTATGCAGCTCACAAACTGCCTGATACCAAAATACAGCAACAGGGTTCAAATAAAGGAAGCTAAGATTCTAAACATGTATGATTTCATGTTTTGTTTCTGACAGTAAATTACTGAATCAGAAAGTAATAGAAATTGTTACCAGATTTTTCCTATCTGCTGTACATCTGATTCCTTCAGATAAGCCACGCTTCATGTATACCACAAATCGCAAATAGCCTGAAAAGCTGCACACCCTACATTATGATAGTTGTACCTACATTTGGATCTTTGGACTCCATTGAAGTTAAGTATTACTATTTATTACAGCTGGGCTTTTCCTTTTTTCCTAACGCAAAACTTCTATAGTTAATGCAGTGGCTATCAGTATCAGTAGCTAGACTTGTGTGACATGGCTCTGTCCACTATGAAATAAGATACAGAACTATCTAAAACATGCAAAAGGAACAGTTGGAATTGCCATAGAAAACAGGCACAACTAAAATACAGAACTGAACACTGTCATATGCAACTCTTAACTTTTTTATTTTGCATAGATGTTATTCCAACAGAGATTTTTAGATGTTCTGCCTTACTCAAAGTACCATTCGTAAGAGGATATGAACAAGAAGACAGATCAATTCCAGAGTCCAGAGATGGATAGTAGACTCTTGCCCTACTTTAACAACCTACTGCCTTGCAGGAGGGAGGGGGAACAGTGACCAGATACGCTACAGCATAATTCACAGCAAGATGAGCAACAGCATTCTTGAAACTAGTACTTCTAACAGAGGACGTATGCTGCTGTCAACTTCTGACTTCATCTTAACGCAGAAAACCTGGATAAGTGGGTAAGAACAAACAACCTACAATCATTTTTTTTTTTTTCTTCTGGATGTTTGGTTTAAAACAAGTTGCAGAAGATTCATAATAAATAAGTGGAATGGTTAAGCCTGATATGTAAGCTTCTTATTATTGGTTATGTTATGGGCATACTGCATACAAGCTTTCCAGCCTTAATGTGGTAAGAGAGCATATTCACTTCTCAAAATGTGAGACAAATCAGACCCTTCAGACAGAGCAACACGCAAACACAGTACATCTTGATTAAAGAACAAAAAATTGACCCTACTACTTATGGTCTAGCCAACATTTGGGATCGTAGCATCCTCGTTGCCTTTTAAGGACAACATGAAAAGTGAGAATGTACTTCAGAGTTGGTGGAACAACACCATCTACATTTAAAGGCAGCATTGCTTTATTTCATTGCTCTGAAAAAGGAAACCAAAAAAACCAACCCTTCATTACTAGTCACTACAGCTACTTACACACCTGAAATCAATACAGTGGCTTGCTAAATTCAAACTTTCCCATGATGGGGGCTGAATCATTTAGGGAATATAGGTCCCACATTATTCACAACCAGATCAACAACAGTAAAATAAAACCACATGTGGTTACCAAAAATATTTGCAGTACATAGCCATACTTGAATAACTTTGAACTAGTTAACTCAAGTGCTAAATTACAGTATTGTAGCAGGCTGGCTCAAGCTTTTTTTAAAGGGGCCTTCCCTACCCTAGTACAAATAGGTGTGAAACCCTCAGTCTTATGAGGGTGCTCATTTAGGGCATCCATTGCAGTGCAGTTTGCAAGGATTAGAGTAATCCTTACTCTTAGGTGAAAGAGAATGATTTCCTAGTGTGTGAAACTCTATGACAATACTGTTTTGCAGCCACAGTAGGAGAGGCCTTAATCTCAGCTACCCGAATGTGGTACTGCAGCATCACCTCTTTTGTTAGAATAGGTCATAGCATTGCAGCTGGTTTAAACTACCTAACATACAAGAATGGGGAAATAACTTTAAAAGAAATTCTAAGAGAATTCTAACTCTTCATTCTCAAGAATCCAGATGTTGTCTGTTTCTCGTTTTTACTCTGTGATCAATTTGACAGTGGTTTTGTCTGCATTGTCAATTGAGATTTCAATAAGTTACAATGGTTTGCTGCTTACATATCTTTTTTTTTCCAGATTAAACTGTAATAGGGTAGTACTTCAGTAGCTCAGTACATGGAGTTAATAGTGCTAACTCCAGCCTCTAGATCCTGCTTACCTGCCTGATAACGAGATATCCCTATCCTATACATTATATATTTACCATATTTCTTTATATAACAAAATATTAGTATAATTATACATCATATATAATTATATAGCTATAGTATGTATTGCTATATAAAGACAAAAGTAGTTATTTATTCCTATTTGGAAAAAAAATCTCTACATACCTTGGCAGCTCTCAAGATGAGTTTGTTTTGCTTGTCATTTTGCCTTAAGCTGCAGTAATGATCAGAGCTAAAAGACCCTAAAAGATCATCCAGTTCATGTATGTTAGAATTTACCTTGTTCCTCAAATGGCAGAAGCATTACAGCAATACAAAAACATGCACCTGAGAACAAAATACAGCGGTAACACCCTTGTTAACCTCCAGAGAAATACAACAGATTAGATTTGACAGCTACTTTCTGTTTGCAGGAAATACATTTCTAGGAGTAGAGTAAGTCATATTTGTTATATCTGATCTCACCTGCCTTTTTCCCCTTCATTTCCACATGGTGTTGATCCACAAGTATCCTCTAATTTCAAGTTTGTTTTTTTAAAGCATTAGCACCCACTTTGATCAAGTATTAAAAGGATTTTATTTGTTTTTACAAATACACAACTGAAAAAGAATTAAATTCTTTGTGTACAAGGTTTTTAATGAGATCCATCAACTCCAAGAAATATATTGTGTTTCTTTCTGACCAACTGCTAGCAATCTGAACCTTTCCCTGACTCTTTCCAAAGCCACAGCTGGATGCAACCACTACTTCTCATGGACAGCCTGTACAGGGTGTTGCATCTGAATATTAGAACAGTTAGGCCAAGAATCAAGGATGACTGGAAAAACTTAGACTTGAATATTAACGCTATTGTGGCAGCTAGCAAGAATGTGGCTGCTTTCAAGAAGTGCTTAACTTAGTAAAGCTGTCACAGTGAAGAGGTAAAAGGACGTGCAGCAAATGAACTAAAAAGGAGCTATCTGAACATAGAAACGCCACTAATTTAAAGGGGGTGGCTGTTAGGGCATAAACCAATATTCAGTTGGTCTACTGTTTTTCTTTTAGACTTCAAAGGAAGAGTCATCTAACTCACCTCAAAGCACACAAGTTAAAAAAAAAAAAAATAGATTGCATTTGAGAACTTCAGTATCTACAGAAAACACCAGTTAGCAGTCTGCTCTCAGACTAACAGATTTAACAGTGAAAAAAAAAAACACAACAAATATTACTCAGGATAATTCAATGCAAGTTAGGAACAGGGGTACAGCATATTGGCAAATTGTTTCCCCTGCTGTAATTCCATAAAGCAGGGACATGAGTTTGCAATGTATCCAATCTGGCATCTCTCAAAGCCATCATCCCTCCATAAACCAGGACTCAAAGGCAAGTTCTACTTCAGAGTACAGTTTGAGGCACACAGACACTCCCCTTACACACTAAGTGAAATTCGACTATGAAAAAAAAAACCAAGTAATTTATTGACAAACTGATGACACACACATACTGTGTTTTATTTACAGTAGTACCACACATAGGTCAGGTATCAACGTCAAACATTTAGTAGTCTAAACTTAGCTACACAGGTTATTCTCCCCCATGACTGTTTCACTGGATAGTAAGTTGTCTTTTGAATTAGCTTGAAAGTTGTTCATCGATGACAAAAATATTTTGGGTTTAAATTAAATAAGGTTGACTAGAAGACATCTGTAGGCAATCAGTCTAATCTAGTGAGAATTTTTCAGTTGCTACCTCTAGTAGACATTTTTACCAATTCCTCCATTATTTCTACTAAGGGTGGCAACAACAGTAGCACTTTGACACGTTGTTTAAAAAACAATCGCCATCAGCAGTCTGTCCACACTGTAACTTCTGCAACTACTACAAGAACTGAAAATGTTAAATTGCAGAAGGACAAGTGCAAACATATGTAAGGCTGTACAAGTATAGTTAGTTATTCTATAAACTTATAAGAGCATATAGTCCTGCCACCTGACCTAAAAGTCAGTTCAAAACTTTTATTTCTGGGAGAATATATTTTGTATATAATCTGTTTATTTAATAACAGGACTGTTACAGCATGGATTTTTAAAGATTTGCATTACGCATGACAAATCAACTTCATTTCTTGGCACTCACTTGAAAATTTGCAAAACAAAAAAAAAATCAAAAAACAAGTTAGCATTTTGGAAATTTCACATGACATTACAGAGCCAGTTATCACTTGCAAGGATTTCGTAAATAAATGGAATTCATTTGCTTTATTGCAGCATTTCAAAACTTTGCAAGTAAGAAAATCTCCTGCCAACAGACTGTTGGTCAAGATTTAGGAGTTAAAGCTTAGTAGCAGTTCACTTAGGGACAGTTCTACTTTGTTGAAAACATATTTCTTAGATGTCAAAAGTACAAGGGAAAGAGATGTCAGCTGAATTCCAACTAGAAATGCAATACTTTTGACAAAATTCTTAAGAGCTCTCACTGTTCACCAAAATTGATTTGAAAAGTGGCTTGCACTTCAACTTCCACTACAGTCACATTTCTTAAATGTACCATCTCTGGATAAGAAGTGAGAATTAATTCCTTTGTATTCATTACATCTAATGCACACATCATGACTTTTTAGGCTGTTTAAAAATACAGAATATATTTCCATGTCCTGCATGAATTATTTCAGATAATGCATAAAATAACTATACAAAAAATTACGTGTAAGACTTAACTCCTTAGGTTTATATTGGTACCAAACTGAAGACTACCATGTGAAAAATAAATCTTTAAAACAGACCTTGTTGGAAATTGAGGTCTTAAGTGGTTCTGAATTTTCAATCTTTAGCATTTAGAAAAGGAATTCCACTTCAGTTAACTGATGAAACGGGAAAAGGAACTGAAAATGGGAATAAAAACCTCATGGTACTGGCCCGATACACTAAGAGCAAGCCATGGCTGTTAACAGCAGTGTCTTATTTTTCACATGCAAGTTGTGTTAAAGATAAAATATCAGCAATACCACAGTACACGTTTTTTTTACTTTATACAAAAAAGTAAATCTGAAAAGTACATGCAAGTGTGCTGGCTGGAATTTAAATAATTTTTTTTTCATAAAAATTAAAATGCTTACTCTTTAAAGGTTAGTGAGAACAATATTTATCTGTGTGAATTACAATCAGAAGAAAATAACTCATCGACTTAACTTCCAACTTATGTCCTAATTTGATTGTCCTTAAAAAAAAATAAAAAACCTACTTACAGCACAGTAAAATTTCCTCAAAAGCAACTGTAATTTCTAGTATAAATATTCCAATTCTACAGACTTTCTTTCATGCTGCCATACCTTCTAAAGTCTGGAAAAAGTTGTGGGGATCCCCTTCTCCCTGGCCAACTTAATCTGTTTTTGAAAGAAACACTTACTGTCCCGTAACAGTTTTGAAATCCATTTTTATTTTTTTCATCTCTGTCAGAACAAATTTACTATTGGATGGTCCAGGGGCTTGGTCCCGGGGCGGGGAGGAAGGGGAAGGTGGTCTTGTACCTGATTATAAACCCCAACGTTTATACACAAGCTCCAGTGCACATCAACAACTTTGCACCCACTTTTTAGTAGTAGGCTGTTACTTGTTCACAAGCTCCAGGCTAATTCATCCAACATGATACTCCATTAAATGAAGATCAAAATTTTGTCTGCAGTTTTAACATTTGGGAAAAAAATGGGGACACACATACGTAGCGATACGGTAGACATCTCTACTGTGCTATAAAATTGACACCTCCATCTGCCATAGTGCATGCAATATATTCATGAAAGAAAATACATGGTGCTCTCTTCTCTTCACAGTATTTAAACCTCTACTGTAAAAGCAGCTTAAAACTATGCCACAAGACTACACTGTCCATCTTAACCACAGGCAACCTGTTCAGCAAATCAGGCACTGGAACTTTAATGTTTTTTCCCCAAGTTCAAATGAGCCTGTCATTGAGACAGTAAGACTTGGTCTGCTTTAATTTGCACCAGAAAGCTGGTAAGGAAACATTTAGAGCCATTTATTATGTGGATTAAATATGACTTATTTTGCAAAATACAGCATATTTTTCTGTTTGCAAATCAAACCAACTGTCTTTACATGAGCAGATTTACACAGTTGCAGTACACAGATAAGAGTTCATAAATAAAAATTCTATTCCGTATACCATGCCTAGCAATTTTCAAGTCAATGTAACCTCCAATGCATATAAATAGTGTGGCTGGTACAGTCTTCACCAAAGATGTGTCTCCCGAATCTCTGCAATGATTTGACTGGCTCGCTGCAGGGCCTGCACGCAGAAGGACAAAAAAAGACAGAGTTATTTACTGTTTCTGAAGGGATTTCTCAAAGAGGCAAGGAACATCAATCTAGAAAGTCTGATATTAAAATTTAAATCAAAGCCAGTCACTTTCATTAAAAAAATGAGTGGTAACAATCTGCAACAGCATTAACTCCAATCTGGACAAATCCAAAATTAAGTTTGGTCCTGTGAAGTTTACAGTTTGAAAAACAATTCCCCTCAATCAAATATGTTTATCGTATAGGAACAAGGATTAAACTTGCTATAGGAGATCTTGGACAAGTGAGATCTCAAGAGTATCCAATCTCTCAAATGCACAGTCTGTATGCAAGAGAGAAGCACCTTTTGCTATTTCTTTATTGAAGCTGCACTGGCATCTGAGAGGCATTCTTTTCTATACAGTTCAATCCAAAGAAACATAATGAAAAAATGAAGAGTTCTGTAAAACGGATACATCCTAAACGCACTGTCATACAGATGTACACTGTGGTCATGATAACCAAGTCTCAACATTCGCACTGTTTATATTACAGGGAGCTACCTAGAGATACAGCAGCCACTGGCCCATAGGCATTGTGTGAAGCATTAGAAGATGGGAACAGTAGTTAAAACACTGTAATCAATCCTTTCTCCCCCCAAAAAAAACTACTGAACAAAATAGAGGGAAGTTAAATAAGAGCAAGTAACCAAAAACAAATGTGTAAGTTAAAAGAATACCAGATGAGAGCTGCTGCTTTACACCTCAAACACAGTTTAGCTCCCTTCTTCCCAAGTACTCAGTCTACATAATACTATGTAATATTTCTACTCACATATTGCTTCTAATTCCTCTAGCAGAGAGAAATAATATCCTGACATACTTTTAAAAAAGCAGCAGAATTAAAAAGGAAGGCAAATCTTTCAAGAATCTCACATTTACATGGTTTCAATTTCATCAGCTGTTCTCATTAGCTCCTGATTTTTATTTTTTTTTAAATACCTTTAGCATATCAGCTGCCTCTTTTCTGCGCTGCGCCATGTCTTCAGACTCCGTCAGAAGGTCATCCAACAGCAAGGATTTATACAGCTGGCCTACCAGCTCACTCTGAAGAGTGTCTTTCACGTGGTTCACCAGAAAATGCATCACTGCCTTTGGCACACTGCAAGCACAAAAAGATCGTTGCTTCATTAAAGCTAATCAAAACCAGGTCTGCTCTAAATTTAAGAATGCACAATGTGAGCAAACAGCTACACAGAACCTTGGCTCAAACTACCAGGAATCTACTGCTAACATAAATCAAGTTTTCAATCTCAAGTAAATGAAGTATCATGCAATTTTAAGAGCTGAAGAAATTCATCAAATAGAATGGCAATATTGTAAAGGACATGAAAGTATTTATGGTGTAAAAAATACATTCAAAATAAATTACTTTTTTCACTACATACCAGAACTCAAATCTCTACTGTGTTAGGCACAAAAAAAAGCTAAGTATTTCACCCTAGAATCAATCTTCATGTGTAAGTGAGAAGGAGAAGAGGCAAGGAAAGGACTGAAGCATCCAATCTTACTTATCAGATGAACTGAAAATAGGATCACTGTTCAAACACTGGGCCATATTATCTCTAGCATGAGACAGCATGAGGGCAATTTTCATCTGCAAACGGAGTTTAAAGTGTGCAAAATATATTTGACTGGAGTGGAGGCAGGCAGGAACCAATGAGAACCAAGAACAATCCTTCAGAAAAAGACTACAGAATCTGTAAAGCAACATTTTTCAGTTCTATGTCAGGCTACAGTACCCCCAAAGAAGCCATGGTTTCAACTCTAATTTCCCCACCATTAAAGTTCCTGAAAAAAATTATTAAAGTATTGAATCTAGCTGAACATGATTTTCTTGGGGACTTAAGGTGTGTGTATCTTCACTCTTCTGAAAAAGTGGGCAAAAATATTTACTTGAGCATTGACAAAGTCAAATCGTTATACTAACACAGTACCAAAACGTGAAGATACAAACATAGGATCAAAAACCGAATTACAGCACCTCAGGTTATTTCATCAGAATAGCAGCAACCAACAACGAAAATACCGATGGTCCTTCCCAACTGATAAATAAAAAATATTAGTTTAAACAACCTTGTTGGCATAACACTAAGCAGTATTTTGCAGCTAGTGTGGTCTGGGAGCTCACATAATCAGTAACAACTCATTAAGCAGTGGCCCCATCACTCTTCTCGTGCCCACAGCCCTAAATCTAAATCTAAATCGTTATCCTGGGCAGATTGAGAGTTTTCGCTCCAAAGAACGCACTTCTTTCAGAGTGCTGCAATTATCATTGCAGCATTAACTTGACAAGGAGCATGCAAGTCTAAACAGCCAGATCCAAGATCAACCTAGATCCATCACCACATCTCAGCTCTTGGAGTCATACTCCCAGATTTGGTTAGGAATTTTCCCACTGCATTATGCTGCTTTAAGGGTCCTTACTGGGCAGCTGGGGGAAGACTTCTGGTAAATCATGATGAGACAGTATAGGTCTATTAATACTGAAGTAATTCAATTTACGTCCTCTTTTCAAGCCAATACATTGCAAGTTCTACCAAAAGAAGAACTGAAGAAAGAAGCCCAAAATATTTTGGGAGTCACCTACCTATGAGTGAAAGCAACCCAAAACTCAGGTTCAAGGCCGTGTGGGGACAGGTATCACCCAAATAAGAGCCTGAATCAGCTCTGGAAGTATGATGTGGGATGGACGTGAATACAATCTTTGCAAGATATCTCCTAAAAATACTTCTGAAGTAGGTAAAAATGCTCTAATGCATCAAATTTACAAAGCTGAAGATAGCATTTTTGCTGTGTATTTACTGCAAAGTTTGTAAAAGACTTAGAGCACGTGAGGAAGTAACACTACTAGTAGTGACACAGCAGTAAAATTAAGGTAAACAAAGCAATTCCCTACCATGAAATATGAAAAGTTATACTGAAGAGACTATTCCTTTATTTCTGGACAGAACAAAAATTCTATGACCTTGCAAATTTTCTCTAAACTCTAGTTACCAGATTCCCCATTTTCCCACATATATATATATGTGTATATATATATATATATATATATACATATACACACACACACACACACACATACATATATATATATATAAAAAGGAGTTATGTTTTTCCACAAAGGCTGAAGGGAAATTAAGTGTTACACCATCCTTTGTTACAAAAAAAAGTGTGACAATTTTTAAGGAAGACTTCAAAGATTTTCCATAGTTGCATACAGTGTAAATACATCTTATGTTATTTCCATCCTTATAGCTAACGAATAGAAAACTTGGCCACAGTTCCTATTCGACCTCCCTATTTGAAATAATAGGATAGCAAAGCAGAGTTCTACCATTGCTACATAGTCCCCAGAGTTTATTCCAGTTATTTGCTGCAAAACATACAACTAAATTGCAGCATCCTCCAGAAAAGCTGTCATCTCCTAAGTAACAAATTGAATCATTTACATCAATATAATAAAGAACTAAAACAATTAGAGAAAACAATACTTCAGCCTTCTTAACTCTGAGAGGTTGTTTTACTGCTGCTTCCTCTTTAAAGAAAAAAAAAATTATTTTCCCTCTACTTAAAAAATAAAAACATGATAAAAAAGCCACAATTATATACGTGACCCTTGAGATATCACAACATTTGTATGGCTTAAATATTTCTAGGCAGTTTGGTTTTACCTGTCCTGAATGTTCTTTCTAACAATAAGGAAGTAAGATTTAATGAGTCGTTCAATCACTTCACAATCTCGTTGCTCACGGGCAGAAAGTTTGCGTGCAACAGGTACAGGCTATGTAAAAAATAAAAACATCAGGTTACAAATTCTGCTCTTTATATACATGTATAAACATCAAACTGGGGGAGATCAAAAGGAACTACTGCTCTTTTAGTCTGATAATTTGATACATGTAACCTGTCTAGCAATAAACCTATTATTTAGAAAAAAACATCAAAAGACATCAACATCCCAATCTTTGAAACTGAAAGGTCAGAGGGCACCACTTTTTATTTTTTTGTAAAAGCTCACTAAAGGAACGAAGCTGTGCAACGACTAAGAATTTTCATCTATTTTTACTTTAAATGCCTTTTGTTTTTAATGATTCCTCTAGTATCAAAAATGCCACCTTCAGCAAAAATGAGTAGGCATTTGAGACAGGAGCTGAAATTTACTTCTGTAGAAAAAGTGATCTAGACAGGATTTCACTTGCATAGGAATTTGTGAAAGGAAGCCACATATCCCAAATCACAGGCTGAAACTAGAGGGGGAGAAAAGAAGGACCAAGTAACAGGAAGGGAGGAGAAAGGGGATAGAGCTCCCCGTTCCTATAGTGGTAACTATTTATGAAGATATATATTACTATCCAAGTCACAAGAGCTGGAATTCATGTATTTTCTTTCCTGAGTCTGAATTATGAAGAGGAGGTATCTGTCTTTCATGACACTCACCACATCTAATAGGTTTACAGCATGTCCTTTTTGAGGACTAGCAGGAAGGGCTGCAGCTGGTTTCGATTTTTCCTCTGCTGATGCCTCTTCTGCTTTTGAGGGTTTAAGCATTCCTCTCCAGTTGCCTGTTCCAGACTCCTGGGACACATCTCCTGTTCCAGGAGCAGCCTGCACAAACAACACAGTAAAGAAAAATTGGAGAGTTAAAACACTAGCACTGCAGCGTCTGATCAAATCTATTACTGAGTTAGAGGTAACTAAGAAGCAAGATTTTCATACATATAATTTTCTTTCTACATCCTGTTCTTCACTTCCCCCACCTTTGTTTTCCCTTTGGGAAACTGATTAGAAGGACACTTTCAATCTATTAATGGATGTAAACTTAAGAGTTGTTTTTGTTTCCTAATTCCTAAGAAATAACTTGAGACTTCACAAAACAAATCCCATCAAAACCCTATAATGTGAAGTTCAAAGACTTGTATTACAGCAACAGTTTGCTGCTTACAGCAGAAACAAGAGTATCAATACAGCAAAAGCTTTTTAAACTTGCATCCTTCCTAATAACGGTATGAAACTGTTCAAACAGACAAGGTCTCCAGTTGTTTAAAGGTCTACAGACCACTTCTGAAATATGGAAGTCTTCCTAAATCTATTGTTTTTTACCACATATTCCTGGACCTATACTATCATGATCATTCTGAAAGCACATTTGAGGGATCACCACAGCTCTTAAAGAGCTCCTGAATTTATTTACAAATTCTTTATTCAGAAACCAAAGTTCCTTACAATGACAGTTAAAAAAATACGCACTTTTATGTTTCCAGGTACCAAAGCTATGAATGTATTTGTGCTGCCAGACCTCAAGTTACTGAAGGCTTTTCTGTACTAAATCAAGAAGAAAAACCTTCATCTTCTGGAAGCGAAGATCACAGTTTCTGGGAGTAAAGCTTTCCATTCCAGGGAAAGAATAACTCTCTGGTCTTCTGAGAAGAGGACATAACACTCAACTCTTACGCATTAGAAATCACTGGACAAAAGAAATATTAGTAGATGGTATCCACCACGTTAGATAAATATATATAAAAAAAAGACGGTTTATTTTGATGTGGAACGGTCTTAATTTTTGGTTTGCACCTTTCCATAAGCCTAGCAGCTCTTCTATTTACTACCATACTGTAAAAAAAGAAACAAAAACAAACAACAGTGTAAACTCAGTGCTGGTCATTAAAGACTCTGAACTGCTACTACTTATGTCTTCCTTCAGGAGGAAATAAGCTAAAACTATCTACTGTGTTTACAATTAAAACACCACCATGGATGACTCTGGTTCTAAAGAGCGTGATGAAAAAAATGGCAAATAGTTGCATGTCAGGAGGAAACCCAGCTAAACTGTGCACATAAGTCGTATTAAAATTGCACAAAACTGTTCAGAGACATTGCACCAAATATATTGCAAGAATTCAAATCAACCTCTTCTAATAAGAGGTAACCACTGATAAGAACAGCTCCATTACTTTTTTTTCTGATTGTAAGACAGCTATTCAAAGTGGCAAAATTCCCCAAGGCTCCCTCATTCAGTGCTACTGCAGAGTGGGCTGTATCTCCCAAGCAATTTCAGAAACAAAGCTACAATCTTTCACACCAAACAGAGCACTGAGCATGCACTAACTGCTTAATAATACGAAACAAACCAAATTTGGCAGTTTCCTGCAGTCACAGGAAAGTTGGCAGTTTCTGTGGTCACAACAGTATCTTCACAATTGCTCCAGATTTTTTTATAGATGTTTGCAGCATATCAGAACCAATAAATCTTTGACCAAAACCATAATAAAGTTCCAATACCAACTTGAATCACTTTGCTCAGGACAGAAATGGCAGCTTTACAGAGGCAGAATGTACGTGTGCAGTGAAGCAAAAAGCCTGACTCCTCTTGGTTACTCCTGCTACCCAATTTGATGACTATCCATCTTCTCTGACTTCACGTAAAAGCAATTAGCAATAAAGTCTTTACACTACTGAGCTGTTATTTCAACATGACAGACAGCACGCCTGAAGTGTAAAAAGCCACTGCAGAACACATTTCACAAATAGAAGTGAACCGGGGATTGAACAATTAAGTAAGACAACAAAAAGGGGGCTCAGGTTGGAACAAAGCCTGTAAGGATTCCCTGCAGGAAGCAGGAAACTCACATTTTTAGTTTATCTTCTGTTCTCCTTCTTTAACTGTCAACACATTAAAAACATGCAGTTTAACAACCATGCTGAAAAACTTTGATCACAATACTGTTGCACCAAACAAGCAATTGACTACAAACGGGGGCAAATTTTGCACCACAATATATTACAACCCAGGGTTAAAACAGAAAGCAGTGGCTTTGCCACCTCGTAGTACATCTCTACCCACATACTACAATCATGAAATGTCAAGTAGTCTACACCCGGTAGGACACAGTGGGTTGGGGACAGAGCCCTAAATACAGACTGCTTTCCATAGTACCTGAGATGCACCACAACATACTTCGCATGCAGTGCTTATAGGAAAAATCAAGACAGACCTTGCCATCAGCCTCAGCAGAAGCAGCAGTAACAGTCTCCTGGGAAGCAGGTGTCAATGCACCTGGAGCTTTAGTAGACTAAGGAAGGTGAAAAATGCAGGGAGGGAAAAAAAAAAAATTCAACTGAAAAACTGCCAAATCTACCTAGCAAACTTATGCACTTTTATTTGCTAATATCTTTTTGTCTTTAAAAAAAAATCCAGAAAAGAAAAGATTTTGGATTTGCAAGCAACACAGTAATATAAGCAGAAAAAAAAAAAAAGCATGTTGAAGGCAGTTAAAGGACTTTTGCCTTATCTGGGTTTCAATTTTTCAGCTCCTTCACTGATGGATTTAAATATGAAGTAAATTAAAAGAAGGATCAAACAGCACTGAAAGCCATCTCTAGATGGCTACCTTAAATTCTCAGTTCATCCATCAGCTGACTTTTACTAACTAAAGGCACTAATATTAAAGTCCACTCTGAGACTTCATCTTACTTTTTAAGCTAAGAAACAAACTGATTTCTCAGCTCTAATAATTCTTACTCTTACTTCTGTAATAATTATTACTCCTGCAATAATTCCTATTACAATCTATGATGAGTCTAAACCATATTCTGTACATTTGAATTCTAAATACTTCACAGAATATTAAATACATGACTGTCTAAAATCCTAGCTGTCAGTCTGTTCATTCCCACAGGCAGTATTTTCATGATGCTTGATAACCAAGCAACAGAAACAGACCACGTGACTGGATTATGATGATCAACTGAAAACTTTCTCCTCCGTTTTCTCCCAGAGAAAGTAAGACTGCACTAAAACTGGAGTCTTAAGAGTGGCTTTAAAAAAAAGCAAAAAGCACTACACTGGCACACTGATTATTTTAAATCAGTTGCTTATCTTTTGAAATCAGTGTCACAGCCATAAATTTAAGCATGCAAGTTCTAACTCCATCTTGAACATCTGCAAACATTTTAAGCCTCACCTGAAATGCCATGTAAGTAATACATGTAATATTAATAAAAATTTATAGGTAAATCTTCAGAAATCCCAAATTTAAAACTGCCCAAAACTGCATCTTTGGAAGAAGAAGAAAACGTTCCACTTCCATCTTATGAAATTCAAAGACAAAAGTCAATATTCTGGAAGCTCCCAAAACTGTTACTAGGACAGCAGATCAAAGTTCCCAACATTTAGATTAGATCAAAGCAGAACATGTTAAACTTGGAATGAATAAATACATTAAAATCAACATTTACTCACCTTGTCTCGTGGCACAGCAGAAGGCAATTCCCGGGCTAACCTGTTACGTCTTTGTTCCTTTAAAAATAATCCAGCAAGACCTCAATTATGTATCACTATATCAACACACATCCAAGACTTGTATTTTAAAGATGACTTAAATTTTAGAGACAAACACTAATAATAACATCTCATCCAGTGCCATGTAGCCATCCTATGATCCTATGAAAGCATCAATTATTTTCATGAAATTACTCTGATTACTTGGCCAATTGTAAATTCTTAATATAAAATTTTTGCAAAACTTTTTGCAACACTCTCTATAATCAAGACTAGAGCCTTCAGATAACAGGATCAAAGCTAAACAGTTGGGCTTTGCGTAGATTCCCTACAGCTTTCATTAAGCATTAAATCTTCAAAGTAATCCAAAAGAATTTGATTTCACATCCAGCAAGGTTGACTCTGATTTGCCCGGAAGGAAACATTCACTTTATAACAAAACAATTTGAAACAATCATGACAAAGATCTGATTTTTCTTGAAAGTAAGAACTGATTGTCCAATAAATAAAAATAATGTGTTTTACATGGCTTGTTTCTTCAAACATTTCAATGTCCTGTTCAGGAAGATACTGGAAAAGAACTAATGTTGGTAACACACAATAATACAATAATCTCATACATTCAGCTTCACAAAATCTTAAGTTTTGTACTCCTAGCAGTTTGTGCAGACATTGTTCCTGGACTAGATTCAAGAGCAGTCAGTCTATCAAGGCAAATTCAACTGCATAATCAGTCAAAACAAAATTTATTTATAAAAGAGAGGTTAGAACCAACAAGCAGAAATGACAACATAAACATTTTAAAAAGAACACTACTATGAAAAAATGCGCTGGATCAGCAAGGGAACACAGGAATTATTAACAAGCTCTTAGTCTGATGGATGAAACACTGCAACAAAAATCAGACTTGGGAGAAAGAACTGAGCAGATCAGTTGTAGGACAATTGTTTCCAGAGGATGTCAGCAACAAAGTTTCTCAATCAAAACTGGTCTTGAGAAAGAGAAAAGGCTACTGAAGCTGTAAAAGCCTGATTGGAGGCTGATGGAGAAAATTGTTTTAGGGAGACGGAGTTTCCTGAACAGATTCAGGAACAATACCAAAGGGAAGCAGAAATTAGAAGCTGAATAGAGGAAACAATACCTGTAATTATCATTTTATGAATGAGAGGAACATTATAGCTATTGACACATTCTGTCAGAGAGAAGATGCAGTTACTTTGACATTAAAGAGAATTTCACAACCATCTTTTTAAAGTTTCTCTTCCAAAATTTCACTTAATAGCAACTACTCAGGTGCCAATCTTATCTTCCAGGAGACATACAGACAGAATTGTTTTAATTGAAACATCAGCCACTGGTTCTGCATGTAATATGCAACATAAATCTAATAAATCAGCTGATCACAAGATAAGCATACACCGTATTTGTACTATAATCAAATCTTTATACTTTATATAAGGTAGAACTACGGTAGAAGAATAGACGTGTCAGTTTCTTTCTATGAAGCAATTATTTAGGCTTTCATTTGAAGAATCAAAAGACAAGACATTTAACAAAGCTATAGTCCATGATCATAAAAATACTTTCGACTTATCCACTTTTCAGCTAAGCACACAGAAATTATTTTTAAGAGGATGTATTTTCTTACCTCAATGTTGTTATTCATTAACCCACAGGCATCAGCAAAATCTGGATGTTTGGTATTAATATAGGCTAACTCAATAGCCACTAAATTATGAACCTGCAATGAAATGGCATTCATGGTTCAAAAATTCAGTGAGTAGATCTAATGGCAGTGAAGGACAATGACCTACAATGCAGTCTAACTGTCCATAGCAAAAAAACATTTTTACTGCCCCAAAGACATTAGAGCGCTGACCCTGAAAAAAGCAAGAAGGGAATTAATTCTTTCATTGCAATACACTCAGACCTTCAGCTCTTTTTTGGAGTTATATCAATTTAACTTGTTAGCTATATTAAGCTAATCCCTCTCCAGCAAGAATTAAACAAAACTCAACCATTTAAGGAGTGTTCCATATGATGTAAGCTATATAATCAACCTTCAGTCACAAGCCATCCATGTTTGAACTAGTGAGAGATGCCTCACTGTAAGCACATACAACAATTCTTTTTGCTTTTCACGTTAAACATACACACACATGTACAGAGCCAATACCTTTCTTTCCTCCCAAATAAGCAAGCCTAAAGCAGACTTTTAGCTTTGGCGAAATATATTTTAATATTAAAGTTGAATTTTCACCTCTCGTTTACTAAAAGGCATTAAAGGTGATATCAACATTTTATCTAAACCTTACGTTTGAAACAAATAGAATAAGGACTATAACTTAATTTTTATCGTTGCATCTTTAGTACAGTAAGTGAACAGCTTCTGTTACAGGAAAGGTAAATATACCTACATCAGAAAGGCTAAGAGGCTTTACATCCAAGTTTTAGTAAAATCGTCTTGGAAAACCGAAACACAGCAGACAATAAGCTGCAGAGGGTTCCACCCCATCCCTTTGTTTTTTATGTATTATCTTCTAATACAGAAGAAGCTACTTAACAAATATGAGTTATGACTCCTTTAATAATTTGGGTTCCTTGCATTACACAGCAAAGAGAAGCATCAAGGAAAACTCTAGAAAACATAATTTTCCCAGCAAAATTATAGTAGACGGAAAATTACCATTTCATTTGTGACAGGAAGTCTTCTACGCAGAAGACAAGTTACTACTTCAACTATGGCATCATGCAATTTAGGAAACCTCAATAACTCCTAAAAAAAAAAAAAGGCAAAAATTTACTGGTGAGACTTCCAGGCACTTTTTTTTTGGGAGGTGGGGGGGAGGGGGGCGGGGAAGAGGGGATATTGAAAACATAATTCAAGCACACTTTTACCTGTGTACTGTAATTACTACAATGCTGGATAATCCTCTGCATTTCTTCATGAACCAGCTCCACACAACGCAAGCTAGGCTCTTCTAAACGTTTGATTTGCCTTTTAACCAGCAATTCAAATGAAACTTCAGGAACAAACAAGGCAGGACGGGGACCCTAGTTCAAAAGGAGGGTAATTTTTGTTAAGTTGCATATTAAAACAAGCATTTATAAGTAGCAGTATTTGATGAAATCCTGAATAAAGCAGACCAGAGTTTTCACACCCAAAAGAGCACTCAGAACAGTCCTTGCCTGTTTAAGAGTTATACATATTAAAAGAATATTGAAATACAAAAGCTTTACAGACTAAAGAAACTCAAAAAGATATCTTTACGACAAATTTCGTTAAATTATTATTAACCATCACCCTTGTAAAATCTTGAACATTTCTACGTAGTCTTACAATCATGAACAATTCTTTCCAGATTTGCGGATCCAAGTTTAAATTAAATTTATTATAAAAACAAAGACATTCTCTTCCTAATTTTCAGCAGACAGAAAAATCCAGCAGTTCTGGACATACAACTCTCACTACACAATAGCTGGGTTTGCTGTTAAATATAATTGTAATACAGTGTCACTGTGTCAATGTTTCGGATAATTTCATTTATGACCTTACAGACCAATGCTCAGCTATACACGGAATATTTTTACCTGAGTTTTTTGAAAGCTAAATGAGCTTTAGAAACACAAAGATGTGATGCTTCACAGAAAAACAACACATCTTACCAGTCACTAAATGCTGCATTACATTTACAGAAGGATAAGAACATGCACACAAATCACTACTGTAGTGTACCTAATGTATTCCAAGTCTGAATAATTACTGACCGTGCAGAAATGCAACTGTCTGTACCCAGCAGAACACAATACAAAAGCTGACTTGCTTGATGTTCAAATCAAGCTCTGAGGAGTGAACATTCCATATACTGACAAAAAAAGTAAACTTACTTTTAATTAAAAAATAAAAGTAAACTTACTTTTAATTCTTACAACATCAATCCCCATATCCACAACAAACCCAATCAGTCGTGTAAATACTGAACCATTAAAAAATCACATCTAGTAATAGAGAATGAAAACATCTGAACACGTCCTAGCCCATAGATCTCACAGTAAGTCTTTATAGCTAGCACAGAAGTTCTTAATGCATGGGCAGTTTTTCATCACCCTTTCTGTACTATATAATAGCTTCACCATAGGGTTGCCAAAACTGGGCTGGAGCTTAATTTAAACCTACAAGCAAAAGAAATGAGTAAGCATTCCCCTTAAACTCATTAACTATCTGATAATAGCTGCAAATTTGGATTTTCTATTTTTCACTTCAAATGCCAAAAAGCAGGATTCAGCCTATTTGCATAAACTCTTTCAGCTGTTACTAATTTAGAGTCCTGAAGGAGCACAAATTGACAAAATTTTATTTTTAAACCAATAACAACACTTAGAATACAGAGTAACACTCACAGTAGCGTTTCTAATGGCAGTCAGAATATCAATTGTGTTAAGGCCACCTAGAGGATCAACAGATTCTAAGGTTCTTCCAAAGGTCTCATGAAAAATGTAACAGATTCTGGCTCCTCCACATCTGAAAGAATAAAATAACAACTAAAAACAAGGAAAAAAGCTTTCATTGCAAACATTTTTACTGTTAATTGGATTCAAACATTTTTGATTATGTTGTGCTCTGATGTACTACTATTGCCAATATGAACCAGCAAGAGCTGCTGGGTCAGTCAATATTCTAGAAAAACATTTATTACTTACAGCTCAGAAGTCTCTATGTATTTTGCTGTTCCTTCAATAGTATTACAATATTCTGTGGCAAATTTGGTAATAAGCTGCAATAAAGTGGCACTTTTGTCCTCCACAGGTTCCCCATAGCTGTTTAGCAGAGACTGGTATTGAGCAGCTAAAACATTGATTCTGGTTTTCAGTTCTGGCAAGCAATCCCTGATATGATGCATTAGTAGTCTAAAAATGGAAAACAGGCCTTCATGAGAAGGAAGGAATAATTTCAGCTTTATCAGCTCTACCAAAAGAGAGACAGAAAATTATCATCAAAGGAAAACATTTGCTCAAGAAAATTACAGTAAATGCAGAAATTGAATTTGGAAACAGAGCTGTTTCACTGCACAGCACCAAAAGAAAAAGGAAAGAAAAATAAATGGTTATACATATTTCTAACACACCAAACTATATCCTAATGTACCTTTAAAAGAATGCTTTTTTTTTTTTTAGATGTAGTATGTAATACCTGTTCAGTGTTCTAGCGAGATACTTAGTTCCATTTCGATTGGCTAGGGAAGGATACTTCTTTTGAAGAAAACCATACTCATCACGGATAGAATCAGCTACACTCTTCTTATTGTTAATATCCAACTGACTCCTGAAGTTAAAAGGCAGAGTTGCACACCAGTTAATGGATGCAAAGGAAGAACAATTCACACTTCTTTTCTTCCTGACAGGAGATCTGAACAGACGTTTTTTGCTTTACACACGTAACCCTTCTCCCTTATAAAATAATGAAATGTTTTATTGGCTGTTCCATGGAGCATAGATGGGAAATTGGTACAGGTAGCTGTCATACATATGCAGACTGAGCAAAAAACTTCTATCAACACTGCATGAGATTTGACCTAGCTGATGCAAAAGGTAACATGCACAACTACAACACCCATATGCATTTAACATGATCTTAGCACTAGTGTGAAGTATCTATTAGTGCCATATCAGCAATAACACAAACAGCTAATCAGAAACATCCCTCAAGCTAAAAATCAGTACTGGAAAGAAGTAACACAACAGTTTTTTTAGAAGAAATGTCCCTATTCCTTTCTAAATTAGCAGTTGATTGACTGGAAGAAGAACAGATTTTTGAAAAGTCACCAACGAGCTTGTTGCTTGCTTGGTTGTTTCAGCGTCAGGTCTCTCTATTCTTAAACCCATGCTCATGGTTAAATAAACCCAAAGCATTACTTCATATTAACAGTCTTTAAAAAATGATATAAATATGCCCGGACAGACCTGTTCACCACTCCAATGATGCCAAGTTTTACTGGAATCACTCTTCCCATAAGCACATCCATAGCATCAGTGCCAGCA
Source organism: Anser brachyrhynchus (assembly GCF_964034855.1). Lineage (NCBI taxonomy): Eukaryota > Metazoa > Chordata > Aves > Anseriformes > Anatidae > Anser > Anser brachyrhynchus. The sequence goes on from NC_137694.1 coordinate 63,524,941, forward strand.
TCCATGAGATCCAGCTTTGTGATAACAGCAAGGGTTCTTCGACCTACCAAAAGCAAAACTCAGTCAAAGGGATGTTTTGTCTTGATCAAGGTAGCTAAAGCCTATCATTCAAAAAGTTCCTCAGGAATGAAGAATGAAGTGTAATAGGACAAACCAGCAAAGACCAGCACAAGAATGTGTAGTACTGGTCTATCTGGAGCCCATTATTAACGAAAGTGTGTGTGTATATATATATATATACACACATATTTATATACATATATATATATATGTGTGTGTAAAATATAACACGGTTTGGCAGGTATTGCTCCCCATATGTATGTGGTTAAAGAAAAAGGTTTAGGTGCTATGCAGTTCAAAATTTTCACTAATTGCAACAAATATTTTTGCATAGTACATGAAGTCAGAGGTGCTACGTACTTGCAGAGAAGACTAAGGCAGGCAGGGGACCTGCAGGTGTAAGCAAACTGAACACTTTTCTAGGATCTATGTAGAACTAGATATAATGGCAATGTTTCAAACTACTTTTGAAACACCACTGCTACTGGAGAAGCTGCCAGAGGAAGTAACAGGACCACTTCAAGCATTGTGCAAATACACAGCCAGAATCCCAAGAGACTGAAAAAGCAGTATGGGATTTATTTTCCTAACAAAACAGACTTTTGTCAAATATGTGACAACGTTTTCTGAATGAAAATTAAAACTTAATTACTAGTCACTGTGGAAGAAATAGTGACTCAAATTCACTAAGTAGGTAAATTTTGCATGTTTAAACAGGTAGGCTAACACGTGCAAGTCTTGTCTGGTGCCTTGGTATTTCCTTGGCTCTTAGGTCGGAAAATGAAAGTGGCAAGAACTTTTTCTTTTAAATCATAGCATGCTTTTCAAGTCTAAAAATAATCCATCAACTCAGAAAAATGAAAAGGTACTTGGCTCCTGAAACTTTCAGATGAATGTAAGTTTGAAATTCTAACCAGTTTAGCGCTCCAAATTCTCATTACATACCATTGTGCTTACAGTTCTTGCAACATAAGCTGCTACTCCAGACCTTTAGGATTAGAATTTTGGGAAGTGATCCAAAAGTCACAGCTGATCACTTTTATGGGAGTAAATTAAAAGGAAAGGGTCAGCTGCATTGAATGAGAACAATCTGACTGAAGACACAGCCAAGAGAAGAGATTCTCCTGCAAAGTTATGTGGCTGTGCAATCCGTAAACGCTTATGCAGACAGGCCCAAGCAGACTCGGTGTTTGAAATCAGGTGAGAAATACTACTTTTAAGGAAAGAAGAACCTGAGAGTAAAGCATACCAACACCAAGTTTTATCCTAATTTCAATATATCTATGTTCAAAGTATACATTTTCATCTTCTTTCAAATCACAGTGCCATTTATTAGTAAATAGTACCAACAGCACTTCTCATACACAAGAAACAGGTACTCAGTAGCTGCAGATCTATTTCAAAGTCATTAGGTAAATATAAAATATCATAAACATCATTCTACATTAAGTCAAATCAGTCAGATCTGTCATACAAATGCAGGACATTACAATGGGTACTTATAGTATATGTTATTTTTACTCTTACTAAAAGTCACTAAACAAACAGCTAAACAGTTAAATATCAGCTGCAGGATGACATTTTCTCTCATAAAAGAGAGAATATTGGACAATAAAGCATGAAGTCATCCTAACAGACTAAATTATTAAAAATCTCAAAACCTCAAACATTCTGTAGTGCTATTCTGTTTCTCTGAAAATGTAAGTTGCTCGTATGACTATTAAAATAGTCATAAGCCAGAAAGCTCTTAAGATATTAATTCATCACAGCATTTTCTGAATTGCAGGGACTGCAGCAGAAAATCTTTAAGCAAATATAATAATTATATTTTCTAGGAAATGCAGGAACATTCATTTTCCTTTCTACTTTTTTAAAAAAAAAACTTTAGCTTTATTTTAGGATTTAAATTAAATTAATTAATTTAAAAAAAAAGATTTACAGAATCAAGGGGTTTTGCTGCTTACCATCTGGATCCACCTCCCGTGCAATTTTAAGTGCTTCTGAAGTGGCCATGTCTGTGTTAGCTGCTGTGACCGCCAGAATAATTGAATTTGGGTTGCTGATGAATTGAAGGATTAGCTCTCTTATTTGAAGTTCAATATCCTTAGGCTGATCACCAACAGGCACCTAGAGAAAAAAACAACACAGAACTTTTCAAAATTGTACAAATTGTTCAAAATTGTACAAAATTCTATGTTATTGAAGATTACTCATTGAAGATTTATACTCTTTATAGTGTAACAAAGTTTTCCAGCCCTTTCTTTTCCCCTTCACAAACTGGAAAGAAAAGGAAAATCTTGGAAGGAATAAAAGCCAAAACCACTCTTATAAAAGTGAGAATCAACTCATATGATTTGTTTTGATACTGTTGTCAGGATGACTTGCTATCCAAGAATCATCTGCATAACAGGCAGAGTGGGGTGCATATGTCTGCAGAGGCAGGTAAAAGAAGTCATCGTGATCACCTTGCCACAGAAAGTTATTCAGTATAAAACCTGAACAGGATCTGAACTCTCCTTCTAATGTATTCTCACTTTATACAATTTCTTAGGCAAAACGTGCATAGCAGCTTCTGGAGATGCAATGGGAAAAACATTTTCAAATTTGTCAACTGCCCATCTCTCTGCAGAAACCGATCTGAAATTTAAGAGTTCTCTCTTATCTCCAAGGGAATGTGCTGCTTGCGCAATGTTTCCGATCACTCAATTCTATATAGAAAGAGGAAGAGCTTAAGTAAATCCAGCTCCTGTAACAGTGGACAGCACCAGAAACTCAAATCCTACACCAGAACATGTGACATCTCAAATTTATATAGCCAAATACTTAAACTAAGGAACAATGTTTTAGTTCTTGAAAGCTGTTTAATCTAACAATACAGAACCAAGCCAAAGACTGAACATACGCTCCTTGATTCAAAACAGTGTTTACAGCGAGTCAGAAAAAAAAGCATTTCGTATCTTACCTTTGTCATTCCTGGTAAATCCACAAGAGTCAGATTTACAACATTGGATGAAAAAATTTTAAGATGAATAGGTTCAGGACTGATTCCCTAGAAATATATTAATAATAAAAAAAAGTTAATCACCGTACTGGATTATGTAAATGACCTTTTAGAAAGCCAAAAGCTGAAGTTCTATATAAAAACAGCCAACCAAACAATCAAAAACAAACAAAACAAAAACCCAACAGCTTTCTTCCATCATATGTCTTATACCTACCTATTTGGTGAGAGAAAAAGCCAGCCACGTTCATCAACCAAGTGCTTTGGAAGCTGCTTTGTTATCCTCTCAATATAATGCATAAAAGGCTTTCTATTTCAGTAATTATAATAGATATTTGAGAATAAATTACTTGATTTTATAATCACACACGAAGGCATGTATGTGGAAAAAATAGAAGCATGTTTAAGTTTATTTTTTGCACGATTATTATGGAAGCTTTGAAGTAAAGTGACAGCAATTCTCTGCACTTCCTTTTAGCTTAAGTCATCTCATGAATACAGTGAAAAACCTTGAGACAGCATGACTATGATTTTTCATGAGAATAGTTCAATGCTTCTCACTTCTAGCCACTAGAACTGCTTAAGAAAGATTTCAGCAGCAAGAGGATCTACAGCAAGACAACGATGGACAGTTCAGCATTTACCTTATTATTTCCTGAAATCCTCTCTGTTTCATTTTCTATTTCCTGACGAATTTCATCAAAATCTGTATAGATCTGAAGTACAAAAGAAGAAGATTATTTAAATATCAAAAGCAGCATACTCTTACCTAATTGTGAAATAATGCTCTCTTCTCCAAGAGACAATGAAAATTTCTGTAACTATGTATGCCAAAGGTAAAAAAAAAAAAAAAAAAAAAAAAAAGTAAGAATGACTAATAGCCCATAAGCTAATGCTAACAGAAATCATCAGTGCTAAAAATGAGAGAACTCGTAATCTTGGCATTTAATCTGTTGCAGCATCAGGTGGCAGCTATTAGCACTTATTACTACCCATCAATGTCAGACAACGTAGAAAAAATAGCATCCACCTAAAGAGAATTTCAAACATTTAATTATATCGCTGATCTAGTTACAACCACTTGAAGTTAATGAACAACACAGAGCTTGAACCCCTGCACATCTGGGAGGGGACAAAACAGTGTTTTTATTTTTTTTCTGCTCGTCTAGTTTTACCATCCTTCCGCCAATCTGAAATACGTTAGAATACGGCTACTCTTTCACATGTTCCCACTGTGTTCCTCTTTAGGTTTCCTTTAATTTCCAGCACTGCCTAGAAGATGAGGAAATCAGTTTAAAGCAATAAAACACTTAAAAAGTGCATCTGCCAACACAGAGATACACTGTTACCAAAGAGACCCAATGCTTAGTCTTTTGCTTGAAGCCCGTGGTCATCTCTGTTTCTCCTCTCCCTTGATAAATATTAGACTCCTCCTTCCTTCTCATAGCTTTCTAATCTTTCTCTAACATTGCCAGTCCTTCAGTGAATTGAAATGACCTGTGACTGTATACTTTCTTGCCTTTGCAGTTTCCATTCTCATCTCACTCATGCACAAGAAAAAAAGTCAACAGAACAACACAAAAGGGATTAAGATAAATAACTCAAGTGAATCAATGATCCACTTACAGAGCCATTGATAAGTAACATGTTTTCATAAATTACTCTTAAAAAGTAAGAAAATCCTCAATAATCTTGCACGCAGCATAGCAGGTAGAATAATCTCCTTTTTGAGAAAGACAAGGGAAAGAGATACAGAATTAAGTATATATATGACAGTGTATTTATGACACTGCTGCTCCACCACCAGAGCAAACATACCTTGTTTTTGGTGTGAAGAAATTTACCCCATTCTTCAGCATCTATCTCTGAAAACAAAGAATTGATACATGAGGAAGAGGAAGCAGATGTTCCAATCACATTTTTCCAAGAGCCTGTTTATTGAAGACTATAATGTGATTTTTTTTTTCAAGCAGCAAGAGAAGAATTAGTCTGTTTTCTGCTGTTAGATGTTAAATAGCTCAGTACACATACACTTATGATTCTGCTTAAACACTGCATCTCATTATTCTTTGTAATTTATCTTATTACACAATGCCCATCTTCTGAATTGTGAACTGAGCTAATCAGCTGTCCTACCATTCTTCAGTAAAGGTCTAATCCATTCAAAAATCAGCTTGCAACAGAAAACAAAATAATTATTAGCAATAGCTTAAAAAATGAAAAAATATACCAGCCTTTAGCATCTTTTCTTTTACCATGCAAATGAGATCAAATTACAGCTGAAAGAAAAAAAGTTAGAAAAACCTGTAGAACCAAAAAGAAAAAGGCACAAACAGAAAATACATAAGTATTCTACATAACAATGAAGTCTTAGGAGAACATGTCTCTTCCCAAATCTGTCGTGGACCAAACATTTTAACTCTTGTCAGTCACCACAGATGTCTGAAATTACTTGTGAGCTACTCAGGAGCAGTCCCAGAAACAGCAAAGTTTTGTCAACTCCTGCTTTGTAGTGCAGGCAGCAGTTTGAGTTATGCTGCAAGACACTTGCACTTTCACAACTAGGTTTCCAAGCACCAGTAAGTTCTGTTTCAAAATTTTTAAGTTAGCCATCATTTCCCGTCTGCTCCCCAGTGCAGCAGTCTGCTCTACAAGAAATCTGGTCACTTGGCAAACACACAGCTTACCTGAAATTAAGTCACCATTCAGAACGTTTTTTTCACTTAAGTTGAATTTCAAGATACTTATCACTAGAGATCTTTCAAGGGATTTGGGAATTAAAAGTGCAGAAAGTTCTATGAAGCAGCAATGACACAGAAAAGCAAAAATCATCTCATTCTAATGCAACAAGGTCAGAAAGCTAAAAATCAACTAAATCACAAGACTCAGCAAAACAATCAATCAACACAGTAGCCATCGTGGAAAAGTAAAAGTGTAATCAACAAGTGGCATGAAATGTATGTGGTTAGTGTATATAAGCATGCACTTGATGTGTAGGGAGAAAAAGCAAATGGAGAAAGGCAACCTTTAGAAAGGTGTCTTGGATTTTTCCATGTAGCAGGGTCTGCAGTTAAAGAGAAACAGTATTGAATGATGTTTAAAATTTTTCATCATATTTAACATAGCATTTTATTAACCTTCATCACCAGACTATTACAAAGATCACAGATGCATGCAGACAGATGTGCATGCTCATCTACTACTGATGGAAATGTGTAACATTTACAGTATGCATGGCAATAAGATCCTAACAGAACACTGATAAATGCTGCTTATTAATTGATATTCTAGATGACAAAGTTTACTTGATGATCACTTTACTATTGCTATTCATCTAATTCCAATAGCTTACAATATTTTTTTCTGAGCAAAGAAAATATCACCCGTAGTTTCTGCAAGGCTGAACTTCCTTGGCAAAACATTTCTCATCTTTTATTCATGGCAAGAATGAGAAAAAATCAAGCACATTTTTAGTATCACTGAAGGTAATATTACTGCACAGGAAAGAAACCTGAGTTTTGCATCCATATTTTAATGATGAAAATAAATTTATGCAGATTAAAAAAATCAGACCACCTCTGAGACAGATTTAAGAAGAGACAACATTAACTACCACCATTCTCAACTTTAAGTTTCTCATGTTTATATAAACCCCATATTCAAAAAAAACCAAAGAAAACTCTTTATTGACATGCTATCGAGTTTACAGCTATATTTTTCTGTGATGCCAGTGCATCACAGCAGCATGGAAGTGCAAGAATAAAACAAATTAGTGAAGAATTTTTGCTGCATGTGCCTATTTGGCACAAAATGCAAGCAGCACAGCAACAATCAATTCTTCAGTTTGGAAAGCTTATTAGATCTGGGGAGTTAATTCTAGTGCCTTGCTCAGGTGGATAAGTCAAAGCCTTATTAGTGGAGATGCACTGATTTAGATTACCTGGATCAACTCAGGAAAAAAAAAATACAAAAAAGACTTCTATCTTTACTGTTTTATGGGAATTCACAGACAACTACAGGCACATGAGCTATGAAGAAACCAATGTTAGGAGGCAGCTTTTGTTTGTATCAGCTGACAAACAGGCAAACTTACATACCAGTCTCCCCACAAAAAAGTGTAAAATGAAAGGGCTCATTAATTCCAGGTTATTAAATGGGTTTAGTCCATTTACAGTACAGAGGAACTAAAGCAAAATGCACATTCAGGAAGAAACTACAGTATCTTCAAAGTTGTATTACTCGTCCCCTCTTAAAAGTTGAATCTGAGAAAGGAAAAACAGGCATGGAGCTAGAAGAAAAAAACAGTAAGATACTGACACCACAGCATTTGAAAGATAGCAACCAAGCATTCTTCCACCATCTCCTTAGGAGGAATATAACGTAGGTTTAGTCTTAAATTACTGCTTTTCTGGCAGCATAGTAATCTGCTGCTAGGTTTAGTTCTGTGTGTAAAGAATTGTTTTAGTATCATCTATTAACTTTTAAAAATACATACAAAAATGATGCAGCTTAGTAAGAGGCATTGCATCTTACCTTGTTAACATCCACGGATCAAATAAGGCCAATTTTAAAAAAATAAAAAAGTTTTCCTTGCTATATATAACACAAGAAAAGATTGAACCCATGATAAAAGGCTTGGTCTTAAACTCAGTCTTAGATCATATAGGACAAAAAAAGACTTAAAGAATAAACGCAATGTCCCAAGATGTACAGAAAATCTCACTTGGTGCAAATACAAGTTTAATTTTTCTCAGAAGTTTCACTTTATACAGAAGGAAACACTTGCCCCACTCTTCTCAAGTCTATACTGACACCCACCCCTTTTAACATTTGAGGAAAAAAATCCCAGTAGCTCTAGTTTAATGCAAAGGAGTTTTTAGGAAAGGAGGAAGGATTTGAATCATTACACAGAATGCAGGGATGCTCAAGGCAAGGAGAAAATATTTCAATTAACCTACATTCAACAACTCAATACTTTCTGGCTGACACACTGAACATTTTTTATATCACTAACTTCACTAGTAAATCAGTCTCCCCCCCAGTTTTCTTATTATTTGTAATCTTCTCAGGCAAGACTTTCATGTGTATTAATCAAGTGATTACATACAAGCTTCAGAGCTAGATAAAAGTGTGCAAAAATGGCATTACAGTCATTACAAAAATGTTTCCCATTACCCTCATCCTTTCCTGCCTCTCTCTAAATGAAATCCAACTTGTGAAAATACACGACCTTCTTCCAGTTCCTTCTGTATGTTGGACCATTTTTTCCATCCTCAATGACAAGCTCTCTCAGGTGAGAACTCTTTTATTATTATATATATATTAATATAATATATATATATAATATATATAATACTCGTGAGAATTAATGTAAGATTATATAATAATCTTTATTATTTCTACAAAGAGAAGTACAATGAAGCAGTCCACACTTTTGGGGAGCTAGGGACAGGAGACTCATATTTGAAGTAGAGAGCAAAAAGCTGACAAAACAGCATTGAATTTGCAAGCAACAGCTGCGTATTAATTATTCTGTGTTCCATACCAGTTCTACCTGTTCAGAATTTGACCAGCGTTCAGCTTCCTATCCTGGATTAAAAAAAGAACCTATACACACATTTCCTAGTCGGCCATCCATATGCTCCCTCCTCACTGCCATTTCCTAACGCACGGATCAGCTGCCAGAAGCTACAGGACCAATTAAATAATTAATGAGATCAGCCCCAGGTCTCTCATGTACGCTGCTTCTCCTGTAATTTGATAAGTGAGCACACAGTGAGGTATCTCCGCATCAAACACACCGTGTGCTGAATCACTAAAGGCTAACAATAAGTAGCAAAAGCATGAGTATGTTTCTTTCACTTCAAACCATCCATGTCACTGTAGAATATATGCATCAGTTTGAAATGTTATGAAAACACAGCTCTTCATATATAATGGAAAATTCATCTCTCTGGTCTTTTCCAATGACTTTGGTCTACTACAGTGACCACCACAAAAAGGTATCACACAGCTCACCAGTGAGCTCAGGGGCAGCAGAGAAGATCCTTAATGTTTCTTGTTAAAAATCAGATGTTAGAATTATAGCCAGGTGTTTGAACTTTCTCAACAATCTTTCCAAATGTGCTCCAAAGAATCAAACGGAAAACAATAAATAATAAAAAATCACCCTTAAATTGATATGAACTGATATTCTTTGGCAGATGACATGCATCAGAAGATATTAAAATAAAGCTATTTGAGAGAGACAATTTCTTCCTTCATAGCCATAAAGACAACGCAATTGCCCATGCCTAAACAAATACCACAGCAATCCAAAGTGCTTTGTGTTAAAAACGGGGAAGCTTTCTGGATGCAAACGCCCAGACAGATGTTAAACTTGAGATCACAAAATCACAAGGGATCACAAAGCAACAGGGCAGCTGCACAAAAGTATCCGTGCACACACACAGTTCATTACCAGCACGTTCAGGAAGCAACATGCCAGGACTGACATGCTCTTGTCCAAGATTCCGTTTGTAACGTAGAAACCTTTCATACCAACAGCATCTCTGCCTGCAAGACTTCCCTTTCGGAAATCCAAAACACATTTAAGCCCTACCTCAGCATCCAAATCAAAACCAACAGAACTATGACCTCTAATAGCATAGAGACTTATTAAAATCTCAGACAGTAGAGCCAGGATAACAGGTTACCATCTTTTTCTTTCCAAGCTACTTGATCCCATCTTCTCAGATGAAACACAATCTGTATGTAAGCTAAGCCATACCAGTGACAAAACCACGGTGATTTGCTTGAATTTTGAGGGAAAAGAGAAGCATTTCAAACATAACTGGTAAAAGTCATAAAAGTCTGTCTGTTCTTAACAAGCCTACATTTCTCTCCAAAGAACATCAGGAAGAGACCATAACACGTACATCTTACATATTGATTTTTTTTTTCTTTAAAGGTCTAAATGGGCCTTATAAATATTAATTTAGCTCAACATCCTAATGCAGTAATATCATTAATCCATTCAAATTTAAAATTCATATCCACAGATCAAACGCAACCTACAGCAGAAAGTCTCTGCCTTGACTCCAAATACTTTGATTACAAAATTACCTTTTATACCTGTAAAGTTGCACAGCAGAACAAAATCATATTTTATTCTACAACTCAGAATCAAAGCATTCTGACAACTACCAAAAACTATACACTGTACAATGCAAGTAGGGTGAAACCACTTTTAAAGAAATCAGATCTGTCATTCTTTAAAAGTAGCCAAGAGTTACTTGTTAAGAATGGGTTACTGGTCTTGGAAGGTTTTCAAGACCAAACTAAATAAAGCCCTGAGCAACCTGGTCTTGAGCTTAAAGACAGCCCTATTTACGGCCCTATTCTGAGCAGGAGACTGGACTCCTGAGATCATTTCCATCCTGAATTTTCCTATGTTCTCTTCACAATCCAGAACATCCTGGACTGCATACTGTGTCCTGCATGCTAAAAGCTCTTAATTGTTATGAACCAAAATTGTTTTCTGCTTGTGGCAATATTGAAAATTGGAGCATTAACCTTTAAACTGCACATTAGGAACTGTTCTTCAGCAACCAATGACTATAAATATTATATGAAGAGAAGTACTACCAAAAAACTTCTGTTACCTCCGCTTGCTATTTCTGGAAATAAACTCCAAACAATTTAAACACAATAAGAATTAAAAATTGTAGCCCCAAGATTATTGCACCATCAAAAGTCTGTGTACCTTCACTGTCTAAATCAAAAAATCTAAGATGGTCAGAAGGTGGATATGGTCCTGATGGTCTTTCAAAATGTCAAGAGCAGCAGTTAGTACAGAACGCGTTCAAAATCCCAAGGGACAACTGAGATGAATTTCATGATCTGCTGGAGGATAATAAACACTACAGAAGACAAAAGCTTTAAACTAGAGACCATCACAATACTTAAAGCATTGTTCTTGATGTGCTTACTGCCTGAACTGAGAGATTCTATCTGTAAGCTACAGAACGTGCCTACTAAATTCTTTTTGCATCTATGGCAGGTTTCTTTGTTTTTATTTCTCCTTCTACCGCTTTGTCCAGAGTTTGTTTATTTCTTCACCTCTTTCCACAAAGTCATATATAGTCATCCTCTCAAGGAAAGGTCTTATTTAAACAGCAAAAGAGGAAGGGGATAAACACACACAGAAAAGTCATGTTCTCAGTGCTCTATACAACCTTTATCATAACTGAAATACTTATTTTGGCCTGCTTTTCTCAGAAGTACTTGCTAAGAACAGGAAAGCTTGAGATACTAGATATTTTGAATATCCAAAAGCTTTTGGCTTCATGACTTTTGCTGTATGAACACAACAGCTGTAACAATGGCTGTGTTTTCTTCTACAGTATTTTTCAGTAAAATGCACAAGAAAGATTAAAAGCCTCTTTCCTACTAGGCAAAACGTGCTCTTGGATCTCACTTACCGTTTTCATCTCCAGCTGTTTTCCGACCATCCTCTGGGGAAACGTGCACCAGCTGCAGAATAAGGGGTCTTCGGGTGACAACTCCGGTACCTCGCGGGAGCAGATCTCTCCCCACAAGACTTTCCAACACAGAACTCTTTCCACTGCTCTGAAAATCGGAATACAGCTACATGATTTTCTTGAACAAAAAAAAATGTTTTAACATTTTAGTTTTAGCTTGCTTTCACCACTCCCACAAACAGTTGTCTAGTCTGTCCTCTGCTATACAGTGTCCTACAGAAAGCATCTGACAGACTCACTGCATCTAATACAGTGATATCACATCACAAGGGCAACACAAGGCAAGTCTGCTATAAGTCAGTAGCTGTTTAAACCTGCTTTTGATACTTAAAAGCCATGGTGATGGATGTATTTCTATTTCTTATGGATAAATTAAACAAGTAAAAATCAAACATAACACTTTGGAAGTCTGACCTATCAGACTTTAACGGTTTGTGGGGTTATCTGTTGTTGTTTTTAATAGGACTATAGTAAACTCTTTCAGCTTTCTGTAGCATGTAAGACAACACAGACAGGCCATGAGAAAACCCGTTTTGGCAATCACTGCAGTCAGTTAGGAGCTGTTACTACATGAACATTGTTTTACCAAACAATTCTCTGAAAAAAAAAAAAAAAAGGAAGCTTTTGACAGCTAGAACATGTATTACCACTATACTACCGCAGTTCAGCTTACCAGTTCTGAAAGAGCAGATACAAGACTTTAAATAAATCAAAAAATGAGCATATAACCTACCATAACATGAAATTAAGGATACTTAAGACTGATTTTAAGTATCAAACATTTAGTGGCATCTTAAGCGATTTTTCTAAAACCAAAAAAATAGATCAGCAGAGATCAAGCAACACAGCACAATCAGGCAGCACCTGAGGACACTGTGCACTAAAATCTTACCAAACAGGAGCTGAAGAACCATGTGGCCAAAGTACAAAGTAGTTCTGGAAGCCTCCCTGCCAGAGTTTTGTTGTAGCACAGTTCAGAAGTATAACTAGTGTTACAGACTGTGAAAATACATGAATTTCTGAGTGACAGCCAGGCTACTTTTTGACAAACTTTATAATTTAAAACAAGTGGAATGCCTGCTCAAGAAGATGAAACACAATAAAGGTTCATCAGCTGCACTAAAAAAAAAAAAAAACAACACATGCTTTCCTTTATGAAAAATATTTTTAACATCTCTTGAGTAAGATTTCTTTCACGTGGGTAGAACTATCACTTCAGTCTCAAAGGGTTGAAGGTGAGACCTGAATGTGGTGACTGCTTTTGAGCATAATCTGAGTAGAAGAGCATAATGAACAGCTCAAGTCCCTTCCAAAAACCTCATCAAGACAGAAAAACAAAACCCATGGGGCAAGTCACTGCACACTACTGCTCACCGTTTGGTCTTTCCAAAATAGGAGGAAGCTGAGATTGGTACCTCAAGGGTCTGTACTGGGACCCGTACGGTTTAGTACTTTTTAACAACAGACAGTGGGATCTAGCACATCCTTTGCAGGTTTGTGGACAACACTAAGCTTGAGTGGTGCAGCTGACAGGACAGACTGACATGACATGCCATCCACAGGGACCTGGACAGGCCAGAGAAGTGGGCTCCTGCAAACCTCATGAAGTTCAGCGAGGCCAAGTGCAAGGTCCTACACTTGGGTCAGGGCAATGCCAAAAATGAATGCAGGCTGGGCAATGACTGGACTGAGAGCAGCCCAGCAGAGGACTTAAGAGATACTGGTGGATTAAAAATTGGATGTGAACTGGAAGTGCACATTTGTAGCCCAGGAAGCCAACCGTATCCTGAGCGGTATCAAAAGCAGCGAGGCCAGCAGGGCAAGTGAGGGGATTCTGCCCCTTTGCTCTGCTCTCGTGAGGCCCCCCCTGGGGCCCCACGTTCTGCTCTGGGGCCCCCAGCACAAGGACACGGAGCTGTGGGAGTGGCTCCAGAGGAGGCCACGGGGCTGATCAGAGGGCTGGAGCACCCCTCCTATGGAGACAGGCTGAGGGAGCTGGGGTTGCTCAGCCTGGAGAAGGGAAGGCCCCGGGGAGACCTTACAGCGGCCTTCCAGTGCCTAAAGGGGCCTGCAGGAAAGCTGGGGAGGGACTCCTGGTCAGGGAGTGTAGTGATAGGACAAAGGGTAATGGTTTTAACCTAAAAGAGGGGAGATTTAGATTAGACCGAAGAAATTCTTCACTCAGAGGATGGTGAGGCACTGGCACAGGCTGCCCAGAGAAGCTGTGGCTGCCCCATCCCTGGAGGTGCTCAAGGCCAGGCTGGATGGGGCTTTGGGCAGCCTGGGCTGGTGGGAGGTGTCCCTGCCCACAGCAGGGGGGTGGGACTGGGTGGGCTTTCAGGTCCCTTCCAATCAAACCCTTCTGTGATTCTACGACAAACTACACATGGAACAAGAACATGATGTCCTACGCCACTCCCACAGCCCAGGTACTTTCAGATGTAAAACGAATTATCTGGATCCTCTGCAGTGGTTTAATAACTGACAAATGTAAAGTCATACATTAGATGAGACACTGCAATACTCCACACATCAGGAAATTTGTTTCTAATTGCGTTATGTTTCCTTATTAAAGCAATCTGCTCTTGGAACATAATAGAGTATCTAATGATGCACTCCTTAATCTGGATCCTATATACATCCATTATCAAGAATTATCCGGCAAGAAAAGCAGTAAACACAACCCTGATCTTTCTCTGCCAGTGGGAGGAAGCGAGGGATATGGGGTCTGCTCAGAACACAAATTCAGTTCAGCCAACCCTTCATACAACGAATGTGGGCAGGGACCAGTACTTATGACTAAGGGTACTACAGAATTTTTAGGGATGAATTTAGACCAGCATCATGCTTGTTTTGTCATCTCACTGGAACTACTGTCATGATTTGAAGCAAGGACTGAAATACCAAGTCCACAAAAAGATTAACAAATTTCAGTCTTTTGTGGCACATCAGTCAGGCTTTCTTCCAGACTCTGACCTGATCCTAATTTGAAATATCTGTAAGTAATAATGACTAGAGGAACTTTATATAGATTATCCAGAAATAAAGGTAAATGCAGGAACACCTTGCTGTCTGTTGCTTTTTTAGCCATTGTGTCACACCTCCATTGCCAAGTGTGTAACGCTCTGCTCTGTTACCCATCAGTCTCATCCAGTTCGATGGATAGCAAAACTATTTTTCCTAGAAGTACAAACGTAAGAAGGGGGGACGCACACAGGGACTTAAGAAATGTTTTATTTGAATACACAGTGCATATGATGTAAATCTTATCAGCGTTCTTACTGCCTCCTGAACAGTTACGTCTTCATTCTTGTCAACATCATCTTCAGATTAACCTAGATCAAGGATGAAGGACAACAACAGGGAAATGACTGAGCACTTGCTCACAAACTAAAGAGCTGAGATCTGTCAGAACTGTGATCCACTCCCAAGAAGCCAGCATTCCTACTTGTTACAGGTCCTAACTATCCCGTTTCTGCCTCCCCAATCTCCATTTCATATTTACTTGTCCCTGCTTACTTCATTTGTGTGCACTTCTGAAGTATCCGTACACATTTTCTCCCATCCATTACATTAATTCCTTTGAGAAAAATCCCTTTGCACCGTGCTGCCTGGCCAGCCACACTTGTCAGGAATTCAGACGAGGCAGATAGCAGGGCATGACTTTGTCCAGCCGCCTCCGCAGCGGGAGTTGTTCCTTTCAGAGACACCTCAGGGCTGCTGACAAGCCAAACAGAAAAGATTCTGTATTGAACATTTTCAAGTAACGCTATGAAGAGCCATCCGTATTTATCCCAAACATTCCCTTCCCTGGCTTTCTCATCCTATTTCTAAGCCCACAGTGACCTAACGAGCAGTCCTAGTTTTAGAGGGCTTGCTCCCTACGCACAGAACACCAAGACACATTCTCCATGGCCAAAAGAGCCCTGACCCAATCCTCCCCCCTACTGATAGCTCCTCTCCTCTTTGAGTCCCACCTACAGGTACAAAGGCCTAGCTGCTGTGTCTCTGCTGGTAAAGACCAAGGCAAAGAAAGTGCCTCAGCCTTGTCCATACCCACTGTCGCTAAATCACCGGTCACAGCAGCAGCCTGCCCGTGTTTCCCTTGTTTCTTTCCTTCCTTCTATCACTGCGATGCAACAAGAAGCTGCTCTTGTTGCCCTTGATGTTCCTTGCCAGTTTCAGCTCTAGCCGAACCTTGGCTCTCCTAATACCATCCTCACATATGGAGGCAGCACAAAGGAGCTTGTCCTCTCTCCTACCTCCCGTGTGAGTCTTCTACTCCAACGCTCAGTTCTGAGTCTCCTCCACACCGCTCTCCTTATCTGCCTGCTCGTTTTCCCGACCGTGTGCACAGACTACCGCTTCGTGCTCCAAGGAGGTTGTTCCTAAAGGCACCCCAAGTCATTTGAGCTTCACTGTCCCACGTCTCACAGCACTCCCCACCCAGCTCAGTGAATAAGCCAACCCGCTCTGAGGAAGTCCAGTCCTTCTGACAGGACCAACTGATACATTTTCCATTACCTAATCAAACAGGAAAAAACTGCAAAGAACTCCTGCAACACAATGCAGATTGACTGCAGGAAGGCACAAGTAAAGAATTAAGGCAGCAAGGCCGGTAGTCCCCATGACTTCTTCATCACCAACATTTGAGAATGACAGCAAGGAATGGGGAAGCAGGAGAGGTTTTGCTTCCCCATGAGATATAACAGCTCCTGAAGAATTTTCTTACGAAGAGCAATGTATCTACCTTGATGTCTGAGACAAAACGGCAGCAATCATTTCTGTCATACAAGAAATAATTACAGAAGTCTGGCTGGCTAAATTATTCTCTCAGCAATGCATACATATCTGGCTTGCCAAATTCCAATCCTATTATTGAGAAATATAAGCTAATGTGTTTTTACTGAGGTCTCCCTTACACAGCTCAGCCAAAATTGTTCAGGAATCCTGTATTTACACCACATCTAGCTGTAAACACACATCAAACAGTAACAAATCCACAGAGGATTTGCAGTTGCATTATTTCTCAATACATCAATTCCCAATGTCCTCCAATACTTCGCTTGAGACAAAAATACCTCATTTAATTGGAAACAACCAACACCAAACTTAGAGAAGTTATTTCAGGGAACTGTGATATTTAAAGATCCACATTTATATGCAGTACAGACTGGATTTACGTATTATCACTTACAGTATTATTTTTTTTTCCAATAAAATAAAGCAAAAACAAAGCCAATTTGTACCTTCAAGTAAGAAGCAGCCAGTGAACCTACTGGCTACTATATAAAGAAATCTTCTCCAAGAACTACACAGGGTTTTTCTGCCCAGATTCTGAAAGGCATTTGCCAGGGCTTGTTTCTTTAATCGCTCTTCGCCTTTGTTTTCCTGAAAACATGCTTCCCTTGCACTATTCCCTGTGGGCAAGATACAAGTTACATCCTTTTTAATTAAAATAGGGGTTCTCAAAGAAATACAGTTACCAAGCACAAGCTGAAGAGAACCCTGGCAGCAAGCATACAAAACTTGGGGGAAAAATACCAATTTTTTCAGATTCTTCTCCAATTGTGTCCTTTCCTCCACAGTAACTGGGAGCTTGCAAACAACACATCGGTTTCACATTTAAAAACTGGAGGGACTGAATCAGAATGAGGAAATCACACTGTTCTTAGAGCCATGATTTTATTTATGTATAAAGCCTGCAGGTGGACGCAGTGTAAAGGTCAGCATGCCTCCAGTCAAAGCAGCTTTCAAGACCTACAAAGGAGCTGCTCAGAGACTGACAGGGCCCACCAGAGAAAAGAAACAGCCCAACACCAACTGCTGTTTGCACTGTTCAGCTTTAGCAGCAAAGTTTATAGTATTCCTGGCGTAAGTAAACAGCTAATTAATGTCAGCTTCACTTTGCTGCTTGTTTGAAACACACACCAGAACAGTCAGAGCGAGATTTGACAGGAGGAAGGGATGGCAAAATGGGAAACTGTTATGCCCAGGACTAGACGCAGTGCATGTCAGATACCAAAACAACCAAAGAGGCAAAGAGGGAAGACAACACCAAAAAAAAAGTTTGCAAAACAGCTGAAAGAAAAACGAGCTCTCCCCAGCCAGCACTGAAGCTATGTTCTAGTTACACCCCCTTTCACAACGGTAAGGCAGAAGACCTTTGCCTCCAAATCCCAGGAAAGACCACTGGAACAAAGAAAAAAATAAAAAAAAAAAAGAAAAGGCCATTCCTGGCCTGAGCTTTGTGTGGAGCTATTATAGAGAACGGGAGCTCCCACCCCGCTGCCACGGGCAGGGACACCTCCCACCAGCCCAGGCTGCCCAAAGCCCCATCCAGCCTGGCCTTGGACACCTCCAGGGATGGGGCAGCCACAGCTTCTCTGGGCAGCCTGTGCCAGTGCCTCACCGCCCCCATAGTAAAGAATTTCTTCCTAATCTTCACCTAAATCTCCCCTCTATTAGTTTAAAACCACTCCCCCTCATCCTGTCATTATCTGTTTGAGCCAAGAGTCACTGTCCCTCTTCTTTATAAGCCCCCTTTAAGTACCAAAAAGTTCCAACGAGGGCACCCCCGAGCCTTCTCTTCTTTAGGCCGAACAGCCCCAGGTCTCTCAGCCTTTCTTCACAGGAGAGGTGCTTGTTGTTTTCCTGGTCATTTCATACAGGATAAAGTCTCCTTCACCTAAAACCAGCTTTTCACCACCACCAAGCAGGATGCACCAGTGGATGAACAAGCTCCAGAGGCTTAAAGTCCCACTTCTCCAGGGAAAAGACAACAAAGCTCTGTAGGGCATCTGAATTTTAAGATTACAAAGCTAAAAACCAGATGCCTTGATAAGCATCCAGTGCATTTTCCTCCTCATCTCATTAGCCAGGACCATACACTAGCTTCCCATTGCTGTCAGCTTCTTGATGTGGCAATTACCATCCTAACTGTTCAGTCTATCTGCGTATGCAGTTGTACATATTCAAATGCTCACGTTGTTAGATCAAGAAGCCTTCCTCTGTAACAAGATTTGGTTTAGTGTTGAAATACGAAGCACGACACTTACTCCAAACAGCGAAAAAAGAAATAAATGTTACGTTCATCTCCGGGCCGATCACAGAGCCTAATTAACAGCTCCTTCAGATGGAAGCATCCAACAGAACAAACCACGTTAAATGCTGTAAACTACTCTTCCCCGTTTGAAGCCCCAAAAATAGCATTAACTGAAGACTGAGCAACAGTAGTACATACACGTACACCTGAAAGGTTATTTAAAAATCCCTTCTTGAATTTCAGTTGGTTGCTAAATCAATTTCACTATGAAGTCTCTATTAAAACCAACACTACAAAGTGCAACTCTTCTTTTTTTTACCACTGTCAGTATTAGTTTTGTAGCAAAGGAGTTCTCCTAACACTCAAGTTTGTACATATCTAGGTCAATGACTTCTAAAAACACAAAACAGACACCAAGAATGAATGACTTGGGAAAAAAAAGGGGGGGGGAATCCAATTCTACACATCTCCAGGCACAGAGTTTATTATTGTGTCTTTTATTATTTATTTCATTCTAAAAGTGACGCCCACTTCTGTACCATAGGTACTTCATTTCTGTAATAATACCTACGTGCTCTTAACATACAAGAGGTCATAACTAAACTTTTCTTCCCTTCTTTTATTATAGTGTTAATGGGTTTGGTTGAAGCACTTGTTATCCTTTACAGGTATGGACCACAAAGCAAAGCACTTGTAAAAAACACATTAGAAGGCTGGGTACTACTGTATTACTGCACAAATATTGTTTATCTGGTATTCCCAGCCTGGACATTGTTTTGCATTTCAACAATGCAGTTGTAAAAAGGCAACTGAAATACTGAATGAGGAAAAAAAAAAAGGCACTTCCCTATCTGGGAATGGCAGAAAGCACTAAAATAGCCATACAAAGTTGGCAGTGGGAGGGTGTCCTGCCAGTTCTATCAGCAGCAGTCTTCAATATTCTTAACAAACTCCGTACTGGGGTACAGAAATGACTCGTGCAGTATTTTGGCAGAAAATGCGAAGGAATTCTCAGATAACCAGGTCACAGGAACACTGCCAGAAGAAGGGCAAGAGTCCATCCACAAGTCTAACATTTACTAAGAAATATTTTGTAATTAGCACCAAAATCTACCTAGAAAAATGAAAAACTAGGACACTTCAATAAAAACCAAAGCATTCAAAGAAATTAAGGATTATAAGCAGTTTCTAACTCTACAAATGCTAGAAGAGAAAGAATTAATTTGGGGCACAAAAGCTGAAACAAATGAAAAATGAAGACAGACATAAGCACTAAACATGATAAAAGGGTAGAAAAGAGATACAGAACACAGGTAAGAAAAATGAACAACAAAAGTTATTAAAACCCCACATTTTCATTTTCCCCACTGAATACACAGAAAGGTCATTCAAGAAAAGAAAAATCAGACAGCTACAGAAATCTTAAGTGATAGCATTTGTTTTCCACAAAGGAAAATGGAGATGCAAAATTTAAAGCTGTCTGTGAATGCTAGACAAAGTACAAAAAGTAAGGACTGCATATGCCGGTAAGCTATAAAGAAATCAACTGTGGGAAAAAACCTTGCAGTCGCATAGCACAACCAAAAATAACTCCAGAAACAAGACTGTTAAATGGCACATTAAAAAAAAAAAAAAAAGTTGAAGCAAACTGCCAGAAGCAAAACTATCAGCTCTAAGGACGTATTTGAGACATCTCCAGAAACCTGCTCTACAATAAACTAACTTCAAATCAATAAAACAATAATATTTTGTTTTAAATATAAAATAATTGCACAAAATATCTACAGAATTACTACGTCCATAAAGACGATTATATCTTTCAAGAACATAGAATCATAGAAAACCACGGAAACACCAGGTTGGAAAGGACCTACAAGATCACCTAGTCCAACCGTCCTCCTATCACCAGTACTACCCACTAAGCTAGTGAATCATATCTCGTAGCACCTCGTCCAGGCGCTTCTTGAACACCGCCGGGGACAGTGACTCCACCACCTCCATGGGCAGGCCGTTCCAGTGCCTGACCACAGTGCCTGAACCCCAGCTGAAACAAACAAAACCAAGGTACAATTTCCCAAACATTTTGCTATACATGTTCCTGCAGTCGTGTACTGGGTCTGGCTGGGATGGAGTAAACTTTCCCTGCGGCAGCCCATACAGGGAGAGAGCGGTTATGTTGGAGTTCAGCTGCCCAGCAAGGTAAAACCACCACAAATCTATAAAGGCCTTTGCTTTGGTCTGGAGAAAGATATAGCGTCAGTTTACTTTATTAAAGGGTTTTTATGAGCATATTGAAGATAGCGCCAAAGGGGTATTAATACTGATGGGTAGACTGTTGGGTAGACTATTCAAGTCAAATGCACGTCAGCATAGTCTTAATGTTCATCGTGTGCTATATGTGCCTTTGAAAAGTTAACTAGCATAAAGTTGTTACAAAAGATGGTAATTCAAAAATAAAATGACATTTCAAGATATTTCAGAGTGAAACAGAAATGAATATTTCTATCAATTTCACATATGGAGATACCGCATCTCTGCTTTGTGCCTTTCTGTTACAGAAATAAACTAACAAAAAAATAAATAAATAGAAAACTCTTACCTATGTGATTGCTAATGTAAAAGAGGTTAGAAGCTTTCACGAAGCAACGGCCTCCTGTGAGCCGCAGAAGCAGCAAGCACCTAATATAAGATAGCAGCGCAAAGTCTCTGCCCCTGCGCAAGTGTTGCTGGTGTGTTTTATAAAGCGAGGGCCCTAAAGTCACTGAACGTATGTGGTATCTACCGGCAAAGCCTTGCTGGAGCCGAGCGCCTTCCAGCCAGCTGCACAGCGCGGCTGCCTCCGAGCACGCCTCCGCCAGGCCTCAGCGCCGTGCCCGTGCTGCAACCGCCGGCTCTGCGTGCGCCAGGTCCCAGGGGAAACCCGGGGGCAGCGCTGCCGGCGTGACATCCAACAGCCGCCGCCAATCCCACCGGAACGCACGGACCCGGTAACCTCGGGTTTTAGCAGAGTTTAACGTCTCATTTTCGGTGCCCCCCGCGGCCGTCGCGGCCCCGCCGGAGGCGTTCTGCGCCCGGAGTCCGGCCGCGGGGCACCGCCAGCCCCTTCGGGCCGGCAGGACGCGGCTCTCGGCCGGGCCCGGGCCGCGGAGGCCTCCCGAGAGGCGGCCCCGGTGTCCCCGGGCGTCCCCGGCCGTGCCCTTGGCGGCGGCGGCGGCCCCGGGGACGCCTCGACTTTGCCCCCCGCGGCGGCCCGGCCCCGCCTCACCTGCGTGCCCACCACCACGATCTGCGGCAGCTGGATGATGTCGGCCCCCACCGTGTTGAAGACGTCCTGCAGCTTGTTGATGACGGGGATCAGCGCCTCCATGGCGCCGCGGAGCCCCGCGCAGGCCGAGGCCGGGGCCGGGCAAGGCGGCGGCGATGAATGGGCGCGACCGGCGGCAGCGGCGGCGGCAGCTCCCGTCAGCCGCCCCCCCGCCCTCCTCCGCTGGCCGCCATTGGCGACGGCCCCCGCGCACGGCGCCGCCCCCAGCGGGCTGTGCGCGCCGCGCCGCGCCGCCGCTCGGCAGCACGGGAGCTGTAGTGCCTGGCTCGGGGCCGCGGCCCGAGGGGCGCGCAGCCTGTGCTACGGCCCCGCCTCCGGCCAGGCGCCGAGTTCGTTCTTACTTCAACATCTTCGCAACCGAGCCTCTCGTTCTTACCCAGGAAGTTTCACAGTGCTTGTTAGAGGACTGGTGTTTCACGATAAAAGCAAGAAGATGTCTAAACAGATTGTAATGAAGACAGGGATAGAAGAATGCGGGCTTGCTTAATCCCATTAATGATTTCTGAATAAAAGAGTTGTTATCGCTAAAGCCAGGAATGGAAGAATGGGGGCTTGCTTAATTGCATTAAAAATAGATGTTGCCGTGTGTCTTTGCTTCCTACTGTGCAAATTAACCCAAACAAGGACTCTCAGGGCCCCACAGAGGATGTTTCCTGACAAAAATGGGGAACCTGTCTCAAAAACCAGCTGAGACCGACCTTGTGGTTTGGACAAGAGCCAAGGAGCAGCTGAGTCTGTACAAAGGCAGGGGCTCAACTAGTGGTGATGAAGAAGAGTTATCAACATTCATCCCCACGACCCCCCGACGCCCACCACCAGAAGGCACTGCGCAAGCGCAGACGGGAGGAGTTTATGGAAATGACTTCTTGGAGCTAATTTTAATACAAAGTGGGGATAGGTTATGAATATGTATAGGCGTATTGGGAAACTTCATGTGTATGTAACTCTTTACTGCATATAACCAAAGCAAGTTGCCACATTAGGGTGTGCATGCCTTTGGGAGCTATCCTGCATGCGCCCGGCGCCGAAATAAACCACATACCTGCTTTATAACTCATTTGCTTTGAGTTGTAGAGTTCTTCCACGAATCAGTAACATTTAAAAAGCTAGTGTATTCAGCATAGAGAGAAATGGCTAGCACACGTAAAAATGTGTGAAGAAGGCCCTGAGTGGCCAGTTGGTGAGGAGGAAAGCAGGATGAGCTCTTGTCATAGCCGTACAGTTGTGATTATCCAGCAGGTTGACCCGTTTGCTTTCAGCATGCCAAAGCCAATTGCTGTCAGAGCCATAAGGATCATTAAAGTGTATGGATACGCCAGCTTGTTCGTCTATGCCAGTACTTTTTCTCCTTCCACTTTCATTTTAGCATATGACCTCACGGACACCACTGTGAAATGGAGCAAGTGCAAGCTTTTGTATATTTTGGCTTAGACCAAAAGTGGGACATCTCAGAAAGAACGTAGAACTGGGAAAGGGTAAGAGTACAATAACAAAGGTGATGAAAGGTATGAAATGCTTTCAATATAAGGAACAACCGAGTAAGCTAGAAGTCTTTACAAAAGAAACGGTGAGGGGTAGGGAGGATTAAAGGTTTTTGCAATCATTGGCAGCCTGGACTGAGTGGAAGAGCATCAGTTTTGTTTACTCTCCCTTCCAATACAACAATTTTGGGAGGATTTACTGAAACTAGGAGAAGCCAGGTCAGAACAAAATAAAGATGGTAGCCCCTCATGGGTGGGTGAACTCCTTGCTCCTTGTTGGAGACAGTAAAATTGAAATGGATTCAGATGGGGATTACACAAGTTTAAGGAAGAGCAATGTACTACATATAAATAAATAGCTATGTAGAAACTGAGCTGACAATGGTTGGAAGCTGGGAGAGTATCATGCAGAAGCAATGTGTGTGCTTGCCCTTTAGTCTGTCCCAGTATGGCTATTCTTAGAATTTTATCAGTGTAATATTTCAAGAAGAACACAGTGAAAATATCAGTTGCTAAAATGAGTTGAACTAACCTAGCTTGCTCAGCAGAGATGTTGAAAAGACTGTAAAGGGCAGGATACCCAAATGGAGAAGCACAGCTCAAACAGAGGCAAATTAATTAATGAAGAGAAGGAAAGCAAGAACAAAGAATTAAAGAAGATACAAGGTTAGGAAACCTGTATAAATTTTAATATATTGTCCATTTCTGGCTAAAAAGTGGGAGCTGAAAATACCTCTGCTATGAAGTGTCGACTCTATTACCAACTTAAAAAATCCAGCACCTACTTCAGTCCAGTTGAGAACTGTGCAAGACCAATAATCATTTTAACAGGCAATGGCCATCTCTAGCTTTACCCATCTGATTTCCTTACCAGACTTATATTGTACCAAGCAAGAAACTCTTAAGATCTGATAAAAGGCAGAAGTAGTCAGACTGGTTATTTACTAAAAGTTAATTGACATAAGAAAACAGAAACTGCTACACCAAGTCTGACCTGATATTAATCTACCTCAGATTCTCATCTCAGAGAACATCCAGCACCAGCACTCTGGGGAAAATATAAAAGTGCAGTAATAAGATCTTCTGATCCCAATAGTATGCATTAAATAATTTTGATACTGCTATAAAATCTGAAGTAGACAGTTCAATATTTCTTCTATTTTATAAATATTACATGAAACTAGATTGCTTTATTTACCATATAATGGCTTTTTGTGCTATCAAGTAAAATTCTTGGCTGCATGACATCCTGTGACAGTAAATTTCATGATTTAATTATACGTAGCGCAGAAATCAATTTGGTGTCAGTTTTGAATTTGTCATCTCCTAATTTCATTATAAACTTGCTTGTTTTTATGTTTAAATCAGGAAGAAAAAAAAATCTGTTCGTCTTTTCCATGTTATGAATTTCTTCATACAGTTTTGCATCATCACCTGCTTCCATTTATTCAGACAGATGGAGTCTCCTTATATTGACATACTGATAGTAGTGGGCAAGTCATTTGCCATTTAATTAATTCATGCCAGACAAGAAAATCACAAGCCACCACATCAGCAAAGGGCATTTCCTTGCCATCATGTTTGTCTAGAGGAAGAAATATTTGATAACCATACTTAAAAGTGTCAAGGATGTAATAAAACATTTGCACTATGTATACAGACATACTACTTTATACTGTATAAACAGTGTTGCCACAATATTGTTGTAAGTTATTCCTTGGTAACGTCACCTTTTGTAACCATGCCATACAGAGATTATATGGGTCTGTCAGAGCTCGATTTTTATGTGAAGCAAAACTGAATGATGTTTTTGTATCCTCTTAAGCATCTTAACCACAGCTGTAACTAAAACACCTTCTCATAACACTTACACCAGACATCTGCACAGCAAACAACATTAGAAGCTTAGATGAACTTCTGAAATCCCTTGACAGACTGACCCTAAGTTTAGACCCTGGATGATCTGCATGGATTGCCCCAGGTGACAGCTTCAAAACCTGTGTCTTTTTCCAGAAGAGACAGAAATCACAGGTTTCAAACCCATAGTCCACAGGTTCTGCTGAATCGGCAAGGCAAGGGTTCTTCTCCACATATCAGCCAACTATAAGAAGGTCACAGCGCTGTGATAGGAACTGCTGAGTTATGTGTTACCTATACGGAGACACAGTCTCTGACAAAACAAAACAATTCTTAGTCAGGGATGCAATTTTGCTGGACAAATTGCAGTACTAGGCAACTGAGAGTTCCTTATATTCTCCCACTGTATTTACAGGGAAGTCATGTGTCTCAATTCATTGAATATTTGGGACATCCCTCAGCCTCTCAAAACACGCTTGCAGAACTGAAAGCAGCTTTCAAGTTAAGGAAGGGGCAGGGCACGGAAGGTAAGAGCCACAGGGCAAACAAAATATTCAAAGTTCAATCAATTAGCAACAAAGCTGGAGCATTCTGATAAGAAAGACATCAGCATTTCTGAAAAGGCCAATAAGAAAAACAATTTTGGCTGCAGATGAAAGTAATTTCCCTATCATTCCATACTGCCGTACAACAACGCTTCCCCCCACCTCCCCTTCTCAGCTGGGGTGGTCAGAATTTGTGGAACAGCAAGAACAGTAACAGTTGCTTCAGTGTATGATTTTCAGCCCTCTCTGGTAACTGGACGGTTAGATATATCTCAGTTCATTTCCTCTCCAGTGAAGGTGCATTGCTTAATTTCTGAATCAGCTTTGAATGGTGATGCAATGTGTGAATGCACAGTAGTAAGTCACTAACCTCTTAGCTTCTAAATAACAGATTTCTGATTTCCTCATGTGTTTTGCTGGTCTCACCAATGATCAACTTAAATGTCTGTTACAGAACTTCATTAGTCAAAGGATGGATATAATAAATATAAGTCTATATAAAATATATGTAAGCCTTTTCACAGTCTCATTGGACACTCTAGTGTAGAATAATTGGAAAGTTTTGCTTGCTATTTGCCAAGATCATTGTAGATGCTTTTGTTGTATCTTTTTGTTATAAGACCTTTGCTTCTTTTATACATCACGTGCTACTGAACAACCAGAGGAACCAACAGAAGGTGATGTGAATCCCATGGATTTCTGGAAGACTTAACTCAAGGATCATATATTGCATAAGGGAGCTTGAAAAGTGATTTTAAATATGGAACACCCACGAGGAAAATTTCTTATGGAGTCTGCCAAGTGTATTCTTAAAGCAATCAGTAAATTTGAAAGAAAATATGGAAAAAAAAAAACAAACTGCTGCTTGCATAAGGAATGGCTTGCAGTCCAGTTATAAGGTGAAGACCTTTTACTTTAAAGGACCAAGGTTTTGGGAATAGAGGTGGTAACATCCTGTCTGCTATCAAGAAAGACATTTTTAAAGTGGAAAATGAAATGGATACTTAGTTATCATTCAACTAAGCAAATATAACTAGAAAGGGAAGGAAAAAAATATCCTATCAAGGAATTAGGAAACAGCAAATATGCTGGCATTCAAGAACAATTGAACTTGTATCTTCTGCATCTGTTATTTTAAGAAAGACTATCTCCTGTGGTGTTTTTTGGTCGTGTTTTAAGATAAAATAGTATGCCACAAGCAGTACTGTTAATTAATTAATTTTATAATACACATTTTCTTGTGCATGCTGCTTCTTATATTGTGATTGGCGCTACTTTAAATTGGAATTATAACGGCTGACCACATGATTTCCATCATCACAGCCTGTGTATAAGACTAATGGATACTTCAGTTGCACCTGTCTTAGCTTTTTAGTTCAGGTCAGAGTTGCAGTTCTGAAGTGGACCCCTGATGTCTTTAGCTGCCATGCTATGGTTAGCAGTACAGAGTTGTCTTGGAGTGCATGGATGCACATCCATCTTTTCGTATCAAACAGAACTGTTAGATGTACTTCAGCCACTAGAGAACATTCAGTTAACAGACTAGCTAAGTGCTAGTCTGAAATCAAATTCCAAAATACTGTGTAGGTAAGGTAGGTCTTTTGTAAATGCTGCTGGCCTTAAGCTACAAGCTTTGGATTTCCTTCTACAAGCTTGTAAACACACGAGTTAGTCAGAACAGGCACTGCAGGTAGTTCTACATAGCTATGCTATAGGTCTAAACATACTTATGATTGCAATCTTATCTTCTTCCATCACTGGGTCATTCATTTAATTTCGCACAGTGGGAACACTCCTCCATTCAGTAGCAATCGGAGTCTAAAATCTGTTTCTGTGAAGCAGGCTCCCTCATGTGGAGTTTGGAAAACTGAGTTGGGCATACTATGCTAAAACATGCTCAAAAGTGACCAGAAACATACTGCTTTATTTTAGAACACAAGCTTATGAAATCAGAGATGTAAGTTCATTATTCAACAGGCACAAGAGAGAGTTCATTTCCATGTTCCCTATGCAAGAGTGCCAAGACTGCCTGGCTCTGAGGCAGGAGTAGGAAGGGGCAGAAGAGAGCATGAGGCCAAAGAAAGGAGAGAGGGTAATCCTGGATTCTGCTCCCAAGACCATCTCTGTTTCTTGAACCATTGGCTAATTTAATATTGCAAATGCATGAACCAAATGTAGACAACTGTGGAATCTTCAAGTTTAATAGAGTGGTGGTGGTGAGAAAAATCCATGTGAGGAGTTTTGGGATCTAGGCCTCCATCCACAACCCACTAAGTCTTACCCTAGCTTCCTAGCTAAAGCTCTGTTCCAAAAGGAAATGCTTTTGCTAGTGAAGATGTTCTTCATGAAGTAAACAAAAACATATTGAGATTTGGTGGATGAAATTCTTGATGAATTCTCTTGATGAGATCCTGATGGTTGGAGGTGATGTGAGTTCTGACTAGTTGTAAAAATCATCAAAAAAACAAACAAAAAAAAAAAACAAAAAGCAACCAACAACAACAAAAAACCACCAACAAAACAACAACAAAAACTGAATATTGCTTATGCAAATTTGCATATGCAAAGCTTATCAGGGTATGTGATGGATTCTTCATAACTTAAGACTTTAAATAAAAAAAATCATTTGAAAAATATGCTTTAATAAAGCAATGTAAGAGTTTGAGATAGAGAGCAGGTAGCACATCCTTCTCGTGACGCTAGAGCACTATAATTTTGAGACAGACATGGAAATGCAGTCGTGGAGTATATCTTAATCAAATAAACCCTTCTGGGTGTATCCTGGTTTACCTCATGATCTGGGTCTGATGTGGCTTAACATTGTCATATCTGTCTAGTGCATAGGGCCAAGGAGACAGAGTGTAAAAGCCTTCAAGACAAAAATGTCATAATCACAAGGATCCCTACTCTTGGTTATTAGAGTCACCACAGGACCTTCCAGACCAATCTCTTTAAAGAAAACAAGCTCCGAGTACTCTGTTTACCAAAGGCAGGCATGGCATTTCTCCCATGTCAGGAAGCTCACACAATGCCAGGAACAATTCTGCAGTAACGAGACGGTATTAGTCAGGCTCTTACCAAGACCCAGAGGAGATGACGCCTATCGAGTACATACCCTGTACTTGATAACAACAATTTGATACCAAGTGGAAATATCACTGCTTATTAAGCCCGCTGACATACAGGAATTAAGTACGAGTTGTGATTATAGATTTTGTGTTGTCTGAATTTCATAATTGCATCTTCTTATTAAAGAACATTTTAAGGAAATTTTTGTTATTTTTGTCTCCATTTAGAAGGCATTGCATTGTGCTTAACCTGAGAGAAACAAGGGTTTTGGAACAGAGTTAACTGGAGGGAGAGGGGACACTAATTCATTACCTGAGATGACACTGAGCACCTGCTCAGTGCTTTGTTCCTCCCCGTTGTTCTGAGCAGAGCTCAGTTACCCATAAGAGCGATGTGGGGCTACAATGAACTTTTCTGGACTTTTCTATGGTGGTTGCTCATAAAGTACTCTCACAGCATCCTGGTCACGTGAGGGAATATTACCACCACCATTACAGAAATTTGGATCTAAACTCTGAAGGACTGCTGTTGTTGGATTTTTTGTCTTCCCAGTCCAAGATATAAACTTGGAGAGGGTGAGAGGAGCAGATTCCATCCCACTGTGACAGTGGAACAAGCCTTCTCTGTGTCTGTCGTTACCAATTACTCAGCTATAGAAACTCACTCCTAATCTAAGAAATTAGCCACTGGCTCTTCAGGGTCAGCAGCGGTGCTCAGATCCCTGTGCCAATCCCTGCTCATTGCTTTGTCCTTTTTGCAGGAATACTTCCAAACTCCTCTCAAGTACCAACTCCCCTGTGGAGAGCTGTGCTCCAGAGTGAGCTGGGAGAGGGTATAACAAGATGACTGTTGTCCTGAGCAGCTTGAGCTAACGTTTTACCAGCCAGGCCCCTGGTTCCCATCACTTTTGTTGTTTAGTGCGTGGATGCCCTGCATATCTCATTTCTTTTTAGCCTCAGTCTCCAGAAACTTGCACCCATCTCCAGTGAGGGCCTTCACACCAATGCAGCAGTGCATCCCCGGGTGCGGGTACAGCTACGGGGTGTTGCTGTCAGGGCAGCTTCACCCTGGGAAGAGCCCAAGCAGGAGGAGCAGCTCTCACAGATCCGTGCTTCCGTCACTTTATCTTCATAGAATCATAGCAAAATTAAGGTTGGAAAAGACCTCCAAGATCATCTGGCCCAACCATCCCCCTACCACCAATGTCACCCACTAAACCATGTCCTGAAGCACCAGGTCCAAGCTTTTCTTGAACACCCCTGGGACGGTGACGCAACCACTTCCCTGGGCAACCCATTCCAATGCCTGACCACTCTTTCTGAGATGAAATGTCTCCTAATTGTTTTAATTGTTGAACAGCAGTGCTCTTTGTTCAGTTCTCTGTTTTAATTGTTGAAGAGTAGGGGCATGACGTTTCCATTTTTCCACTCACCAGGGACGTGGCCTGAATGCCAGGACTTTTCAGCTATGATAGAGAGAGGCTTAGCAACTCCATCAGCCAGTTCCCTCAGGGCCCTGGGATTCATGTCATCAGGTCCCATAGACCTGTACCTGTTCAGATTCATCAGGTGGTGTCGAAGCTGCTCTTCACTTACAGTGCGTGGGACTTTGCTCCCCCAGCCTCCATCTACGGGTTCAGGGAAATGAAAGACTTGGGAAGGCCGTCTACCAGTGCAGACAGAGGCAAAGAAGTTGCTGAGTACCTCAGCCTTCTCCATGTCTATCATTACCAATTACTCAGCTATAGAAACTCACTCCTAATCTACAAAATTAGCCACCTCTATTAGCCACTACTATTTTCACCCCTCAGTCTATTTTCACAAATGTTAAAGGTGCATGGTGGCCCTAGGGGACTCCTCCTGTCACCCCAGCGCAGCAGCCCGAAGGAAGCTGGGTCCTCTCTCGTGCTCTTCCTCGAGTCTCTGTGCAGAAGGGATGCCACCTCTCACACAAGGGCTGGGGGATGGGAAAGAAGCACTCACACAACCCCTGAGAATAGGCAAGAGTTCTTTATTGCCGGGACAGCCTGCAGGTAAGCCTGCGGGATGTCCATGGTGTTTGGCGGCTCCAAGCTAATGCTTGGGATGGAGCCTGAGCGATGACGAGCAGGGAGCTGGCCGGGCACTCCTGCGCCACTTTTGGTGCTCTCGGATGGCAGAGAGCAAAGACATGCCACGGTAGTCCCAGCTCTGTTCTGGCAGAGGTGGATCCACTTCCATTGCTTCCTCCACATCTTCTGGTGGATTCAGCTGCATGGGCTCCACAGTGTTAGGCAGAAGAATAAGCCAGTCTTTGCCTGGGACTGCCCAAACGGGATGCCTTCTGTCCAGAATGTTTTCAGGCCAGGGTGCCGAACCAGGGGGTCATCCAGTTGCACCCCTAGGTCCCATGCCACTGTCTGGTTGATTTTCCCGCATGGGTTCCAGGCTGCCATCTGTTTTACGGCCATGCCTGGGTCCCACACTGGGTTCTGGACCATGGGCACGCCTCTGCTCCCCACAGCTGTCTTCCTGATGCTCCCACCTGGGCTCCACACCACTGTTGCACCGACGGGAAGGCCCAGGCCCCCTGTCGCTGTATGGCTGAGGGGGCGGCCTGTTCCCCGCGTCATTGCGGTGCCAGCGGTACCGCCTATATGTGTCTGTGGGCTGGGTGCCAGAGGTCCCTCGAGCACTGGTGTCTCTTGTGCTGCAGGCACTACCCCTCCGCCCATGACACATCTCCTTCTCGTTAGCTGCCTTCCTTCCTGGTGCTACTTTGGACTGCATGGCTGTCCTGTCACACCGAGGAGGGCCGCCTCTCGCCTTGCTGCTTCTAATCCCCTTCCTGCCGTGTACGCTGGCTCTCAGAGGACCTAGTCGCTGAGCGAGTGGTGGGCTGGCTGCAGGGGTCCTGTTTTATAGGGCTGGCAGCAAAGGTGGGGCAGTGATGACCACTGTGACCTCAGCAAGCCTCTGTGATGGAGTGGCCCATGAGTGGCCAAAGGCGGCTGTGTTGGGAGCGGCCTGGAAGACGCCCTCACGTGGACAAGGACAAGGATTGAGGGGGCTGAGGGCCCCTTTTCTGGGGCTGGCTCCCCCGGGCAATTTGGCTTGCCAGAGAGAAAGGCTGCCCCTCAGCCACAGGGACTGCCCTGCACCTCCCATCCCATCCCGTAGCTTTATTTTTAACACTGGTTTTTAGGTAATTTCATTCTACTCTTTACAGAAAAGAACAGTAGCAAGGTGCATCTTCAGCCCTAATTCCCATGTGCGCTGTATGCTCTGAGTGAAGAATTTCTTCCTCACATCACATCACATCTAAATCTCCCCTCCATTTGTTCAAAGCCCTTATTCCTTGTTCCATGGCTACACTCCCTGATAGAGTCCCTCTCCAGCTTTCTTTTAGGCCACCTTTATGGCTTAGGCTAGGTGGCAAAACTGCAGGACCTTGCAAATTGCAGCCTGATAAGACCTTGTTCCACGTGTTCCACATGACATTTTCCAGCTCAGGCTCTAGCCTCTCATCAGTGTAACAGAGAATCACAGAAACATTAAGGTTGGAAAACACCTCCAAGATCATCTGGTCCAACCATCCCCCTACAACCAATGCCACCCACTAAACCATGTCTCCAAGCACCACATCTAGCCTTTCCTTGAACACCCCCAGGGATGGTGACTCCACCACCTCCCTGGGCAACCCGTTCCAGTGCCTGACTGCTCTTTCTGAGAAGAAATGTCTCCTCATTTCCAATCTGAACCTCCCCTGGCACAACTTGAGGCCATTCCCTCTAGTGCAAACACCTCATGACGGCACCCTGTCCTCTCCTTGGACGTCTATTCCTGGCAGGAGGTGTAGGTCCTGCATCCCGAGGCCCAACCGCACCCTGATGTTTCCATTTCCCCTCACTTTTCCCCTCAGACCCTGCACGACAGAGGGCAGGGGCCTCCACTCCCCGCTCCTCTCCCGCTTTGCCGCCCTCTTCTCCTCATAACCCCCCTGCTTTAGAAATAGAGAGTCCTTCTGTTACAAATAAGGACCTGAAGCACGGCGTGAACCAAGTGACTTCTCAAAAAACTTCTGGAGAGTCCGGTTTGGGGCAAGAGGGAAGCGTGCTGTGCTGATCCTATGGCAGCAGCTGTTTCTTACATATGGGCAGCCTCTGGCACACATTTGCCCTGAGCCCCATAGGCTTTATTTCTTCCACAGTTGCACGCTTTGTTCTCAATTTCATCCTCTCTGCCATGACGCATTAATGGGGAAGCATCCAGATGGCCTCAGCCCCATCCCTGTTGCCATCCCTGTCCCCAGCCCCAGCCCCATAACCCCGGGGGTCCCAGGGGCTGCAGCTGGGCTGGAGCTGGGGCAGCACCTGGAGGTTACCGAGGCAGACCCCCAAAACCTGCCCTTTGATGTGTTTGGCTGAGTTTGGGCCCAGTTGTTCTCAGCTCTATGGGGCTGCCCTCCGGTTCTGCTTTCTGCTGGAAGCTGCTGTCTGGCTGCAGGTGCCTAATTAGCCAGGTGCTAATTGTTGCATAAACAAACAACAAATCTCCCTCTCCCCACCCAAAGAAAACCAAACCAGACAACAACAAAAAATAACCAGCCAGCAATAATTATTTAATGTTTTTATTTTACAGGATACAAATTTCTTTTCTTGTTTTAAGTACTCAACAGGAATTAAAGTGCTTCATTTTTACAATTCTCCACCCACCTTAAAACCAAATATACATATATTACAGAAAATATGTACAATATCTGCAACTATTTTACATTCATGTATTTTTTTACTGTAAAAATGACCACTTACACTTGCACAACTTAGAATGGCATTTAAATTTCACCTTTAAATATTCTTCAGTTTATTGAAAAACCAGAACAAATTTACACCTCTTCCAAATATTAGTATTTTTACAAACAAAAAATCTGTTTTCTTAATTAAAACCTTTTTTTTTTTTTTTCATAATGAAAGGGAATTACAGTGCATAGCCTGTAATTCTGATGTCATATTACAGCTGATCCAGCTCCCACTAAAATTAATGTATTAATCTGCTCGGAGGGCTGCAGAATAGAGAACCTACTATAGAAATAATAGAGACAGGAAAAACAAAACAAAACAAAACAAAACAGCAACCAATACTTCTATTGCAAACAGTTCCTTATATGCAACAAATCTGCTTTCTCTTTTAAAAATATTAGGCCATATGCATGCAAAAATGCTTTCACACAGCTCCCCCCCCACCCCCCTTTCTGAATATTTTCACCACAGTTACTGAATCTACAAAGGATGAACTATAAAATGAAGTAGGTTGGTGTTATGCAGTGGCTGAAAATATGTTTTATGAATAGAAATCTGCTGAAATTTTATTAGATAAAAAACACATTCTACATTCACTTGTGTAAGGAAGAAGGGATGGAAGAAAAGTGTCATGGATGAATTTGGGAATAAATTTCATCACTAGGTTCTAGAGGAAGAAGACTGAACACCTTATTGAATTTAGTTTGTTTTGGTTTGCTTTTAATTAGTCTTAAACAGCAAACATGCCACAAAAATAGATCTAATTCTGTTGATTTTTTTTTCTCCTGAATAGCATACTCAACACAGTCAATATAGATTATACTTTGAATTCAGTACATATTTTTAATTGTAAAATACTGCTTGAAATAGGTCATTTGAATAATAGTCTCATATACACACACACATATATACATATACACACAGATGAATGTGTGTGTATATATATATATATATACACACATAAATATACAATCATTAAGTTACTATTATGTTCCATTAAGGGACAAAGATTTAGGAAACAATCTGACTAGCAGATTAAAACTCCTATCCAAGGAACATGCTTCGCTACAGTCCTATGGGTCAGAACCATCTAGGTAGGTACATTCTTCATACCAACAGGGCCACAGACTGAAGAAAAAACATAACTCCACATATTTTGTTTCAGATTTCAAATCAAATCACAGTCTAAGACTGATCCCCCTTTCACCAACAGATTTATCTTAAGGATAGTCAGTTCTTCCACAAAATTATGTCTCATCCCCAATCACTTACTTTCAGATTGTTTCCAGCTGTTTATGCCCACTCCCACCCACATCAACTATCTCCAGGTGAAACTGCTCTGAGGTTCAGCTGAGCACTGTGATTCCAGATGAGACACAGTAAATCAGCAGTACTCTAAGTGGAAAAATCTTCATATGCCACCCGTGTCTTTATATAATGTAAGGCGGATTCTACATGAATTTAAATCACTGCAGGTATAATAGACCCAGCAAATGTATGATAGTTTACACCACCTAAAGATTTCTAAATATATTTATGGAGAAAGCTCCTTTTTTATTGCTTAGAATTATTTCTACATGGAATGTTTGTTTTTTTCTTGAAAGCCTTTTTCTTCAGTATAAGGAACCACTACCCACTGTTCATTTTATTTAACCATGAAATGAAAAGCTGGCCAGTTTTTATAACTAGCTGTATGGTTGGAAGTATATTTAAAAAAATACAACAAACCCCAAAGAACTTGTCAGGTGTTTCCACATCTTTAGCACTCATTTTTTTAATATATATTTATATATATATTTCTTTTTTCTCCTGACTCCTCTTGGAACTGTTTAGAACATACATCTATTTTATAACCTCATCTAAAACTTATGCAGGTGGTAGTGTATTTATTCTACATTTAAATCAGTGCTCAGCTTCATCCACATTTTAAAAATATGAAGAATAAAAACGCTTTTATATAAAAGGAATTTAGAATCTTTGAGATTTATAAAGCACTTGAAGATGGTTTTGCATAAAAAGGTGCCACTATATTACATGCATTTAAATGGTTTAATATTCTACTCCAAATAGAAGAGAATGTTTCCTGTCCTCAATATCTGTTTTGCACACAAAAATGGAATTCCTTTTAGAATAAGCAAAATGTAAAGGGATTTGAACGTAATAGATGCTATAGATTTTACAGTAGCTCTTCAACCAAGCATGATGCCTGAAACCAACCTGATGCCTGAAAACAATTTTTAGAGGACCTGGAAGAATGGTGCAGACATACAGACATCACAATACACCATTTTTCCATAATGGGGGGGGAAATAACAACTCTTTTTGAAAATGTATTTTTATGTTTCAAACCAACATAATGATAAAATGAAGCCATTGTTTTGGACAAATACAGACAAAAGCACACAATATTGCTTGATTTACTTTAAATTGTGCTGTAGGCTTACCACTTTTAAACTGAGAAACAAGCATTTATTGAACACAAGAATCACAAAGTTTAGATAAAGCAGCAGAGCCACTCACATACATTCATATATTGTGGATGAATGGACAATTATAGTTTTTTTTTTTCCTTATAAGCATAGCTTTATGTTAATAAATACTATTTTTTTAAACAAAAAGATTTGAATGCTTTTTTTTTTTGGGGGGGGGGTTGATCTGTGAAGAATGGAGTAACTGTCAGGGTGGTTAAATCTAGAAGGAACTTCTCCATCTTCTGATCTTTAATATTAGTGGTACATATTGTTCCTACGAGATACACACAGAACCATACGTTTGAGTGCCATTACATCCTGACTCAGAAGAGAACAATTCTGACCAACCAATTAAGAGAACATGAATGAATTTTTTCTGGAGTAAATAAAATATCCCATCACACATTAACTTTAATTGCCAAAAGCAAATATGAGGCCAACCTCCAAATAAATAACTCTTAATGATAATTTAATTCCACATTGTTTATGTCCACATGGAGAGCTTCTTCTGGGACATGCTGAAACCATTCAAGCAGCTTCAGATAGTCAATACCACTATAACAATAAAGCAGCCCAGAAATTGCTGCTTCTAATCATTTAGTAATCATTTTCATAACCATTTAGCCTGAAAAAGGTCTTCCTACTTAGTTCAGAGTTAAGTTTTCAAGAGCTTAGAAAACAGAATGTACTAAATGACAGCAATCATACCACCATATTATTTTGAGTACAACTCAGTCCATCTTATCTAGGGTCTCCTCTAAGGCAACTTCTCCCCTCACAGTCAACAACTTGAACATAGGAAGTAATGTTTTTAATATGTTAGGTTGTAATGAGACAATCTTCTAGATCCCACAAGTGCACTGCAGACTCTTTTAGAAGATACCCACTTTTGCAGACCATGGAAAGAAAATTAGCCAGGGAGAGTTCTTCCTGCCTATCTGAATGTTACTCTATCCCTTGCCAAGACACATTGTACTAGCTAGGGACACCTAGGTGAAGATTTGATGGAACTTGCCAACACGAATCATAAACACCTTATGCTGCCCGTAACTAAAGGTAAATACAGCTGGCAGTAGAGGTAATTTCAGATCTCTTAAAGAACAATAGAAGAGCCCGCACATCAGATAAAAGTGATGCTAGGGTTATACACAAAGTAATCTGGACACACAGAGCACCCAAGGAAGAATTCAGAACTGACATGTACAAAATCAGCTGTAGAGTTAGTACTCTGCAATGCCATGTCCTGATTATTAGCAACACTAGTGTAAAGCTTTGAAGTCTAAAGGCCATCATAAATTTTGGATTTGTGCAGGTGAGAGCAAAATACAGGCCACTAAAATGAAGTTGTGACATTCTTCTCATTGAAAAGTGGCAGACATTGTGTACTTACGCATGCATAATGCTAAAAAACAGAGCTTACTTCAACAATCCTTTCTTTGTTAAATGCTAACTAAAAAGAGCATTTATTCCTAGTGTTGCAAAAAAGAGTGAAGTGGGACTTCAGTGAATATTTTGTTTGGAAATCTCATTACAAAAAATCTGTCCTCATGTTACTAACAAAACTGGACTTGAGCCTGAGCTCCTCATGCTGACATGATTGAAAACACAGATAGCAGCTATATTGAGAAGTAAGACTCCTGAATGTTCCCATGAGACGTTGATTGCAGAAGTTTCATATTTCCCTTCCTTTGAGGAGTCAGAAAGGGAAAGATGGCAATGATTTTATCTACTTGATAGTCAATCACTACACCTCTGTATTTACCATATTTCATCCAAGGATGTTACAGTAAAAAAATTAAGGAGGTCATTTGCCTCTATGGATTAAAAAAAACCCTCATAAGAATGGAAGTTCATAACAGACTTAGCACTGTAAAGCCCACAAGTCCTAATTCCTTTAAGTGGAATGCAAATAATTTCAATTAATGCAACTTGAGATTTGCAGGTTCAGACTTCATACTAAATGCATATAAAGCAGGCTCCACATTACAATAGCAATCCTTAAAGATTGTTGTCTTATATAAGTATTACAGTATCTAATCTTCTGCAACAATTAGGATATTTAGGTTCAAAATGTTCATTTGTTCCAATAACTGTAATAGTGAAAATACAAATTCCCAGAAGATTAACAGAATCTGTTACTTATCTCAAACCACACACTGCACTCTTGAAAGGTTACAGCGGTAGGACACTGAAGAAAAGCTACTACTCCTTTAAACAAAACTGGAACTTATTTGTCCACTGCATGCCACTTATGTTACTGCTATTTTTTTAATGCATAAAAATATCGAGATCATTAAGTGTCAGCTATTAAAACAAATCACTGAACAGTATTTGTTAATTTAGGACTGTGTTTAATTTCAAATAGAAAACATGCTTTTTAAATAAATTATTCACTAACAGGAACCCAGTCTCATGAAATCAAAGCAAAAATCAAGTATTGTACATTTTTAATACTGTACATATATTATATGTTTTATCATATTTTAGGTATTCATTTCTAGATTGAAAATCATTAGGTTGTTTCCTTGATAAATTGAAACTTTAAAAGCCAATATACCTGTAAAAGCAATTTGCATTACTTTAATTAAAAAGAAACAAATGAATACAACATATGTACAGATCTGTGGAATTCGATCTATAAACTACATACATTAAACCAAACTATCCCTGTATATTTAACTACAGATCTATTTGGGAAATGTGGAGGTATATCTTTTATCCTGTTGCGAGTCCTAATATGTAAGTAGGAAGCTTCAATATTTGTATTCTTAAAGAAAGTAGCAAACATGAACCAAATAGCAATTTTCAAAAAAATGCATAACAACGAACAAGCAGTACAGTAAAGTTAGTAGGTATTTTTAATAGCATTCACATTTTTAAAAAGTCTCTGAAATGGACCTGTACATCACTTTCATTGACAAAACATAAATATAAGAAAAAGATCCCTAGAAAGACCAGAATTTTTCCCAAACATAAAGTGCTAAGATGTGTACGGTAGTAAGATTTTTTTTTTTTTGATTGAGCAAAGGAAGGTTAGCCAAAAGGTTAACCACAAATTCAATTGAAATCTTTAAAAAATAGCATGTGTTCTTGAGCTTCAGCATTCCGACACTTTAGAAGATTCAGGTTGTTCTTCTAAACTTACTTGCAGTTCATTTTGACATTCTGGTGTCTCACCTTTGACAGCTAAGTGGATAACTTTCAACCATTTCTGTTTTAGTTCCTCATTGTCTGCAGCAAAACTGTGCACAGACTTCGACTGGGTCAGTTTGAAGCTGTGTGGGAGGTCAGCACTTCTTGGGGTGTCGTCTACTGCATAGCCCAGAAGTGGAATTGTAGCCAGAGCTTTAACATCCTACGAAGGAGAAATTCCTGATTAAGAACAAGCAAATAATCTGCTTACTGTCTTTCATTCACTATACATTTCCTCTTGGCATACCTGTGGAGCACCATACATGTACAGCACAACAGCTTCCTGTTTAGGTATAACACACCATGCTTTCTGCCAGGGCTTTGATTTTTCCATGTACTGAAGAAAGCTACATATGACACTATTTCCAGAGACTTCAGCAGATTCAATCTAGGAGATGGTATAAAGCATAAAAAGGAAAATAAGCTTTCCTTAAATAAAGGGTAAAACACATAGACCAGAAAGCCTGAAATACACCACCATTCATGACAAATCTTGGATAATGTATGCAAAAGAACTTGAGCAAATAAGATCATGAATGACTGTATTTATGGAGAATATTTATATATTACATACATAACGTCACAATGTGTTCTCTTACACATGTGTACTCTGTTCTTTCCTTCACTGGTAGTTTGAGATTATATACTTCTAGATGTCTCTAAATCTCACTTTTCCCACCACAGCTAGCCTTTCTCTGTATGTTCACATCTACAGCAATGTTTTATTTCTAAGGTAACATCAAGTCAGGCATCGAAGTGCTACCAGCTATCCAACATGACTACCACTCTATTTTAGTGTCAAAATACTATGACAGGATCCAATGCAAAGACATTCTAAGGATGGTGTAAGAACGCAAGTATTAATTCTAGACAGAACATTAAGTGAATTGCTTAAAAATCTGGGAACAGAATGACATGCTTCTTGGGTTAAACAGTGATCCTGAGAAGAACATGAAGAATACAAAATGATTATGTTTTATTACTTCCTTTACATCATTTCTGCCCGCCCCCCCCCCCATCAGATGGGATGAATTTGATTTATGCACCTTGTATTTCCCCCAAACACAAAAAAGCCCCACAAGAATGCTACCATTTTTTCACCTAGTGATGAGCCCAGACTATTGGCAACTATGCTCATATGGTATTTTTTAAATGACATACCTCCAAGATGCCTTTCTTCTTCTTTTCTTCACTATCTGTACAACCCATTATAACATGATAGCAGTCCTTACAAACTTTGTTCAATTTATTGCCATCATACTCAAGATGTGCCTTATAGTCAGAACATTTCCAGCAAACCACCTTAAAAACAAAAAAGATTTACAAACATATAAATTGTAAGTATTTACAAAACTTCACAAAAACAGAATTTAATTTTGAAATATTATATGTAATAGTAACGTATTGTTCAATTATACAAAAAAAAAAAGATAACGTCTGACTATTATGTCAACAATAGCTTAACTGAAAATAACAATTTTCCAAATTTGTGCTACTCCAACAGAAGTAAAAAGGAGTCCAAATTGCCAAAAGGGAAAAAAGGGGAAAGGTGTGATCTTAAGATTAATAAAGGCGTTTTAAGGTAGAAAAATCTGGGAAACAAACAAAACAGATAACACCTGTATAACGAATATTTCAGAGCTTCTAAAAAAGCCTTTAGTGTCCTGCAAAGGGCTAAAGCAGAGTTGTGGATGCAGTAAACCTTCACACCACATACAAATGCTACATAGAAGTCATACAGGACAACCTGCAAGAAAAAATTAAACCTGGGTTTGCACTACCATCTACTGGAGAAAGGTATAGTTGCTGGATGTCAAGAAAAGGAAGCACAGTATATTTGTTCTTTTATTAACTTCTGAAAAGTCTTAAGTCATACCACTATTACACAGTCACTTTAAAGTGACATACATTAATGCATTAATGTAGTATCACACATGGAAAGCAGCAGTAATACTCTCTCCTCATCCTAACCTTCTCTCCTTCCCTAATACCTCAGGCATGTTCACACAACTGCACGCTGAACCCACCTGGGAACAGCTCCAAGATAGATAACCCAATGAAAATGTTTTAACTGCATGGCTTCATGGTCTGCTTGCAAAGAGCAGAGAGGAGGTAGCAGAATGGGATCAGGAGGCAGCCAATGCTGCCAGAGATAATGCTGGCTTATGCTAGTTAAACATGGTCTTGAACCTGTTGAAATCAGTTGAAGCCACTCAGAAGTAACAGCAAAGTCTGTCCAGGTACTTGGGACGTTTTACACAAATGTGCACTTTCTCTGCTGCAACTTACTTCGCCAAAATTACTACGCCAACTAAACCAGACAGAGGATCCTTTGTGGTGTGCTGTCCACAGCTTCTGCTTTCAGCCACAAGCACAGCAACAAACTGTAGCCTCACAAACAGCCACCTGAAATCAACTAGGTGCTTAGACACATTCATTCCCCAACCTGCTCACCAGCTACAGCAGCTTGGGTTTGGCACTTACATGTCCACATGCTCGACAGTGGTGCCGCCTTCTTGTCAGTGCATTGAAGGGCTCCTTGCATTTCATGCACATGGTGACTTCGTTGTCTCGGATCCACCTCGGTGCTCTCTTCCCAAGCTCAGCATTCTGACGGGGGGTAGAGGGAGGATAAAAACAGCTATTTGTGCAGTACTTCAAATTGAAATAAGTAATTATTTATAAAATAATTATGTTCTTCCTCTGGAAAGGAAATGGCACAAGACAGCTCTAGATGCATTTTGAAATCTATATAAGAAACAACAAAGAACCCAGTCAAAAATGATTATGCATGAATGAAAGGGAACTCTGTTAAACATTTCAAGAAAAAAAGAAGCTCATTTATAAGGTTTGGCATTATGAAGAAAAACAATTACCAACAATTACCAATGACTACTTTGTAATTCCTCTGCTTTAAGAATGATTAGCTTGAAAACAAAGTTTCTGCCAAACTCTTTTTCAGTTACTAACGAACAAAATGGCCACTAAGAAGGTTACAAAGGAATAAAAGCAACTTACAGAAACCTCTACAGGCGTGTCTTCATATTCCTTAGCAATAGCACTTCTGAAAGTTTCATTCCGCTGCTGAAAAGCTTCTATAGTATTCTGAAGCGCCTAGGGAAACAATGGAAAACCTCCTCAAACATACTACATTTAGAATGGACTCTATGCATTCCGACCATTTATTGATTAGCAGAGGGAAGCTATAGCCAGAAAATATGGATATTGCTCTTTTGATTGCTTCAGTGAAAATACATTTAAAAAAATAAAGAATGTAGATGAATTTACCTTTATCCATTCTTCCTTATCTTGTTCAGAACTAAAAGAAATATTTGACATATTAGTCCAAAGCTAGTTCAGGAAATATAATCTCACTATCAACAACTTCCTGCAAAAGCCAATGTTGTGAAGTAATTCTCATAAACTCAGAAAAAGACAATACCAATCATTAACTGACCAACCAAAACAAAACAAAAACAGAACAACAACAAAAAGCATGACTTCAGGCTTCAGCAGGCTTCAACTACTAAGCACTAAATTCAAGTTCAAAGACAAATGTAAATACATTTCAAAGTAGTAATAGTATTTGCATTGTTACACTTTTTTTTTTCCCCCCAAGAACAGGATAGAAAGGAAAAGATGAGAATGGAAAATTTAGCTGTACATGTTTTTTTTCTTCTCTCATTTCATGCACTAAGTCCACATACTAGCATATATTTTTCCTAAATATCTCTTCAATCTTACTCCCTCCCTTACCCCCAAATAATTTCCTTACTGTTTTGGTTTATTTAAAACTGTATACAGTGGCAAGAAAAATATCCAATTTAAACAAAAGGAAAACTCTGCTTTAATACTATAAACCAAACAGCCATCTTTTGCTTTTTATACATAAGGGTGGATTTCAGATGACTTTACAGTAAGTAGAGATGAGATATGTAAGACAGATACATTGAAGGAAATATTTTAAACTCTGATCTTGTACAATAGCTTTCTTTATAAAATACACCAGTAGGACTTCAACATTTAAGTCTTTAGAAAGGCATCTTATTTCACAAGTGTTAGCACTGTTAGAAACTACTGGCCAGTGCTGGTAATGAATTCTGTTTATCTGTAAATTTTAAGTCAGAAAGATGAAAATCAGTACCAGAATATATCTGGCTTTTTGAAAGCGGCAGTCTCCCTGGGTAAAAACGTGGAAAAAATACTTCTGTAGCTATACACTATCTGACATGCAGAATTTTATTTTGCTATGGATTGCTACAAAGGATATGAAAGACAACTTCTACAATATCTCAATGAAAATGACTCCTAACATGTTTTTTTGCAAAATTACTGCAACTTGTTTAGGATTCTACTGGCTTTAAAAGTGTTTCCCCTTCCCACCTACCATCTGTACATGAGGCAGAAAAACTGTCTACACAGCCAAAGTAGTTCTCCTTACCTGCTTACATTAAAAAACAAAAGCCAAGCTATTAATCATATCAGATAAGCAACCTCTCAAAGAAATAATTTACCAGCTTTTTAAAACCACTGATTGAAAATGTACTCAAATAGTATTCTGAAAAATAAATACAAGTATACTAGTGAAGAAATCCTTAAGAGTAAACTCAACATTACAACAAAGTTAATAGAAGCTCATGAATTCAGGACATTAAAGTACAGAGTACATAAAATACTCATGCATTAATCAAGACTTGAATAATCTAATCTACTCTAATAAGACTTCAGTTGGTATTTATAGCTTCATCATTTTGTACAGACAATACATTCTAAAAATATTCATAAAACAAAACAAAAACAGGATCTTACCACACTTAAAATAAATGAATACAATAAATTAGATTACTGATAATTTGGAAACGTTACCAAAATAAACGTACTTTGTTGTAGCTTTTTTCTTCCAATTAAAAAGTACTTCACAAATGGTACAACAAGATGCAATCTTTCACCACTGAAATGGATG
This sequence comes from Anser brachyrhynchus, assembly GCF_964034855.1. Taxonomy (NCBI): domain Eukaryota; kingdom Metazoa; phylum Chordata; class Aves; order Anseriformes; family Anatidae; genus Anser; species Anser brachyrhynchus. Next base: position 63,569,249 of record NC_137694.1, read on the forward strand.
TGTGGCATAAGAGCTTGCCAAATATTTAGCAAAATAGCATGCAGCAATTTATAGCAGATGGGATTGATAGCAAAAAACATATCCCAGAAGTCTTGCAGATTTGAATGGAAAGCTTTTTCCTGTCATTTTCCAAATTGCATATTTCTATTGCATTGGGTTTCTAATTAAATTATAGTGTAAGTAAATTGCTATTTGCTGTTATATTTCTGCATTCACTGCTGAGTATTTTTTCATCAAGAAAAGTAGCTTGCAAGCTTTAGTTTAATAGCAAGCTAAGGTTTGTCCCCAAATACATGGTGTTGTCACAGAGCTGTAACCTCCACAGGCATCTTCCTGCTTCTTTAATCCTTGTCTCTCTGCAATGAGATCTCAACTGCTAAGAATAGGATCTTCAAGCAGCTCCAGCACGGAAGGTGGTTGTAAAAATGCACTCCACTTTATCTGAAGTCAGGTAACCTAGACAGGGAAGTTTAGTCTAGGCAATGCAAAAAGTAGTAGTAGGAAGGTAACCCCCATGAAGAGGAGGATAAGAGGACTAATAACGAAATCAGAAAATACCATTCAGAAGAGCGCAATTGGAAAAAAAGGACCCAAGAACTAAAAGAACTTGCTTTCCAGGGTGAGGGGATCAGAGGAAAACAAGCAGACTGGAAAAATGATTGAGGATAAGCAGGTGCCCATCTACCACTGTAGAGAACTACATTCTGGAGACATATCCCTACCAGAGTGAAGAGTTTTGTTGGGTGGACACATCCAGAGGTGAACAGATCCATTTGTACCAAGGTGTTTTAGGTACCAAGGTGTTTTAGGTAGTAGCGCTGCCCATATTATCAGACTCAGCATCTCACAATACTTGGTGAAGCCAGACAGATTGTCTTTGTATTAGTTAGATACACTGATCTCAATTTTCCAGGTAGCCCACTCACAACTATCTTAGATATTTCAACAAAGCAAGATAACGCACTATACTTTGTAGATACATCTTCTATTCCAAGAGATTCTTAGACTGATAATTTACGCTTTTTGCCTAGGTTATTTTCAAAACACTAATATTAAGATGAAGCCCAGTCCATCTTTCTCCAAATCCATCACTCCATTCTTTTGCATGTATATATTTAATCTTCCATAAAAAGATAAAAAGACTTCTCTTACCTGGCCTGCAACTCCAGTGTTCGCTCTTTTCCAGACACTTGAAAAGTATGTGGGTATTCTTCATTATGAGTTTCTATAATCTTCATACCATCTATGCCAACTCTGGTTCGAACTGAGAACTTTGATCCTACCAAGCTGAATTTGGGGACGCAGTAGAGCAACATATTGTTAAACTAGGGGAAAAAAAAAAAAACAACACACGTTGCTTTGCATTAATGAAAACACAGATGACAGCCAGTTTCTACTGATAGCTGGACAATATCACAAAGCTGAACTCAGTCGGTGAGAAAGCAGGTTCATTTGTGCTTAGCTGATATATGAAAAGACCAAACATCTAATGCAAGACAATGTCTGATTTTTTTGTTATAGGATTTAGAAATAAAATTAAAGGCCAGCCTCAATGGATATAAGAATAATTGCTCTGTATATGCAGCAATTTTCATAACCTTTATCATAACTATGCTCCAAAGGATATTTTATACCATTTTAAATCTTTTGTTAGAAAAGTCATTCTCATGCCTCAGTTCTGCAGAAACTATTCTAAACTGCACAGTAATAATTCTTTTTGTCAGTGTATAAATTTATATAGACCCTGTACCAAACCTATTTAGTTTTGTATAAATTGTAACTAATATTATTTGACAAAAATATTTGTCTTTTCTCCAAGAAGAATGAGCACTCTGGTCTTACAGCTTTTATTCACTGAAACTCTCAATATCACAGGAAAAAAAATACCTGAGCAGTATAATGAGATATTCCCTATTAAAGAATAGAACATTTAAATTTTATTTAAATTTTATTTAAATGTCTGAAGTGCCAGCCTAGAAGCACAGTTCTTAAATTAGCTCTATAGAATTTAATTTTCTCACATTTTAATAAATAATATTGAGAAAATGTGATGGAAAAAAGAGAAACTCACCTCATTTAAATCCCTTTTAAACTTGTCACCTCTCATGTTAAGCACAAACCATTTTAATCAGCTGTCTAGCCCCATTTGATATTTTACTATTTCATGACTTCTTCTTTTGTTTGAAGCACAGGTAAGTAGGAATTGTACCTCAACAATTCGTTACTGCTCTTCAAAAACCAGAAGACATGCAATGCCAGAGGACCACAAGCAATGAACTACTTCAAACCTTTTCCAAGGGAGCTGTAAGGGCATACTGCTGTAATTTGTTACACCTCAAACAAGATAAGGCACCTGACAAGAGGATGAATTGCCACAGTAAGTTCCCACAGGATCACGAGAACATACTTGGACTCCAATCTATCAGGATCAAAATCCTAAGCTTCTACATTTCATTTTTATGAGAATGGCAAAGTTCTCATGCTCTAGAACCTGCATTTATGATTAGCAGATGTATTTAGAAGTGAGTTGCTGGGCACTGGTTCTGTTCTGAAAAGTGTTCTCAAGCCTTTCTACAAGCAGTATAGGTTTTGCTCAAGTTCGAATACCACTAGAAGAAAGGCATCATTGGCATCAACTAGAAGATGATTTCCTTCTCTCTTTGGCAGTTCTTTCAAGTCTAGAAAGACATACAGCCACCCCTGCTAAAACACATCACTATACTTACTAGGAAAAGGTGCCGTTCTTGAGCAGATGTATTGCGAGCTGCGAGTTTAAGGATCTGTCCTTCTTTTATCAGTTCATTGGAAGGGTTCACAATGTCTTCCTCTTCTCCCAGCATCTCATATATCTCTAACAATTTCTTCAGATTTTCCTTTTCAGCGAAAATACAATTATAAAGTTTATTAAATAACAGCACAGATTTTCATGCATTTTAAATTAAATGCCAGGGGCTCGTGTAAGTCTGGAGAATGTCGGCTTTGATAAACATATATATATACCTGGTGTATACGGTCAACCATGTAGACTGACTGACCTAGTTGATACACCTTTTAGAAATGTCATGATAAACTTTAAAAATGCAGGTATATATAGAGCCTGCATCACTGCTTGTACAAAATTTCAAAATACCAATTAGGTATTTCAAAATACTTAATGAAGTACCAATCATGTCAGCCTGATATGGTAGAGAAACAGTAACTACTCTTTACAATCACCCTTCCACTGACAGAGACAGATGAGACAAGGTTAAGAGTTCAAGACTGTCAGCTAATTCAACCTGGAACATGTGAGAATTATGTACCATGACAAATTTTATCATTCCAAGGAGCTATATAAATACACTGAGCAGGAGCAATCACTTGGGCCCATGAAACCAATTTTTGCAATTTTAGGAAAAAATTGCAATTAACACTCCTAGCTTCACTTTTCAAATACAATATTTGAAAAAATGAACAGGGAAACAAGGACCATTTACCATTTTCCTTATTGCGCTGTTTGAGTGACTTGCTGCAGTGGATATAATTTCCAGAGATTCTAGATGGAAGAAAGAAAGAAAAAAACGCAAAGACAAAAAGCTGCATTTTTACACGTTTTTATATTACACAGAAAAATGGATCATTCTACAAAATGATGCTTGCAATTTTTATGTAAGTTTTGAATGATTGGCCGAAATAGCTTGAACTGTTCTTGTATAAACGTAGAGAGGAAAAAGAATTGAAAATAGACTTCTCTTTCTCCTTGCAGGAGCTTATAAATACAATAATGAGCACAAATCCACTTTTTTCCAAATAAGAGACATACATGTCAAAATAATACAGCAAACAACAACAACAAAAACACAGCTCCTAAACAACCCTGAAGCAAATAAAACAATAAAATCCCAGGCATAACTCCAAAACTAAAGGAAAACTTATTCTAAAAATATAAATTTAGAGTATTACATAACTAAAGGCTTTACAGTTTTTGTGCTAACTTCATCCACTATTCAAACATTTTTTTTCCAAATAATCCTTCAATTTCACTGAAGAAATTCTATCATTCTTTTCACAGTGGTTTTGCTTTTCAGTTTATTTTTCCTGAAAAGAGGTTTAATTTACAGTATCATCTTGTTAATATCTTATCAGAGCTATTTTATTGACTAGAAGATATTTACTTTCAGCATCTTTCCAGTCTAGGGAGTCCTGAGGCAATTTCCTTAGGTAGTCCTTTAGAAGCATCTCATAGCGTGGAATGCGTTGCACTGGTTCTAGCATGTGATGTTGCAATGTCAAATTTCCACACACTTTTTCCTTCTAAAAATTGTAAACATATTTCAATGTAGTAGGTAAAAATATTATTTTACAAGAATATAGTAAAATAAAAATGATTGATAGAACATAAATAATGTATTTTGAAACATTCATGACAGACCTTCCAAAAGAAAATACAAAAACTTCTTTACCAAAACAAATAATTGGAAATTTATTTACTAAAAATAATTGTAAAAAGAATTTCCTAAGTATTCTGTAAAACACATTAATAAAAGTCCTACCAAAAAAACTCCAACTCCAATGTATTTTAACGTTGTTTTTTAATAACTTTGAGAATAAGACAATGACTATTGTGTTATTATGAACAGTTCATGATCACTTATTAGAAAATGTCTCTTAAGTGGGCTATAAAGTGTATTTTATCTACGTGAAGAGAGAATGCTTCCTCTGAGTTTTATACATAATGTACCTCACCCCACCCCCCAAAAAAACATTTTAAGATATATGCTCGTTTCCACGATCTTATACATAATTAAACAATTACATTGAAGTACAAACAGTTGCCTTCCTTGGCTTAGAATCGGAATGCCCTACTCTGCAATAAATTTTAAGCAGAAATATCTTACCCTATTTCTAGATGAAAAGTCTGCAGGAGGAAGATACATACTTGCCATTCACACAGAAACCTACAGGGAGCACTATAGGGTATAAAACACACTTTTGCGAAGAATGATGTGCTGCTGTTAACTTCTTTTCCCTTTTGTGGCTCAGCATTTTAGTATTTCAGATTTACATCCAAAGTTTATTGTTCTGCATAACAGCATGGCATGAGCCAACAAAATGTTTATGGATTCAGTGCAAGGACCTACAGTTGTAGTAATACATCATTTTATTTATTTATTTGTTTTTGGTGTCTATGACAAAATGTAGTATTTTTTAGTCTTTTCATGTTTCAACCTTTATACATAGGTCCTCTATGCTGCAGTGGAAAGTTTGGATTTGTGTGGGTGTTTGTGCACACATGAAGGAAGAAGGAGAAACAGAAGGCAACACGATCTGGATAAAAGCAACCCTTAGGTCTAAAGGATTCAATATGTAATTTTCTACTTAATACTTTTTTCACCCACAAACCTATACATTTTTATATATGCCAGTATTACTTGGAGATCTACGTTATTCTCCAATTACCTGAATTTCTTGAATAATTAATTTGAATTGAGGTGACCGTTCAGTCCATGTTTTTACCAATTCCATTGCATTATCAAAATTCTTCACATACTCTCCATACATCTTGAGGAAAGGAGCTAACTTCTGCAGAATGTCTCCAATTCTGGGGGTATCAGTCCTGTAAAGTAAAAGGACAGAATCTGAGAGCAAACAGGAAGGAAAAGTTGCGCAAGGTTATCAAACAGTTCCAAGTATTTGAAGAGAAGAGTATCATTCTGCTTGGGATCATCTCATGTAGAGTTCCAACAAAACCATTAAAACTGACCTGAATTAAAAGATTGTTTGCACCCTCTCTGGTGATGTGTAAGCATTACAGATCATGTAGAGCACTAAAGAAAGAAAAACTTTCTATAATGAAAACCTTGGGACTCGATGTTTACAAAACATAGCCTAATCTATTTTATTTGCAGCTCCTTACAGCTACATTATATTCTTTTGACCACACTTTACCCTCTAAATAGCTATTCAGTCCTTTTATTTGAGGACTAAATCCATACCACAGAGCTCTCCTTCCATGCTCTATATAAATACATGCATTCAGGACTTTCAGAAACTTAGTATCTCTAGACTTCAAGGGCAGGTTGGATGGGGCTTTGAGCAACCTGGTCTAGCAGGAGGTGTCCCTACCTATGGCAAGGGAGATGAACAATTTGATCTTTAAGGGCCTTTCCAACCCAAACCATTCTACAATTCTATGTTTCTAAAAGTCAGAAATCAACAGTGCAGTAGTGGCCTGAAGTGAAGCAATATTTTCCAAAAGCTACTCTAAAACACTCCTGTTCCAAGCAAAAAGCTGTGCAGCAAGGAACAGTTACCTGAATACCAAATACTGGCAGGACTGGCCCAGCTGCAGCTGTGCCCAGGGGAGCAGAAGACACAACCTGTGCAAAACCTGGCAGAGCTACCACTGGACCTTGTAACCAGAGAAGGGGACAAGATGGGGTGAGAAGCTAGTCTCTGAAATCACTGAGGCTCTCCAGCCTTTATTCAGGTATTTGCTCCACCAGTCTCTATATTCAAGCACACTTTCAAATGCAAGCTAGCGATTCAAAACAAATAGCCACCAAATTCACTGAATTCTATTTCTCTAGGTTGTCATTTTAACACAATGTAGCAGAATATTTTTAAGCTGAAAATAAAATGCAAATCATGTCAATTCTAACAGCACTGAAATAAATGTGAATTCATTTCTAAATGTCACCTGGAAAAGAAAAAAAGCACAACAGACTTTAAGGTTTTTCTGCTAAAGTTCACAGGTAAGTGATGATGAAACTGATGATGAGATTTTGCCATTAAAAGCTTAAAGCAGAAAAGACTGTGGCAATCCTTTGTATCTACGCCAATTTGTATAAAAAAATGAATACTTCTTCATGTTTCATAACTATTACTAGAAAGACATTACAAGAAAATATCAAAACTTTTAAAAGTGGGAACCATTTGCTATGCCTGCTCCTTTGATACCTATGACTGCTCATTTACACAGAGCACTGCATTGTCACTGACTATGAAGATTCAAAACTTTCACTACTTTTCACTTTTACTTTTTTCTTCTATGTCCAAAGATTCAGGCCGTGAAAACAAATTATTTATTTCAGGTAGGTTAGACAAGGTCCACATAGCACGAAGAGCTATTGAAAGACAGGGACTCAGAGAAAGCAGAACCTTCTTAGAACGGCATCTTCCCATGATCAGCTTTTAAGTATAGATATCTTCTTCTTCACATATTTAAACGCGACACACCATAAGCAAAAACAGGAAAGTATACTAAATGACATCAGGTCTAGGGCTGTTACTGTTCTTGTGGATAGACAGATTGGAAAAAGAGAACTATTACCATAGACCCAAATCAGCAGTGCATTGTTATCAGGAAACAAAGAGGGCACTGTTATATAGCTCAAGAAATAGGACTTAGCATTGTTCTGTAGGTACAGAAACACTTCCTATTTTGGTGTTATCAGACCACAACGGTATTCACCTAAGCCTTCTAAAAAACTGGAGCATGAAATAGCTGACTTGCTAATCGTGATTTGTATTTAAAACTGTTACGATTGAAAGGAAGCCAAGCAAAAGTCTGTAAAAATTAACACAGACAAGGTGATTACAGAACAACTGCTTGGTCTCTTTTCTGATATACAAGCTAACAGGCATCCAACAAAATTGAAAGTTGAAGTTTCAAAGCAAAATCACACAAATAGGTCAGCTCTGAAATTGCCCAAGAATGCTAGTCTAAAATTTTGTGTTGAAAGAGTGAAATAATTTGTCCACAAAAGAACAAAACAAACAAACGACAACAAAAAAACTAGAGAAGATATCACACCATGTTCTTATATGCTTCCCCAGCTATCTGCTATTGGTCATCCTTGGGTACAAAAAGACAGATTTAGATTGGTATTTTGACTTGAAATTGCTGGTATGCTCTGTTTCGTTTTTTTCATGGGAACTATATTGCACTATTTTCAAGCCATATGTTGTAAAAGAGATAGTCAACTCCAGCTGTTGCTCAGCTCCTTCAAAATGCCATTACCAGACAACTTCATTTCCACCAGATAAGTTTAGGTACACACTGCCTTTTCTTCCAAAACAGAATCTGGTTCTGCTCTGCTTTCCCGGTTTCAAAAACTATGTATTTTTACTTCAAGTATTCGAAACCAACCACAACTTAGGGAAAGTGTCTTTTTTTTTATGGGAATTTTTAGAAGTGCATACAAGTACCAATATTTCAGTATTTTCTATCAAGAGACTGCTGAGGAAAGCAAACTGTATTTGGCAGAGTCTGTTGTGGCAGACAAATTCAGAACCTGGTGATGGGCAGAGAAAACTATGCCTGATATTACTCCCAGCAATGATCAGAGATCATTGTCTTCAGCTGCACCCATTCTTCTTCTAACTCCTTCCCAAAGCATAATTTTTAAAGGACATTTAAACAAGCTGCCTCACATACAGCACAGAGGTTGTTTCCAAGCAGTTGCTTGCAATGCAACTTAGTAGTTTTGCACCAATATTCATAGCTCATCTGCAAAAAGAACTTTTAAACCTCAGAAGCTATTAACTATACACACGTCATTCGTGTGCAATGTAGCATTTTGCAAATACATAAGGTAGTGCAACCCATCTCCTGTGTTCTATAATGTGTCTACAGCAAGATCTTCAGAGTTCATCACAAATTTCATTTCAAATATACACAGCACTGACATAATGTAGTGTGTGCTGCTTTTTAAGCACCATTATAATAAGTTAAACTCAACTTTTCATATGTATACACTCTATTTTAATCTATGGGTTATTTCCTATCAGATTTTTCAATTGATCAGAAGACGACAAATTTAACCTTATGAGGTTATTCTGCAAGAAATATATGATTAAGGTTTAAACTCTGTCGTATTTCATGATGCTCAGGTTCTATTTACTTTCTTGCATAACAGATTGTACAGGACTACCACAATTTGTGCACAGTAAACATTCTATTTTAAAGAATTATCATTTTAAAGAGGAATTATCTTACAGAGTCAGAAGACATAGACCTTGTTATCTAGATCAACCTTTGTGTGGTCAGAGATTTTTTCACATCACAAGAAGGTACTATTTCTTAATTTTTGTGTGATTTTTTTGACAATTAAGGTCATATATGAATATGTAACTGGAAAGGATATCTGGATAAACAGTAGAATAAACTCTAGATAACATGCAATACAGGAGCCAAAAAGGTGCTGAGGTAAAAAAAAGAAAAAAAAGAATGAAACAATGGGTCAAAACAATATAATTTTATTTTTTTTTAATGAGGTGTCCCCTTTTCCTAAAAAGGGTAGGGGAGCAGCAATAAATTGGAATTTATTTATTTTTTGGTCAGTTTAATAAGATAGACCAGAAATAGACATGTATTTGAGCATCTCCATAGCATCTCCAGAATCCCATACATCAAGACAGGACAAAGATACCGCACAATAGTACATAGGATCATTTAGGCTGGAAAAGACCTCCATCAACTCCAACTACTAACCTAGCACTGCAAAGTCTGTCTACCACTAAACCATGTCCCTAAGCGCCACATCCATGTGTCTTTTAAATACCTCCAGGGATGGTGATGCAACCACTTCCCTGGGCAGCCTGTTCCAACGCTTCACAACCCTTTCAGTGAAGACATTTTTCATAATATCCAACCCAACTTCCCCTTGTGCAATTTGAGGCCATTTCCTCTTGTCCTATTGCTTGTTGCTTGGGAGAAGAGACCAGCTTCCACCTTGCTACAACCTCCTTTGAGGTAGTTTTAGAGAGTGGAAAACTTCTCTGAGCCTCCTTGTCTCTGGGCTTTTTCCCTCAGCTGTTCCTCATAAGACTTGTTCTCTAGACCCTTCGCCAGCTTCATAGCCCTTCTCTGGACATGCTCCAGGGCCTTGACGTCTTTCTTGTAGTGAGGGGCCCAAAACTGAACACAGAGCTGAGTACTCACCCAAAACTCACCAGAGCTGAGTACTGAGGGAAAAACACTTCCTCAGTCCTGCTGGCCCCACTATTTCTGATACATGCCAGGATACCATTGGCCTTCTTTGCCACCTGAGCACACTGCCGGCTCATATTCAGCTGGCTACTGATCAAAACCCCCACATCCTTTTCCACCAGGCAGTCTTCCAGCAACTTTTCCCCCCAGCCTACTGTGTTTAATGGGGTTGTTGTGCCCCAGGTGCAGGACTCAGCACTTAGCCATGTTGAACCCCATACAGTTTGCCTCGGCCCATCGGTCCAGCCTATCCATATCACCCTGCAGAGCCCTCCTACCCTCATGCAGATCAACACTTGAGCCTAGTTTGGTGTCATCTGCAAACTTACTGAGGGTGCACTTGATCCCCTTGTACAGATCATTAATAAAAATATTGAAGAGAACTGGCCCCAGTATTGAGTCCTGGGGGACACCACTAGTGACCAGCTGCCAAATGGATTTAACTCCATTCACCACAACTCTTTGGGCCTAGCCACCCAGCCAGTTTTTTACACAGTGAAGCATATGCCCGTTCAAGCTATGAGCAGGCAAAGGTTACTGTTCTGGAGACCAATGATAAAATGCAAGGGAACAGGACAAAGCTGCAACAGGGGATGTTCATACTGGACGTAAGGAAAATTTTCTTTACCATGAGGGCTGTCAAACACTCTAACAGGCTTCCAAGAGAGGTGGTTGATGCCCTGTGCCTGTCAGTGTTCTAGAGGCATTTGGATAATGCCCTCATTAATATACTTTAACTTTTCATTAGCCCGGAATTGATCAGGCTATTGGACTAGATGATCTTCGAAGGTCCCTTCCAACTGAACAATTCTATTTTCATTACTGTGCTACAAAGGCAGCACAAAACATATATATGTTATATATCTCAATTTTATTGTATGTGCATATTTATCTCAATTTTGTATTATGTGCAATGAATTAGTCAGGTAGCACATAATTTTAGTGTGAACCTCTAATTCAGCAAAGCATTTAATCATGAGCAATCTCACTAGCTTCAGTGAGATAGATGTCCTTTAGTTTGAACAAGGGATGCGAATCCTCTGCTGAGTCAGTTCCTCATGAAGAGTGTGGAAGAGCAGATGTTCTCCTACCCACAGTGCTTCCTGGGACTGGAGCACTTAATTATGAATGCACCTTCCCTACTTCAAGCCTGTAACAGTTCCTAGAGATGCTATTTTAGCAGATTATTAACCAGTGAATCACCTCTTACCATTCTTGCATTCTTTTCTCAAGTTCTGGAAGTAAGAATTTACTGTGGAATGCATTTATTGATGATATATTAGAAAATATTTTGTTAATCACTTCAGCTGGAAAGGAACCTCTGTTGGCTTCTTCAAGGAGTCTGGAGTAAAATACCTGCAATATAGAAGAACCCAAAACCTATTAGCCTTTTATCACTGGATGAAGACTCATCCACCTCCTCCTACACCAACGAGGGCAAGAATAATATTTCAGTAACATAGGCAGGTAATTACAAAAATAATTTATTATCTTTCATTATCTAAAAATTATTTATTATCTTTCCCTCATCAAAAGTTAAAAGCTACTCTTCCCCTTACACCCCATTTTTTTTTCTTTTGAGACAGAAAAAGAGCTGCAGGCTGAACAGACATAAGGAAAGCCAAACCAAAGTAGAACCACTCTGGTCTGAGTGCAAGCATTCTGAGCATTTTAAGAGTTAGATCTTAGCTTTCCCAGTCCTCCAGTTGTGTTGTTCACTCTCATTTTCTCTCCAGTGAGCATGATGGCTGATTACCATTAGCTCAACCACCTGTATGCCCCATCCCTGGAGGTGCTCAAGACCAGGTTAGATGAGGCCCTGAGAAACCTGATCTAGTGAGTGGAAACCCTGCCTATCGCAGGGGGGTTGGAACGAGATGATCTTTAAGGTCTCTTCCAACCCAAAGCCATTCTATGATTATATGTATGCTGTAGCCGCTTATACTTTTTAAAATTGACGTTGACTGGAAGACTGAATATTCCCCAAATAACATTTAAAGTGCAAAATGGTCCCAGTTCTGATTGGGCTATTTAATACTACAGTAGTCTCTTAAAAATAATAATAATAAAAATCTCCCCATCAGTGGTCTATATCTGATTAGACATAGCTACAAACTGACTAGAGACATGCAGCTGTTAATATGCACACCACATGAACCAGTGTTTACAGGAATGTATGGTCCATGTCTCTCTCCCACAGGTGAACAGGAGCAGACTGCATCTCCCTAGAAAGGGCTTCAGAAGCTTAGGTATGGGTTTTGGGGGAAATAAAGAGTCTGAAGACAGAAATTTTGATAATCCCAGCTGAGACAGATAAACTGTCTTAAAAGAAACACAAAAAAGCCATACGCTTTCACTTACTATTTAAAATAGACTTACTTTGCTCCATCTCTGATAGGACAATTAGAGAATTTTGAGAAATTTCTTTTGGAAACTATAAAGGTTACTTACTTTTTAACCCTATTTAGAAGCATAACAACCCTTCCCAGACTTCCGCATTAAGAAACATCAGTTTGATTCTACAGAGCACAAGAACTCAACCCTTCCCTTGCAGAGAGGAATTTTTGTTCACTTTAACAGAGTTTGGTCTAAATGTTTAATAGAAAAGTAGGGCATATACAGTTTACAATGGGCATCTTCCTAGGTTCTTCAGCACTGAAGAGAAATGCTGTTCATACAGCTCAAACCTGAAAGATTTACTAATTTGCTCGTGGGCAAGCAATATCAGTATTATAAAATGATACTCTTTCTTGTCCAACAGCAGCAAGAAATGAGTGAGGACAACATTATTCATCCCCTTTGTTGGATTGGCTGCTAGTACAGATTTTGCACATCTACTGCTTATGTTGAAGTCTACATGCACACACAAGATACTGCATTAATAGCCACAAAATTCTAAAGCGTTTTTTAAAAGCGCAGTGTTCTTAAATTAGAAAAAATGGCAAAGTTATGCAGCAACCACAGATGACTGACTGGAAAGGTCAGCAAAATATAAAAAGCATACCATCTCCTTTACATAATACGCACACACACACACACACACACAGCCATTCAAGTGAATTAATGGCAAGAAAATAAAAACAATTTAAAGAGAAACATACCCGATCTAGGAGGTCAAGTCGGCTAACATAGGCTTTTTCTGTTTGCAGAAGTTCACTGGCAATTTTGTGACGTTTCTGTTCATCTGTCTCCTGAGGGAGAAGAGAAGAGCCCTTAGAATACCGAAGGAAACATAACAATGCTTTAAAAAAATTATTCAAAAGCATATGTGATTACCTATGATTACCTCAGAGTCCAAAAAGTATCTGAAAACCAAGTTTCACATTTTGTAATAATCACCCTATTTTGGAAAATACAAGCTTTCTACCAGTTCAACCAACAAATATAAAAGTCAGAGGAGGATTAAAAAAAATAATAACCAAACAGCTCCACAGCGAAAGTCAAAGCCTAAACTATTTAGTATTTCTCAGTTTGCACAGGGATCTTTGCCAAAGCCCAAACTCCCTACTGAACAGCTCACATCCTGGTAATCAAGTACCACCAACCTTTCAGCACTGGAAGAACTCATTTGCAGAGTAAAACGTAACAGATGGAATTAGTTGGTGTTCTCCCCCGCCCCCATTTGGAAAGTTATTTGAACTGACTGTTCTTTGCATACCAGAACTGTTGAAAAATACCATGCAAAATGTTTTATGTTCATCGATACACTCATTGCTGATGCATTGCTGGCTGCAATTAGAGTGCTACCTCATTAGCTCTTTACACAAGCCATTTTTACTTCTCAAGGAAAATTTTCACTTTAAAGTTTTTCATTCCACAAAACATATTTTTGATTCTTCTGCTAAATATAACCTAAAATGTTTGTTCAAATTTCAATATTAAATTTAGTATGCTAGAATATAAAATTCTGAGTTGTTTCAAAATAATGAAAGTGCACCCTTCTAAAATACTAAAATGTTAGGGAAATGCCTCATGCTCACAAGTGTCAAATTCAACAAAATGACTCTTCCACTACAAGATTTTCTTCTAGATTTAGCAGTCATGTTGAAAAGTGTTTGTGTTTAATGACATCTGAATCTATCTGAATCTGACTATGTAAGTGGCAGTGTATGTCCAAATAGAGCTTATAGGACAGTGGGAATTTTCTAGACAAATTGTAGAAATACTTAAAAATAAGTAAATAAGTAGAGAGATCTTGAAACAGTTATTTCTGATTTCAAACTGCATACTGCTTTCTGCAAGATAAACATTTGCAAGTACATTTATTTATAAAGATTGTTCGCAGAATAGTGAGTAATGAAGTACAGAGCTTTCATGTAAAGGACAACAGTCATTTTTTTCACCTTTCAGTATTCAGCAAGTATTCCAGATCTGAACTCATTTCAACTCTGATCTTCAGAGTTAACAGCCACACTGCTACATAGCAAGTTCCCTCCCTAAATACAGGCTTTCAATAGTGACTTCAAAGCTGTTCATTAAATGTTTCAATCCACATAGCAACCACAGTAACCTACAGAACAGCATTTTAAGTGCTGTCAAGAGACACTGCAGAGAGCTAAAGGATTTGCAGTTATAGCTCCAACATGCTGTTTAGTGCAGTCATTTGCAAGGAATTTTACACGTGGACTTGCTTGAGGCACAAAACCATGGAGGCTACTGGCTCCTCTGCATGTATGTATGTTTCAGGTTTTTGGTTTTTTGTTTGATTGTTATTTTTTGCTAAAACCCACTATCTCCCTGAAGCACTGCTACAGAATCGATTTACAGTTCTCAGAAGATTATGTGAACTAATTAGGTGAGAGAAAAATCATGCACAGCAGACTCAAAAAATATACAAAATGAGCAATTCAGAAAAAGCATTCAATCCTCACCCCTGAGCCAGGACAAAACCCTTTTACCCCTCAGCTTTTCCATCCTTTCAGTACCTCCCTCACACATCGTCATAATTTTTGAACCTCGGTCTCCTTTCTACAGTCACTACCTGACTCAGGAATCTTCTGTGTGGGAAAACACACACCACGGATGAGTTCTCTTTTAATCACAGTGGCACGTTCTTATTCTAGCATACGAACATTCACCTACAGGGTTAGATCAGTGCAAGAATAACAGAAAACTGTATTGCTATTTTTCTTTTATGGAAGTCTTCAGATTCCCACTGCAACATCTCAATATTTGTCCACATTTTAGAAAAACTCCCAACTGTGTTTTCTCCTGCTAGCTCCATCCCTCTCCCTTCTCATTCTCCCACTTCTGTGCCCTTCCAGCATCCTATCTGAAGAAAAACACCTGGTTTCAATGAGGTCAACTCCAGCTTCCTTCCTGTTGGAAACAACAGGTCACAGGCTATTTTGCTAGTAGTGGCATCCATCTCCTGTTGAGTTTTTTTTTGATGGAAATGACTGCCACTTGTCCTGAATGCAGGGGGTGAAACAAGTCCAGTTCCATAGTTCTCAAGTTTTACATTTGATAAAAAGATTCATCATTGTGCCAAGTAGAAGCGATGTGTGAAGCCTCTGCTGCACCTCTGCCCTCAGCTTGGGCACCCACCTGCTGTTTGGAGTGGATACAGCTATGGGCTCAGGGCAGGCAGAGCAGAAGAGGCACAGGGTCTGCAGCCCTGCATGGGGCTATTCCGAATAGCAAAGTAAGTCTTGCAACATTATTTGGAAATAAATACTGAAAAATACCTTATGACAGTTAGAATGACATAGCTGTTAGTTATTGGAGCTGTTCAAGAAATACCTTGTAGAGATAAATGGGGAAAAAAATATTCAAAGAAACTTAAAAAAAAATAAAGAAAAACATGATGTTAGTATTCAACTTCTGAGAACTTCAGTGTTGATGAATCTGATGAATATATCTAATCATTAACAGTGGAAGGGAATTTTAAGTCTGTTTCAAGTTACAAGTCAAGGTTTATTTTCACAGCATATAACCATAAATGCACATATCTCTTTTCCCAAGCAAGATAATAAGACACAAGAAATGAAAGAACTGGACACACTTTTACTGGAAGTATTTTCTGTATCTCATAGGACTTCTTTATGCTTTTAGTAATTCAGCATTTACATTGGATTCTCTGCAGTTAACAAAACAGATTGAGATAAAAATTTACTACAAAGTATACCTGGAATACATACTCCACTCACTTCAAGCACAGCTCAATGATTTGGGGAGAACCTTTCAAACTTATGAGATGACCCTAAACAGAAGGCAACTCAAAATATAAAAACAACCAGGAATGGTTAGTGATATACAGAGAATATTCAACTAGAGGCTGAATTTCAACCGTTGATCAAAATATCAGAAGCGTAAGGTAACATTAAGTTCCTGAGATCTACTGTAAAGCAGAATGCAACCATATCAAAAATACCAAAGCATTTTTTTTAAACACCTAATTTAAAAGAATGCATTACTCTTTTCCAAATGAAAGGATAAAGTTGATTAAAACTTTACTGTTCTAATGGTTGCAGATGAACTGAACTCTCAGTTCAATTTGTCCTCCAAAAACTAACCTTTGAAAATTGCAAATTAGACAGTTTTGTGACATATCTTTAAACTGACCTTTCTAATGACCTGAAACAGATATTTTCTGGTTGGATAAGTTATTAGCTAAAAGTATTTAAAAATTATTAATTTCAAGCAAACCATACTTTCCATTCTATCCAACCATCTGACAAAGTTCATGCAGGCAGGACTGCAAACCTGTATCTCTAGATAGGATTTTTAAATTACATATTTCACCTGGGCTTAGCTGCCTATTCTTTAGTACAAAGTTGCGCATCCATATAATTACTATGGATGCTTAAGACCTTAAAGTTGTGGATGCCCCATCCCTGGAAGTGTTCAAGGACAGACTGGATGAGGCTTTGAGCAACCTGGTCTAGTGGAAGGTGTCCCTGCCCATGGCAGGGGGCTTGGAACTAGATGATCTTTAAGGTCCCTTCCAACCCAAACCATTCTATGAAAGCAAATAATTTCTACCTAAATTGAACTCTCAAATTTAGATGAGGTACGAAAAATGCTGCTGAGGATATGAATTCTTTGCATCTTGTGCAAAACCTGCACAGATTGCACTAATTTAAAGATGACTTTATACCATCTCCCAAGTACCATCTCCTGTCAAGAAAACTATACCTACCAACACGATAGTGATGCAGTTTATGATTCACTCCTATCACAGCACAGCCCTTACCCCACAGGCTTTGCAATAATATATTGAGAAACACAGATATGGTGAGAGATGTAAAATATAAGCAAAACTCATTCAATCTACATTGTGTGATATTGATTGTTTGATTTAAATGCTGAGTTTGGTGTAAAGTAAGAGAGTGGGTTTTTCCTTTCCTAAAACCATCTGTGTCATGGCTGGTTCTTGATCTGAAGCTTTGTTCTGTGAGTATTGGGAAAATAAATGTAAATCTCCATGAGAATTTAAGATTTCATTTAATCTCTTGAGTTAGTTTCTGAAATCAAGTTAAACACTAAATTTTCCATGAGCTATTGAATATTACCACCACCTTCTGACAAATTAACTCTACGCAACAGTTTATTATGAAAGTGATCTGTGAGTTTCTTGCATAGTAACCAAGATAAGCAGCGAAGATCCTACTAACCCTAAAAAGGCAATTCTTCAAGAGGATTTACACATATTTATATTGGGTACTAAAGATATACAGCTTTGTTCATGATTTACTGCTGCTAAAGAAGAACATAAAATGTAGAACCAGGATTTTACTTTCTCTGTTACTCAAGAATTGCAACAGTTAAACGTTTCTTGGCAGAAAGTTAACATAGCACAAAAGTTTCACCCTATTTAAATCAATCCTTCACCTTACCTTTAGAAACACATGACCTCCACCAGGTTTTGCATCTGAAACACCAGAGCCCCCAGCATGGCCATTAAAAGGAGCTATCAAGTAAATACTTTAATAAAGATGTGCAATGGATTCTTCTCCATCTATGGCATGCATGCAGTCAATATCCCCATTCCCTACCAAATCTCACAACAAATACAGAAGCATTTGTCTTCTTGCCTGCAGTTAACTCCAGTAGCAGATTTCTCACAAGATGTTATTCAGGAAGCTAATTGATTGGGATGTTCTTGTACTATTCAGCCTCCGCATTTTAGAAAAAACAAATTTTATGACAGAAGGTGCTTCTGCTGCAAGGCAGGAAACTTAACTTTCAATCATCTTTTTCCTTGTGGTATTTGTGGTTTGTGACTTTCAGACTAATACAGTAAATAAATAAGAGAAATAATACATACTGTGGTCTGCTCATTTGGGGAAAAAGTCTCAGATCACTGTCGAATTTAGTTAGTTTCACCTAAACTTTTCCAGAACCTGCAAGAATTTGACTTTAGTCAGACCTACAGTGATGAGGAGGTGGGGTAGAAAATGTAAGAGCACCATTACTTCTAAGTAAGCTTTCTCTTCCAGGTCTAAAAACCAGTTTCTGCTTCGGTTTTGTACCATTCCCTGGTTTAATTCACCCTTTCCAGCAGTGGACTTAAAGAATCATAGAATATCCCAAGTTGGAAGTGACCCATAAGGATCATCAAGTCCAATTCTTGGCCCCACACAGGACCACCAAAAAATCAGACCATACGTCTGTTGTCCAAATGCTTCTTGAATCTTTTCCTAACATCCAGCCTGATCTTCCCCTGTCCCAGCTCCATGCCATTCCCTCGGGTCCTGTCGCTGTCCCCAGAGAGCAGAGCTCAGCGCCTGCCCCTCCGCTCCCCTCGTGAGGGAGCTGCAGGCCGCCATGCGGCCTCCCCTCGGCCTGCTCTGCTATGGGCTGAACAAACCATGGGGCCTCAGCTGCTCCTCATACATCTTGTCCTCCAGACCCCTCATCATCTTCGTAGTCCTCCTCTGGACACACACTAATAGTTTTATGTCCTTATAAACTGTGGTGTCTGGCACTGCAACTAGTACTCAAAGTGAGGCTGCACCAGCCTTCCCTGAATTAGGAAGTATGGCATACAGGAGACGAGAAACTTCATTCACATTGCTACCAAAATAAGTATCAGATGCATAATTTAAAATTTGTCTATGACTTGCATGCATCTACTCCTATTTGCTTTCACTCAATTTTACCTACACACATGCTTGCTTAATTAAAAAGAACAGAAAGGTGCTGTTACTCAGTGAAGTGCAACTTCAACTCAACTGCATCTCAGTTTTAAGATCTTTTACTGACAATAAGGGTGCTTAGTAAAATCTACAACCTGCCTAAATGCTCTTGTTTCTTTCCAATGCCTACTTGGACACAGTAAGAGCTTAGAGCTCTATCAGACCTCTCTTGTTCCTCAGCACCCTCCCCTCCTATACTCCAGATGGCATGGCAGCAGCCACTTCAAACTCAATTTCATTTCAATCTATAGATTGCATTACCCTAATCTAAATTAGTGTTTTATTTTGTAAAGTATGGCCCTCAGATCAATCTATGGTAGATATGCTTCTTAACATCATTAAAGAGGATGTTCTTGCACCACAAGCGTACTGGTATCTCAGAAAGTGCTGTTATCATCCAATTCAGTTTTTATAGATCCAGTTCTCCACTGACGCTGTCTTAAGAGTTATCCTACATGGGCTTGTTCTGTGGTTGGTTTTGTTTTGTTTTTTACCCTTCTAACATCAACAAACAGTACATCTAGTAACAGCCTCGCACTTGGGCTCTTGGTCAATACAGGCCAGATAACTTTTGTTGGTCACCCAGCAGGTCAAAGACACTTTAATGAGATTGCTCCCAATCACATTTTCTCCAACCATTTGCTCAGTTCCTTCCTGGATATGACAACGTAAATGCTTCCCATCTCTGCCTTTTCCTGAAAAATCCTGCCAGCACCTTACTGCACAACTTGGATTCAAGCTTAGCATTGCCCACGGAGCATTCAGCACTTTATTGGCACAAAGAAGGGAAGCAGGCATTACCGATCATAAGACAGAAACATAATGAAAGGTGTGGCATGTTAAAGGCACCCCGAATCACTATCAGATTTATGTTTACATGAAAATTACTTTTAATCATTAGTAGCAAAAACAAATTGCCCAAACAAAACAACACAAAAAACAAACAAAAAAACCCCAACCCACATACTAGCACCTTCTTGGCACGACCCTGTAATACATGTAAATTTGTGTCCCATCTTTCCTAGATACAGAATTTATCCTCAGCAGGTACATACAGGATCCCTAGTTAACCTAATTCAAGGGCTTGGAGAGATGCTGCTGTTTTGTAAATGAAAACAGCAAAGTAATTGTATAAGAAGTTCATGGAGCAGATCCTCCTGGAAGCTCTGTTAATGCACATGGAAAACGGACAGGTGACTGGTGACAGCCAGCATGGCTTCACTAAGAGCAAATTGTGCCTGATAAATTTGGTGGCCTTCTACAACAGGGGTACAGCATTAGGGGTTAATGGAAGAGCTACTGATATCATCCACCTTAAATTGTACAAAGCATTTGATGTTGTCCCATACAGCATTCTTGTCTCTAACATAGAGAGGTATGGATTTGACAAATGGACAACTCAGCGGGTAAGGACTTGTATGGATGGTCACATTCAAAGAGTTGCTGTCAACGGCTCAACGTCCAGGTGGAGACCAGCAAGAAGTGGTGCCCCTCAGGGGTCTGTATTGGGACTGTATTATTAAACATATCTGTCAGCAACATGGATAGTGGGATTGAGTGCGCCCTCAGAAAGTTTGTGGATGACACCAAGCTGAGTGGTGTAGTTAACACCAAAGAAGGCAGGGATGCTGTCCAGAGGGATCTGGACAGGCTTGAGAGTTCAAGGCCAAGTGCAAGGTCCTCCACTTGGGTCAGGGCAACCCCAAACATGAATACTGGCTGGGGGACGGCTGCATTGAGAGCAGCCCTACACAGAAGGACTTGGGGGTAGTAGTGGCTGAAAACCTGAATATGAGATGGCAATGTGTGCTTGCAGCCCAGAAAGCCAATTGTTTCCTGGACTGCATTGAAAGAAGTGTGGCCAGCAGGTCAACAGAGGTGATTCACCCCATTTACTCTGCTGATCTGAGACCCCACCTGGAGTAGGGTGGGGCCTCCAGCATAGGAAAGACAGGGACCAGTTGGAGTGAGTCCAGAGGAGGGCCATGAGAATGATCTGGAGCACCACTCCTATGAAAACAGGCTGAGAGAGATGGGGTTGTTCAGCCTGGAGGAGAGAGGGCTCCAGAAGAACCTTATAGCAGCCTTCCAGTACTTAAAGGAGGCTTATAGAAGAGAGAGAGGGAGGGACGCTTTATCAGGAATTGTAGTGATAAGACAACAGGTAATGGTTTTAACCTAAAAGAGGGTAGGTTTAGATTAGATATTAGGAAGAAATTCTTTACTATGAGGTTGGTGAGGCACTGGAACAGGTTGCTCAGAGAAGCTGTGGCTGCCCTACCCCTGGAACTGTTCAAGGCCAGGCTGGATGGGGCTTTGGGCAACCTGGTCTGGTGGGAGGTGCCCCTGTCCATAGCAGGGGTTCAGAACTAGATAATCTTTAAGGTTCTTTCAAACCCAAATCATTCTATGATTCTCTGAAGACACTGATATGCAGTCCAAAGCTATGTAGTCCTGCATTTCCAGCTCCACAATCTCCCTGAATTTTTGTAGTTGGCTCATGCAGGTGTACACATGACAACTGGAGAACAGATTTAGCAGTGCTCAGCAACACACAACGGGATGTTCAGCTAGCCGCTCTCCCCTTTAGTTCTGTGGAGAAGAGCAGGGCTCAGAAGGTGCCAGCCCAGACCCTCTGCAGTGACTCACACAGAGCAAAGATTGACTGAAACTATTGATGATGTTCACTGGCCATGAATGCTTCTGTACAAGAAGGCAAACTGCATAATCAAACATTTAAAAGGGGAAATTTCACAAATTTTCTCAGCAATTAATTTTTCTAAGACAGATTTTCTTCCACCCACTTACTTTCCTTAATAATTTAAAACCTTCCTTATGAGGAAGCTCAAATTCATCATGTTCTATAGTTCTTGCTAACAAAGCATATATTTAGTATTCTCTGAATCTCTTTTCTATCTGGTAACTAGCAGACTGCCACTGCCTTTCCAGATTTGACAACTACATCTAAGTTAAGGATCCATTTGACAGTTTTTCCTGAAGCCCTGTTTTGCTTCAGTTTAATACGCATGAAATTTTATTTTGTATATGCCAGTAACTCCTTCCTCACAGTTAGTGCTAAACATGTACACATATTTCAGTTTCACTTTTTTTTTTTTTCAAACCCTCCGATGCCTAACTTAGGGGGAGGAGGTGGGAAGAAGAGGGAATGTAAGAACAAAATTTTCCTTTCCCCTCCCACCCCTCCTTTTAACCTCTTTGAACACATTTGAAACGTTGGTATCCTTTTGGTGGCACAGCCTCTGCTCTAGCTTTGTGTCATTTTACAGGTTAACATAAAATTACCAACACCAAGAAAATTTTTCCAAATTGCAATTTTTTTTTGACAGATTGTTTCAGAAGCAATTGCCACTGGACAGTCAAACTTTCAGCTCTCTTTTTGTAGTTTAAGACATTTTGCTGATTACTTTTAAATAATTTTTTTTTTTAAATAATGAGGAAACAGTAATAAATTTTAGATAATAAATTACAGTAATAAATTTTAGAGGAAAAATAACTAGAAGATTTTCAGCTTTCTGACCTGCCCTATGAAGCTTACTTTTATAAATAGAAGTCTAGAGAAAATACACAGAGCAGCAATATCGCAAGAAAGAAACAACTTCTCTCTTTACCTTTGTTTCTATAGGTTGATCTTGTTTGCTGATTTCCTCATTTGGTTCTTCCTCCATGTTAGTATTAATTTCTAGAGTTTCATTGTCAGACGGGAGCAGTGTATCACCGCTTGGAGTCCTGTAGCAGCTGTTAAGTATCTGTCCTTCACAGGAAGTTGTAGTTTCTAATGACTCTCTGGACGTACTTACTCTTTCGCCATTTATTAAGCTGCTGTTGATTGAATTATCTGGAACTGGGGTGGACACAGCAGAGCCATGGTCAGGTATCCTCCTGTCCTCACGTTCCATCTGGTCTTGTGCTAGTACACCGTTGGCTGTGTGTGTCTGTGCAACCTGAGTTTTGTTGGTATTACTGTTTCCCTGTTTTTGTAGCAGTTGTTGGGAGGGGAATTTTGGCTGAGGTGATGGTGTTGATCCATATCTTCCTTGAGATTTAGAGATGTTGAGAACAGAGGAATCTTTCTTCAAATCACTAGGACTGAATGGGCTATGACACCAGACAAGCAAAACACAGATGAGAGAAAAGTTAAACATGGCATTATAAAAGAAAAAAATAACTAAACAACTATTAAGGGAAATAGGACAGTTAGACCATATAAACAGTTCCTCCAAATCATTTCTTCCTATATTAATATTAGGAAGTTCACACCACCAAGACTTGAATAGCATTTTTCCATTAAAGCATAACATGCATTTCTTAGTGAAAACCTGGAGTCTATATTGATTGACTACATCCTCATCTCTCTATGTATGTTTACTCCTTATTTATAGGACAGTTTATACAAATACTATAAGTATATTATGAACTTCTATACAAGTAGCTTGAAAAATATCTTACACTAGCTTCATTTTCTTCCATCATATAACAAAAGAACTAAATCATTTCTCATTGTTGTGCAGAAATTATTCTTTCTTTTTTAAAAAAAAAAAAGCACTCCCAAAATGCTGAGAAACTTAGCTATAATTCATTGACATTTTTCCATTGCATGCATACAGTAAAGTGGCTTAATTAACTTTCTCCCATGCCTATATGTTTATGAACTGTACAGACTAACGAAAACATGTTATCATACTCGACGATCAGTTTGTCATTCATGAACATGCTACCTAGCCATTTGAAGACCAATAATTACAAGTGAAGTTGACCTTCATGGAAGACACATTCTCTGAGCTGAGCACGTTTTCAAAACGTGCACTCCTTCCCCAGCCACAGCAGGGCATTCCAGAATTAGGCATGCTAATTAGGAAAGTTTCTCATCAGCAGAGATCAGAGATTTGAAGAGAGTTTATCACTGGAGAGGTATTATTGGGTGTACACTAATTTCATTAGGAATAACGTTAGCCAAAAATCTACTCAACTTCTCCCCAAAACAAAATGCCTGTAAAGTCTACAAAAAAAAAAGTTTCCAGTGCTTTCTTCACAGATTCCTTTATTTGCATAATATTGAAAGAATTTCTGTACAATCCAGCAGGCATGGCTAGCAAAAACAAACATACAGCTCATTGGCACGAGGACACATTGAACTGAAGAAGTTCTCTTTCAGGAAAAAGAAAAAAAAAAAAAGCTGATAACACAGAAGGCAGTATTTCTAAGGACAGAGAAATTCCAAAAGGCAGCTCAATTCCTTCGGGGGTGCATTTTGATGCCTTTACATCTGCCTTTATTGCAAAAAGTCAGAATTCTATGGAAAGTCTTTTATATGCCTCTTATTCTCCACCTCCACAGATGCAATGAAAATGTAACTGCTCAGACTTACAGATGAGTTCAAAACCAAACAAAAGCAATAAAGCATGCTCTATTGTAAGTATTTTATTCTAGAACTTTTTGATAGCTCACAGCCACTAGGAAGAACAATCAAAGAGGTAAAACTGTTTTTCTAGTGACACTGTGTTGTTAAAAAGACTTGGATAATTCTCTGAAGGAAGACTGGGAAACAAAGTGATAACAGGACTGGAGACCTGAACTAGTCATAAAATTCACAGGACCTCTAGTGCTGCACTAGTTTCTTTTTCCCACCTTTTGGCAGTTGTCATGACAGCAGCACAATTAAGCCTGTGGCTAATGATGGAAGTTTCTTGCAGACAAAGCTCTAAAATGTTTTCTATTCCACTAAACAAACCTCCTTTTGCATAGCTTAGCTGCTTCTGCATAAAGGATTAAATTTCCCCCATCTTGAGGAGGCATTCTTTCAATGAAAATTTTAATACTCTGGCTCCTTACAACATGACCTGTTGTACATCATGCATTCAGCCCTCTAGGGGCCACTCCTTCAAAACATCAATATCCTGAGGAAACAGAAGAAAGTAATATCCCAAACTTGTAACACTCCACTGTCACTGGACCGTTTCCTGAACTGTTTCCCTGTCATGGGATTTCTGGAAAGTCACTTTCTTTGTACAGAGTAGATATATTTGGAACTCCTGTTTCAGAGCTTATAATGTTTGTCATATGCATCCAATTAAAAGACACACAAATAGAACTATTCCATGAATGTAGAGCTCACTCTAGCTCTTGGTTTTCAAAGTTCCAAGTGTTTCCTGTGAAATACAGTATAAAAACTAAGGAACATCAAGATATTCCACTAAAATCACCAAGTACTACAAAGCAGTTTAGTGGATGCATGCCATATCAATACAAGTAACTCATATAGCATGCATCCACTAAAATGTTTGCTCTCCACATAAATGATCTGAAGAGGTTAAGTCAGTATAAAAGGAAAACCAGGATTTGCAGTTTTTCTGTTTGTTTATAAAAGTGATTTTTTTTTCCTGTGAGAACAAGATAATTTAGGATTTGCTCCAAAGTTTCATTCTTAAATCAGCACTTATTTCAAATCATTGTATTTTTCAGGATGTTTTTAAAAATGTTGAAAGGGGTGTGTGTGTGTTTGTCTTCTCACTTTAAAGAAAAATTAAGACTAGGGCCTCATGAAGAAGCACAGCCCTGTACAGACCACATATACAATTGGCTCGCCCCATTTCAAAGCATGCAGTTTTGCCATCAGCTCCTCTGGCAGGGATAGTTTTGAGCACCACCATACCATCAACATTATTTACACGCTACTTAAATGTTAAGCCACACATGACAGAACTACAAAGGAATTAAAATTATACCACATACCTGCCTCCTTCAAAACGATGGATGAGATCTGACACTTTACTGGACTTTTCCTTTGTGACGCTAGGAACAGGGGTAGGTGTATCTTCCTCCATTCTTGGCTTCTGACTTGATAAAGCTTTATGCCTAGGGGTTTGGTATGTAACAGGTGATACCTTCTGCAGATGAATTGGCTTTGGAGGCACTGCAAACAACAGTAACAGTGATCAATCACTCAGGAGTTGTTTCTTTGAATTTCCAGAACACATAAGAGATTTTTTGCATAAGAATTTATCACAGTAATTAAGAAGAGAGTCTTTTTGATTTACTTAACCTTCAAGCTGTTTTATGATTACAGGAACTTCATACACTTATGTGCTGTGTGGTATCAGACATCTTGTTACATTTTGGCCAGGCCCACAGTGGTGGCGCATGGACTTAAATCCAGCTGACAAAAATCATGAGTGGCGTTCCCACAGGGTCAGTGTTGGGGCCCATCCTCTTTAATATCTTTATTGATGATTTGGATGAGGGAATTGAGTGCACCTTCAGTAAGTTTGCAGATGACACCAAGTTGGGGGGAAGTGTCGATCTGCCAGAGGGTAGGAAGGCCCTGCAGAGGGACCTGGACAGGTTGGATCAATGGGCAGAGGCCAATGGGATGAGGTTCAACATGGCTAAGTGCCGGGTCCTGCTCTTTGGCCACAACAACCTCATGCAATGGCTTGCAAAGGCTTGTGGCAGAGTGGCTTGAAAGCTGTGCAGAAGAAAGGGATCTGGGGGGGAGGGGGAGGTCAACGTTTGCCTGAACATGAGCCAGCAGTGTGCCCAGGTGACCAAGAAGGCCAACAGCATCCTGGCTTGTATCAGGAACATAGTAGCCAGCAGGACCAGGGAAGTCATTGTCCCTCTGTACTCTGCTCTGGTGAGGCCACACCTCAAGTGCTGTGTTCAGCTTTGGGCCCCTCACTACAAGAAGGACCTTGAGGCTCTGAAACGTGTCCAGAGAAGGGCTACAAAGCCGGTGAAGGGCCTGAGACACAAGTCCTGTGAGAAGCGGCTGAGGGAACTGGGGTTGTTTAGTCTGGAGAAGAGGAGGCCCAGGGGAGACCTTATTGCTCTCTGCAACTCCGTGAAAGGAAGTTGTGGGGAGCTGGGGGTCAGCCTCTTCTTGCAGATAACTGGTGATAGGACTAGAGGGAAGGGCCTCAAGTTGTGCCTGGGGGAGGTTAAGGTTGGAAATGAGGAGACATTTCTTCTCAGAAAGAGTAGTCAGGCATTGGAGCGGGTTGCCCAGGGAGGTGGTGGAGTCACTGGCCCTGGGGGTGTTCAAGGAAAGGCTGGACGTGGTGCTTGGAGACATGGTTTAGTGGGTGATAGCAGTGGTTGGGGGACGGTTGGACCAGACGATCTTGGAGGTTTTTTCCAACCTTAATGATTCTATGATCTCTTGGGTGGAAGCCAAACCACACGCTACTTGCCAAGCTAAAAAGCTGCCCCCCCCCCCTTTTTTCCTTCTCTTTTTTGGTATTCTGCATTAAGCACATATGCTGCCTCCATAAATATAGATTTTATCCTGAAAAGGAATTAATCATAGGATCTAGGCATGTTGTGGGACTTAGGAGTCTTTTCCCAAGAGAGATTTAAACTGCTGCCCCTAACCGTCGATGCTCTCATTCTTTACCTTCTCCCTCATTACTTCAAAGATAATTGTCAGTGGAAAAGATATTCGTCTTCAGCTTCAAGCTTTCTTGAGTTAGTGAACCTTTGTCTATTTATACTGCTGAAAATCCAGTTCCCCAAAAATATTTTTCATTTTTCTAATTTTTTCCCACATCCCTACCATAAGCTCTTATTAGATAGTTAACGATCAGCCAGTGTTTAATATGGCAGTGACTAGAAGACAAGTCACCGCCTGTGGCAGCAGACGCTCCTTGGGCTCGACTGCTACGCTGAAGGCACTGCATGAAGGTGTACCACAAAGCCTGACCCTCCAGCGGGTACCTGGGACTTGCCAGGGAGCATGCACAAGGGAAAGGAGGTAAGAATGTGTATCAGCAATCACACACAAGTTACACAACAGACCAATAAGCACTGCTACAGGGTGCACAATAGATGGATGGGAAAAAGCCATGTTTGTCACATCCCTGATTCTAGAACAGCTTCCTGATTCACCCTGAAAAAACTGTGCCATAGGAATTAGCTTAAATCCCACCAACCAACACTTGAAAGTGGTAGTGAATAAATTCTTAGAAATATACTATCACAGAATATGATAGATTTGAAGGGACACTTGATTTAGGATGACTTTCCACCTCCTACCTTAGGTTAAGTTTATAGGAGGTAACACTTATCTGTGCATCCGATAACTAAATTGTACTCGAGAGAGATTGCAGTGATAACTGCAGTCTGAAAAGTACCATGAGGGACACTGTGAAGAAACGAAAGTACCACAAAAAGCTTTAGACTTCAATCATATCAACTACAACTGGGGACAAATGAAATAGAGGAAGAAGAAAAGAAGTCCTTGTAGATCAGTTTACTTAATGTGTATGTGTGTACCTTCGGTTCTCTTAAGCTTTGTTCCTATTTGATAAAACGAGCAAAAAAGGAAGTTTGGGAAAGGATGCAGTGCAGCAAGGACAACTGAAAATACTGTAATTTTCAAATAATTACAACACAATCCTGAAACAAACAGAATATAAAATTGTGTAAGTGTTCGAGTATATGTGCTAACTGAAGCCTTTCTTGTGGGGCTGTGTACATTTGCTCACCCGCAGCTGCAGTGCTGTGGAACAGTTTCTCCTACGTTCCGTCTTCCCAGGGAGCTCTGAGAATGTGTGGCAGAATTAGGCCAACGAGCATCACATAACTGTCAAAGCACTGAATAGGTTACTGCGCTGACAAAGGCGATGGGACAGCTGAAAAATGCGAGACAAGTGGGCTGGGAAAAAGCAGGCCACATAATTGAGCGTGGGCATTGCCATTTCCCCAGGGTAGGAGACGAAAGGGAAAGAGGATGTTGGGTGGGTTTACTGACCAGCACTAGGCTTCTTTATAGAAAGACTTCTTGCAACTCATTGTGTAGAGGCCGCAGTCCTGTGAATTTTCTTACTTAATGGACTTGTACATCAATTCTTTTGTACATCTCATAAGTTAATATCCTCACAAGGATATATTAAAGCTACTAAACTTGAGGGAATTAGTGTCTACTAATAAAGCAGAAAGAATTAGTTGGAAGCTATTTTTGTAGGGGATCCCTTGGGACAAAAATCAAATTCTAGGACATTCTGTGAAGGGATTGCACATTTTCATAGCTATTATTAAGGGAAAAAAAGGAAAGAAAAATACCAACATAATATTTCAGTAGGGTAAGCTGGAGGAATCTCTGGTCAAACTGGACAAAACCAGTATATCAAAAATTCCTGTGACGTCTTCAGAGGAGAACCACAAACCAAATAGACATACCAAATCC
Organism: Anser brachyrhynchus; assembly: GCF_964034855.1. Classification (NCBI taxonomy): domain Eukaryota; kingdom Metazoa; phylum Chordata; class Aves; order Anseriformes; family Anatidae; genus Anser; species Anser brachyrhynchus. The sequence goes on from NC_137694.1 coordinate 63,598,563, forward strand.
CCAGTGCAAGTTATTTTCTTCTTTATTTCTTATTACCATCTAACAGACAGCATTTCCCATAATCAGTTGCTGCTGTTGCTACTATTACTTTTAGAAATAGCACAGTGGGGAAAGGACAGTCACAAGATCAATGAAAAGAAAAGCACAATAGTATAAAAAGCACTGCAAACCTCCCTGTAAGGTCAACCTTATTAACAGGAATTACAGAAAACAAATTCCATTAATTCTTCCCTCAATGTACTTCTAAAGTGTTTTATTTTAATCAGATTATTTTTCAAAGTTCACAGAGCAAGGATCTTAAAGAAAAGAAATGAGAAAAGACTGGCCTATTTTAATATACTGCATAATACAGAGCTCTGTCAAATCTATAAATACTTTTGTCTCTACACTGTAGAATTTTGAGCTTATTAGGAGATATGAACAGAATATTCTGCCTGAAGAAAACCCCTTAGTATACTCAGGTAGCCGCTACTGCATTGTGCTAGCCAAAATATACAATCAGTGTTTAAATTGTAGTCCCTAGTTGTGCATTCAACTTGGCATATGCATAAGGAGATGGGAGGTAATTTGAGGCACCTACAAATGGCTCAATAGCTGCAACAACCTCTGCTGACAAGAAGGCATATTAGCAAAGTCTATCACTTCTCTTAGAACGCATGTTCATTCACCCTCTATGCACTTAAATTCTGCTGGTTAAAAATGCTGCCACGTTTTAATTCAATGAAAATATAAAAACAGTTCCTGTGATAAGCAACTACAGTTCTCCCAGCTGAGTCATCTTCATCGTCTTTTTGCGTGCTCCATCACCTTCATGAGGATCAAACGAGCACAGCTGGATAGATACTAAAGACTTACAGTAGCAAGAACAGTACAAAATAACCAGTAACCTAGACTCAGCAGAAGGAGGAAAAATGTCAGCTCCTCTTTAGGATGTACATTTCCACATTTTTATATCATGTCAGAACAAGTATCTTTCAAAAACATATTAAGAAATAAAACCAGTAACACTCAAGTGCGCTTTATTCATTTATCTCCTTTCTGAAGATTAGGTTTGGAAATGAGCATTTTGCTTGCTAAAAGAGACATTGCTACAGGTTTCGGTTTCTTAAGGCACCATACAGTTTGGAGAAGTCTAGCTGGCTCTCAGTTTCAGTCCAGTTCACCTTTAATTGTAGAAGTTTCCTTTGCCAGAAAAATACAGTATACATTGCACACCTTTAAGATGTTTTTCAGCTTTTCTGGGCCCAGGCCACCAAATATCTTCGAAACCATGGACTAATTTATAATTAGCAGAGAAAGGAGAGCAGGACTGATGTGACACAGTAAATGCACTTCAGCTGACCAAGTTTTGAATGTTTGTGTCCATACAGTTTCATAGTAGCACACACCAGGCCATCTTCTGGAGCAGCACGTCATCTCCAACCCTAACAAAGATGCCTCGTTGGAATCAGCAGGAGATTCACACGTACTCCTAAGTGCTCATTAGAAAAATCTAAATGAGCAACTGATGCGCAGCCCTCAACTGACAAGATCCTTCATTGCTTTGAGGAAGCGTTGACACTTAACAGATTTTCCTTCCTACAATGATACTGGCTGCTAGAGACAACAGTTTTAGTGTCCAATACTTCATAACTGGGCATCATATAAAGCTCATAAAAGAGGTTCAAAAAGCATGGAATAGAAGAACCTAGAAAAAAAACGCATCAACTCGTTCATGTGACTCCACATGCAGTCTGCTATCGCTAGGTCCAGATTGCTGCCCAAGTATTTGTAGGTAAGCACAAATGTCAAGTTTTCTAACAATTTGCTTCATTTCTCGCACATTACGTTTGCCCCAGAACTCATTAGCGTATTTTGCTGTTTCCAGTGACTACCTCCAGTCTGGATTTACCCCTTTATCAGAGAATGCACCACGCTGATGCAAAGGCAAAGCACTGCGTTTCACAGCTGGTACACACTGTGACTGCTTTTCTCTGCAGTCGAGGCTTCCTCACTTAACACCCTAACTGGCCTTCACCTTCTGCTTTCATTCCAAATTTGCAGACTTTCGTGAATCAACTTCTACTTAGCACAGAACTCTGACATATGAACTGCTAAATTGTTAATGGAAGGAATTAATGGGGAACAAAAATTGCCTTTTTTTTTTTTTATTATTTCCTACTATCAATGTATCAGACAGCTACTTTGTTTTCTCCTTGAAATGCCAGGAAAAAAAATAATTTGAAAGAATTTTATATTGGATTCTGTGCAGAAAAAGTGTTCACTTGCTCTAACTGCCCTAAGAAAGCTGTTTCCAAAAATTTAAACTACTGCTCAGTGGCCAAGTACAAAGCAAAGCACGTTCAGAGTCCATGGTTCATTTATTTCAAGCGCAAGATTTTGGACATTCTGCCTCTATATGAAAGTTAAGCTTATTAAAAATACCCATACCCCACTTATAATCCAACTTCAAAGTGTTCTTTCTCTCTCTCATTTTAATTGTATACATTTTTGTAGGTTAGATGAAGGTCATTTCACAGTTAATTCATCAGCAACCAAACACATTGGCATTTCGATTCAGGTCTGTGATCTTACTTCCTTTCATTACAAAAGGACATTTAGTATTTGCAAGACTAGAACAACAATTTGGAGAAACATTTCCTGCTACTATAAAACTAAAATGACTTCATACCTGTACGTTAATAGCTGCTCAAAAAAAAAAAAAAAAAACCTCAGTAACATTTAAACCAATAAACTAGATCAATTTAGTTTGCTTAAACAATTTGGTCTCTATTTTGTTTTGCTTCAATTGAATTTAAAAAAGCCAAAACAAAATACTCTGTAATTTTGATATGCAGCACACATTTAATAGGAACAGAGAAAGACATAGGCCCATGGATAGAGCATGCACAAAATACTATTTATGACAGTATTATTGTATAGAATCTCCACAGCTGCATTTCTTAGACTACAGCATTACTCCTGGCTATGCCACTTTTGGAGCAAGCAATTTAGGCATAAACAAAGAAGTCATGGCTACAAAAGAGCAACAAAAGCTGTGTAATGACTTGAATGAATGAGGTTCTATAATATCCAATGCCTAATTTATCTAACAGCTGAAATTTATACTAAGTGGGCTGTCTTTGTTTTTGAAAAGTTTAAATCTTTTTATTCATTGCCCATTTCTCTTCTAAAATATTTTTCTTGGGAAGAACATGTGGTCTCTTGCTAACTTAGCTCTGGAGAATGCTTTTCAGAGCCCTAGGAACTGGTGCAGAGAGACCACTCTGATAAGCAATGTTTACATATGACTGCCAGTATTGTTCACTAAACTAAAAATGTTTTATCAAAGGTTAAATAATAATAAACAACATTAAAAAAAACAGATTTATTTTGCTCTCATTCACCCTAAATAAACAAAGCTTTTCAAAAATGTCTTCCCCTCCTTAACTCTAAGATAAATTCAGGACTACTGCAAAATTCTTCAAGATGCATTTTCCCATGGACCAATACACAGATTTTTAAATCCACAACATGATGAGTCCACATGATTCTATTTTCTATTCATGGTTTAGATGTGATCTAGTTTTCTGTAAGTGACTCTAGCTTCTCTCATATCAGCACTGTGTCTTAGAATCCAATTCACTGAGCAAGATCGTGATATCAGTCTTCAAAATTCTTTTGAGATGAAGTTCCTACTGTACATCGCTACTAAAAGACATCAGTTCAGATTCTCTTTGAATTTGAGATTTCCAGAAAACAGGGACTCACAGGGACTGTGTTATGATCAACCTCAGCAGAATCATTAACATTACTGAGAAGACCACATAAAAAATGGTTAGAGGTTTAGATATGTAATTTCAACATGTAGGTTTATCTTCTAAAATTGAAAACGCTATTTATGGACAGGAAGAAGAGCAATCTACTACTCTGCAGGACATACCGTACAGCTTTTACTGTGCAAGCACCGAGTTCCAATCTCTTTCCACATAATCCTACCTGTACTGAGCTCAGCTGGAATCTCAAAGGTCCTGAATTTCCTCCCTGCTGTGAAGTCAGCTTGCCAAACACTCCATCTCATTCAAAAATAGTGTCACAACCTTCCAGCTCAAAAATGGTAATCCGTATGAAAAACAAGCCCTGACATCAGCTTAATATTAACAAGGGACTTACACATTTTCTCATCTTTAACTACTAGCCACGTCTTGGGCACCGAAAGACTTTCACACTTGCTGCCTGGCAGTAAGTGCACAGCAAATTGCTAGATAATTGAGATGCAAGCACCACCTACCATTTTTTAAACTGTGATAGTAAGTCCAATCTTTCTTCTGAGAACCTTTCTCAGCAAAATATTACTTCATCAGAAACTACCCATTCAAAGCATTTACAGAACATTTGTATTTCCATAGCAAACTTTTACCCCATTATTTTCTCTCCAAGAAGTACAATTCTTCCAAGGTGCTCTACTTCTCTGACAGTAAGATGAAGAACAAATTACCAAACTGAAGTATTTGATACTATTTACCTTGTGGCTTTGGATTTGAAGCTGAACGTGGGGACTGTTTGACTGGCACACTTCCATTTAATCCCTGAGCCGCTTCATTGCGTGCATTCTGCTCAACTAGCCTGGCTGTGGCACTCACTGGACAAGATCTAGACGGTATTAAGGACTTTGGACAGATGCTGCTGCCTGAAAAACAAACATGTTCAAAAAACAAGAGTTAGAAACAGGATTAAATGCAAAGTAGAATGACTACAAACACACATTTTAAGTGCTAACACTTCTCCACAGAGAACATTTGAATACTTGTCTTCACTTTGGAGAGTGTCTTATTGTAAAAATAAGCTTTACCTTTCACTCAAATTTATTACTTTGCTTAAATCTTGAAGAGTTGCATGTATTAAACATATATATATATATATTTCCACCATGGCTAGCCTAGTATCTCCTATAGAAAGCTTACAATCTCTGACTTCTTCCCATCTGAACTGTCAATGTGCTTGTTCAATAGAGCTACTGAAAAAACAGCGTGTTTGTTCAGCCATTCTATTTCTGTATCCAAAGTGTTCACAAAATGCTATACATTCAAAATATTTTAATTATTGAAGATAGCATCCAAAATTTGCTAATTGTCATTTTTTTGTAGGCCAGAGCAATTATTACGGACAGTAAAAAAAAAAAAGAGCAAAGCACAAAGCCAGCGAACTTCTATTGCATTTCGTCCTAGCAGAACGGAATTCATTCTAATTGAGAGGATCAATATGCTGCTATTTGTAAGAAAGCTGGATGCAAAAATAAAGCAAAACATATCTAAACAATAGAAACTGTAGTAAAAGCATGTGTTAGAAAGGTACTTCTGTAAGCCTAAACCATGCATTTTGTTTTGTGGGCATGGAAGTTACTCATTCTGTAAACCCTATCAAAGACTTAAAATACTATATGAAGGACCTAGAAATCTCACTTAAGTCAATATTCTTCCATCTCTGAATCAAAAAATCGACTTTTTTTTTTTCTGTCAGGAAGTGCAAGGGGAAGACTGAAAATCCATTTCTCATTTTTTGCAGTGTTGCCATAATTATTTTCATTTTCACAAAATAACTAGGGTAGAGTTTGAATAGTTAAATTTATTGCTTTTCTTTGCCATCATTTTACCTCTGCTTGCTTGTACTAGCAGAAATGAAGTACAATTGGGGTTTTGTTTGCTAGTTTCCAAAAAAACTAATCCAAAACCCAGCCAACCATTTCATAAGGCAATCCTCTGTTGTCTTCTGAAAAACAACTGGTCTGCAGAACCTAGAAGAGCTGATATAATGCATCTTCCTATCCCGAGGCAAAATCCATTATATCAAGCCATTCTTAGCAACAGCCAAGCCTACTCTTAAAAGAGCGGTGGAAAGAGATTCCACAGCTATTGCTTAACACTATTTAAAGACTCTTCAATACTTTGTGGATTGCTACAGTATTTTCAAATACTTATTTCTTAGAAGCTTATTGTCTTTTTAAAGACTGCAATAGCCGTACACTAAGAAGCTCCTTCTACAAACATGGAGGCTTGCAAAGGTCCATGAAGAGATCAACAACCCACCCAACCAAGGCACTAGTATTGGGATCACAACACATGCAGGACACCTGTGGCTGCAACATAGCACCATTCCCTCTTCTGCTTCATTCAGTTACCCCAAGAACATAAAGGTTCTGGGACCAGCCACAAGGCCAATTTAATAACGCTCACCAGACATTTGTGATCTTAGGAGCAAACTCTTCAGCTGTGCTTCTTTGGGTATCTCCATATACAAAAAGTTGTCTTGTACTACAGTGGTAGCTCTATCCCAGACCATTCCTTATTACACCAGGATATATACATTATATACCTTAAGTGCCATCTCCACCTCTCCTATGTAGGTTGGAGTATTGAAAGTTCTTGGACAGACCCAGAGGATGGCATGTGGGTTGTATGAGCAAGTCTTCCCCATCTCCATCAAAGAGCTGACAGACTGAGTTTCCCTCTCCTCCAGAAATCCATGCCATATTGCAACTGTTCACAGTCCAATTTGGAAAACCCCAACTTACAAACAATTTTAAGAAAGAGAAACTCCTGGCAGGATCAGTACATCCCACACATCAGGTAGGCAACTGAACATACATGAGAAATCAGTCTTACAACTTTGCAGTGAGGGTGAAAAGTGTGATGATGTCTTAGAGCTTTTTGAAAACTGTTCTGTCTTTCTGCAGATCTGACAGCTCACTTCAAGATTTCCACCTCCGCAACTGCAGATCAGTGAGAGGCACTGCTACTGCCAACTGTTCAGGCCAAGGCTGGAAATCGCCATCAAAATAGTACCTTATTATTCGAATTCCCTGAGAAAACAAGGTACAGCCAGGGTCAGAATTGGAACATATTTTACACACGCAACTTTATCAACGTGCTTTCTCCTGTTTAAGGCTATCACTCACCCAGACACAGAGCTGCTGCTGAACAGGGTAGTTCTATTGCCTACCACTCCTCCCTCCTTGTCAGCGACTACTCCAGCTTCTCCTCCTGGCTACTCCTCCTCCTAGGCTAGCGCCAGCAATTGTGAAACCACACATTGAGATGAGCAGCAGAAATGAAACAACTGAAAGCTGGATTACGTTTTAGACAGGTGGGTTCAGTGAACCCATGGCCACTCCAGCACCACTGCTGGCACAAGGGAAGAGGCAGGAACACAGCTGGCAGGGGGCAAGCCAGCGCCCTGCTGCTGGAGTCCTTACTTCAGTCTAAGTCTATCATTTAAATGCAACCCCAGTCCCTCAAAGTAAATATTCAGGCTTGGATTCTGCCTTGTTAACACACACACACACACACACACAGCTTTAGCACAAAGTCTCACAAAACCAGGAACATCTGAAAACAAATTTTTGATGCAAAAACATTGATCTGCTTTAAGAATCAGTTTTGTTGTCAGCATCCCCCCACCCACCCACCCACCAGACTAGCACATGCTCATTGCATTCAATGCACAAAAGCCATTTTTCAAAGCTCCTCCGCTGTAATACAAGCGACAGAAGAGGTTGCTTCTTTGCAGCGAGATCTTCTGCAACCGCTGATATAATACAAAACTCCAAGAGGCATTCTGACCTAAAATGTACTCTGGTTTAACACTCCTAACAATTCAACGCTTGGCGAGTGCACGGAAGAAGAACATCTTCAAATTCATTACTGTTGCACAAACCATTATATGAATGATTCATCCTGTCTGGAAGACTTATTTGCTGCAGATTGACACGCTACAGATATTCAAGACATATTTCAAACAAGTAATTCTGTTAATCATTCCACATCCCCAAGCCACATGTTTTGAAGAGTAATATAGCCACATCAGGATGAACAAAATACGTTCAGCTTTCTTCATATGTAAAGCTGGAATGGAAAAAGGTAAATGAAATCTGGCCACACCATACTTCTATACAGAACTGAGTAGTCACATTCTCTGGAGGAAAAGCATACTTTAACATCCCTGGAAATTTAATCCCTAGTTTCTTGCCAGTGAAAGATACTACCTTCCAGGTGATGTAGGCAATAAATAAATAAATAAATAAAAGTGACACAAATCTGTAGTGAATATTCCTGTATTTCTATCTAATAACAAAGACTTGCAAGCGTATTTTAAGAAAAACCCAAACACATCATTTTCAGCACGTACAAAAATACCAAATGTTTGCTCCACAAGCAATTCTGCTCAATTCTGACCATTTAAGAAAGCAGTCTACCTTTTAGAAATTCAATCATTGCTCTGTAAGTACAACTTAATTTTTTATTATATATGCAAAAAGCCAGATATGCTGCAAAAACCTGCAGTTTCTACTGGGCTGAAACAGATCCCCATTGCGATTGATTTTAATCTGATTAGAGAAACACCTGTGTATTTCTGCAATTTTATGTATTATAATAACTGAGAGATTTTAACTGAACTCAGACATGCAATAAGCAAAATACTACTTGCCAGTTACTGTATTCACTAGTACAGGACTAACACAGCTTGTTATAATTGGGGATGATTAAATACATTGAAGAGCACAGAAAATTAAAATGGAGGCAGGCAAGAATGTAAATGAGGAAGAAGAGATAACTAACAGAAAAGAAAAACAAACATAGTAAGTTTGATAAGTGCTTAGTTGTTTTGCTTATCATCTGCAAGAAAATTAGATGTCTGAAGCTAGGAGATGCATTATCTAATTTTTCAGAGTATTTTAATTAAAAATAACTTGGAGCCATGAACATTTTAGACAGTCAACCAGCTTGAAATGCCAGTAACATGAAAAAAAGACTTGTGTATTTACAAAAAGTTAAAGTAATGTTTCAGTATTGCATTGGTCTTCCATCAGAAGTTCCATGAGCTTCATGAAAATAATCCTGGAAACAATAATTCAGGAAAATAATCCCACCACCAGATTTTCTGTGATATCCGCTTTTATCCCTGCATCCGTACTGCTCCAGTACCCCTCTAATTTTTACTGCCATTGTGATTTACTCTTGATTGTACATTCTGAATGCACGAAATGCAACATTTCCAGATGTAACCAAAGCCTATGGGGAAAGGGTTACTCTTTGGGGACTGGCAGGAGGCAAAATTTAAGTCTCAAAACCAGCTTTACTTCTCTGAAAATTACATAACTACATATACACACCTGGTGTATTAAGTCCCAACAATACCTACCATCATGATTGTGGTTTTGATATAATGTTGGTAGATCTTTTCGCGTAACATCAGTGCAAAGCTTCACCCTTCCTACTTGCCCCCAGACACACATGGAGGTTCAGCTAATATTCTCCCTACCAAAGCCTTTACCTAAAGCATTAGTTTAGCCACAGTAATCTAGGCATACAATCTCCTGGTAAATTGAAAACAATATTAAGTAGTTGTGACACTAAAAAGATTCATTCAAACATCCACTTGCTTCACTGAACGCTACAGGAGCCATAGTGGGGCCAGCGCAAGAATGAGCTGTTTCCTAAGTCCAAAGAAGAAAGCAGCCAAAGGACTCTTGCACAAGCAGTTACAATAGCAGATTTGTTGAGGCCTGAGCAGGAAATCTAGTAAATCAGGTCATGGATTTTGCCCACAACTGTGTCCAAACCTGCTCTCAAAATTAAGTTTTTAGTAACTCAGTGCCTACTATTCACAGGCTTGCCCTTTTTGTGAGGAACCCATACAATACTTTGAGGCATATACTGCTAATTACATACCCAAATATGTTTTAAGAATAACAGCCTGGAATAAGCTAAAACTATCTGAAAATCTGGAGTATGGAGGAGGAGAGTAGGAAGCCTGGAGATCCAAGTGTCTCTAATGAGAACAAACAAAAAATGTACCTTCTTCCAAATTCTATTAAATGCTATCCTCTAAAGTTAATTATGTATTTGTGTTTTGATACATTGTCCCCTCTCTATCATAGCAATGACAGATTTGTGAATGCGTTGCAACTTCAGAACAGTGCAAAAATTTCACACTGATATTCTGTTCTGTGCAGATGAGCTCTAAAGGTTAAACGTCAGGCAGCGTTTATTGTGGTGAGCAACTGCTGAAATACTGCAAGCGGTTAATAATGCAATGCTGTAAAAAGAGAAAAATAATTTTTGCTGAAGTCAGTAGGGCTGTGTAGCTGAAGAAATTAGTTTTCTTTCTGCAGTATGGTGCTGGCCAAAAAAAAATAAAAGGCAAATATCAGAAGGTTTAGAATTATCTTTGAAGAGTGGAATCTTGGAAAAACTTAAGATGCAGATCAAGTTCTAGTGAAGTATTAGTTCAGATACACTTGCTAGCAAAATCCAGAAAAAAAAAATTCTTACAAAGCTATTCTCCAGACACAAGCAAAAATATTCTAAGTTCAATAGAAGGTAGACCACTTTCTGGGAATAATGGAGATGTGATGCATACAAGGCTATTATTTCTCATGTCAGTGCATGGAAACATCCTTAGGATTACCAAATGCTGTCCTCCCTTTCACAGCATTTATTGCAAGGAGTAAATCAATCTGCAAGCAAATAAGGTAGAAAACAAGAAGTGTATCGATACCACACCTTTTGTTCAATAAACATGGTGAATATAACCACAACATTTGATGGTAAAATTAAACAAGTGAAACATTACTCAACTCAAAACTGGTATGCCAAATATTTGCTACACAATACTTCCTGGGAACCAGAAAACATTCAGATTCTTAGTAGGTAAGCTAGTTTGCATAATAATGAAGAGCAGAGGTTTCCAAATTATAGTATGCACACCACACACGTGAGCCACTGAAAACAAACAGCAGGAATATAGAACTGAAACAAACTTCAGCAAGTTCAACCGTGTGAGACACACAATTTTCTAATAAGAAATAATTTCATTATGAATAATAGTTCTTTTGAAATAATTTCACTTCTAAGAATCTCTGGGTCATGCAGAGTGTTTTTGATAGAACCCAATTCAAAGCAGATACGTACCCGTATCTGCTTGGTCTAAGACGACACGTTACTGCACTGATCTGTTTTGTGGGTATTCATGAGACGCAAGCAGCCACTGTCACCTTTCCCGTGTTTTCTCGAGCTTTATGGTTGTTCTGGCTGGGAGAAACCATGTGTCTTTCCCACAGTAATTTTTATTTTTGTGCCTGAAATAGTGCCTTACAGTCACTGCAACTAAAGAGCCCAAATTTGCCGAGCTACCAGCTTTGATGCCACTGCATTCAAACAGCTTACCTGCTTTAAGATTTTAAAGCCTAAGCTTCAAAAGGAAACACCGAAATACTAACAAGTAAGATAAAACAATAACCTCCTGACCTCAGTCTCAGGATGCTATATATAACACAAAGTAAAGGACTCAATGGTGAATTTCACATTCACTATGTATGTTGTGCCAGCGCTGGCTACAGCAGGCATACTCAGTGTGTCTTAACTCTGCTTTCCTTCCTGGCTCTGATCTCTGTTCTTTGAGATCTGATCTAAAAGTAATTTCCAAGCAAGCAGGCCTGTGCATCTGCTGTGGTCTTAGTAAAAGGAGTAAGTCAGCAATTAATGTGACTATCTCTTAACATTTGTCTAAATTTTGGATTAGCGCAATAACATAACTTGCATTGCTGGTGCTGCTCCGACAAAATAAAAAACATTGTACAAGGCTTCAAATGGCTCTTTCCAGGGCTGAGCCCAAAAAACAAGTTCCTTAGAAAACATTACAGTTTCTCCATTGGACAATTAGAGATTACAACAGAGAATACAACACATGCCTCATCAGAGAGGGCACATTCTGGAGTCAGGAATATGGAAATGCAAAGTGAGGAAAGGGAATGCAAAGCAAGTCAAAAAACCACCTGCAGTATGTGGAGTCTTTAAAATCAAAATTAATTTGATAGAAGTCCAAGTGGTATATGCTATACTATAATGCTAACTAGTCACATAAAATAAAACAGGAAAAGGAAGAGTGAACAGCTTTTAAGAACTGTACCCACGGTTTGAGCCTTCTGAGAACAAGGCTCTCTGCAGTCGCCATCTTCTACACCTTCCCCCTGCTGGACCACAACTTTCCTATTGTTGACAGACTTGCAGTGCCACTGCTCTCTAATCACTCAGTTTTTGGAGGACACCAGTGGTGAAACTGACGCTCAGGCACCTTAGGGGTGGAGGACCTCAGCTGAAGCTGAGGTTACTGATGGCCACAGCGGTGGAGGGCTGCGGAAGCTGCAAGTCTCTGAGATAATGCAACAACCTCACTGCTGGCCTCTGCTGCTGTGGTTTTCTACTCTTACATCTTCCTCCATCATAAGAAGCAGAGAATGCAAGCCTGTGGGTCTTGCTACTGACAGAGCAACTGCTCCAGATGGCAGGACCTCCAGAAACCTGCCACTGCTACTCCCTCCTCTGAAAGGGAGAAGGGGCATGGAGGGAGCAGGCAGGACCGCCCAGCTTGGGCTGAAGCACGCCTCCGTTTCCCTTGAGTGGAAACCACTAATTCAGAATATGCTGCCAACGTGCAGTTTGTGGTTTGAGAGTAGTAGCTTAGGACTTAAGTCCTCGGCCAAAAACACAGACTCTATTATATTAAGGCTCTTAGGAGTCACCTATACTCATATACACTAGGACAACGGCTTTAGTGATGGCTGCTGTTAATCAGCTATTTAATGATTATTGGAGATTTCTCATATGAACAGAGACAACCAACTTTCAAGTCACATCTCCAGAAGAAAACATATGATTGAAGGGAAAGCTCTAAGCAAAATGAGTTCTGTTTACAGGAATCAAGAACTACTCTTTCACATGAATACTTGGGTTCCTGTATTACAAAACAGTCCCTCAAACTCATTTTCACTTTGGTCTTTGAACATGTATTATCAAGCCCAAAATCTAAATAGAAAATATGCAGCAGTGTTCTTTTTACCTGTGGAGACTTTTCATAGTTTGTTTTTAATAAAATAGTATCAATATTGTTTAAGTGATTTGGGCCTGATTTCCTTTTCTTCTTTTTGTGAAGACTATCTCCAAGACTTAAAGGCTACCAAGGTTTGTAACCCTACAAATGATAAACCATAAGCTTCATGTATTTAAAAACGATGACTTTACCACAAAAAATAAATAAATAAAATAATAAAAAGTGTATAGTAAGTAGCAGCAGTTTCATCGCTCCAGGATAACGCAGAGTAAGTTGATCCTTGAAACCACCACATTCAGCTTTCTGCTGTTACTGTCTCATTTCTACACCAGGTAATTTCAGGTAATTTCTCCCTCCTTGTCAACACAGTCTTTTGCTAGTTCCATAATACATGATAGCAACTTTCAGCTCAAGAAGTGCTTCTCACATGGCAATATTTTACAGTCCCAGGAGAGTACTGACTACATCCTTCAATCTCTTCCCTGTGGCAATCATGGTAAAATTGGTGAGCATTGTACCTGAGGGCCATTTGCTTCCCTCCGTGTCCTTGTGAACTTTTTACAGTTTCACACGCATTTGATGAAGGAAGGGCTTGAGTAAGGTTTGTGTCTTTCTTGAGTTCCTACTGCATTAAGAGCCACTGTGGTGAACCCTACCGTGAGAAAAGATTAGCATGAAGCACTTCTGCCAAGTTTTCCCAAAGTATTTTTTCCTTTCAGTTTTCCTTGTAGAGCTGTGAGGTGAGGAATGGATCCCCAGCCATTCTACAAAACAGTGACTTTTTTTTTTAATGAATTTTAGGTTATCAGCATATTTTACACCAGCAGCACTCATCATTTTTGAAATATCCTGACCTCCTACTTAATGACAACACCCCATTTGAATAACCAGACCCACTGATCACAGAACAATCACTTGTCTGAACAAGGGCTGTGGCATTAAGCCCTAGATATTTCTTTTGCTTGATTTGCTGAGTCTTAAGATGATTTAATTTCTTCCAGTTACTATATGTAAGATAACCAGCAGGATGCCATAACTAAGCAGCAGTCTAACATTTCATATTAAGGAGAGCACCTCCAGTACTGGAGTCATGTTAGAAAAACATGCAGATACTTTTATTTTGTACAAACTATTGAAATTATTCAAGATGTCATAATAGAATATACTTATGCAATTGTAATACTAATTCAAAGAATTAAAAAAAGTCATTCACTTCTATAAATTCTAAGCTATTATAAAACAATAGTGTTTAGGTTTGACAAATACTTACAGGTTTTCAAAAAAAAGATAAATAAGACTGAACTGTAAATTTCACCATTTTGCTCACTATACACTGCTTAAGAAGACTTCCCTATCAAGTCAATTGTTGATATTTTCCTCTTCTTCTCTGCCCAGTTACCTATGCAGTTGTTTCAGATTCATCTCAACTCAGAGCTATTTTAGAAAACACACATATGCTTTAAGATATACATTCAGCTACTTCTGTTGATAGAAGATGAATTGCTAGGCAAATATTTTTAGAAATAGGATGCTTAGAAATAAAAAAAAGAAATACCACAGACCCACAGGAAAAAAAAAATCTAATAACAGGAGGTTCAAAGTATAACTGACAACTATTCTTTCAGAAGATCTGAACACACTGATAGAAAGATACATTCTGATAGCATTTAAGTAGTTTCAAGGTATGAATGTATATGCATTATATCTGAAATGCATAATAGCCAAAGGTCCAAACAGAAGTCAATTATGCAATACAAGCCAATAAAATTATCACTGATAGACAGGAACTGCTTCCCACTGCCAGCTGCTGAGGCAGTAAGTGTGTCGGGCCAGATCTGGCAACCCAAAACCATCCAGGAGCCAGCCAGCACTGACACGAGTTGTTCCACCCGCTCCCCTCCCTCCTCCCGGCTGCCTGCTCCCACCACTTTGCATCAGTGCTGGCATGCGTCTAGCCACAGGATGCAGGCCGGGAAAGTTAAGCCCTCAGAAATGTAATCCTGCCAAAAAAAAAAAAAAAAAAGCAACTAACTCTCTTCCAGATTCACACCTTCAGTCACCTCAGATGCACTGGGACTTGGGCAAAGATGCAAATGTATTGACAGGGGAAAGGAAGACGAGGCACTCTTTTTAGAGGCAAGTAGCCACTAGATGATGTTAATTCCATTCAATCCCTTCTGAAGGGTTACTGTTGGAGAAAACGGTATTGAAATGTGTGTGTTTGTGTCAAAACCCTATTCTCTAAACATACATGAATCGAGACTTAAAATAATATGCTCTAATTAAAGAAAAGGCTGCAGCATGTTAACTGCATAATAGCACCACAACAGCACACCAGCCACTACTTTCTGTTATTTGAAAGATTGAAGTATATTTAAAATTATGGACATGATAAAGAACAGTGATAAAGAGGGTGATAAACATGTGGCTGTGAGTCCCTTAAATACGTATCAGCAGCACAGCTGTGCGGTGCTCCAGCTGCTCAGCAGAGAACACTTTTCCTCCCCAAAGTCAGCGGTGCACAGCCCACTGTCAGGCTCTCTGAGCACTCCCGTCTCCCTGCCAAGTAATTAACAACCATCATCTACAAGACACAGAAAAACAAGCAGCTCCCTAGGAATGGCTCATTGCACCGAAACAGAAATATAAAGAACCCAAAGCTGGACACTTCACAAGAATTCAAGTGCTTCCTGCTTTTGACCTGGTTTGGAAAAAAAAAAAAAAAGTAAGAATAGCCAGAAAAAGCTTGCTTTAAGTACATTTAGGGCCTTCCTGTGAAATTGTTTAAGAGGGACCTTCCTTTTTCTGTCTCCTCAAAGCTTACCATAATTATGCCAGTTTTTATGTGGTGCCTTGCCTATAAAGAGCGACAGAGAGAGAGAGAGAGAGAGAGAGAGATCACCATTTCACGCTAACTCATCAGTTTCTAATCATCCTTACGGAAGGAAGTCAAATACATGTTGCCTGGAATCCAAACGGGGAATAAAGCCTTAGCCTTACATTGCCAAAAATTACTACTGTTTGTGCTGCTGTTCACAGAGCTCGCTTCAGCTCAGCAGACCTGCCATCAGTGCAATCACCTCTTGAACATCAGAACAGGTTGCAACAGCTTTATGTTTTATGCTATGAACTGGCCAAGAGATACAAACTGAGAACAATTGTAATGTTTATTTCTCTCTCCTCTCTTTTCCAGAATCCCGTTTAAAATATATTTTAAAAAATAACTACTATATGATGAATTTTAAATATCATCTCTTAAAACTTAATTCAGAGAATTAAAATGTTTTTCTTGCAGACTCAGATGAATATTTACCATCCTGTTCCAAAAAGCTTAATAGTCATATGATTGTTTAAGTAACTTCCTTATCTTCAAATGAGCAAATGGATAGAAAATGCTTTTTAAAAAGTCATATAAAGTAAAAATACATTAAACCCACCAACACTTCCTGAAGATAAATGATTTTAAAACAACTCGAGTTTTGTCCAACACACTTGAAGGATGTGCAACCTTTCACTTTGCAAACATTCTGAAAATGAAAATGTTTATGGCCTCAGGACAGACTAAAAAAGGCTGCTCAAAACCAAAAATAAAACCATGGAGACTGACCAAGATGACCCCCACAGAAAAGGGTTAGCTTTATCCCCTTCCTTTCCTCACCATCCTTTGAGTTGCAATCGCTTACTTCTTACCAACACTAATACTTTTTGGATTTACTGCCAGGCCAACCTAACCCCACAAGAAAACAATATGCTGCTTGTATCATACTAGTTTTCTGCTGTGTGAGCAAGCTGAAATGGCTTGGGGATGAGACCAAAAGCCTGGGAAAGGCCCAGGGAGGGCCTGGGCAGCCCCCTGGCAGCACCCACCCATTCAGTCACGTGAGCTGCTCACCCAGCTGCAGCACAACCCTGAGGACTCCTGTGCAGCATTCATCATTTTCCTTAAAGCCTCACTTTTTGGCATCAGAACAGTATCAAAATATTCATTAAAAAAAAAAAAAAGAGCTGACAGCTTGCATGTTGGGGATGAAAGTCTTCCAAAACAGAGAGCAAACAAAAACCTATGACATTAATCAAAACAAACCACCCAAACAAAAACACATTTGTTTAAGGCTAAACATTTCGTTTCTTTTATAACCTGAAGTTTGGCAATACTCCAATCCCTCTCCACCTTATATGACCTCACCCAGTTGTTGCTTCCTTCCTTTATTTTTTCCTTTCTCTCCCTCCCTGCAAGCGACAGGTCATTCCTGCATGGGCATCTTCACAAGCGAGAGCAGTCACAGTATGTTAAATATTTCACAACAATATAAAGCAAAGATTGTGTTTGATAATTACCTACTCCTCTTCCTGTCAATTACTGCGTGTCATACTGCAAGGAAACACACAGGCTCTGGGTTTCCATATCCTTACAGCAATTTAATCCTTCCGTCTTATAGTGATCATAAACCCAGGGCAGGGGGGGAAGATGGGGAAAATGTGTGTGCCATGACTAGTTTCTATTTTTAGAAAAGAGTCAACAAATTCACTAGGTTTACAAGCACTGACGTAAACCACCAGCCCGTCTTTCACTGTTTATATAGCACCTAGCACTGAAAAGACCAGCAGAAGACTCTGGGGCCTGCAGTCACAGTGCAAAGCACAGTGATGGAGCTAATGAAGAACACCTAGTTCTTTGGTGACTTCTGTGGGTCACAGTAACATTGAACCTTTCAAAATGACATTGCTTGAAATGAGTTTTTCAGTGACGTTTTCACCCTATAGTGAACAGTAATAATAAGAATAAAGCTGTAAAGTTCTTTTCTTCAAAAACGTCAAAGCTCCAGAAAAGATGCACTGTACACGTTTCCTGTATTTGTTACAGGCCTTCAATACTTGGAAGAATTGCTTTTGTCAGGCAGCTGGATGCTCTCCCTCAATCGCATGTTTAACATTGCAGTTGCAGTGACTAAACTGAGGTGAGAATTGACATCCCTGAAGAGGCACTGTCCCTTCAAGTCCCAGTGCCCCAGCAAGTAACAGCAGAAGCAGTAGCTCCATGTGTCTTTTAGGTGCTATTTAGGAATGTCAAGGGATATTTGCCCGCTCCATTTCAAACCTGCACTGACCGGAACAACTTGGTGTCACCGTTTTTATGCATACTGTCTATGCACATGGGTCTCCTGATACCAGTCTGGAAAGGTCACGCTACGTGATCCCTACATGCTCTTCCATAGGCTGCTCTTTGCTCTGCTCACCCTTCAAGCCAAGTACTTGCAAGACAGTCCACTACTGCTTTCATGCAACTTCTAACTGGAGCCTGAGCAAAGAGACACTGCCTGAAAAATACCACAGCAGTATGACAGTATACTTTATGTCACCTTAAGGCACATATAAATGCATTTGCTCTTCAGATATTTGATCTCTCAGAATCAGAGATCACAGCTTCACCAGTGTATTCTATATTCAGACTGCCCCTGTGATACGTAAGTATACTGTAAGTCAAACTGAAATAGCCAAAAACATGCCAAAGGGCAAAAGTGAAGATTACTTGTAATACCAAAAATAGTACTTACAGCACCACACTGAGCTTCCTGGAAATCTATGAGGGTTTTGTGTTATGTTTATAGGAAAATAGTATGCATTACAGATCCTAGAAAACAGCTCCTAAGAGCAAGACTGGTGGGGGAAAAAAAAAAAAAAAAAAAAAAAAGACGTTTCCTACTATCACATGTAGATTTTTCAGGATACAGAATAATGATACAAAGTGGGAGGAAAGTTACGATGCCCATTCTGTTGGGTGGTTACCAAAATCTAAAGGGAGAAGGGCAACTTCAAACCTGATAATAAAACAGATAAGGAGCCAATAGAAAGATTTTAAAACAAGTATTCTTTGTACCTATGAAAAATCAGATGCCCACAAACACTGAGGTCAGGAGGCAGAGCCATTTGCATGCATCTGCTCCAAGCTTCTCTAGCAAATCTCTCAAGCTCACCCATGCAATCATTCCCTTCCCTCTATGCACCCTCAGAGGGCTTTCAAGAGGAAAACCAGCACGCTGAGCCCAAACCTTCCACAGACCTATACCATCTGTATCTCTGTGCAGAACTGAATTAAAAGTGTTCAGAAGTTAGGGCTAAATATAAGCCATTTTAATTCAATTTACCCTAAGCTGAACTTTTGTCAGAACTCCAAAATGCACTCAAGTAAAGCAGCAACTTCAATAGTATTCTTAAAAATTGTTAGAAACATATTTTCAATGCAAAAAAAATCCAGACCTTTCATTGCATGGTGTAATACAAGATGACATTCTTTTATTCTGGAAGCTAATCCTGTACTTTAAAGGTATCAGAAGTGCAAGTTAAATGGATTATTGCAAGATCACACCAGAAAAGCTAAGCACGTTGGAAGCATACACCTATTTCCTAAAACAATGCAAGAGATAGTGCTTTGAGCCAGTGCTGATTTACAGAAGTGCACTATAGAAATCTTGCAGCTATGAATAGAACTCAATGAACCTGACAAACGAGCCAGAAGTAGAAATAAATATCACAAAACTGATTTGCTTTAGAAAGTCTCGAGCTGGTGAAAGCAGCAGCAGAACAAGCCAAAAGTAACACAGTTCCCTGTGTGGCACATTTACTAGGCAAACAGCTCAAACAACTGCAATCTCATTTACTCAGAATAAGAGCAAAAAGACACCACCACATTCCAGCTGTATTGCCTCACACAGCAGCTGGATTTTAATGTGTTTACTTGCTTCAAGGCACCCCCCGAGAAAGTTTAACTCATTGTGCCTCTGGACACAAACACCCCCAAGCCTTGAAGAGATTAAGGCTTAACAGAAGCATCCCGTTCAGTCTTACCTGGTTCAGAAGACATTTTTTTTTTAAATATATTTCAGTACCACTGCACGAGGAATTGTTTTCACAATGGTAATAACCCTGTGGCACGCTCACATATATCCTATTTACATGACCTATAAGCTGCCAGAAAGGACTTCTTGCCAGATGTACAGTATATGCCGACAGTTTACATGCTGGGTCTTTCAGTTACACCGTGCTCCTCCTCTGGCCAGCCGGTTTCAAGAGGAAAAACGTAAGCATGCGAGCCAGTCAGCTTAGAGAAAGAAGTGAAGCCTGCTGCTCACTATTAAAGAGGAAAAACAAAGAAATCAGCTTATGTAACTACACAGTGCTGGAGAAGGGAGGAGGAAGAGGAGGAGGGACGACCATAAATTGTTTTGTCTAATGCTCAAGCCGCTATGAAAGTTCTGTCACTACAAACTGCGTTGCTCTTTGAAAATAAAGCACTATCAAGGTTAAAGGACAAATTCGAGCACTTTTGTGGTCGGGACTTTGTTCTCCCTTTGCACTACACAATGCTCATTTCTAATACATTTTTTTTCACTGTATAATGTGTATACTTCATTCTAGGAATAAGTTTATAAACACAGCACACAATACTGGAGCAGTGGACAAAAAAGTCTACACTAAGGAATTGTCATGAAAATATTAGCTTATTTGGCACAGATTAAGACTCCCTGGAATTATTTAAAATCAATTTTAAAATGGCATAAACTAGCTATTGTGCCCAAGGGCAGAACACAAAGCGATTACAGTGAATTCTGTATTGTGAAATGCAAATTTTCAGAAAGTGAAAGGACCAACAAAAAAGAGAAGTTACTGAAAGTGGCATTTTTTCTTGTTGCTCACATGTGAGCTCTCCGATCACATGGTCCCTGGCTGGCACGCATTTATACCAGCAGGAGAAAGAAACCAGGATTTAAATCCAGCCCTGTCAATTTGGATAACATGAGTCCGGATACAGCAGCCAGCTCTTCATTCACTGCAGCTGAGGTCATCTTCAGCCAGGGCTCCAAACCACATCTCCCTGCAGCCCCTTCCACCAAGGTCCACTCCTAATCCTCACACTCAAGGCTACGCACAAGCACGCCACCGCAGAGCTGCTCTGAAGGACAAGTACCAAGGGTTACAGGGAATACACTTGCAAAACAATCCGTTGTTATGAATATCTGTTTTTTCACTGAGGAGACAGCTTTCTTGATGAGGGCAGCTAATTATTTCCTTTCTAGTACAGATGTCAAAGTTCGTTTTTTTTTCCAAAACCTGTAAGAGCAACTATTTTCTCCTATTTATTTCAAAACTTTGGTTTTATTTTTCTTCTTGAGATGAGGAGGTGCAAGTTCAGCGCACATGGATTTGAAAACTAAACAGAATCCATTTTTAGCCCTTTAACCCAGACTTTCATGTGTTGCTTGTTTGTTTTTGACATGTATTTTTGAACTGCTCAAATGGCAATTTACCATCTTTGATACTCCTAGCCAGTAATCCTGGTCTCATTAAAGAAATCTCATTCACCCAGGTCATCAATACACCACGAAAACAAAAAGTAACAGTGTGTAAATGATTAAGTTTATAAAAGGCGGGACTAAGAGACCAGACTAAGAACTCCAATGAACAGGTTACATTTCTGTTCTGAAGCTCATCTCCCAGAATTTGAAGACTGCCTCCTTACTTGGGGCTTCCAGATGAAGCAAGCCTACAACAGAACACCATCTCTCTCCAGAAAAGGCTTTGCGAAGAAAATGCATTTTCTTGGGTATCCCATATTTGAAACAAACCGCTTTCCACACCAGACTGTTTTGTCCACCTGCCAGTGAGACTTGGTCCATCTTCCTTCAGCCTGACACACTTTTCCTAACCCAGGAAAAACATTGATGATGCACATAGGTGGCAGATTTTGAATTCAGATGGGATCAGCAATAGTTTTCAATTTTCATGCAAGCAACACAGTAGATTAGAAAACTGTAAGAGAAAAGGCTGCAAAATAGTACAAAAAGCAATTGATTCAGGTAAGCAGTTACAGAAATACGAGATACTGCCCGCCATAAGGTAAGAGAAGATGAGGGGTCAGACCAGGGAAAGCACAGGGCGGTGGCAGGGAAAAATCAAAACAAGCTGCCAAGTCTCCCTTTTCGGGTAAGCACATATCCCAGCTATTTCTGACTCCGCAGAATGAGATGCGTGGGAGGGAGGCCATCTGAGCTCCCAGATTCTGCTCTCCTCCATCCCTGAGGTGCCAGCAGGAGGCACGGAGCACACACCAGATCCCAGCTCTGACTAGGGCTGGTCCACCTTCCACCTATCAGGTGACTTCACTGCTTGCAACAGCTCATGGAGAGCAACCTCAGATCCCGATTTGCTCAGGGAAAAAAAAAAAAAAAGGAATTTCACAAACTTAAGGACATTGTGAAATTTCCTTTCCAGAACAGCAACATTAAACAGGTATAAAGTAGTCTCCAAAGCCTAACTTCAAAACACACACTTAAATCCTCCATTTTTTTAAAAAAGGTAGAAGATTAATTGTTTTATCTCTGTTTGATTAGCTAGCAGATAAGGGGATTTGGGGGAGATTAAAACAGATACAGTGGGGACATCTCATTAATCTATTCCCCTGGTTTCACAGGAGTTTTATACCCAGCTTTCCTTACTATAGGAACAGAAACAGTGCAAAGTACAACCTACACCCTAATGTCATATTATCAAATATTAGTTGCAATCACATTGACAAGAGGCACAGCTGTATCTGACTGGTCATTAGAACATATCCCTCAACTTTAAAGAAAAGTTAACTGAAGAATAAATTTACATTTATTACATTTTTCTAAAAGCAGAAAAAGTGGCATGGAGAACAGCTAGTTAAATAAAGTGCTCTCATTAGTGGTTAATTAAAATCATACCACTGTGTAGCTGCTGTCATTTAATATGAATAAAATAGCTATTCAAACTAAAACCAGCATAGTTTTGGTCCACACACATGCATGGTAAAGTAGTTTAACTTTACAAAACTGAGTTATCTCAACTCAAAAGTATTGGCTCATCATATGACTTCATGACTCCAGTACTACAGTTTTTACAAATGACTAATAATAAATATAGGACATTTATTCTGATTTCCACCTCCAAGCACTCTGCAAACTAAACTTCACAAGCTTCCTTAGTATTTTCCCCATTTTGCAGGTAAGAGGACTCAAATCGTTTGCCTCTTTTGACTATTCTTAATTTGATGAAGCTGTTATTGAGAACAAAGTCACGTTATCATGAGCACTCTCAGGAAATCTGAAAAGTTGAACCAAGTATTAAAGGGTGACATGGACAGCATTCCACACTTCCACACACCCCTGAGAACAAATCGGCTCATGTGACAGTGAATCACAGCCCAACGTTCAGCCTCTCTGCCTTCAGCTGCCGTCTCACTGCAGGCTCACTTCAGGCACAGAGTGTTTGAAAAGTTTTGTTGAGAATACTGCATCAGGATATGGTATGCAGTTTCTGCAAGCCAGTCATGGAGAAAAAGTGATTTTTCTCCCACCTGAAGGATCAGTAGCCTCAGATCCCTTCCAGCACAGAACAGAGCACAAGCAGTTTGAATTCCAATACATCAGTGCTCTCTGTTGAAAGCACCCCCTCCTTTTTTTTTTCTTCTTCCTGTGACAGACCTTTAAATAAATCAGTTAATCCAAAAGAGACTTAAAACCACATCAACCAAACAGGCACATTTCACAGGGTTCCCATAAGGTAGATACGGCTGTCTCACACTGTTACTCACCTCTCACCCTTTTCCTTTCCACCCAAGTACTTAAAAAGCACAGTAATTTGGTCCTAGGCAAAAATGAAGGCACGCTTTGTCCCTAAGCCAAAACAGTTTCTAAGGTCCTGCCAGAAGTCTGCAGTGTTCTGCTTGGTTCCCAGCTGTTCTTAGGGTAATGGGATTAGCTAGCAAGGCACCACACACCCTTGCCCCAGAAAAATCCACTCTCCTTCAGCCTTTGCATGTGCTGCCCTTAATTCTTCATTCTTGTTATAACCTTAAATAAGCAATGTGCAAGAGCCCAGCATAGTCCTGCCACTCGTGCTTTGTTGTTCCATTTGGCTGTAAGGGGGGACATGGTGTGGGCTTCCTGCCTTTGATCACCATGTGGCGACAAAATAAGAGTATAAGAGTCAAGCAGCCAACTACCAGGAGCTGCACATGAGGAAAACCACCACATGGATGTTCAGAAGTTTCCCCTCTCTGCCAAGGAAGGGAGATGATGCCCACAAGGATGTGGTTAATGTTACAGCTGCATTTCAATTTAGTGGTTCTAGTACATGAACCACTTTGCAGCTATAGTCAATTTTCTCCCTTATCAAAAACATCCAGCCCATGACCAGGCAATGCAACCCGGCAGGAAAAGCCCCACAGGCAAAACAAAGGGTTTTCTTTCAGGTTAGCAAACTGAACTGGTGTTTTCTACAACCTGACCAGCTCCAAGAGGCGTGTGGTGGAAGCCACAGCATGGCACGGCACAGCGGGCAGAAACATGCCTGCCCTTCTCCAAGCCAGGCTGTCCCCTCAGATCAACCCTGACATCCTACCCAGGGGCAGCAATGGGCTGCCCAGGACTGCAGAGGTTAATGATGACCGAGTGCAGTAGCTGTGAAGAGTTGGCAAGGGCCCTTGAATGGATACTTGAAGGATGAAATTCATGCATGATTGCCCGATATCCTCAAGAGAGGCAAGGCAAGATGATCAGCATGCATCCCAAGAGTACAGTCACATCAAGCCAGTGGCTGATGATGAAAAATATTGCTCTTCCTCTCCTTACAGAGTCTTGTCTGGCAGTGAAGCAAGCTGGTTCAGCTCACTAATCTGCCAGAAACATACTCATTTTCTCTCGGATTGGTCTGTTAACTTAGCAGGCTGAGATGCCCCGTTTGGTCAGATGAGCATCAGTGTCAACAGAAGGAAAAAGGGTGAGAGTGGACAGTACGCAAACCTAGTTATTTGAGGTCTCATTAAGCTGCATCCTTTAAGCTTCGCCCCATAGGCATGTGAGGAAGGAAGAAAAAATGGTACAAGTCAATACATGCATGTCCCCATTCAAAAATAAGATGGGGAACAAACTAGATTCAGCAAGTGACCTACAAAAACAAGCGACCACCAGGAAGAAAAGGGACAAAGAGAAGTCCACAGAAGTGGGCTGGGTGGGAAGGGAGTCTAAAAATGGATATTTTGGACTGCCATAAAAAAGAATAACAATAGTACCTTAAAGAGATGGGTGACTAGCCTCCCCAAGTGAGAAGTATTATAAGAGATCCCGAATCTGCGGCCCACACAGAAACAAGTTTGTTCTAAGGACACTCCCTCCCAGTTCTGAAATCAAAAACTACTCCACCAGTCCCTCCTCCAGCTCTCCTGGTTCACGTGCAAGGATTTGGGTTTAAGACAAGCAATAGCAAGGCAGGTGTGATGAGCAGTTATTGTGCCACAATTAGAAAACAACTAGCAGTATTTTTCCATCTTTTTTTTTTCCCCCCTCTCCAGCTCAGCTGTAACATGTGCCCCAAAGGGAAAGCCAGTGGCTGCACAAAAGCCCAAAGGACGTGTAATAGGAGTTCTTAAGGGAAAAGTCTGCTTTTTTGTCCTACATTTGTACAGCATTTGTCATGGTAGAATCATGGTGTCTGCAATTTAGCATAAAAGCAATACAAAGCCCTCCAAATAAATAATTAAATGGTTGTAGTTCTACAAAAAACTAAGAATTATACTGCAGATGAGTGCCACATCACTGCCATCTACTCTATTAGTGCTTACAAAAGGGATGCATTTGTTATGGCAACTGTATGTTTTACACTAACCATATAAAGCTGTGTTCCTGTCACTTAAAGTATTTCCCATATTTACCAAAAATCCAGGAATCTGTGATTCATTCTTCCAAGTAATCTTTTCTAGCAGACTAAGATCAGCAATTGTTAAATAAGTTTTGTTTTTATATCTGAGAAGCAGACAAAGGCTTTGCTTATCAACTGGGTTTAATTCTCATGTTTTAAAAAATGGCTTAACAGTTCACTATTTCTTACAACTTTTTTTTTTTTTTTTTTTTTTTTTTTTTTTTTTTTTTTACAAAATTGGGAGAAAAGCTTCGTGTTACAATTTAGGGACAAGGAAATTACTTTTTATAGCAGCTTTATAGCTTTCTGTTACACTAACACACAGTAAATAAATACCAAGCAAAGACCCTATGACCCAGCATCTCTCCCTTTTCTTACGTTGTCTTCGCTGCTTTCTCCTCCTCTTGCCTTCCCCCTGGAGAAGGCTCCAGGCCCCTGCCTGCACCGCAGCTGCTGTCTCTTCCCCAGTGGCCCCACTACCTCCCGCGGGGATGGTCCCAGTTGCCACCACGCTCTGTTGGCAGCCAGGCAGGAGGACCAAGCTAACAAAGGCCGGCGGTGCGAGGCCAGTAGAGCAGCCCTCATGCCTCACCAGGTGGGAACCACATGTCAGTTGCTACCACAGAAACCCACACACTTATTTAAGAAAGGATGGGGAAAAAGGGAAGTGGAGAGAGGAGAAAAAGCTTGCAACCTACCCTAATAGTGTTGTGCCACCCATCGTTCTTCACCTTCAAAGACTAAACGTATCGCTCATTTAACAACTTTGCAAAACAGCTGAAGGACACAGACTCATTTTCTAGTTAATTTAGCTTTTGGTCACACATTACACATTCACAAAAAAACCCACCCCTATCCCCCCCCACCCCCCCCCAAAAAAAAAAAGACGAAGCAAAACAAGCAGAAAAAACATAATTCAAACCAGAAAGACCAGCACACAGACTTTTCTTTAAATTTAGCAGTTAGTGAAAGGCTGCATCCTCAGCTTAAAAATTACCCCACCATGTTAGAAATCCAGACAGTAGAAAGACTCACAAGTGAAGCTGGTCAGCATGCAGTAACAGTGATTTAACTTTCATATAAACATGTTAAAAAAAAAGTTTGGGCAGCATCAGATACTAAGTATAAAAGTACTAATTATTCTTGCTTTGAGTTAATGAAAAACAGCATGACAAATTCACAATAGACACCAGAGGGGAACACATCAGTACATTTCCAGATCAGATAAGGGCACACGAACTACGAATGATGGCCAGGAAAAAAAATAAGAAATCATTCAATCAAATATTGCATGTCTGAAAAGAACCAGTAGCAAATGTTTGGGTAACCTACATCAGAAGGCAGCTAGCACACGATGATTTTTCCTTCAATCTCCATGGCTTCATGCATCAGATGTCTAGGATCACCAGAGTCAGCAGATGTGTTTGTGCAACTGTGTTTTACAGCTGCTGACAGGCATATTCACTGCAAATTTATTTAGTCTCTTCCTGAGTCCCATTTGTATTTCTTGAACGGAATATGCAACAGTATAGGCATTTTCAACCTGTTCTACCTCAACTCTGACTTCGTGCTTTCTGGAGAAGAGAAGCCTGATGGCACAGTGGTATTGCCCTTTCCCTTCCACCCTTCTCCATCATCCCCATCACATTCTAAAAGGCATCAGGGTAACTTTTTTCCAGAAAACAAACAGCTTTAGTCTCTTGACTTTGTCATATTTACACCAGCCTAACCTAGTACTTACAGGACAGTCAGCAAACTGGGACCTTCTTCACAGTCTTTTTAGCTCCTGCCATTAATACATATTGCTGCTTTTTTTCCAATCCATCTGGCCTTACTAAATTCAAGTGTCCAAAGGAAAATGATCAAAAGGGATTCCCCAACCAAATTGTTTCAGAAAAGGAGGTAATGATACAGACAGTGGTGACAAGTGACAGAATTTCAGCTTTTGATACCATAAAGGTGGAAGATCAATGACAGTCATGACTCTCCATTTTACATAGCAAAGTTATACAGCTAGTTAAACACATACTTCAGAGACAACATCAGCACTAATGAAACTATAATTTTCTTTAAAGTATTACTAGCCACACCCCAGACCTCATCAGCCAGCTGGTAATAGCTTTTCATCATTTATTTTAACACAAAAGCAATCAATAAGCTTTTCCCCACAGTTCTTTTACTGCTATTTATGAACTCAAGAAAAACTAGCATCAGGAAAGATGCCAGTTATAAAACATACACCGTAAAATGTCATCGTTGCCTTTCTTATGGAAAGGGATTCTAAAATTCCACCCAATTTTGAGATAAACATGGATTAAAGCAGTTCCAGTGACCTACAAAGAAAATCTTCATACATCAAAACACGATCAATAGACTACAGTATCAAAGAACTGTAAGGAGATCACATTGGATTGAGCAGCTTTTCCTTCCCATAATGACTGTTCCCCATGCATTGTTTTACACTGAAAACATCTAATGTGAAATTGCAGTATGTATCACACTTGTTATCTCTGTGCATCATTCACACACACTGAGGACGTTACACAGAAGGCACATGTATACACACACACAAAAACACAACTCAGCTACCAACTGAAGTTTTATTCCTGTACTAAAACAGCAAGCAAAAAAACATTTTACAATTTTCGTAAATTTTCAACAGTAGAAACATTTTGGAGTATTCTCAGTCATACCAGACCATCATCAACAATAAGACAAGTCTGGAAAATTTAAGTTGATTGTTTAGAAAGACCATATTTTATAATACTTATAAATATTTATGATTTATAGAAACACATACCCCCCCAAAAATTAGAAATGAAACCAGCAATCATCCTCTTATGCCAGCAGCAATGCCGTAGCATTTAGAATAAATAGTAAAATGAGGAAAAAAATGGTGTTTTGTCTACAGTGTCCTGGATGATTTTTTTCCAAAGAATATGTACCAAAAATAACATAACGTCAACAGAGCAGTGCAGCACTGGTGACTTCACTGCATGCAAACAGTGCTCACATGGCTACCTCTGAATATTTCATCATATTGGGATGTGTTGTATTTTGAGTTTTAGATAAAGCTCTAACTCCGGCAGTAAGCCTTCCATTTTATTTTGGCTTATAGCAGCTATCTGCTGTTATAGAAGAATAGGAATAGACTGCCCAGGGAAGTGGTTGAGTCACCTTCCCTGGAGGTCTTTAAGAGACGTTTAGATGTTGAGCTTAGTGATATGGTTTAGTGGAGGACTTGTTAGTATTAGTTAAGAGGTTGGACTGAGTGATCTTGGAGGTCTCTTCCAACCTAGACGATTCTGTGATTCTGTGATCTTTGAGTTTGCTTTTAGCAGCTTCCACAGTTAAAACTGACTCACACACAGAAATCTTGACAAGCCAAAAGGACAAAAAAAATTTGTGAGTTGCATTACAGTGGGTGTCCAAGTCATAACAGCAAAATAAGGCTCCGAGCAATTGCATGAACAAGAGCTACTGAAGAGAATCAACATCAAAATTAGTCATGGAAGCTAACTTGGCACTTAGAGCTGCCAGAGAACTATTAAAGCTGTAAAGAAAAGTGGCATGGGATCTTTAAAAAAAAAAAAAAAAAAAGAAAGGTACTCATCGAAAGGGTTCATAGTTTATATATTTTGCAAGCTTAATAACAGCTGTACAATACTCAACCATGCTGTAAATAATAAAGTAAAAATAGCATCAAAATATTTCTTCTAAGTGATAGATCTCAGTCTAAATGTAACTACTGCAAGCATGATATGGGAAGCCTTCATAAACTATTTTGCATTGCAGAAAGCACACTTCATGCCTTCACTCATTTCCTTTAGCATCAATGATCTCCTTAAGAAAAGGATGACAAAAACATTAACCCACATAGGAAGCGGGGCAGGAACGTGGCAGCACAAAAGCAGTGCTGGGACAGAGGAAGAGACATGAGCCAGGAAAATTCCAAGTGAGAAGTTCAGGTCCTGCCCTGCAGGAATAACTCAGTACAGAATCAACTTGTTCCTCAAAGCGGTAACACAAGCCCTGGAGCTAATCTTCCCTCCACCACTCCAACAGCAGCTGTGATCGACAGCACTCAGAAACATACCACACTGCCCATGGCACTAACTCAGTGCCTGCCAAACAAAGTCCCCCAGCTACAGAAAAAAAATGGAATTCAGGACTTCTGAAGCCTCAATCCTGACTTTAGGCAGAGGTCATGAGCTGAGAAGGCTCACATGATACAGCCCACACACAAAAGCATCCCTCTCAGTGACTAAGGGATAGACCATCATCATCACATCACTTCCAGTTCTGAGCTCCACTTTCCCAAATGTACTCAAGTATTTGCTCTGCTCAGATGTTCATCACAAAGTAAACAATTCTCATGTTTCTACCAGACTAAGTAGTATTTTTGTACTTTAGAGCAACTGGATGAACTGAACACCTTGGGAAAAAATGCCACTTCGAGACATTTGTTTGCTGGATCGCGGTCATTTACCCCCACCCTGTTCTCCTCCTAACTGCCAAGTCTGAGCAGTGATTACCTGGAAGGAATGTTTTCTGAAGTCATTTGCAGAACAGCTCTGAGCCTTCAGAGTCTTCAGTGAGACACTGCAAAGGACAGGACAAATGTACGTCTTTACTAAATGCAAGACCCTCAGAATGGTGAAAAAAAAAAAAAAACACCAAAAACAAACTGCTCCAATTCACAGGTGTGTCATTACTCTGCACGTTGCCAGCCTCTCACATCCAGCCATGCGTAAAGAAGAGCCTCACTGCACCGGTTTAGTATGGAGATCTGCTTTAGAACCAATTCAACAAATTTCATGTTTTCTAAAATCTGGCACAACAATTTCTAGTATCATCAAAAAAGTGTTAATGCCTGCATTTTGTCTCCACCCATACAAAGCATAAAAGATGCAAGGCCCTGTGAACAAACCAAGAGCGGCAGTGCTGTGTCAGCAGGTTTGTCTTCCCACATCCCGTACCCCGAGGACTCCATTATTCCATGGGAGCTGCAAAGAGAACAGTTTGTAAACAGGCACCCAGACTTTCCAAAACAGTGAGCTCTTCAAGGGGAACTGCAGGCTTTAATAGCAATGTACTGTGAGGAGACAGTACAGACCCTCAGCTTTTTATTGTTTTAACACTCAGAATACAGCAGTAAATGGCAGGAAAAAAGTGAATCAAACACTGAGCATGTTTAAAAGCTCTGCAAAGTAGCAGCCTGAAGACAATGTATAAATGAAAGCAAGTCATGTCAAACAGCATTCCACAGTCATGCGTCGAAGGAAAAGCAGAAAGACTTGTCTGTTTGAAGAAAACAATTGTGATCGTTTATATGCAAGCCAGCCTCCTATATATTGACTCAGGATTTCAACATTTAGTGACAAGCCTCCCTGAAAGCTTGATATGTATATCTATTATAAACAAAATCATGAAAAGCCCACTGTTTAATAGGTTGCATTCCTAAATACTATATACAGTTGGGAGTTCATTCAAAGTGCCTTTTTTGTGAGCTGATATACCAAAATTGAGCTTACCATCTTAAAATAATACCACTACTGAGTACAACACATCACCGTCTCTGCTGGCCCCCAAGACAGTATTTTAGAACAAATCTCCTTCAAGGGATCATGTAGCACATTACACTGACCCTTATTTGTTTGCATTACGCATAAACATCAGAGCTGATTGTAATAATCCACCAAAGATTAAAAAAAAAATCTTTAAAAAATAATTAATTTCAAACAGACATTTAACAGTTCCTCTGCTACATGGAAATGGGATGCCCACTATGAAAAGCCAGATGCTCAAATGGATTAAAAGAGTGTCTAGTCTTTAAATCCCATATCTGCAAAACAAAGCTGACCCAGTGACCTAAAGTAAAATTTAATAGTAAAAAATATGTATATTCAACAGCTACATATAAACCATTCAGAAAAGGAAATAAATATAAAAAAATCGTTTGCTCAAGACCATTTGGACCTTTACACAGTGCTTGTCAGAGAATAGAAGAAGCAGAGCTGGGGAATGCCAAGAGGAAAGTCCCCCTGTTTATTCTTGGAAAAGGTTTAGCAAAGGCAGTGGAAAAGCAAGCTTCTCAGCACACCACCAGCTTAGCAATCAGGAGAAATCACCTCCAGGAGGAGTATACAAGACATTACCTTTATGTCAATATGATCATAGCTTTCTGTGAAGACTTGCCAATGAGCCAGTAATTCCCACCCATGGCCCCACAGCTACCTTACCAGAAACCAAACAGAGAACAGAAACACATCCCACACCAGCTCCAGGATAACTAACCCTGGGGTGGTTACCCTTCCCTCCCGATGGCTCTCAGCAAGCTTCAGCCTAGCTTCTGAAGGGTGAAAGTCTGATCTCTTCCCAAGCACAAAAGCCAATCTGCCCCCTACGCTCTCTCTAACAACGCAATTACAGACGTGCAACTGGCACGTGTGAACAAGTCCACTGCAGCCCATTAAAAGCACATTTGGCATAAATCACCCGCTCCAATGGCAACAGAATGCTTAAATTCTGAAGAAGGAAGGCGTTAAAAAGAAATATTTTAAATCACAAGGGTGAGGCAGCCTGCATTGAGAAGACTCACCCAGTTCCACCAACGTGCACAAGGAACATCTGAAAGGACTTCAGGCACATACACCAGGCTCCCATGGGCATAAGAAAACCTCATATACACCCAACAGTTCTGAGTACTCAAAGAAATGGGGAAAAAAAAAAAAAAAAAAAAAAAAAAACTCAGCCCCTCTCTTCCTCTCTCCTCCCCCCTGCTTTTGTTAGGCACAAGGACTTGTGAAGCCTCTTGTAGGTTAAAAATTTGTCATAGTCAACTCTGTTGCAATAGCAACTTATTAACCACATTGGGAACTTTTCTCCCAGACGCCAATGCACTGACATTTTAAGGGCACAAAGCAGAGGGCAAAATTAGGACTGACACAGTGTTAATTAAAAGCCTCCAGCAGTATCCTCCCCTGTACCAAATAAAAATGGCAGTCCTGCCAAAAGGGATGCAGCGTAAGAGCTTTATTTGAAATGGGAAAGCCCCTACTAAAAATATCTGCTGCTGTAACATTTTATGTATGTGGTGTACAACAGGGCTCTAAGGAGTCAATTTCAGTGCCCCTTGTTTAACACTATAATTTGAACTGCACACAAACATTCATCGTGCATTTATGGAAAAAAAAAAATAATATACCTAGACCATAACAAACATGGCTTTTAGAAGACACAAAAGCCTTACAAGCATACTCTTCGGATTTGCGTTCCTTTCCATGAAATCCTCCCACCAAAACAGCCCAAATATTTGCAGAACATCCTGAAAAACTTGTGAAAAGTCTCGGTGCAATTAAGCGATATGAGAGGAAGACTCCAAAATTTTTGGTCAGTTTACGAGTTGGAAGCAGGGGCAAAGGGTGGGAGCGAAGAGTGAAAAACCTGCTACTGCATTCTGCTTACCTTACACTGCTTCCTCCGAGCAAACTGCACAAAACACCCCAAAGGTCTATTGTACCACTGGCTCTGCTTCAGCCCCATCTCTCACCCGTCATTCCAGTATGAGAAACAAAACACTTATTGCATCCAAAGGAAAATAAAAATCACTCAGACAAAAAGCAATCAACATGAAGAGGCATGTAAATCAAACGGATTTGGCAGCGAACAGCATTTCATAAAGACAAGAGATATGAATTGCTTCATTTGTGTCAGTTTGACCAGTTATTGTTCTGACTTACTACTTTAATGACCCCAAATTAAACTGCTTGAACTGAAACAGAGAAACAGAAATCTTTAAAACACAGCCACCCCCCCTCCCCGTTGCACTCTTAACAATAAGCACTATTACCATGGTACTATCGTCCTTAAATCATAAATACATCGCCCCCATTAAAAATTAACTGAACACATTATGAATTTAGCACTGACCTTACAAAAAGCCGCATTTACTCCTCTTGGCTAGAAACCATTAACAGTTTGGGCAAAATCCTTTTATGTGCTGCTCCAGCTCGCTCATTCAAGCCTTCCATTACCACACTCCATTGCAGATAATTGCAGCCAGCACACGCTCCCCTGCTTGTGCCGGTTCCCAACCCAGCACGGATAATCACATTCCAGCGGGGAGCGAACAGATGGCAGCCTCCATGGTAACCAGTCCTTCCCAGCTAGTGGGAGCACTGGGAGACTACCGGGGAGCAGGCAACAAGGGCTCTTTGTGCTTCAGCCTCGCAGATCCGTCAGGAAGGGAGAGCCAGCTCGCGGCGCTCACTGGGCATGCCTAGCAGGTGCCCTGCCTTCGCAGGCAGGCACGGAGCACCTTAACAAAGCTCTCCGCCAGGTTTAACCTTGACGCTGCCTGGGCCCGTGCCACGCCAGGGAATAAGGGGCGTAAAGCACACGCTAAGGTGGAGGCGGGGATAGCAATTATTTTCGTGTGTTTATAAAGCATGGAAGGGTTCAGAGAAATTAACTGGGGGCACTTTTCCCCTTAACAAGATTATTTTCTGAAAGAAGGCATATTTGCCTTGAATGGGAGCCTCCTGGACCCTGCAACAGCGCTCCCAGAGCATCCTATAAACTCCCAGTTTGGGTTTTAGCCACCAAGAATTGACCAATTCCTTGCTTTTGGTCTCACAGCTGCTGAGGTTTATCTGCTCCTGCATCTGCCAAGGCTGATGCTGATTCAGCAGGCAGAAGACGCTGTTTCTCTGCTGTGCATCCAGGCTGCCAGCGGGGGTGTGGCTGGAAAAGCTTTATTTATTTATTTGGCCTCAAAGCTGTACCTGAAACCACAGCTCTCACCGGACCAGATCTCACACCGCTACGCACTCCAGCAGTGGTGTGCACCGACTCAGCACGTAGCCAGATTCCCACACCCCTCCTCCGGGGAAGAGAAGGAAGTGGGTTTTCAAGACCAACCAGCAACAGTCCTGTCCACAAAATAAGAACAGCTACAAAAGAACACAGGCTTTACTTACCTGTGAGTTGTACAGGACCTCATCCCAAAATATTTAAGGTCCTACTCCTGGATGTGAAAAGCATACTGTGCAGTAGCCCATGGACTGAATGTGCTGATATTCAACTTTTCTCTCCCTCGCTCTCGAAGCCACGCAAGGCATATGACTAACAGTGCGTCAAAAGTCTGTGGGTAACTTTATTTAAAACTGCCAAATTTGGACTTCAAGTTCCTACATGCTAACTTAGGCCTGGCAAGTTACTCTTTTGAGGAAAAGAAAATGGTTTCATTTCTCCCCTAATGACACCTTTGATCTTGTAGCTGGTCCTGCAGGGCAGCACTGGTTCCTACAGAAGGACACAAAACCCTGCACCAGAATCCCCCATCACAAAGAAGCTCATCTGTTCCTGTGGGTGACTCCAAGCAGATGTCAATGATTTTCTTCCCCCTTTAAATTTTCAGTTTCCCTCTGCCTCACTGCGTAAGGAAGGTAGTTTTGTTTCACAAGCGCAGTTAAGTTTTTCTTACACTGATAAGAGACCCCACTACTACATGGCTAGTGCTGGAAGCCTCTCCGATGATCGCGGCCAGAGCCCCACTGGTGAGGTGTTGCACCCACCCACGGGGCCATCCCCACAGCCAAGCCAAGCCTGGCAGCCAAACAGCACCCAGCCTTGGGAAGGGACTCACACCACTCACAGGTGACAGACGAGGAAGAAAACCTGGGTCTGCCAACTCCCACCCCAGGGCTATCAGATCATTGTGCCTCACACCGTTCCTTCCCACCCGCTGCTCCCACCTCCTCCCGGCACCACGGTGTGCGCTCGGGGCTGTGCATGTCACTTTTCATTTACTCTCACGTTGTCAAAGATGGAAGAAAAACCTCTCAATGCATTTTCTGCTTCTAAATAAGCCATTTTTACATCACCAAAAACATCTTGATCAAGTATGGGCACCAATCCTACTCATCCACTGCCAACAAAGGTAAAATAATGTAAGGAAGGAAGCCAATTTCCTATTTAATTTGCCAAATATTAAAATAAAAACTTTTCAGTGTTTAAGCGTTATGAAACGCGTAACATTTCTCGCTTTTTCTCTTAAAAGTAAAGAACATGGCTCAAAAAAAGAGTTTTATATATTTGTCTATTTTATGTATTTATGCATTTCTGGAAAAATAAAATGTAGCAATTTCAGTTCTTGGCAAACACACTGACTTCAAAATTACCGAGGTTCCAGTTCAGTTTTAGTCTTTTTTCCTTAAGGAGAGACCTCATGCAAAGTATTTTTTTTAGATTTATGTTAATTCTGACTGCTTAAAAAAATCATTACTGAAATACTGCAAACAACTTGGGCGTCAGAAAACCCATTCCAGACACTGACATAATTTCTCAAGCTGTACTTCTACAAGTACTAGTTGTACTCACCACAGAAGGATTGCTAGCAGAATAGAGGGCAACAACAGTCAATATCCACTTAATTTTTTTTTAATTCTTAAGTCTAATTTTAAACAGTTTTAACAAGCTAAACGCAATGCTCATCACAAAAAAGGTAATAGGGGGCACTATAAATCTTGGTAGAAGCAATAGGTAAGTTACGTGCAGCAATATTAAAAAGAACCCTCTGCATATTTGACAAATATTTAATTTAAACTGCTTGAAATAGAGACAGGAAAACAGCACATTCAGAATGCTTTTGAGGAGAAATGGGAGGATGGAAAGGAAACATACCCATCTCCCTTTATTCTTTAGCCCCATCTGGGCCAGAGTTCAGTAATAAATTGGTTTTAGTCAGAATGCGTCAATGAAAAATGAGCAACATATTGACATCCTGTGTCCTGAATTTATTTCATTGAAGGTTATCCCATAAAGGGAGTGTCTTTTATAATGATGACGCCATGTACACTTCAGCTTTTTCCAGTCCCAGACGCCATCTGATAGATGGAAACTTTGGTATTTTACTGAAGTTGACTGAGACTCAAACTGGATTTTAGAACTGTATGTTATTTAAATAGGATTTTTTTTGACTGAGGAAAACCTATTAATCCAAAATCAATCACATGAGTTTAGAATAATGTATGTTATTAACCTGAGAAAAATATTTAACAGGTGTTAGTCTCCATTCTCTGTGGAAGACCTAAAAGCTGTATTTATAAAGCGAACCACTTAATTTAGGTAACCAACAGCAGGCCTCACATGTGCTTGGTTTTGAACTTTTGCCCATTTCTCATACCTGTTTTTACAGTTTTACTAAAAACACCCTGTAAGTCCTGGCAGTGGTGTCAACGTAAGTTAGTGCCAGAGATAAAACACTACAATAGACCATTGATCCACTATCACCTGTTTCTGAAAAGAAAGATAATTTTTTAACTCTTCAATGTGAACTTAATTTTATAATTAATGTTCTAAACAGGGGGATACAGCTGTGCATTTCATGAACATTTGTAACTTTGGTGAGGAAAAAAACCAACTATCCAACATACCAGAATGTAACATATAACTTTAAAAGGCATAAGCATACTTTAAATTCTCACACTTGCTTCAAAAGAGGAGGAATACCTTTTGTGAAAAAACTCAGTGGTATAGTAAGTGGTAAGTCTGGTATATTATCGTTGAGTAATACCTTCAACATAACATATATACATTTCTTTTAACTTGACAGCATATAGTATTGAGGAAGTTCACTTTAAGGGAAGTAGGATGTCTAACTTTTTAAGAGTATAAAAAAATTATGCGTGTAAGCAATTGTAAGGGCCAAAATTCACAAGTTTTCTTTTTACTCATCTACAATATAAAAACTTCCAAGATTCAGCATTTTTGGTGATCAACATAGAAGGGGTAAGGCTCCCGCACTGGTCCTTTAAGATTCCTTTGTGCAACAGTGATGCTGTTCCAATCCTATCTCAATTGGCTCTCTTCCCAAATTGTACCACTGTACTTTGCAGAAGGAAAGCAATGAATTAAACCTTGCTGACAGCAAGTACTTTCTCAGCAGCACCTCTACAGATATAAAACACTCCCCTTACTTCCCAAGTGTTTCCAGACCCCATGGTTTCCAGTCAGCACATGCTTCCTGAAAGTCACAAAAGCAGCAAGACTATTGAGTTTCCTCTTTTCTCACACCGTGCTCCACAGACTTGGAGCTGCACATGTTGGAGATGAGAGAAGAGGCAGCAACTGTTTTTGTTGTTAAGACCACTATTTGATTAAGTGTTTTGAGTGATAAACATTTCCCTTCCAAACTGTTACTGCTTATAAAAGCAGGATTCACAATAGGAAGACAAGCTAACTCCTTCTCACCAGTTCAGTGACATGGACCGTCTCCAGTCTCTGCAGCAAATCATTCTTCCAAAGGTTACAACAGCTGTTTATGTGGATGTTTATTTTTGGCAGCTATCATTAAAGGACAACAAAGAAACATGGACAGAGCTCACGCTAGGCCATCTTAGTGACCCACAAGCATTTGGTATGCAAGCCTGAAAGTTATTATTCCTTCACAGGCTGTCCTACAGCACAGCTTTCAACTTAGGAAATTATTTTTTTTTTTTTTTTTACGGAAGAAGAAAAGTCACGACTTCCACTGTTATGTCTCCAAACACCTAAGAGCAGCACCAGCCCAATACACTGAAACACTTATTCCATTATCTGCAAGTTCTTTAGTTTCCGAATACTTTAAGGCACCTCTCCCACCGAGCTGTATCAGTTGTGTCTTCAATTTAGTAATATGCCTGTAGGGACGGATGTTGGCTTTTTTCTTTAAAGCCAACAGCAAATCATATCTATAGATATGATTTATAGAAAGCCAATTAAGAAATAATAATTTAAAAAGCCAATCAAAAAAAAATCCACTTGCCAACCCAAAAGTCTGAGATTAGAACAATTTCTTGGAAATTGCTAAGCACAAAGCAACAGTTATTTTAATAAGTTTGGTTCTATAAACAATGATTATTATTTTAATATCAACAGTAGAAAGCAGTGCAAGTGAGAGTTTTTAAGGAGAACATACAATAGCACAGCCTCCCTGAAGAGGACTCAGCAGCTCAGGCCTAGCACACAGAAGGCATGAGACAGCTCATACTGGTGGTACCCAGAAGCAAGAGGTCTGGCGCTTGTTTTGCAAGACGTACATGAACAGAGGGGAAAAGGGACAGACAACATCAAGGGACTTACATTACAACAACAGAATAAACTGACACTAACACTTTCCAATCCATCTGCATTCAAAAAAAAAAAAAAGCAAGAGGAACGACAAAAGCAGCACTGGATTTTTGCTGAAAACTCAGTTTATCAAGGTAAGACAATTCAATTTGGTGTCTGGAAGGGTCCAACAACAGGGCACAGCAACCAGCAGACGTGCCTGATTATTTCTGCAATTGCATAAAGCGTTTCCATGGAAAAGCAGCAGCCTTCTGGTTTGACACATTCAGTGTCTGACAACCAAGCCAGCCAAAGCTCAGACATGCAAGGCTCGAAGAGAGATCACAGGCGGCTCTTTGGACGGGGTTCTGAGCAACGTGGGACTAAAACCAGCTCTGGGGGAGCAGCTGACCCCAGGGGTTCTGCCCGATGTTCTTTATTTACCGGTTAAGATCCCAGTGAAAGCAGAACAGACATGCAAGTAGCACATGGGTGGGAAGCATGGCCATGGGACCTTCCTCTCTCCTTAGGCTTTACTGAAGAGTTTCTGAGAAGCCTGGATGGGAACCAGAGGACAGCTGGGCTGCTGTGGCTTGGAAAAGTCCCGCCAAAACTCATTCTTGCTCTTTAGAAATTAAACTTGGGAAGAAAATAAGTCGTTGTAACTGCAGAACTTCAGCTGATGCTTCACAGAGGCAATCTGAGGTACAGCTGGAGCAGTGGTGCTCAAGCTGCACTAAATATTGCCTCAGCACCCTCATGCCTTAGCCCATTACAGGTGGCTAACCTATTAGTGGCAAAGAACCCAGGGAAACAAAATATCTTAAAATGCATTTAGCAGACGCATTCATATAATACACTTTGATTCCATTCAAATTCCTCTCCAAACTCATCAGGCACTGATCTGTCACAGGCTTCTAAGATTGAGAAACACCTGTGCTAGATCCAACACAAACACTTCTCCGAGCCATCCATAACAGTCCTCTGACAAAGCACCAGATTAGTTTTTACAAAAACACCTTCCTTTTCCATCGCCTGAAGCTCCTCCA
Source organism: Anser brachyrhynchus (assembly GCF_964034855.1). Lineage (NCBI taxonomy): Eukaryota > Metazoa > Chordata > Aves > Anseriformes > Anatidae > Anser > Anser brachyrhynchus. The sequence continues at coordinate 63,638,288 of NC_137694.1, forward strand.
GCGGATCAACATATCAGGCAGCTGCCTAGGAAACCCGCTGTGGTACTTACTCAGGCCGTGGCGGAGAACGTCCTGAGTCCCCTGTCCCATCCCAGCCCACAGGGATCAGCTCCATTGCCAGCACAAGGAAAACCAGCAGTGCAGGATTTACTGGTAGCTGCCACAGCCACACCACCGAATGCCAAAAATTCCACCCACATCCCATACCAGCTTACACAAGTGAGTTTTTTTTTTTTTTTTTTTTTTTTAAAAAGCAACCCTGTTTTACAGTACTGCTTAGGCTGACAGCAAGTACACATTACACTGCTGTCACCCAAAATATTCCTGTGGTTTTATTTTGTATGTGTGTCAACGGCTCAAAACTCCCAATGCAGTCTACCCCTTCCCAAAAGGATGAGCAACCAACTCTGCAGCTGGAGGAAAAAAAAAAGAAGTGAAGGTTTTGGAAGAGACTACATAAACAAGTCTGAAGAATACTGGGGGGTCTTGATCACTGCTGGGGTTTCCATCCAGGCAGACCCATGACAGATATAGAGCATTAAAAGCACACAGCAAGAAAACACAGGTCATCTCTTTCAGATTATTTTCAATATAAGTAATAGGTTTAGTATAGCTTACTACTGTACAGCATTTTGCTTGAGACAAGGATATCATGGAGGTTTGTACTTTTACTACTGACATATAGTACAACAAAGAGGGAGCAATAGCTTTCAGGGATTTTATTCATTTGCTATAATGTGGGGAAAGAAAGGATATTGGCACACAGGTCACTCCCATTCCTTGAAAAATCTAGACTTCTTATAATTCGTCATTAATGCTAAAGTTCTCAGTACACATAAGGATACAGAAAAAAAAATGAACAAAATCTATCAAGATGTACATATAAACAAAGATTCCAAACCCCAAACCCCCTATACTTTCCAAGAAATTAATAGTGACTGATACCGATACATACAGAACAGAACTAATAAACTGACCTTGCACACTAAAAAAATTTTTGGAATCAAAACTTTTTAGCTTAAAAGTTTCATTTACTGTCTTTGCTATAAACACTGATGAGCTCATTGGGTCAAAAGACCATCCACTACAAAGTGGATGAATATTTAACAGCATCTCTATGTCCCTCAAGTAATACAAAATAGTGCAAATGTTGTGTATGTATATCTATGCATATACATTATATATGTACACTACAGTGAAATACTCTTTATTCAGCTTATGTTTACATTTTAAACAGCTAGAATATAGGCACAGCAGTAGATACAAGTATTATCTAAATTTCAGGTTTGAGAGAAGAGACTACTTGGTGATACACTGCCAGCTAATGATGTGGGTGGGCTGAAGTAGCATTCATCCCCCAAACCCACACCCACAGCAAACATCACTAATCCCAGACTGTGTGTGACAGAAAAATAGGAAGGAAAAGGCAGAAAAGTGACAGAAAATAGGCTCAAATTTGAACAGAAACCCATCGTGTGCTGTGAGGAAGGTCACGAGGTTCTACTTCTCACTGCAGTGATAGCTGCCTTTGATCAGTGCTCTCATGTTCTGCTTCCGTTGCTGCTCATCCATGCGATGAGAGTTCAATTCAGAGCAACTGCCCCAGTTTTCAAAGCCCTCGGACACTGACAGATTACTTCTCCTTCCTCAGTGACAGCGAGAAACAAGCATTCTTCTTGTTATTAGCAGAAAAACTACGCCTAGGCTACAAAACACACTCCTACAAGGAGAAGCTTGATCACAGGCTAGAACAGATCCTATTTGACTCCTGCTGTCCTACAATGCTTCAAGAGAGATCCAATATCAGCTACAGGCCAGGATGAGAAAGCTATGTATATCTTTACTTTCAGATATTTCGGAGACTATCCCCCAGGTCAGTAATTCACATCAAAAAGAGTGAGCTATTAAAAACAAAAAGGAAAAAACAAAAAGGCAAAAAGAGAAGTCTACTTACAGCTACCCATGCCTTATATTGGAACGCCATTACCATGAACAGAACTCCTTACATTCCAATGTTTTGGTGCAAGTAACTCTGCCCATCTAGGAGGAAGTCTTTAAACTGGGCTTAGAACAAGCATTGTCAACTTATATAAAAAAAGGAAGCTCTGGATTTCATAACTCACTGACATATCCCAGGAAACACGCAACAAGAAATATTTCAACACACACTAACAGACTAACAGCAGATTGTGCGAGTGGGCACATAAGTCAGAGCAAATGTTTCTTTAAAAAGAAAAAAAATCCTTACAGGTTAAGATTCACTTGCCTCAGTACTGCCAATAAGTAGAATCCTATAGCTATGTTCTATCCCACATTATCTGAGTTACAGTCTAATTGCATCTTGAAGAGTTTAAGAGCCCTCATTTATTAAGAAAGTGATGGACAACTCTGGCTATGCAAAATGACTGTCACTCTGTGTGTAAGGGGTTCTGTGTTTTAGATTGTGAAGAACTATAAACACCCAAATAAATACAGAGAAAGGATTTGTATAAGCTGCTTCCACTTATAGTCTCACTACTGTTGTCATAGTAGTATCATGTCTAGCAGTAAGTTATTACCTTTCAGTATCAGAAAACTCATAAATATGACAATCATGTAAGTTGCATTTAGCGCTCTTTCATTTTTCATTTCAGGCCCAGCCAGCATGGGTTTGTGAAAGACAAGTGCTGCCTGACCAACCTCATCTCCTTCTATGACCAGGCAACACTCTTGGTGGATGAGGAAAAGCCTATTGATGTAATCTACCTAGGCCTTTGACACAGTCTCCCACAGTATTCACCTGGAGAAGTTGGCAGCCCATGGCTTGGACAGGTACAGTCTTTGCTGGGTTAAAAACTGGCTTGATGGCTGGGCCAGGGGAGTAGTGGTGAACAGTGTGAAATCCAGCTGGCAACCAGTCACCAGTGGTGTTCTCCAGGGGTTGGTCTTGGGGCTCATCCTCTTTAATAACTTTATTGATGACTTGGATGAAGGAATTGAGTGCACCCTCAGTAAGTTTGCAGATGACACCTACCTGGGGAAGTGTTGATCTGCCGGAGGGTAGGAAGACCCTGCAGAGGGACCTGGATGGGTTGGATCAATGGGCAGAGGCCAATGGGATGAGGTTCAACGTGGCTAAGTGCCGGGTCCTGCACTTTGGTCACAACAACCTCATGCAATGCTACAGGCTTGGGCCAGAGTGGCTGGAAGGCTGTGCAGAGGAAAAGGATCTAGGGGTGCTAGTCGATACTCACCTGAACATGAGCCAGCAGTGTGCCCAGGTGGCCAAGAAGGCCAATGGCATCCTGGCTTGTATCAGGAACAGAGTAGCCAGCAGGACCAGGGAAGTCATTGTCCCTCTGTACTTTGCTCTGGTGAGGCCACACCTCAAGTGCTGTGTTCAGCTTTGGGCCCCTCAGTACAAGAAGGACATCAAGGCTCTGGAACGTGCCCAGAGAAGGGCTATGAATCAGGTGAAGGGCCTGGAACACAAGTCCTGTGAGGAGTGGCTGAGAGAACTGGGGTTGTTTAGTCTGAAGATGAGGAGGCTCAGGGGAGACCTTGATGCTCTCTACAACTCCCTGATAGGAAGTTGTGGGGAGCTGGGGGTCGGTCTCTTCTCGCAGATAATTAGTGATAGGACTAGAGGGAACGGCCTCAAGTTGCACCAGGGGAGGTTTTACCGTACAGTAAAGAAGAGAAACAAATGGATAAAGGTTTGCAAAAAGGAATTCCCCCCTACATGGTAAGGGTCCCCACAAAACAGAGCACTTCAGAAAAGGCTGAAATAAGAAGACTCTAGTAACATCCACTAGAGTACCATCTTCTCAAATTCGTTTTTGAAAACAGAAAGAACTATCAGCTAAAACAACATTCTGAGCATGTGTGTACTGCACTATTGCTTTATGAAGTATGAAAACTTGGATTTCAGAAAATTGTCATTTTATGATCAGCACATAAGATAACTAAGGAAATACACGAATGGATGAAATTTTAGGAGACCACAGAATCTAGTGCTCAGTCCTGAAGCACACTGAGTATGCTTAGTCCGTCCCAGGAAGATGGCTATGACAACGCTACATCATCACATGCATGCACTACACCTACCTCAGTCTAACAGAAGAGAAACAATAACACAGTGCAGCCAGACAGTTCAGCTGGTGAATTTGTGAATTGTCTATTAACAGGCCTTCACTAAGAAAGCCATCTGATGGTACTAACATAAGTCAACCATTTTCTCCTGCTACTGGCTGAGCTAAGATCCTCAGCATTCCCAGTCAAATTGGAGTTTAAACATCATCATCTTCAACACCATCCACTATTTCACCCAGAAACCCTCCTAACCTTCAAGCCCTGTAGCTAGTCATTAAAAGTTCTGTATGAATTATAGCCACGGTTTTGGTCATGTTTGTTCTACTAATCTCCTCCTACTTTAACAGCAGACAGTGAATTTTTATATTCTATTTCTTTCTATAACCTGAAATTGCAGGAAGAAGTTGTATCTGAACAGAAATTAAAGAAACCACCATAAAATTCTGCTTTTCGTTTTGCAGGGTTACATTTGATTTAAGCCCTGTAATGATTAAGAGTGATTGCTATCATCAACAAAAGGAGTGACTGCATCTGACAGTCTACAAAGAGCAATTATTCATCCAGACCATGATTACCTAGAATATAACAGCATTATATCATATGTTACACTGCCATACATTTTAACTTTTATTATTTTATAGAAGGCTTAATATAACTTTAACAAACAAATAATGATTAAGGCTGCACCCTATAACAGCAATTTTTCTGTCTCCTCCTATTTCTATTGCTTCGGTAAACCATCATCATGTAATTTTAAGGTAATCCCGTACTATGATGGTACACAGTATAGAGAAATCTCTCATCTAATGCGTTTCAGATTGAGTTATTAATCAGTCAATCTATTCTGTAACAAGTAAAGACTTTAATAAGTTGTGACGTTCATACCTGGAAGCTACAGAACTGACAGAAAGGAAACCCCAGAATAGATTTTTAGTTCAGTCTTACATGATTGAAAGCAAGTAATCTCCAAAATGCATCTACTCCTCAATTCAGAGGAAGATTTAGCACATCCAAATTTAAGACAGAGTCAGACCAGAGGCATCTACATTTGGGATTTATCAAAAGCGATGCTAAAAATGGACATAAATACTTCATTTGACTCCACATAATTTAGAAGCAGTGGGAGACACTGCCAAACTGACCGTGTGTTCCTCTGCACATAATATACATTCTATGCATTTGCCACCTTCCTATAAAGCAGCAGCTGGCAGAAACACCTCTGTTGCTCACTGACTGGAGAGAGAGACTACTCAATATTTTATTTCGAAAAGGAAAATGCAACTATTTTGTTGTCACCAAGAACTCAGGAAATGCTAAAGTAATAGCTGAAAGACTCCAGTCATAGTTATTTAGACTATGAGGACACCGTAAACCACAAGAAGCCATACTGTCTTCCTCAGAAATTTCTGGAGATTTGAGGGATTACGTTGTTTAGATTTGGGAGCAGAAAGATCTGAGAAGTTCTCTTAGGGATACACAGTAAGCCTACGTAAGTGCAGTACATGATGGTAAACATCCTTGCTATTTTCCCTTCCCCCTTCAACAGCATACATCTTCACTCAATATTGAAACTAAAGTGTGCTAAGGAACTGTATTTTAGGAAGACTACCAAATGCTAACTGAAAACAAGCAAAAATGGTGTGAGCGTTCCGAGAATTGTTGCTATGTTCACACCACAGTCTCTCCCATTTCCAGAGACAGAACAATAGCCAAGTTTAATTATATTCAATAAGCCTTTTTTTTTTTGAATAAGCAACCAAGATGAATGAATATTCCCTTTTTCTGTTGCTTTATACACTACTTCACAACTAGGAGACAAGGTATTCTGGAAACAGTGGCTTGGCAGAATTTTAGACTCATCTACTCAGCATCCAATTTCAGTAGAATAGCCAATAAGAAGAAAAAACCCATGAATTTCTGGTAACAAATGAACTTCATACAGTCCACCTCAATTTGCAATCAAGGAAAGTAAAGGAAAAGAGGAGCTGGAGAACACAGACATGCTCATAAGTCCAGGAAGTTTGCTTTTATTTCAGAGGATGTTAGTTTGTGGGTTTTTTGTTTGTTTGTTTGTTTGTTTTGCTCTTGTTGCTGCTTTTTTTGGGGGAAGTGAGGGTGGGGAGGAAGGTGTCTGTAAACAAGCCAGGCCCTGCACAGTTCCTAGCAATCACGTTCAAGTCACATCAGGTTGCCGGTGTCTGACTGTCCTTACACTTGTACATTCTGTATGCATCCATTTGATTTAAAAAGGTAAATTATATTAATCAGTCATAGCACACAACATTTTCATGCAGAAAGAGCCAAGAAAACTGAAAATAGTCCACAGAGCTGAACTACCTCAAAAACTCTTTACTCTTGTCAAAGTTTTGTTCCCCCATGGCTCTGACTCACTATTTTAGAGTGCCAACACTGCTACTTACTCTTTAGCTGCTTCCTACTCTTTCTATGGTTCAGCTCATCCTCGCTGTTACTTTGAAATCAGTTACACCCATAAAGAAATACTACAGCCTAGAAGAGCACCATGTTCTACACTCACACCTTTATTAATAATAAAGCCTCTACAAACCACACAAAGAAAAAAGTTGGTTTTGCCTTTTCCAAGGATTTCTTTAATCTTTTCTGCATGAGCCTTGCACAGGTTTATGGTATTGCAATATGCCTTAGACATTTGTCAGAAATAGATTGTTGATCCTTTCTATCAATTACCATGACCAGGATGGAGATGGCAGGTGGGGAAAAAGGATGACTTTTTAGCTCTTCCAGAACCTAAATTACTTATCTGTGTGGTGATATTCTCACAAAACACTTTCAAAGCAGATGCCTGAAGTTGGGCAATCAATTCAAAAATCTAAATAACTAAATAACTGACACCAAATAACTGACATGAGCATTTGCTGCTTGCATTTGAGGAATCCCCTTTTGCAAGATCTGGCTCATAGAGCACATTATCATCTTCTCTGGCATTTTATTTTATGTACCTTTCCTTCTAGGATACCTAGAAGGAAAAATGACTGTTCAAGAAGGAATGTTATATTCAAACTATGTTTCCTTCAGTACAGACTATCACAGTAACCAGAAGATGAAGGAAGGCCTCTCAAAGTATAGTAGCATCTATTGTATGATATATTCAATGAATATATAATTGAATAACTTCCCTACAAAATGAGGATGTGGAAGGGGGAGGAGGAGGAAAGTTTTGTGCAGCTAAGGTGCCGGACTAGAGAGAGCTTGAAATATTACCACAACACTCTGTACGGTTTCTTTTGCTATGCAAGACACAGAAGTTCGTGCTTCTTTCTTTCCTGTAGGAGGCAGTCACAATTAATTCATGTTTACAATAAAACAGCAATGACAAAGACTATCTCGGTATGCATGCACTTTCAGTACAGCCTCTCCTGTAAGATGTGTTCTTATTGTCCTGCATATGTAAGACAAGTCACTCTTCTATGTGCCAGTGCGTATTATTGAATGCAGTTAAATAAAAAAAAAAAAAGATTGAAAACTACTGTATTTTGGGGGTCATTTATATTTTCAGCCAAGCATTCAGGCGTCTATACTCTGATAAGCCCACCTCCAAATCACAACAGTTGATCAAAGAAATGTTGTCAGACCCCATCTGGTTCAAGTCCCTCCCTCCCCTACCTCAGTTTGTGAAGTAATTTAGTTGTGAAGGAACCTCAAAGCTCATCTGGTCCAATGCCCTGCTCAGAGTAGAACCAGCTTAGATCAAATTGCTCGAGGCCTTCCCAATTGACTTCCAAGTATCTGCTCGTTATGGGCACCCATTTCAGCATTTCACTACTCTGATGCCAAATTTCCCACCGCCATGTGCAGTTAAAACTTCCTTAGCTGCAGTTGTGTCTGCTGTCTCTGTTATCTCCATACACCCCCATTAGGGGTCAAAAAATAGTAAAAAATAACACTGTAGATGTCTCTCTTCTGGACAAATCCAGTTGTATTGAGCTAGTATGTCATATGTTTCAGCCTTTATAACCTCAGGGCCTTCCACTGGACTTGCTCCAGTTTCACAGTACCTTCCTTGCACCAGGGAGCCCAAAAACAGACACAGTGCTCCAGGTTTGGTTTGATAGGTACAGAGCCATCACTGTAATAACCACTTTACTTGACCTAACGCAGTTGGTTCTGTCTCACCACAAGGGCACACTACTGACTCACATACAACTTCTTCACCAGTTCCCCACATATTTTTCCACAGTGCTGCTCTCCAACCACCAGCCTGTCTTATTGTCCAGAGATGATCCATACCAGGTACTAACATTTTTATTTGCCCATGATGGCCTGCAGGAGATTTCTGCCAATCCATCTGTCCAGCCTGACAAGGTCCTTCTGAACAGGATCCCTACCCTACTCGTATCGACTACTCTGCCTCCATTCAATATCATCCACAAACTTGCTGAGGATGCCCTCCTTCCCATTGTCCAGCTAGTTAATTGTCATTAAGATGGAACAGCGTCAGCCCCAGAATTAATCCAGGAAAAAGGAATTACTGTTTTCCTGTCTTCCAGGCAGTATCTGTAAACTGGCTAGCCTATCATCTGAACAGTGTCTTCCAGAGAATGACTGAAATTGCTTTGGGAGCCAGAATCACCCCCAGAATCACTCTTACCACCTTGTCCCTACCCAAAGAACAATATTTCATGAAATATAAGCACAGCAGGATAAGGTGGCTCCTCCTCCAAACTCAAATACCACAATATAATCCTAAATTACTTTACTCTGAATATTATTTAAAATATAATAATAACATCAACAGTGATTGTTACCTATTACACTTCATCTGCTGAGTTTCTTGTGTTTCTTAAGCCTTTTCCTGCCCTGAACTGTTTGTGTATAGGACAGAAAGAAAACAAACAAGAAAGAGCCAAGAAGAACCTTGCAAAACTGCTTTGGTGGGTTTCTTTCCCAAAGGGTACACTGAGGAGCTGGATATCAGTAACCTTATAGAAGGGCAAGGATTTTTACATTTTTGTTGTACAAAAGCATTGCACAACTATTTGCATGAAAAAAGTATGGACACACTAAATGTCAAATTGACATTTTATGTTTGGGGTCTTTGACTTTTATTCAGTGGTGAAAGGGGTAGGGAACAGGAGGAAGCAGGAAAACCTAAACAATGACAATACCAATATATTATTATTTGCAGAAAATAAGTTTGCAGAGAAGTTCCATGGATGACATGCACCACCACAACCTTGGACCTTAGCTGAAGTCATAAGCAATTTCTCTGGAATACCACGTGACATAAATAGACAACTGCTAAGATACTTCACAAAACAATGCAGTTCATACCTCTGAAAAAAAATGACTTCTGCACTCTTCTTCAGTGACATGGAATTTTTTGCTTATGTCTAAATATTAATTTTTAAATAGTTTACGTAGGGCAGGGATAAATAACTTTTATGATAACTACCCTGGGGCAACAGAAAGATTAAGCCTAAACATGAGGTCATAGATGATCAAGACCGTAGCATAGAAAACATTTAGAAGTCAGTTTAGTAAATCTGTCAATTCAGACAGGCGGCTTCACATTCTGTGAGATAAATGAGGTCCATTAAAAACTGAAGTGTAGCATAGGACATATTAATCCTTTATAAAGAAGAAAGTTCACCACACCACTGTGTCCTCCTCACATTCAAGAGTGCAGTTTACAAAAATCTGCACTCATCTTAGTGATGCTCTGAACCAAGAAAACAAAAAGCTATCCATGAGAAGAACTAGGAAACACTGTAATCCAAATAGGAATTAATGAAGGAATTACTGTGTTATCATCTGCATGGTGAATTTAAAATGCCAAAACTCCACGACAAAAGAGAACAGCCTGACAGTAAGTTACTGAATTACCTTAAGAAATCTAAGTTCAAATTCTTCAGCTCTGCAATGAGGTTGTTTTTCTTTGTTGTTTGGTTTTTTGTCCTCAACTTATTCCTTCACTCTTTGTGCAGACTTCTCTGCAGGTAACCATAGCTTTAATAATCCCACTGGCTATGAAGATACAAGGAGAAAACAATCATTAACTACTTGAGGTTGTTCAGATATTTTAAAACAAGGAATATAAACCAAGGAAAACACACACACAATTCCGGATGGCACACGTGGTGTTTTTAAGCAGCTACATGAGAAAAAAAGTGACCCAGAAATCAAAATAAAAATCAGACTTTGTTCTAATATTGGATGGAGGAAACTGTTTCTCCATTAGAGAACAAACAAATATCATCAACTGGCTGACACAAAAGGGAAAAGGAAAACAACAGGAAAACTTGCCAGCTGGGGAAAGCAGCAGTCAACTGCCAAGGATCATTTTAGGGCTGCAGCTGCCTGCCTCTGCCAAGTTTAAAGAGTAAGCTGTTCTAAAAGTATATTAGAAAAATGCCATTAGGGAGTTCAAATACTGACCTTGTAAGGAAAAATTCCATGAAGAAGACCGTGAATTTCCAGGATACCAGGAATTTGGTTAAGATTCATCTTGCAAATTCCCAGGTTCAGCATGAAAACAGCTATTCCAAAAATGCAACCAATGTTCCTTTTTTTTTTCTGCTCACATCCGTACTTAAAGAGTTGCCAGTGCCCCATGTGCTGATCTGAATTCAGATCTGCACACCCCATTCCAAAGGAGAGTACTTCTAGACTGAGAATGTTGCTGCTAGTATATTATCACAAATCTATTTTTACTGGGCAACGCATAGTGCTTCTGGTAAGACAGCAGATACAAAATTTGTCTCAGTATTTTAAGATTATTCATGTTCAAGGCTCTCAGCAATGTGCTCTCAATATTTTTAGAGAAGCATTGATAATGAGCATATTTCCAACTATTTTAGGACTTAGAAGAGCTAAATCTAGTCAAAAACTACCCAAGAAAAAGTAACAAGATTTTTCCCACATAGCAGTATGTTTGCAACTAAAACATAAAGTATGACTTTTCTCATATATTTTTTTTAAACAAAAATTTGTCTGTAAAGCATGGCACTGATACCAAAACCGATGCGAAGGATGAGTATATTGCTTTTGTGATATTTGTGAGAGCTTAACAGGAACCCATCAAACAGATGACGAAGGAAGAAGTGATGTAAAGGTGTGCAAACCAAAAACAAAATGATTCATTATAAAACATCTGCACCTTGTTTTCAAATACATCACATACAGCATCAGCTGGAAAAAGTGTAGCAAAGACAGATGCAGGAAGAAATTCAGATCCACAAGCATAGAATAATGTCCTTTAACACCCCCCCAAGAAACAGCTGTCACTTACTTTAATCACTCAAAACAACCAGGAAATATTTATTCCAGCTTAAATTGTAGCCAGAAGTTCGGCTGCCCATTCTCTTCAATGAGAAGCAACTGACTGATCTGAAATTTACTAGTTTTGAGGGAACAGGCAGATGTAATTTTGTTCCTCTGTAGTTACAAGGGTGAACAGTACCCTGTGTGTGTGGGGAAGGGTACTCCATATCAAAGGTGATTATTTGCCAGGAAGACTAGGTGCCTATCGACAAGTATTGTTATAAAAACTTACCTATGTAACAACCGTGAAGAAAATGGAACCATACAACCTTAACAAAGAAAAGGCAGAATTCTAGTGCTATCTAACAGTTCACTACAGCATTGAACCATTATCGCAACAGAAACAATTAAATCATGGTTATTGTAGCTCGTTGCTGTTTCAGAGTGATCAGCATAGCTGTCTCTTTCAGTGATGGTCAGACAAATCTCTAAGGCTGTAAACACTTCCTATTGAAAAAGCTGCCAACCACGCATTTAATTTTCTACTTACAGAACAAACTAGGCCACAAAACAGGAACCTCAAAATCCTTCTTGACCCTCAAGAACAGTATCAAGGGACGCAGCAGGAAAGGGAAAATACTAAAGACTGAACAGCCGATCAAAGAGGTTTGTCATAAGTACATTTTGACTACATTCAAGAGCATAAAAAAAAAAAAACAACTTCAACATTAAAAAATATTTGCTACGTGCAGGTCAGTTTAAAAAAAAGCCTTGACAAACGAACTGTTTCTAAGCCGGTGCTTTCCTTTGGTACACATATATTTACACCAATGACATTTAAAAATTCAAGTGTCAAAAAGAGTGAAAGTTGAAAGTAGGTTTATCTAATTTAGAGGTATCTATCAGACACCGGCTGTAGCTCCCTGAGGTATGAAAATAAGCATAGTTATCTGGAATACATTCAAGAAAAAGAAGGAAGTTTTAAAAATAAACCAAATTGCAAACACTGCCATTGGCTCACTGGTTTCATTTTGACTATTACAGGGAGATAAACCATTACTGAGGAACATTTACTTTTTCAAATCAAGTAAGTGACAAGTTTCATAAAGGAACAAGCTGTTCTCTGCGATACCTAGGACAATCACTCCAATACATAAGAATGTATTTCATCAGAAGTATTTTGCATTGCAGTTACAGTGTTACATACTACAGTCTTTCTGCTCCACAGATCTCACTGTTTTGGTGCAGTTTGATGGAGGGAAAAAAAAGAAAATAGACCATGAGCTATCTCAAGGCAATGCCAGGATCCTAAAAAAAAGGATGAAAATTCACGGGAGGCTCAGATGACACAGCAGCAGGCAAAGGACAACAAGGCTAGGACTTCATGCATTATGGCAGGCAACTCAGATAAAAGCACTTCCAAGAGTCCCAGGAAGACAGGAAAGAACAATAACTTTTAAGCCAACCAGCACCCTGCACAAAGCAATGGCTGGCAAGCCCCGAAGCAGATCATTAAAGAAAGAATCCTGATCTGTTCTTACCTGAGCCAGAATCTATACAAGAGTTTTAATTTTTCGTACCTTTTGACTTTGAAGAATCATTCACATTTTAGTCTCAAAGCTCTTGACAGAACCACCCTACCAGACTGACCTTTCAAGAGAGGGTGCCACCGTTCCACCTGCAGGACAGGAGGTCTATCAGAAGCACCAAAGAACCAGCAGGTGGGCTGCTTTCACGCATCAGTCTTCAATAGGATGGGGAAAAACTTGGTGACAACTGAGGCCAAGTATGGAAACTGAAAGGTACTGGGCTGTAAGTCTCTAAACAAAACTCTTCGGGACTTCACTTTACAAAACAAACATGGCGTATTTCTCATTCTGTATAAATATGTTAGAAACACAGGAATGTTAGAAGTCCACAAGACAGTCATTTCGGTTCTGGTAATAGTGTGCAAAGATTACCTACGGAATTTAATCATAGCAGAACATATATATATATATTCACTCCCAAAGCAAATTGCAAGCAAAGGAGACAATTGGTCCTATAATGAAAGGACAACAGACACACAGTCTACCTTCTTACCTACTCTACTCACCCGGTCACCTCACACACAACGTTTTCTATTCTCTCTTCTTCCAGTCTACTCTCCCTCAATATGCCTTCATTTCCCTTTCTGGATGGCTGTGTATCATCAGTCTCCCACCCATACAGGCACACAAACAAACACGCATACACGCTCATTCTATCCAACTTGCAGTACCCATCACCAACAACTCTACTCTGCAGCCAGCAGTCCATGGAAGCAAGTGTGGAAGAAGCATGGTGACAGCAATGCTTAAGCCTCATGTGAAGGCTCCGCTTTGCAGATTGCAAGTAGCATTACCCCTAGGGCAATGCAGGACCCTCCTGTACAAGCTTTTCCTTTGTCAAAATTAACACATTGGTAATAGGAGCTTCTTACTAAGAATTCTGAAATCCCCCATCTGGTAAACCTTACAAAACAAGTGACTATAGGATTGGCACAAAATAAGTTTTTTGTTTGTTTTTTAAATTTTCTGAATGCAGTTGCTTTGGTTTCAGTCTTAGGAAGACAGGAAGGGTTTTTTTGCTTGTTTTTAAATGGGCAACAGGCAGCACTTCATCTAGAAACAGTGATAAATGTATCAGTCAACCATGCTTTGTTCTTTGGATTTACTGAACTCCCTCTGCTCCCTATGTCTGGCTTCCATAAAATTTTCAGAACTGGAATTGGCAACATACTCTTAATATACTTTCTTCTAAGCAAACATATTCCCTTGAAAATTGTATTTGTTGCTCAGAACATCAGTTCTCTCCGTGTTCCCAGAAGTTCTACTAGAACACAAATGCCTTGTTTAAAGCATCATTGTCTTCCCTCCTTATTTCAAAGCATACAGAACCCCATCTAAGGAGAAGGACTTCATGGTTCCACCAAGGCAGCACAGGAAGCATCTAAATTTAAATAAGGCCTTTCATGTGTCATATAGTACAAACAGACCCAATATAGCTCATTCTTTAATCATACAAGACTTGTGCTTTGACATTTCCTCAAACAAAGCCCGAGCTACACTTCAAGTTAAGTATTGCAAGAAGATTTACCAGAGAGAGGAGGAAAAAATAAAGAGAGGCAGAGAAGGAAAAATAAGCCTAAACTGCAGCTTTCAACTTTGGTTTGGACTTTCCCAGTGCTTTGGTGCAGTCAAAAGCTCAACTTCCTATCCCTTCTTCTCTCCTCAGTCATGTTATCAGTGCAAAAGACACTACCTCTCCTGTGGCTCCAGCCTGGCTGAATTCATAAACTTTATCTATGAGCACAGAAAGTTTATTGGGAGTAGCCTCCACATTAAGATCAAGATCCCACTTAATTAACTTTAGCACAAAAAAGTTCTGCTAATATCAGAACATAAGCCGTCTACAGAGAAAGCAATTGATAAATACATGTCTGTAAGTGATTTCACCACACCAGCAGTTCAAACATCTACAAGTTTATGTAGGCATCTTGTAAACATCAAAGCAAGTAAGTTCTAAAAGTCCACAGGATTAGGCTGACAATCTAAAGACCGCCATTAGCATCAGCAGTCTGTCACTGTACCATCTTGCAATTATTAACTTAGAGCAGTCCTGACAAAAGTCACATTCAATAAGTCTTTTTCCATTAAATTGTCATTTTCTTTCCCAATGCTGAGAACAATATCTTAAATATCTGTAACTTTTTTTTTTTTTAAATCTACATCAATGTAAGCTTGCAAGTAATAGATTCAGCTATCAAGAACAATGCAGGCCCAGGGGTCAGCAGAGGCAAGGGACGTTTTCCTTTGGACGTAGCTGCTCTGGGAGTACTGCACTGTATCACCAGTTGTGTTTATAGGCTGCTATAAAAATTTCTGAGAACATCCTTGATTACTACCAAATCATGCTAATAAGCATAACAAGCATGATAAACTGAAGTAGAACTTGTTTTTTTGAGTAGTTTTTCTTGCTCACTGCAGTGCACTCACCCTGAATAAAACTGATTACAATGAACTACAGATTCTTCATAAAGGAATTCCCCAAAGGTATCTATTTTATTTACCTTACTCCAAAAGGAAAAAGTAATCATTCTGCTCTTTTACGGGAAAATGAACAGCTCTCCATCTTTAGTACTTTCTCCTGTAACAGTGGAACTAAATAGTATGACAGACACCTCAATGACATATTCTTCATCTTAAGCCAGATTTAGAATAGCCTCAAAAGAAACACTATGCAAAGACTCCCTTTCTATGAGAAACCATTTCATCAACTTTGATCCTGGCAAACTTGCTTTGACAGCTACAATAAAGAAGAGGTTACTGTCACAGGCCAACTCTTCTGATCACCTCCTAGAAGTTGGCCTCCCAGGAAAAAGCAGAAAAACAGCCCATGGGAACTGTACAAATAGAGGAGTAGACAAAACACATGTTCAAGTGCAGTAACATGCCTGGCTGTTGCATAGGCTTCCCATACAGATAGTGGAATTAAGCAGCACCAGTCTCTCAGTGATGAATATCTAACGCTTGTTTGCCAAACACCTCTTACTTCATTTATCCTTTAGCAGCAACAAGCAGTTCACAGACTGTGTCCTTCCTTCAGGTTATAAGGTGTAAAAACCTGTGTTAGACTGATCTATTTAACAAAAAGCAAAGCCACACTGAAAAAAAAAAAAAAAAAAAAAAACACCACAAAGTGAATGCCAGCTATCAGATTTTGTAAACCCTACAAAAAAAAATCATGAAATTATGCACACAAACTACATACCCAGACATACCCCTTTCAGTCATAAGTCTTCCATTTTTCTCAAAGTATTTCCACCACTTTTGGAAAACAGACTATTTATTCTTAAAGGAAACATGCCAATTATTCAATGATTGAGCCATGGAAGCAGAGAGCAGCTGCGGCGGGAGGTCAGTAAGGGCACCACAGGCAGGACAGCACTGCTTTGCTCTCCCTTCAAAGATGGATCACAAGCACCATCTTCATTAACAAGTATTGACTACCATCTCTAATTACTGCATTCTAGACCTTACATTTTCACTGCACTACAAATCTCAGCAGTGTGCAGATGCCATTTGCACAGTTCAGATTTTGCTTGTACTAGCAATTTAACACTCCGAAAAGACACAAGCAATCTTATTTATTTATCTAAATAGATAAAATATACTTTTCAGATTTTCAAAAAGCCACAATACTTTGGCATGTATTTACTGATGCTAGTCTTTCAAGTTATGTACCTGAATCTGTTAGTTTGCATGCCTAAAGTTAGAATATACAAATCCAGTATTTAGACTTGTAAATTAGTGAACCAGTTTTCAAAAGAGCTCAAACTCATTACCTCAGAAAACCAGGCTATTTAACTATTAAATTTGTACAGAACATCTTGTCTATAGAAATAAATAATTTCAACCTTGCTCTTAACTCTACTTAATCACACTGATAAACACTTATGCTTTCCTTATGCATTATTATTTAGAAAGAGATTCTCAGCCCTAATGAGCTACAGTCGGGAATTAAAAAAGCCATTTTAATTCTGAGTAACATCGTTGTCAAAAAACAATATAGTTTAAATAACTTTTTTTCCCCTTAACATTCCAAGGTAGAGAAATCCACAACTATTTTTTCGCTTAAACATTCACTACATTAAATGACTGCTTTAGGAAAAGAAACTCAGTTAAAAATGATGACACCCCTACCATACCCTTGCTAATCTAAAGCATTTTTTATCTAATCACAGTAATATATTAACTTACCATTGAAGATATCTAAGAGCATTTGTTAAGAATTATGGATTTGTTTCTTCTGCTTGGGTCAAAACACAGTTCTTTCTAAATGATATTTGCTTCCTGTTTGCATCCTCAATATTCACACGAAAGAAAGCCGTACAGCCTATATGCTGAAGGGCTCGCTGTCTTTCACTTCCTTTTGTGGCTTTCAAGACCAAAATAAGAGGGAGAGGTTTTGTTCACCAGAATATCATATTTCTGAAAAAACAGTATATTCATAAAACAATTGAAAAGTGAGAGCTTTATTCTTATGTTTTGACACTTCCTCTAACATTAATTTGCTCTGATCTAGGGACACGTACAAAGATGCCAACATTTAGCACAATATCAGAAGACTTCTCCTTCATTCTTACTGCTGCAATCTGAATGCTTAACATGTACTCCAGACAGTGGATACTTAAGGGAACATGAAAGTCTGTTTGGTTGAACTGAAAGCACACTACTGTAGCTACCAAAAGAATATCTTGTTAGACTGCACTTCACCATTGTTTAAAGTGAGCTGGTTGCCTACTGAGCATTGCCTATTATTTCTGTAAGAAAGCCTCAGCCAACATCAATAAGGTTTTTTGTTTGTTTTTATCACCCCTATCTGAGGACCACCAAGTATCTTCAAAAATGCCAGTTTATCTTTAAAAAAAAGACATCCCTATTGAAAATATAAAAAAGATTGCCGTAAATATGTTTCATCTTACACCACTTGTTTGGTTAAAGGACAAAGTCATTTTCATTGGAGATGTAGGGCACAGAAGGCATTACGACTTCCAGTTACTTCTTCTCAGTTTCACAAGCAGTGTTGTGAGATCATATCAAACAGTTTTGGAGTAGCCCTGCAGCTGAAATATCTTGTACTAATAGCATACAAGGTCAATAATTTTGCAGGATGTCTCTTCACCACAATGCTGTTGAAGCATTCTCAAAATCAGCAAGAGCAGTCTAAATGTTATAACGAAGCAGGTAGTTCTGGTTTTTCTAATTTAAGAGCCTGTGGTGTGAAAACACCCTAAAATATATATATAGAAACATTGTTTTTAATCTTGTGTACCATACTGTTTTGGAGTGGTTTATTCAGCAACAAAGTTTCAATGCCTATTTGTCCAATACCAGAGATATCAATTAACTAAAACAGTACAAGAGCAGGTTTATTTGTTTTTAAGCTTAAAATATGAGTAATTTTCTGTTAAAATACCAATACTTATTTTAATGAGACCTAAAATATACCATTTTTCCATTTCATTTGAAAACACTCCACAGTTCTCAATTAAAACACCAGCGATTTCACAGCAGCCAGCCAATCTACAACTGCATCTACCGTCTGTGGACAAACAGAACATTTCAGTTTTCTGTAACAGTCAGCCCAGCAATATTCATCATCATACAGTACTGTGTGATATGATTTATCTCAGAGAGCTCCCTGGCATCTTCAGAATCTACCATCCCTGTGCTGAGGGCTACAGCTGATAACTTGGTGCAATAACTTAGTACAACTAGGACTGAATTTTCCAGCCATGTTTTGAAGTGGGCAACAGGATATGCTTGGTGCAGATGAAATATGATTTTTAAGTTTCTTTAGCATAGTAGCACACAACTATTAATTCAAAACCACAGGACAAATATTTTTACTAACACTGGACACAAAACAGTAAAGGATCCAGCGTTTTGGCCTACAGCTGGACAGAAAAGTCCTGTGGGTTGTATGTTCTTATACAGAGGCAAGTACACTTAATGGGTAACGTCTGCTTCTTATATCCAAAAATATAGCCATTATGTCATTCCTTTTTATGCTGCTCAGCACTAAAAAGGAAGGACAGGAGAGAAAAATGCTGAGACAAATTTATTTTGCCAGCCATCAGCAGTTCAGAGCAGGATTCTCTAACCTTTCAGAGACTACACTGAACTTCTAAGTACTTATAACCTGGGAAGAGGAGAATATTACAAAAAAAAAAAAGTTCAAATGCAAAGACATCTATTGCCATGGAAGCAGCAGGCAAAACAGTTTTAGAAAGGTTTCCCTGTTCAAAATTGAGTAGGTGCAATCCACATATGAAAAGGACAGTATAGGGATCATAGCAGAAGGAATGCTACAAGGTTAAGGGTCTTCCACCAGCTGTAATCATCTTTGTCCACCTCCACAGAAAGTCTATTCTCAATTCCATTTTTTTTGCCATTAATTTCTAGCTCCAAGTTAGCCACTCACAAAGAAAGAAATATGAAGGTAAATTGGTGCGTTTTCATTCCAGGCTTTGAACTAAGGATAGAAAATTGACACGCTAAACTACTGCTAAATGTAACCATTTTATGATGTAAGTATAATCTTGAATATATACACAGTCCAAACAGATTAATCTGTGGAAGGGAAATCTTTTAAAAAGAAAAATGAAGTCTGTAGGGAGCAAACCTATGTTCTGCCTGTTTGTATTACTTTCACCTTGAACAGAAAAAAGACCAGGCCTGATATGAAATAAACATAGAGCTGATTAAGTACAAATCCCCTTACCTTTTCTTATCACGTGGCCTATTTAGTCAACATGACCACTTCTATTGAATCGTAGCATTACCAGGCACAGAACATTTGCAAAAGATTCACAGTTAAACTAAACCTCAGAGAAACTAAACCCAGTTTACTGGCTGTAAACCAGTACTCAGGAGTTTCAAAGACTTCAAACAAGGTCAACGTATGAACATTAGTCTCAGGTGTAGTTCTTTCCCACGTCACTCCATTTTCTGTTTTATTACAAGCAATGCCAAGTGAGGTGCTTCATTGGAAGACCCAGAAAAAAGAAGATAAAGGAAAGCATGCAAAATAGATTTATTTGATGGTGGACAAATGGGGTGACCACAGCACTCAGAGTCATAGGACCCTTCGTCATCCATTATGCTCCTCAGTGCGGTCACAAGCACTTTGCATACAACCAATGCTGCTACCAGCTCGCCTTTCTCACTAGGTATTAAGACCTCACCACCTCTAAGGAGCTCCTCAAGTTATGCTGCTGCTAAATCAGGGCACGGCGCACAGGCCAGAGGAGCCTGCCACTGCTGGAAGCCAGCAGTCGACCCCAGAGCGATGCTGGCTTCAACGCGTGTCTTGCCTTCATGTTGGTGGACCTCACCGAGTGCTTTATCCATCTCCATCAACAGAGGGCTATAGGCAGCTGCTCCCATTTTAAGGCTCCATAGGTACCATGTACTAATAGGGAATATTCACATTTTCAACATAGCAATTCTGAATTGTGTGTGCACTCACGTTTTCAAAGAAACTAAATAAAATTACTTAAATATAAATTACCTTTATTATATTAAAATTACCTTAACAGAACTTGGGTAAAATTCAGCATTAGACTTCAAAAATCAAATTCTTGTCATAAGTATAAATTCAGAATATAAAGTTACCTTCATTTCAGCCTCAGGAGATGCAAAACAGGTGTGTATGGTTTATTAGGAAACAGGTTAATACTAAAAAATATGTATTTTTTAAATCACTTTCCAAGTTAATACAGACCAAAAAGTAAGAGACTCGGCTTTGCTCTTCATATGGTGTTTTTGCTAAAGAAAAATAACCACAGGTAGCAATCAGTTGAAGGAAAAAGCAAATCTGTCTAAGCTTGCATTAAGAAAAATCTCTCAGTGAATCAATATGCTGTGCAAAAAGGATCTTCAATTTATTTCTTTCACATTATAATCATTGCAGCAACCATCATACAAGACTCAAAAAGGCAACCCAACTGCTGCTAAATTGTTTGGTAGTGAATTCTTTGATAATATTTTACAATACCAATATGTATTTGGATCTCATCATGCTATGTAACATTAAAAAAAAAAAAAGAGACAACCATTCTTTAGAGAGATTGTTGCATTTTCATTATTCATTCCATTTGTTCAGAACAGAAAGAGCCTGTTTTCTTTCTACCCAGTGCTGAGGCAAAGAAAGGCAACAGGAGGAGAACCTCAGCAGACATGGCTCCAGTACCACAGAAACTGCTGCTTCCTGTGCCAGCTCCCCAAGACTGCGGAAGACAACAGCTGCTGCAGATGCTGTTGGTCAAAGCACCTACAGAAAGGTCAGCCAGAGAGCATTCTGCAAACTGCACTATGCTGATAAAAGCACAGCTACAGTAACCACTTGAAAAGGGGGAAACTTTAGCTTTAGAAAGTATTTCAGGCTCCTGATATATTTCTAGATTTGATTTCTGTATCAATAGACAAATGCAAGTCCCCAGTGAGTTGTCATCAACATTTTTAATGGAAGGGGGAAAATAAAAATGGAAAGGAAAATCTGACTGCCAGACACTTTTCTATAATCTATTAAGTTACCCTATAACACCAGATATACATTAACCATTACCTTCAACATCTAAATACACAGTTTGCCTCTAGTACGTAGACAAGCATGAACATTTTCTACTTAAATTCTGTATGTTATCTGAAAAAACAAACAAACAAACAAACTAACTAGCCTTACACGCTGCTGTCAATAGAAAATATTCCAAAGCCAACGATAAAAAGAACTGGTAACTTCACTGTCTCTCAGGTTGCTACCTTTGGCCTCCTGCACAATAGCCACTTTGTTAACAGGGTAAGCAGGCAGTATTATTTAAACATACAGGGCAGATAACCCTGAAGATCCTCAATTTCTTCAGTCTTTTTCCCTGTTACTCCTTAAATATATGGCCAACACAGTTATACCCAATGCAATATAGAAAACAGCAGCTAAGAGGCATAGTTCCTGCCCTTTACTTGTTAATATGAAGAACAGCAAACTAGGCTTAATGTCTGAAAAAATGACATTATACACTTGAAGGCATTAACCATATCCAAACATTTAAACCCAAAACATATCCATATCCAACTGTATCCAAACACTTAGCTTAATTTTGGTCTATCAAATCACATTAGGGATTATAATGGCCCTGTTGTTTTATGTATAGAGAATATTTTTAGATTACCAACAAAAGCTGCTTAAAAACTGCTATACTGCAATGCCCGTGACAAAGTCAACGCATCAGGAAACCATACCCCTCAGCACCACAAGGCAGCAGAGCAGCTCACTGCAGCTGCCACTGCAATAGGAGCACTGTGAGCTAGCAGACACCTAGCATTTGACACATTCTTCTCAGAGAAGTTTGTATTTTCTTAATGACATTTTTTAGTTCTTTCTTTCCTGCTTTAACTTTTAACAGTGTTCCTTATTTTCCAGGAACTTTAGGTAATATTTGTTTGCTTTCATCTCCCAAATGGGTAAACACTAACCCAATGCTTCTTTGGGGGAAAAAATCCAATTTTTTTCCACTGAAGTTTAGGTGTGGCAAGTCTCCTATAACATTTTGAAAAAAGCTAAGAATAACAAGCCTCTTTATTTCACATAACATTTAAGATGTTATAACCTTTCAATTGACCTGCAGGGTCAATTTCCTGACAAATTCTAACTTAACAGGTTATATTTCCATAACAGGGTTTAAAAACAAACAAACACTCAACAATCCACTAACAGGAGCCATGCTACAGTTAAGGATCACACCTCCCAGATAATATAAACCACAGATCATTCAGTGGCATAACATCCACATCTAGAAAAAGATACGTGAAGAATATATATCTGCACATAAACATGGACGATTTGCTTCTATCTACTTGAATATGTATAACTGAAGAGTCTATGGTAAAAACAGAGGCTCCTTTTCATTAGCAGTGGATTACCTAGTTTTATTCTATGTGTCTTGTTAGCAGCTGCTGTAAAGTAGTTTAACAGTTTTTATTTAAAGTTTAACATGCTTACCAGTTATCAGAATTCTCCTGCCTTCTCTCAGAGAGATCTTCCAATGTAAGCCCACACACCAAGAAAAGTTAAAAAGAAAAAATTACTTGCGTAAAGAGTTATTTCAGCACCGTGCACTCAGCTTGCAGTCCACTCTCCTGACTTGTAGTTACTAAATTGCTCCTGCTTTTCTAACCCCTTGTGTACTGTAACTGGAAAAACCCTTATCAGAAAGCTGATCCTGCTTCTACACCCTTAGCCACTGTAAACAACATTGTATTTCAACTTCAAACAACCTGCCCTTGCACGTGTACAAAAAAGCCTCCAACTGTAACACTGCAGTTACTTCAGCTATTTGCATTGCAGGTTCCAGCTCTGTTAGCCTTACCTACATCTTACTAAGTATGCACTTCTTGTCAAGCTTGATATATCCTCACTTTTCACATTTAAAAAGTATTTTCCCTTCCTTAAACAGAAGTTAATATTTGACAGCAAAGAACTACTTTGATCTCTTAAGGGGGGGAAAGAAAAGAAATTTCTCCGTTTTCATCCTAAACTATAGATTCAGGGTAGCACATGGGGCATACAGACAGCCTGAATATTACTGGCATGAATAACGAACATATGGGAAGCAGATAGGGGCAGGTATGCTTTTTTTTTTTTTTTCTGGTATGTACTTTTCCAATAGCAGAGCTGAACCGAGCACTGTATGAGATAGAAAACTACTAAATACTTGCACCCCCATAGTTTCCTAAGAGCACAAGCTATCTACTTCTGCTCAGTTCTCTAATCTCCTTCCCAGGGACCAAAGGAAGGAAATTGTGAGATTTTTATTTTTATTTTTTTTTTTAAGCCAACACTGGTGTTAACAATAGCACTCTACACAACAGGGCAGCAGAGGGAAGCTGATTTTTTTTTCTGCAGCAAACTTGCTCCAAAATGTTATTCTAAAAGAGAATTTCTGTAATTTGTTACTGAACTGAAGAATATCTCCCAGACACCTCCAGGTGAAATGAAAGTGGCACTTATGACACTTACTAGGCATGAACAACAGAGGTTGATTTTTCATTTGCGGTGTCCTACATTCACTTCTCTACAAGTGAAGGGTTGGAGTCTGTAACTTGACCATATTCAGGACATGGCCAGATGTACTACCTGGAAAAGAGTTAAGTTAAACTGCTGCATCCCAGATTTGTTCCCCATGCAGATACTTCAGCAGCACTACCAAGGCAGTTTTGCTGACACTGGGGATTTTTTCTCAGTGTCAGCTTTAAAATCACTTTCATTTTTGAAAGGACTACTTTAACATTCTCTCATAAAACCATAATGAAAACTATGGATTTTAAAGAATAAGAGTCTAAATTATTTGTACCAAAGAAATTTTAGAAGACTATGAAAGCTGTGTGATGTCCTATATTGGAGGATCTCAGCTGGGCTCACAGTTTTCAAATACCGCATGCTATTTCACATGAACGCTGAACATGTCGCCTTGACCTGAGCGGAAGCAATCGATAAGGGCTGAGAAAATGCCTTTAAACATCACTACCTAACCACGTGCAGAAAAAAAAATCTGACAATTTGAGATGCATGGGTCATCCATAGAAATAATCTTTGGTTTTCTAAATGATGTAAATACTTAAATCAGCAAATCATAAAATAAATGAGAAAGATTAAATGGTTTCACTGCATATAAGACCTATCACCTTTGTATCTCAACATTTTTGTAAGTTACATGGAAAAAAAAAAAAAAAACACAATTAAAATTAGTTTTACTCAGGATCCAGTTCAGCCCATCTGCTGAATGGCATTTAGGAAATAAAGAGGATACAATATTCACGGTGCTAAGATTCACATGTTATGTACCTCATTTCAAAATACAGCTAATATTCAGAGTTTAAAATGATAAGCCTACATTTCTGTTGCAGCTCATCTGCATTTGCTGAAAACAACCGAAGCAACCCCATATAAACCTAGTTAACTACACAGTGTCAGCCACATAAGAAAAACAGAGATTATACTGTTAAAAGTAAGCAGATATTAATTGTGTGGAATTATTACTTCCTAGTTTTAAGGTCAACAGACACTTGGTTATTTAAGCTGTATCAAAACCCTCAGAAGAGCCAACTAGTTCATCTGGGCTTGTAAATTTCAACTTCCCTATTAACGCACTGAATGCGAGTATCATTCTCATTCTTATCATCAAAAGTCTTTTAGTATATCCTGTGCACAAGCAGTAAGCTCTCACAGACAGTAAGAAAGATAAACACTTAAAGGGAAAGGGATAATTCTCAACACTGAGGTTGAACGCCAAGGACAGCCCGTGCCAACATCAGCTAGGTTTCTTGCTGGCTACACAGAGCAGACAGGATGGACTTTGAACTCCCTCCTTCAACTGCATGTCAGCGGAGTTATTCTGAAGGTATCCTTTAGGCTTGATATGGGTCCAGGGAAGGATATAAGGAAGTTCTGAAACAGGTGATGTGCACAACCAGCCCCTTGGACTGCTGTGTTTTGACTTGCTTACATCCTTCCATTCTACCCAACCACAAAAGCCGCAATAGAGTCCTAGTGCCATTACCTTCTGCTCCCTGACCTGGCGTGGCAGTCCCTGAACAGCGTGTGAACAGCCAGCTCAGTCATAAGCATGCCCTTCACTTTTAAGCCTGGCGAGCATATTTGTCCACTGGATCAGATGTACATTAATAAATTATAAAGAACAGTGTTTACTGCACAATCACTTGTCACTCAAGAAAACGTGAAGGTAATTACAAAGCAACAGTTGGTCCAGATAACCAGGAGAACTTGATGAAAATCAACTTAAGCTTCTGCAGTAATGAACAGGAATGGCTGTTCCAGTTTCTAACAGGAACAGCTATTTTTAAGGGTAAGTAGATGCAGCTTAACTGCTGTAAAATTTAAAATGCATCTTAATTCACAGTTATACATTTAGAAGCAAAATAAGCCAAAACATGAATGCTGTATGATTTTATGCACTAACAACAGTTCTCATTTTATTGTTTATACCACAAAATCTTATGTTTTATAAAGACTGCCCTGGAATCCTGTTTTCACCTGAGAATTTCTAAGCTTTTCTTTTAAAGAGATAAAAGCCCTCTTTCTTGAAAGAGCAAATTAAAAGGACCCTTAACTCTTGAAAACCATCCCCAGGTATCTGTCCTCCCACATAACTTTCTTGAATACAGTAGAACTGCTAAAATAGGTAAGCATTTACCTATGAGGATTCTACCCTCACAGAGGGAATGTGATTTCTCAATGACCAGAGTTAGTATCAGACTGTTTAAAAAGGAATGTAAACTATTAAAATAGGGGCGTTTTGGCAAGAGTCTTCTGAAGAAAGTCTAGCAGTATAATTGCATACAACTGGAAAAAAAAAAAAAAAAAGGGTTTCAGCTCTATTCAAAACAACTTAGGCTTCCTGTATCAGTAGCTTTGTTTTGATTCTCAAATCTCCAGTTCTGAAGATGAACGTAATTAGCCATTAAGTTTCATTTCCTAACTCAATTACTGATGTTAACAAAAATAATGTGCATATTAATATTCAACTTAGAAACTGAAGTACCATAGACAAAACAGTGAACTACAGTACGTAAGCACAAAGAGGAAAAATAGTCTGATTATTCACTGCAAGAAGTTGACATCAAGTCCTTCTAATACAGACAAAACATTTAAAGAGAGTCTTATCTTCAAATATTATTATTTAACAATTTTACAATTTGGGTCATTTATAGGTGGTGTTGTTTTTTTTTTTTTCAAATCTCTTGTAGACTCAAACTTTGTTTTTTGATTTAGAAAACAGTTTTCCGTGGTGGAAGAGAACTTAGGAGACTGAAATAGCATTAGCGACTGAATGACTCAGCCCAGAAGGAAAATAAAGGTTACCAATATAATCATGAAGCAAATGGGAAAAAAGTCACCCTTCTCTTGCATATGGGCTGGAGCTTAAAGAATTGACACTTCCCAGAGGGAAGAGAGCTCAGTCGGTCAGAATCAGCAGGGGGCTCTGCATTGTCTCTCCCTCTTCTACCTCCAGAAGTCACTGGGTACCATCACGATGATCTCCTCTCAGGTCTGCAGTTTTGCCCAGATCTTGATATTTCTCACCTCATAGAAGACGTACCAAAAGATCACAGATCATAGAATGGTTTGGTTTGGAAGGGACCTTAAAGATCACCTAGTTCCAATCCCCCTGCCATGGGCAGGGACACCTTCCACCTCCTTTGAAAATTCTCTACTGACTTGTGTTTCAAGCGCTGCAAGGTCCCTAAAGAGATCACGCAGAAGCTCCATCAAAAATCCAGCTAGTCCAGAAAAAGCACACCACTCTAACCCAAGTGAGAGGTTCACCACTAAGCTAGGACAACTGCCCACAGCAACCCTGGGACAGGCCTGGTATTGCAGCACCACAAATAGCACTCAGAGGCACCTCAGACTCCCTAAGTTTCAAGTAGTCTGTAGCTGGATGTAGTTACCACGTCATTACATAGCTACAAGGCTGGGTATAGCTGAAACTCCTGACCAGGAGGACTCGGTCATGATGGTGACTAACAGAATCAAAAAGAATCATGGAAACTTCACACACTCCACTAAGGAGAAGCCAAATATTTTATGAAGCTAGAAGAAATCAAGCCTCTGAATCAGTCAAAATTACTTTTAATTGCTAGTAAACAGTTTCTCTCCCCAATATTCATCTAGCTCTGGGTACACTGGCATCTATTTGAAAGGGGGGCCCATGCCTTTAATTATCCATGAAGAGAAGGCTAGACCTGTAAATCTGATGCATTATCATCTATGCTTCAAGACAACATTTATACAGAAGTCAGGAATAAATCATAGGATTTCATGTCACAGATTAGAGTTCCACCACATTTTCCCTCCTTTCAAGGCTATTTAGCATATTTTATATTAACATCTGTGACACGCTCAGCATTAATACTTCGTAACTAACACTTTCTCATCACTCTGCCCTAGCTTCTACTCCATGTCTTTTGCCTCCAATTTTAATCCATTTTAAACTCCATTTCATCAAATTCAGTGTAATCAGAGGCAAACTGCTCCAAAACTCATTAAAAATATATACATCTTTCTTTACATTTCTTGCTTTGCAAACTACTGCAGCAATTTAGTCCCTCTCCTCTTCTGCTTCCACTCATTTCTCCGCATCTTCTGGTATTGCCTTACTGTTGTTTATTTGTACACTGAGACGACATGTCTGATTTCTATTTCATACATCAACATTTCAACAGAGCCCCAAACTCCCTTCTCCACACTAATTTCCAAAGTAGTTTCTTCTGCTGAAGCTACCTGCATTAAAACGCTACTTCCAAAGCAGCTACTTCAACAAAACATTAAAAAATCCTTTTTCAATTTCCTCTTTTTATTTGCTTGGGTGATTGACAGAACTATAGCTCTGGGATACCCTCTCTGAACAGAATTCTGTCTCCCCTTGTCAGAAGCATGTAAGTTTGTTGATAATGGCCTGAATATATCAAGACGTCCACAGCTACACATTTGATTAAAACGCTTCTACCATCAAGAGCTTGAGGCAAAGCTTAATTCTAGATTTCACATGATGGAAGAGATCATTACGATCATCTAAGTGCAATTATACATCCTAGATTGACTTACATTCAAGAGAAATACTATATGCAGTGTCCCACACTGGGAGAGAACGCCATTTTTCACCTCACAGAGGAGTGTCAGCTACAAGATTTGTAGTCAGTAATTGGCATAAAGTATTGAATTGATAATAATGTTCCAAAGAAAATCTACCCACTAACAAGATAAATAGAAGAGGGAAGAAAAAAAAATCTTATTTTAAAATAATTTGCTTTGTATTTTTCCTTCCTTTACCTCTGACAAATACATCATGCCAGGAAGATAATTTGTCTTCTACAGCAAATACTTAACATTTCTTTAAGACATAACAGTGCTAAATACAGCAGTTAAAATGCTTTATCACAGCTCACACTGTACTCAACACATACTGACAAACAGCATCAAATAAAAATACTGCCCAGAATGGGATTTTGACTGAAATGCTGGGAGATGAGATAGCTCATCACCACGAGTTAAGAAGTGGGTGAAAAGTCTGACAACTTCAGTTTTAAGAAGCACAGATATTGACAGACAAAGGACAAAACAACCAAAGGGCAAAGCATTATTTTCCTGTATGAACAGCTTGCTTTTTCAATATTTTTGATCTACTGGTTGCCCAAAAATAACAGTCCCTAAGCAGGTTCTCCTCCAATTCAAAAATCTCCAAACCATTTTTTTTTTTAATCTGCAAAAGCAGTCTGATCCTGTGATTTCTGTATAACAAACTAATCTGGATCATGTATGCGAGCTATTACCTTCCTAATTTTGCTATCCCTAAAAGCACTTCAGGAATGGTGTTTACCAGCACTTTCATTTTGGGTGGTACGCTCCAGAGAAACCTTTCCAGCAAGGAGCAGATTTATATTATTAGCAAACCCCTGTCAAATTCTTCTTTGAAACCCTCTGTGGTTCAAACCATTAGCAAGTCAAGCAGTTGTGAATAAGAAATTGAATTTATTTAGGGGAATCACCATCCTAATCTCCAGGAAGTCAGTATTACAAGACCAACAAAAATTACTGGTTAAAGTAGATGTTGCCTAGCAAAGGCAAAACAGACACACCAAGCCAACCCAAAATATAGAGACAAGCAACTTTCCTGATAGATTGTAAACTGAACTGTGCACTCAAAGGGTTTACCTTGATCCTAAATATTTGGAGGAGAAGAAAAGGAAAAGAAAAGACTCAGAAAACCGTACAATTATATTCTGGAAACTAAGTTTCATTTCCTGCCACCTTCCACACAACACATTGACTTCAACAGAAGGCACACAAGTTTAATTTGGCCCACACAAACAGGAAGTTGTCTAATAACAGCAAACAGGGAAATTTAATAGCTAATGTATTCCTGTGCAAGTTCTGTACTTTACATTCCCTTATTTTTTGAAGGGAATGGAATATTTAGAAGCAAATTCCTATATGATCACCCTCCTTCCTCAATATTGTGAAGTATCAGCTCTCCTTGAGGTATTTCAACTTTAGAAAGATTTCAAAAACCCTGCATTCACCAGGAAAGCATACAAGGCAATCAGGTTTTTTGCAGTGGCCTCTAAAGCATCTAGAGATCCCAACCATTGCTTGGATTATCCCTAACGATCATACAGGTTTTCCTTGAACACACTCAATAGCAAGCAGATTTTCAGTCACTGCAGACCAGTCAACATCATACAGCAGGTAACACAAAGGCAAGAGCAAGGAGAATGATAGTCCAAAATTAATTAATTTTCAAAAATTAAACTAAAGAAAACCAGCAACAATGAAAATCAACCAGGCAGGCAATTATCACAGACTAGAACAGGATGCTACTACAGTCTTACTTAGCTATCTCATACTGCAAGAAGGAAACCCAAAGGACTAAAGAAGTTTTGTTAACATAATCCCATAAAATCATATCAATTTAACAGGCAGGGATATAATACCAGCAGCAGGATTTTTTTTTTTTGCCTGTCAGTGTTATGCAGATACCTTGCTACAGTGAGTGCTGTCCTGAATGCAAATTACCTCAGCTTCCCAAGAACCATGCTGTAATGTCTGAGAACACTAATGTACAGCACAATGCCAGCAGGCGTATTTAGGCAACAGAGAATGGGACAAACAGTCCAGAAAGGGTGTAAATTTGCATTTAAGTGAACAAAACCAAGGAACCAGTGCAAGATCTGAAGTTCACAGGAAGTTAACCTAGTCTATGTGTAGCAAGGATAGAGGTGAATATACCGGTAACAGAAAAAAAAGAAAAAAAGAAAAAAAAAGCTATTTATTTCTATGAAAGCAAGTTACTGTGTCCTTGTGTTCAGAACTGTTTTCACTACACAGATAAATCAAGTTAAATCAGTGGATATACAACCTTCCAGGACAGTTTAATCCAATGCGGTATCAAAGTACTGCTATGCTCACATTTTGCAGAGCTGTTGGCTTGCAAAAGGTGCTGAACAAGCAAGCAATAACTTACACCTACTTCTTGGCAGACAGCTAATTTTGAGTTAAAACACATACTTGCATTTGAAGATTTGCTCCAGTTAGTACCAACTATGAATTCTAACTCGGCACAGGACAAAAAAAATCAATCCCCAATGGTTAATAATCCATTTTTGATGGGAATAATCATGCTAACTCCACCAAAAGCTCTTCTTTAAACTGTCTCCAGATATCAGCCTTGACATTTCCTGACCATTTCAAAGTATCTCTGAAGATTCAAGTACTCTTTTGTTCAAGCCCTTAAATTAGTGTAAAATTCTAAAAGGTCCTGTAGATAGTTAAACACACCATTCTTTTTCAAACTTCAATGCTAACAGAACTCAACTGCAATTTTGCTTATGACAGTGAACCTGAATGATTTGGACAATAGTATGTTGAAGAGGAGAAAGATATTTCCATTAGAAGTTGGACACTTAGATTGCAAGACACAATAAAAGACTGATGCCGTAAGATACAACTTAAGTAGCCCATTTCATCATTAAAGGCATTTTCAAACACCACCATGAATGGAATTGCTTCCAGATCTTATCTCCCAGCACAGAAAATCTGCAATATTCCCTTCTTCACCAGGCCAACGTCAAAGGATGTGAGGACATTCTTAAGCGTAAGGCAACTGCACTAGGTCTTAAGTCTTCTCACTAAATAACACACTAGTAATCTGAGAAGACCTCCGATAAGCTTGCCATATACAAAATCCAGATTTTCTTTCAATGTGTTTATACACTACAATAACTCATGTGATACACCTAGTTTCTTCACTTGTTCGTCAGATGCTGACCTGAGACAACTATAAGAGTCCAGTCCTCAGGCAAAACATAAATAACTACTGTATTTCACAACACCTGGCGGAGACTGACTGGAGATCTGAGGTCTATAGTAACTCCTCCTTCTCTCCAGAAAGGATTTCAAGCAGGCCAAAGGTATGCTCTGGCTTTACAAGGCCTCTTAAAATCCAGTTAGTGTTTTGTAAGCTGGAAAAGAAAACATAAGCACTGGATTTTATTTTTTTTTAACAGGAGAAAGAGCACACCCAGCTTTATGTTGCACCTGAGGATTAAAGTTTGTACTTGCAGAATCAAGGCAAGAATCATAAATCACCTTTTATCAGCAGCAGGTGCAGGTTGCATTCTGACCACAAAGAGGCTATGAAACTAGGCTATGAAACTATCCTGGAATTACAGGGTGCTGGAGCACATTCCGCAGTAGTCACTGCTAACCAGAGGAGCAGGTAAGGAGCCAAAGACCCATTAAAACCCTCATTTCCTCCTCTTCATTTTGTTACTTTTTTCATATTAGCGATCATATTAGCAATCATGATGCAAGGAAGTACTATGATATTCATTACTGTAATGCAAAGCCACCTGATAAAAAGTGTGGTGCTCCTGTTGTGGTCCTCAGCACCTTGCTGACATCCAGAAATCACAAGAACTTTGTACAAACACTGACAAACTATGCATTGTGTGTACACTGAATAAATACCAATCACCTGTGGGTTTAGTGTGTGCATGGCTGAAAAGGGCAACAATAAAGGACTGTAGTTTTGTATGAAATTATTACTCAGAACTCTGGGGTAATGACAAGCACCTGCAGAAGCCTGATGAAATTAAAGTAAAAATTAACACAAAACACAGGGCTCCTGTTCAAATTGATCAGTGTTACAGGAGGATGAAATCCATTAAGTCTTCCAACTACAAATACAGCTGCTAATTCCTATTTCCAGATGTAAATATGCAGTTGAAGCCTTGGAAAAAAAAAATCCCACCACCAATAATAAAAAAAAAGAAGTGTATTTATGCACATGGCCAAGGCCATTACACGTTAATGCTAAAATAAAGCACACTATGAACAACACCATGACAGTCTGTTCTTATTTGTGCATACTTTCAAATTAAGCATGCCTCTTGCCTGGGAATCCCTGAAAAGACATCCCCCGACATCCTGTTCTGTATATTTCACACGATGTCATTCCCAGCAATACAGCACACGTGCGCTGGAAATTTCAGGCTTTGTTTTGTCCACTTTGGCCTTCCACATCCATAAAGCCAAGCTGCTGCGACACAAGCACAGCACGTCACGCCTGCTGGAGCGCTCACTGCCATCACATCGCAGGATCACGTGCTGTATACATGTACATGCATACATATATATGTATATAATGTATATATGGGGGTGTGCATTAATCTGCTCAGGAGCAAAAACTTTCTGCAATTCCTGCATGGATTTTAAGACAGCTTACTATTACAGCCAGCCCAACGTAACACCTGCAACCAGCCTGACCTTATCGTCCCTTCTAACCGCGCTGCGCTAAGCTGATGCGGCTGCCTTGTGAAGCGTGACAGGTGAAACTCTCCTGGCACAGGTGTGCTACTGAAAGGGGCGAGGAGAGGAGGAGAGCGAGGGGCAGCCACGGCTGCGGTGGCTGTCCCGGTCGTGAGAGTGGGTCGCGACAGTGCCCTCCCGCAGCCCGACAGCGGGTACAAGCACCAAGCGGGTTCACCACCGCGGCAAGCCCGGCCCGGCCGGGGGCTGGGGGTACGAGCGAGCCGGGCACTGCCAGGCACCCCCAGCCGTGTCCCCGGGGCGAAGGGCTTCGGGACAGGGGCCGTGGGGAGCTGATAGGGGCCGTTACCTGCCGGCGGCCCCCGGGCGGCCTCCCCCCGCGGGGGGCCGGCGGGGCAGGTGCGCGCTGCTCCGCTGGAGACGGCGGCGAAGCCCGGGCTGGATTTCCTGCGGATGGCCGTCCGCCTGAAGTTTATGCCCTCGGCTCCGCTCATCCTCGGGGCGGGGGGAGAGACAGAGAGAGGCAGAGTGAGGGAAAAGCCGACGGGTCCTCAGCGCCCCTCCCGCCCGCGGTCCGGCGGGACCGGCATAGCCGCCAGGGCAGCGGCAGCGCCTCCGTCCCCCGCCCGCACCGCGGCTGCGGCCGCCTCCTGAGCCGGCCCCTTACCTGCCCGCCGCTCCCCGCCCTCCCCTCCTGCCTGCCTAGCCCTGCCCTGCCCTGCCCTGCCTGCGGTACCTGCCCGGCAGCCGCCGGCCCCAGGCTCGGCCCCCCCGGCTGCACGGAGAGCCCGCGGCCGCCGCCCAGCCCGGCCGGGGCCGTGTGGGAACTTCCCCGAGCCGCCCGCCCGCCGGCCGCAGGAGCGAGTTCCCCGCGGGGAAGTGGGCGCCGCGGGAGGGCAGCCGCTGCCAGCTGGGGCCGGGACAGGGAGCTGAGGGGTTTAACCGCCTGCGCCGTGTCCATTTCAATAGGTGTTCCCCTCTTCTCGCCGTACTGCTGCCCTCTGTCATTGGGCACCTCTGAAATGCCTTCCCTAGAAGGACGTCCACTTCCTGCGGGATTTGTTGGTGTATGTAGAAGAGATTGGCCATAAGGTGTTACCCGTCTTCTAAAGAGAAAATTAGAGAATCACAGAGTATCCTGACCTGGAAGGGACCCACGAGGATCACTGAGTCCAACTCCTGGCTCCACACAGGACCACCCAAAAACCAGACTCTATATCTGAGAGTGTTGTCCAAACGCTTCATGAACTCTGGCGGCTCGGTGCTGTGACCACTGCCCCGGGCAGCCTGTCCCAGTGCCTGACCACCCTCTGGATGCAGAACCTTTCCCTAACACCCAGCCTAGTCAACTGGGACCTCTTGAAAATTCTCAAAGACATCTCAATCCTACCACTGAAAAGTGAGTGAGTTTTGATGCCAGGGACAGAGCTACAATACTTGCACTCATAGTAATTCCATCTAAAACAGCTCATTCAGGCCAAAGCTTTTGCCTCCCCCTGTAAATATGAATTAAGGCCGAGACAGGCAATCAGAAGGCTATGCTGGTGTGAGAGCTGCGGTTAGGTTCACAACAGTGTCGGAAAGTCCCTATTTATCTGCTTAGCTGGGACACGATGTTAGCAGGCAGAGCAGAACGTCTGCGCTTTTGCCACCATGAAGCTGAAAAATCGCAGACTGTTGTACGCAGGATGAGAGCCTTTGAATCTGTCGGGCCGCTTACTTGCTTCCTCTTTTGTTCTCAGTGAAATCATTCTCTTCCAATAGAAGGTCGATATCTTGCAGCCCCCTCTTTCAAGTCCAACAAAAATGAGGTAGTCAGATCACCTCCTGGATTTCGTGTTCTTGCAAACACTGGGGTTTCCTTTTGCAAACATACAAAGAAGCTGTGACTCAGAGGTAAAAGACTGATTTATTTCCTGACTTCAGTCACCTGACCTGGGCTGGGCATATGGAAATGACTATACCTGTGTTATGAAGAGCAGAAGGTACTCCTGCTGACTTCATTGCACCAGGAGAGCTACAGGTTCTTGTAAACTAGCTATGTACAGTTAATGGATATGTAGTAAGGATCAATCATTAACTTGTTCAGATAAGTATCTTGTTCCAGAAGACTGGCACACACTTAATTCTTCATCTGGACTCATACTGAGTAATCTTCAGTATTTAAGCATGGAGAGAGAAGAAAGGCAGAGAATTTCTCATTAGTAATTCCCAAAGCACTTCACTGAGCAGGCAAGTATGAGCCTCATTTGATGGGAGGAAAATGAGCTATTACAGGGAGAAGTTACTTGGTCAAAGTTGTCCAAGATGCCAGTACAGTAATAGAATACAAAATGGTAATTTATGGGAAAGTGAGACTGAAAATAGAAGACCTTTCCCTGTTTGTGTTATATATGATAACTAAACTGACATCAACTGAAGTTATTACCTGATTGCTCAAATTGCCAATCATTAGCCAGGCATAATTATCACTTGTTATTAAATTTTGTGCTTGCCCCTTCAAACATGGAGTTCTGCTTCTGAAAGGAAAACAGCTAAAAAACAAGGACAAGCACGCACACCCCACAAATCCTACCTAAATGGTATGAACTACATTAACTTTGTTTTGTATGATGTTATCAGTGAGTGGTAAATTATTGCAATGTGACTTGGGAAAATAAAGAAAATACCTCAGAACAAAAGAGAATACCTCAGAGAATCCTGGTAACTCTGTGCTATAGCATTAGGAGATTGGCTGCAAAAACTCATTTTCTTTGGCAAATCCTTTTTCAGAAGGACTCTGAGGTATGTAATACAGTGAGGTGACAGTGTGAGATAGAAGGAAGTCATGCAGTCAGTGGATTTGTGGTAATTTTAGAGCATTTGTACACTGTGGTGCAGCACAGGCTTCTCAGAGTAGGTAATTGTCCCTCTCCCTCTCAGTTAGCCGCAGCACAGACCTGGGCCAGTTGGTTGAAGCTGGCTCTGAACTGCTGTCCACCAGCAACACGTATGTTCTGCCTGCTACCACATGGTAACAACCGGCCTCCCTTCTGGCATGCCCTTCCCTTTTTTAACACACTGCTCTCAGTCTCTCATGTTCTCCATCTCTGGGGAGAAACAGACAGACTTCTGGCAACGTCAGGAAGAGAAACAACATCTTTCTAAGTATAAAAATCAGAGAGAGATGTTATCTTGGAAAACATCACCCTGAATGATGAAAAGTTTAGTGTTATAATAGGAAACAGGATCTGAGAAAAGAAAATACTGAATAAGCTTAAACACAGACAAAGCTGCCTATTCTGCTTAAAGTATGTGACATTACTTGACTAAAAGTCCTGCATCGGACCTCCCACCCTAGACAGTGTGTGGGAAGAGTTACATACCCCTTTGCTCTATAGCAAGAGAGGTAACCCACAGCTAACCCACATTCAAGTGTGGGCAATAGCTGGGCCATCTGGCTCTAAATCTTTCTGTGAGGGTGGTGAGAAATGCAGTGGTGGAGAACTCATTTAATTATACCTATTTGCATGTGGGAGGTACAACAGGAACCATATGGAAGCCCACAGAGGTGCAAAAGGTGGCAAGGAGCGCTGGCAAGCTTCAGCCTCAGGAAAAAAAATAAAATAAAATAAAATTTAAGAGCAAGTGAAGGGCTTGAAACCATTCAATTTGTGCTGCTGGATGACCAGAGCATTCAGGGAAACAGGACCTTGAAGTCAATCTTTCTTTAGTTTGTAAAATGCTTCACTTTTTCTGTATGTAAAACATTGGGCTCTCAGGAAACTTCTTTGTGGCAACCTTTTCTTTTCCTAATGGAAACAACCTTCAGAAGACTGGATTTTGACTGCTTGAGACCGCTTCTTTCTATTTTTGCATCTGGTCAAGTTTCTTTATTTCTGCTAGAGCTTATCTTTATTTTCATCTGAGTTACAGTTAAATCTGTTCCTGAATTCAGTCTATGTTCCTGGCTTCAGGTTATGGCCTCTAGCTTTAGTTTCCCTGAGTACTTCCTTGTGCTGTACCTCTCAGTAACTCTGTGGAGTAACATATTTCCGGAGCACTAATCTACCCCCTAAAGAAAGAATGCACATGAACTCGGCACCTAACAAAAAGGAAAGCATAGTGTTTCAAAGAATTACACAACATTACCTTATTTAGAGTAGCGTATTTAGAGCTGACATGTACAGAATGTTCATTGTCATCTGACAGAAAAATGCCATTCTCTGTTAAGTACTAAATAAAAATTAAAATCGGTCTTATGATATAAAAAAAAAAACATACTTCTATACAAATCTAACCAAGCCAAATCCTGCCTAAGTCAGGATATAGATCATCATATATTTTGCATCTTCTGTGAACTAAATATTGTATAACCCACAAACCAGTTCTGCCAGTAGGGAAGTACAATGAAAACAAGAACCGATACACCAAAAGATACAGTAGGATACTAATTAGAGAAGAATCTCACGCATCTCAGGCCTTCATGCACATTCCAGATGAAAAGTCTCTTCTGATGGCAGCAGCAGTACAATGCACAAAGCAGCTGCAGTGTGTGCAACAGAGATACACAGAACAAGCAAGTAAATGCGAGGGAGTTACTTAACCTCAGTTAAATCAGCAGGCAAACACAGGATCCAGCATTCAAGGACATAATGTGAATTTCAGCCTGAGGCTGTAGACTCTGGCTTCTTAGTCTGGGGAATGGTTTACAAAGATTAGAGGGACTCGAGCCTGTGCAGCACCCAGTATTTAAGTCAGAACAGGGGGGCACTAAATTTAGAGTTTTATACTGGCTTACACTGACAGATACACCGAGCTGTTTTTTTATTTACTCCCCACCACAAAGCGCGGTACACATGGTCTCTTAAGTGTGGTTTTACATCTATGTGAGAAGGAGCTGCAGAGTCAGTAGTGTGAATTGTGAGCTAAACATCAGAAGTAATCCATGACAAGAACTCTAGGGAGTTTTAGGCAAATCCTAGGTATTTGCTGCTGGAACAACAAAAAAAAAAGGATGGGTAGGTACTCATCAGAAGCAAAGCCACGACAATTTCTTTGAGCCCGATCAATAACATTCCCAGTACAGCTCTCCTGTTTTGTCTATTCGACTGTGTAAGGCAGAACAAAGACGTCATCTAGGGCCCCAGCAAAGGTAGTTGGGGTCCAACCAGCAGCAGGTTTTGTAGGCTTCCATCTACTTAAGAACCATATTAGACCCCTACAGCCAGGGTTTCCTTCCCTACCACTGTGTAGACCACCAGATGAATGCTCATATGTAGCTCTGCAAGAGTAGCACTGGGATAATGAAAGGAAGAAACCTTCCTGCCTCCATGTTAATTTTGTCTTACCCTTTTTTTGACTGTGCAGAAGCATGTTCTCCTTTGCAAGCAAATCCTTGTAATTTGTAGAAATCATGTTGAGATAAGGCTATCACATATATCCCTTAGTTTTACTGAAGGGTTGCTGCTTAGAGGAGTAATTGCTATTTAATCAGTTTTGTTAGGTAAGTCTTGCCGAGTGGCATTCCGTTAACAAACTGATTGCTTTTAGAAGTCTCAGCTTATTCTTCATTATCAGCACCACAGGTTAACGAAATATGTTTCCCAATATCCAGTGAATGCCAGACATTTAGATATCATTAGCAAAAGTACTTCAGCTTTGATTTAAATTAACTACGAGCTTCAGTAAGGTCATGTTGGTAAAAGGGAGAGAGAAAACAATATATGCTTGAGAAAATGTTATACTCTCCTTCTGTTTCTTCTTTCCTTCTGCAGGAAGACCTGACAGCCACTCTGAAAAGAGTTTAAAAATCCACCACAGGCTAAGCTCCCCATCTGAGACATTTGAACGAGGTCTGATTTCCAGGGCAGGGGTCCCAGCTCTTTAAGGTGTTCCCCACACCCCGTATCAGTAGTCTCTCTAGCTTTTGCCAAAATAAATTATATTCACTGTTGAAAAAAAAAATAGAATATATTAGAAGAAAAGTTGATCCTGATAGCTCCCAAAAGTTGCTTGAAGTCTGACGGGAAAATATGTGCTAGCTTTTCCCAGAGGCTGCTGGGGAGCTGTCTGGGGGCTGTGCTAATTGTGCCGGTGGTGGCAGCAGCCAGCTCCCAGCTGCCATCTCTTCTGGGCCCTGCAGCTTCTCCCTGTTCTTGGAGGGGTCCATACCTAGTTAGGTGATGGTCGGTAGTGACCCCTGGGGAAAATATGGCAGCTTGTGGAGATAGTGGCTGCTCTGAGCTGTTTCTCTGGTGTGCTTCAGGAGCCGGATCACAAGGACCATGAAACAAAATTTGCTTTGCCATTGCTTTGCATTTATTCACAGTGCCTCCTAACCTCAGCTCTTCGTTGGTGCTATGATGTATGGGATAGTACTTGTTTAAAGAGCCATATATGCTGTTACAGTGCTGCATACATTAAATATTAGCTGTTGCGTCTACAAATGCTTACCTAAACAGCAAGCAAATGTTTTGGTTCTCTCCTTAGAAAGCCAAGCCCTAGAGAGCAACGGGCTGATCAAACATTGTGAAAAGAAAGGCAAATTATTAGTTCCAGCTCTGGAAGAGAATATAATGATCTCAATATTGCAATACTCTCCTAACTTTGTTTCTTTTCCTTATTGTAAAAACCAAGCTGTCAGGTACTTATGATTTCTCCTAATGAGGAGGCATACGGTCCATGCAAAGGAGTCTCAGCATGCCTCTTAATAATTTATAGTGACTTGAAACAGAGAGACTTCAAAGCTGGTGCTGCATTTGCAGACTCTTCTAAGTTAGCTTCCCTCACCCACCTTTGTTTTCATTCATTATATTCCACAGACTCCTCGGATCTTTCTGGTTTGAAATGTGATTATTTGGAGCAAAAGCTCTGAAAAGGATATAAATGTTGGTCCCATTCCACTTAAACTCTTTCTTGCATCCCAAATCTCAAAAGTAGCATTCCATTCATATTTATATTTTTTTAATGCATTTTTGGATAACTGCATGTCACATCACAAGCAGACCTTACCTCCAGAGATCTAACATTGTCTAATTTTGGAACTCAGTACTTCAAGCAAATTTTGCTGTATACATCCAAGGCTTTATGCACTGCAAATTTGTTTACCTTTACCATACAGAATTGAAATATGCTTTTATATTCAAGCATAAACAGCACTATGCATAACTGCATAGATGAGGGGTGCTCATCTTATAGATGAGAGGAGCATGGACTGAGACTTCAGAAGCTCTAGAATCTTCAGTCGGACTCTGTCACATCTTTATACTCATGATTTTGAATACAGTCTTTAAAGGAATGCAGTCAATTTAAAGGAAATCTGAGTTCTCTACCAGAAAAAGAACATCTACATTTTACTGCGCTGACATTGTTGGGGGGAAAAATGTTTTCATCTTGGGCAGCGTTTTCATCTTGGGCCTAGTGAGTCAAATTGCCTTTTTAGTCTACAGGCCTGGCACACAGTGAGAAGGAGGACATAGGCCTAAATAAACTAAAACAAGAAAGTGAATGTTAAACCTCTGCTATTTATAGTGAGGATCTGTTATTACCAAGCACTGCAGGGACAGGGATCTAGCTCTGAATGAACTCAAATACTAAAGAAATGCAGGTTCTGTAGCATGGGCTACCACACAGATTAAATAACTCACTTTGGTACCGCATCTAAAACACTTGGTGTTCATGTGTGTGCAGGAGAGATACATGTGGAGAGATGGAGAGTTAAGTGTACAGAAACTTTTATTTTATTGCACGTTGATGATGTTTTCCATCCTCTGAGTCTCAATTTGTCTATCTGTAGGTGAGAGATAACAGTACCCATTTTGCAAAGATGTTTTGGGAATTAATTAATATGCATAGAGTGCTCTGAAGATAAAAAGAACTAATTTGCATTTGGCTTAGATAACAGGAACCTTTGAATGCAGTGGTGGATTTACAGAGGCATTT
This sequence comes from Anser brachyrhynchus, assembly GCF_964034855.1. NCBI lineage: Eukaryota > Metazoa > Chordata > Aves > Anseriformes > Anatidae > Anser > Anser brachyrhynchus. The sequence continues at coordinate 63,679,451 of NC_137694.1, forward strand.
TCTTTTTCACCAACTTAGGACTTTGAAATTGCTGGTATTTGTAGGCAGTACATTTATATAACATTATATAATAATTTTAACTTTCACACAGTTCAATTTGAGCCACAAGCTGGTTACAAAAGCACAAGACACTCCATGTTGTGCCCACAGTCCTCTAATCTGCTCCAAACTCGTAAATACCCAACATCCAGATGGAGTCCTTTCAACTCCAGTGGAGCCCTGCCCCGACCTGGGGATCTCTTTAGATCACATTTCTATGGAACAAGCTGAATGCCGGGTCCATTCGCTCAGACCAAATCAAGTTTCCCACCTGACTTTGAATGACCTGGGTCAAAACCCATCACACTTCTACAGTATCTTTCCTGTTCTAAGGTCTGCTGGCAGTATCTGTAAGGCCATGAAGGAGAGCTGTCTCTTCACCTCAGAGCACTAACAAACTGCACTGCTGTAGGAAGACGCCTTACTTGGATGGATCAGCATTGAACCATTTGAGCTTACAGAGGTTGTGTGTCTCTAACAGAGGTTTCCTATTTCTACAGCAAAGCATTTTATTCTTGTGTAGGTAGATAGGAGATGGGTACTGTAAACACAGTAGCTCTTTTTCTCCAGTTGCCATATGCCTTTAACCACTTCTGTAAGGTGAAACAAAATATAGGGCCTGCACTCTCTGCATTCAAAATTTGATCTTCAAAGGAAGCTCTGTACTCACATGGCTTTCCATCTTATATTCCTAATCTCATTAAATAGCCTCAATTTTAATACTTTAACCAATATGACATTGAACACAACTTAAAAATAAGACAGCTCTCTCTTAAGTAAGGAGTCCTATGAATTCATTTAAATGGCCACAACTCTCTCTTTATTCTTTTCCAAGATTTCCTTATAAGTCACTTATGGGAGATGAAGCTTCCACCCTTACATGGAGCTTTAGCACAAATACTATTTTTTCAATCATGTATGATTATACCAATAATTTTAAAATTATTTTTATTTTTCTCTAAAACTGGTTATCAAACCTTATTTCTGAAGCTAGATACCTCCAATATGATATAAAAGAATTTATAAACAATAATGAGTGAAATGTATGTTTTCTAATTTACTGTTTCAGTAAAGAAGGAATCATTCTTGCAAAGGTCAATAATTTTTTACTGGATTCTTAAGCTTCTGCTGAGTTGTCAGCTGTAGTATTGAGCCTTATTTTTGTGCAAAGTTAGGGCTTTCTTTTTACCATCAGGCAATCACTCAGACCTTCCACTGAGAGGAAAGCACTTGTGACTGGGCCTTTAGCCTACACAAATAGATGAGATCTGGCTTTATTCCAAACATTTTTTCCCAAGATACAAATAATTATAATTATCTATTTTAGCTCCATTTCCCCCCGTATTTCATTCTATATATAAAACCTTCTCTTCTGTGTTATTCACAGGCTACTAGAAGACAGGGATGTCAGGCCCTTCAACCTGTCTCTCTTCATTATTAGTAGTTCTGTTCTTATTAGTGGTCTCCTGAAATCTGGGTTTCAACATTGCTCAAAAAAATATATATATATATTTTTTCTAATATTGAAGGGGAGGAACACCTGGCAGAAGAAAACTGTATCCTGAGCAGTCACACTTTTGCTAAGATGATCACGCGACGCCTTTGCCAAAGGTACTTTCTGCAAGGACCACAGCCAAGGTGGTGGGCTGAGAGACTTCCCCCTGCTTGAGGAGAAAAAGGAAGGAAAGAGAGAAGTGGGAAGGATTCAGGCAAGTAGCAGCTCTCGTGCTGTCACTATGCACAAATCCTGTTACTACCCAAAGCACCTCACCGGCCAGCCAAAAACAAAGCCCACCCGTAGTTCCCATCAAGTCCAGCATTACAGAGGCCAAGCAGGCTTGGAGGCACGATCCTTCCTCCAGGCCTTTTCCTGGTCTGTTTCTAAAAGCTGCCCACCTGCTGCCCCTTGGGGACCTAGGGAGCTGCAGCGGCCACCTGCCTGCCACGGCCACGCACCTGGAGCACTGCAGGACTGGCTGCCGAGGGAGGGCTTTTGACCCCCTTGCTGTCAGTGAGGCACTGCCACAAGGGAAAAAGGTCTTTCTGACTTTACAATCAGCCGTGATATGCTGTACTGCACATGGCATGCCCAGCCCAATTTTATGCTGACTTCAGCCCTTACTTTGCTTACATATCTCCTGAGGGTGGAGATTTATATCTGACAAACCATTCTTGTACTGAGACCTTATACAGATGTTGGAGCATTTCAGAGTGCTCAGATCTATTGGTAACTTTATCTGGGGAATCAGTCTTTAATGTAATATTTCCTTCAATCTCAGAAAATAGAAGAAAAACCTTTGCTTTCATTCTGATTCCCCTTGCCTATAATTTTGATTTCCCATTTCAATATCTTTTTCTTTTATTCTGATACTTTTTAAACTTACAATTATGGATCTTTAAGAGATAAATAAATGTAAAAGCACAAGCCATGACAACACACTGCAAACTGACAGAAATACAAGCAGACCCGACAGCATGGAATTAAATGAACAAAAATGGCCAGTTTATTCACTGGAACAGTTATGCATTACACTGTAATTTCAATTTGAACATAAAGATGTAAGAATCAGTATATTGGCTTCTTTTAATTATTTTCTTCGGCACTAGAGTGTTTTTCCCAACCATTTGACTGCATGATCATATTACACATGTTACAAGCACAGACTTTATGAATCCCTCACAAGGCATTAATCTGGGATTGTCTACAAGGACAGGAAAGAGTTAACATGGGAGTTACTTCAATTTTAAAAACAAATGATGCATTTTTGGAAACAAGAATTATTTAACTTTTTTTTTTTCTTTTTTTCCCTTTTTCCTTTTTTTTTTTTTTTCTTTTGCTTTTAGCATAAAGAAGCAACAAGAAGAGTTTCCATTATTCAGTCTTTAGCAAATGAACATATATACTTTCATATTCTTCACCATCTAGAAACACTTCATCATTTAACCCAAGAAGGCAGGACAACATAATGTCAATTCAAATAGGATTAGCTGAGTTATCACAGCAGAAAACATACTGTATACAAATTTGTGTTTGTCACAATCTCCACCAATGTTAAAACTCTTTTGGAAGGAACACAGCAATCTGTATGGTCAGTTAGATACAGAACATCATGCAAATGGAAACATTCAATAGATTACAAAAGTCACAAAACATCAGTTTTCATTTTTTAAAGTTGTTTACAAAGGATCGAGTTAATTAACCCTTTAACAGTCAGACCACAGGGCTGAAAACCAATAGGGCAATAACTAATAAAATGGACTTAATCTATCCACTGGTATAGCACACAGAGCCATACCTGCGGACAGGGGGAAAAAAACCAAAAAGCTAGATTACTCTTATTTCTTATTCACAGCTGATGGAATAACAACTCAGCTAGCAAGCCAGTCTACTCAAAACTTTTATCAATCACTTTTTTTCATTGATTTCCAAAATACCCTTGAAACCAAGTAACTGTATAATTTAGTTTGCAAACACTCTTCTCCACTGTTTCTTTTACAGCAAATAATGATAGTCAAAACAAATATGGAGCTTCATGGAAAGACACTTCTGAAACAAAGCCCTGTTACCCAGAGTCTGCTTGCACATTGACTCCAGTCATGGAATATAGGATTTTTGCTTTACCCTTTGTCAGTTTGTCACTCAATTGCCATTATATTTCATGAAAGGGATTTTCAAGAACTCCACAGGAAACAGATTAAAATCCAATAAGGATTTAAGCCATGCACCTCAGAATGAAAGATACAGAGTCAGTGATAGTCCTCTTGCCTTTCTAACATGAGAAATATGCAGATCACAAGAATTAAGAATTTTCTAGCTTAATTATGGATATGGAAAAGCTACATGATGTTAAGAATCTCATGCACGCATTTTATGTTGCATATTTAGATGTATTTATGCCTGAAGGCAAAAGGCAATTGCTTTTTTGTTTCTTTCCACAGGATGTTTAACTATACAAGAAAAGAAGAGAAAAGAAAAGAAGAGAAAAGAAAAGAAGAGAAAAGAAAAGAAGAGAAAAGAAAAGAAAAGAAAAGAAAAGAAAAGAAAAGAGAAAAGAGAAAAAAGAGAAAAAAGAGAAAAGAGAAAAGAAAAGAAAAAAGAAAAAAGAGAAGAGAAGAGAAGAGAAGAGAAGAGAAGAGAAGAGAAGAGAAGAGAAGAGAAGAGAAGAGAAGAGAAGAGAAGAGAAGAGAAGAGAAGAGAAGAGAAGAGAAGAGAAGAGAAGAGAAGAGAAGAGAAGAGAAGAGAAGAGAAGAGAAGAGAAGAAAAGAAAAGAAAAGAAAAGAAAAGAAAAGAAAAGAAAAGAAAAGAAAAGAAAAGAAAAGAAAAGAAAAGAAAAGAAAAGAAAAGAAAAGAAAAGAAAAGAAACCTTAATGGTTAAAAATTGTCTGAATACTGTTTATCCCTTTCATACTCACTGCACACACAGCAAGCAAAGGAAAACTGAGGAAAAGTGATGACTGGAATTTTTAAAGAGGTAACTATAGCAATTATCATTACTTCCAAGGTAAAACATCAGTGTCTGCCATTTTCAAACATAGATTTCCTAAGTAGAGAGAAATTTACAATAACCTATGTGGATGTACATCTTCCATCAGAGAAAGGAAACAGCCCTCAGAAGGGTTGATGCAATCTATACCTGATGGTGATGATGAATCCAGCTATAGCCGAACTGGCAGCGCAAATCTTGACACTAGCATGGCACGCTGAGCAATAAGGTTGGTATCAAAGTAAGGGCCCAGGCTCCTGGGCATTGTTCCCAGCCTGATGAGGACTGGTCCATATTTTACAAACAGCTGTACTTCAGTATTTGCAACCTAACTAGCACAAGCAGCTTTTGTAGGTGAGGTCACGTTGCATAAGTGAGGTTATATTTTGTAACGTAATCCTTCGGTTAACACTTTAATATGGTAAATGGCTTAAACAAGTTATCAAGTTACCAATCTTTTAAAATCAAAAGTAAACTGAAGGTCATCTTGGCATTAAAATTTGCAGCATTACATTAGTTATAGTTCACTCTATGAGCCCTACTGTATAGCTATGGTTACATTAATTTACCATGAAAAATGTGGATGGAGCAAGCACAGAGGTGCCAACCTGTCAATCAGAAAGAATATCACTATCGCCTCCACATAGAAGGCAGAAACATCCATATGATTAGCATGAGAAATGATAATATTCCCTCTTTCTGTAAAAGCTTCTATTAACCTTCTGATAGAAAATATATTTTCCTTACTATTATATGTTACATCTTTTGTTCCCCTTATATTTCAATCTTTTTTTCTTTTTTTTTCTTTTTTTTTATTTCCACACATTTCCTATAACTGGATTTCCAGACTTTAATCAGACTGAACAAACAATATTTTTTAACACTGCATTGGAAAATAAAAGCCAAAACAGAATGCTGCAGAAATAAAAAGGCTATTCTAAAACCAAGGAAATTTCAAGGCCATCACAGAGAACAAAAAATACATTTCAGATACGAAAGTCAGAGCAGGATTTGAATTGCTTCCTTCCTGCTTAGGACACATTTCAGCAGTTCTGCGTATACTCAACCATTAGGCAATATATATATCCTTTCCTTCTTAATCTTTAAAAACCAGCATAGATAACACCACACCATAAATTAATTTTAAATGGACAGAGTATAATATTTTGCAACTCAAAAAGAAAGAAACAAACAAACGAAAAAACCCTTTTGTGTCTGGTTTTGTCTATGTAAATATTTCCTACAAAATATCTCACAAAGTTGCATGCTACCAATCACTATATAACAAAGAAGAGTTTATCATCTCAAGTTCAAGATATGTATTTTATTTTGTACTGGTTAACTGACAAAAGTTGTCCTGGGGACCTACACAGTTTTATAACTTACAATGCAATAACTACAGCCATTTGTACATTTAAGTTGGTTTGTTTCTAGTTCTCTTAAATTTCCAACATTTACTTGTTTTATTACATATTAAAAATGCAAATTGAAAACTTAGAAATGAAGAATTTAAAGCTTAAGAGAATAAAAAATTTAATAAACCCACTTGTTTCTATAAAACAGGACCACAATTTCTATGCCATTAAATGGTGTTTTGTAACTCTCGATCCACATCGACATACCAGTACGTTGCAGTTTCCCAAAGTTGCTCTGCAAATTACAATCGGAAACAAATACGTTACTAAACAAATGTTCCACTATATCATTTTTTCATAAATTCATATCTATATAGAAAGGAAATGTATTTCACTGAATTTCTGTTTAACTAAAATTCAGGGCAAATGTTTGCTTTGGATATGAAAATAGGAAAAACTATTCCAAGTACAGCCTGTGGTAACTCTGTTCAATGTGCAATGCAAATTCTTTTTTTGTTTAACAATATACAGAGCTGTCTTTGTTGGACATAGACATTGCCACTGTTTTGCAAGGTAACTATACCAGTCTGGCAATGTCAGGAATTGTGAGGTGCTCTTGGAAGGCAACATTTGCCTCAGACAATTTTTTATTTTTATTTTTTATTTTTAATAAAAATCAAAATAGCAGCTAATCTCCATGTCAAACTATGATAGAGCTGAACAAGTTTTACTTGACTTTTGTATGACAAGACAACACATCAGTTAAGTACGATACTAAATAGTTATGTAAATGTATACAAGAAGAACCATGTGAACTGCATGGAAACCTAAGCAGAAACACTGGTGAGTATTGTCTGTTTGTTCTGATTAGAATTTGATATCAGTCTGTTCCTATTTTCCCCACCTTTGACACTGAATGTTTTGTTACAATAGCTCAGCTGCTTTGCCAAGGCTGTATGACATACACAGTTGATTACACAGAATATTTCTATTTACAGCACCTTCATTACTGGTACCATGGAAATAATGATTGTTAGGCACACTGATTGGTCACTGATTCTTTCCTCTGCTGATGTTTTGTGTATCATAACATTTGGTAAGCACTGTTACTAACAGAAGACTGAGTTCATTTTCTCAGATTCAGGCAGAATATAAAAGAATTATTCCAACCATATCTGCAGCATTTTTTTCCAGCTGCTCTGTACCTAAGGCTGTACTGTGTTTCTCTCTTGTAGATCACACTCATGCTGCAGGGAAGGAATAAAGATGTGGAAATATCTAAGCCTTTCTTCCGTAAATAAATTAAGGCCACCTGACCGAGCAAGGAGTCTGCTAGTTACCAACAAATAGGCAGCACTGAGGACTTCTAGCTGATGGCCGATCAGGAAGCCCACATATGCTGAACACCTTACACAGCCGCTTGCCTTGCTGTCAGGTATTGTGCAAAATAAATTCTGCTATCCTTGGTTTTGTTCTGAAACTTGTTATTTAAAAACAAACAAATAAACAAAACAAAATGATTTACTCAGCTTTTACAGGAAAGAATCTTTAACTAGGAGCACTGTGCACTGTTGCGATAGAGTCTGCGTAGCGTAGATCACCTGAGTATTTGTCATAAACTGACATTAGCTAAGGTTCTGTATCTGTTGATTTTTGGCAAGGAAAAAATGCACTACAGTAAAGTCCTGCTAACTTTGATCCACCATTAACCCTACCTGCAGCAGTTATTTCACCACAAAATACTTCACTTGAAGTGCCTACAACTTGGCCTTTCATACTAGCCTTTCATGGTAAGGCCTCAAGCTAGTATCCTGAATATGGGAGCAAGAGGAAAGAATGTTTTTAATTAGCACACAACATTTTACTTGTTTTATATTTTTTTTTCTCAGATACCAAATAGAAAGCAGCCCAAAAAAACAGCACCAATTCATCTACTTGTCTGAAATGCAAAAATATAATCACAATGCAAGCAAACAACTGAAAACAAATCAATACATCATCCTTTCATCTCCTTCTTAGGCTTAATAATTATCTTTCTGTGAAGAGCTAGAACAAAACCAGAAGCTACTGAAATAGGAATTAAAAAAACAAGTGCATAAACAATATCAGTGCAGCAGCAAAATATACAGTCATTGTTAACATTTCAATTCCACCCATTGCCAGCATTTTTGTGCAAAAAGAATTGGCCATATGCTGGCCAATGCAACAAGCCTCTTTTTAATATTAACACAGTCATTCTTCGCTTAAGCTATTTCTCCTTGTTTTTTAAAAAATAAAATGAATTAAATATAATTCTCACAAAAAAAAAGACTATTTTATAAACACAAAATCATGGTGCAAATAAAGTAAGAAATAAATATCACACCCTTAATGACAAAAGGAAGTTTGAACTGGTTCCTATGGCCGAACTTAGAGGTTGTGAGGGTAGGATTTTAGTAACTTTTTTTTTTTTTTTAAATATTGGCTTAAGTCTCTCATTGTATCAGAGGTAAAGCCAAGCAGCTGGGAGGAATAACTTTGTCGAGATATTAAATTTCACTATACTTTAGTTGTGATAGCAAAGTTTGAATACAATCAGAGGAACCATAAAAAGTCTTCTTGATAGGTTGGGCTCTGTGCTTTGTGTTCTTCTTCTCAACCTTCCCTCAGTTGCCAGAGCTGTGGATATGAATCCAGACTTGTCGATGCAGCAACAAGGCGGGATTGTCTACCTGCTTGTTGGGAACAACCCAAATCTTTGTTGCATGAACTCCACTCTGTTTGGATTTTCTCTTACGTTGCATATGAAGATTAGGGATAAGGAGGAGGCTTAGAGAGACAGTTGAGAGGGGCACATTGAGAGCTGGAATGTGGCTGCTCTTCTGGAAGAGCACTAGGACTGAAAATTAAAAAGAAAAGAGAAGAAGCATTTAAAATACATGGCAAACATTTTACATGCATGTAAATTGTACAACGCTGGAAACAAATTCTAAAAGGTGATAAAACTGCATCTTTAAATCTGTATCCTCAAATATACAGTATAAATAAAATCCTCAGCGCGCACACACTCGTTGGCACCTGGATTTACACATGAAATGCCATTGATGGCCTGCCTGCCAGTTTCTGTATGCAATTGTTGTTTGCATGCTATGATGAAAAATGCTCTTTGGAAAAATAAATGCATTTGTGAAATGGGAGAACAAATTTGAAGGGCGATATACAGGTGCCATCTTTATGTGAGCATTAAGAATTGTATGTATACAACTGCTTAATTGCTCTAAATGAAGAAAAGTGCTAATCTGGAAATCAGGTTTCAGCACTTCATGAAAACAAGGTCTTGTACTGAATGCAACCTATTAACTAGTACATTCAAACAAATACAGTGTAACCTTCCTCATCAGGCAACAAACATTATGTATTTTGTAATCAACGCTTCCAAAGAGTTTTTGTTTTACATTTTTTAATCCTCTTCAATTCTGTCTTTTTGTTGTTGTTGTTATTTGACTATTTTTCACGAACAACTGTTCTGATGACAGCATTCACCTGTCAAGCCTCTACATGTGCATTTAGAGCGTACCCTGTAATGTATTGCAGAGGGATCTGAACTAGCTTTCAGCAAACGTGGTGTGGTTGGAGTAGCAGTCTAGCAGTGGCAGTACAAAGATAAGGGGCAGCTAACGGGCACATACCCCACTTCTTGGTGCAGAGTTCCAGGATGCTCCTGCTAGAAAGCTTCAGATATGCAGGCTCAGCTTAATTCAGCCATCTACACTACACAGCAGCAGGCAATGCGGACACAGCTCAACTGAGTCCCATATCATTCTTCAGCCTTGGCCTGTGAGGATGAACTTCAGCTCATCCAGCTGATGTCAAACTAAGTGTCAGCCATTAAACATTCAAGGAAAGCACATGGCAAAACAAGATTCCAAAACGGAATACAAATAAATGGAATTCATTAAAAAAAAATGTCCAGGAAGAATTTTTACTTCTTTAAGTTATTCCAAGCTCAACAGCATGATGTATGATGAATCACAATCATTCACAGCCCTTTCTTCAAGAAAATTTGCCTTTTCCATTTTCCTTCTTTAGAAACCATGCTGTTACACATTATCTCTACAGTACAGACTATTGAGTGCTGGCTGAAGGAATGCAATTAGTCTATTGTTGGAAATGAATCAATTTGAAATGCCAGAGGTATTTGAAAATCTGCCATTGGAAATACCAGCAGTACTGAAAGCGTCTATTTCCACATATAGCATCTACTTCAGGAAACAAAGAATGGCATTGCACTTTCTTGAAGACAGAAACAAGTGTGTATCATCACCATTAAGAAAGGTGATGACAATGTCTGTTTTCAAATCAGGGGAGCCAAGAAGATTATGGCCAAAAATCCGTAAATATTGCGATTCAGCAGGAGCTGGAGTCCTTGCATTGCTGGGCTTATTTGAAGATCATGGACTTGCATGTCTTCGGTTAAACTCTGTGTCACATTTATGTTCCTGAAGATGAGTTACCTGATTTGCAAAATGGCTGGTGAGAGCAGGTTATAGGAGCTTAGGACCTCACTGGCTTCATTTTGCACTTGGCTGTCTGAGTAGGTCAGTCCCAAAGTGTTTACTGTTTTTTAGGACTATGACTCCTCAGTTTATATATAGTCTAACATTACCCACCTAGGCATAAACATTTCATCCAAAATATTTTCTTGAAGCTTAGTAGTAGGACTTGTTTAATCAAAAACTCTGAAAGGACTCAAACCTAAGTATTTCTTTCCACGGCTGTAATCATCCTTTTGTTCTGTCATATTCTGCAACATATAAATGCAGATAGAGAACCTAAAGAGGGATCTGAGTGAGATCTTTACCTACTCCTCTCAAATGAACCTGTGTCAGGAGTGACTGAAGATGGACTCAAAAGCTCTGCATTTAATCCAGAACTTATGAAGAGCCAGCTCCAGGCTTCAGCACCTCCTAAGTTTTCAAGATAATCTTACTAGAAGCCCTACTCTTCTTAAAGCCAGACTTTCAGAGAAATTAAAGTGAATTGAAACTTTAATGTGACATCTGGGGAACATGAACAACAAGGTGGTCATGTTAGCCTACAAAGATTGCCTGGCTCTCCTCCCTTGCTGCCCCATTGCTTTTTTACAGAGGACTTCTGTAATTGTCAGAAAGGAACTGAAACTATTTTCCTTGCTCATAAGCAGAGATGTATTTGTCTTTTGGGGGTTCCTTCCCAGCTTTAAATATAAACAACACACATGTCCATGCTTCAAGGCAGAGGACCGGTAAGGAAACGGCCACAGTTAGTACTAATTATGTAGAGGAATGGCCTGAAACAGGACCTCTTTGAGACACATTGGATTCTCCTCTATACAGATATGTGCAGCTTCATTAATGTACTGCCATCACTTTTACTACAAAATCATCCCTGACTGCAAATACTGTAACACAAACAATTCCAGAATATGCTCAGGTTAGGAAGCACTGGGCTTAGAATTACTTTTTTTTCCTCTTCACAGTAATTCTGTATTACTTCTCACTTTCAAATACAAGCACATTTCTATGCACAGAAGAAATATAAAACTTTGTCTCACCATTCCCTTTTCAACCAATAATAAATATTAGGGGCATTGGGAAGAGAAAAAAAGATTACAAGGTTATCAGTACAAGTACCTTTGCAGCAACACATATACACCCACCACTTACAGGCCTAGTAGGTTTGAATCTTATCCTAACACTCTACTGTTACACCATTCTCCCTTTAGAAAAACAGTACATCCAGCTCAGTAATGCAGATTACTGTAGCAGTGTCTGAACAAAAATTACATCATTCATCAGGCAGAATCAGCAAGTGACACATGGCATGCAGTGTGCTTTTTATGGCAGTATAGGTGATCGTGGTAGCAGGTCCTGGAGCTGAGCTATCGGGCATATTGACAGTCACAGGCAGTAGAGGCTGGCAGGTGATATTAAGGACATGAAGCAAGAGAAAGCCATGGAAGAACCTGAAGCTGTTGAGTTTTAACTGAGAATAAGTAAGAATATTGTTACATTCTGCCCATGGAATATGTGCTGCTCTTAAAATACTTAGTTTTAATACATTATTGTAAACCTCTCTTTAAAGGCTTGTATCATTTGGAAATATATCCATTCAGTTGACGAATGAGGTCTCTGTCATTTTTTTGTTTCACTCTTATTGCCTATTTCTAAGCAGCTCTTCTCCCCACCACAGCACTCAAAATGCTAATCATATATTTCTATGATCAATCGGAAAATATCATGCAAAGCCCCTTGGTGTTAGTACGTACTCTGTTCTTTCTTAAAGATGTCATTTGCATGCAGTATTATATGGCATAGATTGTAATTGTAACAAATCAGCAATGGAAAATACAAACAGACCGGTGATATTTTCAGAATTGAACCATTTTGCATGCATTTTACCTTATTTTTATCTTATTTCCTTAACATTTAATGTTATTTTTAGTTTATTTCATATTTTATACAAAATAAACGCATTATTTCTTATAAAATAATTAATATTGCTTTCATTTCAGTGTTACGGGGGGTTTGTTCTGTTTTGTTTCTTTTTTAGATAATTTGGGTCTAGCATTTGGCCCAAAGACAGACACATTCTTTTTAATATTGGTTGACAGTAATGTTTTGTTCTTGTCCAATATCAGACAGATTTTTACAGATGCTAGAAAGGGAGGAACATCATCCAGTAACTTTCAGTGTAGTCCTACATTTGGTTGTTTGCCCCACATTCCTGGACTGAAAAAATGAGGTGATGCATAGAAGGCAGTGTGAGATTTTCATGCATTGCTTCATCAGTTTTCTTGGAAAATCTCTAAAGAAAGTTCTCCCAGATTCTCCAGACCAGGTTCTAATAGAAGTATGCAAACATAAGCAAAAAGACAGACAAATGTATAGCTAAACACGTTGACTAGATGTATCTTGAAAATCTGTTCTTAGGTTTTTTTCCAGTGTGGTTCACCAAAACCTTTACACTGGACCCAGTGCACTTTCATAGCGACTGTGAAAAACCCAGAGATACACAAGTCCCATTTAAAATTCAGAACAGATGCTTGATGAGGAAAAGCTCTCTATGTTTGATACCAAAGTTCAGACTGAATCTATTTGTGTTACGGTCAGGCACAAAAACTAGTTTGAACATGACTATACATACTGCAGGATGTGGAAAGCGCCCGTGTGAATTACAAGTCTTAACAAGCTATTGCTAGATCCCACGTGAAATGCCACTGAGATGTCACATCACTGCGAGAGTAATGTTAGTGACTTAAAAACAAGCATACCTCTCTCTTAAAATGTGTGACTTTAGGGCTGGGCACAGCTTTAATCTTCCTCATATGGTATCGTCACACGATTGAAAGCAGCTCTGCCACACCAGGAGGGACTATCACAAGAGGAAGAAGGATATTACAAGCTCCTGTCTTCCTCCTCTCCTGGATTTAGAAAATCTGAACCAGTAAGTCTAAATTTTTTTTTAAAGGTTCTTAAAAACCTTTTTTTTTTTTTTACTCCAAACTTCAATTACTTTATATGAAGTAATCGACAAACATCATGCTGACTTTATTAAATCTGTTGTTACGCTTCACTGCTTTACGAGGCTATGCAGCTATGTGGCTGAGACAAGCAAGGCATCAGTGTTAATATACCAAAAAGAGTGGGGTGTTTTCGCTTACTGGAAGAGTAACAATCTAGTGGTAAAAAATGACAGTCATCTGAAGGTCAATAGTTCAGCTAAGTGTATAGGTGTGTGTTCTTTGTAGGATGACTGATCTGAATTTTTAAAAATGTTGATCATACAAATAAAAAAATTTAACCTTTTAAATATTATTTCTTCCTGTATGCCATGGTTTTGGTTTGGAAACCTGCCAAGAAAGGTTTCTTCATCCAGTTCTGGTTGTGACTAATGAGATCTTTCTAACTGAGGAAGCGTTCAGGGACAAGCCAGAAATCCCTGAGACTTGCCTTTGGAACATCCCCTTCTCTGCTGGTTTGTCTGCAGAACAAGGCCACGCTTGCAAACAAACATAGGGCAGAGGTAGATCAGGTAGGTCTTCGCTTCTGAGAAGGATATATAAAATTGCAGGAACAATTGTTTGTTACCATTTAGAGGGGGAACAACAGAGAAGCACAGATGAAAAGGCTGTTCCAAGGCCACTGAAGGACTCCCCGTGACCTGGCAGAACACGCACAGCAGTGCCTGATGTGCAGCCTGAAAGCAGTACTGCACCCCTTCCCCAGCCTGTGTTATGGCAGACTTCCACACATGTGGAGTTTAGCACTCTGTGGGAAACAGCTTCATACATAACAAGGCTGTAGATCAGCTGGTTCTCTATAGATCAAGGTAAGGTCTAAAAATAACGTAACCTGTTTCAAATTGCAGAATATAGTCAGAAGTGACTATATGCACAGAATATACTGTGAACTGCTAAAGATACTGTCATCTCTTTTTTCTTAGGTTGGTTATTATGCCTTGATTAACTCAACCACCTCAGAAGCATGATTTGGCCTTTGCACTACCTACGAGCACGGACACAAGAGATTACTTTTAACAAGATTAGGAACTGACTACGGTGAGACTGAGTTTCCAGGTTAGGGAGAGCTGAGAAGTGCCTGCTAAAAATCTCACAAGTGCCTTTAAAATACCACCTTACAGAAAGAGAAGTCTGTGCATAACTCTATAATCAAAAGCCCCCATTTAAGTAAATATATCTAGCAAAAAAAAAAGTGAAATCATTACTGTTTTGGCATCATTGAGGAACTGTCTGCATAAAAAGACCAAATGAGGACTGCAAGATTCAATTTTGCATTCTTTTCCATGTTTTTACATGGATATAAGTGCTCAGATCCTGTGGTTCTTGTTTGTATTGACCCTGCAGAAACCATCACTGTTCCTCCAGTTGGTACGTTTGCTGTTAGAGAAGAATCATAGCAAAGAGGCTTTGTTCAAGGAAAACAAGGGGAGTTGCAGACATACATGCAGCTATGTGCAAAGAGAAAAGAGTTTGTTAAGTTTACCTGACAGTCTGGCAATCTGGCCCCCTGGCTAGTTGTGAGCCGTGTGGCGGTATGGAGGCAGCAGGCTGCTGACAATCTACAAGAAACTGATAAATTAGACATATATACAGAGAGATTACAGAGCAAGGGGTTAGTAACAGCAGTACACAGGCTGTGCATCTGATGCGGAAGATTTAGTGAGGAATGTTTGCTCAGTTCCTTATCTGACAGAAACACCTTTTTCCTGATAGTAGTAACATTACTTCTCGCCTTTTTTTTTCTGTTCAGAAGAAGTAGAGAAGACATTTTCATTTGCCCTCCCTTAACACTGGGAAATTTTTGTTTAAACAGATAGCCTAACGGGCTGTGTTCAGAATCTGGGTTTAAACCTTGTACTCATCGTTCTTCTGTAGGTGATGAAGCTGTTTTGCTTACATCTAATATAAAAAGTGTCAATAAAGCTACTCAAAATTTCTCCAGAGAACTTATATCCATAAAAGAGATGCCATCTCATTATGGTATTGGAGAAAATGTTTGCAAGAAAGTCTTCACAACTTCTAAATGGTGCTTGTGAGAATTATTATTTTTTTAGAGAAAAGAAGAGGGGAATTGTTACATTAGATTTTCTCTATTACATTTAGATTATTTTATCAATTTTCTGTCAAAGCATTTTCCACATATATTACTTGCAAAGCTGTACTCTAGTTCTTATTAAATAACAACACAACCAAATAATCCTTTGAAGGATGAAAATAGCTTTAAACTCCATAATATTTGGAGGAGTTAAGAAAAGTAGCCAAACAAGACATAACCCTGCTTTGCAGCTCACTAGTTTCCACCAAAATTTACATATCTCAGGATGAGCTAGTTTTCCCCACATTAGTCTGGCCACAGCCTGCATGACTCAGATTGTCAGAAAGCGCACTCATCAGGGTCCTTTTGAGCATTTAAAAATATGGGTGAAATTCAGACCAACTGGAGAACTACTGGAGATCACTTTTTGTCTCCAGCAGGGTTTGCAGATCTATCATTAGCTCTAGCTGCTTTTACTTGATTCTCAACCTAGAACTTTGGTGGTAAGGAGTTACCTAAAAATGAGATGACAAGATTTCATGTGATAGGAAAGAATTTGATTGATTGATTTTTTTTTCAAATGGCTGCTACTTAAACCTCAACATCAGTAATCTTTTCCCCTTAAAATATGGGTGGCTTCTGAAATTCAGAACTATTCTTTGTCTCAGTCAAGTGGAATAACCTGTCAGTAATTTCATATCAAGTCTTTAGATGATAACAGGTACAATGCAGAGCAACACTGCTTCCCAGCAACAATGAGCACCATGACATTTCATTTTTAAGACCAGAAAGCTTCTCCTTACTTCCTATGAAATTCTATGCTGACCTCCAGTGGGTGGAAGCAACGTACCCAAATCACTAGTTTCTTCTTGCTTCAGCTAGCAGGAGAGGATTTTGGACCTATTTTCAAGCTCACAGGTATCTACTTCAGAAATATATATGCATAGCTATATATGCTGGCACCATTGTGTCAGGAAGCAGAAATGGAACAAGAAAGGATAGTAGGCCATTCTCTCATATGCCAGGATGGTCACTGTGGTCCTGAGAGCAGAGGAGTACCAGAGTTTGCAACATACCTGAGCTACAAATAGAAGGGTCTGTCACTTGAGCACAAGGTTCAGATAAAAGTGGTGCCTGACAGACAGAGCAGGCTAACTGTAGAAGGGAAATGATGGTCAAAGAAAAAGTTAGTCTTATTCTAAACTAGTTTGCATAAGTCCAAAGCAAAGTTGTCTCTGACAGCTTAAAGGAGGTAGTCAGTGAGAAATGGAAGACAGCAGAATGCTATGTGATGAAAAGGTGTGGACAGATTTCACAAATGAAGAAGGAATTGTTCTGACAGGCTTTGCCAGGAACAATGCAAATACCTAATTTATGATCCTATACTAATATCTCAGACATCCTGCAAACATTTTATGAAGCCTCTTCGTCTGCTAGATTTGGCAGAGTGCATAAATAGAGAGCCAGATCCTGCAAGCATTATGCAACCTGGATAATAACTGTTTGACATGAGCAAACTCCCTAGACTTCACATGAGGCAGCAGCTCTACTTGGCACGAGCAGCACTCACAGAATCTGGCTCACCCCCAGTCACACCAGTATGAAACCTAGCGATCCGCATGAATTAAAATGGCTGAATTGCCCTCCTACACCCTCCAGGAGTGAAGTTTTTGAGGATTACACTAGGAAAGATTTAAGCAGAATGCATATGGATTACATCTATGCATTTCAAATTCAAAGGGGCTCATATCTACTTATGTCCAGATAGCTGTGCCAGAGCTAACTTTATTCCTTGTATGTTTAATCCTTTCAAATGTTTCAGAGCATTTGTAACCCAAATTCTTTAATGCCATGACAGTCATAAAATGACTTCTTGTTATGGTGGGTTGAAAGGTGAAAATGAGAAGACAGTATTTGGTCTTTCTGTTCTGCTATGGAGCTCCTGTCTGTATCAAGTAAAGGATTGCTTATTTCTGAAATGCCCTATTGAAGGTTAGAAGTTTCAAACGTCTTTACTGGCTTTGTGGTCAATGTCACATACCATAAAGACAGGGAAAGACAGGCATGTGGGCTTGTTATAAAATAGTAATAATAATAAATTACATTGTAGAGGCCTGTTCCCCTATTTTTCAAACCTGAGAGAGTGCCAGTCTAGCTACCAAGCAAAAGGACAGTTTGTCATTTGTGCAAAAGATACTTGGGGAACAGACATAGATTATATATGGTGTGTCCTCAGAATAGAGCACCAAAAAATGATAAAGTTATTAAATACAGACTATTTTATTTCTCTTATCTTTTCTACTTGCTGTGAGGAAATGAACTACTGAGGCAGGGTATGGGCTGGCTGATGTCCTAAGAACCCTTTTAAGATACTATGAACCTGTAATAAAGAAATGCAATTAAGTGACAGTTTCAGTCATAAACAGCAAAGAGGAGCTATTCTACGTGCACAAAAGTCATATGTCAATTTGCACTGAATTAAGCAGGACATGAAGCGAGTACTGAGTCCTACGGCAGTATCAGACAATGGTCACTGTAGCATCTTTTGGATCTTCAGAGGCTCAATTCCTACTGTAGATTAGGCCTGTTAAGATTTTCCAGTTCTTAACATTTCAGCCATTTGCTAGGAATGACAATGTGAAGGGCTCAGAGATTTTCTCTCACACATTAGTCACTGCTGATTTTCCTTTGGAATCTAATGTCCAGTCCTAATTGGGCTAATCAGCTCTTGATGTAAGAGCTTTAAAAATAACAAGCTTAGCGAAGCTACATCTGCTTATATGAGGACTGAATGTGCAACTATAAATTACTTGCTGAGAGCAAATCTCAGAAAAAAATATTTTCCTGTGCTTCCCTTTGGCTCAGCCACCAAAACAACACATTTTGCTCATGTCACAAGGTGTGCTCTGCCCTCCAGTCTATGAACTGGGTGACTCCAATCAACACAGGGCTGCTAAACTGGGTTATTAGTGTCTGAGAGGTGGGTTTGCCTGCTGTTGACATCAGCAATGTCCCCAGTGAAAATCCTACGTGCAAGCATTTTTAGTCCCACCTGTCCAAGACCAAGCAGACTGCAGTGGAACATTTCAGTACATTTTGACACTCAGTAAATTTGACAGCACTCTGTAGAGATCAGTAAGACCAAGAATAGTAAAAATCCCAAGATAAGCATTGGGGATGCTATGAATGAGTAACTGATATATATTTTTACTTGTGCCTAGTTCAGTTAATCATCAGAGAAAATTTTCTTTTATCTGAAAGGATTAGACAGAGTCAAGCAACAAACCAAAGTGGTGTTTTTCCTTTGTTTGTTTGTTTAAAAACAATTAGTGTTACATATTTGGTATTTCTGATATGGAAAACATTGGGAAATCAGTTCTTAATGAAAAGAAAAGCTCTCCAGAAATGCTTATGGAAAAATGTGAGACAGAGGCTTTTTTCAGTCTTTTAAAACAAACTTTTCTTAGTATCCCATTGACTACTCCATGATGACTGAAAGTCCTTTCATCCTAGCAAAATGTTTTAGAGCATCTATAGCAATTTCACTTTGTGTCATGCTACCCAATATTAACTGAACTTGCTATGTAAAGTTTGAAGAATTTGATAACATGTCCATGAAGATGTTATTGACAATTTACTTGAAAACAGAAGCTGTCCCTATTTATATGGTAATTAATTATTTTCTTCTCTCAGATGTTAAATTAATAGGAAAGAAAGAACAGTTAATAAGATGAGTTAAAATTATTGGGCAAAGAACAAACCAGTAGTCTTCTGGTCATGTGGAGGCAGAAATATGTTGCACCACACTGCAAGTCCTAGAGACAATAAATCAATCATTTCTGCTCAAAGGTAGGGAACAAGGAGAACTTCAGAACTCAAATGACAAACATGATATGTCAAGAAGAACAGGGTAGAGGTTATTAAAACACATGTCCATCTTGCTGAGTTGAGGTTTGTAGAAATGCTTTCAAATTGTAATCTGAAAGGATGAGGCAAGTCCCAAAACTGTTTCTGTACAGAGGAAAAAAAAAATCCTTGTTTTGTGTATATATATATAATTTTTGTACTTTGTTAAAAAAAAAAAGTTCATGCTGTTATTTTACTTGTTGGTTTCACTTATCATTTATCTCTGTGTTTCTAATGGATGCCAAGAAAACTTTGACCTTCCTCAAGGCCAAGAGGAACTTTAAGTGGCAATGGTTATCACAAAGAACAGCTGGTGAGAGGACAGCTGTGGTTCACTGTACAAAAAAGACATGAACAATGGTACAGGTCAAAGATCAGAAGTCTCTCTCCCTTCTCCTGCTTCCAGGGTCACTTTGGATCTGGAAATAACACAGTCAGTTTTGCCCTGTACATAGCCCCAGCTGGTAACCCTGTCAGCTATAAAATGGGTGCAGCTCTGCATTTCTGCAGGACGTTCCTAGAAGGAGAGGACTACAGTGAAGCCACCACACAGGCTCCATGCAGAGCCTGGCCAGCCTTATGAACCCTAGCCCTCTTAGAGCAGGATTGACTCGGGTCGTCCTGACCTCAGAGCAAAACCACCAGTGCGGGGCGGGGGGGTTGAGCCATGGTACAGAGCCGCCGCACAGCTCCATGACAGCCAGCCCTGTTCTGGCATCAGTAGTACTCAGGAAAGCTGATAAAACTTCACCAGAGGCAAGTTAGCACTTACATAAACATTTGTCAGTACCCAAATCCTCTGGCTTTTCCCACCGATTTCTCTCTTTTCCCATTAAACTGAAAAATGGATTGTTGATTGCAGATAGACAAGTATATCAACCAAGTAACAGTCTTGGTTCTACATCATGGTAAAGCAGACCAACAATGAATTTTTTATGTCAAGTCTTACAAATATCCAGGTAACTCATATCGTAAGCTTAATATTGAGCAATTTGGCATCTTAGATTATTGCTGGTTGGAGATGTTTTAACAACAAAAATAACGAAAGTATTCTTCCACAACTTATTTCTTAGTCTTCCCAATAACTATTTGAAGAATAAACCTTAAGAGATGTGAGCCTGCTGCTGAACTCCGATTTGCACACAGAGCGGAAGGCATCAACAATACCTGCACACAGAAGCAAGCTGCAGCATGCCAGCAGTAGGCTGCATCTAAAATCTTCAGCTCCTATCCCCCCTGCCTGTTCTTTTTCTTCCAAACGTGGCCCAGGAAGGTCCCACTGTTTCTACACTCCCAGGCTTCTGACATCTGCTCCTCCCTCCTCTTCTTTCCTGTTTACCTTCTGGATGAGGTCAGACAGAGTAAATGTAACTGAGAGCCTTCTGTTAGTTGCTTCTCGGGTGATTGAGCTTATTGGAACAGGTAGGGTATTTAACTGCTATTTTCTTATAACATCTAGAGAAGTGCTATCTGCCTTACCTGATTTCCACAATGCAACTCATGGAGCTTTACTAACAACTTTGCACGCTATCTGATAAATTCATATGGGCACACATATCTTAATAGATGGCTCCCCAGAACGTCAGGTTTCTTGGCTTTCATCTCTACAACAGTAACAATATACCTCCTCCCCGCCCCCCCCCCCCCATTTCCTTATTTTGCATGACTTGACTTCTACTTTATTTTTAGACCTGAATTATCCCCAACATCAAGAGCTATTTCCCTATCAATCCATGTGCTTCAGTAATAATGTGACTGCAACTATATGTTGAGCTATCAAAGCTATGTGCCAGCCTTGCCTTTTGCTGTAGCTCATATTAAGAATACTATTAAAAATTAAAGGAGAGGGGAGGGGGAAAATGAAAAGGAAATTTTTTTCTAGTCACTAACAAAATTAGTGAAATGCATTTTTTCTCCAAGGTTTGGGCAAAGAACATTAACAGACTTCTTGTCAGCTCTGTAGGTTTTTTCACACTTTTTATATCATGATGTATTTATGTGATTTTCTCAAGTGGTTTCTATGAATGCTTTAAATAATTCCTCATTAAATCTGTCAAGAAGCGAAATAATGGGTTAGTAAAACAGTAGAAATGGGGATGGGTAGAAGCTGAAAATATATATATATATATTAGGTTCCTTTCTTTTATATACAGTTCATAAAAAGCAGATTTGGAAAGGTCTGATGAGTCATGAAATACTTATTCACTAAAAGATGCACACATTTTAAACATTGCAAAAGAGGAAAAGGAAGATCATAAAAATACAGAAATCATCATACTTCTGTGTTGTTGATCACTCATCTTTCACGGAAACATAAGTGTCATACATTTCAGATGGCCACAAATTCATCCAGACAAAAAGTACTTGCACTATTTTATAGGTAAAGGGCCTGATCCAAAACTTGAAGTTAGTGGGAACAGTACCTTTAGTAGGCTTTGGAAGAAACATAAAGTACAACTATAAGCTTTCATAGCCCTATAAATGCAGACAGGGAAATACTTACAATTAGGGATACTAGTCTTGATTAAAGAATTGCTGGTGAGCTTACTCCATACATCACAACATCTTAAGGAACTGCTCTATCAGAGAGCTAAAATATCAGCGTGTCTAATTTAAACAGATACTCACTTCTGCTTTGCCTATTTTATGAGATGAGAAGGACAATATTGAATATTCCTGTATATTTGATGGTAAAAAATCAGTAAGTCATGAAACCACATTAAACCTTGTCATAAAAGAAGATAAAGACAGATGACTTTTGTTACCAACATTTTCAAGAGACTTGAAGAGCTGTTTTAGTTAATTGACAACACTGGATTCCAAAGCCCAAAATTTTCATAGAAAGCAATATCTGGTAACACACCTTAAATATACGTGTCACCTGTGTACCTATTTTGTTAGAAGCAACCAAAACTCTAATAAACTTTTATCAAAGAACTTCAACAAATGATGTTAATATTTACTATTCCATCTAACAACGATACCATAACTTGGATACAGAGATAAAAATGTCAATAACCTTTTAATGAAAATAAACAACAGTAAGGCATGGGTTCACTGCAATCTTTTTTTTTTCTTTTTTTTTTTTTTAACCTTTTAACAAACAGATTTGGGTTTCTATTAAAAATAGGTTTTATTTTGGAACTGCTTTCTTTACACAAGGAAAAATACAAATAAAAATTAAATGTTCATAGAACTGCAGTGAATTCATGCCATAATAGCTAAATTATATTGAAGTAGCTAAATTATATTGAACAGCATGAAATGTATGGCTTTGGTCTCATCTGTGATAACTGGAAAGCTAAGTATAAGAAAGCAAAAGCATAGAGCAATAAGGTCCTATTCACAGTGGCACCAAGAGGTAAAAGTACATTTAGCCAGCTGATTTCTTCATCAGTTACAGCCAACTAATGTCCTTGGCCAGGATACTGTTCTTCGAATTCAAAACGGCCTCCACAAGGACAATGTACCATGCTTGAAATAGCATAAACATGTAATGCCCATTAAGCTTAGTTAAATGAGCATTCAGATGCACGACATGGCCCCAAGAGCAAGAAGGTATATACATATATCTGTATATATGCACTAATAACACTCAGTAAACAATGAACAATTATATACACAGATATGGCATATTTACAAAACCCACAGAAAATAGAACAATGCAAAACAAAAAGTGAATATAGATAATAATGTCTGAATTATCTTTGTTGTGAAGAGCATTATGTTCAGTTAAAAACAAACAAAACAAATAAACCTAACTTTTAAAAACCCTGTTAAAATCACATCATATCTTTTTTTTCATGGAGAGCAGAGACACACTAGATCGATACCATAGGAGCCTTGCATTTGCCAGTAGCCTGCCTGATTATACAAGCTCAGAGACAACTTGCTCAGAAGTGAAAAAATGTGGAAAACTGTTCATGGGATGACCTATGCAATCATGAAGATCTACAAGACACCCTCCTAACAAAATTCAGGTATCATCTGATAATGTTCCTCAACGAACTTCTTCCACAATAATTTTCAAAATAAGCTATGCTTTCCTCAGTGTTCAGATTTCTAACAGCCCTGCTGT
Organism: Anser brachyrhynchus; assembly: GCF_964034855.1. NCBI lineage: Eukaryota > Metazoa > Chordata > Aves > Anseriformes > Anatidae > Anser > Anser brachyrhynchus. The sequence goes on from NC_137694.1 coordinate 63,702,888, forward strand.
TTCAAAAGTGAAAGAAGTGCATAAAAAAAGCAAAGTTTGGGTACTAAAGTAGTGCTTACAGTAGCAAGGTTCAGAAATCTGTAAAGAGCTTTGTGACTCTGGAATTAAATTCAAAAGCAAAGCTAGAACAATACTTTTTGCAAAATATTCCTAAACAAATAAATAATGTGCAGAGCTACAGACCTTGAACTTATGACCTAATCACCACACAATGAAAGAAGACAAATTCACTATCAAAAACATATTCTCCCTACCTTTCCAGTGCTGTGAGGTGCATGGGTCATCTCTGTGGAGAGCCTCCACTGTGGAGGGTAGCATCAACTTGAATCTCCTTCAACCATTTGCCCAATCCCTTCATCCAAAAGGGGAGGATAAAACCAGCTTCATTTCCTACCAGGAGTTTCTATTTATAATATTCCCATTGAATGTGCTTTCCATATCTTTGCATTGCCTAAACAATGTGAAGAAGCCAGGACAGAATCCAAGAATCTTGTCCCATATGATAACTTCCACAACATTATTTTAAGAAAAACCCACGAGAAGGAACATAAGCTTTTGGTTTCACAGCCAGTAACATCCCATGGAATATTTCTGAAAAATAATTTTCTAAACATTGCATCTTGAAAAAGCTCAAAGTCCAGAGTGAGGAAATGGGAATAGCAGCAGAGGGTATTGCTCAACTTTTCTGTCTGAAGAGTTTATCCAACACCTCATATCTCATACCAAAAGCCTTTCCTCCCTGTAATGACCACCCTACTCAACAGACTCCCTGTTCTTGTAGTCTTACGACAGCAGACTCTCTATCCTTGCAGTGTTTAAGACTGTTTGTGCTATATCAAACACATCCATACATTCCCAGGTTTCCAACCTATTCTTCTCAGGTGAAAGCACTACAAGTGAAAAGGGTTGTTAACAAAGACAACTCAAGCAGTTCTCCTTGAGTCCCAGCTTAACTGGAAGACTTCTTAGGACTTTCATATTTGGGTGATTGAGTTTCTTTCATTTTTTTCTTGTATGCTTTAAGAAATAATTTCTACCTACAGTTGCTCTAACTTAGCTCTTAGAGACTCTATTAGCAACTCTCTATAGGAATTTCTTTCCAGTTAGAATTTTCATAAATTTAGATTTTTTTTGTAAGAATGCAAACCAACAACAACAAAAACTAGTTATTTGTTTCAAATTAATTATATTTGATTTGCATGTAAGCATAGAGCCACAGTAGAAATTAATCTTTGATGATTGCATATTAAGAGTATATATAAGTATTTATATACTCTTAATTGTGTATGATATGTGGCAAGCTTAGTGCTTGAGCAGTTGTGCTATTATACGATATTCCTTGTGCTGTCTGTATCTTCCATATTTGTCTCTTCTCAAGAGAAGTAAATGCCTTTCTGTAAATCAGCCTTGAAAGGCACATGAAAATCAAGCAAACTTTCAGGTTTAATGTGCTTTCAGAAAAAGAACAACTCTCCAAAATCAACTGATTTTAACACTAACACTATTTGAAGTGTTTTTCTGTGTAAGATTTAAATACTGAAATTTGCCCTGTGGTAACTACAAATGAAAACAATATGGAAAAGAAGCATCTATCACAGTTTGTCTGGGGAACACCTCAATGAAGGGGAGACTCTCAGATTGATTGTGATTGACCCTTTAATCCCCCCTATTTAAGGGAGAATGCTGAAGGCATTAGTTACTCTTTGTTTCATGAGCCTGTCAGGAAACCTTTATCTTCAGATGCATCAGCAACACAAGGATCCTCATTTTAAACTAAAATTAGATAACTTTACATTCAACTTTTAGAATGTCCATGCTAAAATAATGGACAGAAAAAAGAACACTATCAGGGCACCGATAGCAGATTTTTTTCTGTCCTGTTCTTTCCTTGAAGAAGTCAAGAGAAGCACATTTCAGATTTGGGACTGTAGGATAGTAGGAGGCATCTAGCAACTTTGTTTTCAGGCCCTGTATATGAAAATTTGGAAGAATTTTGAATGTAACTTCAACTGAAAGGTCATTTCCAATACATTTTTACACCATCAAAAACGGTGTTAGGCCTTCTATATGCCCTGAATTCTTCATGTAATCATGAACATAGCCACATGCAAAAGAAGGCTGGAGTTTCTGTTGAGCAAATGCAATCTGGATCTGTCTATCAGAAGAATAAAGATTTTAAACTGTAAAAATACATGTTAATAATGGAAGGGAAGAAGCAGCACACAGCAAAGCTAAATGCGTGCTATTACCTAGGGGAAACAAAACATGATACTTTGGAAATGGACTGAGTGATATTTTTAGCCACAATGATTAGGAGCCATTAGTTCCTAAAGTCATACTGCCACAGCTTGATGTCAGTGGGACACACGAGCTGATTTAAAGTTGAGGGCAGTAAAGTGGAAGCCAAGAAAGAAATGATCATCTCTTTCCTGAGAAATCTTTACTTCAGTTGGTCTTCACTACTGAGTCTTCATGCCAGGGTCTTCCTCTGAAAAAGGCAGAAAAAGTAATCCCAGCTTTCTGCAGAGGGAGCCAGTAGCAGTGAAAGCTGGGGACAGAGCATGGTGGGGCGGCCTCTTCTAAGCACCAAGTCCAGAAGAAAGTGCAAGAAGACAGGCACGGCCTGCCTACTGCAGGAGGAACATACGACAGAGGAGCCTGCCCAGTTTCTCTACCAACTTCAGTTCTTCTGGCTCTTGGTCTCCATCAAATGCATTCCCAGCTACAGCCTCCCAGCCCCTATGGCAGTGGGAGCTAATGGAAGAATAGGGAAGCTCACACATCACGTGGGTGAAATCTTCATGTAAAGGAAACCTTTCATGACTTTAAAAAAATGAAAAAATAAAAATTAAGTTAGGCCTGAATCATTTCTCATTTTTCACTTGTGAGGACATAGCCTCAAATCAAGCTGTATTCTGCTCTGTAGTGTTTGAGTTTGGATGTTGCTCTTCTGCAATCTCTGTGATGAAGAAGCAGGTAGGGGTTGCTACACTGCTTGCTCACTTGCTTTACTGCACAGATCGTTTGGGAAAAGAATCTCTTTCTGATACGAGGCAGACGTTTTAAACATTCCCTCTGCAAGCAGCAAAATAGCATCCTTCACAGTTGCTTGCCTTCAGGAAAAAGATAATGAGACAGATGGAAAAAAAACATCTTACTTATTCCTTTGTTCTGTTAACAATAATATATCTTCAAGAAATTGGTAAGACCAATGCTGATTCTCGACCTGATTCTGACATTAACCCTGCTGATAACAGAATCAATGTGCTGAAAAAAAAAAAATCACTGGTTTGAACACATCAGGCTCACAGAAATCAGTAGTACTGTCTCAAGCCTTTATACTATGAATATTAGAGATGGTGGCAGGTGAGACTCCAGATAAACATTATTTTCTGGACAACTCTATTTTTTCAGGCTGCTTTATCCCTTGGTCTCTGTTATTACAAAAAGTCAGAGACTGTGTCAGTGTCAATCTGCAGTTTGTGAACCTGTGATGCTCTGTGAGGTATCAGATGCTGGTCTATGAAAATGGTGACAAATATATAGTGCATGAAGACAGTCAGAACCCAGAGTTCCATATTAAAAAATCACATATTTTATGGTTAGTACTAACAATTTTGCAAAACAGTAAATTTGTCTCGTCTGTTGAGCACTCTTCTTTTTAAATCATTACTCCTTCCGACCATCAACATGCAAATACAATACAGAGATCACAGGTCTTCAAACAAAGATCATCAAGTCCTTGAATTAAGGATTCTTAATGATTCTCCTTGGCCTCACAGTCTATTGTAAATTGTAAATTAAAAGTACAATTACAATTAGAAGTCTTGTAAATTCTAAGACAGAAGATTTGTCATTTTGGGGTCTACTTCCTTTCATTTTCTTGCAATTCCAAAGAGGAGTGTTTGGTTATACAGGAAATTCAAAAACCACTTCTTTAAAGAGAGGTAAGTGTCCATCAGAAGTAAAACCATTCTTATTCTGTTGAAGGATGAAGAGGAAGGATCACAAGAGACACTGCCGGTGTTTAGGAAGCGGATTCCTGTCTATAGGGTAGAAAATGAGCACGTGGTCTTCCCTTTCTTATCACACTGCTGCCTTCTCCAAATCACAAAAATATTGACATAACTGCTCACACGAGCTTCTTCTGAAGTCAGGTGGGTATGCCTGCATATTTTGGAGTGTTGCCAACAGAACACAAAGGAGTTGTTAAAAGCTCAGTACCATTTATTTTATAAATTTTGAAGTCTTTACTTTTTTCACTCTGCCTTTTCCCCCTCTAGGAAACAGCTCTTCAGTTTATTTACTTCAACAAGAGAAGGTTTTGTTTAGACTCTGCAGTTTTACACTTGTCCTCTGTTACTTGCACGGCACTTCTCAAAGGTGGCTGTGATATTGCTGGCACTGAGATATAATGTACTGTATGGTATTGCTCAGCTTTCCAGAACAGATAGTTACTTTAGCAGAAAGCACATTATGGGCTTTAGCTTTTACATTTTCTACGTAGGCTTATTGTGTATAAGAAATTTCAAAACAAATGAACGAAAAAAAATTATCACCAGACAAGGGTGTGCACAAGGCTGGAAGTTCGGCATGGGCACAGAAGAAAAGTAACTATTATTTTGTCAGGAACAGAGAGATGTCACAACCTTTGAAATGACATTCAGTTCGCATTTCCTTTCTACATATCGTTCTAAACAGATACTACAGCTTGGCAGAAAATGAAGAGCAAAAGCTTCCTGTGAAGATAAACTTAATGATTCAGTTTCTATAAACTAAACCTCCTGTGAGTTTAACACTACACCTTAGAAACACCTCTGCTGCCAGCAGGAGAGGGACTCTGCTTAGGCTCGCGCACATCGCCAGCCACTCCGTCATCAGTCCTCACCCATCTAACTCCTCTGTCCCGTTCAATTTGGGTCTTCTGTGGGGGCTACCAACACAACCACCAGACCAAGCACCACCTGGGCACAGGGGTGCAGCTTCTGTGGATGCCAGCAGGACTGCACCCACCTATTCCACAGCAGGACTTCCCCTACTGCATCTGGAACCAGTTTGGGCCACAGCTGGCAAAATGTCAGCTCCTGCTGCAGGTGACACAGGAGGAGACATTTTGCTTTTCAGGTCACAAGAAGGTGCCCAAATTAGATTGCATCTGCAGCGTTGGGAGGATGCACTGCTCTGCTAACCACTCAGCACCACATGCACCCAAGGAAAAAATGTTTACCTGGTGTGGCCACGGTTAACCTTTTTTCCTTGCTGAGACGGTGCCCATGGATGAATTCACTCATGGAAGGGGGGCCCCTCAGAAGATATGATTCTGTGGAAGCGGGATGAGGGGGGGCTCTTAATAATTTCTGGAGGTAGGTCCCTGAAGTCCTGGGATGGCTCTGATCACAAAGGGAAGGTGAGAATAGTCTTGCAGGAGATCCAAGAAAAATACATATGGAAACAAAAGAGTTTTACTTTAATTACCTTTCAAAGCCTCACGAATGACAACATCATGTTAATTTGCTTAACAGGTAAAAAACAACTAGTGTTGCCACCCCATGTCATTTCCACAGCAGAGCACCTTGCCTGCATGGGAAATCCTGGTCCGTATTAGGGGAGGAGGAGATGAGGTTGACTTATATCTCAATATCCTGGAGTCGATATGTACAAGGCTCCCTGAATGTTCTCTGCTTTTTGCATTGTGACTAGAATGTACAAGAAAAAGGAATGATTATCTAGGACTTCTCTAACAGAGAGTCCTTTTCATCTTCAGAACCATGGAGATCCCCACACCTATAGAGCTTTGACAGGACAGTCACAAGACAAGATGAGAACTCACTGCTTGAACAGCAAAATATTTGCATTAGTTTATGAATTGCAGCCATCCCCCTTCGAAAGGTTGCTTGCTCCTTTGCAGAGAAATTGATCTGAGTGAACACATCCATATTCTTTTTGCACTGATGAAGAGCAAGTGAGCACTAGAGCTTAACAAAGAGATGCAACTTCTTTTGTGTTAAGCATTGAAATGCTCACAGAGAACAATCTTTTTTTATTTCAGATGCTCATTATGGAAAACCTTAAGAAAAACTTAAGGGAGAGTTGTTAAAGAAAATACATTCACACTAATATTAAAGACATACAAGATGCACTGAGACACTGACAGATAATAGTTCAAAAACTTTGCATTAAGAAGGAGGAAATAATATTGTGAGTAGGAGGATCAGAATGACATGTTGCCAGGCTTTGAATTTCATTTTCATATCTTCCCCACCTCCTTCTCCCCGAGTGCAAAACAAAAAAATAATAATGTTTACAATTCAGTGAACGACTTTAATGAAAGTCTGGCCACTGCACTGTACTATAAAGATCACTGCATGCATACCTTTTCCTCTGAGTGCCACTGCTGACCAGTAAGTTTGGTTGCTGTGGGCCCTGACTATGCAGGAGGAAAGTGTCTATGGTTGGCACGGTGGCTGATGCCTCCTCACTTACTTTAGGGCTGCCGATCTTGCTCTTTCCAAGCTTGCCTTTGCTGCGTCGGGACTGCTCATGGTCAAATTCTAAATCCTCCAGTCGCTGGGTAAGGGCAAGTTTTTGTTGGATAGCCATGCGCAACAGAGAGTTTAGTGTCTTCTTCTCATCCTCTGCAGCTGCTAGCTGCCTTTGCATCTCATCCAGCTGCGTGACGTATTCATCACACCTGGGAAAACAAACAAGGCAGAAAACTGGGGAACTGGTCCAAGAACCAACTTTACCAGTGATCGTATTACCGGGCCTCAGTTGCAGGCATAGATTTAGATCCAAGCTTTTGCTGAACCTAATCCTGCAAGCAGATAGCCTGAAAACTTCTCTTCCCACTTCGAACGAATACCTACTTGGATCTGAATGCTGAAACTTCCTATTGAGTAGTATAACTTATGTCTAGAATATCAGAGTATTCTATGACTATAACATGTTTCTAATGCACATAACTAGCAAATGGAGGATAGGCTTGGGATTATCCCCAGCTTAACCCATAAATAACATCTTGGAGGGCTGGTTCAGCTAGTAACTCACCATAGATACAGACGTCTACTTATTAGATAGTAGTATTTTCCATACATACTAATATCTACTACATAAACAAAATATTACCCAAAAATGATGAAAAAAGACTAAGTATCTTGTACACTTGACAGATCAGATTTTGTGAAATTAGAAACCTTCATTTGTTTGCCATTGTTAATCGGTTAATGCAGTAATATTCAGGAAGCCCCACACTTGGAATGAGCCTTCTGGAGGTGTGCTCAGATATCAGTTGTCATGGCCACTTACCCCTTTTTAACCCTCAGCCTCTCTTATCTGCATGAAAAACTTTTCATTCTTTTTCATTAGCTTTAGATCTCTGAGACAGATTTTGAAGTAAAACCACCTTTCTGATACGAGTCTGTTAGCATTTAAGATCAAATCCAATTTAGTCTTGCTTTTTAAAAATGATTCAATTAAGTTAACGTGAAGAGCAAGGCATTTCAGAATTTCTTAGTCAATTTTTGGAGTGAAATAGTTTTGGTTTATTAAAAATAGAACCATTTAACGAGTAACAACCAAGAGTGATAAATGTATACCATCAGTGAAATGATTCATGGCTAGCAGCACTATCTAACCATAAGACATTTGTGGCAACATCTAACATTTTTTCACATTAAATAATACAGATTTCATTAAATCTCCTCCCCACATGTGATCTGTTTAAATCTAAGTAGATATGCTGCGTAATTACAATAGTGTAATGGATGATGATTTACTTTTATCAGTACCATTCTCAGAAAACAAGCAAAGAAAATAATTTTAGGTTTCCTTCTCCAAATGTGTGAAGCAATAAATTTTGAATTATTACAAACTGAGTGATGAAACTTGTTTGTAATTTTAATCTTCTCCTTCAGAAACAGAAATAAAGCATACTCAAAAATTCATACTTACTCTTCACTCACATACACACACATATATATATATTGCACTCTCCTTTTGAATAATTTAGGCACTTTAACTGGAAGCAAAATGACTCAGCCAGCCATAGTTTCAGCTACAGTTACAGTATCATCTTTCTCTACAGGACCTTAAAAAGCATAAGTCTGTATTTAAGCCCCGAGGAAGAGAGAGATTTCTGAAATATTCTTCAAGTCAACTTGCACCTATTTCTACTGCAAGTTATGAGATGTTTATTGATGTCTTAGCTAGTTTCTTTGATAGAGACATTAGAATAAGCCAGCATTCTAGAAATTAAAATGAATTCAATGAATTCGTTTGAAATAGAAAATGTCTGAGTTAACAGGGTTTTAAAGACTCATTCTTGTAAACAGATGGATCCTGTATCCACCTCCCACTTTTTCTCTCCTGCTCTCCTCTTGTCTAGAAGAGACTTCTTTTCAAATATGCTTGTATTGAAAATTAACAGTAAAAAGTAACATCTGCAGCAACACCTGTAGCACTGTGCCATTAAAGGAATGAACTGTCTTGCTTTAGTATGCCCATAAGCCAATTTTCTTTTTAGAAGAAGATTTTTTTACTTTTTTTCCTCAGGCCTTAAAATATGTTCTTGTATCTAGACATCTGCTTTGTAAAAAGAGCATAACTGAGCAGTTAAGAAACATAACCTCCTGAGGGTGGATACTACTAAACAAGGTTTAGACAAAAATGCTTTTCACTACCTGCTATGAACTCTAACAAGATAGGCTTAGAAATGCAGATATGCTACATGCTGTTAGCTGGCCTCACACTCAAAACAAAAACAATCTCATTAATACAACATTTTCCAACTGTTCTCACTAACTATATGCCCTTCCTAGAAGTCTCCCCACAATAGCAATCCAGCATTCTTGGCAGTTCACTGCAGTGTTTGGGTGGTTCCAGTCATCTGACCTCCACCACAACTCGAAGTTTCCTATTATTTTGCACAAACACATGGACCATTGTCTCTGTGTTTTGTTGCTCAAGCACATATATTTTTTGAGAAATAGTGTTCAGAAAGGCTAAGCCTAAATCAGTCAGATAAAGGCCATAATTAACTTTAGAAACTGCTGAATTAACAGCCTCAGATCTTGAAGTCTGCAGCAGCGAAGGTTATTCCATGTAGTGGGAGGTAGCCACTGCCTGCAGACATGGTCCTGTAATGAAATATTCCCTGATATATGCAAGTGAGGGATAAAAAGAAAAGTGTTTCCAATTAAAAAAGAAAAAAAGCTTTACACACATCCATATTGCCTTTTACCCATACATTTTATAAACATTGGTGAAGTCTCACAGCATACAGAGGAAGAAAAAGGCTAAGAGCTCTTAAGAGAGATGATTTCTGGCATGGTGTGGACCACTGCAGAACAAGCAGGGCTCCAGGATACACCAGAGCTCTCAATGGGTCTTTTAGAAGTGCTAGAGTAGTAGTTCATAACAGAAGTTAGGTTATATCCACCCGCATCAGAGCTCTGTCACAGTTTCTCCCTTGTCTCATGATGGGTGTAAGCTGCAAGTGACTAGTAAATTATCTTGTATGCTGGTCTTAAGTTTTATGCAGTGTCAAGATTTCACGTTTCTTCTTTCTCCTGTCTCAGAAAGGAAGAAGACAGATGCATAAGCCTGCTTATTTTGTATCCAAGAAGCTTACGTAGGATTTGTCCATATTTCTCTGTCATCTAGGAACGCAAACCAAATACCAGGTCAGGCCTAGGCATAATTTCGGTCACACAAATCATAGCGGAGCTTGAGCTAAACCCAGAGACATTGACAGTGAGAAATCCTGGCTCTACCACATAAGCATAATTCTTTTCTGCTCATAAATGTTTTCTCATCCAGGATAGCTCCGGGATCTGTCTGTACTTCTTAGTCCATGACTTCAGCACAAATTTTCTTTAAGTATTAATCATAACAAAACATCTTGGTGGATACAGAATAAAATCAGTACATGTAGTGTCAGGAGGATGGCAATATCTTGAGAAATATTTCTCTACTTTTGAATATCTATTTAGCTTAGGAAAATAAAAAGTATGCAGGGAATCAGTAAAACTAGCTTTCTGAATTCCTTCAGGATCCTTCTGTAGAAGCAGTTGTTTCTCTCCTTCAGCATGAGACATTTCATCCCTTCCCCTCTCAGCTCAACCCCTACTCTAGATGGCAAACCTAAAGTTTTAAAGAATCTGCTTTTCATTTGCCCTCTAGAGGAGCACTGGCTGTCAGTCTCACCACCGCACAGCTCACACCATGTCAGTGTCTCGGGGCTGGAGCAAGGGGCAGCAACAGTACGGGCAGGAAAGGCTCACACCATTTTTCTGCACTGGGAATATCAGAAGCAACACAGTAAATAAGTAGACAGAAGCTGTGAATCTGACGGGCACCACGTAGCCCTGGAATCAGGTGGGAATTTAAACTTTGCTCTGCTAACTCAATGCATCCCACCCACAAGCAGCCACAGAACATGACTTCTCAAGCAGAAGCTGCAGCAGCAGGTTTAATGCACCATTAAAACATACCAACAAAAGCGCTGCTATGGAAGAGTCCTCATCAGTGGTGTCTACCCCAAAAATTACCACAGATATAAAGACATTGACTTTAAAAAAGCAAAACATTTAGGATGCTTGAAAATGAACAGTTAAGGTGTTTAACAATTAGCTGTTCTTCACATCTGGCAGATAAATTTCATCACTCCAGTTAATTCCAACATTCTGACCTTCTCCAGCTCTCTAAACTTTCCAGACAGATGATTAAAAGAGTCTAGAAAATGGAACCTCTCCAAAAGGGCTGGTGTAAAAATGGAGTGATTTTAAAAAAGCAGCTGTATCAAGGGTTTGATAACAGTAAGAAGTTTTTATACTTTTGTTTTATTTTTCTTTTGTGAGGTGTGTTTGGGGAAACAGGAGCTTGAACTGTGGTGAGAACATATTCTTGCAGGTCTAAAGTAAATTCAGAAAGGGATCGAGGCTAATGAAGAAGGAAGCTGTAGAGATCAGAACCACAGAGATTTTGGATTGGGAAACAAACAGTCCAGGAAAATAAAAAGAGCAAAAGAGATACAGGCTGGACAGAAGGACTTCTGAGGGGCAGAAGAGAAGATCTGAAGAAAGAAACAGGAATGGAAGGACACACAAGTGTCAAGGGAAAATCACAGAAAAAGGAAGGCTCTTGCTTTCTGCATAGGGAAGCTTTGCAGAAAATTGTTGTCTTCACTTTTCAGACTAGAAACACATGCGCTATGCTCTCCTTATAATGTGGCATGAGCTTTAACCAGTGCATATGATGAAGGATCCATACAGTTCATCACCAGAATGAACATCCATTTGAGAGTCAAGTGAACAGAAAAGAATGGGTTATGAAAAAGGACATTGCTCAATCAAGCAGCATGTAAAATCATTTTGAGACCTATAAAACAACTCTACTTTTAGAGAGATATTCTCCCTATAGTACAAATTCAGGAGTAGTATCATGTGATGCAGGATTACCATGGAAATCACTGTTTTATTTAACAGAAGACTATATATATATATATATATATATACATATATATATATATATACTGAATGTTGCTATTGTATCAAATATTACTGCATGGAGAATCTCACGTTCTTCTATTTCCAAACAGGTTTCTCTTCTTGAACAGACATTTATGGCATATTGTCTCTTTATCAATTAAACAAAAGCTATTCCAAATGAAGTACACAGAATGAGTCAATGATTTGAACATTTAGGAAAATTGATTTAATTATGAAGGTCATTAAATTCCAGGGTAGGGAAGGAAAAGCAATATTCTACAACAGAAAAATCTATAGAAGCCCACTGATATGCAAGATGTTGCAGTGAGTGACTTTTAATCACTGTCCCTTCAAGATACTGGTCAAAACGTATGACCTCAAGGAATACATCCATAGGTTCTGCAGTGAGTTTTTAATCACAACTGCATGGCATTTACCAACAGCAGTTGATGCTCTGGGTGGGGTTTATCTCTACTAATATTAGACATTTACAAAGTGGAAATTGGTAACTCAGCAAGCGACACAGATTCCTTTTATAGATGTAGAAGAGACACGTTTCATTGCATCCTACACAAGATATCTATAATAGGCATCTAAACAAATGGCACCCTTTAAGCTTAATTCTCGCAGAAAAGATGCTGCTGCCTCCCACCGGCTGTAGGGCATGCCTTAAATCCAGCAGAAGTGTGCACGTTGGATGCATGAATACAGAAAAGAGCATTTAGTACACCAACCTAATAATCTCTTCAGGTACCAGCTTCTAAATCTTTGCAAACTTGTTTTACCTCGCAGGCTGATGATTCAGGCTCCACACAAGACCCTTGTTTGCTTTATGCTCATGATTCCACACCTCTCTTCGGGAGTTAGTAGCCCTCCAGGTAGCATTATAGAGTTAGTACATTCATTTATCTCCTGGAGTAATGAGCTTGTAAACAAAGACCACCACGTGCATTTCTAAAACACACACAGAAGTTTGCTTTCCTGAAGAAAATCTCTAGATGGCAATGAAATGAATGGAGCTACCTTGGTTCACACCACCTGATGATTTGGTTCTTCATTTCCATTATGGCACTACACGTACTCTTCCAACGATGAACCTATGATGAATTTGTACACAGCACCAAAGTCACAGAATGTAAATGGCCCCTTCTCCATCCTTCCCACCTCTCAGCTGCTGCTGCTACCATGACTAAGCAACAAAAGACTGAAGAAGGCTGGAAGAGGTGAAATGGCACCCATATAGTGCAGGGAGCACGGGGGAGATGTTGGCATGAGGCATGAAGAAGTTTTATTGCTTACGGACTAAAGCACAAGCAAGAAATCTTCATTGTGTTTGATCACAAACGGGAAGCGGGGGGGGGGGGGGGGGGGAAGAAAGCATGATATAATAGAAAAAAATGTTTTCTTTGCTAATTTGGGTGGTAAGAATTTATTGATGGAAGCACTGGATCTTCAAAAACAAAATATTTGTAGCTAACTTTTTGAAAAGCACCTAAAACCAAAAGCTCTTCTAAGGACGTATGGGTGAAGGAAAGAAGAGAAATGATTAATAACTGTCCTGTCAGGAGGAACTGTACTACAGAAGGTAAGTGAAACCTTTATCCTGTGTAGAAGTTAATAAATTTGATATTACAGCTGGAGAAAGTAAGAATTCATGTTGGAATGTGAAATTGCAGTGACCTCACAATTATTAGTGCTGGATTACAGCACAGGCCGGTTGATGAAATAGATTTTTCCAGTGGTAAGTACTAAATCTCACGATAATGAAACCATAAGATTCTGAAGATCTTCATTAACCATACGACAGCTTTATGTGACAGAATCACTGCGTACTTCTGAATGTGAATATCAGCCACATAAATCTCCTATTTGATTTTCACTTAAAAAAGCCCTATAAATGCAAATAGACTGACGGTTGATATTGGCATTTATAACACTTTACTCAAGGTTGTATTGACATTGCTATTCTCCAGCATTATTTTCCAAGACATGCATCCCAGTAGCACTTGAAAGCTTGCAAGTTTTGCAAGCACACACTGTAAGACTCGTTCACCTTCATCCAGCAAACCCCTGACCTTGCACAAAATAATTTCTGTCCCTCCTCCTAAGTACCCAACATACACAGGTATGTCTGTTCTCGCTTAGCACACTTATTTACTTTTACAGTGTTGAGTCAGACAGTGAAATCATTTCCCTTACCTGGTTGCAAACATTGCTCTCAAGGATGAGAAGGTTGCTGCATCTTCCTTCAAAGCCTTTAGTTCATTTCGTAGCTTGGTCATGGTTTCAGTCACCATTGCTTTTTCATTTTCGTACTTATTCTTCAAATTGGCTAATGCCACTTCAGCTGTCTGAAAACACAGACAAGGATATTTGCTTATGACAGAGATATCTGATAACAGCTCAGATGCCATGTTTGATTTTACTTTATATTTCCTTCTCCATTCATACAGCAAAATAAGGTTAGACCTGCACCGTGCCCTTTAATGTCATCTTTTAAGTTGTACTTCATAAAGCCAGGAAAAGGAGAAAGCAGTTCAAAGGACAAAGCCAATTATAATGCACTGGCTACAACTCAGCACCTTAAAAAGGCAAATGAGCAAGTTACTACAGCTTAAGGAGTTGCTACCACATCCTTGAGCCACAAGGTGCATCTCTGACCACTTTGCAAACGGGACACATGGCACATTAGACTCAGCCTTGGTAGCTGCAGGCTGAACCAACTTGGTTTTCCTCATGCTTTCTGCCATGGCTTTCCTTGCATGAGGTGATTGCTAGGATGTGACAGCTGGTTTTCACATCTGAGCACTGGCAGTACCTACTGTTGTGCAAAACTACATTATTCTGTCAGCTTTAATTACTACAAAAAAGAACAAAGAAAGCGTAAATTACAATTTTCACTTAAAAGGAAAGCAAGGCTTTGTAGCCACCTATTTCTTTATTTCTCTGCTTCCTTCTTTCTTTTATTTTGTCCATTTCCTCCACTAGATGTCTTTAATTTCCTGACCATATAATTACATTTTAGTAATTACATTTGTCTTATTTTTGCAAAAGTAGAATCTTTTGTTGTAGTTATGAAATTTAGTATCATTTTTAGTTTATTCAAAATACATACTGTTATAGAGGCTTTACACCTACTGCTGCTATGACATTTTAAATTATTGCCGTTTAAATACCTGAAGAAAAAATGTTTCCTTTTGCATTTACCTAGAGTGGGGGGCTATTATTTTTTCACTTCATTTAGTGCAGAATAAGTTGTAGCATTTCATATCAGCAATCAAGTTCCCCTGTTGATCTTGTGGTTTCTTGAACCATCATCAGGGAAAGGGATTGTGGAAAAACATTATTTCAAAGATGCCAGCAAGGGGATGCTAATGACCAAACTTGGAAACTGATTTTAAACTCAGTTTTCTGAATCTTGCTAGATTTGTCACTGACAATGCCTCTTAAGAAAAGGACATTATTAACATCTCCTACTAAAACACAGCTCTATTCATTTGTGCCTGGGGAAATAGCAGTTACAAATGGCCACATTAAAATAAATTTTCCTTTTTTTTTTCCAATTATATATCCAGCAATAAAGTTTTCTCTACTTTCACACTAGTTTACATTGAGAAATTTTTTAAAATTGTTAATAACTACCTGAAATTTTAAATAGATTTTTTTTTTCATGTCAAACTTGAAACACATCAGCAACACATTGTAAAACAAAACAAAACAAAAGCCACTTAGGGTTTTTGGCAGCCCTGATGACATATGCTTTGGTATAATGTAGGATGGTAGACACCATCCTACGCCTTAGCAGGAAAAAACAGAAATCATCACTTTCTATGTTTCCAACCACGAGCAAAAATTAACACATAAATTAACATGGAGAAGAAAGATTAATTATGTTTAACAAAGACACATTTTTGAAAAGAAATCTAGAACATAGTGAGTCAGCGGACAAATTCCTTCTTAACAGGTATGATTAAATTAGATTAATTTAAGAATTTTCAGGTCACTAATGAGGCAGAAGTGATTTATGAGAGCAGAGCTAGGCTCTATTGCTTAAACTGGGTTCTGCTTTGGCCCAAAGCAAGAATTCAGATGTCTTTGCTCTGCAAGAGGAGTCCAGCCCACTGTCTCTTAACTATGGCAGTTCAAATACAGAATTCACCTATTCAAGATTTTTCCTTTGTTTAGGAATAAAAATGAGTTAAAGAAATGTGCTGTGCCACTTAATGCTAGACTTATAAAAAATAAATTAATTGTTTCAGTACTGGAAGCATACATATTCCCTGTAAGCCCAGTAGTTTACACACAGGGGAACTGTGTACAAGGACTAGAGCTAAATAGTTAACAGGAATCAATGCCCTTTCCTCTTGCCCCTCCAGTTATTCTTCATAACCAAAATTCTCTGTCTCAACAGAAACCAAAGGGGAAAATGTCATTCTGCAGAAATTCATGAGGATCACCTCCTATGCAGAAACTCAATATTCATGTTCTGGCTGGTTGTGCTGATCTAGCAAAACAAAGTTTCAGTGCCTGCAGTTCAACTGGCCTGTTTGCTCCGGCCATTTCTGCACTACCAGAGAAGCGTGCTGGAAAGCATTAAGTATTATAGCTCAAGACAAGGCATCACTTTATCATTGCCTTGTTTTCTGAAGAATTTAGAAAAACGTAATCTTGGTATTCTGAAGTAGGAAAGGATAACACTAATTAATTACTTCTACTTTTCCCATAGACAATCAACAATTTTCTACCCAGTAGGTTTTATGTAGCCACAGCTGAAATTTATTTTCCAGGTATGGTAGAACCATGAGGAAGTGTGTTTTTCCATCACCAATGCCTTAATTTGTTTTATAAGAAAAATTGAAGATACGTAGAATATAACAAAATATGCATTTTCTCATAAAACAACAAAGACTTCAACAGTACTTTCTCATTGTTAACCATCTTAATAGGTTCTTTATATATCCCTAACAAGCTTTTCAACATGTTCCTTTGCAGGCTGCCCAGGGTCTCCCTTCTGAAATTCTCCTAAGTGAAGAATCATGAGCACAAGTGCAGTATCAGCAAAGCAAAACTGAGCAAAATGTGTTTTTAATAGGCAAGACAAAGTAGGGGGGACAAATCAGGAGATGCTTCTGCTAGAAATGTGCAGACAGGCAACCACAGCCAGTGGAGCAGAAGGGCATTGCTTCAATGCGATGCTCAGCTTCCTCAATCAGTCCTTGTAAGAGCCAGCATGCACCGGTCTGTGCAGATGCTCATGTTACCCAGAGCTCATCAGTTTGGGACCTGGATGCTGACTGAGGCCGAGTGCTGTCAGACTCCTTGGCTCTGAGGATGTCGTTTTACAACTTAGCTAAATCAATCTATATTGGCTAGCTGCCACTGAAAGAATAATTACCCAGCCTTTCTCCATCCCTAACCTTTGCACACTGGATGGTTTTCTTCTGTGTTTACCACGAACTGGTCTGGGGAGCTGAACAGGCAGAAAATGAGCCTGAAGCACCCTGGAGCCAGGATGCATGATGAGGAGCATGGCTCAGGGTACAAGGGGTGGCTGGACCCTCTCTTGCAGAGTATCCACGTGTCTGGTCACCTCTGCTGCACTGCTAGGCTGTGCTGTGAGTACCATACCCAGGGAGAAGGCAGACTGAAGACACAGCTTCATGCTGTTCTTCCTCCAGCAGAAGCTATAGCCTAAATTATTTGTTTGTTCTTCCTCGTAGCCAATCTCCAAAATTGTGCCCACTGCACCATGTGTGTGGCTGTGCCTGGAACCAGCTCTGGGGATAATCTAGGGAGGGAGCAGAGAGCTCCAGCAAGTGGACTCCTGCCAGTGTGAAACACTAGTAAGGAAGAGAGCTAGGGCACACTGAGCTCATCACACCTGTTCCCCCAGAACACAATTGCAGAGTTTGGGCCTTCAGGAGTTGAGGTGAACACATACCCAAGGTGCTGCCAGAACTAATAAAGACCTTTTCGTGCCTCTCCTTATCCTTACAGAAGAGATCCATGCTCAAATCCAGCTTCCTAAAGGTTTCCCTCCTGAAATCCATGAACATACCTCATTTTCCCTATATAGATTTCATATTCCAGGAAGACTTTATATCTCATTTACTTTATATTAAGAGTAGAAGAAGCAAACCAAGTAAAAACAAAATGTTGCTGAAAGAATATTAAGTCCTGCTGTGGTATGTACAAAAAAGGAGATCAGCAGCTTGCCATTTTAGTGCAGAAACCACATGTGATAATGAATCTTTCCACCCAGCTTCAGTGTACAAATTCCACTGCGCTGTGTCTATATAACAACTGAGCTTTTGTTTACAGATCAGGTGCTGCACATGTGGTGTTACCCAGCCCAGTTATCTGAAGGACCTTTACCGATATCTCAGTTATGGAAGCTGCAGACACCATAGTTATTGCCAATAATATGGATGTGAAAGTCTTCCTTACTCATACAGCTCCTTCCCATTCAATTATTTACCTAGAAGAATGACTGATCATATTTCAGTCACAATTTCAGGATATTAAATTCCCCTCACAGGCAGGTTTTCTCTCTGTAAGTTATTAGAAACCAAAATCAAAACCATTACTGAACTGGTCCTAAAAGTTATTATATCATTAATTTGACATTACTTCACAATTTATGCTCCCTGTTAATCCTAATGTTACTTGGTTTTGCTCTACGGAACTGGTGCTGACACAGTAATTACAGCTACAAATAAACAGATACATAAATCAAGCTGAAGTAAGCAAGCAAGCTAGCAAGATTTATGTTGTGACTTGCTATCTTGAGCCATTGATTTGTTTAATAATCAATTTCCCTGGTCTTAGCTTTGTGGCTTCTTAGAGCAAATCATGTCCTCTTTTCCATCTTATAATGTTTGGTGTCTTCTATTTCTGGCCCAGCCTAATGCTAAAATGCTGATGTGAAAATATTACTAAAGAAAACACAGCTAGAATAAAAAGAAAGACTTTAGCATCAGATATTGTCAAATGCAGAAAGCTAGGCAACAGCTTATCAGGTTCAAACAGAAATTTATTGCATGTTGTTAGAGATTTAAAAGCTGTAACTGCACTGCCAGAGTGCCCAGCCCACTGCAACAGAAGGAGCAAGAAACAGAGATTCCTTCAGTGCTTTCCTGCAGTCAGGTAATTTCCTGTAGTCAGGCAATTTCCTCTTAGGAGAACTGAACACAGTTCAAGTTTGTTCTTTTTTTTTTTTCTTCCAGTGAGCCATCTGTCCCTGTACCTGGGTAACAGAGGATGTTAGCACACTGCAATGAAATGTATGGCCAGGAAAGCTGTACATTTTTAATGGAATGTTGCAATACTTCTGATGGTCACTAGATAGCACCAGTGCTTCCCCAATAAAGGGCGTAACTCCATTACTGAAATACAGCCCCAAATACCCAGGGCCTGGCTGCTGATCTGCCCCCAGGATCTGAACGTTGGGATGCTCTAGAAAGACCAGTTCCTGTCATTTTTTTCCAGTGCATTCGATTGTGCTAATTTTGCCTCCCAAAATTATTCAAAAAATAAAAAATAAAAATAACAATCACCTTAAGTATCTCACAGCACGATGTACAGGATGAAAAGACATCACTGCATGTCAACATGCAGTCTTCAACATGCATGCTTCATTAGGGCTCAAAAGATGTTTTTAATAAATTGCAATACAAACTTTTGTGGATTTAGAGAAAATGAAAAAACCTAAATCAGATGTCCTCTGTAGGCTTGTCTAAATTGAACCCACAGAGGAAAATATCCCCAACCTTTTGCTGCTTAGAAACTTATTATTTTGGAGAGGAAGAACTCAAGGGGATAAATCTTGACTCATGTTTTCTGAACATGAGATGTGCTTTTGGTTGCTTTTTGTTCTTGGGAAACACTCATTGCCAGAGGCTGGCAGTACTGCTACACCACAATTAACTGAACCCCCATCTCTCTAACTTTAAATTTCTTCACCCCTTTTATATTATTATGCCTTTTAACTTAAAAGTTTGAGGATACTGTTATTTGGTTTGCATTACAAGAATTGATACCCAGTTGAATAGCTACCAACATTTATGCTGTTACCCAACAAAGAAAAGTTTAGCTCATAGCACCTTCTTACTCAGCAAATCTATCTTTCCCATTTCAGTGAGCACACTTCAGGATGATGTGTTACTTCTGACAGTAATTAAAACAAACAAACAAACAAACAAAGATTTAGAAAGACTGAGCTAGTTTAAAATAAATGATAGGTCTATGCTACTGTAAAAAAAAAATCTTTGTTTTGGTATCTAAAGATGTACTTCAATTACATCTTAATTACATGGAAAATCCTCATGTAATTGCTCAGAGCTATTATTACTTAGCTAAGGATGGTACTTAATTACTCCAATTAATATTTAGGGGAGCATGGTATAAATGACTCAATGTATACTGAAATACAGATGCAATTTAAAAATCCCCAGTACCTAGAAATACAGTTGCAGATCCAATCATCAATTAAATTTCAGACTTTAACTTCATATTAATCAACTTCTGAGAATTTTAACAGTGAAATCCTATCACCGTCATCAGAGAATAGGATCCCAAGCTATTAACCAGGATTTATGCCCCCATGTGGTTATTACTACACATCTTTAAGATGAGAAAAGTCCTGGGCAATCTGGACAGAGACTCTGTCCCTGCAGTGTCTTGCATTCACTTAATTCTGTGCATAAGAAGACTGTCTGAAATAAATAAAACTGTTTGCATGTTCAAATTTAACTTCTTAAAATTATTTGCAGACCCAGAATCTATCAGATACAAGGGGCTTGGGAATATATACCATGCAAAAATATTGTGAGTATTCTTGAAAAACACACCATTATGCAGTACTCTTTTGGTATTTAATATAGAATTCCGCAATTCTCAGCCTATTTACGTCGGTATAACATCAAAAATAAAGTGGGTTTGATGAGTTGATAGTAAGACCCTGATAATTACAGGCCTGTCAGTTTCACTCCACTGCCTGGCAAAATTATGGAGAAAATTATTCTGGTAGTTATTGAAAAACACATGAAGGACAATGTGGTCACTGGCCACAGCCAAGGCAGGTTCATGAGGGTAAGGTCCTGCTTAATGAACTTGATTTCCTTTTATGACAAGGTCACCCATCTAGTTGACCAAGGGAAGCCGGTTTATGTAACCTTTTTGGATTCCAATAAAGCTTTTGATACTGTTTCTCACAGTATCCTTCTGGACAAAATGTCCAGCATACAGCTAGATAAAAACATAATGTGATAGGTGAACAATTGGCTGATGGATCAGGCTCGAAGAGTTATTAAGTAAATGGGGTTACATCAGACTGGTGGCCGGTCGCTAGTGGGGTCCCACAGGGCTCCATTTGGGGGCCAGTTCTCTGTCATGTTTTCATAAATGAGTTGGATGTAGGACTAGAAGGTGTAATGAGTAAGTTTCCAGATGATACTAAGTTGGGAGGAGCTGTTGACTACATCAAGGGTAGAGAGGCCTTGCAGAGAGATTTGGACAAACTAGAGAGCTGGGCAATCACCAACAATATGAAGTTTAACAAGAGCAACTGCCAGCGTCTGCACCTGGGAAGAGGCAACCCTGGGTATACGTACAGACTGGGGGATGAGAGGCTGGAGAGCACTCCTGCAAAAAAGGGATCTGAGGGGTGTGATTGATGGCACTGAATGTGAGTCAGCAGTGTGCCATGGCAGCCAGGAGGGCCAAGAACACCCTGGGGTGAATCAGGCACTGATGGCTGGTTAAGGAAAGGATTGTCCCAGTCTACTCTGGAGCTTTCGAGGCCTCACTCTGAGTACAGTTTATAGTCTGGGGCATCAAAATATAAGAAGGTCATAAAACTATTGGTGTCCAAAGGAGAGTTACAAAGATGGTGAGGGGTCTGGAGGGCAAGACATATGAAGAGTGGCTAAGGTCCCTTGGTTTGCTCAGCCCAGAGCAGAGCAGGCTGAGGGGAGGCCTCATGGTGGCCTGCAGCTTCCTCACGAGGGGAGCGGAGGGGCAGGCGCTGAGCTCTGCTCTCTGGGGACAGCGACAGGACCCGAGGGAACGGCATGGAGCTGGGACAGGGGAGGGTCAGGCTGGGGGTTAGGGAAAGGGTCTGCACCCAGAGGGTGGTCGGGCACTGGGACAGGCTCCCCAGGGCACTGGTCACAGCCCCAGGCTGCCAGAGTTCAGGAAGCATTTGGACAACGCTCTCAGACACACGGTTTGGTTTTTGGGGGGTCCTGTGTGGAGCCAGGAGTTGGACTCAGTGATCCTTGTGGGCCCCTTCCAACTCAGGATGCTGTATGATTCTATGATTTTTAAGCTGTTTGCTTTTTCAAAATACTCATTTGAAATTTTTTATTCTTGTAAAATATAACTTTATAATGAATCTGTCTCAAAAAAAATGCAGTTACTGTTTCAGGTTGCTTTATCATATAGTGATGTTGTCCCTTTTCTTAAAAACAAACCAAAAAAATTATAATCTAAAGGATAAAAAATGTTGCAACAGCAGGAAAAGTTATAAGAATAAAAAAATAATAATTTAAAAAAAAATCCAACGACCTGTAAATAAAATAACTCATCATTTCACCTGGTGTTTTATCACAAAAATGCCCTGCTCTATATAGTCCAAGGTGACTGTTTGCACTCTCACACCTGCCGTTCTCTTCAAGAGGTGTGCTTTAGCTTTCTGTTTTTTAAATTAATTTCCTTAAAGTTGCTGTGGTGCTTGACTGTAGTGGATCCCTCCCTGCCCCTCTGCTTTTCCCTCACTCTCTCTGCTGCCTGAGCCCTTGCTGAACGGTGTGTGCTGGAAAAAGCAGAGCTGGAGAGCTTAGAGAGGAGGTGGGGTGGGAGGGAAGAAAGGCCTGTCCTCACTGTGATTGAGAGGCTCAGTAAAATCTCTCCCCCTGAAATACTGATGGATAAGCTTGCAAGTGACCTGTATAAATAACAGGCACTCCCAGACGACTCTTTTTGGCACCTTACCTGCTTGTTGGCTTTCAGGACTGCTCTCAGGGTTGCTATCTGCTCCCGCTTGGTACTCAGGAGGGATTTCAGCTTCAGTATCTCTTCCATTAAGGCCTCCTTGTCTTTGTCAATCATGGGCGCCAGCTCCCGAGCTGCAGCACGCTGGCGCGACAGCTGCAGTGACCGATCTACAGCCTTCTGCAAGTGCTTGATTTGGTCCCTTATTATGGCATTGAGGTTGTAGATGTTCATCGGCTCTTTGCGAATGTCACTGGTATCAGAGACAGGGGAGGAAGGAGGGGCTGTGATGACGGGGGAAATTGTAGGTGTTTTAGTTGGGCTCTGCTCCTTGCCAGGCTCCACGGCCTCTTTTGTCACCTGCTCGGTTGGGGTCCTGGCTTCTACGGGTGATGCCATTCCCCTTCTGGCAAGTCGCGGGGAAAGGAGACCTCGAGGGTCATCTGGTCCTTTCAGGCTGCCGCTCCGGGTGACTCTGCTTTGCCTGTAATAGTCCAACATAACCCTGTTTGGTGTCTCGTTGTTGCACAGGCAGACATGATGGTAGAGCTGAGCCAGTTCCTCACTAAACGTCACCAGCTCATCCTGGGCGGTGTTGAGGGTATTGTGGTTTTCATTCGCTATGCTTGTCATCCTTTGTAATTCCTTTTCCATGTGGACCATTTTTTCCTGGCTTTCCTTGGTTGACTTCTCCAGGGTTGTCACCTGTTCATCATATGTCTGGATTCTGCTCTCATACTTCGCCTTCTCTTCAGTGTAGTTTTCCACGTATTTATTGTATTTCTCCTTTAAGGCTTTGATTTCTGCTTTAAGGTCTATCACCTCTGTAACAGCTACTTTGTATTTACATTCTAGAATCTCCAAGCCATTGATGTCCACTTCATAGTCATGTGCTTCCTCGCCAGGATCTCGGCCCTTCTCACTGTCATGCTCTGCTTTTAGCTCCTTGTTGCTTTGCAGCCCCCTCATGGCGTTGACGTGTTCCGTGAGCCTGTGGACTCGCTCATGTTGCTCAGTCAGGGCTCCCTTCGTGTGCTCCAGCTGCGTCTGAGACTCTTGTAGGTTGGCCAGGAGAATGGCCTTCTCTCTCTCCACCTGCAACAGAGTCAAAGTTAGACACCTGGCATCTGATCCTACCCGTGCTTTTCTGTTGAACACCTAACTCTGCCAATCATGTTCACCACTTCCACTCCCCCACTCTGCATATGCAACCTGAGGGCTTCCAAAAGATTCTACCCATATACCCCTAAACCATGAAATTAAGTCAAAGAGATATGTGCAACTTGTAGAGGATTATGAAGTCCCAACTTCTGCTGCCATATGCAGTATCTCACACATTGCCCACTGAAGAATTAGTGCCCAAGCACTAAGTGCATAGTTAGCTAGCGTGATGATACTGGATTTATCAAGACATATGTTCCCTGAATTTTATAGGCATAACTGCATCACTGTCAACTATAACATGTTACACTGATACATACATATTTCCCAGTGGAGTTTAAATTCACATTTCCTGTGAATAGCTTTACCATCCTCCACAATTTTTATTTATATCTTTGGACTGTTGCGAATTTTCATAAAGAGGGGCTTGATTACTGAACGCAAATACAGTAAACAAATGGCTGTGTACATTTCCACAGATTAGATCAAATAACCCACCATCTGTGAATACAACACAGATCAGGAGCCTGAGCACATGCAGCTCCTAGGAAGCCCCTTCCCCAGCACTTCAAGGAAAGCAAAATCCATCCTTTTAAGAATAATGCAGAAAAAGTGGAATTTGCAGTATAATTAACAAACCGCTGGTTCTGACCTATTAAGTTCCTTTCTGAATAGCCAGAGAAAGGTGGATGTTGAAAAGTGGAAGAGGTCCTAGAGGACTCTTCTTGATGTTTTAAAGCACAGCATCTTAAAGCAAGCGAACAAGAAAAATCTATCTGCTCAGATATTCACTGCTCATAACACCCCTGAATGATTCTCATTTCAAATTTTAGTGTAATGTTCCAACTTTTTTCTTCTTTGCCTTCATCCTGTTCTGAGCTGTGAATTGGGAAGCAGAGGAAGGCACAGGGACATGGCATGATTCTCGCTCTCATGGCCTTTGCAGCAGGACCTGGAGCCTATCAGGCTGACTGCTCTTACTCTCCCTCTGCTGCAGTATCTCAGCCCAGTATTTACACGTGCAAAGACATCATGTTCCACACTCCCACTGTGCATGGCTGAATTACTAATTCAGAGAATTCAAAGCTGTCAGTTCTGAAAGACCCTTCAAAAAAGCATTGCCTTCCCTATCAGCATCCCCCCAGGTAGTGTTTGGAAGAGTCAAAGCAGCCACCATGAAACTCACTGATGGAAAAGAAAAGCCTTTTAGAGACTTTGAGCTTATTAATGTTGTCTCACAAAATGTTTGAAGCAGTGGTTCAGACTCCTGTTGTCTCATAATGGGGCTTCTGAGCAGTAGCTGCTGCTCAGAAATAAAGGTTACTAAGGCATATGATGATCCTCCGGCTTTACAGAAAGGCTTTCAAAACATTGCCTCAATTACAACTTGCAGTCGATTGCAGGCAAAGACCGTAAGATTAAAAACAGAAGCCATGTTAAAAACATCTAAATAGTCGGCCTAGTTTTCTTGTGTGCAGGTGACTGATGACTCAAGAAAAAAAAAAAAAATCATCATTATTTTATGACCCAAGAAGAATCTGTCTCCTTAAATATAGGAAGCTCCATTTAGGCACTACATAGCCTGTGCTGTAATGCAGAAGAGGACAGCTGAATGAAATGAGTACACTGGTACAACTGTTCCCCAATTGCCATCCCAGTCTGCCTTTAGCCTGTCGTGCAGCTCACCACCGGTGTCATCCCGCTCTTGTTGAGCATCTGGTTTACTGAGAGAAAACACAAAACAGCACAATCCTCCCTCCCACCAAGCCACCTTCTTAAACGGTGATGGCTCTGTGCAGATTTCCCTGCCAGGCCTATCCTGGGGACCAACACAGAGCTACCAGCAAAAGCATTTTCATTATCTTCCCTACGAATTTTCCACTGGGTAGCCTGCCTGAGGTCTGCTCTCCCTGGCAGCTCTCAGCTGAACTCTAGTTGCTACCACCTGGCACAGCAGGCTGAAGTGTTAATTACATTACCCTCACCAGCTAATGGAGGTATTTATTCCTTCAGCCTGGTAAGGTGAAATACATGTGAGCTTCTGGTAATTTAAAGGACCATCTCGCCTTATGGTGAGAAGCGTGGATAATGATGCACACACCAAAGACAGTTGGCTTTTTAAAATATATGTGCCCACATGTGTGGGTATGTTCACATGGAAGCAGGCAATTAACAGTGGATTCCACCAGTGTAAAAATTAAAAGCCAAAGAGTTTTTCCTTACATTAAAAACAAAAAGATGACTTGGTGCTAAAGAAGTACTGTGTTTCAGTGTCTGCTTAAATTTATCAGACAGAATCCTACCAGATTATTGACCTTAGCTGTCATATTCTATAATGAAGAAAAACTGCAACAGAGCTAATAGGGATCTTTACGATCATTTTTCTGCTGAACATAAATGGGGTCTGGAAATAAATACTTCTCTCAAACAGAAAGGATTATTTCTAGAGAAAACATTCAAATTTAAAGCCCATACACCATCTTGTACAGTAGGTAAAATGAAATACATGGATCTACTGAATTTCACTCATTCTAGTCCAGTAATTATGGATGACATTAATCCACTTCTGTTTGAAGATAAATACGTGCTCCTACTTCCAAGGATAAAAAATGAAGCTCCAACTGAGCCCACAGTGCACCTTCTGAATATTAACAGCTCTGCTGTTTCTAAGGACAGTAGTTATATTTATTGTTCTAGACAACAGTCTTTTATTCCACATAGAACAAACGTTTGGGAATAGGCTGCTCTTCTTCCATCTGTTTTTATGATGAAATTAGTAGCTGTGGAAAGGATCCTTGTCATTATCTTAAAATGAAAATAAAAGCAATTCAATAGTATTTGTACCCATTTTGAAGGGTATCCTTCCTTCCTTTCAAAGATTTCAGTTTGAGAAGTTTTCCTCCCCAATTTATTTTATAGTTTGCACTTATGGAAGCCAATTATAGCATTGCTATTTCATTCTTTTTTCTTTTTTTTTCCCCTTTTTTTTTTTTTTAACATAACATGAGAATATCAGTGAACAATTCCTGGTGAGACTGGAATAAATGAAAAGGAGAACTCCTCAGACACATCATTTTTGTCAGAGAGTAACAGGCAGTTAGAGGAGTGTCAGAATCTGGGCTGACTGACACTTTCTTTTTTAAAAGAAAGCTTAATCTAAGTTTTATAATGTTGGCCTTGGGAATAGGGAAAGCAGCAGGAAGAGAGGAGTCCTAGGCTTTAAAACTGGGATGGATAATTCTTCCCACTGTACAAGAAATGTGAAAGCAGAACAGAAAGCCTTGAGCAAATGGAATATGAGAATTCTCATCAAAACATTTGTTACCTAGTGGATTTAAAAGATGGGAAGTGGTCACTTGCAGTTGAACCTCTTCTAGGGACCAGCACAGATCACAGAGCATTAGCATCCCAAAGTTGAAAAAGGATCTTTTATCTGTCATGCTAACTTTTTTGGTGCAGACTTCTTTTTGAGATTGAATACTAAAAAAACTAGCCACACACATGCACAAAATGGCAAATCCAAAGTTTGATTCTCTCAAAAAAGAAGCCCACTGTCCTATAGACATGAAAATGCTTCCTAAAGAGAAGGTCAGTTCCTTCAGCAGCTCTGTCATTGTAGAAACCTCTTCTGAGTAAAGAAGAGGAACATGTACCAAATACTGAGATATGACTGTATGAACACCACATGGCAAAGACACTGCTGAGGAGAAAAAATCCAATTTTGCTGAAGAATTACCTTTTGTCAGCTTGAACCCAATTAAATCTCCCTCTTACCATGAGGAAAAACTTTTGATGGAATTTTTCACAGTTAATTCATGTGACCCAAGGTGAGCTGATACAATGAAACAGAGAAGATGATTGCTTTAAAAAGAGTACACATCAGCAGTTCGTAGTAAGCCTTTCCAGTATCTAAAGAAATCAGGTTTCCAGCTAGGTATAGTCTCCCTTTTTCAAACCTTTTAACATCACTAGAATACTAAACAACAATGGAGGCTATTTCCATGAGCTGCTGAGGCCCAAAGAAGCCACTGTGACCAAAAAATGGTTAGATTTATCTTCTAGGGTCCTTCTAGAGTCCTAGGATGGACAGCTAGTGGCTAGTGACTGTCAGAAGTCTGACTCCTTGTTTAAGAAGTGTAAAAGTAGTAATGTTAAAATCAGAGATGATAAAAATGCAATATCTTGCAATATCTTTCAAGTAGAAGTTTCCTGATTCAACAAGTTCAATATTGAATAAAATCAAGAAAAGACTTAGCCAAACAACCTTGTTTTTTAATTTCCAAACAGCTTTCACTTCATATTTCTATTACACTTCATTGTAAATTATGCTTGAAAACAGTTAAACTGTATATTAAAATATGAACATATCAAAGCATGTTTTTTCTGAAGTTGGGTATTTTTTCTTAACATTGTATTTCTGAATAAAATCACAACTTGCACTTAATATGTATGTAGAAGCAAAATATACATGCTGTTTCTATTTTAATACTGGAAGAGTCTCTATCAGAATTTTTCACAGAAATAAAATTGCAAATTTCAAGCTTTTCTGGTTAAAATATGTATATTCTGCATCAAAGGTAACTTCACTAGATGCCATTGACATTTTCCTTGTTGTAGCTCAGATCAAAACTTCCCACGGTGAGTTTGGTGATTAAGTAAATAAAACAATTAACACTTCAGCAAATACAGGACAAACTCATAGAGATTTGTTGTTCTCCAGCAAGAGCTGAAAATTGGGTTTGCTCGACTTTACCTCCAAATCACACTGTAAGCAGATCTTACTTTAGGAGAGACCCTCTTTGTCAGCCCACAGCTAGAAAATGCTGGATGTTTCTTTGAAGGTACCAAAACCTTTCAAGCTCTTTTGGCAGAGCAGATGCTCAACAGCTTGGACAGAGGGACCCCTTCACTGTGTTGCACTGTACCCCTTTCTAAGATAATGTCAGCTCTGGGCTATCAGCTTGATATTTAATTTGTATCACACCCCAAGCTCCTATTCTGGTTATGCCTGGGCTGAGCCTGGATAAATCGAAAATAAATGATCAACATTCACTAACCTACGCATCTGCTGGGACTCCCCACATGGACAAGGCATGACACCTCAGATGCTCTGTGAGTGCACAGGTATTAAGAGGAATGCTTCTCTCCTTTTGTTCTCTCCTGATTGCATGCTAAGTTTAATGGCAAAAAACCCTCTGACTTGCAAAGATCATAATCAAATCCATTCGTATTTCACTTTTTTTTTTTTCCTGGATAATTTTGGTCATACTGAAGAGGACTTTATTCTACTTGAAACCTCAGGGATATTTCCCATTATTTAACCAGGAAAAGAGAATCTAGCCACATGCAACTACAGTAACTAAGCCCCTTTCTACTCTTTCCAGTAAACATCAGCTCAGATGATGCTGACTTTGCACAGACAACTATTCTGTCCTCTAAGGTTATTTCTGTCAAAATCTGAATATGGAGAAACACCAAAGTAGAAATACGTGGTCAAGAAGAACATTGGGGGAAGTTGAGGTCAATGCAAAAACTAGCACCAGGGTCCATATGATGTGTGCCCAGAAGTTTTAGGACATTAAATTAAACTCTTACCTGCATAAGTTGCTGCTTCAGTTTCTGTATTTCTGATATGTTGAGCTCACTGAAGAGGTCGGAGACGGGGTGCAGAGATTCTCCTTTCCTACCCGTGGGAGTTCGGTAGTCACCATTGAGTTTCACAAGAGGCCCATGGATATGTCCATTCATTTTGTCATCATTGTTGGGCTCGCTCGCATCCTCTGCAAACTTTAATCCATCTACTGATATATTAATATGGTTATTATACATACTATCATTGAGGTTGATATACTGGGAGAGTTCCTTTCTCAGATTGTTCTTTTGCTCCCTTTCATTTTTTAAAGTTTCCAAGGCTTCCTCCAGCTGATGCTCTGCAATCTCCTTCAGCCGGATGGCATCTTCTAGCTGACTGTTAAGCAACACTGTCTCCTCCTCAAATCGTTTAATCTC
Organism: Anser brachyrhynchus; assembly: GCF_964034855.1. Lineage (NCBI taxonomy): Eukaryota > Metazoa > Chordata > Aves > Anseriformes > Anatidae > Anser > Anser brachyrhynchus. Next base: position 63,732,536 of record NC_137694.1, read on the forward strand.
ATGCTTTAAGCCTTCATATTCAACCTGAATTAGACAAGACAAAGAACATTCATAATACTAAAACTTGAGTCATGAAAACCTGCCATTTATCAGCCCTATTGAAATAGGTACTACAGAAAATGTAATGTTAAATACCAGGCATTGCCTGCAGTTGCAAAGAAATGTCTGCACAGAAAATGCAAGTGGAGCTTTCTTTGTTGAAGATTCCACTGCACACTTTTTACAGCAGGTGAGAAACAGGAAATATTACACCTTTTCCCAAATAACTTATGACAATAAACGATGTATTTCATGGAAAGAAACTGTTTAGTAGCAGGTGTGCCGGTAACCATAGATTTATTAAGAATTACCATTAGCGGTATATCATGGTACATATAAATCTCAGGTTAATATAGTCTGATTTATTAATTACAAATATTCTGAAGATTACTTCATATCTAAATTCTTACCAGATGTAAAGTCACACAGGCATGGATACTCTAAAGTACCTTGGTGTCTTAGTGTTCAAAAATACTGATGGAAGGTGCAGAAACTGCAGGAGAGCCTCAACTCTTTTCTGTGTTACATGATCTTCTCCTTTATTCAAAAAGCATTTAATTTTAAAAATTGGACACTGGGCTATTCACACAATCACTTTAAACTCCGAGATGCTTAAACTATTGCTCATTCAGCCACCCAGTCCTTGAACTGTGTGTAGGGATGCCATTTTGGAGCATGTGGTAACCTGTTTTTGCCTGAAACACCTCCACCACTGACCCTGCGCTGCTGCATCAGCCTTGGAGGGACTCACGGGTCCTTTGCCTTTGACAGCCCCACACACATTGCAGGATTTTATCAGTTTATTTATGTGCATTGTGGGCTGAGGAAATCATCTCTCTTCTTTAAAGGCGACTCCAACATCTCCCACAATAAGGAGATAACTGCAGTACTCTCTGTTGCACCTAAAAAGAAGCAAAGCCTAGGGAAACCGATTCTAGCCTGAAACCAGTTGCTCAGCAATGTATAGACGGTGCAGAAGTTCCCCAGTGAGGCATATCTTCCCTTGCTGGCCCTCTTCATCTTCCTTTTCACTGGTAGAAAATCCCACAGAAATGAAAAGGAAGACTGGTAAAAATGTCTCCTAGTAAAAATGATCATACTTTGATTTTTAGTTTAATTCTAGGCATGTTAGTCACCCACCTTTTCATTTCTAAATGCCAAAAATTCCCTGTATTGGGTGAAATAATTTGGTGGTTTAGCAAAGGAAAAGAAACACTGAACTTTCATCCTTCTACAAAAAAAAAAAAGAACCTTTTAGCTTGAGACATTTCTAATTCAAATGAATATGCATTACTAGGTGCAATTTTAAGCCATTGTCTAAAATATTTGTTATTTGATATGTATATATATGTATATTTTTAAACAAACTATAAGATTCTGGTGAATACAGAAACATTAACCATTCCTTTTGGAGTAGAATGTTAATCAACCTGTCAAAAGTCTTGTACTCATAAGCTTTTGGAAAGGCAAGCTTAAAAATCAAAGCACTAATCTTCAAACCCAGAGAATGAAAAAATATTGAACAACAAAGAAAGTTCCCAAGTCATACTGAGAGATTTTAAACAGAAAAGAAAAATCTATCGTATTTTGAAATTTGCATTTAGGTACCTGGTATATTCTCTGATTGTAGAAAGACATCCATCTAAAAAAATTATTAAATCCAATCAAGTAGCTACGTTTACAACTTAAAGACTTGGAGAGGAATGAAAAAAAAAAAAAACCACCAAAAATCATAGACTTTCTTCCATTTTAAATCCATATGAAAATCAGAGTTCCACATAATCTATGCAGTTAACTGTATCATGGATTCTTGCTTACAATATACTTGTAACATATGGTTTTGTAAGTTAAAGTAGTAAAATATAAAACGCTCTTGATATTTTATCTTGTAGATTGAAATTGGTTTTGGAATCACAAGTGCGTGGGTATGTGATATGAAATGACTGATTTTTTATGTCGTTCAAAATGTGGCAATGCTTTTTCGCTCCCCAGAGTGCCAGCATTTGATTCCATTAAGAATGAAATACTATGACAAATACAAACACTGGTAAACAGATTTTCTTCTGGGGGAAACTAGGATGGTCCATAAAGGGGTATTTATATTTACTTTTCCTGTGAAGATGCCTCCTATGAGGTTGGTGTGGAAAAAATATATTCCTCAAAGGCAAAATTTGCTGGCTTGTTAAATAACTCTGACATAAAGACGATCTGCTAGAAATTCAGAGTGTGAAATAAGGGAATGACACCCACTTGCATTAATTGTGCATTCTCTGCAGCACTGCTCCATTGTTCTACATGCTTCAATTGCATTTGTGCTAGTGGGGTAGAATAGCAAAGACAGATGAAATAGTGCTGCATATTCCTGCTGGAATAAGGCGACCTTGCTAATGGACTGCTGTCAGAAACTGCCAGTCTTGGCTATTTGATAAAAGCCCTAAACTAACCATTCAGTAGGCTAGGACATAAAACAGAGTCTGCAGAGAAATATTGCTGCAATCTGCTGGAAGTTAGGGAAATGCTGTTCCAGAGCACCATGTTATGCTGGTCTGGGAAGTGTCTAAAAGAAACTGTTTCATCATCCAGCTGGGATACTTACATATTTACTGTGGCAAGCTCAGTTTTCTGACATGAGAACAAACCTTTTTCATTCAGTTCAAAAGACAACTGTGTGCCTGATGACTTCCTCTGCAGTATTTATATCCAGCGTCAAAGGAAGTTGTGCTTTTGTAAAGGCGAGAGGACAGACCCAACCTCTGTTTGCATCTGGATGTAATGGGGCTGTGATTTACGGCAGCTCCTGGGGGCACATTCTGTACTGCAGTGAGAATTACAGCATGCTGCCTTGTTGCCAGCTGCATGTCACTGCCATGGGGAAAATATAAAAGAAACTAGGAGGATCTGACATCCCTTTGCCTATTTTTGGAGCTTGCCAAACGTGCAGGTTAGCACTTCTGAGCAGAGAGCAGCAGTGGTACAGGAAAACCCAGTGAAAAGAAAGAAAAGGAGAATGGGTAAAAGATTATTTCCTCTTTTCTCCACTTCAGACGTGGAAAAGGAACACAGGAAACAAAGTAAGAGGAAACGGAGGGCTGACCTGCTCCTGCTGCTCGGCATGGAGGTCAGTGTGCAGGGCGGGAGGGGAGGAAACACAGAAAGGGAAAAGATGCAATCATGGATATGGTAATAATTATCCTGCTATTAAAAAGTTCTGTGCAGAAATAGTCCCTCAGGATTTTCCCAAAACTGAGGTAAGGGCCACCCCATATGTAAAAAATGGCCAATAACACTGTTGCGGAATAAACATCTAGCAAAAATCCAACTAAAAAAAATACCAATACACACACACAAAGAAACTTCTATCAAAGTGTTCTGCTGGATCACGTCATGGAAACCTGAGAAAATGCCATCATTTTCCAGCACAGCACCTAGAATCTCCCAATGCTTACTTGGTTCTGTTTCAGAGTGGACACCAGCTTCTGCAAAGTGATATTTTCTTCTTCAAGTTCAGTGTAGTCCTGCAGGAGCCTCGCCTCTCGAAATTTGTACTCTCGAATTTCGTCTTTCATTCGTATCCTCTGCAGTTCTACCATTTCATTATTCTGGTGAGAGAAAAAGCAAGCACGTTACCATTTGTGCACAGCCCCTTTAATGATACACACTGCCTTTGGAAAAGGCCACGCACAAAAAAATTAATCCTGAAATAAAAAGGATTTAAGAGTCCAAATCAAAACAGCATCACCCCTTGAACTGAGGCAAAACAGTACTTTCAGGTGTGTACTGGCAGCACAGTAATGAGAACATCTGATAAGGAAGCTTGATTAAAACAATTTCAAGATTAGATGTTTATTGAAATGGGAAGCCTGGCAGGGCTTTATCATCTCATTAGTTTTATTGCTCAATGATACAGCTAGATCTAAATAAAATTACCACCCGTTCTCCACCAAAAGATGCTCCCTACATTCATACAGCAAAGCAATGAATTACAGCATCTATTCTGCAGAGACATCTGTTACTCGCTCGCTCCTATCTGCAGGCGCTAAAGAGCAGCACGGGCAGGTGGAGGACTCGCCATGCAGCCTGCTGGAAAGCACTGCCCCAAAACTGACACAAGCCTTGGTGTGTGGGGCAGGATTTTACCCGCAGGGCCTGGGAACACACAAGGTCACCACTTTCATTTTCCCATTAGCAAATGCAGTTCCTGGACAGCCTTAAAAGAGGTCACGAGGGATCGGCTGCACGAAAAATCACTTCCAAGAGATTCCAGGCCTGAGTGTTTTTTACATCAAGGGTCAGGATGTTCCGGAAAGCGCCCCTGAATCTGCTGACATAACCCTGATAAGAATGCACTGTGGGAAGGTGGAGTTAACACAGCTTCAGGAGAACAGTGACTGACACAGCCAGCAGAAGCAACCTGCCCCTCTGCTGTGACGAGCAGCCTGGATTTTCCTGATCAATAGAAACAGGCATAAATGGTCACAGCATTGTCTTCCTTCCAGCAGTAACTGAGCACTGCAGCAGGGCTCCTGGAGGGAAGCACTGCTGGGTCTCTAATGATGGGGCAGGGCCTCCTCTCTGCTGGGGTGCAATAAAGAGCACGTGGGGGAAGCAGTAACAGGTTTCTCTAAAAGGTTTCTGTGCGGAGGGAGGGCAATATATGTGGCCTTATATCCACCTGAAAACGTGGAATGTTTAAGAAATCATTACAGCAGAAATTGTAGTCGGTGAGCTCTGAATATATCCATCTCTACAGCTGACCCTCTAATACTTAAAGATAAATCCATGTGGTCTGAATTGGTGATAAACAGAGTTTTGCTTAGCATCTAGGTTAAATAAATGGTAATAAAATCCTGGAAAATAACACTGCAAAGCACGAAAAAAAATGTTGATGCAAGAGTTATTAAGGTGACTTTTTTAAATGAAGCCTTTTTGTTAAAGAAAAATAAAAAATCATCATCCCCACTCTAGCAGCTGTGTAAGAAGAAATAATCAACATGATTTCTTAACTGGAAGCACACCTTTGGTTTAAAAGATCCCCAGTGGCAAAAGAGTGACAGAGCATGAAATAAAAGTAACTCTTGCATCCTTCACTTTCTAGTAAACTCATGAGTGAACTGTAAAAATGGCACCACAGCTTATTTCACAAGGTGAAGGCTTTTTATACCACAGAGCTGTTTTCACACACATTTCTGTCCGCACACCTGCAGCAGCAGAGTTTATTTATGCTTTTAGGTGTGAGGATCTGGGCAAGACTGAGGCTGGTAGTGGGCAACACTGAATGCACAGCTCCGCCACGTCAGGTATAATCAAGCTATTCTGCAGTTCCCTGGTGTTTGCCATCGATTTCAGTGGTCAAAAGGAAGGCCTCTTCAAAACTGAGGAAGAAAAAAGGCAGCCAGGAATGGAGGATCCAAGTCAAGAATTGTTACTAAACCCTGACATATTACTTCCCTGAAAGAGTCCAAGGTACAACACTTCCAAAAAACTTCCGAAAGTACTCTGTAGGACCAAGGTGCTCCTTTGCCTTTCCTGTTATTGCAAACAGCAACAGAAAACATCAGTTATCATTTCATTGGAGTGCATCACTATTTCTTTAAGACACAAACCACATTTCTTTGTCACTTGTAACACTTACCTCTCCTACATCATCTTGGAAGTATAAACCAAACTATTTATAGCACTTCTCCTTTTACACACACAGAAGCTCTCGCTATAGAGCAACCTCCATTTTTCATTACTCACAGTACTTGGTCAAACAAGAAACAGGATAGAAGGGAAGAGTTGCTGGTCAGAGCATCCCTTCCATGCCTGCCTGCCCCAGCTCTGCCTGCAGTACTGCTCTGGCACAGGGGACAAAATCTCATCGTGTTACTTTGAAAAGATGATGAAATATTCTCTAATGGAAAGTGCGTTTTGTCATGGAAAAAACAGACATGGATTAGTGGGTAATAATGGTGGTAGGGGGATGGTTGGACCACATGATCTTGGAGATCTTTTCCAACCTTAATGTTTCTGTGATTGTTCTCCCTGCTACGAGATCTCTCCTTCTGTTTGTAAATGTCTGCATTAGGCTGGCAGATGCCCAGCTGAGAAGTGCTTGGTTGCTTTCACTGCTTTGTACGAAAGGCAGTGAGTGCTTCAACATTACAGGGCAAAAGCCTGCTGTTGTCACAGTTTACAAGTGAGTAGCCACAGGAGATGCCAGACTCCCATTCTGCCTTCATTCATACGGAATCCCCGTGTGTTTTGTGCAGGTAAGCTATTCTTCAATCTATACAAATATCTCATGCTGAGGTTATACTTTGTTACTGTCAGGAAATAGGATATATTTATTTCCATCAAATGCCGTGGCTAAATACATTACCTTCTCATGAGTGTCTATGGCTATTTTGAGATATTTTAAATACGTTTTTCTCAAGCAGACAATATACAGTTATAGAAGACATCTAGCTGTACTGACACAGTGTCATTGAGGTGTCAATTTTTATTTGGTCATTGTATCAGCCCTCTTCTGAAGTGACTTGGACTTGTATGAGAACAGCAGGAGAGGATATAAAAACATAAGGCAGAAGAAGTCTGTCAGCAGGGCAGTTATCTATGTGAACCACTAGAGGACAATGTGACCCAACTTATTCTCCAATCTGTAAAATAATTCATAATTAAACTTAACTGGTAATCAAGCATTGAATGTTAAACTTCCAGGACAGGGCAATCGATACATGCACTTTTACTAGGGCACAGCCTCAGTAGTTTTTACACTTTCAGAGAGGATTCCCCTGTGAACTACTGCATCTGTAAATAAAAAACAATTTAATCCAAGAGGTGGAGCTGACGACACATGAGTAACATTTTAATGTCTATAAGTTATTTTTGATCCTAGTCACCAGCAGAACATAGTGCAATGGTTCTAATGGACCCATGCCAGAAAAGGGGATAAAAAGAAAAAAGGATAAGGCCTTTTTGTGAAGCTATAGCAAACAACAGAGTCCTTGTCAGCATTGCATCTAATTATATGCGAACAGTAATTGTGGAAGATGTCAATCACATCATTCAACGCATGTCTAATGTAACAGAACAGACCATCAGAAATGAAAAACAGAGGGCTCCAGTTCAAAAATTGGGGAGCTAATGTTTGGGCTTTTCCCCTACATTTTTTCATGCAAATTTTCATGAAAAGCTTTCAGATCCTTACTGCAGTAAATTGTGCTATTTTTCATCCTACAAAACAACCTTGTAATCAGAAACTAATTAGATGCCCCAAACTACCCTGACGAAATCACTACTTATCTGCTGGAAAAAATGCAAGCATTAGCATGATACTGTGCATTACTTTATAATTTTCATAACTCATGAGTAAGAGAACAATGGAAAAATTATATACTTCCGATTTAATGTCACTGTGTTATGGCTGATGCAGTATAAAATCTCATTCGATCTGATGACAGTTTTATTGCACTAGCAGTAAATTGAATCTAACAGAAAATTTATGCTTAGACTAATATCCGTGATCTCATGTGTTTGTTGACAAGTCTTGCTTTCCTTTGCAGAGGAAAATAAATAAAAGGTGCATTTTTTAGGAAAAACAACAGTAAGCAAATAGTAGAAAATAAAGTTTAATAGAGGTTCAAATTTAATTACAAACTGGTTGACTTTTCATGGGGAAATGGCTTAGAGGCCTACCAGCACAAGTCTGGCAAAAAACAGGTTTGGGTCTTCCTTCAGTATCATTCCATCACAAAACTAACCCTATTTATAAATTATTTTGTCTTCTTGTTAAATACATCGTTTGCATCTATTTGGAAACATCAAACCATAAATAAATTCATGAGAAATTAATGAGGAAAAAATATCAAACCCTAAACTATCTTTGATTTGTTGCTTTTAGCAAATAGAAAATCATTAAGTTTAGAAAACACCTCCAAGATCATCTGGTCCAACCACCCCCCTACCACCAATGTCACCCACTAACCCATGTCACTAAGCACCACGTCCAACCTTCCCTTGAACACCCCCAGGGACGGTGACTCCACCACCTCCCTGGGCAACCCATTCCAATGCCTGAATAATCTTTCTGAGAAGAAATTTCTCCTGATTTACAACCTAAACCTCTCCTGGTAGAACTTGAGGCCATTCCCTCTAGTCCTGTCACTAGTTATCTGCAAGAAGAAGCTGATCCCCAGCTCCCCACACCTTCCTTTCAGGTAGTTGTAGAGAGCAATGAGGGCTCCCCCGAGCCTCCTCTTCTCCAAACTAAACAACCCCAGTTCCCTCAGCTGCTCCTCATATGGATATACACTTAGAAACTTTAAAGCTCAATTACACCTCCTATTTAGAAACCTCTAATGTGAATTGTGGGTACTTTTTTGTCTTCCTTAAGAAAAGGAAAGTCTATTTCTGCATCCTACAGAGATGTCTTCTACCCAACATAGTGTAGCAGGAAGTGAGAGGACACCACTGGAAAGCTGTTCCTCCTCCTTCCTATGGACGAAAAGAACCACAAAGAGACTTGCCATACCAGGGATGAAAAGTTTTGCAGACCTGCACACCCTCAAAAGGAAATGGTTCCCCCGAAAAATAAGAGTCTATACTCAGCTTACTCAACACGGGGTAAGCAGAATAGGGGTAAGTGTAGCTTTGGAAAATCCCAGATAAAGGCAAAGCCTGAGGTTTCAAGCAGCACCGCCAGCCAGCAAGAAAATGGACAAAGAGAAAATGCTTTATCAGGTAGGATATTGAAATAGTGCTGTGCAATAAGGAGAGAGGTAATCCTGTTAACTTCACTGGCTGCACCAGCGGGGCAATGAAGCATCTGAAAGTGTTGGAAAGCCAGTAATGGCCTCCAGAGATACCCAGCTTGCCCCTGGCACATCCTGATTTTTCATTCTGAAGGGGACAGAGAGAAGAGAGGACAAAAAGGGGAACAGAAGAGCAAGGACCATTTTTCTTTTATTTACTGTCAACTGTTTTCAGTCCCCAGATGAGGTCCTCTAGATTTGCCTTGAAGTTTCTCTAGTTCAATACTTACTTTGAACTGAAAGAATGATATTTTCAGTGTTTCAGAAGATAACAAAAAATATAATGGGATTTTGTGGATGACCTAGTCTGTCCTGGTCTGACCTTTGTGTAGACTTTGCAGCCCTGATCCTGCTGATGAATCATAGATGTGGACACCCTAGCAGAGTAGAGACAGAGCACCTCTTATAGAAATGTTTGTTCTTCCTTTTCAATATGTATATCCCAAAATATATTACTTCAGAGATTCACTTTCTTTATTGTAAAAAGTCTGCATCCTCCTTTTTAATCTGAATTTATCTGATTTCGTCCTTCAAAATGTTTCATCCAGGTGGCATTATTAGAGTTCATAATATCATATACGATCTAACCATCAGTATTGGCACACTACTTTAGAGCACAAACATCTCTCCTACAGTAACCAAGAGCAGAAACCACTAACAGTTGAAATGTTTGATTCTGATATTAAAACAATTTCCTTAGCTTTTGATATACTATACAGTCTCAAAAAAAAAAAAAGGAAAAAAAGACATACTACTGTGAACAAGATCTGTAGAATAGTAAGTACCTATAAACTTTCCCTCTTATGCATTTACTTGCACAATGACAGCACTATGAAAAACAAGGATAAAAAACGCCATATGTTTGTTAGCTATAGTATATTGAATAGAAACCAGATTAAGATAATGCATGTTTCAAGTTGCTTCACCAGCAATGGCTCTAAAATAAAGCATTTTACAATCCACCTAATAATTTCACTGTCTGAGATTTTCAACACGTTTAATTGGATAGATAAATCTAAAGAAGTAAGGTGAATTTCTAACAAAAGCAATTAAGTGGCCCATTTATGTAGTTACTACAGTTTGAAACCAATAACGTTCAATGTTTTAAACCCTACTACATATAAATCCTCATAAAATACCTATTTTATTGACTTTCATATATAAGTATGTATATAAATATAAAACTAACAAATGTTCTTATTATTTAGGCATTTAATTTTCCTTCTCTGTAGCATGGGTACATTATATTATGAGGACTTTTGTATAAATGAAGTATAAATATCTAATCATATATATTTATCTGGTGAACACATGAAAAATTATGGTTCGATCTTGACTGCATTAGTAGCATTCAATATTTTATACTGGCACCTTCAACAAACAATGCTGCAATATTCCTAAGAGTTCCTTCAAAGAAGAAGAAACTTCACTTAACAAAATAGTATTAAACCAATGTGCAAGGAAATTCAGACTCCAGGGTTACAGCACAGTTCAGTTCATATGATCCTACCACATATCTGTGGAATGAAGTCGTGCATCTAAACATGAGCATGGCAAATACTAAAATATTTGGCTGGAAAAAAAGTTTTGCTGTGCGAAAGACATCGTGGAGGTCATTTTTGTTTCAGTTTAAAATTCTGCTACTTATCTGTCTCCTGCAGCTCTGGTGGCATTAAACATTTCTGAGAAGTGGGAGTATTTGTTTCTAAATGCCACATTGGCTGGGTAGAAGAAAGAATGAAATACCTGGGCCTTGGAGCAGGCTCATAACAACATCCCACAGAACAAGAACAGGCAAGGGCTCTTGATTCAGGGCTCTCCGCCAAGAATCTTTCCACAGTCCATTCAGACCAATTTTGGTCTTCAAATTTCCACTGGTTCCGATGGACCACGGCCATTCAGGGACCAGCCTGGGCCCAAAGTCCAGTCCTGCTCTCTCCCTCTTGCTCACTCTGCGTCACCAACTATCCCATGCCTGAGTAGGTACTATTATAATGATATTAGAAAGAAATTGCTCAGAAAAAAAAAAAAAAAAAAAGAAAAAGAAAAAAAAAGGTGTGTGTGTGTGTATTCATTCTGTGGCATTTTGGATTACATAGCCTTTTTTTCCCCCCAATTACAGGATTTCCTATGAGTGTTGTCACTTTCTAGCCACAATTAAAGAACCCAACAGAAGTGATTCTACATGACAATGCCTCAAGGCAGGGTTTTTGATGAAGGATTCACACAGGCCTTTTCAAGCTTGTCAAGAAATCCAGGGCTGGTTCTAAAGCTGAACAGATCACTTGGGAGAGGCATCTGCCAGCTACACCATCCCTTTGAGAGGCCATCTGTCAGGTGCAAAGTGCCAAATTTCTTTCTGGACCCAACAGGGCACTGGCTGACCGTCAAATGAAAAGTTGTGCTAACAGGGTGCGGATATGCACTCCTCTGTTCAAGCTCATCACTGGGACAGCTGCTGTTCCTGGTCCTGCCCCCCCTTGGGCCAGCACTCTCTACCACATCATCAGCCAGATCAGGGGGCAGCAAGCCACCCCCAAAAGCAAAACAAAGTTGCTTTTTATGGTATTTACTCCCTGCTACTGTTGGCAGGGTGAACACAGAGACACTTGTGCTAGCAGGAGGTAGGAAACAGGAACGTGTACCATCTCTGTTTTGGACATTTTTGCTGCTCAGCCACAAATACATAACTTACTTGGAATTCCAGAGGCAGAAACCCAGACCCATCAATGTAAATTGTCAAATTTATATAGCCTCCAGAAGGACTAAGATTTCACTGTATGAGGAGTGGAGAGGAGTAAAGTGAGTTGCTGAGGACGGGAGGAAGAGAAAAGACACTGAAGTGGATACATACAAGCACCTAAATAAGAGGGGTGAGCTTTGACTATTTTAGCACCCATTATGCTTGGTTGGAACAGAAAAATGTACCCCCGCTTGCTTTTGCACTGCTCTCTGCTATATTACCCTACCTTTTGATGCCAGGATATTTTCAGAGCCCCCTGCTGTAACCTGTCTCTGAGTGTGCCAGGCAGCAACTCCAACCTCCCGTGCTGCAGGCACAGAGCTACCCTCCTTGTACACTCTCCATTCCCCATGGCAACTGCCTCCCCTCCTTACGACTCAGAGCTATTTTAATTACAGCTTGCTGCTAGCTCAATCATACTCCTTACACCGGCAAACCAGCTGCGCTGCCAAGGGATGTGTGCACAGGGCCCGGGCTCTCAGCTCGGCCTTGCCATCCTGCACTGCATTACAATACCATCCCAGCTCTGCTTTCTTTCAGTTTGCATGCCGAGCCAATCGCCAGTCTTGTAAATACCAGCTAGAAGTTGTAGTAACAATGACGGCTGACAAGTGCCTTTGCTTTCCCCAGATGAGCAGATCAGTTTGCTGTGGTAGAGCTCGGGAAACTGAGAGCCTGTGGACACACAGACCCAGCGCTGGGCAGCAGAATTAATACATCTGGTCCTGGGGAGAGCGCAGCTAAGCTAGCAGGGGGCTCAGTTCAAATTAACCAGGCAGGTAATTAATCCTGATCTACAGCTCACAAAAGATCATGGAAACCATAGAAAAATGGATCACGAAAGCCCTCTGGAGAGCATCTAGTCCATTTGTCTTTCCTTAGATAGGAGCAACTACATCTATGTCATTACTGATATCTAATCTCTTTTTAAACAGTTCCAGTGATAGGTCCCATTACTTTTCCCAGAAACTTGTTTCATGACTTCACTATTGCCTTTCTCAGAAAACTCTTTTGAATACTTAATCTGACCCCAGGTCTTTTGCATTGCATTGAGAAAACAGTATTTATTCTCCTACCCACAAAAGACAGGAAAATAAATACCTCTCTTCCTTTCTGCAGGAGCCCTCCATTTACCCACCATATCCATCTTCAGCCACCTCTCCTGTACAAACAGAAAAACATGCTAAAAGTGAAGATTTCCAGATAGCTCCTACAACAGAGAAATCCTGTAAGATGTCCTTGCATGAAATATAGCAGGAACACAGGAAGATGGGTGATGATGATAAAGGTAACTAGATACCAGGGAAAAAAAGAATAGGAGACCCCAATTAACTCTCTACATTCTTTCTAGTGCATGGTTCCTCACAAAGGATTGAGAGAGGAGGAATACATTGAAAGAAGCAAAGAAGAAACTGTTAATACCTTTTAGAAATTAGTATGAATACAGTATGATACAATAAATAAATAAAACTATTTACAGGTAAAAAAGCCTGTTTCTAGTAGTCATCTGCTGAGACGTTCTCTATTGTGCTGCAGAGGAGCTGCAAGAGTTCAGAATCAAAGGAGCTCTGTAAAAACCCACGCTTATGGCACAGCTTCCCTTGAGTGCCAGCTGCACAGGTGTTTTAAAAGAGACTTGTGAATGTGCACACACCTCCCTCACAATGACAACAGACTATTTCAAGTTATCCTTGAAAAACATCTATATGGTATAAAAGGTTGCTAAGAGAGGAGGAGCAACAAGCAAGTAAAACTTGAGTAATTCTTATTCTTCTCCAGAAGGACAGAGACGTTTTTTAACAAACACATCTGTGCCACAAAATTCAAATGTTATCATGTGGCCAATTATGTCACTAATAAGGTAGAGTATTTCCTAAAAGTCAGGATTAATTTCAGTAATTAAAATTCATGTAATGTTATCCATCTGCTGCTAAAACAAGCACAGCATTCTGCAGCAAATTTGACCTTGTGCGCAGAACCCCCACCAGCCTCCCCACACTTATTTTTGTGACAGTAGCACAAACATCAATTCAGAAACAGCAGTTGATTAATATTTAAAAGATGAAATTTGACTTGATGACTAATGCCTTTTTACTCAAAGACTTGGCATTTTTATTTTAGGTAATAAATTTGAGTGACTTAGGTGGCAAACAAGCAAAGATAAGTATCTCATCTGTCTATAAACTGCATTCTTTGGGACTGAATTTTACACATAATTTTAATTCATCACAGCAAACATGGTAATTCATGACTACAAATGCCTTTGTGAAAGATTTGATAAAGTAAACTGCACTACAGATTACCTAAATTGATTGATAAGGACAGTGAAAATACCTGTACCCAGAAAGTGTCTCTGAAACATCACACTGCTCTTGACAGTTCAACATGAATTGGTTTGACGCTTAATCTTGGCTCTTATAATCTGACCTTTCCTTTATTTGTTTTAATACAGACTGGATATTACACAGATACACTTAATATACATATTACAGTCTACACGGGTAATTTTTAAATTGACAGTTTTCTATCTTGTCCTTAAAAGGCTGAGCACACAAGATGCTTGCCTTTTGGCACACAGGACAGAAACACAAATGTAAAACACAGTCCAAGGGCTGACTATTAATGACATTCTCTGTGAGAGTTACTCAAGCATGTTGCTCGTGGCAGCACAACCTTAGAATTAAATTATTCTTTTGGAAATTGAATAAACACTGAACATTATGCAGAGCCTGCAATGCACCAAAACAGAACTAAATGCCATAAAATACCATAAATGCCATATTTTCTTGGAGAGTAAAATATTAGTTTGACTTTGGATATTAATTTTATATATATATATATTTATCCTATTATTTTGTATTCCCCGTTAAAAACACTGCTGTTTTCCTTTCAGCATGTTTCCACTGACTGTCAGCTGACTTCCATACAACTGATGACGGCTGTTGGGCTGACAACAGAAGCCTTCCACTGAGAAGGATTATTAAATTATTAATAAGATATGGTTAAAAGAACTGAACTGGGAATGCCCACAGAAACTTAAAATGGCCCTTTATTTACCTAAAGATAGCATTCACTAAATCACTGCTGATTGCCCCTGAGGACCTTGTAGCATGAAGAGGACAGCATCTTACGAAAAATACGGAGTGACCCCCATGATTGTTAGGGCACACACAGACGAAGGGACTCGGCATCTCTTGGACTGTAAAATCCACAGTTCAGCAAAATAGCAAAGCAGCTTCTCCATCCTTGCTGAAGTTATGCTCAAGGACCTTGACAAATGAAGACCTACTCTTTTTCCAAATTTATGGAAATCCAGAAAAAAAATACCCATATGACAAGTAGACAGGAGAACTTTTTTTTTTTTAATTTTTTTTCACGAAGACAGGTCCATCTAAGCCTTACCTACCTCAACATCGGTGTTTCCGAACTCTAAGCCTGCCAGCCTGCTGGTGTCTGCTGGATGAAACAGGGGTGCCAGCCTGGCTGCCCCACCCAGCCCCCCGAGGTGTCCCCCTGCAACACGGGAGTGCCGGGCTCCAGCTGCTGCTAAGAAATCTCCATGGCAGCAAAGGATTGCAGTCCGAAGTCTTAACTGCGCCCTCAGTTTTCTAATATCCCAGCAGAACAGGGCTGATTGATAGCTCTTGCTCTATTTGTGGGTGTTTTTTTTTCCCTTATTTTTAATATAAAATATAACAAAATATTGGAGGAAGGCTCCAAGCTCATTTTTGTGTTTTACAATTTCCCTACTTTTTTAAGTACTCCAATAAAATCTAAACCCCGTTTGAGCAAGTAACTATTTAAATACAGGCTTTTCAGTTCTGTTGTACTTTCTATGGCTAGATACAGCATAACTGAATTCATGTATGCGCTGCAAAAATGCAGCAGAATAATCGATCTAGTGAAACGACAGCCATCCTCATGGGGGAAAATCAGCACCACACTTGAACTAGGTCAAAATTCAGACAAGCAACAGGAATAAGATGGGATTTATGAACTTCCCTTGGTTAACTGATCAATATATTCCCTGCCATATAGCCCCACAGCTGCAGACCATTCTCAATTTCTTCTTTGAAATACAGCTACCGGTGTCTCTAAAGACAACAGCCTCAGCTGCTAACTGGTCCTTGTGCTCTTAATTATCATACTGAGCTTTAGTTCACCCAGCATCTTGACCAGAGAATTGACTTGGTATGTAGGCATGCAGTGATCAGGAAGATGCAAATACAACATGGTACATGGAATATGCATCATAGCTGCAAACTTGCACCATGCTCTTTGTGCAGTACAACGTATGATGCCACCAAATACATTGGCAGAATGGGAAAAAATCCCCCAAACAGAGCTTCTGGTATAATAACTTTTGGCAACACATTTCCCCTGTCAGGGGCTGCACAATTAGTTAATAGCCTCTACCTTTCACCTTTGATCACATGGAAGTTTCTGTAGTTTCTGATTTTGCTTCAGTTTGTACAGAATGCAAGCACCTCTTGTGAAAGATTGCAGCCATGAAAAGAAAAGTTAACCTTACAGCTGCACTTGTCAGTTCTTCACCCTGATCCTGCCTCTACCAATGGAGGCTCCTTATGGTTGAGTGGCTGAACTACCACACTATATAAACGCTGTCTATGAAATGTAAATGGTACCCATTTTGGTGATCTAGAGAATGGCTAGCATTCCTTTGCAGTAGTTTGGCATCTGCTGCAGGAGTGACATAGCTGTAGCAAGCACAGGGAAGAGAGCTGAGTTGCTTTAGGCAAAGAACATCCCCACTTAGGAATCGTAGATGTTAACGGCATGGAAGGTACTGGCTTTTAATAAAGTGTGGTCTTCAACCTAGATGCAGTTCAAAGACTCAAGTTAAAAATCCATTTCTTGCTTGTGTCCTAAGAAAGAAGAAACTTTATTTCCCTGTGGATCTTTCCAGCTATTACCGCTAAATGGGAAACCACTGGAGACAGCTCTCACATAGCAACATAGGGATGAGGACAACATCAGCCACTGAACCCTAAATATTGTGCCCACACTCCTGAGCCCCTCAGAAATCACATTAGCTAAGTTTTAGGAGTACCTAGGCACAATTCAGATGTATTCTTTGGTATTAGCCTAGCACATTGGATCACAACTGCTAATATGGTTTACTTTGCTTGCTTTCATAAGTAGAAGTGACACAAAGCCTAAACCTTTTTCTCAGTCTCATTAAGGGACTGCAACTGCTGTAGCACTGTTCGTTTGGGCTGCTGTTTGACACTAACAAAGCTGAGATTTTATTTAGGAGCTGCTTTACTAAGCAAACTATGTACTTAGCTGTTTTTTTAGCAAAAGAGATGGATTTCAAACAAAACTAAACACTGTTCCAAACACTGTAGTTTTTCTTCCCACTCATTCCCTTGGTAGAGTGTTTCTGGTGACCCAGACAAAGCCCTGCAAATCGTTTCCAATCATTTGTCTCAAATGTAAACACCATACTGTAAACTTCTCCTACCCTTACTTGTTCTAAACTCACCAATAAAAACATCCTGCCCTGCCTAATAACACTGAAAATTCAAGGTTCCCAGGGGATTTTTTCTCTCCATTACCATCTGTGGATGGAAGACTGCCAAAACATATCCTTTTACTGCCCCTCCAATCCTCTCTCCTTAGTCCACTTTTCTTTAACTAGAGGCATGAGTGTGATTAACATACAGCAAAGACTAATTGACTAATTTCTCTCAAATATGTCATTTCAGCTAAGCAGGGGTTAATGAAAGACATACATATACCATGTATAAGAGCTAAATTTAAAGTGGCAAAAAAAATAATCTTGCATATTGCTTATTTGCCATATTTCTTCAATAAAGTGCATTAGTACCCCAGTGATGACAAATGTTTCAAGCTGTTTATTTGCTATAAAACAGGAAAAGTATTATACCCCAGTAACAAAAACCAGTAATAGAAATCAGCAGCAGTCTATCCCATGGTGCAGACTTGTGGACGGAGGAACAGGCCAGTCTCTCTCAATGCTGCTTTTCCCCAAGGATTTATGAAATTGAGGATATCTTCTTACAACCAAAGTTTTTCTTTTTCTTTCTTTAAATCAAAGTTTTCTCCCAAATTCTCCTTCTATTTTAAAATTATTTTCTCACATTCGTGAGGGAAACTTAATTAAGAAAAATAAAACAAAATTTCACTTTGAAAAAGAAAACCCAAAATTCAGTAAAACATCTTGGATATTCTTGGCTTTCAGCTTATGAGAAAGAGAGGCTGAGGAATACTGTGGACAGAATTTTTTATCTCACAATTCAGATGACAAATGAAGATGATCGCCCAAGATGAAAACTCATGTCTGACCATGCATTAGCTTATGTTTTAATTTAACATGTTAAAACCATACAACAGAGAAAGTAAGTCATACTATCCCTCCATGATGGATGCTTAATTGAGTTCAGCCTCATCAGGTGTTAATGCTGTAACGTGTCACCATAAGGATTTTTATACTTATCCACTAATACCTGGAAAAAATGTTTTTTATTTATGTTTGACAAAGCCCTAAGTGTTTGCTGGAAATTAAGAGCAGTAAAGATTTGTCAGAGCTTGACTAATCACACCTGAATCTGATTCTCTTCCAACAACAGAATAACACGCACACATTTCACTTAGGTGTAACAGACTAGGGTAAGAGATATTGCATGCCACAAGCCCTGGCATCAGTCCCTTTCTCTTCTACGGAAATCCTGAGGCTGATCCAAATCCAGGGAAACCAGTGGAAGAATTTGGATGGGAAATTTAAAAATACCCACATCTCTCACAAGTCTGGGACTGGAAGGTTTGAGTAAGACAGTAGGAGATCACAAAGTATACACTGGTCTGTGGCTCAACTATGTTCTTACAGTGGCCTCAAGGTCAAGCACCAGCACTCTAACAGGCTCTGAGCAAGACCAAGACCTCCTCTTCTCTCAGCCCTGGGAAATGTTTCAGAGATGCAGCTCCTGACTGTACCAGGTACTTCATCACACCATCACTGGTGCTGATTGTGCACTGCACTGATAAGAATGGTCAGGGCTCTGGATAAAGCATCTCCTGGCTCAGTACAGCTCTTTCAATACACTGAAATGTCACAGTACTTGTTTCAGACAGGAACTCTTCTTTGTTCTCAAAGGTGAAAGAGGACTGCTTTATATAAGGCAGTCTCCATTAATATGGGCTTTCATGGAAGAACAAAAGCCAATGATGCAATTTTTGCTGCTTAGAATCTCAATTAGAAACTTGGACTTAGCAATAGCACACAGCTTCGAGAGTAACTGGGAAATGGGAGAAAGGAGTTGATGCAGAAATTATTTCCTGAAAATTGAAAAGCTTTATTTTAAAGAGAAAGCCAGTTGTAAGATCCTATAATTTATCAGAAAACCAGAAAGCAAGTTAAGTTATTTAAATACTCCATCAAGGAAAATGCAGAACATCGTTAGTGTTTTGTGTGTGAGAGCACAAAACAGATGTGAAAGGAAGATGCTACACGACATTTTGTATCTTCCCTTACAGGATATCAAGAAGAACCTGACAGATTCATACTAACGCAGTTAAAAAACAATCAGGAGCACTGGGAAACAGATTACAGTATTTGAATCTTGAATAGAGAAATCAACGTGTTTCAGTTAGTTTTGGGGATACAAGCATCCCAGGAATTTCTGAGCTTTAGGATGCAACGCAGATCACTGACTGTAAAAAAGAAGTCTTAAAATGCAAGAGGACATCCAGTTATTGAATATAAGAACCTTAGCCTCTGCTTCTTAACTTCTCGATTAGGGGAAAAAAAACTCATCTGATTACAGTAAATTTGAACAAATTATATGTCTTAAGAATTTAGAGCATATTTAGAACACAGTGCAAACATTTGACTACCAAGTAAAACAAAACATATAAGGAGTTAGAAAATTCATAAAACAAAACTTGGTTTTCAAAAAGGAAATCCTTACTGCAGACAGAATTTATTTACATAGTATTTTATCTCTCATATGAATAGGATTAATGCGTGCTATAAGAACAGACTTGTTAAATCAGCTCGCTGAGTATGCAGGGAGCTGAACAGATGGCAGCACCGAGGTAGCAGCAGAAATCACTAGTCTTCGTTTACACAGATGATCTTGATCATTTCCATAATGTGAGAAAATGACTCACCTGTGAAATACAATGTTCTGTGGTTGAGGCAGAAATTTTCATTTTTGTCCCCTGGAACGGAACATTATGGACTATCCAGACATCAGCACTATATTATTACCAGTTCTGGAAGGAAATCACATACAGAGATACACCATCTCTGCTCATTTGTGGAGTTATCTTTCTAGGGACTATTTATTTGACACATCATGAATAGATTTTCTCTAACTCAACTACACATAGTTTGCTGCTGGCTACTTCAGGTTATTTAGTTTCTTTGTAGCTAGTTTTATTCCTTGGATAAGATTATCTTGAACTTCAAGGAGGAAAAGGCTAGAAATATACATTTATCTTGTCCATAAAGAAGACTTGTTTAGAGTGCCCAGTCAAAATTTGTATGACAACATTTATTTAGAGTAAATCCTTTACCCATGCTAGGTTTTGGGCACTTAAATTTATTCTGTGGTATGAAATGTCCACTGGGGGGAGGGAGGAAGGGGGACGACACTTTGATCTTTTCATATATTCAAAGGCAAAGGAGAAAAGTCTTAATTACAGGAGTTAGTGGAGTACTTCATTGCCTACATAGCACAGCAGAGCTTTTTCAGAAAAATAATTGCTTTTATCACTGTTTTCATTTACAGCTCAAGCTCACGAGTTAAGTGAAGCATCACACACTAAGGCTAAGAAAATCAGCTTAATTTTACTGAATGGAACAGAGCAGTGTATATTCTAGGTTTCGGGCTCCCTCATTTTTTCTTCAACTTAGTGTGGCAGTATGCAAATGGTTAAAAAGTAACATTTAGTAATTTTTGGTAGCAATTTGTGTATAATGAGGCAAATATATACTAAATATAATTCAGCTGAGGTCAACATTATTGCATTAAGGATTAACTGCAGCCAAGGTCTATAAACATATATATGCAAACAAATCTTTGATGAATCTTGATAATGACATGAGACCAGTTCCTGAAAAAAAGAAAAAGGGCGGGGGGGGGGAATGAGGGCAGGGGAAGGGAATAACATTTAAGGGCTCAGAAACTTCTCTATCACACAAGCAATTGAAGACAGTCACATTAGGTCACAGACTCAAACAGAGCTTCTGCAGTCTGATCTGGCACCAGAAAAATTACTGCTTGTAGCCAGCTGTCTGTACCTTACAGAAAAATAGCCTCTGAGAGTAACTCTTAACAGTATAAGAAGGTTGGAGATTTTCTATGTGTTATAGAACTTTGTTCCCATGCAAATCTTGCATTAATTTTTCACAGTAACTATGAGGTTTAATGTCCTTGAATCAAGGCAAGTGCACAAAGCTGACAGATCATGACTTTTCTACAACTGCACAGTGCTGGAGAGTTTATGCACTACACTCCTCTGAATCCCTGCAAGGGATTCCTTAATTTAGTCGAAGATTCAATACATCATGAGTTTGCCTTCAGTCCATTTTTGCACTGAGGACAGTTGAAATGTGGGCATCTGGCCTGAGCAAGGCACAAGGTTTTAAAAATATAAGGCAACAAAATATACTGAAAGTCAATAATGCACAGGCAAGAAAGGAATACAGTACTCCTGGGGGGTGATGTATGGGAAAAGGTGTTTGAGTATGCAAGAGAAGACACGCATACAGTTCTCCCTTTACTGAGAAATAACAGCAGGTGAGATTTGCAACTGCCATTTCCTGGCTGAAACAAAAAACTTGGTGGCATCAGATCTGGATTTTTTTCATTACTTGCTCTTCTTAAAAACACAAACACCAATCCTACTTACATTATACAGCAGTGACACCGGCAAACAACAAAAAGCCTGCAAACCCACCAACACAGAGACGACCCATCTGTGGAAGGCCTGCATATGCCCCTGTAACGTTCATTATCTGAACCAGGGAAGATGCGCCATCAGTGCTTTGGTTGTTCTGGCACACACAGGGCCCCTCATAACTCAACTGCTGTCCTGCTTGTCTGCTCCCAGAAGGCACACTGCAGCCACATTTTTCAGTGATGCTTTCCACTTCGAGGTGTGGGAAGATGCAAGATACTTTTACTGCATGGACCTGCTGGCAAGTTGTGAGAGCAGGGTACCATGTGTACCAGAAGAGACTGCAGCACAGAGGAAAGGTGGGAAGGAGAGAATTCACATTATAGGTGCATTTTGCTGAAGGGCCAAACTAATGCTTCAGTGCTTTTTGTCATCTTCCAAAAGAAAACAAATGAAAACTCTAGGAAAACACTAATTAAAAAAAATCAATTTATGTTCTGAAGAACATGAAAATTGTTTCCTAAACAATCCAAGATAAAATGTCTACTTGGTGTAATTTTCTTTCTCAGAGCAAATTATTTTTTCCCCACCCTTGGCTGAACCATAATAGGCTATCAACTCTGTGCAATAAAGCCCGACACGATAAAGTGAAAATTGCAGGAACAATAACAAAAAAAAGTATCTAACTAGGCAAGAGCTTAGCTGAAAACACAGGCCCCATCTCTAAGAGGCGGCAGCAATAAATCATGTTTAGAAGTTAACCCCCATCATGCTGAAATAATGAAAGTTTCTAATGGATTACAGGCAGGAGATGTAAAGCAGAAAGCCAGAGAAGGAGAAGGCACATGGCTCTGCATTGCAACCCCAACAGCTCCTGAGTTATGGGCTTCAGTGGAGGAAGTGACATGTGTTTATTTTACTCTACTGTTGTTTTCACAACCCATTTTACCACACCATTGAACGACACCATTATAGGATCTGACCTGTTTTTCAGCTACAGCATAAGCTTTAAAAATAATTTGACCTTCAAGACCTCAACAGAGACAATACTTGGAGCTGCCTCCACTACTTCAAGGTAAACTAAAATGGGAGTTTTCCTGTCAAGTGCAGCATAAAAAACTACTAGGCAAAAATGCTTAAATACACGTAATAAAAACTGAGTGTGGTTTAAGTTTCAGTAATAAGACAAGCCTTAATATTTCAGAAGTTTTAAGATGGTATAGCTCATACTAGAGTTTTGCTGTGGTGTTAGACAGGAAAGAAACAGTCATGGCTAAATTTCCCTAAGTACTAACATGTAATAAAGAATAAACCAACCTATTGTGTTCTTATTGGTCTGAGCTTCCTTATAGCCCCCCTGGGAAAAGGTCAGTCCAATATTATAGGTAAAGCACCATGATAATCCAGTCTTTGTATTTGGTTCCTGATGGAAGGAAAGATTACCTCTACAGTTCACTCTAAGTTACTGCCATATTTTTTAATGAAACAACAACAGGGCTGAAGAAAAATCTCCAATTAATATGCTACCTTTGGAAGCAAGAAGTTTTCCAGTTTAGGTCAAAGAACAATTTTTGCCTTTAAATAGATGATCATGGCTCTTCCTGCCTCAAGGCACCAAGTTACAGAGGCTGTAGCACATGAGACTATGCAAAGAATCATCATCTCTGATATTTCTAAGTTCAGCTGAGAACAAAAATGTAGACTGTGGTAGGGGAACTTAAAAGTTTCAGTTTCTGTAATGCATTTATTTGGTCTTGAAATGAAATATGGTTCTCAAAAGTAAATGGATATGAAAGACTGATTAATCTACATTCAAAATACAGCTGAAGCTAAGCTGATAGCTGGTGTACTTTGTCTTTCTGATTGCTGCAATGTGAAACTAGGTAATAGTATTATTTGAATTCCTGCAAACTAGTTCCTAGCTCACCCATGAAATTCACAGCCTGAATTCAGTGGGAGGCAGGTGGTGTAGCTGACCTATATCACAGCTGTTGATACAAGAAAAGTTTATTGCTATTGATAACATGCTAAAAGGAGGATGATTTCTTAAACAGAAACATCATCAGGTTTTCCCATTTCTTATCGTAAGCTTCCAGACACACATAGGTGTGGTTTCTTGTTTCTGTTTTTACATTTTAAACTTCATAGCATGCACTGTCATTACTTCTTTCCCTTGAGGATGTTAATACAATTTCAAATGGACTAACCATATAATAGTATTTCTAAACTCTATCAGCAACTTCGGATTCAATTTCATTTATAGCCTATAGAGTGATTTATTTTAAAACAGAGTTATAGCTCTACTGTGTAACTCCATCTCATAACAAATTTGGTGAAAAGAAATTATGTAATCAGGCTGAGAGGAAGATCCATTCATAACTTTTAGTGTGCAAGGAAAGTGGTCATGGAAGGTTCATAACTGGCTTTTTGAAAGTGTTTGCAAAGTATGAAGACAAAACTATGTAAAAAGGTAACAGATGAAAGCTGTCAGAGGGTAAACTTCAAATCGCTAATGACATCTATAGAGCACAGGCAAACCAAGCTGTATTAAAAAATCATCTGTACCTTCTAACCTCCAAAAGAAAATATTCTGGTATCTCAGAGATCTACAATAAAAAGTGTCATAAACACACTAATCATATTAAGTCTACATTTCTTTTACCTTACATTTCTTTTACAGCTTATTCCACAATAAAGTGCTTGTTATAAATGCTGCCAAAACAGTGAGCACCAGTTCTACAAGACGCCTATGAGCACATCTCAAAGTATCATCAACAGTCCTATCCATATGCTTCCCTATACATTTTTCATGTTTCTGCTTCAAAACATTCATAGAGGTCTTTGTGAATTGGAACTTCTAACATCTTGCAAAGGGTCTGCAGGTCTGTGTTCAAAGACTTGGACAACAAACAAAAGCCATCCATTTTCTGTCAGATTTTTGGAGCAAAGCCAGAATGAGTTTGTGAAACCTTGCTGTTGACTTGATATATACCAAAATATTGAATTTCTCTCTTTAATATATTTGGAATTACTCTTCCACTTCCCTGCTTTTCTTATCTGTCTTCAGACCTGCGAATGCCTCTTTTGAGGGCTGCAGATATTCACTGCACATGAAACACTGGTTGAGGAAAGCCACTTTGCTTCCTCCACATTCCTCCACATTGGCCAGAATTTTGCCCTTGCCACTTTAATCGAGTAGAGGTACTAAGCACAGAAACTGTGCTTCTCACTGCTGTTGTGTTGCCACTTTCCTTGGTAAAATGAGACAGTAGAGAATATGAGCAACAACTGTAAACCACCCTGTATCACTATTCATAACTCAAAGTATTGCATTAGCAAACTGTATTGTATATGAGTCCCATTTTCATGAAGAGGTATGCAAGACTGACAAGATGTACAAGATGTGGCCCATTTTTAACCCATTCCACTCTGAAGCTGACACTATAATGTCACAGCAATCCTTCACATAAAGTTCACAGCCAATATCAGAACAGACATCCTGACTGTGGCACTGAAGTGAAAACCACACATTTATTATGATGCCTTCAAGACACATTTGGCTGAAATAGCTGATGTACCGTGCTTCGAAAGGAGAGGAAAGTCTACGCAGACAGAATGAAAGAGCAGTGAAGGCAAAAATTGCATTCATATCTAGTTCTACCTATTTGGTGTGTTTTTGAAACAATGATGTCACAGAAGCAGACAAGCTCCGATTATGTATGAGCATCTGCACGTACACATCTAAAACATTTGCCAGCAAAAGTGCATTTCTCTCAATCCTGAAGCTTAAAAGTGGATTTGACCATCACAATGAAAGGGTGATAACACTGTCTGACCTCTGCCTGACTTGCTGCCCTCCTCCTGGACGCTGACTGGCACTAACTGTTGAGAACGACTAAAAATAACTGGCTTGTCTCATATACTATAATAAGGGCAAAGGGAGAAAAAGGGACTTATTTGAATTTCTTGCTGTTCACCATCCTGTCATATTCCTCTTTTATGTTTTTTCCCCTTGAGAACAGAGTTTGTTACAGAAAGCACAATTAACACACATGGTGAGAGCCAAGAACTTATTAACAATTTCATACCAGTGCCAAGCTGGTAATGAGTTTGGGGGTTTGAGGCAGAAGAGGGAACTGAGTATGAGAACCCACTCCACAAAGGGCCATATTTAAGGATGCCATCACATTGCCACACAGGGCAGACTTCCTTTTCCTATGGTGTAGGCTGCTAATTATCCAAAGACATGTGTTAGGTGTGTCACGCTCAGCCTCATTCTGCATAACAAATCATCCAGTCCTGGGGTCAGGTCATCAGCAATGCTCTCTGTCCTGGTTTCTAAAATATTTCCCTAGGAAAAGTTAAATCTCATTTCTCAAAATTACCCAGTAAATCACAGGAGAAATCCTTACAAGTAAATCAGTATTGATTAAAGGACAAGAAAAAAAAAGCACCGAAAACAAATGTGTTCATTGAACACATAAGAGCAGATGTGGAAGCAAAGTACCTTGGCTGATAATTACTGTCCATGTGTGATCAGCATGTATGAGTTTCTCTCAAGGTCCAGGTACTAATCACAGCTCCAAAGGAGACTGTTAGCTGTTTCACATTTGTTTGGTGGATCTCATCTCCGAATCAGTGTCTCTTCAGTGCCACCAGTTCCACACCGCTTAAATCATGAGCGATGTCAAAAGTTAAGGAGGAAGCAGGTTAGGAAAACAGCCAGCGATAGATAAATCTGTATGCAGTGAACAGGAGAAAATCAACAGCAGAAGGTTAACCTAGGCAGAGCTACAATGTGCATGGGGACTCCCAGGAGAAGAGAAATACGACTGCACCATTTGTGTACTGATGGCTGGAAATACATCAAGTTTACTGTTTGTATAACCCAAAGGAGTCCTTAAGGCATAAAACATTCAACAATTGCCAGGCACGCTTTAGCACTGAAGAACTGGTAAGAACAGTGTCAGTCTCTCAGAGATTTAACTCTTTTTTTTTTTTTTTAAATTGGAAACTGCTCAAAATATTTTCACTGGCAGTCAAGGGGAATTAATTGGAATAGGGACAACAACTTATTTTCATTCTATGCTTAATATCCTTTATCAGTGGCACATGCTGCTGAGACTTATGCTCTACTTGCCCATGCACTCAGGGGGGTGAGGACTTTCAGCAAAAATTTCTTCTGCTGCTAGGTTTATCTCAAACAGAACTTAAGCCTTTGGACTAGAGCTTCAGAAAGTCTGGCAAGTAGAGTAGTCCCCCTTTCGCACTTAATCCTAGGCAAATGAATGAAGTCACAAGGGTAAAAGTAATCACTGCTCTTGGGCTATTGCTCCTGAGGAGTCCAGATCACGTTGCAAGGATTCTTTAAAAATTGGCAACACAGCTAATCTGAGTGCTGCCAAAACCTCTTACTCCATGCCACTTGAATAGATGAATGCCCAAGTTATTCTTAACTAGAAAATTAATAGTGAAGAGTGAGTCAGCACAAGCAGTTCTTATGAGAAACATCCAGAAACAAAAACAAGTCAGCAAAGTTATGCATTAAAAACAAAACCAAAGGTAGAGGATGCTCAAATCTAACATCTTCTCAGTTCAGAGAGTTGCTAGTCCAATATCCTGCCTCTGGCAGTGGCGGCTTACATGTGCGTAAGACACGAGAAATGGAGACACTATATGATGATGCTTTTCCTGGCATCCCGTCCCAGCATCACAGCACTGAGGAACTGTCTAAGCTGGGCACCAGGTCTGAACCTTCAGGTGTAGTAAGCAGTGACGGTCCCATTCTCCATGAAGCTTCTCTCACTCCTTTTTAAACCCGTCACCTCTGGCCTCCACAGTTGTTCTCGGTGTGTTCTCACAGAACACCTTGTGCATGGGTGTACACAAAAGGCTTTGAGATGTTACATCAGCACAAATAAGAGTTCATTATTTCACCAGACTTTATGTAAGAATGGTTCATTGCCAGGTCCTGATTTGATTAATCAATGCCTAGAGATTACAGAGCACAGCTGAAAGTACACACTCTTTCATTTTCTATTTGAGGCCCTGTAAAAGACCCTTTCTGAAAGAAGATGGGCATTTGAGTGTTTATAATAAGGCACTCGGTATTTATGCAACAGACCCTCGGTTATGCTCTATTATCCTGCCTGGCCTTTTTTTGACCTCCCTACTGTCCATTGTTTGGCTCTTTTATTCACAGTAGGGCTAAACGCCTGAGCACTGCCAAAGAAAACAGTGTCATGCATGTGTCAAATCACAAGTTTGCATCCTAAGTCATTGTTCCAGGCTCATTAACAGGAAACACAACCAGCCAAATCTGGATTTGGTAGACTGCAGGTATATTTGGATGCAAGAGCAGCAGACCGAGAGCTAAGGATTACCCTGAGAAAATAACATCACAACAAAACGTACTTAACCTGCACTGGTAATCTTCATAAGCAACAAGTGCAATAGAATAGGAGGAGTATGTGCTTGGAAACACAACCAAATTTATGAGCAATTATAGGATTATAAACCACAGATCGGGAAATATAAAAGTGAATCTTACATGGCCACCTTTGGTTTCACTTGCTAGAGTTACTGGTTCATTGGCCTATGTGTGAAACAAGAACCTCAAGAAAATGTTTGGTGGTATCTAAGAAGGAGATGAAATTGAATGACAGATTCATAATTAAACCTTTATCTGTTAATAAGGAAACGGCTCAGGAGCAGCCAGGAGCTTATCAGACCTGGACAGGTCACGTTGTCTATACTTAGAGCTCCTTCTCTGACAGATAGACAATATCAGATACTAGTGTATTTATCCCCCTCACAGCACAAGGAGAGGTTGGGTAGGATTACAAGTCACAGCTTCATTTATTTTTCTGTCTCCAAGACATAAAGCCATTTTGTTTCTTTCCAGAAAGAAGTTCAATAAAGTTCTGTGAACAGAGAGAGCGATAAGAAAGTAATGCATCAGTATCCAGCTCTACAAAATAACACCCTCACAAAACTGCTGCACAAAGTAGGCCAAAATTAGTTACCAAAAGCTTTGTCTGCAAACACCACAGAAGAACAGGTCTCCAGTCTATCCAGAGCACAGGCAAGCATCTTCACAGGAAAAGCATTAAAATCTGGCTGCTTAAAGAAACTGTTAGCATGTTTTTGAGGATGCTCAGGTAAGACACAAGGGTATACTGGAGTTTGATTTTAAGGTCAGCAATATCTAGTAAGGTTTTCCATGTTACAGAACATTAGCCTATTTTATGATAAGTAGGATTAAAGTTGATCTGAACACACTTTCTGAAAGCTGAAGGAAACAGTTTTTTTCTCCTTTGTCTTAAGAAACTGAAAAGCTTGCTAAAACATTAGCACTGTCAGCAAAGGAGGCAGAAAATATTCTGAGTGTGGCTAGGCACCAACAAGCTAGAAAATCTCTCTTCAGTATGCTTTTCTAAAAAGAGGAGAGAGAAAAACACCTCCCCTCAGGCAAAGTAGCAGATATATATTCTAAGCCTAATTTAGAGCCAGTTCAATCAAAGACTACTTCCAAAACAAAGGAATGTAAACATAGTCAGATAGAGGAACTATGCTAATACTATGCTAAATTATGAGAGAGGTCTCCTGACAAGAGAGACAGCTCTTATCTCTCCGTCACTCCTTGCTCTATAGCAATCTCTGTAGGCTGCTCCAGCATCACACTTCTGCAGCTCCTTTTCAAAAAGCAGTGCTTGCATGGAGATGAAGGCACCACTAGCGATATCAACTCTGAGTACTTCAGTATTATTCCCTTTTTTCTTCTCTAGAAATGAAACCATTGCTACAAGTACCTGCAAAATGTAATGAGATAAATACATTTATGATGCAAGCTTTATCTGATCAGTGCAAATGCCAAAAGAAACTCCTGCTCATCAGCTGGATGGCTATAAGGCACAGGATAACACCATGAAGGAGAAAGGTGAGCTCATGGAATGATGTTGCACGCGTTGCAGCTGTCAACACTGCAGTAACTTAAACCACCTTGGTGCCTAGAATAATGGTTAGATCACACACACAGGTTTCCTATACAGTGCATGAAGAAAGCTAGGCAACTAAGAGGGGAAGCAAGCTAATAACACTGGAGGGAGACTATCGTTATATCACTATGGCCAGTCTGATTAAACGTGCTTCCCACAGTGCATGGTTCATAGCAGTGAATCCTCTCCTGCACTTGCTCACCTTTTCCAGCTTCCTACAGTAGTTAAACTGCTACGGACATAGGAAATCTGGGGCTGAAGACCACACTGTCTCTGAGGGATGGAGACAGTGAGCCGTTGTTGAGGGCAGTCACCTCACAGAGGAGACACTGGGGTTCTGGTCTCTGCTCCAATTAATATTTAAGTATTTCTTATTAAACATTAATTGAGAGACTAGAACTAGTTACCTATTCCCAGCTGAGTGGCTGTAGCCTTTAGGCTATGGAGTCATTCATTATAAGCTTGCTCACTCTCACTCTGCCTGATCCACAAAGTACTATCTATTCCCCTGCAAAGTGGAACAGCTTCGTCTGAAGGAATAAAGAGAAATCTCACCCCAAAATAACCTGTCAACTGACTGCTGGGGCACTTTCTTCAGAGAGAGAAGTGGATTCATATTGCCTCAAGCAGAGAAGACATTTGAGTTTCAAACCTTACTACAATCATGGAAACGGAGTAGGACATCATGAGCACCCATATCCTCCTCCAAACAGGTCAACTCTAAAAATACCCAGGGATGAGGTCAGCTGGGGAAACATCTCCCTGAGGGATTCCCAGTGGCACCTGCAGCCAGTTCTCAATATCCAGCAACAGTGTAGTAACAGAGATGAGTCCAAGCCAGAGGTGCTCCTGAACATGCCTCAAACAGACCACTGGATGGGCAGAAAATTTTACAGCTGGAAACTTAGGCACCTATTGACTGGAGGAGCCCCAAGGAATAGATGGCAACTGAGTGAGTCTGCTAAGGAGCTGGTTTGGACCTAACTACTTTCTACATTAAATAGGAAGCACTATGTACCCAAATCCCATTATAGTCTAACCTTATAACAACAAAAGAATGTGAGATTGGTGTGGATATTTATTAGATATGTGCTCTCAGTTGAAGTTTTTAGGTTTTATTTCGAATTGACAAAAATGAGAGAAAATCTTAATTCTTCTGACTCTTCAAACTGAGAAAATATCATTTCTAAAAAGAAAGTAGTCAAATAGGATTTTTTGAAGGTGTATTTAGTATAAAATACCTTTTATATTTTGCATTACTCATGTATTTTTCACAAAGCTGTATTTCTAAAATGGCTACAGCTAGGAGTGAAACTTAGCTAGCAGTGAAACTAGCACCCAGCACAAGTGCTCACACTTTGCATCATGCACAGGTTCCCCTCACAAGGAGTCCAAGCCATCACTCCCATACCTTTCCTGATTAGCATGAAGTACAAAATCTTGGTACCACTAAAATGAATACAAATTTATCTATTGATTTCAATGGTATGGGGGGCTATGCAATTTGTTTTCTGACTTTTTTCCACCTATTTTCAGTACATAATCCCTCACCAATTTGTTTTTCCTCCCTATCCACTTCCCACTGCTCTCCTCCCTGGTTTTGCCCTCCAGAAGCTCAGATGTGTGTTGTTGCCATGGCTCATTAACATTGCCATCCCATAAACCTCCCTGCTTGTCTGTTATCTCCTGGACTGCAGGTAACCAGGTGCTGGTTTCTTTCTGCAAGCTGCAATGTTATTTAGTAGCACAGACTACGAAGTTTAACCTTTTGCTTCCCCACATTTGTATGCTATTCCTCCTCTTTTTCACTATTTCTATTCCATATATGCATGAGTGCTGGGAAGAGCTTACCAATACCTGCCAATAAGCAGCTTCTTCAGGCACAAAAGCGTTCATCCACCCACATTGCACAGCTCCTAATCCTAGTCGCGTAACACCTACAAAACTGAAACTGTGCTATCTTTCATATCCATCTTCTACCACTTCCTTTCTTCACCTCATGAGGTTTCCCCTGCAGTTGCCACTGGTTTTGGGGCAGACACCCAGCTCCAAGGCATTCAGCTTCCTTACAGAGGAGAAACAGGATCTCATCACAAGAACTTTCTGCTTCAGCTTCTGAGCTGGATCATCTGTACTAGCATAACCACCTCTGTCAGTAGGTTATCAGCTTCTCAGGGTAGTGATTTCATCTTTGTTATCCATCAAATAAAGTCTGCTTACGGTTACCATAAGGAAAGATTTTTTAGTGGCACAGACGGAAGAACCAGTCCCTCATCTCCTGACTGCAAATAAAAAGTGTTTTTAAATAAGAAAAAGCAATCACTGGAAAATTAGAAAATGATGAAAGACTGTATATTTAAAATATGTTTTTAAAAGTTTTTTTTTTCCTTTAACATTCATTAAAGGCAGTCAGTTCATACACAGTTAGAAAATGTTAAGTGAGCTAATGACCATGCTGGTATCTCCAATGCAGAGAGGCCATCTCCATAGACTTTGTGATTCATAAAAACCACAAAATCTAGTCTCTGAGAACTAAAAATGATCTCTCTGGCATCAGTTTTAACATCAACATATTTTCTTGTTCAAATTACAGACGTTTTAACAATCACCAAATGACATTGTGTCCCATGTCTGAGATCTTGGTGGGAGAAGAAGAAAAAAAAATCTTAGTTTCCGTTATTTTACTTACTTAGATGATGATGATATTTCTATCCAAAACTGTAGGAATTTTTATTACATCATAATTAACAATGCTGGTGTTTTAATCTTTTGATCATTTTAACATGGATCTAAAAAAACATCCGGGTACAGAAATTCTTGGTTCATCCTTCACCATCAGGGTGAAACAGACACTTAATTTCTTCCAAACCAAGTGTTTTTTCTAGTGATGAGGATTGAAAATGGTTTGTTTGCCTTCCTAGACTGAGATGCATTATCTCCAGAGACCTGAGCCTGATACAGCAAGAGAGATCCAGGTCAAGCCACCCTGCAGACATCAGCTGTGACTATATGGCACACTCTTGCAAAAAGGCATGAATTTTTAAACTCTGGGGATATGGAATTCCCAAGATTCTTAAAAGTCATCAGCATTCATGCGAGTGCATTCTGGTGGTTCAGAAAACACTCACATGCTTTCACATGACTATGGATTTCTGTGCAGATTCAGAAAGCTGAACTTTTTCAGAAGAGAACTCCCAGAGAATGGAAGAGCACTGACTGTGTTATTTAGGGACGTGGGACCAGAAACAGGAGGCTGATTTTTTGAAGACCAAGGAATCAGTCTTCAGTATCATAAGGAACCCAGAACACAGCTAAAATACCATAAATTTATGTTACTTATGTATAAACGTTATTTCTACCTATATGAGAAACATGCAGCTTTTTGTTGTTGTTGTTTGTTTATATTTAAGTCTAAAGGTAAAAGGAATGATTATTTTTGGTTTTAGTTTGCAAGATGCTTTAAATTTAAGAACACTTATAAATCATGTCATATGGGGTTGGGACTGGGGTGGGGGGAACAGGGCACAATCAAGTAACTTAAGTCCAGAATTTAACACACTCAGCGGAGCTGCTCACATAAAGACCATCCTTTCTTCCTTTTTTTTTTCTCTAACTAGATTGTCAAATATACTGGTTAAAGAGACAAATGACTTTCTTATTGTAGCTGTCAACCTGTGGCAGCTCTTCTAATGACTGCTTTTACACCAAAACGTACCAGATGTTTCATTAAAGAAATGTTGTTGTTGCTTTTTTCCTATCTTAGTGTTATCAAGATTTGGATTAAGCTAAGTCTGCCTTTTCCTATTAGCAGTACTCAGAACCAGAGACACATTTCATAAACACAACAGAAGGGCAACTCATTTCTGAAGCCACTTGGATGTTACTGCCTTAGGATTTATAAGATTGGACCAAGGTATACTGAGCTGGGAACAAGGATGAGATCTCTTTGAGCACAAGGTGAAATATCAATGTAATTCAGTGTGACAAGGTCGCTAACAGCCTAGGGTAAGTGTCAATCACCCTCTATCTCTTGTATTCAAGCAATTAATTGTAGTAGTGTCTGGTGTAAGCTTGGTAAGTGAAGGCACTAATCCCATTTATTGAAATACATTGACTGTTTTTCCATGAAATAAAAAGTTCAGCATTAGACTTTGTCTTTGTGGTCCAATATCATCTTATAAATAAATGGTTTATGAGCCTGATTTTTATACAAGTAAATTCCTTCCTCAGACTGTAATTAACTATTATGGCTTGTTCTGTTTAGCATCTAAACAGGAAATAACTGCAGCTGGGCTCACACTGAGAGTTGTTATTATCTCAGAAGAGATGAGGACAATCAATATTCTGGGGAGGACAGGTACTGAAACTGCCTCCTGAATAACTTACAGGTCAATAATCATGACAGAAAATGGAAGGGAGTTTTGCATTTGAAGGAATCCCAAGGAGACCCCTGAGGAAGGAATTGAGTACACAGACGAATCTGTATCCTCTGACTTGGTTGTTTGTCTGACTGAATCCAGGTCACAAGGACCCTGTTCTCCTGCAAGCATTTGGGTAACCAAATGATTCGGTAGGTGTGTCAGTAACTGGCTGACTATGTAGCACACAGTAGGAGAAGCTGTTAGCATATGACTTCAGGATAAGTAGATATAAACTTGATTTTATTTTTTGTTAACCACTGTGACCACAATTATAATCACATATTTCATTTGAATACTGAAAATACTTGAAACATTCAGGTAAATATACCTGAAAGAGGTATACTTGCCTTTTACTGAAACCCGACTTGTACTACAGGCAAGTTCAGTGCAACCATTAAATAAGAACGTTTGTTCCTTTTGTGGGCGATAATCTTTAAACCCAGAGTAAACGTCTCAGTCCTAGGGGTTTCTCTAGGTTAAGAGGATGCCATTCCACTCAGCTACAGAAAATGTAATCGATAAAAAAGACAAATTATTAAATATTAATATTTTTTTTGAAATTAGCCAAAAACCACTGTTTCCCACGTGGACAATGATGACATTCGACTTCCTTAATGTTGCCTATTTTCTGAACATGAGTGTGCATTTTGATTTTTACTGTACAGTACAAGAAAACTGTTGAAAGCTTAATCTAATCCCAGCAAAACCAAAATACCTGTGTAATGACGTGGGTGGTGAGAAAAAGAGTTGTGTAAATATTGGAAATTTTCAAAAAATAAGAAGCATTTATGTAAAACAAACCTTCATGTAGGTGCTGTAAAATGCAATGCAAAGTCCTAAGAGTACTTTGAAAAATTATAGCTTCCTAAAGCAGGTTTTAATATATTTGTAGTTTTGTTGTTGTTGTTTTAAAATAATTAATTTTTTTCCCTCCCCTTTCTAAACCACAGCCCCTCACACTGGCAGGTATGTGGGATAATCAAAGACTGATAGGTGTTTTCACATGCTGTAGCATTTTCATCATTCAGTGTCATGTCATCCATGAAAAATTGCTCCTTTGCTCCCTTCACACAGCCATTTACCTCTTTCAAGTCTTGGACAACAGCAGTGAGTCTCTCATTCTCTGCCTGAACGTTGGTAACCACCGCCCTGCTCTGCTTCAGCTCGTTCTGCATCTCCAAAATCTTCCCCAGGTAATAAGCTTCTTTTGACGCAGACTCCTGGAGAAGAGTCTCTTCACGTGTTTCCCCATCTTCAGCCACTTTACGATGAATTGAGAAGGACTGTCCAAATGCCTGCAAGAGGAAAACAGTGCACACTATTAAACTACTGAAGCCCTAAAAAAAAAAAAAAAAAGTTATCAACAATAATGAGCACCTGCATAGCCAGAGGGAATGAAATAGATTGGTGTCCCATTCTCTGACCTAATAAATACCGCCTTAGCAGCTTCCTAGCAGCTGAGGGCCACCATCTCATTTAGCTGAAAGGAAGCATCTTGAAGCTGTTCTCATTTGCAGTATGGATTTATGGCCCCTATCCAGGCAGTCTCCACTGAGATCAAGATGGTGCAGTGCTAACTAACTCTTAATTATTGCCTGTATTTTATCTCTCCTGAATGAGGCCAACTGGTAATTGTCAATACCTTTCTTCTCTCACACTGCAAAATAAATGTGTTTTCTTTCAGAGAGCATAAACAGCTCAAAACCTTTCTCAATTGTTTTCCATTTTCAGTGTTCTTTTCTGAGGAAAGCTGATCTTACGGTATAGAAAAATGGCTTCCTACAACTTGAAAGATAAATGAGCTGAGTACCAAGCAGAGGTCACCTATGCCATGGGTAAGGTAAATATGGAGTCTGACTGCCACTTCTCTTCATTTATTCTGAAGTACTTTCTGCTTCAGCTAAAACAAAACAATATTTAAGTATTCAAGACATTTCTAAATAAATAGGCACTTTTCAGTGATTCTCTTGCTGTTCTTGTTACTGGCTAAGGGTGAGCAGTTTAATAACGTAATATTTTTCAGTGACAATATCTGAAGGGATGTTATTTGCATCAGCTCTGACACAACTTTGAAGAAAGCAAAGTACAAGCCATGATATCAGAACTGAAGGATATAACATTTAACTATGAAAGACGGGAAAAACATGCAAAATATAGTTTAAAAGTGTAATATAGAAAAATAACATAAATAAAACCTAAATATTAACAATAAAATAATACTTAAAATAAAACAAAAACCCATTTTGTTTGTATTATCTTTAAAAACAGAACATTTGATGAAAACCGCACCGCCTAACTCTGGTGGAAATTTCCAAAACGAAAACCAGGCACCTAATGTCATGAATATTTAGCCTAACATAGGCAAAAGCTCTCTCACATATCTTAATTCAAAGAAAGTGTATTTGCACTGAAAAACCATATGTTGTTTTGTTTTGTGTTGTGTTTTTTTTTCAGTGTTAGAGAGGTAAGCCATTGTAATAACTGGTTGTACAGAGGGAAATTCTCCATGAAAGCCTAATTTCTGCCCAGACCGATGAAACCACATAGCATAGTATATATTTGCACCTGCTGTAACCAGTGACCTCTTTTGCTTTCCCATTATTAAGAACTCCTCACCAAATAGGAATCATTGTTTTACTGTTGTTATTTATTGCCTTTCAGAACACGTTCTAAGTTTTACTGGCTCTGCAGCAGCCCCTTAGAAACTTCAAAGCAAAACCCTGTATAAAAACTTTGCA
Organism: Anser brachyrhynchus; assembly: GCF_964034855.1. Classification (NCBI taxonomy): domain Eukaryota; kingdom Metazoa; phylum Chordata; class Aves; order Anseriformes; family Anatidae; genus Anser; species Anser brachyrhynchus. Next base: position 63,769,154 of record NC_137694.1, read on the forward strand.
GCTTGTAGGTCTACTTTACTTAGAGAATCTTGTGAACTCAGCATTAAAGGATTCTAAAAATATTCAATAATGTATTAACCCAGCTGTCTTCTCTAAAGACTGCAAGTTACTGAAATAGCAAGCATCAGCAATTTGCTGAATAGGATTTTCCCAATAACAAGAAATTCAATTTAATGAGACTGTTGAACACTGATTCAGTCACAGTCTGTGAATAAGACAACTTTCAGAAACACTGCTAATAAATTTTATCTTACAATGCATACTTATATTCAATGGCTCACTACTCCTAATTTGAGACCTAAACAGAAAGCTCCAGTCTAACAGATTCCCTACAGGACAAATGTGAAGGCCATGTACCCAGGGGGGAAAAAAATAAAAATAAAAAAATCAAAGCACAGCAGGACAGCAGGTAGGACAGACAGGGTTCATGAAGAAAGGTAATCTGGAGCCCTTTCTACCAGAGGACTACCAGAGCACTACGGATGAAAATCAGTACACAGCAATGAAGGCTTTCCAGGTACATATTGTATTTTCCTCAGATGTAATGAGGGTACACTTTAGCACATGTGATGTCTGAGAATGGCCATGAATACAGATTTTGGGGAGGATGGTTGGTTGCATAGGCCTCAGAAACTCTCCTTGTCTTTATTTTGGGCCATGCTCCATTTTGGTTTTGAAAAATAAATAAATAATCTTCTGTTCTATTTATTAAAACTGTTCTGGGGCACCAATAGAATTTAAGACGGCAGAAGATTTATCTAAAAAACCATTTTAATTTATACATGAAAATTGAAACATTTCTGTGGCGTGTCTATAAAAGCACTGTTGACATTTTCCAAATGCAACCATTTATATTGGAACCATTGCAACAGCATATAGAGCTTCAGCAAAATAGAAACACCAGTAATTAACCAGGTATTTTTTCTCCATTGCAGTTTTCCTGTAATCTGATGAATAAATCTTTATTTCTAAAAGGGGGACAGGACAAATGACTGCCAAAAACATCTGATCTTCTCAGTAGATTAGTGAAGTCACAGTATTTTGTTTGCACTGCATCAAACCTCCATTTGTTCTTTTACTTAAGGTAAATCATTTAATCGCATCAGCTATTTCACAAAACATTTTAAGAGTGACTATAAATTGTTTTGGACTTCTGAGCTGATCTTCAATGCTGCAATGTGTTATGTTAGCTATACATTTGCTCTTACACAGCATAACCTCACCCCATTGACTGAATCTTCACCTCTGACAGACATGAACAACATATATGAAGGAAAAGTACGAATATAATACATATACAGTGCATAAAAGCGTAACTGAATTTTCAAAATTTTAAATGCAATTTTTGTTAGTGTAACAAAGTTACTGTGTACTTAATAATAATTTGTACTTATAACTATAGGAAATGTGAGAGAAAAATCATTAAAACATTTTTCCCTATGAAAGCAAATCTGAACTTTACTGTATATTATACCAGCCTCTTTATTTCTAAAACTGCTATCAATGTGTTAAAGATCTGGAGAAAGAAAGAAAGCACAATTATTTTTCCATATCAATGAAAATTATGCAAATCCATGCAGCATGGAGAACACAAGACGACTTTTAATTAAAATGCAAGCCAAAGGTCCTGCTTTTGTTTTTCATGGTCTATATAGAATGACAAAAATTTTAAACTTTCTAGACATACCCACTTAAGGACTTCCACAAGATTCCTCACTTTTACGTTAAGGCATACAGCACTATTTTTCATCTGGTAGCCAAAAGCAGTGCCAGGCTCTTACATGATCCCACTGAATTAGAAAAAGTCAAGAAACACTAGAGTTCCCTAAGCTAACAGTACCCAACTAACTCACTTGTATTGTTTCTGTGATGGTTTTTGGATTAATGCTGCATTGTACCACACAAACACATTAACGGCTACAGTTATTGTTAGTATGGTGCTGTCTTGCTTGGTGTGATTACTCATGAAAGCCACTTAGAAACCATTACTAGTCCTTTGCTAGCTCTTAGTTTCATCAATCACACGGCAGAAAGTTTCTGACAAAGCACATCATCTTCCAGATTCAAATCAGGACATAGACAAGTCTGTATACATCCATGCAAAAACCCTTCGTAGCTTCTGTTCCCTGGAGAACCTTCTTCCCAGCATAAGTACAATAGCTGAAATCAGCTACAAAGGCTGAGGCACACAATGTTTTAACACAAAGACTGTTCTAACAGAGAATTTCACATTATATTACTCCCATCACATCTCTCAAGCCTTTGCTTGAAAGGATGCTGTTGACTGAGTTAGAAGATTTATTTATTTTAAGTTGGTGATAAAAGATGAATCACAAGATGCCATTCATTAAATATTGTGTGTATATATATATGTATATGCATAAATATATACGTACACACTGAGACCTGAGAATTGTATTACATAATTGTATTACACGTGCATAAAGTATTATGACTTCTTAAGGGATGTTTTAAAATCTGAGCTTATATATAAAAATAAAATTAAAGCAATGAATAACATTTGAGTGCGTGAGAAAGGATGGTGGCAGCAGACACGCACAGGAAAGAAGTCAGTCCGATCACTGAGACAGGTATGAGGAAAAAGTCATTTGTCATTGAACTCAAGATAGTCCCAAATAGAAATTCCAGTGCCCCAGAAGCAAACTACCATGAAAGAAATAATGCAGTGAATAAAACAGGCATAAACTTATAAAAATGCAATAGAAAAATACAACTGATCCAAACAACGTATGTGAGAATATTTATGTCACGTATAAACAGCAATAAAAAACCTAGTGTATAGTTAATGATGTGAAATGATCCCTGTACAATGAAATTTAGATGTAGCACTTATAAAAGAAGGGGGAAGAGAAGCTACAAGTTCAGTTTAGGTGTAGAAAGCAGCATATATGCAAAAGATCAGCTAAAAACAGAAGTAGGTAATGAATGAAGCTATTTCTGAGTTTGTTTTAATTTTACTAGCCACCTCCTGGGGCAAGAGATCTGCACAGAAACTTGCTCTTCTAGTATATGATGATTAACGAGCAATAAAACATGACTTGACTGCTATCAGGATGATCAGGCAGCCTATCTTTACGGCTTTGACACTTAATGTAGTTTCTCTGATGTATAATGCAACAGCATTGAACTTGTTCAAATGATTACCTGTTTCAGCTGCTAACTTGCTGCAAAGTGGAATGCATTACATATCAGTTACCTCCACATTCCTAATACAACAGCAGGGGAAAAGAAGGTTGGGATTATCCAAAATGGTAGTGTACTTCCAAGGCAAACTTAGTATGACACCACAGATGGAAATCTGTACTAGAGAAGCCTCACTGGGGTACTGTAGGAGGACAGCTCTTTTGTGGCACAACTTGCATGCTCACTTATTACATAATATTCACTTAATCACTTGCAGTTCTGCATCTGTCTTTCAATATATATATATATTTTTAATTAATCTCACTATATATTTGTGACCTTTCTTCAAAATTCATTTACCAAGCTCAGGATTCTGTGACTTTTTTCTGCTAAGGAGCAATACGTTGTAGACATAGGTCTATGATGAAATCCTTTCTCAGCAAGGCTGAGAAGGGGAGTGAGTGAGCTAAGCAGCTCTAGCCCTTCTTCAAACCCAGTTGGTATGAAACTGGCCCCCCCATAAGATGTGATGTGGTGGCAGCTGCACTGGTGCTCCATTTAGATGCATTCTCTCTTTGTACTTACCTCCACTATTTCACACCCTGTTCATTTGAGCAACCTGATCTTGGTGGCCCTACCTGAGCAGGGGCTTGGACCAGGTGACCTCCAGAGGCCCCTTCCAACCTCAGCCATTCTGTGATTCCATAATCTGAACGCTGCTGAAGTCATCCAGGATGAAGTTTCTTTGCTACTAAATCCAATCCAGCATTCAGCCTTACTAGGAACCTTTCTTTCCATAGGCTTTCCTACAGTCATGTGCTCAGTGCTTGGGTATGATAATTTGTCTGTTTGTTACTCCTTGCTCCCTCATCCTTTGGGTACACAGACTGTCCAGCATTTTAGACAAGGATTGTGTTTTATCCTTGAAGAATACAGCAGGTAACAGTCTAAACCTGACTTGTATGTCTTGACAGCATTGCAATGCAAAGAATAAATAACAATGTCCTTGCAGAAATGACAGATGTGTGGACTGATGGTCATATATGTTTTCTAAGAAAGTGGAAAAGTTTTATGACTCTAAGATTTACTCACAGTTTAAACCTTTATGTAGTTGGCACGACCACCTGCTGTTCATTTAACATAGCTGACACAGATCAGCTATTTGGAATCTAATACAGAAGTGATTAAAATATTCAAATGCAAATAGGCATATTGCAATCAAAACAAAGACATGCATGTTTAGTCAAAAATGGTGTGAGAACAAAGGATTTCATAGGTATTGTGTGGACAGTGCATGAGAGAGAGCCCATACCAGGTTTTATACTTAGAATGCAGGCTGAATCAGCAAGGTCACACAGGCAAGAAAGCTGGAGGAGGAACTTTTGGTTTGTAAGGCAAACTAAAAACAGTTTGTTTTACACCTACTGAAGTATCCCATTCATCTGATTCCTCCTGTGTTCACTAAAGCAGGGTGCTGAACACTCCTACAGACAGGCAGAAGATAGAAAGATGCTGGATCCCAGCAGTAATTTCTCTTTCAAATCCAAACAAGGAATACAAAGGAACTGATCAAAATTCAATCATATCCAAGCAACCATCTAAGCATGAGCCATTTCATAATTTCAATACTCATGAAGATGATCAGTTTTACTCTTTACATCACACAACATGAATAGTCTTTTTTTTTTTTTAAAGTAACAACATACATTTTACTTCATATGCCCCAATTTGGAGAAAAAAAACTATTCAATGTTTTATACACTTCGAAGTAAACTAACAAATTGAGGTTTCCTTATACGTTCTTGTGAGATCGGAAAGCCTTATAAAAAGGGTGAAAATTAAACCTTATAGGACAGTTGTTTCCAATTCATGCTTGGCTAAAGACACTCAATATGACCTTAAGGAAATTGTGCAACTTCCCATTGGAAAATGTAGATGACAGCATCTGATACACAGGGAAAGAGACTGCTATTGTGCACCCATTCATGGCCTGAGACACAATATATTATAGTTATGAGCATAAATGCTACCCAAAGAAGTTATTTTATTACCTCATAAAGAAAAAAAAAAACAAACATTTATTTCCAAATACCAGTATATCTAATCTACTCAATTCAATAATAATAATGTAAGTTTTGGTGCAATGGTAAAGTCGTGTAAGTTAATATCTGCATTAAGTATTTAACTTGCAAATAAGACTTGCATACCAATGTGCTAGAGGTTTTATCTGTCAGAAATACTGAAGAGATCATATACATGGAAAACAAAAGTAATACCCAGACTGTTACAGATGCAGAACTGTAGCAGAAATGTAAACAATTCGTAGTCTTTTCCCTAGGGAAGCTTTGAATAAAAGCATGCACACTGTCGACGTCTTCTGTTTGCTCTCAACAGATGCCTGCAGTGTCTACAGGCCTGTTGAAATTCATGTATCAGTTACTAATCAAAGCCTTCAGAAAGTACTGGGGGAAAATGGCATTTACATTCAACTCGGCTACGTGCGTGGCCATGCTTCTGTAGTCCCAGTGCATCTTGTGTTGATTTCAATCAATATGCCACGGTACGAGGCCTTAGGCAGCCATGCTTTATATAAATATGGAACAAAAATATTCCTAAATGTGGCAGGAACGAGAAGAAAGCACTACCATGAAAATGAACATTCAGTAGTAACCTCCATTGTTCATCATCAACCCAGTCAAAGCAGAGTGAATAAGAATTTCCATTTAATTGCCTTTAACAGCACTCAATATGAGAATTCAAATTCCCTCCAGGCACAGAAAACACAAGAAAAAAGAAGCTTGCAACAAAGAGCACCACTTATCTACAACACAACTAATTAGTTTTATGATGGCAATTTTAAAGCAGCTCTATTCAAAATGAATATGGCCAATAATAAATTTATTTCAATAAACAATACTATTAATGAACCACAAGACAACTTAAAAATTTGCACCAATGTCTATACTGATGCTTTTATGAGTTCACACTATCATCAGATCAACCTCCAGCTATTACAAATTTCCAATTAAAACCAAGAGAAACATCACCAGAATAAATGTGAAAGACTGACAAGAATAGGGTGTTTTCTTGTTGCTTTTTGTTGGTTTGCTTTACAAAAAAAGTGTCTAGCCTCTGAGATAGAACATGCCTTCCATGTAAACTTTACCACCTTGTCGTGTGGCAAAATCCCAAGTTTAACTAAAACTTTGTGGTTTTTACTCTTCTGTCTGCTTTTCTGTTCTTCTAACAATGAGGCTAAGGTAATTGCACTTCCTTGTCCTGCACTTGCTTGAGTACGGCTGCATGCTGAGATCCAGTTCCTTAAGGGCTGCGTGCCTGCCTGTGATCTCTAGTTACTTCAAATGAGCTCCCCATACGTAAATTCATATACCATGGTAAGAGTGTGTTTGTAGTGCATTTTGGAAGTGGCCTAAGCTATGCCACATTGCTAGTGAACAATAAAAACAACCCATGAAGAATACTGACTGCTTTCTACATTGCTGCTGCTACTTCAGCAGTAGCTTTCTGCTGGAGAGAAGTTTCAAGGGTAGTATTTATAGGGAAGGATTATTTCCAGTTGCGAAGTCAGAACAACAGGGACGAAGGAGGAACTCTTTTGTCACATCAAATTAAGACTATCCCAGAGCAGCCTATAACAAAGCAGAGGCAGCGTGCCCTGAATGCATTCTCTGGAAAAGAAAAGAAATGAGAAACAGGGACAGGACTAAGCCCTAGGCAGGTATACACAAACCAGTGAAGCTGTATGAAGCAAAGAAAGAAGTTTGCTTCTTAGAAGAGAATATTCTTTGCACATTAAAAATTATAATAATAATAAGCAATAGAGAAATCCTGTGTCCTAGGCCCCAGTTGGAGTACTGTGTCCAGGCTTGGGGCCCCCAGCACCAGAAGGATGTGGACCTGTTGGAGCGGGTCCAGAAGAGGCCATGAAGATGATCAGAGGGCTGGAGCAACTCTCCCGTGAAGAAAGGTTGAAAGCTAGGGTTGTTCAGCCTAAAGAAAAGGCTCCAGGGGGAACTTACTGCAGCTTTTCAATACTTAAAGGGGGCCTACAAAACAGATGGAGAGCAACTGCTTGCTCAGTCAGATAATGACAGGACAAGGGGGAATGGCTTTAAACTGAAAGGAGAGATTTAGAGTAGAGGTTAAGAGGAAATTCTTCACTCAGGGTGGTGAGGCACTGGTACAGGTTGCCCAGAGAGGTTGTGAATGCCCCCATCACACCATAAAACTTGTTGAAAGTGCTAGTGTTGCAAATAATTAAAAAATAAGGTTTGTTTGTGCTTGAAATCAGCTTTCCTAATGTTGATCTTTCCTGTTTTTATAAGCTCCTTTATATCTAAACAATCTCAAAAGTCAGTCCCTGAGAGAGGAGCTCAGTCTAAGCCAAAGTCATTGTAACCAGGCAAGATTTAGCTCATATCTACAGCAGTAAAGGCAGCAAAAGACGACCTTCCTAACTGCTAAAACATCATTAACAGCTACACCTTTTGTACCTAACTACATTTAATAAGCACAAATACTTCAAGTCTTAATTTGTCTGTTATCACGTATTCATATTGCCTGCAATTCCTTCTGCAAACCAACAGCACAGCAGTTCTGACTACTCCATAGGTGATTAATAAGAATCTCAGCCGACACCTGAATTGTAAATAGTTCCCAGACTTGTTCGCCGACATGGTATAAATACATAGTACTGCCTGGTGATGAAAACCCCCATTTGTGAAATGAATCATCTCCTAGTAAGCAATTAGCAAAGGATAAATTTAAGAAGACAATATGCTTTTGCTTTGTTAGCAGCTTTGTATCAAGGTGACCTATCTTCTAAGCTATGAAATAATTGCATAAGAATATGCAAACTAAGCACCCATGACTTCTCTAATTCTACTGAGAAAATAACCAGAACTTTCATTGGCTTCAATGGATCCCAGTCTTCAGCCCTAGAAATTTCCTTCTGAATGATAAACTCTATTCTGGCTCCTGATTCACTATATTTGCTCATGTGGAAATTACAGGCAGGAATCACAAGCAGTTTAAATAATTAACTTTTAAAAGACACCAAAACCTATCAATCTTGGCTCTTTAAGGTGCAGCCTTACTTTCACAGAAGCTTTCAAACAGCTTCACAAGTATCATCAGAATTTTCCCTTTAGAGAGTCTTCAGTCTCACAACAGCAGTTTTTGTGGAATGGAAAAGTCTGCTTTCTTCCTGTGATGCCCGCCTGCAGGAGCAATGCCTGTGCTTTTGCAGAGCCTGAGATCAGCAGCACAGTCAGGAGAAGACTCCAGTCAGCAAGGGAGCGTTTAACTTGCAAGCTAAATCTGTCACGGCACTGGATGCCAGAGCTTTCCTCTTTTTTTTTCCAGAAAGGAAGCTTTCAAATGTCTCTGAACTTAATAATTGGCAAATTGTACAGATGGCCATTCACATTGTTGCAGCACCAGAATCCTAATATTGATGCCTTCCACAAATGCTTAATGATTTCCTACCCTTTTGAAGAGACTCATAAGTATTAAGATTGGTACAAATGAAGTACAAAAGCAACTATTTGCTGATATGTGCACGTGCTCACATGCACAGCATAAGAAAGAGCAGAACAGGGGTTAAAAAAGAGTTAGCAATTGTTTGCTACAGAGTACCATAAGTGTGATTTCATGCAAATTAAAAAGAACAGACTGACCTAAAGATAAGGTGCCAAGATGAAGAGGACTGAAGCCATAAAATATACAGATAAGGAAAACAAGAAAAGACATTTAGAATTTTTACCTAGCATTTATGAGGAACAAAACAAAATAGCGAGGCATGATACCAAACCCACCATCCACTCCTAGCACATACAGACAAAAGCCAGTCAATAAGAACTCAAAGTACGTTATGAGAACTTACTACCTGGTATCCCCTGACACACAGTACACATAATCCTGACCTGACTACTTGTGCACACATACATGTTTTGATTCTTACAAGTATAGGGTTATTAAAATGAGTGAATGAAATCTGTGACAGAATGAGTGTAAGCAAGCAGAAATCAGGCAACTTACAGATTCTGGAAAATAAGTATCACCTCCCCCTTTCATAACGCCTCCAGAAGCACTAGCAGCTTGCCTAGCTCTGGAGGCAACTTTTTTTTATATAAGTAATCTGTGTACACATAATCAACATGCAGACAATCAGTATACACAATGTATATTCAATTGTAAGTATATTTACAAAGTAAATTGTAAGTACATTTACAAAGTATTGTCATGTCCTTGAAATATTACGTGCACCTGTACAAGGACTATAACTTCACAGATATAAGGAACTGGAGCATATTTATTATCCAATGGACTTTTCAAAGCTAAGTCCACCTTCTGAACTTGGCTGCTTGCAGTGACTGATGAACCTGTATTATGATAAAAGCCCTATAAGAGTGCTAGTGAACAGAAAAGTGGGCAAAACTCGGTGAATGAGAACAGCACAGCATGTTGTGATCCACGGTCAGCACATCCACAGCCAGGGTCCCGTCATCCAGGGTCCCGTCATCAGGAGGGATGTCAGATTGCTACCATGTTACTACTGTCTTTATAATTTCTATCCTTTTTTATTTTTTTTAATAGCATAATGAGCATCGAGTGTTGCGTGCCTTTCCTACTGAGATTAAGAAAGCACCAGCAGCTCCTCAATGCAAAACATGGTTTCAGAGGCAGCTTTGATTTATTGTTAATCTCTCATACTGCTTGAAATCTCCATTATATGAAGAGCATTTCTAATCTACATTTGTAATTTACACTTACTCTACTCGATGAGTCATTATATAACAAAAATACTATCACAGCATGGCATCTGACAGAGATGTCACAGACACATATAGGGATGTTCATTTTCCATTCATCGCTTTATGGACTAAAGAGTCTTTGGAGAGCATCACACAAATCTACATTGGAAAATATCTCAGTTAATCAAAGGATTTGTATCATCAGAAGGAGATAGAACTCTATCAACTCCCACTTTGAGGCAGTTCTTGAGAAGTTTTTTTTCCTTTTTGTTGTGTGTGTGTGTGTGCGTGTGTCCATCCCCCAAAGCAGCATGTTCATTAGGTATCTTAAAACTGAACCTCTGAACTGCAGCACATCTACACATGAATTTGTTGGTAACACACACCGATAGAAAAGGGTACATAGCATAAAACAGTCTCATTGAGCAACACATTTAGTTTACAATGGATTTGTATTTTGTCACAGAGGAGTATCTACAATTGTAACTACCTCTACTGTTGGGAATCTGTAAGCCAGCCTTTTAAACATAGCAGTGACTCCAAATGAAATCTGTACAGATCAAGTCAAACTGCATCACTGAAGTCTCTGCATACCCAAAGAGGGACATCACAGAACAAAAAACACCCATTCTAAAGAGCCCTAGGAAAATGAAGAAATGTATGCTTCTCGATGCAGTTTTGAAAGTCCTGTAGACACAGCTGTGTGTATACTAACGCTGATATACAGTGATGTGCAGTGCCCCACCAATCCAGATATTTAGGAAGACAGAAGAGATCCACGGCAGTCTCTCACTGGCCAGGCAAACCCAGGCTGTTTCTGTAGAAAGCCAGTCAGCTACCTCTGTACTAAGCTTCCCCAGAATACTCCTTTCTGAGCTGACCCATATAGCAGGGTTATAGCAGGGTTTTTCAGTGGCTTAGCTCCTTTTGCACAAAACACTGTCCCAAGACAGTGAATTCAAGCCATAACCAAGAGTTAATCGAGTGTTTCCCTTTACAGGATGAATTACAAATACATTCATATACTACTAACACATCACCAGGAGCTGTGAATCAAAGTATAGTTAGGAAGGAAAAAAAAATCAAGGAAAGGAGAACAAAAATATTTTTATAAAATATCTAGTATTACACTCCCACACTTCTCTACCCTCAATGCAGATTAGAAAAGACTGGTAATATCAGAAGCCAGGGGTTTGCAATTCTATATATACATATAAATATAAATTGATTAGGACAGAATTCATATGAAAAAAGAAACTTAAGTCATCATGACTCTGCTGTTTATTACACAAACAGCACAAAGACACTGTGCTGTGTATTTACACACAGAGACACGTAATCACATACCAGTGCTGATGATTTCAGAATACTCCAGGAAATGGAGATGGATTTTGATTTAAAAGACTGTCCAAACCCCTTAGGCTGCTTTCAAAATAGCAACTCATAGGTTTATTTCAGGGCTATTCAATCCATTTTTGCTAACATGCTCCAAGCAATTTTATGAAGGTCTGTTCAGTAGGAGCAGCATTACAGCTCAGCTGGGCCAGCCACATCCGGCATGCCACCTCGCAGTTCAGAAATACAGGCACATATCTAACCTGCTCCCAAAGAGATCAAGGAATGTTGAAAAAAAAAAAAAAAAAAAAAATCTGAAACATCATCACAGCCATGGCTGCAGTAAGGTTTAATCACATGCTGATTCCTGACTGAATACAAGTGTTATCCTCTCATGACAGGAAGAGCATAAAAGCAACGAAAAACGGAATAAAGGAACAAACAATGTAGTATAACAGAAAATATTCAAACTTTTGGCATTAAAAGTTCTTTGATATATTAGCCGGCATGCTGTAATTTATTACTATAAAATTCATGTAAATGTCATGCACTACTGAAAAGTCCAACACAGATTTATTAAGTATGTTGCAAAACAAAACAGCACAACCAAACAAAAACCACATGAAGAATGTAAAAAGTGCAAAACAATACATGTTTAAAATATTTGACTGCTTGGAAATATAGCAAAAAATTCAGACAGCACTACTGGCATAGCAGTGTATTTATTAGGAGGTTAGTCCCAATGGGTCAAAAGGTTATATGTCTGAGCCACTGAAAGAATTACAGGAGACAGGAAACTATTTCATTAGATCTCAAGATTAACATGTTTCATTGCTGACCCTGGTGATACAGCGTAGAATACAAATAATATTAGCAAGACAGTACACAGCAACTCTTGGTGACAAAAAATAAGTTTATTTGGAAACAAAAACAGAGACTTAGGTTTTAACTTCAGTGAAATATTGCAGAAGAAGGTCTGAGGTTTTGCAAAGGTCACAGTAAGATGATGACATTTTCTACAGAAAAAGAATAATGTCATTTGTTGAAAGTACTGATAAGTCAGGCTTCTCAGGACAAAAAGCACTGAAAATAAGCACAAAGTGTTCAGATCGCATCTTGAGATACCATCATACTATTTGTTATTTACAGAATGAGGTTATGCACTCACCATACAGCAAGATTTTTATCTATTTTTCACTATCCAGAAGATTAGACCAAAGAGCTGTTAACAGTTATTAAAAATGGTGGGTGATTCTTACTTAACTTGAATTGCTGGAAACTATCCTACATAGAACATTTTCAAAAGCAACAGAGAGAATTGTGTCTCTAACAAAGAGCTTTTCATGAAACAATCACCTTGAAGAGGTGTAACCTATGACCAGCTTCTTGATTTTAGAAATACTGATCCCTTGCTGTGCAAAATTATAATTTAAAGAACTGGAAACATGTTACCACTTAATATCTCTAAACAGAAACATCACTACACATTAAATATCCAGCCTGTTTTTACCAGATACCTGGCCAAGCCTGCTCCAAAGGACTAAGGAGGTCACTTGAATCCTTTGACTGGCCATCTTCTTTGGCCATCACTCCTCTTGAAGAAACCCAGACCTCCTACATCCTATGGCCTCTTTTCAACTACATTGTGACCACCACTATGTTAAAGAAAGGATGAAAGGAGGAGGAAAATGTCAGCTTTTCTTGGTTACACTAAACAAACCAAACTAAAAGCCAGCCTTCAAAATGCACAGAGGGAACATATTTCTGCCCTTTCATTTCTGTTTTCATAGAAATGACCACATAAAGAACATTCTCCACTTATTTAGATTGACTAATCTACTTTATCTGTCAAAGATGTCATGTATTTTAAAAATGCAGACCCATTTGAAGGGTAGAAAATATCAAAAAATAGTTAATACAAAGAGAAAGATGTGGAAAGTGGAATAAACCACTAGCAAGAACAGCAGCTTCTTCAGTGCTAAAGGCAGAGTCACTATATTATAACCAGGAAAGGACAAAAATATAAACCCACATCGATATTTTAACAGTATTTAGCTAGAATTTAATAAAAAGTAGTTAGGTAGAATCTACACCTCTTCATTGCCCTTTTCCTTCAGAAGGAGCTTCACAGAACTGTTAACTGATATCTTGGACTGTATCTGTATATATATGGAAGTACTGCCCAACTATCATTAAAAGGAAAATGTATTTCAATTATTTATTCTAAAGTTTGCTGTTCATGTTTGGTTGTTAATGTAGTGCCATGGAATCTAATACAAAGCAGAAAGTCTATGAAGAGCAACTGCTTTAGGAAATTTCCAGTAATGAGAGGGTTCAGCAGAAAAAATGGGGTAGCCATCTTCTTTAAAGAAAGGACACAAGAATGAAATAAGGAAAAAAAGTGTGAAGTACAGGCTGCTGTTTAAGTCATGCTAGACATGGAAGAGAAATCAAAAAAATGCTGCTTATCCCATAGTAATGAGCAAAAAACAGCTTCCAAAAAGTTAGCAGAAAAGCAGGAAGAAAATGAACAGTAACAGCCATGATACTGGGGACAATTATGAAGGTCCCGAAGAATACAGTACATGCTTTCCTTACTCTTCATTAGAAACAAAATAAACCAAATGCAAAAACTTTGTGACAGAGAACATTATTAAACAGAGAGAACTGGGGATCATAAGCAAAGCAAAAATGAGCAAACTATTACTGAAATAAAATTAGATGTCAGTCAAGTTAGAACCGTACCTTATTATATTAGGCCCTTAAACAAGAAGACATCAGCGATTTGCAATAGAAGAGTAAAATATAGATCAAAATCAAATTGCTTAAGCAATCAGAATAGTAGATGACAGGCTTGTGCTCAATTCAGAAATGCATGCTAATCCAATAACTAAAAATGAGCTAATAAGATGGACTTGGTGAGTCTTGCAGTGCTTTAAAGGCTTTGATGTATTATCAAGATTGTCTTTATACTATACAGTCCTCAGATCTCTCATTTTCTTATTGCTCTTCTCAGAAGTCACTACTAGGAACTACAGTTGCATTTGTGCTCAAAAACAAGAGTCGACAGTTATAATGAAGATAGTTTCAAATTAACTGTATATGAAGGATGAAGTCACCTCTTAAAGGTGATTATTTTCCACCAGAGAGCAGCAGTTAGGTTGGGTGAGCTTGCATATAATATCTGAAGGGTTGAATAATTTTACAGGAAGACAGAGATGATTTTTGCATGCTTTTTTAATGAAGATGAAGAAGAGTCTATTTAAGTGGTAATCTATCACAATGAAGGACTAGAGAGTCAAGCAAAACTTGGAGATGAGGAAGAAACCGTAAGAAAGAGAAGTGGATATATTTTAACACAAGTTACAAGACTGACTGTCCTTAAAGGATACCAGAAACAGAAAGAGTGGGTGGCACAAAACACAGGAATAGAATTGGGTCTGGAAGTAATTAGGATGGGAGGAAGATACGGCTAAGGTAAGAAACCAGTGCATAATGAAAAGGCTTGGTGAAATGAAATTTCCAAGCCCAAAGATACAAAAAAAAAAAAAAAAAAAACCTTTATGATCAGATTAGGATAGCAGTAATTGTTGTATAATTGTTATAATAGGGCAGGAAAAGGATAAACAAATCCTAAGCAAAACCATGCCTTATGTTAATTGGTTACAGAGCAAGAGCAAGAGTAAGAGTAAGCAGTATATAACAGGCTTGAGTATCAATAGCCAACATAGGAACTATTTAAATAAGAAATAAAGCTCGCGAGCAGATAACAAGCATATGTGGAAGACCTGGTGTTACAGCTACA
Source organism: Anser brachyrhynchus (assembly GCF_964034855.1). Lineage (NCBI taxonomy): Eukaryota > Metazoa > Chordata > Aves > Anseriformes > Anatidae > Anser > Anser brachyrhynchus. The sequence goes on from NC_137694.1 coordinate 63,784,214, forward strand.
AGGGCAGAAGAAATATTTATTTAGCAAGGAAAAGGACTCTTTGTGTTCAAATGAAGACAGACCCAAAGGAACACAACAAGATATATTGAGCAGCTTGTTTGTGAGGGAAAATAATTTGGTGCTGATTTTACTAATTGCTGTCTATGGAGTAGCTTGAATGAGGCTAGTGAGACCTGGATTTCCATGGTTCATCCGTATCAGGGAATAAGTACCTGGGACAGATGAGAAACAAATATGAGAATATTCAAGTGAAAGCACTTATTGGTCCAGCTTCAATACCACAGTGCCAGTACAGATATCTACCAGAAGCAAAGGACTGATTGCAGTTTCTTATTGATAGTTAAGATCAACAACTGCTGTGCAGCTGCCTTGTATTACCTGCAGCTCTCCATCCAGTCTACTGCAGCATTGGCCAAACAACAGACAGAATCCTAAATATATAGAATAGTCTCAAATCCTAAATTCAGAACAAGCCCTACATCTTTGAACTCCACCAAAAGCTCCAGCTGCAGCCAAAATGCTACAATTGTTGGAGGTGCAAAGCAGTGTTCAGAAAAACATTTAGTATATCATTTTTATAACCCCCTTAGTGCAGTAACGCTACTATAAGTTCACTTTGATGTTCCAAGGGAAGCAGCAGTGTCTTACTGACATGCCACAGGCTTTCCTTAATGCACCTGTGCCTTATTCACTTACCATGCCACAATTATATTCACACAGATAACATTCCTACCCAGTATACCAAGCTGGTAATATTTGGAGGTGGTTAAAAATAAAGATCAGTAGGCTAACTGGACCAAAAGATCTTTGTACCTTGCAAATTCAAATTTAATCTGAATTTAAGAACCAAGACACAGATATGGAACAACTTTCACTGTGCGTGGCCTAAAACAGAGGTTATAGTATTACATAGAAAAACCCTTTCAAGAAGACTCAAGATAGAGCAGTACCATAAAAAACAGCTCCCATAATGTTTTTATCTCCCTGTTGTAGTGTATCAAGTGCAGCATCGTTGGGGTGAACCTACACAGTAGCCACAACCACTCAGCGTCCAAAGGAGTTATAGAAAGGAAATAGTTACTCAAGCAGGAAGGTTATGCTTCTGCAGAGAACCCAACTACTCCAAACCACTGTGGAGAGTTTCACACTTGGAGTACAACACTGCGTTCAATGGAACTGAAGTTAATTTGCATAAACCCTAAGTCCCCAAATAACTCACCTAGAAGTGAAGTATCAAGCAAGGTCTACACTTCTCAAATGGACAGAGAAATATTTAAATTGAACTGGAGAGGTAGAGATCTATAACAAATCTGATAAAAGAGGTCTCCTTACCAGGTGTCCTTATCAAGATGTTTGAGAGTTGTGATTAATAACTAGTTAACTAGCAGTAACCATTAACTAGTACAGATCTCAAATACATTTGAGGTAAATAATCAATGCTGAGCTGAAAGGTTTTCATGTGCTGAAAGCTTTCTAAATGAGGAGAAAAAGTTTCAAGTCTTCATACGTAATCAAGCAGAATCGTTGCTTCTTGAACAGGCTACGTCCTCATTAGTTTTAAACAGTCTATGTGGTGTGCTGATACGAAAATGTTTTGAATATTTCAATAAATATTAATTCATACATTTGAATATTTCAAGAAGCTAAACTAAACCAATTAAGGATAGAAATGTCTGCCTTGATAAACGTTCTTCACCCCGTGAAGAACTGGTAACATACGTGAAGCATTGAAGTTGGTGCAAGGAGGAATGAATTGTAATGTGTGGGTGTGGGAGCACCAGAAGATGCCAGAAAAGGGCAATAGAAAGCCATGTGCTTACAGCAGGTCATCAGGATCCTAGTATTCCATTTCTCAAGATGCATCATTCAGGAAGACAGAGGACTTGGGCTTCACGGCTTGAAAAAGATAGGGTTGGCACCTCAAGACACCCAAATAACAATGTAAGGGCAGCATGGAAATGCCAACAGTTTATGAACAGAGTTAGGATAACCCCAACAAATCACAATTCCAGCTCCTAAAGAATACAAAATGTACATCCTAAACCAGCACGTTACCAAATTAACGGCATGACAAGAACTTAACAGTGGGCATCCCTTTTTTTCTGTGTCATCAGAAGAAAAAAGGAACCTTGACAGAGCACTTGAACACACATTTATCTTGGTGCTTGTGGGAATGTGGCTATGCAAGTGTGTGTGAGTGAAATCAATTTTGGTTCAAAATCAACTTCCTCTCCTATAAGTAATGTTTTGGCTCATGTAAATATCTGCGTATTCTAGCAAGTTATTTGCCACCCATCACTGGAAAAAAAAAAATACTTTCTGAGGCACGCCGACAGCATTTAAAATTGAGAGCTCTATCAAGAGGATGGTGGCAATAAGCAGTCTACACAGGCCACGGGCACATGATTCAACCAATTGGACTTATAAGACGATGGTAACCTGAGTAAGTCACCATCAAAGAGGAAATTATTGTAACCTGAGGAGAATCAAGTTTAAACCTATGCCAATAATATTGCTATAATTAGGTGATAGCAAGTCTTAAAAGAGGTATTACATGTGCCCTTTTATCACTGCTAAGTAACATAAATTTGCAGTTACTCTAAGAAATCAGGGAACCCAAATGAATACATGATCAATGACGTATTATAACTATCTTGAAAATACAGAAAAAGAATAAAAGGAAATAAGGAAATCACGTCTTGACTATTCTGACTGAAAAATTGGAGCTGCTTCCAGAGTGCCTAAACATCAGAAACACCATTTAGTTTCCCCTTTTCCTTAGAGCTATATATGTAGTTTTGATCGCTCTGATATCCTGGTCCTTATTGCTACGTATTTATGTATTGTTCTATTACCATTAAAAGAAACAAGTGTTTCTAGTATTTGGCTTGAGATTTCCTAAACCATCTATTACCTGGTCTTTGAAGACTTGGTAAAGTATTCATCTTGCTTGGATGTAGCAACTGCATTATTCAAACATAACATCATGGGCTCAACAGAAAAGTGACAGAGATTTTATAGGCTGCATTTTACAGCAGATTAAAACAGTTAATGCAATGATATCTTCTGGCCCTCAGATTTATTCTGCTCTTAGAAGACTTAGTCTTTTAAAAACACATTTGAAAGAAGCTCATTAACCTTTCTCTTTACATAGATTTAACACTGAAAACACTATACTGATAACTATTAAGTTGACTTCAGTTAACTGCAAGTAGCATTTTAATACCGTAATTATACTGACAAACACTGTCGCCATCCTCAAAAGTCTATCTTTTCCTCTTTGATATTAACATAACTAATAAGAAAAGAATACTTCATGAGCAGAAGTTAGATATCATCAACAGTTTTTTTTTTCAGAAGAGTGTTAAAAGTTACACAGCAGTTGCAACTCAGTTTCTTGTTTTCTTTTATTCCTATCTTGTAAACTCAGGAAAACTTTCAGTATGACCACGCTCATTTCACTTGACCTCTGTGTGCATCACTACACCTTGCCACTACTTGACTGAGTTAATTATTCATTAGCTAAAATAATCTTTCTCCAAGATAGCTAGAACTTACAGATACCACTTCAATATGAATAAATAATAGCATACTGACAGGAATATGGTATTCATTTGGTCAGAAGGATGGCGAATAAAATGATCATTGATCTAAATAGATACCACAACAATCACAGCTTTAAACATCACCATGTCTTTCTGGTAATATTTTTCAATAATGAAGAAAATAGCCAACTTTGTTCAAAGGGCCTCAGGTATCAAGTACCCACACTTCTACACCTCAAAGGCCTCTGAGTTTTAAAAGGCAGGAGGTCAGTGCTTTATAAATATCAAGTCCCTTGTAACCTAGTTTCAAAACCGGCACTCATAAGTTATTTATTATTGTTGTTATTTTAGAAGCTTCCTGTAAAGATTAATTCTAATTAGTATTCCACCTCAAAAATGGAGTGGAAGGCCTTCTAAAGATCTAAGATATTTCATATTTTTGGAAAGTAAAAAACATACTAAAATTTCAATTTGAAGAGCAAAGAGTGTAGGATCTGATAAAGGGAAGAAATCAAATTTCCTTTTCTACACTCCTCTTGACAATCCAGGGAAACATGATTCCTGGAACAGGAAACATTTGCTTATTTCTTGAAATAAGGGATACAATTTATCATACACTGAATTTTCTGTTTAAATTATCAAATCATGTCTGTCAGTGTTACTGTCTTTGACCAGTTGCTTTAAATTTCCTATGTAAATTTGGGTAAGGGCAGTTCCAAAAAGAACAGCTTTCATTTTGTTTTTAAATAAACACCTACTATGAGCATTACGTCTGGCAATGGCAGGAAGTTACAACATTTAAGGCTGTGAAAAGCACAGTTATATGCTTTCTTTAAGTGAGATAACAGAAGATATAGAGCTTGAAAAGTCAAACTTTGCATTTCCTGTTCCTCTCTGATTATAAAGAAAACCTTCAAAAATAGTTTACATGTGTATAAATCATCAGTTGATGTTGCAATTGCGTATTTTTACTGGCTTGTCAGAATGTTTTTAGAAAATCTGCATAAATGTTTTGAGGTAAATCACATAGCAGGAAGGACAGAAATGCTACCATAACTCTCTAGTAAAACAACTGTGACAGAAGTACACAAAAATCGTAACTGTAAAATTACACAGCCGATTATACTGCTGCTGAAATAACCTCCTGATTTGAAGAAAATATCAATGGTTTTCACCTAAAGTACCATAAATGTCAACTGTGACTATTATTCAAACTATAAAGGTTAGTGCATTTCTGTACTCAGAATTTAAATTAGCAAATCCCTATTATAAAGAGCACTTTTGAGATAAACTAATTAGATTTTGAGCTGTTAAAACACTGACAGTGAGTGATGGCCTGGCTGCTTGCCCTATTATTTCTTCTGAACCAGAAAGAAACCCTTATGTTAATAACAGTACTTTACTAGAAGCTTTTTAAGATAAAACACTACCTGTAATAAGGAACATGCATTAGTGCAATCTGAAAGTACTTTGCAATGACCACTGAAAGATCAGTAGGCAATGGAGTGCTAAAAGCCAGCACTAGTGACATTCAAGCTGAGGTTCATTGTGAAGGACAGTGTTAAAGTAACAAGGCTTCCCAAAACCTCTTACATAACTTGTGTAAAATATATTTCAGCACAATCTGTAATTGGTGCAAAAACAGACATTCAAAATGACCATAAGCTTGGAATGGGTTAGAACAAACCCATTTCTGTTTCTGCTTTTTCAGGATGGTCCCACTTGTTTTTATACAACTATGTTTCAGAGATTTATTGGAGAAATCAGACAAGGAAAACCCATTTTCCCTCAAATGTAATCTAATGCAAGTATCAGGAGCTATGTGCTCCATGTGGCATATTTACTATTTACTTTTTAGGGCAGTTCTCTATTTATCAGTTAGTGGATCAGTTAGTGGAGCTTCCATCACATACCTTTCAACATTATTCTATAAAGTAAAATACAGACCTTTTACACAAAGTTTCTCTAGGATAAGCTTTCTTTATTTTAAGTCCAAATAGCTCACACAGAAGATAGGTAATAGCCACATGGAAAGCAGAAAAGAAAAAAAAATAATGAATGATATTTTGTGATTGAATATTATATCACAGGCCAATGCCAGTATTTTCAGTACGCACAAAATCAGAGCCTGAAAATCTCACCAGTTGAAAAACAGATTTATTCTACTACTAATGTGTATATAAGTACACTAATAGAAGCAGAACCACGTCAAAAAGAAGTTAGTGACAAAAGCCTGAATCTGTTCACAGGACAGAGGTCCAGTGGTGCCAACTATAGACTTGTCTCACATCCTTCTCTAGGATTGTGGATAATTGATTCCTTTTAAAAATAGGATACTCATCTAAGCAAAAACATTTTAACTGTTGGCTATTAAGAGAGAGAGAGAGGGGCAAAGATCAATAACACGGGCCCAAACTTCTTCCCAGCTTGTGTGCCCATGACAAGAGAACCCAGATCTCCAGGTCCCATAGAAACACTCTAGCTACATCGGGTACCAGCAAGAAAAAGGTAAACAAATAGGAAGTGCTATGGGAGATTGGATGCAATATAAGAAACAAAGAATTTCAGTATTTTAAGACTGACGCAATAGAGATCCTTCCATATCTTTAATCTTCCCAGGTTAACCAGTCTGTTAATTTGCAAGTATACAAGATATATGGTATTATAAGAACCACAAAGAAGCCTGGACTTCAGAAAAAAGGGTTCATTGAATTTGTAAAGGCCACATATTTACATTCCCTATTTTCTCTCTAACGACATATCCAGCATCCATCTTGTGAGAACTACTTACCTAGAAACCATAAAACTGCAACAGCAATTCATCTACCAACATGACAGAGACAGCAGCATATTCGAGCGTCTTTAACAGCTTGATCAATTTTATAGAGTAAAGCTGCTCTCTGTTCTGAAACTGTATCTGCTTTATCAGAAACATCCTGAAATTCTTCCTTTAAATGACTTGAGCCAATGCTGAGTATACCAAAATACTCTTTAACATAGATTTTTATTATTTTTTTAAAGTAGAATAAGGGCTGAAGTTGAAACATTTAAAGTCATTTCTTCATCCACAAAACCATCACCATCTTTTCAGAAAGATGGAGAATTAGGCAGCTTTTTATAAGCATCTGAGATACTGATACAGACAACTAAAAGGAGGTTCTGGTTCAAGGATTGCTAGGTTTCAACTAAAAGTCTAGTGAAAGGAACCCATAGGACACCATTTCTAAAAACATACCACAGGAAAAATAAATGGAAAAACACCCTGTAATTTTAAGCATGTTTCCAACAGTTACAGGCTCATTTTTCTGCTTTCAGTTATGAAATGCAATTTGCACATCATGGATTTTATATGTAGCTGAAATCTATTTCTAGAATATGCAAAAAGCCTTCAAGAGATGATAGTCCCCACACATGAAAACTTCACTGGATATCTGGGTCAGCTGCAGAGTCATCACATAGAACATATGCCCACAGTGTCAGCATGGTGGGCAAACGAGCTCACAATCTGTCTTTTTCATACTAAACAAAATCTCTAATCGCAAAAAAAAAAAAAAAATCTTCCAGTAGTTGTTTTCCATTTACTATCCCTTCTTCTTTCCCTTCTAGGACCTAATTAGAGACTCATCAATTATACTTTCAGGCTGCTTTGTAATAAGTGTGCTTCCACACCCAATTACTCCACTTTATCAATCAGAAAACATCTAATTTCCTTTGGCGGCTATCCTCTGGTTTTATTCAGAACTTCTGTAATGATCTGGGACAGAATTCATCTTTCCTGACTAAACAAGCTGTTTTCCGTCACCTGTCTCTTCCTATGTATTACTTTAGAAAATCTGTGCTATTAGCCCATGGACATTCCATGCCTACACAATCTGTATTTTCATGGCAGTATCAAATACAGCATAGTTTTTGTATACAACATATTTGTATACAGCATATTTTCTTGTATACAGGAAAAAGAAATTGTAACTCTGTAAGTAGTTGCTTGATAATGGGATGCAATATTTTTTTTAATATTTATACATACTAATGTGTGGATATCTATGCATATATAGTAATTACAAAGAACAGGAATATTTACTGTAATGAAAGCAGCAAACATTTAGACTATTAGACCTTCTAAGTCTACTGAGCTGATGAGGTAGGGGGGATGGTGTGGGAAGTACTTTTTATCAAAAAAAATCTCTTCCCTGCTTTGGATTTAGTCCAAGTTGACACTCTGTGATACAAAGTAGCCTACCAAAACTCTAAAGATTATTTCCTCGCATATATTAAGGATGGGTTGTTTTTAACTTCTTTTCAAAAGATTGTATGCCTTATCTACAGTACAATCATACTCGGAAGTTATACCCCAGCACATTTCAGACTAATCATATAGTTGGTGCTGCTCGCTTTTATAGTTGATTTGCTTCACTATTTTAGAGAATACAATTTAAAAAAAAAAAAAAAAAAAAAAGAAGTGTTTCACCTCCCACTCACTCCCCTGCACAATTTATTCATTCAGCAGTTCTGGAAATTCAGCAGGGAATTTATTAGCCTTCTGTTCAGTAATACAGATGAGCTCCAGGGAAAGAAGCAAATAAATAAATAAAGCTATAATTTGTGGCTGCTATCAACACCAAATTTGACTGAATGTCCTTCCTGGTAAATTGCAGGAAAGAGCATAAAACAGAAAATGATTTTATTCAGCTATACAGAAAAAAAAGATTACAAAGACAACCTGATACTTCAATGAATAATTTGGTTCAATAAATAGGAATTCTGCATGGCTTAAGAAATCAAACAAATTGTCCTAAATCAAATAGACTACAAGTGACTACATGTCTTTGTGCAGCTAGCCCTGCTAAAGGAAGATAGCCTTATCTCCTCTAGTGTAGGACGGCTAGCCTGTGCTGTCAACCCTCAGCCTGCCAGCTGGTACCTCAAACTGTAGATGAAAGAAAGATCATATGGATAGATGACGGGGTACTCACTCAGCTGTTCATATCCCAAGGAAGAAAAGTGTTTTTAAGAAGAACATGTCACTGAACCAAAAGCATCTCAGTAAGGTACCTCCTCAGATGGCTACAAGAGACCCATCCTCCAACGAACTGCTTGACGCATTACACAGGGAAGAGCTACAGCCACCAAGATCATCCTTCAGGCTCCAAAGAAAGAAAATGAGCATTAAGTGCCACCCACAGAAAAAAGCTGGCATATGACTTCAATACTCTCAAGGTGTACTTCTCAGTTGAGAAGTATGAGAGAAGGCTTTCCAGTATCTTCATCAATGATATACACGATGGGATTGAGTGCACCCTCAGCAAGTTTGCAGATGACACCAAGCTGAACGGTGTGGTTGATACCAAAAAAGGAAGAGATGCCGTTCAAAAGGACCTGGACAAGCTGGAGAAGTGAGCCCATGTGAACCTAACGGGGCTCAACAAGTCCAAGTGCAAGGTGATGCACCTTGGTTGGTGTACCTCAGACATGAGTACAAACTGGGAAAATAACTCATTGAGAGCAGCCCTGCAGAAAAGGACTTGGGGGTTCTGGTAGACGAAAGGCTCAACATGAGCCAGCAGTGCATGCTTGCAGCCCAGAAGGCCAACTATGTCCTGGGCTACACCAACAGTAGAGTGGCCAGCAGGTGGAGGGAGGTGATTGTCCCCCTCTGCTCTGCCCTCATAAGGCCCCACCTGGAGTGCTGCATCCAGGTCTGGGGCCACCAGAACAGGAAAGATGTGGACCTACTGAAGCAAGTCCAGAGGAGGTCTATAAAGATGATTAGAGGGCTGGAACACCTCTCCTATGAAGAAAGGCTGAGAGAGCTGGGGATGTTCAGCCTGGAGAAGAGAAGGCTCTGGGGAGACCTCACTGCAGCTTTCAAAATTTAAAGGGGTCTTACAAAAAGGAAGGAGAGGGACTCTCTACTCAGGTAGATAATGACAGGTCAAGGGGGAATGGTCTTAAACTAAAAGAGGACAGATTTAGACTAGACATTAGGAGGAAATTCTTCACTGTAAGGGTAGTGATACACTGGAACAAGTTTCCAAGATAAGTTGCAGATGCCCCATCCCTGAAGGTGTTCAAGGCCAGGCTGGATGGGGCCTTGGCCAACCTCATCTAGTGGGTGGCATTCCTGCCTATGGCAGGGGGGTTCGAGTTAAAGGATCTTTAAGGTCCATTCCAACCTGAGCCATTCTATGATTCTATTACGGCATTTGTTTTTAATTTTTCTTTTTTTTTTTTTTCCTCAAGGAATTTTTTCTTTTTTCCTCGAGGAAAGCAAAAAGAACAAAATCCAGACCTTTGCTCAGTCTCTGGGGATCTCATGAAAGCTTTTGCTCCAGTCATTTGGACATCATTAACCAAAGCAGACTGCCCTGAAAATGTCAGCTAATTAGTTAGTTCTGACAAGGTAGATCAGCCACTGAAGATGAGAACACCTGAAACCTTCATTTATCTTGCTAAAGAGAATAGGGATGTAGTACTTTCCATTTTGATCAGCATATTTTTCTCCTTCACACCCATGGATGTTTTCAGGTTCTTGGGTAAAGTAGTTTTCAAGTGAATGATAAGTTTTACAGATCTTGCCGCCTACAGCAAACATTCTCACAGGGGTCAGGATTAAGTGGTATATAGGCTGTGAGATGCCTAATCTTAAAAAAGGAAATGTATCTGTCCGTCAAAAATAATTGGTACTAGAGGGTAGCTGAATGCAAAGACAAGGAAAGAAAAGAATGAATATCTGGTGTAATCACATTTCACACAAATCTCTTCCAACTAGTTGCAGAAAAGCAAGACAGATAAAAAAAAAAAAATTAAGCCCATCAGGCAGTTGTCCTTGTATAGGAAAACATTGTTGCCAAAAGTTGAATTTCACAGTCACATGAACTTACATAACACAAGAAAAATAAAACATCTGCTCATTTTAAGTATCTTCATTGCTCATCCAGAGCTATTTTTACCATCTTCTCTATATATTGTTATTCTGGAATAGATTTACCCCTAGGATTCAAGATTCCTGCTCGAAATCAGTCTGTGTAAGCAATTTCCTGCTTTTATCTTCTTCCAGATCCCTAGAAGAACTTTGCTGTAAAGTGAATTTAAGTCTACTGGCATTAAGTCTATGTTTAAGTCTACTGCTTTATTAATTACTTTCATGCACCTCTTAAGCAATGTCATTTTAGAGCTGCTAGGCACCACTAGGTCATGCATCAAAAGCCATTCACAGGCTCTCATCTAGGCAGCTGGATTACATAAAACAATATTACACATGCTTTTAAGTTATCGGGCTCCAGACATTCTCTATGTTTTCTCGGGGGTCATGAAATAAAATTAGACTATGAACATTTGCTAATATCAGGTGAAAATTTAGCGCATAACTAATATTTTCCAAAGGTATTGGTGGGAGGGAGACAGCACCAAAAAAAAAAAACCAACAACCCAACAGCAAACAAAAAATACCCCCATCAGATAACTTTCCATTAAAGATGTTCCTTTTCTACTACAGAAACAGCCATTTCATCATTCCCCCCGGCCCTCCCCCGACTGATATTCAGATACATTTTTTCATGGACACAAAGACAATTCCAAAAGCAAGTCAGAGGACTTAAAAATAAATAAATAAATAAATAAAATCATAGAATGGTTGAGGTTGGAAGGGACCTCTGGAGATCATATAGTCCAACCCCGCTGTTCAAGCAAGGCCACCTAGAACATGTTGCACAGATGCCTTTCATGAGAGCTTGATCCCACAGGTGTGGTCCTAACAATAATGACAGGCTATGTCTTACGCACTTTAAGAAATCTTGACTAGTAACTCTGTTTATGCTTTGAATTTCCATATTGAAACAGCTACTCAGTTTAAAGTCCCCAGTGGTTTAAGGTACAAGAAAAGGATTATGTACACATTCCACCAGGATAAATCTCATTTCTTTGTAACATCATTTTGCATTTTAGAAAACATTATTCTTCCTTTGCATGTCTCTCCCCCTTCTTTTTTTAAATATAGGGAATGTTTTTGTCAAACATGAAGTTCTCCAGAACCGATTTAAAATAAAAATCAACTACACTGAAGTATCTAATATGCACAACTGAAGTGGAACACAGAAGTCCAGCCCTACCAAATAGAAATGGAAGCTTGAGCCATCTTCAGAAAGTGTTTTAAGATGCAAACTTATGAACTCTCCTAACTTATGAAGTAGACATATTTATAGGCAAATATGATGTACTGGTGACTTTTATTCAGCATGCATAACAAAAGTAAGCATTCAAAACCAGTTGTACCTCATGGCCAGTGAGATAGGATAGTAGATAAACTAGGGGTGGAGTGGGCAAAGGGAGCATGCTCTGGACCCTAGCTTAGGACTGCTGAGCAAAATATTCATAATCACACTGCAGCTACTGACAATGGCATCAATGTCATCATCCTTTAAATGCCAGGGGCATTTCACCCTGTCACAGCAGTTGTCAGGAGTCTAGAAAGGACACTGGTTCACTTCAAGCCATGAAGAACCATAAAAGCAGTACAGAAGAGACTCAGCATTACTCAGGAAAAAACAACTGTACAGTGAACCACGTTTAAGTGTTAAAATGGGGACAAGATTGATCTAGATTAAGTGGATTTTCAATAAAGATGCAAAAGAGCTCTCAATCTAGGAAAGCTCTTAGGCATGTGATAACCTTAAGCATGTAAATAGGCCTCCAGGTTTCCATGGCACCAGTAACAAAGAAGGTGTTTGATTGGATTAGGACTGAACGCCTTCATTTTCTCCTTGCAGCTACTCTATTTCAAGCCGAATAAGGTCCAGGATATTCACAAAAAAAATGTAACAGATTCACTACTAACTGGAAAAAAAAATGCTATAGACAATACCAGTTAAAGTTATCCTGGGTGCATTTAACAATCCTAAAACTGAAAAATTCCCAGTCTTTCAATTTTCAGGGAAACTCTCATAAACTTTCAGTACTCAATAAAAGCAGAGTATTTATAAATGACCTATTTAAAATAGTTAAATGAAAGGTGCTATCATGAATCTGGACAGATTGGAGAGCTGGGCGATCACCAACCACATGAAGTTTAACAAAAGCAAGCGCCGGGTCCTGCACCTGGGACGGGGAAACCCTGGCTATACGTACACACTGGGCAATGAGACGCTGGAGAGCAGCCCCGCAGAGAGGGATCTGGGGGTTGTGGTTAACAGCAAGTTGAATATGAGCCAGCAGCGTGCCCTGGCAGCCAGGAGGGCCAACCGTGTCCTGGGGTGCATCAAGCACGGCATCGCTAGTCGGTCGAGGGAAGTGATTGTCCCGCTCTACTCTGCGCTGGTGCGGCCTCACCTCAAGTACTGTGTGCAGTTCTGGGCACCACAGTACAGAAAGGACATGAAACTATTGGAGAGTGTCCAGAGGAGGGCAACAAAGATGGTGAAGGGCCTAGAGGGGAAGACATATGAGGAGCGGCTGAGGTCACTGGGCCTGTTCATCCTGGAGAAGAGGAGGCTGAGGGGGGACCTCATCGCTGTCTACAACTTCCTCGCGAGGGGGAGTGGAGAGGCAGGTGACCTATTCTCCATTATCACCAGTGACAGGACCCGCGGGAACGGTGTTAAGCTGAGGCAGGGGAAGTTTAGGCTGGACATCAGGAAGAGGTTCTTCACCGAGAGGGTGGTCACACACTGGAACAGGCTCCGCAGGGAAAGTCAGGCTCCCCAGGGAAGCAGTCACTGCACCAAGCCTTTCTGAATTTAAGAAGAGATTGGACTGTGCACTTAGTGACATGGTCTAAACTTTTGGGCAGACCTGTGCGGTGCCAGGAGTTGGACTTGATGATCCTTATGGGTCCCTTCCAACTCGGAATATTCTATGATTCTATGAATTCTGGGTATTTTTATTCTATTTGAACTCCTTGTGCTAGCATTTTGAAAGACTCATAACTGTTTAACTTCTTTCAAAACAGTGAGTCTTCCAACTATCATTTGTAGGTAGAAATATTCAATAATGAGTATTTCATAGAAGAAATGGGATCTTGGTCTATTTTCCCCAGCAATGCTCAGTCTTTAATACAGAAAGATTACTTCACAATTGTTGTTTTAACAAGTCCATGCTATTAGTAAAGCAGAGGAAGTAAATATCCTTTCAAATAAACAGCCCTGTCTACTGAGTTATGAATTTGAATTAATATTCAAACCCTGCTGCATAGATTTATCTTATACGAGCACTAGAATCTATCCCAGCCAGCCACATATTCATAGCATAGGCTGTTTGTGTTTTTTTCCCCTCCATATTTTTCCTTCCAGTAACATGTCTCTCTTTAAAGATGTAAGATGTGCTGAATCAGTGGCATCACATAGCAACAATCTCAGAAGTGTATTCTTGCCAGAAAACCTCATCTGTTTTTTGTGGTTCTGCTTTTCTAGTGCTCATTAGAATCAACTTTAACAACATAATTGAAATACTAGATAGGCTCATAGATTACAGCATCTTTTTCAGCTAATTGAGAGGTGGGTTTTTTTGTTTTGTTGTTGGCGGGTTTTTTTGTTTGTTTTTTGCTAGCTGCAGTAACAAAGGTATAACATGGTCAATTGAAAGAAAAATTAAAGTTATATGAAGATAAAAATCCAAAACAAATGAACTTGTTTTCTTGGAACAGCAACACAATTGGAAACATACACTTCTAAGCAAACATATTTGAACAACCTATTCTACTATGCCATCCCAGCCAAAGCGAATTGCTGTTTTATGGTCTTCCATCTTCTGAGGAGTCTGGAATAGCTGCCCTCATAGAGTCCTCTACCACTAGCTATCTGAGAGTAGATAAACAAGATGGGTATAGAAGTGAAACAGACTGCACCCACAACTGGGCATCCCTCTTAACTGACCTGCTGCTATCAGATGTGTCAAGCCAGCCTGGCACGAAGACCCCAAATCAAAAGCTCAGGCTGGCAGAAAGTAGGGACTCCCTATGCCTTCCTCTGCAGTGTACCCATCATATTAACTGTTGATCCAGGAAAATAGGTTTGTAAGTCCTTTTTTTTTTTTTCTTCCTGGAAAGATGTGTTTTAAACAAAGCCTAGAAAAGCTTGCCTCTTCACATGCACAGAAGGCTACTTCAGCCACTATTCTTGTTCTCAAGCCATTTCCTTAACAATTTGAGTTCTAGAATGTAGCCTTCCTTCAGTGATAAAACAAACAAAAAAATGAGGTAGATTAATAAAGAAAAAACACCATGTTTGAAGCATTGTATTTGACAGAAACAATCCCATTAAGAGCACTTAAATATTTTTATCATGTCTTTATCGAACAGATCCAGAATAAATCTTTAGAATAAAAGCCACATTAAGTTGCATTAATATTTTATATTTCTCATGTAAACCAAGCTTGTTTATCTCAGTAAAACTTCCTGTGTGTTTTTGTTTTTTTAATATGCATCGTGAAAAAGCAGTTTCATTTCTGTAATAAGATACAGAATCCTCCTTGTAGAATCAAGCTCTTTGGGTTCAATCATCCATTCGGCCCTCATAATAAAAATACACTGGATTCAAAATGAACAATGTGGAAAAAGCAATAGCTCTACACCACTGAGTTACCTGAGGCCTACCTGCAATGAGACCTTTCTTCCCCCACCACTTCATGCTTTGAAATGGCTTTTACATTGCCAGACAGGAGTTTAACTTATTCCCTTACAGTTTCACTGGTGTTAGAGACAGCTAAATCACAGAACTTGAGGCTAAGAGATAGATTTGCAAAAGAAACGTTTGCTTTGATTTTACCAACACACATTTAGCAGGATCAGAGAAAGCCTTTGGTCAGATAGCAAAATGTCTCACCCAATGTGCATACTTTTGGCACATACCTAGATTTCCCTTTCCCTCTCCTTTATTGAAAAGGCAATAACATATACAAATGAAAGCAAATTCTTGCAAATTCCTTCAGGAGTGAATTAATGTTTTTAATGGTGGCCTAATTTGAAAAGCTGTCTCTTCAGAAACCACTTAATGAATCAATGTCCCTTAGTATTTCCAAGGAGGCATTGTCATGAAGGGAATTATGCCCTTCAGTCGTGAGAGAGAAGCAGCAATATAT
This sequence comes from Anser brachyrhynchus, assembly GCF_964034855.1. NCBI lineage: Eukaryota > Metazoa > Chordata > Aves > Anseriformes > Anatidae > Anser > Anser brachyrhynchus. The sequence continues at coordinate 63,799,828 of NC_137694.1, forward strand.
TTATTGATGAAAATAGTGATTTAGTAAGGCTTAATCGTGGATGAGACAGTGATTTAACAAAGCTCTAATGGTAAATGTGACACTAACAAGATTCGTGTTGGCAAGGTCACTTGATTATTTACTGCACAGAGGACAGGGTCAGACTAAAAGCTTCAGGGAGACCCTGAAGTTGAGTCATGAGGTTCAGAACGGAGTCCCTTTTGCCATCCAAACTCCAAGGAGTCTAGATATGACAGGATGCTATTCCAATCCCAGACTTACCAGTTTATGCCTAAAGGATTATATACATATATATATATCGGGGAACTATAGGCCTGTCAGTTTGACCTCAGTGCCAGGAAAGCTCATGGAGCAGATTATCTTGAGGGTCATAACGCGGCACTTGCAGGGCAAGCAGGCGATCAGGCCCAGTCAGCATGGGTTTATGAAAGGCAGGTCCTGCTTGACGAACCTGATCTCCTTCTATGACCAAGTGACGCGCTTGGTGGATGAGGGAAAGGCTGTGGATGTGGTTTACCTTGACCTCAGTAAGGCTTTTGACACAGTTCCCCACAACATTCTCCTCAAGAAACTGGCTGCTCGGGGCTTGGACTGGCGTACGCTTCGCTGGGTTAGAAACTGGCTGGATAGCCGGGCCCAGAGAGTTGTGGTGAATGGAGCCAAATCTGGTTGGAGGCCGGTCACTAGTGGTGTCCCCCAGGGCTCGGTACTGGGGCCGGTCCTCTTTAATATCTTTATCGATGATCTGGATGAGGGCGTCCAGTGCGCCCTCAGTAAGTTTGCAGATGACACCAAGCTAAGTGCGTGTGTCGATCTGCTCGAGGGCAGGAAGGCTCTGCAGGAGGATCTGGATAGGCTGGAGCGATGGGCTGAGGTCAACTGTATGAAGTTCAACAAGGCCAAGTGCCGGGTCCTGCACCTGGGGCGCAACAACCCCAAGCAGAGCTACAGGCTGGGAGATGAGTGGTTGGAAAGCTGCCTGGCCGAGAGGGACCTGGGAGTATTGGTTGATAGTCGGCTGAATATGAGCCAGCAGTGTGCCCAGGTGGCCAAGAAGGCCAACAGCATCCTGGCCTGCATAAGAAGCAGTGTGGCCAGCAGGTCTAGGGAAGTGATTGTGCCCCTGTACTCGGCTCTGGTGAGGCCGCACCTCGAGTACTGTGTTCAGTTTTGGGCCCCTCGCTACAGGAAGGACATGGATGTGCTCGAGCGAGTCCAGAGAAGGGCGACCAAGCTGGTGAGGGGTCTGGAGAACAAGTCTTACGAGGAGCGGCTGAGGGAGCTGGGCTTGTTCAGCCTGGAGAAGAGGAGGCTCAGGGGCGACCTTATCGCTCTCTACAGTTACCTTAAAGGAGGCTGTAAAGAGGTGGGGGTTGGTCTGTTCTCCTACGTGCCTGGTGACAGGACGAGGGGGAATGGGCTAAAGTTGCGACAGGGGAGTTTTAGGTTGGATGTTAGGAAGTACTTCTTTACCGAAAGGGTTATTAAGCATTGGAACGGGCTGCCCAGGGAGGTGGTGGAGTCACTATCCCTGGAGGTCTTTAAAAGACGTTTAGATGTAGAGCTTAGCGATATGGTTTAATGGAGTACTTAGTGTTAGGTCGGAGGTTGGACTCGATGATCTTGAGGTCTCTTCCAACCTAGAAATCTGTGATACTGTGATCTGTGATACTGTGATACACATTCAGTCCTTTATATCACTTTGCTAGGTTTACATAGTTTCAGCATGCATAGTAAATTACTTGCAAAGTTTTAGCAAGCTAGCTATTACCATGTATCTCTCACAGGTAAGGAATCTCTCGACCTCTGGGAGTAACCTTGAGAGGCATCCCTGCTCAACAGGAAGATTCTTGCATCCAGCCCACTGAAATATAGGTTAGCTCAACAGGCTCTGGGCTGTCCCCTATTTATGGTGCAAGACAATTGACTGCTAATCATATTTGCATACCAGCCATGTTTGTTTGGTGCATGCTCCATCAGCCTTTGGATCTATCTCCCCCAAATCCACCTTGAGCCCAGTTCAACTATCATGGCCAAACACACTCAACATAGTCATCACGGATAGTTATTGCCCAACCAGAGTTACAGGTGAAGGGTCAGTGATGGGGGGCAGGGGAGAGGGGGAGTACACTGTCACTAGCATGTGCAGATTACTTTGCATCTTTAATTCCAGAGTCCAGAGAAAGCAACAGGAAAATTGCAGTTGCTGCATATTTCACCCATTTGGAAGTAACATGCTACCAAGTGCATACTATTACATTATTTCAAATATCCCTGCCTGCTTCACAATTCCAAATGGTAGAAATCAGATGAATTTGTTTAAATTGTTTTATATCATTATTATCAAAACAACTAATATTCATGTAGTATTATTACGGTAGGTTGGGGGGGGGGGGGGGAATCAATGTTTTCCGAAGGTTACTCAGCTTCTGCAACAGTTAATTTACCCCAAGACTGGCCACAAGGAAAAAAAAATAGGATTATGACATTCTTGAGATGTGCGAGCAACTGAAAACTTATCTTTTGCTAGTAAAAAGAATCGAATGTTTTTCACCACCACCACTCCCTGAAAAAAAATCAACTTCAAAGTGAGGAAGGATAATATTCTGTTAACCCAATTTATCACATGCTTTTATGGAACTAGAATCTTTTGTAGTTGAAGTGATACGCATCTGTATTAACATTCTGTTTAATAAGCAAATGAAACTTAGAAAAAAGTTAATCTTTCAAGTAAGATGCTTGTTACAAACAAATGACTTGTTTTTGGAAATACTGTGCATGAGATAAATTCAGCATGGGCCCTAATCATCACATGGAGCAGAGATTGCTTTCCATCAGTTATTTCACAACAGAAGAAATCAATTATAACCATAAACAACAGCAGCAACCACTTCAGAAAAAAAGTGGAATGTACTGAAATAGGATAAAAACAACACATTAAAAATAGCCCTATTTGAGCACAAGCTTCTACTGCACTTCATCAGTTGTCCGAACTGAGAGCTTTCAGAACAATTTGTAATGTATTGCTCCATTTTTGCAATTTTAAGATCAAACTATCAAAAACATTAAGCAAGTGAGATTCATGTTGCTCACTCACACTGATCTCTGTAAGAATCTTTCTTCTACAATGTTTTGGTTTTGGCTGGGATAGAGTTATTTTTCTTCCTTGTAGCTAGTATGGTGCTGTGTTTGGATTTAGGATAATAATGTTGATAACACACTGATGTCCTAGCTGTTGCAGAGCAGTGCTTACACCAAGTCAAGGACTTTCCAGTTTCTCATGCTGCCCTGCCAGAGAGGAGGCTGTGGGTGCACAAGTAGCTGGGAGGGGACAGAACCAGTAGAGCTGACCACAGATAGCCAAAAGGGATGTCCCATGCCATGTGGCTTTGTGCTCAGCAATAAAGATGGGGAGAGTTGGCCAGGGGGCTTCAATTCCTCAGGGACTGGTTGGGCATGGGTAAACAGGATGGTGAGCAACTGCACTGTGCATCACTTGTTTTGTGTATTTTTTTCTACTGTTTTGTTGTTGTTGCTGCTGCTGCTTTTTTCTTTCTTTTTTTAATGTCTTTATCTCAACCCACAAGTTATTGTACTTTTCAGTTTTCTTCCCCATCCCACTAGTAGGGGAGTGAGAAAATGGCTGTGTGGTCCTTAGCAGTCTGCCAGGCTAAGCCACAACATAACAGTTACAAAGCAATACGTTACCCCAGAAGGAAAAGATATTTAAGAAGTGATCTTCAGAGTCCTACCCAGAGTGAAACATCCATGTGGCTGAAATGAGACTATGAAATTTCTGCATCTTTTAGATGAGCATAAAATCATCCTACTAACTTTGACTTCAGTCAACGTTTTTGTGACATGTAATTGTCACCATCTTTGGGCAGAGGCAAAGAGACAAAATTTAATGCTGAGACACTTGAAGAGGCATAACTTCCCAACACAACACAGTTGATGAGATCTGCCATGTTTCTTGAACTATCAGCTATTCTGCAGCTGTCTGAAGGCTTCTCACACACAAACAAACAAACAGGGACACTCTCAGGATTCTCTGAGGTTGCATTGGACAAAACCTGTGCTCTAGCTGCACAAATACCAGACCACCCACTTGAGCTACAATCCTCAACCCTGCTTGCCAAAAATCAAGGAAGTCATAAGTCAGTTTTATTGACATAACTCCAAGAACTGGCAAAGACCATTTCAATGCTCAATGTAACGGAAGAGCATTCATCCCCTGCATCTGGCTGCAGTCATGCCCTACAAGACTGTCCAGAGGTGGCACTGGGCAGGCGATGGTCTTTTGCACAGTGTTTTAGCCAATGAAGCCAAAAAGAGCAGCTGCCATCACCTGAGAATTTCTTCATCAGCTTGACACCCTAGCTAACCTGACTGAACACACCTTGAAGTCTATTATGCCTGGCAATCACATTGATGAACCAGGACAACTAATGAAACTCAAAACAAAATAAAGGAATTTGAGCATGTGAAAGTATTAAAAGAATTCAGTAGAGTGACATCATCTGCGACATGGCCCACAGCACTAGCACTAAAAACAAGCTTGTTTACAACAGTACTCATGGGTATACCTACACAAATAAGCATTTCCACGGCCTGTCACAAATCAGTGACCCTAACAGCACTCAGAAGAGATTTCTCACTGCTGACACAGTACTAATATCTAAACTGATCCTTAAAGTTTGTGGAAACGAGCTTGGCATGGAAACACACTGCAAACCCTATGAGCAACAAAGCCTAGGCTGGATGGTACATACAGAGAAGTTAGTAGCATCCTTCTGTATTTGAACTTTGCTGCTCCCCTGAAAGAAAAGGGGTCCTGTACCTGCCAGGTTTTCTCTGAGCACAAAACAAAAATAAGGATGAAAACAATTCATTCTTGCAAAGAAAAATGTTTTGATTTCCACATCCAAAGTCTCATTACCAGATGGAAGTATAGACCTTGATTTAATTGGCATAAGTGGCTTAGTGGCAGCTCTCAGATTTAAGAAGCCAGAAGAAAAAATACACAGATGTGAAATCAAGAACTCATACCTAGTGCTTTCTGTCTGGAAGAACAGGAGATAAGACACCAAATAATGCATTTTTCTGTTATCTACGTTTTGACCGTTAGATTGCTGCAGTTATTCCCTAGTCATATATTTAACAAACTTAAATATATCCTACAAACCCACAGGTAAAGAACAAGGGGGAAGGGTTATACAGCACTAACTAAGATCCTTGGGTTATTTCGAACTAGCAAAAAAAAAAAAAATGAGCATACAAGAAAGATGCCCTACAGGCTCTCTTCAAGGGACAGGTCCATTGTGACTGATGAGATGGCTCATCAATAGGGGATTCACTTCTACAATTACATTACTGACAGGCCAATCTCATGCATATTCTCTTGAATAAACTTCTGCTTTAAGTAGGCTGCAGTCTCATCTATCTTGAAGTTGAAAGGCTCCTTGAATGCTTAAGCTCAGAGTAAAATAGAAAATAAAACATAAGGCTAAGATATTCTAGCACAAAAATCCTTCCTGAGTGGCTTTTGTATTTCAGTTTAAGGATGAGAAACTAGCTATTTAGTTCTATTCTCTTCAGGTATGCTACATGGTATGAGACCCAGAAATTGCTCCTAGCCTGTCCTTTTCTTAAAAACGATCCTTTCCATTGCACTATTAATGTTTTACAGCTCTGTTGAAGATGGAGCCCTTTCTATTGCTATTGACCTCTTATGTTTCTTCTCTTTCACTTAATTTATCTGACAGAAATGCATGAACTTATACTAGCTACAGCTCTCGTGATGTGGTTTTCCTCTCACTCCAAAGAGGAAATTTAAATCTCCTTTTCATCCTTAAGGTCTTTACAGAATTGAAGTTTCCAGTGTACGCCTTAACTGTTACATTCTCAGTAATGACTTCAGCACAATTTACATGATTTTCCTACCAAACAGAGGTGATAAAATCACATTTGTTGGAAGAAGTGGTCACAGTACATGCGTCATATCGAATAGAGAACTCCCAGCATGACTAGAGTTTTCAGTAAATACAGCAAATGACATTATTAAAACAGACGATAGAACTGGCACTGAAATGGCTGCTTTTTTTTTTTTTACTTTTTTTTTTTTTTAAATCATGTCTTCCTTCTCCCAGACTCTTACTGTATTGGCAACCCTTCCCTCAGAAGCACATAAAGTCAGACAGAAAAGTTAAAATGCCTTGCCAAGGACTGCTCAATGACATGGGCAGGCTTCCACCTGGCTCTTAGTAGACAGTCTTTCCTTGCTCCCTCAGCTAACAAGGTTAATTAGTTACTAACACTATCATGGAAAACCATCTTGAAGACCAACCGAAAATTCAGCTTCATTATTTATGGAATGCTTTAGTTTAGCTTATTTTTATTTCTTAAGCAACAATCCTCCACATCATTCTCTGTGCCCAAAATATCAGACAGCATCCCATATTTGAAATCCTTATATTCACAGCAAATGTAATCCTGCAATATCCCTAAAGACAAAATGCCAATCCAATTTTGGGTCCTGAGGCACTGCAGTGATGGCTTCTGACAGGGTAATCCAGGCACAGTATCTTTTCAAGTGGCTAAACCTGAGCTGGCAGCTCTGAGTAAGTTAGCTCTACTGCTCCAAGCATCCCTGGATAAAAGAACAAAAGCATCCCTTGTGTCCTCTTAGTCATATGCTACTCGGGGCTTTCCTTGTCTTTGCCCTTCCCAAAAGTACCAATATTTCTTGTTTGTGCCGCCTGCAAATCTGCATGTTAGTTTGTATCTGGATTTGAACCCTGCCCTGGAAGTTTGAGTTATCCAGCCCTAAGGATTTCTCTCTCTCACACTGACACCAAGTGTTTTGCTGTTTCATTTAACTCTCCCCATAACAGTCTTTGCACTGACATCTTGTCCTTCCCTTTGTTGAAGTGACTGCCACAGAAATAAGGCAAAAATGATTTTGATTAAAAAAGGCAGGACAGATGAAAATCAGCTTTGTGCTCACTGAAGCCTCCTTCAACCCAGCACAAGGGTTTCGATGAAAATCAATTTGCTTCTCTTTAGATTAAGAGATTCATTTTTGCACTTCAAGGCCATGCTAATGAAAATGTTTCCTCTTTCTTTTACCCATCAGGGAAACTCTACTCAACTTTGAAATAGGGAGATGTGTGGGAGAGCTATGGGACTTGCCTGTTCAACCTCAAAACATTTTTAACCAGTCGCAGATCATTCAGTTTAGCGGGTATTCAGACATACAGCAATAGTTATATACGCATATATACACCAAAGGGCAAACTTCAGCCATATAGAACAAGGTGTAGATCAAACTACCACTGGAGTCACTGAAAGCACTGATTTCACCTAGGACTGGAGCACACGATGCACCATCACCACTTGCATACACCCTCACCAAGAGGCTGAGGATGACAGCAGGAGGCTTGACTGAATTCAGTGGATCTTGACTCGGGCCTCGGTATTGTACCCACTTGCAAGTGTCCCAGGCCAGCAAGGGAGCATAAAATGGAAAATTCTGGATATCAAATGACATGTTTTTTTAAAAAAAATCTACTTAGGATACACTGAAAAAATAGGTATCTCTAGCAGAACTTATGTTTAAAAAATACCAACCTTTTATTCATCTAGCTAGTCTGAAATATTTCTTCCACCTGAAAGAATTATTTCCATCTGCTTTAACAACATCTGAGATCAAAGACTGGCTTGATCCATCCTTTCAGTATATGAATGTTGTCACATACGTACGAAAATATTCCAAAAAATCATATTTGCATTTTAAACCTAAAATAACCAACAAAGCAGAAGACAGAAATGTAGGTTTTAGCATCATTCATGTTATCTGAAGCTGTTCTCAGCCAATGTGCACAGCTAGTGCTCTTACTCAAGTCTAGCTTAGTGTTCCCTCTTTTTCCTCTAATGCTATGGAAGACAGGCAGGATTTTTCTTTGTTTCCTTACCTGACCACATCAAACTTACTTGAAGGCATGGGACAGCACTATTAGTGGCTGTCCCAAAAGACAGATGATTCCACACTTCATATAAATCCAAGCAAGGCTACCATGCATCTTCATTTAGAAGGAATGACTTCCCATTGATTTATTATTTGCTATTTCAGCTTTAAAATCTAGGATTGTTTCTGCTTAGAAGGTAATTAAGGGCATACACTGAGCTCGCTAATAAAGCAGTTAATTGCCAAGAATGATTGCAATGAATTTAACCACAGAGGAAAGAAGATGAAAACATGAGATTAGCATTTTAAAAGCTTGCAATTACAGTAAGAACAGCTGCTTAAGTTTTACTAAGGTTACCAAATTTGAAATAAAAATGGAACCTCTTCATGAAATTGAAGTAAAAACAGATTTCCACTAAACCACATGGTAAAGCACAATAATTGCTCTATAGATTGTAGAAAAGCAAAAGGTTTTGTCTCACTGCTGAGAATTATACAAATGCTCAAATGCTCAACTTCTCATTTTACCTTGCCCACATATTGTGTGAAAATGCCTTCTCATATTTCAACAGGGTCAAATGCTGGTTTAAGAAACCTGGATATATCATAAACATAGTTTCTGACAATATGTCAAGGCATTTACTCTATCATGACTTGCTTCTTGCATGTATCTACCAAAGTCAACCAACAGAAGTCATGAAGGAAATAAGAGTCAAAAAGATACAAATAAGGGAAGATTTTGCTTTCTCCATTTGCTTTGGTAGGTGCAGAACCAGTCCCTATTTCAAGGAATCTTTTGCATCGTTATATTCAATCAATTACATATGCAATGAGGAAAGGAAAAAAAAAATACAAGATTTGACAACCTTTTGTTAAATGGCTCATAGTACTATCTACAGGAAAGCAAAGATTTATATTGCATGTTCCCAACACAGAATATTAGACCTTCAGCAGCACTGCGTCTGTTAGTCCTCATCTTACAGCACGTTACTTCACTTGCTGATCATAGAATGGTTTGTGTTGAAAGAGACCTTAAAGACCATCAAGTTTCAACGCCCCCTGCCATGGGTAGGGACACCTTTCACTAACCAGGATGCTTAAAGCCCCGTCCAAGCTGGCCTTGAACACCTCTAGGGATGGTGCATCCAAAGCTTCTCTGGGCAACCTGCTCCAACGCCTCACAACCCTCTGAGTGAAGAATTTCTTATGTCTAATCTAAATCTCCCCTATTTTAGTTTAAAGCCATTTCCCCTTGCCTTATCACTACACACCCTGACCAGGAGTCCCTCCCCAGCTTTCCTGCAGGCCCTCTTTAGGCACTGGAGGGCCGCTGTAAGGTCTCCCCGGAGCCTTCCCTTCTCCAGGCTGAACAACCCCAGCTCCCTCAGCCTGTCTCCATAGGAGAGGCACTCCAGCCCTCTGATCAGCCTTGTAGTCTCCTCTGGACTCGCTCCAACCGGGCCATGTTCTTCTTGTGCTGGGGGCTACAGAGCTAGACGCAGGGCTCCAGGTGGGGCCTCACAAGAGCAGAGCAGGGGGGCACAATCACCTCCCTTGCCCTGCTGGCCTCACTGCTTCTGGTGTAATCCAGGATATGGTTGGCTTTCTGGGCTGAAAGCACACATTGCAAGCTCACATTCAGTTTTTCATCCACCACTACCCTCAAGTCCTTCTACACAGGGCTACTCTCAATCCAGTCATCCCCCAGCTTGTATTCATGTTTGGGGTTGCCCTTACCCAGGTGTAGGACCTCGCACTTGGCCTTGCTGAACTTCATGAGTCTTGCATGGGCTCACCTCTCAAACCTGTCACAGTCCCTTCCAGTGAAAAGGAAATCAACAATGGAGTCATTAGATCAACATCATTTTTCCTACATTTCTATTCTGTGCTACTTCAACAGGGAAAGTGGTAGAAAGTCTGCTAAAGAGTAAGCTACTCAGCCTCTGCCAACCTGCAAGTCCAGCCGCTAAGGTAGCATTCTTGCCACATTTATAGGGGAGAATCCATACTGAACTGTTCTCAAGTACCCAGCAGAGCCCACAACATGCATAATTTCCTCCACTAGTCTTTCCAGGATTAGACAGTCCTGTGAAGCTCTCTCCACTGCCTATATAGGAATCCGTGTAAGGGGAATAATGCCAGGAAAGACAAGGATAAGCAGGAGTAGATGTAAAAAACAGCTTCTCATAACCACAGAGTATCAGCCTGCTCTGCACACTGATGAGACAAGGCAGTGAATTTCTGGGAGTAGGGTTAATACACCGTCCCCTCACCTTCAACCACCACTTTTTCCAGATGCTTCCCCAGCTAACAGCCTTCTCTTATATCAGCTGTTTACTAATGAAGTCATCCATTCAGTTTAGAGAAGCCTAAAAAGACACAGTCAAGGAGAAACAAGAGTGCATAAAGAGTGGACAATGTAGATAAAAGGAGATACCATGCCTACTGCATTTAAGACCATCTTCAAAAGGACAGATTGAAAGCAAGGATTTATATTCACTAAAGCCAGTAAATAACTTTACCTTCTGCTCTCACCTTATCAATTCTGAACTAACGTTATGTTTTTGAACCTTTATGCAAGCTCCCTTTTCAACTGCAACAGAAGGGAGGATAATATAAGGGAGAAAGATTTGTAATATTTTAGAAAGCATTACCTTAAATTCTCCAAATTGATGTTTATCCATCTGCTGAGCACAGCACTACATCCTCTGCATCAATAAGCTCCATTTTTCTCTGTGCTTAATATCTAACCGATGAAGCACACTAAGACCACAGAAGTGTAACTTCTTGGTTAAAGCATGCAGATAGCTGTAATATCCATAGTCATCAGAGAACTGAAGAGTGGAAACAGTCCCACTAAAGCTGTCACTGAAACACAATATATTAGGTGCTGTCATGAATGGAGTATACCTCAAGAAAGGAAGTTATTTTATATGTGTATACATGTGGCAAACTTGCATCCTGGTGAATTAATTTGATGTTAAATAAGGTGTTATGGGCCTCCTTCACCTGAAACTTGCCACATAAAATTCATTTAGAAAGCTATCTGAACCAAATTTGTTCATTAGATGTGTTGCATACGCACATTTCAGTTCTGGCAATGAACAGTTTGCATTCAAGATAGCATTAATGGAGAAATATTCCAGCTATGGATGCTGGCGAAAGAAAAATATAAAGCTTTCTTTTTCTAAAAGGATCCATTTCTTGTCTCTATTCTTTACATTTCATCTACCTTGATTCTCTGTTTCAGAGAGCAACAGAAACCAATTTTCTACCTTCTACCCACTGTTACGTTAAAAGTTCAACAGTGTTAAGAATTGCCCTTGATTAAATATGAGCTTATAGATGCTGATGCAATTTATATCTACAAATTAATTGTATCACGATGTACTGGGTTTGGCTGGGATGGAGGTAACCTTCACAGAAGATAACATGGTACAGCTTTTCGTATTTGTGGCTAAAACAGTGTTGATCTCATGTTTGTGATCTCAATGCTTTGGCTATCACCAATCAGCATCAGGGCCTTCTGTTTCTCACTCTGCCCCCCAGTGACTGGACAAGAGGTTGGGAGGGGACACAGCTGGGACAGCTGACATAAACTGATCAAAGGGGTCTACCATATGATATCACGCTCCACAATAACCAGGATGGAGGTGTTGGGATAGCCATTGCCTGCCAACACAGCTGTGAGTGGTAGCCTTAGGTAGCTGGATAACTTAATGTCACGGTCACTGACTTGACCAGTGTTCAGTAAATCAGCCTATCTTTCTGCTCCTTTGTTTCAGTTCCTGCATCAAGTTTGGATTCTAATAGGAAGGGGATAGGGAAATTCTGGTTATTTGCAAAAAAAAAAAACCACGTATTTTGCCAAATTTGTTTTATTTCTGTAGAAGGGTACAAAAGGGTAGAAGTAACTGTCTGTATTAAAAACACGGTTGTACTGTGTAAGGAGCTCAAAAGGAAACTTATATATGAGTCTCTTATTAACTCCTTCAAAACAGAGCCAGGCCCCAGGAAGACAGAGAACATCATTCTAGCAAACAAGATGTTGAATTTAAATTAGAGAGGGCAAATGTTCCTGAGCAGAAAGACTGAGTAAAGTAGCTGCAGTTGAGCAGTAACAACAAAAGCCCTGTTAAGTACACACTGTAGTAAATGCAATGCAAAGTTGTCTTCAGAGAAGTGTATCAAATAACGTTTCAAATTACAACACCTAGAGACAAACAGCTCCCAACTACTAGTTATGTGAATTTTTAGGATCAAGCCAAAACCTACCAAGCAAATGAGAATGGAAATTCAGGTTCCTTCCCAGCTCTGCCATTGATCTGATTTAGATACAATTAGAAATTCCTCTGCTTGATTACTACCGGCTGCAGGTTTCCTAGAGCACTGTATAATTCACATTGATTTAATCTTTAAGACCAGAAATATCAATAAAGCAGCATATTGCTGTCTATAACTATGCCATCATTTTTTTCCTTTACTGATAGACAATTTGAATTAAAATATATATATATATTGCTTCTACTACTACAGAAAATTCTTAGTTGATTTTTTATGAACCTCAAAAATCAATCAACTAGAGATCACCAGCATTTTAGTTAGCTCATAACATACACCATCTGTTAGCTCATAACAACATACAGTTCACTTATTTCCTGATTTTGGCAATATAATGCTTTTTCCTACACAAACACGTAGATAAAAGAACACACCAACAGAATCCAGGTTATCTTTTCCATATCTTCTCCTCAACCTTCAGTTTGTTCAGTTACTGTCTTGAAAATACAGTACTATGTATTTCACACAGTGCCATAATCTTGCATAGAGCCTCTGGGCTCCAATGAAAAATAAATACATCTGTAACAATAAAATGAAAAAGTTATACCAGATTTAGAATACATCTTCATCTGAGCTGTATGTATATCTCTTCCATGCAAGTATTAAACTACGCACATGTATATGGTATATTTACCACATAAATATATACACCCACACATTTTCACATATATATTTTAAATAATATTTCATAGGTATATTTATATACATACACACATGAATATATATATATAGATATAGATAAGTAAATAAAATAGTGACTGGTCCCCTGCTTCTTCCCAGATGTTAAATCCATTTCTCTGTAAAGAAGTGACCCTTTCTCAAAAGAGGTGAAAAAAAGAAGAAAAAAAAAAAACCACCACAAAGAGTAGCAAAAGCAGAAAGTGATGGGAAAGTCCAGAAGATGGAGAAGGAATCCCTATACTGATTCAACTTCCCAACAGCACCAGCCTAGTAGGATACGGGCTCTGGGAAGCCTCCATGGGAAGGCAGCCACAGGGATGCTGTAACCAGACCCAGGAACATACTGCCAGCCTGAAGAGGACTGGAGGGGCTGTGAAACCCATGGAAAAATTTTCCAGACAGAACAATAAAAAAAAGTGCAAGATGGACCATTCCAGAAGGAAAATTTTGTCTTGGTAACCTTCCTGCCAGCCTTATTAACTCCCCTACCAAACTCATGGCTTTATAAACCAGAACCGAAGCACTAAAACGATGTGTCTGCAGACTTCAGTGTTGCATAAGCTTATAACTCAGTAGACTTTATGACTGCAAGCCATTTGTATTGATTTATTCACTCCATTAGTGAGGGAAAGATGAAATTCTGCATTGATAGATAATCAAATTGAAGAAGGAATAGCTGATTAAACATTTTAAGATCACATTCTAAAATGAAGTTTTAGAAAGATGTATCCAAAATTAAATACCAAGAGTATAGAGTTCAATAATCAAAATCTATGGTCAGAAACTTAAGCCACCAGTCTTATTCGTAGATGAAGTTATGTGGCCACTTTTTACAAACCATCGTCTTAACTCTACTCAATAAAGCTTTACAAGACTTGTTAATGTAATTATGAAAATTAATTGCACAAATGAGTTCACAATTTTTTACTTCTGGGCTTTGAAGTAACTGTGTTTATGGAGATCAACAGCTTCCTAGAAACATAGCTGAATACTTAACACAGGAAGCCTCTTGCTGCCAGTCACTTCACACAATATAGGAAACAATGTGCCTTTGAAATTCAAACAATTTGGTCATTTTCCTTCGATGTATCCTCTCTAGCAGACCACTGACATAACTGCCATTAAAGCAATAATGTGGCAGGCATGAAACAAGATCTGCTTTAAGTGAGAAATTAATCTTCCCCAAGTAAGTATGCAAATACTTAATTTTGACATTAAAAAAATCATAAGAGGAATAGGAAAAAAACTAATCCATGAATAATAATACTTACCACCTTTTTGTTGGGCATCTCGAATTTCTATAAAAAGATAAATAAGCATTATTTTCCTCATTTACCTATGGTGAAAGTTGAAAGTAAATTGCTCAAGGCCACAAAGTGAGCCAGTGGCATAACTACGAAGTAAAGCTGAGGCTTTTTAGTGCCATAGCAGTACCCTGCTATTGGACCGCTCGTTATCACGCGAATAGTTACAGAAATTACAGTGAAGAAATCCACGCTCCTGGTGACCTCCCCAGTATCACCCTTCCTTTGGTAGCTTTCCACAGACCATTTCCAACCTACCTTGCCTTCTGGGTAACTCGGCCACCTGGCAAGGCCTGCAAGGCCTGCCTCGAGCATCCCAGCCAGCACCAAGCCCAGGAGAGACCGCAGCGCTAGGACACCCAGAGACTACTGGGCAACTGCTCCGGGAGGGACAGGAGGCGGCACACAGGAGGATCTCCTGAGAGGCTGAAGTTCTCCATAGGGCTGAGTAAGCTTTATTGCTACCTCATGAAGATCCAGGAATGGACGTGACTGAGCATGACATCAGCACTCACAGAAAACAATCCGTCACATCAACCTAATGGAGCCTGCATCTTTAATGTGGTATTGATTCCACTAATGTTCCTCTGTGCTGACATCCGGGAGCAAAATACCTCTCTTACACAGTAAACTATACTCAGGTCACGCTGTACAATACCCCATGTCATTACAAAGTTTTTTGTTGTTTTTTTGAAGCAATAAGTGTTTAAAATTCAGCTTTCAAAGGCAGTCACTAACATTATCATCACTAAGATGACACGTCACGCCTAGTCACCGTCACGCCTAGTCACTGTAACCAGTCATCTTCTAAGGAGACTTCTGAATGTAGCAGGTATATCCTAAGCAAGCAGGCAAGGCTGGCAGAGCCGCATGGGTTACAGAACAGGGTGCTGTACCAACACTTCAGTGCTCAGTACTCATTTCAGGGCTCTTGTGGTTTGGGGGTTTTGTTCTTTGTCCATTCTCCTTAGTCAAATACTTTTTTCTTTTTTTTCCCCTCCAAATGGCTAACTATACCCACTGTATTTAAGTGTCAGTGTTGCTCACTTGAAATCTAGTGGTGACCATTCATCAACTCCCACTGATTTCAGTACAGCTGTGTTACTTGTCACCAAGCTGCAGACACCGGAAACCCAGAACTGGTTAAGTGATCAGGGAACTTCAGTTGACAAGAGGTTTTCCGACTGGACTCCCTCAACGAACCCCAGCCATCTTTCTGTTCTTCCCTTCTCCCCCACTCCCTGTACAATGGGGACAGTCTATGACCCCATTCCTTCCCTCCCTCAAACCACAGCCAGCTCTGATCTGTCTTCTCACACCTTGTCATATCATCATGAAGGTTTCTGAAAAGGAAGTGAGGAGTAACAAGCTTTTTTTTTTTTTTTGGGGGGGGGGAGGAGGGCGGCAACCCTACAAGGTGTCTAAAGAGCTAAGTTTTTCCAGGTTTTGAAAATAGTTACATTCATGCTTATTCATCATCTTTGCCTGGTTTATACTATAACTGCAGACAGATGAGTTCATTACATAAAAAACATGACAAATAATCCCATACACCTCAATAAGATATATTTGAGGACACTCCCCTCTACATCCCTGTAGATGTTTGACACTCTAATGGACTTCCTATGCAAACAGCAGCAAACTCTGTACATTTGGAAAGATAACACAATGAGAAAAGCAAGAGCAATGCTCCTTTGGTCCACCTACCCCATCTTTTCCAAATCCCAAGCAGGATCCTACTTAAAGAACTAGTTGCCCTGCTTCTGAAGTGCTGAGAAAAATCTTCACTCTGCAGACAGCTGCGAAAACTCGTGTCAGTGAATAAATTATGAAACGCCTTTCAAAATGTTAGTACTATAGTTAGAATATGAGATGAATCATACTCCAGAAAAGAGACACCCCCATCTGTCAGATCTGCAAAGCTGGGAACTTAATATAGAAACTATACAACTTTCCTTGAGATAAAATTCTCCTGCCAAATCTGTATCTTTTCTAAAATAGTAATCTGCCTTGTTCTCTTGCTCGGAATGCTCCACTTTTTGATGATGCCCCACTATGAATGAGAATTACTTTGTTTTATTAGTACTCTATCCAGCCGCAAATGGATAAAATCTTGAGAGGAAAAAAAGAATCATTTTTTCCACAAAAGGACCTCTGCCATATGGTCAAAATAAAGGATGCATTGGCTTAAACACATTTCACCTCCGAAGAAACTTATCCATGCAAATGTAGTTTTACTAGAAATTATACATCCATAAAAAAATGCCACTCATAAGCCTTCCAATTTTCTTCAGAAATATTCACGCAAAAAAAATCATTTTTAACATTAACAGTCAAGTGCAGTCAAACTAATGTATTCACATAAAGAAAGCCTTATGGACATCAGATCTTCAGTTCCACGAATTTCTACTGACAGTTTACAAGAGACTTGCTTCCACAGTGAGAGTGACATATGTGCTCCACTTCAGAAAACATCAAAAAATTCTGCTTTAGCACTAACTAAACACACTATAGGGAGGGACAATTCACTTTTTTTTTTTTTTAAAAAAAAAGCATCTGAGTTCCAAACATAAGGTAAGCAATCCTGTGTATGATGATCATGGATTTTGTTGTGATATTTAGAATAACTTACTTTATTCCATACTAACTATCTTATATGCAATGATTTTTTTTTCTTGGGCAAAAAATATAGAGCACACTAAAATTTGCAAAGTACCATCTCTACTTGCGAATACTTAAAGTTTGAGGTGATCTTAAAATGATTTAGGACTTCATTTATGTTGGTTTTCTTCTCATGTCTGTATAGCAGATACTCCTAGGGAATCCTCAGATGCACCCTACCTCTTCACTTTAATTAGGTCAATCAAATTTGTTCCTGTTTCATATCACAACTCAGGGTGTTTCATTGAGTCTGTTCCTTTTTTTCACTGAAGTGAGCATAGAAAGAAGAGAAAGTGGAACTCTTTTGTACAAAAGAGCATTGAGGTCATCACAGAGCCAGAACACCTACAGCGACATGAATTCACCCATCACAAGCAAGAACTTTTCTTTAAGAGAAACCTCTAAACAGTTTATCTTCACAGTTTATGAAGTTGTATCACAGCACTTCCATGGTAAAGGAAGTTTGAATGTAATAAAAAAAAGACAAACAGTCTAGTGCAGTATCACAGTCTTCACTCTTACACTTTAATTCCTCAGAGCTTTCAACATTTCCAATCTTCCTGGCAGCTTTCAAGCTTACATTACATATAAAAATAAACAAGTCCCTTCCACCCTCTTTACGAAGACTAATGATGTTACAGGAGCTTAGCAAGCAGACAGGCAGGAAACTTATTCACTACAGCCTGGAGAGCACAAGCTTGGGAGAAAGGATTTCAGTGCTAACAGCTGAGTGCTAAACGGACAATTTCTCCAGATGTTTTGGCCCTTAACAGGGAGCAGCAGGCAAGCTGCTGGTCCTCACAGTAGCATCCCCTCAAGTTATTACATCACGGTAACAGTTTAAGATATGAGCTTCACCAGACTGCTGTCATGGACATTGCTGGTGAAGAGGATTTCCATCCTGTAACGCAAGAAAACAAAGAACTTTAGCACGAACCAGGTAGTTCCTGCTACACAGCTCTTCGATTCCATCCCCATCTTACCTCCCACAACATGCGAACACAAAACAAAACAAGAACACACACAAAAAGGAAAATAAGAGGAGAAAAAATACCAAACATAACATCACCTGGAAATATCTATACTAGTTTCATAGGACAGCTGAAAAGGGACAAAAGAGCTTGCATAGGCAGAAATATAAAGAGCTTAATTCAATCAAGATGTTATTGTGGCACAAGTAATAGATTTCAGGGCATCTTGCAGCATTTAAAAAACCTCCTTGGTTTATGAAAAGGGAAGGAACACCTTCAAATTCCTGCTCAACGTAAATAGCTTAGCAGATCTTTACATGGGTAGATTTCACAAAAGAAATTCAATTAGCCATAAGCTCAATTAAATATACACAAAATTAGACTAGGATAATTAGTGAAAAAGCACTAAAAAAAAGCTCATTCTATGTTAAGCTTTAACTATTAAGAATATTAATGTTATTAATTACTATAGCAATTATTTTAAACCTAGACAGTTTGTATTTTGGTCTGTAGGTCATCACTACCTTGAAGTAAACGTTGCCTACTTGTTTTTTTTTTTTACATTTCTTTTAAAAATTAAAAAGCTATGCTTTTTGAAGTAGATATTGTTTTGATTTTTTTCATCTTTTAAAAAAGATACCATGGTTAGTTAGGTGAGCTCAAAAATAGCATTGCTATCCATTTTATACAAACATGATCTACACACACCACTTTCCTGTACCCTAAAGCACTAGGGACCATAAAAACCAATTTCCACGTGCCACAGGAAAAGAACAAGAGACAAAGGTATTGATACAGGTCAGAAAAAAGAGTCACCAACAGGAATAGGCTTTTACCACATCTAGTATCTGAGGGAAGACAGGATGCTTTTCAAGGCTGTAACGGAAAACACTTTGCTATAAAAACAGAATTTCATAGGTCATAATTTCTAATTAGGTGCTGGCAATATTTGCATTATTTAAAACTGCTTCCCACACTGTTTAAGTGTGTGTTAACTAAGCATGCACTTTCTCCAGCCACTATAGGGCTCAAACACATCATGCAACTTCTCCATAGAAGCTCCAGTTGACCAGCAAGTGCACACCATCCACTGTTCATCCTCAGAAGAGCCTCCCTATTTCCCAGTCATTTCGGTCCTTACTCCAAGAGAGTTATGCATGGTTTACACTCTCCATCCCACCCATAGCTAACGTGAATGCTGTGGAGCTTACCCTTTGCTTACCCCAGCTGTTGGGAACATTGACCTATTTTGCAAGAAATGAATGGCCTGTTTCTTCCTATATGTCCTGCTGCCAGCCTTATTCTTCTGTTCTTTCTTCTGAAAGCACCCCAAAAAGAAATCACTTAAAGAGTTCATCTCTTTAAATGGTTGCTGGGTCACATTCTCAAAACAAGACCGTGAAAGATTTCTAAAGCCTTCCCAAGGCTTCTGAGCCCTGTGGCAATACAGCCAGGACAAAGAATCTGTATCCTAACAAAAATAATTTTTTTTCTTAATTCCTATTGTGAAACTGCTGCAAACCTCCTCGTCTAAAGAAATTGCTAGCTGAATTATTTGCTAGTTCAAGCTTATCTATTAGCCAGTAGGATCAAATAGATTTATGAAGCTCTATCTGCAATTTCACACCTGTTTCAAAAAAGAAAAACAATTTTAATTAAACAAATGTAACTTTCATGCAAAGATTAGGTGCATGAGATTTTTATGAGTGAGCTGAGGTGCAAGACTTGACAGTCTAAGCTAACCACAGGCTGCTTCTATGAACAGCCTTCCCTGTTCTTCCTCCTCCTCCTGACCACGTCTTCCCACCTTCCCACTTCCACCTGCACTAGGATGGGTACAACTGTGCTAACTGGCAGATCAGGAAACCAAAAAAGCCAGACTGCTGCACAACTCCAAACAAGCCCCATACCAAATAGCATTTCACTCACTTTTCATTCACCAATGATCCTGTCTACTCTTTGGTTAGCTTGTTCTAGGTCAAGGTGTGCAACCTCAAGTCGTATCTGCTTTACCAAGACAAAAGCGGAATTCTCACCTGCTTCTTTCAAAACATCATCTCTAAAGCAGCTATAAAATATAAGGAATGAAAAGAAGAATTATTTGTATACAAGAACAAATCTTTTAAAATGTGTGCAATTTACAGATATTTATCCATAAATTCACTTTTTTCTATTTCCTGGGAGGTGAGAAAGGCTATATATATCAGCAAAGGCTCACCTAACATCTCCAACAGTTAGCAACAGCAGAGTCCTAGGGAAGCAGCCAAGAAGAAAGCACAGTACAGTAAGATATCCTCAGAATATACACTAGCTTGCACATTTGGGACTTCCTGAGCCATAAATGCTATCTGTGTTTAATGGCTCTCTACAGGTATTTCAGAAACACATTCTGTCCCTTTGTGAAACCAAGCAGCAAGGTGACAAGTTTCACAGTTTAACTGCATTTTGTTGTTGTTGTTGTTTGGGGTTTTTTTTGGCCAATACTGAAATGCAGTTTTCAAGAGAAAATATTTTATAACCTTTAGACATCACTTCTGAAGCGAAAGTGTCAGCTCAAGTCAATGTGCTTGTGCTTCAAAAGAGCTTCAATAGGTTAGCAGGGCATAACTTTTTGTTGCAAAAGTTGTATTGACTATTCTGCTATGTAACCTGTTTATCCAAAGGTTAATTCTGCATTTGAAAGTAACCTTACTTAATCTCCCTCAGAGACAATTGGATTTTTGGTCTTCCCTGTAGATACTGCCTCCCCACCTCACCCCTTTTTACAACTGTTTCAGCCTTGTGGTGATGAATCATGTTCCAGTTCTTTGATGCATACCACATCATTGCTATGACTTGTTACTATCTATTTTACTCATTTGTTCCTCCAGTCCCCTTTTCTACAGAGAGAGAAGAATCCTTTGGTATCCTCTCCCTTAGAAAGAAAGATTGTGGAATGTAAGTCTTCATTTTCCAATGTAAAGACAAGAAAAAACACCTTTGCTTTTACTAGTATGATTTTAAATATTCTCAAACGTATTTATTTAAATCTTTTAGTGGTTTGTTGTCCCTGCAAAAACTGGTGACAGTATTTGTACTCCCAATGCATCTCCAAAGAAAATATTGTTTATTTACACTTCCTGCAATTTAATGTGACTTGAGAGGTTTGTTATTTACGTTTCCCATTTTCATCCAACTTCAGCTTTCCAAAGGAGTCTTCAGAGAGTTACGGTTGTGTGTTTTTTCAGTTACACTGCCCTCTTTTTCATTGCTACATAACCCCACTGTACCCCCTTTTATTTTATTTCCCAATAGACAATACTTCTCCTTGGAGCCTCCAATAAACTGTCTTTAAATGTTTGACCCTTTACTGTGAGACTTGTAGTGCTTAACAAAACAAAAAAACACACGTACAAAAACACCCTCCTTTTCTGCTCTCAATAGCATTGTCCTTGGCTTCTGACAGAAAATTTTCTAGCTTTTGCCGCCCCCGGAGAGATGCTGAATTTCTGTGCACTGTAGTCACTATTACAGGACAGCTTTTCTGCCATGACATTTTGAAACCGCTCTGCATACACAGCTCAGGAACCAGCTGCTGCCTGTCCTCGTATGAATCCTCTCACTAGTCTGTCTGTGAATTTGTCACTGTGTCTGAAGCTTAGTTTCAGTATTCCAACCCAGTATGATACGTACGCAATCCAGATGGACATTAAAGACCTCTCTCTCCCATGACTGTTGTACCTCATCCCTCTACAGTCTTTCCCATCTTCCTCACGGTATTACTGCTAGTGTAACCACACTGATGATGTAGTCCTACTACTGTATTTTCCTTTTCTGTGCCTAGAGTCTAAACTCATGGGGATTTTGTTACTTATGACAAGCTGCTAATCTGACTTGACTTTAAGCTTTATCATGCAACAGTTTCCCCATCAGCTAAGCCTGTCTTTCTCTGTACTTTAATACTATATTATCCCCGCAGTTGTCATCGTCCTACCAACTTTAGGATGTATATTATAATCAACACCTTTTTAAGATAAGCATTTAGTTGCCATATTTTTCTTGTCAGTTTCCTGATATTAGTGCAGAAATTCGTATACCATGTTTGATATCTTTTTTCCTTGATCTGTATGCTTAAAGAGCACTCCATTCGGTCTCACTTCCCTTCTATTTCTCAAAGAATGACTGCTTATTCCTTTCTGCCCCTCACAGAGGGCACAGCAAAACAGTTACTACCTGTATTTTGTTTCCAAAACGTCCAGATTCACTGTGCTAAGAATATGGGTAAGAGACCTTGACCACTGGGTCCTCTCACTCCTTTCCTAGGAACCTGTCCAAATACCTTGTGATGCTCACCATCACCCTGACACCTAGGAGTAAAGTCACTGGGCAGTCCTTCTCTGAAGAATACCAATTTTTTATTATTATTTTTATAAATATATTCTTCATAGATTAATAGTTCTCCATTTCAAAATGCAGCGTTCTGGGAAGACACTTTCATTGCAATGTGTTACAAGAAGGACTAACTATTGCACCCTATTTCTTTATCGCCATGTCATTGCCATCCTGCCATTAGCCTGGAGCTACTAGTTTAGAGATGGTATTGCTCTCCTTAGTCCCTGACATAATCCTCATTCAGCCTCTGTCTTGTTTCCCCTTTTTCAGCAATTTTGGCATTGCTCAGCTAAAAGAAAACCTGCTCTGTAACAGTGGTGTCTGTGAGCCCCTTCATTTCCCTGCTTTCAGCTCAGCCTTTCAAATCAGAAAGGCTCTCAGAGGCAAAGCTTTTCTCAGAGGCAAAGATGGAGCACATTTTGGAAATTCTGAGCAGGAAATTGAGAACCTACCTCTCCCTTGGTGGACCTCTGCCTGTATTTTATTAGAAGGGGTTGTTGCTAGTTTAGTCTGTATCTACATAGCCATTTTTAACTATATCTTTCAAGATTCATTGACAACGCTGGGGACTGAGAACTTAGTGGCCTTTGCCCATGCAACATAATTGGATTCAACAGGCTTTCTAGTTGGATTATGTCTCTGAGCTGCAGAATTACCTGAACCTCGTATGCTGGGAAGGAGAATATTGAAGACAGTTGACCTGACATCATCTCCACAGGTGACCTAGATTCACTTCGTAACACAACCCTGCTAGAGACAAGCATCACATTTCCAGCAGCTCTACTGCAGGTACAGAGCTCCTCTGGCTTGTGACCATAGAAAGGTTCATTGCCACCCATGTTTGCTCCCTTAGGCAATATTCACCTACTCAGGTTTGAGCAAGATTCTCATCTCTACTACAAAGCTGCATTTTCCCCTGCTTTCCATCTCCTTTTCCTGCACTAAGAGGGATACTGGGCTTTGGTGACAGTGTTTTAAACTCATGGCATATTTCCAGCTGTTTCAGTGAAGCTGGAAAGAACAAACATCAATGAGATTAAGTATCCCTACTTTTACCTGTCAGCTGGTACTCTTAATTCTGTAAGAACACCCTATGCAGAATCTTTCACAAAAAATATAGTAGCATTCCATCATTGTGAATAAAATATTTTCATATATTTTTAGGGTGTTTTTTTCTTCCACAAGCAATCCAGAATAGTAATGTACAAATAAAAAAACTGAGCTGCTACGAGGGAAGCCACAGCTTCTGAGTTAGCATAAAGACTTCAGGGAATAAACACGGGAAATGGACTTCATTTCACCACAACTACACTTGTTTCTCTGTGACCCGTGTACTGCTATGGTGCTGTCATTAAGGAAGAATTTCAGCTCTATATAAACAATTTTGGGGTGCAGGGGGGGAAGCCCCCATATAAATGGTAGAAAGTTAATGTAAAGAAAGCTTTGAAAAACAGTTCTTACTGACATTAGCAAAGAACTAAATTATTCATATTACTGAGTGCAGAAGAAAGTGCTGACACAGGTAACTGTTTGCATGAGGAACTTTCCAGCCTCCCCTAGCTACCTTGAACTCCTGTTTCTAGAAATATGCAAAAGGTCTTAACCTTTGATAGCTGTTACATGAAACGATTACTTGTCTACTTCACATCTAAATTGCTTAGAATTAAATTTGAACTCCTCCAAGACTTGTCTGCCTATCCAATAAAAACAAGAGTTTGCCAGTTGTTAGGGAATTTTTTTCTTCATCTCTGTTATTCAGTAACATCTCTCCATGTGTCAGCAGATACAAGTATACTGAAGGAGAAGTTTCCTTATTGATTTATCTCAGACCTCTGAGCCAAGAAGCCATTTATCACTGTCACACACAGAGTCACAAATATATTTAACATAATGTGTTAAGCACAAAGGCTATAAAAGCAGTGAACCATATTTTCCAATAGGCTGCTGCTTAACCTCTTTCTCTCTCTGTGAAACACATACTACAGTTGCATCTGTTTTTTCACACATGAAGTTACACACACTTTTTTTTTTTTTTTTCAAATGAATCAAAATGTTTTGGTAAGGTATTTCAGTTGTCGTCCAAGACCCATTTCTTCCAAGATCTGCTTTTTATACATTGCTGTGTTACAGCTTGAAAAACTTGAGAATGGGCTTGATGGCAATTTTTTTGCTTTTATAAGTTACATTTACTTGTGTAAGAGATATTAATCACTGGAGTTTAAAAATCTGTATTCCTGTCATCTCTACGAAAAACATAACACAGGCTAAAACTTTCTCACTAGTCACAATTCATCACATACTTATAGGCAAGACTCTTTTCTGCTGGTGCTATCTTTGATTTAATTTTGGGGTCCTTATTTTAGAGTAATCCTGGGGTTCCCCACTTAATTACATGTCTAGAGATAATGTATATTACATTCCTCACTGACAGCTATCGTAATGGAAGCGACAGAAATCAAACTCTCCTGAACACTTTCTAAGAAAACTCACAATATACATAGCCATGAAGTATTTCATCTATTAAATCTACACATTTTAAAAAAATGTTGTGTCTTCATCCAACATCATCAAATGCAATGCGATGTGAAGGCACTCTACATTACAGAGTATAGCACAGCTCCTTGTTTTCTCTGACCAGCGAAAAATATTGCTACAAATATCTTGTTTTGTAGGAAGCACATAAGCCAATATCCCTGCTGCAAAACAACTGGACACTCAGAGATGACACTTAGAGATGACACTTAAACACAAGACAATTATTCTGAGTCAGTAGTTTGCTTGAAGTTAATGCTCCTGTTTCAACCTTGAGCAAAAGCCTAGATCTTGGAAAGCTGGTTTGCTTTTACCACTTTTTCATTTGGTCTAATAAAGGCTATCACGTTTCCTTCCTCACCTCACTTATTATAGATTTATTAGTATTACTGTAACTGTGATGGTCTTTGAAACCTTACTGAAAGTTGTAAGCTCTTACGTTTCAAAGAGCTTCCAAATATAATAATACTGGTGTGGTTATGATCTAGAGAGTCCACACCCATTTACTTCCAGAAAGAGAAGCATTATTTTTTAATTTATGACTTAGGAACTTTAGTTTCATAATAGCAATTTCTTTACAACTCTTCCTGAAAATAAGAATTTTATAAAGTTTAACTTTTTACAGTTTTTAAATAACTGACTGCATGCACAAATGAAGCACATCACATGCTGGTGCAAATCAATGCATTTCCATATATACATGATATACATTTCAGTTTACCATACAAACTTGGGTTGAATGAAAACTAGAAGACCTTAAGTAGTTTGGACCAAGCCCTTTACCATTGATGTGAGATTATCTGGTACTTTCCTAATTCAAAAAAAAAAAAAAAAAAAAGGATGGTGAAGTAGAGTGAAAGTTTTACAATGGAAGGGAAGGGGTTGTTTGAGTTATAACAGAAGGTAGCTCATTTGGAATTGCTAATGCATAAACTAGAAGTATGTTAGGTACACTAAATTATAACACAAAACTTTGCTTTCAAATATTCAGTGTCCTAAATGTCACTGTGAAATAATCCAAATGTGTAAGTCTTAAATAGATTAGTCACACTCATGTGCTTCAGATTTACCATATATTTAGATTCTTTTCTCTTTAGTTCTTCTCTACTGTGTTTTTCATGCCTTTTAC
Source organism: Anser brachyrhynchus (assembly GCF_964034855.1). Taxonomy (NCBI): domain Eukaryota; kingdom Metazoa; phylum Chordata; class Aves; order Anseriformes; family Anatidae; genus Anser; species Anser brachyrhynchus. The sequence continues at coordinate 63,825,784 of NC_137694.1, forward strand.
TTCAAGATATTGGTGTGTATCAAACCTTAAAATCCAAGTACTCCCAGATGTTGCAGATATTCAGATTTAGACAGCAAACTAAATCCCAGGGTACCATCAGCCCTAGGGCTTTCCACTACCTTTCCTTGATGGCCAGGTATGCTTTGCTGAATTAAGTATGTAATCTCTTATCCAAAATAAGCCAACTGAACAGCCTACCAAAAAGTGTTGCAGCAGTTCATTTTATAGCCCCAACAACAAAACACACTGGCACAATATATGAAAAATAATGGAAGAGGGAGACACTCCACATAACTTAGTTTTTAAAAACGCTCAGTGCCTGAAGGCATTGGGAGTAAGCAGGGGAGAAGCTCAGGAAGTTTTATTAATTGTAAAGCAAAGTAGTTCTCACTATGTGCTAGTTGGTATTTACACAGACAAAAATACAAGATGTCCCTTATATTATTAGAAGTTGTCACCAGATGGAGAAAATAAAGCAAAAATAAAGTTACACATCATCCAAAAAGGATCACTAAGGATTTAAGTCTTCATACTTAGACCAAAGATATTGTTTTTGCAACACTTACGCCCATAGTTCTCCTTACTGCATGTATCAACACCTGATTTCAAAGACGCTGAATTTTGTCTAATGCAACCATGAAAGCTCCTAAGAATAAGCAGCTGTCTTGCTGATGTTTAACTATGGGTAGAACAAAGTTATACTATAAACTTTGGAAATAATCTGAAGAGGCAGTTCTGAGATATTGCTGAGAACTATTTCCAAAAGACAAAGATTTTGTTAATAGCTAATGCCGAAAAATATGTTTTCTAGAATTAATTCATTGACAGAGCTATAATCACCCTTTCTCTCCAGCCTTTCAGTCAGGTTTATGGGCTAACAGCTCAAAGGCACTAAAGCAACGAGCAATCAAAACCCCTCTCTGCAGATGGCAAGCATTACAAGAGACCCTCAGGGGCTTTAAGGTTGCTGAGCTTGGATGGAGGGTTCCCCAACAGAGGCTGTAGAGCATATTTAGGCAACCCAGGCACCAGGACTGACTGGTTGCTAAGGAGCAGACTGATCTGAAGAGGGCCAAAAAGAGCTGTTGTGCAATTCAAACCACACTCTGGCATCTTGGCCAGCCTCCCAGCATCCAGCTGGAGGCTCGTCTCATGGACCATACACAGCAGGAAGTCCTTGTTCAGGATTGAATCATGCAACAGCAATACCTGGAAGTTTCTACACAATTCAGGAGCCAGCCACTCTGTCTGTAGGGGCTAGAGGGTTGACCCCTAGGCTAACTATTCTTTTCATTTTTAGGTGTTTGCTCTCACCAGGTGACTGGGAGGGGTTCACACTCACAGTTTTCATACCAGAGCTGGCACACCAGTCCCTTGCACAAGAGTTAGGGATTCTAGTAAACAACTCAGAAGATTTAAAATGCCACTGTCAAATAAGCCTGGAATTAAGTTTCCAGCCCTGCCATCAGATGTTAAGATTTGGTTTTCTTTTCCAAAAATCCTTATCACAAAGTTCCCACAGCAACCAAGCATTACATCCATACGACTTCAATTCTCGCCTCCGTAACAGCTCGGAGATATGCCTGCAATAACTGCGAGCACAAATAATTGCTCTCTCTATCCTCCAGATGATATCTGCAATAAAGCATGTTAGAATGTGACCAGGATTCTAAATAGGTAATTTGAGCGTTTTTTGTAGTGAAGATAAATTAGCAATGATGATGAGTCATTAATATCTCCTATTAATTTCCACTATTGTTTAAAAGTCTCCTAGAATATCAAACAGTAAAGAATCTATTATAAGAAACTGTTTGGAGAATTATTCAGCACTGTTGCACAACCAAAGCTACTGAAGAGAGCAGCAAACAAACAAAACTCAAAACAAACAAACCTAAAAAACACCTGAGGAGCACCTCTCTACCCAGCCCTTTCCACTCAATCCCCACAAGCAAACTGATGTCCAGAAATAATATTTCAAATCAGCTTAAGGTGCTCACAGACACACAGCATGGGCGAAGGATCAGTTTCACCAAGGGTTTGCACATTTGTCTCTAGGCCTCTGCCATTTCGTAATGAGCACTGCTCAGTCAGCAGGCACCCACCCAGCTTGCACAAATACACCTTCACTTTTTATGGCAAAGTGAAATTTTATGGCAAGAAAGTGAAGAACTTCTTGCCAAACATAGTAGTCCAGCTATCCGTGCCAAGGCCTGCACGCTGCTTCATGTGTGCACCCACCTTCTTGCAGGCTCACGGCTGCTCCGTCCCCAACCCTGACCTCTTCTTCTCCTGGAATCAGGCCACCAGCTGATGCTGATGGAGACCATACCAACTCCATCCTGCTTCCCTCTGCCTCTTTCTACCTCCACAGAGAAAGGAAGGATTGTCACAAGCTGCAGCAACTGATGCATACTGGGATTTTACTTTCATCATTTGTGACCAAACATTCAGAAGCTTGACTATTTTTGGACAGAGTTTTGAAGTGCTGACAAGCCAAAGAGTGGACAACCTTTAAATAATCGGACCCTTAAGATATCTACAAGTGCCCACTTTGTTGGTGCAAAGACGTATTTGGGCAGTTGGTTTCCTGCCTATGTCTTTATGGCTTAGGCTTAAAAAGTAATGTAACATTCTGTCACCAAGAGTAGGATAAAGATAATTTTAAAAAATGAAAAATTACACACCACTTCAGACCCTATGTAGTGTAAATGCGTAAGTCATAGCTGCAATTTTGAATGAACAGATTCTTTTTCCATTTGTAGATTATAAACTAAATCCCCCTATATAAGAACTGTTTGCAACTTCCACAGGTATGTTGTTCCTACTTATGTGGCATAAAGACACTTGGAATAGTGAAAAGAAAATGAGAAACGTGACAAAAATCTCATCCGCTATTTCCCAGAACACTAGGTATAAAAATACCTTACAGATGTTATGAGCTTCACAAGTCCTCTGCCTCTGCCCTGCACCTGCCAAGTTGGTATTATAAAAATAGAGCATTGTCTGAATACAGAAATACCAACCTTTCAAGATAATAGCTGATGATAATATTGACATTTTAGTCCAGTAAACAAACTTCAGCTGGACAATGTAGTTAGCATACATTAATCATCCTCCTCTAAACAGCTCACTCACCAGATTGTTCCTAAATAGCTTAAACAACTGGATACATAAATATTTTTTGTTAGCACTAGAAACAGCAAGGTTCTCTCTAAATTTTCCTCCTTTACATGAGGCCAGCCTATAAAAGAAAAGAGACACATACTGCATTGAAAAAGCTGTTGCTATGAGACGGAACCTGTATTATTTCTGCATGTCACCTTGTGACCACCCTCAGCTGCCACTGCAGGACCAGGGTAACTGGGCTATTCCAGAAAAAAAGCTTTGATCTGGTTTGCATGTTATGGAGCTAGCCCCTTCACCTGGCAGAAACAAATAAAATGTTAATTTTGCTGACTTTGGTTAATCTTTAAGTGCTTGCTGAGTGCTCACAGTGTAGGGCTCTTCTCAAGAAACATCCAAGCAAGAGAACTGGAGGAGGTTGGAACCAAATATGAAGAGTATTCAAGAAAACAGCTGGTCTGATGATAAGCAAAGAGATCCCATCGGGGCTATGTAATGATCCAGGAAATACAGAAATAGAAAACCTACAGACAGGGTAGGCAGCCATGGTTGTTTTACCCTCTTCCATTTCTCTAGCCCCATGTGGATATACAAAACCACTAACACCAGCACAGCTCTTGGCAGTTTCTTTAAGATAGCTGTAAGCAGATTTGTTCCTGTCCCTCATGTATTCAGGCTATATCTTCCTTTCTTTCTGTTTTATACTTCCAACACCATTTGCACAGGCACAGCTTTAAATAGGTGCAGTTTCACAGAGGAAGCAAGCATGGAGTTCACCCAGTGAGGCAGGATTCCTCCTGCTGAGGGGAGGTTAACAGTCTCAGGGAACAAATGGAAAAAGGAACATCTTTGTGCAGACCCTCCTTGGAAGTACAGCCATGCAAACAGAGCTGAACCAATGTGCTGGTGGAAGCAGCAGCTTGTGAAACCAGCAGAAGAGCAGCACAGAACCTCATAGCTTGTCAACTACCACGCCATACCCAGGTGCAGATCTGGGGCAAGTACCATGGGATGTGCTCCACCACTTTCAGGGAGAGGAACCACCGCCTGCCTAATGCACAAACAGAAGCACCAGACAGACCGATTAGGGCCTCCCCAGGAAAACATGAAGCTGCACAGCACCAGACTTAACACAGCTCCTGTGCCAGAAGCACAGCAAAACCTTCATGTGAAGGGAGATCAAATCACTCTACCCTCAGCCAGGAGCAGGACTGCTGAGGGTGTCATGTTCCACCCCCCAGGAGAGGGATTTCCTTGCTCAGAGCAATTATCACCTTGCCAGTTAACTGAAACTGCACTGCGTGATGAAAAAGAAATTGTCCTGTTCTCCTTAGCTGGAGAAATCAAACATCTACACTAGCCTACCTTGGGCACCTTTGAAAAACTGAGAGGAGATGAGATTTAACTAGCAGGGGTTATATTTCCACATACTATTTCCCTCCTATCTTCCACAACTTGGTAGAAGGAAAAATCGTATTTCAAAGAAGAGCGTTACAAATTCTGGCTTTTCCACACCAAAACTGAACACAAATCTGAAGCATTCAGACTCCCATTATGTCCTTTTAAGCCAGTGTCTAACTGGTAATGGATGAGTTACAAGCTATTTCCTCTGCATAGACACATGAGGACTTTCAGCTTAAGAATGATACAGTATCACCCCAAAAGAGAAAATTAGCATCATTATGACCTTCTCCAATTAAGGAGTCAACTGTAAACCAGCTAAAGCATTCACTGTTCAGTGCTGTTACCTTCCACTTGACTTGATTCACAGCACCATACAAAGCACAGTAACTCACTGCCCAGCCTCACCGAGCAGAGACTTCTCTAATATGGACATAGATTTCCACCTAAATGACACTAACAACAGCACACAGTCCTCATGGGTTAAAAAGGTTGGTTTTTACCATAGCCTGAAGAATGAAGGTCTAGAGCAACACACAAACCTGCTAAAACAGATTCTGCCACCACCATGCTTATGCTCGACCCATTCTGTGACCCACCATTGCACATTAGGAAAGTCTCTTTTTTTTTTTTTAAGTTATAGTACACTTTTTCACATGCAGCTCCTTTAACACTATTTCCATAGCTGTTTATACTCTGCTTTGAGTATATTCATTGATCTAGACAAAACTCAACCTTTAAGCAGATAAATAGTCCCAGCAGAATTTAACACAGAAGCTTGCAGTACTACATGGATGTTTTGGCAATACTACCGAGTGCAGCAGTGTAGCAAGAATAAGCTCAGTAGTTTTGCTACATCAGCCATGACAATAACAGCCTTGCAAATAATCAAGCTCCATATTTAATATCATACTATCCATACTTAAGATCATTTAATAACTAAAATACTTTTCCAAACAAGAAAAAATGTTATTAAACATGCTTTATGAAGCCATAATAAAATACATTTCATTGTCATCTGTCTGTGCCTAAGTTCAATCTTTAACCTGATGGGACAGCAAATGCAAAAAAAATAAAAAAAATCAATGACTGCACATCATTTGGAATAAATAAATATCCAAGAACTGCTGGAGAGGAACTAATTACTGCTTGTGTAAGCGGTATGCTTTAGATGTCTTCTGTCTTGCGCTGCACTAATGATCTAAAAATTCAGGTATAAAGATGCAGTCACTCTTCTCAAATCATAAACAATCTGTTATGATCCTGGCTGCAGCACTGCTACTTTTGAGGTATCTAATATATAAGTGATGTTATTAATACTATGCTTGCAAAACATAACCAAATCCATACAGAGACAAAAAAAATGGATAAGAACATCACTCTATCACAAGTACCTGCAGATCTGCAGCTTAATTTCAGTTGCCAATTTGCCTTTTTTGCCAGACAAACATCTCTGCACAGCCAGGACTGTTTGCTTCACACTAAGTCCTACAGGGCCCTGGCTGCACTACCTACCGATCATTACTGGGAACATGGCCCTAGATAGAAAGCACATTTAAGCCAACTTTTTGGCTTCCTCATCCTCTGCACAAGTCAGACCTTAAATTAAAACAGCCTAAGGTAGTAACCCAGGGAGCACACCTTCACAGCAAGGCAGAGGGAGTGGACTGGAAGCTATGACCTTATCCACCAAGTTTCCAGCATGTTCAAAATGCAAGTTTTCTGCCATTTTTTGTTCTTCTCAGTGGTGCAGCGTAGGCAGAGAGGAGGCTGCCAATGCCATTGAAAATAAAAATGCGCCTATACAAGTAACAGTTATAAGAAGGAAAAATACTAACCACACAATTGGTAATGAGACTTTCTGAGAGCATCACATGGACCGTAGTATAGATGAGCTGTCAAAATCAAAACATGCCAAATTCTGAAGGGATACCGCATCTTGCACAACTGGGTCTTTCAGTAGCACTCATGACATTCAGCAGCATTACATCTTGAACATACAAATCTGCGATTTGCCCCTGGTCACAGGAGAAATACTTTGTACCCAAGAGACAAAAACATTTACAAAAAGCTCAGTGTCTCTAAAAAGGCCTTGAGCTCTTCCCTTTTTCCTAGCCACCGTTCTTCCCTGCTCTCTGCTGGTCTTCCAGACCATGGAAGCTAGATGTCCTAAGTTTACTCAACAACTCAGAACAGGATTTGTTTAAAGAAGTGTTGTTCTGTAGGAGTCTGGGGTGGTATGCATGTTACTCATGCTGTCGATTATTTTATGATATAGGAGAAAGTGAGCATTTATGCAGATACTGCTGTATTTACACTTCTGGTGATTGTATGAAACCCTGACAGAAACAAAAAGTCTGTATTCAGCAAAACTGATCTGCTAGCAACAAAGGCATCGCTTGAGAAAAAAAAATCCAAATAAAGACAGAAAATGCAGGAAAAAAAATCATACAGTCTGATGTTATCACTAATATACTATACAGCGCTATTAATCATTGAAATAGCCATATTATTTTAAGAACATTACAGAAGGCTTCTTGTTAGCATCGAGTAACCATTACATCTCTCAAAATCAAAACTGAATCAGTATATTCTGAAATTTTGTTAAACCTGAACCCTACATGGTGAAAGCAATTTCTGCTGCAGCTGAACTAAACTGGAATAGGAAGCGTGCTACTTCCACTTGAGATAAACATAGTTTATGAAACGAACGTGCTTTATCACAATAAAATTACAGACATATCAAAATATCTCCTGTTGGCATTGTCAGCTAAACCCTTTGATGCTTTGTTAGACATCAGACTGCTTCATGGATATGCACACACAGGAAATAAGCATTTGGAGTACCTTTTCCTTTTTTTTTTTTTTTTTAATGTAATTAAATGTATGCAGTAGTCATCTGTGAAAGATATTTAAAAAATGGTGTAGTATTCTAGAGAAGACACACACAATTACTGGATCTTAAATATGTACTTTCTGTATGACCTACCTTTAACCCCTAGAAAATAAGAGACTGAAAATACAGAGAAACAGCTGCACTTGATTCCTTACCAATCAATGTTGCATGACACCAGGAACTAATAACTAATTAGTTTTTAATTAAAATGCTTTCATCCTCTCTGAAGCAAAACAGCAGCAATATTTTATCTCATTTTAGCTGAAATAACCATTAGCAGGCTATAAGAAGAGGCAATGTAGTTAACATTGTATGTTTAATTCTGTGACAGATTTCAATGCCAGACTAAAAAAAAAAAAACAAACAAAAACCCACAAGACATCTTGTTTATGCGACTTAAACTGCTATGGTCTGGTTGCAAAGCTCATTAGCTACAGAGATCTAAACATACCAGGGTTTTTACACTGTATGTTATCAAATTAGGCAGTTATCTTAGACTCATGGGCTATACTGTACCCACATATAAATTCAGGGGGTAACATCTGCAATGGTTTTGATTTAAAACAAAACCTTAAAAAATTAAATTTAATATGCAGTTAAAAAGGTTAGCCACTCCGGAGGCTAATCCAACATGCCTAATAAAGGCAGGTTGTGTTTCAGGAAGAATGATTGCATAACTTACCATTCATTGAGTGAGGCATAGTGGTAGTGATGCCCAGACACACCAACAGCACTTGATTTTAGTGAATTATAAATCCTACTGGATTGGTAAAACACTATAGACCATCACATTTAACCCATTCCCTTGCAAATAAAGGATTAAATGCAACGATACTTAGCCATCTGCCAGCCAGATTCTTTCCCTGAGCTGTCCCAGCGTATAATTACTATTATTCAAAATGATAAACAAAATTTTTGGTTCATAAACAATACAAATTTATTTCTGTTTCCACCCCAGCCTGCAAATATGGCAGGGAAGCAATTGCTCTCATGCAAATAGCTGCATAGAAAAGATCTTCCCAAAGGGCTCTTATCGCTTTACAATTAATTGTTCCACCTAACACCCCTTACAGGCAAATTCCTCTCAAGCCAAACAGCAGACCTTGTCTGTGCTACTATTTCTTTCCTTCTTTGCCAGTCTCTGGACTGGAAGCACAATAGATTTTTATGCCTTCCTTATACCTCAATAGGAATCCCCTGCAGCCCAAGTTAGTTTGTGGTCTGCTTGCCTAAGGACATGTCTGCCTTGGCTAGTGATGACTACCACAAGCCTTTTACCCTAGAAAAACGGTTTACTCAACTTACAGAATTCCCCTTCTTTCTTCCTCCTGCATCAGATTGCCGTCTGCCTCTTTATATGTCAAAGTAGATACCATAAATTCAACCTACACCTCTCCACACAAAATTCCTTAAAATAGGATACACACTGGTTAAGTTCTTGTAATAACAACAAAAACTTCTCATAACTTGTAAGGAAATGTGATTGTCCTGGAACCCTACATTCATTTCTTGGGAGTAAATACCTGGATGGGGGTAGTGGTAATTGGCAAGCAGTAAAACTCTACTAAAAATAAAAATGCTACTAAAAATATGAATAAGAGAAAAAGCTTTTTAAGGAAAATCCCAAACTTAATACCTGTGCTTGCCTATATGAATATATTTATTGTTAAAGTCAAATGTATAGTTTGTTTCCAATTATATTGCCTTTTTTATATTTTAAATGAGATCTCTCAGCTTCCAGTTCCTCCAATATTGCAAGAAGTATTTTAACAAAATTTAGATGTTTTCATACAAAAACTATGAGCCTAGTTATGTCAACATTTTTCATTACTAGATCATGCGCTGTACAGCTATAAGATTCCAGGGACACACACTATCTTCTGGTCCTGTGCATGCACAATGTTTACATCAGTGAGGTTCTATTTTATTACCAAAACTCACATGGGCCATAGTAATGCAAATAGTGATCGACAGTGATGAAAAGACATACCCTCCCAAGCAGACACTGGAAATAAGAAGACATGCCAACCTATGGAAAAGATGAGTGACCTCCCGCTCATAAAACCTGTAACTCATTTAGATAACCTCTACACAGAGAGCAGCAAAATAGCCCCATCATGGTGCTCATACAGCCTCCAGTGAAGTGCAGAACAGCAACAGCATCTCCTTCGGGAGGTTATTAGAGCAATAATGTGTTCAGCCTTGGAAAAGCTGTGTGATTGGCAACCCTGAGCTCACAAGCACTTAGCTAATGCAGTGGGCTGAGCAGCTACATCACGCTCCACACAGAGGTCACACACAAACATCAAACGTGATAAGCTGTGGGGAAGCGAGCACCAACGGCATCACCCAGCAGCTGATACGTACCACTGAAATGGCGGTATGCCACCAGGAGCCAGCATGATGTCAGACCACCATCAGCTCTGAGAGGAGCTTCAGAGGTGTCTGCTGCCAAGCGAGGTGCCACCATCCACACCATCATCCTCAACAGAAGAAGGATGCAGATACATTTTCACCACCTGTTAACTACTGCATTTTTTGGTCCCTCCAATCCCTAACTGTAGAAAGGCCCTGAGATTTTACTCCAAGGCAGACTAGGTAAAGGTATAATGACAGGTTATTACCTAGCAGTAATGTTCACAAGTGCCCTACGCTCAGATTCTGGCAACATCCCACTGGTCACCTTAGTTGCCTTACTGTTAGCCCCCCAGGTTGGTCAGATCAAGGCCATTAAAAAAGGCTGAAAGCTGCACTGCACCTCCCTAAGATAGGAACAGCCAGGTGCTGAGGCTTCAGGCTGAACAAATTCAATGCAAGCCTAACACAAGTCTTATTTCTCCTATTAATTTCTTCTCAGAACAATAGGAAACAGCTATTTTTAGAAACTGTACACACAAACACTATAATTTTCAACTTTGGCAGACTTTATTTGAAACATAAGGTTCAGATACAAAAATATTTTGCATCTTATGAGCACTGATGGAATTCTGTTGTGAACAAACTTGCTCACAGCGCAAAATCTGTCCAAAATGTTTTGAACCTTCACCCTATCTCCAAAAACACGGCTTCCCACCCAGAGAAAGAGCATAGCAGAGAGCCCACCCTGAAACAGTTACCTGGCCGGGCCACTCACATAGCACACCAAGAATCTTCTTCTGGATGGCATTTCAGCTAATTTTGAAGAATACTTAACTCTAGACCTTTTGGATCCTATGGCATTGACTTAACCATCATGGTATTAGCTAGTTTGACACTTCTCTACCTCTAGGAAAGTTCAGATTTGCCCTGACTTAAAACTGCAATATTCCCAGAAAGGAATTCCTCTATTCAAACAGCCCTAATTAACTCCTGCTCAACGTTTTAATTGACATCCAAATACATTAACACCTATCTTAAAGCAGAGTTAGTTAAGTACCACCTGACATCAGTACCAAAAAAGCTGCTTTCCCCTTAGCTTAGTCAAGCAGCTTAGAATATTGTACTTCAAGTAATATGACTGAAGGTAAATATACTGCTGTTGTTTGGTTTGTTGTTTTGTTTGTGTTTTTTGTTTTTTTTTTTTTTAAACTCATTGCATGCTTTTAAAGAAAGAAACTTTGCAACCTCAAAATTCCCTACAATACAGTGTTTTTACAGAACTTAATTCATCGTCTGCAGCTATACAATAAAAAATGGAGATAAGTATTTTTCTTGCTGTTGTTTGAAGGATTTTACTATTACACTTATCCCATTATATCTCAAAGATAAAGAACAGTTATTTTCCCACTTCTTTCTTCTGAAGAGATATTTAAGTTTTCCAGAATTTGACTGTCAAAATCCTTTTATTTCCTAATTTTACAGCATTATCTAGATATTATCTGCCTAGAGTTATGCAATATCATGATATACAAGAGATAAAACATAGGGTCAAATATGCTTTTTTCATGAGTCCTTGGCCACCATTTTCTATCAAGGACCAGAAACTGCATAGATTTAGCTCGTATCTAAAGTTGCTCCTAATTAACAAAGGCCAGGCCTGATGCTATTCTTTTATTTATTTATTTATTAAATGAGTGATGTAGGTAACTACAAAAGCTCTGAAAAGAAATGAGAAATGGTAAAGGATAAGCAACTCAGTGCAATTCTCAATGCAACTCTATGTCAGAAGAGAGTACGTACAATCCTCAGGAGTACAGAAAGGAATTAGGGAGCAAAAAACATTTTCTCTCTCTCCAAGTAAGGCATTAGTTACCAGATACTGGATTAACTGGGAGTTCCAATAGTCTGCTTCTTTTAGGAGACACTGAAAATTTAGTGAGGATGCAGAGAATTACTGCCTACAGAGTACAGAGAAGTACTGTTTCAAGGTTATATGAAAACTCAGCACTGAAGGTAAGCGGCTCACTCTGTTCAGCAGATGAAAGAAGACTGCCAGGTGACTTGACTATGACATCTAAAAAAATCACCTCAGGCAGAAATTGCCATGTCCTTTGGGATATTTTTTTCAAGCAGAGAAAAACATAAAAAGGACCACCAGCTGGAATTTAAAACCAAGCACATGCAAATATGAAATTAGTTACTTTTTTTAAAAAAAAAAAAAAAAGATAACGGATGGAGTTAACTATTAAAATTAATTGCAAAAGAAATGTTAGAGCCCTCTTGATGCCTTCAAATCCAGGCTGGTTGCCTTTTCGGAAGGTACCCATGAGCCAGGTGCAAACTGTGGGGTTCAGCACAGAGCTAACAGGAGAGTTATATTCCCGCACTTGCTCACAAGGTCAGACTATGCAAACAGTAAGTGTATTTTAGCCTTAAACTCTACAAATTTATTCACCCAGCCATAAGCAAATCTGAATGGTGGAGCTGTAAGCACTTAGGGTGGGATATCTCCTCCCTAACATCAAGCCATCCAGAAGTCTGTTGTCTAACCTAAACAAGCCGGTAGCTCCTCTCAGTGGTGGTACTTCCAGAAGTGTCCTCTTGCAGTCCGACTGCCCCTCAGCCTGTCCCTCTCCCTTCAGGAGGTAAGGAGGGAGCCCCAAGGGCTACGTGTCAGCAAGAGGAACCCAAGCTTTCATTATATTATATAGGACTATTGAAGACAAAAACAAGAATTGGTTACTCAGACACTGGGAGTGAAATCTCAGCCTGGCTTAAGTCAAAGGGAGGTTTGCCTTTGACTTCATCAGGATAGGAGTCCTACATTTACTGAGGAGTTCCCAATACGGCAGTAGCAGCTACTGGCCTTTTAGTCAATGCCCAGTATCCCACAGGGCAAGGTGTCCCTGCTCCAGGGAGCTCACAGTCTAAAACAAGGAATAGCAGAGCAGTACCTGAGGGCGTTGGGGAGGAAAGTGACCAAATAGTATTTGTCAGAACTGATTGCTGATGGTATGCTATGAGGTATGCTGTTCATCAGGCAGCACCAGGGTTACTTGAGACAAAGAAAGGCTCTGTGAAAACAGCTGAAAGGAAGATGACAAGATTCCTCAGAGGTTTGAAGAATATCTCTCCCAAACGCGCAAGGTAAGTTCATCTTACAAGGCATTATATATTAAAGCAAAAATAATACTTCACTGTCATGCAATCTGAATCTCTTTCAATGAGAGATTTAAAATATTTAACGTGTGTAGCAAAGCACAGTTAAACTGAAGCGTTTCCTTACAAAAAAATTAAAATTAAATTCATAGCAAAATAGCAGAAAAAATCATTCATAGCAAGTGATGTTGCAATGTGACAGATCATTTAATGGGCTATCAATGTAGCCCAGACTTCCAGCTTTAATGCTGGATAACTTTTTTTAAATAACCTATATAAGAGGAATCCAACAAGAGAAGCCTTGTGATCATCCGCCCTATCCCACTCCCCTTGATGTTTCTTGTCTTAATGAAGTAACTTATTTCTATAAGACCTTAAGAAGCTGGATACAATTTTAAATGGTTTTGCACATAGAAAGATTGCCAGCAAATAAATGTTTTCTCTTCCAAAATAATCCCATAAGTTTATTTGTCATTGCAGTAGTCTCTGAATACAAGCCAAAGAAATATTTTTGAAAGTCTAGACAGCTGTGCATGATGCAGTTTTCTGAAATTTACTCCAAACACTTGAAAAAGAAAAGCCTAGTAACTGGAAATAAGTGACAGAGCCACGGAAGAGAAAGAAATCAGAGACTAAAGCTACATAGCAGGAACTATGGACAGACAGCACATAATACATCAGCAATTATCAATGATTTAAATCCAAATAAGGAAGTGTTTCTTCTGTGATCATCAGAGGAAAAATTATAGGCCAGATACGGGGCATTACAATTTTGAAAAAAGGACACACCTTCCTTAAACCAAGAGAGACAACTGAAGCAAAACATGAAAAAGATTTTTTTTTCCTGTTAAACACAGTTCTGTTAGCAGTCACAGCATGCCTTGTTTTGAGGGCACGTTGCTGCACTCATGCAGGGAGGAGTTCCTTTAATCCCAGCCACTAAGCTTTGGGATACAGCTACAACTAAGAAATAAAAAAAAAAAAAAAGCAAAAACAAAACCACTTTTTTCTTTGAGTCCTTTCAAGCTACAAATGTATTCTGCATTTTCAAAAAGTGACAGGCTGGCATCGACCAGGTGATCTCTCCTCTCACCTTTTCAGAGGCAGGAAAAAATGCAGATAATACAATAAACACAGATGAAGTTCTAGCAAGTCTGGGATTTGAAAAGTTAACTTGTAATTCTATGATTCCTTCTAAACAGTGTTTAGCAAAACTTGCTGCAACAGAAGTGAAAACAAGGTAAAGTAAGATTCAACTCAAGCCTCCAGTATAGATGGTCTCGATAGTGCCCACTGATATTTCAGTCTAAATAATTTGGCAGAAAAATCACACTTCACACTTCTATTAGTAGTGTGAAGCATAACATGAAAGCCTTGTGTATATAGGTAAGTCATAAGGACAAGAATGAAGTTTTGAGCTTTGCTATGGGCTAGTCTAAAACACAGCTTTAATTAAGGGATCACAAGACAAAGTCATAATCTGGTAGTATCACTTTATGAAGAATATCCTGTCTTATCAATGATTAACCATTTAATAAAAATGCATGTCAATGTGATTGCAGAAAACAGTCTCTTGAGTATATACTTGATTTAATTAGAGCTTCAGTATAGAGTTTTGCAGCAAGACAATAACTCTTAAAATACTTGTAAGCTACCACCCATTTTCTTTTGGAGAGACCATCATGACCTGCCATGAACGCAAGATTTACATATTTAATATATAGTCATGTAGAAACAGATGTATTAATACTGCACATAATATAGCAAGTTGAAACATAGAAACAAGACTGATTTGTGACTTTGACAGACTTTTCATCCTGAAGTATCATTTGAAGTCTCTTATCCATCCATCATGGACTGCAAGAACTGCGTCCAGATTCTCATTCAGACAAGGAGAGATGTACAATACTAAACCCAAAAAGCTGAACATTAAACTAACCATGATCTTTGACCAACTCATCCAACACCTGACTGAATAAAGAAGCCTTATCTGTGGGATTAAGGCAAGAAGAAAAATACCATACAGAAAGGAAAGCAAGCAGGAAACACTAAGCTATCAAAATATTTAGTTTCATACATTCAGTCTTGTGTAAAGGGCTACGAATGTTCAAATTAATGCACTGTCTGACACACAGAAGTATCAGATGCAAAGGTATTAGCTAGCAAGCAGCAATGTCAATCCCCTTCTCAGTTCTACCACATCTGACCCTTGGTTAGATGATGGGATCAACCAAGACTGGAGACAAAATAACAAAGGTCTAATTTTGCACTGAGTTAATAGGTCTTTTCCATTGCCACCTCCCTGTCAGATAAGAGGGCAGGGGGGAAAAAAAAAAAAAGAAAAAAAAATAGATGTTTTAGCATTCGTGCTTAGAACTGCATGGAATCCACAGAAAATTTGCTTGAGCTACCAGTTTAAAGAAAAAAAGCTGAAGACTTTTCTAAATGTCACTGGACATGAAAGTCATGCTGAGTTCACCACTTCTCATGCACTCTCAGTAAAAAGGACTGCAGAAGCTCAGTTCCTACCTCAGTTATATTTCCACAGTTGAACTACTGAAATTGCAGAAATGCAGAACAAGCACTATTTGAAACCTTATTTATGTAAACACAACTGAGAAGATTTTGATATCTTTCAGGACACGTCAGCAAAAGCACCACATTTTACCCAGCCAAGGCACATAGCTAAGAGAAGCACTGCTCGTGGCTTGGCAGTTCCCACAGTCCTGAAGCTTGCACACAGAACATTTCTGACCACATTGGAAGTGACACGAAGCCAGATAAATATGTATTAAGAAAATGTTTTCTCCCAAGGTAAGCTCAACCCACAGCACTGAAAAGACGCCCTAGTTGGGTGCTCACCAGCCTGCTCTACACATATCCCATCCAGCTAACCCCTACTGCTCTGGTATTTACCCCTCTGTGAGCAAAATCCAGCATCATCACTCTTCTTGGGTACCCCCTCTTCTTCTCTTGGGAGCAAACTGTTCTTCACAACCCAGGTACTAAATAAGCAGCACTACCTTCTCAAAAGCGGGAAGCCTCAACAACCTTCCCTTCAAGGGACAGCAAAACTCACAACCCACCGTGCTAGTGAAAACCCATTTTCACCTGTTCCACAAGCCTGACACTGCAGAGCTGCTCCCTGACACTGCAGCATGAGGAGGTTAAAGTCCAGCAGAGGAGTAGGGCAGGGAGCTGGGAGTTAGCTTGTCTCATCTCTTGACCACACGCATGGCAGGATTATTATTATTAGTCTCTCTGGAGCATCAAAAAAATCCAGAATAAACACAGCAGACCCTGAGCCAAAACACACCCTTAATCACAGCTCCTGTGCTGTCAGCTGGCCTATACAGAGCTGGCCCAGCTATTAGGGACACACAGCCGAACCAGATAACACTCTGTAAAGGTCTCAAAACCACCTGCTTTTTATTTGGCATAGCACTGGAAAGATCCAGATCAAAGGAGCAGTTGCCAGCACCAGTGTAAAGATGGTGTAAGATAGAGAAATAACTTCTTGAACATTGATTAGGATCAATCTGTAGCTTTTTAGACAATTCAGGATCCACAGGGCTCCCCTGTAATAACCAAAGGACATCCCTGCCCTTCAAGACCTACCTCCTTTCCTTTCTCCTGTGCAGTGTTTCTTTTTTTCTCTCATCTGATCCTGTTGTTACGTCAAGCCCATAAAAAATGGATCTCTTGCATTTCTCTTTTCCACACAATATTACTAGAACTCTCTGACAAAGTAAGTCTAAAGACTTTAGACTTCACTTTTCATCATGTTTTCCAAAACTGCATTAAGGAGCAACCAGGCAATCACTGGTAGACAGTGAGAAGCAGAAAAGGGAAGATCAATAGGTAAAGGCAGTAATCCTTTATTCTAGTGAAACAACAACAGGAATAATTTATATGACTGCAGGCTTAATTATCTGTGTTCTCACACGGTGGGATTTCATGGAGTGTGAGAATACCTGGTCTCTGTAAATTCATTCCTGTAAACCCCACTTGTGCAGAAAATCTGGGTCAGCCTGGTTCTCTTAAAACATTTTTCTTCAAACAAGTCTCTTATCCTGAGGTGCTCTCTCTAGAAAAAATGCCATCAAAATTCAAAAGCTTTCTAGAACTTGCTTCATTTGGAAGGCAGGTGGCCCAGACCTAACAGCAGCCCAGTGGCTTTGCTTCCAGAGAGGCATTCAGTGGTGCACCTACAGACATCATCAGTTTTCACATATGCAGGTAGACATATTCCCCAGATCATTTCATTGTATGTTTGGCACTAAAAGCTGTCACTTTATGCAATACTGAAACCATATGAATTAAAAATGAGCTTCTTCATGATTGTCTGTGTATACCTATAATAAACTACTTCAATATTCAGAGCTTGTGGGAATGTGAGTGTAATTCATAAATTATGAACAAGATTTCTTCAAGCCGGGGTAATTATTATACGTATATAGCACTATGCAGAAATGTAATATTTGTGCAGAAATGCCTTGCTAAAATGTCAATATTATAAAGCCTACAGTAACTGATGAGATTAGTTTGGACAAGAACTTTAGCATATACGAAACAACACAGTGGGATGCTAACAGAGGCAGTCCAATTCACCAGCTGTAAATTACAACTGTTTTTCCGCTGCTTTCTAGTCCTCCATTGGATCCAGCACAACGCATGATTATCTGCACCTCTTATAAGGACTATCATTAAAAAAATGAAATCTTGTGATGCAGTTCACAATAATGCACAAGTCACAAAAATATTTACAGACAGGAAAAATATTTCACAAATATTTTATGTAATTATGGCCAAAACAAACAAAAAATGTTACATAATATAAAAATCATATTAATAATTTGAAAAAATATTAAGTGCAAGCTTTTTTTCCTTGATGTTTTGTCAAACAACTTTACCTCCATTACAAAGGAAGCAAAAACCTGCCTACTCTGAATGACATAGATATGTAGACAAAATTGAGACAATTTCTAGGAAATAAGAGGCTTCCACTGGAATTGAAAGGAAATACTGCAATCTATTTTAAATTATTTTAATCTTAATTTTGAAAGTGTTTCATTTCAACCAGTTAGACATGCAAGTTTCATTTCTACATTACAACAGAAATTATTGTGATCAAAAACA
Source organism: Anser brachyrhynchus (assembly GCF_964034855.1). NCBI lineage: Eukaryota > Metazoa > Chordata > Aves > Anseriformes > Anatidae > Anser > Anser brachyrhynchus. Next base: position 63,843,860 of record NC_137694.1, read on the forward strand.
GCAATGATTGCTGTAAATAAATATATACATTTGCGGTTGTTTGAGAAGCCATCCCATTCTATTCTTAATGATGCTTATATACTTATTTAAACCCCTATACATAGAGACAGAAAGGACAGGGGATTTGCTGTTTATTTGTTGTTGTTTGCTTTTGAGGGACAGGGTTGATAACATCATCTTAAACTCTACAAGCTTATTATACAGTTAAAAAGTTTTATGTTAAAAATGTATTTCAGTAGTTATTTTAAAGACCATTTATAAATTGGCCAACTAATGAGCAATTAGGAAGCTGGAGATCCTGTTGTTATGAGAACCAACACTGCCAGTTTTCCCTCCCTCTGGTCCTGGCAGGTTGCTGTTCACAGATGCTGCAGAAGATCACTGTTTGCAGACATGGCACATGCAACCCCGTGCAGCTTGGTGGAAAGGATGTACATTTTTGGGGACCTGCTGTTCCATGAGTATCTATCTAACATCTTAATGTTGTCTGTTACGGTGAGATCAGAGGCCTGCATATGTAGAAGTTTCATTTTTTAGATTATACTTATAACCAGAAAAAGCTCAGAGAGGAATAAGAAGCCCAGCATGTTCCATCAAAGGTATGGTTAAACAAAGGTTATGACCTTTAGCACTGAGATTATACAAACAAAACCAAATTAATGTAATGTGCTCATCCAACTCCTATATTTCAATTTCAGCTAGGTCAGGAAGTTGTCCATGGGGTTATGAAGCTAATTCTGGTATTGGATAATCTGCTGTGCAGCCTTTCCCGGTGAGATGCTCCTTCTGGAAATCTGATCTCTTGTTTTGCTTTCCTTTATTTTATCTTTAGGGATAAAAGAGAATTCAAATGGAGAAGGAAATATCCTCTGTGTATTTCACAAGTACACCCGGAGTTTTAAAGTCAGTTTTAAGAAATCGTTTACTTAGAGTCACAGAATGGTTGAGGCTGGGAGGGACCTCTGGAGGTCATCTGGTCCAACCCTCTGCTCAGACAGGGACGCTGAGAGCAGGTAGCCCAGGACCATGTACTTCTTTGCTAATTTAACGTTGCATTAAACAGTTGTGCTTCTATAACTCTTCTGTAGGGGAACTTTAGGTGTCAAGTCAATCTCTGAAGAGCATACTGTTTTACTCATTTGCTTCTACAGTCAGTGAGTTAAATGAATTTCAGACATAACACGTAAAATAACCTTTACAAAATGCTTAACATTGAGGTTCCTTAGCCGCCCCTTCACCAGCTTGCACAACTTAAAATTATACCTTTTTAGTACTGTAAATCTCAGTACAGGTATTAGAGAAAAAGACTAGCTGTACAATGCTTCTGGTGGTCCCTTAGTTCAAGTTGTTGAATGGGTTCTGAAAGATGCACTGCAACAAACAAATAGGTGACTAGCTTGAGGACTGGTGCGCCCACATTTCACTCTTATGTCAGTCAGGAATTTGACTGTCACACTTAGATGGAGCGGTAACATAAACAACTTGTTCACTGGGAGTTTTAAAGTATATTAAGTACATTAGCTATAAGTTTCAGCTAGCATTTGCAAAAAGCCACAAGTTCTAGATTAGCAATGAAGACCAGATTCTGCTCTTATCCGCTCCAGTGTAAGAGACTGCCTGGCTTATAAAAGCTGACACTTGTACTGCTGTCCTTCCCACTCCCCACTGCACTGAGGCACAAGCCTCATAACTCAGCTAAGGTATAACTATCATAGAAGAAAGTGTCCTTTCTGCAGACAGATCCCAAATCTGAAAAACATCACAAAAAATGGATTCCTACTGAAGTCAATGGAATATCTTAGGACTTGCAACAGGGTGCTTGAGAAAGAAACTTGGCTTTAAACCTCATTCGGATGCACTTGAGCATGGAAAGTGTCTGGGCATGGTTCAGTACTGTAAATTTAGACCTAACTATCCATAAACAAGAGGCCACAAGTCTTAGCCTGTTTCCTATGGGCTCTTAAAGTCTCCCCTCTTCTAATAACTTGGATTCTGCTGGCTAATTACGACCAAATTTGACTAAGGAATAAATATTGCAAAGGTGATTAATCTTTCCTACCATCTCTGTAAAAGTAGACAGACAGGGAAAAAGCAGTAAGGAACAGGCACAGAGCAACATGGTCCTTCTCCCCAAAGGCTTCTCAGAAGATTATAGGTTTGATTTTGGAAGCTGCTTTGTATTTGTCACACCCACTGAGTTCATACAGGCTCCCATGTCTCTGCAAACCAGCTCCTTCTGAGCAGAAATCACTTCACCCCTGCAATATGCAGACAATGCTGAATGGAAACAGTGCAGCCATTCTCACCCATCAATCCCTTTCTTCAATCATTTATTCTAGGGTTGGTCTTTTATTTTTTCCCAGAGGAGAGAGTGGTATAGTAGTGAAACATCCAGTTCAGTACTAAAAAGAGTGGACTCATCATCAGAAGTAACTATCTTGACATCAAGTTTACAAAAAAATCAAACTACAAACTGCAGTGCTGGAGCCCCCATCCACTTCTGACTCAGAATTGCCCATTGAGTCACCAGAGCTTGCTTCAGCTGCCAAGTCCTCCCATCAAAACACCTTGTAGTTCTGGGAACAGCATCATGACAGTTGCTATTAGAGTTGTGTGACTTAACACTACAAACAGCCAAATTTTCTGCAAGCATAATTCTATTGTCTTCAGCAGAGGTGCAGCAGCAGTGAATGCAGATCATAATTCACACTGCACTGTCATAGAGCCCAATCTGTTTATAAAAAAAATAAATTGAAACAATACTTGCTGTACCTGGCTCCGTATACCTTTTGAGAACAGACAAAATCTTGTTCTGTATTAGTACCAATGCCTTTGGCTGCAGGCCACAGCATGCTCTTTATAACAATAACTGATCACCAGAAGAGGTTTTGGTAATGGAAAGGTTAAAACTGCAAAACTGTAGTGCAATTGCTGTGGTTACCAGCATGGAAATAGAACAGACATTGAAGAATAAATTTTGAAATGTCTATCTTCTTCAATGGCAACAATCTACTGAGGTTGCTTGCATTGCTTACTGGGAGCCCAGTACTCTAAAAGCCTGAACGACGATGTGACCTTACCAATCATACTCATCTTCCTCACAATGTCACCAGCTTCCTGAATAAAGCAGGTTTGCATTCACTGAATATGTTTGGTGGTGGGTTTTTTTAATTATTATCATGCAACAATTTGGAAGGACAAAGTATGCTTTGGATAGGTAATCTTAAATTTAGGAGCCACTAATCCTTTTTTTGGCAGAGCTCTGACAAAGGCTACAAAGAATGTTGTGGAAGAGGCTTATGAAGGCCTCTAGACTAGCTTCCTGTAGATGTGGGGAAGAAGATGGACATAAGATGGACAGAAGGAGCCTTCAGACCTTGATGGACCCTGTGGGCAGGTGGACAAATGTCACATTGCTCCCTACACAATGCAACCATCATATGCTAGGTTTATCTAAATGGCAACCTGTGGCCAAGACACCACCCCTACTGTGAAGAGGATGAAGAATGGCTGTTGAAGGACTGCAATGTGTCAAAGCAATCAAATGCTTTATCCTCCTTTTAGGCCCAAGCTGCCTGTGTGGGTGAAGGCAGAATTCAAAGCCACCACCATCTCGTACACAACATCTGGAGACAAGAAGCCACCTCTTGCAGCTACAGCAGCTGTATCAACCTGGCTGCAAAGCAATGCAGTACCCATCACAGTTCACTCCACACAGTGACACCGTGTACTATACGTGAATCAGGTGCAGAGCAATAGGGGATCATTGGTTTGCTTTGCATGATTTTGTTCTTTTTTTTTCCCTTAAAAGAAATAGCAATGGCTGAAACCTGCTTGTACTGAGAATGGTCTTTAACCAAAGGACAATCCATTGTATAAGATCTTGGTTTTGCAACAAGACATACACAAACCAGTGAGCCATCAGGCAATTCAGTTTTGGGAATTTCCACCCTTGCCTACATAAACAAAGTTAAAGGTTTGTGACAGCTGCTTGTGTTTTGATTATCTCTTTCGGGGTCTCTGAGTTCAAAACCACATTCTAGAGAAGCAACTGGCAGAAGGAAATTATTTCTAACAGCCCATCCATAGAAAAGGCCCCATTATTATTATTAATTACTCATATTGCCATAGAACCTAATTGTCCCAACCAAGAATAGAGGCTCACTGTGTTGCATTCAATACAAACAGGCGGGCAAGGCCAGGCCTTGCCCCGCAGAGCCTGCTGCCTACGAGCACCCAGGCCAAGCTCCACGTTAACTATTGCGAGTTCTGCAGGAAGCCTACCCAACACACCCAACAAGGTTTTGGCTGGCCTGAGCTCCCAACCACCTATAAAAGCCATGCCTTGCAGGATTAAATGAACGTTTCCCACATACGGCCATTATAAAGGGCAGCCCACCCATCAGGGCCCAGTACAACCACCCGCGGCACGTATCTTTCTCAGATGTAGCAATGGCAACAAGGGGTGCTTTGTGGTAAGAAAGCTGCCCGGGGGCAGTGGAGGAGGAGAGGCATGGCTTGTCCTTCACGTGGGGAGCTGGCTGGAATTTGTCTTCTCCTGCAACGAACAAATGGATATCGGGAAAGAACAAAAAGGCGCAGAAGAGAAGAGCTGTGTTTTGGAAAGGGCTGAGTGGGAAGGAGTAGGCAGACTGCTACAAATGCCACAATGGCAGCCAGGAACGGTCAGCTTCCAAAGGGGCAGGGAAGAAGCCAGAAGTGGCAAAAGAGAAAGAACTGCTGGGGAAGAGAGACAGGGATGCTCTGGTATCACCAGAGTATGTGGGAGAAGGACCAGGAGAGGCTGGAGGGTGAAGGGGACAATCCCACAGGAGGTGGGGATACAGGCAAAGTGCTGTTGATTGTCTCTCGTGAGAAGGACTTCACCACTGAAGCACTGCTGAATAATGAACTGAGAAACCTAACAGGCTTCCATAAGTTTCCTAGCCTCATTTTTCCTTAAGTTTTGATTGTGTAACAGTAGCAAAACTACCAGCTAAACTGTTCCTAACTGGTCTTACTGGTCACACTGGCACCAGTGGGAACTACTGCCACTGCACATGCTGGCCAGTGAGTACGGGCAGCTGATTTCTTTGTTTTACTGGTTGATCAGCCTTTTAAAATGGAAGGATCTTTAGAAGATAAAGTATTTGATTAGAGCTGAGAAAATTTCTGTTTTCCTTGTGATTTAGCCCCAGATTTCCTAGGAAGTTACAGCTGAACAACCTATCCCTGCACAGCTTTTGGGCCTCCATTACTCATCTGTAAATTCTCTTTATTATTCCTTTATAGCAAATCCCCAACAAGATTGTCTACTTCCACAGTAAAATCTCTAACCTTTTATATATATGCTTAAATTCATTGTGCCAGGCAGCACAGAATCCCCAGGTACTACTGTCAGGCAATAAATAACAATTTATCCAACCCTGCTGGGATCTTGGGGGCAAAACAGAAGCTCATGAAACAAGCAGTATTTTGATTTTTCAGAATGTTTGACAGAGTGAAGTCTGTTCTTTAACAGTATAGCAATTTTTTTTTTATGTTGGCTAACAAAATTGCATTTCAGTAACTACAGACTGTTTTATGCTGATGCACGTTTTCATCACCGCTATATACATCTTGTCCCTTTCGCCTGTCCAACACGCCGTCAGTGACTACTCCAGTGACTTTTATTTCACCGTAGGCTCTTCCCAGTGAAGACCCCAGCCAATGCCAGCCCCTGTTTGGTCTGGAGGCAGTGCCCATCCTTCTAGCAGCCGCTGAGGTCGTGCTGACTCACTGCCTCCAGCCTTCGCCTGCACCCACTGCCAGTGCTCCGGGAAGCGCCCTGCTCCACTCTCCACACAAAGCACCAGACTGCAAGCTCTGAGAAAGGCTTCTGATCAGATTTTGGACTCCTTTCCACTAAAAAAAAATAACTGACTGAAATAGAGGCCTCTCACTCTTAGCCCAATGGCATTCCTAAGGAAATAGCTGAGCTGAAGAACCTGGCCAGAGAAGAATCTCTGCCACAGGTTTTTGGAGCAGAACTCAGGTTTCCATCTTCCAAACCCACTTCTTTCGGGTGGGATAATTAGAAGTTAGTTACTCACAGCAAGCAGATCCTTGCATAATAGCAAGAAAGTGACAAGTGTATGTGCCTAGCCCAGCTGGAGCTGTGGTTGCCTAACAGAAGTTCTCACTGGTAGAGAAACCAGGGGCTCCACCTCAAGAAGAAACTTGCAAATAAGGGATCGTTACAAAAGTATATGCAGCACAATCTTCAACTGCAGCTCTTCCTGTTATACCCAGGGAAAGGGTTATTTATACCCAAACAAGGCTTATATGCTCATTTTAGATTTAAGGTTCTTTTCATCAGTCTAATCTGATACAAAGACAAATCCAACAGCAATAAAGCATAAGAATGACTCTGAATGGATATAATCTCAGCCCAAAGAACAGTGAGTAAAGTACTTTTCAAACACCAAGTGCCAAAGGTCTGATTTACTCAAGGTGTCATTTCATTTCATGATCTTGAATATATTCCTCCATGCTACTGCAAGCAAGAAGACAGTAAATACTTGAAACCACAAATTATGAAGCAGTGTTAAGTAGATTACAGCAAAAAAGTGTAAACAAGGAAGGCCTAAAGGTGTATCCTGAAATCTACATATAGTCAACCAAATAGAAGTGGTCTGTCATTTCAAAGTATGTAAGCAAAAAGATGTTTCAATACAAGATTGCTCAGCCTGCTTAATAAAGCAAGACTGTTTTCCATGATAATTAAAAAACAGATTTTAGGGTCCAAATTTCCAGGTATCTGAATCTGGTAATTCAGGTCTGTCACTTTAATGTGGTTTTTATTTTAGGAATAGTAATCATCAAAGAATATATAGCATTGTTGTAACTTTGAATTCATCCCACTTGGAAAAATGTTATCACTTAACTATCTTGTTCCAGATTTGCTCCTATTTTTACACAGCTAAGCTTACAGCATGTTAAGTGAAAGTCTTGTTATTACCAGATGGCAGTCATCTGCCCTTAACTGGCAGAAAAAAAATAAGAACTTACCTAATGCCCAAAGTATCAAACTCCTAACAGATCTAACGTGCCTCCATCTCCCACATTAGCATACATGGAAAATTATATACAAATCACACTACTATTTTTCTTACATATAGTTCTATACCATACACATTATTTCACAAAGGAGTCCTTGTGACCATATCTTTACATTTCACTTTAAAAAACTGTCACTAAGGACACAGATTTATGACTGTAGTTTTTTTAATAAGTAACTGATCTAGTGCACATTCTCAGCTCACAGAAGATGTAAGATAAATGTCGGATAAAAACTCATTCCTTCAGGTTTCTGCCTTTTTGTTTGTTTGTTTGCCTTGCCCTTATGCATTTGGACCAAGTCAAGTGCACACACATGATCAGTAATTGAAGCTCAGCTGAGTTATGACAATTCATCAAGCTGCAAGAATAAGATCATGTGTTTGAGACCAAGTAATTACAGTTATTCTAGTTCTCCCTTCTTTGGTGAGAAGAAATGCAAATTCTCAGTTTATAACACATTTTATCATTTACATCTTGATGACAGTGGTGTTTGCCAGCTGGGCACAGACTCAATAATTAAATTGTTCCATTTTACCCTTGACATACACATAAAGCCAGGACTTCAATGTCAGTCTTCAAGTCATACCTGCTATAAATGATCCTGAGGTGCAATCCTGAGCATAGGGTATATTGCTAAAGGTAGCATTCTTCACTTGAGATTCTTAAATGAAGCCTTTCCTAACAGTCTGTAGGTGGGAATCACATGCATTATGAAGGAAACGAGTGAATGCAAATGTTCCCCCAACTAGACTCAGGCCAACTCTGTGTGTTTGTTATCAGGTTCTATACAGTACAACTTTTTAATGCTTTGTAAATCTCCATGAGGTACTCTGCATACGAGAAAAACTTTTCCCACCCATCTATAAAACTTGTCTTTATTAAAGCCATGAATTATGCAAACTACAAGCTATTCAGAGCACACTTTTAATAAAAGAAAACAGAGATTCAAGTTGGGTAATAATTGTTAAAGTATCCTGGATTAGCCATCAAATTGAGAACCAGAGGCTATGCCTACACAGAGAGTTTAATAACCCAACTGTGAACTCCCCATGTGCCCACACCTATACTCATACCAAGTTCTCTCTAGCCCTCTTAACACTGGAGTGCCAAAGGCTGCGTGTTTCTTGCTGGAAACCTGAAGCCATGTCTTGGAGTCTGGCATCCTGCGTCTTGCCATGAGGATGTGAGTAGAGGAGATGCCAGTCCTGAGCAAGATTAAATCCAAATCATGCTGTGTTCATGTTTGGCCAAAATCCAAACTTTTATAAATGAATTGTTTCACCAAGCCACCTGTTCCCTTTGCCTGACCCAAAATCCTACCTTCACTCTTAGAGATTTGCTGCTCCTTCTCCGTCTTCCTAGCTGAGCTTTACAACTACTAGGAGCTGTTCTTCCTCCTCCAAGTATCCAAAACAGAAGTTAAAACTGCTGTTAACAAAGTCCAACTTCCTTCCATGGATGTCGCCATCAGCCAGTGATGACAAAGAGCACTTCACAGTTCATCACTGACATTTAAGCCTATCCAGAGTAACTAGGAAAACCAAGGAAAGGCTGTGTGCTGTGGCTAAACTTCCTGAGGTGCATACTGAATGCACAGCATTGCCCCTGCCGCGTGTTATCTGTGATTTCTGAGAGCACAAAGTTAAAAATGAACAAACACACACATACACACACACAAAAACAAACAAACAAACAAACAAAAAACAGGAAGGAGTTCATATAATTTAGTTGAAATTAACCCAGAAATGACTGAAGTGAAAGGTGACCAACTGGTAACTGAGGACTTCTTTTATGCCTCTGGGTTAAGCAGTGTTATATGTATTACAGCTAGCGCTGGAAACCTACTGGTTGTGTAGATGGGTTTAACGTGGCTGTACAGCACAAGGACAAATTAAGTGTGATTCAAAGGCGAAAGGAAGAAGGAGAGGGTATGGCATGGCTGTGTGGGTAATGGGTTCCACTCCCAGCTCTGATCACAAGGACTCAAGTGCATTATCTAACCTTGCCATGCATCAGTTTTCTGGCCTGAGGTTAAATAAATAAATAACCCCAGAAACAAAACAATGGAAAAAAAAATGCAGGGTTGCTTTTTGCAAAACATTATGAAAAGATACCTTACTGTGCACTCCTTCAGCCAACCAAATTTTAAAACTGCCTTAGAAGTCATCTTTTCCAGGATGATTTTAATGGTGAGGCTGCTACAAAGCAGAGCTGACAAATCCTCTGCTGTTTCATTTTCAGCCAATGTTAAAAAAACATTTCTAGAGTATTTCTATGATTCTCTCATGTCATTGCAATACCAAGACAGAGCGTGGAAGGTCTGGTCTGCCACAAATGGACAGATTTCTTACATTCACACAATGACAAAAAGGATCTTTAACATAAAAAGTTCAGTTCAGTGTCTAATGGAGCATCAAATCTACAGTAATTAAGATATAAGGCAGAGACTGCAAAAGGGAAGATAAAAGTGTATAAACCATCATGGACATGAGATAAACACTAATCTAGAATGCACGGCAGAAAATGAAAGGCTGCAGACAGGAAGGAATCACAAGAGAAATGCAGAAAATGGGAATAGACCAATTTCAGTCTTAGCAAAAGCCTTTTGGTGTTAATAGTCTTAACAGGTCTGTCCCAAAACCATAGATTTAGGACAGTGGCCTGATTTTTCCTTTAACTATTAAGTTTGTTAAACTTTAATAGTGAAAGACATTTGGAAACACATACATTAGAATCCTGAAATTATTTTTCTTAATACTACCCCTCCACAGAGAAGCACAGTTCCCATTAAAGCACTAACCTGCAATCTAGCTCAATTTCTACCTGCTTACTTCAGCTTTAGACACCTGCCCTTGCTGAGATGTGTTTTTCACCTTTGGAATAGTCCTAACTGCTTCCATCTGTAGCTGGTCTATACTCTGGACTGCTTTCACAGGACAGTATGAAAAATTGCTCTTTTCTCCTCATAGTCATCTGCTGTGAGTGATGCAAGCAGTCCTGGGTAAAGGGACAAAGGGAACATTCTTACCTTTGCATGCCATATCAATTCCCCTAAATTGTGGACAGGAATATACCCTCTCTCCTCCCCCATAAAATATAGTGGTGCAGAGTTCAGGAGGAAATGAGGAAAGAAGAGGGAAAGAAAGTCACGCCACAAATGTAAGGCATTTCAACAGAAATGAATACTTGCTTTTCATCTGTGCCATTATAAATTAAAATCATCCCAAAGAAAAAATGTACAGTACAGAATCATACTGAATTAAACATCACCCCCTCACGTATCAGACAAATAGGAAAGGGAAATCCATAGCAAAGCCAACTTTTTAATGAAGCCTACAACTTAGCAGAGCTATGAGGGACACAGAAACACAGGTGAATTAGATTTCATTCCCATTGTCCATAGGCCAAACAAAACACCAATATGAAAACATGACGGAAAATAAGCTGCTTAAATGAACACATATGAGATTAAAAAAAAAATGAGAAGTTATTTGAGAAGCAGGTTGCTTTTCTAGAATCCCTCAATACACCCAGAAAAATATCTGATCTCATGTATATTTTCTCCAAGTGGCAATTGCACAAGGTATGTAAAAGTTGGCCAGGTGCAAATTTAGTCTATGCATCTGACTTTGAGAATGTTCCTCATTTTACTTTGATGAATGCTCACAAATTACTATTTCATGCCAAATGTTATTTTCTCCACCGCTGTTCTGCCCCCAGTTGCATTTTCCATAAAGCCAGGTGTTCAGTCTGACTGGTGTTCTGCAGACAGACTGCACCCACACATACCTTAGAAGGCAAATCTGCACTGCAATACAGAAGGGAAGGAAAAATATTTCACATAAAGGAAGGTGAAAAGATGGTAGTGAATTTTTTTTTTTTTTAATTCATTACAAAAGGCTTAATTCCAAACGGATGCAGACTTATAGATTAAAGACTATTCAGTGAGCCATCATTCTGCATTCACGAGCCTTAAACAGGAAGTACTTCACAATAATGATGCCTGGCTCCCCCATTAACACTTCAATCAGTCATTTTAGATTTGGTACTAATTCAATATTTTATAGAAGATCTATGGAAAATTAACTTTTCCATGACATAAAATCCAGTTGCAACTCCCAGTTATCTCAGAGGAGCTCAACACATGGTGGATTCACTCCAAATTCCTCAGATTGGCGAGGGATTTCTTAGAAGAGTGAAAGTACGAAAATGATTTAACTATGAGGAGAAAAAATAAACTCAATTCAGAACTATTTTAGTAGTATGTGAACCCCAAGCATTTAAAGCTGACTATCAATATTTAAGGGTTGGCTATTGCAGGAGGTGTAATAAATCACATGTTTTTCTGCACTGGCTCATAAGGATACAATGCAGTTAGTGAGAGCAACTGGCAATGCAGGTCCTTGGGAAAGCAAAAAAAAAGTTCATCTACATTTTTCTTTGCATGCTGCCAAAGCTCCAGCAAGAGCTCTAATTTCCCCTAAGATGATTTCAGCTGCTTACGTTTTCTGTAGGCTAATACACAGCATTCATTTCCTTTCCGAGGAAGCCATCCTGCCACAATTTGATAAGCATCCCCTTTAACATCAGTACCTGTTTAAGCAGCTCATTCTGTCCCCCTATTTCTCTGGCATTCATTCCTATCCTCACGCTGACTTTTTGGCTATGTAGGTAAAGCATTTTATGGGAATGTATTGCGAACCACATCATGTACCCAGGTCTGGTTACAGACAGCATACACCCCCCTCAGTTATTTTTAACTGAGGTCACTTTTCTAGCTAGGTGGGACAGTATAAACAGATGCACAACTGAGAGCTAGAACAGGGGCAGGCATGACAAAGGGGAGACGCAGAGCTGTCTCACTGAGAGAAAAGCACATCAAACTACTCCCTTACTAATGCTAGGTCAATGCAGGCTCAATGACAATCAAGAGAAAGTGAAATTCAGGCATGGAGGGAGGCTATGACTCTGCTAACAGTCACTATTTCCAGGCAGCAGGCTGTTACGTGTTGGGTAACACACAGCGAGCTGCTACTGGAATTGAACTGGACATAGTGGGCACTCTCAGAGACCTTGCATTGTCTTGCTCCTTTCTCCTGCCTTTCTCCTCTAGTCCAACCTCCTGCTCAAGGCAGGGTCAGCTCTAAGCTCAGACAGGGTTGCTTAGGGCTGTATCCAGTTGGGGCTTGGTAACTCCCAGGGAAGGAGACAGCACAAACTCTCTGGGCAACCAGTGCCACTGCCTGCTCTCATGGGGAAACAGTTCCCCTTTAAATCCAGCCTGAACCTCTCTAGTTTCAATCCATGCCAGTTCTCTTGTCCTCCCACCATGTCCCACTGTGAAGAGTCTGGCTCTGTCTTCTCAGTATCTCCTTGTAGGCATGGGCAGGCTGCTGCTGGGTTCCCCCAGATCCCTCTTTCCCAGGCTCCCTCAGCCCATCCTCACAGGGGAAGCGCTTCAGCTCTTGATGATCTTGGCGGTCCCCTGCTGAACTCAGCCCAGACTATCCATTCCTTTCCTGTACTGGGCAAAACTGGATGCCATTTTCTAGGTGGGGTCTAACAAATGCCAGTTCCAAAGTAATCATCACTTCTCTCAGCCTCCTCTAGGCTAAGGTCCTGCCAGCACCACCGAGGATGCCATTAGCCTTTTCACTGTTAGAGCACACTGCTGGCCCAAATTCAACTCACAGTCCTCCAGGATCCCCAAATCCTTTTCCACAGACCTGCTCCCCAGTCAGTCTGTCCCCCAGCCTGTAATAATTGAACATAAGCTTTGCAGGGTGCTGCTTGACTTTGTTAGGACATTCCTTATAAGTACAGCTCTGAAGATGAACTGCTAAGATCATCTTCAGATTCTTTTTGTTGCAGACCTGTGCTTAGGTCTGAGGAGAGGAAAATACAAAGTGATGAATGAAGAGCTGGAGAAACACCCAAAGCTTTGTCAGTCTTAGGGCTCTTCTGGATCCGGTTGCTGTGCAAGCCCCTGCGTAACAGCTCTATCACTGAACTTCTTGCATTGCCTTCCATGCTCTCCTTTCCGTGTGTAACAGTTCCCTGTGCTGCCCTGCTCTCCTCTCCTAACCAGGCCAGCTGTGAAAGGCAACTGGGTAAACACCCTTCCATTAGCAGTGTATGCACACACAGGCAGCACCGGCTGGGCTCTGGAGGAGACAGCACTGCAGCAAGCGTCTGACCGCTGTCCATCCAGGTCTGCCGCTCACGCACCCTTTCCCTGCTCTCACCTTGGAGCTGGGTGCTAGGCAGCACGGCCCTTCTGAGTGGCACGGTGTGGAAAGGCTCACAGAACCGAGTGCTGAGAGCTGGATGAGGTGTTGGAAATGCTCACTTCATCCCACATACGCTGTCGCTGAAAGGTGTACGTATATACTGAGGTGGCATCAGTTCACAGCTCTTAAGTTACATATTTGGGACACGTTCATCTTTAGGGGGAATTCAGAAAATCTCACTGGGATGTGTGAGCCTCTTCACACCTGACTAAGCATCCTGTGCTGCATACAGGTGCATAGAGTGACTGCCCATTTAACAGGGCTTTATTTGGGACAGGGAGTCTTCCCCTCTGCTGTTCTGTCCTTTTTGGATCCAAAAAGCCCCACCAACTGTACACTTCAAAAGGCAGAGAGGAAACTGCAAACACAGGGCTTCAGAGAAGAGTGTGGGAGTCAGAGGGACAGCACTGTGCCAGGGGACTGGGGAGATGGAGCTTGAGTCACCTGCATGAAAGTAGCACAGGCAAGAGCAGAACAGCACAGAAACTGTCAGAGGGAGCTTCAGCTCTACTCCTCAAGAACCCTTTCCAGTCACAAGCCAAGAATTATTTGTGGAAGCCACATTGCTAAACTCACTAAGTACTTCATAAAACAATGATGCAACATCTCTGTGAGGTAAAAAAACACAAATTTTTGACCTGCAAAGGATAGGGCTGCTCACCAATAGTCTGGTTTCCGGTAATTTACCAAGGATATTTGGGTTGAGTGTAATATGAACACTAAACTGCACCTTCAACCTAAAAATCAGATAGCCAGCTCTATGTGTGATCCAGGGGAAGAGCTTGTCCCCATAGAACTACATACATAGAAGCCAAGCAGCTGAGTGAGAAGCTGCTCAAACTAGTCAGCCAGAGAGTGAAGGAGAACTTGGGGATCTGCTCAGCTGCTATGTTCATGATTTGATTTTTAAAGAGAAATCTCTGCCTAGGATTTCCCAGGCCTAGATGCCTTGTATGGTTGGATACCAAAGCTGCCTTCAATCCCCGTTTTATCACAGCTGGAGGTGACTGACATTTCTCCCCTCTAAAAACATTGCCAGCCACCAGTGAACAGCAACTAATCACAGAATCACAGGATGGGTGAGGTCGGAAGGAGGGACCTCTTGAAATCATCTCATCCAGCCCCCAGCTGAAGCAGGGACAGCTACAGCAGGTTGCCCAGGAAAGGAGATCAATATGAAGCCATTTTACCCTTCATTAAAAGAATGAAATCTAACAACAGAGATTGTACTTACAGCAAATGCAATGTAAACATGTAAGACCACAAATATGAGACTGGAAAACGGTTTCCACAGAATATGATAATAATTACACTCTCACCCCCATAAAACAGTGAAAACAGAGTATCTTTAAGCACATGACAAACAGCAATGAGTCTTATTCCCTGCACTCTTATTCACAGCAGGTTAACAACCTTAAGGTTGTTAGCTGATAGATGTTTTGAGTCTTTCCAGAACAGCTTACACATGTAATAACTGCTCTATTTTGGAAGAAGTATTTATTAGGTCACTGTTTAAAACTTCAAGCTTTTGTAATGTAAACCAATGTCATGCCCCAAAACATTCAAGTCTTAGGCTAAAGCAGAAACCTCTGAATAAAGCACAAGAAACATCGGAGCTTACTATAATAATTCATTTTGCATGGTGCTTAGCATATATTCTATGTACAAGTATTAATATTTAATGTAATGTATTGCAATTTGCTTTTAATTCTACATCCTATAATGGCCTTACTTTCCCATCTCACCCTCCAGCAATGGAAATTATTGTATAGCTGAGGCTCTGTATTGCAATCTGTACGGAAAAAGCCCCACTGAAGTTCACTCGAGTTTTGAACTGCCAAGGAACATAGGAGAAGAATTCAGATCCTAGATGGCTAAGCCATGACTAAGTAGGCAAAGACAGGCAGCTCTGTCTGCTGAGCAATAAATGCAATGAGCTCCTAACGGCAGAAAAAAAAAAGAATTAGTAATGAAATAATTCAGAAATGAAGACTTGCCTCAGGAAAAACATAGGATGAGATTCGACCCCAGTAAATGAATCTGTTCAGAGAAGAGGTAATGGCCCTACACATAATTCTGCCCACACCCAAGTACCTACTGTTCCTCTTGAATGGACAAACCATTTGTTTCAGAATAAATTTGAGGCCTCTTTCCTGTACCCCACCATGACTTCAGAGAGGCTACAGATGTAGAGAGGCAAGAGCAGAAGAACAAATCCTCACTGACATAGCAGGAGCTTTCCTAGCTCCTGTCCAGCCATGGTGTTTGATGTCCTGCCATGCAGACCACACCCAGGCCACCGTCCGGGATGTTCTCTGCAGTGCCTGCTGGAGACAATACACTAGGACCACCCTCCACACATTTTGGAGGGAGCCTTAATAAAAAGCTGGCTTTGAGCTGCCTCTGCCATTTTGCTAGAGAGCTTTCAGACAGAACCCTACGACCACAAATCCCAGGCCCCCAAATCACAGCACAGCTTGCCCAAAACACCTCAGTCTGAATCCTGCCTTGCTGATGTCATCAGAGGCATCGTTTGCTCTTGCACACAGTTAGGAATCTGATCTGCACTCACGAACAGTCATAACGGAGGTGTTTACAGAGAAGATGAAAAAATACATTACAGCGACAGGAAGGAATATGAGCAAATTCTCTTTGCAGGGCTGCATGTGCGGTAAGAATAAGTGTGGTTTCACCTATAAAGGATGGAAGCAAGAAGCAATCTCTTGCAGCCCACATGGAGGATGGAGATGCCCTATCTGCAGGGACGGAGAGCTCTGGAATTGAGAGCCCCAGACCTGAATTGGAAACTGGAGTGACTCCATTCTTGCTTGGCATCAGGCAAGCTACAGGATTCTCCTCTTCCTTTCTCCACAGATATCTCAGTGTCCATGCTGTGGTTGGCACAGCATGAAGGCATGGCCCTGCAGGACAGCTTCTGGGCTGCAGAGCACACAGTCCCATTGGCTTTGAGGGGAAGTAAACAGGAAGAGAATTTGTGCATGTTTCATTTCAGTTAGCCAGGCTGACTGATCCCTCTAGTTTAATAATTTAAACTCAGTTCCTTGCACTGTCCCTTCTATCTGTGGCCATGTGTATAAATGTGTCATCCCTAGTTTCTGATGAGTCCTCTGTATAACAGCTAGCTAGACAGCTGCTTCTCTCTCTTTTTTTTTTCCGCATAGAAATCGCCTTGTGTATTTCCCCCATGATTCTGCTCCTCTATTAATGCCGGGTCATTTCAACTAGCACTGCCTTCATGCCCGTGCAAGTCACATATCTCCACCCCTGAACCTGTGACTATTGATTTCAAAGTCCTAAGCCTACTGCATAGTCTCAGCAGGGGTGGGGAAGCAGATATCAAGTTTAAGTAGATCGATAGGTTTTTCTGAAAATTAGCTTTCTTCTTCTTCTTGAAAATACATTTTTAAACTCTTCTGGTCACTGAGCCAAGCCTGTAGCATAACACATTTACCTGCAAGTAGAATAAAACCTTTATTTTATTAAAAAATGCTTCTAAAAGTGCATCAAAGCTAGTACTCTAAAGAATATTCATATATAATCTTAGTACTCTAAAGAATATTCATATATAATCTAAGTTTACAAAGTGATTTCCCTCCATATGGAACGTGTTCATGATTTCTGACTGAAGAGAATTTCTGCACGTTATATATAGCGATACATTGCTTTTAAATTTGGAAAAAAAAATCTGTTTAATGCTTTACCGTCTCTTTTTGAAATATGTAATCATTTATGTTCCCATACAGTATAAAAATACTACCAAATGTAGGGACGTGAGTGCTGCATGTGTGTGTACACATACCCCTTCCGTAGGTCCTGTGCATGTGCACTGTCTCAGTCTCAAGTTATTTCCCTTAATGATGACTACAGGAAGAGCGATGATATTTCAGAGTCATGTTTAGCCAAGCCAGAAGGTTAGGTGCAGTCATTCCTACCTACTTTATACTTTGGGGGTTACAGAAACACGTCCGAAAGATGAAGTTGAAACACCCCTCAGATCATTTATCATTTCGGCATGACGCAGAAGTTTAATTCCCACTGACTGGGGGTGACCTCAAGACTACTGTACAGCTACTTTGCCTCCCCTTAATGGCAGCGCTTCCCCAACGCAGGGGAATAAACCAGGTCTATAAATAACTTCAAAAGGAACCGTCTCCCTCCCCGTGCACTGCAGACGACTGTTTACACAGCTCCCCTGCCTACACACCCTGGGTTTGCCGAGCTCTCCTCCTCCGTGCCGGCCGATCCCCTCTCCGCACACAACGCTGCGGCGATGGCTTGAGGCACCCCGGTGCCGCAGACGCCCGGTGCCCCAAGCTGCGGCTCCGGCGGGGATAAGGAGGCGATGCCGGGGGGCTGCGGCGCTGTGCGAGCCGTCCCGGAGGCCGCGGCTCCCCGGAGACCCCCTCCTCCCGTCCCCGCCAAGCCCCGCGGCCACTCGGGGCCTTTCTGCTCGCCCCGCGGCGAGGGGCTCCGGCGGGGACACGCGTGGGGCGCCCCCGCGGCTGCCCTGCGAGGCGGGGGGAGACAAAAGCCTGGGCTCGCTCACCTCCTTCAGCTGCTCCAGCTCCTGCTTGAGGCCGTCATACTCCGCCTCCAGCTCGTCGTACTGCTGCTTGAGGGTGAGCTTCTCCTCCAGCACCACCAGCCCATACTCCGCCGCCTGGATCTTCTCGTGGGTCGTCTCGGAGAGCTCCCGGGTCAGCCGCTCGATCTCGCTCTTGTAGTGGTCGGCGCCCTGCAGCACCTCCTCCGCAGCCATAGCCCCGCCGGCTCTGCCGCACCGCCGGGCCGCCGGGGCAGCGAGGGGGCGGGCGCGGCCGGGGGGCGGCACCGGCACCGCCACCGGCACCGGCGGCCTGGGGATGGCGGCGGGGACAGGGATGGGATGGGATAAGGATGGGGATGGGATGAGGATGGGGATGGCTATGGGGAAGGGTTGGGGATGGGGTCCGGGGCCGCCGCCCAAGCCGCCCCCGACCCCGCCGCCGCTCTCGCCTCCCCCGGCCCTGCGGGGAGCTGCCCGCGGCGGGGGCGGCTGGGCCGGGCGAGCCCCGCGGCCCGGGGAGGCGGCAGCGGGAGCGCGCCTCGGTGCGGCGGCTGCCGGGGCGCTGCTGCCGCTTGCGGAGCCCGCACCCCCGCCTCCCCGCCGCACGGTCCCTCCCCTGCGCTCTTTAAGGCGCCGGCACCCCGGGGTTTGGCGTGCCCCCCCCCCCCCGGCAGGCGGAGGCAGCCTGGGGACGGCGCTGCCCGAGCCCGCCGGGTGCTGCCGCCGGCTGGCGGGACCCTCCCGGTGCGGGGATTATGTCAGTTTTATGCTGGCTGCAGAAAGACAGATGATACTTGCCCAGCACAAAACTGGGGTGGTGCAGACAGACAGTAACTGATCCCGCACAAAGCCCGCCAGTAAAAAGTTAACACGTCGGATTAGGGGCTCTTTGCATATCTGAACTGGAAGAGTGAGTTCAGCCAGGATCAATGTTATAATGTCTCGCATCACAGCCTTTTTGATTTGGTACTAGGAGTCTTAAGCCCAAATTTATTGTTTCTTGAAACTATGGCCTGCAAACAAAGACCTTATTCTATCGGTATCGACCAAGCTTTGCTATAAGTACTAACAGGAACAGGTTTTCATGCTCAACAAACTTTTATCTTTTTAATACTAGCAAAACCAGGCCTTTAAAGTACAAAGTTTAACAATTGACTTAGAATTTCCAGGAAACAGAAGATGGTTTTCTTTTTAAAAAAGATGATATGTATTGAAGATGGATATCAGGGTCCACCAAAGAAGCACTATATTGGAAATCAAAGACATAGATTCTCTTTCTTCCTTTTAAACAAACCACATCACCTTTCTACCTCAGCTTCCCCATGTTCTGAGAAAGACATAAAAATGCCTAGACTCCTCAGCAAAGTGCTTTGAGATCTGCAAATGGAAGCTCCGATGCTAGTCATACGATATGTGCATACAGTATATAGCATCTATCCATACATGCATACATAACTAACACACTGTAATCTAGCCTGCATAAACACTGCTTCTTGTTGCCTAGAGAACATAAATCAAAAAAAATAAGTAAAGTAATAGATGTTCTGTCAATTCTGTACCTTCCAAAAATGCTCATTTTTAACGAATTCTAGTGCAGAAACAAGAGTAATATTAATGAGAAAGCAACAAGCATGCATATTAATAGGTAAGGAGAGTGAGTGGCTCTCACCAATGGCTGAATATCAAAATGAAGGAGGAGAAAACAGTATTCCAACTGTAATTCCAACTGCATGCCTAACGTCACCATCCTTTCCTTAGAAGAGGATGAAACACTCCACAAATCTTAGCAAAAAACACAAACAAAAATGATGTTGTCTTGAGAGCTTTGGATGTTCTAGTCTAGCTGTGTTCAGCTTTTGACCAGCTTTT
The DNA here is from genome assembly GCF_964034855.1 of Anser brachyrhynchus. Classification (NCBI taxonomy): domain Eukaryota; kingdom Metazoa; phylum Chordata; class Aves; order Anseriformes; family Anatidae; genus Anser; species Anser brachyrhynchus. The sequence goes on from NC_137694.1 coordinate 63,863,687, forward strand.
GGTCATTATGAAAACAAACACTTTGTGAAATTTCGTTCAAGAACAGATTGGAAAACACCTTAAGACCAGTGCTGAAAATGAGCAGTTGGTTCAAGGCAGTGTGGAAACAGGCTGAAGCAACAGGATGCCTATAGCTAATCTGTCCTTGGTGTAGCTCCATATACATCATTTAGTTGACAATCTCACTCGTAACCCAAGGGCAGCCTCACCACATGTCTGAACATCTGTGCCCTGGAGAGGAAATCTGGCTCGTTAAAATGTGTCATTTTTCTGCAATACCTCACAAGAAAGTTAGGGAGAATCTTCCCTTTTAAAATTGGGAGGAGGAGTGAAGTCCAGCTGATGTGCACTGTGCAGAAGTTCACAGGGGCTGGGGAGGAGTTTGCATAAACTGCAAGTCCTCTAGCTACTCCAACCTGAAAACACCTAACATGCCTGTCATTTGCTATCATTAGGACTGCATCATGCCTCCTCATGTACACACCATCAAATCTTGCTCCTTTGGTGAGAGTTGCCTTTGTTTTAGAAGTCTACTGCTCTAAAGTCTTCTTTAGGATGAAATGAACCATGCCTCAGAGTTGTCCGCTGTCAGTTTCTCTACTGACTACAGAGGACCTGGCGTGGCCAGTTCAGACACAGACGTATACATTCCAACATACACATTTAATTAAACGAATCCCAACTTTTGCATCTATAGCTTTCATCGGGGCTTAAAACTGGCACCCACACTCTACTTTCCAGACTCCTCCTCCTGTATTTATAATGAACTACTAATGTTGCCGATGGCTCTGAAAAAATTTCAAGCTCTTTTCCCTGATATAAGGAATTCTGGTTCACCTCATTCCCGACTCTGCGGAGATTAGAAGGGACGGATGATCCTATAAATAGCATCTTAGTTATGGGGACAGACATTTTGAAAGAAGAAAGTGACCCAAAGGTGGTCATTCTATAGTGAGTACCTCACAACTGCAACAGCAGGATCTCCTTTGACTCTTGCTTTCTGGACTGCCTGTATATGTATGGATGAAAGTGACTGATCAGATCTCCAAATTGGAGAGATATGGATTTGAAAGGTGGACCGTTCAGTGGATAAGGAATTGGCTTGAAGGCTGCACCAAGAGAGAGGTGGTCAATGTCTCTATGTCCAGGTGGAGGCTGGTAACAAGTGGTGTCCCTCAGGGGCCTGTCCTGGGACCGGTACTGTTTAATATCTTTATCAACTACATAGACAGTGGGATCGAGTGCACCCTCAGCAAGTTTGCAGATGACACCAAGCTGAGTGGTGTGGTCAATACACCAGAAGGAAGGGATGCCATCCAAAGGGACCTGGACAAGCTGGAGAAGTGGGCCAATGTGAACCTAATGGGGCTCAACAAGTCCAAGTGCAAGGTGCTGCACCTGGGTCAGGGCAATCCCAGACAGGAGTACAGACTGGGAAAAGAAATCATTGAGAGCAGCCCTGCAGAGTAGGACTTGAGGGTTCTGGTGGACAAAAAGCTTGACTTGAGCCAGCAGTGCGCGCTTGCAGCCCAGAAGACCAACTGCATCCTGGGCTGCATCAACAGAGGGGTGGCCAGCAGGACAATGGAGGTGATTGTGTCCCTCTGCTCTGCCCTTGTGAGGCCCCACCTGGAGTGCTGCATCCAGATCTGGGACCCCAGCACCAGAAGGATGTGGACCTGTTGGAGCGGGTCCAGAGGAGGCCACAAAGATGATCAGAGGGCTGGAGCACCTCTCCTTTGAAGAAAGGCTGAGAGAGCTGGGGATGTTCAGCCTGGAGAAGAGAAGGCTCTGGGGAGACCTCATTGCAGGTTTTCAGTACTTAAAGGGTGCTTATAAAAAAGATGGAGAGCAACTTTTTGCTTGGGCAGATAATGACAGGACAAGGGGGAGTGGTTTTAAACTAAAAGAGGGGAGATTTAGATTAGAGGTTAGGTGGAAATTCTCCGCTCAGAGGGCAGTGAGGCACTGGCACAGGCTGCCCAGAGAAGCTGTGGCTGCCCCATCCCTGGAGGTGCTCAAGGCCAGGCTGGATGGGGCTTTGGGCAGCCTGGGCTGCTGGGAGGTGTCCAGGCCCCTGGGAGGGGGGTGGGGCTGGATGGTCTTTAAGGTCCCTTCCAACCCAAGGTGTTCTGTGATTCTATGACTGCACAGTAGTGCCAGCAAAGTGCTGGTGTCAGGCCACAGATCTGGTACTTTTTGGAGCATATTTATTACTGTAGATAGCCCTAAACGATGATGTAGGTATTTTAAACAATTTCGCTGCACAAATATGCATCACTTCACATTGTTTTAAGTCCTGCTACAATGCTTTATGCTTTCTGCCTCAAAAAACTCAAAATACATGCTCCAGTCTTACCAAAGATTGGCATAGCACCCTGCATTGTTATTCCTCCTTCATTTTGCCCTGCTGCACCCCTCTCACATGAATATTTCAAAACACTTTACAGTCATTTAGTGACATTCAGCATGCCCTCATAAAACAAGCTTCCTTATAATTGCATTTCTTTCATGAACAGAAATTGTCCTTTGAAATCCTGGCACATTACACTGGTAGACTCTTAGACTAAAGATAGTAGGTTCCACTACCAAAAAATGCCATTCTGGTTGCACATTTTTTGAAACAAACAGATTCAAGGACAGGCAAAATGATGTGTTTCAAACCTTGCTCAAGGTAGTATTATCTAAACTCTAAAGCAATTAAGAATTATTTAGTGACCTATGTGAAATGAACTACTGGTTCTACATCTTAGCGGAAATGCAGCTATAAAAGCCACCCTTGCAGATGTCACTGCACCTACAGCATGCATGGAAATCACTCTGAGTCCATGTGCATGGAGGATCTCACCAGGATGGAGCCCAAATGTAACAACTGCTAATTCGTAGTGTTTGGCAGACTTGCCAGAGTGTCCAAATTAAACAAACAAAAAAAAAGTATGAAAGTATGAGGACCAATCTGTTGTCATTAGTGGGAATGGGATTGGTTTCCTGAAAAATAAAAGAGGAACAAAGCACTGAAGGAAGCCAGTACTGCAACTATGCTGTGTTTTGGAGATAAACAAGTGACTTTTATACTGCCAAGGCTTCATCTTTCTTGAGCACTGAATATACGCAACGTATTTGTAATGAATGACCAGCCAAGAGATAAAAGGGAGGCACTGAGAAGGAAATGAAATTTTAAGAGATATTTAAAGATCATAGTGCAATAAAAATGGTAATAGGTTTTAAGAAAATTCATTTATAAAGGACATTAAGAGAAACTAAGCAAAAGAGTTAATAAACAATAATGCATATAATGAAAGGTAATGTTGTTATAATGATTAACATGAGTATCAGTGTTCAAAAGAAAGGCTTTCAAAACATCAGTGTCCTTATCTAAATTTCTGTTAAGAAGCTGGAAAGGTAAACAAACAAAAAAATTTAACCCTATGGTCAGGTGGGCTTAAACTTGGCACACTGGGGCTTGTATCTCCACCAGAATAATTTTGCACTCCAAAAACCTGAAAATTTTGAAAACCACTGATGTAGTACATACAGAATCCAAACGAGTAAAACAGTGGTTGGTGTAAGTTTTGTATGCAATGAGTAGAGGGCAGAGAAACAAAAATTATTTTTACAGGAAAGCTATGAAAAAATAAAGCACAAGGACATTTAGAAAACATATTCAGCAATAACCAAACAGCAACACAATTCCTACAGAATATAAATACTACAGCCAATAGCAAAGGATGTGCACTGTTGTTCTGTTAAACTGAGTAATATCACCCCAGCTTGAAAGGATGTTGCTTTCAGCGTGCATTGAGCATGGGTCTTGGTTCATCTCCACGGACATCATATGATTCTTTTCCTTGACATCATTGCCCATGGGCTTCAGACCCAGGACACAGTTCTACTATTCCATGCAGGGTCTTACAGTACAAGAAATGGCGAAAAGCAACATAGAAAGGGTTATTGTGCCTATTTAAGCTACTAGGCACTTTTGTGTGATACAAGGAATACCTGTCCAGTTAGAATATGTTGTCCAAACAGCTTCTCAGCAATTTAGTCCAGATAAACCAGTGTCACAATGTAAGCTGTTTCTTACTGGACAGACTTAAAACCAGAAGGAGGGATAATGTAGTTTATCTTCGATGAACAACAGAAATATCCATTGCCCAGAGAATGAACATAGTGAGGGCTGAGGCAAACTGCAATTTAGCAGGTTGCTCAGGACAGCAGATTTTTATGAGAGATGGGCAAAATAACCATATTTTGAAACACTTTTTAATATTACCAGACCCTTGGAAAACCAGGTACCCTTTGCTGCTCTCACTGAGGGCAGAGTAGGTTGTGTTTTGGAGACTGAATCCTTCCAGCAGCAACAATTTCAGATCCACTTCCCCCCTCTGAGCTTCAGCAGAGCAGTAGCAAGTGTCTCTGCTACTGTCTGGCTGCACTTTGCCCCCTCCCCTCCCACCTTCTGCGGTCACTCTTTGGCATCTCCACCTGTCAGTCACTCCTAAGAAGTCTTTAGATGCTCTGTCTCTGCATTAGAAACAGAGAAGTGGAAGACTAGAAGGCATCTTAGAGGGTCATCAAGTCCAATCCCACATGCAGGTATGATCAAACATATCTAGACCGTTCATACTTAAGGGCTACCTAGCATGTTCTTAAGACCCTCAGTGACGGATACAACAGGCCTTCAAAGCCTTTTCCAATATCTCACCACCACCATCACAAATAGAAACATTCCTAATGTAGAATTTCAATTTTCTAAACTACATATCAAGCAGATCTGCTCCTATCCTTTGGTAAACACCATGCCTTTTTCATCAATTTTTAAAATGTCTGAGTACTGTTCCATTTTCCCTTTTCTTCATCAATCAAATTTCCAGCTTTTCCTCAAACCCTTCAGACTGTCCTTATGAATCATTCCTTCTAAATCTCTGGATGACCTTTTCTGAATGGTCTTACATCTTGCTCTTCCAGGCTGACCATAGTCCCTCCAGCAGAAGGCTTCTCCACTACTCAGTAACATGGGCCAAATATCTCCCGTGTTGCCAGTGTAACCCTCCCAGTACTCCATCTGATTTTTTAAGAAGCAACTTCACATTATTAACGAGCACATACTTTGAAGTCTGCTGTAACTTCAGGATCATTTTTTGCCCTACTGCTTTTTCAGCCACTTACCGCTTTGCATTTATGTTTGCTGAGGTTCATCTTGTTGATTTTGGAACATGTATGCAGTATGTCAAGATCATTTTGTATATCCTCTTTTGCACATCCTCTAAAAGGCCTGCAATTGTTTCTAGTATGGAGGCATCCACAAAGTCATATAAATCTGTGATTAACCATGCAGGCTGGGCTCAATTTCTGGATGCAGGATGAAACACAATTTTAAATCTCCATTTAGAAACCTGGGAAAATAAAACAAACTCACAACTTACTGAACTTGCCACTTTGACCTGGTCTGCACTGGAGAATCTGTTGGCCGTCACTTAGTGATGAATCAAAAGCTGCTCCCCAGCACCTTTGTCTAAAGCCATCACACCACAACCAAGCCGTTGGTAATGACCCTCCAAAATGGGTATCTCCGGAGATTAGAGAGGGTCTCTGCTGTGCAGAGCAGCCGGTCCTTCCACAAAACAGCACCTTTTGGCTGCCATTTACCCTCCCGGCCAGCTGCTCAAGCAGAGAGGGACTGGGCTGACACCCTCTTTTCTTGGCAATTCTACGCTAGCACTCTTTAAACCCAATGTATTGTTTTCCAGACACTCACAAATCAGTTGTTCAATCTTCTTTAGTGTCTTTCTGGGAAGTGACATGAGGCCGTACATCACATCCTCCGGTCTCCTGCTTCCTTTTATTATGTCAACTCTCTGCCAAAGTTCTCCTGCCAGCACAGCACGGGCAAAAACAGTTGGCAAACTCAGATGATTGGGTAGATCCTGTGTTTGAAATGGAAGCTGACTATGAAATAAAAAACAAACTGCATCTTATGGTCCCATTTAACTGATTTTTCTCCTCATAAGTGGTTAGTGTGGGAGAGGAAGAAATTTGTATTCAGCAACGTGCCTTGTCTTGAAATGAAAACCTAGGATCTGCAATGTGCCTATTAAATGTAGCTTCAAAAAGCACTTATTTCTACTAAAGCTAGCATTTGTCTTACAATTCTTATCATGCATCAATGGCTAAAAACATTTACAGATTATGATGGCCAAGAGAAAAACTGAAAGTTTTATGTGGAATTTAATTATAATGTTGTGTTGATAATATTAGGAAAATTTGATCCAGATAATGAAAAAGACATGCTTGTTTTTTAAAGAGATATAAGCTACTGTGAGCACTCAGGAGTGGGTTGGCTTTGGCCTTCTTTCAAATGCAGCTTTCAAACACACATTACAATGAATACAGAACACACAACACAAATGAAATTATGTTATGTTTATAACCAGGGAGTGTAGCATTTTAGAAAGGTAGATTTATGACAGTATCCTGTAAACTTGTTCTTTTCTGGATTTTCCTCAAAATACCTAATACAAATCAGGCAATATATATTTAAAACACCAAAATAAAGGCTTACAGAGAAGACATCTGGATCAGAGCTACAATCGTTTTCATCAGGTAACAGAGGAGATAAAGCATAATTAGGAGATTAAGATCTTGACCTGGAGATTGACTTCAATGTGGATATTTCCATTCATTCTTTTTATCTGTTGGGTGGAATGACTAGTCTATCACACAGCAGGGTATCCTAAGAGTAACTGTTTAAAAACCTCCCTAGAATATTTTTTTTCAATAACTTAATTTATGCTATCAATACTTTTTCATTTCATAATCGTATTATTCTGTGTTGTCAAATCCAACTGTTCAAAAAAAATGAAATCTAATAAAAATCCTAATGGTACTTCCTCTGTGACTTGTTTTGGGGGAGAGATGATTAGGGTTTGCTTTGCCACAATAGTCTGAGCTATTTTGATTTGCGTTATACTTTCTGAGACAGGTCAAAACTGGCTGGTATCTGCTTCCAGCTTTTCCTTACAACCAAGAACTTTTTTAAAAAATAAATAAAAAATGGGCTTTTGAGGCCCAAGTGACATGGACAGTAGCTAAACCTGCAAATTAGCAAGGCATAATGAGAACACAGGAGTTGCCACTCCTGACCTTACAGAGCAGATAACATGACTGAGTTCCTAGAGCTTGTCTGGTGGGAAACAGAGTAATGACTTTAGGTTGAGCACGTTTATTTCAAAAGCAAGCCCTGTCAATGAGCAAATCTAGAAGGGTAGGGAGTCACATTTTAACAACAGCTATCCAAATGAATCTAGATGGGAAAAACAATGAGGTGTAAGAGTAGAGCAAAACAATCCCATGGAGTGAGAGCCCCTCCCAAAAAGTAATACCACTTTTGGGAGGGTGATAGAATTAATTGAGACTTTCTGTGAGGTTGTCTCCTGAGATTTTTTTCATTCTTTCTTGTATGATTAGGGGTTTCTGAAAGTGCAGCAGATAGATCTTAAACATGTGGAGCCTGGGAAGTGGGGAATAACCAAACACCTTTGGGTGATGAATGTTACAGTTCCTTATAGGAGTTATTGGTATAAATAGGGGGAAAGGCAAGAGGGATGCTGATATTTGCCTACCTTTGTTTGCCCAGCTGGGCAGCAATGGTTCAAGGGGGACTAGGAGAAACAATCAAACTCTTGCCAGTATTGCACAAAATTGGTAAGAGAAATAACAGATGGTAATTCCTTTGATGCAAGCTACCCATCTGCTACTGCTTCCCCTACGAGCTCCTGGAGATACTATGTGGAAAAGCTTTAGAGACATCCTGTGAAAGGCAAATGTAAATGTGGGTTATATAGGAGAAGATGGAAGCAGTAATTCTGCTCGTGGAATAGGACATAAAGAGAAGGAGAGCAGTATTTCCATTCAGCTCTTGGTAAGTCCCAAAATAGGCTTGTCAAAAGCAGGAACAACTCAGCCATATAGGACAACTTGCAAAGTAACTACTCCGCACTGTTCCGCACTGAATACAGATGAGTGATGGTATCTCCATAAAACCCATTTACAAGCAAAGTTAGGTGTGGTACCAGATCGTACAGTTATGTAGAGCAGCTGAGTCCTACCACTGGTGTTGTCTCTGGTCATAGCTCTCTTCTCTGCCTGCTTTGCATCATTGCATCAATGTATCTTGATAGTATTTAACTTTGATGTTTAACAATTACCATTTATTTTACCTTTTAAGATGGATAAGCTCATGAATCTTGCTGTTTTCAGGCTGTCTGAAAACTCAGGCAGCTACTATTTTCCCATTTATCTATATGGAATGAAAGGAACAATCTCTGCAGAGACAATACACTTACCTGGAAGAAACATGATATTTTGGAGCAATCAGTACAACCATGGGAAAACAAATGTGGGCACCTGGTCGTCCTCCTGCTTCTGCCTGACTTTCAGCTGCTCTGCTGCCTGCCACCAATTGATCAAAGCAGCTGAATAAATAGGAAGCATCCCTCAATTAGAACATTAACTACCATGGAGAAGACAATACAAGCATCCAGCTAAAGGGAGAAAGCTAAATACTAACTGTCCTCTCCTCCCTAGTTTTCTTTAAGAGAATTCATTCTCTTTAGTATTGTGAGAAAATGGCTGCATTTTAAGAGATTTGGCAGTTTACTGATGTTAGATGCAGAAGGGAAAGTTGATTTGTAAACTTGTCACAGATTCTCTCTGCAAGGGATCTGTCAGAGTAGAAACATGCTTTGAAAATGAATTAGCAGGATGAGAGACATGTTTGGAACAAGGAATTCCTCATAGGAATGGTCAGGAGGTAAATCTCTTGGCTGACCTCATATCACCATTGTCGTCCTTTGACTGATCCATGGAAAGCTGGAAGAGATGCACGCACACGGGTACATTTCACAGCTATCCAGAGAAAAGGGAAAGCAGAATATTTTTTTCACTGCCTGTTACAACAAGGAGATGAGACTTGGTGCTAGGTAAACACATAACAGGGTTTAAACACCCTCCCCCCACACACATTTACCTATTTATTTGTATAAAAATAAAGATATTAAAGGACTATCATGACTTTGCCTTGATCAAAGTTGAAAGACGGATCATAATGATCCATGGCCAATAGGATAATGCAGATGCCTGAGTGTGGTGAGCCCTAGGACAGGCCATGGGTCAACAAATGACAGGAGAGCAACACCTGTAACTGTTGGAAAGGTGGTAACACTGGGGACAGATCTGGCTGGTGGTCTGTGCCAACATCTAGCTCTAAACCCCCTAGCATTAGAGAGGAATAGAGACTCAGGGAGGGCACTGCTCTGAGGGTGTCCAACACTGCATGGAAGCAGGTTGCTCAAGGTGGAACCAGGCTATGAGCTGCTGCCGAGAACCCAGTGCTGAGGCAGGTCGGGTTGGGCAAGTGCTACATTCCCCTGGGTTTGACCGTGCCAACTCTCTGCACAGCGAAGGTCTCAGCTAGCGGTGGGTGAGTGTAGCTTTTCCTGAAACTACCTATCACTCACTTGGTCAACTAAGTAAGTTGAGTTTGGCAGTATCTCATTGTCTGTTATTTCTTTTCCACCTGCAACAGATGACAACTAGAAAACTGGAGAAAAGGAGAAACAGGGATGGAAGGATGACTTTGGGAATATGACAATAAGAAGGAAAATGTATAGGAAATAATAATTAAAAAAATGTATAGGAAAAATATGTGACCTCGCTGACTGGCCAAAAGGGGATTATCAGCACATCAGAGAGAGAACTGAAGGTAGAAGGGATTAGTCTACTGATTGTGGCCATCGGGAACAGCAACCTGCCACTCTGATCCCTGTCAGCAATGTCCTGGGGAATGACCAAAGAGTGAATTGGGTCCTCCCTTCCTGGCCCTTCAGGAAATGCAGCCAAAAGTACATTGGTGCTCCCATTCTCACAGGAAATAGATGTCAGGAAAGAAGCTGTTTGGCATTACAATGCAGCAGCCTTCCCCAGCCTGCAGCCTTCACTTCAGTCTGGGGCTTCAAGTGCTCCAGATTCTACAGTCTCAATAGAGAGGATTGAACAAAAATATCAAGGAAGTAAGAGAAAACTTAAGTGACTAAGCATTAAAAAATGAAGTGAGAGGCTTACCATAGCCAGCCGAATAGATGAAACAATTTTGAAAAATGAGGTTATATACAGGAAAGCTGTTGGGAGCCTAAGGGGAAAAGAAACCTCACTATTAAGGAAAGTTTCTTTTAAACTATTGCATTTAATCAGCTGTGGTTGTGTTGATTGTTTGTAATAAATGTAGGTAGAGGTCACGTTACCTGATCTAGTACTCCTAGTTTTCTTTTTAACCGGTCCTCTGCTTAAAGAGAAATACAAAAAGTATTACAGGTGGGCAGAATTATCCAGTGGGTCACTTCTCTGACCCCATTCAGGGCACAGCACCACAAGCTGCCAGGCTGGTGCAGGGAACAAGAGGAATGGGGGGCTGGGACCCTGCAGGCGGGCACTGCTCTCCAAACACCCGCTCACAAAAACCTGGTTGTTGCAATTAGTTTGGTGTGGCTAAACTGCCTCCTCGCACTGCAGCTAACCTATACACAACTAAACAAACCTTAGGAGCATGAGGTATTGACTGGCAGCATGAGCTTTAAAAAAAGCCTTTGATGATATAGGTCTCTGCAGTCTTTTGTTTTGTTTTCTCCACATCACACAGACCTGATGTTTTCATTGAATGGCTCTGTATTAATAACATATATTTTTGAGTGAGGAATCATATCTGAAATAAACCAGTAGTTTTCCAAACAATACTTCAGGCTGAATTTTGCAGACCTGCTGAAACACATGAAAGATAACATTTACCTGTTCTACAAACCACATGACATTTCATTGTCTAAACCATTAAAGCATCTCCATGCTGACACACAGGGGCAGTAGAACCATAAAATGCCTGTTGTGAGTGCTCCTTCTTTCAAATGAAGGAGGTAGGTTTATGAGGTGGTTACTATGGTAAACTCCAGATGTTTCTGCACTTCCCACTGCATCATTTGCAGGCGTTTCTTAACAACATGTAGAAGCAGGCAGGGATAGCTCACACCTTCTGGATAAATTATTTGCCGCAGGCATCAGTGCTTTACACTTCTGCTTTCTGTTCTTCCTTGTGGTTTTTAATGTCAACAGTTCCCAGACAAATTCATTTGGTTCCCTGGGAGACAAAAAGCTGCTTGTTTGGTCTTTGAGATGCTTTGTTTTCCTTAAATACCCCTCTGACACTATGTACCACTCTGTTCTGTATATTCCTCTTCTTTTTGTCCTCTCTCCATTCCCCTTTATACTTCCTGTTTTCCTCAGGCTTTTCTGGCACCTGTACCAGTGGCAATTCTAAGCTGTTCTACAAAAGCTACACTTTGGATACTTTAGTTTCATATTTATACCACATAAAGCAAAAGATAAAAAGTCTGTCTCCTGCAAAGCTGTTAATAAAGTGAAATTTCACAACATTTCTATATATAACTCCAATCTAAATAATACTGTCACCGCTGCTGTGTTCAGATGCTATATATTGGCAGGACATTGATAAAGTAAACATGGGATGTACTCGCATCCTCAAAAGCACATATAAAAGAACTACGTATCAGTGAGACCAATTATTTTTCACTCAGTATAATGAAACATGCCAAAATCAGCAAGGACTCGTGAGCCTATTGATTCAGTTTATAACTGAAAGAAATGGTTTGCCTAACAGTTTGAGAGGAGAAAAGAGAAAAAAAGGGGAAAAAATAAGTTGAAAAAAGGAATCTTTGTATGTTGTTTGTTTTGCTCTAGGTTGCTTAAAAATTGGTAGCAAACACAAGAAAAGATGTTTTTTGTGTGAGATTTGGCATAAACACCTCTGTAATTTTTGTTGTTTTTTCCAAGCATGCTCATGCTTCAGAATGCAAATTGCCAGCCAGGAGTTACAGACACATCTCCCAGTACCGAGTGGCCAGCTAAGTAGCAGAAGAAATGCAGCACCAAAGAGTGTAAAGCAGTTACACATAGTGACGAGTGACTCTGATTCAATATTCAGTATTGTGATTCAGTTCACAATGCTGAGTTCTCCTGTTACCTTTTATCACCAAGGAAAAATATTCTCCTTCGTCACTGCAGATAATTCTTTGAAAGATGAAGCTTCCTACTCACTGACCGTCGAATATGCCAGGAAGGGAATAGAAACTGTCGTTGGTACTCTGTAAAACCATGGTTTACCTACCCAATCTTGTCTGAAGCTTGAGTGACCTCACTTCAAAAATGATATTTTACAACTAGAAAGTATACAGATAAAGAGAACCAGGTTGGTCAGAAATATGAAACAATTTCCACTGTAGAAGAAAATGGAGAGATTTGGTTTCCTCAGCTTGGAAAAGAGATGACTGAGGACATGACAGAGGTCTAGAAAACCATAAATCACACGGAGCAGGTGATAAGGGAATGATTAGTCATTAGTTTCTTGAGACGAACTGCAGGGCACTACATGAAATCATCAGGCAGCAGGTCAAAGACAGATGAAAGAAAGCACTTTTACATGCAGTGCCTAATTGCATTGCAGGACATAACATCCTGTTTTGTTTGGATGCCCAAAGTATAAATAAACTACGAAAGCTACTAAGCAGCTTCATAGCAGAAAGGTCTGCTTTTCCCCTAGAGAAAATCTACATCTCTCAAATAATAAGTGTTGAAAATCTTAAAGTTGGAGGGGTGGAGACAAGAGAATAATAGAAATATTTACAAATTAGGAAAAAAAAAAAAAAGGAAAGAGAGAGAACATAAGGAAATGGATATCGTCTGTGAGGTTGAAACCATCACTCTAATGAAATCAGACATTTTTCAGTTGTTTGCAGCAAGTCTAGGATTTCAAGTGGAGGACTATGCTTTGTGGCAAAATGATGCCTGTAACAGATGTATCATTTCTCTCCCTAGCTGAGGGAAGGAGGAAAAAAATTTCTAAAACTGACTGAACACAGAATTTAGTAGATACAACATATGAACTGCAGAAATGCACAGAAATGATAATGTGAATTAAAGACTGAAGTTTGAGCATTTCAAACCCAGTCATTTTTCATGTTTTTTGAAGGTGATGCCAAGGAATTTAAGACGGACTTAAACCAATGTACTGACTTCATATCAGTATTTAACTTAACCTTCCAGCTCACATCCCAGCCGATGCCAAAGACGTTTTAAGAAATCGATTGAGAGATCTGTTTTTCATTGTGATAAGCAATGGTAATTACTAGGAAATTCTTGACAGATAAGTGCTGTAAGGAATTATTATTACTAGAAGACAAATCTGTTTCCTTAGCTAAAATAGTACACTGTCTTACCTCAGTGCCTCTGTAGCAGATTTAGAGAAAATATTCTTCAAATAATAGATGCCTAGGGAAGATTATAATATTCATCACTCTTCACAGGACACCTAGGATTCATTAGTTCAATCTAAAAATATTTTTTAATTATTCAGGTATATACTAGAGTTTCTTTATAACCCACTGAGCCTTGCCACTGTTGACAGTTGTTCTTCAGAGACAGTCATTGTTTATCTTTTTTGTTATTAAATATATTACTGAAACTTAAATCACATTACTGTGTATGAAGATCTATTAGCCCTCATAAGGAAGGCAAAAATTCACAAAGGAGATTTTGGCTTCCATTCGGTGCCTGTATTTCTTTAAATTCTTTCAGAGTAGGTGGTAGATATTTTATTTGGGCTTGTTTCAGCATATTTCCTTGGGAGTGGGGCCATTTATAATGCTCTAGAGGGAATCCTAACAGATACCACTAGCCTCTTTCCATGGGATTCTCCAGCCCTCATAGACCTGTAGTCCCAGTTTCAGTGCCTAAATAGAACAGGTGCTAGTATATTTGAAAGACATGCTGGGAAACGAGGCAAGTTCTCCTCAAAAAGGTTTTTTTCAGCTGTATTTTTCTATGCTTCTGTAATTTGCATTATTGTCAAACCTCACTGGTGTCAGAAAAACAGCAGGGTAAGGTTTGATTTTTCAACAGCAATTTCCATATGGGTCAGCCTTTTTGATCTCATAATATTTTGCAGCACTGGAGAACAAACTAAGTCAAATTATCATCAACACATGGAAGCTGAAGATAGATTAATGGAAGTTTTTGTCCTTATTTTTTCTCTTATCAGCCCAAACTACTTTATTTTTAGATTATATCACTTTGTTCCCTTTCCATAAATACTCCATCTTTTCACTTGGATGACAAGATCATAATTAATTTATATTAACATATTTAAACCCAGAACAGGCATACATAGGATGATTTCCAGATTTTAATAGTTCTTTGCCATCTTCTGTCCCCTCCTACATCAATCATCTATTTTCATACCAGAATGAATAAAATTTAATCTAACTGTTAAAGTCCCAGACAATCTTGATCTGCAGGAGCTACATGCTGACCTCAAACTTTAATTTTCTTGTATCAATGCAAAAGGTGCTGGCTCTTTTTCAGCATTGTACCCACCACATCCAGGGTTCTGAGCTCCTATTCCTAATAAATACTGTGTAGCCAACAATTTAATGTAGTTCAGCTGCCCAGCAAGTTTTCTAACAAGTACTGGCTCATGCATATCATACCTGCAGATTCTGCAAAACCTGAGAGGACTGCCAGGCTGTGACAGGTTTGCCTCTTCATTGGCAACATTATAAGTCAAGTTACTCAAGGAGTCTTCAGAGGAATCTCTAAACTCAAGCCTTACTCTAAAGACTGATCAACAAAGCTAAGGAAAAACATCAACACCTGCATAGAATTCGTTTTGTGGGTTTTTTTGTTTGTTTGTTTTTGCAGCATCCTACCCAGCCAGTCCTCACATTCATTGGCTTTGCTCTACCTGATTCCAGGCTCTGACTTTTTATTCTCTCTAAAAATGGGTCATAAAAGAATTATCTTTTAAAAATTTCCTGTCTTCTGCTACCAGAAAGCCTTCCTCAAGGACTTCCATCCCTTACCAGATGATGCGATGCTTGTTACAAGCTTAGATAATTGAATAGGTTCCTCAGATAGGAGCCAAAATTAATCTGATTACTTTGAGCATCTATTTTTATGTACTCTTCAGGAAGTCTCAAAACACCCCCCAAAAGTCTAAAGTTCCAGTAATTCATTATGTCTATTTCTATAGTAATTCATTATGTCTATTTCTGGTTTTGCTGGTATACATTTTTCATCAAGCACAATCAAGTTTGCAAATAACCTGTTCCTGATATCTTTGGCCCATTAGAATTAGTTACTACAAGCAATTTTCTGAACCCAGCTGCATGACTTGTGTCATATCAAACAGTTTGATTTTTCCAGTTCACATCAGGAAGTTCCTGATAACTGGGTCAACAGGAGAACAAAGTTTTATCACAGTTCAGAGTGGTCATGGTCTTCTGTTTCCTTCTTTCCAATGAAGCCCAAATAAGATCAAAGACAAGAGGTAATATTTTGCTCAACAGGGGCCTTGTACTGTTAACAGGAACAGTCAGTTGCATATTTTGGGGAGCATTGTAGAGTTAGCTTATTTCCTGATATAAAAGCAACTTTTGCAGAATTAAAATTCTCAATTAGGAAAAAAATCAGTTTACAACTGGAGTCATCAAAAGGAAATATTTTCTTTATTGAACTCAAGGTAGAATATACTTAAGTTGAAGTAAAGTTCAATATTTTTTCAAGTGACCCAAAACGTTTCATTCTGAAGCACTTCTGCAATAAACTGCAACTGTTGATTGCAATGTGCTGTATGATATGAATTATAGTGCAAGCGTCCATTCTTTCTTAGTGGCTTGGTTTCCTTGCCACAATGTATGCTGCATAATTCAGTGTGTTCTTTATTTTAACAACACGTATGGTACATTGTAGGAGCTACAGAATTCTCATAGCACTATGAAACATATGTCTAACCAGGAAACAGCCAAAATGCAATGCAGAATATTGGAAAAGTTGTATGTGATGTTATACTCTAAACAACAACAACAACAAACAGATCAAGAATTATTTTTCAGATATGACTTAGTCACCAAGTTATTGACATAGTTACTATACAATGCAACAATTATCATTTGTTATAGAGTCAACTACTGTTACCAGTCACAACCAATTGATTTTAAATGGTGTTGCACTAGAATTTGGTCCGTGTTACTACAAACACTAAAGCAAACTGTATTTCTCTTTCAGAAATGTTGGTGGTTTAACTTTTTTGCAAATTTTTAACATTTCTACATCAATCTTGAGGGGAAATATTTCACATTTGCATTCAAATTTAGGTCAAAACTGATGATGCATTATCAGGTTTTCTTGATCCCTTTTCCACCCAGCTCTAACTATAAGTTACCTCTTACAATCTCAATGTCTGCCATGCGAGTTGAACTAGGTGAATATCAACATTTCTGCCTGCACGTTTGTCTCAGAGCCACTACTAATGAGGAAAATACTTTCAGCTTTTCCTGAGATCTTAGGTAGCTTATAGGTCTCCTCTTTACTAGAGCATTTAAAGGACATGGTTTAGTGATGGGACTTGGTAAGTCAGGTTAACAGTTGGACTTGACGATATGGACGGTCTTTTCCAACCTAGATGATTCTATGATTCTTTTTATGGAGCTCCTGTGTTACAGTGCTGCTTTTCTTCCTGCAGTTTGAATCATTACTCTTTCTATTTTAGCTTACGAAGTTATTTTCATAAATAGGAATCCAGTGTTTTTTTTTTTTAATTTAGCACCAAGGAACTGAGGTATATCCAGTTTGATTAAACAAGCTTCAGTATATTTCTAAAAGAACGGAATGAAAATCAATAAAAATGACTAAATGTTGTATAAAGATCTGATGCATATTTAACATGAATAATTTTTCTTCTAAGCAGACTATGTAAAATAAAATGTTTCTTCAAAAAAAAAAAAAACACAGGATCTTCTGGACACTTGTTTAACTCTTTCTTATACTAGTAAATTAAAACTTTTTTTGGTAGTATTGTGTGGCCAAGAAGTTTTTGTAACTTTACATGTCATTGCACTACAATAAAACAGTCATTGCAATGTCAGAGTACCCCAAAAATGTTAGTGCATTCAGGAAGTACTTATTGTGATAGCTCTTAATCCAGAAGTACAAAGAGTACAATGAGTACAATGGAGAATTTTCTTTCATTTAGGGGTCAAAGTCTGCTCTTAATCACAAAGAGCTGAGGACTGTGTGAAAACAGTGCTTGGCCAAACCATGCTTCTGTAACCTCCTACCAGTGCAGACCTGACGATCCCACCACCCCAAGTATGAGACACAAGCCCAGCCCTAGCCACGTACTCACCAGGAGAAATGCTCCTGCATCTGCCCTGGGTGCTAGGTTCAAAGAAATTCAGCTCCAAGGCACAGTTTCACTGTTACACGGAAAAAAAAAAAATAAAAAAAGCAAATAAACTTCTCAATTTGATTATGCAGCTGATGAGTCCCTAGATTGCCTAATCCAGAGGCGAGTAAGCTTTTGCCCTTGGCTGTAGGACTGCAGATGTCCCATACATACACCGCCCCCAGCCTCCCTCTCATACAGCCCAACAGCACCCCTCATGCTCCCACCATCCAACACAAGTCTGGGGATGTTACTTTTCAAAGGGCACAGTGAGGAGAATGATGGACATAATGCAAAACACACTTCTTGGTTAGCATTGCTCCCAGTTGGCTTGTTGACAAATCAAGCTTCTACCACATTTTAACACCACCTTGCCCACCTTCTGTGTGAGCATTGCTGTCATGAGTGAGGCAGGAAGCCCATTTATTTCATGCACAGAATCTCAAAGCTATAAACTGTTGTTAAGATGCTCTGTATCATATTTGCTTGCAAGAGCAAGAAAAGCCTTGACTACAAGTATGTCCTCCTTTGTGCCCAGCACAGTTCAAATGTGCTGGGCTTTGAGGCCTTCCTAGCTTCCTCTGATGTCTATTGCACTGGTGGTAACACCAGGTGAGGTAAGACAAATGTTTTTCCTAAAGTGTCTATCATAAACTCATCCTCTGAGATCATGTCTCTTATCATTATTTCAATAATAAAATCTTATTAGATTTCTTCCACTGCTACATGCAAAAGGCATTTTATGGTATAATTTTCTAAGACATTCATGATAACTCATCATGCTATTACAAACTGGGAATGATGACTTTCTTGGGGCCTATCACATTCCCTGTACTGATCGAGTAAATTTACAGTGCCGGTATTTACAGACATCTCACTGGAAAAATAGGAAGAGGGAACCTGCCTTGTGATGAACCCATCAGGAAGGCTACGGCAGTCCCAGGCTGTTCATCCATCACCTCTCTCAGCTCGTTTCCCCTTCTAGGATGAGTTGGTGTCAGTCCAGAGGACTGCTTACTTTTGGTCTTGCTGGGCTGGTATCAGAAGACCTTTCTGGGGAGGAGGCTTACTTTGGCACTTCAGACATGGTGACACCACACAGCAGAGCATGGTATAGGTGTGCTCCTGGGCGCACCAGGAAAACCACATCTGGGAGCCAAACCAGATGGGCATCCAGGGCCCTGGCTCACTTCTACACGCAGCTCTGCAGCATGTTGCTTTAATGTACTTGCCCAGATCACCGTTCTCCCAAGCATCTCTGTACCGGAGCACAAGGTGCGTACCCCATGCTGGCCTAGCAGATAAGGACAGGTAATTCCCCAAATTGCACTGCTGCAGGGACACTGCAGATACTCATCAAATGCATGAAGCATTCAACTCCTGCCTATGAAAATCTTCCCTCCTAGTTACTTACTCTCTATGACTGCTGGTGGCATTCCTCCTTATCATCTTCCTTAAAAATCTTTAAACCAAGGCCCATGTATATAACTCCCAGATGACCCAATTTTAAGCTTGCTCTGGGTGGCTGATCAAGAGACCACTGACAGCTCACTGAGGTGTAGTCTTGGTACCTCTCCCTTCCACAGTTTAAGCACTGCAGAAGCAGATCTTAAATGTTCATGAGCCTGAGAAATAACAAGGTTACTTTGTTTTCCATCCTAATTTTTCATTGCCTGGGCTTGTCTGCTGGCAGGCAATTTCATGAAGATGCGCTCCGATAAGCTGACTTTGAACAGTGAATCAATTGCTTGATTTAAAGTCAGAGCCCAAACTCAGCAAGCAAGTCATAAAGCAAAAAAATTCATTAGAAAGAGAGCGGCAGTAAGCCAGTCTAATAAAGGGCATCCTAATAGTTTATGTTCAAAGCATCCTTTAATAATAAATAATAGTGTTTGAGAAGTAAAGAGACTGAAATAATTGTTCACGAAATTGCACGATACAGTTAATTTAGAAGAAAAGGAAGATTCATCCTGATCCTGATTTTAAATTCTTCTCCACATAGCTGCCTGATCCAAAGGCCATGAAAGACTAATGAATCAGCAGTTATTAAGCAAAATCACTCACAGTACTTCCTCTTCGTTGTTACAGAAAGGCTGGTAAAGAAAATTAGACTGACAAATCTTCCCCTAAATGGAAAGAAAAATTTCAAAGCAAAAGAAAATCCATTCATTCTCACTTGTGGAATTTCATGTTATCCCATATAAGGTCAAGTTTCTGCAGCACACAAATGAAAAATCCTACAACCCTAGGTGCTATAAAATCACCAGGACAATTGCCAACTGTTAGTTTCAAAGCATATGTATCAGGCTGAGACAGAATTGAGGGCACTTTGGGATTCCAGTGCATGGCAAGCTGTGCTACAAAAAATGGCACAACAGATTAATATTTCATACCAAGCTAAGACATTTTTTAGTAGGGAAAAGACAGAATGGAACGGAAGGGGGTTGACCATGTGAGCCCCACAGCCAGCCAATGGATGGTTCGTGCCCCCCGCAGCACTCTTGACCCGGAGGACACTGCTGTCACCTGTCAGAGAAAGGGACTGCAGAAGAGCAACTATAAACCATTCATGTTGCAAGAAAAGGACAGAGCAATCTGTGAAGCTGGTGTGAAATGCAGACGTTAGGAGGACTATGTGTGGTGTCCTACAAAATGAAGGACATTTGAGAAGGTGAAGCAATAAAGATCACATCTATCACCTTAAAGCAGGGTTAATCACAGCAACCAAGATTTGGAGACTCATTAACATACATCTTGCCTGCACACTGATGGCACATTTTTATAATTGTTTTCATAAAAATGGCATTACAGTAGTATATCTTCATTTACTTTAACCTAGTCTGTACTGATTTCAACTCCAATACAGTCTGTGCTTCTATTTTATTTTTCTTTTATGGTAAATCCCAGTTGGGTATTAAGTATTCAGTTATAATTTTTAGTGGTTCTTCACACTACACAGCTACAGTGATAATATCTGTGTACTGGGTCACACCATGCCCTGGATGGAAAGAGAAAGTATGGAAAAAAAAAACCAGTGCTACGAAAGGAAACCTGCTGTATTTCCTGGGTGTTCTTCCTTGCTTTGCCCATTACCTCATACTCCAAAACTGCAAAAATCAATACTGTACCTGCATCTAGCTCTTGTCACCCCACTGCTTTCTGTTCCTTTCCTTCCAGCTTTTTCTTTGCTGTGTCCATCCGGGGTCCCTGGAGGACTGCAGGGCCAGGCACTGCAGACTGTGGGAGTGCGCCAAGGGGCAGAACTCACAATGTGTAAACAGAAGCATGGCTGTCTGCAAAGCTGAAAGGCACAGCAGAAAGAAGGTGGCTGTCCCTCCACATCCTTTAGCTCACTTTCTGTCACCACTTCCCAATTTAAACCAAGATCCCAGATCTCTAGATTTAGGGGGGAAAAATCACTGCTGGAAAAGTGATAGTCATTTCTTTCAGGTCAATGTTTTTTATTGTTAATACTAAACAAGACCATGTTCCTTCCATGAACACATGCAAAGTTTCTGGGCACAAGCACGTTGCAAACTTTGATTTTATAGCAGAGAAGTGAGGCACTGTCCACAGGCCTGTAAAGCACAGAATGGATCTTGCTGTAGCACTGAATTCAGTCTCCACACTGTCATCTAGTGGATGTAGTAGTGATAACCAGAGCTCGGTTTAAGACTACATTGTCATTTCCCTGGACATCCCAAAGCTAAAATATGTATGTGTTTGTTTATTTATTTATTTATTATTTTTCCCCTGTGCTGTTTCTACCTTTTCTTACCCAGTTCTCTTGGGATTGCTCCTTTCTGAATCACCTTTACACAATAATTTCATTCTCTCCATTTTAACCCTTTTGTACAACAATCTCCTTTTCTTTAGGTTACTGTAATTTCCAAACGGGCTGGATCCCCATTGTCACCTAGCGACTGCAGAACCTCCTCTTTTCTTTCCTTTCTTTTAGAAAGTATTTCTTTTCCTTACAGCAAGGTAGAAATAACTTTCTTGTCTGTGAAAGACAGAATAAATGCCCTTATGGATTTACCTTAAGTGATGCAGGTGCCCTTTGGCACTCCAGTTTTCTAAGACAGTTCTAACAGGCTGAACACATTGGGTGTGTCTTTCACTTCATATAGCATCTCTGCCTCTCCAGGCTTCAGTCCCGCACTATTTGCAGTCTTCTGCTCTGAGGAATTGCCCAATGAGCTCAGCAACTACAAGGGTAAGGAATTGATGACATACAGTTAAGTCATTTATCTTTTTAGGCCTAAACCTTACAAGTATGTAACTATGGCAGACTAAGCAGTATACAAATAAGATGAATGTCAGCAAAGTGGTGCGGTTAGCACATGAAGCATTCTCAGAATCCTGAGTTCTCCCAGCTCAATAAGGTCTGCAAGATGTGGCTGTTGGCCACTAGGATCCACACTCACGACACCATAGCTCCAGGCATGTCCTACCTTGCGTGTCAGGATGGCCTGGATATGTTTGCCTTTGTAGCTGTTGATGCCCAGACAGCGGGACCTTATAGTGCTAATCCTACTCTGTTGAGGCTACCTCTCTTTCTTTGATTTTCCCTTTTATCCTCTCAGTTTCAGTGACCTGTGACCTTCTGTATTTCCTCATTTATGCAGCCAGCTTGCTCAGCATCCCTGGGGAGGCAGCTCTGAATCCATCCTGAAGACAAGCTGCCGCTCCATCTGCATCCTGCAGCTGCCTTCCTGGGGAGTCAGCTCCGCGGGCCGACCCAGTCCCTTCACCCTCGCTGCACAGCTGGCTTAACCACAGTGATTTCACAACATCGACCCCACGGTCTACTAGATGTTAAATCAGCAATTAGCTAAATACATTACTGCCAGATCAGCAATTCTATGACTGCCTTATAGTTACACTAATTTGACCAGTCTCTGTCTCATCAGAAGAAACACTAAATATATTTGTGCTGGTTTGGCAATTTTGTTACTGGCCCATCTTGGCTCAACAGCCCCTTTTGCATACCAAGGGTCTGTGATCCACCACTATCTTTATTTTTTTCTTACAAAAACTGAGAAAGGAGGAAAAATTACTTGTCAGAAGTCATAAAGGAGGAATGTGAGGCCACTGACATACAACAGAAAAGGTGAGACCTTACGCACAGTTTAGTGTAACAGTTTGTAAACAACAACTTGATAGTCCAGACAAGATTTTCTTCTCTGCAACCATACTTTTGCATTCACATCAGGGGTTCACTCGAAAACCTTTTGCATGAGTGCATTCTAAAGTTATTTTTAATAGAAAGTCCCAGTTAAATAACCATTTTAATAACCCTCCACCAAAAATCCCGATTTAAAAAGAATAAATAAAAATGTTCCACAGTCTGCAAGATTGAGTTAGCTGGGGAAGACAGAAAATGCCACATTCGTGCTCGACTACTAGACAAATCTGGGAGTGAAAAGTTCAGGCAACCTGTTCTGCTGAACCCTGTTGTTGGTTTTTTTTCAACAATTAATTTTCAAGAATTCAAATTGCTTTGGTAAATGGGTGTGATGCACAAAGAACATAAGGAAATCAGAAATTGGTGTAAGTGTTGGCTTCAGATCTACAAATGACAGCTGGAAATTAAGTCTGTTACTTACACCTTGCTAGCAGGTGGTGGGTCTCCTGGGGATGATGGCTAACCCAGCCCACCACCAAGTCGTTAATAGAAACCTGTTCCCTGTTGGAGGGACCACTGGAGTAGAAGAACTCAGGACAGAAGAAAAAATATTTCGGAGCAGAGCTCTCCTTCCATCCTCTTACCATGAATATGTGTATAGACCAGGGGATGACATGCTGGAGAGCAGCCCACAGAAAGGAATTTGGGGGTTTTGATCGACAGCAAAATGAACATGAGCCTTGGCAGTCAGGAGGGCCAACAGTACCCTGGGGTGCACCAGGCACAGCACTGCTAGTCGGCTGAGGGAAGGGATTTTCCTGCTGTACTCTGTGCTTGTGAGGCCTCACCTCGAGCACTGTGTGCAGTTTTGGGCACCACAGTGTAAGAAAGATATAAAATTGTTAGAGAGTGTCCAAAGGAGGGCAACAAAGATGGTGAAGGGTCTGGAGGGCAAGACGTATGAGGAGCGGCTGAGGCCCCTTGGTTTGTTCAGCCCCGAGCAGAGCAGGCTGAGGGGAGGCCTCATGGCGGCCTGCAGCTCCCTCACGAGGGGAGCGGAGGGGCAGGCGCTGAGCTCTGCTCTCTGGGGACAGCGACAGGACCCGAGGGAACGGCATGGAGCTGGGACAGGGGAGGGTCAGGCTGGGGGTTAGGGAAAGGGTCTGCACCCAGAGGGTGGTCGGGCACTGGGACAGGCTCCCCAGGGCAGTGGTCACGGCACTGAGCCTGCTGGAGTTCAAGAAGCATTTGGACAGCGCTCTCAGACACATGGTCTGATTTTTATTTATTTATTTATTTATTTTGGGGTGGTCCTTTGGGGGCCCAGGATTTGGACTCAATGGTCCTTGTGGGTCCCTTCCAACTCAGATATTCTATGATTCTAATATATAAACCAAGTCTTACGAGTGATGGAACAGCTGTAAAGGTGACCTGGTCATAACAGAAACATACTCTCAGAGAAGGATATCTACTTAACTGGGAGCCTGGGACATCACTGATAA
This sequence comes from Anser brachyrhynchus, assembly GCF_964034855.1. Lineage (NCBI taxonomy): Eukaryota > Metazoa > Chordata > Aves > Anseriformes > Anatidae > Anser > Anser brachyrhynchus. The sequence goes on from NC_137694.1 coordinate 63,887,661, forward strand.
GGGCAGAACAAAGAAACCTCGACAGCACGCTGATCTTCTAGGAAAGCTAAAGTGAGCAACAACTGTTCCAGGAACTGGAGTCCACTTCTGTACCTACACCAAAGATAAAAGTATAACTCACTATCCAACCAAGGCAAGCTTCTCTGCACAAGACCTCATGGTCAGACCAGACTCTCACCACGGATGCCTGGATGACTCTGTCCTGTATGATGCAGCTTATCCACACAGAGAGACTTTCCATGGTTGATTGGCTCCACTCCTGGAGCAGTTTGGTGAGTGCTGTACCACTAATACCTCAAAATAATTATGTGTGCCTATAGTAAATATAAGTATATACTTATCTTAATAGTAATAACATGTAGCAATTTGTAATAAATAAATTAATGAAACAAAAACCTCCATGTCCTTGTGTTTTGCAAAATCTTAAAAAACCACCATTGTGATCTGGTGGTTCGGATAACCCTTATAGGTCGTGACATCAATTAAGTAGACAGATATAATTTGTTACTTGTGGGTAAGCTCATTTTATTGGTCAGTCTTCATCCATTTCTCAATTCTGAATTGTCCCATTTCTAAGCTCTGTCCTGCTGTGCTATATGCTACTGATATGATTTGATCCAATTTAGTAGAAGTATTTATTACCTCTATAAATTATCATTAGTACAAATGATAATAGTAGAGTTCTAAATGTCTAACTCACTCTACTGGAAAACATTAAGGTTCACAAACTTGGCTTACACCATGAAAATTAAACTAAACCCTTCTATTTTAGGCATGCTAACAAAAGAAAGAAACTTAAATGCTTTTCACACAGGGATAGCAGAACGCAGTAGAAAGCTTCAACTATTGCAATATTAGGGCATTTAAGCCTATGTTAATAAGCTGATAGGTTTCCTTGACACCACTTGCAAAATCACGGAATATGAGACTGAGTAGATGAAGTCTAGTATAGTTAAGCCTGGAAGCCATTAGGAAAAAATAAAAATAAAAATATGAGGAAGAACATCAGCAAAAATTGTAAGAAGTGTTGAACACAGCCCTGGGAGGAAACCAAGAGCTGGTATTTCTTTTGGACTCTTTGCTTGCTGGAAAAATGGACGGTCAGCTGCAGAATAGAAACTGCCATCTCCTCCCCTTCCTACAGGGTTTCTCCTGGGCTACGTGACAAAGACACCCTTAAAGGTGTGAAAACATCAGCTCAGGGTGCGGGAGCTACAGTCAGTGTTACTGGGGACTTTCTGAGCTCTGCATGTGAAACAAGTTCCAAAGCCCTTGAAGAGATACACTCACACGAAGATTTTTCTTGCTGTGCTTCTGCTATCTTTTCCCTTTTGGTGAACAAATAGCCTCTTTGCTATAGCTGTAGTTAAGATGCACATCGAGCACTGGTGTCACAGCTTCTGGGCATCCTGGGAGCTAATGCACACCTAGGACTGGAGGACATGGACCACAGGGTAATATAACATCCTGGCCATGGGCAAGGAGTGGATTTTATGTTCTTCACCTCCTTGTGCACTACTCTTTCTTACAGTAAAGGTTACTGCTGCCTCAGAGTGGAGTTAATTTTCCCCTTCAAATCTGTGGTGCGTTGGCCCTGGCTAGCAGGCCCACACTGCTTACACATCCCTCATTCATCCATCTGCAGGATCGGGGAGGAAAGAGCAAAAAAGAGAATGAGAATACTTAATAAAGACAGCAAGATCATTTACCAACTACTGTCATGGGTAAAACAAACTCTCCTTGGGGAAATTTAAATTAATTTATTGCTAATTAATATAAATACTCCAGTAGTGATTTGGGTATAAGGAAATAAAATAAATAAATAAATAAATAAATAAAAGAAACTAACATTTCCACACATAGGGAAATAAAGTTTTCTTCCCCCACTCCCACTCTTTCCACCTTTTCTTGCCACAGAAAGACAGCAAGCAATGCAGTGGATTGGGGGCAGGACGGAGCAGTTTCTCTGTGCTGCTCCTTCCTTTCCACCCTTTTACTATGCTCCATCGTGGGTCCTCAATGGGCTGCAGTCTCTATGGCATGTACCTGTGTAAGCCAAAGCTAATCAGTTCCTTTGGATATCATGATTGACATGAGCAGAGCCAAACAACTTAGTAGTGAATCAACTTATTAGCTAAACGATTTATTAGCTAATCAATGTTAATCCAGCTACCTCAATTATTAGCATCAAGTTTGTATTCATATTAACATGATATACAAATTATCATGTGTCTACAGCAAACGCAATTTGAATTCCTCTCACCCTCCCGTTGACTCTGGCACCACCAGCATCTCTCAGTTCCCTGGGACAGGAGAAGCATCTCCTTCTGTTCCAGGAGGTGGTCACCACCTTGCTAAGAGGGTGCTCAGTAACTACAGCCCAATTTGCCGCTGTGCCTCAAGTATATTTATACCTCACTTGCCACATCCATGGTTCTTCCAGTTTCGACATACCTTCCCTTCCCCTTTACAGTTCTTCTCCTGGAATATTTTGGTAGACGTATCACTGACCACAGCTGCCCTTTGTTCCACATCTTAGCGTGTGCCAGTTGCTTCAAAGAAACACTTCCTCCCCTGCAGTTAACTCAATTCCTCTGTGGTTAGTTGGCATTACACAAGGTCATGATGGTTCAGCACACGAGGGTTTATTTCTGGGTGAAACATGCTCAGGGGAGGGTGTCTTAGTTTGGCTACCACCTGCTCTGGCGTGGGCTCACCAGGGGCCCACCATGGGCCACAGTCCCGCTGGGGAAGTATTTGCTCCCGTGCAGGTCCTCCGTGGGCAGCAGTTACTTCAGGAATACTCGATCCACCATGGAGTGCATGCTCCTCCTCCAACCTCAGTGTCCCCTCTGCTGTTTCTCACTCTCATTTCATCCTCCTTTTTCTCTGTGTGGTGTTGTCTGTCCTTTCTTAAATATGTTTTCCCCGAGGTGCCACCAGCTTGGCTGAAGGGCTCAGCTGTGCCCTGCCATGGATCTGTTGTGCAGCTGGCTAGAGCCAGCTGTGGCTGGCACAGGGCAGCTCCTGGCCTCCTCCCATAGAGGGCTCACCTGCACCCCTCCCACTGCGAGCAGCTTGCCACCAACACCTAGTATGTTACATCTGTGTTATCAGAAAAAAAATATATTCGCATATACGTCTTACTAATCAAGTAAGAAAACACTAGCATACTGTTATGATGTTTTACTCTCAAGATTTCTCCTCAGACTGTCTCATGAAACAATCCCTAGAGTCAGAACCGAAGGGACATCTTAGCCTGACTAAACCAAGGACCCCTTGCACAACACACCTATTTGCTAACTTCAGGTTTATTGAACTAGCACTGTTGACTCATCATTCACCACTGATGTATTAAAACAGAAGCTTCAAGCAGTAAAACAGCACATTTTTCAATCCACACCGTGCTTTCTGCAAATTGCATCCACATCAGAACTAACCATAAATGTGCACAACAACAAAGAAAGAGGACTACAGAAAGACAATAGGTACTTGTGCTGAAATCCCAGGAAGATTTTTGACTAACCCCATAAAGGGAGTAGCACTTACGGTTATATCACCTGTACATCAAGCCACTGTCAACTCTAACATACATGTTTGACCCTTCACCTCTTATCAAAACACAGACCAAAGGAGTAAGAGAGTTTGTCATCAAAACATCTCCGCAAAACTCCCCACAGTTTTTTATCTCCCTTGGAATAAAACATCCCAGAAGTACAGAAAAGCTTAAAGCCACTTACACTAGCCCAGTACAGACAGCAGTGGGACTTCTCATCTTACTCTGTTTTTTTCCCTGAGAGCCTTTCTTTACATTATGTATGGAAACCTATCATCTTGGTGCTAAATTAACACAAACCAAAAGCGCTGTGGGTCTAGTGTTCACAAATAAATCTAGTATGAGTATCCTCAGGATGCAGTCATTACCAAACATTTCTTTCATCTTGCTCATTATATCAGGGTGAAGTTTTTTTCTAAATATGTCTATGTGAGAGACATTAGTGACTTACCCAGAATATATATTGTTATAGCAGAGTATAAAGATATTTTTCAACATTAATACTGCAGAATCCCTCAAAACTAACCTTTAGTTGGTTTATATGTCACCTCCAAGCATTAAAGCACGTCATCACTTTGTGCTTTATTTGTGCTCTGTTTACCATACTCTTTCTATAAAGAATCTTTTTGTCATAACAGCATTTTAAAATTTAAAGGTTAGAACTCATGCATGTTTAAGTCTTGTCTGTAGTTATTTAAGTCATATCAGAGATGAAATTAGCTTTGGATGTACTTGCACTTCAGAACAGGTTTGATCGTAGTTCGCTGTATGGTATGCAAAGCAGAAATGCAGAGGAGCAACATCAGGTTCCCCTAGAGATAGTTGTTTGGTTTTTTTTGTTTTGTTTTGTGTTTTGTTTTTTGTTTTGGTTTGTTTTTTTTCCTTGTTTGGTTTTTTTTTTTTTTTGGTTGTTTGTTTGTTTTTTGGCTCTTCTGCCATGCTGCCCACACTGCAGCTGCTAGAGGTGCCCACAGGTGCAGCAGACAGTACCAGAGACAGAAGCTTTTGGTCCTACGTTATGCAGGTCTGTGGCTTGAACACAATAAGAGGTTTGATGTTAACATGTGCCATTTATGTGCATATCCAGACTGCTGCTTTTATGGAGCAGATGGTCTTCAAGCTCTTTATGCTGCTCCCTGTAGATAGACCTTGTAGCTGTAATGTTGTTCCTTGCAGGTATTTTCATCTGAGCAGCTATCTGAATGGACAGTGGCCAATATCAGTCACAGCAATTTATCAAAGCGATTCCAATATTGGCAAAGTCACTACGAAGTCAATATTACGGAGACTGGAACTGCATAAAGCAGTTTAAAATAACAGCAATTCTGCTGAATGTGGCATCATTGAACCCAAAATGCAGATTACATTAAAGGACATTTGTTTACAGCTTGACAAATTAGAAATGTGTAACCACCCCTGATGTATCCTGAAGATAACAGTCAGTGAACTAATTATTCCATGTTGATAAAATCAGGTAATAACCCTTTTGTCAATATCCCTCTGCAAGCTAGTTGTGATAATAAACAGGAAAAAAAAATCTACCTAAATGATTGTTTTGCTGTTGTTGTCTCTTTTATGTGCATGTGTTTTGATATTTGTTCATATTTGGAAAAATGGGGATCTCTTCTGTTTTATTAACAGACATTCTTAATATTTGTGCGAAGACTGCATTTGTCTTTTCCTCTTGCACTAAGAACTGGTTACAGCAAGCAACACGAATCTCTTACACATTATATGTATGAATACATTTGCAGAAGTTTTCCTATAAAGTGTGCTTACAGATCCACAGATGGTTACAACTTTACAAATAAATCTTTAAAGGACAACACCTGTGCCACAAGCCCACAAGCTACTGCTGTGGCCCTACTGGTATGTATTAGGGAAACTGCCACCCACCTACAGAAAATGTCTGCTATACCTATCAAGTATTTTTCACCTTTCTTGGTTCTGACTACAAGTCCTAGAAGATGAATTTGCAGGGTGGGCCACAATGTATCACCCACCGGGGCCTAAGAAGAGCGTTCTTTTTATGTACAAAATGATTATATGCACAGGTAGAGCATTTATATTAATTTTCATTCATAACCATTGTATTTATAGCCAGTTCTTTCCAATCTATATTGTTTTCTTTGTTCCTTGAAGTCCTCCTGAGAGAACACAATGGATTAAATAAAGCCTTTCACGTTTGTGCTGGTACTGCCCATTCTAGTTGCTTATGGCTTCAAGCATGAAGAAGCAACTCTCTGTGCCAAACTTAATTTTAGTTCAGTTTAAAGGTGAATCCTGCAGTCATTTCTCCTTGCCAATGTTAGTGTTAGGGAGAACCAAATGGATGTTTTATTAATGTCTCTTAGGTGATGGGTCATAAAGTATAATAAGCATTGTCAAATGTACCTACATTATCAAATTAATCTAAGTATACTGAGATATTTAGGGAGTATACCAAACAGTCAAATGAATCTTTGAAAGGGAACCCTGGGAGGGAACAGGTACAACCTGACCTTTGATAAGAACCTGAAAATGCTGAAATGAGTTGAACCAGAACCAAGGAGCGGAGGGAGCATGCGTCGAGTGAGAAAGGTGAAAAGTTTAGCAGAGAGGAAGACTCCTTACTTCATCTGGACGACCACCTGGACGACCACCGGAGGGCACCACGCATGTGCAAAGGGGAGGGGAGCTAATTAGAATGGAATGCGAGGCTGATGTTGCAACCTGTAATGAATATGTATACCTTACGTAATGTTGAAGGTATAAATAACGATCGGGATGTAACGGGACTTGAAGCCAGATTTGGGCACCTGCCCCGGCTTCCAGTGCTGAATAAAGCACCTTCATATAATCACTTGGTGGTTATGTGGTTGCTGCGCTAACACCTAGACTTCTATTTGCTTCTGGCAACACTGCTTGCTTCTGCAGTGCTTCAGATCCAGGACAGTCTCTGTATTTCTAAACAAAAAGAGACATGCGTTTTTTCATCAATGCAGTTAAATCGTTGAAGAACCAGACAGGCTGAGAAGTACTATAAGCACAGGTATTAACAAAGTGCATATCCAACATTTCCACAGACATGCTCCCTCACCTCTGCAACCAGCAACCCCTCTCCCCCCATTCAGACATGTATTTTCTCTGGCCCAAACACTGCAATCTAACTGCATCCCACATTGTTTTCTTGTAGGGTACGAGTCAGCATCCCTTGTAGCTAGCTGGGAACCCTGAGGGCTGAGTTCTCCTTGACTTTACTGCAGTGTTGGAGGGAAGGACTCGTCAGCTTTCTCATCTCGCATAAGCCATCAATTATCTTCTCTGGTTTTTGCTTGATACTGGTATACAGAGCCAAAAGTTATTCAGTGACATCAAACCGTCAGGGTAATTTCTTTATGAAAAGTACCTATGTTTTGGTCTGAAGGCCATCATAAGTGGTGCATTAGTGAAAGATTGTTTTCCTGCAAAGATTATAGTAATTGTTTTAAGGAGAATGCTATTTATGACTAGAACTTTTAAGCACTGATCATCAGAGGAAGGGGGATAGTGCCTAGGGGATTCAGGAGGGCTTGAAGTACACAAAGGTGCAGGCTCACTTTTACAATCCTAACAACCTTTCAGAATATGGTTGTGCTTACCATGTTCTTGAATTATTTGTGCCATTAACTCAAAATGAACTAACCAGTATTGTAAAATGCATGCAGCCACAAAAAGCAACATTACGGAAAACACACCTTTATGAAGTCTACCATTACACTATCTGAACATCTCACTTTATGCCACGATATACCCATAAAAGTCCTTTCCTACTGTTTAAACAAAAACGTCAAGATGAATTCTACCTTTAATACTGAAGACTGTAAGGCCCACAATCACTTGAAGTTCAACAGACCATCCTTCCCAGCTTCTATCACCACAGCCTTAAGGATGAGATGTCCTCTTCACAAGTTCTCAGCATCGGGACTGATGTGCTTGCAGAGAGACACATAGATCTTTATTTTCCAGAGAATTATCATAGCTTTGGATTGAAAACTTAAATCCGCCTTTGACTATGTATTGTGTCTGGTTGGCATGGAGTTAGTTTTCTTCATCTGGCGCTGGGTTTTGGATTTGTGGCTGAAACAAAGGTGGTAACTTACTGATATTTTAGCTACCACTGAGAAGTGCTTGTGCAGGCAGCATCAAGGCCTTTTGTTTCCACTCTGCCCTGCAGAGAGTGAGCTGGGAGTGACCAAGAGGCTAGCAGGGGACACAGCTGGGACAGCTGATCCAAAGCAATCAAAGGGGTATTTCACACCAGATAAGGTCCTGCTCCATGATAAAACTGGAGGATACTCTTTCTAAAGTAGCTGTTGTCTGGAGAGTGACTGGTCATTGTTCTGCTGATAGGATGTGGCCTTTACATCACATTTTTTGTTCTTGTTGTTCCCTTTTTCTTCACTTATTAAACTATCTGTACCTTGACCCCTGAGTTTTCTTGCTTCTCTGCTCCTTCCCTTTGGGGAGTGAATCGCTTGAGGGTGCCGAGCTTCTGGCTGGGGTCAGCCCACCAGACTACCAAACTTTAACTGTCTTACTGAAATACCATATGAAGCTTAGCTTCGGGTTATTTTTAAAGTTTCTTCAGAAATAGCTCAGTCATTTCAAAGAAAAAGCTAGAAGATTGTGCTGCGTTTACTGGGAAGTGTCAGCATCTTCCTATTGACGATGAAGATCTGGAAAGGTTGAGCCAGCATGGCCACATGCCTTTCGATCTCCCCCGGAGATACCTCTCTCACCTGCACACCCACTCTCAAAACAAACAAACAAAAAACATGCATGCATGTGCCCAAGGGGACTTGCTGGGACTCAGGAATAAGTGCTACAAGACTCCCACTGCCATGGCCATACTCCAGTCCAAGCCTGCAGGGAGGAGGCAGAAATTCTTTCTTACTTTTCTTATCCACATGGGAGATGCTCTAGCAACAATCACAAGAGCTGAAAGCAGTGAACTATTTTTCTCTTGTAGGTGTGGTACTGACGAACAGGCAAAAAAAAAAAATGGTGGTGCAGAGGGGACTAGTTTAATACAGAAGTCACAAGAAGTAGGCTCTACATAGTTGAGCTGGTGGCACTAGAGCTGGAGTCTAGGAAAAGTTTCAAGGCCGGCAGCACTGCTGGGATGGAAACAGGCTGGGAGCCCCAGAGGCAGAGGAAAACAAGTTGGAGCCAAGTTATGTAAGAAGATAAAAAGATTTAAAAATAATAAGGTTGCAGTAGCTACTGAAAAATCAGTACAAGAAATCCTAAGAATAATAATAATAAAAAAAAAAGGCAAGCATGAAGGCAAGATTTCTAAAAGAAAAGTCTAAGAAAGAAGACAAATAAGGATGGTAATGGGAGCATAGTAAGCGTAGAGACTACAGCCAAGTCTTAAGACTTTGAAAGGACGAGGTTTCTAAAGAAGAGGCTACAACCCACCAGCCTGCCATAAAGAAAATCACCCTTGATTGGAAAGCAGACACACACCTAGCTAGGATTCAGCTAACGAGGCATTAGCAGGAAAAAAGATAACTTACAACACCTGGGAGGGAAAGTACTGTTAAGGCAAAATGCAATGGTGAAATTCTTCCAAGTTCTCTAGACTAGCACTTTGTAATGCTTGTTATCCTGCACATTTTGTTTTTCTTGATGACTGGTTCTATTCTAGGTTCACAGGGATCATGTATGACTGAACACATGACAAGACAGTGGGTGTGATTTATGATGTGTTATAACATGTATGTGAAGGAAATGGCTACTGAACATGTGGCTTCTGTGTTTGTACCTGGTCAAAGGAAATTACCATTGCAGTTAAGCATACTGAATTTGTTACCTCAATGTTACACAAACTTCCACCCTACTCACCTTCAATCACAGCTTCTGGTTTGATGAGAAGAGCTAAGTATGTGTTTTCTTACACTATGAGACAAAATAGATGTATCTACACCAAGACCCTGGAGCCAGCTCCTTACGGAGAAGTATGTACACAGAGGAGGTTGTCACCAGACTTCAACCTATTATTCTCCTCTTCAATGCAAGTCATTGTTTCCAAGTTTCACCATTTCTCTGCTGCGAGAAAACTCTGCGAAACTCCCCCGTGGAGTATGGTGTTTCTCCATCTGTAGGTCTAAGCAGAGCTCCTGTTCGGAGGAAAATTCCATTTACTTTCAGTCACTCTGGGCTGAAAGGCAGCAGCAACTTCAGCAGTTCTGAGTTCTAGCTTTGAAGTTGATGCAGTGGAAGATCAAAGGGACAGTGTTTTGCACCAGTGAGTGCTGTCATTTAGGACCCCAACAAGAAATGCACAGGACTAGTACACAGGAGGTTACAAAATACATTTATTACGAGGCTGGCAGAAATGAGAGAGCTCAAACTCAGTTTACACCCTCTGGATGCTGGGAACCCTGAGATGATACAGCATCAGAAGGACCTCTGATCAGAGTAAGACATGCTCCCATCCATAGCGAGGTTCACTAGCCTTCTAGTGATCAGTGCTTAGAGTATTTACAGTTTTCCTTCTACTGCAAAACTTAACCAGTCTCAGTGTGACAGACGAGGGATGTTACATGTGGGTGGGTGTTTGATAAGGAGTAATCAAAGCCTACTTGAGTTTCACACGCCAAAAATAATTATTCTGGTAGGTACTCTCTGCATCACAGTCATGCATCAGTCATTTAAGTGTTTCAGCTGCCACAGTTACGTAGCAGCCAAGCGCTCTGTACAATCTATGGCATCATCCAGGTCAGCCATTATGTGGATCACTGTCTCCTCAATACAATGGTCTTCCCTGTGTGTCCATTACAGTTATCAATGTGTTATTCAGTTTGAGTTTTTAAAATACTATCAAATTGGACAAGTCAAAGATCTGTTAAAAGAATACATGAATGGAATAAAACATGCACAGTGAAGAAATGTCTATGGAGTTTTAATTCTGCTCCACCGTATGGGTGAATTGTACTCAAGTTTTAAATTGCATGCGCACATGTAATTATTTTTCCAGGATAGATCAGGCAAAGGACAATAAAAAAGGTATGGCAAGTCCTGTACTGAGAATACTGTGAGCATTTTGACTTTTGCAGTAAATAAGCAGATTCTTCTACTATACGAGTCTGATTTATGATATAATCTTTTTGATCTCTGAGTGCACCATTAAAAGCCCAGACCTCCTTTGTCAGCAGGAAGTGTCAGATGATACGCAGAACTGAGGAAAGAAACCTCCAAGCTCATTGCAAGCTTCCAGTATTTATCAACAGATATTGGCGTGGATGTCTCGCAAGCAGCAACAATGCTCACTACATACCAGCCATGGGGAGAACTCAAGCTCAGAAGCCCCAGCTTGGAGTTTGCTTCATGACTCACCCCCACTCTACATAAGAAAGTTTGCACATGTGCACATACTGGCTTACAATTACTCCTTCATCCAGCTCTACATGCCAGTTGTCTGCCAAGCAGATTATTAATATCCTCAGCAACATTTACCGAACATCTGCAGAGAAGACCTCTGTGTAAGCCACCATGTTAGATACTGATATACCAGGGTAATCAGCTCTTAACCCCCACTGTTTTCCTCTATTGAACTGTTCTATTTTTTATGAGGGAGAGAAAAAGATAGCGAAATGTGACTTTTATCTCTGACACCAGAAGAGAACCTCCCCTGGAGGGCCAGCAACACACCCCACTCATGGCTCATTCAGGCTGTTTTTTCTGTTACTTTGCTTGACTCAGAAAGACCTATTGCTCCACCCTGACACAGGGACTACACATAACTAGCCACATCCTCTCATGCTGCTGAAAAACACAATTCATGCTGGCAGCTCAGTGGGCTTCACCATTACCAGAAGTGGATTGCTGCATATAAGCTACCTCTCGGCTCTTGATTATGTATCTGCTCTTAAGCTTAAGCAGTGTCTTTTCTGATTAATGATGATCCCTTTACCTGTGTCAAGATACTCCACGCATCACCTGTTCTTAGGTTACGGTCTCAGCTATAGTACCCACGTTGCACCTTTGCATTAGCAAATCCAAATGAGTTTGATGCTTGAGCATGTTTCCCTCAAGGGTCTTTTCTGACTGGGCAAATTAGAAACTAAACACACTGGATCTATAAACCTGAAAAGAAAGAAAAAAAAAAAAGGTTCCACTTTCTTCCTGCAAACAGTTCAAGCAAGCATCTGGACTGAAACATTTACGAGCACTGACACACACTTCTGGCAGAATGGTGTCAACTGCCAGCAAGTAGTTTCTGAAAGGCGGTCTCAATGGCTCTTCCTTGCCTATTTTTATACTATATAAAAATATATTTTTATAAAAATATATATTTTATAAATTATTTTATTATTTTTATTATTTATTATTAATTGTATATAATAATCAAACTTAATTATTATTTATTATTTTATAAATATATTTATTTATAAAAATATATATTTTATATACTATAGCCTCATTAAGTCAACATCTATACCTTGCGTGTTTCTACCTTATCACACCATTGGAAACCAGCTCTTTGTATCTCTGGCTTCATCTGTTTCAAGTGAGTGAAAGGAAGCAAGTTTTTTCAGGAGGCCTTTTCTCAGGACCTTTTTTGATGAAGAGTCTTCAAGCCTTTTCTGAGCTTCAACTGAAAGTTCCCCTTGATGTTCCTGAGAAGTCCTTTCTCCACACAAACCTGCAAAGGTTCATTACGTCCTGTTTTCCAATGCATTAATGAACGTCGAGAGCAATGACAGTCCCAACACCAACTGCTAAGCAATGCCAGTAGTAATCAGCTGCCAGCTGGACTTTGTACCACTGACCACAGACTGTATCACTCTGAGCCAAACATTCAGCTAATCTTCAGCCACTAATGTAGGCCACTTATCCAAACTGTGTCCCTCCAATTTGGCTACAAGAATACAAACAGAAACCAAGTCAATAAGCCTTGTTAAAGGTAAACGTCACTTTCTACACTCCTCCTGCCCACAGAATCAGTTATCTCATCATAGGAGGCCATCAGGTCAGTCAGGTGTGACCTACCATTTGTTAAATCCATGGTGACTATTTCAAATGGCCTTACCCTTACCATGCTTGGGTAGACGTGGCTTCAAGGATGGTTGTTCTACAGTCTTCCCGAATAAATAGGTCCTGTAGTTCCCTGGATCATCTTCCTGCCTTTGAAAATGGTAACATGCCATTGGCCTTTTTCTACTTACCAGGGACCTCCCTTCCACCAAGTTGCCATGGCCTTTCAAGGACGGCAGAACAGGCTTGCAATTATGTTAGCCAGATCTCCCATCACCCTTGGATGCATCCCTTCTGGTTTCATGGACCTGCGCACAAACAATTGGTTGGAGTGGTCTTCAATTCCAACTTCCTCTGACAGGTAGCTCTTCACTCCTGCAGACTAGACTGTCACTAGGCTCAGGACAAAGTAGGTCTGACAGACCTGACAGCAGAATAACAGAAGGTATTTCCCAAGTCTCTTATCACAGGGTCCACTGCCCGCAGAGCAACAGGATCACATTTTCATTTTTCTTATTTTTGCTGTCAACATACTTAAGGGAATACCTCTTGAAACCTTTCTGTCTGAAATGGTTCCCCACAGACTGGAGACTACTGTGTCTCACACAATGATCACACAATCATCCAATTTCTCCGTTCCAATTTGCCAGCTAGCAGTTGGGCACTTAACTGTGCATTATACTTCCACCCTTGATCTTAAATGGAATTCCTGGACCCATGAGCAGAGGGTGTGGGTGCTTACATAAGAGTGAGCACGACCTTCAAGGCATTTTGGTGCTCTCAGGGCCGTGACAGGATCCACAGTTTGTACAATAACCCCACTGGTGACATTCATATTACAAGTCCTTTGAAATACAGGAAACATAAGACAACAGCCACATATTACATTAACGACATATCTTCAGTGCTAGTGAGTGCCCTCATGTTCATGTTTGTCAGTTTTCTCCAAGCAACAGCACTTGTTTTTTCACAGTAGCCACATCTAGGTGGATGCCAGCATCTTGCCTGTCCCAGACCAAGGGCTAGTTGTGCTATGGTGGCTTCAGTCAGCAGCATAAGGAGTAGGAGAAATGGAAACTGAGTAACAGCGTCTGGCACAATTCTCTTATCCTGCAGGTACCTGCAGCAATTATGCATTAAGTGTAGCACAGGCTAGAGGCCAACCTTAAGTGCAAAGTACTTTAAGTACAAAGGCTTACAGGATAACTACCTAGTCAATACATGAACCGAAGACAGAAAGCCAGTCTATTCCAAAAATCCTAGCCATAACAAAGCAGTGTAGCAGCGTAAGTCACAAGTCATCTTGCATACACTGTCACAAAGGCAGGCTCTTAACACCAAGGCTGGCTCCTTGGTGTTAGGGAGAAGGAAGATGGAACTGTCTGCATCGGCACACAAACTGGCATTCTTATGTACTGGATGCACAAGGCCAGCGAGCAAACTTCTGCACACACTTACAACATAGTCATCATGGTCCAATGGACTGAATAATTTTCTATTGAAAAGAATTCATCCAGCCACTTCAGTCAGGTTCATATATCATTATGCAGAACAAAATCCAAAATAATTCTCAGCAGGAACTGTGTTGCCGGCACTGGGTGTGCTTAAGGCTACAATGAATCTTCGTTAATGCAGCCAGTATAACACAGGTGCTAAACTCCCAAGAAAGCATAAAATAAAACCTTCTTAAGAGTTGCCAACATTGTTACAAAAATTCTCCAGCAGCAACTTCCAAACTAATACTTGGGCATCCATCCAGAAAAAACATAAGTGATTAGGACACATGGGCCAGACAGGGGAATTTAAAACCTCACAAACAGTTCCTTCATTTGAAAGAAGAAATCTACAAATGATGGAAGGGAAAACTTCTTTTCTTCCAACAAAAGCCTATTTTTCTTAATTCAGTGTACAAAGAGACCTGGAAAACTGTAATGTTATGTGCTCCACTGGGTAACAGCGTACAAGATCCCTACAAGCGTGCCTCTTCATGATAGGAGTAGCACTGAAAGCTCTTTAAGTACTGACACTAATTCAACACAAAACAGAAAATGAAAAAAACAAATGAAGATAAAGAAGTTCCTGATGTGTTTTCTGAAATATAAGCACATGCTGTTAGTTCAATAGATTCCAAAAGCTTAGACTCAAATCCAGTTCCGTCACTTGTATCTATGAAACCACTCAAAGGAGGAAGATCTGACAGTTACTCCAAAACTGTGTTTAATCTACATGGTTATCTCTGGTGTTTAACTAACTGCAATAAATATAACTACCTGCTTTTTAAACTAAAAAAAAGACTAGGCATAGCCTGCAAAAAGTTTATTTCAAGTATAAAAATCATTCAGTGAAATATCTACAGAGTTTTTACTTTTATTATAAAGGCTTAAACAGATAAAAAGAAACAGATAACCACAATTCTGAAAAAAAAAAAGATTCAATTCGGAATTCTGAACAACAAAAAGACACTTAAACGAAAGGTATCCAACAAAAAATACAACTCATGTCACAGTAAACGTTTAGTCAAACATTAGCTAACGTTTTACAAACAAAGGAATTAATCACAGTCTGGTTAAAGTTAGCATCATGGTCTAGACAGAAATGAATTCAAACTCCCTGCACTTCAACAATTGTGCTTTTCTTTCAAATGTAAAGAAAGTAGAAAGAGGGAGGAAGGGAGTGAAGAAGGGAAAAGTCTTCATCGAACTATCAGTTTACAGCACTGTTTTCAGACGAAGTATTCTGAGTTCAATTTCTACAAGTTCTATAAAAATAGATGCAAGAAAACTGGGCAGCAGCATGAATACCTCATAGTATCCCCTTATCTTTACGTTTGATTCGGGGGTTTTATATCTGTATTCCAAGTATTAAAAAAAAAGTTTCCACAAAAAAATAGAAAGCCTTGTTAGGAGCACAATAATCAAACTAGCATAAATAGAAAATAAAGGTGTAATGCCTAGGAATCCCTGCAATCCCTTTCCAGTAGAAATATTTTTCCACTGCCAGCAATGGAAAGTATCACAAGCATAACTTTTCCAGAAGCAGAAAAGAAAACAGATTATGATGATTTAAATGAGTTTGAGGTTTGTTTGTGCATCTTTTTTTTTTTTTTTTTGGTCAAGATACAGCTAACTCCTGGCTCTGTAAAAATAATTCAAATATGACAAAAAGAAACAATATATTTGACAATGACATTGTCAGCACCAAAGCCTATTTGTGCAATAAATACAGATTAAGCAAATCATCAGTTATTCACAATTATTAGGCAAACAGGGCTGAAATGTTGCCAACAACATAACGTATTTATCTCTCTCTCTATATATATATATAACTATGCAGAAATATGAAGTAAATACGAAAAAAATTGTAGTGTTGGCATTTTTTTTCACCAATAATATTGAGTAAGACCTATGATACAAGAGTGCTATCTAGGCCTTTGCGTTACTTTTTTCCAGATACATTTTCCTGTAGGTCTGAAACATCTCTTTTGAGTCTTTGATTGGAATGTGAAGAGCCTCGCCATCTCCTTCCAGGATTTGTATGGCTGTATCAAGTGGAATACTGTCCTCAACTGAAAGACAGACAGAAAAGCAGGTTAAAGCAAAGGTCACCAAGCAGCTAGCTTGGGCTTTGCCTACAGTTTAGTTTAAAGCTCTGGCTGAATTTCAACACGAGTGCTATCTCTGATTCAACTGTACATATTTAAGCAGGAAAATACCATTGATCTCCAACTACACATTCTTATGACAATAAAAATCTCGACAAATCTTTGAAACTCTTATGTCTACTCAGTAGTATCCATTCTGGCAACAGAGATAGTAAAGAATCAGTCAAAATAGATACAGGCATGTAGTAAAGGAACACTTAAACCAAGGAAAGAGTATTCAACTTTTATTTCAAAATCAATAATCAGAGGGGCAGTTCACCTGTCGAGATCCCTTCCAGTTTTTTTTGCTTCACTGGATCATATTTTAACCAATCTTCTTTTTTACTCTTTACACCTATAAAGAAAATGAAGAGATTTTTTTCAGGTTCCTATATGACAAGCGGTGGTCCCTATTCAGCATTAGGTTTCTAACATATAAACTGCCACAGGAAAAAGGAAATTTTCTTTGTCTGTGAAGATGACTGCAAGAAGCGGCATGTACAACTTAAGATTTGTTTTTATTTAAAATCAAAGATAGTGTTTGACACAAATACGCTTCAGAATACACTGCTTAAAATGTGTAAAGACTGGGGATAAGAAGAGGAGGAGGTAGAGGAAGACAAAGTGAAGACAAAGTAAAGATGGCAGAAGTTACCACAACTAAGAAAGTGCTGCAGCAGTTAGAAAAAAAAATGTGCAGGATATATTTGGCCCAAGACTCCTCCCGTCTTCGAGGCCTCACTCAGATCTCTCCCTCTGTCTACACAGCTGAATTTATACACAACCAGGCTAACACTGAATACAAATCAGATCGCCTTTAGTAACAACGCCAGGGGAATCTGCTCACCACAAACAAGTCAAGCTATCTTCTACGAGAAGGCTAGAAAGCCTTCTTACAAAGTTATTTGAAACTGCCACACTCTAAAATAACTTCATTCTGTAAACTTTAAGGAAAATAAACAAAACCTGAAATTGAAGTAGTCTCACTTTTTTCAACTTAACACACAGCAAAAGTCTGTCAAAAAGCTAGAGAAGCAATTTCAACCTTCAATTTCTACTCCCATGTTTTCACTGTCTGCAGTTTTGTATAACACGACTGAAAAAGGAATACTTTTCACTTGCAAAAATTTCTTAATTAGTTGGGAAAACAAATTGTAAGTATAGCCAAAATTCTAGCAATGACTCAGTTTTACATACAAGTATTCTACCTAAATTCACAACTCTCAACCTACTCTGAACTGCCTACATCCATTTGAAAGTGGAAGAACAGAATTGCATGTGTATCTTACCTGCCACAGTGGTTTTCTCACTTTCCAGAGAATTCTTTGTACTTAAGCTTTCATCATCAGTCGCTGAATTTCTGAACAGTATCTCTGGACACAGTTTAAATTCAAGTACTTGTGGTTTCCGTGATTTATCATCTTCTGAGAGAGAAGTATCTCTTTTTGAATCTGTGCTATTTTGCGACACTTTAGGCTTTAAATGCCAGACAGGTCTGACAGGTGATGTCTCTAACTTTGTCAGGTATATGCGTTCCTGTGCAGTACGTTTAAATGCAACTCTATTGAGATAATGTTTTTTTGGTTCTTTTTGAAGATGCAATTTTAATCTGTTCGTTCTTCTATTTAAATATAACAGATTTTTATCAGAAAATATTTTCTCAGAACACTTGTCTTTGTTTTGACCATCGAGATGTCTCTCTTTGTTAGAAAAGTAGTTTTTGGAGATGGTAGATCGACCCCTTTTTCTCTGTAGTTTAAGCATAGTGTGATCTGCTAATGAATTCCTAGGTTTCCAGACATTTTCTCCATTCAATTTTTTAGTCTTGTCAGTATTTATCACGCAATTATATGAGCGCTGCTTGGAATTCTTTGCTTCAGATTGTTTCAGTCTTTCATCTTCCACCTTTGTTTTCTTAGAGTCTCTCTTTCCAATAATATTGTCCTTCCTCTTCCGTTTGTATGACTCCTCCTGCGGTGGATAAGCTTTTATAGATTTATGCGGAGAATATTTGTGGTTTCTTGACTTTAAGTCTTTACTGACAAAGCCTGGGAACTTCATAGTTTCAGTGTGATAACTATTCAGCTTTTTAAGTTTTTTTTCTGCTGATAATTTTGCTTTGTCTTTGGTATTAATTCCTACATTTTGTCCAAGTGCGTCCTTTTGTTTCCCACAGTTCTGTTCTTCACCTGCGTTCTCATCACAGATTTTTTTTTTTTGGCCTTGATGGGCTTCAGCATGTTTAATTGCAGCAGTGTCTGATTTTGTACATTTGTGAATGTCTGTTCTGGATTTCATGGCCAAACCTGTTTTCATTTTATCTTTTGAAATGGAATCCACTTTGAAAACTCTCTCTTTTTTTGATGACTTTGTTATATTGTCTACATCTGTATGACCAGCTTTCTCTGATAACTCTTCTTCTGAGTCTTTCTGATTACCTTTTTTTTCAGAATTAAATTCTTTCCCTAACAGTGGAGTGATACTACATATTTCTGGTTCTTCCTTACAGTTACTCCTTTTTGATTTATCAACATCTTTTTTTTCAGAGGAATTGAGTGGTCTAATTTTTTCTGTTTGTGTTGGAAGTGGTTTCTGTTCATCATCCATCTTTAGCCTGGCTTTTTTGTTCATTACAGTAGTATATTTGCATGCATCTTTTTTATTTTTGCGAACATGATTTTGAACATTTTCAGAAGTTGGTGGATTTCCTGCTGCACAGTTGTTCTTTAATACGGCATCAGATTTACTGTTGTTTTCTTGTCTCTCTGCAGAGCTGATATTTTCAGCTTCTGAACGCTGATCATTATCATTTTTATCTGAACCAGAAGTTCTGCATTCACAAGAGCCCTGTGGCACTCCACCTAGTTCAGACAGCCAATTCATTAAACAACAATAATCGTCTTCCTTTCTGGAATTGGGTAGTGGCTGAGGGTTTTCTTTCTCCTTACATAGACTTTGATCAGGTTGAACATCGCTTTCGAGCTTCTCCTCCTGGGGTGAAGCCTTTTCAGGTTGAGTCAATGCTCTGCTGCTTTCACTAGAGGAACATGGCTTCTCTTCAGGAAATATTTCTTGCACCTGATCAGAGTTTAACAGTGCAATTTGTAGCTGATCTATTGGGTCCTTTAAATTAGACTTTTTGTCAGAGATTTGAGTCTCTTTTTGAGTTTGCTTCTCTGTCCGCTCAAGCACAGAATCATTTTGTAGTGGTTCTTTTGTAAGCAAATCAGCCCCTTCAATACCATATGGAAACTCCCTCACAAGTTCAGTCAGCTGATTCTTTAGATATTTAATAGGTTCTGCTC
Organism: Anser brachyrhynchus; assembly: GCF_964034855.1. Taxonomy (NCBI): domain Eukaryota; kingdom Metazoa; phylum Chordata; class Aves; order Anseriformes; family Anatidae; genus Anser; species Anser brachyrhynchus. Next base: position 63,907,165 of record NC_137694.1, read on the forward strand.
CAAAAAGGTTCACCTCTTCTTCTATGCTATTTTTAGTAGACATGTCATTTTCTTTATTGACGTCTGTTGTAACAGTGAACACATTTGTTTCAGCAGTCACACTCATCAAGAAATCTGGTGAACTTTGAGCTAACTCCTGGTCTAACCTAGGAATAATGTCCAAGTCACTTTCAGGATTTTTGAAAGATGCATTTACCAGCATTTTTTCCTCTGAGGCAGAATTTGTTCTAGGAGGATTGCCACTGCTTTCTTTCTCAGAATGGCTGGTTTTGAAACTATCCAAAGTGCTATCTGCTTCACTAACGCAGCTAGATGACTCTTCCAATGTCTTTTGCAGCAAGGTCTCTCCCTGGGGACAGTTCTTGCTCAAGTCATTTTTATTCAAGTCCAGCAATTGCTCCTTTTGCCTTGGGTCAGGTGCATTTTCTCCTGATGAGGTACTGTTATTTAATGTATTTGTCTGAGGGACGGAGCTGAATATGCTTGCTATTTGTGGATTATAGAACGTATCACCTTCAACAAGAGAACATACACTAGAAATATGAAACATCTGTTCTTCTAACACAGCTGTAGGAGTATTTCCTGTCTCTAACACTCTTTGCTTGTCTTCATGGTCTTTTTTACCTTCTTGAAAGATTTGACCGTAAAAATTCAGGCCCAATTCAGAAAGAGATGGCTTGTTTTGTAATCTGAGCTGTAGATTTTCTCCAGCATCTTCCATGGTTTGACAAAGTTTCCTTTGTTTTTCATCAAAGGAATCATTTGTACTCGTACTGTTTTTTACTATTCTCCTTCCATTAGCTGATTTGTTCTGTTGCAAATGTGAGTCTTCTTTCTCTACCAGAACACAGTCAGTGGGTGATGAATGGACAGTTTCTATTGTTCCTTTATCAGCACTTACCACAGTTAAAATATTTTTCCCCTCTTCTTGCAAGCTACGTATGCTTCCTGTGTCAATTACTAGACAGGTTTTATCTGCAGATTTTGGACACTTGTCTGCCTGCTCACTCTGTGTTACCTGTTTAGGAAGCACTAAAGGAGAGACAACTGCAACTTGGAGTTCAAAACCTTTTATCGAATTGCAGCCCAATGTGTCATGTTTTTGTCCTACAGAGGCAGTTGTCAAAGGCAAGACTGCTTCATCTGTACTAACCGGAAGATTACCTTGTTCTCTCTTACTCGTTGTGTTTTGGCTGTAAGGTAAGGGTGAGATCTGATTTTCTGTGGGGCTTTCATTTGACTGGCTATTTTGAATACTTGCAGGTTCTGAACCATGTTTTCTCCACAAGCCCAGGCATGCAGTTAGTTCTTCTGCAGAGTAACTACAATTGCTTTGTTTAAAACATGAATTTTCAGTAAGCTGTGCTTTTTTCTGAGCTACATCACTCTGGACTTTATTTTCATTAGACCGCATTGTTTCTGATACAGGAGTGTGAGTGTGGACCATAACTGTCCGCTCACCTTTCAGACTTGATACATTCTTTTCACCAGTGTCTTTTAATAAGCTTCCATCTGAGCCCTTTAAATCTACCTGGGGTTTTTCACCACAAAGGAGATTAGTCAGTATGTTATCAGCAGTAGCACCAGCTATCTTCTCTTTCAACATATTTGTGCTGCTCAATACAAACTGAAGAAACGATGAGTTCTCAGGGTAAGCTGATACATTCTTTGATGCATTTCTGACAGAGCTATGGGTTTGACTAAAACCTGAAGTATTGTTGGAAGATGTGAGAGTTTTTTGAGAAGAAGCCAAGGCTGAAGCATCTTTTTGTCCCAGCATGGGAGCACTCTCAGGGTTATTTAATTGAGCTAGGAGTTTGTTGTGGGAAGGAACAGGAAATGACCTTGATAAAAGGTTTCCCTGTTCCACCTGATGATTACTCCCAGTCACCTCTAATCCTCTGTTGTCAGCACCAGCTTTCTGTTTGTCACTTTTTTCTTCAGGTGAAGAGTTAAGAACAGGTTGTTGCTGAGTGTCTGTCCTCACTGCTTCAGATGGGGAAGGTGCTGCATTTTGATTGGGCAACTGAGGAAAACTATTAGAGAGCACATTTTCATTACTGGCAGCAAGTGAGGGACTGCTTTTACCATGTTGTGAAGCTAATAGTTTTCTTTTATAATGATACATCTTTTCAAGCAGGATACATTTTCTTTTAATAGTGTGCAGTCTTTGAGCTTCCCAAGCTAGAGCATCCTCTGCTGCTTTCCTTTCATCTTCTCTTGCTGAAGAAGTTTGAGAATTAACAGGCGCGTTCACTGAACTACTAGTCTGACTTTCCTGAACTGAAGCAGGATCATATGGTGGCTTTGGAGCAACCACTGAAGAAAGAGTTGCCATTTCATGCAAAATATTATACAATTCTTTGGAAACTTCAGGGGATGGTGCAGACAATTCATTAAAAGCCTGATCTGCTGTCACATTTCCACTTGAGTTACAGGCATTCATAACTGATTGACTGACTTCTCCAGATTGCTGTGTCTGCCAGTATTGGTGAACGCTGTTAATACCAGAAGCATTTTTTTGATCTGACAGGCACCTCTGTTGGCTGAAGGTATATCCAGTAGATGCATTTTGAACTGCCTGTTGTACACCTAGCAAAGGTTGTGCTGCAGCTCTTGAATCACAGTTGGCAGGCAGCAAAGATGGTGCAGAACATCCACTAGGAGCTTCTGATCCCATCTGACTTGGTATATATTGTGGCAGCTGTGCGTTTGCTGTAGTATTTTGACTTGGTGACTGTGAAACTTGAAACTGATTACTGGAGTAATATATTTGGCTTTGGACATGTTGCCCAGACGTACCAAGAGAAAAAGAATTGTTCTGACAATGGACATATTGATTGGATGACTGATTGACAGGTAGAGAAATGCTTTGAGATGAAGCAGGACCATTCATGTTATACTGTGGTGTGCACCCCATCTTTGAAGAATTAGTGCATTCGCGGTTACTTTGATACAACATCATAGCTCTCATAGAATTATGCTGTGATGTTTGTGACTGCACAGCATAACTGTTTGTGGTGGCATGCTGAGGTCCCTGAAGCATGTTCCGCAAGTTATTTCCATCACTCATTTGAGAAGACAGGGGAGCTAACTTTCTATAGGAAGAAGTATGCCTACTAGAGCTTCGCCAAGAGTTCTGAGTCGTCTCTGTCCGTGCACGTGACATTTGATCGGGAGGTTTTGGTGCAATTACTACATATGATGGTAGACACCGATTGCCTGAGTATTCTGAGGCATGAAAATCTTTGCCAGCCACAGATGGTCCTGGTAAGGAAACATTGACAGTTGGTAGATACATCACTTGGTTATTTCTAGCATAACTGCATACATTTTCAGAGGAAAATGTATTTGTTTGAGGAAAAGCATGTGCTTTAGGAAGCAACTGAGTGTAACACACTTGTCCACTTTGCTTGTTATTCTGTGCATCAGCATTCTGGAGTGGTCTTGCATTCCAGTCCATCTTTTCTTGATTTCGTTTTCTTCAGTATAAAACCAAAATTCTAAAAACAAAACCAAAATCAAACCTTAATCTTTCTATCAAAACTTATTTCATTTGCCAAGAAGTAATTTAGAATGCATTACAAACAGAACCATTCAACTTAAATTGCTAGATAGAACAGCAACTCCTTTGGCACATCCAGTGGACATCAATTAATGTCAAATTATGTACATTATTTCCCAGAACACTGTTAAGTTACAAAGATACAGAACAGTAAATAACAATTCTATTGTCTGTTTAATGAATAATAAAATCCTGAGATTATTTTGCTAATTCCGTTACCATTCAACTTTTTAATTTAATAATAGATTGCTCTATTTACCTTCTCATCTAAATCTCATTTTAAAAAATGCATCAGTATAGCATGATATAATAAGCAAATCTTAAGAGCAGAGCATAAAAGGACCCTAAAGAAATAATATAGGTCAGAGTTTTCATACAAGACTGGACTTCAATTATTCATTCAAACGTGACAGAAGAAAGGAGAAAATGAGTGCGGGTTCAGTAAAGATCTCTCATAATAATGCACCCTGCTTGTTTTCATTTTACATGCCATTTTCTCTTCCCTCACTTTGTGGCCAGTTACTAATTTTTGAGAAATACAAGTTATGACACTTGTTAACAACACATGTAGCTACAAGGAAACTACCCCAAATTCCGTTAAGTAGCGTTAATTTAGCAGGCTTGAAGGCGTGAAGTATGAGGATGACATCATCATCATCATTACTTTTTCAGCTACTGCTGTAAGTACACCTGCAGGAGGCAACAGTCACAAATCCATAACTCTTCATGTGTTATATTCCATAATTCACATTGATTATCAACAAGCCCAGCTGGGTGAGTATGTTACCTGTGAATGACCAACAGAAAGATGTTATAGCCAGTATCTTCAAAGCCAAACACTATTTTAGCCTTTAGAAATTTTGGTCTGATTTTTTTGGGTGGTCCTTTGGGGACCCAGGAGTTCGACTTGACGATCTTTGTGGGTCTCTTCCAACTTGGATATTCTATGATTCTCTGGAAAAAAAAAAAAAAAAACCTTGGTAAGTTCCTCTCAGTACAATCAAACCCACCTAGGACAGAACCAACAGCCTACTTTGTGCTGGGTGTTACCCTCAATTTCTCAACAAAATATTTCACATAATTTCTCCCAGGTCAACCAAGGCTCCTGACTTTCTAACATGAGTTCTTTCAGATTAAGTCTCTCTTGATTTCAAATTCAGAATTAGAAACGTAACTCAGATCTAGCTGATAAAAGCCACAAAGTTAAAGCCTTCTAGTTGATTATCCAGGTGTTATTATGAATGGAAAGACAGCTATATCTCTTCACTCTCTTACTTAACTTTCTGTGCTCTCAGAGGACAATAATACAAAATGAAACTGGAAAGCAAAGTTGCATATGGAATTTGAAAAAAAAATAAAAAAACTTTACAACTGCACAAATCATCCAAGATTAACAACAGTATTAAGGCAACATTTAAAGTAATAAAAGAAGCTTAGATGAGAACAAAGGCTTTTGTACCCAAGCTAAAGATTTCAGACTGATAATATTTGACTGGAGATTTCCTGATAAATAATCATGGGATAAAACAATCATCTCCTTGAAAAATAGCTGCTGAAGCTACTTAATACACTCACATTCCAGAAGCATGATTTAGATGTGTGAACAAGACTAAAGTGACATCCAGTAGTAATTACAAAATCCTCATGCAACAGGAAAAACTTTGACTACATGCAGTGCCCAGCCTAGTCAAGAGTAAAACCAAATTCCTGGCACTGTCAAGACCATACAGATGAAGAACACAGCCTTACTTCATAGTTGCTAGCTGAATTAAGACAACATTAAGCCTGTGTAGTAGAGCAGCTCTTTCCCAACTCTCCCCCAAACATCACTCCTTTGTTACCAATATGCCTGGTCTATGATTCAGGGAAGAGCTGTCACGGCATCATTCCTCTGTTATCTACAGAGTGTGGTGGAGCCTGACACTGCATCATCCCTGTTATCTATACACTACAGGCACGGGACGATCAGGGCTCCCCCAACTGTATCCAGTGCTCCTGTGACATGGCTAATTGATGAAGGCATTATTATACGCTAAGAGGGAGTTTCGCAACCTGAATCATAGCCAAAATGGAAAAAGACCTGAGCCATGAAAAATTACTGGCTTAAAGTCAAATCATCTTGTGGTCCTACAAACAGCAATCCCAAGTGGGAGCCCTTTGAGCTCTCCAGAATCGCAGTGGGCTGTGACCCAGGAACTCCCGCTGGAAGGGATGCCTCTCAGGGAAGACTTCTGCTGACAGCTGATGCGTAATTGGGAAGAGTGAGTATTGCACTCTTAATAAGGTGGAAGTCCTTAGGCACGCAACTAACTTGAGAAACCCCTGATACCCTGCAGTAAGTCTCGTGTGAACCTTGCCTTTCTGCAATCTTTGTTAACTCTCTGTTCCATCTATAATTAGACTCTGTTAATTGCTATATCATATCTAACAGCTTCGAAGTTTTAGATATCACATAAATCCAACCTCGTAATTACCACCGAAGTGGCAATAAATTTCAGTCACTGCTAAATGTGAGTTCATCTGAGTAACATTACAACAGTCTCCAACTGTGATCACAACCTGAAGCATCATAACTTTAATACAATAAAACATACTACGTAAAGTGGTATTCGGCAGAAAGCATTTGTCTTACGAAGAACGGCTGAGAAGATCAATATCAGTACAAGACTTCAAAAGACAAAGAGAAGACCACTCTTCACCCATGCCTGCATCATTCACCTGATACATTCTCTTCTTGACCAAAAGCCTCAAAAATCATCAGCAACTACTTGGGCTACTGCCAGTTTTTCATTGAGGGTGCACAGAAAGGGAATGGAGAGACCCAGTGAATGCAGGAGTAACAGCATAACCCTTCCACGAATCTATTACACAACTAATGTGGCTATACCTAGATTTCTCCATCAGATAGTTTAAGGCTTGCCTCTGGCCTCTGTACTACACAGTGTCCCTGAATCACCCTTCTGAGAAATGCCACATTTCACTTGCAGAGAGATCTGAGAGGAATTTGGGTCATAAATATCGGTAACAGTAAGTTTAACTGGAGTGGGCTTTTAGACTAAAGTTAAATATTCAAGGGGAAAAAGAGTAATACATTCGAACAGTGGAAAATTGTTTCCTTTGGTTTTCTAGTAACCTTTATCTACACAAAACATTGTCTAAATTCATTTCTGATAGAAGGCAGAAAAGTCTCAATTTTCATTGGCTATTTTCATTATTGATTACTTATTCTTAAGAGGCCATCCTCTAGGAGAAAATATTAGACAAATTAAATGAAGCCTAAAACACGACCAAAATGTCAGTCTTTATCTACTGGATCAAGTAAGATATTCCAGCAAAGACTTAATACTTCATCCACTAAACATCGTAACTTAACGTTAAAGTACCTACTCCTGCATACTGAAGCCAGAAAACACCTAAATAGGGAAAACATAGGGAGAGTATGTAACTCACCATTAAGACTTGGAAGAATCTTACGTGTCACTGTAAGACAAAGTTAACAAAGACAGCAAGAGGCTGCAGAACCACGTTGTGGGAACCACTGTGCCAAGACAGGACAGTAACTGAATTGCCAACCCAGAGCAAGTATTTACCATTTCTGTAATGAGACAGGGCAGTAACTAAACTGCTAATTTAACATTAATATACTTGGCATTTTGGCTAAATACTAAATGCACCACTAGAGCAGGTAAGACACACAGCGATCATCAGGTAAACTGCTCACCTGCCCGTTGGTTTCTATGATTCACAGGGGGACACTGACTCCCAGTCCAAATGAAGCGAGCAAGATTAGAAGCCAACAGACTGCAGAAACCAAAAGTAATAAAAAGATTGCTTGCCAACTATGGGTAATGCCAACTTTAGAGGATCACAGCATTGAAGATCGCACCATCTGGTGGCAGGCGATGTGACTCAACGGTAATACAGGCAAAGTTTCTTGACCAGACTACCTTACACAAGGACAGATGCCCCTGGAGCCTCCATGCCATGAATGTGAACTCCTAAGGGCCAATAGAAGGTCTGCAAGATCCCTAACAGGTTGAGAGAACTCATTCTGGGGTTGTTCCTATAACCAACTCCTGACAAATGGACTGGTTAACACCTGGTAAAATAAGAATGAAAACATAGCGTACATGCTCTTATGAAAATTTGCAACTGGCTCATCACCAACCAAGGACAGAAGTCTGGATGTAGAGTATAGAATTACAAGACAAAGTTTATTCATGTGTATGAGGTGACTCAATTGGAATTGAGCACACCACTCAGACTTTACATTCAGCCTTTATGCTTTTTCAGATACTTAGTTGTGTACAGTCGTCTTGTCTCTATATGATGCATGCATTCTTAACCGCTAACACAACATTTTTGAAGCATAACACACTGTTTTCTAGCAGTCAATTCTTCATGCACTCTTGCTGGCCCAAGGATAAAAGGAGATCTCCTTATCGTTATCATGCAGCCTTACTGGCAGCAAATCGTGAGGTGCAGCAAGAGCCCACCTGGACTGCTGGGGACAGTCTGATGGATGACTACATTTGTTATACTGCTCGCTCCAGCAGGCAGTTTATCAAGACCCACTTCACTGCCCCCAGACTTATAAAGTCAGTCTCCCACAGGTTTCTGATGTCATGAAATCCATATCTCATGAGGCTGGATTAGGTTCCTGGACCTAGCAATTCTATACAGAACTTCAAGACCTTTTGGTAAAATTCCATCCATTTAACATTTGCAATAGTATTAGGCTGTAGAGTCGATACATAGTACGACATCTCTAATACTTAAGATTTTTTGTCAGTGCACACTGAGGTCAAAAACAAGTTAATCTGAAGGGCATTTGCTCAGAAATGATCAAGTCAAAAGGCAGACGATCATCTGGATTAAACAGTACCAGGGAAGTTCAAAGATACTTTTAAAATAAAATAGGAATCAGCCAGAAAAATATAAAAACAGAGTGAAAATTTGTATCAAAAGGAAGACGCCCTGCAGTGGAAACAGCAGTAGTCAAGAACAACATGATACTGCCCACAGTCACTCTGCCAACATCACAAACTCTACTTGCACCAAAAATCACCTTCTCCATCAGATGCCTTGAACAGCCCAGCTCACATCCAGCTAGTGTGGCTGACAGTGCAGGAAACATGTAGGAACCCACACCTCAGGCATCTGTATGCAAACTCACAGGATGCCTTCTCACTGGCATGTGAATCAGCAGGCTGCAGGGCACAGCAAAGGCTCGTATAGAGCTAGAGCATACCCATCTCCCACAGAAGCGACGTGCAAGAAGAGGGCATGTGCTTATAACCCATACTTTGGGGGAAAAGAAAGGAGATGAAGCACTTTGTGGGATAAAAGGGGTTTTTTTTTTTTTTTTTTTTAGAAACGGTGGATGCTTAACATTTCATGGTTTATTTGTCACATTACTAATTTTCCTTCTGAAGGTATCATCAATGGATTCCCAGTTAATTACATGTTGTTAATAACTGATTCAATAATAAACAACAGGAATAGAATGGTTCTCTACTAGCTTACCAAAACTGTACGTTATTTAATCTGGGCAAATTTGTGTACTGTAGTTGTACATTATAGTGTTTGGTCTATTTGAAAAATCATTAACGTTTGCACAGTTATGGTCTCTGTGCTTCTGTAGTACACTGTTACACGTTTTGCTTCTGGTAACAGACGGACCTTAAGCATGATTAGAGGAAGTAAACTATTCACCTGGAGATTAGGGACCTCAACAATTCAAAAGTACCATGGGAAATAACCAGCAACAGGCGATGACAAGAATGATGAAAATTAGGGAATATTTGATCAGATGCCCCATGCAGCACTCAGACCAGGAGACTGGTAATTTAACCCAGCCTAGCAAAGAAAACTGTAACATAGCCTTTGATTACCATTTTAAAGGAAGCAGCCATCAGTAGACCTCACTGCTTTCCAAAAGCATTTAAGTTGACTTCACCCAAGCCCACCGATAAGGGGGAAACTAGCATTGTACGCTGATTTGAATGGCAGTCAGGGAAACCCAATACTTACCAGCATGAGAGCCAGCGCACGGCTGGCTTTCTTCCTGTCAGGGATCAGGATACAGGAGCACAACTTCTCCAGCGTAGCTGTCACGGGGCTCCACAAGCAAACACCCACACAACCACTTGCTCACTCTCAAGCGGAACAGGGGAGAAAACTGGAAGAATAAAAATAAGAAGACTCATGGTTTGAGATAGAAAGCTCACTAGGTGAAGTGAAGCAGAAGACACAGGTCGTGGGGGACAAGCAGCACAAAGGAGATCACCCGCTGTCTCCCTCAGAAGACTGATGGCCAGCTGCTCTCTGAGCATGCCACCTTGGAAGCCACCCACCCTCCATCCCCCTGTTTTTACTGCCAACCATGATGTTGTACCTTGATGATATATGGCTGGTATGTCCCAGCTATGTCCCCTCCCAGCTCGGTCACTGGGAAAATAGGCCTTGATGCTGCCTGAGCACTGCTCGGTAATGGCCAAAATACTGGCGAGTTATCAAGGCTGTTTTAGCCACAAAGCCACAGCAACATCACTTGGGCTACCATGAAGGCAGATAACTCCATCCCAGCCAAACCCTGTACAAAGCTGCAAGATCGTGACTAATACGCACATGCGATAAGTTTATAAATTGCCTTTGCTGTGTATGTAGTGCCTTACTTAACCAACAGGTATACAAATGAAGGGCTTGACTATTTCCCTGGTATAACAGCTTCCACGCTAGTCAATCAACCATCACAGCACACCTTGCTGAAACTGAGAGCACAGAAGACATTAAAGGTACCGACTGCTGCAAGAGGATCCTTGTGCTCTAGTGCCACGGCTGCCCTGGGACAAACCAATGGAGAACGCAGACAGCTCTGGGGCTGTCCTATGACCGTTGCCCCATGCCCTACAAGTACAAATAAACAAGACGTGAACATAAATGGCCAAGAATTACTTCATGGCATAGAAAGTTGTGACAACAAAAGTTGTTCAGCTGCTTCAAGTTTGGAAGACAAGGATTTAAATGTCGCAGTTAACTCGTAAATATACTACTTGCTGGCATTTAGCTATTGAGCCTCATCTGTTTGGACAAATACAGACTGACATAAACAGATTTAGCCCTACAACTCTCCTTCCAAGCCTCTGCTTTTCCTGTTTTAGTCATTTAAGGCTTCAGCTTCTGTAAAGACCACAGTATTTCAGTTTCAAAGACAAACTACAGAAAAGATTCAAAATGCAATAAAAATTGACCTTCTATGAAACACTGAACAGCACCTGTGCTAGAAAATGGACTCATACAGCCCCATTTTCACGCTGACAGTAACAGCTCCTTAGTTAGCCAAAGCACCACATCATTTTCTACTTGAAAAATAGGGGTTGCATATCCAAGTCAATCACAAATTGCCAGACAGATTAAGTGGAAGGCAAACTCAAAACCCTGTAGAAACAGATGGGAAAAAAAAAAGTAAAATAATCACAAGAGAAAAGTCATCAACATTTAGACTACTGCTATCAAACCATCAGAATTTGCAGGTGCTTTATCTGCCCTCTTCACCTCCCAGAGGACTGCTGTTGCAGTGCAGAGAGCATTTGGGTAATGTGCTGGCTTACACCCCTCCAGGACCACTACAGGTTTTCTCAGAACAAAGAGACGAATTTGGATTAAAACAGCCCAATTTGAAGAAGAAAGCGCCTCACCCACCATTCAATCAAAATATGGCCAAGTTGTCTGATTGAAAGTGACTCAGAAATTATGTAACACACAACGGGCTCTCTATAAGCATACACAACATGTCATGGAGTGGGGTGAACAAACTAACATTAATCTGAACACAAGATTTCCAAAGCTGCATATGAATTGCAAGACCAAAGTTCTGCATAGGAGAGGTGCAGTGCTTTATCCAAGATCTCAATAAGAAAAGCACAACAGTAAACAGCATTAAAAAATTGCTTTATTAATGAGATAGAATAATAAGAATATAAATAGTAAGCCTTAAATGCCTTCAGATACTGGGAACCCCGCTTTTGTGCTGCATTGGATGGGCCCCAGAGTCCTTGGCATGCTGTGCAGATCCTGTCTCTTGAGAGGCTCAGTCTCTGTCCTGTGGTACATTATTTCATGCAGGGAAGTGAAAAAAAACAAGTCTTATTTTGACAGATAGGAATGTTCTCTTTCAAGATATCCATCCACCACAGTGCACCAACTGCCACCAACCAGCATGTATCTGTCCAGCACAGATGCAGGCCTATAACCAGGTCTCTGACCCTTACATTGTATACATAGGATCAGAGAGCAGCTACTCATGTTAACATACAGGCTTCTCAAGCCTTGAGCACAGGGCTGACAAAGCTTGCTTGAGGTCACTAATTCCTCCAGCACACTGTCTTCTGTAAGGCTTCCAATACAGTCAACAAGAAAACAATATATCTCTGGAACAGAGAAGCTAGTAGAAGCAGCATGCACCAATATTTGAGTGATGGTAAACAAAACAAGTTTAATTTGTTCATTCCTTTCTCTGACATATTACTCCACACGCAATAGAGCAAGTCATCACAACTCTATAGGCTTGAAGGCACCTCAACCACTACTTGAGCCAGGCTTTTATGCGTGTTCCTTTGACCAAGAAGACTTGCGTTGACTGTTGAAAGCAGCCTTGGGTGCAGCAGCCTTGGCATCATTCCGCCAAGGGAAGACAATCATCCTTCCCCCCCATCTGAATCAAGTAAGCAGGAGGAGGAAAAGTGAGGGTAGTATTACCTTGTACAAAAGAGAAAAGAAAATGGCACAGGGGGGAAGCAGAGGTGGGATGTGTTGCCTGGTTAAAGTCTAGATAATGTTTCTGCAATTTGACAATAAGTGAAGGACAGTCCAACCAGGGAATTTGGAATTCCTCAGCCCCATCAGCTGGTTGAGTCACTCACCCAAAGAAGCCTGATACCCAGGCTTATGCAAGCCTTCCCACATCCCAATATTAAGTTTTGGATTAAGCTGGATTTACTGACTGAAGTTCAGCCCAACGCTACTGGATTTACTCTCATTTTAACCCAGATAATTGTACTACTGACTAGTATTTCTTAACAATGTGTTAAAAGAAAAAAAAAAACAAGCATAGGTGGTGGGAGTCCCTTTCAACCCAGACAATAGTGCTACTCATTTATAGTTGTTAGTGTACCATTATTTTGAGATTGTTTATCCTTAATGCTGTTGATCTGATGTCTGTTACCATAACCCCAATTTATAAGTCAATCAGGCTTCCTTAAGACCCTGTACTCTGGTTGTTTTGGAGCCTTGCCCTGCTTGTGGACCCCAGATTGTTTATGGTAGGAAGAATCCCTTTCCTTTGCTACTTTGATTAGATAAAGTCGGACGGAAAAAACCATGAAGGGAAAGTTATCCTGCCTATTTCTTTTAGCTTACTGTCTTAGAAATACTGAGCTCCATTTGAATGTGGCTGAAGCCCCACATTGTCATCCCTAAAAATTGATAAGCTACAGCCCAGCAGGACATTTGATCTGCAACAGGCAAGATTCTCACCAATGCCTGTGTTAGATGCCTTCAAGCTATTCTGGAGTAATGAGACCACCACATGGTTCCCATGGTGGCATGATGTGCCCAGGGGAAGCTTCAGAGGCAGCTGCAAGATGCAGGAAAAGGAGCTTCTGAAACAAAAAAAAATGTAAAGCTTTATATATTGACCAAGACTGGGTCAGAAATATTTGGTCCAATTTGAATTCAGGCAATGATATGTCAGATTCCCCCCCTTCCTAAACCCTGACGGAACTTATTAATCTGACAAACTATTAAAATTCAATATGATGCCAATGGAGGCATCACAAGTCTCTCTACAAGCTCTTGCACATGCATAGACCTACCCAAATTAAAAAAGCACTATTGCCAATCTGTTACTGTGGGTTAACTTGTCTTGCAAACACACCACATAAGGGGGAGACACCATCTGAATTTCAGAACCTGAAGCACAGACCCTCACTTCAGAGTTTGGGATCCAGCTATAAATTCCAGCAGAAAATATATACTCTATGTTTTGGGCATCACTAGCATACATTCAAAGAGAAGTGCCCTAAGATAATCAAGGATCCCCAATTATTCCCAGGCCAATCCCACAAATTTGGAATTAAGCAGAGCTAGGTTGGTTATCAATCACGCTTTAGATGTAGACACTGGGGCAGATGAAGACCTATGGGGATATCATGGATATCATCCTAGTGAAGCCCAGCAGAACCCACTAATCAAAAAAAAAAAAAAAAAAAGAAGGGGTCCTGGTCCTCTCAGAGCCCACTATAGTCAATAATACATGCTAGACTTACAGGCCCAGTGTCACATTACAAGTTCAGTGTCATGTGGGCATTTCAACCATTTGAAAAAGGAATTTCTGCTGTGCCCATTCCATCACCTTCCCAACTCTCTTAATAGTTAACTGCCCTCCTATCCTGGCAGTTAAATATCCCCCTAAACCCATGCAAAAGGGAGCTGACCCAAAGCAGCCTGAAGCATGGAAAGCCTGTTTGGCCCTGGGCATTCCCCAACAGGCAATCCAGAGTCCCAACATCTGTTTTACTGGCTCTTGTCAAGAACCCTCAACAGTACCATGTTTTCCCACCAGAGCCTACTGGCCCTCCTGCCACTTATCAGCTAGAAACTGGGAGACCCCCAGCCCTGCATTACTTGGACTTAGCAGACACAAAATTAACACCACAGGTGGACTGGTCAGAACCTAATGATCCCTCTGAGGTGGCATGGATGGTGCAGATTATAGGGATTTCTGATCCAAAGGTAGATGTCACCATCAATGATAACATCTGTGTTGCCTCACTGATAAACGTGCTCAAAATTCTGCAATCAGTAGATCAGCCTGGAGGGGACTGATTTCCTCGCAACCTGTCGTAGTCCATGGGTTCACAGGAGCCTCTCCAACCCTTCCTGTAGTCAGTCAAGTGCTACTTCCCTAATGGGCAGATGGCCCAAGGATCTGCAATTTTGAGAGGTTCTAACATCTGTTGTGGAGTAACCTAAATACAGTTCTGATGAGCTCAGGGTAGAAGCAGTTTGTTGCTATAGGGGAGAACACAGCAGCAGTGACACGACTCCGATGATATGAACTCTGCCCAACTGGGACAGTTGTTGAGTTTATAGAACTTCAGATTAGCCAACTCATTTTTTTCCACAGAACTACAGTGTCAGGTAAGCAAGATGTAGTAAATTACAACAAAGAAAGGTAACATATGGATTGCTTCAGGTAAGGAAGCTCTACTTGAGGCCAAACCTTTCATGATGCTCAAGGAAAGGTACCGTCTCCTTTTACTTCTGAACAAAAACTCCCCCTAGTTCACATACTCCAAGAAGCACCTCTCCTACCTCCGACGACACATGCTGTTAATAACCTGGGAACCTGCAGGCCCAAAAGCCCAAAACCTCTCTTCTCACAGAATTTGAAGAATATGGAGTACTCACTGGGGCTGGTACTCTCTACTTCTGCACTTGACACAAGTCTTGCAAGCCTTGATGTGATCATCCCTTGAACTGACAACTCTAATGATGGAGCAACAGGCAAGCACCCAATGCCATGAAATCTCTGACAGGAAAATGATGGATTGCATCAGAGTCCAGGAGACTACAGGATAAGAAATCTGAGCTTGACTACGAGTTAATCACTTTATCTAATATATATGGCACCTCATCCCTTTGGTATCTTTAGTATTCAAGGAAAAGCCATCACAGTATCATTCCTCTGTTGTTTGCAGAGTGTGGTGAAGCCAGATGCTGCCTCACTCCACTGTTTTTTGTGCAATACAGGCACTGGATGATTGGATGATCGGGCCTCCCCCCTGACATAACTAGTTGACAAGGGCACAATTACATGCTACAGGGAAGAGGATTGCACAATCTGAACCATAAGCACAATGGACTGTAAACAAAGTGAGAAAGACCTGAATCCTGGAAAAATAATCACTAAAAGTTAATTATCTCACAATCTCACAAGCAAGAACTCTCTGAGCTCTCCAGGGACCACAAGTGGGCCGCACCCTCAATCTCCCCCTGAGCTGCACCCATTCCCCTTTTCAACAACCCCACCTAGCTAGTGCACAAACACAATGGGTCTTGGCATCTGACCATTGAGTACCCAGGCATAACATTTGCCTCCTCATAGAGAGAGGTCCCAATAGCTGATGAAGTAATCAGCTCCATTTACCTTCCTTCTTATCTATGCATTGTGATTCAGGGTGTTAAGGACATGCTTTTCTTGTGGCCTATCCCCTTAAACAACTGTGTTCATTTTAACTTATACTTGAAGTGATATGTAGTATACCTTTAATCACTTACCTTAAGGCTATTGCCATATTCCTACCATTGCTTGTGGCATCTTCATCATTAGGTGAAACTTTTCCCACCATCAGTATATCAAACAACATTCTCCTAGGCAAACCTACATGAGAACCTGTTGCACAAGATCTGATCCTTAATTTCAACCCTCAAACACTGGGATCTTTCTATTCCTCCTGGTAAATTCCAGGGTCCTGCCCAGAATGTAAGTCTTTTCGGAGTCTTCTCGTGTGCTGGTACCACAGGTATTCCTGAAAGCACTCTACAGTAGTTTTTTGTTGTTGTTTTGTTTGTGTGTTTTTTTTTTTTTAACCCAGCCTATTGCCTCCTCCAAACAGAACCTTCAGGGCCTCCTAGACACTTTAAACTTCTGGTGCGACATGGCCTTGTGTTTTAGTCTGCTTGTCTGTCCTCTCTATTCCTTCTGTTCCTTCCACCTGGGACTGGAAAATGAATCATCAACAGGCCCTAACCCTTCTCTCAAAAGGTATTCAATAATGTCAGTATTTGGGACCCCTCACTTCTACTGGTGGTCCACTACAGTGAAAACAGTGCTTAGAGGGCCTACCCCTAAACTAATCCATTTGCCAGCAAGGGGCAACAAGGCGTGCAAACCCTCAGATTAGGAATGTGAGTGTGCTTTTCTTGCCACCTTCCTTGTCCTTTCTGATATTGACAGACTCCTTGGTGATCACCCCCTTACACATATGGTTGTACATCCTATTCTTCACAATGTCCTTTGCAGTTTTCCTTTCCCTGAGGGATGTGCACAATCCATTACCATTCAACCTCAGGCTGTTGCTATCTCCACCATCAGAGCCCAACGTTTCAGTCCCGAACATTTTATTCTCGCTCCCCTCTCCTTCAAGCTACCTGTGGTCCCCTCAGACTCACCTGTTACAGAGGCCCCTCCTTTCCCCATTCCGCAGAAGGACATCTGGTTTACTGATGCCCCTGCAATCCTTCATCATGTCTGGTTCACGCATGCCGCTGCCATCCATACTACAATGACCAAGCTGTTACAGACAATTCCTATGACAGTGCCCAGATGACTGAACCCTTCACTCCTCTAACATCTTCTAGGTGTATCCCCCAACTTCCCTGGTAGAAAGCAAGCTCCTTCTGCACCCATACCAGGGAAATTTGGGGCTGCCTTCTTTGTGAAGAAATCCAGGACTATGCCCATTTGCACACTTCAGCTGCTGGCCGTGTTGATTCCCATTCTGCTCACCCCACAGCCAAGGCTACATGGAATGCCCAACCAGATGCCACTGCTGTGATCAGAAGGGCAGCAGTGGTGGCGAACACTGACACCTTTGATAAAACCAATCACAGACCAATACTAGCAGACAAACCTGAGGAAACTAACACAAACCTCAAGCTAGTGTCTGTCACCATATCCTAGATCTGTAATTTCATCCACTGCCTTAAAGTCATACAGGCCTGTGGCCCAACTTCCACGTTCTGGAACCACCTGGCTATTTGAAGGTTTTCCTGTAAGTAAAAGCTCTTCTCCTTCATCTCTTTCATCCCATAACCTCTGCAGAAGGAAATCTTATTCTGCTTCAAGAGAGTATTTTTCTATTCTGCTGCCCATTCCTAGATTCATCTCAACACAGGATTACTCCATTCTTTCACACAGCATGAAGTACAGCAGTGTAACTGAGCCATTCACAGTAGTTACATGATATTCCTAATCATTATAAAGAGCTTTCTGTAACTGGACCAAAACTCTAGACACCAAACATACACATTGTAATGCCAGCCATTCCGATCTCAGTTGTTTCTTACCTCTCCAGGACACACAGTTCAGAAAGCAAAAGCTCTAAGAACTGAAAGTCCAGCTCTAGGCTCACACACCCTCCTTCCCACATTTCTGCTTCTGGACTTGTAGCAGCCAGTCTCAGATAACAGAAAGCACTTCCAATTAATTCGGTACACTTGACATGTAGTATTATAGAAATAGCAGCTCCACAGAACCGCACCTTTTGTACAAGGTGGCCTCAATCAACCACATTCCTTTCTCTAGCTCCAAATGCCTGACCAAAAGAAAAACTATATACACATTAAGAATAGTCATTTTTCTTCTTTTATAACTGTATTTTAGATGTTGTAGCAGCCCCAGCACACAGGGGGGTTCTTGCCACAAAGATTCTCAGCAGTTACATAGGAGGTAATTTGTTAGATGTTACCTACATCTCAGATGCAGGCAATCGTATGGTGGTTAGAATAACTTTAAGCATATGGAGACCAGTCACTTCTCTCTGCAGATTCCATTCCACCATTTCCAGCAGTGTATTTCTGTCTCACCTTCTGCTATTGGCTTTGCTGTCCTAATGCTATCTGCTGCTACAGATGCAGGCTACAAAAACTGTTCTTGAATGGGCCTATTTGAGTTTCACTCATATGAGCTGAATCAGGTTCTTCCTCCCAGCCTCCCATTGAATTCTCACTGTGTTCTCCTCCACCCACCAGGACTTCTAATCTGACTTTATTCAGTATTATCCAACTTTACCCCTGAGTCAGTTTGTTAGCTTACATCCTCCACACACACACACAAAAAAAAAAAATTCAGATCAAGCAGTAGTTTTTAAAACAAAACCCATAAACTTATCCTTTTCAAGTCACCTGTCAGAATTACCTTCTTCAAAGCTTCTCATTAGCCTAGCCTACATTCCAGGTGTTTTCTGAAGGGATGCCATAAGCAACCACCAGCTCCAGCAGTTCTAGGGGGGCTGGGGGTTCCTTCTGCCCTGAAGCTGGAGCCCAGCCTGGAGCCCCCAGTGTCGGCCAACAGACACAGCTGCTGACTTCAGGTTTCAACCAGGTGTCCTCGCTGCACTAACGCACTCAGGAGAGAGAGTGAGATTATGCAGGGAGAGTTAAGAAAAGATTTTTTAAGATGACAGGACAAGCTGCAGCAATCACACACAGGGCTCAGTCAGTCAGACATCCTGACCAGCTGGGGTCTGCACTCAACTGGCCCTCTTAATATCCCCCCTTCCATCTGCCCCCTGCTTTGTTCCTCCCCAGCTCCCCGTCCCCCCGCACATTCTGCATCCATTCACACAGATCCACCATCCTCTTCCTCACCCTGCACCCAGGACTCCCAGGGCTGGAGGTCCTCAGCCATGGAAAGGCCCAGGCCTGCCTGCAGTTTCCTGGTGGCCAATCAATTAGCAAGGCTGGCACAGTTTGTTTCTTGTCACTGCCTCCTTTATGCATGCCTGTCAGGTTTGTCTTTTAAGTTTTGCTTATTGTTTTCCCCTTTTCTTTATAGCCCCACTTGACAAGATCCCTGATCAGATAACCTTGATGAGATAAACATCCTCACATTCCTGCACTCCTACCAAGTGGGGAGCAAACCTCCTGGCGACACTGCTGTCTCCATCAGCATCTGTCACGTTTGTGTCTGTGTGATGTCTTCCCCTTGTTCTTCCTCTTTTTCTTTTGCACTGGAAAGGCCTTTCATGAACCCCATGAGGCCCTTCACCTCCCCCATGCCCTTACACTGACCGCATCCCCCAGTTTTACTGTGGAAAAAGGTGTCCTGAAATGGCAAGTCTTCAATGCACCGGGGAGGGTCATTCTTAACCTTTGGTCTGCTATTTCTTCTGCTGCTTTCTCTCACACTTCCAATCACATACCAGCCACATCAATTTTTAAGTTACAAATCTCAAATTAAGTTTCAACAGGCATGCTTGAAGTGGGGCTGTTGGACTATTCAAAGCTTAGGGAATGCTTAGGGAAAGCCTCAAGTGTGGTGAAAAAGGAGGGGTGAGCAGGAACAACATGAGAGTGGAAAAGAAGAAAAGGGTCTGGCCATATGCAAGCAGGGTCCATCAGGACCAGGGAGGGGCTCACAGGTCTAAGGGCAGCAACAGAGAAGACTATGGCCAGCAATAAAGGGACCTCTGTGCACATACTTTCCCACAGCAAATTTATGCCAACGTGTGTGGCTACGTAGATATAATTTGGTAGTAAACTTCAAGCTGAACTAGTCCAAGCAGGACAAAAACACAGAAGACACTACCAACTAGCAACAGACCAGTAGCAAAGTGAATGATCAAACACTCCTGCAGCTAGGTATCACTGTGTACAACAAATAGACCAATAAAACGATTAACTGTTAAAAAAAAAAAGTGCCTTGGTCAACTTTCTCCAGCTTGCATTGAATACAGGATTTATAACAAAATAGTTGATAACTTTCATAGGTACTTTACGGTACATCGACCTTGGTACATGACACTGCCTGCAACCCTGTCATCACTCTTCTGATTGCACTAAAATGGTATTTCTTGTAGCAGGCAGATAACTGGAGAAATTACAACTATGTAACTCAATTCAAAAAATTATCCAGAGGTTGAAAAAAAATATCATAGAACAAGGAAAAAGCACTACTTGGCATCTGGCAATGAATATAATCTGTATTCATACAACTACAGCATCAGACAGTGCCTGAAGAGTCATGGGAATTATGCTCCCAGCCAGAAGCAAAGCAGAAAAGAGCTCATTCTTCTCACCAAGAATGAGAAACACAGATAAATGCTATACCACATACCAACAGAAATGCTGGATACAGAAAAATCTCAGTTTGTCGTAAGCAGCATCTAGATGAAGCTTGACAGTACTATCCTGAAAGAAAAAAAGTGAATTTTCTGCAAACGCCACGGACTCCAAGCATTTGGAAGAGCTGTGATTCACAGAGAGTTTTAAAATTCTAGTCCTCCACAACACCAAGCAACGCAAACGTTGCCAAAGAGAGGTCACTGCTAAGAACAGGCCCAAATCCAAGCAACTTACACTCCTCAGGGGAAAAAACATCTCCTAAGTGATGTTTCTAAAACACTTTTTATAAAGCGCCTACACCCCCACAGTACATTTGCAGATTTCTAGTCAGTATCACAATTCATGGAATCAATCTTGAAATGTGCTTCATACTCTGAAAACCCTCCAACTTCCCAGACACATTCAAAACACTTCCTTACATCTTCGGCAGCTGTATGTAACTCCATTTAGAAGTAACGCTCTCAAATTATTCAACATCTATTGAACGCTAATTGAAGAAAAGTTTGCAATCTAAGTATGGGATGCTGGCTGAAGCGCACACTAGTAAGTTAATTGCATTTCAGTCAAGCATAATGAAAATAATCGTCAAAAGCACATAACAGGAGAGCTGTTTGGCATATCTGAACTTTATGCAGGCCACTATACAGACAGTAAGGCCTTATGAGCCTTCAAGATCATGGGAGTATTTAAAAAAGCAAAAGTATAGTCGTGATAATGTCTTTCTTCTCTACTGATTTGTGAAGCTTGCTGTAATTAACAGTATTGTCAACTATTCCACTCACTGTACAGTCTTGCTTGCAGTGCCTTCAAGTAATAAATCCTGAAGTTTTTTTTGTTGTTGTTTCACTCCTTCACTGCCATTTGCAGATTCAAAACTGTTGAGAACTTGTGTTTCTGCATAAGTATAGGAGTCATAAATAATAAAGTTATCCTACTAGTGCCTATCAGTCAAATGACTGAAAAAGCAAAAACCCGTTCCCTGTTAGCAATAGAAAAATACTGCAGTCCTTGAAAAACTGTGGTCATAACAGTAGTAACTATAGCTCAGAAACTTGAAGTGGCAAAAACAGGCTGAGAATTTTCACCTTCCCCAACACGCGTTTTTTTTCCCCCTTCCATATCTTCAGTTGCACTGACCCTACTACTTGTGGTGTTTCTGGGTAAAACAAATAGCTATTAATATAGGAAACATATTTTCAATTTTTCTGAAAAGCAAGACTACTTCAGCAGTCTTGTTAGAGAGCGTCCCTTCAGACCGATGTGTAACACCCACTGGAAGAACAGGACCTCCTTACGGTCTTTGCTCCCAGAAGGGAGCAATGTCATTAAGCTGCAAGCGTTACTTTTATGGAATCAGCAAGAACTTGTACCAACAACCACTGGACAGTCTCCTGCTTCTAATAATACATTAGCAAATCTCCTGGCACATTTAGAAGTCCAATTTGCTAAGAAACAACAGCTTTCTTTTCTTAGGGCACAACATCAGCTCATGAATGCAAAGAACAGAACCTCCTAACACTAACAACCATAGTGCATTTCTTCACCATGTTTCCTTGTTTGCTCACCACCCACCCCCACCCTTCTTAAGCATCACCAGCAGGCTCTACAATTTCTCACAAACCCTCAGTCAGGTTTAACAAACCATGAGCTGCTCCAGGATTTAAGATACCTGAATAGCACCTCCTCACTCTTCTGCTCCCTTTATTCCTACTTGGCCGTTTTCAAACTTCCCTCCTGGTCCCTTTTAAAAGAAGGGGCAGAGAGTATTAACCTTCCTCCTGTACTCACTTACTATTAGTCATCAACAAAGAGAAGAAAAGTTCAACACCAAACTAACAGGTCAATCATTGTATTGATTAAGACCAGGAAAGACCACGACCACCATGACCGAGCCGTATACCTCCAACACACTGAGAAGTTGCTCACAGTTGCAGCAAATGAAACTGAACAAGCCCAGCACATCAACAATTTATCAAATCACTTCCCCTGTTTGCAGTCTGCAGCCAAAAGCTAATGGACACAGGTGGGTCCGTTTTTACAGGAAAAAGGCCTGGCAAGGAGCACTGCCTTGGGAGCACTCATCCTCATCTGGCGAGGCACGCCACCACACCTCTACTCCATCGGGGTGACTACGCTGACAAAGGACCCTTTTTGATTGTTTTTCCTCCTGTAAAAGGCAAACGTAGAAGCTGGGAATCATAGTTTTGCATGAAGTTCAGAACCAGATATAAAAACACCTTAGTACCAGAACATGTTTCCCTGCAGAAATGATCTAAGGCAAATAACTTGCTGGGTTTTTAAAAGGCACTGTTTGAGGACAGCTTCCAACAAATAAGAGTATTTTACAGATCTACAATTATTGCAGTTAAAGGGGGGGGGGGGGGGGGAATTAAAAGGCATCTGTGCTTTAAGTAGAAAACAACTGAAATAAGTTTCTCCTAAAATCCTGGCAGACCAATGAACTAGGGAAAGCTTTAGCTATGATCGGGCAAGAAAAGAAAACACATTATTTGAATCCTTTCGTGCCAAAATGTCGGACAGTATACTATTTTCTGGGGAAAGGAAAGGAAAGGAAAGGAAAGGATCCCATTAAGCTTGAACATGCCAGTCACAGGAGCTGGCTTGTACCCCTTGAAGTACCAGTCAGCTGCACGAACACAATGAATTAACACTTCCTGATAAATGGCTTTAGAACCAACTTTGCACATTTTTAAGGCTTTGTTTTGTTACTCAGAGGAATGTCTGAACCGGCACAACTACGAAGTGTAAAGGATTTGATTTTGTGGATAATAACATAAAGGCGATCGTTAACACAAGTTTGCGTTCTCTGCCAGGGATGCCTATCTGAATGTTTTCAGCCTACCGGCTGGGTAATTTCAAGAAAATCAGGTGACGAGACCGCATTTAAGGAGCTTTTGTCACCAACAAGCGACAAGTTTCGTCCTTCCCCCGGCTCTGCGATGGAAGCGCCAGGAAACATTTCCCAGGAGCGGGGTTGGTTTCCTTTCGGTTTTGAGCCACCCCAGGCGACCAGATCGGAGCGGGAAAAGGCCTGACACCGCCAGAGCCCCTGGAAAGGCAGCCTCAAGGAAAAAAAAACAAGCCCGGAATTCCTAGAGGGCTTCCGAAACACCCTTAACCGCGCTCCCCACGGCGCGGACAGCCTCCCCGAGCAGCCCAGCGCAGCCCAGCCCCGCGCCCCCGGCCGCACCCCGCGGGCTTCCCCCGGCCCCTGCCCCGGCCCCTGCCCCGGCCGCCCCCGCCGGCCGAGCGCGGCCCCGCGCAGGAAGCCGCGGCCCCGCCGCCACGGCCTCGCCTCCCCGCTTCCGCCCTCCCGCCGCCGCCGCCCGTCCTCACCGAGCCCGCCGCGCTCGCCCCGCCGCTGGGGGCTCCGCGCCGAGGCGGAGGCGGAGCCGGCGGCGCCCGCAGGCCGTGGGTCAGGCGGGTGCAGGCCGCCTCTGCTGCCGCCGCTGCTGCCGGCCGGCAGGGCAGCGGCACGGCGCCGGGGACCGCCTCGGGGCGGGACCGGGACCGGGACCGGCCCCGCTGCAGGAGGAGGAGGAGAAGGAGGAGGAGACGCTGCACGGGCGGGAGTTGCTCATTTCGGCTTCTGGGCTCCTCCTGCCCGCCTCCTCGGGTCCAGCCCGAGCCGAGGAGCGGCCGGAGTGCGGGGGGAGCCTGCCTTGGAGGAGTGGGGAGCGATAGCTTAAAGGCTCTGCAGCAAATGCACTGCGTAGATTCACATAGATATATAACCGAGATAGAAGAAAATACGTGTAAGCGGTACAGTACTTGCAGGTAGCCTACACACCACAACACCGCCAGAAGTCTATGATGCCTTTGGAAGGACTAAGATTAAGTTTTAAACAGATGACAAGCTGGTACTGAATAAATCTTACCTTAAATTTTGCATGCTGAGTAACAGACAGAGAAACTAAGAGAAGGTATAAGACAAACTATGTCAGAAACTCTTACATAACCACGTAGTCGAGAGAGTGATTTTTTTATTTAGCTCTGCAGATAAGCTGACTCAGCTCTTGCACGTTCTCACCCACACAAGTGTTGGGATGTGTGTCCAAGCAGTCTAGCAGGACAGGTAGGATAAGGGATTGAGGAGCGAGACACGATGTGCCAGCTACTAAATCCTCTCTCTATGTCTCAAGATTCTCTTTGCCAGTGAGAAAATAGTCTTTATATGCATAGCCCTTATGAGTCAACAGTTACTGTGATCTTTTGCCTCCACGTGAGTCTTTGGCAACATTGCTGAGTCAAAGCTGTCCTTTTGTTTTCTCTGTCTAGTTATCTTCTGGCTCTGAACCAGTTTATTTATCCTCCCTTATCTTATCTTACGGCTTCATTCTTGCTTCATTCTTTTGCTATCTAGTTATTGGCTGAAACCATGCATAGGTTGCACTAGGATCCAGGTGAACTGCTAACATTGGGTAACAACATGTCATTCCCATTTCGTTCAAAACAACCTCAAAAATTTTCTTCCAAATGTCTACTGTCCCATTTGGAAGAGGAAATCTTCCAAATAAGAAAATTTAACCAGAAGAATAACCAGAAGTAACAGACCCACGGTAGGGGAAATGAGACCGTTGCGCCAAGACAGGACAGTAACCAAACTCCCAGCACAATACAAATGCATTTAGCATTTCTTGCTGTGAGACAAGGACTAAATTGCTGATTTAGCACATTTAGAGGACATTGTTTTAACATCTGGAAGGCAACAGGGTAAGAAATGTAGCACTACTATGCTTGAGAAAGCTACAAGATGAGGGTGCAGTTACCAATTATCTTGGATTGACTGTGGGCTGCTTATAAAAACAGTGATTCACCAGGGACTATTAGCAATTAATCTAAAGGATTTAAGGAAGTACAAGGAACGACAGATCACAGAAAACTAAAAAGCATGAAAAGGCTATTCAGAGACTGAGGTGGGACCACCAACAGAGAATCAGCATTGAAGACCCCACCATCTGAAAATCAATTGCTACAGGGGCAAACATGCTTCTCCAGGCCACCTCAGTACCTCATCCAGGTTACTTAAGACTAACGGATGCAATGCAAATGAGGAATTCAAACTTGTTTCTTGAAAACAAGCTCAATATCATACTATGTTTCTAGTTACACTTGCACAGGTACATACACACTCAAATACACGGCACAACTTCCCATCGAAGCAGAGAGATTAGGAGTCTGTTGCAGGCATCCACTGGCTTGGGTTTGTTGACAGTAGCTACTCTTCACACAGTAGTTTTCTTGTTGTCCAAGGCTTTGTGCTTTCTTTGCCACTCAGCGCTTAATCTTTTGGGGATCCTTGACCTTTGTCTTCCCCATATTCCAAGCTACCAGAACATGCCTCCCAATCTGGTTCTGTTTGTGTGACATCCCTGCCCCCTTCTTCCACTGTCAGGCATGGCTTCTCCTTAGTCAAAAGCTGAGTACTAGGCAAACAGGAACTGACTATAAGGAGCTGAGTCCAGCAGCATGACACAAATAGGAACTGGGTGTAACAAGCATGCATGCATGCCATGGTTGAACTTGGGAGAGAAAAGCACCTAGGAAAAGTATGGGAGTCAAGAACCAATAAAATCCTTCTGTTTAAAAAGCATGCAGTGGAAATTAAATGTGACCATCATGAATTAAAGTGTTGGAAGGTAGTGTCTGATGCAAGGCTGCTCTACTAGAATGCTGATAAAATTTAGCAGTTTTATCAACACTGTATTGGGCCAAAATTGTCTAAATAGTCATGTTGAAAACCCTCAATTTAAAAGCAGGAATAGTGGAATTAAGGCCAATGAGGAAAAAGTCATTAGGAGAGTGTTGTTTATTTGGGAGTAATCTGAGCAGAGGAAAGGAAGTAGGTGTGGGGAGGGTGAAAAGATGTGTTCAGGAAATGAGAAGATGGGTAATTAGGCATAACATGAAGCAAAGATGAAAGAAGGGAAGTGCCTGGCTGGGGGTGCAGGTGCTTATTGATGGTGATGTTAAAAAAACTGAGGTACCATGGGACTAAACACATCTAGTTCCTGGTTTCAATTTCTACTCCTGTGATCTCACACTTGATTTAATCTCAGTCCACAGTATTTTCTGTTCACGTGTTTCAGCTCATCTAGATGTCCAGATTCCATTACAATTGTTCTAGGTTACACTGATTTTCAACAAGACAGAGTCTGAGTAACCTTTCTAGGTCAGGTTAGTGACACAGAGTTCATTTCCTTCCAATCAAAAATGCCTATCAGTAACAGTGGTGTTCCCAGCATCTTAAAACACAAACAATATTACTGCACAATTGCACTGATGCTTGGTAGTTCTCAGAGTGGTAGAGGCAGACGCACTCATTATTTCCACGATAATTATCAATAATAGGTGGGAAATCTCTTTTCACCAAAAGAAAGAGGGTTTCTCTTGTGATGAAAGTGCTGTCAAACTGCATCCATTTTTTCTTATTACTTAGACCTACATCATGGCCCTGAGGGCAATGCCAGGCTGGACCATCCCTGCCAAGCTCCCCCAGGGCTTCCCCTCCAGCCCACAGACCAGGACCCAATTTCGGTCCCCAGTGCCATCAGCCCCTACCTCAGCAATGTCACAGCAGGGCCGGTCTCCAGCTCCCCAGAGCCCTGCCATGCCCAGCCATAGGCCATACTGAGCTAGGACAACACACAGGTCGATGGCCTGGCCTGGCCTTGGCCCATCCCCATCCCCATGTCCCTGCCCAGCCGTCTCAGAGCTTTGTCTGACCCTGTTTCCCCTCACTGGGTCTGATCCTGGATGTCCCAGCTTGGCCTCAGCCTGTCCCCACCCCCAGGGAGGTGCCAGATGCCTGGGGATGGGACAGGGGATAGGCCCTGGCTACCAGGCCATGTCCCAATGGCCACCATTTTGTGACCCCGATTGCCCTGGTCTTGGGGTTCACCCTAGCACCCTGTCCCTGTTCTGCTCTTGCTTCAAACTTCAGCCATGCCCACTGACCTACAGAAAAAGGGTTTTGATCATCTCCATCTACAACTTTAAAGACAGAAATGTCAAAAGTCATGCAACCTGTATTATTCAACGATATCCAAAGGAGTAGAGTGGATCACTGAACAATATATGAATGTAGGTGTAAAGGTTCTCAGAAATGATTGCGCTATTGGACTCCATCAGGCAAAATACAAGACAACAACAGGGGTTAGACAGCTATCACTTTATTAGTAATATACTCACACTCCAAAGAGCGTGGTAAGTTCCCTTCCACAGAGGGACAAGGGAAGCTGACTGTCAGGACAGGGTTCCAACTGGTACTCAGCTCAGGGACATCCCTGCTTTAACTTATATACTCTTTCATTTTTGACAGTAGATAATATATTATCATGCCCACGTGGTTACACATCAAACAATGCAAAGTTGCAATCAGAAGCTTGAGTCACAGTGACCTAATGTTTATCAGCAGGGGCAGGATGTTCACTTCGTGAACTGGGGCTAGGTCAGGAACACACAGCCATGTCTTGTCCTTGACTCCTTGCCAAACTTCCAAGTCCCCCCCTTCCTATGAATAATACTGATATCTATGGGATATTAAAATGGCAAAATACTCTTTGCTGTCCACACATTTCAACTGTTATGCATGTCTCCATTTTTCACTCTGGCATTTCACTGATTTGATTTGACAGAGAACCCATCCTATTTGTAGTCACAGATGGACCTTTTCCTTTATCCTGCACATTGTGTTCTTCAGTCCACAACTTCATATACAAAGCTGCGTCCCCCACCTCCACAGGGATACATATTCAGACAGACACGTTCATTTATATCATTCCACCTAATTTTCTCTTGTATCTCTGACCATTCTGATCCATCCCTGATAACCAGACTAAAATATCTCCTTCTTAAGGAGTTTCTAGTGAACTTAAGGGCATAATGAAGAGCATATTTATTCTAAAAAGAAAGTCTGGAAAGAGCTAAATTCTAGATGCCAATGAGCTAGAGCTTCTTAAAATCGCCAAGATCAGAAATAATTGGTCATTTATGTCCTTCCAAATTACTATGCACTCTCTTCTGTAATACCTCTGTAACAGTTCTGTTCTCATGTACCACTTTCGTGAAATCAGGATGACTGCGGTTTACTCATCAATTGCAACCTCTTCTCCATCTTCACATCTTGGAGGATAGTTACAGGCACTTCATAATGAAGCAAAGGCCTCCAGCTGAGTCAATGACTTGAGGAATTGCACATGTGGGGTATGTTTCCAGTTATCATGTAACATATTTTGGCATATGTTTATTTATTCCTCTGTCTTCTTTTCTCTTTCCTGTTTTCTTGATCTTCATGTTTCTGTTGGGCACTGATATTTGCTGTTACTGATTGTATCACATGCCTCAGGCTGCCAAATACTTTAAGAGGCATATCCACCATTCAGATTCCTAATTCTGTTCCTCTGATGAGTTTTTATATGTCTAATCCACAAATGGTTCATACAATGTCCCGTCTACTTATCAGTCTTTTAACATGGATCCCTATTCCAAATAAGTTTTCCATCTCCTAACTTTCACCATCTTCTGGCTCAAGGACATATCCAGAACTATGTTCCCTGGATACAATAATCTGACCTTCAAACCAACCAGCCTTGATCACTTGCAGATCTGCATGCTGGGATTACGGGCTTGGCAGCATTCCCAGAATTTTGTCCTCAGGCATGTTGCTGCACATGTAATATACCATCTTCTACTCAATGTTGAACTTCTATTACTGAACCAAATTTTTCTTGGCCTGAAATTATGCGTTCGTGCTTCAAAACTTTCTACGTTCTTCCACATAGGCTATTCTTATGCAGTGGTTGGATATTCATGTTTTGGTCACTTGTTGCTAAGGGCGTAGTATCATAACCTGAAGAGAATCAAAAAGATTTAAACCCATACCAGTAATATGCCATAATTAGATAGATATTAGGAACAAGTGTTGCATGCATATATTATTTTAACATTGATATATAAGGTGAATTGTCAGGGATACTAGAACAAGAAAGTGTGTACGATTTAGTCATTAACCCTAGAAGAGAACTGTATTGGAAAATGCCAGGACTGCTAAGACTAGACATCCAGATAACGCTATCAAGATACTATGTCTTAAATTATGTTAAACTACATCATAGAAAACATAATGTATGCTATTAAGAAATTAAGTTTTGCACAGTCTCAGGGCTGGGATTTGCCAGCACTGGCTTTGTCCAGGCTTGTTTTGTCCAGCCTGGGGCCTTGCCTGGGGTTGTTGAGCTGCAACAGCCGTCCTCTAATGATCAGATCACCTATAATAGTACCTAACTTGTTTTAACATTAGATAGTTTTGTGCAAGTGTGTCCTATGGTCACTCTAATGGATTTCTTTTATAACTGTTAGTGAAAATAGGTCATTATTTTGTGCAAAGGGAACTGTCTATTGAGATGGGGAAGATGCTAAAACTTATCTGAATTAATATTTATCTGCATATATGGTAAAATAAGCTGTTTACCGAGGAATGTGGATAAGAACGTTATGAAAAGCAGATGTAAAAGGAAGATATCTCTCAAACTGACAAGGCCAACGGATAAGGGAAGGATAAACAACTCATTGGCAGGAAACAAGGCAAAAAACTCCTACCATAAGAACTGTCCAACAGAAGGTCAAAGTCCGGGAAGGTAAAAAGTTTAACCTCCTCTTCCTCGTTGCCTTCATCCTGAAAGACCCCAGCCCGCGACCACCAGGCTACATTGCGCAGGTGCAACCGGGAGGAGCTAAGGGCGGGGAGTATGGAAATGAGTACTAGGAAGAGGTCTGCCTTTTTGGGGAAAAGAATGAATATGTATTAAAGCTCATGTAATATGTAACAATATTCATGTATAAAACTGTGAGAAACTACCAGAAAGGCGCACACTTTTCAGGGAAGCTATTCCCAGTGTGCCCGGTGCACCGCAATAAAGTATACCTACTTTGCAACCCTATGGTTGTGGAGTCACTTCTACATGTCATCTATGACCTTGGAATGTAGAGGAGTACAGGCACAGGATGACAGTTGAGGCCTTGAAAGCACAGGCACCAGATGATACCAGAGGCCCCAGGGTTATAAACAAATCCCCTGTGGTCAATTACTGGTCATTAAAGGAATGCAACCTTGGGAGCTGGTTAAATCCGGTTTTAAGGATAACAAGGAGAACAAAGAGCAAGTATCCAGCGTATTATGGAAGAAACCCCCACCATCAACACCAAATTGCTCCCATTGCAGACTAAGGGGCACCAGTGACTCACCACTGTCAATCTTAAGAGCCAGAGGGGTAGTAGAAGGGTGAAACCAACAAAAGGAAACAGGCATAGATAGTGGGAAGTTTCTGTACAACTGTTTAAACTACTAATTATTTTGTTTTTTTTTCTGTATTATTTATATGAATTGGACAATTTGTGTGACCATTGTCACTGGACTAATAATGATGCTTTGCTGCTAAGATTTTAGTTATGCAAAAAGTATATTGTTCATGCTAGCAAAGTGTTTTTTTAATTCTTATTATTACTCCACAAAAATGTTAACATATTGAAGCACAGTACTGAAGAAAAATAAAAACCTGTGAACCCAACATTGCATAAGGGACATGTAACTTGACCATGCACAGAATCTATTGAGGGTACCTGACTGGAACTGGTGATTTCAGAACTGGAACCACCTTCAGGTTGTGTGCATGTATGAGCTCAACCTGGCCAGTGTGGTTAAGAATAACAAAAAAATGTTTTTGTAAATATATAAATGGCTAGAGGAGGGCCAAGGAGAATCTCCATCCTTTACTGGACACAGGGGGGAACATGACTACTGAGGGTAAGGAAAAGGCTGAGTTTCTTAATGCCTTCTTTACATCTGTCTTTACTAGCCAGACCACTTATCATCAGTGTAGTCAGCCTCCCAACATGTAAGTCTGGGATGGGGAGCAGAATAAACCCCCCACAGTTCAGGTGGAAACAGTTAGAGACCTACTGCTCCACCTGGACTGTTACAAGTCCATGGGGCCAGATGGGATCCACCCAAGGGTGCTGAGGGAGTTGGCGGCTATGATTGTTGGGTCACTTTCATCATCTATCAGCAGTCATGGTCATCCAGAGAGGTCCTTGAAAAGCCTGAAAAGCTGCCAATTTTAATCATCTTACAGCCACTCCTTGCCATGAATCCCATTCCCACTCTGTTTCCTTCTTTCTACTGTGCTAGCAGATGTGCTATATGTATAATATTTAAAAGCATGCAGGCACAAATTGCTGGTGCAGTTCTTCCAACACCATTCATAGCAATCCCTTACAGGGGCTGGCATTTCAATCAAAGTTTTTAGTTGTTTGGTTTTTTTTTGTGTTGTTGCTTGTTTTCTATTTGATGTTCATGATCAGTCTGCATTAACTGGACTTTATGTCAAATTATTTTGAATTTGCTCTGCTCAATCAGTTCTAACACCCTCTTGGTTCCTGTTCAAGTTTCTTGCTTTGTATCTCCTGTGGCTCTAGCTATACTAAAGACTTACTTTATACCTTTGTCACCAACATCGGTCTGTGCCTTAGCATAACCTGGTGATAGCTGCCCTCACCAGTCTCCCATGTGCCCCACAAACTTTTAAAGCTTTTTGTACTGACAATTGCAGTTGTAGAAAATCTTTTGCTGACTTGTAGGATTTCTACATGTGTCATTTGTAGTGGGCAGCCTGGAAGAATATTCTAAGAGGAGCTAGTGATCTATGTATCTAACCCAGGTTTTTGCCTCTGTGTCATCAATATTACGTGGCTGTTGCTTAACCCGAACAGATGTGCAATTAATCAATGTGTATTTAATCATTTTGTAATTAATCAATGTGTGTTTAAGCCTCTGTGTAGCATATTGTTCTGTCCACTTGAAATATTGTGCAACTTTGATCACAAACCCATCACAATCAGATTATTGATCCCAGGAACTCTACGTTTATTAATGTGGTAAAGGATATTAAAGTGCCTTACCAAAGGACTCTTCAAAGCTAAGTCCACATACCAGGTCTGATTGCTGTCGAGGCTGATGAATCTATATTGTGAGCAAACTTCTGTAAGAATGCAGGTGAGCACAGAGCTGACTGGATCTACGCAGAGTGCTGTGCCATCACCAGAGGCCCATCCAATGCTGTATCATCTCAGGGTCCCCAGCAGCAGAAAGGAATAAGATTTTATAACTTGTTATCACATTTTCTGGGATATTAATAAAATAACTATTTTTCTTGAGTGTGTGTGCACTTTTTGTATTGGAATCCAAAAAGAACTGACACCTTTTGCTGCAAAACAGTTGTTACCCCTATTAAAAGAAACTACTGTTGATGTGAAAACATTGACATGAAACTAGCAAGAGTTGACCCAAAATTAGTGGCACTTCCTCACCAGAGAACACTAATCATGCATTAACTAAGTGTAAGGAAGCAAAAAAGAGTTAGTGCATATGTGGTAATGCACCAATGTAAAAGGCAATTCTTTAAGAAGAAAAAGAAAGAGAATGATTGTTTATCAAAAAACTACCTCTCCTTCCAAAAAGACAGTGCCTAGCCAATAATTCGTTTGGTTTCAGAGAAACTGATGTCAGGTATAAGCCCCGTTATAGCTTATGTTTTGCTATACTGAGACACAATAACATAACTCATTTATCAAAAATTCATTGTGCTTTATCTGTTGTTTTGCCATAGTGTTGGTTTTCTACGGTCAACTCTTTCTACCAAAACTTGCAGACTTGTCACCTGCTTCTGATACACTTGAAATTCAGTTACCTTCTGTGCAATACTGATTAAATGTACTTGGAGGTCTATAACCCCCTCTTGTATTCCCTGGTTTAGTACCTGAAGAGTGTAATTATTTTGTTGTATTTCCCATCTGACTATTCTATTTCTGAGAGTAAGCACATGCTTTTTTCATGTGAGAGGGCCCTTTTGGATGGCATAAAGCAGATGCTATTTTGCTTCTTTTTACATATTTTGCATAAAGATGTCAATCAAAACTTTTCTTATTATCAGTCAAATCTGCATTTTCTGATTTCACTTTATCACTCCAATGACTAGGCCCCTGCTCTTGAATTATCTTCATGAGAATGGATGGATACTCCACCACAAAACTTACATTCTCTTTTCTTTATTTCTAAATGTATTTTTTATCAGCAAACACCTACCCAGCAGGTGGTCTGCTCAGAGCTATGGTCTGCCCATTGATGTGTTGTAATATTGATAATAATCAAGATAACAGCCACAGTCTGTCTCTATGTCACCGACACTCAACATTCTTTTAACCCTACTGTTAGTTACAATCATAGAATCATAGAATATCCCGAGTTGGAAGGGGCCCATAGGGAACATCAAGTCCAGCTCCTGGCACCACACAGGTCTACCCAAAAATTCAGACCATATGACTAAGAGCACAGTCCAAATGCATCTTAAACTCCTGCTATTCAGTGGAATTCTTAAACTCCACTATTCAGTGGAAAAGCATTGATTAGGATGTATGTGACCAAATGTAAGAAAGAGTGTTTCTGTGTTTTTTGCAGAGGTGTTATGTTGTTTAGGAGGAAGGAATGTGGTGTTGAGATACGCTTGCAGTGATAACAAAGCTTACCAGACAACCTTGTAAAATGCAGACAACAACCAGACTCCTTAGTGCAGTTAGGTGAAAATCACAGTGTCAAGTCAAGTCAGATAAGGGAAGAAATATTACGACCTCCGAGTAAAAAAATAAATAAATAAATTCAGAGAAACTTGAAAAATAACAAGATGGCAACTGAAAGCCATGAATTATTTGTGAAGCCTCAGATAGGTTGTGAACCTGGACTACCCAGTCAATGGGAAAACAAGGGAGGGTCCCGGTCATTGAGAGATAAAGTATATAAATTGTACTACATAACTAGTAGGCACGCTCCTGCTTGTGGGACTCCCGCCATTGCAATTGTGAATAAAAATGCTACTTCACTGAGATCCTCACCTGAGCCTATGTTATCGGCTACAGCATGTTTCTCACAGTTTCACATCCTTTCTGTACTGTGGTGCCCAGAACTGCACACAATACTCAAGGTGAGGTTGCACCAGCGCAGAGCAGAATGGGACAATCCCTTCCCTCGACCGACTAGCAATGCCGTGCTTGATGCACCCCAGGATACGGTTGGCCCTCCTGGCTGCCAGGGCACGCTGCTGGCTCATATTCAGCTTGCTGTCAACCACAACCCCCAGATCCCTCTCTGCGGGGCTGCTCTCCAGCGTCTCGTCACCCAGTCTGTACGTATAGCCAGGGTTGCCCCGTCCCAGGTGCAGGACCCGGCACTTGCTTTTGTTAAACTTCATGTAGTTGGTGATCACCCAGCTCTCCAATCTGTCCAGATCTCTCTGCAAGGCCTTTCCACCCTCAGCCGAGTCTACAACTCCTCCAAGTTTAGTATCATCAGCAAATTTACTCAAAACACCTTCTAGTCCTACATCCAAATCGTTTATGAAAACATTGAAAAAAAAATGGCCCTAAAATGGAGCTGTGGGGGACCCCACTGGTGACCAGCCACCAGCCTGATGTAGCTCCGTTTACCACAACCCTTTGAGCCCTACCCATTAGTTTACCCAATTGTTAACCCAATTGTTTACCCATCGTGTGACCTTTTTATCTAGCTCTATGCTGAACAAAATGTCCACTAGGATCCTGTGGGAAAG
Source organism: Anser brachyrhynchus (assembly GCF_964034855.1). Lineage (NCBI taxonomy): Eukaryota > Metazoa > Chordata > Aves > Anseriformes > Anatidae > Anser > Anser brachyrhynchus. Next base: position 63,942,319 of record NC_137694.1, read on the forward strand.
TGTATTGAAAGCTTTACTGAAATCCAAAAAATTACATCAGCTGGTTTCCCTTGATCAACTAGATGGGTGATCTTATCATAAAAGGAAATTAAATTTGTTAAACAGGACCTACCCCTTGTGAACCCATGTTGGCTGGGAACAATGACTGCATTGTCCCCCAGGTTGTAATTGTAATTGTTTAATTAAAAAACCCTGCATCAATAGATCCAACCACTGTATAGAAAGCTTTTAGGTTTCATTTGTTTTTTTGTTTTGTTTTGTTTTAAATTTATCTAAATTAGCAGCCACTCTATGTGGTTCATACCTTTTTTCTTTTCCAATGAGTGGATCAAACCCATTTCCTTTTACAGTGAAGAGACAATGGTGAAAAGACTTCTTTTTATTCTCCCATGCTGGATTGTTTACAAACAAATATGGCAGCTGGTGAAACAAAGCTCACTACAAAACATATTAAACTTTGCGAATAAGCTGAATTTTCTTACTCACATTTTCACCCACAGAAGGATCAGGACGCATGTGCCCAAGTAGTTTGGCCGGGACAACTTCTGCATGACATGTAGGACAAGATGTGCCAGGTACTGAATCCTCCCTGCATGTCCCTCTTCACTACTGAGAACTGTCTTTGGATAGGCTTTTTATAGCCTTCTGGAATTACCTTACTGTGATCTTTTGTCTTGGCATCTTGTTTTACCCCACAAGAGTCTTAGGCAACATTGCTGAGTCAATACTGTCCTTTTGTTTTCCTTATCTAGTTATTGTCTGGCTCCAGGCCAATTCATTTGTCCTGCCTCACCTTATCTTATGGCTTCATTTTCTTGCTATCTCATTATTGAATGAAACCATGCATAGGCTGCACTGGGATCCAAGTGAACTGGTGACCGTGGGTAACAATACGTGCTATTATTTTAGTCCTTGTTCTACAGTTTCTTCTCACATGCCCATGCACATTTACACTCCCACTTCATTCAGAAGAACTTGAATATTTATATTGCAAATATCTGCGTAAGTTCCAAATAAAAGTTTGGAGTTCATTTGCAGGTAAGAATTTCAAGTTGCTTTTTTTTTTTTTCCTGTATGTTATCAAGCACTAACTTAACATACATAAGGTAAATTGCTAGTTTTATTTGTCTATTCCATTGTCAAACAAGTTCTAGCTGGACCCACTGTAGGAAAACCTTTCCCATCTCTGGTTTCTGATGTGTCTTGTCTGTTATGCTTTCTAATTATTCTGAACCTCTGTAGTAAGAATGCTTTCATTATAGGTGAATATACTGCAATAAAGCTTGCTAAGGTTTTTTGCATATTTAGGTATTTATGGACCTAACAACCTAGGTCATTTAGTGTCACAAGGGCTTACCAAATGCCCTAAAAGTAGGTCTACAGTTTTCTTGGCTTACCTCTCTGAAGAATGTGTGCCATGCAGAAAAATGCAGAAAACTTAACAGCTTACAGAACTTTTTTTGGGACAAAACACAAATGAAAACAAGCCAGTTATTCTCAGTCACAACAGTCACAGTCACCATTTGTTTAGCTCTTCTCTTGGTTGTCCATAATTTTCACACAGAGTCCCAGTCTGATAGAAATACTTCATCCCAAGCTAGGCTTGTAATGCATTGCCTGTGCAGGGCTAAATTCAGAGGTGACTTATGGATCTGCCCCTTTGCTGTGCAGAAACACTCTTTGCTATATTTAATTTTTACCTAAATATTAAACAGCGTGCTGTCTTGCACATGCCATTTTGCAGCCTACTTTATCTGCAAGTTGGTCTGCTGAAAGAAATCTGAGGCTTTCTGGGTACCTCAGCTTGGTCATTGATCTGAATAGGCTAAGCTTGGCTGAAGCAGTTGTAAAGGCTCAGACTTTGAGATCTGTGATGACTGAAATGTTGTAATTACAATTTTCCTTAGGGTTCCTGCAAATGGTTTGATTTGGTTTCTCTGTATTCCCATCAATTTGGGAATAATCTAGTACCTTGAAAATATATTTTATAACCTGTAATTTACAAGTCAATCGAATCAATTCTTCTGTGAAGTGTGGTTGGACTGCATAACATTTGAAGTGCCTCTTCTGATAATTATGTATTTTGTCAGCTACAGAAGTGCATTAACCCCTATGCTAGCCTTTTCTAGCAGAAAGTTTCAATCAAGTTGCTTAATGGTATCTACAAAGACAAGTAAATAGTTATTTCCCCTCGCTGGAGTTTGCAGGGACCCTGCTTAACTGATACAAATGTAATGGCAATGACCATGGTTCTTCAGGTATTGAAGAAGAATCATTGTTTTGGCTCATTAAGGCCTGATTAATCAAGGCCAACTGATTAATGGCACCGCAGTATTTCCAATTTTTTGTCTGAGCACAGTTATGTAGTGCTTGTTTGGAGGATTTGGAGGATTTGGGAGAGTATTGGACTAAAACCTGCCTGCAAGACAGAATGCTTTATGGCCAGTACAATTAGCTTCCTTCTTTTGCATGGGGAGTACTGTTGCTTCTGCGAAACTCCTGCACTTCTGTGGAGTTTTAAACAATCTCTTATATGCAGATATATTATGTCATATATCATGTCTATGATGAGTTCTTTTATATTGTTTGACTAGTTTTAAAGTGTTTGTCAAAGGTGAGCTTAACCACAAAACACCTACATTAGCCACATAACCTGAATGTATTATAACTGTTATAAACAATTTAGACATAGTTCTGAGTAGATGAGCAAGTGGAGATGTGTGGGGAGAATATGGCACGGTGTTCTATGTCTCTCACCATGCAAAAGAGGTCTACAGAATAGATACCTTGCTCCAGGATCACATGAATATTTGCTAGTCGTGGTCTGAAAGGGACTTTCTGGACTCAAAAGTGACTCCTCCCTCTTCCAAACATGAAGTTAAATAAAATTATTCTGACACAGGAACTAACAGTACAGGAGTTTCATATTAAATTGATGTTTGGTTAGAGTCACCTAAATGTTTTCATATAATATCAAGGAAAAAAAAAACCACATAAAATTAATGTGATCCTTTATTATTGGTTACTCAGTCAATATCTCTATAGCTATACTAGATTTACACTTGAAAACTTCCAGTATAGATTGGCTTTTTCATGTAACCCTTTTCATGGCCATATCTGAAGCAGTGAAATTTGCCTTATACCACCTGTGGCCTGCTAGAAAATAGCCTTCATGAGTACAAAACTAACTGCTATGGCTCACATAAGGCATAAGATTTGGATATCCAAGCTAAAAAGTTTCCTCTCTCAGCTGCTTGTCAACATCTGGAAACAATTGCTTCTACAGCCCTGCTGGCCAGCTGAATCTAAACTTAACACCTGTTGAATCAAAACCAACTCCAAAGTATCTCATTTTAATCATATTTTTCCCAGGAAAGCACCCTAATTTTCAAAAATCTATTCATTTCTAAGCAGCAGTATAAGTTCTGAAATCACCCTCCTCTGAACTTAATTATTATAATTATGATAATTACTTTAATTTTCTAGACATTATAGGAAGATGCCTTTCTTGTGGTATACTTTTTTTTACAGTTAGTCCTGGCCCTGCTGTGCATTTCAGCTGTGTCTCAGCTCTATCTCAGCCCCATACCAGCAGAAGCCCTGTATACACACAGTCCCCCTGCACACTGCATTTTCAATTTTAAAGTGCACCATAGGAAATTGGTTTAATAGAGAGGGGAGTATTCACACCAACAAAAATCATACGCCCAACATAAGTTAGCTAGATATTTTCAGGGGCTCCCACTGAAGCTGGAGGCGGCAAGTGCAAGGGTGGGGTTGGCACCACAGAGGTGAGGCAGTAAGGTGAGGTCTGGAGGGGTGAGACCTACCCACATCCCATCAGCTTTTTGTGAAATCACATACAGAAAGTGCAGCTGCACAGCAGAGCTGAACCAAGCAGCTTATCACTTTTGATTTTAGGCTTACTCTGATCATCTTTGGAATAGGGCGTTCATTTAGTAGCGCTGAGAACATGACTGCGCAACTGCCAGCCATTTTTCTTATAAATTGCCTAAGTGAAAAATTGTGAAAATATTTTCGTAAGTATACATTTGTACAGATCTCACTGGCTGTGTGTGCCTTTTTGCCTCTTCAGAGTATTACAGTTTTCTCACTAGGGCCAAGCCACATAATGCACAATAAAAAATGTAAATGAATCTAAATGCACTCGGTTAACTGGTGACTGACTGAAGCAGAAAGTCAGATCCACAGCTGCAGGGGATTGACAGTCCGATGTGCCCAGCCATGCCTGCGGGTGAGTAGAAGAAAAGTAAATGTCAGTCAGTCAGGCTCAGGTGCAGCTGAATCAACTGGATGCTGTCCCGTGGCAGTACAGGAGTGCCAGCACCTGCGGTGGGCATGGATGAGAATGCATCACTGTGCATGATAACGCCGTCTCCTGGGGACCAGTACCTAGAAAAAACTGCTTGCTGCTAGCTGTTGAAAGAGCTGAGCTTTTGACAGTCCTGCCCTGGGTGGCCTCTGGTATCTCCCTTTTGCTACCAGGAGAAACAGCTCTCTCTACCACTTCCCTGGCTCAGCCTGCGTTTCACAGCAATCTTTATTCTCTGCCAGTGTTGCCCCAAGCAGAGCTTTTCAGTTGAGAGCCCCTTTCTGACATAATAAATTTTCTGACATAAATGTATGGTCTACACAGAACAAGACAGGGAAAGCGAGAGACAGAGAGAAGCAGAAGAAAAGAAGGAAGGAGAGCAGGCAGGTTCAGATCTGGCACCAGAGGCCTTGACTCCAGTCACCACAAACTTATGGACAGCTATAAACTCTCCTCATTTTACTCATGAGAAAATGAAGCTCACTCTCTCACACTCTATCTTTTCCTAATGCTCAATCTTTTGTCTCGAGTGTGTAGGCACCAATTGAACTAATTTCCCCAAATCGGTCTCATTTTTGCACTTTTGGAGTGTGCAAGTGGCTATTAGTAACATGCAATAGTCATGTACATAACTGTTGATGAGCTGCTGAAAAAAGGCTCCGAGGGTTCGATGGGACACCTGTGTGTCAGAGGTAGCCTGTTTTAATGAGCTGTGTCTCCTGGAATGCTAGAGATAGTCGATAGGTATCTCCTGGTTCTGATTTCTAATGAGTGAATAGCTCTTCTTTTGGCAGTGTGTATAAGCAGCTCATTAAATGCCACCTAACACAATGCATCCTTAAATGAGCTGTCTCAAAGCACTGTGTATAACATCCTGCCCTGATAAAACAAAAACAAAATAGGAAGCAAGGTCACACAGTGTAGCCATGATTTACTTGTATCTCATGGGAACGAACTATTAAATTACCAATGTTTTCTTGAAAAATTATTATCACTGAAAATATTTGGGGAGGCACTGCTAATAATTCAGTATGGGAGTAGCAGGACATTTTTCTCATGCTGCAAAAAGCATTTAGTTGGATCAGGTGCAAAGTTAAAAACAGCCTAACAACTTAAACATAGATTAACTAGCCCACTATTCCATGCTGAACTGTTTCTCAACCTATTCATCCACATAAATACTTTATACCCTGTTAACTAATGTCCTACGTTCACAGAATACTTGTCACACATGTTAAAATATATACATATTACAGCACTCATAATCCTTTACTATCTCATTTAACTAGTAAGCAAAAGTATCATCAGGTATACCGTCGTTTTCTCTGCAAGGAATGAAGAACCTATTCCAAAGATCCATTATGTGTTCTTGTAGGAAAATAAGCACACACAGAAAGCAGATTAATAGAACTTAATTTCTCAGGGCTGAACTTTCTAAACATGAAAAAGCTGTGCTATGTTTCTAGAGTAAATCTTTGGATTTATCCAGGTTCATGCCTTTAAGTAGCAGCAGCAAGTTCAGCCATCTGTATCTGGTTTTGAAATAAAGATAGAGCCATCAGTTTCTGTCAGCTGTTTGACTATCTGGCTTTTAAATTCTGCTGTACTGCTTTGTAATGGGTTAATATCTTTAAAGAGCACTAATGGAAAATTATTATATGGCTTTGGAATACCCTGCACAATGCCTGTCATCTGCTTTTGTTCTAGGGACAGAATGATCCTCCTTGGAGATAAGTATTCTCTGTGTTTAATTGCATACCCTTTTAATCAAATATTGCTTGCGTCTAAGCTTCTTTTGATCAAAGGCAGAGTGCTCCTTTTGGAATAAATAAAGGAAAGTTGACAGGAGAAGGTAGCCTTAGGTTGTCCTTAGGTGACATGTGACCATATGTGGCTAAAATCAGTTAGGGTACTTCAGAAGAAACCACCGAGGACTACCAGGGACCTTCAAAGAAAGGAAGACGTGCAGATGAGCCTGAAAAGGAGACAAGAGGAATGGCACAACACAACTACAAAACCTATGTAGATTAGCATGCATGAATATGTATCAGACATATGTAATATGCATGATTACAATGTGTAAAATGTAATGCATAAATGTAATGAAGAAGTTGGCATTGGATGTGCTTGATTTGTGGAGAATCCACTGATCACCCAGGCCTGAAAAAAGGCAATATCTCCTGAGTGTGTGAATTGGCTTATTGCACACTGGGTAAAAAGATCCAGTTTTTCAGATAACAGCTTGGTTGGCCTTCCGGAGTTACTCTGGCCCAGGTTATCTGTTTTGGGTCGATCAGACTTTTGCCTTCTCTTAAATGCTCTGGAGTGAATATAGACTCTATATATCTCTTCTCTTGGAAAAGGAAGAGATTGAAACCCTGCTATCCTCCATGGTAAATACAAGGAAGTCTTCATCAGGAGACAGTGAAACAAGCTCTATCTCTAGAGAAAGGAGGTGGTAGTATTTTCTTTTCCTGGTTCTACCGTAAACAGCCAGGAACATTGGTCCTCAACAGCTTTTTCATCATTCCTCAAATGTTCCCTTCAGTTTGGATTACCCAGATGACCTGCTTAAGTACCTCCATCCCATGAGAAGACAGGTAAGCAAGCACATCTCCAGAAAGCAGTGTTAACCTACCCAAATGCCATTTCATAATATCAAGTAACAGTGTATCTGTCCATGCTTGTGACTGGGTTTCCCCATGCCATGTGGTTAATCTTTTTCTTTAGGATGATACCAGCCTACATCACATCACGAGTTAATCCCATCTGGGTATCTTCAAGTTTCAGGTTTCAACAATTTCATGGGCTTACCCACCTCTAGAGCCATCATTGATCAGCCTTTTCCTTGTCCTTTTTCCCCAAATTTAAGAGGAAACAATTCATACTGCTTCAGTGCACCACAGAAGTACAGCAACAGGTCACAATGTGCAAATTTCTTAAGAAAAAAAATCACACATTTTAAATCAAAATTTGTTGGATTTCAGCAGCAAAGCACATTCTTGTTTATTATTTCTGAAGGAAAATGCTACGTGACCAGGCTGGGGGATGTCTGGAAGAAGGTAAGTATAACAGCTAGGTGTGCAAGTTTTTTAGTGGGTTTAGAGTTGCTTGGCATTAACAGTTCTGTTGTGGGACTTAAATAACAAAGCATGTCCAGAGGGTGGGGAAGGAGAAGGAGCATTTGGATTTGCCTGCCATTTGTAAACTACATTAAAAAAATGTCTGGCAACCAGGTTTACAGAAGAAGCTTTTTATTCACAAAAACAATCAAACAACAAAAAAAAAAGCAACCACCATCACCCACAACACAGGAAACAGGGAGTGTCTTTTCAATGTTATCTATTCTGACATAAGCACTTTTTTTTTTTTTAATCATCCTAGGTAAACTAGTTTATTAGCACTTCCCTCAAGGCCTATGTTTCACAAAGGGCTGGCAAATCCTGCTGGTTTTCTTCTGGGAATCTCTGGTAATTTGTTGTTTGCAACCATCAACCACACCTTCCCCTGGAATCCCAGAAACTGCATGGGATGCTGAAGTGACAAGAACCATGAGCCCATAGTGAATTTGGCAAAGACTGATCCCCACCCCATCTTCAGCTGGCCAGTGTCTCTTCACCACCCCATGGCTGCCTGGGCCAGCTGAGTGTTTCTGGTAGCGGAAAAGCCCTGTGCTACACCAGGGCTAGGAGGATGACCAGAAGAGAAAGATGCACAGAAATGCATCAGAAACAAGGAAGGAATGGAAGCACAGCCTGCCGCTGTGTGTCAGGCCAGAGAGAGGTGCCAAATCCCCCCTCTGCAGATCCAGTCCAGAAGCAAGCTGCTGAAATGCACACGCTGGAGCAGGGCACACAGTGCTGACAGAAACGAGGAGATGGTGCTCAAGACACTCCATGTGAGCTTGCAGGAGGGTCTACTGAGTTATCTGCACGTGCAGGTGACCAAAACATAGAAGAGTCCTGTACATTCATGGCCCTCAGACTCCAGGTGAGATGCTGATGTTAGCGTTCACAAAGACACATAACCAAAGAGTGATTATATGAAGGTGGTTTTATTTGGTGCTGGAAGTTAGGGGCATGTCTACCCAAATCTAACTTCATTCGATTTGCTCACAATACAAACATTTATACTATTTAGAAACATACATTTGCATAATCTACTTGTGATCATCAGTTATCCTCATATTCATTGGATAAATGTATATTCCATCTTCTATAATCACAGCCCCTTTATTAATCTGATTGGTCCCTTTACTTACCTCTATTTACCTTTTTCAGTTACTTAGATACTTTACTGATTACATTGGATTTCAATGGTATTTACCTTACTTTTCAAACCATTTATTCACCTAGCAATAATATTCCAGATACCCATAATATTTATCCTAACGACTGTCTCTTGTTTACATCAAATGAGCATTCATGGTACGCGTTGTTAGTACCAATACTGGTTTCACTACTAATACACCTGCTGTTATGTTAACATTTACCAACACTGAGGCACTGGGGGAGTGCTGCAGAGAGCTTGTCAGGACAAGCCACAAGCTGGGAATGGCCTTATTCTGAATCCCACTGTTGCACTGGAAAAGGGCAGCATCTTCCTTGAGGACAAAGGAGGTCCAGCCCTGTGTAAACTTTACAAGCCCCATTAAAGCCTTGCTCTGTGGTTGGGCCTCAATACAATGGGAATAAAAAAGAGGTTATTGCAATATTGATGAGATTGTGTTTTTTTCTAGGAGTTCCTTCAGGCACTGAGCCTGCCTTGTCACTCTAACAGCGTCCATGAATGCTGTCCATGGAAACTTGTTACAGCATTTAACAAAGAAAAGCAGGGATGGAATGTGAAAACTGGTTCACAGGAGAAAGCTACAAGGACATGTGCAAGGAAATGAGCATTTTTCCTATTTTCAATTTAATGAATATTTTCATCTCAGTGTTATCTTAATTGCAGATAAGCTACACTGTCCTTTTGTCAAATAGTGTTAGCTTAAAATGCCATGTGCATACATCTAACTAAGTCTGCTACAGCATTTTCTGCTGGGATCCCCCCAGTTAAAAAGCATTGGAGACAGTGCTGTAGTGAACAATGTATCTGCCCACGCAGACATGTCCAAAATCCTTTCAAGTGTGCAGAAACTGGGAAAACAGCCAGTGGTTTGGATAGAAACAGCATGTGGAGAGAATATGTAGCTTTTCACTTTTCCTGAGCTGGTGGCATAATCTTGAAACACATGGTCTTAGACTTTTTCAGGTTAAGGAAAAGAAGAGTATAAAGACTTCGTTCTGTCAAAGTAGATGGGTAGCAATGCTCCTTTTTACTGTTCTCACAAAGTGGCTGTACAAATAGTCAGATTATCCTAGAATGGGAGGCTTAAGGAAAAGGAATAGGATGTTAAACACTTGAATAGGAACAAAAAACTTCAGTTTCTCTGTGATGGCATGCTGAATAAAGTGATTAGATGTGGCCGTTTGAGAAAAATAACTTCATATTCTGTTCTTTGCTGTCAAAAGGTGATTACAAGTAGTACCCCTGAAGTAATAGAAATTCCCTGACAAAGTAGACCAGGTTAAAACCTATCAACCTCAAGTCTTTTCTTTTGTTTGAATATCAGATTGCATTTTAAAGTAAACCATTATCAGAAAATTCACCATTATTCGGGAATTTCTCTTCAGGCACCTAACAGTCATAGCAAGGTCAAACTCTCCATCTTCCTCCCATATTAACCTCAATCAGTATGTTACATTTTAAGACTGATGGATACTTTGTATTTTCTTTCCTAAGGCCAGATTTGCCCAGCTCCCCAGTTTGCATTCCTTTTAGCTCCTTTTTAGCTTTAGCACCATCCTGTGTATCCACTTTCAAGGCCTCTGTTATCCCATGCACATACTCCCCTATACTACATCTTTGGGCAGAAGTCATAAATAGTTCATTCCACTCGGCATAAACACTCATTAAAACCATCTGCTTAAAAACTGTAGTTATAGCTCAGGATCATACAAAGCTAAGCAAAAACAAAAAAAAAATGAGCAACGGAAAACTGTTTCTTAGAAAAAAAAATGCAGTTACATCTGAAAAGCTAAGAGTGCTCTGGGAAAGCCACAACCAGTGCAGTAAAGCTTTACAAGTCCCGAGACCTGCACTGTTAACTTAAAACAAAGTGTGTTACCTGTAACTTGTGAAGGTATCACCATATTTATTGGACTAGAGATATGCATTCACACATCACAAAAGGCAATGGCTTCTGCTGATACAGAATCAGAATAACAGAAAACAGAAACAGAAACTGATCAAGTTACCACAATGAAGGAATATTTAATTAAAAGCTCTACCAAACATTACTTCCATCTGGTGCCTTGTCTTCATCCTATTCCAGTGACCAGTGTTGCTAGCTCTAATGGCTCTTCTTGATCTCTGCATCCTAAACAATCCAGAACATCAAAAGTACTACAGCTTAAGAAGCAACACTAGTTGCCAAAATTAGTTTACCATATATACGCAATTTGAGACATCTCTACAAAAACAACTGAACAAACTGGAAGCTAGTAGCAGCAACTGCATTGAATGAAGAATATTGCTAAGGACTCTCAAATACTGGAAATAAAATCAAGCATGAGAAAAGGCAACAGTCGTTCTTTTTTTCTCCTCTTACAATGGTAGGTACCTTGCACCAGAAGCGAGAATGTAACACTGCTCTGAGGGATCTCAGCACCGGGAAACACCAGTGCTTATCTTCAGAGGGGACAATTGGAGATTTTTCTACTGGCAAGCACTTGGCCAGCTTCAAGGCACTAACATCCATCTCTAGAATGCCTCTTGCCTTTGCTAGCAAGAACATGTCTCTAGCAAGAATACCCCAAACCAGGTGCTTTCCTTGCTTTTCTTTTGGAATTGACCGAAGATGTTGGGTATTTTCTTCCAGTACACTCTGAAGAGTCTAGGACTTTGTACCAGACGTACATCCTGATTTATGTACTGGCATTGTGGCCTTAGGCGGACAGAGCATGATCCTTCTAGAACAGCTGCCTGTGTTCTTCCCGAGAGGATCACACTGTACGAATGCATCCACACAGCTCCTGCAAGGCCTGTTTCCTGGCAGTGCTGTACTGTCTGCATTCGATGTGCTGGGCAGTATGCTAGTGAGGCTGATACTCTTTACAGAACATTTAAAAATGCTAATTAAATTTTCTGTTCTGAAAAATCATGTGAACTGAGAGCCTTGCCTGACTTCAAAATCTCTGTACTTAAAGCAACCAACTTGTACTAACAGATCTCTAACAGCTCTATTCAAATGCATTCAAAATATGCTTGTCTTCTTTTGGAGACCTTTACAAGTAGGTTGAGGAGATCTAAAATAGATTAAGCAACTTTGATTCAGGTTTTGTCTACATTAACAAGTCAACACAACAAGAACAGAAAAATATGGTGGTCTTGAGGCTCTTCAGTTCCTCGTTCCTTTCAGTTCAGGTGTTTCGCTTCATGCTGTACCTGATTTATTATAGTGTTGAACATCCTCATTGGAAAAGGTTCAAAACATTTGAAAAGGAAACCCCAAAAGAATCAAGCATAAATGTGTATTGATTACATTGCCACGCATAGATGTCAATAATATTTTAAAAAGTATTTTAAACACATGCACATGTATATAGAGAGGTTTTTTTTTCCATTGCTGTGTAATATATCTAGCAACCCTGAGAAATATGGGAACTTTAAATGTATAGAAGACAAAGAATGTAATACAGCTGTCTTGAACCATGCTTGAAAAAAACAGATACCACACCCCAAAAGACTCTTAGTCTACATATGAAGTAAACAAACTTATCTTGATTAATAAGTATGCATGAAGGCTCTTATCTACTTCATGGGTGGTATACAGATAAAGAGGATACCAAGTTAAAGAAAACACCAACCTCCCCATGAAAAAAATCATTCATTCTCATTGCAGAGGTGGAATTGCCTCCACACAGTCAGCATGAAACTGTGAAAAACACCACTTGGTTTTCTGTCTTCAGAAGTGGGCATGCAGAACTCTGGATACCGAACAGCATTGCTGCATATGTAAGTGCTGTTTTATTGTTGTTGGAAGGAAAATGCATTAGTGTTCTAGATTATGTTCATATTTGGGGTGACCATCCCCTTTTGATTTCAGTTTTCAACCTGCATCTATTTTCTTGGGATAGTGACTGAAATTTTTAAACAAAAAATTATATTTTGGAGGGCATGACATGTATCCCTTCATCACACCACCATCTTTGAGAAACGCTGACATTAGCTTTTATTTGTCTTAATGTTCTGTATTTACATGCACAAAATCCACGCAGACAAGCTGCACACATCCATGTTTATGATTACCCTTTAATAACAGATATTAAATCTTGAGACTATACAACATTTCACCTGTCTACCCATCACTCTTCATCCAAGGAGTTGGCTAGTAATGTTACAGTGTCCAGAGCCAGTACCACCACTGGATTTCCATCTTTTGGAGATAACTGGACCACTGTACCGTGTTTACAGGTCTAGGCTTATATCTGACTTGGATTCCTTTATTCTCAGCTTCATCCATACATTTTGAGTAGGACCCCGCTCCATCTCCACATAACTCTGATTTTGAGAAGACTGGAGCCAGCAAGTATGCTTTCAGGCCAATATTTTGGGTTGTCACCTCAATTTTTAGTTGTTCACCACTGCTATCAGTTTTTGTATTGTCTTCCAGACCCTTCTAACTAAGATGTTACCAACCATTAGTCGCATGTAGGGAACTATCAAATCCAATTAAAAGCTGCAGCAACTTTTAGTAGCCATCCTATATCTTTGTCATCACACCAACAAGCCTTAAGTAGGCCAGCAGCAGCTCCCATCCTTAAGCAAGTTGAGCTAGCACTATTCCTATAGTAACACCTGTGCCTTCTCTCCATGTTTTCCTGCCTGATTCACTACCTGAAGGACGTGAGGACGTGTGGAAGAGAGAGGGAGGGGGGAATGGAGGGGGTGAGAGCAAGATGGAGAGCATGCATCTTTGGATGCTTCTATCCAAAGCAGTTTTACAGCATCTTGGTGTCTGCTTGTCATCTCAGGAGATTATTTCATTTCCATTCAAATTCCCCACATCAAGATTGTTTTTTCTTTCTCTAAACTGCATTTTTCTGGCTAGGTTTTAATGCACTCCAGCAAATATTTTCCTCCTCTTCCTTGCAATTCCCATTTGCTCCGCAGTTGCGTAAGCCATCACCTGGCCATACTTCCTTATCTTCACTCAAGCTGGTGATGCTCCAAATTCCTCTGTCCATAAGTATCCTCTCCCTCAGTGTCTCCTTTCATTTCTTTTTCTTGCTGTGGACAGGCTGCAATGTCTCCAGGACTTGTTCTAGCTCTCTGAACAACTGCTGACAACTTTCGCACAAGGAGTGCTGCAGTGCAACATTTCATTTCTCTCCTTTAGGGCTTCAGAGGTTGCCTATGCATATCGCAGCCTGGCAGTGGAACAAGAAGCCACTAGTGCATCCCAGTCCCAGGGGTGACAGCATTCACACAACACTCCTTTCTGACCAGAGTCACACAGCAACTTACAGCCCTTCATCCTGTCTTTTCACTTAAGCAAAGTTATAACCACGTTCAGATTCTCCACCAAGTTGCTGGCAGGGAAGAACAAGATCATGCAACAGTGCTATTGCAGTAGGAAATCACCATGATTTTTTGAGTAGCTTAGGTAGACTATAACATGTAAAAGCAATAACTCAAGAACAGTACCATATACAATTATGGCTTGGCATTATTATGATATGGTTATCTCATATCTTGTAGCAAAAATGAGATAATTATGGGATACCCACGAGATAACTGTGACAACAGATAACTAAAAATTTATAGCTATGATAAAGGCAGCAGATGGCTATAACAAAAATCAGAGAAAGACTTGAAGACAAGTTGAAGACAATTACATATAGTTCACATCAGTTTCCTCATGAGGCATAACTATGCTGGCAGAATCACCTTTTCCATGGTACAGCTGAGGCTTACCAGTTTCTGCCAGTAAAGCTGTGTCACTGAAAACAACTATATAGAAGAACCCTTGTGCTGAATACTGTTAAGGGGACAAAGTATGTGAATGGCCTTTGGTCTCACCATGGTTATTCATGCTCCATTTAATAGCTTTTGTCATTCTCTTTAAGAGATGATACAGAACTGTTTCACTATACATTGTAATTTTAATTGATAAACTAATTGAACAAGGGCATTTTAGACAAGACTGCGCTTTCCTGGAGATCACTTTATATGCAAGATCTCACTCAAACTGAAGAACTTACTCCTTAACTACAGAGCAGTCAGAAAAAGGTTGCGTATAACATTCAGTTAAAAAATAGCTAAATATGTTAACCAAGTAGTCTTTTATGACACATTAAATCTGTTTCTGCCATTAAAAGGCTACGTTTGAACACCATTCTTGGATCCTGTCTTAGGACAGTAAACTAAACTACCAAATGTGTGTCTGAGATCTTGGCAGAAGGCTATTTAGGAGAGGAATTAAAAGCACATTTTATAGCAGCAGAAGTATGGACAGATAGGACATTAGCCTGGTCTACATTAGTCTATTAAAAACATATTAGCTGGCAAGCTATACAGGACCCATGCTCTTACATCCACCTTGTCCACTTCTCTGTAGTAACTGGAAAGCTATCTGACATCCATGTGAAACAGAAGACTCAAACATTGAAGTCCAGATGAATTAATAGAAAAACGCATCTACAATAATATTGGCTACTCACTGGTAATTGTTGGTGCAGCTACCCAGCAAACAGAAGGGCTGTGAAAAGCACTGATATATCATTTTAGCTTAAGACAGGAACACTGAAATGTAAACAAGTTGCTGGTATGTGAGGAACTCAGGAGCTATTGCTTAACAATAGTAGAGGAAATCTGGTGAAGCCCTAGGCCACAGTACAAGCTCCACAGATCTCAAACCTGATTTGTAGTGCTGATCAAGCAACACTGAGTAGTACTGTGTTGGGGTCTGACCCGAGGGCTGACCCTGGGCAGCCGGATGAGAGCCATACCTGTGAGATAACAGAAGACATCCTGCCCCACAACAAAGAACCACCAATCTGAAAGAATGTAATTTATGTGTCAAGAACTGATTGGACTGCAGCTGGCAAAACAGGACTGTAGGGATATAAGAACCCAGGGAAAGCCTTAAGCAGTTTCCCTCCTTGGAGGTACCCAGCTTGAGCTGATACATGGGCACCATTAAATTCTTAATGATTTAAATAAAGGTTGAATGCTGTAGCACTGTAGCATGCACAAGTTGTGTGCACAAATTATTAAAGCATATACATATATATATGTATATACATATATATATTTATATACATATATATAAAGCACATACAAGATCGTGGACAGAAAGCCTTAGATACCATCCACCATGATCCAAAGGAAATACACTGTGTTCTGGAGAGGATTAAAGATGGTGGATACCACTGGTGGGAAGTACTATTGGGATTGTCTCCCCCTGCTACAGGGGTTCAAAATCTTATGTTACATCCAGTCATTGTGTTGATCACAATGTTGGTATTAATGCCTGTTTACTGTAATTATGTATGTACGCCTGTGGAGATTATACCTAAATACCCAGAGGCAAATTGGGCTTTTTAAATACAGAAGGCAGGGATGTACATAAAAGCAAAGGAAGGACACTAAAAGGGAAACAAGCTGCTGGTGTGTGAGGAACTCGGGTAGCTGTTGCTTTGTTAGTGTTGGGGAAAAACCAAATGGATGTTTTAATGTTTCCTAGGTGATGGGTCATAAAATATAAATAAGCGTTATCAAATGTATCTACATTATCAAATTTATCTATGTATACTGGGGAATTTAGGGAGTATACCGAACGGTCAAATGAATCCTTGAAAGGGACCCCTGAGAGAGAACAGGTACAACCTGACCTTTGATAAGAACCTGAAAATGCTGAAATGAGTTGAACCAGAACCAAGGAGCAGAGAGAGCATGCATCGAGTGGGAAAGGTGAAAAGTTTAACAGAGAGGAAGACTCCTTACTTCATCTGGACGACCACCTGGACGACCACCGGAGAGCACCACACACATGCAAATGGGAGGAGAGCTAATTAGAATGGAATGCGAGGCTGATGTTGCAACCTGTAATGAATATGGATGCCTTACGTAATGTTGAAGGTATAAATAACGATTGGGATGTAACGGGATTTGAAGCCAGATTTGGGCACCCGCCCTGGCTTCCAGCGCTGAATAAAGCACCTTCATATAATCACTTGGTGGTTATGTGGTTGCTAAGCTAACAGCTTGACTTTAGTAGAGTAGATCTGGTGAGGCCTTAGGCCACAACATGAACTCTGCATAACCCAAACGCGGTATGTAATAGTGATTAACCAGTATTGAGCAACATTGTGCTAAGGTCTGAATGACACTGGTAAGAGGAAGAAAAACATGCTGACCAAGGACAGCACCAGATGAGAGACATACTCAGGAGATTACAAGACATCCTGCCCCACAACAAAGAACCACCAGTCTGAAGGAATGTAAGTTATGTGTCAAGAACTGATTGGACTGTAGCTGGCAAAACAAGGACTGTAAGGGTATAAGAACCCAGGGAAAGGCTTGAGCAGTCTCCCTCCTTGGAGGCACCCAGCTCAAGCTGATATGAGTACTGCCAAATTCTCACTGCTTTAGATAGGAGTTCATTAGGTGAATTCTGGATGCCTGGGGAGACCCATATCAACAGGGGAAACAATGCGATCTCCTAACACCATGACAATTTGGGGTATGTTTTTCAATGTCCACAAGTAATCCTTTCTATTCTTCTGAGAGAAACTGCAAGGTGGACTGTGACAAGTACCCCCTGCTCCTAACACCTGGTAACATGGATAGCATAACCAACAATAAGGCAAACATCCATAAAATGTAAAAGTAACCACCACCCCCCTTTCCAGCCCCAAGATATTGAGACAGACATTAACAGTGTGATTAAGCCTATTAGCATTACCAGGGCCCCCCTGCTGGTCTGCCAGGGGGTGGTGGCACCCATCACAGAACAGGGAAGTTAACAGCACATTAGATGGCCTATACATACACAATCAAGCAGCAGCAAGCCTTGAGTGGGACTTGAACAGCGGCTTCTGAACAGCAAAGCCTGTGATCTCGTGGTGGCCGGGCACACCTCCACTATTGTCATCTTCCCCAGAGAATTGAGTGGCTCATGTTCTTTAAGGTAAAGTGTGAGTCTAGGGTATGGTTATTGTATTGTATGCTGGTTAATGTGAATTTGACCCAAGCTGCAGAAGGTTCAAGTGCCTGAAAAGTCTAAGTAACTGAGAATTCTAGAAATTCTGTGCAAATGTAACCTATGCTAAACCCTAGGAATTATAGATAAACTATGACTGCTGGAATTTTTAGGTAATAAATTTCTAATTGTAACCATAAACCTGGTGGCCAGTCTTCATTCTGTCAAAGACCCTAAAAGAATCTGCCTGTCCTCCATACCATCAGGTGATATGAAGCTGTGGGAATAAAAATGTTTTTGCAGTGTTACATTGTTTAAAGGTAAGGAATGTGGTATTGAAATATGCTTGGAGTGATAAGAAAGCTTAGCAGATGACCTCGTAAAATGCAGACAACCAGACTCCTTAGAGCAATTAGGCGAAAATCACGGTGTCAAGTCAAGTCAGATAAGTGAAGAAACATTACCACTTCAAACAGTATAAAAGTCAAAAGAAATTTGAAAATTAACAGGCCAGCAATTGAAGGCCATATATTGTCTGTGAAGCATCCGGTAGGTTGTGAACCTGGATTACCCAGTCAATGGGGAAACAGGGGAGGGTCCCGGTCGTGGAGAAAGAAAGTATATGAACTGTACTATGTGACTAGTAGGCGCGCTCCTGCTTGTGGGACGCCCGCCATTGCAATTGCGAGTAAAATTTCTACTTCACTGAGATCCTCACCCAAGCCTATGTTATTGGCTACAGAGTGTTTCTCACAAAGCCACCTGGAAAGAAGAGAATGTTTTTCATAATTTCTCATTAAGAATAAAGAATCTTAAAACGATATTACTACTAAAATTCCATTAGTTCATGAAGAAATGTTTCACTAGTGATTTTTCATACTCTAGTATTTCCTTGATTTCACTCCTGTACTTTCCTTCATAATTCCAAACCTAAATACTTGACAATACTTATGGAATAATATGAATAAAAAATGTAAAGGGCATTACTTTCTTATCTTTAAATATTTTTTGCTTAGTCTTTCAGAGAAAAAAAACACATACAAAAAAGTAATCTACATTTCTTTTTTATTTAGAAGATGGACATTCTCAAAGAAAGATGATCGAATCATAGAATCACTCAAGTTGGAAAAGACCTCTAAGATCATCTAGTCCAACATTTAACCTTAGTACTAAAGTCCACCAATAAACCACGATAACTAAGGTCTAAAGCTATATGTTTCTTGAAGACCTCCAGGGATGGGGACTGAACCACTTCCCAGGGCAGTCTGTTCCAACGCTTTACAACCATTTCAGTAGAAAAATTTCTACTAATATCCAACCTAAACCTCCCCTGGTGCAACCTGAGGCCCTTTCCCCATATCTTATCAGCTGGTGATGCCTCCATTTGGACAAGGAATGTATGTACCTACCAGTTTAGGCTTCAAAAGGTCTGCTCTGACCAAAGTACTGAAGTTGGAAGATAAAAGAAATGTGCCTGGTAGGTGCCTCAAATTAGTTTACTGCTGTGTTATACCAGAAGCTGTATTGCATCATGGAACCAAATGATGACTGAAAAACAGATAAGGACGCTAAGACTTCAACAAATTCATATGCACATATATAGTCTACACAAATGCAAACAGCAGTAAACTGTGCATTACATTGGTACTTAATACACATTTACTGATTTCCCCCAGATTGAGCAAGATATTGGCCAAATGATCTTCTTACAGTGGGAGAAGAGGCATTTTGATGGCCATTTCTGTCACCATTAGGAAGATCCCCTTCTTAATTGTTGGTGCTCTGCCAACTTCCATGTTCAAATAATTGTATTTATATGGTTATTACATGATCAGTGCTAAATTCCTGCATTTAGCTCCTTGATGAGGTCATAGTAAGAACACTGGTCATTTGTGAAGCTTAGTAAACTATAGCAAGAGCTCCATACACACAATAAAAATAAAGGTTAGCATCAAAGCAAAAGTTTAGAAGTTCACTACAGAAGTTTAAGCAGTAAGTTTACGTGCCAGCTCAACCTTCTGAAACATTAAGCAAGATTTTAGCAGTGCTTATAATAGAAGTATGTGCTGCTTTCTTCCTCTTTCATTTATAAATGCAGAAGTAATTACTGAAAGCATAAATAGTCCTGTTACTACCACCACAGAAATCCAGTTGGTAACACTGACTAAAAAAATACTGCAAGGAAAACAGGCAAATATCAAAATTAAAAAAAAAAAAATCAAATATCAAATATCAAAAAAAAAAAAAGGTAGGAGAATGTTGTCCAAGGCCTTTCATTTACTTTTTAAAGCCTGAGGTTTAATATGTCCTCACTGATCAAAGTTTCTGCCTGCATCCATCAGGACAGCACCCTTGGCACTGGCAACCTCTCCATGGGTGCAGGCAGCACGGCTGCTCTTTGGAAGGAACAAGTGCCATATCATCACCCCAGTTGTGCTCTCAGCTCAGAAGATACCTGAATGGAACAGGTTTTGAGGGACTCCTCAATATCCCCAGGCTGAGGTTGAATTTGTATTTGTTTTATTAACATATGACACATCCACAAGCCACAGGCCAAAAGGTAACAGGGTTAGTAAAAGCTATTCTGTAAGTTTATATTCAACAGTGAGTTCTTGCTTTTGAATTATGAGAAGAACCACCCTGTATATCACATCTATCTGTATTCAATCAGGTCTACTGATACAAGAAATGTGGTATTTTCATCTACCCTTTACTTCTATTTTTTTGTATAGCAGGTGGCGTCTCTTAGTAGTGTTGATTCCTGGTGCTATGTCTTGTCAGTTATAACAGTTTACTTGGTGTAAGCAGAAGACATCAGATAACCATAGTCAACCACTTCCTGAAATTCAGCATAGAGACAGACTTTCCATTATAAAGCTAGCAAATGGTTTTGCAATGGTAACGTTCATTCTGTTCCAGCTGGTGATCTGTTCTGCTCTTATGTATATACCCATGCTTACAGCAACTGGAAAATTGCAGATTCCTGTGCTTTGCTGCACATTCTCACTCCCTTCATAAAACCTAATTCTAGATGTTAGCAAACAAGCAGCAGTACAGGACAGAGAAGTGTACAGATGCTGAGAAGTGTATAGACCTCATCTATTTTTGCATCCTGCAATGTTTCTGTAGTCAAATTAAAGTGTAAAGATCTCGGAGCTATGCATGATGCTGACCAGCAACATTAAATGGGAAGACAAAAGCAGCATACATATTCCTAGGTACTACACCTGAAAAATTGGGGATAGATTGATAAAGGAATGTCATTTTTGAAATCATATAGCTTAAAGCAGCTATTAATAAAACTAAGTGAAAAGTGATTAAGCAGGATGCTCATTGCACAACCTTTCTTTGTATCACTTAAGTGTGACCAAATAAAGTCCACCTGAGAAGGAGAAAGGCTGAGCCAAGAAGAATCCACCCCAATCTTACAGTGGACACAACATATCAGGAGATGGACTCCTGGCACTAAGTCACTTCAGCGTGCTCATACAATAAAGTTTAGACATGATCAATAAAACTAGTATTTCTTCCCCAGACTATCAGGTGTCAGTTTGATTCAAGGTGACACAAGCACTACAGAACATTACTGAAAAATTATTCCTCATTTTTTAACTCATTACTATCTGTAAAAACTGTTAAAAAGCAACTAAGAGACTAGAAAGGACCAATTAAAACACCCGGTGAACACTGCTCTGCAATTTAATGATTACAGTTCTATTGATTAATCTTGTCAAACCATTTTCAGCAAAAAGAACGATTTTATTATAATGGGTGAATAAAATGTCTCAAAATTCACCTATTACTTTTATTGGGTTAAAACAGAAGTCACCTAATTCCATTTAGGTAAGGACTAGGAAGCAAATCAGGTTCACTTTCCAAAATTATGTTAGACTTTATAAGATTCCCCCACTGCTGCAGGGTAAACTGGAGAACACAAATATACATTTTTGCCTCTGATAATTTAAGACCATGAGCAAAGTGAATATTTCCTATTATTTTTAGGTACAAAGCAGTGTAGTAGATAGCATGGGCTTGCACAGGAGAAAACTATGCAGCAGATAAAGTAATGTGAAGAAGTGTGTGAGTGGTTTCAAGTCAGAAGACCAGACATCATAGACTTTTCTAAGGGACTTTGTCTGAATATATTCTAAAGTAGAAGTGGCTTTTTTTTCTTTTTTTTTTTTTTTTAATGCTACATTTAGTTATATTTTTCTCTTGTTCACAGCTAAGAGGAAGACAATTGAAATAGATTTTTCTCATGACGGTTTCATTATTATGTAACTGTATAGTTAACATGGAGTTACTCCTGATTTAAGCTAAAATAAATCAGACTAGTTCTTACAGATGTTAAGCTTAAGCTAAGCTGAAGAAACGCTCATGGTAAATCAGAGAACAGGGGAGTGGAGATAAGTGCAGCAACTCCTGATGGACACTGTCCTCAGAGAGGCAGTGTTGAAGGACTTGTTTCTCTTTTGCATGTTCATGGAGTATTGCTGGTTTGGTCAGCCAACCGAAAACTTGGAAGTGATAGCCCTGCAGTTACTTGTAGACTTGAGGGTATTTGGTGAAAGTTTAATTAAACTTAAAATTAGCATAAATTAAAAACAGAACATTTGCAAGAATTTAAGCTTTGTCACCTTTAACAGTTCCCAAATTAAGCACAAAAGCAGAATAAAGTGATTTGTTGCAAAGACTTTGGTTGCAGGCAAGTTGTCTTGATCATTATCAGGTCCTCCTATTTTTCTTAGACTTTTTCATTCCTGTTGCTCTACAGTTCTCTTAAGAGACCTTCATTGCTCCAATTACTCTTCCTTTCATTCTCATATCTGTATAGTATGCCCTTCAAGCTTTAATTCATATGAGAGCTTTGGCACTAGGCAAACTATTCATAGAATCATTGAATATTCAAGTTGGAAGGGGCTTACAAGGAACATCAAGTACAACTCCTGGGTCCCCAAAGGACCACCCAAAAAATAATCAGATCACATGTCTGAGAGCATTGTCCAAATGCTTCTTGAACTCTGCCAGGGTCAGTGCTGCCACCACTGCCCTGGACAGCCTGTTGCAGTGCCTGACCCGCCTCTAGGTTCAGAACCATTTCCTAACACCCAGCCTGACCCTCCCCTGTCCCAGCCCCATGCCGTTCCCTCGGGTCCTGTCGCTGTCCCCAGAGAGCAGAGCTCAGCGCCTGCCCCTCCGCTCCCCTCGTGAGGGGGCTGCAGGCCGCCATGAGGCCTCCCCTCGGCCTGCTCTTCTACAGGCTGAACAATCCAAGTGACCTTGGCTACTCCTCATACATCTTGCCCTCTAGACCCTTTACCATCTTTGTTGACCTCCTTTGGACACTGACAGCTTTATATCTTTCCTATAATGAAAGGGAGATAAGAGAGTCTTAGTAGATGGGATGCTGATTAATGAATACCTAGATTGCTGTATTGAACTAGCAGATGTTGCTGCTAACTATTGTACAAACTAATTGAAGCAAGAAGTTTTGGGGCCCCTCACAAAGGGTAACTCCTAATGAAGATGGAGAACCTGTCTCAAGAACCAGCTGAAACCGCTCCTGTGGTTCGGACAAAAGCCAAGGACCCAAAGCACAAGCACCAGAGAAAAAGGTGAAAAGTTCAGATATGAGGAAGAGGAAGGAAGAGCCTTACTTCATCTCAAGAGACCACCTGAGACAACCACCAGAGAGCAGTACACAGGTGCGAATGGGAGGACCACATGTAGATTAGTTCTCGGAACTAATTATAATACAAGACGGGCATAGGTTATGCATATGTATAAGTGCATTACAAAATTCATGCATATGTAAGCTTACACTGTATATAGCTAGGGCACACATTGTTAAGAGTTAGCGTAACTCTGAGGTATTATCCCTTATGCTCCCGGTGCCGAAATAAAGGCACACCCACTTTATAACTTACTTCATTGTGAGTTGTGGAGTGTTTTTGCGTATCAGTACTGTGGTGCCCAGAACTGCACATTGTACTCGAGGTGAGGCCGCACAAGCACAGAGTACAGCAGGACAATCCCTTCCCTTGACTGGCTGGCAGTGCTGTGCCTGATGCACCCCAGGGTACTGTTGGCCCTCCTGGCCACCAAGGCGCACTGCTGGCTCATGTTCATTTTGCTGTCAACCAAAACCCCTAGATCCCTTTCTGCGGGGCTGATCTCCAGCCTCTCATCCCCCAGACTGTACGTATAGCCAGGGTTGTCCCTTCCCAGGTGTAGAATCTGGCACTTGCTCTTGTTAAACTTCATATTGCTGGTGATTGCCCAGCTCTCTAATCTGTCTAGATCTCTCTGCAAGGTCTCCCCACCCTCAAAGGAGTCAACAGCTCCACCCAATTTGGTATCATTCATGAACTTACTCAAAAACCCTTCAAGTCCTACATCCAAATTGTTAATGAAAGCAATGAAGAGGACTGGGACTAAAATGGAGCCCTGGGGAACCCCACTAGAGACAGGCTGCTAGCCTGATATCACCCCATTTACAAGAACCCTTTGGGTCTGACCCATCAGCCAGTTGTTCACCCATGTTATTATGCTTTTATCTAACTGTATTCTGGTCATTCTGTCTAGAAGGATACTGTGAGAGACAGTATTGAAAGCTTTACTGAAATCCAGAAAGAATACATCAACTGGCTTCCTTTGGTCAACTAGCTGTTTGACCTTGTCATAAAAGGAAATTATATTTGTTAAATATGGCTTTCCCTTAGTGAACCCATGTCAGCTCTGACCAGTGACCTCATTGTCCTTCAGGTGTTTTTCAATAACTCCCACAATAATCTTCTTCATAATTTTACCAGGTACTGAAATGAGACTGACAGGCCTGTAATTGCCAAGATCTTCTTTCTTGCCCTTCTTGAAAATCGGGACATTTGCCAGCTTCCAGTCAACTGGGACATCTCCAGATTTCCAAGACCATTGAAAAATAATAGAGAGGTCCTGTGATGACATCAGCCAGCTTTGAGTACTCTGGGATGAATCCCATCAGGCCCCACAGACTTATATGCATCCAGGTGGGGCAGTAAATCCCACACAAGTTTGGGGTTATCTGGAAGTTTATCATTCCTGCAGTTACAGTCCTCCAACTTAGGGCAGCTGCAGTCCCAGAGCCCATCACTGCTGTTGAAGACAGAAGTGAAAAATGCATTAAATGTCTTCTCCTTTGTTTATATCTCTGCTTGTTAGGTGACCATCTTCATCAAGTATTGGACCAATGTTTGCTCTAGTCCTCCTTTTCCCATTAACTTACTTAAAGCCTTTTTTATTGTCCTACACACTCCTGGCCAGCTTCAACTCTAATTGAGCTTTGGCTGCCCAGATACTCTCTGCAAAGGTAAGCAGTATCCTTGTAGTCCTACCACATTGCCCAACCTTGCTTCCAGCAGCCATGTACTTTCTTTTTCCACCTAATCTCTTGAAGATCCCTGTGCAGCCAAACCAGTTTTCTGTCCTTCCTGCTTAACTTCTGACATTTTGGAATTGCCTGTTCCTGTGCTTTTAGGAGGTGGTGCTTAATTGCTGACCAGCACCGATGGACCCCAATGTCTTTAAGAGCAGTTTCCCAGGGGACCTTACTAACTAGTTCCCTGAGCAGTCTGAAGTCTGCTCTCCCCAAATCCAGGGTTGAAATTTTGGTGGCAGTTTTCCTATCACCAAAGAGTTTTAATTCAACTACCTCATGGTCACTATGAGCAAGGCAGCCATCTATCACCACTTTACCCACCAGACCCTCCCTGTTTACAAACAACAGGCGTAGGAGGGCAACTTTCCTAGTCAGCTCTCTTAGTACCTGTACCAAGAAGCCATCACCAACATGCTTCAGGAGTCTCCTGGACTTGTCTCAGCTGTGTGATATTCCCAGTTTATATCTGGCAGGTTCAAGTCCACCATGAGGACAAAGGCATCTAGATCTAGAAGTACCTCAGTTTTTTTAAAGAATAGTTCATCAGTGTCATCATCATGGTTGGGTGGTCTATAGTAGACTTCCACAACAACATCTCCTTTATTTGCTTGTCCCTTGATCTTTACTCAGAGACTCTCAACCACATTGTTGCTGACTGCAAGCTCCATATAGCCCAGTGCCTCCGTTACATACAGTGCCACCCCCTGCCCCACCTGCCCTGCCTGCCCCTTCTGAAGAACTGGCCTGTAAACATCCATTGCAACACACCCAGCACAGGCCTCTTCCCACCAGGTTTCACTTACACCAATGACGTTGTAGCTCTGGTATTGGGCCAAGGCTTCTAGCTCCTCTTGTTTGTTTCTCACACTGCATGTGTTTGTAAAGAAACATTCCAGATGTGTTTCATTGAACCCAGCCCCTCATGGGGCAGACTAAACAGTCTCGCTAGCATGCAGTCCCTCAATTATTGGTGTGCAGTCCCATAGCTTATCACTGGCAGGCCTGTTTTGGTCCATTCCCCCCTTCAAATCTAGTTTAAAGCTCTATCAATCAGCCCTACCAACTCCTGGGCAAAAATCCTTTCCCCCCACTCTGAGAAAGGTGCTCCTCATCAGGAACCAGTAGGCCTGGTGTCATGTAGACCTTCCCATGATCAAGGAAACCAAGACCGCATCAGCGGCACCAGCCTTGGAGCCATGTATTGATCTGTTGGGTCTGCCTGTTCCTTTCAGTATTGATCCTTTCTACTGGAAGGATGGAGGAAAACACTACCTGTGCATCTGATCCTTCAACAAATTGCCCCAAAGCCCTGAAGTCCCTTTTGATCACTCTTGGACTTCTCCTTGCTATCTCATCACTGCCAATGTGAAAAACCAAAAACACTTAATTTTTCAATCACCTTTAACTTTTACTTGCACAGTTCCTAGCTATAACATACTGTGTCCTTTTCCCGGAAATGCTTATTTTATATATGCTCCAATTCTATTCCCTCGCTTGTGTCTTATAAGACTTGAAAACCACCCAGCTGATCTTCATAAAACAACCACTAGTACTTACATGTTGTGCCTACACTAGCAAAATTAGGAAGCTTCTGGATATGCCTAGGCCACGGTTTAGCACAGAAGACTTTAAGAGCATATGTTCCTCAGCTGGACACAAAGTCCAAGCCACCTCCTGCAGACAGGGAGAACAACATGCTGCAGAGCTGCCCTCCTGCTGTACCAGCATGCTGCGCTGCAGCCTCAGCATCCCCATCACAGCACAGAGGGAAGGAGACACATGCCAGTCAGCTCCAAACCTTCACTGGGCACTATAAATCTTCTAACGTTCAGAGAAATGCATCTTCCCATGTCACCGCTCCTCACCTCCATCCCACTTACACCCTTTTTTTCAAATCTGTTCTCCATTTACATTATGGACAATTGCATCCCTACTCTGTGGTAAAGCCTTATTCTCCCCAACGAGTTAAAAATAAACAGATTTATGAGTAGTTTTTACAGATCAACCACCCACAAAGGTTCAAATCAAGTCTAAAAATCCGCTATGCAGACCACTCCTGAGATTATAGTTGTCACCTCACATATCATTTCAGCATACACTGTCGTTTGCTCATGTGGATTAAGAGTGGAAAGTTTTAAACACAAGTGACCTGCAGCTGGGGTGACCTGGAGCCTGGAGAGCAGTGATGCAGGAAAATACATATATCATACTTTTTGTTGTTTACCCTTTGTGTGCTTGACAAGTAGGACAACTGCACATAGATAACAGGCATATGACAGACTTAGAGGTACCCTATTGGACACGCTCGAGATCCCTGTCCTGATACAGAGAAGATCAAAGCGCAACAGTAAACTGCAGCTGCAGAAGTCCTCGATAAACAGGCATAAAGAGCAGGGGAGGAGATTCTCCTGGACAGAGTTCCACGGTGCCTGTGTCCCCGCTTGTGTGCCTCTGCCCACATGTTGATTCAGGGATCCCCCAGTGGGAAAGGTAATGAAAATAAATACTCTGCATTTCACCCTTGGTTCTGTGGTTGTTCCTGCATCCTGCCTGTGCTGGCTCACACAGCTAGATACAAAACAATCAATGGGCATGTGAATGGTTGCTTATAGAAATCTAAGTCACATTACTTGTCCTATCCAAACAAAGGAATTGAGCATTTCTAGCTTTTTTTGTGAATTAATCCAATGTAGAAATTCAAGGGAAGCATAACATTTAAGTGGGGGAGTCTGAGAGATCAATCATCTGTAAAGTAACAGGAAACAGATGCACAGCTGGAAAAGGTCTACTGAAGAGGCAAAAGGGTGATGAATATTGTTTGAACCATTCATTATAAGGCAATAACACAAAACGCAGCGCATGTGCAGGAACATTAGGACAAGCACAAAACTGCAGAAAGGAGTCTAACTCCCTGACAATTAGCACTGGAAAAGTGAGTGAAAATGAAACGAGAAGAGCTACTATAGGAGCCTCAGCTCCACTTCCTCTGAAAATGCTTTATCATGGTGATATCACACACTGCCTCAGGACGGCTGATCAACTTCTGCCCCAGCAAAGCCCTCGCTTACTCTGAGCCCTGCCCAAGACCCATCTCAGTGCCCCAATTCTCTACTGTGCTGCTATCTTCTCCCAGTCTTCTCAAGGCTGGGGAGCCAAAGTGCAGGGGCTGAGCTGTTCTTGCCCCAGCTTCATACCTGAACTCTAACACTGTAAGCAGTCCAGGGTTAAGCAAATATTTGCTTGGGCCTCTATTGTCTACTAGATTCTAGTCAAGAATAGTCTAAATCCTTCTGCTTAAAGCTACTTTAATTCAGTAAGCTTGTAAAGTAAGCACAGACTGCACCCTTAGCCTAAGGGATGCTAACAGGCACACACTGCTTAGAATTCGTAATACTAAACCAGAACTTTCGGACCGCAGTCTCTCATTCACAAGGTTTAAAGTCCTGCAGAACCTTAAGTCTCAGTGACTTCATGCAAAACATTTTTTACTCAATGTGATTGCAAATTCTTGCCATCATTTTGACCCTCAAGTGAAATCTTTTAGCCAGCCCTATGCAGCAGCTTGTCAAACTTCAAGCCCATGCCTAAGAGGCTCTGGTAAAGCATCTCAGATACTCTCCAGTTAGCGCCAAACTGCCCAGACCCATCTGTCTGGACTCTGAGATTCTGCATCCAGCTATCAAAAGCTGATTCTAACATGGATCTTGACAGTCTTGTGCAGAATCAAGTTTACTAGAAAGTCTCATTTCACTGCCTTTTGTCTTCCAGAAGTTCACCACTTATCAACACCTTTGAGCCTCTTAAAGGCTTGCATATATTCATTACAAGGCTCTGCTTTGTCTTTACATGAGATGATTTCTGAAACTGCTAGAGAGAAATAAGAGGAAACATTGGTGTGTTTTTTTTTTTTCTCTATATCCACTGTAGAGACTGACTGCACAGACTCTTATTGTGATCAATTAAGAGTCTTTATTTCAGGCTGGCTATGCTCTTTTTATACACTTTCCTCCCAGATATTTTCCTTCAAAAACCCTCCAACCCCACCTTTACAGGCCTTTGGTCCCTTTGCCTTGTTATTTGTTGATCCTTGTCTCAATGCATCTCTTGGGCTTGTGGGTACCTTATCACAGCCTCCTGGTCCCGTGGCTGGTTCTGGTCATGCTCTGTTACTTTTCTTCTCCCCTGGGCCTTGTAGCAGTCTTTGCTCTTATCTCCTCTTGTTATTTATCTATGCCTCAGGCTCCATGGTGACTCTCATCCTCCACATCTCTCTTGTCTTCCAGAACTACCTTCTTTGACTCATGTGGTCACAAGTCCTTTATCTATGTACATTGCTAATTAAACCCACTTTGTCTATATGATTATAGATCCTGCAATCCACTACAGAAGCCACTATAGCCCAGCATTGCTTGTGGCATCCTGCACAAATACAACCTTAGTTCCAGCTCCAAAAGGGGAACTATAGAGGCTATATTATCACTACCTGTCTGTTATTCACGATGTGCCCCCACCATCATTCAGACTGGTGAGATTAGCAGGTTAATATTCTACAGTCACCCTTTGAAGGAACGAAAGCAGGACACCAGGTCCAGTTTCAGAATGAAACGCATCAATTGCAGTTTGTAGTGACAGCAGAGTCTACTGAGACATGACCTACACTGGCTAGCAATGTGAGATACTGTGGCCTCAGGAAAAAATATACTTGTTAGCATGGAAAAAGGATCTTATTCATACAGGTTAATGAGCCAGACAGCAGGAACAGTTCATAACTGTCAGACAAAGAAACATTCCAGTGTCAGAGATAAAGCACATGCAATACCCCTAAACTATCTGTAAATGGAATAAGGGTAAGCCAATTTAACAGAGCTCACTCGACAGCAGAAACTCAAGAGCTAATTGCTTAATTACAGTATACGTGGTTGTCTTATTCTTTATTTATGGAAGTGTTCAGGAACTGAGATGATTTAGTTATTTATCAAATACATTGCCTAATTGCTATAAGTTATTAATGCAGGAAATAAATAATAAACTCACCCTAACAGTTACAGCAGGGAAAGGTGCTTATATATTTATAAAGTTATTTCACTCATTCTCTTATATTCTAAGCATCAAAGGTGGGTGCATCAGAGCAGACTGACCAGAGCCACCTGAAGGTCACACAGAGGATGCAGAACAGCTACAAAGTCTTCTCCACATCTCTTGATTGGCTATGACAGAAGTTTTGGTTGTTTTTTGGACAGGTCCTGGAAAAGTTTATTATTAATTATTATTATTATTGTTATTATTATTTTATTAATTATATATTAATTCTAGTGTGAACCTTGCTCCTTTCAGCACCCTTAAGTCCTCAGACTTGTTACTACTCATTTTTGTTTTCCTGCTTCAGGTATTTCTAGGGCTATAATCTGTCTTCCTGCTGCTCTGAAGAGAAGAGAAAAAGCATATGCAGCGTGCTAGAATCTCATTACCCACCTCCTGTTGTAAGGAGCATGCCACATAGCAGAAAAATGCTGCTCCCTAAGGGAAAGGCACCCAGACAGTAAGTAAGGAGCAGACCAGCAATACCTGAGCAAGTTAAGTAGATAAAACCTGGAGACTGCAATTAAATCCAACCAAGGATTCAAAGCATAAGACAGTATCATAGCAGTGCTGCAGGTCCAGGGTTGAGCTAGTTCATAGGTTGAATGGAGGACCAAGGTGCTCTGTAGACAAGTATTAGCATAGCTATAGCCAAGATGAAAACCCACACTCTACCACCACAGTTTTAACAGAGAAGGAATGCCCAGGACTCAGCTTAAATAGAGTTCCTAAACCTCCTGTTGTGGTCTTGTCCATTAGGGCTTATTAGTGTCCTCAGGGCCCTAACACTGCAGGTCTTCTGCTGATAACTCAGCTGCGCTGTAGCCATGTTGGAGTGCAGGTCTCTGGACGTGATGAAAAAAAAAAAAAGTATATTCCTTGGTGCTTTCCACTTTTATTGCTGTTAGTCATCTCCCTGGTTAGGGATCAACACTAGGTATTCTTTTAATCATTCATCTATTGTTTTTCCCTCTGCTTTCACCTGCAAACATTACTATTCATAATTCACTCATGTTAATCATCTTAATACTGCTTTTACAAAACCTTACATTAGTGAGGCTAAGATATAAACCTATATATATGTTTTGCTTCTCCAAGTAAACATAAAATAGAATCTCTACCAACATCCATGTGCCCTGTCATTGTCTCAGTGGTAAGTATCTATTACTCTAGTGGACTAGTGCTATGTCTATAATCATCTATATTGCAATAAAGCAGGTACTTTTAGAAAGGACTTGGCATTTTTAGATTGCCTTCTTTCACTCTTTGTAGCCTGTGACATTTCATGGAAGTAACAAGGTACTGTAATCAGCATTTTTCTCTATCTTTCTGTCTTTCCTTCTTTCTGTCTTTCCTTCTTTCATGGGAAAAGGCCTTACTGTCCTTCTCTCTCTTTAAAATCACTTCCTAGCTGAGTGACACCTTTATCAAAGCTCAGGTCATTAGTGTAGATGCCATGTAATCAGGAAAGCTGGTAGAGCAAAGAATATATTAGCAGTTCATTATAGCAATTGTAGATTCATAGAAAGTAATTAGGTATAAAGTGACCTGTTTGTATTTCATCTTGCGAAAGTAAAACTGAGCTGCCTATTCCAGCAAGATCTTCAAGCACTGTGTTACAGCAACGCTTCTAAGGGCAGTGAGGACTGTGCCTGACTGACTCATCAGGCCATCACAACCATAAGATTTCCATTAACAAGACCTATGTTGAAATCTACATGGGAAGCATTTTTATTGTTATTTTCAAAATAAAATTACGCAGTGAGACCACTCTGCTTAACCTCAAAACACGTAATTGAACATGTTAAACTGACCACACCGCTCTGAAGAACTCAGGGTTGTTTTATATGGGGCAATCAAAGAAAGATCTGAACTTCTGTGGGAACGCAGAAGTTCCTTAATACGTGCTATGGGTTAGAAGACACTGCGTAGGAAAGTTACTGTAATATGTAGATAGTGAACAGTCACAAAGTCTGTAGAATAAAAAAAATTGAAGCTATTCTGAAGGTCTCGGGCAGAGCATGATAGATGAGTAAAATGTAATCTGCAGCGTAGCAGAAGTCTACCAGTTGTAAATAAATAATCAGTTGAAAATTACTTTAGGATGTCTCAATGCACCTACATTCCCACAAGTCTGTTTGGCCAGATGTGTTTATTTGTGTATCTTATTCTGAACCAGGAAAAGATTTCATCATTTACAATGATGGCAAATTCAAGGCATCCTGTATGTGTGGTGTATTCACTATGCCTGAAAACTACAGTCTCCCACACAGAGATGTCTGTATGGGTCTGTCATGATGTCTGTCACTCCCAAGCTCTGCAGCTGCACTGGTGTAGCTACAACTCACCTCTGAACAACCCTCTCTTACTTAACAGACCAGTGCTCATGGATACATGCACAACAACATAAGCACATAATCTGTGTGGTAAATCCTTCCATCATGTAAAACAGCTATGGTTAGCTGTGGGAGGTTGTCAAACTTTTGTTTAACATGTTAAAATTACAACTCTGAAAGATACTGCTCAACTGTGACTACCTCTAAACCTTTCTAAACTCAAACAGGCATTATTTATGGTTAAGGCAGTCTCCCCTCTTTTCTTCTTCTTAGGTCTTTGGAAATTTGTGAAGTAGACAAGAGAGATAATGTAATAGCTTTGTACAGCACTATTAATTCTGAGAAAGGTAAAACAAAAGGTGTTTTTGATTGTCTACTAAGGCACACAGTAAGCATAGTGCAAAAGGTATATATATATTCTCTTAATGAACCATTGTTTTATAGATTAAGTTTTTAATGAACCTTGGACAGGAATAAATTCACAACCTATTCACTGACCCCAGAACAAGAATATATGCTATGCATGAATAGTATGTGCCACATCTAGAAAACATCATTTATGTTATCAGAAAAGTGTATCGTGAAGGATGTCGAAGAAAAAAAGGAGCTAGCCGTTGGAAATCAGCCAACCACTGTACAAAAGTTGCATAACTTTTCAACATGAATAATTGTATAAAAACCTACTGAAACAGAATGATCTTTCGATTGTGTGCAGGGCTACAACAAAATTAGCTGTATGTGGGTGCCATTGTTTTGGAACCAGTTATGCAGCATGAATCACTCTGGCATTCATTAATGCTTCATTTGCAAGTAACGCTTTACTGTAATTAAAGAAAACAAACCACAAAAGTTTGTGTAGGATCTAGTATCCTGCTCTTGAAGCCCTGCTGCAATGTGAATACAACACTGGGTTATGATACATTGGGATTGTTGTCTAGCTCCACAATGGATCAAAATGTTCTCTTACAGCACCAGTTCTGATCTCTTCTGTTTTGCCTTAAAAAAGTCCTTCAGAATCATGACCTGTCTTCTTAAACGAAATGCAGCTGTTATTTTGGAAACCAGGTTTTAATCAAATAAGGTTGATCCCACACACACCTCTGACAGGAGGAGGGAAGCTTGGTAACTGTTGATAATCGTAAAAAAAAAACAAAAAAAAACAAAAAAAACTACTGAGGTTCTCATTGTCACAGGGAAGAAAGGAAAACCAAACAACGTGACTGCCAAGTTCAATTTATTCAGCAGACCAAGCAGTGGGTAGGTTGTGCTGAGGAAAGCTTCTCATTCACACACATGCACAAAGAGAAACACATCCCCATTTACCTGCCCCATCCACCACTTTGACCAGATGGTGCAGTCAAGCTCTGGGGACCTGACACTCGTTCTGTCCAACCTGGCTCAGTGTCAGGCTCTTGGGCAGCAGCTTTGTCTGGCGTGTACCCAGACATTACCTTGCACCCTCTGCCTCCTAACAGTGTTAGACATCCCGCTAAGGATCTCTACTGCTAAGAGTTTTTGTACCCTGATGTCAGCACAGGCTGCCAGCCAGTATATTGTGATATACTTTTCCAGCAGTTTCAGGCATCGCTCTGTAAGAGGAGATTTAAAGGCAGCAGGAGGAGGTCACAGACTCATGGTATGGGAAGTCCTCACTCCAACATCTCCTGATGTGGTTCCCACTATACACTCATACATTTTGTTCCTGTTAACGTTCTCCTGTCAGTTGTCAACCCAGGGCCACTCAGTTCTTGTTGCACAGTCTTGTTTGTCATGACTTACCACTCTCAGCCCATCTTTGCATTGTGCTCAACTCTTGGTCAAGATTAGGCTATAGTACTCCTTTTACTAACTTAAAAACTCCAGGCCTTCCCACTCTCATGGTGTCAGCTGGCATGATGGGCTAGGTGAGATCCTTACACAGATTTAGTTCAAAATAAAAACTGGAATTCCTGAAATGGATCGCTAGGCATGGTCTTGCTCTTTAACAGACCGGTTTTAAAAAATATCTAAGCATATATGTTCCAGCATGAATTCTGGAAACTTGCTGCTTACCACCTTAACTCTGTCATGTCACTGAGCAATAACAAGATTTAAGACCATTGCTAAAAAAAATTTAAGTCACAACATCTTCCTTGGAAAGTACAGCTAGAAGTGGCAGTCAATAGTTGGTGAAGCAGTTTCTGGGCTCTTACTTCTAGATGTTCTGGGATCTTCTTCTGGAATCATTGCCAAAGGACCTCTGGGAACACTTTTAGGAAGTGTTTTAGATGCTTGAGGGTGCCTGCTGCTGTTGGGAACAGATAGGTATAGGAGGCCTTGGTTTCTATCAAGATGTAGCAAGGCTAAAGAGCTCTGTCAGCTGTCTTTGATCAAAGGGCCCTTGGAGTTTTTGTTCCAGCTGATGATGATCAGGGAGGGTCTGGCACCCTTTCAGCCACTGCTTGGGAGAGGTCTATATATAAGAGCTGGGCCTAAAAGGGAGGTTATAGAGTACAGTGAGCTGGTAGAAAGGTTGATGTAGGAGATCCGATGGCCTTTTCTAATAATAGTGTATACTTCATTAATGGTGGGGGTGTACTGTAGGGCACTGATCTTAGCAGACATTGGAAAAACTTCTACTGTGATGTTAGAGGCCTCAATTCAGATGGAGCTTCAGAAGGAGGATATTGTTTGAGGGCAGTGATACATGTCTCCTCTTAATGGACAGGAAATCCTTTTAGCTGAAGGAGGCATGCATTTGTTAAGGAGTTATATTATCCTGCAAAAGAACTGCAGCATGGGGTCTAGATTCCATCTCATAATCAGAGATGGAAGAGATTGGTTGGATTCTGTGATACTATAGCTTCAAGAGTTTCTGGAGGTACATGCTAAAAGAAGAGCATGTTGAATTTGCATATTTGGATTGGAAGGGGTGGGTTTCCAGGATGGCAAAGGTTAGAAGCTGGTGACTTCTGGCACTAAGAGGAAAGTTTATGTTCTGACTGAAGTCTTACAACTACAGAATAGCTTCAGCGTCTTGCAGAACAGAGGCTGGGTGCTCTGTCAAATGAAACACTGGAGCTGGTTATGATGGAGCCACACAAGAGCAGCAGAACAAAACATCAGAAGTTAGTGGAGGGTGACTCCTCTGCTGTAGGGAACAGGCCTGTCTGCTGGCCTGTTGCCTTTATTGTTTGCAAAGGACGTGGACTTCAGACATTATGGAGAGCTTGCAAGTTTTCAAGGCTCTCAGATTATTGTACCTATGCTGATTTTTTTTTTATTTTTTTTAATGGGGCATCAATGATATTGCCAGAGGAAACCCGGAAAGTATCAAGTGTCACGCATATGGTTCAAAGCTGATGGTTAAGGACATAAGGTCCCATGTGATGTTTATTCAGTTCTGTTAGTCAATAACAGGGTTTTGGTTTGTATGTTTGTGGCATGGTCTCTGAGGACTAAATACTGCTTGACAGAGATAGGATCAACTGTGCCAAGTCTAAGCTGGTGGGGAAGAAGCCAACAGGATGGCCAACCTCATAAGAGCTTTTAACTAAGAATGATAGGGGAAAAAATGACAATCAAGTGAGAAATTCTTGATCAGATTAGCAAGCAAATGGTGGTGTTAGATGTGAACAAAGGGGATCTAATCAATAAAACAGGGCTCAAGTGGTGTGAGCCCAAATACATGCATATAATGCTGTCCTGTTGACCATTGTTTGTAGGGGAAGGCATTAACCTCTTTTTAGGAAATCAGTATGATTGGGTGCCTCTCTGAAGCATCTGTACATTTAATGCATGCATCATGGGGAACAAACAGAAGCAATGAGAGTCCTGTGCCCCACTGTAGAGCTACAGTATCACCCCAGTAATGGAGACAAGGTGGGATATTTCATCAAACTGGAGTATTACAGTGAATGGATATAGGCTTTTTAAGGACAGGTTAGGAAGGGCAAGTTCTCTCATGTGAGAGGGTAGTGGGGACTACATGGAATTCTGACTAGGGGCAGACAGTTTGATAAGAGCTTATGGCTCAGGATTAGTGGGTAGACCAACAATGATAATGGTGTGGTGCATGTCTGCTACAGCTTGTGTTATTAGGATGGAGTTCTAGATGAGTCTTTCAGGCACCTAGAAGCCCCATGTTTGCATGCCCTAGTCTCAATAGAAGTCTTCAGCTATCCCAATGTCCCCTGCAAGGTCAATGTTGCAGGGCACAAGCAATCCAGGAGACTTCCGTAGTGCCCTGACAAGTTTTTGTCACATAAGACTGAGGAATTGATCCCTACAACCAATGTAGAACTGGGAGGCATAGGTCAGGGCAGCCTTGTCAGCAGTTGTAATGAGATGGAGTTCAGGATCATGAAAGGAGGGAATGAGGCCAAAAGCAGGGTCATAGCTTTGGACTTCAAGAGGTCAGTCTTTGTCCTGTTCATGTGTCTACTTGGATGAATCTCATGTGATATTCTGAAGAGAAGATACAGGAAAGCTGGTTAACTTTTTCTTTTTCTTTTTTTTTTTTTTCCAAGGACAACCTCCTCCATGATACTGTCCATCTCAGCACACAGGGAATTTTACAAATGTGGCAGAGGGGTTTGTATGGATGACCTAGGAGCTGCTGGCTAAACTCAAACATGAAAGGAAGCATACAAGAGGTGGAAGCATGAACAAGTAGCCCAGAAATCACAGAGCTGCTGTTGAGTGTGAAGGGTTGGGTTAGGAAAGCTCAGTTGAATCTGGTGAAGGATGTGGAGGGCAATGAGAAGGGCTTCTACAAGTACATCAGCAATAAAAGGAAAGGTAAAGAATGTGGGCTTAAGCCTAAATGGGGCTGGGAACCTGATGGAAAAAGTATTCACTGAGTTAACATAGAAGGCATTATGAAGAGTGACTTCAAGCAAAATCTAGGTGGAGTTTAACTGTAGGTTTTGCCTGTATACACTCATATTTTAGCATGAATGACTGCTAAATAACCTGAGCACATGCTGTGATGACAGTGTGTGCTGTTTCTTAACATAACCTGTATGCACTGTTTGTAAGAGCTTGATCCCATGGGAATGTGTAAAAGCGTAACACTCTTGGCAAACTTCAGCGTACAAACTTCAGTGTACTGTCTAGAACACTGAGTATTGTATAAGTAAAAGACTGATAACTCTCTTTATCCAGAAGAATACTACTAAGATGTGAAGAGCAGTGAAGTCATTGAACCTTATCACAAAGTGCAGTTCTGCACAGAATGCTATGGGTCTATCAGAGAGGATCATCTAATGCTCTATATTTGCATGGTTTCCAGCAGTAAAAGGGATATGTAAGAGCTCTTGAGAACTCTTAACGGACTTTTTCTCTTAAACATCCTGTGCTTTTTCCCAAGTTTCAAATGAACCAGCTCCTCACACTGCAAGACAGACATGAAGGCTGAGGTCCTCAGTGCTTTTTTCACCTTGGTCTTTACTGGTAAGACCTGCATTCAGGATTCCCAGGTCCCTGACACGAGGGGGAATGTTGGGATAATTAGATGGTGAGGTACACTAGAAACAGCCAACTGTCAGGTTATAAGGGTTGTAATCAGCAGCACAAATAAAAGATGCAGGCCAGTCCCTTGTGGTTAATACCAGGGTCATACCATTTAAATCTTCAACAGTGACTGGCAATGTGTCAGAGTGCATACTCACTTTCTTCCAGATGATCCACAGCTGGGAACAGTGGTTAACTTCTCTGTGAGTAGAGACAGCTGACAGTCTGGAGGAACGGGCAAAGTGGAGCCTCACAAAGTTCAGCAAAGGGAAGTGCTGCCTGCTGCACCTGAGAAGTTAAAAAAAACATGCACTGGTACAGGCTGGGGCCCAACTTAATAATAGCATCTATGCAGAGTTTGTTCTTGAGCACTTCTTGAATCTTGTTACAGCCTGCTGGGAAATTGTGCTGGTAAAATACCATGTTCAGTCTGATGTGACTGAAGTTCTTTCTGCAGCTGCCTGTGGTTGAATCTGCTTAAGATCAGCATGTGTAACTGCTGAGGTACCCTGGTGCCAGTTTCAGTTTGACGTACAGCACTGCTCAGTGAAATTTGGTAGACCATGAACTGCTTTAGAAGCAGCTCCTGAGGATGTTAGCCTCATTGAAGCAAACAGTGACTTGAATCTCTTGAAAAATACCAAGAAAAATAGCTGTTTGTAAACTGAGGGTATTTGCTCACTATGTATCACAGGCACGCAATTTGTTGTAACAGTGAGAGCACTGGGTTGGGAACAAGTAGCTAGTGGCAGGGGTGCTTTTAATCTGATTTAAACTAGCATTGTCAGAGATGGTGCCTGAAAGCTCTTGCTGCCCATGAGTCTGCTGGACTTCTTAGCCTTGCTCCTTGAGCGGCAGCCTACGCTGTATTTCTTGTGTAAAAGGTATGACATGGGAGGCCCGCTGGTACCTGCCAGCAGCCTGGGAGATTCTGCCTTCCCAAGGCTGAAATAAATTCTTTTTTTTAAAAAATGCACATTTTGCTTTTGGCTTCAGCCATGTTGTGCCTTGCTAGCCCTCCAAGCTGCCAGGCACAGGAGGAGGCGCAGCTCTCTCCTGTGCTCCCTGACACACCAACACCCCTTCACAGCAGCTAAAGCTGACTGACTCCTGTGGCCTCTGGAGCCAGGGCCCCTCTGCTCCTTGGAGGTATCTCATGCTGTTATGGGGGAAGCCAAGAACAGCCCCTTTGAGCTTGCTCTGATGGTTTCATGTGCTTCCTGTCTATGCAGGCAGAAATGTAAGAAGGCAGGGGAAAAAAACCTGTGAGACGTGGGGTTAGAAATTAGAGGGCAATTGATTATGAATGGATACATAGACAGCACTCATTGCTTAATATGCACTACGTTTGTGATGTACTGTGCTTGTGCTGCGCTTGCAAAAGACAGGATGTATGTGTGAAGACAGCATGAAAGAATGCCACACTTGCAAGGCCTCAAGATAACAGGAGCCCCTGGGACCCCGAGAACCAGATCAAACCAACCTTATGGTTTGGACTGTGACCAAGGGCTCAGAGAGCATGCGCAAGGAGATGAGGTGAAAAATTCAACTCTGATGAAGATGTCTTACTTCATCCCGACGACCACCAGAGAGTACTACGCAAGTGCAGAAGGACTGATAAGATAATTAGCATATGAAGTGGGGTTAGGCAGAGCCAGGAAATGAATATGCATAGATGTGCTGCGAAACTTAATGCATATGTAATATTTTAGGGGATAAATGAGAACGCGATTGAGCAAATTGTTGCATATGCCTTGGGGGCTATCCCGCATGTGCCCAGCACTGAAATAAACCACATACCTACTTTATAACTCATTTGCTTTGAGTTGTAGAGTTCTTCCGCGAATCACCTGCAGCTACAAAGATTCTGCAGGTCAATGGGGATTAGGAACGCTGTTGCTGTGTTTCAGTGGTATGACTTCACCGAGAGTAAAATAGAGGGAAATGTGTTTTTGTAAAGAACGCGGTTACAACAGCCGTGGCACCTTGCCTGAAGCCTTCTAACCTACCCAAGGTCCCCCATACTTCATGTAGGCTTGGGAAAATACTCTATGCTAAATATTAAAGTCCCGGTATTTGGGGGTTTTCACAGTCTCTCAGCCTACTCCGTGAAGCATGACCCCCTGAGGCGAAGCCGCGCGGGCCTGCAGCGGGACTACATCTCCCATCATGCCCGCCAACCCGAGGCAGCCGCCGCCATTTCGGCACCGTCCCCCGGAGCCGCTGGGCCTGAGCGACTCCCCGTGCCCCGCCGCCGCCATGAGCCGCCTCAGCGGCGGTTGGGACGGTGCCGGCGGGGAAGTCCAGCTCCTCCTGGACCTGTGAGTGCCGCCGGCCCTTCTCCCCGGGGGAGGCCGGCGGGTTGAGGGCCGGCCGGGCGGCTCTGGCCGCTGCCCTCCCTTGGGGAATGGCAGCGCTCCCGGGGCGGGCGTGGGGAAAAGGGGTGGCCGGGGTGACAGGGCTCTTGGCAAGCCTTTGGCAGGGGCGAGAGCCTCTGGCGGCTGAGAGGTGGGCAGGGAGGGTGACAGGGCTTGGCAGACGACTGGCAGGAGGTGAGGAATAGGTGACAGGGTGTGGCAGGTGGGTAGCAGGATGGTCCTCGACAAGTCTGCGTGCGGAGAGGTCCCCTGAGGACCCCTGCTTTCTGCTGGCTCTGGTGAAACCCCTGGGTGGTGGTTTGCTTTGAGGTTTTTGTGCTGTCAGGTTCCTTTGTGTTTAGGAGGGAGATGGGGAAAGGATAGGGCTAAAATACTTGGCTTGACAGATGAAGCAAATAGACAGTAAATGATAGTTAGACTTATTCTTCTTTAAGGGCACTGGAGATAAGATTTTCATTGCCCTGGTATAGCCAGTAAATGTTTTATGCCTTCATATAAGGTGCAATAACAGTGAAAACATAATTTAAATGGTTCATCCTTTACGTTTCAAATCAGTAATGCACTCTGAAAACGTCTGCCAGTTTTTTGATAAGGATGCAATTACTATGCTTTTTACTCAAACTAAATTTCAAACTCAGTGGCAAGAGACAGTTAAAAGTAACTAGAAGGTTTGACATAACTTGATATCCATATATCTGCATTGTTTATGGAGTATTTTCTGCAAATCTGAAGTAAGTAGTCTAAAATTGCAGCTCCCTATTCAAATGCAGCAGGGTTAGTCCCTTAGTATCCACAAAGGACACAAAAATTAAGTTTGTATTTTGTTTTTAGATGCAATTATTTCTATGTACTACAATATATGGTGACAATTTGCTTCTATCTGGATGAATGTAGCTTGCCAGAAATAGTTCATTTACTCTGTGGCTAAAATGTACGTGTTGTATGATAAATGTGTGTTTAGCACATACATACCAGATGTGCACTTTGTGACAAAGGACGGCTTGCCCATTCTTCCGTGCAACTCAGTAGACAGCCATCACAAGAGAAGGGCTGTTCACATGGTAGGTACACACATAGCCCAGTAAAAAGGCTCAGAAAGGCTATTTGACTCACCCTAGCCAAAAGTAGGGTTCTGTTCTGTACCAAGGAGGTGCCGGTTCTTTTGAGATCTCAGTAGGTGTGGACACTCAAGGCTGGTTAACTGGTTTATTGTGTAAAGGAGTAGAAGACATGATAGTAATCCTACAAGCCGTGTGGTGCTGGGAACACTGGCTGTCGCAGTGTCAGACAAGCCCCTTCGCATTGATCAGCATGCTGCACAGACCGCATCAGAGGTGAGGTTCACAGTTGCTGTGGTCTTTAGAGCTTTGACAAGATTTTCTAAGAAGCAAACAGCTATTCATCTTACCTGCTGCCAAGTAAAGGAATGTTGCATTGAGATGAGACAAGACAAGAGATGTAGATGGTATAACCTGTATGTATTGAGTTGGAGCCATGTACACGCTTCTCCGTTGCAGTTGGTCAGCCAAGTTCATCTAGCACTTGTCAAGATTCAGCGAAAGCATTATGCTTGTACACATCTCCATAGGAATGAGCTAAAGGCAGTCCAGGTCTGTGCTCAAGTTATGCAGTAATCACACATACTGACATGTGGATGTCTAAACCCTAGGCATGTGGTGAGACTGATTGGATTCTGCTTGAAATCGCTGTCTCCTCGTTACTGTGTCTTCTGCAGGTACCCACTACAGGCATCCTTATTAAACTTTAGTCTAATTTGGTTTAACTCTAGACTGCTGCTGCCCTCACCCACTTGTTCTGGCAGCGTTACTGTATGACCTCAGTTTTAGTCAGGTGAATTTTCATTCAGATCAGTTGCTGAACAGCTTGCCGTGCAACTGTGAGTTTTAGAGTCAGCATGAGGAAGGTGCAGTTAAAAGTTGGACAGACAAGGGGGCTGGGGTTAGACTTTTCAGCCACTGTTTGGACTTAACATTCTGTTTGAGTGATGTGTAATAACAGCTCATCTGCTGATAAAAATCAGTTATCTTGCTTTTTTCAAAGCTTGAACAGCCACACTTTTCTTGTTCCTTATTATTTGTGTAATATATTACATTACATGCTTATGTTCTCATGATTAGCTTTGTATCTTAGACCTAGTAATTTCTCTTTACATGTACTGTGGAGCTTGATACTTCTTAACATTTTCTACTTTTGATTGGATACTAACTTATTTTATGCTACTTTATTAGTAGTGCTGTAGTGATTTCCTATATTAATATTACAACTATTATACCAGTAAGTCGAATACTTGAAATTAATACACAGTTTTGTTTTGTTTTGGTTTTTATATAATTAATTTTAGTGTATTGTTTAGTGTCTTACACTAATCAGGTGATGGCCATCTTCACTTTAAGCTTCTTGCTTGGGCTAACCCTTAAGCTTGTTGTTTTAACTAGCAGAGCTTATAGCAGAAACTAAGAACTGAAACAGACCTGTGTGTGTAGTAGTCCCTTCAATAAGGGCATTATTTTTAACATTTCCAAACCTGAAAGTGTATATATACAGGTGTTTCTTCTGATTCTTTGTATCTGCTGCTTGCTGCCCTTTTCCCCCCACCCCAAAAGAGCATTTAGCACTCCAGAGCTCACTTGCACAAAGCATCATAGGGGAAATATTTAGAAACTTTTTTCTTCCCCCTCAAGTTATGTCCTATAGTAGCTTCTGTTTTCTGAAGTTACTGTTCCCAAGGTGAGAAGTGACTGGCTAACAAATGCAGTCCCAGCTGATGCAGTTTAAAGGCCAGCACATTGATGTAAACCAAAATTGTGGTTGGAGTACGTGATTATGCTTGGTTGAAAACTGACAGCATCAGAGTTTCAGGGCCTGGCAAGGAGGGAGGATGCCTGGCAGCAACAACGCTTACGGGAGAAGTGAAGGCAGCTGGGGCAGATAACAGCTCCGGTTCTCATACTTCTAGGAGGATGTTGTTACAAGGCTCGCAGAGCCCTGGCAGGTGTTACAACTTGTTAATGCCCACACATGAACTCAGAACCAAGAGAGCTTCTACAATCAAAAACGAGACTCAGAGCAATGCAGATCAAACAACAGATTAAAAGGTGTTTTAATTAAGATTGTCACTGCATGATGATGAAGTGTTCTGAACGTGAAGTTAAGTACTGCTTAGATATGACTGTTTCCCTGTGTTGTTTGTAGATAGCTCCTGTGTAACAGATGTCAGTAGCAGGTGGCCAGCCTCTTGCAGGTTAGTGCTTTACCCACCTTGTCAGGGTTTTTGAAGACTAAGGTCTGAAGGAAGGTATCAGAACAGTAGCAGATGGGTACAGCTGCATGAATGAAAACTGAATGCAGAAGCAGAGCTTCAGTTTCAGAACAAAGCTCACTTTATGGTCTTGCTATGAATATAAATTATCTAATCCTAAGGAGCGCAGGACAGATGCATCTATTTTGTTATCCGTTTTAGTATCCGTTCTTCTGGTTTGTTTCTTCTGTTGCATCCCACTTCTGTCATCAATTCCACTATTTTTTTC
Source organism: Anser brachyrhynchus (assembly GCF_964034855.1). Taxonomy (NCBI): domain Eukaryota; kingdom Metazoa; phylum Chordata; class Aves; order Anseriformes; family Anatidae; genus Anser; species Anser brachyrhynchus. Next base: position 63,986,149 of record NC_137694.1, read on the forward strand.
TGTATGACATAACTTAGTATAAGGTGTACCTTGATGTAAGCTAAACTGTCTGTAGAATAATTAGCTATAAAGATTGAATTTCTGTTTTATATATTGGAAATACACATTTACCCTGTTAAGTTTAAAGATCCATGGGCCTTTTCTGTTTTGCACCTCTTGACGTTTTTGGAACAAATAAGTATGTTTTTGACACTTTGTACACGAGTCTAAACTATAACAATTTGTGTTCCGAGTCTGGTACGTGGAGCAGGGTAAAATGGGCTGGGGTTTTGAGCAAAGGAGTGGCCTTTTATCGGGTCAAGGAAAACTGCTCAGTTTTCCTTGCCCATGAAAAACAGGATCAATAGTTTTTGGTTTTTCTTTTCATTCAGACTGGGAAAAGTCTGTCTGCCAGATGAATACGTTATACTATTTACTTACCAATCTTTGTTGTTGCTGCATGCACCCAGGTGACAGAAGTATAGATGCCAGCTAGGGCTGAGAGAGTTACTGTGCAGTTACAGGAGCTGCTCCACGTTGCTCCAGGTAAGGTGGGTTAATAGGAAAGTGTTCATCCTACAGATGCAGAACGGTCTGTAGGACAGTAATGTTTCCTTTCAAATTTTGTGCATAGGATTTAAAAATAAAAGTTGGGGTAGGGAATTTAATTTGGGTATCTATCATCAGTAGATAACAGAACTGTCAATTCAAACCACACCATTGCTTATGTGGACTAATGTGCTGAAGCAACAGGGCATGGTGGGGTGCTAGCCTTCCTCAATTTTAGTTTTGCTCTGCTGTAACACTTTTTAAAGTCTTGGCATTACCTGGAAGTCAAAATGTTACCTTTCCCTTTATCTCTGGATGTTGGTTAGATTCATGCTAACTTATGTTCCTAACTTACCTAGGGACTTTGGTTTTGAAAATAAACTCTTCCTTCAGAGAGTTGCAATTTCTTCTCTAAGGACTAGCAGTTGTTTCAGAGCATGTGAGTGAGTGGTGATGGTTGTAAGTGCTTAGAAGCATTCATAAGCTCTTCCTGGAATTGTCTGCTGTTTCAGTGAGTCCGTGATTGTAATTTGCAGTTACAGAACTTGGGACACTAACATTTTTTGTATCCTGTGATACATTACTGTGCCTTAGGAGTCTTAAAAAGACAGGATTGTGTGATTGGTGTCCCTCTGTAGTACTCAGTGTTGTGTAAGTGATTACACTTCTGTGTATTGGACCTTGAAAATCATTATTTCAGATGTTCCACATAGGTACTGTTCCATGTATATCTGGACAATACTGGTCTCTTTGTTTTATTTTGCCTAAGTGAAGTTCTCCATGGTTTCTCCAAAAAGCTCTGTTCCATCCGGAGTCTCTTAACACTGTATTCTGACTGAAACGATCCCTTTTGCATTCACACAGATAAAGTTCCAGGGGCAGTATAGGATTTCAAATCATATCTTAAAGCATTATCCAGCATTCTGCAGTGCTAGTAGGGCAGTTAAAATGTATTTCTATTCAGTCATTCTGTTTCGGGTAAATGCTTCAGCCCTGTGTGTCTTTGAGATTAGTTTGCAATGTCTGACGGAGCAGTATCTCATGGTGGAAACTTTGTGTAAGTTTCCGTATCTGGCCAGGGGACCAGATTGCTCAGAACAGAGAAACAGTTTTGGCCCTTGAATACAAAAAGCGCAGGCAGAGCAGGATGTCACATGTACAGAAAATGCAGGTGGAGGAGTGTGTATTGGCGTTACTCTTTGTTCAAAATCTCTAGCCTGGTGAGCATGATAGGCTGTTTTCTTCAGGTTGATAAACCATTCTGAAGAATAAGCATATTGGAGGAGGGGGAAGGAGAAGGAGGCCTAAAAAACAAAGGCTATACTGAATCGAACCAACCACTGTTTCTGATTGCAATAGGATTTCAACCAGCTGTTTCTCTGTGCAAGAACCTTCCTTCTCATCCCAGGGCAGCTTACTTTCTTAAAGAAATGTTGCTGAGGCTTTTTGAATGCCTTGTAAAACTCATGGATTCACTTTCCCCTGTACGTTATATTTTCTGTGTGCCCACTAGATTTTTATTTGACTAATCCACTTTGTAGACCACAGGCTCGTTGATCTGTAACTTCCTGGCCCCTACTAAGACTCAAAAATGTATGCGTCAGGTGACATTTTCCAGTCCTCTGCTGTCAGATTTAGTTTTAAGCAAAAGGTTAGAAGGGTTAAGCACTGGGTTACACAGCACCATTCATGTTAAGAGATTACTGTGAACTAGGCAGTGAACAAAATATTACAGTTGAAAATGTAATCTTAACCTTCGCTTCTGTAACTGAGGTGAAAGATGTCCCTTCCCTGGAACCAGCTGTATGAACTACAGCTTTTATTGCCCGCTGACTGGAGGTTCACCTGGTGAAAGGGCTTTTCTTAGGGCTCACAAATGTGCTACCAGCAAACTGATTTTGGTGAGCTGTGGTGGTGGCAGAAGTGAATGAGGCTGAATTTTACCTGCAGTTGTTCGGGGAGCACTTGGACGGAAGGATCAGCTGCTTGACCCAAAAGGGCAAAAACTGAGTTGGTGGTAGCATGGAACAGCTGGACATGATAAGGTTTGGAAGCAGCACAGTTGGATGCAAAATTCGACATCTGAAGGCTTGATTGCTATATGTAATGCCTTGTTTGACTGTACTGTATCTTTCCTTTCTTTCAGATGCATTCAGTGTTTGACAAAGAACGTTTCCAGATATATTGCAGATATCAAGCCGTTGCCACCCAACATAAAAGATAAACTAATTAAATTAATGAGCATGCAAGGGCAAATAACGGATTCAAATATCAGCGAGGTAAGAATCCATTCAGAACTGTAGTCTGAGGTAGTAAATACATGAGGATGAACTAAATGCAATTCTTTATGCAAGACAATGGATAAATTCAGGGCTGCTTACACTGTCCATATCTTTACCTTTTTTTGTTTCTTTTTCCTACACCCTGTAATGCTAATAGTTCTGTATTAGAAATAATGATTTTAGTGACAAATAAATGAAAAACATTCTCCCATTCTCCAGTCAGAGATAATTGTCTTCTCTGTAATCAGCTGACTTACATCACCCCAATTCAGTACTAGAAACTAGACTATTGTAAACCACTCTGTTATTGAGTATACTATGTTTCAAAAAGCCAGTGCACAATTTTATAATTAAAGGATTTCAGGAAATTGTTAGAGTTCTGTTATGTTCTTGACATTAAGCACATGATCTCAGTACAATTTATTTAAATCTTGATTCTTTGAAATACGATTATGCTAGGGCTAGAAATAGATGGTTCACATTCTCTCCTCCCTTTGCTCACTGATGTCTGTCAGTGTTTCAAAATGAAACTGGTTAATGACTTTTCTTCAGCTGTAAATTGAGGGACACATCTGTTCTGGTGTCTGTCTTGTTATCTTGTTTAGTTTCACAGGGAGGTGTGAGAAATGAGGAGAGCTAAAGGTTGACCTTGGTGAAAAAGGAAATGAATGACTCCCTGTTCATTCCTGCTTTTACCCGTAACTTGTAAGCAGCAAACAGTATCAGTTTCTCAGAGTCAGAATAGTGAAACCGAGATTGGACGCAGAATCATAAGTAGCGTGGGAAAACTTGCAAACAAAATATTGTATCTTTAGGATGTACCATTTTTAATTGGGGAAAAAAAAAATAGCAAGTGCTTCAACAGAGTCATTGTATTCTTTATCATATTTTTTCAAGTTTGTGTTGACAAAATTTGATTTTGGCTAGGTTTTCAGTAAGTTTTCCTTTCTAAGCATCCTAAGATAAGCATATAACTATAACCATATGACTGTGTATACATGCACAAAAAAAGTTAAACTCTCCAGTTATTTCCCAGACTGAGGATATCTTAAGTTATTATTTTTTTTTTTTGTCTGGCTCTTTGCAAAATCTCATCTGCCTTTGTTTTCATTCAGCTGTTGATCGCTGCCTTCTCTAGGAACCATGTTTTCCATCTGATACTTGGATATTCTATTTTGGTTCTTTTTCTCATATGTTTTTCCTTTCTCTGTTCCTGCAGTTTCCTGCAATTCTCTCCTCTCGTTACCTGTAATAACATTTCTTGAACATGGTATATGCTAGCCTTCTTTCCTAACGGTTTCCAGGTTTATTTTTCTCATTTGGACATTTCTTTAAATGCTAGCCACCTTTATGATTCTGAATTCCTACTGTTTCTCCACACTGTTTTGCTCTTCAGCTTTTCTGTTCTTTCATCTTGCAGATATTCTTCTTGTTCAGTGTAGCAAAACCACCTTATGTTTAGCTCTTACTGTTCCTTGCTTGCATCATACATAACCTAGGTATTTTATGTTCTGTACATTTGCAACGTCTCAGTTTGGCTTCCATATGGATAAGGAATGTCCTGTTTCTGCTACTGCTTCCCTCCTGCACTTTTGTTTTATAATTTCCACAGTATTATGGTATTAAATACGGTTCTCTTGGATTTTTCCAAGCTATATTGTCTCATTTCCTTTACATGCATCCTTTCTTTGGTGTTGTCCAGCATTTTATTTAAGGTTTAAACTTCTTGCAGTGGAAATTCTGTTCACCTGCACTTATTTATTAGCTTCTGTTCATCTCTTACCTTCCTACTCTTGCATAGATTGGTATTATCATCTTGTTTTTTCTTTACTCCACTTTTTGCTTGAAGCAGCTTTCCATGGCATGTATGCTAAGCTCCTTATTACAGCTCAATTTTACCATAAAGATACATAAAGCACTTCAGCATTTGTCCACAAGAAATGTCTGTACTTTAATATCCTGTGCATTAAAACAGTCCTTAACTCTATCTTAATTCCACCTCTCTGGGACAAATTAGATTTTAGTATATGTATTCAATGAATATGAATCTGTGAATAACAAAAGTAAGCAAACCTTTAAGTAATAACTGAACATGTGAAAAATCATTGGATAGGGAAACTCATACTCTACTATAATACTGTCTTTTTAAAGTAGCTAAAGTTGCTGTTCATTTAGAATTTAGAATCCACCTAATGGTTCTTTTTCCCCTTTTGCAGTCTTAATCTCTTATAAGATTTCTCACATGAAAACCAGTGGTTTGCTCACTTCCATTGTGTCTTAGGCAATTTGGAATTGTGAAAGAAAGCCGACAGTCAGGGAAAGTATCTTGAATAAATTTTGATGATCACTTAGGCTTCAAGCACGTCTTCTCTGGCTTTGGCTGTATTTGTTCATTAAATGTGAATTCAGCAATATGAATGAAATAAAAATTGTTACTCTTGTGAAAACTACTCAGAAGCCTATTATGGGATATGTTGGTGGTTTCTTGGCATAAAGAGATGTGTTTGGGGCTTCTGGCATTTGAGGAAAAAAGTTGTCAACCCTCCCTTATGTCTGCCTTTCATTTTGCAATTACAGTCTACTGAAAGTTTTTTGCTTTTTTCAGCAGGCTTGTTTAACGTTGGCATCTTGTATATTTGCACAACAGAAGAACAGTATTCCTTATAATATCTTTGTAATATCTGTTTAGAATAGTGAAGCTGAGAAAGGAGTAGGCCTTTAGCAAGCTAGTCAGCTATGCTCTTACCTTTGCTTGCATATAGAGATTTACGATATGCTTTTATCTTTGTGAGATAAGGAAGGGAATGACGAGCTGAAGGGAGTAACACAAGGTGGTGTCAAAACTTGATCTAACATTCACCTTTTGGTCAGAAGAGATACAGACTGTTTGCACAGTGACACATGGAATGGAAAGAGGGGGCTATTAATATTATGTAATAAAAATCAGTGAGAATCCTCAAAACTGAAATTAAAGGTAAGATATGTGGCTATTACTAAAATCTGAAGGCTTCCATCACTTCAGGTGTAAGCTTTATAACTGCACTCTTGGGGAAGAGAAGAAGACCTGTGGTCTTGTGGGATTTAAAGAGCCTATTTTATGAGTATTTGAAACATCCTTATGGTATGATAACAAGTTTGCTTGTTTATAAGAAAAAGAGTGTGTGTGTAGTTGAGAAAAATACTCTGGGGTAAAATAGCTTTGAAGCTTGCCCTTATCTCTTAAGCAGATTTAAGATTTGATTACAATCAGTACTTACACTTCAGCTTTCTGCCATCAGAGTTGTGCTAGTAAGTCCAAGGATATTATCCTTAGTAAACATATCTGTGCTGGCTGAAGCACTAGTGTTAACAACTGTACCATCAGAATACTACTTACACTGCTTAAATAGTTGTGTTAATGTGTTCCCACTCTAGGTGTGATCACAAGCTGAACATTCATACTGTTGGGGCAAATGTAGCATATTTTCTTTAGAGATGTAGTTGTCAGGACTGGTAACCCCATCCTCTAGCGAGTATTTTAAGAGTTCTATGTGATGTCTAACAATACAGGTATTTCAGCTTTAAAATATGCATGGTCTATGACACAGCAGCATTTGACTGAAATGGTAGGTTTCTGTTACAGGTGTTGCATCCTGCTGTAGAGTCCCTAGACCTCCGAGACTGTGATATTTCAGATAATGCATTGTTGCAGCTTTATAACTGCAAGCAATTGAAAAAAATCAACTTAAATTCTTGCAAAGAAAACAGATTGGGAATCACTTCAGAAGGTATGTTATCTATGCCAGATAAGTGGGATCCTATTTCTGTTTTATTTTTCTTGCTAGATTGGAGTAAATTGCAGAAATATCTAGGGTAAATATTGCTTTAAGAAATCCCCAGTGTCACACCAATACTAATTAAAAGTAACTTCAACTGTGTAAATTATAGGCCTAGAGCACCGATTATCTTATGAAAGAGAGCTATCAGGTTACTGTAACACTAGTTTTCTGATAAAACTATGGTACATTGGGTCATATTTTCCACTTCATCTTAATTATTCCTTCCTCAAAATTTGTTCCAGAGCCCTTCTAGTACCACTGGGGTTGAAGTTTCAGGCTTGTGAATTCCTAGATTACTTTTTTCCCCTATGTTAATTAAATGTATTTGTTCTTTAGTTAGTAAGCAAGCTTACAGCATCTCCCCTGACTTGAAAGACTTAACTTGCTTTAAGATTTGGGATTTCAGTCTGAAGTTGTGTCAGGAGCTATTGGGTTGAAAGAATAAAGTTTGCTGAGTTTTATTTCCCACAAGTTTAGTTCTGTCTTTTTATTATACTTTTTCCTTTGTTCCATCATTAACTCAACCTTATTGAAAATTGAAGCAAAATATTGATTTATTTTTGAGTTAATATATTCCTTGCTTTAGATCAGCCTTTTCTGTATTTTCTTACCACTGCATGTTGATATATTTAAGTAGAAAGATAAGCATTAGGTTAAACTGGTTTTAGTTAAGTTTGTTGACTGATTTTAATGTCACCTCATTGTTATGCTTTTTGACCACTAAGATATAGTTTGTGATGGTCTTCCCACCATGCTTTCATCTGTCCACTGCTACCTAGTAAATTTCTTAAGGTACCAGCTAAGCATAGAGCTCTTTATGTCTGTTTTTCCTCTATTTGGAGATTCCTGATTACTTTGTAAATAAAACTGGGAAGACTAGTTCTTTATTCACAAGTTTCTAGTCCATTCAACTTTACTAACTTTCCTGCTTACAAACTGAGCTCTTTTTAAACTGCGAATCAGAGTTAGAAAGCTTTTAATTTAAGCTGAAACAATTCTTATTCAAATGTACATGCAAACAGTTTAAAGAAGTGTTACCTCTTAATAATTTGGTAACAGGATTATTTTTTCTTAAGAAACCTGTCTACCACATCTATGAATATTTGAGCACTACCGTTACTAGGAAACATTTGCTCTGTAGGTTACATGTGGAGCATGTGTCTTTTAATACAGTATCCAGTAGTATTTGTTTCTCTATCTAAATTCATCTCCCCTTACTATCTTTTCTACCATTCTTTGCAAAGTAATTCTGACCCAAATACTATTTCATCCGCCTTTCTTTGAACTTTTTATGCAGTAAAATATCTTAATGGCGTTCAACTTTTAATTTCTATCCCGAAATTATGTAATTTTTTGTAGAGCTGAAATCATCATGTTTCTATGATCTCTAAAACAAATTCTTTTCATGAACTGCATCTGTAATTCATGTATTTTTGTTTTATTGGCTACCTTCTGACACTTTTGTGTCAATGTTTTGTTTGTTGCCAGCCCTCAGGGTTCTGAGGGCACCAACAGACCTTCGTGGCCATGACTGTTCTCAGCTGCAACAACCAGCTGCCCATGGGCCCTCAGTCCTGGCCTGGGCTGTGTCGTAGGTGTACATGGTTCCTGTCCTGCTTCTGAACTATAGTTTGGATTTCTTAAAATTGCCTTGGACATGACCTATTACCTTGCTTTTTCTGTCTAATGCTTGCTGGACTGTCAGTGGGACCCAGTGCTACCATCAGTCTGCTCTGCTCACTCAGCTCAGGTGCTGTGGGGCTGTGCCCTGTGGGGCAATCACTCTACAATGCAAAGCTTTTTATTTTTTTTTTTTTGCCGATGCAGCTCCTCTAGTTACTCAAGCAGATTCCGTTTAAGTTAAACCACTTAACTGGTGAACGTGTCCCAGTGTTCAGACCTTCCAGCAAGTAGAGTCTTTCAGGAGCCAGCAGAATATCACCTCAATTTCTGAGTCTGTGCACCTTTCTGTGTCTGCCACCAGTCTGGTGTAGTTGTCTGTGATTTCTCCCAGTAAGGATTTAGTAGTTATGTTCATCCCAGCTTGACCAGTGAATTTTTCCCTCCTACATGTTAAAATTTATTTTCTTCTTAGATCTGCATCTTAGTTTCTTACCTCATTACAGACTGTGTATCATGTTATTTTCTGAATTTGCTCTGGTGGCCATGTTTTCAGTACTTCTTAGCAAGGACTTTCCACGCACATAGACCTGCCAAAATATTTCAAAAGAAGTCCAAAAATATCTATTCCTTTTTTCTGCTTCATCTATAAAACTTTCCTTTTTTTTTTACAGTTTATTCTAATTTCTTGTTCTTCCTCAGTTTCCCTAATCTCAATCTATTCTATTGTCTCCTTTCTCTTCCAAAGCAGTTTACTCCACCACCATCCTAGCTGTCCCAACATGCTAATCCATCTTCTGTTTCCTCAAGTTTCACGTGCCCATTTTCCAGCACAGCATAATGTCCTTTAACTTGATTTTTTCCCATCCTCTAGCTTTTCTCTAACTTGCCTTTATGATCACATGCTTCCATTCATCATGTTGGACCTACTATCTGTGTAACCATACTGACCAGGTGACTGAAATACTTCAGTTGTATGCATGGAGCTTGTTCTTCAAAAGACCTGCCACATCATCAAAACTGTGATGCAACTGCACCATCGTTTCCAGAGGCATCTCAAACCTTTGGCTTTTTTTCATGCACTCACTGAGATGATACTTCCTGTATATAACATCCCTCAGGCATCCCTCTGCACTATGGAAGGGAATTCAGCATTTAGAAATCCTTATCAACTTTGGCATTCTTCAGCAGTGCCACTAAACAGGTTTCCACTCTTGTTTGGTATTGTCATTTTCTTTCTCCTTGTGCGGAAGCAGAATCTTGCTGGCATGGCATGAGATGAAAGTTGAGCAGTCAGTGACCAGAGGACAGTACATTGGTTTCAGCAGGGTGATTATGCTAAAAATAATACTAATAATAAAAAAATTAAAAAGACCAATTCTTTAAATTGCTGTTTCTTTGATAGGTATCATAGCCCTGGCCTTATCCTGTCCCTACCTGCGTGAAGCGTCTTTCAAAAGGTGCTGTGACATAACTGACAGCGGAGTTCTCGCTCTTGCGCTCAACTGCCAATTCTTACAAATAGTGAATTTGGGCAACTGCTCGGGCATCATGGATGCTTCTCTGCAGGCACTAGGAGAAAACTGCAAATTTCTTCACAGTGTGGACTTTTCATCTACTCAGGTAATTATGGTGGTAGTTGGCTAGTTAACTTTTTTTATTTATTTATGGTTGACATGATAAACTTGAAACAGGATTTTTTTTAGATCTATTCCTAAGAAGGTCTAAGACCACAGTTTGTTTCCACTTTCCTCCTCTTAAAGAAAAAGATAGATACGTTTTGCATGTCGGTAACCAGAAAAATACACCATTTTGGTATTACAGTATATATTGTGAGCTAACAATATGTATGTTTTATTAGTATCCACCACATATTGGAGACTTTTTTTCAGTGTCTTTATTTAGTACAATCATTGTCTTCAAGTTATAAAATATTTCTTAAAAAGAAAATAAAACCTTGGAAAAATTATCATAATCTTTTAGGTAAGACAAACTGACCTGAATAATAATAATAATATAGAACATTGAGCAATATAAGCCCAGAGTAGAAGTAAAGACTCCATAACTAGTTCTGGTTCAAGAGCAACTCTGCTTTCTGAATGGCTTGTTAGAGTTATGTTACGGAGTCAACAGGGAAAGAATAACATTAAAAATGTTGGAAAGGACAGATAAGAGGATTTAACAGTGGTTAGTATTTAGCATAAGAAGGGGGGAATCAGCTGCAATGGCAATACTAAGACTGGCTTTATAATTATAGTCAGATAATTAAGTGGATGAAAGGAATTGTTGAGATAATGAAGTGTAGCGTGCAGTTGGCTGTGGTGGTGAGTGATTACTTGAATGTGAGTCATACACAGAGCATTCATAATGAAGTGTCAGATTTGGAAAACATGGAACAGGTTCATATTTTAGATGCTATTCTTCTGCTTTAAGTTTTTCCAGAGGTAAGGCATCAAGAGTTTTTTTCCTATTCTTTGGTAATTTTTATTGGTATCATTTAACTCTATTTCTTCAAACTTAACTCTGTTTCTTCAAACTTTAGTTCCCTTTCCTACCTCCTTAATTCCTTTATGTGAAACAGATAAGTTTCCCAGTATATGTTTTACTTGAGATGAAAAGTTCTTGAATAACTAGATGTTTCAGCATCTTTTGTTCCTTTCTGATCGTCAGTCATACGGTGATAAAACACTAGAATTCTGAATTTCATTGTACTGAAATATGTGAAACATATCAATGAAGTAAGCTTAAAATATTTCCCTGTGATATTGCTTGTTACAGATGAGCAGCCTGAGGGGGGGAACCTGGGTGACTCATGCCTGTAGAGATTCCAAGACCTCACCATGTTCTTGTGTTTGAGTGCCAGAATGAACAGTAAAAATAAGTGGAACTGGCAAACCTGTGTGAAAGAATAAGACAGTGAGGAAGTTGGAAGTAAATGAGCAGGCGAAGAAGGGCACAACTCACTAGAAGCTCAAGGAAACAGATGTAAGCTAGACTACAAAGGGGCCAAATGCCACAGAGTGGTGTAACCATTTCTAAAAGTAGTCTTGCCTGGTGACTGCAGAGAGATGAAACACAATAAGCAGAAGTTACAAGGACTGGTACAAAAATAATAATAGGGTGGGCAAGGCAAGGGAAAGATTGAACTTAGGAGGAGGTGTAGCTCTGTATCCCCTGCATACACACAATGTATAAATAGAAGCTTGGCCTGAAGAATTCTGCTACTCTAGCCTGGGACTGCATAAGAAATCTGTTTATGCTTATGTGTAAGCATGCTTACGTTACCATTCTGAGGAGTTACGGTTTTTACACAAACCCTATGCCTTCGGCTGTACTTCTAGTCTGCTCTAAATCCCAGAAGTGTTAACAGGTAGGAATACAGGCTCATAAGTCCCAATCCCTGCACTAATTATGCAGTACATTTCCTCTGTAATGTTCATTGATTCAGTATATGGCAAACAATTGCAGAAGGAAACTTACCTGAAGGGGCTGTGCAAACTACAGTTCTGTGCAGGGCTGTTTAATTCTCTGCAAAATGTGTTGGCAAAAGCAGGAATGTTGCTGGCTAGCTATTTTACCTATCCAGACACTTCTCATATAGAACACAACTGGGTTGCTTATATGCTTAACTGCTGCTACCTGAATATGTAAGCCTTTGTTAGTTGTGCAGGAGTTTGGTGACAATTAGTCTATATCAAAAAGCTGATATATTTATGGCTCGATGCGAACTGTAAGTGGTTTATCCTCAGTATGGGAGTGTACCCCCTGATGAGGATGGGCAGTTGCAGTATTACAGACAATTCAGCTAGATAGTTGATAGTGTAGGAAACAGTACTGCAACACCACAGGAGTAGTATAGCAATGCTTAATTCCCCTTATAGGGAAGTGAGGGGCCTTTGTTTTAATGAGAGCTGGTTTGGTGCTCTCGTGCTGTCATAACCATATACTCACAATCATCAAGAGAGCATTCAGATGGTCTTTCCAGTGTTCAGGCACCAACCACTAAGTGTGGTCAAGGTTTGTTTTGATGACGTGGACAAAAAGGGGATACAGGCTATCAAATCTTCATTGCTTAACTCAAGTTGTTCTTAAGCTGGTGAGGATGTACTGGTTTAGGATGTGGCATTTTATAACCTTTAAGAAACGACAGGGATTAGCCTCTCCATTCTGTTCCACATATGGGATTTATTAGAATTTACTCATTTACTGTGCTTTGTGTCCTGGTGTGGGTGTCTTGAGAAGCTAAATGTGCTGTCAGCCTGATGACGTGCTAAGCTAGATACTGACAATACCTGCTATTCTTATAGCCCTTTGTGTACCTTTACACTGGGATGTTCCTGTTCATTCTCCATTTGCACTGGTTTGACCCCTACTAATACAATTCTGTACAGCAGACTTGCAATCGATGGCCAGTAGGCATGAGACAATTTGTGCAATGGAAGTACTGAAGTCTTAAACAGAAACGTCTTGTGGTCTCTGGATTCTAGCTGTCATATTTGGTTGAGCCTCACTGTGTATATTTGATAACTGTTATTCCAGTTGTCTTATACAACATCTGTCGGAAATGGGGAGGAAGTTTAATGAATTTGGAAGAGAACATGTAAATTATTCTTTCTGTCTTTCTGAGGAAAAGACAGTCTGTTGTGTTTCTCTTCTCTCTTGCAGGTAATCGTTGTTTTGTGGCTTTCAGTAGCCAATCACTTCAATAAACCTTTCAGTGAAAGAGTATGATGAGTGCTTTGACTGCTTGTTTGAGGGAATTTAGTTGTAAGTAGCTGGTTTGCTTCAGGTTGAGTAAAAGTAAGACTCTAGATAGAAGCCTGCTGTGATTACTTTTGTTTTTCTAATGGAGGAACTTCCTTCAAGAACATTTCTAGCAGTCATGAAAACAGCAGGGAAATTGGTCTAGGCAGAGCAGAAGTGCCTTATAAATAAAAATGTCATGCCCAGACAGTAGTAGTGTTAAATGAGCCAATGAAGCTACAAAATAGCAGTTACACAGTTGGAAACATCCCAGCAGAAAAGCTGGGGTGGATCACATGGCAGTATAATGCAAGTACTTAATAGACAGGAAAAAACATACTAGGATAATTTTCTCTACAAACTTAGTTGGGAAGAAAATATAGTAATGGTAGATGTGTTTAGTGACTGCACGGAGTGAATAAATTATTATACAAATGTTTCCCAAATAGCCATGCTTGAAAAATTGAGCTTTAATCCATTGTGTTAATAACTTTTTTTTCTAGGTAACAGATGATGGCGTTATAGCACTAGTGAGTGGAGTGTGTTCAAAGAATTTAAAGGTAAGCTATTTAACCGAACAAAGAAATGAAAAAAGCAAATACCTGCATTTCTACTATTAGTAGCATTATTATTATTTCTTCTGAAGGAAGTTTGTTATTGAATTTTACTGTTGTGTACACACTTGCCCTGGTTTTGGTTATGAATTAAATACTTATTTTCTGTTTCTCTGTACCACTGCCTCAGATCAGTTTCTTGACAACCACAGTTTCTTTTCAAGATGAGTTATCTTCTATCGACTGTAGTTTGCTTATTTTAACTGGTGGTGTTTTTAGAGAAGTTTTGAATTATTTTCTAACAACATTAGTGCACTTGCTCTGTCAGTATTCTCTTACCTCTTCTGTATTATTACTGTCCAAAATGTACAGAGAATTATATTCTTATGTATAAGCCCTTTTTCTTCAAACAATAGAAAATCAGTTCACATTTTACTTATCATTAAAATTGCCAAATTATGAAATGTGGCCTCTGGTATTTCCTGGTCGTGTTGCTGTTGCTACTATTTCTTTGAAAGCGTACAGGTTTTCTTTCAGATGTACTGTGCATGGATGCCTGTGGAAGCAGTAGTAGATCAGGAAGAACAAGTTAGGTAGCTTATATAAGACCTGCTTTATCTATAAGTATTAAAGAAAGGTTGAGGTGGTGGGCACAAGTAAGTCCAGAAGCTTCTAGGAACTCCAGGGACAGGGAAAATACTTCTAATGCATGCAGAAGGGAAGAGAGAGAGAAGTCATGATAGAAAGTAGATCTAAAGAGTACAAGACAATCCCTCAGACTCATAAGGTCTTTAATCCTTCCCAGTGGAGAAGACAGCTCCATGGCAAACTTAAAGCCTTTTGGCGTTAAGTTTGCATATCTTAGTCACCTTTCCTGGAAATTCTGAAGTATTCCCTGGACTGCCATGAATCTGTAACTTGGCAGACTGGCAAAGAGAAGCAATGCTGAGGTAAAGAAGGTAAAAGACTGTATAAAATCAATCACCGAATGGCTTGGGTTGGAAGGGACCTTAAATATCATCTAGTTGCAACCCCTCTGCCAGGGGCAGGGACACCTCCACCAGACCAAGTTGCCCAGGGCCCCATCCAACCTGGCCTTGAGCACCTCCAGGGATGGGGCATCCACAACCTCTCTGGGCAGCCTGTGTCAGTCCCTCACCACCCTCACAGGAAAGAATTTCCTCCTAACATCTAGCCTAAATCTCCCCTCTTTTAGTTTAAAACCATAGCAGGACTTTGTTTAGAAGAGAAAGTATTTTAAAATGAAAAGTGTCTGATTATCATGCTTACTATCGAGATATAAAGTGAGATCATAAATAGAACTAATAATGTGAAAATCCTCAGTTTGTCTAATAAAATTGTTTACATCTGCTAGAGCCTAAAGATTCTTGCATCAATTGTTCTACCTTTGATTTCTAACTTAAATGAGGCCTTGTTTAAAAAGTGGCTAATTGTACAGCCCATGCGAGTGTGTTTGTACAAAAAATACACTTTCTTGTCCCTTGTTATATAATGGTAGAATTCCATAATGCTGGCTTTGATTTCAGAAGAACTAGTGGAAAATTTCAGTCATGCCATTTTGTCTCTTGACAAAACTTCCCTGTATGTAAGACTGGGATGTACCTCCTCGATGACATTTTTAAAGGTCCTTTAGGATAGACATGATACAGAGGGAGATAAACTTAACAGTAGTATGGATTTTGTTTGTTTTCCTCTGCTTAGTACTTTCTTCAAAGCCATATACTTAAATGCTTTTGCATTTGGAAGGGGGAGGGGTCCCGCTTAATAAAGCAAGATATTTTTTTTTTGTGAAATCACATGATTTTTAAAACAGATGTTGTTGGTACAAAGAACTAGAAAAGCTTAGGTCTCTGGTTTATAACCACTGAGGAAAACTTAATAGAAAATGTGGAATTATTTTCTACCGTCTGTCTAACTCTTTTCTTTGTTTATGTCATGCTCCTCATACCTCTGCTTCATGTCATAAGGCTACGGTGCAATGATCTAATGTCAGGCACACGGTGAAATTAGTGTCTTAAAATGCTCTTAACTAACAGGCAGATTTATAAATCTTTTTACTTCATTCAGAGGCATTCAGATTCCATGCTTCACTTACTCATTATAATGAAGTAAGAACTATACATACACCAGTTTTTGTGTATCTTGCTTCTGTGAATACAGTTCTTGTTTTGTGTGTCGTCATTCTGTGCAAGATTGCATTTATTACAAAAGGTCCTTTTCACTTCTGTTTTCTTTCAAGATCATTGGAGTTCATCATTTTGAAAGAGACTTTCACAATAAAACACTGCATATTTGGGGCACCCAAAGAATATTATTCCAGATACTATTTCTATTAGCTCTGATATTCCCTTTTTTGCATTTCTCCTTGTATGTTGTCTTTCTGGATACATGAAGTAGTCTAAAGAACAACCATTTTAACAACAAGACCAAGAAAATGATGATAACCTGTTAAAGCCGTAGGGGTGAACTATCAGAATGAAGGAGGATGACTGCAGATATGGAGACTGTCAAAGAGTGATTGCTGCAAATGCGATGCTGGAAAAAAACTTTCTCTCCTTCCAATCCATGGAACAAAGATAACAATAACAAAGGGAATGGGTGTCTAGTCATAGAAGAAGTACTTTTAGGAACTTCTTACTATATAGAACTTCTTCTAGTGGAGACTGGTGAATCGTGCCTGTTCTGGGAAAACTCAGAAATCGGTCTGGAATCTATTCTCCTGGACAGCAAATTGGAAGGAGAATGTGTGTCGTAGGAAAACTAATGAATCTCTAACTCTGTAGAATCTCACTGAAGAGTTTTTTCAGTTGTCTTGAATGATACATGCATTTGAGATACATTGAGATATATATGTGGAGAAAAGTCAGCTTTATGTTTTTAGTTTTGACACTTGATAGAAAAGCTGTCATAATTTTCCTGAGCATTTCCTGGTCACTACAGGATCATATAAGGGATCAGTGCACTGAGGAACAGGAGGTCATAATTTCTTCTGGGTGGGGATCTCTGAAGATGTTTGGGCAGATGAAAGCTTTACCTCCAAAACTGGGTTCTCTGATAGGCGTTTTTTTTTTTTTTTTTAAACTATCTTCATGACAGGAGATCCACATGGAACGCTGTGTAAATCTGACTGATGTTGCTGTGGAAGCAGTCCTGACTTGTTGTCCAAAGATACACATTTTTCTCTTTCATGGATGCCCACTGATAACAGGTGGGTCAAATGATGCAGGGAGTACAAAGAGTAATGACTTCCTGACAGTATGTTCTTGCTCACTGGAAAATCACACTATGCTTTGCAAATTATGCAATACATGTAATAACTTGCTAGATAACGTAATAAATGCACACTGAGGTTTTCAAAGCAAGATGAGAGTTTTGCTTTGAAACCTGGCAGCCTCCAGAGAGGGAGTTTTCCTGTTGCTGTTCTTTTCCTCTCAACATGGTGATGGAGTCCCAGAGTAGATGAGAAGACTTCAGGAAAATATTTTACCATATTTAAAAATTACAACCTAATATATCTTTACTACTGTCCTAGACTGTGCTCACATTTTTGTCACTAACGTAGTGTCATTACAGTGCAATTAGCAAAGACTGATCAATTGCAGATTCAGGTACAGAACAGCTTTTTCCGAAGGTTCCTGGCTGTTATCTCTTCCATTCTTGGTTTTCCAGATACGTTACATACTTTCCCATTCTTGCTTGCCTGACAACAGACTTCATAGATTGATAAATACGCTATATGAAACTAGATTTTTGACTTTTGTATCAAAGCAATCTAGAACAAAGTCCTATGAAGTCATAAAAAGATTAAGCTATTGGCATTACACAGTGCTAAATATGCTCAAGAAAGTTGAAATAAGAGCCATAGCTTTTCCTGAGTTTTATGTGATAGAAATGGTTGTTTTTAAAATGTAATTTACATTAATGCAACAGCTGTGTATTTATTGAAACTTATACAAAGAATAAGCCACTTAAGCAGATATGAATAAGCAAGGCTTTCTTCACCGTCCTGTGTGGTTTTGCTGTCTAGTTAACTGAAGTTTCCTCTTCTTTAACCCTCTGAAAGATGTACTGCTTCTATGAAACCTACTAAATGAAGCCCAACAGAAAAGCAGGACACAGAAGTTCATCACACTTGAGTGTATTCATTAAATTCTAAAAGAAAAAAGAGACTTTACTCTCCCAATACCTATCTACATTTTTTATGTTTGGCTGTTTGGTGATACTTTACAGTTATGTGAGTGGAGAAAGAACAGAATGGTTTGAAATTACTACTGCTGTACATAAAGTGTAATTGTGATCAAACCAGCAATATATTTTCAGAAGGAATAACAAGAAATTCCTTTTTTCTTTTGTAGATCGCTCCCGAGATGTTCTAGAGCAGCTAGTCATATCAAACAAAATCAAGCAAGTGACGTGGACCATTTACTGATTATTTTTTGTCTGTGTATGTATGAGTGTAAAGTTTACAGATGGGAGAGCTGCTTCAGAAAACAAGCACCTCGGAGAAACAGCTGGTGACTTTTGCACTTCCAGATTGCTTCTCTCCTTCTTCCCACCAGAGGTCTCCGTTGCCATTCCTGTCCTTGCATGTGAGCCTGGGCTCTCTGCTTAAGCAGAGTCCTGTCTTTGCATCACTGGTCATACACCATTAAGAGGAAAGTTAAAATGATAATCAGTGTTACACTGTCATCTCTCAGCCTCTTTGAATGATCAGATTTGTCACTATTTAGCATCTTTTAGCATCTTAGCTACTTACCTGAATCTAGTATTAATTATCTGTTCCGAGGTTGTAATCTGAGAGGGTAGTTGCAATTAAAAATGCCAAGCCCACACATAATATTAATACTTACACAGAAGTGTCTGCAAAGTTGGGACTTTAATTTGACAAAAGTCAGCAGCGAGAACTGATAAATGGAAGTGTTATTAACAGCAGTGCAAATATATTTTATGTAGTAACAATCTCCTTTTTACTGTGTACTTTTTCTCAGCCTGGAGGAAAAACTGTACGTGCTTTTCTTTTGATGTTACTGATGCTAAAGGTTCCTGTCTTTATGTACTATCAAATGTTTACAGGAGTTTTACACATCCAAAAATACAGTCTGTGAACATGTAAACATAAAGTAGCTTTGAAATTATTGTGGTGATTTAACATATTTCAGAATAGTGCTTATGACCAATAAAATAATCTTGTATATGGGCAAATACTCATTTGCTCTGGCTCTATGTGAAAATCACTGGAAGGAACAAAATGTTGGTCCTCATAAGCCTATCTGTGACTGAAGTAGGATCAGACAATGTCTGGGTACATGAATCTCAGGATGGCAGAGTTGAACAGAGTTTATGTTCTGGTATATGCAGTTTATTACATTTCCAGTGGCCTCCAGAAGATGAAAATACATTTATTTATGTGTTGTGCAATTGTAGTCATTTTTTAAATTAAATTTTAGAAATGTAGAATGAGTTTATTACATGAGGGAGCAGTGTTCTTGTTAGCGTAGCAATCACATAACCACCAAGTGATTATATGAAGGTGCTTTATTCAGCGCTGGAAGCCGGGCCAGGTGCCCAAATCTGGCTTCAAGTCCCGTTACATCCCGATCGTTATTTATACCTTCAACATTACGTAAGGTATACATATTCATTACAGGTTGCAACATCAGCCTCGCATTTCATTCTAATTAGCTCTCCTCCCATTTGCACATGCGTGGTGCCCTCTGGTAGTCGTCCAGGTGGTCATCCAGATGAAGTAAGGAGTCTTCCTCTCTGCTAAACTTTTCACCTTTCCCACTCGATGCATGCTCTCTCCGCTCCTTGGTTCTGGTTCAACTCGTTTCAACGTTTTCAGGTTCTTATCAAAAGTCAGGTTGTACCTGTTCTCTCTCAGGGGTCCCTTTCAAGAATTCATTTGACCGTTCGGTATACTCCCTATAACAAATATCTCAGTATACATAGATAAATTTGATAATGTAGATACATTTGATAACGCTTATTTATATTTTATGACCCATCACCTAAGAAACATCAAAACATTCATTTGGTTTTCCCCAACACTAACATTCTTATCACAATTGTGAGTTATGCTCACTGGCTTTGCTGAAGCAGTAGAACTTCTAATGAGACCTGTATGATTTAAACATTAAACTTGTTTTAAAACACTAGTAATTCTAGACATGCAGAGAGCAGACAGCACGCTATGTTGCTATTCTGTATTTGGACGTAGTAGCGTTTAGCTAGGGAGGTCTTGCAGATCTGATGACTCTTACAAACCCATGAGTTTAGGCAAGCATAAGGAATATGTTTATAACTTAACACTTGTCATAGCCAACGCTCATTTATAATGTTATAGAAATAACAGTCTTCTAGTCTATTTCAAGTTCAGGTCAAATTGCATGAAAGATAATATATGTTGCATCCGGTAATGTTAAAGGATATTACGGTATCTGACAATGATCTCTGTTCTTCTCTTGATTATATGGCTTGTGGAAGAGCAGATCCACATAGAAATCTTGTTCGTGTGTAACTGAAAGCATAATTTTCAAACTCAGGTGTCTAAATCCCTAATGCTTGTTGTACGCAGTAGTTTATCTGCTTGGCCTGGTTTCAGGAAGGGTGCCACAAAAAGATTAAGTAGAATCATAAGTTAGCTCAAGTGGGAAGGGACCCCAGGATGTTTCTAGTCTAGCCTCCTGCCCAAAGCAGGGCTGGCTCAGACCAGCTTAATCAGGGGTTTACCTGGCCAAGTCTTGAAAAGCTGAAGAGGAGAAAGCCTGCACAACCTCAGGTAACTTGTTCCACTGTTTAACTGCTCTCATGATCGAAAAAAAATTTCCTTCTGTCCTGTTTGGCCTGTTATTCTGTTTCATCTTGTGCCCTTTTGCTCTTGGAAGAGCCTGGCTGTCTTCCTGGTAGCCCCCTAATTGGTATTGGCAGGCTGCTGCTAGATCCCCTGGAGCCTTCACTTCCACAAGCTGAACAAGCCCAGTTCCCCCCATCTCTTACTGCAGGACATGTACCAGTGTGCAGAGATGGTTGCCAGACTCATTTCAAGTGCTGCATCAAAAAGAAAATTGTACGTGGGGACATGTAAAGCAGCTAAATGGGGAAGACCACTGAAGCCTGTAACAGCAAAGGGCACTTAAACAATGCTAACCCCACTGGCAAAGCTGTCCTTCTCCTTGTTAATGTAACCCTGGGTTTGTCATGTTGATGGTAAATGCAGCTTACGTTGTCCCTAAACATGCGTGCAGATTTACTGTGTTCTCCTGTTAGCCTCTTCTAGATGTGTAACTTACTGCCGTACCGTTACCTTGTGCTTTAAAAAAAAAATAGAAAACAAAGAACTTCTAACACTGCAATTTGGAACACTATATTCTTAGATTTGAAAGTTTAATGTGTAAGTCTTGCTAAGTCTTTCACTTCCAGAGCTTAAGACTGCTGTCTTATGGGTTTGTTACTAGCATAATTTTACTGGAATTGGTTTCAATTCAGGTTAAATCGGTCATTTTTAATAAATGTTTAGGAGTGTTGGGGTGAAATGGGAGTTGAACATCATGTATGCACTTACCACTTCATATTCTATATTGTACTTGGGTGTTGTAAATTCTTGGGTGAACATGCAGAATGTTTATGTATTGTTTTGAATATTGAGGTTTGTAAGTCTTCTGTTTGGATATTTCTGAAAACTTGTTAAATTATATTTTATAACATCTGAATGTCACATGTACAGCTGATTGTTCATAAACTTTCTATTTCATAACCATTGGTTTTATGAGCGAGTGCCACCTAATACAACTTTTTCAGTTAAAAGCTTTTACCCCCCATCATCTGGTATTTGGATAGTTAGAGAGCATTATGTTCCATTCTTTGGTTTTTAGTTCCCCATCACTGCTTATTAAGTAGTAAACTGCTCAAGATTATAGTTCCTGCAAGGCTGCTGCGAAAACACTGGGTTTTGCTTCAAGTTGCTATACTTAGAGTCTCTCACAGTCTCCTCTAGGTGTTCCTCCTTGAGCAGGGGGTTGAACCAGCCAGCCTCCAGAGGTCCCTTCCAACCTCAACCATTCTGTGGTTCTGTTCAGAAAAGTGACAGAAGGAAAGATTTCTTCAACCCCTGTCCTTTTCCCCTCATGATAAGTTGTCTTTTTTTTTTTACTCTTGCAAAGTTAGGGAATGTAGCCATTTGAATGTTCTCTCTCTAAAGGAGTGTTATCCTACGGCTATCTAATCATGCCAGGTATTTTAAACTTCTACTGTGGCTACAGGTCAAGAAACATGTTTTAGACTCCTAAATAACCACTCCAACAGCTTCAAGGAAGAATAGATTTATTTTAGAGGGAAGGGGGAAACACAAGTTAGTTACTTGGACATTCAGAAGAGATATCCAGAAACAGAGCAAGGCACTTAGAATTGAGTATACTGTAAGCTAATAATCTAGCAGAGTTATACAAAGGACAATAAATTTTTCTGTAAAGTGTTAAAGCAGTGCAGTAATCTTTCAGCTGCCACCTTCCTCTGTCCCCACAGTGGTATACTGAACGTCTAAAACATCTCACAGTAGTGTCAAGGAGTGAGACTACCACATGAATTAGACAAAAAACATCAAGCATGCAAACTCTGAAGTATAATTTCTCTTTGGATTTGCACTTCAGCAGGTCTCATTGAAGAAAGTTTGCATGTAGCTTTTCCCTCAAATAACTCCAAAGCCTCAATGAACATGACTGAAATCACTACAGTGAAGGAACAGTAATCTACTTGGCATTAACAGGTGTGTTCCATGTTTAATTCCCATTTTCATTTTATATACTTACAAAAAAGCCACCTAAGTGAGACAACATTGATTAGAAAGCCAGCTTTAACAGCTTTCTAAGCTATTTGATGAGGGCTGATAACTCCAGACGATACTTGATGTTAATCCATTGTTTTCCTGTCTGGTATACTCAGGAAGTGAATATTCTATCACTTTGTGGAGCTGGTTGTGAATGCTGTGGCTTAAAAACTGATACCTGCCAGGGTCACCAATCAGCACTTCAGTTTCATGCATCCTGATGCATTTCCTCAGCCAGCGATGAAGACCGTCAGCAAGCTGTTCATCATAAAACATATCGCCCAGCACAATGAGGTCCCACTTGCCAGCGTCCGAGTTAATGATATTCTTAATGGCGATGGGGAAGGGATCCAGGTGGTTCAGTTCGCAGTTCAACCTCATTGCCATGCCTGCAACTGAAGAAAAGTCCCAGAGTAAAAAAGTTTTAGGATTCTGCCATTCAGCCCCCTTGCAAGTTTCTTTGAAGCATTTTTCAATTTCATTTCTTAAATATCTTTGTTTATCCAGTCTAGGGGGTTCCACAGCTTTCATTATGGGTCAAAATCTAGCATGAAGTGATGGAATTTTATCACCACATCACAACCTAGGGAAGTACTATCCGTACTGGAAACCAAGGGCAGTCCAGGAATCAAACTAGAATAGCCCTCTGTCTCAACCTATGAATATACTTCCTCCCTAATTGATGAGTAATCAAACTATGAACAAACTGAATTCAGAAGTCATTTAAGGGAAAACAAAACCTGCAGGAAAAAGGCAAAATGCAGGCCCTAACATATGAAACTGCAGGAAAAATGCTATGGTCCTACAGAGGAACCAGCTTGCCACCTACACTTGGGATTCTCTTCCAAAACTGCTGCGATGGTGTATGGGACATGTTTGGCAGAGACTTTGTTCACTCTGAGAAGCTATGCAGATTCCTGGTGCAACCCAGCTTCTAACACTGGCAAAATCCATTCATCTTTTTAGCACTCACTGAACTCTGTTTGGAAACTGAATTTCTGCCAAGTGAATCAAAGAAAAGTCAGTGTTAAACACACTTTAAAAACAATAAAGGTCTTTACAGAGAGATGGGAAAAGAAGGCCTTACTAGGGTCAATGTCATTAGCAAGGACTTGAGATGCACCACTCATCACAGCAGCTATCGCTGTTGCTCCACATCCACTTCCAAGATCCAAAACAGATCGCCCCTTAACAACGCGTGGGTTATCTAGAATATACCTGGATTTAAAAGAAAAGCTGTTAGTGCAATACACAAGTTATGCAGGCTTCTCAGGTTTGCATTATGCTGCGTAAGAGTTTACTTCATACATGTAATGAAGCGTGGTATCTTAAAGGATGCTTGTCCCACATACGCCTTGTGGTACAGAGCTCCTTATTTGCCTCTGCTGATAGAAAAATCAAGAACCACTGCCCTTCTTTACTCCTCTCCCCACCACCCCCATCAGGAACAGCAGGTGGAAGCCTAACAGGAGTGTCAGGTGTTGATGGCACCGAGATCCCAGCACAGCTGTATTCAGCTTCCCAGGAACCCAGACTGGGAGCACAGAAGACACCCTACCCCTAGACTACAACAGTGGCTCCAGGCGCTGCGCGATGGCAGCAGGGAGGTGAGGACCAAGACTGAAGATAGAGAATACCCTGATCAGGTACCCACAAGACACAAGGAGGAGCTGACATCCCATGCCCCTTGTCCTCCCTTTCATCACAAGGGATCCTACCAGGGAGTTGGCGCACACAGCTTGGTGCTTGAGCTGGGGTTATGAGACCAGTGAGTGAAACAGGTTTCATTTTAATGAAAATAACTTTTTGCTATGAGGTCTGACATAGAGCTTTGTCACGCTGTTACCACCACTTTGCCCCGTTATTTGCTACTTTTCAGATGTTCTGTTTATGAGGGCACCCGGGAAAGACCTTTGTGCAGAGAGGCTCAGCAGTCTGGCAACTGCCCCCTGCCCCATGAACCCTCCTCCTCTGAGGCCAGCTGATAGTTTGCAAACAGGGCAAAGGACAGGGTGGGACCTCCATGGAAGTCCTGTTTCCTCTGTCTAGGGGCTGTGCTTGGATTTGCAATGGCGTTCCTGCAGTAACGTGTAGAGAGCATGGTCTGGCCCAAGCGCGGCAAGCGCTGCGTTTCCAGCCGAGTGCTTCTCAAGTTTCCCCTAATGACTGCGGTGACTTAGGGCAGCCGGAACCGAGTGCGTCCCCTGGCAGGGACACGCCACGTTACGCAGCAGCAGAGACTGCCGGCTGCCATGCTGGGATAACAAGGCATCTTACGTTACAGAGAGGGGTAGCTTGAAACAGGAGACTCCTGATGTGGAAACGCCAACTGTGAAACAAGCACGGTTAAAGAAAAAGTATGTTTTCAGGTTCCTGGTTTTGTTTTACTTTTTCAGATTACACAGCTAATTTCTGACATGCCCAATGCGTCAAAACAAGGGCATAAGCAGTAAGACAATCAAGTGGTGAAATGCCAGATGATTAGTATTGCTACCCAAATATCAGGGCACATAAATTGTATAATAACAAGATATAGAGATTACCTTATCTTATTCAATCTTGCACTGTTTAGAAGCATCCTAATTTGTCTAAATGGCAGGATAATCAACAATTTAACTGCACAACCCATCTTTTTCCTGGCTGAAAGTGCCTTCCTATTTACACTTCCCTGCAGAAAAACAGTAAAGCCCCAATTCAGATCCTCCCATTTCATCTATGTAAGAGTATCTGACAGTTTGTACTTCGTTATAATTAATATTTTTTCTGCTACTCAAAGTAAGATATTTAATTTTACAGAAGAAGAGAACTCTAACTAGTTCCTGGGAATCAGGAATATCAGCAACATTCAAATGCATTTCTACAGTAGGTGGCAAAAATAAAAGTGTGGCTTCTGATGTGATTAGAAGACAGTCAGTAAGGCTTGATAATAAGGCTGCTGAAATCCTAAAGCAAGAGACTGACTCAGGCTAGCCAGCACTCCAAGTGCATCAGCACAGACCTACTTTTCTCAGCTGACTAGACATACATCCACTCTCCTGTCTGTCTCCAACAACAACAGCAGCAACAGCAACGTGTCAGCACAAAACAGCCATCCTTCTGTTAGGAGTGACAATGGGTGATAGAACTAAACGCCCTGCTAGGTTTTGATGGCAAATGCACAGCTCTTCCACAGATCCAAATTCAGCCCTGTGGTCAACGCATGCAACTCCGTGGAAGACAACAGATTTCAATGTAAGAGCTCTTAGCTACTCTACATACAGCAGGTGCTGAAGCTTCGCAGCCAACCAGAAGAGATTGCTTCTATCCTGTATAAGCAGAGAGGAGCATGGATGACGTGCTCTCATACAAGGCAACTACATATCAATATAAATCACTACAGCCAGAGACAGGCCTGACCTCCTGGTCAGCATCAGACTGGACCAAGCGTTTTCAGTGATGTGTGCTGCGTACCTGGACAGGGCTTGGCCTCCTGGCCAGTAAATTGCCCAGAACGGGTCCCCGTAAGGCCACAGGTCAGGCTTTTCCCTCCAGAACCTGCAGCGAGGGGTGAGGAGGCGCAGTCGTATCTCTGGCGTGAGGTGTCCGCTGCTGGTGACCTCCGTGTTCTCCTCCAAAAACGCCCTCACCTCAGGGTCCAAAGTCCTGCCCGCACTCCAGTGGCGGCAGCGCTTCCAGCGCAGCAAGGGGGCTCCCCTCCTGCTCCTCCAAGCCCTGGCCAGGGCGTTCTGCCTGCCCAGCAGGAGCCGCCTCCAGCTGCGGAAGGCCATCTCTCCCCAGGGACAAGCCCTCCCCAGGACAGCTCGGAGCACAGCTTATCTGAGACGGACGACGAGGCACCTTGAAGGAAACTCACAGGACGCTGTTTTTCATAGTGACAGATAATGATTCCTGAAAGGGAAATAACGCTATGTAAGTGATGTTGCCATGACTATGCATGTCTATGCACCACCAGGGCTTTAGGAAGCAGAGGTTCCCGTGTTGTTGTGCTGTCACGAACTTGTGTCTTGCCCCTGCCCCGGAGAGCCTTCGAAGCCTGCAGGAAGTGGTACATAAGGAAGGAGCTGTCACAAGACCCACTGGGGAGAATGCTATAAACATATTCAGTGAGAAACAACCAGTTAGCGGGAAAGCCAACAGCCAAAAATTAAATGTGCAGCTTTTTAACATCTCCTTCCCTCCACCTTGAAGATACATGCAAAGCAGGCTACTCCCACTTCAGTTTCTTCCATTGAATCTTCAGGTTTTGCAGTAGGGCTTTGGCATTACAGGACCCATGGACATGGCAAAGGCTATCAGTACATTTTCTGAGAGACACCACTAATTACAAGTTTTATAAACGTGGTGAATTTATGCAAAAGCATCTTTTTACACTAAAGGCAAGCAATTAAAGGACTTCCTCAAAAGACATTCCTCAGGTTTGTCAGGCTGCCAGCTCGAAAATGAAAAGCAAGCCCTTGCACTGATCTTAATCAGAACACTTTAATTGGTTGCATTTCAGTCTGCATTTTAAAGGATCACTCTTAATGTACAATGGTCTCACATGGATGCTCTCAGGTGCACGAGAAAGCAGACTTCCACCGCTGTAGCCCACGCCACCTGAGAAACTGCATTAACGTGCCCTGAGCTAACTCAAGAGAAACAGAATCCAGCACATTCCCCAAAACTGTCTTTAAAAGATGAAATGTTCAGACTGGACAAGCTCATGCTCGGGGGTCTTCTGACTGCTTAAGGCTAGTTTTTGAGTCAAAAACAGTGAAGCAAAGGAGCGGGGAAGCACGGCCTCTGTTAGCAAACCGGGCCACAGACGAAGGAGAGCCGCAGCATTCGGCTGAGCAGTGTGTGAAGCGCACTTTGTGTTTCAGGGCTTCACTTGTCCTTTTTTTGCCCACATCTTCAGCAAAAGCTCCTATGTTTTCTGTCGTGCGAGCATGGCTTTTGCTTTAGTTTTAGTTTGATTGCTTACTGATACCTTAGGCTGTGCACCGAGCTCCCCCAACGCGTGCCATTTAGGTTGCCAGCCCAGCCAAATCTTGGCTTTAATCACTGGCTGAAGGCTTTTGTATTTTCATTACAAGCAAACACCTGTGACAACGTTTTGCATTTCCCCACGTCTGAGAACGCCATTCAGCAGAGTCCACGCAATTAACGAGCGTAATTAACGAATAAGACATTCCTCTCCAAGGCCGAGCCACATAATCCCCATCTGCCTGGGGGAAGCACGAAGCCACCCGCCATCAATCAGGGACACAAATCCTGCCAGCGAGCGCTGCGCGCTGCTTTCCCCATTAACTGCTGCACATTAATTTTATGTACAGCACGCGGGGCCCCGTACCCGAAAGGCCGAGGTTCAATCGCGACAGGGCCGCGACAGGGCCGCGACAGGGCCGCGACAGGGCCGCGACAGGGCGGCCCCCTCTCTCCCTCCCCCCCCCCGCGGCGGGGCGAGGCGGGGCCGAGGCCGGGGCCTGCTGCGGGGCGCTGCCGGCCGCCACCTACCTGCTGCCGCCGCCGCTCGGCTCCGCTCCGCCCCGCTGCGCCGCGCCGGGGCCGGGCCGGGCCGGGCCGTGCTGTGCCGCCCGCCCTTAAAGCGGCAGCGGAGGGAGCGGGCTCGGCGCCGGGGGGGCTCGGCTCCAGGGCCGCCGGTGCCCCGTGTCGTGATACGTGCCGAAACGAGCATCCTCTGTCCCTCAAGCCAACAGCATGGCTGCTGCGCTGAGAGCCCCCTCGCTTCTCTTCCACCCCAAACGCCACAGCAGGGGCGTGAGGGAGGGTGTCTTAAATCGCCATTTCGTTGCAGGTGCTCCCTGCAGCGTTCACGCAGCTCTGCTCTCGACAGTCACCTGACAACCTACGAATGGCTCTGTTTCCTTCAGTGCTTTTTAAAATTTATTTATTTTGAGGCAATAAAGTGTGTTTTCACCAGGCAGCAACTGCGGCTTGGAATCAAACCCTCGTATCCCATCCTTCCCCAGCCACGTTCCCCTACACACCAGGAGAATTTCTGGGTTCCCCGCTGCATGGTTGGGTGCCACAGCACCACGAAGGCTTACCCACAGGGGCTGCCTTTGCTTCGTTGATGACCTGGCCGGATCCAGCTAAAGGACACAAGAGGCCCCAGCGGGGAATAGAAGCAGCTTCTGACAAGAAGAGCAGCAAACAAGGCTTTCCCTAGCTTCCCCGTGGCACAAAGCGTCCCAGATTTCACGTGCTGCTTTCTGAAAAGGCTCCTGTGTGGTGCCTGAGGTGATGCCACCAGCCCTGCGGCTCTCCAGGTGCCAGGTTAAGGGCAGATCGCACAGCCGAAACCTGGATCTGCCCCGATCGCCTGGGTTATGAGGCCATCTAGTGACCTGCGGGCTCCCTACACGTGAAGCGTGCTCGCCAGGGTGCAAAGCAAGGCCTTTTATTTTATCTTCCATGAGTGCCCAAGGAAGGTGGCCCCAGTCCGCTGGGCTGCCAAGAGGCCAGGGTGCAGCCGGAGAAGGCCAGGGCCCAGCCAGAAGCTGGTGTCTGTTCACCACATGAAGGGGCTGTAGGGCTATTTGCATGTCTTTCACTTGTCTGCATATGGCTGTAAAGCAGGAGTCGCCCCTCATCTTTTTAGACGTCAATATCAAAGTGTGGCCTAGGCGCAGGAAGGACATTATTTCTTGGAGCCATTAGGGTGAACTGTGAGGTTTCAAAGGTCTTGAATCTTTCAGCAGCTCTTGCTGGTCCGCCCCAGGGAGGGAGACACTGAAGGCACTTGTGATACCCAAAGCAGTGCAGAAAACACGCAATTCAGGACAGGTCCTTGTGCCCTGTAGGCACTCACCACTACGCTAGGAATAAAGAGCTCAGTACTGTAATAGAAGAATCACTATCAACATCAGCTCAGGATGCCTTATTAAGGTGTGATAATGACTTTATCACATAATACACTTCTGTCTTGTACATTTTGTTTTATGGCTGACAAGAGACTTGCAAAATACTGCTGATGCTCTTAGAAGGTTCTCAGAGAAACCTCACAGGAAAGCCTTTTCACTTTGATCTTCACTCTCCAGGCGTTTTAACAAGTAACTTCTCAGGCCTAGTTTTTCTGAACTCCCAGTACATGGTATCGCTCAGCAGCTATTTGAACCTCAGTGAGGTCACTGCTCTCTAATACAGAGCAGCACCCCACTGAGGCAGTTCAAAAAACCCTTACAGACTCCAAGCATGACATTAAAAGGCTCTGATACCAATGATAGCTGCCAGCCCTCTTGCAAAAGTCTGGGTAAACCACTTAGACTTTCAGGACGTGCTCGTGCTGATTATGTCAGGAGAGGATCACCACCCATCCCTGTGAGAAAAAAAAAAAAAAAGAAAGAAAAAAAAAAGTTTCATTTCCTAAGGCTTTTTGCTTTAGTTTAGATAGTGGCATCTTGAGAATTTCTGCTGATCAAATGCATGATGTAGTTTGCAGCCAGCTAACGTAACTATGCTGGAATTTGCTCTGAGGACAAGGACAACTTTAATCACAACAAAACATTGATCTGATAGATGGTGGAGGAGCGCAACTCTTTCAAAGAGGCAGTTGTAGAATAACACAAAAGGGACTCCTGTGTGTCCAAGGGAATTAGTGGATTACTGGCTGATGATAAAACCGCCTGAGACCCTGGGGAAATCTTGTCTGAACCAATTAACAGCAAAAACAAATGGAACTGTCCGAGAACAGGGAAAAAGGGAAGACAGAGAAGAGCTGCCTTCATGTTAAGGAACCCATGACTCATGAGACATTGCAGGTACAAAGGTTAAGCTCAAGGGAAGAAAGACCTGCAGCACAGCAGCCAGTTGATAACCCCAGCTTATTCCTTCTCTCCTGCCTTTTAAAACTGAATCTACAGCCCCATTTTCCAGAGCTCTTCTTGCGAGGCCAACTGCCATCGTTCACTTCAAAAGAAGGACCTCAGTGGCAATTCACAGAAGGGAATATGGATTCATTTGGAGTGCTGTTGATTTCTAAAAAGCCTCCCAACAACTCAATATCAACAGTCAAGGGGTTTGCACATCAGGATCAATTTGTGGTTAGCTAGAGGCTGCAGAAACAGGTCATTATCAAAATACAGCTGGCACATTAGCTAGTGGCTAAGGGAAAATTGAAGTTGAGAGCACTAGCTAGGTAAGGGAGAGGCAATTCAATTATTCTGTTGTGCCTTCAGGTACGATCCACACCTACTCATTTCAGAATCACTGCATCTTTTGCATTTGAGGAATAGCTAGCCTGACAAAACAAATCATACATTATATACAGTATGTCCTGAAAGCATTGTGTGGTTTTTTTTTCATAGGTTTACTTGTCCCTATACCTTCCAGCTGCATTGGGTTAGGAGAAGGAATGAGCAACAGCTGGCAAAGATAAAGGTATCAGGTGCAGCCTGGCATGGGATGGAAGCAGGGGAGCATGCAAGGTATAGCTTTCTATGGGGTGAAATAAGCAAAAGCTCCATTAATCTGTCCCTCATGCTAATGTAGGCTTAGTCTTTCTGAGATGAGGTGTTCTTGCAAGAGTCACAGAGGTAAGACCAAGAAGATGAAAACTCTAATTTCTAACATCTCTAATTTTGCCTTTGCCTGCATGCACAGTTAAAGTGCAATTGGTCTCAGTTGTTTGCTCATGTTCATGCACAGCCAGGCATGGGACTGTTTATGTAGTATAGACAAAGCCTCAAAAGACACATGGAGTCAGATGGCTTGTGCTTTTCTTTGTGTTCACTGCTCTTCGGAGAGTATTGTACCTTGCTGATGCAGCTGTGTGCTGGTCCAGATTTGGCTAACTGCTCATGTAAGCGTGTTGTGGGGATACTAATTTTGATATTAAAACCGGAGGATGCATATTTTTAAGGGTGCTTAAACTCTATTTTTTAATAGCTGAAGTCTCCTTGAAATACTGAGACCTTGACTCAGGTGGGGTATATTGTGATAATCAGCTAGCCTGAGTGAAGTCTCATTGTGTTGGAAACTTGTTCAGAAACCAGCTGAACCTGACGAGCGTATCTGTAGTTAATGAATGTGTCCAGAGCTGTGTTGTGTACACACAGGTATGCTGGTAGTCCTGGTTGGACAGCAAGAAGGTTTCCACACAGGCAGCATCTAAGAGGAAGCAACCATGATGTTGGCAGAGCCATTTTGGGGTGATATAACTGCCTGTGTTAGTACTCCCAAAGAATGGCTGGTGGGGGATAGTTAGCAGTGGGTTTGTTCACAGCTCCCTTCTGTCATCCACACACTGAATGGTCCCTGTTGTACTTCTTGCACCACTGTGATGCTACTATGGTCATCTGTAAAAGCTTTTTGGATGCCTGTGCTCGCTCTTGGGTGGCTAGAGCTTTAGGGTTACAGCAGTCTACTGGAAGCTGTTGGGTATCTCAACGCTGGAGCAGGGTATCTCATCTCTGGAACTAGCCTATGGTGGGACAGAGCTCCTGGAGGAAGAAGGAAGGGCTGCAAATAGAGCTGAAGAATGGCTGTGACTGCTGTCACAGCATTTATCTGTGGTTTTTTTTTCTCTTTTTTATTTTTATTTTTTAATTTTTCTGTACCATCACATCAGTCTGCACTTCTCTGCAGAGCCCTGAGAAAGGAAGGAGATGAAAGCTGAGTGGAGAGGGGCTGCTCATGCACTAGGGAGCCTCTCCAGCTGGTCTCAAGGCAATCTGTAATTGTCTAAGTCTGCCTGGATGAAATGAAGATGTTTTCCATGTCCTCATCCTTCTTGACTTCCTGCAACAGGAAAATCCATCCTGCCTGCCTCTTCCTCAGGGCTCTGCCTCACATCCTGTCAATGTTTAATGTTCCACGGGTGATCTGTAGATCTCACGATTTCAGACCTTAGCTTTTCCCAGAGATGTCAAACAACAGTGCTAAGCCAATGTTTCATCTGGAGCAAGAGAACACGACTGCAGCCTGGATCATAATGCAGCCAATGTTTCCCAAGCTTACCTCTCCTTCTTGCCAGGTGGGCTCTGTTCAACAGTGTGTTCAAACCCATGACTAATTCATTCTCTCTTCTCCAGGCAGTGCTCCAGCATGCTCCAGAAATCAACCCTGATGAAGAAGTACATTTGACTGTCTGATTTTTAAGGACCATGCTAACCGATGCCAAGGATAAGGTAGGGTAGACAAATAAAGATTTCAAGGAGCTGCATCAGTTCTCTGGAGCCAGCTGATTCAGTATTTCCCCAGTACCAGAGAACTACACAGAATGTTTTCGTTTCCCACTGGTGCTAGAGCCTGGCATCAGCTGAACTCTTCCTTTCACCTTCTACATGGTAGTCTGCCAAACATTTGGATTCTCGCAGGGATCTGGGGACAGAGGAAATGATGGAGATCTGAGGCAGATGCAAGACAGGAGGTGTTTATTCACTAGAGAGTTCCTACAGGAAACTGTTCACGTTCAATATGCCTCCTCTTCTGGTTGATGCTTGCTATGACGTTTTGGGGGAGTTTCAGGTTCCTGAAGCAACTTAGTTGTGACTCAGGGTCAAGCTGTGTCAGGACCTCTGCTCTTTGGTGTTTTGCACTAGTGTCTAAATTGTCTAAACAAATGATCCCGCTGTGGGGATGCCCAGAGGAATGGAAATATAGCTCCCCTGCAGCCCCAGCCAGCTCACTCACGTGATGAATATGTTGGAGCTTAAGTTCAACGTGACCAAGCGGAGAAGAGCTACTACTTATTCACATGGAGGTATCAGAAGGTCTCAAGGGATTGGAAAAGGTCTCAGCATTCAGACCTGTTGTCAATTTTCAGTGATACGCTACAAAGAGTTACTTCCCCTGGCTTTCCCATCCATACTTAGTCATGCAGGTATAACCTCCAAAATGTGTTTTGCACCCTTCTTAGAATAAAGGAAACTTGACGTTTTTGTATCAGCAGGTTTGAAATGCACACCAGGCCAGATCCATGGAGGTTTTTTACAGAATAGTTTAAACCGGCATTAGCCCACGTAAAATGGCATTGTGCTTCAGACCTCTCCAGGCTAGCTCAGTGCACCAGCAACGCGCTGCAGCTTTCTTCATAGAGTAATAGAATGACTTTGTTTGGAAGGGACCGTAAAGACCACCCCCTGCCGTGGGCAGGGACACCTCCCACCAGTCCAGGCTGCCCAAAGCCCCATCCAGCCTGGCCTTGAGCACCTCCAGGAATGGGGCAGCCACAGCTTCTCTGGGCAGCCTGTGCCAGTGCCTCATCACCCTCACAGGGAAGAATTTATTCCTAATATCTCATCTAAACCTACCCTCTTTTAGGTTAAAGCCATTACCCTTTGTCCTGTCATACCACTCCTTGACCAGGAGTCCCTCCCCAGCTTTCCTGCAGGCCCCTTTAGGCACTGGAAGGCCGCTGTAAGGTCTCCCCGGAGCCTTCCCTTCTCCAGGCTGAACAACCCCAGCTCTCTCAGCCTGTCTTCACCGGAGAGGTGCTCCAGCCCTCGATCAGCCTTGTGGCCTCCTCTGGACTCTCCAACAGGTTCATGTCCTTGTGCTGGGGGCCCAGAGCTGAATGCAGGGCTCCAGGTGGGGGGGTCTCATGAGATACCTTCGTGGCAGCAGAGGAGACGGTGCAGAGATGCCTGGGTGGGCTTGGGGGCTGGCTCCCAGCAGGGCTGGACTCTCCAACTACACACAGAGCTGCTCAGCTACCTCCTGTCACAACCCCAGGGCTCCTCACAGCACACCTAGCCTGGGAGCCTCCTGTCTCGCTCTGGCTGATCTCACAGCTCTGTTTGTAACAGCTGAGAGTCGGGTCTCGTGCAAGCAGCTGCACCCAGTTCCAATGGAAGCAGCAGTGTTGCTGTGACCAACACAGTGACTGTGCCTGGCACCAAAGGCTGCTGCTGCTGCTCTTGCTCTCACCCCTGACGGGCAATGCTGAGTACTGGGAAGCCAGTGCCCCTGGTTTAGCTTGGGAAAAACTCCTGGGATTGCCCCCTAACTCTTGCATTTTGGCCTGCGGGGAGGCACTGAGCCTATTGCCACATCAGAGGGTGTTAAATGCTCCCACCCGCAAAGGATGTGCCTGACAGGAACTGCTGGAATTGCTCAGCATGGATCCGGTTTTCAGTAAGTTGTGGCTATTGGTTTGCAAGGAAGTCACCCAGAAACATGATCCTCAAGGAGAAGCAAAGTGCTTTGATCTCTCTCCTGCTGTTAGATGTGAGTTCAGGGCTGCACTCCAGTATTTCTAAGCAAAAGCATGAGTGTTGTAAGGCAGAACAGCAGAACTGTCATTGTTAGAAAGAATCCTAAGCAGTAAAGTACTTCAAGGCAAAATATTGTTATCTGCCATGAAATATGAGTGGTGGAGAGATGGCTGAACCCATGGATATAAATGCTTAGATTTCTGCTAAAAACACAAGCTGTAACAGGGAAATTGAAACAGACCCTTTCGTGCTTTGATTTGCAAGAACTGCTTTTAGGCTGATAACACAACATCACTCCAATGATATGTTTATTGTAACAGCACGCAGCAAAGCAGCAGTCCTTGCTAAACAGTGAAACAATTCAAAATGCATATTCATTTCAGGAAATACTTTTCATCTGTCCTTGATCTCATGTTGTATATTGCCTATGGATTCAGTGGATTTGGATTTCTTTAGCACGCCCTTGGGCTTTCAAGTGTGCTAGGATTCATTGTAACGTAGATGTGGGGTGTCTGGCACTTCTTACTGAATAGGGCTTCAAAGGGAAGTTGGGAAATTGAAATCGGGGAGGTTGAAATCAGACTCTAATTACATTTGTACAGTGGCCAAAGGCAATTTGACAGAGAGTTTACGTGCTGTTTGTGAACAGATCTTTGTCAAGAGGGCATGAAAATATACAGTTGGTTCACGCTCCCCCTGATAGCAGCAGACGTGGGACTGGAAACAAAGATAAAGGAAAAGCCACGATGCTAGCCAGGTACATGTGACAGCCTGAGTGCGTCTTCTCTGAAAGCTTTCCCAGCGCTTCCTGTGGGCAGAAATTCACATGGGTACACTACATGGCAAGACTCCTCGGGTCTTTCCCGAGCAAACGTGTGCTGGGGTCCTGGAGCGCTGTTATCAGGGGAATAAGAGTTTAGAGCTGGGGAAACAAACCCCCAGCGGAGAGCAACCCTCAGCCCAAAACACGCGGCCCCTTTCCAAACAAAGAGGAGAGCTTTGCTCCGCACACCAAACACCCGCCTGGGCTCAGGGCTGCAGGAACGGCATCTGCCAGCACAGCACGGCGCTGCGCTGCGACGCCGGGGCTGCCCACAGGTGCATCTGCCAGCGGGGCCGCCCTGGGGAACAACGGGGCTTTGTCCTGGCAGATGTTAGGGCAGGGGAGAAGCGGCGTTTGCTCCATGCTCCTGGGGGCGGTTGAAGCTGGGGAGCACGCTGACCCGATTACCGGGAGGCTGGCACTTCTGAGCAGCTACGAGGGATTTGGCCAAGGTCATGCGACGAGGGAGTGATGCTGTCAGAGCTGGATGGAAAGCTGCGTGGGGGCTTTAGCTCGACGCTTACAGCACAACACCTCCATCAGTGCGTGACGTGCTAGTGATTGATGTAAGCAGCGTACTTTGCTGATTGGGTTTTATCTCGGCGTGTGCATCTTCTGTGAGCAAAGAGCAGCAGGCGTACCTCACAGAGCAAAGCGCGGTCTTTGACCTCTGGGTCTTGGCACTGAATCATCCGAATTGCAGCGGTTGCACATGAGCCTGCTCCCGACTTGGTGAGGGGGAAAAGGGAAGCCCACCTAATCAGGCGCTTGGCAGGAGGGGGTGCATCTTGCAATCTCAGTGCAAAAATCAAAGGCAAAGAAGTGGAGCAAAACGGCAGGCAGGAGTCACGGATTTTCACCATTCTGGCACAGAATGTGTGGAGGAAAAGGAGGTCCAAAACCAGGGAGCCCAGGCCAGCCCGGACAAGGAGGTGCCCCTTCGGCAGAGGGCTGAGCTGTTAAGCCAGGCCTGAAGAATGAAGACAGGCTACGTATCCCCATCCTTGCCTGTGCTGTAGGATCAGTTTCCTGAAATTGGGCTAGGTGCACTTGCCAAGGAGGTTGAAAATACTGCAGGTTTTTTGAGAAGAAAGCATGTAGGGCCAGTGGTGGGATGGAGGGGGAAAGAAGGTGCAATCAGCTATTAAATCATTTTGGTTGCCTTGTGAAACCTCTCCCCCGAGGATCCTGTCCAAAAGCAGATGAGAGTTGAATGTGTCTAGATGTCTTTGCAATGTAAAGGGCACATATGTGATGGATGTACATAAAATGAGTAAAATGGAATTGGCTACAATAGAGAATTAAACATTTTAAATCTTTAAACTGTAAATCACAGAAGCTTCAGAGATCCTGTGGCAGAGATGCAGGGAAGCAGTCATCTTTTCCTTTGTTATCTATAATTCTGCTATATGAATAATAATTACACAGTGTGACAGAGGAAAGCCGTGTGCTTTTATTCAGGCTTAATCTGTATAGATATGAGGCCAGTATAGAAGACGAGCTACTTGCTTTAATGGTATTATAATTTGATTTAATATTAGAATATGTGCCTGCAGTATCTGCTGTCTAAGTAACAACAAATTGTGCTGGAGGAAATGTTCTTTGCTTTATGTCTTATGGCTAGTGATCTGGTGTGTTTGGTTTTAAAGCCTCAGGCAGCAAATACCTTTCCAAGGTTTTAAGCAGTCTTCTTGCATAAGCTCAAAGAATCAAAACTGCTTTATGAACCTTCCTGTAAGATCTGCTGCTGTTGGTTTTTCTCCCTGCTTCTGCTGTGAGCTCTTCTCTGCTTTGAGCCTGGGATGGTTTTAGTGTCAGTCTTAAAGTCCATTCTTATAAGCTGCCTGTTCCTTTCAGCTAATTATTTGCACTCTGCTTCTCGTGAAGTAGCTCACAGTGCTGCAAACAGCTCAAATGAAAGTAAGCCAAAAGTAGAAAACTTCTTCTGAGCATTGCAAACATTTGTTTTCATCTAATTTGTTTTCCCTCTCTTTCACCCTACCAGATCTCGTGACTGCATCGCTATTAGAGGAAAATAAGAAAGGCTTTCAGTGAAAAATCAATGTGGCTTGGCAGCTGGTAAGGGATCGTATGCAGGAAGCTGTAGAGCTGTGTTAAGTAGTTGAGCAATCCATCAGCAGCAAGCATGATTTTCAATTCATTGAAGAATGACGAAGAAAATAAAATACGAAGCTAGAGTCCCAGCAAGGAGAAGTGATATAGCCTTCAAATATCAGGGTTTTTCCACCTCTCTGAAACGATGGGCATTGACTCCTTACAGAAGTAGGACAAGGAACTTGACAGACCTGCAGTCTGATCTTTTATGGCAGATCCTAAGGGCAGGGGGGGCTGACACGCTTGTTAGCATTTGACCCAGTTTAAACTAACAGATCCTGAAAAACAAAGACTTGCTGAGAGATTAAGGAGCAGGAAAGCTGAAACAACTTGATACTGGGAGAAATATTCCCTCCAGCTGAAGACACAAGTACCTAAGGAGGAAGAACAAACCCACCAAGACAAAAATCCTCCCCTGCTGTCACGCTGCTGGAAAACCAGCAGGTGATGGAACGAAGCTGTTGCCATGGGAGAGCAGATTAAAGTAAAAAGGTCCTGGGCAGGTCTGGTCTGTGGGAGGTCTGTGCTATGAAGTTTTTTGCATTCACCCCAATCTGCACTTCAGTCCTACTGTATCCCTGCCCCTTCTGCCCTGGCACTGCTCTGTAATCTGCAGTCCCAGGGACAAGCCTCATCTCCCCAGTATTATTGTCAGCGTGCTTTGAAAAGGGGACATCCAGCCCATCCATTGCCCCTTGCAGAGGGCCAACTCCCTTTGCTGGTGAAAGGAAAAAAATCCTCATAATCCCACTGTTACCTCTGATCATCCCAGATGTGCCTCGCAGCACAACCCTATCAGTCACCTCCTCTTCCCTGGCTGCAGAAAAGCTTCTCCATGGCATGTGCCTGACTGGTGAACGTACGCCACAGATTTTGATGCTCTGGGGCCTCATCCCTGTTATCCGCTCCCTCTACAAGAAGTTCAACAGCCCTTTTGTGGACCTGCCTGTGGCTGCTGTGAAATGTAAGTAATCGGCGTGGCAAATACAGAGGAAGTGTTTGGCTGGTCTCTGAAGCAGGGCAGCCCCTCTAGACAGGCCCTGGTGACCTGTGCAGGATGGGTTTGGATAGTGAAAAGAAGATTAAGACTAGAAAACAAACAAGCAAACAAAACAAAACAAACAAAAAAGCTTAGACTGGCAAAATAGTGCAAAAAATCTAATTAAAGAGGAAAGGGAAATGTGGACCTGGAGGGTCCTGTGCTTTCCTGTGCTGTACATCGTAAGGCACGGTGCATCAGGCAGTGGTGTGTTACACGCAGGTGCCAGTGCATTTCTCTTGCACGCCCTGTGTGGGAAGAATCCATGGCACAGCCGACCGCGGGGTGGGCACAAAGCACGGGGTAGGTGCTACGAGCCAAGGAGGCAGCCCGACCCTGCTCTGCCGGCCAGGCTTGTTCCACGCAGAGGCAAAGGCCCCAGTGGCCATTCCCTGTGAGCAGTTGCTTATGCCTGGACAGGAGAAGGAAGGGGCTTACCACACACTGGCACACGTTGCCCTCTGTTTTGTGCTGATGTAGATGAAGAGTGAAAGAAGACAAACGAAAAAAGCAGCTGTAAACGGGTGTCCAGTCTGCCCCCTGGAGTGGAGGAGAGCAGTGCCACTGGGCAGGAAGGTAGAGGGCCATGATGTAACTAAGGTTGTGCGGGCGAGTTCTGAAATTTTAATATTGTCCAGAGAGACTACTGTCAAGCTTACTTTAATTGCTAAAACCTCTTAAAAGTTACCAGTTCCCTGAGATGAGAGCAAGGGTGGAAGGAAAAAAAATAAAATGAAAGTTAAGAAGGGGAGCTACCTGGAGGTGGCACGCAGCATCTGAAGCTAGGCTGGCTTGGAAGGAAAGACTGAGCAGCTCGGATGGAAGGGTCGAGATGGGAAAAATCCAGGCCCAGTGACATAAAGTGGCGTACCAGAGCTAGGCACATGCGGTGCAGCTGAGTCTGCTGGCACTGTGAAGGAGCTGGGTGGCCTCGTTGGGATGATGTTCCCAGAAGATCCGTCTTATAAGAAGGAATCATCATTGCCCATGTGAAACTCCTGCAAGAGCGTCTGTGGGAGCTGTATATACAGGAGCAGGAGCTTAACCTTACTGCTGTTCCAGGAAGAGGAGTGGATTTTTGGACCCGGTTTATTGGATTTTAAACCTGTAATCTCACATGCTGCAGTTCATGCCCATGTTTAATGCTATGTGTGTCACTGGTTTTTGAGATTAAAATATCTACTAAGCTATTTGAACAAAAAATGTTGTCCTGTGCAGAAGACAGCTAAACAAAGCCATCTAGAACCGCCCTCTGCCCAAGAACAGATCAGGATTGTTGTGTTAAATGTTGGGTTGCTCTTAGAGGGTGTCCTAACTCGTACATCTTTTACAGAGGCTGGTGAATATCTTATATCTTGGACTTCCTGGAGACACCCGTGCGGTCAGGCCTCCAAAGAGATACCTACAGCAGGAACGGGAGCAATTAGCTTTGAATGAGAGTCAGAGACTGACTGAGCTCTTATCCTGTGACCTACAGCCAACTGAGCAGGTAGATACAAGTTAATAAACAAACCAAACTAAATAAAATAACCTGGCTCTCAGTGCAAAGTCGAGAAAACAACTGGATCCCGGCAAGCTCCTGCGTGGATCTAGCAACGTCTGGTTTGTTTCACTGAGCACTGCAACCACCAGAGGCTGTGATGTGACAGAGGGCTCCGATCTTCTTTTTCCTTGGATATTTTAGTGAGGAAATTGGTTGAGTCCTTGTTTGCTTTCAGTAGACAGGAAGCTGAGACGTGAAAGGGCATCTAACTTGTTACTTCAAAGGGAAGAAGACAGTGAGAGATGCTGTTGAGGATTGCCAACAGGTGGGAAGGAGCAGTTCTTCCCTCTGCCTCTGCATAATGGCCTGTGCTGCAGGTGAAATAACAAGTTCTTTGTGGGCATTTCCTACACCAACACCATCATCAAAGGGGTTTGTTGAATAAGGACAAATATAGATCAGAGTGTGTGGCTCATGCTGCAGAGAGGTAACTGAGGGAGATCATAAGAGTCCACAGTAAGCAAGGGATGAGAGTGTGATGATTGCACGCTGCTCAGACCAGGAATAGTAAGTAAATTAAGGGAAGAATGAAATTGCACATTGAATTCTGCGACACCCTCCTTAAAATACGCAGGTAGTGGAAATATCTAGTGTGAGCAGGGCTTTCACGGCTTTGGAGAAGAAGGCTTGGACCTTCAAGAGGTGGTGGCGTCACCGTCCCTGGGGGTGTTCAAGGAAAGGTTGGATGTGGTGCCTGGGGACACGGGTTAGTGGTGACATTGGTGGTAGGGGGATGGTTGGACCAGACGACCGTGGAGGTGTTTTCCAACCTTAATGATTCCATGATCCAAAATCCTACCCTTTAAAAAGCGGGTCGGCTAGTGCTTAGGCGTGGGGTGGCGATAACCAGAGGGCTCGTGGGAACGGGGCTAAAATAACGGGGATTTCTTCCTGGATATGGCAGAACGGGTGTCAAATCCCGGTCAAACGGGCGATGAAGAGATGCTTTAGGACCCCCTCAGACCCCCGGGGCCCTCTCCCCCGTCTCGCCGCCGTGCAGCCCGCTGAAAGCCCTCTCCCCCCGCAAAGCTCCCCGAGGGGACGCCGCCGGGCCCGGGGAGCAGCGGGGGGGGGGGGGCCCGGCAGGGTTTAAAAGCCCCGCGGGGGCGGTCCGGCAGCGCGGCGCCTCCCGCCCGCTCCTCCCGCCCCCCTCAGCTGACGGCGGGGCCGGGGCCGCTCGGTGCCCGCCCGCCGCGGCCTGCGCGGGGACGGGGACGGGGACGGGGACGGGGACGGGGACGGGGGGCGGCGCTCCGTGAGCGCTGCCGCACCGACACGGAGCCGCCTCCGCCGCCAGCAGCGCCGGTGGGATGAGCGGGAGCGGCGCCCCCGGGCCCGGCGCGGCGCCCTGCCGCTTCGCCCACTACTTCGTGCTCTGCGGCATCGACGCGGAGAGCGGGCTGGAGCCCGACGAGCTGGCAGGTGAGGGGGGGCTCCGGGGGTCGGGGGGTCGGGGGGCTGCCGCTGCGAAATGTCCGCTCCCCCCCGCCGGCACCGCCCCGAGGGAGCGGCGGCGGCTCGGGGGGCGGCTGCCGGGGGGGCCCCGCTCCGCAGCGCGGCCGGGAGACGGCGTCTTCGGGCTGGGGGGGGGGGGTCTGGGGAGGACTGAATACATTAATGGGATCGCGTCTTTTTTTGCCCTTTTATTTTTTTCTTCGCGTTTTGTGGTTATCTATTCAAAAATAGCCTGCTTGCAGCCGTCCTTCCCCCCTCCGCCCGCGAAGATGTTACAGATCCAAGAAGGAAAATTGTCGCTATGGGCTTGTGGCGATGCTAACTCATTTTCTCAAATAGTCATTTCTCGTAACTGGATTTCAGCAGGTTTTGCGGGGAGAAGGCGGCATCCCTCCCCAGACGTCACTGTGGTTAGAAGGAAAAGCTTAAGTCAGTTTTTACAGGTAAAATCAGATTGACTAGAAGCGCAGTAATGGGATTTCATTGCTTGGATGCTGAACGCTTCCTCTTTGAGCCGGGAGTTGGGCTTTGCTGGGATTCATGCCCACGATGTGGGTACGGGGGCACAGGGGCACCGCTGCCCGCCCGAGGGTCCCGGCGAGGTGTGCGCTGAGCTGCGTCAGGAGCACGGCGCCTCCCGGTTGTGTAAGAGCAGGAGTCGCCATCTGCGTCGCCCATCAGCGCGCCCTGGTTGAAGTTCATCTGTCTGTGGGCTGGAAAAGGGGGGCGGATCAGGGCACCCGACTTCCACAGAGCTGTGCCTTGGGGCAGGGTGCCGGTGGCATTCCCCATGGTCTTTGCGTGGAGCACACATTTGAGAGAGTGGGGGTCTCGTAGTTGAAGCCTCAGCCAAGTGCTCTGTAAACTCTGGTTTTTGACATGTACTAGTGACCACGACCACGGTTTGGCTTTATTGCTCTTAATGGAGATCTCCTGGCTCATGAGCCTTCTCCCAGCTGATGGCACGCAGGGTTG
Organism: Anser brachyrhynchus; assembly: GCF_964034855.1. Classification (NCBI taxonomy): domain Eukaryota; kingdom Metazoa; phylum Chordata; class Aves; order Anseriformes; family Anatidae; genus Anser; species Anser brachyrhynchus. The sequence goes on from NC_137694.1 coordinate 64,028,647, forward strand.
GATTTGCATAACATGACCTATTGGGGTTTCAGGAACTTAAATTTTGAGTCATCTCTAACTCTTTGTTCTGAAAAGAGACTATTTTTAAAGCAGTGTTGGCTAGCAGGCTGTGCCTTCCCTGATGACTACCTGTACTTTTAAAACCTGTCTTTTGCTTATTTCTGCTCCGTTTCACAGTAGGGTGAACCCGTGTGCTCTTGGGGAGTGCTGTTCAAGGGCAGATGAACACTGTGAGTTCATACAGTGTCGTGGCTCTTTGTCTTCTATGGCAATTTAGGAGGTTTAGCCAAACTTCCAGCAAGGCGTATCAGATTTTAAAGCTAAAGATATGGTTGAAGCATGCAAAAACTTTTGGGTAATGCCAATTTGGGAGACATCTTCAATACTTAGGAGGGTTGGGATACGGTAGAGGTATGTTCCAGTAACAGGAACAATGGTGGGACTTCGTATTACCACTGAGCAGTGTTATATTTTTAGGGACTCGTGACAACAGCTTTCTGCTATCAGCTGGGAGCTCAGCAGTTGGAAATGTCGGAGAAGAACAGGCAGTGCTGTGAGCCGCAAATATAATGCAGCCATGGAAAAATTAACTCTGGTTTTAGATGCAGCTGAGAAAACATTTCTGTTAAACCTTGGGGAGTATTAATGCCACCATAGGCAGGCACCTGCAAGATCTCATCTGCCTGTTACAGGTTTCAAAGATTGACCTACCAGGATTGAAATCATAATCAGAATACGTAGGGAGAAAGATGCTAGAGGAACAGAAAGGCTGTTGTGTCACAGGACACCCACAAATGAGGCTATTTCTTTCTAAAAATGCTTTTACAATGCTTTCTGGAAAGAAACGAGCCTGTTATCTTGGTATTGAATTACGTAGCTGTGATAGCTTTCCATCTTGCTAGCCTTGTGTTTAAAGAGGTTGTTGAGGTATGTCATGCCTTTGGTGAAGAGCTGCCATCGCTTAAGCCGTCACGCAGATCATCCCTAATTTAGCAAAAAAGTAATTAAGAACCTGCTTATCTCTAAACGTGCAAGTCCCTTAGCAGCCGCAGTACACAAAGCACCTTGCTGGAATAAAGCTCGAGCACATCAAGCCGCGCCAGACCTGAGCACTGAGCAGAGGAGCGAGACGAGACGGAGGCCCTGGGGCCTGTTCTGCGAGCGGAGAAGCAGAACTTACAAAATCCTCGCGGGGTTTTTGGTTTCCAGATGGACTGGCTGGTGATCAGCAGAGGCGCGGAGTAGCTGCGGGTGAGGCAGCCCTGATGTCAGCTGGAGCTGCCTGGCCTGTGCTGGGGGCAGCTTGAGGTGCACAGGAAGGCTTTCCTTGCCCGATGACTTAAACCCAAATTCTCCCTCCGCACAAAGACTTTGCGGTTAAAAAATAATAGAAACACATCTGTAGATTTATGCGTCAGGCATGAAGCAAAATGTTCGATGTCTCTCTTGGAGGCAGCACAAATAACTGCCCGTGTGAGGCTTTTGAATTCTTTTTGTAGGGTTGCTGTGTTTAATCACAAAATGAAGTACATTCAAGGTTTTAAAGGTTGACAGGGTCTCTACATGCTTTTAGGGAAGAGTGACTTGCTTTATAGTTGCTCCTGCAGATGCTGAGTGCTTAATATACATTTGGTAGATGAGAATTTTCCACCATGCAAATGATTCATTTTGCTTAGATTTTTTTCTCACTTTTGCATGTGTATTATTTTGCGGTATAGTTTGTTTTCTTTTTTAATATAGGAAGCTACTCCACAGCTGACTTTTCAAGTGACTTCATTTTGGTTTTTAGGTCAGTTCATTTGAAAGCTGTCCACCTATTGCTCGACTTGGTATTATATCCAGGCATGCAGCAAAGTAGCGTATGGGTTATAATGCTGTAAAACACTTGTGGCACTAGCACAAAGCACTTGGTCAAGGATGGACGAAAAAAATCTAGGGACTTGAGGGAAGAAAGGAAACTATCTAAGGATTTCTTGGCACTTAATTTTTGGAGAGGTTGGGAAAGAAAAGCAGTTTATTTGACATGAAATATCTTGAAAAGCATGAAAATTTCAGCATTAGTTTGTGCTTCCTGTTGAGCTCCACTAAAATAGGATGAAGGAAGTTTCTCTCTCCTGTTTAGGGCTGATGGAAAATATGTTTCAGTTTACTTTCATCTTCATATCTTCTACTCCAGGTAAAGTCATCTTGAGACCAGTGTTTGAATTGCACGTGCTTAAACAAACACGTTATAGTAAATATTTTATGTTGTCTCAAAGAAAAGCAGTTTATTAAAAGAAAAACAGTTTATTAAACTGTTTCTATTATATAGTTTGTCATATTATATGAAATTTAAGCATGTGTGCAAGGCATAAGATTTTTCTGCCTGTAGCCGCCATTACGTTTTGCTTTGATAACATATTAAACTTTGTACTACCTTCTTAAAGAGTCGCATATAAATTCTAAATACTCTAACGTAGGGAAAAAATCCAGATTACATGAGAGTCAGTTAAAGACAATGGGATGTCTTTTAGTGAGGGAAATAATTTGGGGTTCTGGAAGAAAGCAGAGAGGGAATTACAGGTGGGTATTTTGTTCCCAATTAGAGGAACAAGTCTGAGCTCTGCAGAGGGTGCTATGGAATGGAAGCTAATGGAGCAGTTTGGAGGGAGAGAAGATGTGGTTAAAGGTGAGGGTGCAGTAGGCCAGCGTAGGAAGGGTTGTGTTGGATGACATCTTCTGTGTTTAGGAATGTGAATATTGCTGAAGTTGTAGTAGCCCTCTTGCTGTGTAAAACGAAATCTTTTATAGCTTTTCCCATGCGTAAACCCCAAGCATGGTATTGAAGTAATATTTTATAATCAGGAGAATTTCAAGTTATTGTATCTTGTCTAGCAACATATTTTGCATTGTCTGGTTTTGGATTCAGTGTCTTAGCATCCCGGTTCAATTTATACTTTAAAGCTGGAGGGAGCTTCACTGCTTTTAAGATCAGCTATTTATTTTCTTGCAGTGACCAGCCATGCAGTTGCTGGGAGGGCTCACTGGCCCTGCTAACAGGGCATGTCGAGTGTCTTGGGGAAAATAAACAATACTTCTGCCTCTTGCTATAAATATCCAGACGTTGATAATTAATTTCCTCCATCAGTGAAACATTATCTGAGCTCATAATGATGAAAAACAAACAGTGTGCCTTGCAGTCTGGCTAACTGTGCTTCTTGTCTAGCAGGCTCTTATTTTTAGAAAGGCAAAAGCCTTTTTATTTCTTGTGTGCGCTTGGCACCTGCATGCTCCTGCGGTGCGCAGCCTGACTGCAGCTCGCGCGACTCTCCATCTGACTTCCTTTGTGCCAGGTCACAGCGGAGTGCCACGCTTCGAAGGGGAAAATGTAGTGGCGTTGCTACAGCGATGCAACTTCTCGTGTATGTGACCTTTCTCAGAATAAGTGATTGGGTATTTTCCTAGTTTATTGGAAATACACTAATAAATTTCCCTTGACCGAGGAATGTCTAAACAGTTGCAGTTCCTGTTCATGACTTACTCAGTTGTGACAAATGAAAAATAGGCTACGGGAGTTTTGCTTTTCATTTTTTAAGTAAAGTCCAGAGTGATGCAAAACATGCATGGGGGGGGTTGTCCCGGTTAAGTAACATGGATATGGATAAGACTAGTACCAGTAGAGGAAAAGATGGCTCATGTACAACTAAACATACCTTAATGTGCACCTCAGAAGCAGTTGTAGTAGGTTGCTTAGGATTTATGATCGTTACAGGGCTTGTGGATGTCATGGAAATCTAATGTTCCTCCCACCCCCCTTCATTAAGAGGAGTTGCTCAAATGCAGCACTAGATCTTCTGGGTTTGTGGCTGGAATATGAAACTTTTGTGGATGAGGAACTGGATGGAGTAGCTGGCTTATCAAACTAACTTTTTTTGGTAATTTGTCAGAATAAATGAGGAAACACAGGGTATACATTTAGGAAACCTGTTTGATAGAAAACTAAGTTGTGTTAGTATTTTGTTAAAGTAAAATCAAATATTTTGATTTTGATCTGCATAAGAAAACTGTTGTTGTTCTAGCTAAAGGGAGGGTGGAGATAATCTCAGCTGCCACGCAGCCTTGGCTCAGCTCAGAAATGAAAGTAATGTTTCTGCTCTCTTCTACGTCTTCAGAGGTGGTGGCATGGACAACTGCTGTAATGGCTTGTTCTTAAACATGGATTTTTTGCTACTGGGGAAAAACAGAATTCCGTTGTAACACCACATATTGATTTCTATAGATTTCTGAATTATACAATGAAGACTTAGCTTCTGTAGGATAATTTCTGCAGCCAAAGGAAACAGTGTCCTTATAAAGAGTTGCCGATATTATTGACAAGCATCACTGCCAGTTACAATAACCTTCAACAAGGAGTGACTCTCTTGTTTTGTTGGATAACGGACCATTGGTGGAATTGCTAACGGCTGTGATGTTTTAATGTGCTTTAGTAATAAAGCCTTCATTTTCTATCTTAATATATGCCATAGAGATACTGGATTTAAATGCTTCTCTCCCCATAGTGTAACCGTTCTGTTATACGTTTGCTTTCTTTGAGTTTTTATATTGTATTCCATTGAAAATAAGGAGCCAACCAATTGATTGGGTTGGAAAAATATCTGTATCTGTATCGATAGCACTGACTCACTAATGCTAAACCAAAAAGAATTTCATGTTCTTCCCTTGCCCGATAAGCTGCTGTTTTAATTTCCACTTCAACTAAGCCCTCTCATACTCTCAGAAGGCTTTTCACTGCCAGGAGCTGCTGCAGTAGCACAGTAGAAGGTATGCCACTGTAAGTGAGGGTGGTTTTTTTGTGCTAAGTGAAAACTGTAGTAACAGATCTGGTAATATGGCGGCATGGAGCCTTTTCCCTTCACATAGTGTAAACCGCAGTGCAACCAAAGTGCTTGCAGGTGCAGTGTTTGAGCTGCCGTCCTTTACAGGAACGGCCTGAATCCAGTCCGTATCGTGCTTGGGGTTGCCCATCCCCAGCCTGGCAGCTCTTTAGGGTGCCACTTGGTGAGGGCCAGTGTCCCTGGGGCTGGCAGAGCCCAGGACCTGCCCCAGGAGAAGATGCCCCAGGAGAAGAGTGTGGAAAGGCGAGGGTGCCAGCGCCCTGCTGGGCCTAGCAGTGCCTCAGCGCGGTTGGGTGTTGGTGGGGTGTGGGGAGAGATGGTGTTTTCGAGCCTGTGCAGGAGGTGGAGGTGCCTCTTGACAGCAGAGAGGCTCCTGGGTCAACGTCCACCTCCATGGTGCTCCTCACAGTGCCCGAGGGTGGTGGCACCTGAGGAAAGTGACATCCGCCGCTCTGACAGCGAGGCCTGCTGGAGCAGGGACAGGGCATATGCCAGAACTGCTACGGGCGGTGCGTGACTGTAGTATTGATTTCTTTGCTCAGCTGTTTGCCCGAGAAGCCTTTCTGTACTTGCCAGCGACACGCCAGTGCTGCAGGAGCCGTGCCAGCGCTCTGACATTGTGCCCAGGCCTCTGCTGTGCAGGCGCAGAGCTCGCCGCAGAAACGCCTCCAGAACAACCGGCATCGGGAAGCGTGGTGGTGCTTGCAAGCCAGTAACGTGAGGATGTCGCAGCTCTCTTGCCTGCCATTTTTCACCTGTTTGCCATGGACTAATCAAGCTGTCCTGAATGCCAGCTAGTCCCCGGAGCTTGCTGGCAAACGTGCGGCTCTTGCAGGTGATGCTGGATGCACAGCTGGCACGCTGCTCCCTGCTGCAGCTGCTGATCTGGTGCAATGAGCACTGGAGTGAAGGAGAAATGTGAACGAAAGAACAAATAAGCACCGTGTGCACTTTGATCCAGTTAATGCTATGGTGCTTCTTGCTATTTGTGGTCACGTATGACCACTTAGATATGTGGAAAGGTGATTATAAGTAGCTTGTTCAGCCAGATCTCCTGTGCATGGAGAAGAACAGTAGCAGTTAAAATAAATAAAGCTTGTGGGTGTTAATAGCATTCAATTCCTACTCCTTCCTGCCTTCTCCCCCTTCATTATCTACCTCTTGACCAGAGAACAGCAAAAATGCTTATGGTAGGAAAAGTTACATTGAAGAAAAACAAATTTGGTCAGGAAACAGTAGGTCTTCATAGTCACATTAGCCATATAGATAATCTCAGAAATAATTAGGGAAGAAATGGCGATGGGTCATCACAATAAGACATACTTGGGAGATGACTAATGTGCCTCAGACTGCTGAGGTGTCAGATATTGGGATGCCTGGAAGAAGCTTCTGTTACATTACCAGTATAAAAATATAAACAGCTTAATTTATGCTCCGTGTTTGGAGTCGAAGATAGTTTTGCTCAGCTGTCTGATCATTGTATCTAATCTGAGAGCTTTTTAGTTGGGGTATCCTAGCCTTGATGAACGTGTCTGGCTGGAAGCGTGAAGCCATGCTCCTTCAGGGTGTGGGGTTTTGCTTCTTCCTCATTTCTCCACAGAGCAACCAAATCCATTAAAAATAACTTCAAAACATCAAAACAGATGCTTAAAGAGTGAAATGGAAATTACCTTGGTAATATGTATGCTCCGTAGAGTAGGCTGAAGGGTTTTGCTAGATGTCCGTGGCCTGCTTTGAGTGACAGTGCAAGAATCAACTCTTGGCAGAACAGAATACTGGAGGGAGGTATGTCTGGGTTTGGTGGATCTGCATCGAAAACTTTTTCTGAGTGGAGAATAAACTTAAATTACATACAAAACCATCATCAATTCTTGTTTTGTGTTCAGGGGCAACGTCACGTTTGGAGAATGAGCTTGTTCTCCCTTCTCGGAGCATGAACTTGGCTTTGCTTTACAGTAATATTATTCATCAAATTGCAATAATTCTGGGAGCTGGTAGCGATTTTTTGTTGTTGTTTAAACAAGCTGTATATCAAATGGAGTCAAACGGGGCTTTGAAGCTGTGTGAGTGGTAGGTTGCACAGCATGAAGGCCAGAATCCTCTTTCCACCCCCTCCTTGGTATTCTCTTGTCATGTTAAAGACTGACATGTGGAAGGGTGAGGGGGCTTAATCTGGAATACCGTTCTGTGTAAACAATGACAGGATTAAAAAAAAATAAAATAAAAAGCTCAACTGTTGTGGGTGTGTAGTGGCTGCAGCTTTTCATGGATGGTTGAAATTGTTTGTATAAATTTGCATTTTTTTCTTTAGCTTCTATATATATGCTCATTTCTATGCATAGCTATCTTCATTTGCAAAGTGATAGGCATGCAGTGCAATGTTACCGATGTTAGCAGTAACTATAGTTACGAGGTACAAGCAAGTGTCACTGGATGCTTCTTACATTGGGCTGCCCAGGTATAAAACGTGCTTCTGATGCCTTGTGACTGAAAGACAAGAGGGCAGAGCTGTTTGTAATGAAATGATGAAAGCAAGCGCTCACTTAACTTGTAATTTTTCAGTGAAACAGTCATCAAATGGGCTGAGCAGCCTGCTTTTGACTGACTGGTGTCCTGGATATGGCTGGAGCCTGCTGGGAGAGGAGGACGATGCCACGGTCCAAATATGTATTGCTTATGCTGGTGGGAGATGCCTGGCAGGATCCGGAGGCCAGGTTCTCGCTGCCCTGGAGGCTGATGCCCCAGCCCTGGTGCAGGAGCCCACCTCCCTGGCTTTGTGTCCAGGCTGCTGCTGAGAGGAATCTGTTCCAATGGTGTGAATACCTCCTGCGCCCTCTGCCCTCCTGTGAGACGTTCTGGAAAGAGAAAAGAGAAAGGTTTTATTTATTTATTTCTAATTCAAACTATGAAGTATTTGAGTAAAGAGTGCAATATACAATTGAGTAAATATTTGGCTTTTCATTGAAGGAGGGGAGGATTTGTTGATTAGTTAGTTATTCACACAGTACTGTTTTTCCATCAGTATTCCCACTTGATATTCTTGTTTGCTTTATGCTAAGCAATACTCTGACGTGAATTTGAAATTGAGAATAATTTTATGCTGAAAAACAAAACAACAGCTCTGCTAACATAGACTTTGTCACAGCTGTGATTCTGTCTGGTGTAGGAGAGCAAGAGGGCCGTGTCACAGGTTCTCAGATGGGACCTTTTGTCATGTGGATGTTGTGCATTCTCATTTGGTTTATTCTTCCAGTGTAATAATTTATAGGTACACTGCACTGAGTATTTGGGGCAGAATCCTCATATTCTGTTAACAACAACAACAAAAAAAAAAGAAAGAAAAAAGAAAACCACCACCTTTGTGTAATAAATGAATATGAGATGCCAGGTCATGACTTAAAATGCTTAAGAGCTGTCAGGTTCTTTGTAAAACTACTGATCACAGATGTATGCCTCGTTGCAGAGCTTTGAATGGTGCATTCTCCTGTACATTTTGCCTTGTAAACACTTCAAGAATGTCAAAGCTCGGAAGAATGGTATTAAAGCATCTTCAGTGCACCCCTTTGCAGGTTGTCAACCTTTGTCTCTAATGACTACTGTTATGAATCTGCCAAGGGAGAATATTTTCTCTGGAAATCAACATAGCAGCTCTTCAGCACAGATGGATCACGTGTTTAGCCTTTTCCCAAGATGATGCTACTTGGGATAGGCTTGTCTTACTAGCATTTGCAAATATGTTGACTCTTTCTGGCTTTAGCAAGCGTGATAACAGATGTTGTTTGACTGTCTTAATTCAAGCAGGGATATGTGGTCTAATATTGCTATCTTAAATTGAGGAATGACTAAGAAATAAAGAATCCCAGTGTAAGGAATGCCATTAAGCAAGCATTTTTTCCTGTATGAATATGAACATCTGCATAGGGTGAGGCAGCTGTAGCTGTCGTCTTATGTCATGCTTAGAGAAAGGGGAATGAACAGTGGTGCGAGATGTTAACTTTAACAATAGCCGTTCTGGTTAATAACTTCTGTAGTTCCTATGCCTGTGTCTTTGTTTCCTTTCTTCTTGGAGCTGCCTGCAGGGTTGGGAGTTGGGAGGGGAAAGAAAGAGCTCAGTCTAACACACTGCTTAAAAAAAAAAAAGCCAACAAAAAAACCCTCTAGCTTAATGCTTGCTGAACTTCCCATGAAAACCCTGCCTTAATGAGCACAGATCCCTCGGCCGTGCTTTGTCCCGGCCAGCAGGTGAGGAAGAGCCGAGGTCCCTGGCGCGCCTGCCCTGGCTGTGACCCGGGGCTCAGGGCCCCTGTTAGTTCAGCTCCTGTGCTTTCAGCAGGAATAAGAATGAGCAAACGTCTTGTCTTGTGGCCGGGATGCATTCATGCTCCTTGCCTGCAGGTCTGTGCTAGTGTTGTAAGGCATCTGTCCAGGTGCTGGGGAGAAAAGGCACAAATTCAGGTCTTGTCTAGAGCTGAGAATGAATTGCTCGCAGCAACTGCTGCAGTGGAGTGCCCAAGATCTGTTGTATTTGATAGCATTTTAGATCTGAAAACTATTTGCAATTCAAAACCCATCTTGGGTTTCAGTCATCGGCTAATATTTTGTCAGCACTTCATGACAATGACTTCTGTCCTAGCACTTGCCTGCAGTGTACTGAATAGCTGAAAAGGGAAGTTTACACTCAGCAGCAGACCATCTGTGTTGATGATGTTGTGGTAGTCTCACACTCAAAACTAAGGCTTGTGTGATTGATAATGTGATCACACTAGCCGGTTTTTTTTTCTTTAAAATAATAATAATAAAGAAACCACAAAGCCCCAAAGAAATCTGTATCCTTATCTACCAGCTGCTGAACCCACATTTTAACTTTGTCAGAGGTAAAACTGAAGTGATAGGGAGATTTCTGATTTTCTTTTAAGTTTCCACAGAACTTATTAACTTATCAACCTCCCGGTAACATAGAGGCTGCAGGACGAGCAGCAGCACTTCCCAAGACGACAGGAGAGGCATGCCCATGGGCACCCTGGTGGGCTAATGGCAGCCACATAGCTGGGCCCCGAGCACAGGGTGCGTGTGTTGCCCCCTGCCCATCTGCTGGCCTGGGGCCTAGGGCCGCTCAAGGTATGCAGAGGGAAGCAGGAGCAAGATAAGCTAATGGGCTGGTGTGGACAAAAGGAGCTAACGGCAAGAGGACCCAAATTTCTGCCCTGGTGTACACCTAGTGCCTTCACCCAGATCTGTGAAACCACGCTGCTGTGTTTAATGCCGTCTTCCTTGGTCTTTTACTCTCAGTACCACATGAGGGGTGTTCGTTAGGGGAGAAACACTGTGCCTACAATGTGATAATGGGCAGTGGGAGCAAAGCTAAGTTTGCCAACAAGTGTCAGTGCGAGGGTGGTTGTCTGCTGGGTCTGAGGCCTTCCTCAAATTCAATGAAAAGTTGTAGGTACTTGGCTCTGTTGGTGATACTGCATCCAAGAAATGTGTCTATGCAAAAGCAGATTTTGCAAAATGCAGTGAATGGGAGATACAGAAGCAGAAAGTGCTGGGGAAGAGGGCTCTGTGCTTTTTTTTTTATTTATTTAAATTCCTAATCTTCCTCCTTCCCACATTTAAAATAAACCAGCTCTTCCTTATGCTTTGTTGTTGTTTTAAAAAGCTATTGCGACCCTTCTGATAATATTGTTAACAACCAAGATCTGAATTCTTAGTGATGTGTAAGGGGTCATAAAACTGCGTTAAGTACATCAAGTTTTGAGTGAGTAACTCCAGTAAAAGGCGCTGCAAGATGTATGGCTAATCGCTCCGCGTTTATGAGTTGTCTTTGAACTAAATGGCCGTATTCAGCAGAGGCCGGCCACTGAAACGGCCTGAAAGGACGTAGCGCTGCTCTGCAGTGCGGTGGGAGGCTGGCAGGCCACGCTTGATTAACCTGCTCATCCCAAAGTGGCACCGCTCCATGCTTTCAGCAGGCTTTTAATAGGCGAGTGCCGGCAGTTGAGGGTACCTCTGGGTTGCTGCGGAGCCGGGGCTGGCAGAGGGACTTGGTTTGAAAGCCATAGCTTGGGCCTGTTACGTGTCTCCTGAAAATACCTTATCACCGAGCCTCCTGTTAGCAGGGTGAGGAAATAGCTGTGGGGGCTCTGGCAGAGCAGGCCGGGGTCGCACTGGTAGTGTCCATGTGGAAAGGATAAACGTGGCCGACTCGGTTTCTTTCTTATATTACCTTCATATACTTTTTCTAAGTAATCACTTAAATGATTCCATGCTAAAGTGAGCACCTTAAAACACACCTCCACATCACTCATAGCAGCAGAACTGTTCTGTGTGGTGTTGACCGACTGGGCTGTTTAAGTCTTTAGGTTTTGTTGCCCTGAACTTTCTCCATCTGAAAAACTTTGTGAACCTCATCAGCTGTGAGAGGCTGACTCTTGGTAACTCGCTGCTAGACTGTGCTGAGTCTCAGTTTCTCCGAGAGATGGTGTGGCCAAACCTCCCTCAGGGAGACAAGTGGTCTGCCGAGTGTTTGGCTTTTTTTTGTGGGTTCAGTTAAGCGCTTGGTAGCTTAAGCACGCAGAGGTTTCTGAGGGTCAACAGTAATTTGTGGTCCAGAAAGTTTGAACATTATCCCAGCCTTTAGAGAAACCCTATCAGGAGGCTACTTGGAGACAATCAGCCCTGGAAAAAATTACTTTCATTTCCTAAATATGTTTAATAAAAAGAGGATTCTAGATGGATTTAAGCAAACTCCTGCAGTCACGACTTAAATTTGTTTTGCTTTTTTTGTAGTGGCTTACTGATAAATGTCCTTCCTACACATTTAAATTCTACTCCTTAAAAATGTATTGTCTGGTTTATTTTGGACGAGGTCATGGGTTTCACAATATTGCATAAAACCGAAACCAAATCCTCCTGTCTGCAGCTGCAGTGTTAAATAGAGCATCATTGTCATGGGGTGAGCATGGCTGTCAAAACACTTCGGGCAAAGTGGGTAACATGAACAGTTCTTGTATGTTAAATATTTATAGAAGAAAATGCAAACTCAGAAGAATGCTGCCAGCAGACAGACTGCTCAAACGCATCGTTGTGTTGGTCATGGCACGCATCTTCACACTGTCTTTAGGAAGGGCACAGCGAGTCGTTTATGCTCACGCAGAGGCTCGGTGGCGTACCTTTTCTCCACATAAAACACGAAAAGGAACTGCAAATTTAAAACCTGAGAAGAAAAATAGGAGCTTTACATGAATAATCTGCCCGCCAGCTGCCCCTGAAGCGGCCCCTCCTCACAGCTTGCTGGTGTTCTGCTGGAGCAGTCACAGCGCGAGCACCAGTCTCCAGGGCCAGCACATCTTCGTTTCGGGTCCTCTGGTGCAAACAGGTGGCAAACCACAAGCAGAAAGATACCGAGGAGAAAACCGTGTCATTAGCTCTGGCACCGTAGGATAATAAATCTCGGTTGCATTCTTTAGCTTTCTAGGTGTCTTCCAAGCAATGCACAATGGCTGTGATTAATATGACTGTTGTATTGTCTTAAATAATAAGCTTGAGCTCTCAGATAGATGACATAATTTAGCTGTAATGAGCATCAGCTTCATGCGTTTGATCTCAGCACTTTGAATTTCGGCGTCATTGTTGCCATGTCCTTGAGAGATTGTTTTATGCCCAAGAAAACTGGTAAAGGGGGATGGGGGGCAATTTCTATGAGTGTGTGAAAAATCCAACCGATGAGTTGCCCCGAGGACACTGCCTTTTTTGTTGTATCTTGTTTTTAAATATGCAGGATGAAAGCAGCTGGATCATTTGTAATCCGCACCCACTGTTTTTCAGCAAGATTTTCTCTTTGACAGAAGTATTCCTTGCTGGGAGGTGTCTGCCCATGGTGCCGGCGATGGGTATTTCCCTTTGTGCATCAAGCTGTACCAAAAACCCACAGCGAGGAAAAGGCTTTTCTCTCCTTTACCCACCATCGTCCCATCCGTCACCTCCTCAGCAGGCTTCCGCCTCGCTTCCTCCCTCGACTGAAGGCAGCCTCTCTTTTGATATGCACTCCTGTCACTTCACATTTTCCTTTCTGTTGCCTGGGCTCAGCTGACGCAGGAGAAACAGGAGAGAAACCGGGAGAGAAACCATTGTATTCTCTTTCCTGCAGCTACCTGTAAAGGACTCTTCCCGTTTGTGTGCTTTGGCAGCACTGGAAAGGGAGGGCTGAGAAACTACAAAGCACCTCAGCCCTAATTATTCACCTAATGTAAGGGCCGTGCTTTCCTGCTCTGGATATTCACTCTTGACTGTGTGGGTAGTTTGGCTGGCGGAGGCTGCTGACTTCAAAGCTGTTGCATTGAGCTGCATAAATGCTTCAAACCCAAACCCGTCCTCCTCAGAGCAGCCTGGCCCAAACGGGGGCACTGCCCCTCAGTGAAGGGGCGACAGGGGCTCTCCCCTGTGGCATGACTTTTGTGGGGAGGGGGGGGAAAAGGATTTAAAATCCTTCACCCTTTCCTGTTAAGTCTGACTCATTTTTGTCTGGTTTAGCATTGTGGTGGAAAGAAACAATGGATTTGTTAGGGTCAGTGCTTCACAATGCGGTGGTTGACTTTGATGGGCAATAGGGCCTAGTTTGCCACTCCAGACAAAGGATTTGTAGGTCTTGCAGGCTGCCATCTGTTTCTAAAAGCAAGTTTTTTTGTAAAGAAGTGATGCAGCTTGCATGCTGAAAAAGTTTTTATTATTATTATTATTTTTTTTTATTTCTAGAGAACTGCTGACCTTTTGTGTTTGAGCTTGTAATTTCAAAATGAAGCACAGTTTATTAATAGCAGGACTCCCCTTCCCCCCTCCCCTGGGCAAGCTGGACATCCAAATCTCATTAGTGACTGGCTGATGTCTTCTGAACTACTTGTATTTTAGAGTGCATGTATTCATCCCCCAATTGTTCTCTTCTTCTGTCCACCCCCCACCCAAGCTATCTGAAATGCCAAATCTGACTGTAGTCAAGTGGTTTGCATTTATTTTAACGTGTAAGCATGTAAGGGACAGATGGGAGAAGAAATAACGCTCGGCAGTCATCAGTCTTTTCACTCGGGCTGAAGTTTTGCCTTGCGCTCTCAGCGCAGAACACTGTTGGTCACCCTCTGTCCCTTTAACCCAAACTAGAAAGTTTTACTTTCCTGCAGTGATTCCACTGCAGAGTCTCTTAAATAAAAGGGCCAGCCTACCTGTAGGGCTTAAGCACGCTGCTAAGTACAATCTATTTATGTACCGTGCGTTGCCCTGGCTGTTAGTTGGTTGTTTCTGTGTAGCTGCTGGAGGGGGCACAGAACTGTGCGATCCAGGTCTGGAGGAAAACTGCTGCAGGACTTAACGAAAATAACGAGTGGAGCCTCTGCAGTTTTCCTCTTTCCAGCTGCAGACAAACGGGACCGTGAGGATTGATGAAGAGGCCCTGGCTCCCAACCTGCTTGGCGCATTCATTTTGCTGCTTGCTCTCCTGATGCAACGGCACGGCCAAGGGCTGGCTTCCATGCCTGTTCCTCTGCAGTGCTGCCAGGTCACTTTGGGATAGGGAGATGCTCAGCTGCAGCAGTGCACAGTGTTACTGCAGCTTAATGCGAGTCCAGCTACGTGGGAGAGGGAGAGCAGGGCGACTTTTCCTGCCCCTGGGCTAACAGCCGGAGAAAGCTCTCCTGTTCCTTCCTTTGAATTAGATGAGTAGTGCTTTCCCCTTCTGTTTCTTGGCTGAAGCTCTTACTGCCCGCTGCCCCTCTGCACAGGGTGGAACCACACGGGGCCCTGCCCTGTGCAGTGGCAGGGCCTCAGAGGCTGCCCCTTGCTCTGCTGCGAGATGGGAGCGTGCCCTGGGGTAGGAGGCAGCTTGTGGAGGAAAACACTGCAGGAGGAAAGAGGCAGTAAGGATGGGGGGTTGATCCAGTCCTTAACACTGTTTGGGTGCACTTCTCTGTTTTTTGGAGGAGTGCACGCAATATACGTGTGCGTTATACGTGTGCATTGGTGAAAACAGGGTAGGCAGTGCAGCGCTCCTCTCCTTGCGGCAATGAATACGCTGTTGATGAACGTCACACTAAGACTGGTGACAGCCAAAAGAAGCCAGCACCTTCCTCTCACCCCAGACACAAAAGCCCACGTACTGTGCCAGTTACACCCCCTGTGTAGCCATCCTGGGCACTTGGGTACCCGCCTGCAAAACACCGCTTGCCACCGACCAAGCTTCTTTGTTCCTGTCGGCTGCCAGCCGCTAGCAGGAGGCTGGCAAGCCGTGCAGGGGCTCTTGTCCTCGTTGCCAAAGTGCTGTATTTCTGGCCGTTCCTTCAGTCACCTTTTCTCCGACCCACAAGCAGGGTGCAGGATTGCCTGCCCTGCCTCCAGCCTGCTGTTGGCTGGCGAGCATCACGACAAGCTCTGATTCCCTGCCCTGGCTCTCCTCAGAGCTCTGCGCTGAGCCTCCAGTGCTGCTTATGTGAGGAGGGCTTTTCCTTTGTGTAGGCAGCTGATGAATAGAGGAAGATTTTTTTTTTCCTCTTTGAGGGAATTAAATGAATAAAATGACTGCCTCTGATGTAGTGGCCCGGTTCTCTCTGCCAAACGTTGTCCTAAGGCTGTTAATGGCTTCTGAAGGGTAGCCCCTGGCAGCTCGTGGAAGTCAGGCCAGTTCTTCTGTCTCTTCCTAGCCTCCGTGTTCATTCCCCTCCACATTTATTCTCCAAAAGTGGCTTCATCTTGAGAGGTGAAGAGAGCATCCACAGCCCTTGGAGGTCCCATCCCCAAAAGTATTAGGAAATGTTTTTGTCAAGGTGATTCTAGAGCCAGTGTGTGGCACCTGTGCTGAGGGAAGGCCCCCTTCAGTAGCAGTCTGTATCTGGCATCTGAGGAGCTGAGATCTTCAAAACCCAAGGAGCACGGCAAGCCTGGAGACATTCCAGGTAGATACCCAAGGCCTGGAGAAACAGCATTCCTGGTCAGCGGGGTCAGCTTAAATGAGAGAGTACCCAGCTCTTACGTAAAGACCAGAGCTCGTATGTAGTAAGCAGCCTGATCGCAGGCTACTTCTACTCATACGAACTCGTAGCTGCTTTACCTGGCCATTTTGTGGACTTCAAACATCTTGCCAAGGAAGGGCTTGTCAGGTCCCGCCACGCAATCCAGCCATCTCAGGATAGATGATGCTGGTGATTTTCTTCACAGACATGTGATGGCTCTGCTGCCAGGTGTGTGTCTCAGAAGTCAGCCCACTTAGCTCCCCCTGACTCCTTTCAAGCAGCAGAAAAACTACCTGTCACCTTTCAGGTGTGAGAGTGCCCTGGTGTGAAGTCCTAACGCCTACATGGCACCCCTGGAAATGTGCTTGGGGAAGCCCACCGTAGTCATGCAGTTAACTTTAAAGTACCAAAGCTGAGAGTCTTTGTTCTTTTCTACTAAAATACGTGGTGACACAACAAGGTCCACGGAAGTGTCTTTGTTAGCATAGCAGGAGCAGAAGAAAATTGAAAGGGCTTTCTTTAAGGGAAAAAAAAATGAGAATGGGATACAGTAGTCAATGATGGTGCATCAAGTACTTCCTGGTGGTTGTTTTATCACCGGATTTAAAATGAGTGTTTAGTCTAAGAGCCAGCGTGCTATTTATCACCCATTTGTGGTATCCAGGCTTCTGGCAAAGTGTATGCTGCTCCTTGGGAGCCATCGAACTTGCTGCCTTGGTAGCTGTATGATCCTCCTCATGTTTTCTTTCTGTGTGGTCATTTTACCTTCTACACCTTCTGCTTAAAAAAAAAAACAAAAAAAAACAAAAAACAAAAAAAACAGGACAAAAATGCTGGAAACATCATTCTTAGAAACAAAACTTGATTTAGTTGGTTTAGGGAAAAAAAAAAAAAGCTTTTGCCACTGTCAGAGGAAAACTTTTCTGCTTTGCTTAATTGAATTTGCCAAACTGGAACGAGCCCTGGTGTAGCAGTTTGAAGCCCTGCTCCGCTAGTCAGCAGCGTTCAAAGCTGCAGAGAGGTGAAGGAAAACGCTGAGCAAATGCTGTGTGAACTGGGGAGTCAGCACTGCGATGCCTCCTTGACCTGGTGGTGCCGGTGGGTCATTTCCTTCTTCTGAGTCAGTTTGGGATGTTTGGGCAGCTGTCCAATGCACAAAAAAGAGCCGCAGGGATTTTCTTCCTCGTGGAGGGCTGTGCTTGCGCTCGGTGCCGCCCCGACGGGTGCCTGCGCCAGCTGCTCTCCAGAGTGCATCCGATCTGATGCAAGCCTTCATGGAGAAGGAGAACCAAGATTCTTCAGGGGAAGCCAAGAGTGTTCCCAGCCAGTTTCATAGGAGAGTTATTTGTGTCAGGAGGAATAAGAGTGTAGTAGGGGAGTCTAAATGCTGGATTTTAATCCTGAGGTGCCATTGACTGTAGGTCTCGAGGAGCTTTATGTTCGGTCTCTCCTGCAGTCTACTAGAAAAAATGTGTTATTTGCACAGGGCATTGAAGGCGTTTGCTGTGAAAGCTGTAGTTATGTGCACGTACGGTGGGATGTTTCTGAGTTATTTCAGTGCTGAAATTTCAGCCGTCCTAGTGGGGTGGCGGGGGACTAACATCCTACCAAATTGGTTATTGTTTTAATTGGGAAGGGGAGGAGCGGTGCGTAAATGAATACCTTCCATCTGAGCTCATTTGGAGCAGTGGATGCTGTTTTTGCATGATAAACTTGATAAAGCTAATCTGCTGTAACAGTGATTTCAATTGAAGGAAGATAAATTGAGGTGGAGAAGGAAATTTGAGGGCACAGACTCAAGTCTGAGCAGGAAGGCTGTTTTAATAGCCGTGTAAAATGCATGTAGCTTTTGTTTGGGGTGAATGCCAGCTCTTCAAATTTTTCAAGGTGAATAAAAAGGCAGAAATCTCAAGTTGTTTAGGTCTATCTTAATATGATGTTGGAATACGTTTGAGATGCCTCTGAGAAGCCAAATTTCAACCGACAGACCAAGACAGAAGTAACTTCCTTGTGGAAAGAGGCAAGCTCTCTGCTGGATTAGTACTTATGTTCTCAGTCCTACAATTAGAGCTTTCTCTTTATGGTATCCAAAGTACTGATCAGTCAGATGTGCTGACACAAAGGAGGAATTTAATATAGGCATGAGAAGAATGATGGCATCTAGTGTATCTGCAGGCATAGGTGTGCCTGCGTGGGTGTGAGGCTCCTGCCCTGGATTAAAGGAGATCGTGTGTGCTTCTCTTGGACAGAAAGGAAATGACTTTAAGTGCAGGCAGCAGTATTTGAGGGTGAAGAGTAAGAGGCACAAGTCTCCTTATAATTTAAGGTTATCTCTGGGGTTTGGTTTTTGTTTGATGCATTGCATTAAAATAGCCCAGATGTACAGCTCAAGGTTAAAAAGCGCCCTAAAGCTGGAATACAGACTGCTGCTTGCCAAAGGAAATTCGTGGATAGGGGTGTCTGTAGCCTAAGGAATAGGCAAAACAAATAAGAGACCAGATAATTTTGTTAGGTTATAAGGGAAAAGCTCATCAAACAGAAGTGATGAAATACACTTGGTGACGCTGAGAGTCAAATAGTATTACAAGGCTATTAAAGAAAAATCCTAATGTCTGGGGGCCTTGGGGGTGGTGACAGCAGTTCTTTGCTCAGGTCAGCAGGGAAGTTGGGTGTTTGTGTGTATGTGTGCAAACTGTGTTCCTGTTCCCCCTCTCTAGCTGGGAATTCAGAGGAGTTTTCTGATGGTCCTAAATTAGAGACAGGTGACCTTGATGGACAACAGACACAGCTTCAGGAAGAATTATGGGAACTTAATGGCTGCTTATGTATGTTTTTCCTGCAGTGGATCTGCAAATTAAATAACGGTAATAATCTCTGCATGGGTGATCCATCAGTAATTACTGAGAGCAAAGAAACCTGCTTTTGGTTCCAGGGCCCTTGTGGAAGAAAACAGTGCAGTAGCTTTTTATGGTACGCGGCAAGTGATCCTAATGCTTGTTCAAGAGCCTTTTAAACGTAATTCACCGGGAGTGGTCCTCTAAATGTCTACAGACTTTTTTTAATTTACATTAAGGGTAAAATTTTTGACTAGTTCACTCATTCTGTCCCTCAGTTCACTATCAGGATGTTGTAGGAACATGGAATAAGAAATCAGGTGTTGGTGGGGTGTGTGTGTGTGTGTTGATGGTAAGCCAAGGTAATGTTTTAGCTTCCTTAGGACTCTGAATATAAAATCCATATTTTGAAATCTGTGGGGTAAGAAGTAAAAAGATGTATATAGGAGCGCTTTGGATAAACGTATCTAAGAGGATTTTTTTTGAGATAGGTGTGGGGATTACTTAATATATGTATGCTAGAAGATGAAGTTCAACTCTCGCAGACCAAATCACAGTATGTCTTGAATAGATACAGCATTTACATTTTGAGAAGGGTCTCGATGCAGACTCATTTAACACCAACTAATACAGAAAACTTGTTTTTTGCTGGGATTGGACAAGCTCAATTACATCCATGTTCACCAAAATGTTCAGCGGTCTTAAAAGCAATTAATTCCTGACAACTATTTTTTCCCTTTCTTTCTGAAGTTATCAGGCAACATAGCGTCACCGAAGGTTGTGTTTTCAAGGCTGCGTGGTCTTTGTCCATGCCGTGCAGGTACCACATCATTCTGCAAAGTGTTGGGTGGTCTTGCCGTTGTAGCAGTGGCTGAGGAGTTAGCTGTTTCACGACAGTGGTGGTGGTTTCTGCCACCCTGGCAAAGCAGTGATCAGATGAAGAGGAAAGTTGCAACGATTCGTGACGAATTTTAGGGAGAGGTGTGACTTGATCCAGACTGGTCAGTCTGGTGGTATGTAGCTGCACAAAAAGAATTAGCGGAACTATCAAGATAAAAATCTTCTTGGTTGGAGCATGGAATTAATTTTGACAGGTTTCAAAGAATTAAGTCAATTTGTTGATACCTGACCTTATTTCAAAAAAAAAAAAAAACAATGTTCAAAAGTGTTTGTTTGTTTGTTTGTTTTTGTAAGAGCATTTGTGGTGAAAAAGCCTCAGAGGAGTTGCTCTGGTGGCAGTAGGTGCCCTCCAGAAGAATCCTCTGCTTTACAGACTTCAACTTTCTTGACAATACTTAGTCCATTTAGTAGGCAAAAGGTCTCTGAAGACTCTCTGTGCCTTCTGTCTTACCTCACCATGTCTAAAGAATAGCTTCCTTTTTGAAACATAGCCATGTAATGTAAGATGGCCAGTAGTAGTTGTTGCCGTATTAGTAGGCTAAATTTAGTTGGAAGGCTGAATTAGAAATTAGGTTGTCTCATTTAGGCAATCCCATGTGTTACTAAATACCTTGAGCTGTGTGTATGCTGCTTCATGCTGCGTATCAGTGTCTGCATTGATCACTGAAGGGCCGTCCTAATGCCAAAGAGGGTTCAAAGTTTACCATTAACTGGTAAAGGGGGTTGACTTATGGCAATGGGATTTTGTCTTGCTGTCTCCTATGTACTCAGAACTCTTTTCTTCATGAGCATCCCCAGCCAGTGAGATAATTTGGGTGATGCTTGTATAACTTTGTTCAGTGCTGATTGGATGGAATTTATCCCCGTTACTGTATTGCATTTCTATTGCAAATTTAACCCGTTTTGAGAAGCGTTTTAATTTGAGGATGGTAGTGGTGGGGTTCAAAACTTGTTAAGACATGATGGTATTTTTGGAAGTGAGGGAGAGGAAGATGTAGCTGTTTGGACTGGTTCATTAAGGCTATCAGGTTGACTTTCATAAGGCTGTACTAATAAAGGCACAATTGCCCTATTTGAAGAATATGCTCTTTTACACAATACTAGAAAACTCTTCCAGCTCAGAAATGTGCTGGGCCCCTCCATTTGTCTAAGAAACTGCAGCAGCAGTGTGTGTATTTTTTTCTGAATGGGAGCCAGTGCATCCTACTGTTTTGGAAACCTGTCTCAAATGGTAAAGTAGCCTCTCAGGGCACGGATGCTCATGCTCAGCAAGCCGTAGTCCTTCAAACAGAGCCAAAAATATGAAGAAATAAAATATTAAGCAGATTGAAGTTCAATGTAATCGCTACGTTAATCAAAACTGCCTTACTATTTAGAACAAAACCAGTTGAAACAGTAATGGACTCATCAATATGGATTTCATTCATTTGCAAATGATTCCATCAATACTTTGCTATGTGTTCATTTTGTCCAGTTCATTTGTTCTGTAGCTGCCACTCGTCACCAGCCTCAACCCTCCACAACTCCCTGTGACAATACTTAATTTATCAGCATGCTTGTTCAGTACGGTTGATACGCGAATAGTTGTTTATGGGCCTTAAGTTTGAGCTTGCCTGTAGAAAATTCCTGGGAAAGCCTCAGAATCCCTCTAGGAAGAGCAAAAGTGAGTTTTCTGTGTCCCTTTTTAATACGGGTTTTTATGTTCTGTCTGGCTTAGGATTCAGCAGACATGAACCTCTGAGGCACCTGGGAACCTGTGGCCCAGGAGGAAAGTGACACGAGGGGTGCTCCCCTCCTTCCCTGCCATTGCCTTCTTCCCCTCCTTTTAGACAGTATCTCTGAGCTGTCCATCAAGAGGAGCAGTGATATTAAAACCTTGTCTTCTGATGAGAATGGATGTACAGCACCTGTGGGGTTGAGAAAGGAGAAAGTTATCTTGCTAAAACTCTCCTGACAAAGGGGTAAGTAGTTGTCTATTCAAGGAGAGCCTAAGGTCACGCTGTTTATCATGGTAGCCTACAATGAACCTCTTTTGTAAGAGAAGAAGGGGGGGAAAAAAAAAACTTCTGAAACTTGTGGGAGCACATGGCATGGGTAGAGCTGGGTGCTGTGTGGCTTCTGAGTAGCTGCTTCTCAACTAGTCATTGGTAAGAAGATTAAATATCCTTGTGGTATAAAACGTAAGTCAACGGTTTTATAAAATGTGATATTCCAAGGTCCTATCGCAGCTTTGGTTTTCAAGACCAAACTTTTTGGTTGTGTTATAAGTAGCAGCTCTATCAGACCATCTGAAGGAGTGCATTTTCCTAGGACAGAATACAGGTCACTGGTTTGCTGTCTCCTGGAGAACCTGGCTGAATAAAAAGCTTTTGCAGGTTGCATAAACTATTGGGTACAGCACGACACTAGTTAATGCAGTGCATTGTGAAATATTACTGTAGAACTTAAAATCTTGCTGTAAAAAACGCTTCTTAAATTTTAATTAAAACAAGCATGGTTTAGACACCTCATTAAAATATTAGAACTTGATGTTCCATGTGTGAGTTCAAGCAGATTATTCTGAAATATACATGGAAGCAGGGTTTCACCTGCCCTTCTCGTCCTTCAGAAGAGTAGGGAGGAGGCATCAGAAAATAACAGCATTAACAACGCCAGTTACAGGAATCTGCATAGATTTAAGTCACCAGGTTCACATCCATAAAGCAGCTTGTCCTGAGAAGTAAAAAGCAATTGCTCATCACATTCTGCTTAATGGGGGCCATAAACCTCTCTGACCTGGTGAAAACTTTAGAGCACGAGGGAAGCTCTGATTCAGCAATGCAATTACGAGGCTCAGTGTGAGAGAGGAGGTTCTTGTCCCAGCTCCCAGGATTTGCCCCTGGGTTTTATCCCACTGACATCTCACCATACAGCACTGAGCTCATCCCTGTCAGATGAGAGGTCTCACCAGGAAAATACAGAGTTATGTTCCCCTTATGAGTCCTGACTGTGGCTGCTTCTCATACTTCTGGCTTAGCCAGGCATGATGGTTTTCCTTTACCAATGAAAGAGGTTTTCCTCTACCAACACTGAAGTAATGCATAATCGTTAGTATAGACTCTGAAGTACTGTGTGAGGTGACTGCACAATGCTTTGGAGCACCCCATTTGCAACCAGGTGGTCCATGTCTTTTAAACAGATTTCACTTGTGCACTGTTGCGTGCATCTACAAGGGTGCGTGGGTTTGCTCTTGGTTAATTGGGTAATTCCTCAACAACACAGGCAGCAGCAGTTACAGGTCAGTGGCTCTACAGAGCCGGTAGTCCTCTACGTTCAACCCTACAAGCTACTAATTAAAAAAAATAATAATAATTATAAAAAAAAATTAAAAAAAGAACAGCTTATTGCAGGGATGAGTATTCCAAAGCAGCAAAGAGCCTCAGGCTGTTCAGGTGCAGGCTCCTCGCCACAGTAGTTGCCTTGGTGTAAATTATAAATGCAGTGATGTCAAATAGCAGCGT
Organism: Anser brachyrhynchus; assembly: GCF_964034855.1. Lineage (NCBI taxonomy): Eukaryota > Metazoa > Chordata > Aves > Anseriformes > Anatidae > Anser > Anser brachyrhynchus. Next base: position 64,051,746 of record NC_137694.1, read on the forward strand.
GTTATTGGGCTGCCTTGCAGTACCTCATGGGGAGAGAGTGGGAGGGTGGGCACAAATTAGCAGTATCCTCCTAAGAGGAAGTTGCTGGCTAAACGTTTGGAAAACCCATGATTACCCCTTTGCAAGCCACTTTTGGATAAGGTAGCTATGGGAACCTCCTTTCAAAAAGAGGTAATTAAATATTTTACATCATCCTACATCACTGGGCACTGGGTAGTTTTCATGTGTTTCATTCTTCTCCTTTCTTCTGTGTGCTTACACTTTTCTTTTGTAAGTTTAGGTTCTCAAATGCTAGAGAGACTTTTTTTTTACTGAAATAGACCTTAAGGTCTTCTGAATAGTGGATTTTTTTGTTTAAAGGAAATTTAAAAGCTCTTTTGCCTTTGACACCGGGGCAGTTTCTCTGTACTGTTTCGAACTAGTGCCGCTTGCTGCTTTTCCTCTGTATCCTCCATATCGTCCAGGTGTTATTTTAACAGAAAAGACTGAAACCCTTTTTGAAGCATCACTAGTCTACCATGCGATGCAGTGGAGCTTGTGGAGACTTTAATATTGTAATTAACTTGCAGATGTTTAACATGAAAATTTTATATGTGGGTCTGAATGGAACATCATTTACCATCTGTAAATAAAACAAGGACAAGGCTTTGCAATGATAATGAGGCTTATCAGTCAAAATAAATGTGAAAATCTCAACCAGAGGAGTCAGAGATCCCTTAGCGGGACTATTAGCAAAATAAATCAGCTCAGCTGTACAGATGCTTAAAACAAGACAGAAGAAATAGAAAATTGAGGTTTCTCTCTTAAAACAAAGCCAAAATACCTACCGAGCACAGCTAGAGGATGCCTATTTCTAGCCACTACAAACATTGCTGGTAGAACACCTGTAGTCTCCTCCCAGTAACAGTGCAGTTGCTGTAAATCCCGCTGGCTCAGGTGGGATGTGCAGCGCTCAACCTAACACGAGCCTACGTTGTCTTCAGTTTCTCAATTACAAAGAGTATTTCTGAAGCTCTGAGGGCAACTCCAAGACAATTAAAGGTGACGTTATACAAAACATAAAAGAACTTGGCTTTGTCCCCATTCCTTACCACATCAGCTGTACTTTTGTGGGGAACTCTGGGGGTCCTCAGCACCCCTGAAAAACTGATCGCTACAGGCGAAGCAGATAGTGGTCTGTGGTCATAAAGCCTCAGCATGAGTTAAAAGTGAATATGAGTAAAACAGACCAGACGGTGTTCAAGCAGGAGGAACAGGCAGAAAATTATAAATGGCCCAGAGAAACAGCAGTGATTAAAGTTATAGGAAAAAGAACATGGATGTGTCTGATCCTTGCTGTGTACTTGACAAGTGGTCCTGAGGCAGCCGGGAGAACAGAAAATTCATCTCTTCCTTCCTCCGCCCCAGCCAGAGCCCCCGGAGAAGCGACAGGGATGAGAAATTAAGCAGAGGATTGCAGCCACTTTAAGGGCAGCAAATCCTGTTCCCTGAAACAAATGTATTTAAACGCTTCCCAGAGCTTCATTTTATATCCTGCTTGATCTCTGATGATTGCCTCGCAGAGATTGTGTAATTTTTGTAACAGCTTGAAATATTTCAACTCTGCTGAACGGATGGTAAATTGTACAGATAACTATCAAAAGATTATTTACTTTTTCTTTAGATTGCATACATATAAAATCGGAAATAATTGCTTAAAATTTACCATATTCCCTTATTTATTTAAAAGGGGGAAGGGGGGTAGCACTATGATTTCCTGTTACAAGCAGGCCTATCCCTTGTAACTAATGCAACATGAACATGTTCCCATCTTTTGCGTCCAGTTGTTTATTGTAGAACAGTGTTTTTAAAAGCTGTTACTGAATAATTGAACGCATCTCCAAATAGGCTTTCAGATGAGTCTTACTGCTAATGTGTGAGAAGTAACAGATGCTTTAGGGGTGCTGTTCCCTTGAAGTTATTTAGAAGAAATGTGTAATTCCATTGGTACAGTGTGCCTAGGTAGCATTTTTTGATCCATAATTTTTCATTTTAAGTGCTCGCTTTAACATTGATAGTCTGCTTGAGCCATGCATTTGGTTGGCCAACTCTATTCTTGTGACCACATTCCTTTTAAGATCGATGACTTGTGTTCCTTCCTGTTTCTTTGAGGAAGCACGATGATCCAGAATTGAATAATTTTATACTTTGATGGATTAAGTAAAACATGGGTTATTAAATTTGCCACTTGGGTGGATGTTGCAGTGAAGTCGTCATATTACTGAGGACCTTTGCTGTTCATTCAGCCTCTCTGTTGTGCGCTGTTAAACAAAACGTCAGCTAGCGGAAACATATGGTCTCACGTTTTAGTGGCACGGTATGCTAGGCAATTCATGATTTGTGTTCTTAACCTGTTTATTGAGCCCGGATTTAGCAAGCTCCATCAATAGGCCTTGTTTGTTCTTGGGTGCCTCGTGTCAGGCTTCCCCCTGCCAATTTATTTGCCGGGCACCGTGTCTGTTTACTCCACAGATGTCTGTCTCCTACAATGCAGCCGTACAGTTCCCATTCAGATTGAGCTTTTTTTAGAGCGGTTTGAATGTTTTTAATATTCAAGCCCACTGCAGTCTCATAACTTAGCCTACCAGCTGAAGCGCACGCTTTTCAATGAGACTCTTCACTGCGGTTTCCATGGTTACACTGGAAAAGAAACCTGCTAAATACGAGCCAGAAGGGCACGGAAGATCCTCTAGTAACAGCCGCCGTCATTATTGCAACTTTACAATTTCCAATTTATTCTTCCATTTCCTTTGCAATATTTTGTCTCCAAGTGGAAGTGTGTATTTCTGAGGGTTAGCGGCTGCTATTAGAAAACAGGAGTTAGAAAAGATGGCAAAGGCAGACCTTCCCCCCCCCAAAATAGGTTTTTGTTCTGCTTGCAAATGTTTTTTTTTTTCTTTTCCTTTTATCTGAGTTAACTTAAATTGCAAAGCGCTCTTTATGTGCAATTGTAAGAGGTGGTTCATAAGGGCTGTAAGGGGTCGGCTGTAGGTGACTTGCATGCAAACTACAAACCGGCTTCAACGTACACATTCCTATCGGATGGCAGGAGTAATAAGTGGTGTGTTAACTGCTATTGTGGGGAAATAATACATATTTAAAGCAAACAACCAGCAGTTGCTTGAGCACTGGAACTAATGGAGCCTGGGTCTCCTGTGGATTTGCCTTGTGCATGATTGATTTTTACCGTTGGAGAATGACTGAGACTTTCCCCGCAGCTGCAGCATTTGTGGTGTTCCCCTTGCATCGTGTCTCTGGGGTAAGCTCCCGCGGCAGCGCTGGTGGAAGTGCTGGTGTCGTTCTCCATCTTTCATCCCTGCTCTGTGCCCACCTCTGCGATGGACAGAGAGGTCTTGCCATCTGCCCAGCTTGGCTGCTCTGGTGGCATCTGCTCGCGTTGGGTCTGCATCGAGCTGCCTGTCCCCAGGAGCCCCAGTCCTCTGCGCAGCTTTTGTTGGGCAGCAGATTGAGGTGTTGCGCATCTTATTTTGCTAATGTGGCAAATGCAGACAGTTTGCTCTGGAAAGCAAGCTGAATAGTGGGGAAATGACCTCTTGTTGCCCCCTCTGGTTCCTGTATAAAAGCATTATCTTTGCTAAAACATCTTCAAACCTTGTGGCATAAGAGCAGCCAAAGCCAGTTTTTGTACTGCAAAAAGCCCAGGGTAATTAGTCATCTATATAAATAACACTTCAGGACACATTAAAATGGAAGAATATTTATTTCACCTGCTGTCTGGATACTTGAATTTGCCTTGCTTTTTAGATTCTTTTAAGGAATAGATAGAAAATCATCACAAAAGAGGAGCAAAGAAAAGCAGATCGTAGCCACATAATGCAAGCTTTCCTTCTCTTTATTAATAATAGTGTTTGCAACTCAAGTGACATGCAGCTTGTAAGAGTTGTCAAAGAAAAGAAAGAAAATAGAGTAATGAAATATGGCGTTGTAACAGAGCTGGTCTGGGAGGGACAGAAGGGAGAAGGATGGGACTGCAAACTGTGAATTAGGGGTCTGCTTCCCACTGTGAATTACTTGAAGCTGTATTACATAGTATGGAGCAATCCCTGCTTGCATCTCAGTGGTAAAGCATCAAGAATACCTGGTGTTAGTAGATTTAGAAAGAGCAATAAGCTGTTGGGGCACAGGGAGGGAAAGTAGCAAAGGAACAGACCATAGCAATATTTTTCAATCATGGCTTGTGACAAACTAATTGCTTTTGGTGGGGTACCCTGCCCTTAGATCCAGTGGCCTGGCTGTGGCCTGACACACACAGCCTGGGAGCTGCACGTCCTCAGCACCACAACATTTCCTTCAGGATAGGTGACCAGGGATGAGCAGAAAATAGGCCTTATGGTTCCCTGGACTACCCCCTGGCTATCCCCCCCTGCTTTGGAGACCCTCGAGCACCCCTAATTTCCCCCACAGCCAGTTGGCTGCACACTGGTCTGGTGCTTGCCTAGGCCCTCTGTGCCAATGGGCCGATGTCAAATCACTAAAGTTTTCCATATGAACCTCATAAATCTGTACGGTGGTCAGTGACTGATGCACCTTGCAGCTATGGAGTTTTGCCTGAGACCAGCAGTGAGGGTGCTCAGTCACTCGGGGTGACAGACACGCTGCTTGTCCTGAGATGTCTGTGAAACCTCATCTGTAGTCATGTTTTAGAGGAGATGAGTTTCCAGCACTGGTGCAGTAAGTAGCTCTGCCATGGTAAATTTACTGACCCAATTAGTGAGGGTTCCTGACTGCTAAGAGTCTGGCCTTTCTGCCCACTCTGCTACTTCCAGGGAAATAAAATTTTGTTCCAGAAGCTAGTGGTTCATTTCGAGAAGCCTAAGATCTCCTTCAGTCGTTGGTACGGTTATGTTTAGATAGACACAGTAAGTCTTCGAAATAAATCGGGGAACTTCAGAAAAGCTATTAACTGCATGAATAAATTCAGAATTTAAATTAGTTACATTTCTGTATTGTCATAGTTGTAATAGTTGACTTTGTGCTCCCACCTCCCATGTGCTATGTCTGTATTTGTCTCTTAAACAGTTCCTTTTCTCTTCTCAGCATCATCAGTAGGACTGTTTTTTATTTTTCTCTTTTCCCTGTGTGTAAAAGCTGTTTGTTGAATAGCCGATGAGAGAAAGGTGTTTAAGTTGTGACTTGAAGCCAATTTCTGCTAGGCCAGGTCATTCTGCACCAAGTTCCCCCAACAACTTTGGAGCAAAAGGACTTTGCATTTTTGTGTACACACAGAGAACTAGTAAGAAATATCAATTCTTCCTGGTTTTGTACTGAGTAAGTTGTAAGTCTGAGATGAGCCAGCCAAGAGTTGAGTTAAATTCCTTCTTTTGGCAGGATGTCACTGAGAGTAGCTTGCTGGGATGATGAACTAACAGCTAGTAGCTCTGGGAACCTTTTCATGGCGCTGAGAACCCTGCTTTGTCCTGCAAGGGGTGACATGCCTTCTTGCTTTGTAGGTACCCAGATGATGGTAGGGTGCTCTAAGATAGTTGCCGAAGTCCTTCAGGCATGTGTTTTATTCGTAGAAAGTGGAAGAAGGCACCACCTTTTTAGTCAAAGTGCTAAAGTTGTCCTAAAACTTGGGTGCTATGCCGAAGTGGAAGGGAGGGATGTCTTTTTAAAATAAGTAGATGTAAGGATGCAAGAAAATAGATTGATTAATCTTTGTGTTTGACTCATTTATGTTTAGGTTATGTGAAGCAGAAGATCTGTAGCCATTAATAAGAGAGGTTAAAACTAATAAGAAAGGTTAACTGAGGCATTTTCCTTTTCACTCTTTCAAAGACACAATTCCCGTTCCCCAACCTTCACCATTCTTCTAGTGATCTTGAACAAAATGAGCAGAAGAGATGAATCTTTTATTTCCTTGCTCTTTCTGCTGTTTAAGAATCTATGGGACCCAAATCCTATTAACAGGGAAAAAATATTTTTTACAATGGACTTTATAATTATGGTGGCTTATTGCTCTGTTGGAGTGTTGTAGGTGATGTGAAGTAAGCCTGAAAGAAAGAATTCTTTAGTTGCTGGGGTCTTCTTGCTCCAGGTTGGCTAGACACACGACTTGGGAGATAACCACCCGAGCCTGTTCCACAGCTCTATGGGTGCCAGTCCCTCCTATCAAACTGTTACTTAAGCCTGAAAGGCCAAAGGATGAATTTCTTAATGAATCCGTAAACCCCAGTCAGTGACCAGCCACCTCAGCAAGTGCCGAAATCCAGGCTTTTCATATAGATATAGAAGAAAAATTTCATAGTGCTGAATCCACTTTGGGGTATGTGTTTAAAGTTTTTTCAAAGGCCAAAGAGCTCAGCAGTGTTACTTTTCCATTAAGTGTGTTTTAAAAGAGTCTGAGCAATACCAGCCCTGCTGAAGATAAGCTTGTGAACGCGGTGCACGTGCAAGTGTTGATTCTGTATGTGCACTGCCTCTCGGCGGATGATGGATTCTGTAATTCATGTCAAGAGGTTTGTGCATCATTCTGCAAACGGAGGTGATGCTTCAGATCAAATCAATAGATCACTCCTGAGTGGTAAATCTTCCAAACAGGCTACCCTCTGCATTTTAAAAGCAAACGTTACAGCTAATACTGGTATACAGGTGCTTACTGACAGCATACTGAAAAGGGCATCTTATTTTAGAAAATTTGGAAGCTTTGTAAGAGTATCTCTGAGGTTGGTGAGTGTCTTCTACATGAGAAGAGTAAGGCCATAGTAGCCCAAGGCTCCCCCCAGAGAGGAGGACGTGGAACCTTAATGCTTAAGTGATGACAGAAACCTCTCTTCAGACTGCTGTTGAACATCAACAAACACCAGGCACGGCCTTAACCTCTTGATACCAAGGCAACTTTCACAGCTAAGCATAATGCAATTTTAGCCAAACCAGTGAATAGGTAGATGAAAATATAAGCACCTTGTCAAAAAATGACTTGGTTGCTTCTCTTCAGAAATCTCTCTCAACTATTCTTCCTTTCCTTATTTCCAAACCTAGAGCAGCAATCATTTAAGTCTTTACTTACACTTCTTCTCTCAGTCTTGATGCATCCTAATTTTAGTGAAGTTCTGTGAACTGAACAATATGTTGTCAAACCGAATGGTTTTGCATCTCAAGATGGTCCATCCTCAAGTACGTACCAAAATGACTTTGAGTAATGACATTATATTGAGCTTTTCATTGGAAACAGTCTGGAGATGTCTGTGTGCTTGATAAGCTGTATATTGCTCCCCAGCATCATAATATAAGCACCGTAAGTTAACTTGATAAATGCAGATTGATCCCACTTTTTCATTACAGAGGAAAATCAGAGTAGGAGGAAAAAGCAGTAGTGAGAGCATGGCCTGCTTCTGCCTTAGAGGCTTTGGCAGGGCTTATAGGCTGGAGGCTTCTCTCTTCCTAGAGCTGGAGGGATAGGGAGAGAAGAGGAGGTGGGGTACTTTGTTCGGAGCATGTACAAAGTACGAACAAAGTACGCGCTCTGTCACTCAGGCTCTGAAAAATTAGGGCATTCTGCTTGTTGTTCCCTTGCCTCCCAGTCATCTATTTTTTGAAACTCTAGCTTTACCTAGCCTGGGAGTATGCTTTACACAAAGCTTATACTTCCCCCATGGCTTGTTTGAGTCCAGGCGCTGTGGCCTGACAGTCCCATCTCGCACCTTCAGAGCAGGTTGGCATCGCTGGCTTCTAGGATTTGCTCTGTCCTTCTGTCTCACGCTGGGCTAATTTAGCCTCATCTTGGTAAACAAGAAAACGGTTCTTATTCAACAGATTTGAGCTGGAGTGACTGCAGCTGTCGTCTGGCCTGTGCGCAAACCAATTTTGTTCATTCCCTTGCCTGGCAGGAAGCCTGCACCAGAATTGTGTCGGGACTAATCAGCATTAAACCGATGTCAGGAGGGCTGCCCTGTAGCAAGGCGAGAGCGGCGAGGCTGTTCAGGAAGGATTAGCCTAAGTCCTGCCTGGGATGCAGCTGTGCGAGGAAAGGCACAGAGACTGGACACAGGATTTTTTCTTGGGCCTGGTTGTTGTGAGAGTCCCTAGCCAACTGCCAAAAACGTAGCTTCACAGCAAGTGCTGTTCAGAGGAATCGGCCTGATGTGCTGCACGCGACCACAAACAGGAATGAGAGGGATGGTGCAGTGTCCCTGAAGCTGTAGTATCCAGGGAATGCCCATGGTACCTCTGAGTGTGTTGGGATTTCCATTCCTGGAGAGGCAAGGCAGGCGGAATGACTAAGTTCAGTGTGTGGTTTCCAGCCAAAAGGTGATGCTGCTGCTGGCTTTGTTATCCAGTAACAGATGAGTTAGTGCTAAACAGCACAAAGACTGGGAGAGGGGAATATTTCTGACAGAAGACCTGAGGCTTGGCAAGGGCTGATTCATAGCTCTGATGCCTCAGCCTTTGCTTTCCTGCCTGCTATTTGCACTGTAGGTACATGAGTGCCTCCTGGCTTGCGCTGAAAGCATTAAATCAGAGATCCCAGGTTGAGCTTTTGCTCTAAATATGCTGAAATGTTGAAGCCTTACTTTGCTCTCCCCTCCCTACAGCTATTGAATTGTCTTGGCAGTTTTTCATCTCAAAATTGATTTCAGTCTCAATCCTAAGCAACAAAATTTGGCTCTGAAGTCAACACTGCTTTGTACAGGAGATTGGACCGGGTGACCTCTGGAGGTCCTTTCCAGCCTGGTTATTCTGGTAACCTCAGACCTGGTCCCCTGCTATGACACGTACACGTTTTGGATAATGCTATGGCTAAAATTCTCCAGCTTCTTCTCGCTGTGTGTTAGGGGTCTGTATGTCTGTCTGTCACCTCAGCATTTGCCATCCCTTCTCTAGCTGTAGCTGGAAGAGTTCACTGTAGAACCACATAAAGCTGATATGCTCTTGTATTGTCCAGAGCGGGTGCAGGCATGCTGTAAATGCCTTTTAGTCCTCATACACTCCTAGGTAAATCTGCATCTGGCTAAATTTACATGTCAAAGATGTTTTCTAGTACAAAGCTAAGCCCAAATGAACTTTTGAACCTTGTCCCTGACACATTAAGCACGTTGTCGCTGAAGCTCACTTGGATGGAGCAAGGAGACCTCCTGGCCTAAGAAGCTCCAATTAGTTATAAGCTACTCAGCATAAGAAACCCTGCTTCTTAGGGAAAAAATGGTATCAACAAACCTGCCTCAGATGGACAGAAAGAGACCAAGGTAGAAAACAGCTTTCTGAGCTCTCTCGTGACTGGAAAAATCTTTCAGGCCTTAGTGAGGAAGGGCCCAAAGTCCCCAGTCTTGTGCGTAGCGGTACACGAGATGGCAGCGATGGGGGTCACAGCGAGACTGTGTTACCCTGGGTGTGAGGGCATGCACAAGATGCAGCGCTGTGGTACCGATGCTCACCTGAAGCCTGAACTCAAGCATCCACCTAGGCATCCTAGGCCCAAAGCTAGGCACGAACAGAGATGGCTGGATTTCCAAAGGAGCACACGGTGTGCACCTTTGAGTAATTAATGAGTAATTTATGGTCTTAACATATGTGTAAGGAAAATACAAATGAGGCTCTCAAATTGTATCTCTGATTTTTGTTCTTGTGGTACTTTGCCAATCCCAAGTGAGAGGAAGCCTGGCCTGGTGCAGGAGCTCTGCAGACCAGCGGGGCAGACACCGGGGCCGGGCAGCATCTGGTCCCTCCCCGCTCCCATCTCCCACGCAGCAGAGCAAACCTGGCTGTGCTGAGCAAAACGTGCTCCTCTCTCTTGGTCCTTTGTTTTCCTCTTTCCTTGACGTCTTCTAGCAATGTTTTACCTGCCATGTTCATACTAATCGTATTTCATTTTTTTTCTTCAGACAAAAATGATAGAAACTAGGTGCTTAAGAGGGAGGGCCAGTAACAGAAATTCAATTTTTTCCTTCTATCTATTCTTTAAGACTGGTGTGTTTTCTAAACAAATCACCACTTTTTCCACAGTTGCTGTAGTAGTCTCTGGACCTTCAAAAATGACTTTCTCAAATTTGCTGTTACCATTGGACTCTGCGAGGCTGTGTCTCGTGTTTAATCACATGCCATCTGCTCTGCTGGCGGCCACTAACTTCAGGCTGCTACCCTGAAACCGCCACCTCTTGCCACTTCTGATGCAGGCCTGCCCTTTTGCTTTGTAATTCAAGCCATTTGACAAGTTCGAGCCCCCTTCCTGTGGGAGCGCAGATGGCAGCTGAAGGGATGCTGGAACAAATTCACTCCTGTCGCGGTGGTACAGGCTGGGTTTCAGGAGGGAGCGGTGAGGCTCTCTGCAGATCCGTTTGAACAGGTCCTGTGTCGCTGATGAGCGTGGAAGGGATTCATGCTTTCCAATGCTCTTATGGACCTTGCACGTGTAATGTTAGACAAATTCCTTCTTGGTTTGGTGAGTGGTTGTTTTTCTCTATATATCCTTTTTTTTTCCTCCCCTTGTACAAACCTCTAAATGTCACAATTGTCTGCTGAAGTGGGATTTTTGCATTTGGTGACCTTTTTGAGATTGGGAGAGGAAGCAACAAGTGGTGTTTTGAAGACAGGAAAGCATCTGCCTTATAAACTAGAAAGGTACACTTATGTCCTAGAGCTGAGGCTGTGAAGGATGCACTAGGTAAAAGAAGGCTGAAATGCTGTTGAGCCCATCTGCATGACATCCCAGCTGGAAAGCCCTTTTTCCACTAGCACAGGTCACCCTGCAGGCAGTCCTGCAGGAGCTGAGCCAGCACACAGTGCATCGCTGCCTGGTCTGCATCAGGGCATCCTGCACGAAGTACAGGGCTGCTCCGGCTGTCAGGGAAGTGCCAATTTACCTTTGAGAAGAAGGGCTCTGTGGGAAGCTTTGACCCGGTGCCGCTCCCTTCTCCATCTTAAGGACCATGCATGGATTTCAGGCTTTGTATGTACACAGCTCACGTGTGTTGCAGTAAGCGCTTTTGCTTCTGCAGATTGAACATGCATTTAATCACAACCTTGTGTCAAAGCTAAATCCCCAAAGGGTTAGGAAACATCAGTTGTTGTAGGCATGTTGGTTGCATGGCGTCCTCGGCATGCCCTGACAGTTCCGGGAGATGAGGCACTTGTCATTTGCCTAAGTGCAAACCCCTGTCACGGTGTCAGCTGGGTGACTGCTACAGAGCCACGTCAGTCTGTGCTTTATCATTCAGGTATATATTTGGGCAGGGGAACTGCACTTCGATCCAGACCAGCGGAGGAGCTGGGCCCGTGGGAGGCTTGGTTCTGCTGCCAGCGAGTCAGCTGCCTGGTGGGCTGTGCCAGAAGCCGTCACCTCTGTAGAGAAAGCGATGAGACGGGTGGGCAGGTGATGTGGGATGGTGCCACTGTAGGATTTTCACAAGGGCCCCTTGCCCTCGCTGTGCCAGGGGAAGCATTAATGACCCAGAGGAAGCCGGGCTGAGCACTAGCCTGCGGTCTGGCAGAGGGAGTGGGAAAGGAGAGGGCTAAGGCAGCACCTGGACACAGGCGCCAGACAGCCCAGGGCTCTGGGGCAGGCAGCAAAAGGACATTTCGTTGCCTTTGGGGAAGGCTTAGTTCGGGAAGGGGTTAACCAGAAGCCCCACCAGAACTGCTGCTGTGCTGAGTTTATAGCTGACTTGAAATATCTGGTTCCTCAGGCTGTTTATAGATTGACACTCTGATGCCACAAAATACAGATTCAGGTTGAAGTTACATATTTCTGGCTGTCATACCAGTATAAAATACATATTCAGGCTGTCATATCAGTATAAACACAGAATAAACCTTGCAAAGCCCAGGATGGAGTCCTACTTTAACAAAGCAGCCTTTTTCAGAGGCAAAAGAGTGTATTTTTGAAGCTTTGTTGTTTTGGCTTATGAATAAGCTTAGGTAGAAATGTGGATGTTCTGTAATTCTTTCATGACCCTTGAATTTGTCTCTGTGAGAGGTATGTAAGTGCTCAGATTCCTTTAATCTAGTGTACACGGATACTGCTTTTGGTTTGGGAGGGGAATTCTGTTCCCCACCTGCACCACCTCTTTTAGTGACGACTTGGAGAACCGCCGTGCTGGACTGATTCTCCGTATACGTGTGAAGTCCTTGAAATATTCATTGCAGCCCGTGGTAATCCAATATTAGTGAATCACCTAACAGTCCTTTTCAAGAAGGTATTTCTTCAGGCTGATAATAACAGTGCAAGCTCTCTATAAACAAATATGCAGTAATACTTGTGGCTCAGCTACCCTCACAGCTGTGTCACTGCTGGGATCTCTGTCACTCATCACAAATATTTATAGGTTGGGCCTTTCCTCTTGTGTGTGCTTCATATGTGAGTATCCCCCCCAAAAGAGAATTGTTTCCTTAATGTAAATATTTAATCCAGTGCACACATGCCTGATAACCTTTGCATGGAGGAGGTACCCGTCAGGGACGGTTTTGGTAAATTTGCGTGTTGCAGAATTAATCACCAGAAACCTGTCAGACCCCGGAGAGATATGCAAATGCCTGCGTCTCTTTAATCTGTCGTGTGCATATACTGTTGGATTTGAAATGGGAACTCCAGTCCCGTGGGAGCAATGCAGGAGCTCGTGATGCTATTGCAGCGCTGTGAAGAATTGCAAGACAGCTGGGTCCGTGCTTTAAGACCCTCTCTGCCGTTGCTTAGGCTGTTCTGTGGAGATGGGAAGAGTACAGGGTCAGCTTTTGAACCTGTAACAGAGCATTCCTGCCAGCCCTCTCTCGGGGAGGGAGGGAGCGTGCCCAAGCCCGTGGCTATGAATACATTATAGGTAGAGTGATGCTCTTCAGTTGGCAGGCGTACGTGTTACATGGAGAGTGAGTGGGGGGACTCTTGCAACCCGTCCTTAAGCACCATAAACAGCTCTCTCCTGCTTTGATCAAAGGAATAACAACTTCTTCCTCTATGCAAAATGATTATGCTCCTGTTTTCTGTAACTGGACGCTCACGTTTAGCTGTCCCACGTTGTCACACCAGGGAGTGCCACCTTTATTTTCACAGTCACGTTGCTGTACCCGTACATTTGGTTAATTTGGTATTCTGTTGTATGCACTTACCTGTGTTTATGGGACACCTCCCTGACGTCAGTACCCTCATGGAGACCTTGGTGACTGAAATGTGCTCAGCTCTGATGCAGTCCATGCCTAATCCAGTCCCAATCCGCTCATATGAAACGCTCTGTCGCTAATGTGTGCTGAAACAGTTACTGAGCCCTCCAACACAGCATGGTATGGCTCGCTGCATCATGCGAAGCATTCTATTTAACATCATGAAATTCCCCTTTATGCGAGAGCAAAGTGTAAAATATTACAGCATGACTCCTATTGTTTTCGCGTGAGATGTGTGCAGTGGCCAGGAGGGCTCTCGTGTCTGCCTGCAGTGGCTCTGCATGCTTTGGTTTTGAATCGGCCTCTCTGGAGCTGGTGATGGCTCACGCTCTTTAAAAAATGAGAGAGCAGCAATCACGTGCCTTATACCTGTGTGTTTTTAGCATGCCAATCAACCTGGGACCCAGGCGCTAGAAGATCAGTGGTAAAGAGGAAATACTTGCTTAATGCCAGGTAAATTTAGGGTTATTTAGATCTCTGTTCTCTGCTGCTTCCATCTCTACTGGGAAGGCACTAAAATAGCAGGCAAAACATGCTCGTAGTTGAAACTGGACCTCTCTTTCTTATTCTCCTTTTTGTGCATCTCTCCAGCTCCTTTTTCAGAGCCCCGCTGGTGCTTTTCAACCCTTTTTTAGGCCAGGAAATGTTCCCTGTTACCTTTTGTGGCTCTCCATGGTTGTTTTACCTTCAGAAAGGTAAAAAGTAGAAACTTCTCAGAAATGTGGACTGGTTTTACATTGGTGTCTACTGTTCTCCAAAGACATTTACACGGAAGTGGCAGTGGAAATCCGAGGGGAGAGGGGGCAAGACTACTTTTCATCATTGGGCTTCAGCCAAGGAGAGATATAATATAGTGGCATTTGCATGGACTCCTTTGCGCCTCTACTCTACCTTCATGCCTTAAGAGGCTTTCCTGATGATAATGGAAGGTTTAAAGTTTAAAGCTATGTTTTGGGGAAAGCAAGTAACCCCAAAATATACTGGAGATCAAATTGGCTAGTAGCCTTGAAGCAGTATTTTGGGGCATGAAGGTTAGGAACGAACCTACAGTCACCTCCGGGTATCCCAGATGTCTGGGTGGGACAAGGTAAGAAGGGGTCTGAGGTGCAGGGGCTTTTGCGAGCTGAAACCATAGACAATTATCCTTTCGTCCTTCTCAGTGGAGACCCAGCTTTACAAGGATGCTTTGGCATCTAATGTTCCCCAAGGCGTTAAGGGAGGCCAAAGAATCTGGTTTCTGAGCACCTCTTTGTAGGGACATGAACTAAATCTAGAGGCATGGTAGAAAAGTGGCAGTGCTTTGAGTTTCCCATCTGGCGTCTAGTTTGGATCCAGAAACTAACAACATTTGTCCATACCTGTGGATGTGAATCCTGACACCATATTGTGGTTCGGTGATTGAGTCCTGGTTTCAGCTTTCTGTATTTTCGGTAGGCTTGGAACCTGGCCACAAAATGGTCAGCAGTTATAAGGCATGAATCCGATTGTTTATGCTTTGTCTGAAACAGAGTTCAGGGTGGGGTGGGGGAATCTCCACCTAACTAGATATGGTTTACTTAAGGCACAGAGAATATTTTTCATGTGGCTTAGATGTGGGATTAGTGTGCACTGATAGCTTTTTAATGAGCCCTTTTGTGTAAACTCCCTGGCAGCAGCCTGATCTTCAAACAGCTTCCAAGTGCAGGTGGTTTTGACCAAGACATGCAGGGTCTTGCAAAGATGTCTGTGGCAAAAGAGGCATTTATTCTAAATAGTTGCAAGGACTTATCTTTCTTTCAGTCTGATTTATTTGTTCCTCTTAACAGTGTTTTAACGTTTTTAGTTGACAGAACTCCACCGTTGCTTTTTCCAGGAGCTAATAGGAACTGTGTCACCCAGCATCTTGTTATAAATATTTTGTTCCTTCGGTGGCAGTTTTGCTCACAGTGGAAGCATTTGTAGCAATACTCTCATCTCCAATTACTGTAATACAGCTGAGAGCATTCTCCAAATTGTAATAGCTTTTGGGGCAGCTCTTAAATAGAAGTATCAGCTGCAAAAGACCCGTATGGCTGCGTGGGCTGCGGTCCTCGTCTGCTCACGTCTTCATTCCTGCTCACCACTCCTCCATCCAGGAGCTCTGATAACTTCAAGCCTCGCCTGCGGGTGCTTGTGACTTTTCAGGATGTGGAAAGTCTTTGTCTCTTTCTAAAAAGATTCAGTTGTTGAGAACTGATGGAGGACAGGCTCTAGGAAACTGTTGTAAGGACAATTATCTGTTGGCAGCAGCTTAAACAAGAGTTTCTCAAATCCCCTAAACAAGGCCAGTCTGTGCTACACAAGGGAGTGTTTCCACTTCATGCCAGTGAAAGAGCTGTCCTGATTACAAGAAGCAAAGATATTTCTCTGCTGGAACCCCTTCCCATCAAAAACGTAACTAAGCTTTCCTAAAGCTTGGTAGCTGTGGCCTTTGACAGATGAGCATTGCCTTGCTGTAACACGTTGCTTGTAAAGGCCGTGAAGAAAAGTAACTCAGCACACCAAGTAAGCAGGGATGGACTTTCAGAGACACCTCCAAGTGTCTCAGATGTCTGGGAGAATGGAAGAAGTTGAAGCAGACAAATCTTGTCCAGAAGCCAGGGGTAACTTCCTTCTGACCACCACAGGCTGCACAGCAGGGATGGATGTGAAAGCCCAGGTTTCACAGGGTGGGTTCTGTGTGGCCAACTGGAAAAAATAAGATAAGGAACTATGTGCTTTGGGTCTTTTTTTTGTGGCTTAGCACGTCCAGGGATGGCTTTGGGCGACGTCAGAAGGTAAAGACTTCCTTTAAAACAGCAATGCGTGTTGCCCAGTGTAATGGTGCTATGTCCAGAAAACCAAGGCCTCGTGCCGTGTGAGATGGGTAAGAAGAAAGATGCTGAAAAGCAAAAACCCAACGAGTGCATAGCTGACTGTCGGAGCTGCAGGACAGGCATTGTGGCGCTCCGCTTCTGTCAGTGTTGATTAGCGCTGAAAGCGGTGCAGGACAAATTAAGCTTCTTTCTTTTCTTGTACTGATTTGCAAGCCGAGCTTAATTACTGTGGCAGAAGGTGTTATTGTGGAGGTATTCGCCCTCTGCTGCTGTGTAAATACAGCTTTTGTGAAACTGCTGCTGACTCCGGGTGAGAAAACACCTGAAACTTGTACCCTGCTGGGTAACGGGGGACAAATACTGGTGGGTGATCAGGTGATTTAAAAAATATCTTAAACCTATCTTAATACAGCCTGATTTAGAAGTTAATCCAGTGTGCTGTAATTAAAAATAAAATAAACATGACTTGGTACTAAAAAATCCCCAAAGCAAAGTTTACTGGAAAATTCCCCTTCTTTTCCCAAATTCTTGCACACAAGCCTCAACAGTAATGGTACAGGGATTTTTAAGATGACAAATTCGGGTTGTGTTTTTCCCTTTTCTTATCTCCAGAAATACCAAGTGAAACAAAGCAGACCTTGAGACAAGGCTCTGTGCTGCCTCTGTCCCGGTGGAGCAGAGGACAAAATCTGCTTTTAGATTCTTTCCAACTGAAAGCAGGTTTTGTGCATCTGTGTTTCCAAAACCAATCTGAGAATGCGTTGTCATGTTTTACACAGAAATTGGTTATGTTTGAACTTGATCCTGCCCTGTAAATGAGTGGAAGGTGCAAGCACGAAGGGAGGCCTGTGTAAAAGGCCCGACTGGTTTCCTCACCCTGCATTCAATCCATGGAGAGAAGCAACCATGTGAAATGAGGAGTGGGAAATGCGGGTCGTGCTGAGCAGGGGGCTGTCCAAACTTCTCAGAGGATGTGATGGCATCTGAAATGCCTTTTCCTTGGCCCGAGCCAGTGGGCAGATGCTTCTGTGCCTGCAAAGCCAGGAATCCCCTCACAGGCCTGGCTTTGACATCCGCTTGTGTTAGGGACCCGAGCTGGTCTCTTGCTGTTGCTTGAGCATCTTTTGTTCATCATGAGCATTCTCCTGGAAATGAGGGATGCACTGCAGGAGCTGGACTCGATGATCCTTGTGGGTCCCTTCCAACGCAGGCTATTCCGTGATTCCACAATTCTGTGAAACCCTTTGGTTTCCTGTGGTTGTGTGCATTACTCACTTCTCTGTAACTAACCAGAAAGCTCGCAGGCAGTTTAAGAATGATGATGTGTGAAACTTAAATGAATTTCAAATTATTGCTCAGATTGCTTTCTTGATCAGTACAAATGGTTGTTCGCTCCATATCAAGTGTTTAAAATGAACAGCCAATTTGAGCATAAAAATGAAGAAAACGAAAAAAAAGTAATTCTGCCTCTAGCTGTATATAAACAGGATAGACAAAGAGGATCTAAAATAAAGGTCTGAGCTTAGGTAACTGTATTTAGGAGTATAGTCCAATGTAATACCTGGGTCTGCTGTTTTCTGCTAATCTGGGAGCAGACACCGAGGTAATCGTGTGTAGGAGCACTGCGCCCCGACGCGTGTTTATTTAACTGCACCCCAAAATCCCCCCAGCTGACATAACATAAGCCGTGACGTTTTGGATTTGACAGATTATGAGGCAATTTTCTGCAAACTGTAATTCATGCAAAATGTGTAATTCTCCCAGTTCTCTGGTGGTGCGGGATGTCTTTGGTCTGCTGGCAGCTGGGGCCGGGGCTATTTTAAGAAGCCGACAGCCTGGTGCTGTCTAATGTTACTCTGTAGGCAGATAGTAAGGATCTTAATCAAGACCAGACCAAAGGGATGGTGGCAAACTGAACTGCTGCTAGTTTTTACCCTTTTTCTCTTTATTTAGATTTGCGCAATGACTCTTACTTAGATGAAGAGATCTCCTTTTCAAAAGGATCACTGAAATATTAAGCCTATTCAAAGTGTAACTGTTTTGTGGCAATAGCCACACTCCATTTCCCTTCTGGCTGTATAAATAATTAGACTGTGCAGTGGTGTCTGTAGCTCTTGCTTGCATCACTGTTGTCAGTGATCTCCTGGTGCAGGAACCTTCTGTGAGCAGTTACCTGAGTGATGGATAAAAACGGTCAAAATACAGAGCAAAACCAGAACCTGCCCTGCACTTCTGGCTGTGCGTCCCTTCACGAGTTGTTCCGTCTTTCCTCTTCGCTGTTCCTATCACAGAGGTGGTGGCCAAGTCTGTGGAAGCTCAGTGCCAAATTCCCAGTGAATGACAGTTTTGGAAAGGGCTTTTGGGGAGAGCTGTGAGGGCAGCGTGTCAGAGTGGCTGTCGAGGCTTTGTGGGTATGGGGCAGAGCAAGGGGAGTCACCAGCTTTGGCTTAGGGCTGTTGACCAGGAGAGCTCGGAGTCTTGCTCGTAGCAGAAGCTGATTTGTGACCCTGTGTCAAAACTAGATGTGCTTTTTATGCTGTTCTGTGACAGGATCTTAAAAACGTGCTCTGACAGCGTGTTTCCAGAAAATCAGTAGGCATTTGCTGGTTTTATTTCCTGTAATTTAAATATTTATGTAACTTTTTGGTTCAAACAGCTCAAAAGTGGAACAGAATAGCTTAAGACACCTGGAATGGAAAAACATCATCCTGCAGATGTGAATGTGGGTTATCTTCAGGTGTCTCCTAAAGAAACAAAAAAAATCCTGAAATACAAATCCCCATCTATTTATTGGTTTTATTTATTTACTTTTTTCCTATGCCCTCTGCAGAGGGCTGCCTTTCCAGAAAATACAGGCTTGACAGAGTTATCTGGGTCCTTTGAACTTGTGCCTGGATTAACAGCTCAAGTGTGAGGCAGCAGCGGAAATCACTTTGAATTTACACCTAGAAACGGAATGAGCAGAGAGGTCAATGGTATTGCAGCTTTAATATATGCTCCAGGATTATAAAAAAAATAAATAAATTGAGGAGGATTTCGTATTCCCTTTGTGAAGTCTAAGAATGGGACTTTGCTTGACGAAGGAACACGGTGGTGTCTGTGAAAAGATTCTTGTTTTTCTGTAGGAGATGAGCAAAATGGTTGGAGAAACCTCAGTTAGACGTGGTAGAAGGACAGTTTTCCATTTGTCATTACGAGCACTTGTTGGCGGATCTGTTACTGGAAGAGATTAAAATTGTTCATCCAAGTTATAAACATAGAGCTCACTTCTTCAAAACTTTACCTAAAAACCACCCTAATAGTTCTATTCATCATATCTGTCTTGTAATAGGTAACTTTAAATAAAGTCCTGAAAATAACATCCAGTACAGTATTGAAGGGGTAACAACATAGCTAATAGTAATATACTGAAGAAAGCTTCTTGTTTTGAGTTCAACGATGGTTAAATAACATTCTTTTCCCAGGCTCTGGAATGGCTTAATATATGAACAAAGCAGATTTTGTAATAGGGAAACTATATGGCAGCATGCTGTTTGAAGTACTTAGAGTTTAATCTTGTTACTAATTTTGACAAGCATTTCTACAATGTCTGTCAATGTGTTCAACAGCTTGTTTCACCTTTTTTTTCCCCCCTCCCTTTCCCCAGTACATTTGTATATCTTTTCATGTTGTTCATACGTGCTTTTTTATTTCTGTTTGTTATGTTGTGTAGTCTTGTGCAAATGGCTAGAAGCAGATCTCCATGGCAAGAGCTCAGATACTGCAAACAAAGCCTCAGGTAAACAGGGGTTAAGGACAAAGCAATAATCAGGTCCTCTGTGTCTCTTTATTTCCATCTTCCAGTTCCCCTTGAATCAAATTAAGGGTGAGAGTTTAGAAACAAAAACCTTGGACTTTTTCACTCTTTTACCTCACTTAAATCAATATCTGGTAAATTTTATTCTTTTCCTTGAAGCTCTCTTGGCAGATGTACTTCCCTTCTCCAAAGAAATGCCACTGGTGGTGTCAGGTGTATTAGTGGATATACAATAGGCTAGATCTTGTGGGTGCTTGATAAAGACCAAAAAATCTTGTGTGAAGCTGTATTAGAGGATGCTTAGCAAGAACTCCAGCTAGGCTTAGTTGTCTACATTTGTAGACAAAGGATACTGGAAGGTCCAGATCCACCAATTCCTGCTACAGGGACTGAGAGGTATTCGAAACTTGAAGGAAGCATCTTTCGTATTCTTGAGTTAAATAGCAATATTAGGGAGGTCTTTACACACACGCACAGTCTTACAGATAGAGTACACAACCTTCTATGCCTTCCAGCTTAAATATGACCCATCAATTCCTCTAAATACTGATACGCAGGAGTTTTACTAGGTAGGTTAGATCCTGCTCACACCCTCACTCCAAAACAGATAGGTAAAGCCACCACCATCTTATAAATAACAGTTTCCTGCTGAATAAACTCAGACTTTAAAATTTTGGAACAAAAACTGTTTATTCTGTCCTGTCCCAGTCCTCCCCTCTTCCACCATAAGATTATGAGCATATGTGGTAGGAGATGATGCCTTTGAGTTCATGTCCTTGAATACTGAGTAGCTAACTACTGCTGCCTTGGTGAAAGGTGCAGCAGAGCTCGATTTGTGTGCTGCTCAAAGTAACCAGTTCCTGAACCCAGCAATCAACAGCCAAGCATTATTCCTGTCTCCATGTTGTCCCCACTTTAGTACTGTGTATTTCTAGCTTCTCATGCAGGCTCACACAGTTATCCAATAAGCTTAACAAAGTTCAGCCTGCAGGGAAATAACATAGCTGAACGCTTTTAATTAGAAATAGCTATCAAAGAGGTTGTGACCATGATACACAGAACTGTACACATTCATGTTCCCAGTACGTTCCTCTAAAGGAATAAAAGATATTTTTATTTTGGTAGTCACAAACATTCCTGTCTACGTTCCAGAGCCTGTAAGGACCGGCAGATAGTTGGCATTCCCTGGACCAGAGGGTGTGGGTAGAGGATGCCTTTGCCTATTTAGTATGTATTTTTGTATGCCTCTGTAGCTGTGATAATTAATACAGATCTATTTGAAACCTTAACATCACTAAATTTTTAAATATGATCACTCATATGAAAGCTATCATGACTGACAACCTCACAACTACAGCTGCATTTCCCTAGTAATTTCATCCTTCACCTGAAACATAAAGATGCTTATTTTCTAATTTTGAGAAATCTTCTCACTTTGAAATGACATTAGCACAATTTTTCTTGATCTAGCATCCAGTGCTTCAGCATTTACTTTTATTTTGAAAATAAATGCCCTATAAAAATGAGTGTCTTTAAGGGAAAGCACAGGCTTTTTTAAAAGTACCATTGCATAAGATGTGGTATCCACTTGAAACTGAACTTAAGCCTGACACATTTTACACAATTTTGAAAAATATTTGAATGGGTTGTTTTTTTTAAAATACCCAGAAATTGGAAGGATTCTACTCAAAGGCAACTTTTGACTTAGCTCTGGAAGTGAGCTTACCCTACGAGAAGTGCTGTTTGCATGAATGTGTCCCACACATCAAATACGGTGTTACTGTCTGTATTCACAGTACTGTTATCTGGCCATTAATATTTTAGAATATGGATTCAATTTGCATTTGATACTTGCTTCATTTTTAATGTACCTTGCTAATCCTCTTTTGGAAGCTAGCAAGCAAGCATTTAAGAGTATAGTAGATATAATGAAAATTCACTGTTTGCCTACAGTAACAGCTAAAAAAAAAAAAAAAAAATTGTTTGCCACATATGCCTCCTCAGTTCGGAGCTGAGGAGGGTGAGAATAGATCCTATAACGTACCTTTCAGCCCAGGTCCCTTCCCATGTTTGCCAAGAAGGTTTTGCTCCCTATGGGTCTCCTCCTTGTCAGCGTGGTGCTGGGCGTCATGGTCCACGCCTCTCATCTCGTGTGGCTAAGAGCCAGGTGCTGTCTGGTGGTCTGGCCACACGACGGCACTTCACTCTGACATGCAGGCTGCTCTCTGTCAAACCCTTCTACTGTTTCTGTCCAAAATTATCTGTCTCCTTCGAAAGTTTACCCTGTCTGGCTTCCCGGGGGCAGCTTTGTATGGAGGGTGCAGTGTTGTGTCCCTTCAAACTAATAACCGATTGATTCCCTCTGGTGTGCTTTGTTGGCTCTTTTCTTCTGTCTTGTGTTCACTGATTGAGAAAATCGTGCTTTGTGTGTATTTGATCAATTTAAATTAAAAAAACAAAAACTGTACTAGTAAAATGCAAACCCTGAGACTCTACAAAGGTAAGTTATTTGTGCCATTTACTTTCCTGGGTAAAATGAATCCACATTGTCAGCCTACTAGAAAACTGTTACTGCTGTTTTTGGAAAGCTAAATTTTTTTAAATAATGCTTATGCTTCACAAACAGAATGTTTTAGACATGTCTGACATCTAAACAACGGTACAAGTGTTTGCAGTAGCATATAAATTATTGGTTATCTCCCAAAGCTGATTGAAACCCTCAGTTTATCACATTTACCGTGGCCTACTGGCAAATGCACCTTGTTCTTTTCCAGTTCCTCCAGATGACACTAGAGTATTGCCTGTCAGATAGGCAGGGAGGTTTATAGAGAAAGTGAGACAAAAGATGTTCAATAACAAGAAAAGAAAAAAGTCAAGGGCTTCCCCAGTCATATATCCCCGGTGATGTAATTTTTGGTCTGTCGTGGAAATAAGTACAGCTTTATCCAGTGGGGTTAGTAAAGGAGCCACCAGACCGGGAGAGGAGAGTATTTTCCTGTACAGAAGCCTTCCAGGTACACCCTGCAGAGCTCTCTGAGCAGCCTGATGTGCTTCCACAGCCCACCGGTGCTGCTCTCCTGTCAGAGCGCCCTTAAATGTGAGGTGGATGCAGGCACCATGCAGCAGCTGCCCTCTCCTCCAACACAAACGCGATTGCCCAACTTGTAGAGGGCCACCAATCCAAGTGCCCAGTGTTCTGTTCCTGTGCACACGTGGAACCCATTTAGGTGAAAGCCAGGTGATTTTGTGTCACACTCAGTCTAAGGGCGCAGGGCCGCGTCCCCAAGGTGCCACACGATGTAGGTGTGCTGGAAGTGGGGCCTTCCTGAGCGTGCCCCACAAGCAGGGAGCCTGGGCAGAGCCTGCCCCAATTTCTCTGGTACCTCTGTATGAGCACAAGAATTAGGAAAAGTAAGTCATGTCCTTACTGTGCAATTCTACTGGACATCCATTTGCAGTCAGGTGCTAATAATTGACTAATTATCCAGCTGGTTCTTGACTGTGGCTTATTTTTCAAGCAAAAGATGTTTTTGCAACACCTGTACAACGTGGATGGGAAAACTGCCCCACCAAGAACCTGCAACGGGTTCAGCCTGTGAGCTGTCTGAACCTCACCGGTTGTCCAATTATCATCAATTAGGTTACTTCACTAACATTTTTAGTCATGAAAAAGGGAACCTTTAAAGAAACGTGGACTGCAGTGGTCACTTTCTGTTAACAGCGGAGAGCTTAACCAAGTTGTCCACGTGCTCTTCAAAGTTTCAGCAGAAGCACCCAAATGAATTTAGCATCAAATGCCTGCCTTGCTGCTAATTCACAGCTGTAAGGTAAACAACGTCGGATGCGAGGAAGATTGAAGATCTAATTAGGAAATAACCTCATGCATATTTATTTGGATAAGCAAGCACTTTAATTACTCTTTGATAGTATGAAGAAAAATGTTGCCAAATATGCTTAGGTGCATAACTGGACACAGAATTTTTGCTGGCTTTCCTTGTTGGGGTTTTTATCTATGCAACTTCAAGAATCGGTGGATAGCATTGTATCTTTTACTCTAGTGCTTCAGCAAAGAATTTCTGGACCAAAATAAGAGGTTATTCTACTGACGTATATAATAGAGAAATACTCTATGTTTTTTTTGTCTACTTCATTCATTTTTAGCCTTGTAACAGCAGGAAGAGGATCTTTGCAAAGTTTATGCTCTAGAATACCGTAGAAGCTAGCAGCAAGTCTTGTCCTGCATGGAAAATGTGATGAACTAGTGAGCTAAACATTGACATGTCTTTTAATTTGACCCAGTTTAGCTGAAACCTCCAGTTTATTTCATTTCTATGATGCATGCACTTTTGCTGGATTTTTGGGGTTGCCTTGAGCAATTTGAGAAGGAGGCTGGATTCCCCTGCCAGAGCTCCTCACATCTTTCCATTTGCAGTTTCTCCTGCCCCAGGAAATACACAACACTGCATCGTCTTGGAACATTTCTCCTCCCAGGCACTAAATATCTTTGTAGAAGCTTATTTTTTCCCCTACATTTATCCACCAAAATGAAGTGAAACAGTGCTAGAAAAAAAAATGCAGAAACATGCCCTAAGTCACGTTAAAAATGAGCAATGTATAAAAATACCCATATCCTTAAAATCACAAAGATGTCTTTGGAAGGAAGAGATTCGAAACCCATTCTTTGCATGCAGCGAAGCCGAGCCGGAGGCAGAGCTAGCTCTGGAGCTCGCCTGGCAGGGCAGCTTTTACAGCAGGGCAAGGTGTAGCCCCAGTACAGCTGAGTCACGCATCTCAAGGAGTTTCTGCCCGACCACATGTGACCCGGCAGAAGGCTGGCTTTGGTGTAAGAAATGCCTGACCTTTGCCTCCTCTTCCTCCACCTGGCTGCATGCAAATAATGCTGCTATGACAGGGCAGCAAAGAGAATGTGCCGCTGCAGCGTGGGCTCTGCCTTCTGCATTCGGGATGTGTTAAGGGTTTCTATGCACTCATTAATCTCATTAACTTTTTTAATTTCCTCCCTCTGGAAAAAAAATAAATCCATGTAGTGGGGTTTTTAAAGGCAGTATTTTATACAGCAAATGGTTTACAACCCTCATAAAACTTTGCCGGGATAATTATTGCCTCGTGAATTGCAACTGTGTATTTCTCTTACACGTTCCCTTCAACTATTTGCAGATCCTAAGCTCTGCAAGGGAAAGCCTGAGAAGCTCTGTTTGCAAGTATCAGTTTGTACAGAAATTTCCACGTACTAATACTGATTCATAGGTTTCCTGTATAAAAAGTAATAAAATAGTCCACTGTGAGCCAAATGATTGTGTAGCCTGTGATTTGCAAGGAGCAAAGGGCATGTGCTAAATGCCTGCGGCCTCGGTAACCTTAGGGTAACTGCTCAGCTATGAATTTTGCAACATCACTTAGAGGCTATTAGCTGTGTAAATGTTGCACTGTCATATGGAGCTCAACAGGCACCAATTATACTCCCACAGTCCACTTTGCCTTGAGAGAAGGGTTAGGGAGGTTAGGGACTCGTTTCTGCAGGAACAGGGTCTTGCTTTTACAGGTTGCCAAGTAATCAAATAGTTTTTCATCCAAAATAATTTCTCCTCTAAGAAAAAATATATTTCTCTTTACACTTGAAAAAAGAAGAGATTAAAATATTTGTATTTTTAAAGAAATGAAATTAAATTCTATTTCAGTAACGATATATTTTCAAAAGTATCTAAGTGACACTAAGAAGTCTCAAAGGCAGCCTCTGAGTGCAGAGTAAGCTTTGGACATCTTTAGCATCTAACATTTTGAACTTAGGGCCTTCATCCCTTTCTCCTCTCTTAGGTGAAAAAGGAACTGAGAGAAAAGTCCCACCTGTTAGTCTTTAAAGCAAGAAGCCTTAAATTAGTAACCTACCACCTGGGCAAGGAAGGCAGTATATGTTAGTAAAATTCACCAATTTTTAAGTACTTGCTCTTTTGATCACTGTGTTGCATACTGTAGAATTTCCAATGATAGAAACTCCACTGGCAATATCCCTTTGAAGTACACTCATTGTATGCTGATAATTGGATGTGTTTCTGCTTGAAGTCTAATTTCATTCTTCTTCTTCTCTGTGTGGAAAGCATCTGTCCTTGAAATTTGACATAGAAAAAATAAAAGTTTAATGTTCATGCAGAACTTGGGATATAAAACATAATCTATAATGAATTCTTAAATAATTTGTAATAGCTGAGAGGTGTTCGTACTTTTTATTGGCCATTTCTTACAAACTTGAGATAGAGTGCTCTTTCAGCATCTAAGTAAAGCCCTATCTCACTACTAAAGCTACAGAGAAATAGGGAGATTCAGTTGATTACAGGGTCTTTTTCCATAAAACTCCAGCAGTATTTTTTCTCTTAACAATAAGTTTTCATGCAGAAAAGCTGGAAGCTGTATTGCAACTGTGCTAAGATTTTTAAGGGAAGGAGGTTAAGGTTAGGCTGAATGTGCATCTTCTCTGATTTTCTTTCAGAAGTGGTACATCTATTGGGAAAATGCACTTCAGATTTCACCTAAATAAATAAATAATGAAGTGAAAGAAGGCTGCCCAGGCCAGCTCTGAAGGCTCACTGTTATGACATTATTTTTTCACTTGTTGCAGGAGAGAATTTTGACCAGAGTCCCTTAAGAAGAACCTTCAAGTCCAAGGTTTTGGCCCATTATCCTCAGAACATTGAGTGGAACCCCTTTGACCAGGATGCTGTCAACATGGTAGGTAGAGAAATTCCTTTTTCGAGCTGTTGTTTCGTGACAACTTCAACTCTAAAATGATTCCTGGGTTGTTTACAACCAGTGCTTGTGATATGGTGCACAGGGAGCTTCTGCTGGGACTAAATGCACCCAATATGCATGCTGGTTGAACTGCTGCAGAGGAAGAGGTATTGTGAAAATACACAATGCTTTCAAGCAAAACAAAAATAAGATGATGTATTTACCTCACAACTTCTAATTAAATATGCTATGTGATGAAACGAGTCTAACCACTATCTCAGTGACTGACTGAGGAGGGTGCAGTCACCCAGGATACACATCAGATGGGAAGGAGGCAAATACAGGAATTCTTGAGAGACTAATATCTATGTGAAATTTTTGAGTACAACAAAAATCTTGATGCTGTGTGTCACAAGGTATCTTTTTTACTCAGGAGGTTGAACTTGCCTAAACCACAGCTTCTGTTAGGTGATCACTTTTAATGGCACCGCTACACCAGTGTATCCCCTGTACCTCTCTTTCTTCTCAGCTGAATTTGCAAGTCTGTCTTTCTGGCTAAGTCTCATGACTGGGCAAGGGAGGAGAAAACAGCTTCTGGAAA
This sequence comes from Anser brachyrhynchus, assembly GCF_964034855.1. Taxonomy (NCBI): domain Eukaryota; kingdom Metazoa; phylum Chordata; class Aves; order Anseriformes; family Anatidae; genus Anser; species Anser brachyrhynchus. The sequence continues at coordinate 64,078,870 of NC_137694.1, forward strand.
TTTCTATAGGGGCATTGAGAATTAAAAGACCACTGGAAACTTTCCCAAAAAGTTGATATTCAAAGGATGTTTCCAAAATCACCAGAGTGTTTGTTATGAATGGCTCCTGACAAAGGCAACAGACTATTGTCATTTAAGATAAGCTTTCTAGCACAGAAAAAGCTATTTGTTTTGTAATTTAAAAGTAAACAATTGTAATAATATCATTAAAGTAGTATTACCAATTCTAGCAATCTTCAAAACTACCTGTTGGGTCTAACTCAAAATTAGAAAATTAAGGAGCCCCTTCCTCCCAATCTAGTTCAGATGTGCCTCACACTTGAGGAAGGTAGGACTGCATACAGGCTACTGCAAATCAGAGCTAACCTCTGCTTATAATTCAGAGATGAGATCAGGAGAATCTCATGGCCCTCAGCCTGATGGAGACATGGGAAACACATTAAAAAATAAATAAAAAAAACACAATAAAATGGCTTTTGGAAATGCAGCCTGAATTACATTTAGTTCACAATTTGAAATTTCCCTGCAATCATGAAGGTCTGGATATCTCCAAAGATCATCTCCCTTACTGCTGAATTTATCTTATTTTTTAGCATTGTGCCAAATATCCAATATGAAAACACAGGAGCTGGAGGTAGTAATGACACTGAGAGCTGATAATGTGGTACTGCAGTCACGCACAGAAAGGCAGAGATGAGCCTGATGCCAGTATCAGTCACCCTGCCCGCTGACAGCTGGGAATTTCTGTTTTCTGCTTCCAAATGTGTGCTGATGGAGATGGTGCAATAGTTGGGTTGGTCTCCACATTGCTTTGTGTATATAATAGGCACAGAAGGATCAGAACGATGCTTGACAAGCACAGTTAAGAGGGTAATAACTTAACTACGGAGGCTACTTCTGCTTTTTAGTTCTGCCTCCGAATTAGGGGTGTTCAGAAGAGGCGGAGTGATGGGGGTGTGCAGCAGGAATATGACAGAAAGAGGCAATAACTGGAATTGCTGCATTATCTGTCCCTCACATTGCATTTGAAAATGTCTAGTATTCATGAATTGTGATCATATTATCAGACAAAAATGGAATACCAAAACCAGCAAGAGACCTATTAAAATAAAATAATTGAACGAGTTGCATTCAGCTGAAATCAAATAGCTAAAGAACACATCTTTCATTTGCAATGTCTTTGGAGGAAAGAAAAAAAAAACATTTACTAACAGCAGCAGTATTTAATGGTCTTTTAAATCATCTTTTGGAAAACTTCTTTATTGTTTTGATCTGAAACATCATTTAAAGTAATATCCACCTCCACAGAGTCCCTTGAGGCAATTATTGGCCTTTCTGATCTTGCCTTGCCGTATTAGTTCTGCCTATGTGTTTGCTTTATGTGAGTTTCCAGAAGCAATTTTCCTCAGAGAAGAAAATGCATAAATCCTTGAAGGTTAACTTGTGAGAACTCAGCACTGTTGGATGCCTAGGGAATTTCAATTGCCTTCTGAAACCATCCTGTCGCTTTAAAAGTAACCCCCTGAAATCCTAAGAAATCACTCTGCCTACGAGTCATGTTTTCTCTCCCTTTCAACGTATGCAGAGTTCTGTTTAATAGGGAAATATTTCTTCCCCCCACTGCTTTCAGTGATTGTCCCTGCCTAATGTCATGTACTATCTTCTGTGGCCATTCTGCAAGTCATCTGTCATACCAAGCTGAATGTCTCTGTACAGAAGGAAAGTGATTTTTTTAGGAAATAATACTCCCAATTTTAGTCCTCTGGTTCATCAAGGTATGTAAATAATTGCATATATTCCTGGAGTCCAAGGAAGCATTGTCCGTTTAGAATTTCATGTACTGAAATAGAACAATTAAAGATTACTCGGCATAATTTGAAGGAGCAGGTTTTAAAAAGAAAAGCATCCCTCACCCACACACAGGCTAGATGCAATACTCACTGCCACAGCACATTGTGAGAGTGAAAAATATAGAGGGGCTCAAAATGTGACATAGAGGATCTAACAGAGACGATGTGAACCCATGCTGATGGCAGTGGACCAGGGGGAGCCTTTGGTTTAGAAACATCTGAATCTGGTGATGGCTGACAGGAGGGAGGGATGGCAGTGTGTGTGTCCTGCACCTGTGTTTGGGGAAAAAAAAAAAAAAAAGCATCTCCTCATCACTTGTAGAGATGGGGGTATTGATTAATTGATGTCTTTTTGTCCTGCTTTGTGCAGCTTCCTTTTGTTTTTACAAACCGTGTTGATTATAAGCCTTATTGCAAGTATGATTTAATTCCACATTTTCCCACTGGTAGATATGTTTAAATATTCTTGTAAATAGTAAAGTGCTCTGAAAACCAAGATCTTATCCTTTGATCAGTAATCTTGGATAGTTTTCTGTGGTTGTACACAGATGCAGTAAAGACGACTGACTGCCTTTTTAGTACCCGTCAGCCAGCTTTACCAGGACACAGAGCTTTCAAACCCCCAGCACCTCCAAAGCTGCTTTTCCCTAACGCTCCCCTGTGGTGCATGTGGCAAACACAAGACTTGATGGAGTCATTGATGACCAAGGCACTAAGATGAAAGTTTTCATGCATTAGCTGCAAACATGAAGCTCGCTGCATCGCTGAAAAATGATCATTGGCCCTTCCCTTTGATCTTTGCAGCGGAAGAGGCTCTTGGTCATTTCCCTGCCTCAGTGCTCTCCCATCTTGTTTTTTCCTCTACCTTTTCCCATGCCTTGTTCGAGGTCGAACCCAGCAGTCTCTTTGCGAGGGTTCGCAGGCAGGGGCTTTAAAATATTGATATTCTGCACATGCTGGGCTATGGTGGAAACTTAGTAGATGGGTCACTTTGTGAGCATGCAATGGGCATATAAGGGAGGAAGGAATAATATGTAAGACTCAGAGGAAATTTATTTAACACAGCCTTCTGAAATTGTTTCAGTTAGTGTGAAGCTTCTTGGTGCTTATCCTTTCCGGAATGCACCAGTACATATAATTTGCTTACCCAAGAATTTATTCTTTTTGTAAAGCGAAGAAAATTTGAGCTGAGATCAAAACCTGTGATTTCAGACTGATCAGATTTGATAAGGCTATAGACACTGCTGGAAGTCCACGTTCTAGAAATAGAATTTTATTAAGCAAGTCTGCCAAAAAATGGAGTTGAGATATTTATTGTGCAGAATAAATAAAGTGTAAAACAAAGGTTTTTTACTTCTTTATTGAAGGATTTTGGTACTGCTGTTAACGCCTCAGTAAAAACTATAAGCTTTTTGTATGAAAATGTGGATGTTGTTAAAAACGGTTCAAGGTGCAATTACATGGCTTATGTCAGCAGAGCCATCAATTGAATTAAATCTTTCTACCAACCCCAGGCCACTTATTACCCTTTACATTACCTTTTAGAACAATACATGGGATCTGTCCTAGGTGACTTAAAGGGTTTGCTAGCACGCTGTGAAGTGGGTCTGGAACACCTGTCTGAATGCCAGCAGGGCTGGTAGCAGCTTTATCAGCTGTTGAGTGGTCTGTGCAAGGTGCACTGGTGAAGTTCAGGGTGGGATGTGGTAGAACACACGTTATTACTTCTCTTGACCTTTTCTGCCATCAGAAGAAATCACTCCTGGTCAGGATAAGACATTAGGGGAGGCACTCAGTTGAGTGGAAGTTCAGAGCCTTTGTGATATTTGTCTACTAGTGTCACATTTTGGAACAGCAGGAGCACTTTGAAGGGTCTCCCTATCGCCTTTTTTTTTTTTCTTTCCTTCAGATGGAAGATACAAAGGAAGCTTTTATTCTTTGTTTGTAATCACACTGGTTTGGTCAGAACATGAGGAGTTTCATGCTGATGCACAAACGTGTTTTGCTGGATACATGTTATTTTGTATTAGATGGCTGATAGAATTCCTGAGGAATGCCTGGAAAAATGCCTCAAGTTATCACCAAGGCTATGTCTCAAAGAAACACCCATCAGTATTACAATCACTGCAAAATATTTTGCTGAATGATAAATCAAATTTTTTTTCATAGATGTTTTTTTCAGAAGGATTATGTTTAATGACAAACAGCTTGTTTTGATGCAATGGAAAACAAGAACGTACCCATAAAGCAAAAGTAACAAAATAAAATTGTAGCTTAGATAACTTTATTTGTTTCTTTTCTTTTTTCCTCAGCTGTGTATGCCCAAAGGGCTGTCTTTCAGAACGCAGGCCGATAACAGAGATCCGCAGCTGCATTCGTTCATAATCACCAGAGAAGATGGCTCTCGTACGTACGGGTTTGTGCTCACGTTCTACGAGGAGGTCACAAGCAAGCAGATCTGCACAGCCATGCAGACGCTGTACCAGATGCACAACGCGGAGCAATACAGCAGCGTCTGCGCCTCGTCCTCCTGCAGCATGGACTCCCTGGCCAGCAGCATCGACGAGGGTGACGCCACTTCCCTCGCCAAGCTCCAGCGGTACAACTCCTACGACATCAGCAGGGACACGCTGTACGTCTCCAAATGCATATGTCTCATCACCCCTCTGCCCTTCATGCAAGCCTGCAAGAAGTTCCTGGTCCAGCTCTACAAGGCAGTTACCTCCCAGCAGCCACCACCACTGCCCCTGGAGAGCTACATCCACAACATCCTGTACGAGGTGCCCCTGCCGCCCCCGGGCAGGTCGCTGAAGTTTTATGGGGTTTACGAGCCCATCATTTGCCAGCGACCTGGGCCCAACGAGCTGCCGCTCTCCGACTACCCGCTGCGGGAGGTCTTCGAGCTGCTGGGTCTGGAGAACCTGGTCCAGGTTTTCACCTGTGTGCTGCTGGAGATGCAGATCCTCCTGTACTCGCAAGGTGGGCACTCGTCCGGTGACACATGTGGGTCTGCCCCCACCACAAGAGTTAATATGAAGCTGCTCGTTTTCAGCAGATTTGTTAAACACAAGTACATAATGAAAAAAAATGTGAGAGAAATGAAAGCACTAATGAAAGCACTAAATAATTGTTTCCTCCAGGCAGTCTAGGTGCCGCTTGTTTAATTATGCATCGTATTTATCACTTGTGACAGCTAGCAACAGAATTCATTTAATTATCATCCTTACATAGCCCTTGATCACTCTGCAAGACAGCATGAAACTAATCCTATCTTCTGCAAAAATACCATCAGAAAGCAATACATCTTGCAGAAAACACTCGTGCTGCTTTCGTTTTGAACTTTTAGCAGCATATGGAAATTTGGTGAGCTTTTCTTTTTCCCCCGTGTGATGGGGTACGTTCTAGTTTAAGCACTGATAGTTTTTTAGAACTTAGAGGCTCAAGTTTTAATGCTGGGTTGGAACTGAGTGGAGATAGAGGCATCCCTTCACAGTCCTGCTGGAAATACTTTCTGACAAGGGTGCTGGTGCTTCTTTTCAAGACACTTAAGACTACAGGATAGCTGTGCTGGCAGAAGTTGCTTGCAGAAAGCCTGTCCACACTGAAATATGCCAGCAAGCTTTGGAAAATCTGGCTTTTCTTTCTGTGATACTCTACTACAAGTTTTGGGAAGCCTTAGTTAGTGCTGGGCATGCTCTGAGGTTTTACCCCCTTATTACTGTTTCCTGTATGGTGGTTTTGAGTCTGGCCCAAGAGCTAAAAGATATGTGTTGTGACTGTTGCAATGCACCAGAGTGTGTAACAAAGCAACTTCCAGTTTCCTGATGACTTTCAAGGGGTTGTCCAGGCTTTTTAGAGGTTCCTCTAAGTTTTACTGGATGCCTGCCCAAATTATTTGGGTTCCCAAGTCGCTTCTGTGATGCTAAAATAGTAAAACGTGCTACAGGGAAAAAAGTTTGGCTGGGGAGAGGAGGAGTGTTTGGTCCGACTAAGATGAGCAATATGAAGCCAAGAGGTATGCATAATTTCAAACAAAAAGGAGAAAAGATGCTGAATACGTAGACTTCTCAAGAGATATGATTCAAGCAACATCTCAAGAACCAGAGAGCTTGAAATTGAAAAGAATGTAGGATGGGTAGTTGCCTAAAATAAGTATGGATAATGAACCTCAGGCTCCAAAAGTGAACGCTCGGGTTTGTCATATAAATGAAAAGGTCAGTAAGCGTGTAATAGTAATACCAGTGAATAAAGGACTGAGAATGGAAAAATGTTGGGGGAGGTGGAAGGAGGATAGTTCTGCTGCAAGTGGCTGAATTCAAAGGGTTGTCAGTTCTTTGTGGAGCACTTCTCCACGCAGACTCCAGGGGTTTGCTTTCAAGAACCAGAAATGAAGGGCTTTAGCTGCTCTCAGTTTGAAGTGCGAGCAGAAATCCTGCTGTTAGTTTTGATTAGGCTGCTTCTCCCCTCCCTTCTGCTTCTGTGCGTGGATGCTTACCCCTTTCTTCCTCTGTTTGATTTGTGCTGCCTCTGCTACCTGACAACGGGGTTCGATATTAAACAGCTGCACTTCTGAAATGCCTCCCCATCCCTGCTCATCATTCCCACCCAGGTCCTTGGTCGTGGACTCACTGAAAGCTGGAAGTTTTTATTGTAAGCTAGTAGTATGAGCCAAAAAAAAAAAATGTGGTTTATCAGATTGTGTTTAAGTAATATTCTGTGCAGGTGGATAGCAGCTGAGTATGCAGTACGTTTGTAATAGTCCTTGAGACAGATACAGAATATCCACTAAATATTTTTGACTCAATTTTCAAAGTGCCACCTGATGTTAGATAAATAGGTGTTGTTGTCTTCCAATCATTTGGTATAATGTAAGGATTTACTTGTTTTTGTTTTCACTGGGGATTGTTTTGTTGTTGTTGTTTTATTTTTTAAAGGGTAAATGAGATAGCGAGCATTAATCCTCTCCACCCTCCAAAATCTGGATCTTTTATCCTCTCCCTCTACTGGCAAGCCGAGAGCTATCCTTGACACGACCTTTACCTCCCTATCCAATACAGACACATCTTGATGGAGCACGGGGAAAAGCAGACAGGGAGTTGTATTAGGGAAACACTGTGATTATGTAAATAGTGTTGTAATGCTGGTTCCCAGAGGTGAGGAATGCGGAGTGGAGGTCAAGTGCAAAGCTGCAGTTTTGGCATAGCCTGATAGCTGAGTGCTTGGCTCATGCGCTGCAACTTCGTTTAAATGTCATTCTTGAAAGAGAAAGCAAAACAGCGCTTCCTTTTTGTGATATAACTAGCCTAGATATTACTGAAATCTATTCTCTAAGCTTTCAGGTGCATCAGGGAGAAACGCTTTCTCAACCCCAAGTTCTTTCAAGGCAAAAGATGAGAAGAAGTTTTTGGCTTCTGCATCTCTCGTTCCAAAATAATGAGTGAGATAAAATTGCAAATTTGGCCTCCTTTCCCTTTCTGCTTTAAAAAGGATGGACTTGCTGGGCTGTGTTGCCAGTGGTCTGGGCCTTGCTGCAGCCTTCCCAAATTGAACAAAAGATAGGTAGAAGATGGTCGTGTGTCCACAGGGTGCGATTTCAAGCAAGACAGCATTATTAACCCAAAGTCAGAGTTCACTGAAGTGCTGCAGTACAACACTCAAGACATCAGAGCAGTGGCCCAAAGCCTGCTTCAGCTCAGCAAGCTATTTCAGTGAGGGAGCTGCTAACAACATGTGTGGAAAAAGTAAAATGACTTTTTTGTAGTTCCCTTAGCCCTGTTGGAAGGAAGCTTTTCATTCAAGCTTGCCAAGAAATGTGTTCTTTTTTTAAAGAATAAAGACTATTTTTTAGAAAGTTGAGTGCGAATGTAAATTGTTATGCAGCCCTGACTGTAGAATAAGCCGGCTGGCTGTCTGCTGAGACCCTTAAACTCCTCACTAAACATCTGCCTTCTAAAGGCTGATTACATTTCAAGGCCAGGAAAGAGAGAGCTATGAGAACTGCAGATACTGGGAGCAAATGGCCAAAGCTCCAAGCTCTGGTGGCTTTAACTCCAGGCTTTATAAGCAGGCATGGGCAACGGGCAGCCTGTGGAGAGGGTGGTGGTGAAGCAGAGGTGCCCCTGTCTGCTGACAGAGCTGGTGGTAACAGCAGCAAAGGGCCAGCAGGAAGGTAACTTGGAAAGGGTACTGGCTTCTCTGGAGTGGTTTTTGTTGTTTTGTTGTTTTTTTGTTTGTTTGTTTTTTTCCCTAGTGAATTAGGAGTTAATGATGAAAAAGTTTATTTTTAACCATGTAGCTGAGGAATACTGCTTCCAGCAGCCTGAACAAAGGCATCCAACTAAATGAGGAGGTGAGGGTGTTGGATGACTTTCCCCAGCTTGCCCTGGACACATTCCCTGCACAATATGACAGCGTGCAACTCAGCTCTGCAGTGGGGACAGGACCAATTGGTAGCTATTTGTACCATGGCTGCTGCAGTCAGCTTTTGGTACCTAGTTGCTCTGGTTGTGGTATTTTATGGGTATATGACCTGGATCCCATCCCTTGGGCAAAAGAAGGGATTGCAGCGAGCTGTAACTTCTCTTTGCAGCTGTGGCAGTCGAGCAGAGGGGTGGAGAGATTACCATTAGGGAATGATGGGCTCATTCTCTTAAGCTCCTTGGTTCCCAGACTTTCTGGACTGCAGGCAACTACCTTAATCCTCAATTTGTCTCGGGCTTGTGGTTTAAACTTTGAAGCAGTCGGGTGCTGCAGAGCTCTTGCTGAGGCTTTACAAACCTCAGTTTGGGAACTGCTGGCGTGGATGATTGTGTCCTTCTAGAGCTAAAGCCACTACGGCCCAAGTGTTTCAGTCTGAAGAAGTGAAATGTCTGTGCAGCTTGCGAACAGCAGGCTGGGCTGTGGCAGTGTTAGGGCAAAACTCGAACAAAGAGAGGACAGCTGGTAATTAGCAGAGGCCTGTGCCTGTCGCCTCAATGGCAGGACTGAAAAAACGGGTCCTTACTTCTCCTGGAGACAGCGTGGAGTTCCAGGGGCTTAATCAAAGTCATTTTTGGTAGGTAGATGTAACAAATGTCTGGAAGTGCTGGATTTAGCCTGCACAGGTAATGCAGGGAACTGTACCTGAATGCCCTGGGAGCAGAACGCCTTTGGCTTCAGGCTACAGCTACTTGGATATGGAAAATAGTTTTAAGATTAAATAGTCGCAGATTTTAACACCAGGCCTTTAAAAACCAAGGGGAGGGATTAGATATTCTTCCCCACAGTTCTTCAGGGTGCAGTCTTTGTATTGCAGTCCTATAAACCTCATCCTCTAAAACTTAAAGCTTGGATTATGATGTATTCCTATGACTTTCAAGAGACCTCAAGACTCTCAATAAAATGGGAAAAGCTGATACAAAGAGTCATACTTATCACTAAACAAGGCACATGGTGTAGCACACAGTTAATATTGTATAAGCTTGGGGCTTACAGACATTTATGGAACAGAATTGCTGTTGTAGTTTTATTTTAGTTTATTCAATCTTAGAAATTAATACTCTTGCAAGTACCCTTTATTTCATTCAGAGCACAGCTTTCCCATGCGACTGTGGCGATGTAATGGTATTGTGAACGTCCAGGCTTCCAGCAGTGTCCAAGTTAATAACACTCGGTGATAGCTGCTCCAGTTTCCCAAGGATCGGTAACAAAATGCTACTGGCATGAGATGTCTGCTGGAGAGAGATGAATTAAATCGCAGGCTCTGCGAAAACCTCGGCAATCTGTTCTTTATGCCTGCCTTTCTAGGGATTTAAACACGAGAGGGAACATGGATGAGACAAAGATAAACTTCTTACAGCTTAGCCTGTTCTAGTCATAATAATTTTGAGCATTTCCCAAGTTGTTTTTCAAAGGGTTTGAGTAATTGCTCCTCAAATATTGAAGCATTCTTTGCATTACTTTTTTTAATCTTAGGAATTATAATACAAATGGCTTATATATATGCTTCTATATAGTCGTGCCCTAGAAAAAGATTGTGTCTGAAAGATCATTCTAATGAAGTCTGTTTTGGGAGAGACTTTTTGAAATGAATACATGCATGATGTGTTTGCTTGTTAAAGCATTGTTACACCAAATAATTGTGCAGAAAATCTTTGTTCTCCACTGTTCCTAATTTAAGTAGTTGCACTCCACACTGGTATTCATCAAAACATAGTGAAACCCATTGCAGATCTAATGCTAAACAATTTACGTGGGGAAAAAAGGATAGGTTATGGTCCATATTTAGGGCCTCAACAGCACCACAGTCATGGGAAACTGCAGTGCTTGCTGCCCCAGAAAGGAGATGAGTAATTGAATCCAAAGAACTAAATACCCTCTTGGTTTTTACCCTCAGTGAAAAGTCAAAAGCATTTTTCAATTTCAACTCATTTTTTTTAGTGAATTCAATGCTGCCTGAAAAGTCAAGATTTTTAAAGCAGCTGGAAACAAGGTGAGCCAGCTAGTACAGGTCTGTACTGCAGCCCCACTCTTGTTCGTGTTAATAACAAAGTGCAGAGGAAGATTGGTGGCTGCCTTTATCATTGCACACACACACACTCCATCACCTGGCCACTTATTAAATTTGATCTTAATATTTCCCATTACATTTTGTCCCACTTTTGGAGGCTTGACTGTGCCAGTAACCGAAGCTGATTCAAGTTTTTTTATGAATTAATTCTTTTAACGTGGCTCTTAAGCATAAACAAATTTATGCTAAACCACTGATGGCTGGTTCTGACACAGATAAGTGGTATAAAGGGAAGTTTGTTGAAGTGGAGGTGATTGTTTTCCCATTAAGTTCTTGCCAGCGAGGGAAAAATGGGAAGAGTTGGCCTCGGCAAATGTTGGCCTCAGGTTGTTCCCCCTCAGGGCAGAGCTGACCCGCAGTCTGAGAGGCTAATTCTTAGTTTAGGCAATTAGATGCAGACTTGCCTGCATCATCTTGTTTAAGAAAATATGTGTTTTCAAATTTGCATAAATTGCTGCTCTGCTTTTATCTTGTAACTCGTGTACCGTGTCACCCCCGCCTGCCTGGGATGAGAGGCACCAATAGGCCCCAGGTCCCTTCCCTGGGACTCTGCTGGTTACAGCCCCGCGTCTGCGGCCTGCCGACGTTCCCTGAAGGCAGCACTGCTGCACGGTGCTTCCTTTGGTGAATAAATACCTCCTGAAGCCAATGTGACATCTCCTGAAAGTCACCCAGCCTGACTTGTCGCTCATTCCTGCTGCCAGTGCACAAGTCAGGTCTGAGATGGAAGCTTCCAGGGCGCTTTGAAGTCTGTGAGGCTTGTAGCGTTGCTCCCAAGGATCTATTGAGCTCTGGTTTGAAAAACTTTGCTTTCATAAACAATTTTTATCTCAGATGTGAATTTCAGATTTCCTTTTCATCTGCAGTGTGCTATATGTAAGCCTCACAGATCTGAGGGCAGCAAGCCACCAGGCAGGTCTCACGATTGGTGGCGGGGATGTTGTGCATTGGTCCTGCCTTATGCTCGGAGCTCAAAGCAAGATATTCATTTCTATTTCCCGGTTTCTCCAGTGTACCTCAGTCAGCTAATCCACATTTCATTACAAAAAGTAACCGTTGAATTGCAATTACTTATAATTACTTATAATACTTTGACTGAAGAGGTAGTGTATGGAAAAGCTATTAATCATAGAGTCACAGAATGGTTTGGGTTGGAAGGGACCTGAAAAACCATCGAGTCCCACCCCCTGCCATGGGCAGGGACACCTCCCACCAGCTTTGTTTTTTTCCTTTCGGTAAGGCACTCTTCATGGGTGTTTGGACTATCATCTTCCAGGATACGCATGATCACACGGATTTGCAGAGTCACAGTTAGACTTGTATGTTCAAAAACCTGTAGAGAAAAGGAAGTAGTGTCCAGGTAACCCATCCTTTCAAATATTTCCAAGTACTTGCAAATTATATACCAAAAAAACGATGTAAAATGAAAAGGAGGAGGAAGCATGGTGGTTTGTTTTTTGCTTGTTTGTGGGTTTTTTGTTTGTTTTTGTTTGTTTGTTTTGGTTTTGTTTTTTTTTAAAGCATTGCATTGGATTTAGAAAATCCAGGCTGAGGCTCCAGCTATGCTGTAGGCTTTCTATGTCACCTCTGGACGGTGACTGCAACAGATAGGTGGAAAGCTACCAAATTGTTTTTTCATCAGGCAGGCAGATGAAATGAAACTAAAATAACGGAGTACTAATGACAGCAAGAATACAGGTTCTGGTTTGCATGAGTGCGAGCGCTCTTGCACATGCTTTATAATCAAAAATCCTGTGGTTGGGCATTTGCTGAGAAGGCCCCAGGTGGAAATCTCTTCTGTTTATGACTAAAGATTTGAACCTGTTTTGGAGGAAGCACCTGAACCAGGGAGGTGTCTGCTGTTCTGAACTAGGGTAGCATTGATGTCTCTTTCCCTTCTCAAAGAATATTTGTTTTGCTTTGCTGCAGCATGGGAAGGATTTTGAGATACCAGATTTCTTTGTACAGTGGGAAAAGCAATTGTTATGTTGAGCTTTGTGAATTGGTTAGCATCTCAGCATTTCTATACCCAATCTGTAAAACAAAAGGAGCAGGATTACTTTTGTTTTGTTTTCTCAGTTGCTGCTTGTGTTTGGACTGTAAGCTCTTTGGGACGGATATTTCTGTGTGCACAGTATCTGTTGTAATATCATTCTGCTTGGTTGCTGTCCTGTTAATTATGTTACAAAGAATTAGCAACAAGACCAAAATATTTGCCAAATTTTGCCCTTTGTCAGAAAACATTTAGTGTGAGTTGATGTTCAAAAGCTGAAACCATTTCCATCCCTAGCACAAAACAGTGATCCGTAATGGCACAGGAGTCTTTCAAGGTCTGCACTTTAAGCACCAAACTGTGTCCCGTCATCCCGGTGAGTATTTCCACAACTTCATAAAGCGTGGCTGTAGCGTGGCACTCGCACAGCAGAGCTGCCGGCCCGTGGTGGAGCGGGCCTGCAACGCAGTTACTTTTCCTGCACAGGGAAGTGAGATGCAGAGACTTGGCCGAGGGCCCCTGGCAGATGCTGCCAGAGGAAGGGGTTGAATCCAGGCTCTTTGAACTCAGCTCTGTTGCCCTCTTCTTCACTTAGGGAGGAAGGTTAAGTGTGAGAGACAGACCCGTGCCAAATCCAGCTGAGCGGCTGTTCAGAGGCAGCACTTGCAATAGATGCCACAGGGGCCGCTTTGCCCTGGGATTATCCTCCTTGAGCAGTTTCTGTTGGAAGACATCCTGTTTATAAATTAGAGATTTAACTCTGAACATGAAGAACTTGCTGTAGGCATTGTGCTTGCTGGTGTTCCCTGTGCTGGAGAAAGTATCCCAAGAAGGCAGGGCGAGGGAAGCAGGTATAGCCACCAAGCAAAATCAGTCCCATGGTATACGCTGTTGTCACTCTGGGAGCAGGGAGAGATGAAAGCTGCAAGGAAGAGAGAAATAGCAATGGAAGTAGGAGAGGAAGAGGAAGGATTTTTTTTCTCACATCTCAAGGAAGTTGCCTTGATTTGAGCCTTTCATCGCTGAGTTTGTGACCTTTAGTGGGTAACACCCAGACAGTGTTTTTAGTTTTTGTATCTTTTGTGGATGTTTCCTGATGTCAAATAGATGGATGGGGAACAGGGCTGTTGTGTGCACACTCTGCTTGACAAACGAGCTTCTCCAAACACACTTCCCTATGCTGGCGAATGCTATCTAATCCCCTGTTGTAGCTCCAAAGACTGGAGCAGGATCAGAGAATAGCTTTCCTACCTGGGCTCTCATTCATCAGTCACAAGCAAAACTTGGCTTGCAGTTGGAGATTGCTATCGAAGTCTGATCATGGCAGTAGGATAGGATCAGGAAAGTATTCCCTTGACACAAACATACACCATTTATACATACCCTTATTTTTCCTCCCACTTTCATACTTTCCCTCCTTCCTTTTCTTCTGTTCTGCCCTCCTTTTTCTGTCTCTGGTTTGGGGAAATGGGTGAATCCCTTGTTTCCAGGTTGCCCTCGGTAAACACACAAGCTTCTCTCAAATGCTGACAGGTGCAAGCATTTCTGTCAAAAAAGACCTTGTGCTTTACAGGGAAGCTTAAGAGTAGGTGCCTAATCTTGTTCAGGCTTGAAAATAGGCACAAAGTTCTTACTTCATTAAACAAATATCAACAGAACCATTTACTTTTTTTCTTTCTTTCTTAAATCATTATTTTTTCTGGGAATTTCCTTCTCTTCAGTGAAAGTTGCTGGGTATGTAATTGTTTTTGTCTCCACTAATCACTAACAAGCATTGCTAAATGGTAACAATTAGCCTAATAATTTTGTCATCTTTTTTTTTTTCAAAAACAACTTTCCTCATAGTAAATCAGTTACAAAACTTGCGCTAGTGAACATGTTAAATATTGTCAGTACTATTTAAAAAAAAAAAAAAGTGAGCATGCATTTCCAGAGTTGAATGCCCTTATTCAGAAAAAAAATGCTTGCAACCCTGCCATGAAGATCTGTCCTTTCACATGGCCATGTAGATCAGAACAGCCTTTGAAGTCATCTTGTGCATACTAAGATATGCTATTTTCTGTATTTGTTTTTGTGTTTTGTTTTTTTTTAACTTTTAAAGCTTGTGGAGTTTGAAGTGTTTACATAATATCTTCATTCCTTTGATGCCCAAGCTTCACCAGTAGATTCTGTAAGTTGATTTTGTATAAACGTTCCTTAACAAGGCAGCCAATAGACATGTATAATTGCATACCATTTCGAAGGGAGAGATTCATAAATGGCTGATGTGTAGTTAGGAGTGGTTTTGAGGTGTAACCTTGAGACTGACTTGTATGTAGGAAAATCAGTTTGAAGATTGAGTGACTAGGTATTAGCAGGACAAGATGAAAAATGTTTTTGCCCTGCCAGCTGACCTCCTGTAGATTGAGGCAGGTTTTCCACAGAGAGGTGCTAGCAAGAATGAGAAAGGGTTATGCAATTTGTTGTTTTAATTTACATATTTATTCAAGTGCATCTTCCCAGTGACCTCCTAAAAGCCGAGCAGTGTCAGATGACAGCACTTTGGCTGTCACTGATGTCTGCCAGGATGTCAGGCTGGCTTGTTCAGGAGCAGGAGGAGCCAGGCTGGGATCCCATCCGCACAAAAAGCAGTAGTAGGCCTACAGGAAAACAGGCTTCTTGCCTGAGGCAAAGCCAGAGTGTTCCTACATATCTCTGTCACTTCACAGAGTGGGGCACAGGGACTAGGAGAGGTGGGAAACAACCTGAGTCTTACCTAGGGTCTGCGCCTGGCCTTGGTGAGAGTGGAAATCTTTTACTTGCTGAAGCCAAAGCTGGTGAGAACATGATGGCTGTCACTGAGACCTGCTGCTGTAGGCAGCCCTAGTGGAGACGTCCCTTCGGTCACGTCTGCCAACGGCTGGTGACGTGCCTGTGCGCTGGGGCCGAGGGGAACGGTTCTCTGTGAATAGCGAAGAGCAGCCGAAGTCACAGAGCCCCAGAATGGCCCCTTCTTGGGGGGCCAAATAACTCCCCTCTAGGCTGTGCAGGGCACCTCGTACAATCCAGAAGTCACCTTAAAACGTGTTCTTGTCTTCAGCCACTGACGTTAAATGAGATACGCTGCTTCTTCACAATAAGTTAACGCTCCTAAGGAGCTAGGTGTTAAGTACTTTTTTGCCCTTAAAAATTTAGGGGGAGCTGCCATAAATGCAGCAGCAGCTATAATACAGAAGAAATCACCTGGTTTCGCAGTCTTTAACAGCTTACAAGCTGTTTATTTGAAAAATAATTTGCTCTTATCCAAAATCTGAAATATGAAATATTTTTGTGGCTCAGCTGGATCAAATTAAATTTCAGTTTAAAAGGTAATGCACAATATGTTTACTTGAACCACAATATTATGAAGCAATAAACTAGTGAATTAAATAGAAATCTAGGAAAACAATGAAATATAAAAATGCTAACTATACAGACTATTTTAAGAACTGAATCTCCATTAGGCTTCTCTTTGGATTTTATTTTAAAACAGTCCTTTTTTTATACTTGGGCACTATGAACTTCTGCTAGTGTGTAAGCAAGGTGAGTCTCTTGGAAAATACACTCAGCCTTAGAAGTAGTAGTGACTTTAACATAAACAGACAGGAAGCAAGTGAGAAAACCTCACCACAATGTTTCTTTGAAGTTCACTTCCTTTATTCTCTTTTTGCCTTGTAAAAAAATGTATGCTTTTCATAGAATCAGAATATTATTATCCTGTACTTTAGAGATAATTTTTGGTATCTTTTTAATAAATGAATTTAATGATGGAATAGATCTAGATAAGATATGAATATTTATGCTCAGCAATTTCTTCATGGGGGTAATGAGTTTTGATGAATTAAGTAATGCTTTTGGCATTTAAATACTGTCTTATTTTCAAAAAAGCATCTTACCATGGAACACTGTTTCTGATTTGTGTTGTCACTGCTGTCCTGGTGAACCAGATTCTAGAAGTGAAACACAGGAAGGTAATTCAATGTCTCTCCTGTTCTCTCCCCATGTAGATTACCAGCGCCTAATGACGGTGGCAGAGGGGATCACAACGCTGCTGTTCCCATTTCAGTGGCAGCACGTGTATGTCCCCATCCTTCCCGCCTCCCTCCTGCATTTTCTGGATGCTCCTGTTCCCTACCTGATGGGGCTGCAGTCCAAGGAGGGAACCGACCGCTCCAAGCTGGAGCTGCCTCAGGAGGTAAGCGTCTGCCCTTGGTGCTGTTCCTCTAAAGCACATTACTGGCATTGGTGTGAATCCCTGCTGGAAAATGACATGCTGTGCTAGGAGGTGTCTCTGGCACCATGAAAACTGTTTCCACAGATACTCTGTTTTCCAGCAGGGGAGAAGTAGCAGGAGAAGTCTCTGCAGTCCTCCCTGTACTTCTGAATTTAGCAAGTGTAGCTAGTTGCACTCACTTCTAAGTTCTTCTACTACATGCTGTGATACTTAAAGTTTCTCTGCTTTTCCTACATCACAGGCTTCAGCATGTTTTGTTACTCTTTGTCAGTGTCACGGTCCTGTTGCAGAGGGCTAAGGAGCATTTAATTTGGGGATGGTCTTTATGAAACTGGATCTCAGGTACAGTAGCTAGATGGTTTAAAATTGTCCTTGTCGCCCTGTTGCCCGATGAGAAGCGTGCCTCATCCTGCCAGCCTCATCACACCCACAAGTAAAGACCTGCATCCTGTCTAGGTCGAGGTCTACCACTAGACCAGCACCCTGGCCTCAAATCAGCCAGAGCTGCATTAATATATGGCCTGTGAACCACTTAGAAATTCACTCCAGTGGTGGTCTTTTGCACTGAAGATTGCCTGTCCCATGTGCAATGGGACATGAGGACTTTTCCCTGTCTATCACTCTTTCCCCAGAGAAAATAAGGAAGGAGAGGTCATCCACTGACTCTCAGTGTTGAGGTCACCAGTGGTAGAGAGTGAAATAGAGATTTTTCCTATGTGGAATTTGACCACAGCGTTTGAAACTTCTTGTTTTCATCTGGCCACTGATCACTTTCCACACTGCCAAATCTTCGGGATATTGCTAGTCTGCTCTGCTTCCTTAATGTGACTGCTTTAGGGCCCATCTCTTGAGCAAGTTGGGTATTTTAACTTGGGTTTCTCCTTAAAATGGGTGTTTTCATAAGAACAGCTGTGGCACCACAGCACCTGCTGTCCATGCAGGGACCTCTCCAGGGGGCAGAGGCTTGCAAACAGGCGCTCTTACTGAGCGGGCAGTGGGAGCAGCAGTGGAGGAGAACGTGCAAGAAGGAGAGATTATATGTGGAAGTGGAGGGATAAACACAGGGCAAGGATAATGTGGTTTTTAATATAGATTTATTTCAGGTGCTAGGTGGAGGTGACTGGTTCTGAGCTTAGGTAGCAGGTAGCATTGCAAATCAAATCTTACCTCTTGGATACAATGGCCCAATCACATGAAATTTGCACTGGTGTGGAAATGAAGCTGTTATCTAATAATGCTTTTCAGTAAAACCATATTAATGTTACATAATTACTGTGGTGTTTTTCTTAAAGTTATTAGTCATATGCTTTTAGTTAGCAGATTAAGCTGTCATTTTCATTAAATTAAAATTTTAATGTGATGGGTTTGCAGTGTCACTGGAATATCAAATTGAATATTTCCAATGAGGGAACAGTAATTGTGGGAGTGAAAAAACACCCTGTTAAAATGTTTAACAATTGGGTAAAAAATAACAGCCCAGCATTTAGAGGCACCACAAGTCCCATAACTGTAGGAGAGGGAAAGAGGGGGCATTGAACTGGGAAGATCTTGAATCTCAAATTTCTCTAGACAACCAAAAAAATAAAATAATGTCCTTCAACATGCAAGCATGGAGGAAGCACTGTTCGCTTTAGCATTCCTTTATTGTTCAGGCCAGGGGCTGCCTTGTCAAGCTTTTGGTCTAAATATAAACCATTTGTACATTAGAGATAAAAATTCTAACAACTGGCCATCATGCTGTCTTAAGGTTACTAATCCCTCTGCATTAACTTTAATCATCGGATGTTTTTGAAGAGAGAAGTGAGACCAATTCCCTAAGGGTGTTCTGAATCCAAATCTCATTTTTCAAATTTTGCAAATGATATGCAGAGCTGAAATTAAAAAGCCTTTGAAATGAAATATTGATAGATAAGAAGGCAGTCCCTGAGCTAAGAAACCATACCAACGCATCCATAACTCTTTAATAGCTACACAGTTAGCTAAAGCAAGTTGTTTTGTATGAAGAAATGCAGTCCAAGTTACAATGAAAAAGTAAGCTGAGGGGTACTTCTACCAAATGGCTACTAATACCCTTAGTCTGCAGCATTTTGTGAGAAGCAAAGAGCAGTCAACATGCCTTAGAGAAGCTGGAGGAGCTGTGGCAGTGGCCGAGTCAGACTAACACAGACCTGCTCCTGCTGCCCTGTGGTGTATTCAGCTTAATGCCAGGGTGAAACCCTTTAGAGCTCAGCACCTTGAGAATCTGGCCTCTTTTAAGATTTTATTCAGCATGGTACACTCACTGAATTTCAGATGTAAGCCACAGTTCAGAACACCAGTTACTGTTTTTCACTCTACTATTATTCCTGAGGGTGCACTTGCAATGTAATTAATTTTTATGTAGGGTGCTTCCCTCACCCCATTGACTGCTAGTATCTGCTCTGCTAGATTCATGTCTCCGCTTAGCTTTAATCTTCTGGGCTGAGATCCATCTCCTTGCACAGAAAAGCTGTCTGAGAGCAATCTGTATCTCAGGCAAATCAGCTTCCAAGATGAAAAGACAGAAGCAGGGGAACGGGGAAAGTGGGGAAACAGGGCTTGGTCTCCTGTGGACAAGGTATGCTCAGGCATGATCACAACGGATTTTCATGGGACCCTCTTTTGAGCTTTGCCCCTGCGTCATCTTTCTGAGTGAAATCTTTGTTCGTTGGTTGCACAACTACAGATGCCCCTGGTAAAATAAAACGCAGCCTGGGGATGTGGTGATTTACGCAGCTAGTGTTTACAGGGGCTGAGAAGGGGTGCTGCACATCTCACTTGCTGCTGCCTCCCCGGCTATGCTGGGAGGGGATATCAAGGCTTTGCAACAGAAAATTTAGGATCTGCAAGTCCCAGAAGAACGAACTGGGGAGGCTTCACTAATGTATTAAATTGGCCCTCAGCATTACTGAAGCCATACTTAAGTAAGTCTCTTGCAAATGTGTGCTCTTATCCTTTTGTCTGGAAATATTCTGGGAAAATAGGGCTACTTAGCACAGTAGCCCCCTCAATGCTGAGTGTCCATTTTGAAACTTTTCTTCATCTTCCAGGCAAACTTGTGCTTTGTGGACATTGACAACCATTTCATTGAACTGCCAGAGGAATTCCCCCAGTTCCCCAACAAGCTGGAGTTTATCCAGGAGATCTCCGAGGTCCTCCTGCAGTTTGGGATCCCACCGGAGGGCAATCTGCACTGCAGCGACAGCGCCACCAAACTCAAGAACCTGGTCCTTAGTGACTTGGTGAATGACAAAAAGAACGGGAACATCCCCAGCAATGCCCTCAATATGTACGAGCTGCTGAAAGGCAATGAAACCATTGCTCGCCTGCAAGCTCTCGCCAAGAGAACGGGCGTGACGATGGAGAAGATGACCATCACGGCTCCCCTGGTGGAAAAAGAGAAGGATGTGAAATTGCAGTGTGAAGAGGTGGAGCTGAGGGACTACAAACTGAACGTGCAGCTCCGGGAGGTGTTTGCCAACCGCTTTACGCAAATGTTTGCAGACTACGAGGCGTTCGTCATTCAGGCTGCCCCCGATCTGGAATCGTGGCTGACAAACAGGGAACAAATGCAGAACTTCGACAAAGTAAAGATAGCTCTGTATTTATTTTTCCACCTAAAAGTGCTCTAGGAGGTGGGGGTGAATATCTGTGTCATGTATATGTAGCCTAGGTACTCTTTAATCCTCCCTTTCTTCAGAATCTGCCATTTTGATTACACAGGGCCAGGTCATCTGGCAAAGTAAATCGTGTGGATCTGCTGAGCCACTCAGAGCTGTCCTGGCATGTACCAGCCCTGTAAACAGACTGCTGCCTGCCTGACTGGGGGCTTTCCTGAGGGTTTTCTGGAAGGGCAGCAACGGAAAGTGACTTTTTTTCTTTTCTTTTCTGAGAGGAGAGGTGCACACACAAGACAAAAAGCGAATCCACTTTTTCATGTTTTTTGTTTCCTAATCTCACAGTAATGCTTTTTGTTAACATGTAGTCTTGTTCCGTAGAAGGTTATCACGTCATTATGTCAGAAGAGTACTGTTATGGCTCCATTGTAGTGTGTACACAAGAGTGAATAGGAAGCTTAGATTAGAAATGGGGAAATAAGTAGAGTGTAGGTTAGCAAGAGGAATGAGAAATGTTTGGAAGCTTGCACAATTATTATTTCTGAATGACTTTTCAAAGTAGATAACGCTCTTAACCATCAGCTTTTATAGATAAAAGTCCTACTCTGAGGAGAATGTCAGAGGGATAAATAGTAAAGAACAGGCTAAATATTGATTTCAGTCGGTTTTTTATCACACACACAAAAACAAAAAAAATCACTACCATGCCTTTTATTGTTTTTGTTTGTACTTAGGTGTTGAACAGTAGCGGCTTTCAGAAGTCAGGGTTTGTTTATGCAGTCTCTGCTAGTACTTACACAATAAAATGGGCTTTTAAGGTGAGGGTTTTCAAAGCTCAGTTAGAGATTTAAGCACATGCTCAATTTAATTGGAATTTCAAGAGCAATTGCCCTGCTTAACTTCACTGAGGAATATCAGCTGAAGAGTGTTGTGCACCCCTAAATAAATATGACACCTCAGTAAGAGACCTGGTCCCAAGCAGGGGTGTGTGGACCAGAGGTCCCACAAGGGCACGCACAGGTTACACACAGCTTGTGCCTGCAGGCAGTAGCCCCTAGACTGCTTTGAAACACATGGCAGTGCAGGTTGTGCTTCAGCAGCTCCATGTTCCCCTTACGCAAGCTGTCACAAAGCCTCCCAAGCTCCTTATTTCTCACAGTTGTGACCAGAGAGGTGACCCATGAGCCATACCCCTCTGTAGCTGGATCCCATCCTCTCTGAGGGGTGTTTTTGTGGTGGCAAAGCCTTGTCCAAGCCTTCCTGGTGGCTGCTGCATCAGTTTTCTGCTGTAGGACGGCTCGTCATGTCAGAGGACAGCGGGAGCGTGGCACTAACGCCCTGCTCTGTATTTCAGGCTTCCTTCCTCTCGGACCAACCTGAGCCTTACCTCCCATTCCTGTCGCACTTCATCGAAACACAGATGTTTGCAACCTTCATAGACAACAAGATAATCTCCCAGTGGGAAGAGAAGGACCCTTTCCTGAGAGTTTTTGACTCCCGAATTGAGAAAATAAGGCTGTATAATGTAAGGGCCCCTGCACTGCGGACATCCAACTATCAGAAATGCAGCACTCTGAAGGAAGCAGGTACGTTCGGATGGGCTAATAAAATATTCAGAAGTACAATGTCAGCCACAAAGAGATACAGGTCCTCAGTCATGGGAGTGCTGCAACCAGTGAGGAAGCCTGAGCTACCTGCGCAGCACTCTGCAGTGTCCGTGGTTCCTTAGGCAAAAACTTCAGTGGTCTTTTACGAGCTGTAAATATCAGGAGCCTCTACTTTACCTCTGAGCTCACCCATTTGTAAAAAAAAAAAAAAAAAAACAAGCTAAAACCTGGGATGCATGCGGAAACTCACTGCATCCCCTTCCAGGCAGCTCCTGTCCCACCACCAGCAGAACCTCCCCTCGCTGCGCTGGTGGGACCAGCATCAGCCACACCGAGGAGCTGAGCCCCAGTGCCTGGGCCACTCACCTCATCTCCCCCTTCCTGTAAAAAGGAAGGGGTTTGGGCTCACACCATTTGGCCAGAGCTGTGGGGGACAGTGGGGACGTAATCCTATGTGGCACATTTGGTAGCTCCAGCAGGAGATGTGCAGTGTTAGCAAACAACACGCTGTGTGCTCCGGATCAGGATGTTTTTTTCACTATAGTCACGGGACGTATTTTCAAATTACATTTGAGTTTCTTACTGTGCAAGTACTTATTTAATTTCCAAGTAATATAGGGAAATTACACTCTTCAATTCGTTGGGACACAAATTAATGAACTGAGGCAAGCACATTTCTTGTGGTTTTTTTTGTTGTTGTTTTTAGTTTTCTAATTGCTTGAGAGCATTTTGCTTGTTACAAGTGTGACAAATAGAAAGAATTCCTATATCTGGTTAACTATTTCTGTTTAAAAACAATTCTAATTTACAGGTCGCCTGTCTATTCAACGTCTAGTTTTGGTAGATATTGTGGCACCGGAACCTCATTTTCTGTGTCTTGAAAAGCAGCAAACTGATAGTAATGCCAACTTTATTTCATATTTGCCACTCACACACATGGGCCCAGCACCACTCCAGCACTTGTTTGTTTAACCCACTATTTTCAGAACCCTTCAAACCATCTGTCCCCACACTACCCAGCCATTATCTCCAAAATAAAACCTCCAAAGGGATTTTTTTTTTTTTTAGGGGGAAAAAAATACTGGAGTTGCATACTGAAGTTGTTAATTAAATGCTGCTCTTGCCCCACCGCCCCCTCTCCCCTTTGGCTCGCAGCACGTCTGACTCAGTGGTGAGAGGGTGACAGGTTTCATTTGTGTTCTGCTAGAGAGCGGAGGTGAAACCCTCGTGTCACATCATGACCAAACTCCACCGGTCTCAGTGGCACCGGGGTTTTTAGGGAGCCCTCTCCACTCTTGTCGTAGCCTCTGCCACGTCCAGATGTCTGCTTGTTGCCCTCAAGGCCTTGCTGGCTACCCGTGGTTTTTGACAGCCTGTCAGCCAGTAGTAGCACATCCACCCTCAGCAGGAGGATCACACAGGCGCCAAACATCTGCAAAACTCGGGGATCGCCCTGCTGCATCTGCCCAAGGAAATGTCTCTGGGGCAAAGCAAAGTGCCCAGCCCTCACAGGGGGCTGCTCCAGCCCCAGCCAGCCCCAGGCATCTCGACAGAAGGAGCGCTGAGGCCAAACACCGAGCTGCAGGGGAAGCTCGCACTGCCCTTGTCAGCTTGTAACCCACCGTGTCCCCCAGCTCCCTCAAGTACCAGCTTGCCTAACAGCTAACCTGTTTGTCCAAGCACTACTCGTGTCCAGATAACCCCAAATAACAAAATAACAGCACAGGTGTTTTCTCCCTTAAGTGTTGGATTTCAGGGAGTAAGATGAATTTTTAACTTCTTAGAGACTTACTCGGGATCAGAGCATGACTGCTTGTTGTAGCACATGTAGCTCGCTGACGGGGTTGCTGACTTGTGGGTATAACTTGCAGCCCAGTCCATCGAGCAGCGGCTGATGAAGATTGATCACACAGCCATCCACCCGCATTTACTCGATATGAAGATTGGTCAAGGGAAATACGAACAAGGGTTTTTCCCAAAGTTGCAATCAGATGTCTTAGCAACGGGACCTACCAACAACAAGTAAGCATATTTTTTTATTTTCTGGAATTGAAAGTAGGTTTTTCTTATGAAAGGTCCACATCAATGGACACCGGTCTCAGTTTTGGATGGTTTCTGGCCAGTGTAAAGAAACCAGAGCAACTCTTTCCTTTTCTGGTTTCTACCAGGTAATTCTGAAGTTATAGCCATAGTTTGGGTTACACTGGAAAGTATTAGTTCTAGTTTTGTGAAGGTTTCTCTGTACTACTTTCTGTTCTAGTGGTGAGTACCATGTTTCCTCATACATATTTTTAGTTTTATCATTGTCATAATAAATTTAAAATTAGTTTTCTGGTTTGCACTAAATAGGATAATTTGGAAACCCAAGCCAAAATTCAGATTCTGAAATAAATTCTGATACTGAAGCCTCCACGTCACCATGCAGAAGGGAATTAGTGCCCTCTCTGTTCCTCTCTTTCCTTTAACTATTATTATATGCCCCAAAGATTTTTGTAGCATTTTCAGTTTCCAGGTTGGAGTAACCTGGAACAACAATCCAGTGAGGCTGGAGAGTATGTGGTTCTTTTTTTGGTGACTCTTCTGATTCCAGTCAGGCTCCGTGCTGTGCTTTGATATGAAGGTAGGGGTACCTATAGCTGTGGAATTGAGCATATCATTATGTAGTTAATTTGCCTAATGTAAAATGAGAACCTGTAGCAAGAAATTAACATGATTTCTATATCAATATAATGTGGAGTAAGTGCTGTAAGTTACATTTTTCCTTCCCCCCAAGCCCAGAAAGAGATTATTTCCCCTTCTTCCTTAAAAAAATGGAATTATTTGTGCATCAATGATTACTGTTTGCAAAATGACTAGCTCAGACCCTAACTTCCAGTTTCAGTAGTAGGTCAAGGCAGAGCACAGTGAGAGTCCAAGTTTTGAAAGCTAGCTCTTCTTCAGAAAATGACATGCACACACGCTGCTCTAAGATCCTCTGTGAGGTGCCCACTCAATTCTATTTATACATCTTTTGTACCCCCCAGTGCTAGCTAATCCTATTTTAATCACCTACTATGCAAAACACTTGCAAATGTTAAAATAAGATATCCGTAAGCACTGAATGTTTAAAGAATTGCAATTAGTTTTTGAGTTAACACCCAAAAAAATAAAAGGAGGAATGCTTATTTCAAAGTTCTTTGTAGTCATCTTGCAAGCAAAGATGGAAGTTTAAAGGTAATGCTTCCTTGAGAAACTGAGGATTTCTTCAACTTCTGGAAGATGTGTTTAGCAGTCTGTCTTTTATTCTTACACCAAGTTTCAGTTCTATGGTGTCAGCAACAGCGTGAGCAGGCTCAGCCTGCTCCAAGTTACTCGTATGTTCAGGCTCTGTCACAGAATCTTACTGATTCTGTGAATAAGCATTAAACCGAAAACAGTTTTCTTTGTGCCTTTTAAGATACTTCTATTAGATTTGTGCCTATTCTAAAATGTGGCTTTAACTCCTTGAGTGATAATTTTTGATTTACCTGGTTCTGGTCCTCAAATTGCAGCATGTTTCAGAATTTGTAAATACAAAAATCCCATTACTTACTGCGAAGTGATGTCAAAGTGACAAATGTTTGGAATTCCTCCAGTTGTATATTGCCAAAAAGGTTTGTAATTGGAAAATCTCAAGACCATCTGTTTAATCTTTTTGATTCCTGGCATTTTATGTGAGCAGCTGAGAGGACTTTCTTTCTCTCCCATTTGAGACATGTGATTCTGCTGAATTTACACCCACAGATACAATAGATAGCCTTTTCATGCTCTCTGCAAATACAGTATAATTCTTTTGACCACAAAATCGATTGAACTGTAGCCTTCCAAAATTAATTTGAATTTCCCAGTATATGCTTATTGGAGATATGTTATATTTGCACACAAGCCTTAGCCTTTGAGTATGGGCATGTGGGAGGAGAACATTTCAGCTTCATTCTCAGGCACTTCGGATGTAGTGTGTGTGTGTACACATGCTCATGTGTTGATGAAATTAATGCAAAAGATATTAATTAATATGTAGATCAGAAATAATTTTGGAGACTTCAATTTTATATAGTGAATTTTGTCCTGAACGTTGTAAGAAAGTGTATTTTCAGGAGAGAAAAATCATTCCCATGCTCCACTCAGTTGTTCTTGGACAGTAGCAAATAAACCACTTCAAAGCTATTTTAATGGAAACCTGTCCTCGCTGGCTAGCAATCAGTTTTTTATTGTTTCCCTTTATGGACAAATAAGCTAACAAACATATAACCAGAGCTCATAATATTTGCTAGCTATTCTCTTCCTGTGCTGAGACAGAGCGGCGAAGGTACCTCTGTCACAGTCACGGGGCTGTTATAAGTATCGTATTATATCTAGGTCAGGAATATAATGCAAAGAACGAATATTTTTAGTTTGTTTAGTCCTAGGTCCTTTGTGTGATCCCAGACAACCATGTTGCTTGGACAGGCGGAAATTGTGTTTGGAAGAGGAGGTGTCTGGCTCTTGCTTGCTGGCCACGGCAAGCAGGTCTTGGGGACGGAGGAAGGGCTGACAGTCACGTTGGATCACTTCCACCTAAACGCAGCTGGGAACGAGCGTTGGTCACATTACCATGTATAAGTGTTAAAACACCAAGGTCTGTCATAAAGCGAAGTCTAATAATGTTTCATCTGTCAGCCTGCAGCCATGCTCAGCAGCCTGCTTTGCCCTACTTCTGTCACTCTGCTGCTTCCTCCCTCTCCCCCCAAGATGTCCTTTAGGAGGCTGGACAGGGGGGTGGACCTGTGCTGCTCTGGCCCTAGCCAGCATTACACTTCTTGCTGCTTTTGCTCATCTGCTTGCTCAGTGTAAGTTGGGAAGACAGCCCCTTTCACATGAGCTCCTCTTCTGGCCAGCTCATTCAAGCTGCAGGTGCCTGCTTGGTGTCTTCGGGGCTGGTCTGTACCTTCTCCCCCGGGGTGGTCAGGGAATATTGACTTGCTCGGCTAAGCAAAACCTCCCTGACAGTAACTCCAAATTTAATTTTTCATTTCTTTTCAGTAAGGTTAAAAAGAAACCTCCACCATCAACAAAACTCCATATATTTGAAGAATAGGCTCTCAGAAATACAGTAATTATAGTAAATACAGTAAATACCCTAATCATCTTTTTGATCAAAACTGCCAGAACACGGAAAGACTTTAACTGCAGAATATGTAGACGTAAACTTAAGCAAAACATGGTAACTATTGTGTCCAAATATTTGTCTAAATAAAAATAAATATATTTTTATATAAGGAAAAGAGCAATTCATCCCACCAACAGCAATTAAGGGGAAAAAAATCCAACCACAAAGCACAATTCTGTCCCCTTTCACATCAGGCAGCAGTGTCCTGCTTGGGATACTCTCAGCACTCATCCCCTTTGATACAACCCCCACTTCATAGGAAAACTTTCTGAATCTGCAGGCAGCAGCTGCAGCTTTCTATGAGTTCAAAAATGTCCTGTCCACGCTGCTGTAACCTCCTAAAACAGTGGTTTCTGCAGAAGTCCTCCTAGAAAGTGTCCCAGGAGGAAACGGGCTGCAGCCACTTAGGCAGTGTGTCTACCAGCCTGGAAAAAAGCATCAGTTTCCAGAATTGTCCTTTCCTTTGTCAAACACCAGCACCACATTGTGATTTCTGCATATTCCCCTCTTCTTTCCCATGTATTTTTTCTGCCAGGCTTTTGAAATTTTATCTGGGATTCCACTGGCTGATACATTTTGCAACAATTCAGGAAAGGAATTTGAATGACAAAAAGGCAAGCTACATAAACACTTCATGGTTTGTGATTAGCTAATTGTTAAATGATGGTGAATATGCTTACAGTGCAGAATTAGAACAATGAAGCAAGCTGTGTTTTCAATCTAATTGATTACCTTGTAACTTAATTTGTACTAAGAAGCTTGATAAATGAGATTAAATTTTGCAGAGGAAAACACTGATTGCACATCAAGCATGGGAATATATTAGCACTCTGGCAATTTGTAGTGCTATCCACAATAGCAACTGTTTTTTATTTATTTATTTTTTATCTTTTGAGGGAAGGTTTTGCTTTGTTACACACTTACAAAAAGGCTTAGATTATCATTTTTTAACCTTCCTCTTCATTTAGCTCTGTTTCTTTTCCACATTCTTTATCTATGCCCTGCTTTCACACTTTCTTTCTTTCCTGACCTGTGCATTTCCCCTTTTCTGGCCACTTCTCTCTTCTGAGTCCTTTCATCCGTGTTCTGGCATCCTGTGAACTTGGTGCTTTTGTCTGTCCTCTGTGTCCTGCGTTACCTGCAGTCACCCTCAGAAGAGAGCACAGTGCAAGTCTTCCAGCACAGATCCCTCTGTAGTTTGCCTCCTAACCTCGGGGTTTAGCTAAGTGATACATTCTTCTTACCTGTAAAGCAGATTTCAAAAATATTCCCTTGCTTTCTGCAGGTTTTTGTTCCTGTGCTGCATTTTGCTGACCTCATCACTATGTCAGTATTTATTTGTAAAAATTATGCATTGAGAATGTACAAGATTGGTTCATCTTTGTGATCCAGGTTATGGTGCAACTTGTGTGAGCACAGCCTTGTGGCCTCCATCACCACCACTGCCTTTGTGCTGGGAGCTGCCCAGCTTTTATTCGCCCAGTAGTTTTCCTAATTTTTAAATAGAACTACTGCTTGCTTATTCAGTAAAGTTAATGTGGCTAACGTTTTTAAAGAAAATATGATTTATGTTATGCAAAGCAGTATCCTTTTATTGAATCTGTATATGATGATAGAGTTCATTCTGGCTTTAACCAATTTATTTTTTGTGTGACAAATGACCTGTCTCTCCTCTATTGAGTACTTCTTACTATATGTGCTTTTTCTACCTCCTGACATGTTGGGTGCTGTTTTAAGGCTGGCAGGCTTCACTGAAGTTTTTTTGTTTCTTAAATCAAGCCAGATAATTGCACTTTGAAGTGGTAGAGAGTAACATCTCTGCACTGCATCTGAGTAAGACATGAGTCAGCACTGAGCCATCCACACACAACACTGATGTTATTTAAACTTCGTGCTTAGTGAAAGCTCACCTTTTAAGTATGAAAATCTGAAACAAGTGCTTACAATAACATTAGGTAATGTAACAGAGCAAACCACTGACAGGTGCAATGGAAATGTTAACCCTTCGTGTTACATACATACAAAATACATTCATTTTTGAGAATATAATGTGACTGACTTCGACAATAAATGCTTTAAAACATTTTCTGAAATACGAATTTCATGTTATGGGAACTTGGAACTGGATGAGTGAGCCTTCTGCGTGCTGATCCTTGGCTCAACCAGTGCAAGGCAGTAAAAGGGCAATTAACTTATTTCAGTTAATATATCATTTTATAATAACTATGCAGAATTGAAGTTCGCAGGGAAATATGACCTTCCTTTTAATTTGTTTGGTCCAACATGGGTTTGACGTGCAATCTCTGTGTAGTCCCACACGAACTGCTCCTTAGCCTGAGCAGGTTACACGTGCAGTTTGTGTTTAATGCCTGCAGACTGCGTGCCTGCTTTTAGGGTTGTTGGAGGCATGGTACATCTGTGTGCTAAGTTATGAATACGGAAACACGGTCAGATAATTCCTGTATGTATGTAAAAGGTGCATTGCAATGATTTGCAGACCTAAATAGCAGTCTGCCTCAGGAGATGATCTCTATGAGGAGATTTAGGTTCTGTCCTGTAGACAAGTGCATTCATTTCCTTCCACCTCTCTCTTTGTTATCAATGTAAATTGATTGTAAATTACAGTAGTGATTTTCATGGCAATGGCTATATTAGTTAAATCAGTGTGTGAGACTGAAGTTGTCTTTCAGATGCCTCTCACGTTCTTGTTCTCTGGCAGCGTGTTACACCTACTGCAATGTATATCCTGCCCTTTGCACCCTTGGCTGGTTTGGGTAGGCTTCATTTCTTCATGCCTTCATGGAGCTTTGAATTGAGGGGGAGGAAGGGGAGGCAGTGGGAGAAAGAGAGGAACACATGGTTGCAGTACAGCACGTCCAGGCTGCTGTTCTGCTAGACTGGTTTCTGACAGTTCAGTTTTGATGCTGACTGTATTTCCATTTTTATTACAGAAATCCAGCATCACAGGTTAAGTGTTGTGTTGTACAAGTGCCATCTTGATAGTTCCTCCATCCTCTGCAAACCTACTCCTGTGCTTGCTGGGTCTAATGTGGTATCAGATGATACTGACTTTGTTGTTGACCTTACAGTCTTGATGTTGAAGACACTTCCAGTGAAGAGCCTTTTGTTTATTTTCTCTATATTGAGCAGCACGCGGTATTCCTTGGTCCCTACTCTGAAATATCACTGCTTTTTCGCAGTCCCTGAGGGGGAAGAGCATTTGTCTTTGGGCACGGGCATCAGGAGATGAGGACAGACTACCAAAAAGAGTTTTTTCTTGCTGCTTCACATAGGCAGCGTGTCTCTGGGCTCTCTGCACCACAGCACCTGAGCTGCAGCTGCTTTGCCCCCAGAGACTTGGTGCTTGGAGCAACGCCTCTGCTGTGGGGAATACATGAAACAAGCCAGTAGCCTGTGCTCAGGGCTCTGCAGGCGAAATAATAATAATATTAAAAAAAATAGGGAGGGGGATTTCTTCGGGTCAGGGCATAGTTGGGCAACACCTAGGCTGGGCAGCTTCAGGACCAGCCAGGGGGGGCTTTGTCTCCTCTGGCAACCACTCCGTAGGGATGTGGGCACTCGTAGGGTGACCAGGAGGTTTAATGGAAAAGCCCAAGGGTCAGGGCTCAAAACAAGCACACATTTGCCTGTGTAAGCGTAGCTTTCCTCTCTTGGTTAGCAGCACCAGGCGAGGTATGAATGAGGCAGCCGGCCTATGGCAGGGCCAGGAGAGGAGTCCAGCTCCAGACACCCAAATGTGATTTCAGCAACCCCCAAGGAGGTGGGGAGGGCTTTTAGCCCCTTTTGGAATCATTTGGAGTGGCTGAAGGGCAAAAATGTGATCTATGCTGATGAGGGGCTGAGGGAATGGTTATTGTGATATTTAAGCATTACTCTATGCAGCCCAGTAAAGAAAAGGCTTTAAAAGATTTAGCTGCTTAATGCTGCCTATCTGCTGTTAGATCTTCACCAAATCTCCCAGAGAGATTCAGAGCAGCATCCGAATGCACAGACCTCACCCAGCACTCGAGAGCTTCTCTTCCCTAGCCTGGCAGCTGGGGAAGAGGGGCCACGTGGCCTGCTGCACGTGTAATTGCTCCACCTAATGAACAGCAATTTCTTCCTTCAGAAGTGGCTAATGATCTTTACGGTTGTATGCTGAAAATGTTCAAATAGTTCTGATTAATAATCTGGAGAATGGCCTGTGCTGTCTCCCAGTTGGCTGGAATTAACTGAGAATGCTTTAATGACTGTGTATTACCTGTAATTATTCTGTGGGTTTTATTCCACTTTCACCTTCAGTGAGATGTGTTCTCTCAAAGGACGCCTGTAGTAATTCCTAAATCTACCAGTAACTGCAGAAATGCAAGTGGAAAGGGATCAAATCTTCGTCTAGAATTCAGAATATATAACATGAATTACAGCAAAAAAAATATATGATAAAGACAATACATGATTCATAACTTAAATTTAGGTGTATTACTGGCATTCTGTTGTGTGAAAAGTAAGCTTGGTATTAACTTGCAACAAATGGGAGGTATCTAGAGCCAGGCAGCTAAAGTCAATTCTGATTCTGCTATCCTCTATTTCAAGGGGTTGGGTTTTTGCTATATTTCAACTTGCTGAGATTATCAGAATGCCTTTTTCTTCCCCTCTCAGTCATCTGATGAGGCGTTGGGTGTTGCTTTTGCAAGGAATGTGATGATTTATTAAAGTCACAGGTTGTATATTTTTAAGATTTCTGAGGAGGTGCAGAGACACTTATGTCAGTAATGCGTTCCTCTGAGAAGGTATAAGTGCCTCCTGTTCAGACACCTATTGGGCTGTTTCATTTACTTACAACAGGCTTGAGGCTACAGGGTTTTATAAATAAATTTCTTGTCATATGGGATGGTGAAGTGCTGAACCATAATTATGTGCAGACCCAGGTGTTTATTTCTTACTTTGCACTTGTTTTCTTGATGTTATTTGGAAGGTGGGAAGAGACTTCAATTCTGACCATAAAAACTTCAGTTCCTGTGACTTTTTTTTAACCTTTTGGACCCAGACAGCCAAAATTTGGTCTTTGATTGCCTCACTGGAGGAATTGGTGGAGACAGTTAAGTACATGTCTTGCTGTCTGGAAGCTGGAAGGCTCAGATGAGCAGGGTTACATCCCTGCACTTCTCAGGGGCCTCCTGCACCTCCCCAGTGTCTCGTCAGCCATTTCATGACCCAAGTCCAGCTCCGTGCAAGCTCCTCCTCCAGGCTTGCATCCACCTACATGCTGCTAGCCCAAAATCCTTGCCCAAGTAGTTCAGATCCCAGATCCTGTTTGTATATGCTCCTGTTTGGGACGCACGTGGAAAGGGATGGGTGTGGGGTCTGGTGACTCCTGTTCCTGCAGATACCCACCTGTGTGGAGAGGCTCACCAAGCAAACCCTGCTGCATTTTGCTCTTTAACTTCTGGGTGCAAGAGAGAGGCAGAGGGGACTTCATGAAGACACTGAAGGGCTTACAGGCCTTTTTTATTATTTTTTTCACTGCATTTATTTCTTTATTTTAATAAGCACAGCCACAGTAATTTATATCATTCTGAAGATGTAGCCTTCATGTGCGTTAAGATACTTCTTTTTAATGCTTGATAGGTTGTTTTATGCACAGTTATTTTAGCTTTCCTCTATAAATAATGTATTAACTTATTTATTCTCTGCACCAGTTGAACATTTTTGTTTGCAAGGATTTGACAGAATGCTGTGTTATTATTAGAAACCCTGCAATCACTTGAGATTCTGAATTCGTTGGCACGGAGTTATCTTGTGTTCTGTTACAGTATCTGGCACAAAGAAGCTTGGATGTTTGGGAGTTGTGGGGTTGCTCAGTTTCAAACCTGGTTACCTAGCTCCTGCTTTTGGGCAGCAGCTTCAGATGAGAAAAACATTGAGTTGGACATAAACTAAGATGTAGTAAAAATAGAATTTTTGTTATTTAGAATTTAGAATTATTTAGAATTGTTGCTATTTAGAAATATGATGGGAAGAAAAAAACATGGTGAAGACAGCATGACAGGAATGTCAGTACTGCCAATATCCTCTAGACATAGGTAGACATAGACACAGCAGTTACTGTCACGGTGACGACGTTCCCTGTGGTACTTCCACTGCAGGAATTATTCCAGAAACCTCTCGAAAGAGGAATTTTTTTAGAAGTTGTTACTCAAAACATACCCTTTTTTGTGTTTACGCAGCCACCATTTCTATCAAACATCAGCAAGCAGGGGCATTGCTGGGTGCCTACACACAGCAGCATCCCTCGTGGTGGCACCAGTGCTGCGGCAGGCGCTGCCTCGCTTGGGCAGGCAGCAGGCAGGTGTCCACCAGGTCCCCTGGGTGCCCGGTGGCTTGTCACCTGCCCTGCGGGTCTGTTGGGTGTCCTCCAGCTCTGCATACAGGCTCTCCCTTCCAACCTTTTCCACTCACATGTGTTTTCTCTCTCTCCCTCTGACTTCCCAGCCGTTGGGCCAGTCGCAGTGCCACGACGCAGCGGAGAAAAGACCGCCTCCGGCAGCACTCGGAGCACATCGGGCTCGATAATGATCTGAGAGAGGTAGGTGGCATCTGTGGGCAGTGCGACCTGTCTGTCCCCGAGGTGAGGCTTGGACAAACAACGCATTGCTGCTTCGGGCAGTCCTCTTGCTACCCTAAGGTTTATGTAGGGTCTCCAGCTGTTTAAATGCTGCTCTTCACAGGTATTTGTACGTGCTGTACCATTTCAATGCACTCAATGATAATAATATACTTCTGTTATTTTGGAATATGACAGTCCCTTTGTCATCAGGGAAAAGCTTATTTGCTGATACAGACCCCTGTCGTGTAATGGCACGTGGAGAGCAGAGCCCTGGTGCCTGCCTGGGTGCAGCGTTGGAGCTCTGCCCAGCGTGAAGGTCTCTGGAAAAGCCAAGTCCTTGAATAAATGTCAGCTCTGTAGAGGCGAGTGAGGCAGGACTTTTTCTTTTTTAAAAGGATTTTTTTTTGCCTTACATGGTTACTGACATGAGTAAGCCCATTTGAAAGGTTAAGACTTTGGGGTCTTTTTGTGCCTGAAGCTTGGGAACTCCCACACATCTTGTAAATGTCAGTCACATGCATGCATTTCTTTCCCATCTTTTCAGTTTCTTGTCCTTCATTAAGTATTTTCTGCCATATTTTTCCATTGATGTCCATGTTCTTCTTTTGCATGTCACTAGCAAAAATAAAACATTCTTGCTGTTTTGCAGTACGTCTTGCTGGATAATGTTGACCAGTGTTGACATTTGCAATTAAAAAGCTCAAAGGAATCAGTGGACTCTTG
This sequence comes from Anser brachyrhynchus, assembly GCF_964034855.1. Classification (NCBI taxonomy): domain Eukaryota; kingdom Metazoa; phylum Chordata; class Aves; order Anseriformes; family Anatidae; genus Anser; species Anser brachyrhynchus. The sequence goes on from NC_137694.1 coordinate 64,113,252, forward strand.
AACCTCAGCTTCCAACGGTGTTTCATGGAAACATAGCAAAACAGCATTTGTGAATGTTTGTTGTTTCTGCTAGGATGACTTTGCAAGTATATTTTAAACTGTGCCTTGCGTGTTTATCTCAGCAGAGCCTTTTCAATACTTTGTCATGTATTTACTTTCTTCTTTTTGGCTGTGGATCATATGCATGCTTCTCTTGCTTTGTTTCTCTTTCTGGCTGTTCTGTCATCGGGGCATCTGCCTCCTCTTAGCCCTCGGAGGAGCTTTTGCTTCGCCAGAACTCAATGGCCTTCTGGGAGTGGGACCAGGGGCCACCCCCTCCTGCACGGCCTCCTAAAAAATCCTTCTCTGAATGCTGCCTGGTATGTTTTAGTTTTTCTTGTTGAAAGCTGCTTTTGAGGTCTTAGTGTAAGGAACCACTGTCTTCGCTGCATCCCAAACCTCTCCCTTTCTCGTAGAGTACGAGCACGTCCCTGTAGTGCTTGGAAGTGTGGTTATAATCAGAAAAGTAGCTGGAAACCAGCTCCCAGCTTCCACGCCAGCTCCCTGGCAAACATGACAGTTGTGAGACTGAAAGACAAGAATTTTGTTTTGCTTCCTTTTTCCCATGTTGCTTAGCTGGCAATTCAGCTTAGGGTGTCAAATCCAAAAAAGCATCACTTTGACTGCTGGATCTTCCCATCCCAGCATGGAGGAGGGTGGTGGTGTGTGGCCGCTGATGTACAGGCAGAGAGTATTCAGTTGGTCCTATCGTCCCACACTCATTCTCCTGTTGAACTCTTAAAAGTTTAAAAAAACAAATTTAATAGCAAGACATGCAATAAATAAAATAAGATTATCTTTTTTTGCACTCTTCAGACTATAACCACATTTTATTTATACCTTTCCGTTCAAAAAGAAGTATTAGATTTCCTATTTACATATTCTCTGTATTACGTTTTCACTGTTCTCACTGCTAATTTTTGCACCAAATTAGATGGAAGTCACTTTTGCGATTGCTTGCTGAACAATGTGCTTTCGTCAGCTGCGATTTTTATTCCCATATGCAGTAGTTTTTCGACTATTTCTAAGTTCTTACAGTACCAGTGAAACTGTAATTACCTAGCTGAGTACTTACTAACTAGTTGAACACAGCTTTCTATGGCAGAACCCTTCTTTCTTGTCTGACCCGCTGGACTGATGTGAAGTGGTTGTAGGGTGCCCTGTCACTGTGCGCTGCTCAGCACCCCCAAAGCCCAGCCAGCAGCAGTGCTAAGTCGCTGGAGGAGCGTGGTCTGGTCCTCTCGGGGGAAGAGCAGTCATTGTCATGTGCCATCCGTTCAACCCAGAGAGGCAGCATTAATGAGATGAAAACATACTTTCGGAAATTCACAGGTCTTGCACAAAAATGGAGCATTCCAACATCAGGCTCTGAGCACGCTGTCTCAAGACTGTTTTCTTTGGCCACGTCCTATTATTTAACTGTTATTAACGCAAACTTTATGAATAGTGTCTGGGGAATTTTTTGATAGGCTTCCCATTTGCACACCTAAACGTGGTCAACTTGTTAGCTTTGCTCAGCATGTAGTCCTCTCACAGGTGTTAGGGCAGGTGACACTTCTTGATGAGCTTGAGTTTTTTGTTTTATAACAAACAAACAAAACCCAACCCCGGAACAGCAAGACAGTGAAGCAAAGAGGCTTAAAAGCCTTTTCTCATAGCTTGGATCTTTTTTTAAAAAGCATGCCAGTTATTGTACATTCTTCTCAATTAGCACCCCTACAGTAAAAACAAGAATGATCCTAAATGTCAGTTTCATTTGAAACGAGCTTCACTTGTAATTAAGAAGTTAATCGAGAATAAAATCAAGTCTGTTTTTTCCCACATGAACTATTCAGACGCGAAGTAATGAGTGAAATCTTTCTCCTTCACTAGATGTATTTCTGCTTCTTCCAAATTCTTTTCAAAGTGTTTTTTTTCCATTCATGTATGGTCTGGTCAAGAAACTAGACAAATGGCTTTTTACTTATTAGTGAAGGTCAAATAACAATGGAATGAAACTTTGCTTGATATTTTGATTTTGTTGCTGAATGAAGAAGGTTTCACGCTTTTATGCACGTGGTGTGGCTAACTTTGTGCTGGTGGCTAACAGCACAGTTCACTAGCTAGTTTTGACTGCTCTGGTACCACACAGGAAAATATCTGGCTTTTTGTGTTGTCATAAGGGAGCATTCCACTTCTTCAGCCTGACACTTAAGCATCAGACAAATCATGTTTTTACTAGCTTAACAATAGCTCATTCCTTTTCACCAGCATCTGCTTGCCTAGGATTAGGATGAGGAGAACCCCTCTGACTTGCAATATCTAAAATTATTCTGTTTATTTTTAGAAATATATGCAGGAGGCAAGGAGTCTAGGAAAAAATTTAAGGCAGCCCAAACTCTCAGACCTCTCTCCAGCTGTGATTGCACAGACCAACAGTAAATTTGTGGAAGGATTGCTAAAGGAATGTCGCATGAAGGTAAGTCCTCCCTCATCATCATCCATCCCTCTGCAGGCTCTCCCATTGCTTATGCTGAACATAAATAGCATCTGCATCTTCTATCCTGAAAGTCCTTCATGGCTGGAACAGCGTTGTTCTGTTGGTCTACCGGGCTGTTTACAGGGTGGATATCCCTTTGTGTTATATTTTTTAACTGCTAAGAAAGGAAGAAAATGTATTATCCCTCTTCTGTTTATGCAGTCCAAATTGGTGGGAAGAGTAAAAAGGGCAGGAAGGAGAATCAGGATGATCTCAAATATTTTAAGGAGGATTTCCTTTAATTGTTCAGATTTAAAGGTAACCTAAACATAATGGGATTGAGGCATTGAGACCCTCAGTCAAAAAAGGAAGGATTTGGCATGTGCAACTTGTGCATGCTGTTTATGCAGAGCTAATGAAGTATAGCAGTTTCTAGTATTAAAGAAGCTTTTATTTCCATTGAAGAATAGTTTCTTTATATAATGATAATTGTGTAACAAAAATCTATCTAGCTCTGTATTCTGTCTTTGATACTGGTCAATAACAAAGCAGCAGTGTAGGAACAGGACAATAGAAAAAGGGTGTAGAAACAGGACAGTATGGATAAATAATACAAACTTGTATTTTTTAATTATTCTTTTTTAATTCATTCTCTGTAAAGATGTGATGTTTCTCAGGCCAGACTATTAGCAATGGTCTCTAGATTATCATCCCCAACCATGTTTTAGTAAATTCATCTATAAATTCATCTATTCTGTCCATTGTGAGATAATGTTTTTTAGAAACCTTTTGGAATTCTTTTCTAATTTTTTTTAGACTAAACGTATGTTGGTAGAGAAGATGGGCCATGAAGCAGTCGAGTTGGGACATGGAGAAGCCAACATAACAGGTCTGGAGGAAAATACATTGATTGCTAGTCTCTGTGATCTGCTGGAAAGAATCTGGAGTCATGGTCTGCAGGTCAAGCAGGTTGGTAACTGGAAACTCAGGACTTTGTATGTACAGTGCTCTATCAAATACTGAATGCCCCCATACCTTCCAAGCTGCTGCTCGGTAGCGTCATTCCAACATAAAGCAGAAGGTATCTTTGGGCTCAGATTCGCTGGTTCATATCTTGTGAGGGTTTCTTTTTTTGGAAAGGCAGCTCTGGAAATTACAATGATGTTGTTAAATTGGTGTTTGGTTTCTTCTCTTTCAACCTTCAGAAGCAAAACCAGGGAGAGAACAAAGAAAGCAAGTGGTCCCACTGCTAGATCACTGGGACCATCCTGTCCTCTTCTGAGGTCTTGTGGCCGAAGAGAAATGAAATCATACCCACTACTGAAATTCTGTCCCACTGAAATGCCATCCCATTATTTTGCTGCATCTTTTCCATTGGCTGATTTATTTAAAGCTACTTCATATTCAATTTTTCAGGGGAAATCTGCTTTGTGGTCCCATTTACTTCAGTACCAGGAGAGAGAAGAGAAGCAAGAGCATAGTGCAGAGTCCCCAGGTGAGTACTCAGCAGTTCATGCCCTGGGGGGTCCATCACAGCAGGCCTGCGAGGAACGGTGCAACCACATGAAATTCATGTAGGAATTCCACTGTATTTGCTTGCTAATATCACGTCTACGTTTTGAGGCCTTTCGTAATCATTATGAAGCTGCCTTGATGTCTGGACAAAATAGCTTGACATTATTGGAGAGAAATGAGGATGCTTACTATCCCTGTCTAGAAATCACTCAACGTCTGTTCTCTACCTTCATTCCCTTTTAGTCATCGTTGACTAAGGTGTGAGAAGCCGTGCTTCTTTAAGAGACTATTTGTGAAGCAGCTGAAGGCCTAGAGCCATAGCTAAGACATTTTGACTTAGGCTAGGACATTTTTCTTTCGCTGATCACAATCTGTCTCCCAAATCACAATGTGAATATCTCCGTGTTCAATAAATCTTTATCCTGGTGGACGGTACAGTTCAGACATTGTGTAATTAATCTCCATCCATCAGTCTAGGCACCCAGTTTATGCTTTGGTTTGGCCTTTTACAATCACTAAATTACTTCTGTGTTGTAAGAGAGGTTGGTTTTCTGATGACCTTGAGATCTCCTTATCCCGTGGTGGCTGCATTGTGCTATAGTAGAGGACTCTGAACTTTGTGGGTCACCTTTCAAAGACTCTGGAAATCGTCGCATCCTGCAGAGGGGAACTTTATGATTGGTCCTTGAAGATGCATAGATGGATGAACTGGTCCCACTCATCAAAAGAGTTTTTAGTAAGCTTCACTGAGTAACATGCTAAGCAGTCTGACTGGCCGACATAAATTCCTGAGAACAAAATGTGTCACCACGAAGTAGTTTGATCAGAGGAGGGGAGTACAGAAATGCATGGCATTCTTAGCATCTTATGTGCTACTGTAGCTTAATTCTATCACATCCTCCTCAGTTGTGAGTTTTCCATAAAAACATACTACTAATAAAACTCAACTCACCAATGTATAGATTTATATTAATCTATTTCACATATGAAAAAGGAAGCTTTTTAAATTCCCAAGTTAATTGCTGAATTAAGGAAGAAATAGATAATGTATTAAGTATTTTTTCTTTTGTCTGCTTCCACATTTCCAGGATAGTGATAATGCTAATGAATAGAGATGTTGCAGTTACCAGTGACCTAAGATTGTTTTCAGCTTTATGTAAAACAAACGCATTGCAGGCCATTTGCTATAATTTTGTATTAATTTCATATATTTTCTCCACTGTAGTTGCTGTTGGAACAGAAAGACGGAAGTCTGATACAGGAATTACTTTGCCTACTTTGAGGGTTTCCCTGATACAAGATATGAGGTATATAATTTGATTTCTAAAGCATTAATTGTGGTTTTAATTGGGTAGCATAATGTAAAGATCCTCACTAGTTTTGGGTTTACAAAGGTTAGGTAGAATTAAAGCTTCTCCTCAGCCTGCATTCAAATCTAGACCATTACCTTTTTATGTTACAATACTTTTTGCATGTTTACTTATTTTAGGTAAAAGACAATGAAAAATGCACCAAGTTCTACTTGGGTTTTGGTTTTGTCTTCTTTGTCTATTCAACAGATACGCTGAATATTGAATCCCTTGGTACATTGAGTTTGTTTCTTTTTGTTAGCTTTAAATTATTGACCAAGTAAGTATGGTTGATACATGAAACAAAGGGACATAAAAATCTGCTTGCAATGTTCCTGAGCAATGGTCTGAGCAATGTTCCATTTTTCAATTAGCATTTTATGACCAATAAATGTACAAATGTAGAAATGTACATGAGCCTAGTATTTAGGTGAGTTTAAACTGGAACGTGAAGTTAGGGAAGGTGCTCTGTAGGTGACCTGGCTTTGGAGAGCGTTTTATGAAGCATTGTTTGAGAACCTGAAGGATTACAGAATAAGAAGGGGTGGAAGCTGATGTGACAGCACCAGACAGTTGTTCCTGAGGACATCTCCATGATCGAGCCAGGTCACACCACTTCTTTGACACTTCACTTGCCACAACCAAGCACTTCAGTGGGGTAGAAGTGCCATAGAAAAGAGGGCAGGAATAATGCAATAACGCTCCTCTGTAAAGAGCTGCAAGCAATTTAAAGTATGAGGGAACGTGAGCATTGTTTCTTGTAATGCCACATCCTTTTTCCACATAATAAGAAGGCACAATTAAGATTAATCAATGTTTTTGTGAGCTATCTACAATTACAGTGATGTGATTTTACCATGTGTGTTATTACCGATTGTTTTGTTCTGATGTGGGATTACATAGATTAGTCAGGTTTTTTCTGAAAGAAAATGACTGTTCTTCCCACCTGCGGGGTGCAACTACCTTGTTTTATGTTATCTGGTTTAAGGATCGTGCACTGTTCTTGAAGAATACAACATGCCATGTAGGGCTAAAATGATGTGCCGTTACGAGGGAACAGGAGGGAGAACACATGCAGTGTAATTAGGAGTATAATGTCAAAGGGGCTTTTTGAACACGTCTGTCATTTTAGCATCCCTCTCATGGGACATGGCAGCTATTTACTTAACCCTGTCCTGTGAGGCTGCTGGGCGTGTAGTAGGTCAGTGGAAGGAAAGGGTGAAGGAGGAGCTGGAGCGGAAACTTGCACACTGGGAGGGGATTCCCAGTAATGCTCACCAGTGCGTGTGTTTCATCTTCCATGCACTTGCTAAGCTCCCTATGGAAGTCCAGCACGAACCTGAGCTCTGCTGCTTGAGTCACAGGATTGCTTCCACTGCTTTTCAAAGTACAGAGGCAGAATACTACTTTTTGTGGTATCTTGGGTATTCATGGTTGTACACAAACATGTCTGGTCATACAAAACACCAGACAGATGGTGAGTTGAATTTGTCATGCATAATCTCGTGGCATCCTTTCTCCTGCTTGGAAGGAATGCTGGCTAATATTTGTTTGCACACACACATTTATGCTGAAGCTAGAAGGTGGGTAATTGTTAAATTGCCGGGGTTGTGGTGCTAACTGAATGAATGGTGAGAGGATTAAACGTGGCCTTAAGCACAGCTTGTTTTTGATGGCTCATGCAAGGTTGTGTAAACAACTTAAACAGCAGGGCTGAATCACTGTCACGCTCTTGGATCTGTGATAAGCCTGTGCTGTAGGTAATGCTGTGTGTCCTCTGCCTCCCTCACAAAACCATGCATCTTAGATGTGGTACAAAAAATGCTCAAGATGTTTATTTTGCTTCTTGCGTGGACCCAGAACTTTTGGTCCAGCTGGGCTCTGGTTTTGGGTCCTTCCCTTCAGGCAAGCCCTTCCTTGTGACCAGCTTTTGGGTCTGGCCGTGCCACCCCTCCCACAAGGAGTGTCCAGCCAGGGGTGCGAGACCTGGGTGCTGCACCCACAGAAGTGCTACGTAACCTGCTGCAGTCAAAACAGGCTGGGTTATCAAAGTCCTGAATGGTGCCAGCTAAACACAGCTCTCTTCTGGCTGCATAAGCATCAGGAGCATTCGCACTGTCCTCAGTGGTGTGGTGATGCTGAGCAGCTGTAACCTCTCCTGGCAGCACAGCTATTTGCGCGGGGTATGTCTCGCCATACCCCAGCCTCACATCCAGCAGGGAAAGTAGATTTTTCTTTATTGCTAATGGGATTAAAAAGCAAGTCCCAACCTGGGGAATTGCACTGAAATTGCCGTTCGGTACTCTGACAAAAAGAGTTTGCTGTGCAGCGGTGAGCACACAGGGCTTACACTGAGGTCACTGATAAAAATAGAGCTGTTCTGACTGTCACCAGCGAGAACGAAATAAATCTGCGTTCCTGAATGTTCTGTTCTGCTACACTCTGCTCTGCTGACACCAAGACGGATCACCAAATCTTCTTAATGCTTCTGCCAAGCTGCGTGGTTGCAGATCCTGATTTGTCCCAAATGCGTGATTTATGCCAATCTGGTCTCAGCCAGAAACAGGTAATAAAGAGGGATAGAGCATGCATGGAATACAGTTGAGTCCATCTGTATGTGAATCCACTCACGGCAAAATAACATATTCTACTTACTGTGTCGTATTAGGTGTAATTTAAGCCAAGTCAGGGAGAGTGGAGGGGGAGGGAGATGTTCTGTGCTTTGATCTTCCCATCCCAAAAGGCAAGAAATGTCTGAAGAGAGCATCTCAGCACTGTGTAGTCAAGTGTAGTGCACGTCCTGCTTCTCAAGGACTCCTGACCACGTGCCCAGCTGTCTGCGCTGCAAGGTCTAGTGCTGGCTGCCACGCTCAGAGCCAAGAAGGGGAATGTTTCACAAAGGGCTTGCCAGTGCCAGGAGCGAGGATCTCTGTGGTGATTCAGCTGGAAGGCATCGCTGCTAAAAGAGGGAGGCTCGTAAGCTTGCTTACAAAGGGCAAAGACTTGTATGTGAGTGTATTGTGCCCTTCTGGTTTTGTTTTACAGGGCACTGAGAGTTAGTGCTTCTCACCTGTCCATCAAAATCCATCAAAAAGCAGGCCTCTGACACATCCATCCATGTGTCATGTTAGGAAACGGAAGGAAGCTTCTTTTATTTGAAAAAATAATAATCTGTTTTTTAAAGGAATTTGCACTAAGCTAGGTTTTGCCCCTGGCAAGCTACCACTACTCCTATCAGCAGTGTGTTACTGATGGTTCTTCAGATACTTGCACACAGCACAGAACAGTGTGATGCAGACACCTCCGCTTGGATTGCAAAGGTCCATCTGTGTTTTGAGGCTTCAGGCAGGTTAGCCTAGCAGAGAGCAGTGCCGAGGGCTGATGAGCTATGTCTGGTATCCTCCTCACTTGTTCAGAGCGAACGCATATTTCTGGACAGCACTAGGTTGTGCTTTGCAAATTTGCTCCTAAGGCCCTCGTCCTATTACACTGGAAGTTCTATAAACAAGAGAGTGTTTTTCTCAAATAATGCAGGGTCTAAATATAACGCAAAGCACGTGTTTGGATATAGCAGATGGGGAAAAACACGAGACAGTGAGACTATACTAGTCAACACAGAAAGCATCAGTCACAGCATGACTTTGCTGGATTTTCTTTGGAGTAAATATTGCCACATTTCCTAACACACAGCAATGCACAGGGGGCTGTAAAAGATAATGGCAACAAAGATCAGTTCAAACTCAGCCGATGATACTTGGAGCCTGCCACAAAGGTTTGGAGGGCTGAATTGCCTGTGCACTTAATATGCAAACTGTGTGAAAATTAAGAAATTGCAGCCCTTTCTTTCCCCTGCTGGGAACTGTTAGTCATTTTTCTTGCTTTTTATTTAACTAATTGGGGGGTTTGGGGAAGCAGCTTCAATCTGCCATGGCAGGTCTCTTCCTCTTCTAAAGCTCCTTGTGCTCTCAAACTGGAGTTTCTGACATTCTCCAAACTTAAATATAGGAAGTTTAAAAAAAAAAAAAGGCAAAACCGCAGTAAAAAAGCCCCAATATTACAGTTTTGCTTTCCTACAGACTCTGCGCATGGCGTTCAGATTACCACTTACACGAGGACCTCTTACGTCCCTGAAAATGTGATACTGCCTGTCACTGTTTTTCTCTAATAATCCTCTTTTTTTCTCAGATTTCCCATTGCTGCTGCCATTAGTGGGTTTGTTAGAGCCTTCAGACTAGACTGTGGTTTGGAGCAACTCTTAAGATGTGTACTGTCCGCTGCCCTCCCAGACATACCTGTTTGTGTCAGCAGCTTTAGGGAGCTACTGTAGTATAAATGGGTCTCATAGGTGGCTGGTTTGGTTTGGTTTTCTCTCTACATCATAAGCAGTGTCTGTGGGGACATCCACCCCAGGCAGTGCGGGGATGTGCAGGCCTACCCCTGCTCACCTTGGCTAAGCAAGCCTTGGGACGCAGAGCAGCTGATGTGTGCTGTAGAGTGCTTGCAACACAACCTGCTGTGCCCAGGAGGGGCTGCCCCCGTCCCCAGGCCAGCCTGGGGCTGACAGGGGTCTCAGTGCCATGGTGCAGGCTGTGGGTCTCTGCAGGGCCATCTTAGAGGTTCGTTCTCGTGGTTTTCAGACAGGTTTTTGTGCTTACATGTAAGTAATCACATGAACTTCTGTTGCACTTGTCACATGCAGGGGAGCGGATGGGATTTGGCTCTGTCTACCCTGCAGCATCTAATATCAAGAGACATTTTCCAGTCCAGCTGCTGCATCACACTGGATGCTATTACTTGAAGCTTGTAGGATTTTTATGATTCACTTATTTTTATTTTTATTATTTTCCCATCCATTTCAGGCATGTTCAGAACATGAGTGAGATAAAGACAGATGTGGGGCGAGCCCGAGCCTGGATAAGGCTTTCTCTGGAGAAGAAGCTTTTGTCTCAGCACCTGAAGCAGCTGCTTTCCAACCAGGCACTTGCCAAGTAAGTTGACTCTTGTTCTCAAAGCTTCACTTTCACATCTTCCTCACTGATGTACCAAAGGGGCTCTGCAGGCTCAGGGCACAGCCAGGTGCCTTGTCTGGGTTCGGTGGCTTCCAGCCAGAAGGGACTGAAGGGGTGGTGGAGGAGCCACTGCCCATCCAGCAGGGCAGGAGTCTGCTCATCTGCCTGGAAAACTAATTTTCAGGAAGGAAACATTAGGTTTTGGGTCAGTGCATTGATCCAAGCCACTTCACAGCCCCACAATCCTTATATCTTGTGCAAATGAAGCAGCAGTGTCTTTTTTACAGCGCTCCTGTGTTAACATTGACTTCAGCTGAATGCAGGCGCACGTCCTGACTGCAGCAGAGCTGGGCTGGAGGCCAGCCCTCCCAGCCACTTAGCAGCTCCCCCCAGTGCTGCCTCTTTTTGCGAGCACAGGCACTTAGGGATCTGCCTGTGTAGATGTTTCCTGACTGTTCTCTCAAGGAGATCTGTTTAGGAGAAAAAAGGAGAAACCTTATGAAAAGAAAACATCCAAGCTATTGCATGGAGTTTTTGGCAGAACTGGCTCTGTGATGAGCTATGCGCATGATTATGCTGGAAACTAACAAATACTCAAATATGCTAATGGAAAGAAAGAGGAGACAGTAGCCTCTTGGGTGATCAGCCAAAGATACGGTGGCAGATCTGTCTTTCCCTGAAGTTTCATTTCCCTCTACCTGTGCTAGCAGTTCACTGGGAGACTGCTGCCTGCAGGCAGTGCCACGAGCTGCGTGCTTTCTCTGAGCACTGCCAGGTTAATTCCTGGTGTGCCTTCGCGCTACTCTGGGCAACTGGTGATGTATGCTGGGTTTGCAGAACTCAAAGAGCAGCAGCAAAGTCCCTGTTGCTACTTGGTTAAATGGTCTGATGCCTCCTGTTTAGTTTTCTCTGCTGGATTATGGATCAGAAGGAAGATTACTTCATTAGACAAGGCTATTCGATGATGGGAAGATATGTCCCATGGTGGGAAAGCCTGAACAGGCTTAAATGGGGTTGCTGTGTGTTGGCACAGATCTGCTGTTATGAGTGGCGCTAGTTTACATCTGTGCTTTGCAGCAAAACCAAAACTGATCCTTTAATGAGATGAGCTCAGTAGCCTTGCTGTGGCACCATGGAGCTCAGAGTGGTCTGTAAAATACATGTAGCACCAGGAGTAAATGCCCTCGATGGTTTTCTAACAGCTTGTATCAGCTGGGGAATCTCACTTTCCACACATCCCTTGAACATCGACAAATTTGGTGCTTTTTCGACAAGACAGCAATGTGTTTGTTTCTACTAGGAAACTTTACAAGCGTTATGCTTTCCTGCGCTGTGAAGAAGAACGGGAACAGTTTCTGTATCACCTTCTCTCACTGAACGCTGTGGATTACTTCTGCTTCACAAGCGTCTTCACCACAATCGGTGAGTTGGAGAATCAATTTTTTTCCCTCTGAATAAAAATTTGTTGCTGTCAGGATTTGTGAGAGGGGATGTTGCTGTTGCCAGTGTCTGAGTAGCTGAGTCCTCATCTATACCTTGTCTGTTGTTGCCCAGCACATCGGTGCTGGATGTTGCTGTGGGAAACCAGCTGGAGAGCAAGGTTGTGGGGGAGTGTTCAGGATAAGAGCACTGCACAAAGGAAAGTAATCAGCAAAGAGTGCTGCAGCACTCGGTTTTCCTCTCTCAGTTGTATAGTCTCTTTCATCTTCCCTCCCAGGCAAGTCCTCTCCATCCTAATGCTTCTTTCTGGCATTCACTAAATGTACACCCCCAACCTCCTCTACGCAGACTGAGAAAATGATGGAGGTCTCAGAGGGTGAAATGCAATGCACTTTGTGCTCTGCTCTATATTTTATATTTCTTCCTCTCTTTCCTTAAATGCCCAAAGATTCCCCCTCCCTTCCCTTCCTGTAAGAATGAGAGCAGAGATCGGATCAAAGTCTGAAAATGAATCTTTCTCTCTCTAGCACTGAGCAATGCCAAGAAAAGCAGGCCCCCATGGGATGACCTGATTATTTGGATTCACCTTAGCAGCCTTTAGCTTTCATTTAGCGTGAAGTGAACCGAGTTTTACATGGCTTTCTCGTTCACTCGTTCTACTTTTTCTCCTGTTAAAGAAATAAATCCCCCCCAAAAGTAGCACAGTGCAAAGGGATTTACTCATCCTTGATTACCTTGCTTCTCCGGGGCATTCAGCCTGGCAGCTAGGACAAGCGCTAGGAATGTAGGGTGGTGTTTTGCTTCGGGTTTTTGAGTGTGATATCATTGTTTTGCACACTAAAAGTGAAAAGGCTGGCTTGGCTTATACAGCCAAAAAGGCAGCTTGGGAAACATAAGGAAAGAGAGCCTTGTAGCGTTAGCATGGAATATCTGAGCCGTATACAAATGGGGTGGGTGCCTGAAGTACGTATGGGTGGCGCAGGATTAAGAACAACATAACAGCAGTAGTAGCAGTAATGATGGGGGGATGTTCACAGAGATCTGAGACGTCGGCCATGCCGTCAGCACTTGGGGCTCCCCCTAACCCCCTCTGTGCCCCCAGGCCCGCCGGGGCTGGCCGGGCGCTGAGGGAGGCTGGCCGGGCCTGCAGCACCACCGCGCGGCGCCGCCGCGTCCCGCCGCCAGGCCGGGCCCTGCCCTCGGGCACCTCCCGGCGGAGGCAGGGAGGTTTCGGGAGCCGCTGCCGAAGGCTGCCCTCGCAGATCGCCTCCAGCAATGAACTAATGCCGGGGGAAGCCGCCCCCGAGCGGCGCTGCGGGGCAGATTTTCCTGCCGGGGGGCTGCCGTGACCCTCTTGGCTCGCCTTCGGTGGGGAGCAGTGAGGGGGTACCCCTCACCGTGCTGCTGACGCCTGGAGCCAGAACATGCCTTTGAGGGAGCAGCACGGTTTACCCCAGAAATTGCGTACTTTGAGGGGAAAAAGAAGTCACAACTAACTTATTTTTCCTCCCTCCCCGTTCTCAGTGATCCCGTATAGGTCAGTGATAATCCCCATCAAAAAACTAAGCAATGCAATAACCACATCAAACCCGTGGATTTGTGTTTCGGGAGAGCTGGGAGACACAGGCGTAATGCAGATTCCTAAAAACCTCCTAGAAATGACATTTGAGGTGAGTGCACACTCATTCCATTTTACATGCCAATTTGAAACATACTCCCCCCAGAAAAAAACTTGGTAAGGATTTATTCTCTTGAGAACACAGTATGTCAGGTTTTCAAGGTAGTTATAAATTCAAAATCGGGAAAACAGTGCTGCCTGCCCACCCAGTGCTCAACGAAAGTTTCCCTCAAGCACTTTTAACCACAGGCTTCACTGCTGTCACTGTCCCAGCCCAGGGCTCCTCTTCTCACCGTTAATCTATTGCTACATCTCATTCCCTTCCAAATCTGCTTGACATCAATCCTAATTTTCCTTTTCTGGCCTCACTTCTGACTACTCATTTCCTTTTTTTTTTTTTTTTTTTTTTTTTAACCTTCTTTCAAACTGTCTTCCCACTTAACACCACCCTGGTGCCTTTCAGACAGTTTCGGCTCCGGCCAGTCCCACATTTCCTCTCCTCCCACTCCTTGTCTGACATTGCTGCATTCCTTCCAACCAGCCAGTCTAACCCCTGTGCTCTTCAACTTCCCAGCTTCAGGTGCTACCACCAGCAAACTGTAGAGCTCCCATCCCCATTGGGCACATTTCTCTGTGCTTACTGTGGTTTTCTCTTGGCGTTTGACTTCCCAGTGCTTCCCTCTGCCTTCCTGCCCATCAATTTTAAGTTGGCTTGGTGCCACCCCAAAGCAGCTGGTGGCTGCAAGGAAAGCCCCATCAGGCTCCTGTAGTTCCAGGCTGTACCATATGCACTAAGGAGGGATTACGTAGGAATAACACTAAAATTGAAGTTGCACCCATTAAGCATATGCAGACTCACCTTAATCAACAATTGTGTGTTTAAAAAAATAAAAATAGATAGCCCTTTGCCCAGATATAAGTGAATTTTGACAGACAAGCTATTTTCCTAATTTGGTGCATGCCTCACATTCAGACATCAATATTTTGTAGAAAAGCTCTCCAGGCTTCTAACAAGCAAAACAGCGGACATTTCTCAGGACTATAGTAATACAGTTCTGTAATACTCTTCTGACTGAAGTTTTCCTAAAATATGGACTTGGGTAGCCACCCACTATGGAAAATGTCAGCCCAGGCTGCTTGTTTGGCAGAAGCAATGAAAACCAAGGTCTTGTAAGGGAAGTGCTTAGGTGACATTAATAGATGTTTCTGCCAGCCCCACCTACAATTACATATTGCACTGGAATTCACAGTCCCTTGTTTTCCTTGTTCTGTTTCTTTGTGATCTTAAGCATCTCATGCGAGTGATTTTTGTCTTGCTCAGCAACGAGCAAGTTGATTTTCGAAAATAATAAAGGATCTAGGGGCTACTTCATAGTGTGGAGTGGTTCCACTAAAGCAAAGGTCAGTGTGCTCAAAATGCAATTTTGAGAGGCTGTTTGCTCTGAAGGTCTATTTCTTCTACAAAGGCACATCTTTTTATCACCATAGCTCAGAAATTTCTAATTAACACTTCTCAGAATTATTCAGAGCGAGTTCTCACAGCAAAGAACATAGTCTCTTCGTAAGCTTTTAATGATTTTTATTTCAAGATATTTCTTTTCTTCCATCTTACTCTGAAACAACAATTATTCTGCTTTTCAAAACATTTCTCATGTTTGGTTGAAAATATTCGCTATATAAATCAAAGGAAATTGAATAAAAACATACATTTGAGACCATATGGAGGGTGGGGGGTGCCTGTTTTGTTGTTTTGTTTTGTTTT
Source organism: Anser brachyrhynchus (assembly GCF_964034855.1). NCBI lineage: Eukaryota > Metazoa > Chordata > Aves > Anseriformes > Anatidae > Anser > Anser brachyrhynchus. The sequence goes on from NC_137694.1 coordinate 64,128,442, forward strand.
AAATTAATTTAAAACTGTTATTTGTTTCAGTGCCAGAATTTAGGAAAGCTGACAACTGTTCAGATTGGTCATGACAACTCAGGGCTACTAGCCAAGTGGCTGGTTGATTGTGTCATGGTCAGAAATGAAATAACAGGACACACATACAAGTAAGCAACAAGTTTTAATTGTCTTTGTCTGAAATGTATACTGATTAATCTAGAAAAAGCAAGGTGTTCATCTTCTCAGTTAGGCAAAACTACGATGGAGCAGTGTGGGCTGATTTGGGTACCAGATAGGGTTGGGTTGGTTTTCCTACCCCCGGATCTCTCATTTCAGAAGCTCTAGATTAAGCCAAAAAATCTGATAAATATTAAATGAGGCTTGAATGTAGGTTTTTCTTTACATCTCTCTAAGACAGGACAGACAGTATGGATGCTTTTGAAGTGATTCATATGTTTATGTCTAATAATTAAATCTCTTCATTCAAAGTAGCGTGGTAAAATTGTGCACAGGTGAAGTCTTTAAGCCCCATGAGCTGGAATGACAGATTAGGGCACATCTTTGGCTTTTTGCTTTTCTTGTTGTTGTTTTGTTTTGTTTTGTTTATAAAGCATTTGAATGTCTCAAGTCATATGACAAATGTACAGAAACTTCAATTACAATGAAATAAAAAGTTACAATGATTTCTTAATCCGTTGAGTACATACCTCCTGTATAGAAAAAATCTCCCAACTCATCCTTGTTTTTACAAAACATCTGACAAAACAGGCTTAATTATTTTCTTGACTGTGGACTTTGAAAATTATGACTCAGATAGGTGAGCTCCACAGCTCAGGGTTGTGCACAGAGTATGGAGAGAAGTGGGCGGACATGGGTACAAAATCTGGTAGTATGGACAGGTGCACGAAGTTTATTATGACTGAGATGGGGTCAGAAGTATGGGAACAGCAGCTGGGGTTTGGGTATGAGGAAAAGTCACAGGTTCAGTTGAGTGGAAACTCTGTGTGAGGATTTAATTGTTGATCATCATAATATTTTTAAAGGCTGAGTATCAGTTGTGGTTGCAACTGAAAAATAACCCCACAGAAATCTACATGTGGCCAGTTAAATAAGTGAATAGCATTTTCTGTTGTCCTGTGCTTTCATACTAGCTTCGCATACTTCCTTTTCCTTAAGGATAAAGGTGAGTGTAGTTTTCTGCTTTGGTCTTTTGAGTTGTGGTGCAGGGGAGACTGCCTGCTGAACTCTACTTTGGGAAGATTTTTTGGCTGCTGAGTATTTCCTGCCTGTTAGCAGTGTTTACGGGTGCTAACTCTAGCTTTGAGATAAAGCTAGGCTACCTGTGTGGCTGACCTGTGCTTGTGCTGGGTGCCTGGCAGGTTTCCCTGCGGGCGATGGCTGGGAAAGGGCGTTGACGACGGCAGCTTGGAGCGAATACTTATTGGAGAGCTGGTGTCCTCCACGTCCGACGAAGAGCTGGGAAAGCAGTGCCGTACCCCGCCCCAGCAGAAGTCTCCTACCACAGCTCGACGGCTGAGCATCACTTCTCTCACAGGAAAGAACACCAGTAAGTCCTTTCCTTCATCCTGGGGTCTCTAGAGAAGGGGGCAGAGGCAGAAATAAAGCTTCTGTGAACAGAGGAACAGCCACAAGCTTATGAGTTTTTCCTGCCCCTGTTCCTGTGCCTGCAGCTCACTCTGTGATGACGAATGTTGCCTCTTTCAATGTCCCCATTTGACAGTTGAGAGAGAATAACCTCTGTCCTTGGAGCGTGGGGATACAGGATGGGGGAGGAGGCAGCAGCAGAATTTACAGTAGCTGATGCTGCTCAGCTTCCTGGCCCTCCCTGCAGTCGGCACGTAGACAGGCATCTCAGGAGGGCAGTTCAGAGCCTGATGTGGGTGCTGAGAACTGCTTTCTGGAGGGGTCCATCTCCAGAGGGAGCCATGGGGACATCAGCTTCATGTCCCTCACATTAGCTGTTGTGAGTAAAGGCACCTGGCTACAACAGGGCACAGGGCTGTAAGGGCCATGTGAGGCATTCTCCCCTACTGCATACAGGTGAGCACAGAGTGGATCGCGTTCATAAATCTATCTAACTCCGGTAAAATTAGAGGACATGATTGCTGAAATGTCAAGCAAGGAAATACTAGCCTCCAAGAGTAGTGCAGCAATTTAAAATCATCATGGGACCCCCTACAGCCCTTTATGTATGTGAGTCTGCTGAAGGAGTGGGAACCAGAGCTACTTGCAGAGCATTTCCTAGGGTCTGAGAACAGCAGGGCCCAAAAATTCTGGTTTAGACCTGCCAAAGACTGGAGGTCATCACATGTTAAAATGATGCTGAGTTAATCCATGCTTCCAAAATAACAATCGTAGGACAAGTTCATGGCTATATATTTATATGAAAAACTAGTAAGGACTAAGAGAAGAATAATAAAAATGGTTAAAGTCTGGAAAATATCTGCTTAAAATGAGGTTTTAAAAGTTCAATCTGTTTTAATCAGAAAATGAATGAGGGACTAGATAACTTTCTTGTATGCACCTGTATAGGAAGATGAAATGGTAGCAGGTGGAAGCATAGCATGCTTCAGCAGCAGAAGCGTATAGCTAAACAGATTCAGAGCAGGAACAGGGCATACATTTTAACACTGAAGATGACTGACTTTTGGAAGCATCGGTAAGGAATATCCTCTGCCTCTGTTTCCTGACAGTGTTACAATGACTAGACGTGGGCCTAGAACAGAAACTTGTGGCTCAAAAATACGTTGTGGGTGCAAGTAAGGAATTCATGGGTGCAGGGTTTTCTGAGTTGCACAGAAGCGAGTCAAACGACTTGTCTACAATCTTTCAACCTATGTCTCTTCACCAGAGGGTGGCTGTACTCTGTGATGAGCAAGATGTGATTAACTCATGTAAGAAATGGTCCAGCAATTCGTGCCACTAAGGGGTTTTGAAGGGTTAACATTGAGGCCTGGGTTTAGGCGCGAAAAGAACAAGGGATTTCTTCGGAGAAAAACTACTGACTTTGCACGGATGTGCAGTAACTTCTGATAGCCGGCCAAGAGACCACCAGATAAGGAGGAAGAATGAGAGCCTTCCTGTCTTCCTGTCTCCCTGGACCACCAGATAAGGAGGAAGAATGAGGGCCTTCCTGTCTCCCTGTTCGAGCAGCCCCTGAGAAAGTAACAGAGACTGATAAGCAGGCGACTTCGGATTCGGGAAACCAATTATAATAACCCTGCCTCTTCTAGAAGTAGTAATGAATATGTATTAGCCTAGGAGCATAAAAACCAGCCGCCTTACGTAACAGGTGTGCGTCCCGGTGGAGCAGAGACTCCCGGCGCACCCAGCGCTGTTTGCTTGCCTCTATTCGTTTAATAAATTGTAAACTCTGATTGTAATCCTATTTGGGACTCAGTCATTTATAACAATTGGGGGCTCGTCCGGGATGGTCTTGGTTCCTGAATTCTGACTTGATCTAGGAGGGGCGCCCCCACCATTTGGTGGCTCCTGTTCGAGTCAGGTCGGGGCTAACACCATCCTGAACCTGAATAAGGGCAAGCAAAGATTTAGATTTTTTTATGAGCTCCCTTTGCCGGCTGCAGCACTATATTTTGCCCGTAATTCTGCGCGCGAAGATCCGAACGAAGACGACGGAGTCGTAAGTATTTAATGTGTATACCGTTCGGTTGGGTGGGTTTCGGTTGCCTGTGTGTGTGAGAGTGTGATTGAGACGGAACGTAGTTCCGAAGCGATTGTGGAGGTCTTCTAACCGCGGTTCCAATCTCCCGCGAGGGACTTGGCCGGTGAAGGACCGAAGCGATTCCTATAGGATTCGTGGGTGGGTGATAGGTCCTAAACCCCCTGCAAGACACTCTCACTAAGGCAACCAAGGGCTGTAGGAATTGCCACAGTAAAATTCCTAGATGGGTCAGACAAAATTGAAGACCCGGGACCAGAGAAAAGGGAGCAAATTACCAGACATACCACCAGAAAGTCCATTAGGGATAATGATTAGAAATTGGAACGATAGGGGCCCCAGAAAAGGAAAAAGCAAAGTAAAAATGATTCAGTATTGTATGATAGAATGGCCAAAGGAGCCTTTAAGACCACATGTCTTTTGGCCTATTTTCGGATCTTTTGAAGACTGGGTTTGCCAGGCTTTAAATCTACATGTTAACTCAAAGGAACCTTTTAGCCAGGAGGAAAGTGATTATGCAGGATTATGGATCAGGATCTCACGTCCTTTTCCAGCCTCAATATTTACACTAAAAGCAGACGAGAAGTTTGACGAAGAAGAGAACAAAAAAATAAAAAATAAAAAAAAAAGGAAAAAGAAAAAGATGATGAATGGGAGTCATTGGATAACCTACCACCTCTATATCCTAACAATCCACCCCGGTGGTGCATCTTGTAATCCTGTTTTGTTCTTAAATGTTTTGACTGTGTCAAGGAGGAAGGTGGGAGCATTATCTAAGTAACAGTTTAGAAGTTTGGGTATATTCGCGGTGGTGTTCGGTCAGTTTCCCAAGTATCGGGGGAGGGGGGCTGACTGATTATCAAAGTGGTAGAACGGAGAGTCACTTCTTTGGTGGTTCGGGCCTGAGCTCTGGGAATTTGGTAAGAAGGGGGAGAGCGAATTTGTTTAGGCCTCAGTACCTTTTTAAAACCCCCATCTTGACGGATACACAGGAGTGATTCCTTGTTCTGTGTAGGCTTACTAACAAAGTGCATGAGAAAAATTAGCATTTGGCTTGAAATTCGGTCTTATTGAAATGTAAATTTTGTGGAAAAGGTGTTATTGTTTGTCTAGAAGACAGAAGGCTGAGTGCTTCAGGTGTTTTTCCGAAGTCCTGCGGATTTATGATTGGAATGGGGCTCATTAATAATCTGAAATAGTAAAGTTTGTATGTGGAAAGAAGAGTTTAATCCCAGAGAATTGGGACATTTGGGAAGAAGATTAGGAAAAGATAGTAAAAACCTGCAATAAAAAGGTTTGCGTGGAAATTGAAACAAGGGACAGTAACTAATATAAATAAATAAAAGGGAATGGGAAATCAAGGAAAAGGGGAAAATCCAAAAAAAAAAAAAGACGTCCTAAAAAAGAAAAAGCCTCCTTGGGTGCATATTGGCACATTGGAAGGATATTGTTAGAAATGGGGGCACAGAAAGCAAGAGGACTTTCACTAAGTATTGCAATCAATGGTGGCCACTATATAAACTAAATGGCCACTTTATGGATCAATCGACTATAACAGTGTCTTGCAATTAATGTTTTTGAGGAGAGAAGGAAAATAGGATGAAATGTTGTATAGTGATATGTTGTTTCAGCATGTTGGAGGGAAAAGGTTTGGAATTAAGTTGGCCCCTGACTGAGCCTTTGGTGTTGGCATTAGAAAAGTACGGGCTGGAGAAAGATAAAGGAAGTGTTAAAAGGGTTGTTGAAGGTGTTAAAGGTTGTGTGGCATGTAGTATTTAACAGAGCTGTTTGAAGTTGAATGAGCAGGGAAAGAGGATGTAGGAATGTTAATAGTTCCGTCTCAACCCGAGGCTGAGATCTCTAAATCGCGGGTGTGAGCCCTCTGGGGCAGGGGGACCGTGATGGGTCCGAGAGAGTTGTCGTGGAAACAGAAAAGCAGCTAACTCTTGAAACAACCTGAGTTCCTGTGTGAGCTCAGATTGCCAATGGGACCGCTCAGGGAACTTTCAACGATTGCATTCCCCTGACCGACCCCCTCACTGAGACCCTAATCACCCCGGAAATTATGTAAATACTAAAATCTGGTTAAATTGGCTATTGGGAATTGAGAATCTGTTCCAACAAGGTCCAAAAGAAACCCCTATGGAATTTATGGAATTTTTGAATTTCTGGACCAACTTTGAAATGCAATGAAAAAAAAAAAAAAAAAAAAAAAAAAAAAAAAAATGGACCTGGCTTAAAAAAAAAAAAAAAAAAAAAGAGAGAGAGAGGCAACTGGCTAGCCTCTTTCCAGGGCAATCAGCCCCTGATATCAGAAAGAAATTGTCTTAGGCTGCAGGACAAACTTACAACAGTCAGGAATGATGGGGACCTGGGGCATCTACCCTAGCAGGTCCACTAGTTGAAATAAAGCTAGGAAACGAAGACAGAGGCTTGAATTTTTTTGTTGGTTATGGGAGCTTCTTTCTCTGTGTTAATTAGGCTGTAAATGTAATAGGAGCAACATATTCAGTTAAATAGTTTAAAAGGACGATTAGGAACTAAGACAACTACAATAATTGGAGCCACAGGGAAAGAGGAGGAAAGGCCATTCTTACAACCCCTTGATTTGCGTTTTGGGGGTAAGGAACTAACCCATGAATTTTAGTATGTACCAGAATGCCCGATGCCACTCTTGGGACGGGATCTATTAGCCAAATTAGATGCAACAATAACCTTTGAGGATGGAGAATTAATAATGAAGGTACCTGAGTCCAAAGTAGGCCAAATCCTAATGATCAAAGATAAACCCTTTGTTAATATTCCAAGAGAAGTAGAAAATGCAGTTATAGCAACAGTACGGGAAACAGATGTACCAGGGAAGTCGAAACTGGCACAACTGGTAAAGGTGGAATTAAAGGAAGGAGCCAAACCTGTTTGAATCAAACAATATCCACTTAAGATAGAAGCTAGGCACAGGAATGGTGAAAATTATTGACAAATTCCTCAAATATCAGATTCTGGAAGAATGTAAATCGGAATACAATACTCCAATTTTTCCAGTAAAGAAGCCGAATGGCGAGTATAGATTTGTACAAGATCTTAGAGCAATAAATGAAATAACAAAGGATATTCACCCGGTAGTAGCTAATCCTTACACATTGTTAACATCTGTGAAAGGGAAATATAAATGGTTTACCGTGATAGATTTAAAGGATGCCTTCTTTTGCATACCTCTTGATAAAGATAGTAGAAAATTATTTGCTTTCAAATGGGAAAACATATTGAAGTTTTTGGACCACATATGGTAACAACCGTTTTGGAACAAAGGGCGGGGGGCACTGGTTATCACCCAGCTGGATGATGAAATATCAGGCAATCCTAACTGAACAAGATGACATAACCTTGAAAACGACTAACCTGTTATATCCAGCAGTATTTCTAGGAACCGTTCCAGAAGAAGGACCGTTGGAACACAGTTGTGTGCAAATAATCGAACATACGCCAGCCACAAAGATTTGAAGGATGTACCCCTTGAAAGGTATTCAGTGGGAATACCACACTCCGTGGCACCCACAAAGCTCAGGGAAAATAGAAAGGATGAATCAAACAATAAAACAACAATTGGCTAATTTAATGATCGAGACACAGCTGCCCTGGACGAAATGCTTACCATTGGCACTTTTAAACATAAGAACTAAACCACACAGTGAGACTGGATTATCATCGTATGAAATGTTATATGGTATGCCTTATTCTCGAGGGATGCCCCTAGGGAACAATGTAGTTGAGGATCATAGTATCCAGAAATACATAATTACCATTGGAAGGAGATTACAGGAGATAAGAGAAATTGGGATGATGACTCAGACACCACCTTTAGGATTTGCTATTCATAAAATACAACCAGGAGACAAGGTCTTAATAAAAACCTGGAGAGAAGAATCATTGAACCCCCGATGGGAGGGACTGTACCTTGTTTTACTTACTACTGAAACAGCTGTGAGAACAGCAGAAAGGGGTTGGACCCACGCATCCAGAATAAAAGGACCAATAACTACCAAAGCCTGGAGGGTTGAGTCCACTCCTGGGGAACTGAAACTGAGACTAAAGAGGAACTGATATCCCAGCAATGAGGTTCTGCATGAATTAAGGGCACTGGATAAAGAGGACAAGGCTGAAGGGAGGAAAGGGAGAAGGCAAGACCGGGGTAGGACCCTCCACTGCGGCGTGTATGGTCTACCGAGGGAGGCAACCCCTATGGGTATTGACCGCCGAGTGAGGGTGCCTCGACCGGACTTCTCCCACACCAAGATCAGTTTGTCCTGAGAAAAATAACATGAGAACCTTTTAAACCCATAATAAAATTGTGATTAGTTTTTCCAGGAGCTGGATCACCCTGAAGGGCTGAATGGTAACACAAGCTCTGAAAGCGGGCCCAACCCCATGATTGAAGGCGCTTCCCACACTCTCAAGATTGGACGACGAAAAAGGATAAGAAATGCTATACTTTCTGGTATTGTTTCTACAGGGGCAATTGGGCCATGGGCAAGAATGGAAGAATAACTTTTTCACTTTGGGGGAGGAAGTGGCTAGGGCCTTTAACCTTAGTAACTGCTGGATTTGTGGAGGACCGGGGGGAACTGAAAGTTGGCCCTGGGTAGCAGGCCCAGTTGAACCCAAGTGGTGGGTCAGTAATCTGAGCGAAGTTCATAATGGGACGCAATTTTGGAAAGAGGAAGGAGGCCCATGGCAGTTACACTCGTCAGCTCGGGGTGTATACTGCTTGAACAGAACAGGAACAGTGGCGGTGGGAAAAAGCATTTGCAATTGGACTCTGTCACCTGGATATGATTGTATCGATCCTGGATGTAGTCCTATAAACTGTACAGCACGTAGTGGGAAATGGAACACCACACATGTTCAGCTGAGAAATGGGACTTGGCTGAAATGCTCATACAGAGAATTTTTTGGATCCGGATGTGAAACTGTGGCAAGAGCCCAAGCGGGGGGACAATTCGATAGTCGAATCTTAGACTGTCAACATGATAACACAACTAAGGAACAGCATGTGGTGCGGGTCTATCGCTGGAGATGGCAGAATGAAAATGGGAGGCGAGTGTTCTTTAAGCATTTCTGGTCAGCTTATAATATAACTGGCCACCAAGGAGAACTGAATTGTGACTGTAAGTGGAAACCCGATGCGGGAGCTTGGAAGTGCGCATATACGAGTACGAACGGGGCAGACATTGTAACAGGACCACTCGGTAACAAGGACACTCTGTATTATCACGCCCCAAGGGCTGAAAAGGGATGGAATGGTCCTTTTCCAAATGGGACATGGGCCCTAAAGGGACATTATTGGGTGTGTGGCAAACATGCTTACAAGAGGCTACCTGAAAATTGGTCGGGAGTATGCTATGTGGGGTACATAAGACCCTTGTTCTTTTTATTGTCACAGACACAAGGAGATCATTTAGGAGTAAGATTATATGATGACCTGAACAGAGTGAAACGATCTATAGATACTTCCTTAACCGGGGGTAGTGCCCAAAAATGGGGAAAGGATGAATGGCCTCCTGAAAGAATCATACAGCATTATGGGCCAGCCACCTGGAACCCAAATGAGTTGATATCAGGAGCCCGAGAACCTATTTATAATTTGAACCGAATAATTAGGTTGCAAGCTATCCTCGAGGTTGTAACAAATCAAACAGCGACAGCCTTGGATCTTTTGGCTGACCAATCCACTCAAATGAGAAATGCTATATTCCAACATAGAATGGTCTTAGACTATTTACTAGCAGAAGAAGGGGGAGTATGTGGAAAACTGAACGATTCTAATTGTTGTCTACAGATTGATGATAATGGAAAAGTGGTCAAGCAGATAACAAAGGAAATTAGAAAGTTAGCCCACGTCCCAGTACAAACTTGGAAGGGTATGGATTGGGATTTCTTTTCATGGTTGCCTGGTGAACCATGGGTTAAAAGGATGCTGTTTTTATTTTTATGTGGTGTAATGACATTATTGTTTATACCTTGTATGATACCTTGCTTTACGTTGTTGATACGGCGAGTAATAAATAGCACCCAATTTGTGATGACTTCAGTGGAGAGAAAAGGTGACGTGTCGATAATGATGCTTAAGAAGTGGACACCCCGAGAACTGACTGATGAAATCCAATTGTTACTGACAAAGGTTGAAGGAGAGACACGAATTGATGATTTAAAAAAAAAAAAAAAGGGAGGAATTGTAAGAAATGGTCCAGCAATTCGTGCCACTAAGGGGTTTTGAAGGGTTAACATTGAGGCCTGGGTTTAGGCGCGAAAAGAACAAGGGATTTCTTCGGAGAAAAACTACTGACTTTGCACGGATGTGCAGTAACTTCTGATAGCCGGCCAAGAGACCACCAGATAAGGAGGAAGAATGAGAGCCTTCCTGTCTTCCTGTCTCCCTGGACCACCAGATAAGGAGGAAGAATGAGGGCCTTCCTGTCTCCCTGTTCGAGCAGCCCCTGAGAAAGTAACAGAGACTGATAAGCAGGCGACTTCGGATTCGGGAAACCAATTATAATAACCCTGCCTCTTCTAGAAGTAGTAATGAATATGTATTAGCCTAGGAGCATAAAAACCAGCCGCCTTACGTAACAGGTGTGCGTCCCGGTGGAGCAGAGACTCCCGGCGCACCCAGCGCTGTTTGCTTGCCTCTATTCGTTTAATAAATTGTAAACTCTGATTGTAATCCTATTTGGGACTCAGTCATTTATAACACTCAGATAAAATATTTATCAAGCCAGCTCCTTGGGTTGTGCATTTTTAAGTAGGGCAATTTATTTGACTATTCCAGGATTGCTCGTCAGTTGCTTATAATTAAGGCTCAGGTTTACTCAAGAGAAATGACTCCCTGAACTCTTCCCTGTTAAAGATACAGAATAATTCCTGTAGTTCAAGCTATGTCATTGTGATAATTTGATGAATGTTTTAAAGTTGGTATCTTCAGCTAGTTTGCTTTCTACCATTTCACAGAGCCTAATGCAGGGCAGATCCAAGAGGGAATTGGAGAAGCCGTGAACAATATCGTGAAACATTTTCACAAGCCAGAGAAAGAGGTACTTCCTACTTAGCTGCCTGGTGTCTGCAATGCATGTCAACATGTTTATAAACAGAAACTGAGTAGTGGAGACTGTTAACCTTTAGATTTGAAGCCTAGTGGCATACGAGCAAGACAAGGTGTTCTTACAGACTCTCTTTCCCACAGAGAGGGAGCCTTACCATTCTGTTGTGTGGGGAGAATGGTCTGGTCGCAGCACTGGAGCAGGTCTTCCACCATGGGTTCAAATCGGCTCGCATTTTTCATAAGAATGTCTTCATCTGGGATTTCATAGGTAAGCTGGTGTGTGAATTGGAGACCAAAGGAGTTGAGGGTGAAATGGCTACTTATGCACAGGCCTGGGATTCTTTTCAACTAGGGTGACATTTTTTCCTGCCTTTCACCTGCTCCGGGTTGCTTAAAATGAGTGAGAAACAGGATGGAAGGTGAGAAATACGGAACTCCACATAAAGTAGAATCTGTGCAGAAATTTAAGAGCATTTCAAATTCTAGTCATGTATTTATAGATGAATGTTCAAACAACTGTTTTCCTGCCTGGAAAGGATGTAGGCTGGAGGCTGGGGTAGAGTGGTAGTTGATGCTGGGAGGAAAGTAGGTAAAGGGCAGGGAGTGAAAGGTTTAGGTTTCTAGTTGTTTGAGAACTATCCTAATCACTGCACTGCTCTTCTGGTGATGCTTATTTGTAGGCCTGTGTTGCAGTAATTTAAGGCTTACTTCTTCCCTTAAAACAAGTTCACAAGTTGAGATTCTTAGCCTTAAGTCTAAGTACTTACTCAGAAAATGTGAAAAATGAAAGCTGATGGTATCACTACAATGAAGCCATTGACAGACACTCCGGTGGGGCTCCTTGATGTTAGATATGTGCATTGTACATCAGCCTGTCTGATGACCAGGCCCTGTAGCAGAGGGGGAGATCATCACCTACCTATTGTCTTCAGAGTGAGGAATCTACATACAAAATGTGTGATATCTCTTCCTGGCTTGTTTAAGGACTCCCTTTTGTAATTCGCGGTTGCAATGAAGTACTTCTGCTCACCAGGTTCTGACTTTTCTCCCCGCTACAGAGAAAGCCGTTGCCTATTTTGAAACCAGTGACCAGATCGGAGACAATGAGGAGGCCCTTCTGCTTCAGAGATCTTCATGCAAAACCTTCTGCCATTATGTGAATGCCATCAATACAGCTCCAAGGAACATCGGAAAGGATGGCAAATTCCAAATTCTGGTTTGCCTGGGGACAAGGTACCTGCCTGCTCTTCATTACATGCCTTCTCTTGTGCTAGACATTTCACACTGTTACTACCACCCTTACTTTTCCATTTTAAGACATCTCATACCTTCTATATCCAGCGCCTATTTTAGGCGGCTTTAATAGTAGACAAAAAATTGCAGCAAAGAAGTACTAATAATACATGGCTAGTGTCTAAACCTCTAAGAATGTTTTTAGCTTTTTTAATAGCTGTTAGCTTGACAGTCATATGTACGAAATCTGTCTTGAAGCTGTATTTTTGATGCAGTGCAGACTTTGGGAACGCAGAGTTTCTTTACGAGAGCTGGCACATTTCTAAATCCTCATTGAATCACTTTGCCTATGAAAAGGGGGTGTCTATTATAATTTTAACAAAGCTATTCTAGACGAATCTTTCTTTCCACCCAGGATGCTTCCTGTCTTGCACTTGTGGAGAGGAGGGGGACTCAGTTTATTTTAGGGGGGAGCTGGAAATAAATACCTGGATACACTGAAAACCAACTGGAAAAGCATCTGTTTTTTTTGTTGTTTTTTTTTTTCCAGAGTTTTATTTTTCCTTTTCCTGATCTGAAAATGTTACTGAATTCTTTCAAAGCCAGTTGTCCACTTTTCCATGTATCTTTCTATTTGCATTCCTACAGTACAGACAGGTGCTTATATTTTACTAATGAAGTCGAGGGTTTTTGTTATGCAGGAAGCTTTTATGTGCCAACAACATGCATCACCCCAAAGAGACTACGTGTTCTGGGTTGTGTTCTTGGAGAAGAATTTCAGTTTGAGATCTGTTGTACTTCGTGCTACACTAACTCCTTTCACCCCCTTCGCAGGGACCACCTGCTGCCTCAGTGGATCCCCTTACTGGCAGAGTGCCCGCCCATCACGAGGATGTACGAGGAGAACGCTCTCCTACGGGACCGCATGACTGTCAACTCCCTTATCCGAGTCCTACAGACATTGCAAGATTTCAACATCGTCCTAGAAGGATCTCTCATTAAAGGAGTGGATGTTTAGCATGGCTTTGCTGAGAACTTCATTATCCCTTTCCCGAGCAAGCAAACCGCAATTGGAGACCTGTCAGGACTTGAACGGGACGGTAGCGCACCACTGCAAGGCAAAGCTGCCGGAAGAAGCGGGAGTGGGAAGCCCAGTTTGTGCCCCATCGGGACTGTCTTCTAAAGCTGCAGAGAGCTCAGATGCAGTATTGTAGTTTATTTGAAACAGAAATTTAGTATAAAATAGAGTATTTTCATGTGTTTAGATGTGTGTAAATATGCTATCTTCTTTAAGAAATTATATTACTCTAAGAAAATTTTCTTAGACTGAATGTTCTTGTTCTGACTGTGAGTAGCTCAAACCCCGGGGAAGGGCTGGGGGAGGGAAGGACCGAGGTGGGTAGGGACGCCGCTACTTGCTTGCAAGGAAGAAGCCAATCGATGTGTAAATACAGTGCAAACTCAGCAGGGCTTTTTTCAGGTATTGCAAATGAATACAGCAAATATCCTTATGTAGCCATTGTGATCGTCTCACTCTTGGAAATGTTGTACGTGTACGCTGTTTACCCTCCTGTACGTGGTCTCCCTTTGTTTTTTGTTTGTTCAGAGCCCCAGCCCTTTCCATGCACAGAAGTTGTCTCGTCTTTTTTATTTTTTTCCCATAAGGTCTTTTGTGTCACTTCTGATCTCCAGAAGGGGAGACAGGAGCTGAAATGCTTAAACACTGGAGAGGAGGGCTGCTGAGCCCCAGAGCCTGAGACCTGTTTGAATGCTGCTGCTGCGGCCGGAGATGGGGAACAATGGCTTGCTTGGTTCGCTCACTGTGTCCCTCACCTGTCTGTAGTAGTTCTGCTGATTCCCCCTCACCCCCTGCCTGTTTGTGTTGTGGATTACTTATTACTTCCCCCCCACCCCACCCCCCATCATTTTGAGGAATTTGGCTTGTACCGAATTCTTGCTGTACTTGAGAAGAATCATTGCTATAGAGCCACAAGCACCGATGTTGCTGTGCTACTGAACTATCTCAGCCGGTCTTGAAATCCTGTCAGGTCACTAGTCTTCCTCTAGCCCGCAGAATGAGCATTCCTAGAAGTACAGGATCTTTGAGTTTTATTTTTCTTTTTAACTATCCAGGTACAAAAAAGGGAATGAAACAAAAGGAGAAAAAAGCTGGTATTTTGAGGATCCTCCTACATTCTTTCCAGTTAATGTGTTAGTAATACAGTCTGTTTATATAGCTATGGGTCTTGTGGAACTGGGAGCAACTGAAATCCTCTGTGCTCAAAATTTAGCAGGATTACATTAAAATTATCATGTGGCTACCATGCAGCTAATACAGAGGGTATCTTCCTTTCTCGTAGATGGGAGTTGTAAGTGTCTGAGGGCATAGTAAACTTCATCTGTTTTTAGTTCTTGCAGGCTAGTTTAAATACAGGTGTCTGCTCTAACATGTTCATTCCCTTTGATCTTGGCCGTTTCATCAGTGGATTTCTGTGGATGTCTCACAGCTAGAGCCGTCAGCCGTGGCTTGGGAAAAGCCCTGACTGGCACTGCAAGTGCATGGCACCTTGCTCTCAGGTGGCGTCAGGAGAGGCTTTGGAGTGACGAGCAGCGGCAGGTCTCAGCATTGTGTGCACCTGGTGGAGTGAGGGAGGAGAGAGAGCTAAGGAAAATGAAAGAGAATGAAAATCAGGTTTGCTGTCTCACCTGACCCCTGTCAAACTTCTCTACTTTCCTGTGGTCCTTCTGCTGTCCAGTTCTTAGAGCAGCGCTCATTTTGGTGTTGAAGTTTCACATCATATTCCTGGCCAGAAGAAAACTCTTCGTGTGACTCCATTTCAATGGAAGGGAGAGTTTTATGTTATAGAAGGGTGATGGTAGCTTTTTGTTTGTTTGTTTTGTGGGTATTTTATTTTATTTTATTATTTTATTTTTAAGACGTTAAAGAAGTCAGGGAATTGTTGACTTTAACGGGAGTTTCAGCTTTTAATAACTGTTCCTCCCTCCTGTGCTTGTACTTCCTTAAACTGACTAAACTCATCCCAAATACTGTAGGCAGCGTTGCTGTGACACTTCTGTGGGTGGTGAGTAACTAACATTAGGGCTGTGAATGGTGTCATGAGTTAGTACCCAGAGCCCACGGCTGTGTGACATCTCTCTTACGTTTCCAGAATGGTGAAATGTGGGGTGTTGAGGTTTTCTGAGTGGCCAGACAAGTCTGCTTAAAGTCAGCAGAAGATGCATGATAACCCTTAAGCAGCAATTGAAAATGTTTCCCTGCTACTTAACTCTATCAACAAATTACACATTTAGCACCAGAAGCCATGTGGCAGCATTATTTGGTAATGACTGCTTGGGCGATGTTTTGATTTCTATTACAACTCAGGCATTTTATGTCTAATAATTGCTGTACATGATTTTTTCACGCCCAGCCTAAGTGGCTTTCATTTTGCTGAAATAACAGCCTCTTTAGTCCTTGGATTTCTTTGCAGCAGCATCTGCGTTTTTTAGCTGGATACTTCTCAAAGTTTACTGCTGCATGGTTCGCAAAACAGTATTTATGACTTAAGCAGTCACAGCATTCACCCAACACAACACGGGTTAAGTGCAAGCAGGATAAAGTAGAAACATGGGCACCTCTAAAGGTCATCCGTGGATGAATAAACAGTGCACACTGACGAGGGCAATAACTACATGAAGTCTTTCTTAAGTTAAAATGAGTCAAAACCTGAGAAAATTGAAAATTCAAAACAGGGACTTCCCCTATTTCAAACTACATTAAGGAGCGTTTAGCACTTACCTTGGACACGATTTCACGTCAGTTTTTTTAGCAAGCGTTGACTTGTTTGTTTTTTGTCAGGTTTCACATCATATTAATAATAATACGATAAAAAATGATGTATGTCTAATATTTCCTTGTAGGCAATAAAGCACCCCAAGATACATCTAAAGGGGCACAGCCGAGTGCCTCTGGTTCCTAGAAGACTAGTTATTTGACAACCTTGGGAGTACGGTTCTTTGTAGTGAATTTTTATTCTTTCATGTATGATTTTTTTTTTCCATAGACTACTTTTGTTTATTGGAAACTGTGAGGCTTTTTCTGTAAGGTTTACAGAAATCATTCTGCCCACTAGAATGCTGAGAAACCCATCTAAGCTAACACAGTTTATACTTCAGTGTTAAAGCACCTTCATTGGTTGAGAAAGGGAATCTGCGAAAAGACCAAAGCTCCCTGGCATCTGCTCTTAAAAAGAAAAAAAAAATCCTACTCAGTACCTGTTTGCAAATGTCAGAGTTTGCCTCATTCAGTTCTACTAACACCAGCATGGTGACTGGAAAGAGTCAGAGAATCCAATGCCTCACTGTGTACAAAACGTGTATTTATAATTCTCTGAAGCGAATGCGATTCTGTTTAGTGAAAAATCTACTCACGTTTATTCTGAGTTGGCATGTGTAATTAGATATCATTGTTCAAAACAGTCTTTTTAGAATAGTTGTGTGAAGGTGTATCTGAGAAAATTCCTTCTTTCAATCAAATGAAGGTGCGCATCTTCTGGGGAAGTATTTTGTGTTACACTTGAAATGTACAAATGTGCCCTGTATAGCTTCCAATGATCCTTAAATGTCTCCATTAAGTATATTTTGTCTTTACATTATTACTAACTGAATAAGAACTGGATTATTTTCAAGACGACATTAGTAAAAGTATTGTTATATCAAGCACTTTAACATACATATCACGAACTGACATGGGTTTTTCAGGTTTTGAAGTACATTGAAATACAGCTTTTCATGCTATGTCCTTTACAAATAAAACTGTGAGAATAACGGTTGGTGTCGCTTTCTCCTTGCAGAGGAACTGAAAGAGCTGAGTTACAAACTGAGAGCTGCTCTGAACCTTTCCTCTCCGTGCCTGCGTTGCTCTGGTACTCGCAGGCAGGGTCAAAAAGCTGCAGTGAAACTCCTGCCCGCCGGTCTGTCGGTTAGCATGTACCATGATGAGAGGTGCTGATAGAGAAGAGATTGATGGGACGGGCGCTGCCAACAGGAGAGGTGCAGAAGGCTGCTGGTGAAATGCCCTGCTTAGTAACGAAAGGCTTTTCTAAGTTAGACTGGATTTTCTGAAACTCCCCCTGCCCGGTGCCTCCCAGCTCTGACTGCTGGATTTGGCAAAAATAAGAGAATTTTGGAAAACCGCACAGCTGAAACGTAGCTACCTGCAGGTGTGTGTGCACTGTGCGTGCATCAGGTGGGGAGTGTCGATTGACTCATTTTAACTCTTGGTTTTGAAAAAGCAAGCAATCTCAGGACTGAAAATCTCAGAGCCTGAGACTGTATATGTAGAAAAACCCAAATACATCATTCAGCGTTACCACTGTTTATCAAGTGTCGCACCAAAATTACAGGATCCCATCAATGTGAAGAAAATCCATAGAGCTGCTTGTCAAAATTCAGAAGGACCTAATACACTTCCTTACTACATGTGTTAGGCTTGTGTGTGAAAATCGGAGGTAGTGGGGTCTGACTTCTTAAAGGCAGTAAATATTTGAAGTGCAGCACGAGTGAACTTGTCATGAGGAGGAAGTGCAGATAGCTTCCTTCCTGCTGCACCGCCCGTGGTGTGCGTCTGGGAGCACTGCAGTGTTTTCTGCAAAGGGTAAGTGGAATAAAACCGTATGAGAAAACTCGCGTGGGTAGGAGTCAAAGCAGCTCACTGCTCTGGTCTGCTCCTTTCCAGCACTTCAGGCAAGCTCATTGGGACAAATTGTGCTCAAGTTTCGAGCAAAGCCACTTCCCTGTCTGCCACCCCAGCAGCTCAAAGACTGAACTCCTGTCACTGCCGTCAGGGAGCGTTTCATCGCTGGCGTTTGTATTTTCCCTTCAGCTCCTCCGTCAGTTGTGTCGTTACAAGTTGGTTTGAGCTCAGCACAGGATGTGAAGGGAATGGGGAAATTTTCTGTACAGGTCTGCTGTTCAGTGCCTGCTCAAAGTAAAGTCTCTGCCTGAGCCACTGTGAAGCTGATTTGTCACTGGCAAGCTGCAGTTCTGCAGGAAGGGCTGACGCTTTAATGGGCCCATCTGTATTCTCCGCAGACCTTGCAGAGCATCTCAGCTCCTCGGAAAATCTTCTGTCAGAAGGTGATGTGACCAATCAAATGATTTTCTTATTTAACCAAGAACACGTTTGTATCAGAGGGAGGGGAAAAAGAAATAAAAGGCAGCCCTCTACCCCCCCAGCGCTTACCCACAGTGTATTTTTTCAAATAACATTGTTGTAAAGCCCCTCGTTGCTGCATAATCAAATGGCAACCTTGATATCATTCAATAATTGATTCAGTGGGATCTACAAATGTAAAATAATTGCAGTTTATGTCAGAGAAGCTCAAGTATTCACACCATTTACTCTCATAAAAGTAATCAAGCCATCCATCTGTAAGATATTGTTCCTCCTGGTCCAGAACTAGATTCTCCCCTGCTCCCATGGCCAGCTGATACAAGCCTAAACTAATATTAAACTCCTCCTTCAGTAGCAGGTAGATGCGGGGTTTGGTGCTCTGCAACCCTTGCATCCTTGTGCTTTCAACAAGAGGTTTCCTCAAAGGCTGCTGTGAGCCTAGGGAAGGAGTTTTCCTTGTGCTGCCTCTGCAGCCAGAGGGAAGAGAAGGGCTCCTTCCATTGGCCTTAGGAGAGGAAACCTAACTTAGGGGCTGCTACCTTAATGTGATTAAACACCACAGAAATGGATATAAATACTCGCCTGGCTGTTTTCTGAAGATGTCAACAGATTCCCTACCAAAAGGCTAGAGGGGAAAACAGATGCTCTGCAAGAGCTTTTCATCGCGAGTCCAAAGCTCTTCTAGGAGGCACAGCCATGGCTTATTCTACCCCAGAAATTGTGGCTGCTGGGACAGGCTAAACTGAGCAGACCAAAGTAGTAATTATGCTTGTGTGGAGGTGATGGGGGTGCCTGCAAGCTTAAGCTTCTCGTGGTCTAGCTCAAAGTGGGAGAATCATATGGGAGACCTCCTTGAGTAGCTATGTCGAGTTCATCCTGTCCCCTCTCTGCCCCACAGCTTGTCTCTGCTCATTGCAAGACCAAATAGCTCATCGACAACGCCAGACAATGCGTGGTGGAAGACATCCCAAGCGCTAGCAAGAGACTTCCAGCAGCAGTCAGAAATGGTCAGTAAAACTGAGATTTGTTGTGGTCAGTTTGTTTTTATTTCTTAAAAGGCATGGAATTAATTCCAAATGAATAGGGATGCCAGCTCAAAGATGGTGCTCCCGTACTTGAGATAGCTGAGAACTCTTGGATTACCTCTTTAGTCCCTTTCTCCTGACCAGCACTCTCACCTGAATTAAGTTTACCTGCTTGCACCCGTGCAACCTTTTAACTGTCATTACCCAGTGAGGGAAACAGGATGTGCTCTAAACTAGACCACGTAGTATGAACCCACCAGCTTGGAATTAGTGTGGCCATTGGCTTCTCTGAGCTCTAAACCTCTTGCAGATGGTCTGTGGTTCCTGACTGTATAAACAGTATGAAGCTGGCTGAAAGTGGGTGTGGTGCACAGGACATTCCCCCCCTGCCTATATAAAAATGACTTTTAACAAAACTGGGAACTTAAGTGGAAACACCACCTACTGGCTCTACCAGCTTTCATGTTCTTAGAGCTGTGGAAAAAGATTTCCATTCATGGTAACAGGAACACAAGAGAACTAGGAAAAAACTGCAAACCAGAGAAGCTATTTAATTCATCCCCTGAATAGTTGTTGTTAGAATTTCAGCTGTCAGCATGAATTTGTGCTAGACGGGGGTACTGTGGGTAGCTGTGATGAGTGAGGGATAGCTGCTCCAGGCTTAGTCACACGCATTTAACTGACGCAGTGCTGAGATGGGAGGAACGAAAAAGAACAGAAGAACCATGAACTTGTTGATCTATAACTCAGATGTGTGTCCTAGGAGGTGCAAATACAAGGTGATCCACCAAGGCTGTTTTATCCGGCCTTGCTGAAGTCAGCAGGAGTTCCTAAAACCGATGAGTTTAGAAAGGCATTCACGAGCACTGTAGTCCGCTGACCTGTTTATTACTTTGTGCCCAGAAGAGAAGCAACTCTCTCTTGGGAAAACTGTAAAGTGACTGTTGTTGCTGCTTTCAAGACATGATGTTTACGAAGCCAGTCCCACTCATGCATAAGTTTGCTTCTAGATGAGCTCATCTCTGTGTGAAGGGCCAGGCTCATGCTAATGAAGGTATTTAAAAGCCTTGCATTCACCTCTTTGGTTACAATAGCCTGTAAGAAAGTAGTGTTTGACCCCATGTCTGGCAGGCGGGAGATTGGCAATGATGGACTTCTGGAGTATTGGCTCTGGGCAGCGAGCAGCATGCCTGGTCTTACCGCTAGCTGCAGGATGCGCTGGGTAGATCCCACCCAGCCCAGTATCGCAGAGCATTGAAAGACATTGGAAGTTAAACCTGTTTGCAACAGGACCGGCTCCTGCACATGTTCAGAGTGCAGGGAAGTTTTCATCCAAAAATGATGCCAGGCTGCTAGCAAGTTTTCCGAAGCACTGTAAGCCTAATGCCTTGCCCCATTTGACCACCGTTGAAGCTGGCCACGTTGCTGGCAATGCTCTGAGCTGAGCTCTAGAGTGAGCTTCTTCCTCCAGCCACTCCCTGAGAAGCCCTCATCCCCTTGGACCTTGCTCCTGTCAGGTTTCATTAGCGGGGGCATTCTGAGTGACTCTGACTGCTGTGCAGAGCATGAGGGTTGGGAAGAGAAGGAGAAGGAAGCTGAATTTTGCAGCAGGAGGATGGAGGAGGAAGGAGCCTGTAGTTCATTGAAATAGCTCTCAGCAGGCAGCGTCTCCATACAAGAACCTCCCTGATTCCAGAGCATTGCCCAGGGGAGGATGGCAGGAGGGCTCGCACTCCCTTCCCTCCTCCCAAATCTGGAAGAGACTTTCTGCCTCTGGCTTAGGCAATTAATCAGGTACAGAAAAACTATTGAGGACTCCAGGCACAACACACACGGTAACATCTTAATCAATTTCACCCTCCCCATCTTTCAAAAAATACTTGTCTCCAAGAGCCTGTACTATTTTTTCCTTGTTTTAGCTCTGTTGGCACAGGAGCCATGAATAAGGCGCTGGGAGATGATGGCAGCAGCTCTGTTTGTGTCTGTATAATCACTCATGGCTCTCTTACTCAGCTAATTAAAACCAAACCCCTCTAGCTACCATGAAAAATGTAAATAACATTTATTAAAACATCGTTCTGTGGTATAACCAGCACCCAACTTACAGAAAGGCTGTTATGAAACAGGATTTTGCTTGTGAAGAAGTGGATGGCTGCGAATCAAGTGAATGCCATGCTTTCTTCATGAAAGCACTGAGCTGGGGACAAACAGAAGTGTGTACAATTAAAAATGCATGAAATGCACAAAGACAAAAAACTGGCAGGGACCAAAGATGTCTGAACACCTTCCTACCGTGCTTTGCCTGGCTCTGGGGTTAGCACTGATACAAGGGTAAGGTACATACAGCAAAATGAGAGTTTTCCAAGGGTGTTCTTAGCACAAGCAGCAAAGAAATAGAAAGGCAAAACACGTTAAAGCAAGAGAAGTTTTGATAAGACAGAAGAGTGTTCTCAAATCTCTAAGTAAATTCACAACATGTGTTCAATAGCAGATTGTCATAAAATAAAATAGACAAAATGCAAAAGGGATGCCAAGAACAAGGTCGAGCCCAACGTAAGGACACACAGCTCCAGTGTGTTCACATTTATAACAAAAACTAAGCTTGTTTTGTAGAAGTACAAAATGAACCCCTGGTGCAAAAACATGAAAATGAAGCATCTCAGTTGTTCCCTGCACCTGATAAAGGCATTACAGAACAGGCCTGACGTAGCTCTCATCAAGATGTGGCAATGTAAGACTGGCTTGAAAGGACTCTATCCAACTTCTGAGCACTCTAATCTGAGTCAATAAAACCTTCAGAAGTGACTTTAAAGATGACTAAATGATGTGGAATTACATGCGTGTGTAAAGCCAAGTGCATGCTTTAGCCTCGCTGAGCTGAGCAGGGTATTATGGCAATCCTAAACTCCTCCATGCCTGCACTGGGAATGATGGAGAAATTTGTAGAGGTTGTTCTGCTTTTATGCAGATCCATACAGGTAAGTACGGCTCACCAGCAGAGCTAGGTATTAACTATGCTGCCTTGTTCTTTGTTGGGATCTTAGGTTTGCAGCTTCTAACTTTGACTCAGCATGGGCAATGCCAAACTCTCAGACCTGGGAAGAGCTCAAATTTATATTTTAACATTTGCAAGCAATCCAGCAGTGCTAGGGAAGATTAACTTTTCTGCTCTTCATCCTCTGCCAAGATGCAGCCCTGTGTATAAAGTAAGGGCTGGCTGTCCTGCATCTCCCGGAGCTGCGGCGTTCTGCACCTGCAGCAGCCCTGGCTGATCCCAGCAGCTCCCCCAAGCAGGAATCCAAGCAGAGATGAGGAAGGGGAGCAAAACAAGTGGGAGTACTGAGTGATTATTGAAGATGTAAAATAAATTAAAAAAAAAAAAGAAAAGAAATTGGGAAGCCAGTGCAGGCTCAAAATAAACAGTATGAGAAGGAGAGCTGAGGAAGGCAGGGTGAGGGAGGACCCTGTTGCCCACAGAGAAGCAGGCAGACTCAGCGGGCAGCAGCTGCGGGGCTGCGAACAAAACGGCAACTGGAGCATGAAGAATTCTCCTCCTCTTCCTCGGCTGCCACGCTGCAGGCCCGGCGTGCTCCACCGGCCCACCTCAGCTAGTGCCCTGAGGCAGCCGATGGACACCTGTGGAGATCTTAGCGGGCAGCTGACAGGGACTTGAGGATAACGGGGGAAAGCGGAGCCGTAACCCCTTCAGGGGGTCACAGGCTCCAAACTGTGAGCATTGCCCCTGCCTGCGGGGAGGAGGAGCGGGAGGCCGCCGGGACCTGCACCGACCTGCTCGGGCACGCGGCGCTGAGGGAGCTGCCAGCCAAGTGCCCTGTCAAGCTGAAATAAAACCCTTCCCATCCAGTAACAGGTCCCATCTCACTCCGAGGTGGGGTGCTCGAGTGAGTCGATGGAGGTGGCTGTGGAGCCGGTGGCCTCTCAGGGGAGGAGAGAACCGGGGTGATGACGTGCCGTTACGTTTCTTTCCTAATGGAGCCAGGGTGCTGCAGCAAGCAAGTGAAGCCTTTGAAATGCAAAGATAAAAGTGGATTTGAAAGCTTGCCTAGGCGATAGGTGACTAAGCGGGAATCTTATGTGCTTTGGCTGTTTGGGAGGCCAGGTGTGTAATTCACCCGCAGAGACCAGCCATGACTTGGCCTGCAGCCAACAGGCGAGAGCCAGAAAGGTTATTCTGCCCCCCACAGATGCCACTCTATATTTGAAATAACTAAGCCTGCACCAGAGCCTGCATAATGTCACACCTGAGCTGACTCAAGGGCATAGGAAGATGAGGAGCCTCCAATGCAAGGATTCTCCTGGCCCCTTTAGCTCTTTGCTTTCGTTCTGCCCACCACAGCGTGACAAGATCTGTCGTGAGGGCAATGGATAGCGTAGCCCAGATTTGTTCTCGGCTGGAAGCCCGCTGCCAAAACTCCTCAGTACAGAAAGCTCCTGCAAAGGCTTTCTCTTTTAAATAGTAATCGCATCTGCTGCCAGGGAGGGAGGTGCTGCTCTAACACCTGCTACCAGGTGGGAGGTGAGAGAGGACTGGCAGCCCTCCAGGTGTGGGCTTTTCCGTTCAGGCTTCCGTTGTTGTTCTCGGGGGTGAATTCAACTTCGTGTCATTCATTTTGAATAGGAAGCATTTATCCGCCCAAAGCCCTGAATTCTCCAACAGACAGCTAGCACCAGCCTCTGTGGTGCTGACAAGCATTAAGCCTACCTGCTTATTTAAGAGGCAATTTCTGCTCTCTTTTTCGAACAGTCTTGCAGAATTTGTGTGGGCAGATAAGTATTGAGCCTATATACTGCCATGGTTGGCAAGCTTTTGGAAGCAGATCATTCATAAAGGGCTTGGGAAAGTTAAAGGTGAGAACACATGTTTTAAAATTTAATTTCATTGAGTCATCTAGGAGTTCATCACATCACATGACCTCTGTTTAAGTTACTTATCCCAAAGTATCAGAAACACAGGCACAAATGCAATGGCTTGTAACTTTTGCCATCTTACAAGCAGACCAGGGCCAAAGATATTATTGTACTCCTTCAACAAATCAAGAATCACAGCTTCTGTCTTGTTTTAATGTTGGAAGACAACACTGTGTTTAGTGAAAAACTTTGGTCCAAGATGTTTTTTGAACTGAATCCAGCCACATCCAGTGCTCAGAAGTTGTGCTGCAAACATCAAGAATTCCTGCAGAGCAAGCTGCTCATGGAGCTACAAGCCATGGGGACCAGAAGCAATACCGGGTAATAGTTGTCAGCTGGTCGTGCTCTTTCTATCGCTCTAGCTTTCTGTTACAGCCTGAGCATCCTGTGTTGATGAACAATGTGGGATGTTAGAGCTGGCAAGATTTATGCCCTTCTTACTAAGCTATATCTGATACAATCTAGACCAGGTGGTTTTCAGCAAGTCAGAGTAATCCCCAGTTCCTTAGCAGAAAATAATGAGCATGCTGAGCCTGCTCTGCAGCAGAACCCACCTGCACAGGTACTGCTTTCTTCCATCTTCAAAGGCTAAACCCTGTTGGCTTTAGCCAACATGTGGTCACGCTGAGACACCTCACAGCTTAGAGCAAGAGGTGGTCTCTGTGCCAGCTCCAGCTCACTGACAGGAGACCAGGTGTTGTTGGTGGACATAATGATGCAGTTCACTTCCCTGGGACAGCAGAGTCTCCCTTTGCTTTAGATGCTGTGCTCCTATAGCCCTTTCAACCACTGTGTGGAGTGGATGCTGTAACTCACTTGAAGAATGCTTTGGAAGGTAAGCATTTTGTTGTGAGATCATTTTATAGTGTATATACTATGCAACTGGTTAACTTTGAGTATTATTTCTAATTTCTGTAATTGGTGTTTCCATTGGCATTATCACTCTTACCTGAGAGAGTAGCAGCAGTTTTTCAGCAGGAGGTTATTGACTGATCTCAGAGAAGTTGTCTACTTCTATTTCTTTCACGGAGAGTGAACCACCTGCTTCCTTAGGACCATACACAGCATATAGGTGAGTTTTAGTTGTCCCTAAGGCCAACAGAACTCGCAGTGAAGGGAACATGTCGCGCTTCTTCAAGAGGTTTATAAATGTTTGCAACCCAAGACAGCTTTTACCCCACCACTTCACCCCAACCACTTATTAAATGGAAAATGAATAACTCCTACTATCATAATGGTTGCTCTGTAAAGGGACAACTCACAGTGGGGCTTGCCTTAGTGCATGTACCTGTTGGAGGGGAGCCTGTGCCTTTCTCTGTGTGTTTAAAGCATTACAAACACATGCAGTGGGAAGCGGTGACAGTGGTGGATTATACAAGCCTTGCGGGGAGGTATGCTGCTGCAGAGCAGAGGCCAGCCAGCACGAGGACACATCAGAACATTTCAGGCAAAAGGCTGTGGAGGCATCGCTGAGCCCTGAGGTGGGCTGGGTGTAAAAACATCACAGGAGCATCGCAGCTGTAAGGGAAAGGGCAGAGAGAGCCTGGGGACACAGGCTTGGGAAGGGACTGTCATGGCACAGAGGTCACAAAGCAGCATGGCATTTACCAGAGCTGTACAGGCCCCTGTTAAGGACAGAGGGGCCTATGCAGAGGCCTTGAAGGAAAGTGGACTGTGGCACTGAGCTATTTCAGAGTCTATCCCCAAGATGCTGAGTCCCTGTCATGCTGTGCCAGGTCACACCCAACATCCTGGTCTGCTTGGGGACAGATGGAAAGGTGCCACTGATTTCATCTGGCCTCTAGAGTTTAGCAGTTGGTGTTTGCCACCCCAAGCCTGCCAGCACACCCTCAAAATGATGTTTTCAGTGCCCCAGCCGGCACCTACGTGCTGACTCAGGGTAAGGAGCATGCTGGGAGCCCATTTGCCACAGCTTATAAAAGGCTTTAAAGGGCTGCTGCTGCCTTCAAGAATGGCACACACAAACCCCCTCCTGTTTTGCAGGCCTCCTATGAATGGCTACTTATTCTGATTTACAGCAGGATGTGTTTTATAGGGGGCTAAACTTGGCCCAGCCGTTCAAGCGAGAAGCATGCGCGCACTTCTCCGCACACACAAGGGGGAAAGGCCTGAGCCTCGCCGCACACCTCTACGTGCCGGGCACCCACACAGCCCTGCACCTGAGGGCTCTGTGTGCACAAGGGTCTTGGGCCTCTCTGTTTTGAAACAACTTGAGGATCTGGGAGCAGAGGAAACACCAGGCTGGTCAGACCTGAAATCCTGGGTCTGTCTAGGACCGTGGCTGGTGCTGGATGCTACAGAGGAGGGGGCCTGAAACCTTGACATATCCTGCTCTCCTTCAAGCAGTTAGTAATCAGCCTAGGCAGGAGGGCTTAAACGCTTCCTCAAACTTCTGTTTTGATTACACGGATTGAGTCAGATGCCCATGGTTTCCCAATAACTGTTCAACTCTGATTCTAAATACTTGGCTTTGGCATTCCAAGAGCAAATAAGGACCAGCTTAAGATGCCACTTTTGTAGTTAGCCAGCTATCCCACCTCCATCCTACAGACAGTGCAAACCAACCAGTAACCATTGCTCTTGTTTTTGAAGCCCTGCATTAGGACTGGTTCAGTCACTGCTAAGGGCAGTTGCCCTGACAAGAGGCGACACTCAGGTCAGCCGTGGACAGAGATTTGTTTTGACAGCATGCTGAAAATAACATCTCACAAACCACACTGCTAGCTGGTTTTAGAAAGGCCAGTTTTTGGAGTGTCTCTGACCGGCCATGCTGTAAATAGCAATCATTTTGTTTAGATGTTTTTTGAAAAGTGTCCGTGCCTGAAGGGCGATGCCATCCCGGGGCACCTCCTGCAGGTTGCTCTCGTTCAGCTTCTCCAGGAGCCCCTGGGGCTTGTGAGAGGGGCAGGGGTGCAGTTGGGGCGCCACCGCTCCAGTAACCCCACAGGCGCTCACCAGCCTTCCCTGTGAGCCCAGGTGTCCCCCACATCCCACACACTTCAAGGCACTGCTGCTTGGCTGGGTCCCCAACCCGACCAGGTGAGCTCAGTCCCACGGGATTGTCCCTTCCCATGGCACCTCGTCAGCCTTAGCCCTTCCCAGGTAAGCCCAGTCACCCCAGTCCAGGTGGGAAAGAGAACAGCTCAGATGGTAGGCCTCATACATCTGTGGGGAGGTAGATAAGGTGCAGAACACCACCTCTGCCTTCAGGGGGCCAGTACCCCATTGCGTCCCTTCTCTCCCGTGCCCACGTGGCACTGGTGCTAGCTTCCTCGCTGGTCTCTGCACCACGGGATCAGTGAAGACAGAGGAATTTTCCCACTGGCCCCGAGATGTCTGTCAGATCACCCTGTGCCTACGGAGCACACAGCTCATGCTGCGCACAAGCTCTGATGTGCCCTGGAGGCAACATCTGGGTCCCTGGGCTTCTTGGCATGCTGTAATTTGCAGTATGAACAGAGTCAGCCTTGCGGGAAGTCACTAAGGTTAGATGTGTGTCCGCGTTTAAGATGAAATTAATTAAGTCTTTCATCTCTCTAATCCCTGACCATGAACACCCATTATGGCACCCAACTTACTTTTGGACATTTCTGTTAACAACATCTAATCAAATTTGCCCATCCTGCTTCTGCCCTCCCCTTACCTACATTGGGTTTGTGAGCAAAGGCTTTCTCTTAGAAAGTCTTTCACCTTTCCTTATCTTCTCATTTTCTGAGTGGGATGCCTCTGTCCTGCAGAGTGGGGTGGCTCTTGCATTCTTCCCACTGTCTCCTCCTTTGGTGCTGCTTTCTCCCTGCCTGTCCGTTTTCTCTGTCTGCCCTTGGCTTGGCTTTTAGAGGATGTTAAATGTCAAATTTGGTTGATTTGTTGCAGACCAATTAGCTGATTCAATCCAATTAAGCTATCTGAAGTTATCTGTGTAATGTGGTGGCTTTGTTAGCCAGCTCCATTCCCTTTTACCCTTATGAAAATTTTTGCCTCCAGCTCCTCCTTCCAGATTTCGGCGGTAGATTTCCACTTGGTTCTTGGCTGCTTGTTCAAAGCTCATGATCAGGGCTTCAGGTTCTGCAGATTTCCTTCAGGGACCATCTCCTTCCCTTCCCCTGGTTAGCCCAGGCTGCCCACAGCTCTTCTTCCTCGCCAGATGACTTGTAAGCACTCTGTTGATCTTTGGCAGCTTGGCAATAAGGTCAGCGAGGTGCTAGTCCCTCATGAGACTAGTCACCTGTACTTGAGCTTGGTGAAGTTTGTATCACTATCTTCTGCCTTGCTTTGGCTGGTTAAAAACTCTGCCCAGAGAAATGTTTTCCCTATAGTTCTGTGGCTCCCTGCAGTCACATGGAGCCACATCCTCAACGTGTCTTTTTGCCTTCCTATGACTATCTCTGTGCTATGTTGATCTCATTCTTCAGCTAGCTCCTCCTTGATCTGGAAACAGGTTTTGTTCTTGTTTTTCTTCTCCTGAAAAATAATTTTATGGACCTTTGTTCTGTCTGCTGGTACTGTAGTCCAAAAGCAGGGTCACTGGAAACAGACCTGTAGGCTAGTAAGGCTCCACGGAGAGGATGGTGACGGGTGAAGACTTTAACCTGGAAAGATACAGCCTCAGGCTGCTTGTGTTTATTTATCAGAGTTCAGGGTAAGAGTTTGGAGCATCTACACCTGTTAAGAAAATCCCAAATTCTGTCCCCTAGGTGATGCCACTTGAGACCAGACCTACACCATACTCTCCAAAGCAGTTCACAACTTTCTTGCCCCTAAAGCTTACTCCAAAGTTGTCCACATGAAATCTGGAACTTCTCCCTGTGCCGCTGGGAAAGACAGGCCTCTCGATTCAGAGCAAAGAGCTCTTGTGGGTTTCCAAATGTTTAGTCTCCATTTTCAAAAGTGCCTCAAACGACAGAATAAGGGGGCATAACTTTCTTGACAGGAAACAGCCTGGCAGGCGGACAGGGCTGATCTTCTTAGTGGTGTCTTCAAATCGCCTTACGATAAATCCTCATAGAATAGTCTTATTGGCTTTAACAGGGATGAAAGAAATAGCGCTGCAAAGAAATGAGGGGTGCTTGAGAAGCTGCACGAAAGGGTTTTAAACAGTAATAGAAAATGATCTTTTTTATTTTGCTATAGTATTTGAGCAATCCTTAAGAATTTAAGAGAATTGTGTTCCTCTGAAGGAATTTGAAATGTCAATTAAAAACTCATTGGAAAGGTTACTATTCTCTGTTAAACCCTGATGGCTTTCTTACTTAGGCTGGGATATAAGTGCTCTGCCTCGTTCCTAGGCGAGAACCAGTTTGGGGCGCCGGTCTTACTGATCCATGCAGCTTTGGTGATCCACTGGGCACTTCACGCTGGCGCTACGAACATCATGACACCTATTTTCATCATCATCAAACTTTCCTGTTACTGTTCATTTGGAGCCATCTGTTTTTTGGCCTAAAACAGAGCACAGAGAAAGACCATATTTCTTTATTAATGCATTTGCTTTAAACCTTTTATACCTTCAAAAAATTCATTTGCTGTTACTCATATGGACAACTGGTGCAAGTGGGTGCCGAGCTGTGATGATAACTCCCTCTTAAATTTTTCTCCTTGGCAAAACCTTAATTAGAACTGTATGTCAATCAACACTTCCCCCCCCCCCCAAAGAACTTCTGGTAATTTTTTAAAATCCCTTGGCCAGGCATTTAGCCAATAAAGCAAGTTTTCAAATGACTGAAGTTGTAAAAAGTGTTTTGTAGTGAAATCTCAAAGCAGGAACAGCTGCCTGGGTTTGGTTTTGACAGCTGTTCTTCACCTAACAACAAGCAGCCTATTTGTGTTTGTTTATTCATTAATATTGAAAAATAACACAATAGGATCAGATGTCTCAGCTGACGTCAAATGTCCTACTTTTCCTCTGCGTTAGAGCCTGTGTCTCAGCACTCATAATATATGTGTGTTTTGTATATAAAAAGCCCTTGTGGTTTGCTTTTTTATTACATCACTGACATATTTCACCTTCCCAGCTGAAATAATCAAGACCCTGTCCACAAAAGGTACAAGCTTAACTGGAGTACAGCCACAGTCCCATTAGTTTTCCAGAGACCACGTGCATCCTTAAAGGTAAATAATTTTAAGAGCTCTCCTGGATGAGAGCAAATCCTCTGGTCTAAAGCTCATATTCCAGGTCACCTGTGATCTCTACGACCCCATATTCCTCTTTTACCAAGGTGCTTTATTTTTTACAACAGCAGCACCGCTAAGAGCCTTGCCAAATGAGGCTTTACCTGTAGTGCTGGCACCCTTAAGAAGCAGAAGCGTGCACTGTTTCAGGTGGCTGCACTTTCCTTAAATTAAACTCCTTCGGCTGGCTCCGAGTTTGGGGCTATTTCTGATCACCAGCTCTCCATGTGGTGCAGTCGGACAAAGCGTCCCGCTGATGCTGTGGGGAGCACAAGTGGCTGGCTGGAGGGGCAGGGGCTAGAGGAACCCTGGAGAAAGCTCATTAGCTATAGAAGTGCCTTTTATTTACTGGCAGGTGGCTGCCAGCCAAAACTGAAAACTCAAACCACTGCCAAGTTGTAGGGTAGCCCCTGCAATGTCATCAGCGAAGGCTTCAAGGAAACCGGAGATGTTTCAGAAACGAAGGGTTTGGACCGTGCTCTTCTTTATGCATTGCTCTTTGGACCTCAGCAGCTAGAAATGGTTTTCCTCTGAGAGAGCAGGGATGGCCAAGCTGTTCACAGGCCAGGGCAGGGTGCTGTTTGGAAACTGAAATCCTCCGCGGGTTACAGCATCAGCTGTTTTTGTTATTGTGAGTTACAAGCCTGTGAGTTCCGCTGTGCTGTGGGGTCTGTGTGGGACATAAAGCTGGGAAATAAATACCCGAGCAGTCCTCTGGCCCTGCCTTGTGGGCAATCAAAGCCTCCTGTGAGCCAGCAGGGTAAGGGCGCGTAGCCATCCGTGGGCACCACGGGATTGGTTTGGTTCAGCTGGGTGCTGAGAGGCAGCACGTTGCTCCTTACCTGCAGGGATGCTCCTTGAAAACACCACCTCGTTCCCACGTGGAGATTTAAATGCTGTACTAGATGGCACTGGGCTGGAAGGAATGTCATGGAGGGGTCTCTGGGAGCGTAGAGAAGGGGAAAAAAAAAGGGTAAATGCTGTAAAAGTCTGAGAGAATCACTCCCGCAGCTCAAAAAGAAAGATAAAAGGGGACACCTTACATGCAAACAGAAGTTGCTGAAAGCTGGTAGAGTTCCCTAGGCTAGTTAAAACCCGTAAGAATGACATCTGTGTATTTTGGGAGACCGTTCAGCACCAGCTACGCTTGTGCCCGGCAGGCTGAAAGGTCGGCTCTGGCCGTGTCCGGAGGGAAGCACAGGTAACAAAGAAGGCAAACTCGCATCGTTTAAAACCAAACAGGAGCAAAGCAAACCAATCAACTCACAGGCCGCGCCGGAGACTTCCTGGTGCGAGATCCCGCTGCGTGCGCTCCGTGCCCGAAGGGACCCGCTCCGCAGCGCCGGGGGAGGCGGCGGCACGGGATTGCCGCGGAGCTGCAAAGCCGACAGAGCCGGCGCCAGGTGCTCCGGGTGACACGAGGCCGGGCGGAGCGCCCTGCCCTGCCCTGCCCTGCCCCGCGGGGACCCCGCACCCGGCCCCCAGCCCCCGCTCCCGGCGCGCCGGCGGGAAAGCGGCCGGGGAGGCCCCGCCCCCGCGGCGGGAGGCAGGTGCGGGCCGGCCCCTGGCGCGTGAGGTCACCGCCGGCGTCACAATGGGCGCCGCCTCCCCCCCCCCCCCCCCCGTAGGCTTCCCGCGCGGCCTTTCTCCCTTAAAAGGACAATGGGGCGCGCGGAGCGTGGAGGGCTCGATTGAGGAGAATGGGGCCGTGGGAACGGCGCGTGCGCAGAGCGGCGGGAGGGGAGGGACGGGGAGGGGAAGGGCGGAGCGGGCGGGGGAGAGGAGAGGAGGGGGCGCGGGAGCGAGCGCGGCCGCCCGGGCTGGCAGGCGGGGCGGGAGGCAGGGCACCGCACGGGGAGGCACGGCACGGCACAACACGGCGCGGCGCGCTGCCCCTCGGCTGGTGCGGTCGGAGCGGTGAGTGCCTCCTGCTCTCCTTCTTTCCCTCTCCGCTCGGCGGGAAGCAGAGGGAAGCGCAGCGGCGGGCTGGGGCTGGGGGCTCGCCCCTTCCCCACGCGTGTTCCCGGTGCGGGCTGTTACTCTGACCGCTGCCGGGGCGGCCCTCGGCTCTGCCGCCGCCACCCGGGGCAGCGCGACACGCGTGGCTGCCGTGCGCCCTGCCTCCCCTCGCTCCCCGGCTCCGCGAGTTTCGAAGGAGGCGCTCCCGGGCCGCAGCGCCCCTCGCCCCGCCGCAGCCCCGGCCGGGGGACGCGCGGCTCCTTCCCCCCGCTCGGCTCCGCAGCCGCTCCCGCAGCGGGACCGCGTGGAGGGGCCGCGGGCGCCGTGCCCGTTCCCCGGCCCGGAGCGCGGCGGCCGGCGCAGGTGCGGCCCCGCGGCGCACACCTGTAGCGCCCGGCCCGGGGCCGGCCGGGGGGGGCGACGTTCAGCGGCGGGGGTCCGGGGCAGCCGCCGCCACACGTGGGGCCGGGGCCTGCCCGGCCATGGCGGCGGGGGGAAGCGGCGGCCGGCCCCGGGGTGGCCGGCGGCGGGGAGCCGGGGCTCGGCCGGGAGCCCCTGCGCGGCACGGCGGCGAGCCCGGCTTTGGTGGGGGGGGAACAAAGGGCTCGCGTGTGCCGCGGCTCCGCACCGCCCCGGGGCGATGTGCGGGGGGAGCCCAAACTTTGCGCCACGCGGTGCCGGGCGGCGAGCGGCGGGGCGGGTTGTTTGTTTCCTTTTCTTTTTTTTTTACTTCTTTTAGCGAACTTGAGGCGGCCCGTCGCCCCGCCGGGGGGGTGGCGGGGTGGGGGCTCTTTGTTCCCGGCCGTAACGGGCCGGGGCGCGGCGCTGCCCCCGCGCCACGCGGTGCCGGGCGGGAAGCTGCCGGGACGCGGCTCCTCGGGGCCGGCCTCGTCTGCCTTCCCCCTGAAGCAGAGGGGCTCTGAGGGACCTGCCGGACCTGCCGGCGGCTCGGTCTTGGCGAGCGAGGCCGGACCCTACCGCCCCCGGCCCCGCAGGCGGCTCCCACCGCCGGGATCGGGCGCCCCGCACGCAGCCGGGCCCCGCCAGGCGGCTCTCTGCTCCTCCCCGCTCGCTGGCACTCCTCGGGACCCGAATTACTTCGCTAATTATTTTAATTGCGAAAAAGTTTGGAGCTGCGCCCTGTCGCGGGA
Organism: Anser brachyrhynchus; assembly: GCF_964034855.1. Lineage (NCBI taxonomy): Eukaryota > Metazoa > Chordata > Aves > Anseriformes > Anatidae > Anser > Anser brachyrhynchus. The sequence continues at coordinate 64,161,884 of NC_137694.1, forward strand.
GCGCGGTTCCAGCTCAGGGTGCTGCCACCGTCCCCACGTGCGTGGGGAGAGAAGTGTCTGGAGCCAGACCTGAGGAGCTCTGTGTCTGCTGACAGCCACCGAGACGCCTCCGTGCACGCTTGAGCAGGCGAAGCAGGAGCGTGGCGGCTCCCCGGCAAACCCCTTCACTGCCATGTGCTTCCTTCCCAAGGTGGGACTGCTCGTCACCAGGGCACGTGCTGTGGAAAACCCCGGCTCCCCCGCCTGCACGTGGCCGGGCTCGCTGTGCAGTGCGGTTTTCTTAGAGGGGGGAAAAGAAAAGATTACGAGAACCCCGCGACATAGGGGCAGGCACTGGGCTGGCGGTCTTCCCGCTGACACCAGTGGACACAGCTCCTTTGGCACTCGGGTGAACCGCAGCTTTGCGGAGATGTGCAGCCTGTGGCAGTGAATCAGGGAGAAACGAGTCACGGGGTGTTCACACACACCTACAGGCACGCAGCTCCTGCCAGAGGTAGGTGGGATTGAGTTCAGAGCCTCTAGGAGAAATTCCTCCTCGCTTCTCTCGCAGCCAGGGGATCCTCAGAGAGGAGCTAACTGCCTGTATTTGCAGTCCTCCCTTTCGAGAGAAAACATCCCTGGCTGCTTGGGAGAAGAGAATGCTAAGAGCTGATAAATTCAGCCAGATGAAAAATGACCAAACAGCGTTAGAACTGTGGTGGTTTGTTGCCTTGCCCCCGCTGAACAGCTCTCTTTCTGTGTCACCAAACTGTCTGCTTTGCGTTCTTCCTTAACACTTGGTGGCTTGTACCAGCTCTTTCACGGTGGGATGAGCGACGTGCGCAGTCCCACTTCACAACCAAATTCTGCTTCAGACTTGCACCTCTTGTGGCATTTGGTTTTTAGCAGAAAGAAGAAGCCAGGGAGCTGGGCCTTGAAACTGAGTGGTTAGGCAGAATGCAGGGGCGGGACTCCATTTCGTGAGTCAAGCTCGTGAATTTCTGTAGAATGTGCTCGGTCCAAAGTCCGAGTGAAATGACCGCTACTGTTACTTAAAGACATGGAAGTGCGGCCTTCTTGGTGAAGTTACTTCAACTATTTTGCCAAATAACTACTTCTCCCATTGCAGTCCCATCAGGTACCTTACCATCTCTAAATATATACATATAAAATAAAATAGTAGCTGTTCGGTGATCTCAAGTGTCCGTGATGCTTTTCCAGTAGCAGGTGGTTGCAGACAGCATCATAACAGCTGCAGTGTCTGTGCTCAGATAAGCATCACAGACTGAGCTCCGGCAGGCAGCTTGCTTGAGAACATCTCAGGTTTTCCTTGCAGGGCTCCTGATTGGGCCGAGTGAGGTTTTAGTTATGCAACAGGAGTTTCAGAGGGGAAGTCCTCTTTCAAAATGGAATGTCTGCAGGTGGGACAGGTTTGGGATTTCTTTTTTTCCCTATGCAAATCTTACTGATTACTGTTTTCATGCTTTGGCCTATCCCTTCTGGAGCACTAACCGCATAGAAGTTTGCAGGAACGCCCAAGTGGCTTAGCCTTTAGCTTTTCTTCTTTGTCTAAAGGGGTTAGGTTCTTATTTCTCACTGAAGATGAGTAGGGCTGTAGGCTCCGTTGCAGCTTGACAACTGCAGACTTCACTCAGGACAGCTTGTGACCCAGCCACAATGCGGTCCGGTCTTAAGGGAAGGAAACATCCCTTCCGATTTTGCTGTGTGGTCTGGTAGCTGCTGCTGGCTGCATCTGGTATGTGAAGATTTCACTGCAGCACTGAATGTACAACAGTAGCTGCAGACAACTACCAGCAAAACAGCTAGCTTACTTATTTTGGCAGAGGAAAGATTCCTGAAGATGTAGTTTGACCTTTTACTGTTCTCACTCAGCTCATCAAGCGAAAAACTCCATGGGATGCCATTTCATTCTGATGTAGCAGTGGCCAAACACAACTTTCCTCCAAATAAAGTTGTTTTGGGTGAAGAGGAAGGGGTCATGAAGAATGTACAGTACATGAAATTCTGTAGTTGTGGTTGCTGGAAGGTAGTCATTGAGCTATAAGGACAGATGTCAACTGAAAAAGAAGTCTGAACATTGAAGTTACGCTTTCAAATTTCAATCAGCTTGACCTCTTCCTTGGAGCATTCTGTCTTTATGCATGTTAAAATATGTTTCTGCGGTCCAATTTTAACTCTATTCTAAAGTTTCTTTTTGGACCATGTAAACTCAGGGGGAGGTATGTTTACATTGAGTCTCTGATACAGCTCAGCTCCTCTGCTGATGTACAGTACCCTGTTCTACAGTTGATTTCTAGAGGGATTGCAGTTTCTTTCAGCAGAGGGACAGGCCCAGGAGTTTATTAGCTAGACAGACAACTCTGCTTCTGGCTCCCTAGACAGCTCTAGAAGCACTTTTTGCGCGTGTACATGCGTCTGGGTATGTGAACTTGCAAATGTAAAAGCTAGAACACTTATAGTCTTTCTGTATTTCATGGTGTTTATCTTTTTCCCTTTAAAATAATAATAATAAAAAACTTTGGCTGTGTTTCTCATTTCTAATTAAATGCTGTAGAGAGGAGCATTGTGAAATTGTCCTGACTAGAACTGTCTGCATTGCTATATGTAGGCTAGATCCTAGTTTTCTGTAGTTCAACTTCAGGGAGACTGTGCCAAGGCTGTTATGTACACGGAAGGGGGAAATGAAATTAATTGCAGGGCTTCTTTTTTTTCTGACAGTACACTGGAAGGTTGCAGGAAAAAGGGAATGATCCAGGCCAGAGTGAGGAGATAGGAAGAGAGAGAGGCATTGAGTAGCAGGATTGGCATCCCTTTGCTCTCCTGTAACCTGGGGGAATGTTTCTCTTTCAGCTTCACAAGGAGCAGGTGAACATGTGCCTTCTGACCAGCCTGATAATTGTGTTACAAAGGGAGATGTGCCTGCCCTCTAGGAATTCCTTCCTTTCTATTATAAGACTTATCTTTCTTCTTGGGGGATCATAAAGAATGGAGAAGGAATCTGGAAGGGCAAATGAAAGTGGCTCAGCTTTTCTTAGTACTCTGAAAAGTTCAGAAGTTCTTCCCTAACTTGAAAACTTAATGAGCATCTGAAGCAATACCTTTTAATTTAGATCATCAAATTAAATTTTGCAAAGAAAACTTGAGTCCCGATTTCTAGTCCTGACAGGCAACGAAAGCATGAAACAATTCTCACACGCATATGATACATGCTGCCTTGTAGCAGCCTTTCACAAATGCATTAAGCAGGGTGTGTTTTTTCTTCCTCACCTACTCTGCTGTTCTCTGCTTGACTCAGAGTTCTCCACTCTTCTAAAAGTGAGAAGGCAGAGGCATGGAGAGAACTCGTTCCTTCAGTTCAAGTTGCTAAGGCAGTTGTTTAAAGCAGGACTTGGGGGATAAGCAGCTTTTACTTTTACAGGTAGACCAGGCAAGAGGAGCGCTTTCTCCCTGACTTAAGGGAATAGTGCTCCTTACACATACGTAAATCTCCATTTCTGCAGAATGACAAACATGCTTCACTAGGATTTGGTTTGTTTTTGTTGTTTTGTTGTGTTTTTTTTTTCTGGTAAGTGGTCCCTTTAACTTCTGTGCAGCTGTTGATTTAAAAGCCTTCATATATTTAAAATAGTCTTGCCAAATTTAAGCAAGTTATCTTGTGCAATGCTTTTAACTTCTGTGGAGCTGCATTCCTACCCACCACCTTTTTATCTGCCCCAAATTTTACATGGTTAAGCTTCCACAGCTCAGATTCAGGCATTGCAGTGGTAGGCAAGCTACGTTGCATTACAACAGCTGACAGATCTAACTCCCTGGTTTTAATTTGAGATGTAAATTGCAAATCTTTCAGGTTAAACCTTTTAAATGGCCCAGTCACATGTGCTTGTAACTACACTTAAGTCTATAGAAAAGTAGTGCCAGCTTGAGCACTAGACACAATTATGGTTTAGTGTGGAAACTGAGACAGTGCTTCAGTTTAGCAGCACCTCTAGAGTCAAATGCAGTCTGCATTAGTTATTAAACTTTCCAGAGTATTTAGTGTATAATGGTAAAATGTGTAACTGGATGGACGCCTTCCATTTATAACCGCACTTCGATGCAGTTGTCAGAGAAATCTGTTTTACTTGTGGTTTTGCTACTAACTTTTCCCCATTCAGGCATGATATATGGTAATACCGTTGCTGACCATTCATCAAGTGGGAAACAGATGGCACTAGTTTCCCTTCTATTGAAAGACGGTGTTGAAAGGCTGCTCCTGTGAGAATGGCAGCAACGATGCAAAACAAAATATTTTCAGAATGTACGTGTCTGATGCCAGCCTTCGCCAGAACATTAATTGTAAAACATGCATCTTACTCTGCTGTGGTATAAATAGCAGCTGGTGACAGAGATCCTCTCATCGGTGTCCATGTTCCTGGGAGAAACTGGATTAAACATTGAATCAAACTGTTGAGTTCAGTTCTATGTCTTGCCCTGTAGCAGTCGAGGTGTTCTTGCTGCTTAAGTTTTGTAGCTCTGAACATTATGCCCACAGTTAGTCCTTGGCTTTCTAAAGAAGAGCACCAGACCACAGACTAAGGTAGTCAAACAATCTAAAATCGCTGGGAGCTGGAAACTCCCAGATGAACATGCTGTTGGATCTCAAGAGGCTTGTTAAACACAGTATCCTCAAGATACACTCTCCTTTGAAGGGGTACGCTGGATGCTAAGAAATAAAATACATATTCTAAGTGTATGCCTAGACACTCCTTTGTTTATTTGTCTTGACAGTCCAGGGATATGAACCTGATTCAGCGGAGCATTCATAATAAGTGCTCCTGAAAACATCCAAGAAGAGAATAGTGTCTAACCTTCCCTCAGCAAACTCACACAGCTTGCATCTAGCCTGACACCTTCTTTTGCTTACTGCAGCTGCTCCTGCCCTCCAGGCCACTGCTGTGCTAATAGAGGGAGCAGCAGCAAGTCTTGTAGGAAGCCTGGCAGCATTTGCGGTGACACTGCTGGAGATGGGTGCAAGTGAGCCTTAGGAGAGCGCAGCTTCAGGTGAGCTTGTGCTGCAAATGTGCACAAAGAAGAAAAGAGTGCAGTGCTTCAAACCTGTGGCAAAAAGGAAAGACTTGTCCCCTCTTCCACCTGTTTCTTCAGCCTGGAGGATCTCTTTAGCGTTCAGTTTGTGCAAGCTCCTTGCCTTCAACACGCTTTGCACAAGTTGTCTGGGGGTGACTCGTGTCTTTATGTGCTTGTGTAGCAGTAATTGCAAGGAGACAGAGCCTCAGTGGGCACCCAGCGGTATTGTGTTATGAAATGTAAACATGTACGCTTTCAGCTAAGTACGGGTTCCTTGTCGTAGTAGATTTTGTGTGAGACTGTTGACCAACAATACTAGATAAAACATTGAATTTTGTTTTTCTTTGGAGCCTGGGAACCTTGGGTGTTTGTGTTGCAGTGCCGCCGTGTTCTGATTTTCTCCTGCAGGGCAGGGGTGTTGCTGGGAGTAATTCCACCTCCGTGTGGAGGACTGTGTCCAGGCCTGGGTGGTTTATTAACTGTTGCTGTGATCCTGTAAAAATGTAGAGGAACTCTTTCTCCATATGTAACCTCTGTCAGTAACGTAAGCGTGATGCTAAGCATGGTTGTTTTGTGAAAGCAAGTTTTCAACCTCAGCCAACCCCGCTTTTCAGATTTTTTATTGCTGTAACAAAGAGGCAAGTCTTGATGCTGCAGACCGGAGATTTCAGGTTAATTTTCTCCGTCTCTGTCCCTCCCTTGCCTTCCTGCAGGCGCAGATGTGGGGACAGACCCTTGTGCACGTGCATTCACCAGTAAGAAAAGTTGGTTTTACTGGGGCATGGCAGAGGTGGATCAGTTGATGTTTGTGGTAGGGAGAGGTTGAGGTTTTTTGTTAGCTTCTACGAGACCTGACTCTTGTTAGGGGAAGGGGGAAAGTTGTGTGCTATTTGCATGGCTCCATCTTTTAGTGTTTAAAAGCAGAAGTTCTCAGCAGTGGAAGCCTGTTCTCAGCTTCCTGTCACCAGTGGGCTGTCTCCTGAGCAGCTGGCACGTGGTGACAAGCAGCAGAGGTTTGCTCTGCCATGGGGTTTTTGGGGCAGACCTCGCACCGCAGTCTGTCAGGAGAGAGCCCTTCTGGGAGCAGTCCCTGCATGGCCATGGCATAAACGCGCTATAAATCTTGGTCCAGCAAGCACTCTGTGTGCATCAAGGCCCAGCGCCAGAAAAGCACCCACTTTGCTCAGTTATGTTTGTCGGAGCGCTTTGGGGGCTCTGTGGCGCTCAGTTATGTTTCCTGACGCACTTTGGGAGCTCTGTGCCGCCTTCACACTGGGCCTGAAGGAAGGGAGTCTGCACCAGGGGGGCAACTGGGCCCTGCGGAGCGGTGGTGGAGGGGAGGCCTCTCCTTGCCCGGGCAGCGGGGTGCCCTTCATGGAGGGTGTGTGGAGCCAGGAGGCAGCCGAGCCGGGCTGCTCGCCCGCGCCCTGCCATGGGGGAGCACTGCCGGTTGCCGTGCTCCAGACGCAGCCGCTGCGGGCGAGGTGGGACTCCACCCTGCCGCTTTCAGAGCGGCTTTTCAGGTATGTCTGCCCCACAGCCTAGAGGTACGGCTGCAGCTCGTTTGAAGCGACTCCTACTCGCTTTCAGCAAGGCTTGGCGGGAGGGCGGGGGTTCCAGCGAAGGCGATGACAGCCCCGTTGTTGTGACACCCGGGGTTCAGCCGCCGCTATGCACCCAGGGGCCTGAGCAGGTTGGCACGGCTCGTCCTGCCGCCCGCTGTGCCGCAGGTACGTGTGCGGCTTTCCTGAGCCACGTCGGCTGCGTTCATGCCTCTGGGTTGTGCTGTTGTAGAGGTGCCCTTGGAGGAGAACTGCGTAGTCGGTGCCCTTGTCGTGAGTCCTGGCTGGGTAGTGCTTGATATTCCAGCTGTTGTTCACTTTCATGAAATAATAAAGTGTTTAGGTCTATCTGCTGTTCTGAGGCAATGCGAGAGAGCAGTCGCCTAATCTGTTGGTTCCCCATCCTGAATTACAGTCTAGTGTTGGTTTGCCTGGTGAATTGCGCAGGTTTTTCTCTCAGTATCTAGAATTGATAAGTAACAGCAGTTCCTGTTTGTTTCCACAGGCTACAGCTGGGAGGAAAAGATGTTTGGCTTTCATAAACCGAAGATGTATCGGAGTATAGAGGGCTGCTGTATTTGCAGAGCTAAATCTTCCAGTTCCCGTTTCACTGACAGTAAACGCTACGAAAAGGATTTTCAGAACTGTTTTGGGTAAGATTCTTCCTCTAGTCACCGCTGCAGCCAGCCGGGGTGTTGGTCTCCAAGCAGTCTCTGACGCACAGTAGATGACAGCAGTGACAGGTCTGGCTGATGCCTCCTCTCCCTTGCACCACGTGCAGTGATCTAGTCGTGTTCCTTAAATCCCTGCACGAGGTGGTAGGCAGCACAGATCCTTGGAGGTTTTTGCTCATTCTGGAGATTCGATGACGTTAGACAAAGCTTCTACCTTGTTTCAGGGATTGATGCTGTTGTTCAAATAGTGCCTACCGATATGTTATTAAAACTCCTCATTGGAAACCCCTTCTGGTGAGAAGTAAGAATCAACTAACCAACTTTCCAATTAGGTGAAGTTGCACATAATGATGCTCGAAAGCACTGATAAGCAAAACTGTCAAAAGCACTGATAAGCAAAACTGTAAATATCAGTGATTTCTTATACCAGCTGCTGTGATCTCTCTAACTTTTTCAAACATTGGTGTTTTGTCTAAATCTGTGTCAGTGAATTGTCAACAAGGCAAATTCTTCTGTGATAGCCTGTAATTATTTTTTTACTTTGTTTATTTTGAAATTTTTGTGGAGCAATAAAAAAATTTCTACTGTTTATGCGGTAGTTTTCCATGAAATTTTTCTCCCAGGAAAAATGTCTGTTGTTGACATTTTCTACTTTTCTCTTTCCGGTCTTGTTGGATTAACTCATCAAAATCTTAGGCCAAAGTGGAACTTACGTATATCATATTTTTTTTAAAAAAAGTGTATCAGTATTGCTGCTCTTGTCTCCAGTGTTTAGCTTTGTGTGTGTAAATCTCTGCATCTTTGAGTCTTTACCTCCTTTCTTGTTCTCTCTTTTCACTACCCCCTCTTCTAGAAACGCTCCTTTCACACAGTTTTATAGTGCTTTGTGTTGACCATGGGTTTTTGTTCATAAATCTGATACTGACAGTTTTCGTTGTCATATTTCTTAGCTGCTGTCCTTGGCAGTGGAAAGACTGTGTGAAGGCCCATTGCTTTTTTTATAAACAACAATAAAGAAGCTTACAATATACTGGGGCTTTTGGTCTTGTGCTATCTGAAATATGTTTGCCAAGGTAAAAATGCAGTCTTAACACTGAGCAAATAAGGGCTTATCTGAGCCTGCCCCATTCATCTATAAATGCTTCAAAGTCCTCTCATTTAAATGGCTGGAAAACTCTGCCATGTATCCCCTTTATATTTCTTCTGCAGGTTAGCTGTAGGGATGATTTCTGAAGAAAGCTTGTTAGAAGGGAGCAAGTATTGCTGTTGTTCCAGTGACTACTGTTTCTGAAACATTATCCTACACGTATGCAGCGGTGTGTTAGATGGTATTTGTTACTCATCCTTGAAAGCTCTGTGAGAAAGCTAAGAGCTGAATAAGCTTTTGTCAGATCTGAGTTCTGTTCCCCAACGTACATTCAAGGAATATAATTATTCTCCCTCCCTCTCCAATCAAATCAACCCAACCACTGAAGCTGTTGTTTAAAACAAAACAAAAAAATAGAAGGTAATGCGGCTGGGTTTTAGCACCCCTCTGGAAGCAGATTACAATGCCTTTTTTTTCTATGTGGAAGTGTGTTACCTGAAAGTGAGACCTGGTCTTCAGATGGAAATGTTGAGCCCCCAGATTAATTGTCATGCCTGAAAAACAGAACTTGAGAACTCTTCTTTTTCTTACACTTTTTGCTCTGTTATCAAATTATTATCTTTATTATTAACTGTTACCAAGTAACTTTTGCTTTTTTTTTTTTTTTTTTGCCAGGCTCCACGAGGCCCGCTCAGGAGATATTTGCAATGCATGTGTGCTTTTGGTGAAAAGGTGGAAAAAATTGCCAGCAGGATCCAAAAAAAACTGGAATCATGTTAGTTGACTATCTATTTCTCCCCTACCCCAAAGCTAACTTGTCTTCTACTTTAGTCCTTCCTGTGGCTGGGAAGGTGGGGAAGTGGGGCACTGGCAAGGTTTGGGGGTTTGCTGTTTCACCCACACTCTCTGCGCGCTCCCAGCATCTCTAAAACCTGCCTGGGATATTTGCTGTTACATTACTTTTATATGTCTTTGGTTAGCATACGTGCAAATTGCAATTGTGTAAGCCCTGGATGGAGCCACAGACTAACCTACCTTGTAATTCCTTGTTTTCACGAGCTCATAAGTTTGTCCAGAAGTCTCTTATGACACTCAAAACATTTCAGAATTGGCCTCTGTCCAAAATTGGTCGCTCTTTTTTCTTTTAATAGTTTGAACAAGCAAGGTGACTTGCTCAAGCAACACATAAATCAATGTGGTTTAGTCAGATAATTAAAGACTAATATCTCGCAGCTATTCCTACTCATATATTTTGTTTTGATATATCTAGTTTGGTTTGGGCCTAGGGCTGGGAAGATGATCGGAATTCTTTGCGTATGTTATAATATTTATTCAGGAAGCCTTGGTGATAATGGCAGCCAGAACTATGGTTATTACTAGCATTAGCTTTTTATTCAGAAGTTAAATTTATGATTTAAAAACAAAAAGTCCAGGGAAAATGCTGGCAGTCACTTTTAACTGAATCTCTGTTGGCTTAATCGTTGCCTACTAAACTGAATCTGTCAAAATAGGAAGAAGGAATAAGTTGAACTGAATGTGCTTTTTAAACTGTTTTTGCCTTCTTATCCTATAGACGCACGTCTTAGAAACCAGATGTAAGTGAAACATAAGAGTGTCAGTGCACACAATTGCCCTAGTTTAACTAAGCTGTTTCTGATCATCTTCAGCTAAATCAGTGCGGGTACCTTGACTAAGGCAGCGTCTGGGCATGATGCAGAAGTATTATGTGTGCATTTTCTGTGTTGTAGGTGGTAGATGCCAGGGCTGGACCCAGTCTGAAAACAACACTGAAACCAAAGAAAATGAAAACTCTCTCTGGAAGCAGAATAAAGAGCAATCAAATCAGCAAGCTGCAAAAGGAATTCAAGCGGCACAGTAAGTAAATCCAAACACATTTTGATAATAAAACTGAGGCCTCCCCTTAAATAGCTTATTGTGAACTGGCCAAGCTGAGTCGCTTTCTAGATTCAGTTATGCTCTCACATTTAGGTGCTCTCTGTTTCCATAAACTCTCATTCTCTGTGCGCTTGGGGAGAGGGGGAAGTGAAGAGGAGGAGAGCTTGTGTGTGGGGCAGGTGCCTGACAGAGCTGGGTTGTGTTGGGTGGGCAGGTGGCACAGGGAGCTTAGAGGCAGTGGGGAGCAGGGAGCTTGGCTGAGAGGTGTAGATTACATCCCATGCCTAAACAACACATTTCCAGGAAAAACTTTGCTCTCGTTTGACCATCTTCAGCTCTCCCCAAGAGAGGCTAATCTGCCGATACCACCCACTATCAGTCTTTTTCTTCCATGTAGGCTTTAAACCTAGGCTTTCTATTTAGCCTACATTTCCTCCCACCCATAAGTTCTTGCCATGTTTCCTCTGTACAGTTTCCTCACACCTTCCTCTGCCAGTCTTCGTGATTTCTTTCCACTAGCACTTAGGCTCTTCAAATAGATTTGGATTCATAGCTTCCTAACAAAGCCATCTGCCGGTAATGCTCTAAGTATGTCTGTAACTTAGGTTTTTCCTCTAAAGCAAGCATTCCACCTTCTTAACTGTTGCTGTATTGGTCTTATCTCTGTTTTGGTTATCCTACCTGACCTGAAAGAAGAGCTTTAAGGAGAGGCCCAGGCCCAAAGATCTTTTATCTCCTCATCCAACATAATGCAATAAGAATTAACTACGTCACTGTAGGTGCAAGGAGAGTGGGCGGGGGGAGGGAAGCTAGGCTAGTAGCCCTTCTATTTAGGTGTGCATCTGCATACCTAAACTCCACAGCTCATAGTCTTGATCCAGCTAGAACTTAACACTACCTAATCCATTGCACTAATGGGAAGAGCTTTGCAGAATTTTAACAGAAATGGGAAAAAAGGATCTTCTTGAAATGGGCAGGGGCAAGTGGGAAAAGTGTCAATTACAAAAGTCCTTCTCTCTGGTCCCAATCTGTATGTTAACTTTCAAAAGAGAGGGAAAGGATGAGTTTCTGGATGAGTGTTCTGATTATTGTGTTTATTCCCCCTTGCTACAGACTCTGATGCCCACAGCACCACTTCAAGTGCCTCCCCAGCTCAGTCACCCTGCTACAGTAACCAGTCTGATGAGGGCTCTGACATGGAGATGAGTGCTGGGTCCAGCAGAACACCAGTTTTCTCCTTTCTAGATCTCACGTACTGGAAAAGGTAAAATGCAACAGAACATGTACTCTGTGCACACAGCAATTTGTTTCACGTTCAGTGCTTGAGTCTGCTTCCTTGTAGGGTGCTGCAGCTGACCTTGTTTCAGTGGTATCATTTAAGTCACTGAGAGTTACAGATTGCGTGTCTTTCATTGGAAATGAATGCTGTGTGTTCAAGGCATTTTTCCCTATCTCCCCCCAGTTCCCTAAATACTAATACGCTTGTTGGAGAAATGTTTTTCCGTTTTTGGGAGTAACAGATAACATTGCTGATTTTAGTTATCTTGTCTTAAAACTGTAGACGTGATGTTATCACGTACATAGGTGCTCTTAGCAAAACATGACCTGTGATGGTAGTCAGAAAAGTGGGAGGAAAACCACAAGAGTTTCTGGGAGCTGACAGGTTTATCTTTATTACTTGTTGTGACACACTAATCCCTTGTTCAGCTAATTGCTGTATTGAAATTGTTGTGACTTTGCTGCCTCCTCTCATAGTGTGTGTAAGTGCATTTTTGTCAAGGTTAGTTCAGATGGCTGTGTATCTGAAATTTCTCTAGGAAGCGAAACAGGAGACTTAGTTTTGTATAGGAATGGTTTATTGTTTTATTTTCTTCCCCAAAGTGATGTTGTGGATTTAGACACAGACTTGTTTTTTTCCTTTCTGAGCAACCTTGTCCCTTCTATCCTAGCCAAACAATGCTGGAGGCTCAAAGAAGTAGTTTCTTGAGCCAAACTGATTTTTTTTTTTTCTTGCATTTCTGTAACTTCTGTATGTTCTAAACATATAAGTTATCTGCATCTGTCCTTGTTGTTTCTTCCAGGCAAAAGGTCTGCTGTGGAATTATTTACAAAGGGCGTTTTGGGGAAGTCCTCATAGACACTCATCTCTTCAAACCTTGCTGTAGCAATAAAAAGTCTGTCACCGAGAAGCCAGAACAAGAAGGACCACAATCTCCAGCAATCTCCACCCAAGAGGAGTGGTGACTTCTTCAGAGAGCTGGGGAAGGTTATACAGATCCTCTTATTCTCTGGAAAAATACTAGAAAAGTGACTGTTCACATTGGACACCTGCTATGCTGCCAAAAGACTATTCCCTAGAACTGTTTTGGGTTTTACTGCTACAATTCCGCAAACTCTGAAGCCAGTTTGTATCCTTTCAGAAAGACTGTACATAATATTTAAGATGCTATGGAACACTTAGCAAAGCTGAATGCTGCTGCAAGGTTGTCCCTCTAATCCTTCCCCCCCCCCCTTGTGACAAATGAACCTGAGGATGGGGTTTTGTATATTAAAGTATATGTAGTTCATGTTTCTGTATTGAAAGAAGCAGTGGTTGTAAGGCATTTTTTTAAGGTTGGTTGGTAACCTCCCTTGAATTCCGAAGAAAATATTTCATTCTTAGACATGGATGAGTCAATAAGATAAACTAATGCATAGAAATGTTATAAGTCACCTCTCTAGTTATATAAATATATATTTTTAAAGGTGTGGAGATCTCACCCTATACTACTGACATTGTAACAAAGACAAATATTTAATCTCTCCTAAGTGACACAGACTGTTAGCTGCAGACATCTCTACTGTAAGTGACAGTTATCTGAGAGCCTCCCCGCATAAGATCCTTCTAGGAAGGGGTAGGAGTGCTCCTTCCCTTAGCTCAGGAGGAGGATTTGCCTAAGAATTGAACACGGTGAAATGGGAGGCTGTTTTTGTTTTAACCTAGCAGCAGACACTCGACTTCGTGCAGTAACTGACTGGTGATTAGAGGTGGACCAAGAAAACAACCCGATGCCCAAGTTAGGTATAGATGATGGCCAAGACCAAATAACTGATTTCTGTAGGCTCAGCGCAGCTGAAATGTGACCACAAACCAGACTTCTTGCTGGTTTCAGACCTGACACAGAACCAAGCCCCTTGCTAAGCTAAAGTCAGGCTCTGGTCCAGGGACACAATTGGATTCCAGCATGGGGCTTGGATTCACGATGCCTGTTTTGGAGCTCTTCCCCTGCAGCACTTTGTTGTTGTTGTTAAGTGACCAGCAGATTGAGGCTTTTATGAATACTGGACTTATGCAAATATGAAGACTTCTGTTAGGAATGGTGCTGTGCTGAATAGAGGTGGCTGTTTGCATACATGATCAAAAGATAGTATTTTCTACACAGATTCCCAGTTAAAGTTGTGTGCAAACTGTTGCAACACTCCTTGAAACTCCACTTTGCCTTTAGGGTGAAAGCAGCTTCCTTGGAAGAGTGTGCTGCAGTTGTAGCTCCCAGTTGATTCATGTTCCTTTTATGAAGGTTTAAGTTGTTTAACTTGGGAATTATGCTTTTTTTTTTGTTTGGGGGGGGAGGGAGGGATGGGATTTTCTTGTTATTACTTTCTTGGGATATTCTGCAATGAACTGCTACAAGCTTTCCTTTTTCTGTGAGTCATCAGCATAATACTTTGGTGGGTAGGGCTTAGGACTGGATTTCCATGTAATCTCACTTCCTGAAATGGGAATGGTTAGCAAGTGAAAATATAGTTAAGGAAAGATATGCAGGTTTAAAGAGGAGCCTCCACCCTCAAAACTGCTTTTTTTTTCTTTTTCTGCCTTCTGTTGGATAGGCCAACCTCTGGGGAGAACATCAGAGGAAGGCTTTGACTTATCACAGCCTTACAGCTTATAGCTTTCATTGATTTTACTTTGTTTTTCCTAAACTCTGAGATTCTGCAGGGAGGACAAAGCTAAGTACCTTGCTTTCATCTGCAACCAAATAAATGGATTCTTGCTTGTATAACTGCTTAACTAGGTTGGTCGTGTCTAATAAGGGCTTGAGCAAGAGTCCTAGCTATTTTTGCAGACACGTGCTTCTATTGGAGTTTGTGTTTTCAGCATCAATAATTCTGTACACCTAAGGCTGCAGTATTGGTGGTAGGATGTGCTCTGATATGGATCATCTCTTCTGTATTTATTTATTTATTGCTAGATTTCAACCGCCGACTGCTTCCCCTACTCCCTCCCACCTCTTCCATTCCCAGTAGTAATGCAAAACGAACTGTATGTAGTCATGCACTTTGTATTAATGTATTAGAAATCTATGGAACCTGTTTTGTACTTTTATACTGTTCAGACACTTGTAATCCAGACTTTTTTACTAGGGTAATAAATAAATTTAGAGTTATTTAGAAAATAAACATCTGTTTCAGCTGTCCATTTAATAAGGCTTAGTGTTTGAACCAGCTCATGCAATCTGTGTTCCTATTTGAACAAGACTTCAAGACTTTATTTTTTGGAGGAGGAGGAGGGAAGCAAAATAATTCTCTTCTTTGAAACAAGTTCTTTGCTATTTAATTTGGGAAGAGGAGCAGAGCAAGGGGAGGATATAGTGCTTATTGTGGCAGACAGCAGTCTCAGGGCAGAATTTTCCAGCTTTCCCTTAGTGCCGTGTGTGTGTAATAGCCCTTCCTTTACTGGAATGGGTGGTGCTGAAATTTGGTATTCCTGGGGCGTTTGATGTCTGATAGCTCACCAGCATCCAGCAAAGGCCAAATGAAGAAACAGCATTAAAAATTTGGTGCTGACAGCATGTGGAAACATCCCTTTCCAGATCCAGCTGAGGCAGTAGAAGAGACAAGTGCTCCTGTACTGAGCTGCAGCCTGGAGTGTTTCTTCCCACGACAGGCGTAGTCAGCTGGGATCCGCTCCAGCAGGCTGGTGGGAACGAGGTCTCTGGCAGGAGATGGCAGTGAGTAACTGCGTTTAGAAGACGAGGCTATTCCCTGACAGTGGAGAAAACCTTAAGCATAGTGGTATACTGCAATACTGCAAGAGACTATTTCAGACTTTAGTGGAGAGCTTGATTTATTCCTGCTGGTATATTAGCCTTTTACTATAAACTGAGCAAAACAATATCCAGAGGTTCATGTAGAAACAAACAAATTGAGTGAAAGTTCTGCATAGACTGCACAACAGTAATGTGATTTTAGCGTGACAGGATCTACTTTGCTCATATATTATCTTCTGCAGACACATGTAAAATGTGTGTATCCCACTACTTGCAATGCTCACCGTTTTTCAAATGATTTTTTCTCTTTTTCTATTGCTGCTCCACTCTTGGGGCTGATGAGGTGTCAGCTAGCCCTAGTGTGTTGAAAACACCAGTTTCAGTGGAGGGGGTACTCTGTATGAAGCAGATAACCTCATGGAAGACTACACCTGTGGAAGAGAAAGCTGCTCCTATGGAACAATGGGGAGAAAAGACTCCTTGAGAGCAATGTGGAGTGAGAACAGATGGCAAAATCCTGGCTCAAGCTCTCCTGTGCTTCACCTGGATCAGCTGTCTCAATGACAACTGTGGCATCTGCTAAGCATCTGCTAAAATACTGGCCCACTGCAAAGGTGCTTTACAGAGGATTGTATTATGCCTACTTGAAAGATGAGGAAAAGGAGGCATGTGTGACCAGAAAGTATCTTGCTGGAAGTCACCAGTGAACCAGCAGCAGACCCCAGATATCCAAAGCCTCAGTTCAGTGCTCTGTACTGCTGGTAAAGCACGGTGGCAGATGGTTTTTGCATGGTGCTGCATGGAGATCAATTTTATTCTGGTCTGTACAATGTGACCATTTCTTTTCCTGTTTAACTTCTGCAACACTGAGTCTATAACATCCTTTCTGAGTAGAGTGGGTGGCATCCACCCCAGTCAATAAACAGTTGCAACTCTTCTAATCTGAAGCTGTACAAAAATTTAGTTTCAATGTAACACAGGAAAAAGGGAAGGTCCTACTAAATGGCACTAAACAGTGTATAATGTCATCATTCAGGCTATGTAGGTGAGGTCTAAGAGCAGAACCACTGTGTATTCTGCAGACTTGGCCCATGATTGCCACTACCACAGAGACAGGTCACTTTCGGCTCTTGTTTTCCATTTCTTTCCCATGGAAATCTGGCCACAAGGGGCAAGGGAGCATGTGTCCAGGTCTCTTCTTTCAGGCACAGCTGGGACACTGGAAGTGACACCTAGCAAAAATCTCCTGGCTTCCTGCACATGAACATAGGCTGCAGCGAATAAAAGCAAAATGTATATTCCCTTGCAGGATAACTGTATATATGATTTGCAGTTGTTAAGGAATCTATGTCCCCATGGTTACAATGGGCACCAGGTACCAAACCTGGCCCTTTCAGCAAGCACCCCTTTGCTGTTTGGAGGAGAGATTTCAGCCAGTATTTGTGTTGGAAAGTTCACATTGGGTTGACCTGCAGTGGCTTTGCATTCTGTGGGGGCAGAAAAGGCAAGTTGCACCGATAAGGGCCTAGGGAGGAGAGAAGTGACATATTGTGGGGAAAAATGTGGCATGTAGAACTTGGGCACTTCTAAATCCTGAACGTATCTGAAGGGAACGTGACACTAAAACTTCACACCGTTTATGACAAGGAATTTTGTGTTTGTTTTTTTTTTTTTTCTCTTATTTGGATGATATTTCCTGGTGTATCAGGGTGATGTTATTGCTACAGGAGGCGGGCGCAGGCTGGGAAGGAACAGGCGGTGTGGGTGCACTGAGCCTTCAGGCAGGCCCCTGAGCCTTGATCACGCTCACACCTTGCACCCACAGTTGTCTGTAAGCTTTTCTGCTCTGCTGAGGCTATTTCAAGGTGTCTTGGCCTCGGTGGGCCTCGAAATCATGTCCTTTCCGTGCCACGAACAATTTCCTCCTGGCAAAGCCGCCAGCGGGCACCACCCTGGGCATCACCCATCACTCGCACACCGAGTACGTGACCGCCGGCCGCTGGGATCGCACCGGGAGCGCCACCGCGGCGGCTGCCGCTCGGGAGCTCCCCGGGCTGAGGGGCGGTGAGGGAAGGGGCGGTGAAGGGGGCGCCTCCCGCCGCCAGGGGCCGCAGCGCGGCGGGGCGAGGCCGCGCCCTCACCGCCCGGCCCTGCACCGCCCGGAGCCGCCGCCGCCGCCGCCGTGAGATGGCGGCCCGGCCCTGCCCGGCCCTGCCCTGCCCCGCCCCGCCCCGGCACGGCCCCGCGTCTGCTCACAGGACTTCGGGTTTTCTGTGGAAAGCGGAAATCTGTGGGTTCCCGCTTCGGCAGGCAGAAGCCACACAGTGCTTAACGCGTAACACTCTTTCCCCCGGCATCTTTTGGAAGCGTCCTGCTAGGAGCAAGCTTTTAGTTGTGCCTTCTAGGTCACGGCTCATTTGCTCTTCGGGCTCTGGCAACAGCCAAGTCACCTGCTAGTGACTCGTCGTGCCCCATGTCTGTGGACCATACAGCTCTGCTCCTGAGCCACACAATGCGAGCACAGCCCTCTTGGCCTCCACCTTGCCGCCCTGCCTTCCCTCCTGGCAGTCCGAGCTGGATGGGGCACCTTAGCCCCGCCACCCTAAGAGAAATCGGGTGGTGGGTGCAAGCTGGCAGCCCTGCAGGGAGCCCCTCCGCCAAGCATCTGGATCGTGGGCAAGCAGGTGCTGGTGCTTTCCATCCCAATGATGTGTCACTGAACAAAGAAATAAGAAAATTATATGTATTTTACTGGGAAAACCTGATTTCCTGGGTAGGCTTGTAATCACGTAACGAATCATACCTGTTGTGGGGCATTGAGCACCTGATGGTAGTTTGAAGCCAGCCAGGAAAACCACCTGCCAGGCGGGGCTGGCAGTTACAGAAAGAAGAGCTTTGTTGCTGGTAGCTCTTTCTTACTGACCAGGTTAAGGAAAGTATGTAAGAGTAAAAAGACCACATGCCAAACTCTGAAGAAGAGAGGTAGGGAAACAGAGGTAGAACATCTTGTAGGTACCAGTAGCTCCTATTTTGCTTGGATGAGTGTGCCTCAGCAAAGCATTTTATCTGTTGCAGTAATCTCTTGCCTGTCAAGAACAGCCACATGGTGTGCTTAAACCCAGGGTAGTTTGAGGGAAATATGGGATTTGGGGCCTGTGGAAGGTGGGGCAGTTTCTGAGGTGGGGAGGCCACACAGAGGAAAAGCAATAGGCAGCATTTGTGTCTGGTCAGGTGGAGTCTTGGAGCACTTGTGTGTCCAAGTGCCAAGCACTTGTGTGTCCACTTGTGTGTCCTTTGCCTGGCTTGCAAAGGCTCGACTGTGGCAATAGGTATTGTCACATGTACACCTGTGACTGCTATTAAGCAGCTCTGACAACAGCTTCAAGGTTATGGGGAAATGCTTCTTTGTCGCCTCAGAGATTTTACCTGATGTTGGCAGAATAAAGTGACTGTTCATGTTCTATATTTGTTTGTATTCTTTTTGTAGAATTAGAATCTTTTTGTAGGCTTTTATTGTGAGCATCATCATGGCTCCAAGCACCTTGACAAGAGGTGAGGAGGGAGCAGAAAGCATTATGAGTTTAGCTAGTGCTCAGCACAGATGAAGGACTGTTCCCAGTTAGCCAGCAGGACTTTGGAAACCACCGGGTGCTGACCAGTAAGTCAGTATCCTCTGACTAACCTATGTGCAGGTGCATGGAGCAGCAGGCCAGTGAGCCACTGTGCCTCCTCGAGCACGTTCCCTTTGGCCTGGTGTGGTGTCTGTCCTTCAGCCCTCCTGTACGCAGTAGGAACTGGAAGGAACACGTTAAGGAGAGATGAGGAGCAGTGCTCCCAACCTGCTGAACAGATTGTGTAAAGCCTGTGTGACAAGGAAGGAAGTGTCCGGATGGGGGATGTTTTCTCTGGATAACTTCAGCTGGCTCTGCTGGCCTGTGTGGTGGATATGGAGCAGGCTCCTCTCACCCCTTCTCCATCTCTCCCTGCCACCCTCCCAGAGCGGTCTCCCACTTCTAGAGGGCAGCTTGAGGCAGAGACTGCTTGAAAACACTTTAAGGTGAAGAGTTACTGTTACTGTTACTGTTTTATAGGTTACTGTTTTATAGGGAAATGGAGATGTCTATCATTAGATGCCTGCCTTCAGGAATTTGTGTTCAGTGGTGGGTTGTTTTTCCACTATGGCGAGGGAGAGTAAAATTCCAAGCTTCACACCTTCCCTGACACTTTGCTCAGGTGTTGTTTGTTGTCCTTTAAATGACGATTTAGGAAGCAAGATAGGCAAAACAGCTGAAACTCTCCAGACAACATTCTCTATGCTGTCCCCTCCCTGCGGATCCAAAGTATCCTTCCATTTTTGTTCCCCCTGTCATTTGGGGGGTATCTCTGCCAGGCTGTTACTCTTTTCTGGGTAGCCTTCTCCTTCCCCTAAGCACGGCTCCCTGTAAGCAGTTCAAGAGGTTGGTGCCAATGTAGCACTCTCTGTCCCATTGCTACAATCTAGTTTTTAGTGTGTATGCAACAACAGATAAAAGAATAATACTCAGATTTTTTTTTTTCTGTGAAATTTGAGGGACCGGAGGAACTATTAAAAATAATTAAAACTCCCATATTTTTAAGGGCATTATCTCAAATGCCTGAACTGTAGCAAGACTTCTCCCTTGGTGCCTTTACATCTGATTAGGAGGGAGGTAAAAAGTAAGAATCATTAGCATTATTACAGCAGTGCCTGGTAACAACACTTTCATTAAGGACTTTGCAAGTGTTTTTCTGTGTACTCTTATTTTCAGGCTACAAAACTCAGCCATGAAGTTCACCTTCTTGCTGACACTATGCACTTAAAGTCTCAGATTCAGCACTCCAGTCAATCAAATCTCTGGTTAAATCAGAATACTAAAAAAATCTCCTACATATTCTAATTTGAATTTGCCTTTCTTTTTTTTTAAAGTCTCTGTGGTTTAAAGTACACAGAGTGGTTGAGTGAAATTATTTGTAATGTGCACACTCTACAGGTTTGCAAATTAAATGCAAATGAAATAGCCTGTATATTTGATTCGGTACCTTACATTTTTCTTTTTGCCTTAAAGCAAATCTAATCGTGATGGATGCTGAGGACACACAGCTTCTTTCTTTGAAGATAAGAAAGCCCCTTTAGTAGGGGAAAAGGGTGGATATGGGACAGAGAAGTAAGGGCAAGCACCAAAAAGCCACTGAACAGCTATGAAAGAAAAATTTCTCTAATGAGAAGAATGGGATAATGTTTGCAGCCAGGTGAAAATCCATTCCAGAGCCAGGGCTCACACATGTTCATAGCTAGAGCTAAACCTTTACTCTGGGAGCAAGTGTTTCTACTTGCATCTCTGAAAAGCTCACAGTGAGGTATCAGCAGTATCCCAAAACAACGATTGTCATGTTCAACGTGTTTTGTTGCACTGCAAAGGAACTAAGAATGACATTAGTTTGTCTAAAGGTAGAGCTCTTTTGCTTCTGGGAGGCAAAAGATTTCTCTGTCAGCAGACAGAAGGCAGGAGTTTAGCCTCATCGGTGTTACGAGCTCTTCATGCGAGGCAGGCCATTTGCTGGGCAGGCACTTTTTCCCCTTTGGAAGTCAGCTGAGTAAAGAGCCCATCCCCTCTGGGTCGCCTCTGATGGTTTATACAAGCTAACCCACGGCTATTGTCCGTGCCTACACGAGCAGTGCAGCAGGGACATGACAGTCAACTCTGTCCCTTTCACCTTATCTCTTTGTTGCTTCCTACATCGCTTGAATTAGGCTAAAAGCAGCAAAGTCTGCAAGCTGTGAACCACAGGGTAGATTTCTCTTGATTTTACAACTTGAAGATTACGTACCTTTGTGTTGGCCAAAATAAACTGGCTGTGTTTGTGCGAGGGATTATGCTTTCTGGCTGCCTGTGGCTGCGGGGGCCCGGCTGGGTGACCCAGGAATCCCCTCCCAGCTCTGTGTTCTGTCATGGGAATGGAGATGGGACTTCAAGCTGTACAAACTGCTGCCTGCCTCCCTGTTTAGGGTGGTTCGGCCAGCTTCTGCCAAGTTACTAACTTTGTGAGAAGTGAGCTCAAAATTTAGGTGGTCACTTTTGCTTTTATCTAAACTGGAACAAAATGCAAATTGCTTCTTTCTGTTTCAAATTTTCTCTTCATGTTATAGTCTTTGAAGATGAGTAGCTGTTTGAAAAGTTAAGGAAGACCAAAAATCTGATTTCTGTTTACACTCAGGTCAAAACACCCTGTACTGACAGCTCAAATGGGCTTTAAAGTGGCTGTAAATGTGCATGTAAAATTTAGAGATAGTAAATCAGTATTTATGTGATTATACACTGTTGTAATGCAGCAATAGCATAATTTATGCACACATATATGCACGAAGAGGAGTTCACTCAGAGCCCCTGATAACTCAAAAGCTCTGTCCCCCACTCATACTCAAGACTTTTTCTTCTCTTTTCTCATCAGCTCCTTTGCCTTTGATTGCATCTATGCCTGAAAGCATGAGTTATTCAAGGGTTAGGCTAATACATCTAAAATTATGATAGATTTATAAGAAAATCACATTTCCCACCAAAAGGACATTCTTACTGTGTTACAAGAATGAATTATTTCAGTTTGTCTTAACTACTTCCATAAATAGCATACTCACAAACAAAGCCCGCAAAAAACATAGAATGCAGGTACTTGGTGGGGTGGATCAGGCTACATACCTAGTTCCAAGTATCTGCAAAATTAGAGCTGTCTATCACAGAACTTTAAAATATGTATGGAGATGTCTTAAAATCAACATAAGTAAAATGGCTCCTTAGTAAGGGCTATTGGCAGTAGTGTGAGATTAAATAATAAAGGATTGTCCAATAATCGAGAGATCCTATGGAACCTCTGGAACTTCTACTTAGCTTCAATTTATTTATTTCTTTATTTAATTTCAGTTTTTCTAAAAGTTAGTTTTGGTTTTAATTTAAAAAATACATAAATTAAGTGAGGGTATTAGCTGATCACTACAGTATAACTTCAACTATAGTCGTTACAAATACTTTGTGACTTCAACTATAGCCCTTCCCAACCACCAAAAGGAAAAAATAGACTTCTGGTTTTGGGGACAGTCTTTCTGCTGTCTGTTATAAACTGTAAATTCATTTAAATTTTCAAATTACTTGAAAACTCCTGCCCAACATAATAAATAAATAGTTTGGCTTTTTAAAAAACACAATTATCATCACTTCTACCTTCCTTAGAATCCAGATAGCAGTAAAAGTAGAAAAATGACTCAGTCTTCAGTACATTCATTTAACAATTATAATCATTCACTGGGCTAAAAGAGTTTAAAGGAAATTAAATGTGCAAGTAATAAGCCTCATGACTATGCAACAAAGTAAGAAATTTTCACATCACAGTTCTAAAGCATGTGTGTTAGTTCACTGTTCTCTATTATCTATTTAGAAATCACTGTCACAACTCCCTTATTAACACGCGGTAGAAAATAAGAGTATAATAATTTCAATCAACTTAATAATTTTTAAGACATTGCTTTTATGCTCTTTATTATCATATGCAAAATGTCAAAGTCAGTTCCACTTAATTTATTTCATATGTTATTCCATCAGCATCACAAATAGTTCATTGCTACATATCTTTCCAAATAATGAGTTCAAGACATCCTTTCCTTTGCAATGCTTCATCTGCATGTTACGCACTTCATATTGTGTAATTGTCTGATGAAGAAGGGAAGCAGGTAGCCCGAGGCTATTAAAAACAAGAAGCGTCAATGAAAAAATGTTTGACACAGGTGTTACCCCCTAAGGAAAATGGAATATTTGGAGGACAAATAGAAAAGGAAGCAAGATGAAACTAATCAAGTGACGATTTAAAACACAAGCAAACAAACAACAAAACTAGTTTAACTTCCCTCCCTTGTCAGGACGCTAAGCATCACCACAAGCACTGTCTTCTAGTGTGGGAAACTTCCTGACAACCACAAGGTTCCCATGAAAGGTGCTGGATAAAACTAGTGAAACTCTGCCTGTGGAATTCTGCACTTACAGGATTTGCTGGAAAAGAAATTAACCTGGGTCTAACAAACTGCTTCTTAGCTAACCGACATAGTTTTTAAAAGGTGAAAGAAATCTAAAAATTCACTACAAAGGTACTAAGCATGTGTTTAAAATTAAATTGGAGTCAATTTGATTTCTTGTGCACTTAAGCATGCACTTTGGTGACTGGCAACAGAGTGATCCCATAAAATGCATCTGCTCAGGAATGCCCCCCTGTTTCTTCTCAATCTACCAGTCAAGCAAATGTGGCTGCCCCCCCGCAACCCACACCCCACACGCAATGAGGCGTATGTTCATCTTCTGGTGACTGCAATGTGAAACAACAGCACCTTCTTCTTCCTCTGTGTATTCAGGGGCGCAGGCTGCCTGGGAGGCTGAGAAGGCATCTGGTCAATGCTGCTTTACATAATTTTTTCATCCTTGATACCAATTTTCAAGGGAACTTCCCATTTAAAATATTGTTCAGCTGTGCCTGTAGGGATGAGTGGTGTTCCTAATTACAGCAGTAACATCAGCTAAGTGTATATATATATATATATACACACACGTATATATAAAAGATTAGAAACATTTTGTAGCCCATTAAACTGCTATAATTTTTCTAAGTGAAGCTCAAGTCTGTACATCGAAGTTCAGAGTACATCTTTATATCTTGGTTAGCTGTGAGAAGGGTCATTTGCTGGTGGGGGGGGGAGCTTCATGAGAATATATTTTCTTTAAGTTATGATGAAAAATGAATCCACTAATTTAGGTTCCACTTTGGGAGTCATTTGTAATTGTTGGGGTTTGCACGTTGTTCTCTGCTCACCTTGTGAGAGCAGAAGAGGAGCTGAGCAGCATTGTATTGCCCTGTGTGGAGCCCTTTTATACTTGGGGATGTGCCATGTCTGTGGATCCTCTGTGTCACTGGAAAAAAAAACCACAGCTATTAAGTAAGGGAGACTGAGAGTCAGCCTGTGTGCCACTGAAGAAAGACGATTTAAAAAAAAAATCAGTTATAAATCATATTGGCATTTCATATGCTCCTGTCTGAGTAATTTCTTTATAAAATCAAGGTGAGGCAGTTTGTAATGGATTTTTTTAAGATCCTGTGAGATTTTACTCTATGTTCCTCTATCATGTTTCTCTGCAGAGAGCAGCAATACCTACCTAACTTCAGCTAGCCAGCTTTAGGGAGCTTTCTGCAGTGGTACAACGCACTAGAACTATGCAGGAAACTCAGCTTTTGACAGGAACAAGCTAAGGTGTACAGCTGGAACTAGCAGACCTTTGGCAGTGTGAACCTAACAGCAGTACCATGAGTGGGTGTTACAGCAGTGTAATAGGCAATGTGGTTGTTTTCAATTTAAAAACTCTCACATAAATTTTGTCTCAATATTCAGGTGGGAGTGAGGGACGAAATACTGACCCCCGAGAAGCCCATGGCAGTATTGGCAATGCTTTAAGTGAAGTCAGGGTTCTGCCTTGCAGGATAACTCATGTACCTAGAGATAAACCTGCAAAGAAATATTTGCAGACCCAGAGGCTTGTGGCTTTATTTACAGAGCAGCTGAGCATTTCACCGACATCAGAGGGAGGCTAGTGCCCACTGGCTCATGCTTCTACGTGAAATATGGAGTAATTTACGTGATTACAAGGAATTCTGAGGCATGTGAAGGGTGGCCGCTGTCCAGGCATCAGCTTGGCTGGGGATTTTGTGCTCTCATTGACAGGTTGGTCGCGGGGACTATGTAGCCATAATCTAGACCTGCAAGACAGGGCAGCGTTCAAAAGGTATTATTTTTTTTTATTATTAATTTCAGTCTGTAGTACTAATCCTTGTGCATCATGCTGTTGACTAGTGAGTAAGAGAGATTTCAAGGCTGTGTTTTGGTTTTTCTTTTATGGGTTTCCTTCAAAGCTGTAGGACAGTCGCTAAATCTCTCTCCCAGACTCACCCCTGCCCTTTGTTTTCTTACCAGCAGTGGCAGTGGTGCAGGAGTTTGGTACTGGTCTGCTGTTGGGAGGAGCTGCAAACACTGCTGCAGGTGGTAACTTGACCAGGGACTGAAGATTCTCATTACTTCACAGGTTTGTGTCTTTGATTGTGCTGGTGTACGGTTGGTTGGAAAATGTGTACATTGTGAACAATTTAGAGAAACTGTTGTCCTATATTGTGGCAGGCTTCAGAGCTGTTTTTTGTTTGTTTGTTGTTTTTTGTAACTAGAAATTGTTCTTCATATTTGGTCAGCTTTAGGAGCTATAACAACAGTGTGTGCTTTTGACATTACTCTTTTTTTTTCTTCTTTTTACAACTGTACATTTCTGCATGTTCAAAGTGCTGCAGAAACGCTAGTTCTTTTGTTTTCCTTTTTTTATCAGCTTCTTTCAAGCGAACACTGCTCATTATATTTTAAAAGATAATAATACACATGTATCTTAATTCTATGAATAAACCAGAGAGTAAACAATTATGCATAAACACTTTAAGTTCTTTCATGTCACTTTCCCATTAGCATACAAATACTATGCTGGAAAACTGTCAGGATTTTTATCTCAACAAAGTACTGACTGCTCCTTTCTAAGAAAGAACTGTCCCATTAAGATCACAGCTCTTGTGAGCAGGAAAAAAAAACAAATGCAAAAAAAAAAAAACACTTTTCAATATGAATTTATAATAAAAATGAAATTAGTAGAGTACGTTATCTTAATGAAGTCAGTGGGATTACTCAAATGCTTAAAGTTAAGCATGGGTAATTGTAAAACGTACTCCTATTTCTGATACAGTCAATTTCTATATTACTACAGATATTGATAGATTTACGAGCAATTTATTTACTAGCTTAAGAAACTCAGGACTGCAATAGAAATGTAAGATCTTCTTAGAATATAAGTTAGTAATCAGCCTGAATTTTATTAAAAGGTGAGAAAATCAAGGATTATGATCAAAATTGTTTTTCTTTTAATTCTACAAGGAGTCCTTGGAGGTCCTCAAGAAACAGAGGTCCTATCCAATAAATATTTATACCTGTGTTTATTTGCATTCATGTCATCAGTATTTTTATTTATTTTCCCAGAAAATAAGCAGCATAAAATTAGGTACATACACGTACCTTTTTAGAAATAACCTATGCACTTTATTAAAACTACTAGAAGGCTGCTTTGAGTCTGTTCTTCCCTCCCCCCCCCACACACATCACTTCTTACTTATCACACATAAAATCTTGCTTATGAAATTACTCAGAACTTGGAGAAGAAAAAGCAATTAAGCTACAGGAACGGAGCCCTGAGTTCAGGTCACAGACAGATTTACAGATTTCAGGAATGTCAAGTTTTCTACCGCTCATCCTTTCTTTCTAATGAGATAAGGTCAGTGAGCAGGGCCAATTTTTTTCTTTCTTTTCTCACAATACATAGTAATGGTACAGAGAAAGGTACCATATGGTAGAGATGGGTCCACAATGGTCTGAAATCAGACTTTAAAATGAAGCTTAACTGAGTCCCAGAATGGAGCTGTGACATCAGTTAGATTCAAAGGGAAACATGAGTGAAGACATTCTCTACAGGTCCACCTGAAAAGCCTGAGATCAAAGGCATTTAGGTGGCAATAAGAAATGAATAAATGTGTCATTAGTATTTCCCTAGGAGTAATAAAAATCCATTAGTTTCTCTGGAAGAGTTATGGTTATTGGTCATAGGAAGAAAGGCATGAAAGCTTCTAATCTGTCCATATCGTTAATCATGCCCATATCATAGCTGGAATCATTTCCGTACTCATGGGAAAAAGAAAACTAGGAAGTCCAGCTGTTATATTTTAAGACCTATTTGTCTTGAATGTTTTTGAGCTATGCACCATGGTCCCTTGGGTACAGACAGCCCAAGATGTGAGATGCCATGAGCTCCTCTACGACACAGAGACAGGAGACATTACTAAGTAAGGGTCCTGCAGCTGAGGTGGTGGAACAAGCAAGCAAATCAAATTCTGTAAGAAGAAAAGATGCTCAGATAAGAACTCAGAAATGTGAAGAAGGACCACAGATGTTTGAGAAAAAAAAAAAAAAAGGTATTAAGAAATTATTGGGAGATCACTTTAATGGAGATGAAGTCCATAGCAAACAAGTGCTCTAACAAAGAAATACAATGTAGGAGACCAATTCCACCTGCAGGAAAGAAGAGCTCTTGGATGAGGAGCCCTTTTCATGGAAGACAAACACAGAGGAATCTGGAAAGGAGAACGTTTTACTGAAATGTGGAATTAACATACAAGGGATTTGTATTGTAAATTTCCACGAGTGAGAGAAAACCAGAAAGGATATCATGGCAGGAAAACAGCATATGAGAGAGGGACCTGGGCAGGGAAGCTGGAGGAGCACGGAGAACACGGAGACTGTAGAGGTTACCAAAATCAAGAATATCTGTAGAAAATTAAAGAAACAGTAACTTTGGTGTGCCACAGGTAAGAACAGAGAAGCATAAGGAGAATTCAGAAGAAATGGTTGCATTACCTTGTCATCAAAGAGAAGGATGGCAAGGGAGAAATTCCAGAGAAAAAGATGACTGCCCCAAGGGGCTTCCCTCAGTCAGCAGAGGAGCAGTGGAATAGCAGAGCACTAGCAGCATAGGTCTGATGCTGTTACAAAGGACCAAAAGATAGGAAAACAGCACAAACAGGGCATGCTTTACACCTCTTATTCTCAGGTTCCTCAGTTTTGTCTGAGCGTGTGCAGTGTGAGAGTTCCTGTTCATAACAATCTCTTCCAGTCACAGAACTCTCCTTTACCATTAGGAACAAGAAAACATTTTCCACAGGCTACCAAAACTAGATAATAAAGGTCTGTTTGGGGAACAAACTGAGATCGTTTGTTTATTGTTTTGTTTTGTTTTCCATGGGAAAATAAACAGCAGTTTACCCCTACTTTCAACATCCAGCGTCATTTTTACTGGAATGGTACGACTGCCAAAGGAAGCGTTCTGAAATCAGGCAATGCCAGGAATACGGTTGCTTTTTTAATCCAGATCCTAAATGTGTCAGTGTGTAGAAATGATAAAGTCCAATGCTGATGTTAACGGCACGCTGCATTTCCGCAGGACTTCTACAATACGTGGGCTGGGCAGCGCTCACTGAGGGGCTATTACATATTTTAATATTTACTCTCCACCACATGACCCTCTTCGTTATTTAGAATAACATACAGTTAGCATACAGTTCCAGCTCTGCTCTGAATCCCAAAGGTAGTCATTCTTCCACACGCTGTTTAGCTGCACAACATCCCACGTTTACTTCACAAAAGTTAT
This sequence comes from Anser brachyrhynchus, assembly GCF_964034855.1. Classification (NCBI taxonomy): domain Eukaryota; kingdom Metazoa; phylum Chordata; class Aves; order Anseriformes; family Anatidae; genus Anser; species Anser brachyrhynchus. The sequence goes on from NC_137694.1 coordinate 64,190,525, forward strand.
CTTTGTTTTTATCAGCATACCTGTGAAAGGTGGAGGTGGGGTATTTCCACTTTTCTACAGGTAAAAATCGTCAAAGCCACTAACTTTGAGTGTGTAGTTGGAGACACTTAATGCGTCATTCTCCAGAACACTGTACACAAAGGACCATATTATGCCCAAAGCATCTCCCCTGCTTAGTTGCAGCTACGGATGCTCATCTTGCAGCCAGACCCTAAGCCATCTACAAAATAGGGATCACGTCCCTGTAAAATTCTCCAAAAGCCTGAATTAGAGATAGGAATAAATTAGCTTAAATTCAATGGCATTATCCATAAAATCATCTTTTCCTGCAATTATCTTCCTCATTCACTGTAAGTCTTCTAAATTCGGCAAAAATTAGGCACGAGTTCTGCACTCAGCAACCTTTTTAATGTTTTGTTGTAAGTTTTGTTGTAAGGCCACATCCATGGCAGGTGCAGAACAAAACAGAAGGAAGGGATGGGTTTCACGCACAAAATAACACTATAAATGTGTGGTGGTTTTTTTTTGATAAATCTTAAGGATTCTACAATTTTCTAATCTTTAAGTTCCTAATTTTACAGGTTTGCTGATATTATAATTTCAAATTTACCAGGTTTCCCTAATAGTCTATTGCTCAAACTACTTTTCTATCCCACATACTATCTTCCTCCCTTTTATCTCCTGTGCACCTGATTTAAGCATCTTCTTGCCCACGTGCCCAGTAGCAGAAACACAGAAAACACAGGCGTAAGATTCCCATCCTGAAAATGAAGGTGGTCCTCACCACAGGGTGCAGCAGCCTTTCAAAGCTCTACAGTCTGCATGGTTTCTTCACATGACCTCTGGAGAGAGTTTGGCTGCTGTAAAACCAACAAGCACAGGTGTGAGCTGCAGCCTGCAAGGCTTATGAGCAGGCAAACTCTTTTCATCAGGTCTATGAAAGCAATGCTTCTGACACAAGTGGCAAGTCCACTTCCATTTGCCAGTCCCTGTTGCTAAGCATTTGTGTGCAGATGTTTCCTTTAATTTCATCCTTGGAAATAATTTTTCTTTGAAATTTTTTATATACACCCACAAAGAAATGCAGTACGAATGCCTGCTCTGCAGTGCTCCCCGTTTTGCAGCTGAGACTTGATGAAGTCCTGAGTAAGGACAGAGAAACTAACAGGAACAGGTGTTGCTCTTTGCACTGCCTGGATCACGACGTCCGTCTCCTCAGCCAGCCCCTCCTATTACCATGGTTATCCAGAACTTCCCATTTTATTACTATTTTTTAAATTTGTTTTAACTTTAGCAGTTTTTTCAGTTCAAGATGAAATGATCCAGTCTAGGTGTTTGCTTCAAACTGAGTTGAGACCCCTGGGGTTGGCTGTTCTCAGGAAGGAGACTGGGAAACAACAGAGTTCACAGGGTCCTTTCTGCACTTTCACTGAAATTCCAGAAACCTGCAGCCTGGGAACAGGAATTTCAACTTGGTTTTCAAGGAGTGGCTTTTGTGCAATATGCTTATACGCAGGCACATATTCCACAGAGAGTTTATTCAGCTGAGCTTGTAAATTCTCCAAAGATGCTTCTGCCAGTGAGCATACCTCTGCTGCCTTACAGATCTTATACATGTTAACATGGACTTTAATTAACCATACCCTGTTTGTCCTGGAGCTATGGAGGGAGAATTTGACTAAGCTTGTAATGGCTGCTCCCAGGCAGGAGAAAGATTTCTGCTTACTTTCATAGTTCCTTTTCCTCTTTCCCTTAAATGTTACAGAAGAATGAAATGTCTGATGAAAATGCAGAAAGTGGAAGAAAGAAAAAAGAGGGGAGCGCAAAAGAATCAAAAAAAAAAAAAACAAGAATTCTGGCAAGGTTAGGACTGAGTGAGATTAAAACTGGCTGGGAATTGGAAAGGGTGCCCTGGCACTGGCTGCACAAGAACATCAGGAACGTGAATCAGTTTGCTAGGCAGGATTGAACACAGAGGTAAAAAAGGAAGGAGAAAAAGGTTTTACACAAGGAAACTGAAACTAGGATCCTGTGAAGAAAAGACAAGGAGATGAGGAGCTGGAGTGTAAAGGGAAGAACAGGCTGAGAAAAGACAGAACTGTATCTTTAGGAAACATTTGCAAAAGTTAGTTTGAAATCACTGGGGAGTGCAGCAGCTCATGTGATGCAACGCTGGACACCAAGTGAAGCATCCTTTCACCATGCTCCTTGGCTTTGACTTCTGAACAGCAGACAGGTAGCCACAAGGTGTGCATGGAAAAATTACTTGCAGCATAGCATAGACTTGCAGCAACACATTTCCTAAGATTCTCCAGGTTCTTCCAATAAACGGGGTGTAATTCTGACTCATATTCCTCTTTGTCAGATCTTACTGATTTATCCCTTGTTGGTCCTAAAATTCTTTGGTCTACCTTTCTGAGGGATATTTTGTGACTGAAGCAGGCTCTAGTCCATCACCATGAAATCTTTGCAACATATTTACTGTACATCTTCCCTAAAGTTAGCCAGCAGCTGATCTTATTCTACACACCTCTTTAACTTTCTGGGGCTTCACGACACAATAATAAAAGGGATGGCAGGGAATGAAATCAGGAACCTGGTCCCAGTCTCCACCATGGCCAACTGGGTGCTGGCTCACCGGCTCTGGAGAGAGGCAGACTGGCGCTGGAAGCCAGGACACATGGGGAGCGCGAAGGGTTGTGGCAGCTGAGGAAAACTGGCAATGGTTGGGCAAACAGTTGGAATCGTATTGTTTAATTTTTAGGTAGTGCTGTGTGGAGCCAGGAGTTGGATTCAATGATCCTTGTGGGTCCCTTTCAACTCTCTATTTTCTGATTCTGTGTGCAAAGGAGATACTGCTTCACACAGGAGCCTTTTACGCAGGCAACATGCAGACCTGGGCAGAAAGACTGAGCCTGGGGTACAAGAATGGAAATAGGAAAGCAAGAAAAATGCGAGTGGGATAAACCACTGGGACTGTGAAAAATTAGGGCAGTCCTGGTTGGAAGGGATGAGCAGAATCACCTGAACATGAAAAAGATCAAAGTGTATTTTTTTCAGCCACTAAAGAGCAATCCCCTTCAGACGCTGGAGCAAAACACACAAATCCCAGAGTTGGGAATACTGAGAGCCTTGGACAGTGCGATCTATTTGATCTATATGTGGCTAGACTGTATGATCGTTTACTTAGACGATCTCAGAATGGATCTGCAAAATGGAGTTTAATTAATGTAGGCTGCTCTTAATCCTGGCATTTCCTAACTTTGATGTGCTTGACCTTGGACCATTAATAACTCTCTTTAGGGCATTCTGAAGACTACACATATATACTGTACATGTACAAATAGCATCAGTCTCAAGTAGTTGTTTTGTATTTGTTTTAAAATGAAGTTCAAATATCCTTTGTTTTTAAATATGGATTTGACTATTAATCCTCCTTTCATTTTTTCCCTATTTTATAGAATTTCCTAATTGTAAAAGTGCACTATACAGCAGTTTGCCATCTGTAATTATGATCTATACAATAGTCCCAGGTGCCTGCACATTAATTATGACTTGTTATTAATACATGCATTAATTGGTCATCCATTTTATAATTACTTTGCAAGGATCTAGCCCATCGGTGCTAGCTTTGAACAGAACCACACAAAGAACAGAAATATATCTGAAGGACTTTCCGTGGACGTTGTTGATCCTGGGAAAGCAAGCAAGCCTCGCCTTGTCAGGTACTATGACTGCTCCCGTTCAAGTCAATGGCAAGAATTCAAGCAGGCGTGCAAACTTCTGTAAGAACAAAAATATTTGGTAACATCTGCTGCTGGCATTGCACCAGAAGAAGGTTGAATTTCAAAATGCTTGAGTTAGCATCCTCCTGAATAGTGAAGTTACGTATACTTTGAGATCTTTTTACAAGCTCTGTCTCAGTCACTAGCATTCTTCACAGTCACACAAACTAGACTCACAATTACCGCATTCTAGGAGTTAGGACTTCAAGAAAAATAAAGTTTTTTTTTACACTGACGATTAAACCAGAAGAGGCAAGACTGTGGATGCTACAACCCATTCTGGGTTTTACTGAATCAGATTCTGGGTTATTCTGTGAAGTCTCCCTCATCATCTGAACCATTTATCATTTGCATTTTTTTTCTTTTAAATGCAATCTTTCTTTTATATGATTCCTTCTCCATTTCTGTCATCTATCCTGTGTACTATGTGAGAACCTTTCACATTGTGTAAAGCCTCTCTTTACAATCCTTCCTTACTGATGTATATCTCTATTTTCATCACTTTCCCTCTGAATTTGCTTTACTGTTTATTGCTTTTGTGCTAACGGACACAAAAAGAGAAACACAAAAAACAATTCCATCTTAATCCTCCGGGTTTTTCTGAAAGGTGTGTTTTCTCTTTTTGTACCTTGTGTGGTACTGATGTCATCGTTAGAGATTAACAAAAGTTTGCTTTGCTTCATTGTCTATATTCATTGGATTTAAGGGCTTTACTAGCTATTAAGTGTTTCAGTGATCGGTTTTCATTTACAGAGGACACACATCTTTTGTTACATAAACGATCAGACCTGTAAGTCTCCTCAAAGGGCCCTGCAGTGGCCTGAAAGACACCTTCTCCCAGTCTAAACAGGCACGGATCAATATTTCATATTTTCCTGTGGCCACCCAAAATTCGCTATTGAAAGGGTGCAGCTGGGCTTCGTGTGGTGAACAGGTGGAGCCCGGGCTCTGCACTAAGGCGACAATCCTCTCTGCTGGAGAGACACGTCAGCCTGTCCTGGGGCCGCTGTTCAGGGAAACTGCTGTGACACATGGTCAGAGACAGGGTGCCTGTGGGCACCTCTCCCTCATGAACAGCAGCACAAGGCATGGCAGTGTCATGCCTCCTGCCCCTTTCCCATGAAGTCAGTGGTGGGCTGCACTCCCCCAGAAACCACTCCTCAGGGCGCCAAAGAAGCTGAACATGAGCCGGCAGTGTGCCCAGGTGGCCAAGAAGGCCAACGGCACCCTGGCTTGTATCAGTAGTGTAGCCAGCAGGACCAGGGAGGTGATCGTCCCCCCGTACTCTGCTCTGGTGAGGCCGCACCTCAAGTGCTGTGTTCAGCTTTGGGTCCCTCAGTACAAGAAGGACATCGAGGCCCTGGAACGTGTCCAGAGAAGGGCTACGAAGCTGGTGAAGGGCCTGGAACACAAGTCCTGTGAGGAGCGGCTGAGGGAGCTGGGGTTGTGCAGTCTGGAGATGAGGAGGCTCAGGGGAGACCTTAATGCTCTCTGCAACTCCCTGAAAGGAAGGTGTGGGGAGCTGAGGGTCGGCCTCTTCTCGCAGGTGATAGGACTAGAGGGAATGGCCCCAGGTTGCACCACGGGAGGTTCAGGCTGGAAATGAGGAGACATTTCTTCTCAGAAAGAGCAGCCAGGCATTGGAACGGGTTGCCCAGGGAGGTGGTGCAGTCACCGTCCCTGGGGGTGTTCAAGGGAAGGTTGGACGTGGTGCTTGGGGACATGGGTTAGTGGGTGACACTGGTGGTAGGGGGGCGGTTGGACCAGACGATCTTGGAGGTGTTTTACATCTTTATGGTCCTACGAAGCCGTCCATCCCCCGGACACCACCCCGCACGGCGAGGACCGCCCGCCCAGCGCCCACCAGCAGCGCCCCGACCTTGACGGGGGGCGGCCCCCCCTCGCCCCGCGCCCCCTGCCGGCCCCGGCACGTGAGGCGCGGTGGGGGCCGGGCGGGAGGCCGAGGGTGGGCGCAGCCGAGGCGGCGGCGCCGCGGGTTGGCAGCCGGGCGGGGAGCGCAGCGCCGAGCCCCGCCCGCCCCGGCGGCGCGGTCCCGCCTTGCCCCGTGGCCGGCGGCGCGGGGCCGCTATATAAAGCGGGGGGCGGGCGGCGGGGCGGGCCTGAGCGTGTGCGGCACCGAGGTGAGCGGCGGCAGGGCCGGGCGAGGTGGGACGGGGGCGCCGGCGCCGGGGTATCGGTACCGGCACCTCAGCGGCCGCCGGGCGTGGGGAGGGAGCCGATCCCTGGGGCCTCCCTCTCCCCTCAGGGCCGGGCCCTGCAGCGGCTCCTCCCGCAGGCTGCGGATTTTATTTTATTATTTTATTTTATTTTTTAATTTTTTTTCTCCGTTCCCCGGTGCGGCGGGCGAGGGAAGTGTGGTGTCATCGCCTCGCGGCGCGGCGCTCAAGGTTAAAGCCGGCCCCTCCCTCCCTGAGGGGGCAGCGGGGCGATGCGGGGGGAGCCGCAAGCGGCAGCCGGCCTCCCTCCCTCCGCACCGCTTCTTTCCTATCTTTTTTTTCTTTTTTTTTTTACATTTTCCCTTTTTTATCCGGAATCTCGCCGCCTCGGCTGGTTGCTGCGAAGGTCACGAAGGGGCGAAGCTGGTTTAAGGGGGGCAGGGGCTGCGCCCCGCGTGCGGGGCGGGGGGAGCCGTGCGGGGAGCGGCCGGGCCTTGCGGGGCCGCCTGGGCTTCTGGAAGCATCCCCTGGGCTCGCCGGGCCCGCCCGTGGGGAGGGCTTGTGGGGCCTGGGTGGGTGGGGAGGCTCGGGCAATGCACCCGCTCTGCCCTGCTTTAAAATCCCTGCCGTGGGTATGAGGTTACCGAAATCCTTACTGTGGATGTAGGGGAACCTAAATGCGGGTATAGGGGAAGGGGGGAGGAAAAGATGGGGGCCGGCTCGGTTCCTGCCGGGTCCCCGCGTCCTGCTGCGAAAGGACGGGACTGGCGAGGAGAGCGCCCCGCCAACGGAGTTTCTTTGCAGCTCCATCCATTTCAATGGTGCAGCTTTCCCAAGCCCCTTTCCGCCGCCCATCGTCACCTTCAGGCCGGTCAGAGGACGGGGAGGAGAAGGGCATGAAGGCGGCCAAGCAGCAGGTGAACGCGTCGGGGGAGAGCCAGCCTTCCCCCAGCCCCCTGCAGACTGCGCTCAACTCGGCGGCCTCTCCTTCCCAGGCGTACGAGACTTACATTGATAATGGGCTTATCTGCCTCAAACACAAGATCAGGAACATTGAGAAAAAGAAGGTAACTTTCCTTCGCTATGGCATGCTTCCAAACAGCTAACTGTAAAATTTCATGTGTACAGAAGCTGGAGCAAGGAGTGCATAGTAATAAAGGATTTTATAAATAACCTGTGAAATGACCTGAACACGGATTTATTTCTTATTATCACTTAGAACTGCTGTGTAGTAGAAAATGGTGTTCTTTACTCTCCTTGTTCTGAAATGGGCTATTTCTCATTGAATAGTGAGAATAGCATTGTTTCAGTGAAGCAGCAAAGTAGCTGTTACTGTAAACCTGCTCTCTGGTAATTCAAAGGTAATTGAATATTGGTTGACACAAGGGATGCTTCTCTGGCGGACTTAAGTTCAGAATGAACATAGAACCGATCTGAGATAGCTTACAGTCTTAGAAAAGTCTTCATGTTTCTATTGATTACATGCATCTAATATTAGGATGTAGGGATATATGTAAAATTGCAAATGAGCAGCAGTGTTTCCTCTGGCTAATGGCAATGTCAAACTTTATTAAATATGTATTGCCATATACTTTGCATAGATCGACTTCTTTATTTTATATCTATAGACAAATGTTACTAACTATAAGGCTTCTATACAGAAAGCCCCCAAAGCCTGTTCTCCTGACTTTGAACCCTTCCTTCTTTAAGCGATTGGTGTTAGTAAGTACTGAGGTACGCAAGCTATGCGTGCCAGATTTTTAATTGGGAAGATGCATTTTTCTATAAGATTAAAAGAATGATGGTGCTGTTGCTTTCAATATTGGGTCAGGATTATAAGTAAAGCAATTGTATGGATGTTGAGATTCTATAAATGTTTGAAAAGAATTACATGTTATGTGTTGGGGAGAAGAGGGATCTAGATCAGGCTTCGGGCTATATGGTTATAAGACTTGATCCTCCTGCAGGGCATGCAGTATTACTGCTGTCTTTTGTCATGCATCGTGCTGCAATTCTGAATAATCTCGGATAAGCATGTTTCCTTTGTGATTAAGCAACTCTGCTGTATTTTAACTCTGTCCAAGGAAGCATACTGCTGTGAATTTCTCCAGTATTTTTGATTGGCTCATGTGAGTGTAGACAATATGGCCTCACCAGCAAATAAGTGTGACTTGCTAGAATGATAGAAAGTATTCGTAGCTCTAGATACTGTGTCAATAAAGCCTGTCTAGGCAGATACACAAATGAAATGATGTTCATCTTTGTGGTAATCAACTCCCTCTTTTTCCTGTGTTTAAAGAAGCTTGTAAGCCAGTAGCTTAGTCTTGCATCCTTCATTTTGGCTGTTAAAGACTGTTTCAGTAAATTAGAAATAAAACGTGTTTTCTACTTGAAGAGTTGTCTGTTTTCTTAGGAAACAGTGCAATAATTTTTTTGACATAAATGATCTCAGATTTTGAAAGATATGTTTCAGGAAATGAAGTAAAACTATTCCATCCAGTTTAAGGTAACTAAATTGCAGCATTGGCTTGGAAAAACTAAATGCCCAATGCTCTCAAACGAGGACACTGGATGTGCTTGGAGCCCCTTAAAGGTCTAGGGTCAATGTGTTATTTCTTAAATGAAACAAAAGAAGTAAAAATGCAAGACTGAAGGGGGGGAAAGTAGGCAGCCCTGGAGACTGAGACTGCAAAATCTGTGTTCTCTTCTCCTGAAAATGAGTAGTAGGAAAGTTCCTATTTTGTTGCAGCATTCAGACTTTTTGAAATAAAATATTTAACTTCATTCATACCCAATTCTTGACATTAGAAATCAATATAAAAACTGACTTTGATTTTTTTTGCTAGCTTAAGCTAGAAGACTACAAAGATCGACTGAAGAAGGGAGAAGCCCTCAATCAAGACCAGTTGGTAAGCTTGCTTTATGTGGGAGTGGATGGGTTTAAAACCTTCAAACAAACATCCTAGATTAGCTTGCCAAAAGAGGTGGTAGTACAATTTTACAGAAGCTTCAGTGCTCCTATACCTCTTTGAGATGTTCATATGCAGCTTACCTACATGGCATTGCAGTGGTAGAACAGACCTCAAGGCTTCATTAATAGGTATTACTTGAAATTGCATGATGGTTACACAGCTGTTGGCTACTGGTAGTTGTTGAAGTATAATTGATATAGGCCTTGTTGGTAAAAGGAAGACTTTGGTCTAACCTGCATGGGATTGAAAGGCTTAAAAATGCATCATCTAGCAAGGAGTTACTGGTTTAGTGGAGGACTTGTTAGTGTTAGGTCAGAGGTTGGACTAGGTGATCTTGGAGGTCTCTTCCAACCTAGATGATTCTGTGACCTAACTGGGAAAACTACCCTGTCCTGGTGCTGCCATTAGATGGCTGGGAGTCACTACTGCACTCAAATGCTGTTAGAACAATGTCTCTTTTGTACCTAAGACTGCTGGAGTTTGGAATGCCAAGATGTAAGATTACTAATCAATAAATGTGGTGCATTCCACCAAGTGGAAGCAAGTTTAAATTTGCCTGGTGTTAAAATAGTGGTTCTGGCTATTTTTCTTCTTCTTGAATGGATGCTAGAACAGAAAGCAACTTTCTGCAACATGGAAGTTATTGCTGCTTAAGTGTGTCTGGTACCAAGGTGCTACATAATCAACAAGACTTACTGCCCTGGTCGTTTCAGAAGTACTTCACAGACATGTTTAAGAAGAGTCCTGTGACAAAGGGCATTGGCACTTGAGTTCCAGTATTGGATCCTGCTAGCTGGCCAGCTAGAAAAATAACTCAGTGGCTTATCTTTATTGTAATACAGCAGTCTCAGAGCATAAATATAACTTTACTTGGAGTCATTTATAAATAATAACTTGCAATAAAGGGGATAAAAGCAGAAATAACTTGCTTCTTAAAGGTAGAATAGACCTGTTGGAGTGCATGATAGTTAAGTGTTAAATTACGGGATCTGATATATTCTCTTGTCCTCCTTAAGTTCAGGAGCAACTAAATTAAATCTGATCATTTGGAGTGAGATGATTATCTCTTAGAACTAAGTTCAGTCTGACTCCAGGTTTAGTTTTAGAAGAAAAGCCTGCTGTTGTGTTCAGATCCAAATGTTAATCAGTTGTCTTCTGTTGATAACAGGCTATTGACTAGTATTCTCTTGTTCAAGACTAAGCCAACTTACACGTGTTTTAAAGCTACTCCTAAATGTGACTTTTGTTTGGTCTATACTCTGGGCTATTATAAGCCAACAGATTAAAGTGAAATTAAGATGCAGGTGACTAATGAGGCAAAGGATTCTGTAAATGTTTTTGTCTGCAGGTGCATTCAGTAGCATTGACTTTGCAATATGAACTTCGTTACTGGCTTTCACTATTCCCAACTGAGCTTAACTTTTAAGTATCAAATATTTTTATCACAGTTTCTAGGATGTCTCAGGCTTCTGAAATGGAAAATGAGGGTCAACCTTGCTAGTGAAGTGACTTGGTATCTGAACTGTTCAGATAACTGTTGTGAAAGTATGTATCAACTCAGTATTTAACTAATCTAGTCAAGGCCCTCGTTTCAGTGGTTCAGATACAGGAGTACTACTTTTATACATACCTTTCATGTGCAAATTCCCAATGCATACGCAAATACTGAGACCTGGTAGTTTGAAATTAGAGCACAGGTTAATAGTTCACACATCTGCCTAAATAAAGCTTTTGTGCCCATAATATAGTGGAGCTCTAATGCAACTTGGTGTTTATATTTTTAATTGTTTTTTCTACACAGGGAGCAGGGTACATCTAGTGATGAGCTAGTTTTTGCAGACAATTTGAATTAAACTAATTGCTCATGGTGCATGCCTGCCAGAGTTGCTGTGTGCTAGCCTTACTTTAGGAAACGAATGTTTCAAAAATGAGGAGCTTCCAGCAAGTTTAATGCTCTCACTGGCAATGTTGTACTGTTTTGCATGATCAGTAGATTTTCTTCCTTACTGTCACTCCAACATTCTTTCTCCTAATGAATGTTAATAACAGGTATGTGACAAAAGAAAGCTTTTGCTTTCCCACAGTGTTACGGTTTGTCTGAGCAGTGATAACCAGTTCTTGGTATTTCAGGGTAAGGAGTATTACTTTGGAGTTTGCAAGGTTAAAAGCAGTCACTGCAATCTCCCTAGTAAGTTGGTGGTGGTAGCCTGTGAGTCTTCCTTACGCATCAAATCTGTGGGCACTGGGGTCTTAAAGGTCAAATTCTTCTGAGCACTCATGAACCCGATAATTAGTTCTCAGAAGTTGCTTGATAAATTGATGTCTGACTTAAAATACTAGTTGAGTACATTACTATAAATGGTACTCAACACAAGGAAGCTCATGAGTTACTGTAATCTGTTGTATATCACAAATAAGTGAGTACAAGTGACTGAACAATCAACCTGATGGAACAAATTGACCTGTAACTTGCTTTCTAGTTGCTTAGGCACATTGATTTGCATATCCCAAATATTACTTGGACAGACTAAGCGTTTTTCACTGCAATGATGAAACATTTGTGTCAACATTAATACCCATTGAAAGACCTTTGTTAGGCTGACAAACCAGTGCTAGTACAACTTCAATGTCTTGTTACAAGCATAAACCAAACTGAGTGTAAAGCACATGTGAACCAAAGTTTAAATTTAATGTGTTACTTCCCAGGCATGCCTTATGCTAAATGGAGCTATGTACAGCATGTCTGAGCTACAGCATTTTGTTATCTTCAAAGCTGTTAAGGAGGCCTATAAAATTAACTGACAGTGGGGAAGGGAAAACTCACAAAACTAGGGTATATCAAAATGCAATTAAGAATCGTTCTTTTTTGAAGACTAGGGAGTAAAATGTGCATTAAAGCCATTAATGAAGGCAAGAACACTGCTTGATTTGTAGAAACCAAATTTGCAGGACTTTCTGAAAGTATGACTTGCCTTCTGTATCATTAGCTTTCTAAACTTTCTAAAGCTTCTGAGTTATCTGCAGAGACATTCGGCTAAGCATCAGAGTAGAGGTTCTGCACTGAACTTGTCTATCCTCTGTATTCTTTTTAAGCTTTAATGTTGGCATCCGATGTTAAGCAGATCTTTTTGACTGAGACCTAAAGGAGCAAAAAGGAAAATGAAAAACGAAGTAACAGTGGTATTTAGGCTTTCCTGTTTTGGCATTGGTATACCAAGCATTGAACAGGATGTTCCCTGAAAAGTCATACAGATAAAATGGTATGGTGTCTGAGCAGTGGTGGGAGCTGGCCTTGTACTACATCTCAGGTTGTCATGGATGAATGATACTCAGCTAAATGTAAAGTACCAATTACAGACAGTATCTTTAAAGCTACAATTTCAGAGAAGTACCCACTAAATGAGTAGTTCTCAATGAGATTTAAAATAGAATGTATTTGATATGCGACGAGTGGTCTTAAGCATTAAAAATGTATTATCTGTTCCTTTTCAGGAGGCAGTAGAGAAATATGATGAAGTAGTACACAACTTAGAATTTGCCAAGGAGCTTCAGAAGACTTTTTCGGGTCTTAGCCAAGATGTAAGTATAAACTGTTGGTCATGATGTTATCAGGAGGTGACTGCACACTTTGTGTTGCTCTTCTAATGGCTATGTTTGTATGCCACTACACAGACTGCAGGAAGCTTCTATTTCAGAACTCAGGGGAGCAACCTGCTCATGCTGGCTGGAGTAGCTGAGCAGATCAGTAAATGTTGACAACTTTGAGCACCCTTGACCTCAAGAATGTAGTTATTCGCTGTGTACCGCTATAAAAACTTAGGCAAACTGAGGCATTGATGCTTGGCTGTGTTTGAGGTGACTCCAGTTTATGTAGGTTTGAAACCATGAACCATTTTGCTGGTAGTTTGTGCCTGGGCTGTACTCATGCCCTGCATAGGAGTGAAGTACTGGAGGAACAACTACTGGAAAGTACATGGAGGTTCTCATGGGCAGCAAGCAAGTAAATTGTGTACCCTAGACAGTGAAGGCTAGACTCTTTGCCAGTAGATCAAGGGGAACTGATTATTTTTATCTGGTGTTTGTTAAACCATCTGTCTAGTTCTGGTTATTCAGTATGCAAAGGCTATAGACAAACTTAGTGAGTCCAGTGGTGGGCCTATGGATGGCTGGGGGCTGGAGCATGAGCCCTGTGGTGAGAACCTGGAAGAACTGGGCTTATTAAGCTTGAAGTGAAGGCTTGGTAGGAGATGTGATATTAGCCATCAAATACCAAAAAGATTATTGAAAGGATGGAGCTAGGATTCTTACCTGAGGTATGTGGTAAGAGGAAAAAATAATAAAATAGTAGATTCTAACTAGATAGGAAGGAAACTGTTGCTCTGAGGATAATTGAGCACTAGAGTAGTTCTAGAAAAGCTGATATATATATATCCTCAGATATTTTCAAGACCTGACTGCACCAAGCATCTAAGTGATCTGATTCAGATTGTGTCATCCTTCATTGTTCTGGAGGCTGGGCTAGATGGAGAGTTCCCAGTATGGGGGGAAGTGCTGGGGTTAAGTTGCTTTAGCTTTAGTGAGTACAGCTGTTTGTGAAACTTTACTGAAGACTGAGGACTTTGCTTATTTTACTGTAGTCATCTCTAATTATGGCAAGTCAGATTTAGTACTTTATTCAGGGTTTAAAGCACTACATTTTTATGTAACCAAGTGCTTTCTTTGACTACTGGAGAAACTGGTCTCTTGGCTCTCAGGCAAATACTGTCCTTATGAAGAAGATATGATCTAAGGTAGTGCTGGGGATGCTAAATGTAGTTAGTCACTGTTCTCGCTTTATTTCTCTGCCTCTTCTGTAATGTTAAAGGACTAATAAAATGGCTTCTGTGACTGAGACCCATGCAGTTCCTCTTAGAGGCTTCTTTTCTTGTATATGTAGTAATTCCAAATTCCAGGTAGTGTTTTGAGAGGTTTACTGCATTGTGAGAGTAGAGATCTAAGCCTTTTTAATGAGTGCTGCTTTTGGATTCACTTAATCACTGTACATTGAACACAAACCACTGTGCTCAATGTCAAAATATGGACTGTCTCATATTGCTTTCCTCTGTGTAGGTGCCCATAAAATATCAGAAATAAAGATTTGTGACATGGTGTGTCCTAGTGCAGGTATTTTTAGTAATCAGAAATCTACCATTAGCTTCTGCTAGTTTACATTTATTCTTGAGCTTATCCTATATTCAAAGGCTAACACTTTTTTTTTCCTTTGCCAATGTGGATTCTATGGCAAATACCTATTACTGGAATGCTAGAGGATATTCTGGCAACAGTGTCCTTATGCCCCTTAGTGTGTTCTAAAAAGCTGCACACTTTCACTTCTTGCAAAGAAACTTCAGATACTCCATATCAAGGCATTGAGTCTTGGAGTTACTTAGCTTCTGCAGCATAATGCTATTAGTATGTGATGAGAAACTTCCTCAAATGCATGGAGGCTGCGTATATTCTGACACTTGCTTCTTCAGTGCTTTAGTCTTCTGCCAATGGAAGAGTAACTGTAGGGTTCTGCTGTATCACTTAAACTGGAATATTCAAAATGAATAGGCAGCTGTCTTGCTAGGAGAGATTTGAGACAAGTGCATCACTAACTTCACATGATAAAGGGCTGGGCTTTCATTTGTGCATTGGTATCAATTCTTCCCTATATTGAACTGTGGTAGCAGTTACAGTAAAGTAACTAGCGGTCAGGTATGATGCCACAATTGGGATCTAAATATTGTAGGGGAATATTAGGAGTGAATCTGCCAGTATCCAGTTTGACTAAAATCTATAGCTATAGAGAATTAATGGAGAAATAGGGAGCTTTGCCAGAGGAGGGACTCGGAAAGTCTTGGTTGGGTATCTGAAGAAAGAATTAGGAGCTTGTCATCTAACCAAGATTAGTTGTTTTTGTCAATGTAGGATGATCAATACTAGAACTTGGTGTGTTCTGTTATTCAACCACTGGTGTTTAACTGTTGAATTCCTGTGTTGAAATAGCTGCTGAAAGCACAGAGAAAGGCTCAAAGAAGAGAGAGTCTATTGAAGCTTGAAGCAGAGAAGAAAAAACTGCGTACAATACTTCAAGTCCAGTATGTGCTGCAGAACTTCACTCAAGAGCATGTTCAGAAAGATTTCAAAGGTGGTGTAAATGGTGCAATATACTTGCCTTCTAAAGAACTAGACTACCTCATAAGATTTGCAAAACTGACATGTCCAGAAAGAAATGAGAACTTGAGGTAAGCTAAAGATTTTTGTCTAATTAGTATGCTTCATTTACTACAGTAAACGTCCTCTGTTTGACACTGCCATGTCTTGAAATATGTTTTTGGAAACTAATTAAAATTCTATTCAGTATATTTGCTCTAGTCTGAGACTAGGAATATGGCAAAAATATTTTACTCGGCCTTAAAAGAAAGCTGCTGCATACTTTCCCAGTTGTGCAAACTACATACAAACCCTGCTATGTTATGTCTTGCCGTGGGGCCCTGGGGAGGCATTCCAGTAACACTGTAAGCAGGAAGGCTGGTGGCATGGTGCTTCCCTCAGGTCTTGCTGTTTGTGTAATGAAAATGTGTAGTAAATACGGGAGATCTGTTCCCTGTTGCGTTCATGTGGTGACTGAGATATGCTGCTTTTGAATAAAGGAATCTAAGGTAGTCCTGAGGCTCTCTTCCTATTATTTTAGGCTTTGGTAAAGTTTTTAGAACTTGTCATATTTTAGCACTGTATGTCATTCACTGCAAGGTAACTGGCTGTTGTGTAGAGTAGTACTAATTTGGCATCATGCTTGTACTGTGATTGCTTATAATATTTACCTTGACTGTCTCAGGATAGTGCAGTGAATTCTATGTAAACATAGAAAAAGCTCTTATTAGGTGGGAAGTTGAAACATTTTATGGAAAAGAGTAATTATTTTTCTATTCTAACGTAAGTTCCTAAAATTAACTACTTGTCGTGTGCTAAACTAGCCTTATCCTTGCTCTAAAAAGTGAGCTTTTAAAGAACAGTTACTTAGAAAGCACAATAGGAACATCTCATGTTGGTGGAAAACTAACTTCTAGCTTAATTCTCATTGTATGTTACATTTCCACAAAAGGCATAACCCTTTTCTTTGACACTGTTTCATATTGTTGCACTTTAAAATCAGTAGTGTGTGTGGGGTTGATTGTGGGCCTGTGCCAAAGCAGAAGGACTAGAGCTGTTGATGGCTGCCCCTGCACATGTGTCCAATTAACAAGGTGATCAGCTGATTAAACAGCAATTGTTTCCCTGTCTGGGAGCTTGGGTTTGGCTTGGAATGAAGTCCAGCCATATGGCCCAGTGGAATAGAGAGGCTAATTTGTTGTCATTGCGAACAGCAGAACTTGTATTTGCTAGACTAAATCAAGCCCAGATAACAAATATAGATGAATCATTTTCAGTAGTGGATGATGGGCTTTCAGGATTCACTGTTTAATGTCTTATTCCAGAAGGCGAAACATCCTTCACTATCTTAAAATTAAGGATAATAGGGATACTGTAAAACTTGATTTTTGTATACAACTCTACCTGGTAAAATTGTTATTTCTTCTAGTGTTGAAGATCAGATGGAACAATCATCTCTCTACTTCTGGGACCTTCTAGAAGGCAGTGAGAAGCCTGTAGTTGGAACAACATGTAAGTGTGTGATCTAGAGAAATAACTTACATCTGAAGTTTGTGTTCTATTTTAATACCTTAAAACAAAATAAAGTACCTGATTTAGTAGCCTTCCATGTACATTCAAGTGTTGTGTGTAACTCAGCTTTCCAAGGAAGAATTACTGTTTAGGTTCTGTTTTTAAGTACAGGTCAACAACAATGAAGTAGTAAGCTTTCCCTGGAGAAATAAACTATTGTCTTTTACAGATGTCCTAGAATATATAGCACATGTCTAGATTCTTCTGGGGAATTACTATGGTAGTAATGCAAAAGCTTATGCATGAATACCTTATAGAACCAGCGGTGAGGAGCTTTTTGAATAGTTATGTATAAGTGGGTTAAGACTGGAATGCTTCTCAGCCATGAAATGTTTAGCTGAATATACTGCTGTGTTGTCTGAATGTAGTGTGGGGTACCACACTGAGAAAGGATAGTTGTTAGTGAAACTTGCTGGGATCTCTGATAATCCACAGTGCAGTTTCCATTATGACCTATTGAAAATGTCCACTTAGCAAACACACCAGAATCTGGGGGACTTCTGAAGGACAGATGGAAGAATGTGCAGTTTCAAAAGCTCTGAAGCAATTGCTTGCTTTTCCCCTGCTCCTGTTTTCAGTTCTCAGTTTTTCCTCCCAAAACATTATCTTAACGCTGGAAGGAAAGCCTGCAGGGCAGTTTCATAGTGACTTTGTATAGATTTAACTTATGCTGAAGTCTGCACAATGTTCTGTTAGTATCAACACTTCCTTTTATAAAGGCTAAATCCTTTTCTAAGCACGTAAGAAACAACGCAATCAACTGTTGCTAATATTCATCTTATATGCCTTTAAATATAAGCTTCGGTCTTAACTCTGGAATGCAAAGATGTTTTCAACTAGATTATGTAGATCAGTCTAAATATCTTTCCTTTAAAATATTTGTCTAACTTTGTGAGATGTGTAAGAACTTGGAGAAGCTGCTATTTTATATAAAGGAAGTAGACTTGATCTGTAATCTGAATACTCAGTTTTGAATTTTCATATTTTTCATGGATTTTTGTTTTTTAATTTTCAGATAAACATATGAAGGACCTGTTATCCAAACTTCTAGACTCTGGTTACTTTGAAAGTATTCCTGCTCCTCGCACCCCTGTGCCGGTAAAAGAATTGGAAGAAGTAAATAGAAAATCTGAGAGGACAAGACAAATCTCAAAAGGAGAGTCTGTCAAGGAAACAGGTGGAATATTTCAGGGTTCAGTTTCTGTGTCAATGTTGGGATAAGCTTGAACTGAGCACTGACTTTGCATAGCTTGATGCTAAACCTAATCCTCTGCTTATAGCTTGCTTTCAATACAGTAACTAAAACTGAACTGGAAGGGCTTGCAGCCCTATTCTGACTAATATTGTAGAAGAAAATCTAATTGATAATAGGATGTTTTTACCTTTTGAGCAAACCTCCACGTGGGAATGTTATATTACATTTTCTTACACCAGACAAAAAGCAAATTGTGGATTTGCTAAACCTATGCAAATATATAACCTAATTGAAAAGTGAAAGATTGTCTGTATGACTCATGTTGAATGACAAACTGAGCTTTCAGAGTAGCAAGTTTAGTGATTGGTATTACTATTTAAATAGAATTAAAGACTTGCTATTTTTTAGCTTGCTTCTCTGCATTTGATCAGTTGAAACAAATTAACATCCTTTCTCTAGAATCCCTTATGGAGCTTATGAAGTCTGAAATACAGCCACAGGAGGTAAGATACTCCACTGCTAATTGCTTTCCTTTAGCATCGTGACTTATCAGAAATATAACTGCACTTCTGCAGCCCTTTAAACTTCAAAAGGGAGTCTGAACAATAGCTTAGGTGTTGCCTTATATAGGAAGCATTACAGACCTTGTTGCATTTCCCTTAACCTTCATCTGTGGCTTTTCTGAAGTATTTGGGGTAAATGGAGAGAGATTGTGAAGCAATATAGTACTTCAATGCTCTGGCACTTTTCTGAATAAACCAAAGCATCAGCCCTTAGAGTGCAAACTTATCTTTTTGTACTACAATATAGAGAAAATAGGTATCTACTAAAGCTGTCTTTAAAAGCTGAGCTTATTGCAGAGGACTTATACTGATGGATTGAGAATGATGTAGATGTTGCTCTGATGTGTTAGGAAAGTAAGGATCCCAAGACAGGCTTGTGCACACAAGGGTGTGTAGGCTTATATCAACAGCCCTTCAGACTCTGAAGTTCTAGGTACTCGAGCTTCAACTGGCAGTAGCGTAAAAGCTATTAGACTTGGTTCAAAAGGGGGGGAAGATTGTCCTTGTGGAAGTGGAAATACTGGCTCTTAAAATGCTGAGACCCTGTTTCCCTGATACCTCACTAGAGGGAGTAGTCTAGAACAATTTTTTGTAACATACTGGTAATGTTATTACCAGTCTCTAAACCTCTTTCTGGTGATTTGTCAGAATTGCCAGAAAAAACATAGCCAATACATCTTATAGTCCTTCAGATATTGGCTTCCTGTTTATAACTCTGGAAAACTTTGGGGATATCTTAGTTGAACTTCCAGACTGTTTGATAAAACATAGCATGAAGTTGAAGTCCAATTGTACTGAATTTGAGAAACTGGTGACTTTACTATTTAAACTCCAATTAAGAATCAGTTACACTTGTTACTAGACTACCAGAGTTGTCCACTTTTGGGCAGTGGTGCTCCTGCTCTTATCAGAAGAATGACTAATCGTAGATACCAAAGATTTGAGAAGGTTGAGAGCTACCTTTACAAAAGTCACACTGAACTTGATATTATCACTGCTTAGGAACTCCAGTTAGCATTGAGGATGAGGCTCATAGATTCACTCAATTTTGTGGCACTTGCACTGTTCAGAACTGTGTCGTGCTTCTGTGGCATACCAACAAAAACTAGTCTGCAGTGTTGTAGGATAAATCCATGGCTGGCCACATGATTTCTGTAGCTAGTGTTTAAACTGTCTAGGCTATGCTTTTAGTCAAACTTCCAGTAGCTGGGTGACCTAACTTAACTGACCTGAACTGTAGTAGCAAAATGTTTTCTTGGAGCCATTAAGTTTCTTTGGTCTATATAGTTTCTCAACAGGCGTTATTTGCCTGAAGCAGAATACTCTGTCAAGAAGAAGCCAGAAGAGCCCAAGTCTTGGGAAGCTGAGAGTGCTAGAAAACAAGAACCACCGAAGTCCTGGGAAATGCTTGTTGATATTGAAGAGCAGAAACAGAAACAAGAGACCTTAAAGCCTTGGGAATCTCGTGTTAGGCAGCAGGAAACAAAAAGACCAGATTCACCAAAGCCTTGGGAAGCTCGTGTTAAAGAAGAGGAACAGAAGCGTGAGCCTACAAAGCCATGGGAGACTCGTGTTGAAGAAGAACAAAAGAAGCAAGAAGCTCCAAAGGCCTGGGTAGCACGTGTTCGAGAGGAGCAGGAGTCCCCCAAACCTTGGGTAGCAAAGGTTAGGGAAGAGCAGGAACAGAAGAAACAGGAGTCACCTAAGCCATGGGTAGCAAAAATTAGGGAAGACCAGGAACAGAAAAAACAAGAGTCACCAAAAACTTGGGTGACCAAAGCTAAGGAAGAACCAGAACAAAAGCAGGAATCTCCAAAACCTTGGGTGACCCAAACTAGGGAGGAACCAGAACAAAAGAAGACAGAACCTGTGAAATCATGGGAAATGCATGTTAGGGAAGAGCCCGAGCAAAAGAAGCAGGAGCCTGTGAAGGCTTGGGCTGCTGCACATGTTAGGGAGGAGCCAGAGCAAAAGAAGCAGGAAACTCGAGAGGCTTGGGAAACAGCTGAGAGGCAGCAGCAAGTGTCATCACAGCAGTTACAGAATCCTCCGAAGTCCTGGGGAGCTGCAAGTGTTGGGCCAAAGGAGCAGATGGGGCCAAAGAAGTTTGATATGGAACCCAAAGAAGTGAGTTGGCATATGTAGTATTACCTGTCGTAAGCTTTTGACACTCATGTGTTGGACTAAAGCCACACAGAGAGGCTTTACAAGGTGTGTTTTGTAGGCCTATGTGTAGACTCCCATTTCATTCTTTCTTGGGGGAAGTAAACTCAATTCTGCTAAGGTTTGCATTCGAATAGCAAGATGGTCTGCTAGGCTTTCTGTATCAACACAGTATTGCTGTGTTTGAGCCTTGAATAACTGCTTTATGTATAAGAAGAATTAACTTAGCTCATTCCCAGCTATTGGCTCTGTCTACCCTTATCAGTACCAAGCAGGTATGACTCATCCTGGGATCAAATACTTTGTCTGACTGCATACATATTGCACTTCAGTAACTTTCGATTATAATAGCTGCTGATTTGGGAGATACGTAACATCTAGATGAAGCAATACCAACTGTACAGGGGCTTAAATACCTATTTCCAGATGAATGCATAAGCTGTACTGCCATCCTGGAAATTCTAACAGTGTAGTTTGTTTTAGAAATGTGAAATGAAAACTACTGCAGGGCTTGCAGCTAAGCAGGCTATCAGCTGCATGTTAAATTACCTTGCCTCACCTGTGCTCAGGTAGCAACAATCCCCTTACCTAGAAGACAGGTAAGATGGTAGACAAAGCAAAGAGTGCAGTTATGTCATTGAGTTTGACTTCAGGAAGAAAATATGAAGAATGAATAGTTCTCATACAAAATGCTGTTAGTACTTTTACCTTGTTTCTGCAAGAAAACAAATTAACTTATTACTCATAGCAAATGATTACATTTAAAACATGCCAGTAAACCTGGCAAAACTGAAAAATGGGTATTCTTGTTCCTAGAGGCGGGAGCGCAAACAGAAGGTTGAACATGAAATTAAAAGAGTAGGTAACATGCAGCACTGGGGAACCAAATGGGTGTGAGGTGTTTCAGCCGGATCTTTACCCTCAGGCTGAGTAGCATAATGTGCAGTGGTGGTGGGACAGGTGCAAAACTTGGTTCTTTCACACTAACTCTGAGCACAAATAGGTGTGCACACAACTACGCATAGACTTAATGTAATTGAGATTATCTGAACTATTGGAGTAGTCTCAAGCACTTTAAAATGCTTTGGAGTTTCTGGTGTTGGCAAAAAGCAAGGTGATATATAATGAGATCTGGGCATCTGACTTAGGATAGGATGGGAAGATGGATGGCTTAAAAGGTAGCCAAAACTCTGATGCAGTGAAGAAGCTCTGGTTAACTGGGGAAACTAAGACTGCCTAGGAGTCTTAGTAGTGATGTGCAAGTTGGCCAAATTAAATCAAATGTTGGAATGTAAGATTGCTTACATTGGCTTGCTGAATTAGTAAATGAAGCCCATTTAAGTACTCTACAACTGGTTTATGTAGCAGATCACACCAGTTGGCTTTTTTTGCTTAGCCGCTATTACCAAATTGTTTTATGATAAGTATAATGAATGATCAGAAAATAGCTTACCATCAACCTAGCTAGCTTTTATAATCTTTTAAAAACATTCTTGGTTTGACTTGAGCTTCATATGGAAAAATATAATTAATATTTTAAGCTTTTTGGATAATAAAACCTTTTCTATGATCAAAAGCAAGAGGTGGCAATGAGTGCTGGATCCACTTCTTTCCCTGGGAGAACCTATAAAATGATCATGTGCAGGGACCGACACATGGTAAATAAAAGGTTCATGTTACTTCAGCTCTCTGGAGCTGACATCTAATTCTTTCTTGCTCCCTGAAATGTATGAGATATTTTTAATAAATTGCTAGGTTTTGAGATTTTAAAATGTGCTGATTTAACTTAATGTACTACAAGTTGCAACACTTAAGAAGCTGAGCCTAAAACAGTGAGTTGATGTGGAGGTCTGTTAACTGTTATTTCTACATAAATGCTTGTGCAACCTGTGGACAAGGAAGCTTTGTAAGCTGAATTTGTTGCCTCCTCTGAAAGCAGAATGGTTTGGCTTGTGCATCACTCAGTACAACTTGATTTGTTCTGAGACTGCTGTTTGGAGAAGAAAGTGAATGCTAACTATATTTCTAACTATTTACGTGGCACAGTTGGTGAGTTGATCACTGTAGTGATTATGGCTTAGGTATCACCATTCTAGCTGTTTCTCTATTCCACAGCTAATAAATGTAATGAGGCACTGAGGTCATGTATCTATCATATAATGGAGTTTTACTAGTGTGAGATAGTATGTTATAGTACTGATAAGTACAAAAAGATCTTCAGTGTCTAAAAACCAAACTTAAACAGAAATACATGATATATTGGCATTCCTACTAGTAAAATTCCAAAGTGGTCAGTGCTTTTACATTAATTTGCAATAATTGAATGGGTCCTAAACCAAATTCTAGGCATTTGAACTTCATTTTTAATCAGCCCTCTGGAGACATAGGTGTCAGGAGTTTGAATGTGAGCAGTGTCAAAGTTTGGGTTTAACTCATCACAACAATGCTTCTGAAACCTAAAGTTATCAGTGCTGTCTAAAACTCCAGCTGAATGTTATTTGCAGCACTGGTGTTAAATTGATCTTGGTAAGCGTAAATTATGAGCTGGACTAACAGGCTACTAAACCGAGAAGCTGCTATTAGCTTGTAAAGACACCACCCAATTACAATTTTGGAATTGTAATTGTAATTTGGAATTGGGCTAGAAAAAAAACTTAATATAAAAACATCAAGAATGTCAAGTATCTGCTTTTTCAAAGCATCTTTCATAAAGGCACAGAACTGGAAATCAACTTTCTGATGCATTTTCACGCATGCACATGCAAAGAAAATATTCTAGTTTTGAACATCTACACTGAAGTACCAGCAGAACAGCAAATTCACATAAGGTAACTTGACCTACAGTTAATTCTGGCTGGTGGATTTGAATATTTGCAGGCACTAGCAAACTTCTGTTTTCATTTCATGGTTAAAGCCCTGGTATCATAGTATAACCATGTATAGATGCTCTTCTAGTTGAAGCAAACAGTGCTGCCAGCATACTGCCCAGACTGTGGCCTCACAGTGTCAGGTGAAGGAGATAAGACTAACAAATCGCAAAAGCATGGCAGAAGGTTGTATCATCTCTGACAACCACAAGTGAAACACTGCAGTCTCTTTTTTGCTTCCATGCTCTTGAGTTGCTTTTTACTTGTTTATTGTGCAAGTCTAACTTAAGATTGATATTACCTACAGACACTGTCAGACTTCACCTAGTTAGGTGGCTGAAGGTGGAAAACCTGATACCTGTCTGCAGATGTATAGGAAAAGTTTGGTAGTGTACTTGTCTTAGTAAATTTTAATGAGGAGAGAGTGTAGAGAAGCATTAATTAGGAATTTTGACATGACAGCAAGTGTTTTAAGGTGAAGTCTGTGTATAAGGGAGGGCAGATGGTAACGGACAAGGAGAGTCAGACTTCTTAGTAACTTACTGGATAACTTGCCAAGATTTAATTTTATTCATCTGTAGCTTTTGTCCTGTGCTTAGATCCTTAATACTTTTTAGTTCTTTATTATTGGAAGGTACAGCAATAATTTGAATACAGGTAATAATGAAAGCTCTTGCTTATGCTTCAGAACTTACTTTGGGGGTAGTGTGAAAGTAGCACTCTTAGCTATAGGGTAAAGTAGAACTTCCTACAGCTGAATGAGTAGCATTATGTGGTCCACATAGATACTAGACATGCATTCTTCTGATTTAATGCACTGCTGCATGTACATGGATTATGCTTTGTGAAGCTCATTAAACCCTGCAGGCTTCTTGTGCATGTTACTGGAACTTCTGCAAATGCAGTGACTAGTTGCAGATAACAGCTGGAAAATGCAAGAATTTCTGGGATTGTCCTAAAACTGGACAAGGGCACTTCATTTTCTTTGTCCAATTTGTCCTTTAAAAGAAACTTTCATTTGTTTTGAACCCAGTGTAACAAGTAAATGTTATGACATGTATTTTCTGCTATATATCTTTCTAGTGACTTAATGCAAATACTCAGTTATGTCACTATACAGTATACTGAAATAGTAACCTACCAAAAAGACGAATGTTGGCACTGTAGGAAAGCAAAGGCTTTCACACATCTTTGTGTGTTTAAACATTTCGTTTAGTTGAAATAATGCAATTATTTATTCATATTTGCCTCTAGTTGCACAGGCAAACAAAAGCTGCAAAGCTGTAGAGAATCACTTACAGTTATGGTTTTAAATACTTACAGCAAGCTTACTACTTTCCCCCAAGCTGCTTTCAAAATGTTTGGACTATCTAGACAGTCATATGTGTCACTGTCAATAACAGGACTTATGCAGCTTAAGGAGTTTACTAATATTCCAGATTTTTCTGGTAACTTAGACTCACCTGTTTTCTGATTAAATGTTCTCATCTTTCTTAAAGTGAAGTGAGAACCAATTGGGATGAACTGTTGAGGGGACAACTAAGGAATTAAACAATTAAGGAATAACAAGGTCCTGCAGAAGTCACTGTTTAGCTACAAAAAATTAGGCTACTGCATGGGATTACTAGTGTATCCTTCATGCCAAGCTGTGAAGTATAATGTAATACTTACTGCAGGAGCTGGTGCATTGAGAGTATCTGGCTCTAAAGTGCAAACACTAATTCTGAGTAACCTGCTTGCAGTGCATCTCTTAGGTGCTATTTCTTTAGAATGCCTGAAAATGCCGTCCCAGTAAAAGATCTGTACTTGCATGCAGTGTACTGGGAGGAGGAAGTATGTGTTAAATCTTGAGTAGTGGGTGCAGTTTTGGTTTTTAAGTTTGTTCTGGCCTTGAACTTAAATATGTGGTTTTCTGTAGGTGGAGGTATATTTAACGTTGCACTAAATGCATGTAAACTATCTTATGTATTTGGTTGTAAGAAAACCAATCAATTCCATGGTTTAACTAGTTGTGGCAACTGTAAGCTGACTTTTACTGAAGTGAGAACTTGATTCAGGAACTCACTAATAGTTTATTGACCTGTGGTGTTCACTACCTACAGTTTGCTCTAGAATTATATTGGATAAGGTAACTTGACTTGCTTCCAGTGTTAGATTTAACCTTTTCCTTTGTAGGTGCCTAAACCTGTACATCAGCCAGCTGCAGAATTTTGCTCTACTTCAACTCTTCCAAAAGATCCAGTACTGAGAAGGGAAAAACTTCAAGATCTGATGACTCAGATACAAGGGACTTATAACTTCATGCAAGTATGTTTTTCCTCTGCTGTTGCAGCAGATCTAATTCCTACTAGGTTAGGAAAAATGCAGTGCTGACAGTGCATGTTTGCACTGAATGGATCTAGTTCTACTTAGTTAACAGCAGCTTGTCAAATGAATACTTTGCTTGTATGTAGAATTCAATTTTTTCTTTTTTTAAAAGGAGTCCATTCTGGATTTTGATAAAGCTTCACCAAGTGCCATTGGTTCATCTCAACCACCTTCAGTTACTCCAGCAAGTAGTCCTGTAGGTAAGTAATAACAGTAAACACTACCTGTATGTGAGATTTTGGCAACACCGGCAGGGTTTACTTGGCTGTGGATCAATAGGTCTAGTGGGAAAGACAGATTGTCTAATTAAAAAGTATCTGTCAGAGCAGCTTGAACCATTTTCTTTTAAGTGTTGTTGGTGCCTTAAGCTGATGTGCTTGTGTAGAGATGCAGTGCTTGTATAATCAGACAGGCAGGTGCACCTGAACCCAGCTGCAGAACAGGCAAGCTGAGTCTGTACTGAATTTGTTTGTGGCCTATAGATACAAGCCATGAATGAGCTCAGAATGAAGAGCAGTTAACTAGCTATACTTCATATAATGGGCCATGATAAATAACTTGTGTGGCTTTTAAGCTATAAAACAGTTACCCAGTTTAAGTATTTAATTGTTCTGTTTTTATCTGGAAAGTGGTCATCCCTACCTTAGTAGAAATATTTTCACTGAATATCTGCCTTTAAAAAAAAATCATGTGGGTGTAATTTAGTGATGCAAGTCTAAATATTTGCAGTGCATACTATAAAAATGCCATGCATCTTCATATAGCAAAGCATCTTCATATAGCAAATTCTGAGTTTAAAAACAACTGTTACTGAACTCGTGTTTTTTTTTAGTTTCAAAAGAACAGAAACTGCCAAGTCAAAGTGATTTTCTTCAACAACCCCTTCAGGTAAGTTGGTGCTAGGACTCCCCTGAAAGAGGCAAAGGAGTACCCAAGAAATACAGTAGTTATTCACTAGAACAGGCTTTATTTCAATGTTAACAGTGGCTTTGTAACTGATGACATATAAATTCAGTTTAGTAGCTTAAAAGTATAATCTGGCAATGTTGACTGTTGTGCTTATCACAAAGCAAATGCAGAAATAAATCTTAGAAGCTAGAAACTTCTAGAAGTAAAATGGTGTTTTGAAGATGTGTTCAAGTAATTTGTGTTTAATTCATAGGTAATGATACACAGGAGGACATGCCTGTTTCCTAGACAGTGCGCGTATTCATCTCTTAAGATCCTTACTTAAGATGAAGATATGTCTCTGATTTCATAGCTATGGTTTGAACCTTAAGTTCACTTACTGTGCTTTCATGTCTTTACTTTGACTTTTAAATAGGTTTACTTGCAACTAACAAGAACTCTTAATTGTTAAAAAAGGTAAACTTAAGCTTACAGGTCAAAGTACTTCAGGTCCTGCCTAATTCTGAGATCTACTTGTAAACAGTGTGGGTTTTGGTGACAACCAAACATTCAAGGCAACTTTCCAAAATCTTATCTTTTTCTCTCTTGCAAGGCTACTGCTTCATCCATGACCCTGCATGGTTCTAATACTTCCCTAGCATCTGCTGATCAGACCCTTTCTGGCTCTGAAACTGAAGACTTGGTGACACCACAGACGCCACAGGTAATATTCCCAGGGGCTCACTTGCATTCAGAGGTCTGAGAGCCAGCCTTAGCAGAAAGCTGTGGTAGAACCTCTCCTGAATACCCATACTTGAACAATGTATGGGAATGGAATGCAGGTGGCAGCAATAGTGTATATTACATCCTGGAATACTTAGATTGTTGGAAAAGTCTTCCTAATACTACATAAATGCAGAGTGAACAGTCTGTCCCTTGAAATGGAAAGGGTGTGAGATAAAAATGCAGGCTAGAAAACAGGCTAAAAAGTAGTGCATATTCTTGTGGAAACATGAGCAGCATAAGCTTGCTTTGGTTAGTGCAAAATAATTTCCATTGGCAATATAGACGATGCATAAATTGGGGTGGATATTGTGATGAAATAGCAGACTAAGCAGAAAACAGAAATGTGTTCTCATGCAGTAACTGAAAAATGGCAGGCATCTGACTTCCTGATGCTGAGTCAGGAGCTTAAGCTTTGCTTTCTTACCTGTATGTTATATGCAGTTAAATCTTAAACTAGCATTTCTTAAATATTAAGAGCTGAAAAAATAGTTGCAATTTATGATGGGTTATGTCTTAGATCTGTAAGTGTTGCTGTGCTTGGAAATATTTGGGTCTTTCCATTGGATACTTAATACTGTGTATGTAAATCAGCATAAAAATGAACATTCCTCCATTATAATGTGCATGCTATTAGGATACTGACTATGTAGCCTTTACTATATTCCTTGATATACTATATAGCTTAACATCCCAATGAAGACTGTTTTATTGTCTTCTACCTCTTGAATCAGTGGTTTTAGCCTAGTTCTTATTGCATTGTAAAAGATAGCATTAAAACTTCTTGTGCTGACAGACATTGATTTTGCTGTTTAACTTGTATGCAGAAGACTTGTGCTGTGCTGAACATATAATTAAGTGAAGGTTCTGAGTTTTTGCAAACTTAGTGTTTGCCATTAGGTTTGTTTGTGCCCAGCACATCTCTTGTCCCTTAGCTCTGAAGTGTGATGGCCCTCTTCTAAATGAGAAGCAGAAGGACTAGAAAGCAGTAGGCAAGATTCATTTGGTTTCAGCATGACCAGGGAGTATACTCCATGGTGGCAGTGAATTCTTTTGGAATGGAAATGCAGTTCTGTTGTCACCTGTGACATACGTGAGAGTTGGTAGTCTTTATACTTAGATACACAGTAAAAGGGTAAGCAACTCTTAAACCTGGCATTAGAGGTCTGAGTTAACCATAGAGCCATCCAGGTTTTACAAAGGCTGCCTATGAAAGTTTGTTGCTGAAGCCTTGTTAGGCAAAAATTACTGGAAGATTACTGTCAGGTGTTTCCACCTAATTCAGTGAGGCAGGTGTGTCACTTTATAAATAACTGCTTGAAGCAATCTACAAGTTATTGGGATTATGTGACTTTGCAGGGCTAGTTGTACAACTTCTTGTTTAAAAAGAATATTGTTTGAATCCCTAAAGCTAATTACTTGAAGCTTTTGCCTAAGATAACTATTTAGTATGCTTACTTTGGACTTAAAATATTTGTCTTGGTCTTCCAAAATTCACCTGTTTCAACCAGTGCACTGCTATTGCTTAGTTTTTGCAGAAAGCACAATGTTTTGCTATGCTTCTTGTAATACCGGGTACATGTATGGCTTCTTCCAGGCATCAGCATCACTTTCTCAAGAGACTGAGAAATATGCTTCCCAGCCATTGTATCAGACAAGTTCGCGTATTTCTGAGCCACTGATACCTAAAAAGATCGAAATTGCTCAGGTGAGTTACCACAAATAGTTCAGGTATTAATAATCATGTGGGATAGGCATCAGAAAATTATGAGATATGGGATCAGGAAAGCATAGTTTGTTAAATGATCCTCTCTGTTCCTTTTGACTTCTGATTCATGTACTATATTGGTATTCTAAATAAAACACTTCATTTTGCCACTCTGCACAGATGAGTCAATGTTGGTTAATGCTTTGTCTGGACAACTCAGCATTGTTTCTAATCTGAACCGTAATTGATTAAGTTGGGGATAAAGTAAGCTATATACTTCCTCCAAACAAAACTACCAAGTTTGTTTGGAAAGTGTTGTTAATTCAGAAAATCTTTCAATAAATTGAACAAAAAACATCCCATGTTTCCTTAGTGGTGGACCAAAACACTGAATGCTTGTTTGTTGTGAAATTCATACAATCGGTGGTATGTATAGTAGCTCATAGGCACATTTCACTTAATCAGCAGAGACTGCAATAGAAGTACTGATTGCTGAGGATGCACAGCAAGATTTGAAATTGTAAGCAAAAGCTATTTTGTAGCACTACTATGTCCAAATGTCATCCTGTAGAAACTGCTGACTTCTGTCAGTCTGGGCTTTAGAACAATTTAACTGCTTATGTTACTGCCTGATAACTATCAAGTGGCCTCATTATGTTTTCATTCTTTCCTCAGGCAACTGTTCCCCTCCCAAGTGAGCCACAGTCACCATTGCCGACTTCGAGCACCTCTGTAACACCAGTACCACAAGGGCAAAGCTTTCAGTCTCCTCCAGCGAGTAGCAGTTCTGTGACAATAACAGCAGCTCCCTTTCAGGCTATGCAGACTGTAAGTGCCACTTGAGGCCACATAATAACTGAGCAGCATGCTCATAGCTTAGTCCTAGTACTGGGGAAGCTGGTTTCCCATGATATGATAGGGAACTTGATAGGTCATTTTGAGGCTTCAGTGTTGGAAAAGTATATTAGAGCTCTGCTTCTCCAGTTCCTGGGATATCTTAGTATCCTCAAGGAGCTAAGAGGGAGAAGTTAGGCATTAAGTCAATTGACTTCTTTGTATTCCCCAAGGTAGAGTTGACTGTACTTAAGTTGTTCTTGTGCATTGATAAACAGCAGTGTCTGTTCAGGTCGTGTTTGTTCAGGTCGTACATCATTACTAATGTTCATAAATATTACTAACACGGCTACTGTTTATCAGTTTGGGGTGCAAGCCCTTCCTAGAGGAAGGGTCTCCATTTAGCTGGTAACATCCCCTTCTCTGTATTTGGGCTTAAACATTCTTGCTTAAAAGTAAGCTGTGGAAGAAGTTATCTGAGGTTCTCCATTTCAAAAAAAAATGTACTGGTGCAGTTCTACAACTTGGACTGATGTAGTAGGGCTAGTGGGGAGAAAATAGCTAATAGTATTTCAAAACACAAGAACTCTAGATGTAGCTAAACATCTAACATTTTGGTATGCTCTTTAGTAAATCACTACTGTGATGTTTCTTGCTTAGCTTTATGAATTTGTAGAAGTGATTCCAGTAGAACTGTTCTAAGATGTACAGAATTTTGATGTAATCATAGTAATCATAAGTAGGGCAAGTGCAAGTGGGGGATTGTTATAATCCGGTTCTATTGAAATGATGCCAAGTTGCTAGGTGGTGACTTTCATGAAAGTGAAAATAGTAGCAAGCTGTGATCAAGGAACCAGAGACTGTCTGGGGACCTGGTCTGTAAGGTAAATATCTATCATGACATAAATACGGAGTCATGGTCTGTTATTTTAATTCTATCTGAGCCTAGGATCTGTGTTCAGAGTGCTTATTATCAAAATGGTAATGCTGAAAGTTCACTGGAATGAATTCTGTGGTGTTTCTAGATACATTAAAGATGCATTAAATATGCAAAACTCCTGTTATTTGTGTCAAACTAGCAGATACCTGTCACTCAGTTGCTGTGATCTCTATTCCTCTTGTAGTGGTGGTAATCTTGAACTTGGCAATGCAGGGTCGTCTTTTTGCTGTTGCTTAGATTCATAGCCCAGAAGACAACAGGATTTGCATTTCATTGGGTAGCCAAGAGTCAGGTGCTACCTTGCCAAACAGTGATACTACAGTAGTGAGAGATGTCCTCAGATGTCCTCCCCCTATTGCTGCCATTGTGCTTGTGGAAGCCTAAGGGCAGACAGTACCTGTAGCCCAGCTTCTTCATTAGTATTCCACCTGTGACTCCTAGGAAAAAGTAGACTAGGATGTGGGTGTTGACAGCATCCTCAATTTTATTTTAAAAAGACTGCTGCAGCAGCAGAAGTGCTGGTAATGAGTGGATATGCTTTAAGGCAATTGAAATTATTGATTGGATTTAATAGTACTTCATTGTTTAGCCTTTTAGCATGGCTAGAAAAATGACTTGGAGTTCAACTGGAAAGGAAAATATTTCATTGAAATGTTGTCTACGCTGCTTTTCTGCTTGTGTACCAGAGTGCAGCGCACATCTGAAGATTCTATTATGGTAACATTTAATTGTAAGGCCGTATTACAGGCTTCCTTGTCATCAATCCATTTCTTGCAGTAAAATATAGTACCTTCTTGCATAGATCTCTTGATCACCACTAAAACTTCATGCTGCTATTTTTTCGGTAGGATTGCCAACATGCAGGATTTCCCTTCTTAAATATCAAGTGTCTGCTCAAGGCCCAGGGAAGTATCTGGAAGAACCTAGAACAATTTCTGATTATGTATTTCATTCTAAGTGGTCTTGCAAAGCTTGAAAACTCTGCCCTAATTACCCAAAGCATCTAAGGAGGCTTTAAGATAAAGGGCATCTACCTGCTTGTCTCTTCTATATTCAGAAGAAAAAAAGGAATATACTTAATGCATAGCTGAAATTTAGTTTCTTGACAGAGAATATTGGATGCTCTACTTGGATAGGTTCAAAAATAATTGTAAGTATCAGTTAGGCTTTGAATCACTTTGATCACTTCATCTGAAGTAAAAACCCAGAATCTGTGACATTTTGTAATGGTTAAAGCTATACTCGGCATTTTAGTATTATGAGTTTTCTGTGTTGGTTCCCTATCAGAGCCAGTACTTGGTTCTTTGACCCTGGAAAAAGTGTTTTTCCCAGTTCTACTTATGGAGGCTTCTGAGAATGATTAGAGTCATCAAGCTGTGAAGTTTAACATAAGCTAACAGAGTAAATGAGACTAGGAAAGTGGAGGTTCAGTTTACAAAAGGGCTGGAAGCTAATACAGTATTTATCTGAGTAGATGGTAGAATTGCATGAGCTTCCAAGATGTGTGTTCAAACACGAATATCTTATCTCAACCTAGGCTGTTAGAGCTTCAGCTCAAAAGCTTTAATCAAGGAGTTGAACGGTGGGTTTTACCTGGAAGCAAACTAGCTTTCTGTATGACAGGACAGCTGTTCTGTTTATTGAATATAGTAGCTATATTCAGTCAAGCTACATCTCTTGGCCAGTAGTCAAGGACACAAGAAGTTTAATAAACTTACTGTGAGGGAAAAGGATGGGTTCAAACACCATGTACTCAATTCTAAGAAATAACTGATGTTCTAGAAACTGATCTAGGCATTTGGATTTAAACTGTGGTGTAGCAGGGTGATGGCCTTAGGCAGACTTTAACTGATAATGCAAAACATTCGTCTTGAACTATATTGTAGGTATTTAAGGTGAATGCACCGCTGCCTCCACGTAAAGACCAGGAAATTAAAGAGGATTCTTCATATTCAGCAGGATATAACCAGAGTTTCTCTACAGCAAGTACACAGACTCCTCCTCAATGCCAGCTGCAATCTTCTCATGTTGCAGAACAAACCTCTCTTTCACAAGAATCTCTGTCTTCAGGTAAGAATTGTACATGTCTGCATTTCAAGAAGTCTTGGAAGTTACATAAAAGTTATTCAGATAGTATTAATTCATTAATGTGCTTTGAATATTTTCAGGTTCTAACTCATGAATTCTTAACCACTGAAGTTCAATTATTAACCACTGAAACGCTTATGTGGCACTTATTAAAAATTAGGGTTATATCAGCTCTAATCCAGTTGATAATATGGTATGTAAACTTAATCTTGAAACTGCTAGCAGGATGAAAGGCTGCTTCAGACTAGCTACTATTGCATGGACAGCATCACCCAAGTGCCTGATGCATATAACTTCCCAGTAGGTGGGAAATTCAAGTATGCAGTGGTACTTGTCAAACAAATGTTTGGAGTTGAAGCAGTGATGAAATACTTGAAACTATTAGTTTGGTCCATGGTAATACAGTGATGGCCAGTACAGTGATGTCTAGTGCTGGAAGATGGTAAATACTAGAAGGCATGGATAAGCTTTCAGTGCTTTCCTGAATTACAGGATGCAAGATGACAGCCTACAATGCAGCAAAAGATCTTCCTTTTACTGATGTTTATATAGATGTAACTTCTTACCAAGGCTGTCTTTATTGGCATGAGTCAGTATCTGACCTGAAGAATATTCAACTTCTGATAAGTAGGGTTCGGAGCTGCCTTATTCAACATAACTGACCTGTTTCGCATTCAGATACTGATGCCGGGTTAATATATGGAGTTGACACTAAGAATTCTAAAGGGAATGAGCCCACCAAATTTGCCTGAAACAGGTTCCAGGATGAGAAGGATGACAATTTATGAATCTGGGTTTATAAAGATATATAATCACTGACTCAAGGTCACCTAGTGTTACTGTTTTTCTGCCAGAGAAATCTTCGTAAAAATTATACTATCAGCCTCGCTACTATGTGTAGTCAGTGAGACATCCTTCTTTGGAGCTCTTAACCTTGGAATAAGTGCAGCAGTTAAAGCTTGTTTAGCTTGAGTGCTCCTTATCAGACCATAGGAGGTGATCAACAGCCTTCTGTACAGCTTTTTGATGAAATACCATGATGTTCTATTAAGGCTGTACTGTGGTGGCTCTACACAGACTTCAGAAAGACAGTTTAGACTGACACTGTACTTGAATTCATTTTAAGATGTTCTGGGTTCATTTAAAAAAAAGCATGGATCTGGAAACATTCGTGGTTTTAAGGTCTATATTTAAGGCTAACCACTTTACTGTGAGCGAAAAGCATTCTTGAATAATATCTGTACCTCTTAGGTTCAGTCTCTTGAGTTGACATTCAATCCTAACTGTTGAACTAGCTTTCTGCAGTGGTCTTATTGCCATCTAGATAAGATGGAGCTTGTTTCATTGCACTGAAGGATGTCAATACTGATGTGTGATCTAGTTTATCATAGACCGCTGAGGCCTTGCTGCTAGTGGAACTGTACAGAATCTAAGTGAAAGTTCTTAGTCAAGTGTTGATAGTTTTTTCTTCGAGCTTGGTTATTTTCTTGGTGCTGGCAAGCTTGTTATGCCCTAGTCAACTGAATCTTCTTGAACACATAAGAGGCTTACACTGACAGCCTGGGCTGTGTCTCCAATGTACTTTAACACGCATTACACTCTATAGAACAAAAAGAAGGATCCCACTCCTCTGAAGTAATGAAAAGACAATAACAGGATATACTGAGCAGCTTAATCTGACTGAACTTAATGCTGCCCTTGCTTCTAGGTGTTGTAATTTATTGCAGCTATAAAAGCTCAGAATTCAACTGTGCCTTTTGTTTTAAGCAGTGAATTATCAACCTGATGGAGCTGTTCCTGTTAGCAATGGTAGTCTCGCCTTTTATCCAGCACAGACTAATGTTATACCAAGACCCCCTCAGCCTTACCTTAATAGTCGTGGGTCTGTCAGAGGATCTGCTAGAGGTGGAAGGTCACTGGCCAATTCATATCGTTCCCCTGGTGGGTATAAAGGTATGTCTTTACTGCTACCTTAAGAAAACCTAGTTAGTATAATACCATGTTTTAAACCATTTTTAGTGTTAAATTTAGGTTCTACATGTGAAAACTCATAAGATATCTTTTTAAGAGCAAGGTGTGGAGAACAGTGTCTGTCTGTATGGAACTTAAGCAAGTTCACTCTGACTTCTACTTATAGTACCTGTACTTTGGGTGTCAGGTGAACTGGCTGAGCAGTTTCATAGCCTGAATTATGAAAATGGAGATGTTCAATGACAGCTCAGTAATTTATGCCAGTTCATTTACCCTTCTGAACTTCTTACCTCCTTTGTTCTTTCCTTTGGCCTCTGTCACTTGCTAACGTGCTGGGCAAGTATCCTCTTCAGATATCACTTAGTCACTTACTATCTTGTTTCCTGCAAATGCTGCATTTGTTCAACACTACAGGCTTTCAATATTACCAGCAGAAACCAGGATAAGGGAAGGAAGTTTGCAGTAATGGAGAACCGTTGTGGATTAATAATAAACTGAAGGATTTTAAGAGGATTGTTTGGACTCAGCAAATCAGTTGTTGTTCTGCTGCTAGCTAGAGTGTCCTGGAAAGTTTGAGCTGGCTTTTTTTAGCAGATAGTAGCTTCTTATCAAAGTTCCTGGTAGCTGCAGCCTGTTTGCTTTGAAGTCAAAGCATGCTTAGTCTGAAACAGAAGTTGTTTCAGTTATTGGGCTCGGACTGATTCCTAGCTTGTAGGAACATGTACCAAAAATGAGTTATGTAGTTCTAACTTACAGGCAGTTAAAGATTTGGTAGTGCCTGGTACTAAATTGCTTGTGGGTGGTCTTTGATAGTTAGTCTAATAGCTGAAGAGGTTAAATATTGTAGTAGTAAAACAGAATAGCTGAGCATGGGTAATAGCAAAACAAAGTCTTAATTTTATGTTAAACTCTGTCTATGGATATAGCAAGCTTTTCAGCTGTTCTGTGATATCTCATTAGTAACAAACAGGCAATTGCTAAGGTCTGTTAATACTCCTAAGTATGAATCATTGCATGCAGAGTAGATAGCTCTGAGTAGCTGATGGAAGAGTTGTGATACTCTGCTTTGAATGCTGAAATAAAGCATAAGTATAACCATGTAACTTCATACATGTCAGTTGCTAAACAGGCTTGCAAAGGTTCTAGCTGTATTTTGTACTTGTGTAAATGAGTGAATATTCAGTATTAACTTTTATTTGAACAGGTTTTGATGCTTACAGAGGCTCACCCTCAATAACTAATGGCAACTACGGCCAGCTGCAGTTCCCTGGTAGAGATTATGCTGGAATGCCATATTCTCAGAGGGTAAGTATTGACTTAGTTTCCAGTAGCCTTCCGGAGAACGTAGAGAAGTCTTCTAATACTGTATCTTTTCACTATCCTAACAGGTAAACTACTACTTCTAAGTTAGTTTTCTTTCTTAGACAAACTCCTTTGGAAAGGTAGAAAGCAGTTGAAATAGGAAGACAGCTCAGGTAACACGTGGGACAAGTTGATTTTAGTCTGAAATAAGTCTCTGAAATGCAGCCAGATGGCAAATGAAATGACAACTGAGTCCATTTTAATGCAGGTTTTAAAGTTAGTACTAAGTGCCTTTAGTGTAAAGTACATAAACTCCTGTATGGACTGATTAAAAAAAAGTGGTTAGGCAAGTTTCACACTAGTTTCACACTTGTTTTTAGTGAATTGCTCTAGCCATCCACACTTCAGGATTGCAACTAGGAGTGCAGATATCCTTATTCTTGAAGTTGTGGCATACCAGAAAACCTGGTAGGAACCTGCTTTAGTGACCTTGATTTGAATGAGGGCAGGTTTCTTAAAGGCTGCCTTATCTTGAAGATTTGCAGCAGATCACAACAAAGAATAACTAGTCCTATGTTCTGCAGCCTCTATCTGTAGTGGTGGTAAAGTGTAGCTGGAAAGGGTGAAATTAGTTACGTTGAATATGCTCTGTCAAACACCAGCTGGTGCAAAATGGAAGCTTTTCAAAATTCACCCTTTACACCATTCCATGAAGGGTAAAGTTAAGCATTTCCAGTTAATGGTTAAACAGGTTAACTTCCAGTGTTTGACTCTTTGAAAATGAGTGGATGGTCCAAATACAAGCTAAACTCTTGCTAAGGTGGCTTTGGGAGGTCTTGGAACATGGCATGTGAAGCACATTTCAGATATCAAACTAGCTCGCTTGGGGGACAAGTGTTCCTTGAGCTTCATAGAATCATAGTATGGCTTGGGTTGGAAGGGACCTTAAAGATGCTCTTGTTCCAACCCCCCTGCCATGGGCAGTGATGCCTCCCACCAGACCAGGCTGCCCAAAGCCCCATCCAGCCTGGCCTTGAGCACCTCCAGGGATGGGGCAGCCACAGCTTCTCTGGGCAACCTGTGCTTCACCACCCTAATAAGGAAGAATTACTGCTGAATATCTAAATCTCCCCTCTTTTTCAAGCCATTATTTCTTGTCATTTCTCTGGGGATGTGAGAGGTGAGGAGGAATTTTCCTGATGTGAAGAAAAGGTACATTGTCAATGCTGGGAGTTCTGCAGAATCTTCAGTTTCTCAGTGCTGTGCTTCCTGCTTACTACCTTAGAACTTGCAGCTACCAAACCAAAGAGTAAGGGGAGATAATCAGAGGGAGGCAAATATATCTAAACTGTCAGCTTGCTGTACTACTGCCTTTCAAAAACGGGAAGAGATCAGGTAGTGTCTTAATTTGACACTCAGCATCTTACTGCAGAAGAAAGCCTTCTCAGTGTTTTAACTGAGGAAAGGGCTGGTTGAAATAGGTAAATGAGTTGCTTTTTTAATAGGGAAATAATTGATAGGACAAATTTGATTTAAATAATATGAGACAATTGGATTGCTGCCGCTGGTGGTGCGAACAACTATTCTCTACGAGTCACTAGGTTGTCTTTTGAAGTCACCCAATTAGTTTTGTAGGTGAAATTCATTGACTTATATCTCTGCATAAGGTCTTCAATCAGTCTCAGGTGTCTCATTTAAATGAGTTTTGCTATGTCTCCTAGACTCTTTTGATTTTACCTTTCTGTGAAAGTAGCCAAAACTATGGAGTTTAGATTACAGCTGTCTTATATGGGTTAAATTGTAACATCTCAGTAATGAGAATTAAAAGGGATTGTATCAAAACTTAGCATGAACCATCTGTTGGCTTAGGCTAAACCACCAAATCCTTAATGTTTGTTTTGGAAGTAATATGGAGGTATAATGTCTTCATTTGGGGGTGGTATGGAGCATTTGGATATAGGGGGAAATGGAAGGAGTGGATGTGACTAACTTCAGTAGTTTGTACTGAGAAAGTATAGCAGATATATCAAAGCTGGAATCTCTGTGCCATCTATACTATCTAAAATATTAAAATATGTATATTTCAGGCTTCCTGCTACTTAGTGACTTGTGTTGATGTAAAACACTTAATCAGGATAGTAGTTATGTTGATTCCTGAGAAATAAATATGGCTTACTAGCCCTGTGGGGATGTTCTGATTGAGCTAGCTGGCTCCATAGTACCCAGAGAGAGATAAGTGGAAAAAATGGCTTTGCATCAAGGTAACTGGCTCTACTTTCTCTATGATCTTAAAGCACCTACAAGTTTGTGCAAGTATTAGTGCTCTAAGTGATGGGATTTTGCTGTTCTGAGGTGTCAGAATTTAGCACTGCAACCACTGCTTACTAATTTGTGATTAGCCCCTTCCCTGTTAGATCTAATTTTGGAAAAATATTCAATCGAAGTGTATTCCTGTAAAGACATCTGTTCTACAGATACAACCTGTCTTTTTGGTTATACCAACATGTTTTAGATTAGCATTCTTTAAAATGTTTCAAGTTGCTTGATCTCTTTTCTGCATCTTGGTGGTTTTAGATGCTAGCTGGGCTTCCAGATTCCCACAGAGTCCTGTCAGTATCATACCGTACCTGAGTGGCAAGCTATTGATTCCTAGTGCAACTGAGATCTATTAGTGCTTCAGACAAACATAATCAGCACTTTGTGTCAAATAGTAACATTTTTTTTACATAAAGTTGTGATAACATGCATGAATTGGCCTGGGTTTCTAAGACTTCCCATCAAAAGAAAAATTAAGAGCTTGTAGTCCTGGTCTACCAGGACTATCAAACCCATACTTTCCCGACTAATAACAAACAAGCTACCTGACAAAGGGATTGGTATCAACAATGAAAGTCCTCTGAAATATGAGTACACTTTCATGTGACTTAATTTATTCTGAGATAAGATTTGTGGCATAATGAAACTATTTCTAATGACAATTTTGTGCAGTTGTTGGATAAGTTAGACTTGCAATGTACTTGTTCACAGATATCCTCATCTACTACATCTTAACCTGTGAAGTGCCTATTAGCTTAGACTGCTCCAGTTGACTGTAGTTTCTAGTGTACTAGACTTGCTCACAAGTGTGTGCAACTCTCCTGCCTACTGCTTTCAAGTTTTATCTTGGTTATCTAAACAGCTTTCCTTAAGGACAGCCTTTTGATGTAATATGTACTTTACACAAGTTTTCAGTGGAGGTGATTATTTGGGCAACCTGGAACATCTGGTTCAGCAATTGCTAATATAATAATGCTACCTTAACTTTAGGCCTCACAGTCTTTGGGTTGTAACACCAGTGGACTTCTGGAAGCCCCGGTTGGACTTCTAGAATCCCTGGTTGGCTGTAGGGTATTTTGAAGCTTCTTAACCATATAGTTCACAAACCCTTAGTCTTGTAACAGTGTGGTGGTTTCTTCTTTTCATTAGCGTCATCAGCAGACTAGATGTTTTTGTACTGTTTTGAAAATGAACTGATCCTTTTGTATTTACAATTCTTGGGTAGAAACAGTGTGTAAATGTAATGACTCTTCCAATGCTTGCTAGTGTTCTGCTACTTCTTATGGGGGACAAGTAGTGAATATTGCTGTTACAGTCCTACTAATCTCTGGTATGACAACTGGATCATCCTTGGCTTAAAGACAGTTAATAAGAAAGGCAACTAATAAGCAATGGAATATTTACTAGATCTTAATGCCCTATATTTTTATCATTTATTTCCCTTTACCTAGTAAAATCGCAATTCTTACTGAAAAAGTGCAATGGTCTACTATTACACTGAAGAGCTTACATCCATACCTGTCGAATGTGAACTAGTATTTCAGAGAAGTCCACTGGTGTAAACAAGATCACCCTAGTGAAATAAAAGTTCTGCTACCTTAAGTACTAGAACGTTACTGCCTTTGTGTGGTATCTAAGATATTAAAGCTTTCGTTGACTTCAAGCATCTTGGTCTTTTACCTAATGCACCCAGATGAGTAGTTTTCTTAAGTAGTTGCAAGACCTGTCTTGCTTCCTATGTTAAGAACAAGACTTAAGTTTTAGGTAGCATATATTGGCTATAATAACCCAACTTGTACTGGGTACTAGAATAGCTTTGAACTAGCTATACTATCTCAGTAAAACCTGAAACGTAGTATGACCCGTCTGCACTAATCTCTAGATGGAGATAAGTTGCTTACTTGGGGTGGTGGTATCTGAAGTGCAGTCTAAAGGCAGTCTTAGAGGAATAGTATTAGATAAATTATATACAACAAAATTATATGCAACTTTACTATCTGTATGAGAACTCATTTTTCTAATAGACATCTTCAAGCCTGTGCAATTTTAATGCTCTTCCAGTAAGTTTCCTGTGTAGTTGGTCATGGGGCAGGGTGTGCCTGTTCAGCTTTGAAATATGTTCTTCTGTACAGACTCGTACTATAACAGCCCTGAGACTTAAGGTAATGCACAATGAAGTGAACTGTGTATAGTGCAGAAGCTAATTTGCTAGAACTAGCATCTAAGTAGCTTTTTAACTTCATATGAGCTATTATAACAGTAAACTTTCCATAAATAAGGCTGTTAACCTACACCTCAATTCTGAACCCTATCGTTGTCTAGTCTAGAGCTTACATAAAGTGCAAGTAAAAAATACTTGCACATTTATTGGTAGCCCTTTGTTTTCAGACTTGCTCATAGCCATTCTACTAATACTTCTGTATTTTTTTAGGATGTTAACTACCAGCAGTGCTATAAACGAGGTGGGATAACTAGTGGTCCTCGAGCAAATTCAAGAGGTAAGGCCAACGTCAGGTTCCCAGTGGGGTATGAGTGTGTGTGTTGCTGAAGTGGAGTGTAACTGTGAATAGTGAGAAAGTGTACTATCACTGTCATGGAAGAGCAAGCTTGGTTATAAATTAACCAAGCTAGATGGAAGCTTAAGTACTGCTCTTAAACAGTCAGCATTGCATAGCAGCAGAGGTGACTTCACCATTTTCAACTTGGTGCTTTCTATGTCAAATGTCAAAACTCTCTGATATAGTGGTACCTTACTGAACTTTCTTCATAAGTTGACTTGGAAATACAGGCAAAATGGTACCGCTGTTCCATTTGGCATCTTCCTCTGGTTGTAGGGTCTCTCTTTCTTGATTCTGAGTAAGTTACCAGATCCCAGGTACTCTGAGAAAACTTCAGTATGGAGAAGTTTTTGGGAATACAACCTGAATTTATACCCTACCATTGAAGTACAGAGTAGAGATCCATGCTTGGATTTAAACAGCTAATGCATAGTATGCATTTTGAAAAAGCTATAAACTAGATTTAATCCTACTGTGTGTGCTGGGAAAAAATGGGCTTAGTGCTATAAGTGAAAAGTGAGAATAACGACCGTAAGTTCCCTACTTTGAAGAATAAAGGGAAATTTTGCATATCATAGTAACTGCTTAGGATAAAGTGGCTCATCTCTGAGGGGAGGACTCAGAATACTTCAGAAGAGAATTAAGTGTGGTGAGTTAACAGTTGACATATGTACCTGTTAGTGTAAAGGTATCAGTAACAACTTTACTTGGTCTTACCAGATACCTTAAGATGTTCATTTCCCGTAGAAGCAGCAGAGGCTTAGCTTGATGGTAACTGCTTTAGATTTCTCAGATCTATTGTTTTCATTCTAGACTGAAACTAGGTCCTCCTAACTTGGATATTTGAACAAATAAATGTCTTTACTCTGGGGAACAGGGTGCAGAAAGCCTAAAAGCAATTGTAGTCTTTCAGACTTGTAATATCTTAGCATCCCAAGTTGATATGACCTATTAAGAATACAACTCCAGAAGTACTGAGGTAACTGGAAGTGTAAGTTCAGGTCTTGAAGGTGACTAAATGATTACCGGGCTCTTGCTAATCCTGCTGGGTTCTTCCAGAACTTGCTTTTTCTCTGCTCAGAAGCTAGTATATGCTGGTTTATGGTAATGTGTGGCAAATACTACAGCTAATTATTGCAAGCTACTGCCCCCTCCTACTTAAAGTATGGGCAGTCATTGTTCATGTTGAATTATGGTCCATCTTGCTGAGCGCAAGTGTGATCAATGTGAAACAACTTCAAAGTTCTGTTCTTGCTGGGGTTCTTTGTCAATCTGCTGTAGCTGAAAGACAAATGTGTTGCAAAACCCATACACTTGCTGCTGAAAAATATACCTGCAGGTTTTAGGGTACTCTTGTTATAATACTTATTTATTGTTGCTAATGATCCTTAACAGCAGGGTGGAGTGATTCTTCTCAGGTGAGCAGTCCAGAACGAGACAACGAAACCTTTAACAGTGGGGACTCTGGGCAGGGAGACTCCCGCAGCATCACCCCTGTTGATATGCCAGTGACAAGCCAAGCTGCCACCATACTACCAGTGCATGTCTACCCCCTCCCGCAGCAGATGAGAGTTGCCTTCTCTGCAGCCAGAACATCTAACTTGGCCCCCGGAACTCTAGACCAGCCAATTGTGTTTGACCTGCTGCTGAACAACCTTGGAGAAACTTTTGACATCCAGCTTGGTAGATTTAATTGTCCAGTGAATGGTACTTACGTCTTCATCTTCCACATGCTGAAGCTGGCTGTAAATGTTCCCCTATATGTGAATCTTATGAAGAATGAAGAGGTCCTAGTGTCGGCATATGCAAATGATGGGGCTCCTGATCATGAGACTGCTAGTAATCATGCAGTCCTGCAGCTGTTCCAGGGGGATCAGATCTGGTTACGTCTGCATCGGGGAGCCATCTATGGAAGTAGCTGGAAATACTCTACCTTTTCGGGATACCTCCTTTATCAGGACTAAAATCCAGTGCAATGTTTACAAAAAAGCTGCTCCAAACACCTTGGTGGAGGGGGGGGTGGGACTAGCTTTGCACTTACTATTGACTTTATAGAAGATATGTGGTTCCATTATTGGGGGAATGATGGTCATGTGCAAGGTGAAATCGTGGATTTGGGGTACTGAATCAGCACTAATTTGGCACTTTATCAGTTGTGATGTAGCCTTGCTAGTAAAGCTGTGAATGTATATTGTTTGCACTTACCCTAAACTGTATTAATGTCCAGCTTACTACACTATTGATTGCCTCAAGTATGGGCTATTCACAATGCCTTGTTGTGCCTCAATAAAACAAGTTAATATGCATTTTAGTATTAATCTTGCTAGTGGTCTTATTTTAAAAATGTCAAACTATCAACAAATTCCTGGTGTGGGCTGTACATGCATGTTCGTATACTATATAGTCTTCAAGTATACTATATAGGTCTTCAAGTTTCAGTCATACTATATAGGTCTTCAGGTTTCAGTAATTCAGGGTAAACTACAGTTTAAATGGGATTATGTGTTTGGTTCTTTTTTGCAGTTTAAGTGTTCCCCTGTTGAAAATGAATTCATGATTTAGTTACATATTTAGGTACATACCTACTGTCTTAACTGAAAGATTAAGAAATCACAAATGAAACACTGCCCACTTTATTGGACTGTTTTAAAAGTATATTTTGTAAACAGCTAGATTTGTCACTACGATTTTCAGTGCTGATACAGCTAGCTGAA
Source organism: Anser brachyrhynchus (assembly GCF_964034855.1). NCBI lineage: Eukaryota > Metazoa > Chordata > Aves > Anseriformes > Anatidae > Anser > Anser brachyrhynchus. Next base: position 64,234,465 of record NC_137694.1, read on the forward strand.
ATTCTTATACCTCAAAACACTCACTGATGAGCTTGCTTGTTCAGATATACTATCTTAAAGCTATAACTGATTCTTAGGAAGCCCAACTGTATGGCTTCCCTCTCACATGAGAATTTAACTTGCATTACAAGCTGACTCTTTCCTTTCAGACAACTGCTGTGGAAGCTGGTACATGTAGTTGAAGCCTGCTCTCTGCATCTTAAATTTATCTTAATTTAAATCTGAATATAAATGCTAGGAATCATTTATAAAACTGTTCTTGGAGCTGAAGGGGGGCATATGACCAGTCTTTAGCAGTCTTCTAGTCTAAAAACTGAAGAACTGACAAATGCTGTCATCTAAACTGCATGTCAAATATAAAGCATTTCTCATGCTTAAAGTGGAAGCTGGAACCTGTAAGAAAACTGTAGATCACTGCCTCTTTATACTTCTAAAAGCTTCAATAGTTTGTTCTATCAGTAGGAAGTATTTTATCTAGGTATACTAGTAAGGGAGCTAGTGGAAAGGACTCCTACATGTAAGGGTGAACTAGAAGTGCTCAAAGCAGTTCAGCTGACGACTTTATAACCACTTTATATTCTGTGTTGGTTACTTTTAAATACTCCAGACCCTGGTATAACACTGCTGTTTCTCAGTGACTGATCTCAAAACTTCCAACTTTAAACCGCTCTCCCCTGCTACAACACAAATGCCAAAACAAGTTGTTTGGCATGACTTCATAAAGTTACTGGCATGAGGATCTTGATTTTATTCCAAGTTCAGATTTTTTTCATATAGATTTATTTAGGGGATGATTCTACTGATTCTACTTTTTTTTTCCATGGCAGGTTCTGAGAGGTTTGGGATAAAGCTGTAGGGAATCTAGCTTTTAAAAAAAACAACTGATGACAGAAACGTAAAGCCTTAACTATTGAATAGTTAGTATATAATTTTGTATTCTGAACTTACAGAACTTTCTCAATGGACTTTCTCCGTAGAGGATCAGTGGCAAGAGGACGTAAGATGTTTAGTGCTTTTTCACCCCCAAGTTTGACAACTCTCCTTGGCTCTTATTATGAGGACATGATAGATAAAAACTGAAGTGCTAGGATAAATTTCAGCTTGCAATAGCTATGCAGCTGCAGTCAGACTTCATTGTTTTTCTAACAGACTTGCAACTCTGAATTTTTAGATAGCTTGAGCATTGTCCCAGTTCCTTTCCCATGCTGTCTTAGGGACTAATGAAAAAAATGAGCCCTATTTTGCTTATAGCAGGGTATCCCTTGCACTACAACTGCACTAGTGCCTTAGCACTAGCTCTTCATTTGGCATGTAGTTAGTTTACCATATTTGGCTTTATGCACTTGTACTATGGATTTCCGATCTTTTTTAAGAACAAGCTATCAGTACTTTCAAGTTTTGCCACTAACCTTTGCCTTTGGCAACCTCAGGCATGGTTACTGTGACTACATGGAGCATGTACTGCTTTCTAATGCTCTGGTTTAAGCAGTCTGGACAACTGCTTTTTTGACCCATGTGATCATTTGTTCAACTTGATCCTTATTTCTTACCAATACATCTAGCAAAGCTTTTATCTATCTCTAGCTTGCATCTTTAAGATCCGAAGTAAACATCTCAACTTCAAAGCTGGTTATCTACTTGTGCATGTATGACACTTTAAAATTCCTCACTAAAGGAGTACACAGTCACAGCAAAAAGTGTAAAGATATGAAACATGAAGTATAATCATTATACCATTGCTTAGTAGTAAATCGGACCATAAGTCACAATGAGTGGCTTTACAAGACTTGATAATTTTGTAAGATGTATCAGCTTGAATCACAATCTCCACAATGCCAGTTACTTTATAATGTCTTTATCAGTCCTAAAAAAAAAAACAAAAACTTGGACAAAATTATCTTGTCATACATTAACTTAAAGTTGATCTTATTTTCATCTTATAGGGTTCTCATGTAGTACCTACCTACCTCCGTAAGTGGAGCTACTGCTTTTCACTGTTTCCAGTCAGCAGTGAACACAACTCTAGCTAATCTCTGTTACAGAAGAGCTACAATTGAATGGTACTGTCATAAAGTGGTGTTTAGACAAATTGTGAAGTGCTAAGGTTATACATGTATAAAAAACTGCAAAAGATCAAGCAAAGCAATCTTATTTTTCAGGCCAATAGCTGTCTCAGCCAAAAGGCACTGACAGAAAATTGCTATTCCAATCTTCAAAATACCTAGTAATACGACTTCATCTGATTTTAACATAATGTTATATTAACATTGGGAGACAGATACCTCAATCATCATTCTTCATGGTTCTAGATTATGTACCTGTTTTAAAACTTCTCAAAATACTTCAGAGTTATTTCAGTGCATTTTTTATCAACTGACACAGTTTTAGTCTGAGTATGTCCAGACTAAAGACCTAGATCCATAATTCTACTTCTGGATGAAGCATTTAAGAGGTGAGTTTCATAACTTGAAAATATTTGAGATAACACTGGGTGTGATACAGCCTTCATGTAAAAACTATGTATGACAATACATTTGTCCTCTAGTTGTTAAAAGAAGTCGCTTGAATTGTTACAGAAAGTAACGTGCCCTAATTATATAAAGATGATAACGAGGTCTAATTAAAAGGGAGATCACGGTTCTCTTAACTTCTGTTCTTCTTTTTCCTATGCAAATCTCATACCACCTAAATTCTATCCAGTTTAGTTATTTTCTGTAGTCTCCTGAAGATAAGCTATACTATTCAAGATGATGAATTAACGTTAGGTTTTAATTTGGACTGAGTGGATTTCCATGTTTCCTTTTGGGTATTTCAGTGAAATACTGAAACTACCGTGAAATAGGAGAATTGCTTAACATTTTCAAAGTACTAATGGACTTGTAACTTTCTTGTGTTTTTTCCAGGTTATGAAGTGAGAGAAATATGAATGATCTCCTGGAATTTTCATGACTAACTTCCTGCAGCGAAGGAACCCTCTATACTGTATGCTACAGTGGTGGTGCAGATAATTTCACTGTTTTTGCTGTACTGGTTCAGTTTACTTACCTTTCCTCCCTGACTGCTGTAAATTACCTATAGGTGCTCTGACAAAACAGTGGGGGAGACTGATTTGGAACGTGACTTCTGATCGAAGCTTTATATCTGGAGACCTGGCATACATTTATCTGCTGTAGATCATCCTTGATAGCTCTTTATCTAATCTATACATGTCTTTTGAGAAAATAAATATTATATGTGATGGGTATGAAGTCTACTCTGTATTCGAACTGGAGAAATGGTCTTGTACTATATATAACCAGACCATTAACTCCACTTATGTGCTTGTTCACAGGTCTCTGATCAACTTGGATGTATTGCCTCCCAACTATAAACAATTCTATTAATGAAAAAGTTCATAAATTTGTATCTGCTGACTGAACATCTCCATGTGTTGTTGTATTTGGAAAAAAGTTGTGAAGTACTAATTTGGCTGGAGAGTACTAGTTCATACAGTTTTTTGTACTGTTTGAGTCTTATGTGAGTAAGGACTGTAGCCAGTTTGGAATGAAAGCTTTATGCCAGGTACAGGTCTAATTGCTTTGTCATTAGTTCACTATAATGAAGTAATGAAGTAAACCCGGCATTGCACAATGGATTGCTTTTCACTTGCAGCACATCAGATGAAGGACCGTTGTCTCCTTTCTCATCCTTTTCCACGAGTATCTCTTATTAACTACAATTTACCACCAGATGTTTTCCTAAAGAATGTGCTCGGTCTGGTAAAGTGTCAGTTCTTCTATGCCAGTGGAAAGTACATTGCACATACCATTCAGTTAAAATGCTACCTGCATTTCAAAAGAAGCAGAAGTCAAAGGGCTAATTCTAAGTAACTGATAATATGGAAGGCTTTTCTACCTTTCCATCTCCCAATGTTCTTGAACTTAAGTTATCTTTTTAGCTACTCTGTCTGGAACTTACTCTGATTTTCCCAATGGTCAAACATGAATTGTTTTAAAAATCCTTGCTTTCAGCAACTGAGTTTCAAAATATGATTGCTTGTTATAAATCCTTCATAAAGCTGTTGTTACAGTGCACCTAAAGAGTTTTGGAGCTTTAAAGATACTTGCTTTCTCTTATCTCCTCACCCCCCTTTTATTCACATCCTTTTTTTCTCTTCTTTCTGTATTTGCATACTGGTGCAACTTGAATTTAATTTATTTCGTTTTAATTTCTTGGTATATTCCTTGGTTCTTTCGCATTGGGTCTTCTCTCAGCAGCAGTGTTAAGTAGTTGCCAAGAAAATCTCAGAATCTGAACTCAGGTTCCTAAATTTTTCAGAGTAGCAAAACTAGAATGTTTTTCAATCATTGTAACCCAGTTCCAGATCCATTATTTTGAAGTAGATGAAACCCAAAAAATTAACAGTCTCTTCGCAATAATAAAAAGGCACATGAGTTCATAGAATCATAGACTATCTGGTGTTGGACGGAAACCACGAGAATTATTGTGTCCAACTCCTGGCTCTGCACATGACCACCCAAAAACCAGACCCTATGTCTGAGAGTGTTGTCCAAATGCGTAGTGAATTCCAGCAGGCTCGGTGCCATGACCACTGCCCTGGGGAGCCTGTTCCAGTGCCCGACCACCCTCTGGGTGCAGACCCTTTCCCTAACACCCAGCCTGACCCTCCCCTGTCCCAGCTCCATGCCGTTCCCTCGGGTCCTGTCGCTGTCCCCAGAGAGCAGAGCTCAGCGCCTGCCCCTCCGCTCCCCTCGTGAGGGAGCTGCAGGCCGCCATGAGGCCTCCCCTCGGCCTGCTCTGCTTGGGGCTGAACAAACCAAGGGACCTCAGCCGCTCCTCATACGTCTTGCCCTCCAGACCCCTCACAATCTGTAGCTCTCCTTTGGACACTCACTAATAGTTTAACGCCCTTATATTGTGGTGCCCCAGACTATAAACTGTACTCGAGGTGAGGCTGCCCCAGCGCAGAGTACAGCAGGACAATCCCTTCCCTCGACCGGCTAACAATGCCGTGCCTGGTGCACCCCAGGATACGGTTGGCCCTCCTGACTGCCAGGGCACACTGCTGGCTTGTGTTCAAGTTGCTGTCAGCCACAACCCCCAGATCCCTCTCTGCGGGGCTGCTCTCCAGCCGCTCATCCCCCAGTCTGTATGTATAGGCAGCGTTGCCCCATCCTAAGTACAGAATCTGTCACTTGCTCATGTTTCAATTTCATGCAGTTTGTGACTGCCTGGCCCTCCAGTCTGCCAAGATCTCTCTGCAAGACCTCTCCGCACTCAAGGAAGGGAGTCAACAGTTCCTCTCAATTTAGTGTCATCTGTAAACTTACTTAGTATGCATATGAGTCCTGCATCGAGATCATTTATAAAAGCATTAAAGAGAACTGGTCCTAAAATGGAGCCCGGGGGAACCCCACTAGCAACTGGACACCAGCCTGATGTAACCCAATTTACTAGAACCCTTTGATCCCGATCCATCAGTCAATTGTTCACTCATTGTATTATCTACTTGTTAGCTGTATGCTGGACATTTTGTCCAGAAGGATACTGTGAGAGACAGTATTGAAAGCTCTACTAAAATAATAATAAAAAAGACATCTACTGGCTTCCATTGATCAACTTGATGGACTACATTATTGTAAAAGGAAATTAAGTTCTTGATTTATATAAGACGGTACTTGTTCTCTGAAGTTCTTAATGTTATATAAGAACATTTCGACTAATAACATCATTTTTAGAACAACTGCCACTTGTTTTATGGTGGTTCATGTTTTGCAGAAAGAAGTATCAGGCATACATCAAACTCAGTGCACAGGTAGATGACAATGTTTGCAACAATAGTATCTGCAGCTAAATCACTGCTGACGTTATAAAGGAACCAAGCATTATTGAACTGGATGTCACTTGATTTAGAGGCTCATTGCCTCATTGATGGCTGTGGGCACAAAAACTGTGTCTAAAAAGTGAAATCTTAGGTGTAAAGTCTTTCCTTCCTTTTTTTTTTTTTTTTTTCTAGTGAATGTTGTGTGGTAAAGTGTGCAGTTTTAAATAGCTTATAAGCAGTAAGTGTAAAAAAAAATCTGAAAAATATTTTCAGATAATGTTAAAATAACGTTTGAGTATATTTTGTTCATTGGTATGTTTTACATTACCAGCTCCACAAGACTGAAGTCCTTTAAACATTTAAGTTCTTGTACCATGGACGAATACACAGAAACAGAATAAATCAGAACTACTTTTAAACTATTCATAACATGCCTATTTTGGAAAAGGAAGTAGAGCTGTAACATTCTAGTATTTCTTTTATTTTTTTTAGGATGATAAATGATTCAAGATCTCTAAAAGGAGCAGTTTTCATTGTAGTCTTATTTACTATCTTAAACAAAATGCCAAAATGATGAATAATTCCCATAGTTAATAATACATACTTTTTACAATCACATTGTTTTTGTTTGATATATTTTGTAATTACTGATCACACTCTCTCCTGCTTTGAAGAGGAAATGAGAAGCTTGAAAGTACCTACAATTTCTTGTTAGATGCTGTAGTTAGATGCATTACTGGAGAACAGAAAGTTCTTGAGCAACACCGATCAGGTGTTCTACACCACTTCACGTGAAGACTATCACAAGAGCACAGTGTCTGATGTCTATGAATGCTTGCTTAGTGTAACTCATTCTTACAGGTAGCTTCTTTTTTGATTCTAAGCAGATACTTTATGAAACTTTTTTTTTTCCTTTGAAATCCTTATAGTGTCAGATGTTTCAGCATTTTCCTTGTAACTAGTTTAGAACTTAAGTTATTTAGGGGCAGTAAAAGTGTTTTGGCAACTATTACCATATGGTAGACTTTGTTAGAGATTGGTATCTCCACTTTAACCAGCACTCCTGTGTATTCACCACTGTTAAGAGTGTTCTTTAGTGTGGGTCAGGTAGTACTTCCCCAACTGAGGGATGTACTGCTGCTTTCGTAACTGAGGAACAGTAATAAGAAATGACATTTTATGCTGTAATTGCAATGAACGAATGACATGCTGTCAAATTGTGTTCTTAAGGCATCTCTATGCTGCTATGGCAGGATCTTGTAATTGCCCTAGCATTTGACTCTTCCAAACCACAGGAAGCAGCCTTTCTGTTCTTTCCACCAGGTAACAGCACATCTCTGTCTTGTAAATGCCATGTAAAACTTCACCTGCAGAAGAAACTGAACGACTTGACTCAGTAAGACTGGATTAGTCATGAGGCTTGTTCAGCATGCTGTGGGGCTGGGAACTGCCCCTTCAGGAGCTATCTTACACCCGCCCAGATGTTTGCATCTTCCTTGGCTTCACCTGTTCTACGATTTAGGGGGAGAAACAGGAGGACAGAGGTGAAGAACCACAGAGGGCAAATGCTCCTAGTTAGTGTGGTTTGTATATTCCTGAGCGGTTTTACACACAAACCGCAGTAACACATGGCAAGCTGGGGCTCACCCGCTGACACAATGAGGACAGGGGCCAGAAGCACATAGCCGGGGGCACGGTTTGTACCCCAGCCGCACATTTTGGGAAGCCCCTTGCAGCAAACTGCCCCTGCAGAGGCTTTCCCGTGCAGCACCACGCACCTCGGCGACCGCACCGCAACATGGCCGCCCCTTGCGGGCTCCGCATCTGGCTTCCGTCCGTACAACAACATGGCGGCCCCCGCGCGAAGCCAGAAGGCGGCGCGGCGGCCGTAAAGCAGCGCCCGCTTCCCGATGCCCAGCTGTCGCAAACCGGTGAATGGCTGTGAGCGGCGGCGGGGGGCGGGGGACGCTAGCTCGGTCGCGGTCGCGGTCGCGGTGCGGGGGGGGCGGCGGCGGCGGCCCCGCTCCCTCCTCCCGCCCGCGGAGAAAGGGGCCGGGGGGGGGGCGAGCAGCGCGCCGACATGGACCCCAACAGGATCATCCAGGCGCTCAAGGGCACCATAGACCCCAAGCTGCGCATCGCGGCCGAGAACGAGCTCAACCAGGTGAGGGAGGGGCGGGCGGCACGGCTCGGCACGGCACGGCACGGCTCGGCTCGGTACCGCACGGCTCGGCACGGCACGGCACGGCCCCGGCCCGCCCCCGCCGCCGCCCCCCGGCCGCGGCTCCGCACGGGGCCGCCCGGCCCCGCCGCCAGGGGCAGGGACTGAGGGGGTCGGGGGCGCCCCCTCCTCGGCGGCCGGGGCCATCCCCGGGGTCCCTTCTCGGCTCCCCCCCCGGCCCGACCGCTGCCCCCCGGGGGCTGGCTCGGCCGGGGGAGGGAGGGCAAGCCCCCCGGAGGCGGTGGGGGTGGGTTTGGGCGGCGGTGCGGCCGTGCCGGGGGCTGTGGGTGCCCCCCGTGAGGTGCCTCAGCAGGACAGCGGGGGGCGGCTGGCAGGGCTGGCTGCTGCGGCACGGCGGCTCTCCTGGCTGAGGTCAGGGTTTGGGCAGCTGAGTGCAGGGTTTGGGCAACTCCGGGCTCCTCGGGAAGCCGCCAGTCCTCCCCGCAGCCCTAGGGCAGCTCGGTTAGCTGGTCAACGGGCGTCGGGGACGCTCGTGCCCGCAGCTAGATAAAACTGCAAAACTTCTTTCTTACTCGCCTGGTGGAGTTGCTGTAAAAAGCCCACAGCGCTTACTTTTGTCCCTACCGTAGAGGACTGGCAGGGGAATTAATGTCTGCCAGCAGCCTGTTGCACGGGGATCAAAACTAGGGGAATAAACCCCTGCGTGGCTGGCAGAGGTAGGACAAAGGAGCAGCTGTCTGCGTGCCTGGGTCCTGCTCCTAACGTTGCTGCTTTGCCATCGCTGTTTCCCACCGTGAAGCTCATCAAAAGTTAGAAAGTGTTCGTAGATTGCGATCCATAAAACCTTTCAATTACAAGCGATGGATAATGCAGTTCTCATGAAACACCCAGGTTTTACTTTTAGAGTTTATCAAGAATGGGTTGAAGTACAGATTTTCATTTAAAACAGCTGACACATTTCCTCTCTTCTGTTATAAAGAACAAGTCCTGAAATTCAGATGTGCCTATTGCTGCACAGGCTTCCTGTTGCTAAATGAAGCGTGATGTATGTGACTGATAAAGCGCACCGATGCGGTGTTGGGGTTGATACGACTCTTGGAGGAGTGGAACAAAAGTGCACCTGAGGAATGTTGCTAACGTGGGCCTTTGGCATCTTGAACCCTTTCAGTGCTTTTGAAGCAAGACTTCAAAGTGATCTGTCAGACTTCCACGTATATAATGATAGTGCTGACACGTAGCTGTGTTCCTGCGTGTACGGGAATCCAGGTGCTGGTCTAGTTTTTCTCTTGTTCTAGCAAAGAAACTAACCAACTAGCCAACCAAAAAACCCTCCCTCCAACAATAAGCACTCGAAGTAGTAATACAATGCTTGTCCAAAGAGAACAGGGGTCACCTTCATTCTGTGCAATAACGTGATGCTGCTCCTGATAAACGCTAAAGGATACTGAAGTAAACATCTTGTGCCACCCTGTCTGCAGTGTGCATTTGCCTTCAAGCTTGAGTCAAGGTAGTGACTGGAGTTTCCCACAGAACTGAAACCCTTCTGTTACTCTTCCACCAAAATAGTGTCTCAGTGTAGATGCTTCATTGCTTGTACTGATAGAGAGCCCTTTAGCAACGATCTCCTAATGGTCCTGACTCTGTAATTCACTTACGTGCAGAATGGAGTTAAAATGAATGAAAACTTGCGTACCTGTCAAAAGCCCTGGGATGCCTGAAAGTGCTTCTTTCTCTTCTGTGTGTTCCTGCACCTGTATAAAGACAGAGCTAAATCAATGAAGTTGCTCTCTGCCTTCTGGATTATCATCTAATTGCATTTAGAAATGAAATCAAGGCTACATTTAAAAGTTACTATTTTTTTTTGGCCTTTATTATTTTTACTGGAAGGCTGTTTGTGAGCTTTCTACCTCCAGGAGCTAGAAACAAATGTCAGTTTCCAGCCTAAACTAATTATGGCCCATTTAAGATCGATTTGTGTCAATGTTGGTTCTTAACTAGAACAGGTTTCTTGGTACCTACTCTGACATGTTTGTCAGTGCCTGACCCCTACCAGCTTGTTTTCCTTTGCCTCAACAAGCTGTATTTCCTTTGCCTTATCATAAAACTGGATTTTTGAAGTCTAATAACAAGAGAGCACAGCTCTTCTCTGTACTTCCCTTTGAAGTAATCTTTCTTGTGTAATCTGGTCATCTGTGTTTGCAGCGTGCCAGAAAGTCTCATGCTCAATGCCATTAATACCTCATTTTATACATCCTAAAGCTACAATTATCTTCATGATCAACACTTAACATCCCTCTTATCATGTAATATACCAAGGCCCTTTTATCCTGTGGTTGTTCCTCACTAACAAGCCTCAAGCTTTTAGGAGAAATTCCTATTATGCCTTAGTGCATGGCCGTGTACTTTGTCCTATTACTCCATTGCGTTTTTGTTGCAGCAGTTGTAAAGATAATTCAGTTCTTTGTAGGATTTTTCTGATCTTTCTCCTCTATTGATGTATGCTACTTCTGTGTCATCAGCAAATTCCATTTCTCTCGGTGCCCTGAGCGCAAATCTAAGTGTGAGACTGGTCTAAAATGTGATTCTGGATAAACTGGAGCAGTAATTTCCTGCCAGGTCAGTCATGTCTATCAAGTACCTACTGTCACTTCCCTGTTAACCTGTTATTTCCCTTAGTGTACACATCTCTCCAGCTCACTCTTTTTCTTTCTTTTTTATTTTCCATTTTTTTTTCCTTCAGCTCTGTCACGGCATAATTGGCCTGCACTTTAGGATCATATTTTTCAATCACCCTGTCAATTTTCACAGCAAAGAAAGATACTCAATTTCTACACACCATCTTGTTTGCAATGAGATTTTTTCATATCAGTTTTAGGCTCTTATTCTTTCTAGGTCTGTCTCATGAACTTTAGGGACTTTAATGACTAAATACTGCTTTCATGTGCCAGTTCTTGGTATAGCTACCTACAGGGGGCCTACAAGAAAGCTGGAGAGGGACTTCTTACCAGGGAATGTAGTGATAGGACAACTAAAAGAGGGGAGACTGAGACTAGATGTTAAGAGGAAATGCTTCACTCAGAGGATGGTGGGGCAGTGGCACAGGCTGCCCAGAGAAGCTGTGGCTGCCCCATCCCTGGAGGTGCTCAAGGCCAGGCTGGATGGGGCTTTGGGCAGCCTGGGCTGGTGGGAGGTGTCCCTGCCCGTGGCAGGGGGGTGGGACTGGGTGGGTTTTAAGGTCCCTTCCAACCCAAATCCTTCAGTGACTCTGATTCTATGTTGTGGAATAATGTTGTCTGGTTATATGAGCATGCAGTATCATTTCTGACTGATTCCTGTTTATATAAGATCACCAGTACAATTCTTATGCATTAAGCTTAATTGGCTCAATTTGCCGTAATACATTTATTTGGTCTGTGACAAAGTGGACAACATGAATAGAACTGCAGGCGTGCAAGTGCTTGTTTAAATATTGAGGAAGAGTTGCAGAATTTGACTTTGACAGGAACTGAGAAGCGGTGCAGGGGGAAGAGAAAGAAATGTGAGAAGATTGCCCAAAAGCAGAGGAGTCCTGACTAATGTTGGGCTTCCTTTTATTTCTTCCCTATCTTTGGTGAGTTGGCTGTCAAAGTATGCAGGGATCTTAAGGCAGTTGGCATTGAGTGCCGTGTTATCGAGGGAGGAATCTCAGGTATTTTTATTGAGGAGCAATTTGATGAGGAAGTTGACTTGCATGAAGGCACGAGCCTTTCTGTGGAAAGTGGCGTGTGGTTGACCCTGGATGAATTTGGCAGTGGGACCAGCAGAGGAAAGCAGCTCGGGTAGGTGTTCTTGTACGCGTTTATTTTCAATTTGTGTGGAGAACACTGTGTTTTCCCTTCCCTAAATGAGGGCTTTGCATGTAGGCAAGGAAAGAAGAAAGTGTCTTTTGAAGTTCTAGTTTGTTTTAACAACCTGTGACTGCCAGCATAAAAAAAAAACAAAAAGAAAGTACTGTTAGCAACAGCAAAAATATGCCCAAGTGTGACAAATACTGATGGAGTTTCTAAGTAACGCATTTTAAGTGCAGAGCAAACAAAAAATAAAGCTTAGATAACTGAGCATTCAAATCAGATGCGTGGAAGCCTTAAAATAATCTTTGCAAACAGTTAATTGCATACATATTCAAGCTACAATTTTTTTTCTGTGTGTTTATCTTGCGAACAAAGATGTAGTGCCTTGATTTCTCAGTTGAAGGGATGAAAAGCGATTATTTTGTGCCATACTTGCATTCAGAGGAGCTGAGAAGGACGTGCTGTTTGCCACTGGTGGAGTAGGACGGCTCGCCTTGCAGAACCCGAGGGAAGGCTTGGTTTCTCCATGTCTGTTGTTCCAGAGCATCCCCCTGTTGTTCTGCAGAGGAAGAAATACCTTCCCATGCCACTCTGCACTCAGCCACTCTGGCTGCTCTCAGTGCAGCAGGAAGATTTACTGAAAAATGTGGCTATTTCAAGCAAGACACAAGGGTGATGCTTATTGTAGTAAGTTTAATAACATGTAATGCACGATAACCTGGGGTCCCACGTGAAAGCTAGGTGTGAAGAGTACTTGCTTCAGTAGGATCCATTTGGGGAAATCTTAATGCATTTTTCCTGCTTATCTCTCCTTGTATTCTGGTTCTGTGAATGTAACTGTATTCATCTTGCTGTTTCTCAGTGGCTTTTCTGAGGCTTTCTTGGGTGCCTTCTGTTCTATACCTAATCAAAGGGATGAGGAAATAGGCAAGAAAGGATGTGTCCTCTGATGGTTTGAGGAGTGGAGCAGTGATGCTGAGGTGGGGAAGAAATGCATGTTAGGGCAAAGGAGAAAGGACAAACGGGGCAGGTGGATGTACAGTTGCAGCGCGTGGATCCCGAGACTGGGCTCAGGTGGAGCGAGGCACATGGGGACGTGCACATCTCCTTCCTTGGTCACTGCTGGAAGTTTACCCAGCTGTATCTTACCAGTGCTTAGCTGTATGCCTCTTCTGGTTGAGCTGCTAGCCCTGCACATCATTGTATCCTATCTTCTTAATCCCAATGGAAATGAAATGTGGGTAGCTGTTTGTGGTTTTTTTTTTTTTTTTTTATGGTGACCTGGGATTAATGCAAGGGCTGTCAGTATGTTTTACACAGCTTTAAAATAATCGTTGTTCTTTGTATTTAGTGAAAGTTTACTTTTCAAAAACTTCCTTTTACTTTACTCAGTTTGTAAAAGTTCACGTGCAGCTCTCACAAGTGTCTTGCTGAACCCGTCCAGCTCTGCGGACTCTTCATCTCCTTCCATTTACACGGAGCCCATCTAACAGTAGCTCTGCCCCAGCACACAGAGCACCTGCAGCTTTTCCTGCTGCTTCCAGGGGCCTGCTGGATGGTTTTCCAGAGCAAGGGAGCGAAAAGGATCGATCCCAAGATCACAATTAGCATGACAACGAAACCAATGGGAATGTGCTGGTATAGGAAAAATGTTGCTGTGTGCGGCTTTTTCAACAGTCCTCTGTTCCCAAAACTGCAAGCAGAGCATTGTTTTCCTGACCGGTTTGCTGCTGCGCAAGTGAGCAGCGTGGTATTTGAGCCTCACAAATGTAACACAAGCAGGTGCCTTGTTTCTAAAAGGGACACACAATCTCTGTTCATCTCTAACATGTTCGTGTCTCTGATACCAAAGAGAAGACGAAGCTGTGTAAAAATGTGAATTGTGGGGTGCAGTGAGGAAACGAGCGTTTTTAATAGTCGCAATATAAAGGTAATAGTATAGAACAGACGGATTTGGTGGGGACTGGATGCTGTGCTCCTGTGATCTCTGGGGGGTGTCAGTATTTTGGGCGGCAGGAAGCCCCACAGCATTGTGCCGGTGGGAGTGGGGCCTCCTCGGAGACCCTGCGCGGCCCGTCTGCGTAACGCGCCTCGTGTCACGCCCGGCGCTGCAGGCCGCTTGCCGCGCAGGCCAAATGACCCTATTTGTGGATATCCTGGCCCCGTTTCAAGGCTAGCGGTTGTGTGCCAGCATAAGTGGTACCAATAAAGCTTCCTGGAGTAGCTGCGACTTCGGTGTAAATTCAGCAAAAGCTGTTTATGCAGGGAAAGAGAAATAATTTGTGCTGTTATCACTGCGTCCATCCCAAATGTGATACCAGTGGGATTACTGCCGGAAAATGCAGCAACGACAACAAAACAACCCCCCAGAAGGCTGCATTCCTAGTCAATGTATTTTTAGTGGTACAAGCTGCATGTAGACTCCCTCTGAGGACAACATATCAGCACTATTTAGAGGAAAAAAGCCTCTCGGAGCTCGCACACGTTCTTGGTTTTCTGTGCTGCCGCGAGGCCTCGTGCTCTCCTCACATCCCTGGAGCCTCCCTCAGCCCCGCGGTCAGAGCTCCCCGGCGCTGTGAGGGGCTGTCTGCTGGCAGTTAAAGGCCAGCCTTTGGCCTCCGGTACACTTGATACAAAAGGTGATTTTTGGAATCTGGCGTGCTTCAACCAGTTGGCATTGAAAGCTGGCGTTTCAGCATGCCTGTAGGTAAATGGAGCTCCTGTGCTGCCTGTTAACAGCTTTTGCTTTACTTCGAGCGTTGCTTATGGGTAATTAAAGTTTACAGAGAAGGCGACTGCAGCAGAGTATGTTTCTGATTTGCCATTACTGCTTTTATCTGAGTGCTCAGATTGCTCTATAAACATCAAATGAGGCTCTGAACACAGAGTGGGTTAGAATTACGCTACAATTACAATAAGTAAAACGAGGGCCACAAAGTTAAGTGATTTGGCAAAATTGTTGAGTTGTGCTGCCGCTGTTACACTTAGGCATCGTGAAAGCACTGTAGTTTTACCTCATTATGGAGATGTTAGATCAAGAAATTGGGTACATGCACTGCAGAACGTACCACTTACTTCACAGCTTTCGAATGAGGCAAAGTTTCTGGGAGGTTGTAGTATACTTGCACTGAAAGCACTGCTCTGGAAATAACCACAGGACTGCCAGACATAATCTGGTTGGAAAGAAATACTATAAAAGGTAAAATAAGAAAGTGTATGTCATCTAGCCCCCAAGAAACATCTCTCTTTGAACATCAAACATGGATCTGAGTGATGAAAGATCAGACCTGCCAGTAACTACTGATGTTGCCAAGGCTTAGTGGTAACTGCACCATGCTGAGTCAACGATTCTTCACGTTGGAGGACCCCTGTCGAATGACAGCAATATAATGCTATCAGATTTTCACATCTTTTAAATCTGACGTGCTTTGCTCAGAAGTGCAGTGAGCATTGTTTTCTCTTTGAATTTTTTCAGCTGTGTGGCTGATGTAGTGTTTGAAAAGTTCCCGGGAAAGCTGTGGGTTTTGAAATGTTATCTGTCTACACTTGATTTTAATTAAAAATGGTTATTCCACCGTTTATCCTCAGTTGGTATTTTTCTGTTATGATGCACTATGCATCTAGTCTGTTAAAATATAGCTGTATAATAGATGGCTTGTTTGACTTATGAGTTAAGTTAAATAATTCACTAGATGTATAGAGATTCTCATGCATTCTCAGAATGATTTAAATATTCATTATCACTAATATCTGTTAGAGAGCCTTGTCACATTACTTATTCCTCCCATGTGCCATTATTTGCTCAGCTTTTTCAAGTAATTCTGTAGAACACTGCTGATTTGGGTAAATCCATGTGCTAAAACCTTTCATACTTCACGAGGAGAGTCAAAGATTTCTACAAAAACCTTGGTTTCTGTTCTTATTCAGCTTTCGGTAATACAGTCTTCTTTAAACATAGTGACTTGCTAACTGTGTTTTATATGTATTTCAGTCCTATAAGATCATCAATTTTGCTCCAAGTCTACTGCAAATCATAGTATCAGATCAAGTTGAATTTCCGGTGCGTCAAGCAGGTGAGATAAAATCCTTGTTTCATTTTCTTTCAATAGAAAGTTAGTCTGTTAGTTAGTCTGTTAGTTATTTCAACAGAGTATTGAGCTGCTGGTAAGTAAGAAAGTTCACATTTGTTCTGAACATGGAGATGGAAAAGTGCAGCAGGGAAACCTTTCTGTCTTTGCCACCTCTCTCCTGTATGAAGATCAGATAAAAGCATGGGTATAGGGTTGAGTCCTACTGTGGCTTCCCTGTGTTTATAGTGATCCCTACTGGAATGCTGGAATACTGATACTGAAAGAGAATGACTTTTGCTCAAAACTGAGTACCCAGGGAGCCTTAGATATTCTTTCTTCTGGTGGTGAAGAGATATCGAAGCCAAGACATGAAGATATTTGAACAAAAAAGGGGATCTCATTTGAGTAGTAGATTTGAATCCCTTTTCCTGGAAAAGTCAAAGTTTCTGAAAATGAAAACAGTTTGTAGGTCAAAGGTAGCCACATATGCTTATTTGGTATCTATGGTGTCCACTCACAAAAATAAATGTGAAGGAAGGTCACGTTACTGCTAAGTTATAAATTTGTAGTCTGAGCATGTCTAGAAGGATTGCTTAACTATATATGTAATTTTGGGTGCGGTGATGCAGTTAACTTTAGGGTATACATTTGTGTAAGATCAGTTTCTAAATTCTCATAATCTATTTTAACTACTCCTATACAATGTTTTCTTTTTTCTTTTTTTTTTTACAGAGTTGTAAAATACTCAGCTTTTTCCATAAATTGATGATTACTGTTTCATTCACTGCTCTGTTTCTATCGTATGGAACAGCATTTCCCATTGAAGCACAGTGGTGGTTTTTTTTTTTTTTTGTACAGATCCTATTAATCCCCTGAGTGTGTTGAAGCATGCTGACATATGCTGTTTGTCATGCTGGCGTGTATATTTTCAAAGATAATCCAACTTTGAATGGCATTGTTAAACCATTCTATGGTAAAGTTTGATGCTTAATCTAGGCTCCATAAGGTCATTTTCATAAATTAATCTCTCATTTTATTATCATTCAGGGAAAACAAAACAAAACAACAAAAAACCACAAGTATGTAGAGGTTTTTTTGGTTGTTGTTCCAGAATGGAGTTATAAAATAGAAAACATTTGAATTTAGTTTCTAAATCAACAGATTTCCCTGAAATTTCCCTGAGAATTTGTACACTCTTAAGACCTATGGACAAAGTAAATTGAAGTGTTTGGTCTTTCTGGACCTGTATTATATTTGAATGTTCTGGCGTTTCATAGTCAAATAATTGTTTTTCCTCTTGTTCCTATAAAATATTTTACAAACTGCATGTTTTCCTACTTTGTAACTTGTTATGACAAAAAAATTGTACCCAAGAATATCTTATTTATACTTTAAAACCCTAGTCAGTAATCAACCTAAATAATAAAGGGATAAGAGTCTATTAAGAACATTACTTTAACGTGTTACACCATATTTCCTATGTTTTCTAAAGAATGCCTACAGGCATTTCAATACTGAGGCATAAATGCTGCTTATTTTCAGTGGAAGATTAACTTTATTTTTCATGTTTTTCCGTGTGAGACAGAAGGGAACAATTCTGAGGGATTATGCGAAATCCTAGTAGTGAGATAAAGCTTAGGGAATTCACAACACACATTTCTGTCTGAATAGAAGGAAGGCCATATGCCAGTTTCATACTGGGCATTTCCCCAAGCAGAGGATTCTCTCTGCGTGCACAATGATTTGTTTACATGAGCCTTACAAAACTTCCCTTACTGAGCTTGAGTTGTTATTTTAGAGATGAGTAAAAATGAAGATAAGATGATGTTTGTTTGCTTGTTTAGAATGATAGCGTATTATGCCCATACACAAGACTGTTGTAGTAAAGAATGTACTCCAGTAGAAGTTGACTGAAATACTGTCCTGCTCGGTTTGGGACCAGACACTTGAGCCCAGTCTCGTCTGTTATGATTAAAAAAAATATATATATATATATATATATAAAAAAATGTTTTTTTGTTTCACCTGTGCTTAGTGCTTAAAATTGTTACAAACCCATGCAGGAGGTTTTAAGTTGTCCTTTCTGCTCTTCGTTGTGCTTTCAATTGTACTACATATTGAGCACAGAGTAATGTGAGGATACTTCAAAATTAAATTGAATTTATTATTTCCACATGGCTTATTCACAGCTGCCATTTACCTGAAGAACATGGTGACACAGTACTGGCCAGACCGTGAACCACCTCCGGGAGAAGCAGTATTTCCATTCAACATTCATGAAAATGATCGTCAGCAGATTCGTGATAACATTGTAGAAGGAATAATTCGCTCTCCTGACTTAGTGAGGTATTTTTCTGCTATGTAGAGATATTTCTATAGCTCACGTTTTTAGGTTTACCAGTCCAGATGTGTGAGAATCTCAGTTTCTTGGGAAATGAAGTGAGTACTTCTTTTGAAAATGTGATAATAATCAATTTTACCATATGTATGTGTACTTGTTTCTCAGAAATGTATTTACCTGGCTAAGAGCACTGTGATGTGATTTATTCTCTTACAGTGTAGTTTAAAGCATCTTCTAAAACTTGCTATAGTGACAGCCTGTCTATATGGCCGATTCAGGGCAGATATTATAGAGGGCTGTCTATAACACCGAATTACCTGTTGAGGCAAATACTTCCCCAAATCCATTTTTTTCTAATACCTCTTTTCTCAGTTACTTTTCCAATTTTTGTGCGTCATTCCAGCATTTAAATGCGTGTTGTTATTCTTGGTTGTAAGATGTTAAAAGAATGAAAAATGTTCTCTGTTTTTCTGGAAGAATAATTAAGTTTCACAGATTTATTACAATCTGTCATTGTTCATGGCTTTAATTAAAATGAATCTGGTAAGAGTAGGTTATGCTGTGGCGTATAGATGTGCATCTTTGAAAAACAGATGAAATTCTTCCTCTCCTCTCCTCCTTCTTTCAACTGGCTAGGTGCCCGAAGATGTGTTTTTGGCCAGTCATCCTACCAAGAAGAGTAGTGATTGACTATAGATTGAAATTATGGTTAGGGAAAACATTTGATTAAAACAAACAAATAAACACTCGAATACAGTAGGATGCTCTAGCATTGCTCTCAGTGAATATCTTGATGCATAGATCAGACAAACACTTGACAGGTATCCTAGTATCTTGTATCCTGCACCAGTACAAGCGAATGAACTAAAGCATTGTTTCCAGTTCAGCTTTTCTAAGTCTCTGACTTAGGTGATTAGAATCCCTCCTTAGAGAGCTCCTTGCAAGGGTTGTGCCACAGTGTAAGGAAGCTTATGTTGATTCTGTGATAGTGTAATAAGGGCGTGTAGTTGCCCACCTCATCATGTTGTAATTACCAAGGCTAGGTTTATACAAAAGAGCACAAAATAATGGAGCTTTGAGGAGTTTTTTTGCAAACTAGTTCAGGCATCTTTTCATAACATGATATTCAAAATATCTTGTCATTACAATGACCATGTACATCTAAAAGGACTGTTGAAAATCCTCAGTAAAACACCTCGAATAACATAGAGGGTTTCTAAATACTGACTAAGAACTTGTCTTTGACATTTTTAACCTTTGACAAATTTACATTTACTGGAACTTTACAGACTTTACTGGAACTAGTCTGATGCTGTGATACTGGTATTTTTCACTGTTTGCTTGTGAGAATAAGGGAGGAGAAGGAACCAAATCAGCAGCAAGGACAAACTTCAAGGGCTTGAGGGGGAAGGTAAATTTGTACAAAGGTCAAAATATCGAAGGATTGACAGCACCTTATTGAACTACTTGGTGATAGTGGCTCCTTAAGTATTGGACTGCAAGGAGCACCAAATATAAAAAGAAACAATATTTACTGCAGACTTTTTCTTTCATTCCTTAGCAGAGCCAAGAGCAATTACAGTTTCTAGTTTAGTGCCTCTCAATCTTTTTAGTCACACCTCACATCAGTCAGTTAACAATCCTGTCTTGCCACACCATTGTGAGTGGCTTCAAAGACTCTGTGGAGGGAGAGGAATGATACAACATTTTACCTCATTTGCTTTGCCATATGCTTCAGAGGTTGTGAAGTGCTGTTTGGGAAGATACCAGGAAAATTATCATGTGATGAGGACCCTCTGGCTTGGATCATAACACAAACCAGTTTTGTTTAATAAAAATGTACAAATTTGTTCTTTTGTGGTTGCTTTCAACCTTGTAAGTATTTAGAAGTATAACCACTCATTTTCAAAGTACAAAGCTAGCTGGTTTCATGAATAATTAATTGCTTTCAAATATTGTCTGATGGCTGTAGAGAGTGAGGAGGAGCAGAGGAAAGTAGTTAAAATATTCTGAAATTAGTTTCTTCCTTAAATACCATGAGATTTTTTTTCCTTGCTTTTCTTCTATCATCTTCCAGAACTCTTTCAATGTTACCAAAATATGTATGAAAGTTATGATGCAATATGCATATTGTAGCCATTAAACCAAGATTTGGGATCTGTCCTTTAATATTAAAGACCGTGCCATGACCTTATTTACTTTCTAAGGTGTTTCTTTTTCTCTCCTGCTATAGAGCCCAGCTGACGATGTGCCTCCGCGCTATCATTAAACATGACTTTCCTGGCCATTGGACAGCTGTTGTAGACAAGATAGGCTACTACTTGCAGTCTCAGAACAGTGGGAGTTGGCTCGGGAGCCTCCTGTGCCTATATCAGCTGGTGAAGACTTACGAGTAAGTCGACATCCAGAAGTAGACAAGGACTCAGTACTTTAGTTCTCAGTTGATTACTGAGAATGACCTTCTTAAGAGCACTGGCAGTTCTACAAGGAATTCAGCTAGAGGATGAGAATTAATAATTGTCGTATGCTTCCTTTGCTGTAAATAATTGAAAACTATTCATCATCTTTATATAATCAGTGAATTGAAAGCAGAGATTTCAGCAATAAATTGTATGAGTTTACTGATATTTTTTTTTGAGGCTTTGTACTTCTGATCTGATTTAACCCATCTGTGGAAAAAGTGCTTAGATGCTTGTAACTTCTTTTGTTTGAACATTCCCCAAATGCTGGAAATATGAATGTAAATTACTTTCTACTTTTATGTCATAATACAGTACCCTCTGTCACATACTCCTATTGCATATTGTTATCTGTACCGTCCTCCTGATCATCTAAATCCAGAAAGCATAAATTAGCAGAAGTGTAGTGAACTGTCTCATTTAGAAAAAAGTATCTGGTGTTAGGAATATATTTATAAACCACACAAAAGAAATGTAAATAGAAAAAGAGAGAATCTTACCAAAAGAATGGAGTTGCCTTTCCCTTTCAATGGCTGTTCACTCCTGTTTGTTCAGCATCCAACTTGGGTTTGGCATTGATACAAACGTCAGAGAAATCCAAGTCCCTGCTGTTGTGACCTTACAACTCAGTAGCAAAGAACATTTCTGTAAGATTCTATAACATTTGTTGTTTTTCACTTCTCTATTTATATATGTTAGAGATTTTCTGTAAATTATTGGAACTACAAGATGGGTGCTGGAGTAGGGACAGTGAATGAGTGAGTGCTGGATATTTTTCAGAGTACAGTAATTAAATCGCTGGTGAGGAGAAGGCATTAGAATCTCTAGTGTGTAGATCCTTGACCCACATTTTTGTTTCCTTTGCAGATACAAAAAAGCAGAGGAGCGAGATCCCCTCATAGCAGCAATGCAGATATTTTTGCCCCGGATTCAGCAGCAAATGATCCAGCTTCTGCCTGATAATTCCCATTACTCTGTACTTCTTCAGAAACAAATCTTAAAAATCTTCTATGCTCTTGTTCAGGTTGGCATTTGTGTACAAGAAAAACAGAATTTTTACATTGCTCAGCACAGCAGTCCCCTTCAGTGCACTCATGGGTGTAAACTCATTGAGTAAAAATACTAATTTGGTTGTGAAAAGTCATTTTCAATAAATAGCTTTTATAAAAATGTGATTTTTATAATCACATTAAGTAGATTTGTCTGCTTAAAAACTGGTCACATGATCCCCAGGATTACATTTTTAATGAACCTAAGTACTTCTGTGCATCCTGTATGTAAGCATGTTGGAGAAATATTTCTGTATTTATAAAGTCACACGTAGTTGATATAAACTGAGTATCCTAACTGTGCTGTTTAGCCTCTGAAAGTGGCAGTAGTGCATATTGTGGTATGGCTATCAAATAGTGCACTTCAGGTGGTGTTTCTCACTTTCTTTCTTCATCATTTGGCAGAAATTATTTGCATTTATTATGCATTTTCAGAGAATATGAGTTTGGTGAAGAAGTACTTTCAGAGAACGAGAAACAACTAAGATCCTACATTGTTACAGCCTGAAAGATCTTACTGAGCATTAAAAAGCTTGTTATTTTGTTATTAGACTGGGGGGGGAGAAGGAAAGGATAAAAAATGATCCCAAGATCCTATTTTATTTTTCAAAAAAGTGCCTGAATATTGTCACTTTGCTTTGGATTTTATAGAGAGGTAGGATTTACTAGATAGTTATTAAAAGTACATTTCTCTTACTAAAATGCTCTTGGTTTCCCCACATCCTCCAATATAGCCATTGTTGTGGTCTGTAAAACTCAGCTGGACTATTTTGAAAGAACAGGAGGAAACAAAAAGAATTAGCAAGTTCTCGAGCCAAGGAACTTTCCTCAAATAGTGTCCAATCAGAAGTTTCTCTGTCAATGATACCAAGAAGGTTGCAGTTTTAGTAGTAACGATATCTAACCTAATTTAAATTTTACTTAGAACCTCATCTTCCTGGGAGTGTAACAACTATAGAAACATCTTCTGCCTTCTTCAGGAAAAAAAAATAAATCAGTATTTAATGACCATGATGTTGTTGTTTTTTTTCCTTATTTCAGTACGCATTGCCACTCCAGTTGGTGAATAACCAGACTATGACCCAGTGGATGGAGGTCTTCCGTACCATCATTGATAGAAACGTGCCTCCTGTAAGGTTTACTAGTGTAAAGACCTCTGATATTTGTGTGTTGGCATCTGAGGAACAGTCAGCGTAAAGATTTTTCTCAGTGGTCTTTTTTTTTTTTTAATATGTCATCTCATCTATTTGAGATTCTTATCCTTAGAATAGGTGTTGTTCTGACAGAAATGCAGGAGAGTCTTGTAAGCTATCAGAGTTTTGCTGTCTGAGGTAGTATTAATATGTGAACTCCGATCTGAGATATTTTGGAAGTTTCCAAATATTTTAGCCATTTTCTCTCAAGAAGAAAAAGCTCATCACAAATCTATCATTTGTTTCCGTTTCTCTTTTTCTTTCTTCCATCTTCCACATCTCATGAAGAAAAGATGAAAAAAGTAATTAAGTATGTTTGCATGCATGGGTGTCTGTACAACAACAACTGGCATTTCTAAAATTTTTTGATATTTATTTCACAAGTGTAACATTGCAATGCAAAAGCTATTAAAAAATATGGTTATGTTATATAAATTTGGAGGCGTAGTGTTAATTTTGCTTAATTTTTAAGCAAAAGTGCACAGTACTGTGTGTTATCCAAGTATATATGGGAGTTTCATTTTTTTTAACATGCATAATTTTGAAAATTAAAGTACAGGCATAATACAGCTATTGCACATACACAGTTTATATTGACCAATTAAGGTATTTTTAAGTTTCTGATTGTTATATAACTGTTAACAGAACCAAAGCTTTAGTCAATGCTGTGAATTTGTATTAGCTTACTGGGTGAGGAATGTGTAAAACATTATTTTTCTCTCAACACTACACAGAGCTAATTCAAAATACATGTATTTATTTATAGGAGACTTTGCAAATTGATGAAGATGATAGACCAGAGTTGGTGTGGTGGAAATGCAAGAAGTGGGCATTACATATTGTAGCTCGTCTTTTTGAACGGTAACAAACTAATTAAAAATGGAGTTGGGTTTACAAATCTTGTTAACATTGCTTATGGTACTGTTAGACAAGACAGTGGAGTTGATTTAGCAATTGATTTAATGTGTTCACCAAAGAGATGTTTCTGCTGCTGTTCTCCACCTTGCACTGACACATCCAATGGTTTGAGGTTTTAGTGAGATGATTTGGCTTTCTAAGCCAGCGGGAAACTAGCCAGAAAAAGTATATACATATATATATATAAGTGTGTGTGTATAATATATATATATGTATATATATATATTGTTTTTGTACTGCGTTCAGCTACAACTGCATGTATTCTTGAATACAGAGGCAGAGAAAGATTTGAAAAGAAGTCCAAACACATGGAAGTTATAGAGCTTATGACAAGATGCATCTTTATTTACTTGACTATAATATTGTACCAGCTGAGAATCTAAGAAAAGAAAAGGGAAGTGAGGCATTATATGAGGAAGCATTAAGTGAGGAAATAATGACTTAGTAGGATATCTGTGGAAAAGGATTTGTTGAGGATGGGAGGCTACTCAGAGTCCTTGGTGATGTAGAAAGTACTGTGTTTTCTTGACACACAAGACTCTTCACAATGTAAGTGTCTGTCTTCTCCTTGTTTTAAAGGTATGGAAGTCCGGGAAATGTAACAAAAGAATACTTTGAATTCTCAGAGTTTTTTTTAAAAACATATGCTGTGGGCATACAACAGGTAAGCACAGTTCGTTTGTTTCTGAATTAGATCATTTTGGCTGAACACAAAGGTATTGCTTTTCAATAAACAGTGTGTTCACAACGAAGTTCAGGAAACAAAACTGAACAGAATAAGGCCAATTTTTCATTGTAGTGATTGAGAAATTCTTTAGAACTCTTCTTAGTGTCATCCTTAAATGAGGTATAATAACACAAATTTTCAGCAATTCAAAAAAACCCTGCAGGAAAACTTTCATAAAAGGTGAGTGCTTATAAAACAGTGTTATCATCATGTATAAATACTCTCTGTGTAACTGAGAGAAAAGAAATGATGCATGAGTTTCACATCACAAAGGGATGTATTTTCAGGTCGCTCTTTAGAAAGTGATTTTGCAGCAGACAGCTAAGGAACACTAGAGTCTGTCCTATTTTATGTTAGGAAGATGTAATCAGATTAGAAGGTGTCTGGAGAATATCAGTAGAAGTTATTTTATACCTGGTAAGCATATTTTATGAAAACAGGGCAAAAATTCACAGTTTACAAGAAAACTGTTTTTGTTGGGGAATGCTTAGTATTTGTATTTAATGTGGCTTTCTGGAGACAGTTCAGTTTTGGTAAAGTTGCACAGAAGAGAGGCAGTTCCTGTCAAGAGTTTTTGCAATTTTTTGCCAGCTTAATTGTGGGCATCTGGGAACATGGGCTTCCAGACTTCTAACATCTCCCTGGTTTGGTGGAATGGCTATAGCAATTGGGTGCTTGGAAGCCCCGAGTGTGGCAGTTCACAAGATCAGATGTTTCTGGTACAGCTCCTCCTGTTTCTCATCCAGCCTGCTATATACTGGATGACTGGGGGTGGTATTTCCCAGGCTTTCAACTTTTCAAATACATCTCTTGAGTGTCCAGGCATTTGGGTTACATATTCC
Source organism: Anser brachyrhynchus (assembly GCF_964034855.1). Classification (NCBI taxonomy): domain Eukaryota; kingdom Metazoa; phylum Chordata; class Aves; order Anseriformes; family Anatidae; genus Anser; species Anser brachyrhynchus. Next base: position 64,259,900 of record NC_137694.1, read on the forward strand.
AGACAGACTTCTAAGAAGTCTGGAGAGTGCAATACACTTTCCTGCTCATAGAACCATAGAATCTTTAAGGTTGGAAAAAAACTCCAAATGAGGAGGTATCGAAGACCTTACAAAAATCCGGAAAGACTACGTCCACCACCTTCTTTTTATCCACCGAAAGGTTGACTTCATCACAGAAGGAGATCAAATTACCAAGGCAAGATTCTCCCTTTATGAACCCATGTTGACTATGCCTGATAATCAAGTCAGATTTAAACTAGCTTTCAAAATACAAGGATTGTCTGTAAAACAAAATTACTTTTCTCAATCCAGTTTGATGGAAAAAAAAAAAACAACACAAACAAAACCAGCCAAACAAACAAAAACAAATAACAGTTTATCCATCAGTGTATCAATGCTGTATAAATATGTGAATGATAAGAACTAAAGGATGGTTTTGGTGAGACTGTAAATATTAAATAAAAAGGAGGGGGAAGCAATCTAATATAAATTCTAAGCTCTTTGCAATGATTAATTTCTGAGTGGAGAAATAGCTTTCCATGGGCAGCTGTCATTTGCGATAGTTAAAGCTTATGTTTGATGAAAGACTACGACATGTAGTAGAGAGCCGTTTAGCTTGAAAGATAAATGGTCTGGAAGATCTGCACATTTCTTCAATTTCTCTCTTAAATGCTGATTTGCCACATTCCACTGCATAGTTAGTCTGAATGCTATTGTGAATATTACATTACTTTGCTTTTGTTGCTTTTTTATCAGTTGTTCAGTTGTTAAATGTTTATATTGTGCTAGAGTCCATATGAAATATAGACAATCTTTGCCCAAAGAGATTATTGGGAAAAAAAAAAAAAAAGACTAAGGTCAGACTTAGTTCCCCTAAGGGAAGGAATTATGTTCAAAATAAGATTTATTGTAGTGTTGTTGTTGTAAAGAATTCTGAAGTCGAGTTGTCCTTCTGAAAATACGATTCAAATATTTTGTCATGCATTTTACTTGATTTTTATTGTTATTCATGTATGTGCCAAGTCTTTACACTTACTAACATTCAGTAGTTCATTTGCCATTAGTCCAGATTAGTGGCTTTGTACTGTAAGATTTTCTTCGTGGGTGAAGTCTTTATAACGAAGAAGCATTGTGTAATAGAGTTTGTAATAGCATGCGACGTGACGCTATCTGAGTGTTACAACGGGCAATTGAAGTTAACTTTTTTGCATCTCTTCCAATTAACAGATTTAGGTGTTAACCTAATTTTCTTTTCTTTGGTTTAGTATCTCTGTTCTTACCACTCTTCTTCTAAAGTCATTTGTCTTCTTCAGGGGCCTGTCTGTTACAAATGAACACAGACACCATTTGATTTAGAAGCCAAACAGTTTGAAACTCTCACTGTTCCTTTACTGTACCTATTCCAAATTTTGCTCAGGCCTGTGTAAACTGTGAGTCTGTGAATACTGAAGTATGTCTTTGGTTTACAGTCACAAGTGATCACATCTAATGACCTAGTCTAGTGGTAAAATGTACATAAATGCTTGCATGATCAGGCCCTTAATGTTTAAATGATTTCTGACTTTTGAGTAAAAGGCCTTACAGCAATTACTAACACTAGAACTTCTGTTGTAAAACTGTTCTGTCCATGCTGGAATTCACTGAAAAGGTGCTTTGCGTATCTGTGCAAGAGGGCTAATTTTCCGTCTGCATTTAAAAATATCAATTCATTATTTCCTTAGGTTCTCTTAAGAATCTTAGACCAATACAGACAAAAAGACTATGTTGCACCACGTGTTCTTCAGCAGACGTTAAATTATCTGAACCAAGGGGTGATACACTCTGTAACATGGAAGCAAATGAAGCCACACATACAGGTCAGTGCATAAAATCCAGTCATAAGCACTGCGTGTCATCAGGGTGATAAAAGTATATATTTTTCTCAATTTTAAACGTTTCATAAATCTTTCATGCAGCGATCAACCTCGATGAAAAATAGCATTCCTACACTAAAGCGGTTGTTTTTTACAGTATTATGACTAACTTTTATTGCAGATATTGTGAACTCAAAGATACTGTTCCGTGAGTTCTTATTTTGCTGAATTCTGCCAGAAAGTCTTAATGTTCTGGCTTTTATTTGTTATTAGTGTTCAGAAATGACTATAAGTTTGGAAATTAATAATTGATTGCAGTGCAAAGACAGTCACCAAAGAGAATATCAACTATGAGGAGCTGAACTCTGTTTTAAGAGCACGTTTTATAAATATATGTAAGAACATGTGAAAAGTGATTTTCATACTTTTTTTTTCATGTTGTAAGCTCCACTGTTGTAGTCAGTTAATCTCATGAACATTATGGGAAGGGTGCTGAAACCCAGTCTCACATTAAATGTTGCACTGGTGAGATCCTTCTGTAGAAATCAGTGCTCTGCTATTTACAGACTATGTCCTGAAGTATATTTTGTGTGGTGCTGGATTATTATAAAGCTAGATTATATAATTACTTCTGTCTTATGTCAGTTGCAAAAGGAAAGTACGTGTATTGTAAGTTTATTTTACTCTTTTATTTTGGTTAACAGAAAGAATTTTACTCTTCAGAAAAATAGGTCTATTAAGCTAGTGCACAATGGAGGGAAGCTATACTGGAATTTGATTTTCTATGTACTTATGTGTATTTGACTCCTCTAATATTAGAGTATAACAGAAGAAGTGATATTCTCCCTAATGTGCTACAAAGACGAGGATGAAGAGCTGTGGCAAGAGGATCCATATGAATATATCCGCATGAAATTTGGTAACTGTCTTTAGTTAGAATTTATTTTCTGCTTTCATCACAATTGTACACTATAGTCCCAAATATATCATGGCCACTATAATGTCTCTGTCTTCACCAGTGTCCTGAACACTAAGAAGAAGAGATTTTTTTTTTCTTAAATCCCATGAATCTATAACTAAGAGGAAGGCAGATCAAATGAGTTTTGGCCATTTGGCTGGTGCTCTTAAACTAATTCTCTTGACATCTTTTTCTACTTCAGATTTGCTCAGTGCAGCCCAGCAGATTGGCTTGCTCACCTTTTAATGCCAATTTCAGAATCCTGAATTGGAGATGTTGACATCTGTCTGCAAGTTCTTGCAGCTCACACTTTGACCAGAAGAGGCCTGACTTGCTCTTTTTTTACTGAAAATTGTTCTTGTTTTCAGTATCTTTTGCCAATTGTTATTACTAAATTGTAAAACAATTAGATACAAGTATTCTTTCAAAATAATTAGCGAAAAATCTTGTGAACTACACATTGGACCAAATTATGAGTAATAATTTGTATTAAAAGAGTCATCTCACGGAAAAAGGGAAGGGTGCTTAAAAATACAGCAGTTTTAGCTGGAAAATTCCAGTAAGACAAGCACCACAGGGACATTTAGCATTTGGAAATTTTTAATTAGTTGCCTTCTTGTTAGCATATCTAAAAACACAATATGAAAGATCCTAGAATACTTTAAAAAAATAAAATAAAATACACACAAAAAACTGGAAGAGTTATATAGAAAATGGACCGTGATATAGCGCTGATCACTGGGGTACAAATATGTAGCTGATTTTTGGTATCTAAATTCAGTTCTTTCTTTGTAAGCAGTGAAGCCTTTTTTAATCTGTGACTGAGAGTTAAATACAGTTTTGAATTGTATTGTGGAAGGTAGGAAAATAAAAGCATAAAAGTACATTTACTTTAAATTTTGTGAGAAGCATTTGCATTTGGAACAAGAATTCCGGTAGTCTGGTAGTATTTCTTAATCATGATTTATCTTTAAAATCTCAGGAAAGTTAATGTGTAATTTTAACCACATTTTAAGATTACTTTTCTAGACCTTCTACTTAATTCAATCTGTGTAGGGATGTTTGGATTAGAACATGTTTGGCAGCACAGATTTTTTTTTCAATATATAAATTATATTTTCAATATGATTAAAGGAGGTTTACTTGTAATGAAAGAAGTTAAAAAGCTTCAACTTTCAGCAGATTTAAAACTACTCCCAGATCCAAGTATTTTTTACATTCAAAGAGTTCCCATGAGGTTTTAATAAAATCAAGCCAAAATTGTGTACATATGGTATACAGATGGCACTGGAATGCATTGTTGTTCTTCCTATAGTGGTTTTAATTAAAAAAAAAAAAGCACAATTTCTCATCTCTTAAATACGTGGTCTCAAAAGAATTAATGAATAAATAATGCATTCTTAATAAAGAGAGTGGTGAGTGCTTAGTAGACTAGGAAGGCAAGAAGTAAATGACCTCATAGGTGACATGAGCTTGGGTCTGATTCTTTAACCATGAAGTGAAGACAGCCATGAACAGTTTTGTGTCCCACAAACTCTAACCACTTTATTAAAATTTAATTACTATGTTGTATTCAGGAAGTGAGTTTATTTATTTTTTAATATTAGATGTATTTGAAGATTATGCATCCACTACAACAGCAGCACAGAATCTTCTTTATACAGCAGCAAAGAAGAGAAAAGAGGTATGGTACTCGTGTTTTTTAATTTTTATTTGAAATTTTCTTACAAACGTTATTTTCCCTTAAAAATGAAGATGCTACAGGAAGCTAGTCTTGAAAAATCTACTTGCTGATGCATAATCAACCTCTTTCCTCACTGAGTGCTATGAATTTGGGGAAAATTAAAATATGTATGTATTAATAAACAATAAATAAATGATTTCCTCTTGCAGATATAAAATTAACCTGCTAGATAAAAACTGAGTCAGAGAATAGATGTAGTGATATTTTCTCAAGTTTATGAACAGCCTCTGTCATGGCTGTTAAGAGCTTCTCAAATTGTAGCACAAGGAGAAGTGAACCTGATCCTTACTAATTTTCACTGATGCAATTTAAAATCCTGTTGACAACAATGAAATCAGGAAGAATGAAATTAATTTCATACAGCTGCTCTTTAAATGAGGACATAACTTTTCTGTGGACACTTTCCTTTCTATACTTAACACTGACATATGCAAAAAAAAGGATTTAGCCTAGCCCTGGAAAGCATTCATGTTTGCTAAAACTACTGTGAAATACTGTTTGAGCCTCTTTTCTCCTCACCTTTTTTGATTTGCCTCAAGACAACAAAAATGCCTTATTTACTATTACTAATATGAAATTTCAAATAAACTAATTCCATTTTGTCAAGTTTGGGTGAAAAGCTGAACATGAACTTTCTAAATTTTAAATATGGAAAGATGCTACATGTAGTACCTCCCAGTTACTTTAGTCAGGATGAGATTTCTTCTTATAAAAGTCATAATTTTTTTAAACTTCAACAATGCTATTGAAATAATTTGATGTAGATACCTCACTGACAAAAGGAGATTGTTTTTTGTCTTGTGTAGGTATTACCAAAAATGATGGCATATTGCTACCAGATTCTGACAGAGCCAAACATTGATCCAAGAAAAAAAGATGGAGCTTTGCATGTTATAGGATCCCTAGCAGATATTTTACTGAAGGTAAGTGGGTAAGGAAGTAAAACAGGTTTACATTTGTAATTCTTATTATGAACTCCCTTTTCCAATGGAATATGTTAGCTTTTTAAAGTATGGTTAGTTCATAACCATATTAATGAAGTCCGAGAGATTGCATTGTGCAATAAGGTTTGTTTCTTTAAAAATATTAACATTCTTTCTTTTTTTTTTTAATATTCCCATTTTATATACTGATTTTTGTTCTCAAGTTTCTCCAAAGCTCTGCTTGTTTGCTGCTGCACCATCCTTTGTTCCTCTCATGCTTTACTAGTAAAATGGAAGAGCTTTAAAAAAAAAAAAAGTATACATTCCACCAGTAACGTTGCTTATGATTCTTCATCAAAATCCCCAACAGCTTGCACTACTGTGGGTTTCTGCTGGTTCCAGAAAAATGTTTACTAAATGTGTTGTAAGAATGTCTTGTCTAGCTTTATAGCCTTTAGACCCTAAAATACATTACTTTGTCTCATTTCATCAGCCCGGTGGGAGTTTTGCAAATAAGTGCAAAGAGTACAGGGTTTCTATCCTTCCTCCATGTTTTATGCACAGTATGTTTACAATTTGAAGTTTTTCTCCCGAATTTGAGTGCACATTTAACCCACGGTGTTGCAGTCTAATATAGTAGTTGTTACAGTTTCCCTTACATTTTGGTAGACTGTGGAGTCCAAGTACGCCCTCTCTCCATGTCAAAACTAACTGCCAAAAAGTTATAACTTTTAGAATGAAAATGGGGGTCTTGTGCTGGAGGCTTCCTTTTCAGGTATGCAAAAATATATTTTATGCAAGTTGTCTCTATGTGCAGGATGTTTCTTCATACATAGCCTTGCGTTCAACAAGGCTGAATGCTGGGTGCTGTACTTGGGTCATAACAACCACATACAGCAGTATAGGCTTGCAGGTGGAGGGGCTGGAAAGTTACGCAGCAAAAAGGGATCTGGAGGTGCTGGTCAGCAGCTGGCTGAACAAGAGCCTGCAGTGTGCCCGAGAAGGCCAATGGCATCCTGGCCTGCATCAGATATAGTGTGGCCAGCAGGGGTAGGGAAGTTATTGTCCCTCTGTACTCACCGCTGGTGAGACCGCACCTCAGATACTGTGCTTGGTTTTGGGACCCTCACTGCAGGAAGGTTATTGAGTTGCTGGAACATGTTCAGAGAAGACAGCAACAAAGCTGGTGAAGGGCCTAGAAAATAAGAACTCCAAGGAGCGGCTGAGGGAATTGGGGCAGTTTAGTCTGGAGAACAGGAGGCTGAGGGCAGACCTCGTCGCTCTCTAGAACTACCTGAAAGGAGGCTGTGGGGATATGGGGGTTGGTCTCTTTTCTCAGGTGTCAAGTGATAGGACATGAGGAAATGACCTCAAGTTGCACTTCGGGAGGTTTAGGTTGGATATCAGGAAGAATTTCTTCAGAGAAAGGGTTGTTAGGCATTGGAGCAGGCTGCCCAGGGAAGCGGTGGAGCCCCCATCCCTGGAGATATTTAAGAGATGTGTGTGGTGCTTAGGGACATGACTCGATAGTGTTAGGTGATGGTTGGGCTTGACAATCTTAAGGGTCTTTTCTAACGTAAATGGTTCTATGGTTCATGTTACAAGAAACATTTTATCAGCATACACCAATCTGATCCAAAATCCTGAAACATCAATAACTTTTGCAAAATTTTTGTAAATACAGTGTGTTATAAACACTCTCCCTCATGTTGGAATATAACAGTGAAAGAGGAGGATATTCTCTGTGTTGTGGAAAACCTTTCATATTGAATGGGGTTTCATTTATCTCTGTTCTGAGGAAGAAAATAAAGGATTTATTACACTATACTGCTAGTATTTGAAACTTTCAGTCATGAAACTTAAAGCTACAAGGTATTTTATAAAAGAGTAGTAATCCCCAAACACTGTAGTCTTCTCTCTACTCTGAATTTCTTGTGTTTGGCATTTAGCGGATGGAAAAATTCCATGAACTGTTTCTGCATAAAATACTTGATTTGTAAGTGTCTTCTGGCTGATGAGTTGACTGAGATGTAGATTGTAAGTAGCTAATAGACATGATGACCTTGACTTATCCACATGGATCTCCACAGACGCTCCAGTTCAGTGCATGCAAACCTCTGACCTGTGTACACAAGGGAAAATTCTTTTCCCTTCTCTGTGTTTTTTTCCTCTCCTTAGTTCTTCATCTGCCTCTCTGAAGGTTTGGGAAACTGTGTGGGGAAAAATGATGAATGGATTAGTGAAGTAGGAGTCTGATCAGTTAAGATATATTTTGTATTGTACATTCCCTTTCCCCACTTCTCACCTTAGCCACTCAACCATTCCTTTAGGTCGTAACACAGTCCCCAGTGTGTATCTTTTCTCATATGCTGGGATTATAGGTTGTAGGAAAGTCCCCAGTGTCCGTGCTGGTGGTTCTGGCTTTCTGTAAATGTCTTGTGATTTGCCAAATTTGGAATATTGAAGAACATTTTAAATTAAATCTCTCCTGCCAAAGAGATTTCTTTCATAAAAGACTTACCTTTTTCCATTGATAACAACATTATTAGCAGCAGGAGGTACAGGGTTCTTCATCCTAATTATTTTTTAGGAATACAAGTCAGCTGGAACTAGTGCTTTAGAAACAAAGAGAATTCCAGGTATAGTATTGTGAACAGTAGTGTAGAGTTGAATATTATATGTATGATTTTTTTTACTTAAATGGCTTTGAACTTGCAACACTCATTAGGTTTGCTGAGTTCAAGACACATGATTTAGATCTCTTCATGAGACAGAGTATATCTGTATTACTTGGACAAATAATTGCATTTTTCCATGGACTTCAAGGTAGTTAAAATGGATTGCTGGCTAAAATGAAGTATATAAAACGAATGGTCTCAAAAATTAATTTTTATTTTCACCAACAGAAGAGTGTATTCAAGGATCAAATGGAGCTGATGTTACAGAACCATGTATTTCCTTTGTTCATGTCTAACCTGGGGTACCTCAGAGCTAGAGTAAGTTCACCAATTATATCAATTTCAGTGTTTGGTATGATTCTTTCCTTTGCAGTTTAACTTCCTTCTGAATGTCAATGAAAGCAATAAAGCAAATATGTAGTAGAATTTGTAATAACTATCTTGTACAGTAATTTTTCAGCATTTTGATTTTAAAAATGATTTGTCACTTAAATGAATTGATGAAAGATCTCTGTTATGTTATTGTTTATTACCTCAATCAGACAGGGGAATTTGAGCAGTGGTTGTGACCATTTTTCATTAGCAGATCTCAGTAACTAGAGCTGTTGGACAGCTGTGAAGAATAGGTAGGATTTCCACAGAGTAGGTAATGAGACTTTGAATGTAGTGTGAACAAAATTCAAGCGCCCATATGAGTCATAAACAAACAGTTAATTTTCTTCAAATTCTTTTCTGATTTTTTTTTTGTCCCCAGGAGGACCAAAACTGTGAATACCGATTATGTACATACTGGATTTATTGGAATTTGAGAAAAGAAAATACAAAAATCTTGAGTGCAAAAACTGTGTCGTGTTACTGTATGAACACACTGTAATCAAGAAAAAAAATAGCCCTAAGTTGCTTTTTTTTTTTCATGCAGTCCTGTTGGGTACTTCATTCATTCAGTGCTTTGAAGTTTCACAATGAGCTGAACTTGAGGAATGCAGTAGAGTTGGCAAAGAAGAGCCTGATTGATGATAAGGAAATGCCTGTTAAAGTAGAAGCTGCCATAGCTCTTCAGATGTTAATAAGCAACCAGGAGCAAGGTATGCTACAGTGATTCATCAGTTGTATATACTGATTTATTTATTTATTGGTAGAGATGAGGAGGTTTGTGCAGATTTATCTGAACATTTCTGTCATTTAAAGACACAGATTTCAGAACACTTCATCTTTTGACAGCTTCACTCACTTATTAGATACTGTATACATCGCAGAATTCTGACTTCAAGCTTTAGAGAAGGTTTCTTGCACAAGAGTCAGTATCAACGTATTTCATTTAATAAAGTGCATAGTATCTGTCTTTCATTTTGTTTAATGAAGTGAAATAATGAATAGTGAAATAGTGAATAACTTAAAAATTAGTGCTGCCGATGTATGAGGGCATGTATTACCCTAAAACAGTGGATATTTTTTGTAAATTGCTTTTCGTTATTGGAATGAATGACATGGTGGTGAATGTACATTTGATTTACTTAGCCTACTAGTTGCAGGCTGTAAAAGTGCCGTGGGTAGGGTTTTTTGTGCATGTATACGTGAATTAAACTTTTAAAAAATATTTCATTCAAGAGTAGTCAGCTATCTAGTAGTTTTCAGCTATTATATATTTATGTTCAAGAATAGTTAATTCCACCTAATTTCAATATTATTTTTTTTAGCCAAGGAATATGTGAAGCCATATGTAAGGCCAGTTATGCAAGAGCTCTTGCACATTGTTAGAGAGACAGAAAATGATGATCTTACTAACGTAATCCAGAAGATGATCTGTGAATACAGTCAGGAAGTAGCTACCATTGCTGTTGACATGACACAACACCTGGTAAGAGACAATATTAAAATCACAGTCCAGTCACAAGCACATGTGTGGTTTGTTAAACATCTTAGGAACTTTACTTGAAGTGCACACGGTTTAAAATAGTCCCTACAGAATTCATCTATAGTGTTCATAATACTATATTTTTTTCAGTCTGAAGCATCTTTAAAACCTTTAAGCTTTTCTGAGATACTGAATTTTGTCAATGACTTTAATGAGTCAAGCTCTGACTATTTAACATTTCAAATGTCTTAACGTAACCAGACTTCACAAAAAAGCCTAGAAAGACCTCCAAACTTTCAAAACTAAGTAGCATATTTTTCATCAATGATGGCTCTTACAGATAGGGCAGATTGCTGTTTTTGCACTAGCTATCTTGGTTTTGCACGGAAAAATTAAAAATGTCTTTTTTCATAGGCAGAAATATTTGGTAAAGTACTTCAGAGTGAGGAGTATGAGGAAGTGGAGGACAAAACAGTTATGGCCATGGGCATCTTGCACACAATCGACACTATCCTGACAGTTGTGGAAGATCACAAGGAGGTGAGATTTTCTTACACACATCTTCTGCTTTCCCTAATGCCTTTCCTTCATGATGACAAGCAGTTCTATGTATGTGTTGCATCACTTGATGGACATGCGTGTGTATTTACTATAGCAGGTTGGTGAATTAGTACCAAGTGACCTCTGACAAATCTGAATTTAAAGCCCAGTTTACTTTTGTGATTTCTTAATTATTTAGCTCTTAAATTTGCAGGGTATTTCTATCATGAGGGTAAAATATTGAGCCCTTACTGTGGTGAACACTTCATTGGATAATTATTACAGACTATTAAAAGTAGATTTTGAGGAGTAATATTTTGTATAAGCATGATTTTTTTTTTATAATGGTGACTGTGTTTTGTTGTTCACCTAGCAGTTTCTTGGATAGAATTCCTAGGAACTGGTCTTTCTGTTGTAATGCAAGTTTACGTTTCACGTATTCAGAGAAAAAGAGATTCTTTCTGCTCACAGAACCTGAGCTGGCTGAGGTAGGAAGGAGTTCAGTGACTGAAAAAAGGGGCAAAGTCTGCCAGTAACTTTGAGCTCAGTTGACATAAAGCACAAAAATGCTTTGCCCTAGATGGCTTTGCTTCCTTTTGATTTACAATGAGAAGGTTTCATTGCAAAAGTGGAATCTTAATATTCTAATTAATGTATTCTAAAATTATAAGCTTCATAATATTTTCTTGTATGACCATTGTGTGTTTGAATTTGAAAACATCTTTCATTCCTTTATAAGAACCCCTTGCATCTTTTGAAAGCTAACATGATATCTGTTACCTCTCTTGATGCTCGGTTTAGCTTATCTGAAGTAGGTCTTCAGGTTTTACCCTTGGGGTTTGGGTTATTTTGGACATAAACTTAGTAGCTTGTTTTTCTGTTATGTGAAGCACAAACTAAAATACTGTGCAGAATACTCTTCATCTCAGAATCTTATGTGATTTTAGAAGTGATATAAATTATATACAAATGATATACGAGGCTGATAACTCCTTAGAAATTCCTTTCCTTTTCACCATTAACTAAGTAGAGCTTAGGGGATGATCAGTTTTAAGCCATGTGTCTGAATGTTTTGCTTGAGGGTACATGGATGAATCTGTGATCACATACTTAAGCCCTTTGCTGGAAGAAACCCAGGAAGCCTGACATCCTGCAAGACTTTGAGTTTAATGAATAACCAGTGGTAATAACGTGAAATGCCCGTGTTTGATGGTTTTACTTAGACTTGCAATGTGTCCATATAAGTCTCCTTGCAATTTGGTTTCCTTCATAAATGTCATCTCTCTGACCAACATCGCAAGGCTGAATAAATTATCCTCTCCCTTGCCCACCTCAACAGATAGCCACACAACAACTTTTGTCTGACTTTTTAGCACAGTTGTATTCTCCTAAATTCTACACGTGGTCTTCTTGCTGGGCCTGTTTTGGGAAGCTCTTCATAGATCTTAAGCAAAAGCATCTCTTCTTTCTTTCTTTCTTTCTTTCAACCCATGCTACTTCAGAGATTTTGTACTGAGGCCTTACCTCAAAGTACAGTGTTAGCATCTCCTTTTGCTTTATAACCAGACAGGACAACAGAAACAGTTTTTCACAGGATCTGCAGAATAACTCTGGAATAAGAATTTTTAAAATAAACAAAAATGCTGCAAGTGACATGTTTTAAAAAGCAATACTGTTTATTGAAAATTTGGATACTTAAATTGGTGAGACCTTATTTCATAATCTTGTGGTCATTAAATCAGAATTTAGAAAGTGATAAAAATACCTTTTTGCTTCGAAGAACTTAAACTGAATTAATCAAGTACATTGATCAAATTACTGTCTTTCTAAATTTTTAAATAAACTTCTTTGTGTTTTTAATTTCAGATAACTCAACAGCTGGAGAGCATCTGTTTACAGATCATCGGCCTTGTTTTGCAGAAACACGTTATAGGTATCTCTTGGAGCTAATTTTTAGAAAAACATTACAGGTTTTTGCATTAAAAATTCTTGAATTATTACAAACAGTACTGTCTTCTTGGACAGAACTTCATCTTCTGTTGTTGTTGTTCACTTCTTTAAGAATTAAAAACAGAGGATGCAGTTCCTTATAGTTCTAGCACTGTATTAAAGGACAAAATCTATATTTACTATTTTCTGGATTTGATGTGCAATTAAATTACCTCTTTATCAGTTTCCTTTATTAAAGAGCTGCACAGCTTTGTGCTAAGGCATTTTAAGAAAAAACAAAATTTGAGAAAGTAAAAATATTTTGCAGTAAGTCATTAGAAGCAATGCCTTTGATGCACAGGTAACGCATTTTTCCAGTGCGTGTTTATTATAAAAAGCAATGTATATTGTTGCAACTGTAGCCAACATAAGACCTTAAATAGTCTTTTCCAATTTGTATTATTTTTATTTATCTTGATATAATTAGTAATTGCCGTCTTCTAGTTGTTTTATAACTCAGGGCTTGAGTTTCAGATTTCAAGATACTTGCGATTTTTTTTTTTTAAACAAACTTGTTTCTTCTTTCCAGAGTTTTATGAAGAAATTCTTTCCTTGGCATACAGCTTGACATGCCAGATGATTTCACCTCAAATGTGGCAGCTTTTAGGTGTTCTGTATGAGGTTTTCCAGCAGGATTGCTTTGAATACTTTGCAGGTATTACCACTTCTATTCTCTTGATGTTTCAGCTGTTTGGGAATTCATCTCCAGAGCCCGCCTTACAAAGGTCACTTCCATTTAGTGTCTTGGTATAAAATGATCGTGTACTTTAGTCATGCCCTGACCATCTGGTTAGTGTGGGAGTGTAACAGGAACGTATTTAGCTAGAGAAGCATGTTCAAATCTGTCAGTATGATCAGTTATCATTGGAGGTCCTGAACTCAAAGAAAGTTGAAATATACAGAGTTAATGGGAAACTACAAATTCCTAAATTAAACTGTTGTTCTATTCTGTTTCTTCTCCTGAGAATGCATTGTGCATGGTGCACTTTATGAAGTAGACTTTTGCAAAGTTTCAATTTCTAACCATGTCCAGGAATCTGTGCTAATGAATCCCATTACAGGACTACAGCCTCACTGGATAGCACTTTAAGGATTGGTTTGCTTTTTTTCTCTTTATTTCTCTCCTCTGCAGATATGATGCCTCTCTTGCATAATTATGTGACCATTGACACTGATACTTTACTGTCTAATCCAAAGCATTTAGAAATCATTTATGCTATGTGTAAAAAGGTAAGCATTCTGATTCTTACTGTTATGCTTATCACGGGTACCTAACAAACACGTTAAAAGTGACCTGAACATGCCAGGTGGTAGCCAGTCATTGCAGAATGAAATGAAGTTTGGTCTCATCTCAGTTCCAAGTAGTCATAGCACCTTCACACTTTCAAGTGACATACTTTTTAAAAAAAACTGTGCACAAATGTGTGGGAGAAAGTTGCTGTGCCGTTGTTTGCCTTGACTCTCTTCTATGAACAGCTATTTTGGTAAGCAGAGGAATTAATGAAGCCTGATTTCCTTGGGTTGTATATCTTGTGGTTGGGTTCTTTAGTTCTCAGCTAAGGTGCAAACTCATTTGAAGTTCTTCCCACATTTTCCTGTTTCCCTTTTATACAGATTCTGTCACGTATAATAAAGGACAAGATCACACTGCAGCCTTTGTCTGATTTGGGGCATTATTAAGTCTTAGGAACCTATCTACTTGCTTATTTTTAAGAGACTTACGGGGATTTAATGTGTTTGTGAATTCTACTTCTTTGTCAAGTTTGATTGACGCTAGCTGTAGGGTTGAAACATACTGAGAAGAAACAGTCAGTTTCGTGCATATGTGCATGTACATAGAGTGATTACATACATCTCATTTTTAATCTGAAACTAGCCTAGAGATAGGACCTCACTTTGCCAGGCTGTTAATCTGCCAGTGCTTATTAGAATTGAAGTCAGAAAATGGAAACAGGATGTGAAAAACATCAATGATTCTTCCAAGTAACATTACCTTTGGAAAAGGGAAAGTGATAAAGGACGTATAGAGGATACTAACTTTAATAAAGAACAATAGCAATTTCTTCTGAATTTTTAGATTCATTGTTAGTCACCTGTCCTGATTTATATTCTGTAGAGATAAGTTTATCTTTCTTAATTCATCAGAAAATACAGCGGTAAGGGACTGAAAAAATGTAGAGTTTTGATGTATGCAGGTACAAGAGCACTTGCTTTCATAGTTGACAGTGATTAATACTGATAAATTAAATTGCCTTTTTGATTGTTAGGTATTAACAGGAGATGCAGGAGAAGATGCAGAGTGTCATGCAGCCAAACTCCTAGAAGTAATTGTTCTTCAGTGCAAAGGACGGGGTATTGACCAGGTGATACACACTTAACAGGTTTTCCCTTCTACAGGTTTCCAGTGCCATGTGTATGATTCATGAGAAAAGCAATTGGAATTGGAGAACCTGGGGGAAGATGCAAAATGTAGGAATGGGGAGAAATATAGAATTGTGGTTGAGAGGTTAATTACACAAACACAGCTGTTGAAGTTTTTTTCTCCAAGCCCTGTCCTTTTTATGAACTTGGTCCTTTTTGAACCACACAGTATACTTGTGAATGAAGAATTTATAAGTGTAGCTAGATTGTGATTGGCAGGAAAACCATAATTGCAGTTTTCTGTAATTGTATACAACACATTTGTAGAATGTGATTTTTTTCTCTTTTTTCTTTTTCCCCCCATATTAAAAGATAAATTCTGGTCTCACATTTTACATAATACTCCAGCCTCTAAATTACTTTGCTGTATCGTGTTTGATGTTTGCACAGTGCAATCCATGGACTTCAGTGAATAATTTTCAGTTAATTTCACTGAAACCAATATAACTTTACCATTGTAAATCTGAAGTAATTGAAGATAAAAGTGTTCCCTTCCAGATTTTATTTTAAAAAGGAATCTGGAAGGGATTAAAGTGAATTATATGCATTTACATTGAAATAAGGGTGTGGTGGAAGGCTGAAATGAGCACCACAACTCTGGGAATTAAAATAGTTGTACTCTGAACTGAAACTCATAAACGGAAACATTCATAATGCTCCCCAAATTAATATAAAGCATAAACCTGCATATTGAAATATATGCAGATGTTTATTTCATTGTGTAGAAATATGTGCATACTTTTTTTTTGAATAAACTCACTCATTGCAAACTTTCTTAAAGAAATTTATCACTTTACATTTATTAGGAAAAACTTTTTTTTTCTTGCAGATTTAGGTCCTCTCAGTTTTTAATACCTGTTAGTTTTTAAGTTATTGGATATCTTTATTCAAAGATGAGAAAGTCCTTGAGTTCTTTTCAAAACCTTTTATTCACACCAAAACAAATTCTGCCCAGCTAGCTCCAAATAATCTCCTCTGTGCTGAGAATAACATTGGCAATTTTTAGCTCATAGAATAGTTGTTTTGGGGAAGATTTGTAAGCATGTAAGCAGAGGCTTAAAATGCTTTTATATTAATCTAACGTATTCTTAGGATATACCTGGACTTCAGTTAGCTCCGGAGATCAGTTCTGATAAATGTGTTTTAAACCTGTGTATAATACGGTAACATGTATAATACTTGCTTTTTTTCTTCTTCATTATATGCCCAGTGTATTCCACTCTTTGTGGAGGCTGTTCTGGAGAGGTTAACAAGAGGAGTTAAAACAAGTGAACTTCGTACCATGTGTCTTCAGGTTGCCATTGCTGCACTCTACTACAATCCTGACCTACTTCTGCACACCTTAGAGAACATCAGGTTTCCACACAATCCTGAGCCCATCACTGCACAGTTCATAAACCAATGGATGAATGACACAGACTGTTTTCTTGGGTAAGTATTGTCTTTCAAAAGTCCCTGTTTTTTTCTTTTTCGCTTCTGATTGTATCCCTAGTCATGTTGAAGCAAGTGATTTCATTCCTTGGTTGTTCCATACAACAGTAATCCACACCACGTTTAATTGCAGTGATACTAATGAAGGTGGGTTATGTATATTTAATTTTTCTCGGTCTGTTAAGCTATATGCTGAGTCTTCTGTGTTGCAACAGTACAAGAGTACAATACATATCATATTTCAGAATGCTTTAGTTTTTTTAATCACAGACTATCAGAGTAGATATTAGCAAAAATACAGACTAGATATTAGGAAAAATATCTTTACCGTGTTGGTGGTCAAACACTGGAACAGGCTTCCTGATGAGGTGGTTGATGCCCTATGCATGTCAGCATTGAAGGTACTTGGATAATTCCCTTGCTAATATGCTTTAACTTTTGGTTAGCACTGAAGTGATCAGGTAGTTGGAATAGATGATCTTCGAAAGTCCCTTCCAATTGAATTATTCCATTCCCTTTCAAACTCTTTTCTTCTCCAAGAGATGGCACAGTTTGCACTGAGGGTAGTATTTGGAGCTGACCAGCAGGATTTCAGGGAGATGTTAACTTTTTTTCCTCAGATACAATGTGTACATATTTTCTGTTCTGTATTTTATAAAGTATTTAACTGCTTCATTTAATGTTCGAAAAACATTATTCTGTCCAATGAATCCCATACTTTGATTTTCATTTCTGTCAGTTATTCATGGTCAGCGTTGCTTATTTAACATTATACTACTGATGTACTCCTTAACTTAAACTTCATTCAGACCTGCCTGTAACATGCATGTACGCTACACTAGTGTGCACTAAGGCAGAAGCTGAACGTTTATAAATGAAGGTAAATGGAAGTGGACAAAGCCTGTCATCACATAACAAAGTATGCGCTTGATGCTGTGGGGATGTGAAGTTCAGTGCAAAACAGCCAGTGCTTGCCTCTCAGCTGAGATGTGGTGTCTGGCTGTGAGATTCAGATCCACTTACGGGCAGAGCAGACGCTCAGATGTAGTTAACAACTACTGCTCACCTTCCTGCTGTGAGTTACGTTTTGTCATTGAAGGCATGACTTCTGACTGCAGATGTACAGATAGGATTAGAACATGTCTTCTCTGTGCATAATATGTGCCAACAGACTAAGTGAAGTATCAATGTGCTAGGAGTCATGCAAAAAATGAGCACAGGACCAAGGCAGGCAGCTCGTGACCCATAGATACATACTTTATCTTCAGGTTGTCATTCTTTTTCTACCTGTTTTTTGGTACAGTCTTGTCTTTCTAATTCTAAAGAGGTTAAAGTCTTTAGAGTTGGTCTTATAAGATGCTTTCTGCACTCCCCAATCATCCATGCAACTTTTCTTCATGCCAGTTCTTATTTGAGTTTACCTTTATTGAGCAGAATTATATGCCATGTTGGTATAGCTGCATTATTGCCTCATTGTTCATCCTGTATTTATATTGTGGTACATTGTAGCACTGCATCAACTTTTTAATAACTGTAATAAAATATAATGACTTAGTCAATCAGCGACCACCTAATATATGTGGGATTTGCTCTCAGCATGTCCTTTGTAGTATTTTTAAAACCCATACCAAATGTACGTGATAAAAACTGTTCTCCTTCCTCTTCTGTCCTAATTACACAGTTTAGCAGGATTAGGATGAAAGGGCATTGGTTTAAAATCATAGAATCATTCAAGTTGGAAAAGACCCTCAAGTTTGCAGACTTGCAGCACAAACTACCTTATTTCTGGTCTACATGTTAATTCTATCTGTTTGACTAAAATAAAAACCACTTGGAGGTGCAAGAGAAATTTCCTTCTTTTGATATATGTAGGCTCTGTGCATATTCCCATTCATGTCTGTATTTGATGGCATTACCATAGTAGTCTCTCTTTAAAGATTAAAAAAAACAAACCTGACAGCCTTCAAGAGGCATTTGGACAATGCCCTCATTAATATGCTTTAACTTCCGGTTAGCCCTGAAGTGGTCAGGGAGTTGAACTGGATGACCTTTGTAGGGATGTTCCAACTGAACGGACTTCCAACTGTTCTGTTCTAATACATTAAACAGATAAATGTGGGGGAAAAAAAATCTCTTCTTCCTTATAACAAATCCAGTTTATTATCACAAGCACTCTGACCTTTTCTGCCTGATATGTATAGGAAATGTCTACAGCACATCCTATATTATGTATTAACATAAATACACACATTATCATTTAGAGGGGTTACTTGAGTTAGTGACAAAGTAGGCATAAAGTACCCAGTGTCCCTCATTTTTTATGGAGTCCCAGTGGCTGAAAAATGGCACCTTGAAGTTTACACCTCCCACATCTTGTGGTAATACTACTATTAATTTTTAAATTATTTTAGTTTCTACAGACTTTTTACTAATTTTTTATGGCTGAAGAAAAGTTCTTGATATTCAGCTCTTTGTGCTGTCATTTTTTCTATTGCATATCAAATGCTGAAAGCATGCAGGGCATTACAAAAGAACATATTCCCTATAGGTGGTAAACTTGTCGTTCTTTTTAGAAGAAATAAAAAATGAAAGAGATTTATAGCCTTAAACAGTTCATCCTGGAGCATTCAGTGAGAAACTAGTCAGGTCCAAAGAAGAAAAATACTGCCAACCTGAATAGGATCCAACCTCAAGTACTTCTGTAAGCTACAGCTTAACTTTCAGTTCTTTTGTGTTGCTTTTCAAAAAGCATCAGCTTCTGCAACTACTGCTCGACTAAGTGCTTTTTCAGGGCTGAGAAAAAAGTTGACAAAGCCTATGAAAATGAAACACAGAGATCATCAGGCTAGATTCTGCTCAGGCTATGCACTTGAACAGCAGCTGAAGATTAAAATGTCTCTCTTTGATGTGCTGCTATGAGCAGTGAAATAAATAACTGTAATGTTGCTTAAATCTAAAAATTGCTTTTCCTTCACTGTTGTCTTCTCAGTATGTGGCTTCCAGGCATAGGGCTTTTGCTATAGTACTGCTTGTCAGGCACTGTGATATGTTTTAAATGACTTCCTCCCTTTCCTTCCTTCCTCCCTTCCTCGGAAGGACAGGACTGCTTCTATAAGACCACTTCATTTTAGTAAGGGTCGTCATCTGAAGAGGCCTTAAACGAACAGGATAAGGCAGTTGGAAACAAAATCTGGCTTCTTTGCTACCTTTCCTCAGGCCCACTTCTGCAGACTTCTTTTGATCAGTGAAGACACTAGTGGGTGCCCCGATCTGTACAGTTCTTCTCACCTGCTGTCATTCAGTGCTGCTTCAGTTCAGAGTTAGGTGGCTTTCCAGCAAGAGGCAGTTTTAGGTCTAAATTCGAGTCAGTTGGTGTGCTCACAGATCCTAGAGAAACTGGAGAAGAACGAAGGAGATCCACCTCCAGGTGTGAATCTCACTGCCATTTTTTCGTTAGCCCTGCAGACAGTCTGTGCTTTGCTGGTAACAGTGACTGTTCAAGCTACTTCCCCCACATGATTCTCATGTCCCTCTGCCCTTCTGCTGCTGTGAAGTCCTAGTGCCCAGAGATCCTGCTCTGCCAGAAGGGCTGAGGGGCAGGGGCTTGTGTGCTGGTATGTTCTTATGCTGGAGCCAACGGTGTTTGCCAAAAGAATGCAGTATTTCTTCAGCAGTACTTGTGAACTCTTGGAATGAAATCCATGGGAATAATACATCTTGCGAGGCGAGGGGTGGGAGGGGGGAAGTGGCTGGGGTACAGTAGGTAGCTGTTTTTCCCTGTTATTAAAAATATGGAAACTATTTAAAACTGTTTAGAAATTTGGAATGTTAAAAATAATCAAGGCAAGGAGAGCTCAGAACTCACTGCAAGGCTGCATAAATCCAGTATGTCTTCGTGGATATTACACATCTGTGGATGTTCGCCTGTATACCACAGTATACTATACTTATTTCTAAACATGTTTTCTGCAATTACTTCAAACTGAATAAGGGTAAGGGACTGAAAAAAAACACAGTTGTAGAAACATTTGTTCTTTGCTGCTTTACACCTTCTCTCTGACAGCCTGACGTTTGGGTGAGACTTTGCACGACTTATGCTTACTCTTACGCTAAAAATTCTTCTGTGGCAATTGGGGTGAAATGAAAACCTAACTTGCTTCAAAAAAAAAAAGTTGTGGGGAAAAGAAGTTTTTTTGGACTAGGAGGATTTATTTGATAGGAGTGTAAATAGTTAGAAATCCTAGTATATAAAATCCTAATCTTATACAGGAAAACAAGGTTGGTTCCAACTTTGCAACTAGAAGGAAATGGCTAATTATTTGCAGTTTGCCCAGGAAGTGGATTAGTGTAATAGAAAGCAACTTGATCCTAACATAAAAGGAGCACAGCACACCAATAAAGGAAAGGCTTAGCCATTTTCCTTTGAAATACTTTCAACCTGGTTTAAAATACAAAAGATCCTTAAGTCTTTTCATCTTGTGTTGGAAGAAGTGTATTAGCTACAAAAGGTCCCGCAGATTGTGAAGAACACAGAGCGTGTTAGAAACAGCCTTGCCTAGAAGTTGTGCGTTGCACTGCCATGCGAGGCTGGCTTTGTATGTTTAGCACGCCAGGCTTCGTATGCCTTTGAGGAAGCAAGCAGAGCGCGTGATTGCTGGGGAGGACTATTGTGTGCTGCTGGGCAGACAAGTAAAGATCTTGAAGGACAAAGCAGTAAGGAGAATTGTGTCCAGGCAGCTTTGTGCAGACAGAAGAGTGCTGAAGTAACAAGCCTTTTGATAGCAAAGGAATAGTCCTGAAACCATTCTTTGCCATTACAAAAATATGTAAATGACGTAAAACGCTTGTTTTCGTTGTTCAGTCCTGCTGGTGTTTGATACAGCTGTGGCACTGAGTGCTGAACTTCAGGCTTGTCCTGCTGTTTGTGCTGACAGGTGGAAGAAACAAGCTTCCTTCTGTCCCAGGTTCACTAAAGATAGCTTGATGCTGGATTTCTGCTGTCCTGCTGGGCCGTCTACTAACGTGTATTCCAAAGGCATGTGCTCATTCTTACAGCTTCTCTCATAGATGCTTGAAAATGAAGTGTGACAAATATACTGTAATTTTTGGCTATTTGGGCTACTTCCTAATGATGATTCCCTTCTATGTAACAATGTCTGAGTCTTCCATTTTCATTCGCTGTCCAGAAAAGATAATTCAATATGAAGCTAAGCCACTAATTGCTGTATTTTTTCACTATTTTTGTGATACATTTTGCAATTGGCGTTATGTAACAGTAGCTTTTTCAACTCTATAATAAAAGGTAGTACCAAGTGTCATTAATGACCCCATTGCACCTACACTGGAATTGTTTTGTTATACATTATGGGCCTAAAGAAATTTCATGGCTTCCCCATGTCAAGATGCAGGTTAGAAATCTTGTGCATGGATTATAGAGCTTTGGTAAAGCCCACGTGAAGGTGCTGGCAGAGAGTTCTTTCCTTTTGTACTTGCAGTAAGAACAACTCTTCCTCCAAAAGCAGTGCTCAGTTCATAGATGGCATCGTCTGTAGGTAGAATTTATGCTTCGCAGCGTTGGCATGTGAGCAAATGGTGATGGGTTCGTTTTCAAGACAGGTAAAATGGGAGGTAGTCCTCCCAGTTTTAGTAAAGGGTGGGGTTAATTTTTTTCATGTAATGAAGGTGAAAGCAGACTCTGTTCCGCTGACTCTTGGTTAATTTGTATGCCCTCTTTTGTATCCATTTCCTTCTGAAAAGGAAGCATTGCGGTTTGCGGTGATGGAAGGACACTCTTTGCCCACTTGCATTTTGGTACATTTTTCAACACACATAATGGAGCAGCCAAAGCCAACATGACAGTGCGTCATTTGATATGCTAGTTGACTTCATATTTCTTGGCAGGTCTTCTGTGATCATAGTGCTAGGCATGGCTGTATTTAATTTATTGTTCTTGTCAACTACTCTGAGAATGGAATCACTTTGCTACGTCCTAACACAACTAACAAAGCAGGAGCTATTATGAAATCCCTCCAGATCCACAGCCTTGTTTAAACATACAGAGTTCAGGAAGCCATAAGGCATGATCACTTGTATTACTTGAAGAATATTATGGCTTAGTAGCATATTATATGGGATCTTTGGTAATGAAATTGTGATTATTTTTAGAATTATATTACTATATTAATTTTTGAAGCGATGGATTAAACTGGCTGTTCACCTGTAAGCTTTATTGTAATCGCTGGTGCACATCTTGTTAGTTTCTTCTCTCTCAACTTGCATCCTCTTCATTCTAAAGTAAAACCAGTTCTGTAACAGAATTATCTACAGGGAATCTGGAGGATGGACGTTTTCTCCCAGTTGGAAATATTAAAAAATGCTGAAAGAGAATAGCTTTGGTGTTTATCCCTGCTGCAGCTGTGCTAGTAATGCCATGCTACTGCATAGATAAAAGACTGTGTGGGATCACCTGATGCACAGCCGCAGGGAAAGAAGAGCCTGCACAGTAGCCAGCTCTAGAGATTTGCTTTGTTTCTGTAGGTCTTGCTGAAACTTTTTGCTGGAGCTACTTGCCCTGAAGAAAGTTTGGACAGAAAATGCCAGCATCAAATTGAATAGTTCAAACAAAATGAGCTTTTCTCACACCCGTGATTGAAAAATATCATAACGTTAGAGAAAAGCTGACTACTACTAGTCTTTCCAGTAAAGAAGGACAAAAGACTTTCTGTAGAAGCAGTTCAAGATTTTTCCCTGTATTATTTGAAAATGATTTCAATTTCTGGAAGTGAAAATAAATTATTTCTTTTAAGAGCATAGGTTCTTACCTAGTTTCATAGGCTGGGAGCACACACAAGTCTTTCTGATGTTAATTCCATGTTTTTACTTCCCTTTAATTACCTATAGTTTGTTTTCCTGGAAGTCTACTCATTTGCAGGTTCTCTGTTTAAATGTACTGCTTGCAATTCTTGATGTACAGCTATTTCCCTGCTTTCTCCGGAGTTAGCAATGTGCCTCAAGTTAGTGTTGGAAATGGAATGTATATTACAGCTGTTCTGATGGACTCTTAAAAAACGTGCTTAAATACAGCTAGCCCTGTGGCACTCCATAAAAGCACCCTGCAGTTCAGTGTGTTTCTGCTTGCCATTATTCTTTACTAATAGTATTTTCTCTAATTTCAGTGCCTGCCACAGTACTCCTATCTAAGCCAAGGGAAATTAATTTTCCACTCTATTGAATGATGATAATGTTTATCAAATGGTTTATTAAAGACAAGACATTCTACGTAATTATTAAACTATTTTTTTAGCATTACAAACTTTGCATTTGGTAATCAGAAACAGTTCTTCCAGGAATTTGGTCATTGCTTGAAATATACTTAATTGTTTTTGGTCAAGTACTTTCCAATGGGAAACTCACATTCAGAACAAAAGAAATACGTGTTTAGGATCCTATAACATAGACTTTAAACATTGTGTTCTGCCATGTCAAGCACCAGGACTTTGCTCTCTACGTATCCTTGCAGTGAAAATATGTTTTTCTGTCTAATGATTGTGTGTTGTTTTAGACTCCATGACAGAAAGATGTGTATAATAGGACTGAGCATCTTAATGGAATTGCAGAACCGTCCGCCTGCAGTGGATGCTGTGGCCGCTCAGATTGTCCCTTCAATCCTCCTCCTCTTCCTGGGCTTAAAACAAGTTTGCGCCTCGCGAGAACTCACAGAACATGAGGACCATGCTAAAGATGACAAACACGTTGCAGAAGATAATGGTAAAATCTCCCCTTTTCACATTGTGGATTTTGTCTGGATTTAATTTAAAGGGGGTAAGAAATTGCAGTTCGTTTCTAAGACTCATTAGTCTGCTGAAAATAGCTAGGCTTATTGGGTGCTTGAAGGATCACCTTAGGAATTGATTTTTACTCCCAAAATGTAATCAAAGTGTTTCAATGTATAATAGGTAATACTTTGTGAAAGGGAAGTTAGGAAGTAACAATAAAACTTGCAAGTCCACTCTTGTGAATGTACTCCGTGTTCTCCATAAGCAGCAGGTGTTTTCCCTGACTCCACTGGCTTTATTCTTGATTCGTGGAAAGAAGCTGTTCGTAGTACCCAGCTATTTAAAAGACCTATTCTAGTGAAATTTAAAGGAAACCCTTGCAAGTCGTCTTTGTCCAAATGGAAAATGGCATGCAGTGATTTTCAAAGTGGAGTTTGAGGCAGATAAGGATCCTGGAGTAGAAAGACTTCTTATTGCTGTGGCTGGCAGAAGAGAGAAAAAACTGAAAAATACGTTGCAGTGGGAACTGTGGGAAGTGAATTTTGAACAGTGTTGCAGGCAGATACGTGTGGCTGTTACTTGACTTGGAAGAGGAAATAGATGGTTTGAGGCCTGAAAATTAGAATGGGTCTAAGCAGAGTATGTAATCCATAAAAATTTCACAGAGTTGTTCTGTAATGTATTTAGACATTTTTTTTCTCAGTGCATAGGAGTACACTATGGAATCAGCACTGTAATTTGAAATCTCTGTGCTATGAGTCAGTCCTTCTGCTTGCTGCAGATATGGTCACTTCATTCTTTTTATCCTACTAACACAGAAAGAGCTGAAGGTTTGGAACTGGAGGGGATTTAAAAAAAAAAAATATATCAGTTAAGAGTCAAAAATATTTTTCCTTAAGTGAGAAATAGCAATGTTTAGAATTGCGTGTTGGAATTGCATTTAATTCAGGTTATAATTATTGTTTCATAAACAGAGTGGAAGGTAAAACTAAGCAAAAGATAATATTTTAACTTCCTTCAAATAAAGGAGCACTCTGAAGAATAGCAGACAGACATTAGGCATACACCTGTTTTTCTCTTTGTTTTGTGTCAATTTGAGAAGCCTGTGCCGGTTTTTTTGTTCATAATTTAAAAAGCATAGTGATGGGACACTTTGTGAAAGACAAATTTGCTCAGAATTTTTGGATCCTATAATTATGCAATGATAGCGTTCATGAAAGAAGAAAAAAGCTTTACATTCCCCAGGTGTTCTTAGAAACAAAAGTTTAACTGATCTTGAGTGTAGAAAACATTTTAATAGCTTCATTTTTCCAGTTCTTCCGAGTTTTTGAGGGAAGGATGTTAACAGAGGATCATCTTTTCAACCAGAAATTAGATTGATTCATTATTCTTAATTTGAAAGCCACTTTTTCCAAATACTTTTAAATGTTTTACAAAACACATCAATGCTTTTGCAGAAGAGATACCAAGTGATGAGGAGGAAACAAATGAAGTGAGCCAGGCAATGCAAGAGAACCATGGTGGAGGAGGTGGAGGTGGTGGCGGCGGCAGTGGAGGTGGAGAAGAAGAGGATGATGACGACGACGATGATGACTGGGATGAAGATGCATTGGAAGAGACTGCTCTCGAAGGATTCAGCACACCTCTTGACCTTGAAAACGGTGTTGATGAATACCAGTTTTTTACGCAAGCACTTTTAGGTATGTGTGTGCTAGTGGACAGAATGCTATGAAATAGTTTGGAGATGGTTCTGAGATGGTTTGGAGTGAGGGTTGGTCACTAGAGGGACTCCTATATATAAAAATGTTTGTCATTTTCTAGATGTTAAAATCATAGTGGAAAAAATGTTTTTCCGTTTCCTGTTTGACTAATCCCGTTGCTTTTAGTTTTGATATGAATATTCAGTTAAAAGATTCACTTCATTGTTGTCCATGGATAATTGGCCACATTGTTAACTTTCTGTTTCATAAAGCAGAGGATGTACTGAAGTTCTCCCAAAATGGGTTGTTTACAGGGGGGATTCTGTACTGAGAAACTGACAGGAATTCCAAATCTGTTTTGCAGTGCAAATTCTGTGTGTTTGTTTGTTTTAACCAAACCAGGGATTTAATTTTTTTTGTCTAAAATTAACTTGGAATGTAAGCTGATAATCACTTTCCATCCATTCCCGTTCTGACAGCGGTGCAGAGCCGAGATGCTGCCTGGTACCATTCGCTGACAGCACCGCTGAGTGAGGATCAGAAGAAACAGCTGCAGGAAATTTATACATTAGCAGAACACCGGCGAAATGCTGCAGGTAAGTCACTTCTCCGGGGCCACTTTATTTATTCAGGGATGTTGGAACCACATCTAATCTGTAACAACAGACAACAAATCTCTGTGCTAATTAACATAAGTCTTACAGGAGGCCTGAGAAGCGTGAGTAGGATATTGTGCTGTGTTATTGCTTGCCTGGAAGTGTGTGTTATTCAGATTACTGTTATTAAAATTAATTGCCCTCTCATTGACATATGCTGCTGTTAGAGCAAGCTATGAACTGGTTTTGCACAACCTGACATTTGAAATGAAGAGCAAATTAAGGCAATATCTAGCTGTCAGCCAGTCATCTGATGGAATTTACTATAGATCATTATGTGTCTAACAGCATTATGTGTTGAACTGCTAACGTTGCCTTCACAGATGGTGTGAGGTTTTGGGCATTTAGGACACTGGCATCATGGAAAATAAATTCAGATTTAATCCAGAAGCGAGCAGAATAATGTAGCAAACAATTGTTCTGTAGAGGATTAATTTCTCCATTTTGTTGTAGAGGTGTGTTGTGCTTATTCGTTTAAAGAAAATATGAGTGTGATTTATTACTGTCACTGCATATAGGGAATGAGAGTTTTTTCCACAACTTTGCTTTCTTAGCTGAATGGTATTATGGTATTATCTCTGGCAAAAGTGTTCTCTACAGGCTATTTTTCATATTCTTTCCCTTCTTTGAATTCTAGAGACTAAGACAATAGAACAACAAAGTGGCTACACATTTGATAACAAAGGACTGGTCACAGCATTTAACTTTGGAAGTACTCCTGGTGGAAACTGAAGGATCATCTACGAAGGTCAATGGGAAGGGTTTCATCATTACTTTTTCTTAAAATCATCATGACTTCTGAGTGATAGGGGAGGGTAATTCAATGCTGCTGAAGGTTTTCTGAAATGTAGCAGTGTGCTTCCCCCACCAGAATGCTTTTTCTAACCAGCTACTGTAATGTACAAATTCTTGTGGTGTTTTTATAATTTGATGGACTGAAAAGGAAACATTTGTCCTCAAGGAACCTGAATGACTGGGAGGGGCCAGGCTGCATCTAATTGAGTTGCACTTCTCAGGTTTTTGCTGTGCAGAATTGATAGATTCATATGGATAACAGTGCCTTCTGTTGTACATGGATTGCCTGAACAAATGGATTTTGGAGTGCATTATAATTTTTTTAAGTGTAAGGACATTTCTTGATACACTGTAAGCCTTGGTTCCATGTTTTCCTGTCATCTGCTTTTTACTACATGGTTTAATTGTTTGTTGGTTGCATAGATATTGCTGGATTCAGAATACTATCTCATCTTCCCTATTTGGTGCAGACCAAATGTGTATAGGGAAGTGTCTGCTGGAGTTGCAAAAGCATACACTGGTTGTGTCAGAGTGTCTTAACAAAATTGCAGATTTTCCCTTGATGTAGTAGTCTTAAATTATTTCTCTTAGTCATGAAATCAGCTCACTTGAGTTACAATGGCACATGTGGCAGGTGGATATCCTAAATCTGTATTGACGTTACCTCCTGCCTGCACAAGTGGCATGGCCTTCAGATGTAGATGTTCTACACGACAGCTTTTTATTTCCACTATTTTTGCTGAATATTGGATTTTACTTGGGTTCCTATAGCCCGCCTTTCTGTTTTTATTCATTCATTACCATTCCAGTGGTAGTACTGAATAAAGTGGTACAAAGTATTTACAATATTTTATTTATCTTGATAGAAGAAAAACAGCTCTGAACTTGTTTCTTCTTACTGTTACTCTTCGGTGATTGAATTTCTGGTCTGCATTCCATTTGGCTGTTCTCGTTCCGTACTGAAATTTTGTTATCTGACAGATTTTTTTTTCCTGAATTTCAAAGACTTGTTTCTCATAAATTGGAACATATATATAACAGGTTTTTAGTGAATACGTTTGTTTAGTGAGAAACTTGCCATTATGAGAAACTGATAGCAATACTAATTTGAATAGGTGCCCTTTCTCTCGATCTTTTGGGATCTCAGTGATGTAGCCAAAATAAGTTGGGGTGCTTTAGAATGTGAAGTTTGAATTGGAGATAAAACATTTAGTCCAGATTTTGTCTCTGTGTTAATTTCTTTAAGACGTAAAAATATTTACCAAGCGGTTTAAAGCACATACGGATTATATATTTCTGTAGAGCAGTGCCCCAGCTAGAAAATCAAAGCCCTTCCCATGCCCTATCAGATTTTCAAGGATTGTAGATAATTACAAATTGCTGGCCCCTTCAGTGTCCTGAAGCGCTGGTTTTTTTTTTTGTTTTTTTTTTTTTTTTAAATATGTAAGAGTCATAGTTCAGTCTGATAAATCGGAAGCTCTCTGTGCCTTGGCATCTGGAAGAGGCCATAGTGTTGCTGCCTATTCCTTGCCCCATATGCTGGAACTTTCTCAGTCTTGCAGTCATGGGGCAGAAGGTTCCCCACCATTTTTCTTGTTTCTGCACCTTTGTGTGGGACTCACTCCAGCACTGCTGATGCCTTTCTTTTTTCTTCCCCCACAGCAGATGCAGAGTAAAATTGATTCATGCAGGTTTTTCACTGCTCTTATTCACATAGTAGCAATGGTGAAAATTTCCCACTTTTAGCTCTGGTTTTCCATATGGGAAACTGGGAGAATTCCACGGATTGCATTTTCAAAAATGAAAAATACTGCATTAGACATTTTCTTACAGATCAAATAACAGAGGGCAGAGAGGCCATGAAAATCATAGGTCACTTTTGCTAATTTAGGCCTGGGGATGTGTTTACTGAAACAGCAGGAAAGTATTACATCCAGTTTGTTGGTGAGTTTCTCAGAAGCCGTAGAAGTTTTTGAAATAATTACAAATTTAAGAATTTTTTTTTTGAAGTTTAAGGATATGAATGACTTCTCTGATAATTGAGGTTAAGTATTAGTCAGGTAAACTGTTTAAGATTTCTATTATTTTATTAAAAAAAAAAAAAGATTGAGTGGGATTTCTTTCAAAGCCCATCTTCCTCCTGTACACTGGCATGCAGAGTAGAAGGGGGATTTATTTTTCTTCTGCTAATAAGGTTGCTTGCACAATCACAAGTTAATATTCAGGAGATAATGTGTTCAAGGAAAAATCTGCTTTTGCATAGCATCATCTTTGTGTTGCTCAGCTGAACTGTGGCTGCTCCCTAGTTCTGCTGCTTCTATACTTTTCAAGTCAACTGCCAAGAAAATTTCATCCAGATGTTTCTTACAAGGGGTTTAATCAGCAGCATGGAGTCGGGAATCTTTGTTGTCTGCTTTGCAGTGGGAGTCGGAGATATCTGAGGGGATGGCATGTAAAAAGGTTAAATGCCCTTCTCTTCCCAGGAGATTCATGAGCAAATGTTTCTACTGGCAAAAACAAATGTTAATTATTTCATTTCTTTTTTTGAAAAGGGATTCCATCCAAAAAGATTTATTGGGCTCTAGCCTCCACTTTAACATATGGTTCTCTTTTAACATGATAAATATGCGTTTGTACATGATCATAAATAGGTAATGGATTTTAGGGATTTCTTTCTGAGTTGTGTCCAGCTTTGTACTGCATTAAAAGGAGAGTAACACAAACATGGATTACTGTCTGACTTGGAGGCCAAGGTAATCATGGGGTATCACATACCGGCATTGGCCGTCCAAGCACGATGTATTTGCCACTGGAAGTACAGAGAATCGTGAATGTATTGTAAAATAAAACAAAGGCTGATAACCGGTGACCTGTGTTACCCCATGCCCATGTTCCCAAAGTGTGAAGGTGACTCATGGGCACCATGAGGGCTTTACGTATGAAATTAGCATTGTGTTGGTTATAATAATGTCAAATGTTAACTTAAATGATAAGTTTATTTTCTAGATTAAATTAACCCATGCTGGGTATTGAATCGCATATACTGTTTGGTCACTCTTAAGAGGAAAATAAGGATGACCACGTGTTTTGGCTGCTTCTTTTTTGCTTTCTTTCTTTCAAAGTTGAAGTATTTGTTTTGCTTTTGTAACAAAGCAAAATCCTTCAACAAAATGGCCAGCTCTGGGAAGAGAACAGAATATCAAACGAAGAAAAAAATCCTAAAAAACAACAAGCAAAAAAACCAAACCCCCTTATGCACACAGTCAGTTTGAAGTAGATGTGCTTTGTGATTGTAAGTCAAAATATGTAAAGAATGTTACACAAAATGATATCGTGAGATCCTTTATTTTAAGGGGAAAGGGTGCCTGCAGGGTGTCAAGGAGACATGAAATGAAATGCTTTTTGGCTATGAAGTCCAGGCAGCTTGTGACTCTGGATTCCATTATACATTGAGGAAAGACGGTAGGACAGTAGATGACTTTTCTTTTTTCTCCTGTAAAGCAGGAGTCTATCTTGAGACTTGTAAGCCAAAGGAATTGTAGACAGCATGAATGATTAACTGTGCTTTGTTTCCACAATACTTCTTAGTCTTTTTTCTTCCCTCCTTTCCTTCCCTTTGACAACCACTGTTACTAGGTATTACAGGGGTACTCAGAATATCTGAAAAAATAAAGCTTAAACAAAATTTGTTAAATCCCATTGTTTCTGAAGCAGTGGAGCCTATCCATTGCAGTTTTATCTATAGAAGAAAGTCTCATTTAACATGTGCATGTGATGCAAAACTACAAAACCCCTTTGCTTGTGTCTGCAGTTTGAGAAGAACCTTTCTGTGATTTACTGCTTCAAATGGGTAGATCCCAAAATGGTACTTGAAATCCCTGCACCTTGTACTTAAATTTGCTCAAAGGGTAGGCAAAAATACAATGTATAATTGGGGTACTTAGTCCTAGTTCTTATACGTGCCATAGTCAGTCTTTTGATATGTGAGTTCCTCGAGGATCTCCAGCTCTGAATGAGGATGTTATTCAAGTCCAAGAGTCTTTGCATCTTTGCAGCTGGACAGAGAATCATGTTTCCCTCACCACAGCAAAGCATACAGCTGGTATGGCTACCAATGTCTTGACAGTGTGAGTGAAAATAGCACTCTTCTTCTCTCAGTTGTCGTATCTTAACCCAAATGGATGGGATACAGTAAAGATGGATGTTCTGAGTTTGCTAGAGAAAGCCAGACACTGTGCCAGGTAGTAGAAAGTCTTAGCATAAAACCATATCATGAAGGGGATGTATGAACAGGCCAAGCTGCTTTCCTTTGACATCTCTTCCACTGCTGGTACTTCTGTAAACAAATAAACAAAAAAGCCCCACCCCATAAAACAAAAAATAAAACAACAGTGTAATATGAATGAGAACTAAAGCAGTGCTTGTGCATTTCTCTGGTCTGCAGATCTAATCACTACTCAATTCAAATGCGCGGAGATACTTTTAAATATGCAACATCTGTCCAGATGTCAGTAACCTGAATCTGACAGCTATTAATATGAGGTAAAGATTTTGTGGGATTTTCTCTAGCAGAGAAAAGATGCATCCCTTTAAAAAGTCTGAGAACATCTTGTCTTGGCTGAAGTGCAATCACCACTGGGAGAAGCTCAGTGGGATTACAGCTTTTCTTAAAAGTTGTCAACATACATCCTACCAAACTGCTGTGTCAAAGGAGCTAACTGACCAACTATTCCCTGACTAATGAATTTTGTTTTGCAGTTCAAAGAGAATCTGCAGGCATATGCAATTGCAACGGTGCAGGAATCAAGAAAGCACCCATTTAAATTGAGTTGATGTGTTTGATATGATCCTGCACTGTTCGAGTGTTCAAGAATTTGAGAGAAAGGCATAGAACAAGAATGGGCTTGACTTCTTGGGCAGACCCAGATTTGGTGTAATGCTGTGAACTCAGGATCTGAAAGCAATCTTGATTACAAATGGGTAATTGTGCATACCAGGAAAAAAAAAAGAGGCGGAAGTGGTAAGTTAATGCTAGGATTCTCTTCACAGGCTGTACGGAGGCTCACAGGTTTAAGTGCTTGGCTATGTGCATGGTGGGGTGGGAGATGTACTTTCAGATGGATTGATTTCTCCAATGTGAACGGAACTGTATCAGCTCCAGGGTTCACCTGAGGTGAATGGAGAAGGTTGGTCAGAAGTTGCCTACTGGCCCATCCTGGATTATGTTATACAAAACGAAGTGCAAAATCTGAAAAATGATTTACCAGTTGAAGCTGCTGAGCAACAAAAACTAGTGTTTTCTTGAAAGGAGATTTTAATATGTTCAGTTATGTTTCAGTTTTTTTGCCCTCACTCAAAATGCAGAATTACTGCCTGATGTGTAGGCCTATCGGTATTTCACAGGGCTGTTTACTGTTCAAGGTGATTTTCCAAGAAGTTTTCCTCATTCTTTTTGACATGTTTGTGTGAGTAAAGTTGCACGTATCCCTCTCTCACTACTTTCTACGCACAGAGATCTTGGCAATGGACCTCAGAGGAAGAACAGTGCTTTGAAAGGACAAGACTGTACATAAGCAGGTTATTTTTAGAAAACGGAAGAACTATGGCCTCTGAACAAAGTATGAAACAATAAATATTTATACAAAAGTGCATGAGGTAAAGAAATTTATATTAAACAATATAAGTGAGATTCTCTTCTTTGATCATGGCTGTAATGTTTTTTGTCATTGCCAAACTTTGTGTGAAAACTGCTTTGAATTGCATGTGTTGCTGGTAATATGCTTAACACAAATCACCTGAAATATTTTTTGGATCAAAAAGAGACCAAAGAGGCCATGCAGATTTCTTTTGATTATTAAATGCAAAGATATGAGCCCATGACTGCAATGACTAGAGGGAGACCACTCTGTGTAACATTTTCAGATTGGATTGCAGGATCATCACCTTTGTAAGAAACCTAAAGTACTGCACTGTGGGTTGGCTTTGAGGGCAAGAATTGACAAATGCAAAACACGCATTGATGACGAGAAGAATCTCTTTCTAACTTGAAGAATTCTGTACAGTGTTCTAGTAAGCTGTGCTGAATTTGCTTTAAAAATAGTAATAAATCTTATTGCTTAGGTCAAATGTTACATCTGTTGTGCATTTATATGGGAGGAATAATATTTCTTAAAAAAATGTAACATGCCACCTACCAAGGAGCCCAATCTCAGTTTATAGCCTCTCTTCATACAGCCATAAAACTTATTTACAAGAACACCCCAGAATTAATTTTAAACAAATGTGCGTGTTATCCAGAGTTAATGTGCGTTTGTGTAGCAGTTCGTGTTTGTTAATCTCAGGCTTGCAAAGTCCACTATTCATATGAATGGTTTGCATGCAAACGAACATAACTGATGTTTGATGTAGATGAGATCATTATGGATCGTCCCAATACAATTACCAAAAATGTCAGAATAGTGAAGATAGTGATCTTGCGTTCCTGCACCAGAGCTTGGACCAGTCTTCTGTGTGTGGAATTCACAAAGCAGACAGTTTTACCAAACCTTCACAGAACAAGAGATTAATCCTGCTTGAAACTGTGAGCCTGATATTTTTATCAGCGGAATATTTCCATCACGGTGAGTTCCTAAAGAAGCCTGTTTGTTAGATTGTGCTGTTTGATAATGCTTGCCTTTTTCTGTACAGGGCAGTTTTGCAATTCCTCCACAGTACCTCTAAGAGCAGTGGTTAGTGGCACATAATCATAATGGAGAGGCTGAGTTAGCGTAGTTTGCCCAAAGTCATAGCAGTGTGTTGCAACTGGCAAGAGAGATTAAAATTCTGGTTCTATAACAGTGCCTGGGAGTTTTACCACTGGCTCTTACGGAGGCAGGATTTCACCCAAGGCATTTGCTAGGTCCTAGTGTTTGTACCACTGTTAATACCTTCCAGAGAAGCTCTGCCAGAACATACTTCATTTATGAAACTGCTTAGTACCAGTGAGCTCTAGTGAGCTGCAATTTTAACCTGTCTAGCAGTGGCATTGTTTAATTGTATCTCGTGTGGGTTTCTTGGTGTGATGAGCTCTGCTGTAGAAAAATGGTTCTCAGCTGGATGATTGCTGATTGCCAGTTCCTCTTGAGGCTTTGAAGTGAACCTAATCACGTGGGAGTAGAACTTCAGGTGACCTGTGGTATCATCTGTACCACGTATCGGGGTGTTGGGAAGCTTATGGCCTCTCTGCAGGTATTAACAAACACGCGGCATTAGTTGTGAAGGTGTAGGCTGTGATTGCCACTTCTAACAGACTCTGAAAGAGTGTATTTTTTACTGAAGTAAATACATGGCTCTCATGCCTCCTCCTGCCCTCTGACCGCGTCGATCTTTTAGATGAAGTTGAATTCTTAAGCTGAATACTAACTCGAAATCCTTTAAAATGGTAATTTCTTTTAGTTAGTCCCCAATAAGGATGAAAGTTGATCAATGTTTGCTTTCTCTTGGTATCAGGTATGTTAAATGCATAATTTAAACAATTTAATTACCTTTTTGATTAAATTGATGGGACTTTAACCATTCCCACGCAGTTTCCTACTGATTTTTTGCTTTTTCTGGCAGAGTTCAAGCTACATGGATTTGTGCGCACATCAAAAAAACTCTATAGTCATACAAATGAAATTCAGAATAAAAAAAATGTAGTCTGGCAAGGTCATATCAGTATATGAATAATAGTTGTTTTCTTTATTATTGAAGTTACTGGCCTTTTATCTCTCAGCACCTTGTAGAACAGAGCATGCAGCAGCAACAACTAAGGGTGCCTGCAGCTTCCAAGTCTCCCTGCTCAATTAATTATAAATAATCCATACAGCCCTTTTTAGTACAACATGCCTTGCACCTGACTCTGCCTCAAGAGGTTGTGCAAAGCGCAGTAGTGGAGCTAAATGGCTGTACCATTATGTAGGCATCTGACCGCAGCTGTGGGGCTGACATCTGCACCTCAGTAGCAGCTGTGACTGTGTTGTGGAAGGGCTTTGTG
The DNA here is from genome assembly GCF_964034855.1 of Anser brachyrhynchus. Classification (NCBI taxonomy): domain Eukaryota; kingdom Metazoa; phylum Chordata; class Aves; order Anseriformes; family Anatidae; genus Anser; species Anser brachyrhynchus. Next base: position 64,295,232 of record NC_137694.1, read on the forward strand.
GGTGTGGAGAAGGCAAACCCTGTCTTATGTTTTCCTCCTGCCATAAGCGTCTTTCTGGAGGACGCAGGGGGTTGAACAAAACCACACCATAATGTATCTGAATGTGCACTGATCAGAAGCAGCTATCATTTCTATGTGCAGACCTCTCAAATCTGAGATTAAACAGCGACATGAGTCTGGTTCCTCAGTACAGCACGGACTGTGATTGCTGAATTTTGCCAAACAAGAATCAGTTCAATTAGGGTAAACAGCATGATTAGGTTAATCTGTATTATTGTTTTGAAGAAAGACTGACAGGATCTGTCTTCACCATTGTGAGGGGGAAAAAAACAACAGGCTAGCCAAGAGAGAGTCCATGCCCAAGAAGCCCCCCAGACATTGATTTCACTGGAAAAGCGAGCATGGAAATTGCCCCGAGGAAGAGTAACTACTTGTGACATTCAATTACAGAATATTTATCCATTGCTTCATTGATCAAAAGGATTGCTGATTTCATAACGGTAAGTGTCCAGGAAGACTAAGGTAAGGAGATTGCCACTGTGCTCCTCTGTAAGTACAGCTGGTTTCAGAACCCAGGGGTGTTTGAGCCACCTGGCGGGAGGAACCAAAGGATGTTTCTGGTTGCCAAAGGCCGTTCTCTCCAGAAGAAAGAGTTCTGCAGTCTCAGGCTGCCTCAGTTTTTGTGGTTTCTTCCTCCTGACTGTTGCAAGGGCATATCTGATTGTTTAATGGGATTTTCTGTTACTGAATGATTGATATTCTTCAAATAAAACACGCATACTGAAAAACCACTGCCACTGCATGACTGAAGCAGCGGCTGCTTGTGGTTGCAAATCATGCCTTGCTTCCTCTGACAGAGGGATGGGGGAGAGTGCTTGTATTTATCTCCTGTCTGCTCTGGCTAGACTTTGTTACCCCCTCACTTTTCTATCCGTCGTGTAGCTTTAGGATTCAGTGGTTTTCCGGGGCATGAGGATCTTGCCTTAGATCTTCAGCTTCTGCTTCTTGTAAACAAATAAATATTCTCACTCAGCTGTGATTCTGGATTCCTCCTCTCACATGCATTCACACGCGCAACCTCCTCTCACGTGCACACCTCTTCCCCCTCTCACATGTGCTGCTCTTTGGGGTGGCTGTGGTGCGTGACTGTGAGGTACTGAATTAGTAAGAACTGCAGAAACGAAGGCAGATTTTTTGCCAATAGTTACTGCCACAGAGCATAGATTATTAATCGCTGGATTCTCTTACTATTGTGCTTCTGTAGATACACTGTTGTGTTAAGTGTTTTTATGCAGATCTTGAGCAAGTGTTTCACTGCCTGATTACTGAATTGGGGCCTGATTGAATGAAATTCTGTAACTACAGCAGGTTGGGAAAGATAGAGAAACCATGAGGCAAACAGATCCTAGGTTAACAATTACAGGAAAAATAGAATTGTTTTGTTTATGAACTCTAAGTAGTTTATAGCTTAATATTCTTGCTCTGCTCCTGATTTTGGAGAAGGAAAAAAATAATTCTTTCATTTTTCATACGGGAAGGGAGTTGCAGTTGACTTTTACCTCCATATTTTACTTTTTGCCAGTACTGCTGCAGGAAAAAAAAGCACCAGCTACTTAAACATAATGTCAAAGGACATATGCTAGTTTATTTTGCTGCCATCTTTGTGGCTTTCATCCAAGGTCACTTGTATTATGGAGGCCTGAGTCCAAGATTTATTCTGCTGCAGGAGATTGCCTAACAGGACATTAACAGTTTGTAACCTAATGAATTTCCAAAGCCATGTGAAAGCACTGGAAAGCATTTCATCCTTTCCTGAATGATTTCTTTTTCACAATGTAGTTTTGTACAATACTATCTTCTTACTCTTTTTTTATACTATTCCATTTTTGGTTAAAGACAAATAGGGGAAGAACCAAAACAAACCCCTGTGGATATGATCTTTAAAGACACAAAGAGGTGTCCGCTAGTATGTGTAGCCCTAAGGAGGAGACAAGGGGAAAGGAGAAAAAAAAAAAAAAAAAAAAAGGCACACCACCTTTTTCAGGCACTGAATTTAGGTTAGAAAGCTTATTTTGTTAGGCTTTTGTAAGACGGGAGGGAACAGCGGTGTGCTTCTAAGGCATCAGCTGTTCTGAATCACCCTTGGGGAAAACCTACTTTCTTCTCTTTTTATAAGGAAAATGAATGGGAAATGAACCATCCAGGTCAGGTGGGTGAGTGTGCTAATATGAATATACCTCTGGTAACCACCAGAGGTATATTTGGAGGGGAAAGAGAAACAGGAGGATTATAACCAACTAAATAAAAAAGAAAAGCCTCCACTTTTTGTTTGCTGATTGTGTGCAAGTGTACAGTCAATTTTGCTGATGCTTGTATATGAGAGAGATTCTGAAACATGGGAGTAATTTAATGCATATGCTTTGTTTTGCTACAGTAAATTAGAGCCTTTCCTTGCCCAGGAGCTGAGCTATAGTTTTTCTTCTGTTTTACAGTGTGATACATTGCCTTAATTGCACCGTCTTTCGTAGCATTTTTGTTGCATTTTATTTTTGTCTTTTCATTGTGGATGCTCCAACACAAATAAAAGATACTACAGCATTCAGAAAACTTGTCAAGATGCATTCAGGTCAGCAGTGCATCAGTGAGTGCAGTGAAAAATAATCTATGAACGTTGAAGTTGTAGGACCTTGAAAAAGGCAGTCAGGAGGAACAGCTTGAAAATCTGCTGAGCAGAAGCACCCAAAGGTAGGTAAGGTTCTAATTAGGGATGACTGAACGTGACAAGCCCCTGGACATGTGTTGCCCAGATCCTGATCTTTCTGCTGACCATTTGCCAATCATTTAGGATTAGGGGAAAATCTGAAAGAAGGGAAATGTAACACATGAGGGGAGTATGTTACAGAGCTGGAGTTTCTGTGAAATTCTCTTACTATCCCTGCTTGAAAACTTAAAACCACAGAACACGCTGGGTTGGAAGGGAGCTCAGGAGGTCTCTAGTCAACCTTCTACCCAAAGCAGGGTCAACTCTGATGCTCAGGACTTTACCCAGTCAGTCTTGCTGCTCCTTCTGTAGGCTGGGCAGGGCTAGCAGCGGCAGAGTAGCTTGGGTGGGCTGTGTGTGCAGAGATATTAAGAGGGGAGCTGTCTGTCTTGTTCAAAATGTCTTAAGAGCAATAATCCTGATTGAGGTGGCTCTGCTTCAGACAGTCAGAGGATAATTAGGCATTGCATTTGAAAGGAAATGAGCAGAAAAAGCAATAAGCGTTAGTCATGAGTCCCACTACTGTGCAATTTCTAACGCTGGAAACTACAGCTTGCTGGAAGTACCATTCACATCAATTGCGAGTGTATGTCACTTCCTCAGAGCAGTCCAAAAGCTGAAGCACGAACTAGAGAGGCCTGTGTTATGTCCAGAAGTGGTCTGTTAGGATTGCTGGTGTCTGGGAAATAAAAGCCAGAGAGATTGTGAATGGGAGGATCAGATAGCAGAATGTCACACCAGTGATTGTTCTTAGGTCTTCATGGCTGCGTGTTCATCTGAGCAGATGGCTAGGGGTGGCTTCTCCGCAGACTTCAGGTCAATACTAGTATATATTACTGACTTCTCACGAGTTAGTCCTGATGGGGAGGAGGTATAAAAGGAGAAGCTACGTGAGAAATCAGCAGTGTCTCGTTGGGTTGCAAAGTTTCAGCAGGTTTCTAGTGGGTTCTGCTTGCTGAAAGAAGTAAGTTGCTCATTATTCACAAGAGAATACAGAGAGAAGGAGGAGCAGCTTAATGACGAATGGATCTAAGCACGAGGGGCTTAGAGGAATGGAGGGATCCCTGGAGGTTTCAAGGAGATGGGTTGTGACTCCTATCTTCTTAACCTTTTCCAGGGTGTCAGAATATATTGATGAAGGAGAAAAGACTAGATGGGGACATAGTGGCTTTCAAAGGTTCAGAAGAGCACTTGCAGTCATTTACTTTGTGTTACTGCAGCGGAAAGTAGAGGCATGCCTATGACCTGGAAGGTGCTTGCTCAACCCTAGGGTAGAGAGATGTAGCCAAGACAACTGTGCCTTCAAGTCTGAAGCTCTGCCATCGAGCTTTTACTTCTTTGCAATGATACAGCAATGGTAGATGCAAATGTGTCGTCTTATGGATATATCATGAAAACAGGCAGGAGAGATGAGTCTGTGGGAAGGGCTGAGATGTAAAACAGAAGTGAGGCAGAGGGGGCACACAGGCACACACAAGCTTAGGGAGAAGATACAGAGCAGTTAATATAGAGTCTGTGTTTTTTTGCTTCTGTAACTCTCTCCCATATTCCTACTGTAATTTGTGAGGGAAACATTTTTCCTCTGGTACTAAACCCAGGTGGCTGCCAGAGAGCCAAAGCCCTCCAAGCTGAGGTACAGCTCTGCCAAAACCCACACGAGTTCAGTGGCTCCTCTTCACGCGAGGCTTTTGCCTGCAGGTCTTTCTCAAAAGGACATGTGTCGGGGCACTGCTGTGATGCCCATGGTCTCAGCACTGTGCTACCCCCCTTCGGGCTGGGATGAGGGCAGGGAGCATGGCCGTGGGCGCCGGGACACGTGTGGGCAGGGTGGGACCAGGCCCGGCCTGGCACTCGGCAAACCCAGGGTGAAAACATGGTGGGGTTCTGGCCTCCCCTCAGCTGCTGCAGCTGGGCGGGAATCGCAGCTTCTCTGCAGGCTTCCTGCTTGGTTGTGGAAGGGTTGGCTGTTCCGTAGTCTTTCTTTGCAGTTGCTGTCATTTCCCAAATAGCATGGCTTCGTGACCCGCTGGAACCCAGAGATTTTCACAATCACATAACTTTGGATATCTCCGGCCGGGCCCGAGGCTGCCTTTCCTATTTCCCTGCAGAAAGCTGCTGTTACTGAAATGACTATACACTAAGTTGAGCACGGTAGGGAGTTCTCAGGAAGGTCATACTTCTGAAAATGACTGTGTTACACTGAAAGAGGGAGCAACTGTGTCCGTACCATCCCAGCACATTAACTAGAGGAGTTGTAAAACTTGAATCTTTAAAATCCTGACTGAAATGATACAGCTCAGCTTCTGTATGCTCTTGATTACAATACTTGATTGCCTAGAACTGCTTACAGTAGCTAAAAATATCTGATATATTCAAGCTATCAACGACACATCCAGAATATAATACTGGATGCCACCCACTGCCTTGAAATATTTTTTCACCACGTGCCTGACTTGTTAGAGGAGCCAGAAGGCAGGGAGAAAGACAGTCAGGGGTGACATTGAAAGAAAGGCTCCCTTATTGCTTATCTAACTTGTTGGATCAGTTTGTGGTTCAGAGGTTTGTAGTACTAAAAGCTGTTTGCAAAGTGTCATTATTTAAATTGTTGCAATCTCTCTGAGGGTGTTGGAGGGCTGCTTCAAGTCCAGCACTTCCTAGGGAAGCTGATAGCAAAAGGCATTTCTGTAGGTTTTATTGCATACTTGTGACATTGTGTTTTGGTCAACAGCAATGTTTGGATTCATGAGACAATTTTATTGAGCTCAGCTGTACCATTATATGAATGACTGACATTCAAATATCTAACATTTTTAGAATAAAAATAGATTTTCCATTTGTTTAAGTGTGCATGGGTTACTTTCGACACAGTATGTATGCCAGTCAGATTTGAAGAAGAAGAAATCTCAACATTCACTATCAACTTGGTTCTGTAGGCCAAACAAGCATCTAAGGAAGCAGTATTTCAGAGGAGAAAATCCTAGGTCTCTACACACGTGATTTCTGATGCTGTAACCTCCATCAAGCACTCTTTTTGGCAGTTTGGTAGTTTTCTGAGAGCCCTTCTTAGCAGTCTAGGATCCCTCCCCCCCCACACACCCTCTGCCTTGCTCCTACATCTATCTTGCACTTGGTCTTATTTCTGTTTAACTCAGGGAATGACGGAATGTCTTTATTCAATGCCTTTTTGCTATTGATGCTCAAGAGCTTTACTTCTGTATGTCATTGCCTTCACTTGTGGGAAGGATATTAAATTCATCTACAACAAGCTTGCTTTTAGTATAAGGGCTTGTCCTTAGAATTATCAGCGTGGGACATTTCTGCATTGTATGTTAGAATTCATATGATTCAAGTGAATGGCTGTAGAAGGAGCCAACTCATCTTGCCTGTGCCAGACAGAGCTCATTTCTGCAACTGATGTGTCATCATCCAGTCTTCGCCGCAGGACTACATTCTGTGCATAGGAAGTGTCAGCCGTGGAGAAAAGGCTCCAAAAGTGGAGTGCAACCATTTATAAACCTGCAGCAAAACACAAAAAATGCTTCCAGTTACATGCCAGAGGTCATGCCTTGGGATTTCTATCGTGTATGATTTCTCATCCCATGGTCTTCAGGAATGACGTACATGTAACTTTTAATTTGCTTTAATAGTGAGCGTTTTTGAGAAGATCAGGTCAGGCAGAGCTCAGCTGGCTATCAAGTCCCCATCTGTGGCGGTACTTAAGAGATGTGTGTGGATGTGGCACTGAGGGACATGGTTTAGTGATGGGACTCAGTAGGTCAGGTTGATGGTTGGACTTAATGATATTGAAGGTCTTTTCCAAGCTAGATGATTCTATGATTTTCATTCTGTATTGTCACCAGTTTCGTGATTCATCATTCCCAGAAGGACAGATTTTTGGTTAGGTTGCTTTGCATGAACCAACGGATGACACATAGGCTTACCTTTCCTCATCTTTGCGGTATTCAAAGCTTAATTGATGGTTGTTGGAAAAAGATACCAGATACCTTCAGACACCATAGCATTTAAATCCAGGTGAGAAATTATCTTGTCACACCAGAACATTTCTTCCAAGCAGAAGAGAGCTTCATTAAAGCAGAGCAATGTCTGTTATGTACCTGCTATAAATGGCTTGTTTTTCTGACCTGATTATTTGGAGAATCTGGACTTGGAGCACACCCAATTGCTCTGCAAGCTACCTCAACGTAATGCTCCTTTTCCAGAAACATTCAGATCCTAGTCTCCCTGGTCCGTGGTGTGACTAGACCCCAGGGAATTATTGAATGGGCTCTTCTTCTTTGTAAAACAGCAAATTACCGGATCTTGTATTAGCAGTGGGGGCTTGATGGAGCCCTCCCTGTCCCCCACTGTCATACAGAGTTGCAAAGAGCGCTGGTAAATTTATCAATGGCTTCTGCTGCCCAACAGAATCCCACCCTAAGACAGTGGGGCAAGTATTCTGTTTTTGGAGCACACATCTAGGTAATGCATCTCTGTGATCACAGAGGCAATGGAGCAGCTGTGGCACTGCATGTGTTTCAGCCTAATGAATGAGGACAAAGCCCCAGGCAGTCTAATCTTGCTGGCCCTGCTTTGAGCAGGAAGTTGGACTAGATGACCTGCAGAGGTCTCTTTCCATCTAAATTATTCTATGACTCTAATACAGCTGCCTGAGCATATAGCCAGAATCAGGGGTGGTTTAAACAAGTAGTGCTGAAGCCATTGCTGCTGCAGCTGCTCTTGGGCAGGGGCTTGCCTCCAAGTGCTGCCTTCATTTCCGCTGAGGAGTGTGGAGGTACAGGGAGATGCAGCTTCTTGGACTGCCCTGTGGTTTGGGCTGTTGTGCAGTCTGAATGCTACAGTGCGTGGCAGTCCTGATGTGCTTCTGCCTTCGTGCATCCCACGTTTGATTCTCCTGTCACCACGGATGTGGCTGGATGTCTACCTTTTAGCAATACTTGCACCAAAGAATCCAGAGCCAGACAGAGTGTCCCTTTGGGTAGCACCAGTGCTTTGTAAAAGGCTCAGGAACCTCCAGATGTGAAATCAGAGGCATTCAGCCACCCCACCTGGCAATCCGTTTTTCTTCCCTGTGAGCTATTTGCTGTGTTTCTCGCAGGGTAGCTGGTTGCACAAGCCAGTGCCAGTTTATTCTGTGGGCAGTGCTGATCTTTTCCGGAATGCAGATATCACATGCCCCTTTCTACCGCTTCCAAACAAGATAAATCACACAAGACTTTCACCTTTATTTTCCACAAATTGATTTTTTCAGTGCTGTGTGCAATGAAAGCTCCTTGTAAACAGGCAGTAACTGAAAGAGCGGGTTCTTTGGAGTTGTGTGTAAACCAAGTTTGAGCCCAAACAGTGACATTTATAGAGGCAGGTGGCTTGTTGAATATTATGCCTAACTGCAAACCGTGATACTAAATGTCAGTCTAGGAATGCTATAAATCCTATCTAAAGAGTGCTCAGATTGTTTTATATGTCAGCATGCTAGCCCAAAGCTCCACACATAAGAAAAGAATGAACAGTGTGGGTGGCATAATTGTTACTTTTTGTTTTTTATATCCCAAACATAGGTTTTTAGCAATCAGGACCTCATAAATTTTACCTCAATGCTTGTCAGAGTTGCTTTGGTTTTCAGCAAAGGGCTTTGAACTCTGCTGGCCCTCCTCCAGAGCTATGATCTTGCCTGCACTGATGTCTGCAGCTTTGGGGGTCTAGTAAAATGCTCCTTACAGAAAGCGTAGCTTCCATCAGTGAAAGGCAGAACCCGACAGGTAGGAATAAGACTTGTTGCCCTTTTAGTTGGGACTTCTTTGCTAATCACCCTCTCCTTTGTGCTCGCTCCTTGCCTTAAGCTGTGGCTGTCCTACAGTTCAGCCCAGGGGGCTTAGGCTTCTGCAGCCTGTGCTGCTCCCCTGCTCATTTCCTCTGCAAGTTCCCTGCCTGACTGGCATTTGAAGGTCCTGCTTGCTCTAGGAAGAGCCCTTTTGCAGCAGGATCTGTGTGAACAGTGTTGCCAGATTTCAAGCCTCTTTGCTTCAGGTGCCCTTCCCGACATGCAGATAAGGCTCTGCAAAGCTTGCCACTGTAACCGCTGGAGACAGAGTGCTGCAGGGCATGCAGCGGGCAGGACTTCTTTCAAAGGAGGTGGGTTTGAATTTGTTTTGATTTCAAATGACTTGCTTGTTTGTTTTGCCACACTTCTTGCTTTGATTTCTTTTCTTTTAGCCTCCCTGGTGTTGCCCAGCAGCCAAAGCCTTTTGGTCAATGTCTCCTGTAGGCTAGGACTCGACAGGTCCTCGATATTGGCTCAAAAGATGACTGCTGCAGTGTGACTTCTGCCTTCCTCCAGCACCTTATCACTGTTCTCACCGCAGGACTCGGTCCAGGATTTGCTTCCTGCACCCGAGGAGCAGGAACAGAGCATCCAGCTGTTCCTCAGGCACCTTGGGCTGGACTGCGAGTGCCAACCAGTGAATATTTGCTGCCCTCGTGGGCTCTGCTGCCAGCAGCAGGTGCGTGCCAGGCTGGCACTTGGGCAATATGTGGTGTGGGTGGCTGTTAAGCCTCCCTGAGCCATCACCTACTGCTGGCTGCTGCTCTGAGCCAGAGGCAGCCTGGCCAGGGAAGCTTCTGCTTCCCTCACAGCAAGCCAGCATCTTTCCTTGGGTTTATGGGAGACGTTTTTCTCTTGATGAAGCACAACGCATGCAGTGCTTGTTTGGGATGTGGGGAAATGTGGGGTTGTTCGCATAACCCTAAATGGACTTGTTCTGAAATCTTTTCTCCTTTTGCAGAAAGCAAATTTCATCTTGAAAAGTCTTTCCCTTAACTATAGCAGACCCACTGCAGGGATGAATGTCATCTTTAAAGAGGAAGAAAAACTATGGGAGGAATTATGTAGTACTGCAGGTTTCCAGTGTGATGAATTTAAGGTACTCAATTTACACCATTATAACTCTTCAAAAATGATTATAAAAGATCACCTCTGTAGCCCAGACTTCGCCTATCTCTCAAGTAGAAAGATCAACTCTTTGTGAAATGTTCGTGTTAAACCTAGCTGCAATTTGGCAGGAGTTTAGGGAGGAGAGAAGGAAATGGTCTGGAAAGATGATCATGATTTAAGAAGCTGTTCTCAAACAAAGCAGCCTCATTCTTTTATTTCTATTTATCTAGCCTGTCTTGCAGAGAACTTTTTTTTTTCTATCAAAACATATTTATTTAGATCTTTCTTTTATATGACTGAAACCTTGTCAGCCAGTTCCTGACTTACAAGTGCTTGATTCTGCAACCTTAATATTCTCCTACCATAGTTTTGTTTATATTTTCCTACACTTGGTCTTAGGAGCAAATTTTTTTTTTTAAAAAAAGGCAGATTTCCCACCATATGGAACCATATGTATTCTCACAGGGGTCAGCAAAATGGCTGAGCTATTTAGATTGAGATTTAGCAGAGACCTCCACTTGAGCTAAGAGCGTGCGGCGAAAGCGCAGAAGAGCTCTTCGCAATGGCAGGGTGGTCTGCTGCAGCCCACAGCTGTCTGTGGCCGCTGTGCGTGGTCAGCAGAGAGTCTGCAGAGTTGCATTAAATGGCAAAGTAAATGCAAGTTAAAGGTGGAACGCTCTGTTCTAAGAGCATAGGGTGTGCCATAGGAGAGGTGCCATCTGCACATGGTAGCATGGTGCTCTTCTGTCTTGCGCCGCGGTGATCCTCAGCACCAAAGATGAGCAATTAAGGAAAATCTTTTTAGATTTCAGCCCTGTTTTAGAGTAGTGTGGGGTGTTGGAGCTTTTAACTCCAAGGATCTAGCCCACCCTACATTTCTCTTTTTCTGTGTTACCTAAAGACCATTCACGCATGAAGAAAAGCACATCATTCTGCAGTATTTTCTGTATTTCCTTAGGCGTAAGCATCTGAAATGAATATAGCAAAGCAAAGACAACAGTAAGGATTTTTTTGGCAGTGTTAACCAGTGCATTGTCAGCAGCTGTTTATAAAAAGCAAAATTAAAAATTAAAAACAAAACATCACCCTAAGTTAAGGCAGCTGTCTCGTTCCCTCTTTCTGTCCTTTTCTAAAGCTTGCTGCTGACCCATGTTGCTATCTCTGTGACCCTCCGAAGTCGGCCAGCCTCAATAAGCTGAAGCCAGTGAAGCAGCAGGTGTTGCAAACACAACGTGGTTGTGTGGCAGAAGACTTACAGCAGCAATCAGCTCCTTGCAAAGGGCTTTATAAACTTCCGCTGTGGGTTTGCTACGTGCCTTGTTTAAGCACAGGGGTCTCCCATTGCAAAAGAACATGCCAGTGTTAGCATGTGTGGGTAACTCAGGGCTCAGTGCAAAGCGGAGATGAGTATGAACTGCTGGTTTAGGATCATGGATGGATTTCCAGGGCAGCAGCAACACACCCGTGTCTGGGTTACAACATGCTACTTCCTTTCAGTATTTCAAATCCTTGCTTCAAAGCTTTGAGACCTTCTCAATAAGGCAGTCGGAGCCTTTATTAATATTGGTGAAACACTGTGGTTTCCCCTAAGTTTATCCTAAAAGCGCCTGTTGTCCGCTGGGACAGACGTTGCCTGTTGCTTTGGGGCTACACGCCTGGACTACTTTTGCTGGAACTGTCTGAGAACACTTAGCCTGAGGCAAGCACATTAGAAGGAAAATTTCTGCCCAAACATCAAATGTTTGGCAGTCGTGAGCAACTGAAATCAGGGTCTTATAAAAGGAAATGTGAAGCAAGTTTAACTGTTGTCATCTGTGCCAGGTGTCTGCCTATACCAACATTTCTGGGTGGATATACAAGTAATATGTGCATGTTCATGATATATCCTTTCTCTTTAGGAACCAGCTTTTGTCTGGTAAAACTCGTTAAAGTCTATGGAATTACAAGACCATAAATCTAATATAACACTGGAAAATCAGGCCCTATAGATGTGCTCTGTGTGTGGTATCAATCTATTTGCAGTGTATATATAAATAAGATTTGTGGTGAAATGAGAAAAACAAGCTGCTTGTACATCATCTAGGAATGAGCTCTATGTTGTGCTTAATATTTTCCAGAGACAAATGTGGTGACAGACTTATCAGAAACACTGGCTGAAATGAAGCTGTTGATCCAAACATCCTCATCGCCCTTTATCCTAAAGCCAAAGCAAAAATGAGACATCCCAGTGGGTGTGGGCCATGGTAACATTACTTTTTATCATTATTATTATTATATTCAGATGTTGGTTGTGTTTACAATTACAGTACTGGCAGACAGACTCTATTAGAACTGCCAAAGCTGATCATCTAGCCCCAAATCTGATCATATTACTGAGAACACAGTCTGGGATTTTACAGGGGCTCGAGACAAATTGACTCTTTCTTCCTTGCCAGCTCGTCTTGTTGTATCTATTTCAGAGTGAGGCACGACATCTATTTTATTGGGCCTCCAACTCTTGCTTGGATGCTTCTGGGTGGCTGTCAGGCAGAGACCAAGCAAAGTTAGCGGCTTTCTGTTTGGGGAGGCAACAGCATGCAGGTAGCCTTGCAGATTTGGTGGGTAAGTGAGTTCAGCTTCACCATGTCTGAAAGATAAACAAAGGCTCTCTTCTGCATTTTGGCACCCTTTTTGCAACAAAAGATGTTGTAGAGGAGGGGAAATGGCTGGTGAGCCAATATATGTCATTTCTCTGTGGTTAGGCTAATTTTTATTTATTTTTTTTGTCCTGGGGATAACAAGCCAACAGCACTTGCATGGTATACATTGCATCCAAGGGATAAAGTGAGCATAGGAGCTGAACAAGGACAAAAGATACCCTTCAGGCAGGTCTAGCAGCGGGTACTTTAGTGAATTTCTACTACACAGACTCTGTTCCCTGGGTTTAATGGCTCACCGAATGGAAATGAAGAAATGAGCAGATTAGCTTCCCCTCTGGAGAGGAGAGAGGCTCTTTGAAAAGCAAAGTAGACATTCAGATTATTTGCAAGCAGAGCCATGGAAGCAGGAACCCCAAGGAAGTGGCCATGTGCAAAAGGATTATTATGAGGCAATGTCCTGGGGTAAACAGCAGAGCAAAGCTACTTGAGCTTAGATCTGACTCCAGCAGAAGGACTGTTTTCTACGGTAGGAATGAGTCCCTGCAGCTGCATTTAAAGCAGCAGACTGTTTTAAAGAACAGCACAGAACTTCCAGCTCCTGCTTATTAGATCTCAGAGCCTGGAGCTCACTGGGTGTTGTAATGGCAGCTTCCTCCTGCGCCACAAAATAGGGAGATTGCAAAAGGACCCACATTACCAAGCAAGGACGTAGCAAGGATGCTGGAATTCATGGGTCCAGCCCTAGTTCAGGGAAACGGTTTTCCCATATCACAGCTGACTCTGCCGAGCACTTGGTTGCTGAAGTGGTTTGTGGCAGCATCTCCTTTCCTCACCGCTGGCAAGAGCTGTTCCAAGCGGAGTTCCTCTAAGAGAGTTTGTTTTGATGAAGCTGAAATGTATGTTTATGTTTTTTCTTGGCGGAAACTGCTTGCAGACGTCCCGGGGTTTCAAGGATAATGAAATTCTTTTTTAGTGTCAAAACTATTCCCTCAGTCTGCATTGTGCAGAGCTGTTGGCACAAGGAACCTTGGAGAAGGGATGTGGCCTTAGGCTCAGCAGGAAACGGTTTCAGGAGCAGGCAGCCAAGCGCAGCTTCTTCTCCCAATAGTGAGATGCCACAGGGGGCAGGAATCTGCTGAATCCTGAAATCAGTGGGAGACAGATGTCAGGAATCTGCTTCTTGCAGAGCCACGATCTGCCTTCGTTGAATGAAAAGGTCTTCTGACCTCTAGCTCGTGGGTTTTCCTGGATACCCGAGCACCCTAGCTGGTCCTCCCTGCCGTTTCTGGAGGCAAGGTTACCCAGTGGAGCTGACTCAATTCTGCCACTACTTTCATAGCTGCAAGATTGTGGATCCAAAATGCCTGTTTTGTTTTGAACTTGGGAAATCTGGATTTTGAAACTGGCAGCTCAGCATTCATGGGAGAGAGAAGGCTGGGGAAGGGGAAGGGGAAGAGAGGAGGGTGGCCCAGAGCTGTTGCCCATCTCGGTGCTGAGTAGGTGCCTCAGCAATGCGCCGCAGCGAGAGGTGGTGGTTCCTGAACCAGCCTCTGCTACTCCTCAGCCTGTAGGCTCTGGGCAAGAGCCATGGCTGAGTTCCTGCAGTTCTTCCCAGGTGGAGAGTCTCTCCCCCAGCTCTGCAACCTCAGAGAGGGAGAGACGATAAAACAGAAAGGCTAGTGTGGAGTTGTGGTGCACATGTCCCACTCTAAAGACTGGCTGGGCATGCATTTACCAGGCTAAGAAGTAGAGCTGTTCCTCTGTCTAGGTTGTATAATAATTCCCTGTGCCCTTTGCTTTTTGAAACAGCAGTTTTTCATACTACCAAGTGCTTCCTTTCCATGCCTTGCCTCCTTTCTCTCTCTTCATCCCTCTCCTAACTGCATAGTTACGGTCCTTGGCTTACTCCCCTTCCTATCTGTTGCTTACCCCACGCTGTCAGTGAACTGAACAACCTGTTCCTGCAGACCAGTGTCCTTCACAAGGAAGTCATAAAATCCCACCATCCCCACCACCCAGCACTGAGGTGTTCAGAGCTGGCCAGGAGGGGTTTGATTTTCCTGTTCTGGGCTTTAAGCTCATGATAGGTTTCTGAGCCCTTTAGGTTTGGGAGGTACCTCTGAGGTCCATTTTTCTGAGTTATTATTTCCTTGTTTGTTTATACTCCCCAAATTCACTTTTTAGCACCTCTCTGGGGAGGCTGTAGGTAAGTAGGAAACATGTTCAGCCTAACTCAGTGGGTGGTGTTCCAACAGCTCTTTGTTGTGGACAATTCAGGTACACCTACTAGGCCATATTCCAGAAAGCTGCTGAGATCAAAGGAAATGGGGGTGTCTCCATGGGTTACAGAAGCTCAGCACAGAGGCACGCCATTTTCAAGGGAGGACCGTTTCTTCACCATGCGGTGATAGCAGGAGTCTCCGTCCTTAGGACAGGCTGCCAACCCTCTCTATCAGATAGGCAAGTTGCTATTCCTCACAGTTGTTATTCCTGCCATCCAGATCTGAACACTGGAAACTGACCCGTGTTTCCCTTTGAGCTGGTAAGTTTCTCCTGATTTTCTTTGGATTTTTCTAAGCCTGCACTTGACTCTTTCTAATGGATTCAAGAATTGATTCCATTGATTTACTGTGTGGTGTTTCAGCGTGCTGTGATATCTGATCCAAACGGGCCAGATGAAAGCCACTGCTGTGTGGGCAAGAGTAAAAACAGGAAGAGGAAGGTGCAGATATTGCTGTCAGCACAGTTCTTGGAGAGGAACCATTTCCCCCTTCACTTTGAGCAGTAAACATTTAGGCTTTGCGTGGCTAGGACCGCAGCATTATCTTCCATTTAATTCTTGCTTGTTGTTACTTAGCTGTTGTCTTTTTATTTGAATGACTAAGCAGCTCTGAAGACAAAACATAGCATTTATTAGCAGCTCTGAAAAGGAAATACAGCTTTTTTTTTTCCTTCTCCCTCCTGTGGACAAATGCCTATGTAGAGGAGCAGTGAAGCTCAGCTTAGATGTTATTTTAAGCAGCTCATTTTGCTGCCTGACCTATATGACTGAGTTAAGGTCACAGGAAAGTGCATCTTTTTTTCCCCAGATTAGATGATGCGCTTCATGCTTTGGGCTGATGCTAACAATTTTGATTTCTGGGACTGGAGATAGAGATAAAAAGGCACCTTAATTCTACTAGTCCTTGCTAAATCTTCTCAGAGGAATTCTGTAAGCTCCTTCTGTAAACTGCATCATCCTTTGGTTTCATCTTCAAAAGTAAGGGCATCAACTACCCCGTGAAGGACAGCAACACAGGGTGTTTTTGTAAAAGGATGAATGTAGCATAGCTGTCAGTCCCGCTGCATTCTCAGTTTATACAGTGCCATTAAGCTGACTATCATATCGTTCATGATGTTGCTTGCAGTTATTTTATATGTTGGGTGTAGTTGATATGCTAGCGGGCAAGGCTGCCATCATTCAGGGGGATGTGAACAAGCTGGAGAAATTAGATGACAGAAGCATCATGAAGTTCAGGGAGGCAAATGCGAAGTCCTGCACCTGTGAAATAGTAACCGCACACAACAGTACAAGCTGGGGACTGGCTGGCTAGAAATCAGCTTTACAGAAGGACCTGGAGCTCCTGATGGACATCAAGCTGAACATGAGTCAAAAATGTGCCATTACAACGAGAGCCAAGCACACCTGACACCTGGCTGTATTAGTAACAGTACAACCAGCAAGCTGAAGTAAGTGATTATTCCCCTCTATTCAGCACTTGTGAGGCTACATCTTGCATGAAGTGTCTGGTTCTGGCTCCCTAGTAGGAAAAAAAGTTGATAAACCTTACAAAGGAAACATTTGTGGCCTACAGTTCACGAAACACGAGTGTAGACCTGAGCCTGTCAACACTTACATATGTCTTAGAGCTGTGCATTGTATGTGTAGTCCTGACCCCGCTGGATGCAATAGCTCAGCATTCAGTGGCTTCAGAGAGTGGGGTCTCTTGCTTTTTAGTTTTTATTGAGGTCAGTGGGGCTTTCTTACAGAATAGGAAACTAACTCTTCACAGCTCTATTGCCTTACAGCACTGTATGGTTGCTCCTTAAGTACACATTTCGTATGAGGTGCTTTCATTTTGCCTTCTAACCATAAATTGCCACTTGATTCCCAAAACTCCCTCACTCTTTGCTTCCCGTCCCTGGAAAAGCAGGCATGGCTGGGGTACAGCTGAGAGGATCAGAAACAGCAGAAAGGACAGGGGGCTGTAGAGCTGCCCTGGAAGGTTCCCAGCAAGTCACCGGTCCCCCACTGCATGCCCCTGCTCCCTGCAAAAGGTTTTCATCGCCTCACCTGTGCCAAGTGGCAGACCAGCTGCTTGTGTGGCCCTGACCCAGCCCGCTGGGCCAGACCTTGTGGTGAGGGCTGGGTGTGGATGGCTGGAGGAGAGGGGGGAACACCTTCAGACTGTCCTAACGGGATAAACCGATGATTGCTTTCTGGCACAGGGAGCAGCCGGCAGGTTGCTGCTTCACAGCTCTGTCCAAATCAGATGATCTGTCACTTAGAAAGGCCGTTAAAAAGCGCGCTGTGGGAGCCTGCTTTGCCGAGCGGAGGGAGGAGAGCACAGGCGCTCTGAAACGTGTGTGACTGGGAGGTGCTGGCGTTAGTCCCCCAGGGATGTCACCGGCAGAGCTGCGGCAGGGATGCCTGGAGAGCATCAGGCTGCTTATCTCAGCCACGGCTCATCCTTTGTGTAACACGGAAAGGTCACGCTCACGGCTACTGCACGGGGGCCTGCTTCAGACCCTGCCCGGCAGCTGCGAATGGATATGAAGGAAAAAAGAAACAAAGCCTGAAGCTAATAATGCAAAGAAGAGGAATGCAGCTGTGACATCTTTTTGCACTGAGAATATGTAAGTTCACCAGATACATGCTGCCCCTTTTTCCCTAGCAGATAATCCACAGGGAAACCAAGGCTTTGCTGTGGCTCTGACTGTCAGGGCTGGGGCTGGCGCTCCTGGTGTCCGTCCTTGCCTGTGCTCCCACGCGGGGGGTGCTGCAGTGGCCGTAAGCTTCCCTTGTTCCTGCACTTCCCCTTGAAAATAAGGCGGCTTGTCACAAGGAGACAAAAGGCATAGTGGAAAAGATGACAACTTTTGTCACTTTAGCTTCCCTCATGATGGTCTGTGAGTTTTCTTGGAGGAAGCCAGGCAACTCAGGGATCCTGAGGGCAACGCTTCACGAGGCCCCTCACGCTGATGCTGTGCTCTGCTACCCTTCTGCAGGGCAAGGGCACTGTTTTTGTACCCATACAGCATGATAGTGCTGTATATTAGCTCACTTGATTGCTTGCTGTATTCAGAATATGCTTTTTCTAATAAATATATAAAAAAAAAGAGTTCATTTTCTCTGTTCCCAGAACTCAGATATTGCCTTTTTCAACAAAACCATTTTTATATAATAGAAAATGCCAAGATGTTATTTCTCCGTCATCTGATAGAACACATTTTGACTTCATACGACTGTGGAGCAGCAGCTGCATTTTCAATATAGGTGGTACCTACATGGTATTACCCCTGATCGTATGATACCTCGACACCTCTCTGTGGAGCCCATCTGCAGTCTCAAGTATTTTCCTGTTACCTGGTAAGGCCTGAGGATGATCCCACCTCATGGGAATGCCTTCTAGGGAAAAGTGCTCTGGCCACCTGCTTGTTTCTGGGGCCTGCATTAGAAGACCAGCTTGCAGCTGAGCTGGGAGAAGGGCAGAGGCAGCCTCCACCTTCTGATGTCTCCGAAATGCCTGCCACCAAATTGCTGTCCTGAGCTGTATATTTTAACTGGGTCACTGAGTTAGAGCCATTTGAATTCTTCATGCTCTGCATCTTTCAAGGAACTGCAGTTTAAGGCTTCATTTTAATGTTAATTTTCCCACTTACATGTTCAAAGCTGAGCTTGGAGTTATGCAAAAAGAGGCATATCTCAGTCTATTCTGAATCTGAAATGAACGAATGTATATGAACGAACGTTTTATACCGACTTTATATTATAACCTCATACATTATCACTTCTTTCAGTATGCTTTTGAGGAGGTGAAAGACAAAGGGCTCTCCCTTTTAAACATGACCCCGTTAAAAAAAGTTGTTGAGAAGTTTTCTGAATGAGCACAAAACAAGATTCTGCTTCACGCATCCCTGTCTCGAAATGTTTTTTTAAACCAAGGAAAAAACTCAATGTTTACACTGTTTTAGCAGACCCAGGTCCTGTCCAGCTTCTCAGTCCTTTTATGTCTCTTTTGTCATTTAGGTTTTTGCCATTTTGCCAAAACATGGCTCCTGAGGTCAGTCTTACTATCTCTAGGCACTAGGATTGACAGGACCTTTATTAAAATTAAGTGAAGGCTGGTGATGGAGTGAGATTTAAAGCAGAGGATGGGGGCTTTTGGGTTCTCCTCCCAGCTGTACCTACAGCCTTCGCTATGGTCAGTGGGCAACGTGTTTAAGTGTCTGTGCTTCAGTTTGCCTCAAGGTCTTTGCTGGCAGAACCAGTTAGAAAATATTTTTTTCTCTGTGCAAAATTCTTACTTTGATGGCTAAAAAATAATAATAATACTAATCACTTTCTGTCGAGGCCCTCAAGTCTGTAGCTAAAAGGTGCAGCCTGCAGCAGGCAGACAGTCCTGGCGAGGCACCACCACAGGCACGGCTCTCAGAGCTGTGGTTTGAGTACCTCGTGGCACGGTCTCTGGTACAGGATGGTTCCTTGGGCCCAGTGAACCTCCCTCGCCCACCTGAGTCCTGCCCTGATGGGCTGCCATGGGCTATAGGCAACATGCTGTGTCTCAGCAGGTGTGAACCTTGGCCATCTGAGGCTTCAGAACTGCAGCTCTCATGAAGAAATAGGGAATTATTTCCAATTGCAGGTTTTTGTTTGTTTGTTTTTGTTTTGTTTTTGTTTGTTTTTTGTTTTTTTTTTTTTCTTCTGGCCAAATTCTTTCAGATAAGTTACTGAAATTGATAATGAAACACGCTGCTTAGCCAACACCCTGCCTGTCCATCGTGGCCGGCATTACCAACCCTTGCTTCAGGCAGTTGTATTTGCTTTGAGGTGGCCGTAGCCTGCAGCCAGCTGGCTGGCGCCCTGGCTGTAATCATTGCAAGCCTTGTTGCTTCCCCAAACCCAAGGGAGTGTGAGCACCCAGCTCAGGGCTTCCTCTCCACCTCCTGCCAGCACAAAAGGGAAATTACAGCTAAGAAGGGGTTGGGAAGGGGTCGTGTCAGGTTCACTTGTTAGCACGCTGGTAAAAGTGGCCCTTGAGACAACAGGACAGCCTTGTTGAGCTGAAAAATTGAGTGAGTTGAAGAAGTCACTGATGGTAGGGGCAGTGGCTGGAAGCATAAGTGGGGCTTTGGGGATGGACAGAATGAGGAAAGGCTCTGAAGGTGCGGACGAGGAGAAAGAAGCTGAATTAGACTGGTGATTCCAAGCAGATGGTACTCTTCAAGTGACCAGGCAGGAAAAGCGGCTTCAGAAGCAAGATAAAATGATAGCTGGCCAGCAAAAAAGGCTGAAAAGTGAATGATACAGATTTTATTGCAGAAATATACAGCAAAAGAATTTAATTACAGTCATGATTTATTAAAATGAGCTGGGAAGCATCCCAGTTCAGAGAAGCTTTTTATAGAGGAGGCAGCCCACATATTGCCTATCTAATTAGCAAGAGAGATTTGTGGACATAGGATGTGGAAAATGGCAGCCACAGGGTGAATGGAAGTGTGTCTGTAAATCACCGTTTGACAAATGAGGGAGAAGGCTGCCTTGGCTCATCGCAGCCACTCCCTTGTCTGTGTCTGTTCCTTTCTTTCCAATCCAGAGCTGAAGTGTTTGTCCCTTCAAACAGCTGTCCTGCCTTTGCTGCATTTGATGCTGTGAAGTTCATCAATATTCATCAGGACTGGAGAGACAGAGAGACTAATTTTCAGCTGAGGCAGCTGGGTGACTCGCTGTCAGCACTGACACCAGCAGCAAGGCCAGATTCTTTGCCTTTTGGCATCTCCACCATCCTCCAGCAGGAAACCTGCGCTGCCACTGCAGTGCTGCCAGCTGGGGGAGGTCTGCTGAGGACTACGGGGATTCAGGCATGACTCCCATGCTCATCCTAGCAACTCCAGATGACAGCACAGGAAAATCAAAGCAAGCTTGCAAGGTGATGGCCAGAAGCTTTAAAGGGTATGCTGGTACGTCTGGCTTGTTGGTAGGGGAAAGCATCTACAGTTCTTTCAAGAACTTTTTGTTTTTCCAAAATGCTGATCTTAGCAGGCCAATTCATATTTTTCCTGCTCTATGAAGTACCCTCCTGATAAGTATAAATAATGTTACGTATGCACTTGTTTTAGAATTTGCTAAAGTTATTTGCCTGGAATGTGCACGGGGGTCTTAGCATAACTGCCTATTGGGATTATATTCTCAAAGGAGTTTAAATCCTATTTCCAAAATATAGCTGCCACGTAGGACAAAGGCAGATATTACAGATCTGCAAACATTTGCTGCTCTGGAAGCCGACCCCTTGGGAAGTTCTTGGCAGAGACACCTTGTAAAGCCCTGCAAGACAGCTGTGTCTCAGCAGCAGGGCTGAGATCAGACACCAAACCAGCTCTGAAGCTGCGGATCCCCAGCGCCCTATGTACCTCCACCGAGTCGTCCTGGTGAGCAGGGATGGTGAGATCAGGGCAGCATCACAGGGATGTGACTGCTGATTTCCTAGAGCTGGTCCCTGGGCTGTGCCAGCCTCCTTGGAGGTGTCTCACCATCTCTGTGCCGTGTTCCTGTGGCAGCACAGATCTACTACAGTGCATTTCTGAAAAGGGGATGCGGATACTTCTTGCTTTGGCAGTGTCACCCCACGTCCACAAGCCTTCCGTTTCTCACAGTGGTAGCGATGGCAGAAAGCACCAGCAGCAATGGCTGCTGTTTTGTTAGCGTGCCTTGTGCTGGTACCTGCTGCTGTTCCCTTTAGACTTGAGGGCTGTGACCCTGCGTGGCCCCTGCGGGTGTTTGTGCGGGTGGTGGCGGGTGCTACAAGTGGACGTGCCCTTCACAGTCCCCGGGGAACGACAAATTCCATCACTTCTGCCAGGTTTGGCTGACTCGTGCCGGCTGTGGCAGATCAGAAGCGATTGCAAACGTGCTGCATCTTTTCCTTCATCAAATAGCCAAGACAGAGGTAAATGTTGCACCCCACTGAGGAGAATAAAATCCCGCAGCTGAGAGCAAGAGTGACACTTTCCATTATTTCTGTACTCCAAGTAATTTTTCTTTTCAAGAGCTCTTCAAACCAAGCAAATGAAGACCTTTCTTCTGTACAGCCAGTGGCACTCCAGAAGATCTGATCTGCTCTCTGGAGTTTCCACTGATTTTGTTGTAGCCCTCAGGCTGTAATCCAGAGCCAGTGATCTGAGGCACGTGCTGGAGATACCCCGGAGTCTTAGGTTTTGCTTTAACTATTTACCTTACTAAATTGAACCTCTTCGTGGAACAACAATATCTTTTCCCACTTGCAAATCTCCATCTAATCTTGACCATCCTTGTCAATAAGTGGAGAGAGAAAAGCTGAAATGGAAAACTAAAAGGTACCTACTTCTTGCAACAGTCTATTGAAATCTCGTGTTGTGAAGGGCATGCAAAGTTTCTGCTTTTTTTTCTGTCAGGTACCTTTGTCATCAACCCAGATTTGCTCTCAGTTTGGGATGTAAACTGACCTAGTGTCACTGAGATTTGCCTGATTTCATGTGTGAGTTTGGCTTGCTTTTGGCATACGGGAACTCGCAGCTGATCCAAACTCATTCAGAAGCTCAGCAGATGCTTCTGTGAGCCTCTTCTATGTTTAGAAATGGAAATGAAGCATGAAACCAGGTGCTTTCTGTGCTGTCCTGAATTATGGATTTTATTCTTGTTAGAACACAGTTTACACATCTTCTGGTTTACCATTTTTGAAGAAGATACAGAGCAAAATAGCAGGTTCTCCCTGACAACTGGTTGCGGTACCCCAGGAGCTGCCGTCTTCCCTAAGGCTCAGCTCCAGTCCATTTGAATTCAACAACGACCTTTCATTGACATTGGCAGGGGTGAGCGAGGGCTCTGTGGTGTACTGGGAGCCAACACTGCAATTAAAACTGAACCTAGCCATGGACTTGGTGAAGTTCTCTGTCCTAGGTTATGCAGGAGATCTGAAAAGAAGATCTAATCCTAATCTCAATGAAAAAGGAACAAGTGTTTTTGAGATTAAGCATCAGAGGACTTTTTTTTTTCAAAGAACTTTATGAGAAAGCAAGAAACACTTAACTTCAGCTTTCTGTTCAGAAAATATCGACAGTTTGGTGTATTTTGAAAAAAGCCACAAGAATGGTCAAACTATTGCCGCCATGACTGCAGGTTTGAAAGAATTAAAAAAAAAAAAAAAAAAAAAAAGGAAAAAGGGCTGCAGATTTTTCATATGCTGCTTAAACGTAATAATGTACTGATGGGCTTTGCATTTAGCAAGAGTAATCACTTTAAATCTCAGCTGAAATGCTGGGTGGAGGAAAAACGATTATCGTCATGACTGAATGGAGTCTGGCAGGATGCTTTGTTGTTTGTGGCTTTTATTCTTGAAATTATTTTTCAGCTACTAAAACTATGGCTTCTCTGTACACTGAACACCAATAATGGAGGCCAATAATGGGAGAAGAAGAAACTGCTGAGAACACATCGAAAGGCGGAAGGTTTCAACTCCTGGCTCGCAGTAGCTTGCAGGGAATCCATCATCATTTTGTTTGTAGTGATTAAAGGTGAGCAACTTAGCCCTGTGTGGGACTTTTTGCCTTTGAAACACATTTAGTTAATTATTATATCTTAATTTACTTTCTACTCTAAAGTAAATCCTGCTGTAGAAGGAGGGTTTAGGAAGCACAAGATCGTGCTTTTCAGTGGCAAAGCTTCAACTGTGTCATCGTTTTTCATACTTGCAATATTAAACCACAGTATCCACAAGGGAGTTACTGTAATAGCAAAATGCTATTAAAATGATGGTATATTTTATAAGAGCTTCCAGTGTCTCTCATAATATTTGCAGATAATCTCAGTTTGCCAATTGGTCATGTCATTATTCTCCATGATATCCAGTGACGACCAGATATACTTTTAAATTCATTTTTATCAATGTTAGTGAGCTTATTACTAACCTGTTGAAAAGCAGAACACAAGCACTAAAAGCAGTGTAAAGGCAATGTATTTATTATTGTAGCATGCAGCCAAACCCGCATCATAACTGCTAGTTAAAGCGTTGAGGTCTTTTTAGAAAGACAGAGTGACTAGCCACCTTCATAAACTACTATCCACGCATCTTTTTTATACTTTGCTTTTTGTGATTAGTGACAAAAGGCTTGTTTTGTCTGGCACGAGACAGTTTTGCATTATCAGGTGCATGCATTAATTGTCAGCAGCTGCAATTAGGCATTCATTTGTACCAAATATTCTACCTCAAGCTGTTATTTGCACCTGACCTTGGATTCCCAGATGGCAGGCACTTCTGCTGTCTTTGGAAAGGAAGAGAGTAAAATTGTAAATCTTTTTGCCATGGCCTGGATGTTGGCAGACATGCACGCACATTCTTGCCCCACAAACCAAGCACGAGCTACTTCAGAAGTGCAGCAGAAGTAAAAAGGTAAAAAAAAAAAAAAAAAAACAGCTAGAGAAGGATAGGTGGGAACAAATGAGAGCTCTGCCTCACGCCTTAAAGCCTTTGAGTACAGTGTTGGTTTGGGTTATAGTGACATTTAAGTAGCACTTTACACGTTATGCATTAGCACTAAGTACCTCAAGCAAGAGACATAGGCCTTCCATTTGCTTTGCACATTTATTTTATTAGATTGTGTGCTCGTAGCATCGTCTTTCCGAACTGCAGTATTGCAACTGGACACTAGAGAGCTCCTTTTACCAAGGACATCCCTCCAACATGAGGGCAGACTCCATGAGAGGCTCATACAGAGCATTCCCTTTTTTATACGACATAATTTTACTCATTTTTCATTTTTATGTTAAAAATTAATATTCTCAAGGGAAAGCTCTCTTTGCCAGAAAGAGCAATGGTTGCAGCTGTAACTCCAGATCTCCTACCCCCTACAAGGCAGAGATTTCACAGGGGTTGTAACTTGGGAACTAATTATACAATTTCAGAGATAACAAAAAGTAAATCAATTGCTGCCAGCTTGGATATTATAATTAAGTTTTCCACTGAATAACAAATACACTCAATGTGTCATTTATTATGACTATTACTATATTAATAATTGTAATAGCCTGTGCCACGCACCTATGGAGAGTACATGTTTTTGTCTAAATTGCTGGGTTATAGTTGCAGATGTGGGATGAATTCTAAACAGCTCTCTGCAGTCACTCTGCTGATAACCTTAAGCCTTACAACACACAAGCTATTGCTAAACACCACTCTATTAGCAAGTGATATAACAGGATGACGACTGGATTTACTTTTTTCATTAGCTTTGTTTGACCTGTTCCCCCAGTTGCCTTTACCCTATCAATCATTTATTCAAAACCAAAACAAAATCTCCTATGCTGTCACTGTAAGGGCACATGCGTTCCTGCTTCTCTGACTCTGACACAAGCACAGTCTGCTGCAAGATGCTGTAATGATGTGGCATCCTACCTTACTGCCCGTTGGGGATTTTGCTCTAAGGTTGATTTACAGATAGTCATGTCCTCAGGGCACAGGATTTTGTCTCCCAAGCAAAGCCCTGTCCCACTTTTATCTCAAAATCTCAAGAGTGCAAAGACTGAAACAGTCCACAGGAAAACTTCAGGAAGGCTGGGGAAAGCCTTGTTCCAGCCTCCCCTGTAGAGGTGCTTGGATAGGGCAGAGAAATAGCTGCCTTTGTGAAGAGCTGCAACAACAGCTTTTACTGAAGTTTGTCCCAGCAGCGCCAGCATGCTGATGCCCGATGCCCACATCCCTCGCTCCTGCCGTCTTTTCCCAGCATGAAGCGGAACAGAGCCAGTGAGATCCGTGTCCCTTCCCAGTCCGTTGTGTACCTCAGAGGTAGGAGATGGCCCCACAGTCGGGAGGGCTGTGTGCAGCTCCTGATTCTGTCCCCTGCCCAGGTTCCTCTGTAGCCTTGGGCAGAGCTCCCAGCTTTCCTGCACCTCTGCTGCTTCGGATTTGTTGAACGATGAAGCAAAAAGGCTTCCTTTCTTCCACCGTTTCTTTGGCTTGTTCCCCTGCCTGGATTGGGATCTGATCAGTTCTGCCTAGAAAGCCAGAGAAAGAGTGTTCTGAGTTTGGAGGAAGCCTTTCTTCCAGGACAGCCTGACTGTATTAACGACAGCGAGCTGAAACCTTACATTAACATTTCTTTACTTAGTTTCCAAACCAGCATGTGACAATAATAGCTGAATGCCGGACTCTAACGGTAGTCTTTCTTTGTTCTTTTCAAGCCACAGTCCTTTGAAAATGTAATGCTAAAAGATAGATAGGAATTTCAGCTCAGGGCAGCTCCAAGCAGGTTGGCCAAGGAGGTCATTGTGGGAGGGGAGGGACTGCCCTCCGATTCATCTGAAATTCTTGTCTCTTACAGACTGCTCAGTGTGAGCCGTGGCCGTGTCATTATGCAACTCTTACACCAGCTCCTGTACGTGCAGAGCGAGGCTCCGGCACGGCACTCATCAGCTCTCTTCCTAAATGACCTTGAGCTACCCAGAATATCCTCCCTACCTTTGAGAACTGAGGACTCGTAATAATAGAAACTGCAACGAAATCCAGCCGTAACTTGCTGAACTGCAGCTGACAAAATCAAAGGGTGTGGCGAAGTCAGGGCTAGCATGTCTCTTACAAAACCCCATTTCTCAGAAAATTGTGTTTTATTGTTTCCAGCCCTGGGAGCTCATATTACACACTAGACAGACCTAGCAGGGCTCTGTCATTCATCAGTCAGTTTTGTGGCATGACAGGGGTCTGAAAAGTTAGAAGCCAGTTAAACAAATTAAAAAATATAATGGGATTCTGACTGCATCTTGCAAAAGAAGAAAAGGAAAGGCCTTGGGATGTCTGTTCTTCGTAGGGTGGATACGTGAGCCCCCAAAAGGCAGTGACAGCAAGGTGGCCACTGGAGAGTTAGAGAGAGAAGCTTCCAAAATTTTGCAAAGGAAATTAAAATGTGATTCCTGTCAAGTCGCCCCTTATGAGCCCTCGTTTTCTCATCAACTTTTTGGACAACGTGACATTCAGAAAATCAAAAACATTAACTGGCTGTGAACTACTTTTCCTCTCTAATGTTATTTTGCTTCAACTGACCGGAGAGCAAATCTTTTGTGAGGTATCCACGATCTCAGCATATGAGGAACTCTTTCTAGAAACTAAATGTAATAGCTCTGCCAATTTATCTGACAGATGTGATTATTTCAGTGACAAAGTGCCCTGGGACCCTCTAATCCCCCTTCTCCAAAAAAAAATAAATAAATAAAATCCCCACTATTGCTTTATTCATCTCCCCAAAATATTTTGGAAGGTGAACTTAGGAAGAATGACTCCCTTAACATCATTTTTATGAATCTTTATTTAATGGATCATGATCCGTGGGCTATTGTTTTAATCAAGATGTAAGCCACTGTCAAGGCTGACTAAGAAGAGTTCACAGAGCAGCAGTGAGTATAAGCGGTCTCGGTGACACGAATACAGTCTCAGCAGCTCAGCTCGCTGCAGCTTAGAATGGATTAATTTCCCGTGGCAGACGCCAGCCTCATGCCAAAGACTAACCCCGTCTTTAGGATTTTCACATTCCTCACCCTTGTTGATCTATGGAGAACAGAAATAACTAGAAACAGGCCCAAATCACAAGGTGCGCGGTGATCTCTGTGGCATTTCTTCAGAGTTGGGCTGTGCCGGCATTTTCCCTGAGGCTCCTTGGATGCCATGGCCCAGGGATGGAAGAAAAGAGCAGGGGCAATGTGCTGAAGCTGGCTGTGTTTGTGGAGTTTCTGTCCAGGCTGGAGTTTCCCTCACTTGGAGGGCTTCACACATTGATGTTTTGCATTGCTGTGGACAAACCAGAAATTAGCAAAGCACAAATGAGTCATCATTAAGCAGGCTGGACTGAAATTTTTGGTCTACCAGAGGTGACAGAAAACACCACTGAGAGGTGTTGCTGGGCAAGTTTAGTGGCAGTGAGCGCAGTGGGTATGCTCTCGGTCTGTGGCTGGTTTTGATTTCTGCATCTTCCAGGCTGCGAATACTGCCCAGAAAGCTTCCCGACTCCCGTTGCAGGGACCCTAGGAGTGCTTCAGCTGATCTGCGGATGACTTTTGGCTGTGGGCTGAAGCCATGGGAAACTGTAAGTTCCAAAATGAGGCAAAACTCAGTAATTTTTTTTAATTGTTTAAGAATATCAGTTCAAAGGTTACAAGTCCCTACCAACTGAGAAGAAAGCTGGAGTGGAATGATGCAGGAGAATGGAGTGTGGGTGGGCATAAGAAAGGATGAGAGACTCGTTTCCTCGGAGAGAGCCTTGTTCCCGGGCTCTGAGAGGAAGGAGCCCTGCGGTACCTACTAGCAGGAGGAGCTGGAAAGCCTGAGATTGTACTTTTGTACTCATCATGGGGATAACTGAGAAAAGATACACGAATGTCTCTCCAGAGCATTTCAGGCAAGCCAAAAGTTTGCACTCAGGTGGATAGAAGGAATGTAAGTAGTGTTAGTAGATGTGGTTGGTACGGCTAACCTTGCCAGGTATGTGTTCTCCAAACTCACTTTGCCATAACACAGCCATGACAAGGCAACAAAGCTCTTTGTGAGATAATATAGGAGAGGAAGGTGATTTTACCTGACACAAAACAGAATTTACACACATTGTGCACCCTCATGCTCCCAAGCGCCAAGAGGTATGAATCCAAGTGGTCTGGCCCAGATTACTTGCAGTGGTGCAGAGGGAAAGGGACACCAGCTGTAGACATCTCATCGTGTCTCCTGGGTTCTTCTTGGATTGGAAGCCAAGTGCTGCTGTTGTACCTCTTAGGAGCTGGCAGTGATCTTTTGTTTCTTCATCCTCTTCCGCCCCTGGGTTAGGATTTACTTTTCTCTCCTTATCTGGGTGGTTTATGGCTCTAAGCCTGTTCTTTTCTTCCTTTCATCACTTCTTGACGGCTCTGGTTTATAGCCTGTCCTCTGTCTTGCTCTGTGCTTAGTCTGTCTTTAGTTTAAGGAAGTTCTGGTAAAATGCACAGATGTGCTGGCGTCTTGACGACCTGCTGACCCAGGTGCCATCTGCACCTACCATTCTACCATTCCCTCTGGTGCTCTCATAAGTAGATAATCACTTTCATTCAGAATGGCCTTAATATTTTTATTAAAAATTCCTCAAGCATTGCAACATATTTTGTCTGTCCACAGCAGACTCACAGGAGTGCAGATGAGTGCTGAAGAAGCAAGGATCTCTAGGGAGGGTCCAATTTATCCTGCCTCCAGTTTGAGGGTGGTTTAGGTGTATGGTCCATGGAAACAATGCAGAGAGAAAACGGAGCGCTGAAAAGCTACTCCTGTAACTCCCATCTGCCTCTTTCTTCGTTCCACTTTCCCCTGATGCTGCCCTTTACAATTGGCCACTGAACTGGGGATTCAAATTGTTTCACTTGAGAAGCTGTATGGAGTTTTTCTGCTTCGATTTTAACTGATCTATTGGCTGCCTGTGAATTTCTCAGACGCTTTGTAAGAACAGCAGCCAGCACATGGGGATGTCTGCAGGTGAAAGGCAGGGCTGAGAAACAGCTTTCCAGCCTGTGTAGCACCAGCATTGGGTTAGGTCATTGTAACTGCAGCTCAAAACTTTGCTTTAACACCGCTTGAGCAGCTCGGTACACCTCAGTGGAAGAGGTCTCGTGAGAAGAAGCAGTGTCCAGAGTGGCTGATTGATGAATTGTTTTTATCTCAAGGGTTTGTTCAACATAAACACTAGAAAGTTGAGCACTGTAAAGCAAAAGTGTGTTTGCTTGCAAAAATAAAATCCAAAAAAGTCACCTGAAAAAAAATATCTTCCTTTCTCAATAGCTTTTATGAAAACTTTACCTTCCTCAAATTACAGGGACTCCATGTGGCTTATTCTACAATATAGTTTTTAATATTTTTACTAAAAATTTATTCCAGCTGTACGTCATTGTAGAGATATGAATAATATTATTATACAGAGGAAAATCTTGACTGGACTTGGTGCAGATTTATTCATTTGTAATTTTTCCATCTTAAACCCAAATATTAAAAACTAGATGAAAGAAAAGAAAGATAATTGTAACCACTGGCTGCTACTTCATCATGATGAAATTGAGCTTGCTTGGTAATCAGAGAATAAATGTAGAGATTTCCTGATTTTATCTGACTATCTGATTTTATCAGACCATTTGCAGTGACTGCAATTCAATAGGAAGTAGGGATGCCAGATCTTTTGTGTAAATCAGTTAGTTTTAGGTGAGGACTGCTACTGAGTTCCAGCTCAGAGATGCCCAGAAAAAACACACCAGCTGAATCCGAATAGGGGACAGACCTGGGGGCTTCAAACTCCGTAATTATTTCAACATACGAACTTCTAGGAGGCAATTACATTGTGAAATGTACAGCCAGCTCTGAAGGCTGAGCAGAGTCGAGTTAAACTGAGGCAGTTCAGTCCACAGCCAAAAAAGCCTCCTTCATCTCACCAAAATCAGATCCTTCTTCGGAATCCAGTGCCTCAGTGCAGTAGCAGTATGGATCTGGGTGCTGTGCCCAAAGCCGTTTCTTATGCTGCTTTTGACTCCGATGCTCTCAGCAGTTCAAAATCCAACCTTACAGCCACATGACCATTTACACAGTAAATCATCTCTTTGCACAGTAGGAAGCGTGTGGTAGCTGAGTTACTCATGCCCATTTCTCAGGAAAGCTGTCCTTTTAAAACAACTTCTCTCCATCAGGATTGCCACTAAACAGCCTCACACTCATTCTGACGTGCTTGCAGTGAGACACAGTGTTCCAGCTACAGCAAAAATGCAGTCCAGGGCTTTGCACTGTAAGTGAAAGAAATGTTGGGTCATCTGACTCCCTCATCCCCTCAGCCAAAACTGAGACCGTCCTGAGTTTTCTGTTTTTCATTTTTGTGGTTCTGAGTCACTAGCTGATTTCCGTGAAGCACATAAAAATTCAACTTACCCTGTCTTGTACTTAATCAGCATTAAATAGATGAACATTACAAGTGATAACTCTTCTGACTCAGGCCCTGTAGGCTGCACTTTTCCCTTGCTCTTATGCTATAAAATTGCTCTTACAGGCAAGGGCAAGGCCGAGAACTCTCTTTGGCTTTGGGTGATGTCTGCAGTGCTTCTAGAGGAGAAGTGCAGCTCTATGCTGAAGCAGAAAAGAAAAATACTTTCTCTCCTCCACTCCCTGTTCCACCACGAGGCTCCACACCTCCAAATCAAGCACACACAAATGCTTAGGGGAAGCATTAATATCCTTAATATACTTAGCTGATGAGTGAACCCACTGGAGTGGACTACTGCAGCAGCCTGTGCCATATTCTGCTCCTGCTCTGCTCATGAAGAGCCTCACTATTCTCATTAGTGGGACTTGTGTCCCACTATTGCCTTTGTATTGTCCCCAACCCCTAAATGGCAAATAACAAGCACGAGTCACTTTGTACAGATTGTCCCATGCCTCTTCCCTCTGCCAAATGATGGATGTTGCTTCCGCTGGGGGGGGGTTAAAGACCCCGTACAGCCTCGCCCATAGACTAAAGCTTAAACTGGGTCTCGTCAAAGGCAGAAAATGCATTTGTTGTATGAGCTGAAAAAGAGATTCCTGCTAATCCGGTAACAACTATTGCAAGCTTTCCTCCAGCTTGAAATCTCTCATTTTACACGAGCATGTGAAGCAGGTGACAAACGCATCTAAAAGTGGGTCACGGAGGATTCTGTTACTCGCCATCTGTGTCAGCGAGGGGAAATGTGCATCCACGGGGCTCCACCAAGTGGTTTGTGTCATGTGTTATCTTCTTGTTGATACTGCTTTGGGAAAACTCAGGGCTTTGTGTTTTCGGTACTAATATTTAGCACACACCATGACTGCCACGGAGAGCAGGTTTATTAGGAGGTTGTAGGCTGAACTGAAATGCTGCATGCCTGTGAAAATGAAAGGTCATCCTGAGGATATTAGATCTCTTTGTCTCCTAAGGATCACAGGACCAGAACAAAAGTTGCCGGGTACGAAGGGCAAGAAGTTTTCCTCTCCTTCTTGCAATACTTCTGGCTCTCGCCCGCAGTTGAAAGGGAAAACAAAACCATAAGAACTTTCACTGGGCTTCAGGAAGAGTCTGCCAAAGACAAACTTCCTGTAGCCTACATAGACCTAGAAGTAAATCAATATGGCAACATGCAAAGAGGATCATAATTAGGATTGCTCTAGCTCAGTCCAGCGCAGTGTTTGATTTCAGACTCTGTTGCAGTTCTCCTGGGAACTCCGCAGTCCAAATCCTATTTGGCCAAACAGAGCGATGCCTGCGCTGAACTGCTTGGAGGGGCTCTGGACCACATGGGTTGCTGTCTCGCCATGGCTCTTCCAACACAGATGGCATGCTGGGACTAAATGCCAAACTCAGTTCCAGGTTTTGCAGCACTCCTTCATTTAAGATGGCAATGTCCTTTAATAGCTGGCAGAATATGATGGCTGCCTCATTTTTTTTAAAATCTTTTTTTTTTTTTTAATGGAATGAACGTAATTTGTACCAACCAAAGACTATATGCGTAGTAGAAACCAAAGATTATATGCATAGCAGATACAGAGTTTCAGCCTGGGGTTATTGAAATGAATTGCAAAACCATTCGGTAACTGACTACAAGCAAAAATCAATTGTACCAGTTACCAAGTGGCTTAGTTTAAATGTAAAATTATTTGTTCAGACAGCAAGAAACTATTTACATGTTCTACTTTAGAAATTTACCTCTAGCTATGACCATATGGTAATTTAACTTTTAAATTGTATTTACCGCATTCTTATACTCTAATCAGTCAACGCAAAGCTAAACTCGTCAGAAGTCCACATTTAAGCTTTATACTTAAAACTTCCCCAGTTTCTCTCTGCCTTTGAGCTGTTGCCATCTTCAGATAATAACAGATCAATTGGTGCTCAACCCTTTGAAGTGCAGCGGTTCAGATGTGTCTGCTGCTGTGTACACCCTGCCTTATGTTTTACTCTGAGTGGAGGCTAAACTTTCCTACTTCAGAAGTAGTGAGGTCTGCTCAATTAGTGGAGCGAGTTCTTGGAGCATTGCATGTAATTAGTTGCAAGGTCTCTAGTTTTAGCAGCCGTTTGTTAATCTTTTTCCATAGCTGGCACGAAACTTGTGATTCAAATACAAGTAAACAGCCAAATAGCTGGAGTGCTTCAACTATGATCCCATAATTCAGATTTGCTTTTCTGAGAAGCAATTTGGCTTTAAATTTCGGAAGTTATGACATGGCTACTTTAGGTAAAGAATCAGGGCTTGCAGGAGGGAGAAATGCTCCTCATTAGACCAGATATTTTTGGAAGTGGCAAAGCAGCTTTGGAACAAACCATCCCACCCCTGGATTCCCTTCTCTCCCTTGCCCTTTCCGTCTCTCCCTCACTCTCTCCCCCCTCCACGTACATGCATCGTCTTAAAACCTAAAATACAAGTGGTGAATGTGTGTTCTACCTTCTGAATTCTTGCTATTTGCTGTTAGTTTCTTTATAGGCGGTCAGAGATTCTAGAAGTAGATAATATTCTTATTTCAGTCTGTGACAATGACTGCTGAGTTACAAGGTTTCACACTGTGAAAAGGAAAAGACTATTTCAGCAGGTCTTCATGTTAAGAACAGGCGGTCTTCTTCCGTGTTTGACGTGAGCATTATTTGTCTCTTTCAGACTTTTGAATGAGAGAATAAAGTAAATATCTGATACATCTTTTCATCTCGCATGGGGAAGTGGGAGCAGCATCACCTCCTCGTAAAGGAAACTTGACAAATCCGTGTTAACTACATTTCCTGGAAAACAGTTTGATAAGTGTGAAAGAAAACAGGTAAAAAAGGATGTAGGGGTTTTATCCCACTCACACTCTGGGTTTCCATGCTAGATGAGAGCTGATTGTCAGTGTTAGCGCTCTCCTAAAGACAGCGAGGGCAGAATGAGGCTCTTTCCATGCTTTCTGGTGTCATCAAGCATGGCAGGTTATGAAAGCAAATGGGAAATCACAGATCACGAAGCTGTGTTATTTATTCCATGGAGTACATCTCTTGTGCTATGTGGTGTGCATGTTACTGTTACGAGATACTGGCACTAAATCCCTTGATTAGAAATGAGATTTTGTAATCTACTCCTAAGTTACCAACTCAGAACCCTTCATTTTTGTGAGCTTTCTGTGGTGAACTAGTTAAGCTTAACGGGTGGACGCTGGGACTTGTGACAGTCCTGGATGGTGAATGGAGAGTTGCGTTCCCTGCCCCAGCGTGGAGTTGTCTGGCGGCTGCCCTGGGCTGGAGGCACCCGCTTTGTTGGGCTCGCAGCCGCAGCGCTACTGAGAGCCTTGGGGCTGCCTCGCCCCCGCGTGGCACATCTGCCCCGGAGAGCAGTTACAGCCTTCGGTGCTCGATTCAGAACCACAGGGGATTGTAGATTTGGCTTGGTAGAGTAATTCAGGATTTCAGATATCACCTGGATTCCACTCTACGGCAACCTCAGCCTTTAAGCCTTACAGACGTTCCTTTCCTTTTGTCAGTGTTACTGTCTGTCCTTCTCCCTGTCCCTCCTCCCAGTAACTGTCAGCATTTTAATTTATGCCACAGAAAGTCCGAGTTCTGCCTTTTAGGCATGTCTGCAACAGTGACTTTGTTCCTGAGCTGCTGGGCGCCGGTGGGCTTCGGTACTCCAGCGCCTCTGGAACTGCTGTTTGTGTCTGTGCCCGGGCAGAGATGCTGCAGTCTGGCACCGCGTACCCAGGCTTGAAAACTCTGGCGGAAATGAATACCGACCCACCACAATGAATGGTGTCCCACGCTGGGGAAAGCTCTGGGGAGCCGTCTGCTAAAATTTCAGCAGCCACTTAAAGAGAAAGTTTGACTGATGGCCCCGCTTCTGGTGGGGTTTCCTCCCGTCCCAGATATAAACACGCTGTCCTGCTTGGAGTTAACTGCTATTCTTAGCCATTACAAAAGTCCGGCTGAAAAGCCTGCTTGCTTTCTGTTGCGCTTGGAAAATACCAGATCCCTCCGACTGCCAAACAGGCTGGGGGGAAAAGCCTGGGGGGGGCTTGCCCTGGACGGCCCGCAAGGGAACTTTCCCTGGCTCCTGCTCGGCGTGTTCCCACACTCAGACACACACACACACGCACAGCAGCCTGCTGCCACGCGAGCTGGTGGCGAGCGATGCTCGGCACATCTTTATTTTCAGGAGGATATTCGGAGCGTGTCCAGTATGTCCATTCACAGGTTATTGGGGGTGGCTTTGCCAAGTAGCGCTGGTTCTTTTTTTTTTGTTTATAAAAGGGTGGTTTTATTTAAATGGTACAATCATTCAGAGAGCCCTCGTTTTTCGGTTCCGTGGCCACGCACCCTTTATTTAGGGGCCGAGCAGGTGATGTGGACGCGGCCTCTCCTGAAGGGAAAGCGAGCGGGGGCTCCCAGGCGGCGCAGCCACCTCAGCGCTGCCGGGGCAGAGGGGGCAGCCCTCGGCTCGTCTCGGACGAGGGACGGAGCGGAGCGGCCAGCCAACTTCCCGGCCACCGAGAAGAGCACCCCCAGGGCACCCACACCCACCTGGGGGGGGGGGGTTCGCGTGGCCCCAGGTGGGCTGGGCTGAAGGGACCGGGGGGTGCCGGCCAAGCGGGGCGTGCAGGACCCCCGCCGGTGGCGGGCGGGGGTGGCGGCGCGGCAAGGAGCATGCGTGCGGGGGGGGCAGCAGGAGGAGGAGGAGGAGGAGGAGGAGGGATGGCGCGGGGAGGCGGCCGCTGTTTATCTGCGGGCGGGCCGGCTGCGCCCCGGCAGAGCGCGAGTGGCCGGCGGCGGCGGCGGTGCCGGTGCCGCCGCCCGCCCCGCAGCATGCGGCCGCCGCTGCCCGCCCGCGCCGCGGCTGCGGAGGGCCCGGGGGTGGCGGCGCGGCGCCCCGCACCCGCGCCATGGTGACGGGAGCGGCGCCGGGGCCCCGCTGCCGGGAGCGGGACCGGGAGCGAGCCCCGGCCCCGGCCCCGGTGCCCGCAGCGGGCAGGAAGGCGGCGGCGGCGGCGGCGGCGGCGGTGGCGGGGCTGTGCGCCCTGTGCTACGGCAACGCGCTGCCGGGGGAGTTCGTGCACGACGACGTGTGGGCCATCGTCAACAACCCCGACGTGAGGGCGGCCGCCCCCGTGGCCGCCGCCTTCGCCAACGACTTCTGGGGCAAGCGGATGGCGGAGAACACCAGCCACAAGTCCTACCGGCCCCTCTGCGTCCTCACCTTCAAGTAAGTACCGGACACCCCCCCCCCCCCCCGGCCCGGTGCTCCCTGCGCGCCGGGCGAGGAGTTGGCGAGGAGTTTGGGTTTTGGAGGAATAAAGAGAAGTTTGGGCAGCAGCACGGTAGCTGAGGGTTACTGCGCTAGTCCGAGAAGGAAAGCCCAGAGCCTCTCTTTACCCCTCAAAAGAGGGGAGTCTGTGGCAGCCCGTCACAGCTCCTAGTCGGCCGGTTTGTCGTCCTGCGCGTTAGCTTGTCCTCTTCTTGCTTTACTTTGGGGTAACACAAATGACGCTGGGTGTTTGCCACGCTTTGGTATTTAAAAATGATCGAGCGCCTGGGGGAATGGTGCTGAAGAGGCGATGTAGCTGGGTGATGCTTAGCGCTGGGGTCCCGCTCGTCAGCGATCAGCCGCTGCTCCTGACAAACCCGTGGCAGGCGTGAGGGACAAACTGTGCAGGCAGCAAGAAGTACGCCAGGAGGAGCTGTTAGTGGTAGACTCTGCTGAGTAAACTATCCGTGAAAATACCTGACGTTTACAAATAACGTTTCCATGAACTCTCTGAAAGTAGCGTGTTTCTGTAGGGCAGGGCCAGTTTCGGGGAGTCGAGCATCCCTTCGGTGCTCCGTGTGTCGTAAGAGCAGGCTGAGAGCGACCGCTATCAGCTGCCTGGGGAGCCGGGCTGCATGTCTCCGGCTGGAATAGCCCCGGTAAAGCAAACCCGAGCAGTGCAGACACGCGTGAGCTGCGTAGCGCAGGACGGGCTTTGCGAGTTCTCCTTGGGCAGTTCTAAGCAGGTTTCTGTAGAGAGCGAAGGGGACTCGGGCATCCCCGGGCAGAGCCGGCTTTGTGCCTGCTGAATGCCTTCTCCGTCAGGTGTTCAGCCGGAGCGTTGCAGTGTGGGCAGCTGTCAGATTAATCCGTCACCCCCGCAGCACATCCGTGAGTAATCTGAGAGGTGAACAAACCTGGACGTATCGCCACTGGCTGCACTGCGCGCTGTAGCGCTGCTGGGCTCGGCCAAGCAGATCAGGTTGCAGGATGGAGGCTAAGTTATGCTAACTAGCAAAGAGTCTTAAACTTTAATAATGGAACGGAAACTAAGTGCTTTAGTTGCTGTTTATGTGTCTTGACTTTGAACTGGTTTACCCTTTATTAAGTAAAGAAAGAAGGGGGAGAAAAAAAAGGTGAAGTGCTGTCCCCATCTAGTCGTTTTTTGGAAATCAGTGAGTCTGAGCGAGACTTCATCCTCAAGTGCTTATTATAATAATAAGCATACAGCACCATACAGCTAAAACCTAGGGTCAAAGGCAGTCATTTGTTCACTGGTTGGCATTGCATTTGGAATAATGGAGGAATCGTTTATCTTCCCTGGCTGCAGAGGGAGGTTATTTCCACTGTGTCCCAAATATCCTTCCAGCCCTCTCGTTTCCACATTCTTCCCACTTCATATCTACCAGGCGGGTGTCAGAGGAAGATGTTAAGATCCAGGTGGAGTGCATCCTCCATACCCAGCGCTTACAGCAGGTGCAGCAAGTTCTTGCTAAGCGATGCTGAGCCTGTGGCTGAGCTGCACGCTGCCTGCCTGAGCCATGCCTTGCCCAGCACAATGTTACTGGCTGTGCTCTGTCCTCCTGCAGGAGGAAAAAGGATTTACAGTGCTGGCTGTAAAAGGCTCAACAGAAAACGGTCTTTTAACAAAGTTAAAATGAATGTAGTTTATTAATATCTTGTTAGGATTTGGTGCATCTGCGTAGGCTACTTGAGCAAGTTTTGTGACGTGCATTACAGGATCTTGTTGAAGATGGGAATTGGGGACTAATATATATTTCTTTTTGCTGTGCTAGTTTGGTCAAATCCAGGACATTTTAATAGTAGTGTGATTCTTTACACCTTGCTGGTGGTTTTCCTTTTGTGGCCTGACATTTTTGTCTGAAAGACTTGTTTTGAATCTTGCTGTAATAAAGATTAAAAAAAAAAAAATCAAAAAAAAAATCTGGGAGATCTCCAAACTGCATGCACAGAACAGATGTGAAGGGTGGGCTGAAATGTATGTCTACAGATCCATAAGTCTACAGAAACTTTGCCTCAATCTCTTTTTTTGTCCTTTGTGGCTGTGAAAGAGGAAAGACTCAGGATGCTCTGTGGACTTTTCAATGGACTAGGTGTATCTTTCATATATACTATATATTCTTGAAATGATCTCAATTAAAAAAATTTATCACTTCTCTGTCAAAAAAATCTTGACTAGACATTGAAATTTTGTAACTCTAGTTCAGGATCCCTTACTTATTGGAAATCTTAAATGACAGTCCTAATTCCAGTAGACTAATGCTCTGGAGCCAAATAGTGAAAAGAGCTGAAGTATTTGACATTATTCACACCGGCTCTGTCAGAATGAATGATTAGAGGAAAATATGAGCGGCCTGTGTTATTAGAACTGTTAAGCAAAACTTAAAATATTCACAGAACTGCTACATTTTGTGTGTGTGTGTGTGTGTGTGTGTGTGTGTGTGTGGGCTAACATCAGAAGGGGGAAAAGCCACACATGAACCGTTGAATTAAATATTGTTTACTTTGTGCCTTTGAACTTCTCTCACCTTTTCTCCTGACTTCAATACGTAAAGAAGTGTTGAAGCTAGTTGGTTCAGAGACATTCCTATTGTACTTGGGTAACTGCTAGGTGACAGGTCCAGCAGAGCAAAGGAACCGATATGATAGGCAATGGCTTTGCTTAGTCCTTAGGAAAAACTTACTTTGTGCTCTCCTTTCCAGTGCTGTCACTCAGAGATGTTTACCTGCAGCTATGTTCTTCTCCAAGAAGTGATTCAATATACTTCTTTTTAAAGAAGTCAGCTTTTTGGACTCAAGATATTGTATTTCTTGGTACCTTCCATATAAAATGTTAAGATGATGGGGGAGAGAGAACTGCCAGCTATATAATTCACTCAGCATTTTATATTTAAACTGGGTGCTCTCTGTCTTGCACCTTGTCTCCCCTAACAGAAGTTTGGTGAATCATTTATTCCCTTAATAGCATTGAAGTTATTCCTTGGATCCAGTGGTTTTGCAATAATACTTCTTCTGTTGAAGCAGAAGGTGAATTCCTCAG
The DNA here is from genome assembly GCF_964034855.1 of Anser brachyrhynchus. Lineage (NCBI taxonomy): Eukaryota > Metazoa > Chordata > Aves > Anseriformes > Anatidae > Anser > Anser brachyrhynchus. The sequence continues at coordinate 64,334,181 of NC_137694.1, forward strand.
TACCACCTCCTTCTCCCGCTCTTTCTCTTTCAAATCCCCATAGGGATAGATTTCCATCACAGAAACGAGCAGGTGATCGACATTTGATGTAGTCAGCAAGACAGCAGACTTAGCCTAAAGGTGTCCGATGGTAGGAGATTGTGAGAACACATCTTTTCTTAAAAAGGCAAATGCCAAGGTTTAAAGACTCTTAATCAGATCAGCCTCCTGGTTTTCCATGTGGTTGAACAGAGATCTGGGAGAAGTGAAAGCTCTGTCCACCTGGCCTCTTTGGCAGTGGGGTGGAGGGCACTGCCTGGACACAGCAGAAGGCAGATGCTAGTGAGGGAGGTGCCACAAGACCCCAAATAACAGCTCACCAGAGGCAAAAGACTGGTGGAAATCAAAAAATCAAATTAAAAAAAAAATCCTCTGCTTACCTGCTGACTGCAGAATGGATGACCCACCAGCTCTGCCTGCAGAGGCGGCTAGTTGGTGATGGCTTGAGTAGCATGCACGTCTAGGGAATAAATGGGATCCTTCAGCAACAGTTCAGTATGTTGTGTGGGCGCTGTGAGCCTAATGTAAGACTACCAATGGCTTCAGATCAAAGCCTGAAGTAACTGTGAGCTTGGGTTAGATGTAAATATACAGCCAAAGAGAATTATTTCAATAACTCACTGCCAACCTTCTGATCTATCTAGTTGCCTACAGCTGATCCTTCTGTTTTTTCAGCTGTATCAATGGCATGAGTTTCAAGGACAGGCAGCTTAAGAAAAACAACCAGGGAAAAAAAAAAACAAGATCTTAGATTTTATTTGTTCTTGATTTAATGGTATATTACATTTTGACATAATAGGGTAATATAGGGAGCTATAATGTGTCAGGTTAAATATACATCGCACAAGTATTTTCTTCACTCTGTACATCTATATTAGGGCAATATCACGATGCTTAAGATTATGTCAGTATTTCTTCTGTACAGCTTAGTCTAATATTGCTACCCTAGCTACAGCAATCACTCTCCATACTGAGACTGTGATGCGTGCCATGAAATCGATGCAGTATTGGTGTAGCCACAATGGGCTGAAGTTACAAGTGAGGTGAAGTTTGTGAAGAGAGGCAGCTGCTTATATTAGGCCAGTTTTGTGTTGTAATTGGAATATATGGACACATTTCTAAACACGTAAGCCTTTATTCTGACTGAGAGCAGACTGCGTTGCTGCCATTTTAGATCTGGGAAAGGGTGTGTGTGCCTCAAAGCTTGTCTTTTTCCAGCTGTGGAATTGCTCATATGAAGCCGATGTACAGAAGGTCTTTTTTTCCCTCCACCACATTGAATATAATTATTGTTTTGAAATAGAAGGGGTAAGCTGGAACTGAATGGCAAATGCAGTACTGTGTGTCCAGTTTTCCTTCTTTTGGCTGTAGGTATGGGCTGTGCTCCTCCAGGGGGACTAGCAGGGTCTCTTGGGCTCCACAGAAGGAGACCAGGGAACTGCTCGTGAAGCCCAGTGTTTTCAGGAGGGCTTTGGAGACCTCAGGGCAGGGGAAGGCCAGGAGCTGTGGGATGGCACTGGAAGCTGCTGCCTGGGGAGGGAGCGGGGAGCAGCCCGGCAGGCCTCCTGGCTGCATGGAGGCTGCAGGCCCCGCTGCCAAGCCCAGAAGTGGGGATCTGCCCTCACGTGCACCGTGGGCTGGGGGGAGATGCATACAAAATGTGTTTGGCTTTTGTCTAGTCACAAAATCTTCTCTGTGGCTAAGACTCGTAACAAAATTTGTCTCTCTCTTGAATTGAAAAGCCTTTTATTTTGAGGGGAAGCGTTCACAAAAAGGCCCAGGCAGGTTCTCCTCAAAGATCTGTCTGAGGTGAATCCAGACACATCTGTGTTTGCTGGTTTTGTCATTGGTGTTTTGCTTGTTAAACACCTACTGATTCCTGGGGATTTTCTCTCATCCGGCATCCAATTCCTCTTGCACCAATGTCACCCTTAATTTTCTTTTGTTTTCTCTTACCTAAAAGGCTCAGCTTTGGACCAGCCTTCTTCCCCACAGGAGTATCCCTGTCAATGCTCTTTAGAGTCCATGAAAATAAAGTGCTCTGGCTGCTGCTGGTTAGCTAAAGGCATTTCTCTGCATTTACTCACTGTGTTTCTGACTGCTTTCCTGGGCTTTCTCATTTATTGTCTCTCAGAGTTAAAAGAAAAAAGTGTTGCTCTGTTTTCATGCGCTATACTTGGTTTTCTCCTTGCTTCAGTATAAATTAAAATGGCATTTCTTGTGTAGCTTGAGCTGAAAGATTACCAAAGTTATTTCAAAATTGGTGAAAAACTCTTGTATCCAGTTTGAAATGTGCTCTTAATTAGGCCTAAAAACTTCATAATAGATTTGTTAGTACCATTTTCTCTTCCTGATGAATGACTGTCATAGCTTGGTTCTGGAATACATCTCATCCCTTACCCCTGCTGCACTTGGAAGAGGACTGCTGAGGTTAAAACATCTGAGTCATTCACCCATAGCGCTATCAAACCCTGGGACATATTTTATTCTCTTGCTGTACTTTTGGAAAACAGCACGGACTACACAGTATCGCAGCCTCTTTTATGTATTGTAGTAGTCTAGTTGATAGCAGGGTGATGAAGAGTTTTGGGAGATGTTCGTTTCTTTCTCTTTGCTGTTGCAGAGATGATAGTTAAGCACAGTGTTGAAGGCAAACTCTATTTTGTTCTAAATCTGGGTAAAATGACACTTTGTTGTTTTGTAAATTGCCAGTCTGTGTTTTTTTTGTTTTTTTTTTTTTAATTACCCCAGACTGTTTGTGGAGATGACTTGAAAGCCAGGTGAGTGGTGCATTCAGTATTCTTAACGCAGGAGTGAGTGTCAACCCCCACTTTCTAGTGTTTCACTAGAAATTTCTGCTCTAACATATTAGCCACTTCCAAGGTGCTGTTGCTTCTCAGTCTAATTGTGATTTCTGTTTTCTTTTTCTAGCCCTGCTGGAAAGCAATAACCTGCTTTGAATGCCAACACTTAACTCTTGTGAGCTCTTGTAAGTGATGGCTGTGCTCTAAGGGAATTGCTATAGCTTGGGAATTGATACGGCCTCTGTCTTCTCACCCATCCCCGTTATAGAAAATCGGGTAATAAACCATTTAAGCCTTATTGTCCATTTAATTCTGAGGCATTGTTTTGAGTACGATGAAAAGATTACCAGTGCAAAGTACTGCTTCACCAGGGAACTCTGCTGTGCTTGCGCTGGCCATCATGTGAACACTACTGCAAATGGGGCTGATTTTCTTTTTACTGTTGCAGGTTTTTCTTTAATCTTTGAGCTGTTTCCACGTAGAACTTCAGCCGTTGTTGCCACTGATGCAGCTGCACCGTTTTTGGAGTACAGATGCTCATTTTCCTGGCACACAATAGACGCATCTGTGGCAATTATGAGATTTCACTGTGCACTGAAATCGTGCATTAGTTTACATAAAGTTTGTCATACGTATCACATGAATCTAAACGGAAAGGAAGATCATAGGAAACTTAATCTATTCTTGTATGTTAGATAAAATCATCCAAGTCTGCATGTGAGCCTTCCTCTGTAAAAACTGTGGGGGTTTTATGAGGTGTGGGATGCTCTGAGAGTTTCCATTGTGTTACTTGCTATAACAAATTACCATTATTATTCTGTGCATTTCTATTTCATAACATGTTGTGTTTTTTGTTAGTCTGTTCAAAGTAATAAAACAGATTAAACTAAACAAGAGCTGCCCAGGGATAACGATGAAGTCTATAAAAAAAAGAAACTCTCCAATTATGGTTTACAGTATTATTAAATCATGAGAGGCCTTAAAAAAAAGTTGAATGAGTCTTTGTGTGTACAAGTGGATAACAAGCACTGCATTAGAGCCCAGGGGTGCTGGTGGTTATGTGTAACTGGGTTTGAGTTTTAGAAATGGGATCTGTTGGTGAGCCCTTGCTCTTGCGGCATAGACCCCCCTGGTTCCAGGTCTGCAAGGTTGGAGTCGCTGAACCCCAGTTGATTTCCAGCCCCTCTGTGCAGTGAATTGCCTACCCTGGGAGAGGTGTCCCTGCCTGACTTCTCCAGGGTGGGTGTCATTGGCTGGAAAGTATCATGAGTATCAGAAGCTGGGGAAGTCCCTTTCTGAGAGCGCAGCCGTGCGGCTCCTTTTCCTAGAGCGGGCAGTGAAGGAAAGGAAGAGCTGCTGTAGGTCGTGAGGCAAACTATGCCAAAACCAAGGTTTGTGCGCACTATACTCTTCCTGCAAAACGCCTACGAGCCTTAACAAAATTAAGGGATTTCCTTGTTAGGGCACACACCTCTTCTTCTGATATACCTCCAGCTCCAGCATGCTGTTTGGCAGTACTCTGCCTTGGGCATGACACTAAACCACGCGTGCTGCAGCACTCGGGCACAAGGGCCGCTGCTGGGACCAGGGTCTGTGCTTGAACAGACGTTAGTATGGTCTGCCCCCCTTGAAGGGGGGTGTGAGCAGTGCTGGGGCTTCTGTACTGAATGTTTTGCGTGGTGGTGGCTTAAATACTTGACAGTGTCACCTGGTATCCTTGGTGTACATGCTTTTCTCCTTTCCTCTGTGCCTTTAGAAGGTCTTTGCATTTGAAATGCCATTCACCACTTCTCAGGAGGCTTAGTGCACTCTTCGCCTGCAGGGACTCTTCCAGCAGAGATGTTGAGACAGTGCCAAACTTCTTCCATGAGTGTTTCATGAGGAGCTCCCCTGAGGAAAGATCTTGTCTGACAAGATGTCTCCTCTTTCTAGCATCTCCATTCTTTGGAGCGTGTTCACTTGCTTTATTCAGCCCTGTATCTTTGCAATATTATTTGCAAATACCTTTCTGGTCTGACAGAAGCAGTCAGTTCAAAAAGTTTGGCCAGCCCATCTGGACTCTTAGCTATGTGCTGTACCAAGGCTGGCATCTTCCAGCCCATAGAATCATTAACGTTGGAAAAGCCCTCCAAGATCATCTGGTCCAACCATCCCCCTACCACCAATGTCACCCACTAACCCATGTCCCCAGGCACCACGTCCAACCTTCCCTTGAACACCCCCAGGGACGGTGACTCCACCACCTCCCTGGGCAACCCGTTCCAATGCCTGGCTGCTCTTTCTGAGAAGAAATGTCTCCTCATTTCCAGCCTGAACCTTCCCTGGCGCAACTTGAGGCCATTCCCTCTAGTCCTGTCACTAGTTACCTGCAAGAAGAGGCTGCAAGTGACGAATGATTGTAATACTGGTGAGTTTTGGGCTGGCAGCTTAAAAAAGTGAAATTCCCCATTTGTGGGCCAATTTAGATACGGAGACATAAGGACTTCCCTCATCCCATAACAGAGTATAGTTATTGCCTGCCAGAGCTTCTGTTCATAAATGTTGTGTTGGAGAAACACTATTTATTACTTAATTTTGAGATTCTTATCTGTGTTTTAATTTCTTTGTTTGCTGAGCTACATACTGTGTACAGTTACTGCAAGACTCTGTGATAATGCTGATGCCAGTAAACAAAGAGAAGAATGAATCTCTGCAAAGGTATTAAAGTTTAAAAAGTGCCAAGGTGCTTTTTTTTCCCCATTAACCCATTCCTTCCTACTCACCTGCCCAGAAATTGCTCTGCAGTAGAGCAAGTTTGTCTTTCTGTAGTAGGCTGCCTTTTTTCCCCATGGGTGGAAGACTGTGCTGGGGAGCTTTGCAAAGTTCTTGTGACTTGTGATTAGAGCTATGTGGAGCCCCAGATTTACTCATTCATTTGACGTGCAATAAATTTAGCCACTGCTAACGTTTCAAAATTGTTCTACTGGGATTGTTTCAGGACAAAAGAATGTTTCCTTTATTGTCATGTGGCCTAATTTTTTATGACAAAGAGCTTTGCAGCAAAAACACGAGTGTGAATATAGCACCTGCATGCAATTGCATTTAATGTTTATGGACCACCAAAGATGGTATTCAAAACATACACCGAGGCATGCTTGCACTCAGATTCTGCTGTTTAATGGAAGACTTATCTTAATAGCATGGTGCTGTTATGTTTGTGTTTTGTTCTGCCTTTTTTTTTCCTTAACGTTATTTAAAGAATACACAGGGGAATACCCTAGCTGTGAGGCTGATGCTTATACATAGCTGTTTTCAGTAACTTAGACCAAGTAATACTCAGCTTACAAGCCTTCTTGACTTGATGTTCACCCCAAGAAGGGGTGTGAAGAGCACACCCTGCCTTTAGGAGAGGTGACCTGAGGTGGAGGGAAGATCTGTCCCTGTGAGGTTCGCCTCTCTTGCCAGTAGCCTTGCTTTGCAGGATGAGAAGTGATCAGACATGATTCATGTAGACTCTGAAAGATTTTTCAAGAGTGCTGTCAGATGTTGTGTTTTTAGTGATTGGTCCTCGCATCTCAGACAAATAAATAAACAGGAATCTCTCACATTTGGTATACGGCTTGTCTGTGTTGCCTGATAACCTGAACCTGAGTGCTTGTCTCCACTGTCCTCACCTGCCCTCATCTGCTCTGGCAACCTGATTTCTGGAGAAAGTACAGTTTGACATTTTTTCAGGTGGCGATGTGCTCCATCAGGCTGATTTACAGCCAGAAGTCATTCATTTGTCTGAAGAACTGGTCCTGCAGGTGGTCCCTGCCATCGTGCACATCTGCAGGTGCCTCTGAGAAGGAATGTTGTTCAGGCTGCTGCTTCGACTTCTTCTGGGCAGGGCGGCCTCTGCTGCCCCTTGTTCCATACTGAGCGCTGAAAACAAGATTCAGGCTCGGGGCTTCCTGCGGCTGCAGTGTATTTACAGCTGAATCTCTGTCTGGGTGTCTGTTACTGACATTTGTGGTGGTTTTTCATTTTGTGTGAGTGGAAACGAGGGAAAGTGATGTGTGCTGCAGCTCTGCAGGGGCTTGCAGGAGAGGTGGGGAAAGAACACCCCGACAGCTCAGCTCTTCACGTACACTTGAATTATGTAGACTGATGTCGTGTCACAAAGTAGTTGTATCAACCTGTACCTCAAAGGGAAAGGTCAAGTCATGACAAAATCCCACTTTTCCCAGACTCTGTGGGCTTCAGCTATTGCCTCGATAAATGTTGCAGTGGAAGCAGAAGAGAAATGCACAAGGAAGACTCCTGGTCTGTTAAAATTGGATTGACCTGGAAGACGTGGCCCAGGACAGATAGCACACTGTTACTTATGAGTAAGGAATGTAGAGAGTATTTATAAAAAGCATATGTTGTCTGGCCCTCGCAGACGTACCACACCTCCTCTGTCTTACAAAAAAACGAAGGTGTTTGCATGGTAGCAACAGCTCGGTGGCATTGCTGTTGAATCATGTATGTCACGGGAAGCCTGATGGCTGTTAGTAACAGGAAGAAGGATTATTTTCCCCATAGCCTGTTTACAGCTACATGTTAAATATTTAGATTGATTCATGGTTTCACTGGGTGTTGTCTGCTTTTGTTTTTTTTGTTGTTGTTTTTTTCAATATCCTTAACATTAGTACTTCCAAATTCCATGTTCATTTATAGAATCCTCACCACATACAGACACCAGATGTGTATGTGTGTATATATGTGCGTATATAAATTAGTCCAAATGTACAGATACAGTTAGTTCTAGAGAATCAAGTTATCTTCAACTGCACGTAAAGAAAAGCCTGTCAGCAGCTGTTAAGCAAGATGGCTGTAAAAAAAAATAGTGACCAGAAAAATACATTAATACATCGTGTCAAACAAATGTCGTTAACAGCTAGTTATATACTTTTATAAGAGACAAAAGTAACGAATCCTCATTGTCATTGATGTTAAAGATAAGTTAGCTCATCTAGTGTCTTTGTAGAAATGATGCTGGCTAGTAGAGCAGCTTCTTAGCGTAGTCCTGATGTCAGTAAAGCATTTAAATAAATGCTATACCTCCAGTGTGCGAAAGCATTTTGAAAGTGAGATGGCAATGAATGATCTTGTAGCTCCAGCTCCTGCCGAGTCCTTACCCTGGGTGTTCCCAAGCAAAAGCTTCTATCCATAGGAGAAAATCACCACCCTTATTGTAAAGCTGCCACGTGGCTGAGAAGCACAAGAAGTGCTGACAGGGAAATAGGACAAGTGTTGTACTTCTGGTGTTGGACCGTGTTAGTTGCTGCTAGGGAAGCACGTCTATTGTTTCACTGCAGCAAACCTAACTTAGTGTTAGGGAACAAGCCTCTCCCATCTCCGTGTCGTGAAGCTTGCCAAATTCAACCACATATTTTAGAAGGAAAACCGGGGAAGTGGTTTCTCTTTAATCAGATAAACCAGAAGTTCAGAGCAATTTTCACTAATTAGCTTAATAGCACTTGCATTAGAAGACTGCAAATCAGGCAAAAAGAATAATTTAGAGTATATGAAGGATGCCCTGCTACTACAAGGCCATTCCAGTCTAGTTACGGCTCTATTTTTTCTTTCTTTTCTTTACAGGTTAAACATATTACTGGCTGGTATGAACCCCTTCTATTTCCACGCGGTGAATGTAATTTTACACTGTCTAGTGACTCTTGTGCTGATGTATACTTGCAACAAAGCTGTGTTCAAGGACTGTCGACTTGCTTTTGTCACAGCGCTGTTCTTTGCTGTGCATCCCATTCACACCGAGGCTGTAAGTATGCGACACAAAATGACACAGAAGCTAAAAATAAATGTATGCTTTATTTATTTATTTTTTCCTTTAAAGAAACCTTTGAGTCATACAGTGTGGTGGTTGTGATATTTGCTTTGGAAGATCAAAGGTGAGAATATGCTATAGTTTAAAAAATAAATAAATAAAAAAAATGCAGGAGTCCTTAAGAAATCCATGTATTCGGACTTGCCATCTTCCTGTTCCTGTGCTAAATTCTAAGTGACGGTCATAGTCAGCGGTGCCAGCAGCAAATGGACAGTCATTCACTCGATGAAAATGTCGGGTCTTCTGAAACCCAAGAAATCCATGAGGCCGCCGTCTCCTGCTGGGACATTGTTCCATGCCTTCACTCGTCTTCTGTAGTCATCAATTTAAGGGAGAAAAAATGAAGGGAGCATTAGCGTGTATTCTAGACAAGATCACTCATTCGGATAGAGGCAATGTGACCTACAGATTAATTTTTACTGCTTGCAATTAAACCTAAGAATCTCATCCTCAGAAAAACGTGTTAGCTTAATAAATGCCATGGTAAGTTTACAGAGCAACAGCTCATACTGCACTTTTTTCTGTTTGTTCTACGAAAGCGTTTAAAGACTTAGTCATTCTACAACTGCAGTCTGTTAGTGTGGGAAGTTAACTTCTCCTGTGGATAAAACGAGTCTTGCTGTCTTTGAAAAGGAAACGCAATGTGTAGCTGTCCGTACTTAGAAGTGCACTTGTTAGCTGAGATATCATTGACATCATGGACTTGTAACGAGCCTTTATAAATTAGGGAGTGAAACAGCTGCCATGGCTGAGAACTTTTGAGGAGAGATTACCTTAATAACAAAAAGCCACAAGCTTTACAGTTACTCCCTGTGCTGTGTCGTGTGAACTAATCGGCTAGGCACCTTTTGATAATACAGCTTTATAGTATAGGGGAGGTTTTAGAAGAGGCCCTCTTTGAATTTATTTTCTTGGGGGTCAGAACTTAAAAAGGTTAAAATAAATGCCAGAGCACTGAATATAGCTTAATTGTGTAATTGCAAAAGAGGCAAAATTTCAAAGGGCCTTTAATTTGCTTTATGTTCAATTTCAGATCTTTATGAAATTGAATATTGAAATATTTTATAAAAAGAGTGTTTATACATTCTTCAGTATTCCCTTTCTGACAGAAAGATTTTGCTAATTGATATGTGGAAAAACTCATCAACTCAGATTATTCAAAGAGGATAAATTACATACCATGTGTATTAGTTTTTGCTGATAAAGTTTATTCAAATATTATTTTTTAACTCACTCATATATAAAAAGCCTCCTCCAAAGAGTTGTTCTTTCATTAGTCCTTTTCTTTAACAAACCTCAGTTCTAGGACTTTGATGTGTTTCTCATTCAAGTCTTATTACACAAAATCAAAACAGATTACTAAAACCAGTATTTTTCTATGCAACTTAATATTTTAAAAAGAATTTAAAGAATGACTTGTCTGTTGGATTACTCACTTGTTTTGCCAAGTGAGAAATGCAGCAGACAAAACTGAGCATATCCTACACTAACCTAGTAGCATTTTGGTATGATGAGGAAGGATAATGACGATATAAAAGCTTAAAATAGTAGCAGTTAGCGTGGATCGTTGAAACAGTCACTGAATGTACGTGCCTTTTTATGTATCTGCTTTTACATCTGTACATCTCTTTTCTTTTTAGGTAACAGGTATAGTAGGCAGAGCGGATGTCCTAGCCTGTCTACTCTTTCTGTTGGCTTTTCTCTCCTATAATAGGTATGGATCCTCGGTGTCTGTTGTTACGATATGATGGGATACTCTGGTTTGGGGAGAAAATCCATCGGGTTCTGGCTATTGCTGGTAGAGGTACTTCCTCCAGCACAGTGCTCTGGTCCCTGCTGCAGTTGTAGTGCCAAATAAGTGACGCTTATTAAAATATGTAGGCTTAAACAGAGAAATTGGCATTTAAGATGCCCTCTTCCATTAACATTACCAACTGACCGTACACCGGAGGGGTGTTTGTAGAGCTGGACCTGAAATGACAAAGAAATGCTTTCAACTGAAAGCAAATTGTCTCTTTGGGGAGAAGAATCCAGTCTGTGAGAGTTCCGGGTCATGTCCAGACCATTAGTTGTGCTTTTCAGATGAAAACTTGGCACTCTTTGAGGGTCTGTGTCCTAAAACTGTAACCGAACAAGCACAGATAAGAAATAGCTTTACTTGGATAGGGTTTCTGCCCTTTCACATTGCTGTTTCATTTAGGAATAGCACTGTGCCATCATGATCATGTGGAAAAGCTGCTTGTGTCCCTTTTGGGATGTTTGCTACAGATCTGTAGCACTGTTTTCATCTGAAGGTTTCAAAGGTGTAAAACTGGTAGTGATCCTGTAGGAAGTTTGATTTTTGTTTCTTACCTTTTGCCCTCTTTTACTTCTTTGCCCTACCTTTTACTTCCTCTGACTGTTTTAAGTCTACTTTGTCTTTCTGCTTGACTCTTTTTCTTCTGCTGCTCAAGTTCCTGGTGTACCTCTCAGTATTTGTGTTTTCCTTTCTGTCCTAGTGTCTAAACCTTTCTTCATTTATCAGCAAACAGTGTAGATCATTCACATGGCTTATTACCAGGATCTTAAGAAATCAAGAAGTGCCTCAATATTTGTGTGAATGTAGTACATTTGAAAATAACAGAAAAATTAAAAATATGTTTGTCAAATCTCTTTTTCAGGAGTGTGGATCAGCTTTATGTTGGGGAACATTTCCCTCCCACTGCCTCCCCATTCTTTTTGCTGCTTAGTTTATTCCTTGGGACGTGTGCAATGCTGGTGAAAGAAACCGGAGTCACCGTGTTTGGTGTGTGCTTGGTTTATGACTTCTTTTCCCTCTCCTGCAATGCCCTCAAACTGTAAGTAATTGCTATGCTTGCTGTGCTTTCCAAGTGTTGCTGCCTGTATGTACAGAATATATAACACTGTACATAGCACGGTGGGAGATAGTCTAGCCCTGCTGAATTGGGTGGCAAGCATCTGACTGATTAGGAAGGCAGCAAGATTACGTTCTGGTTTTGTTGTTTGTTACTCTATAGCTGCCCGTTAACTTTTGCTGGGTATATGGACCAGATGTGAAGATCTGATCTCTAAAATGCTCAGTTCACTCTGTCAAGACTAATATTTATTTTTTGCATGGGAGCTAAGACTGAAGCGTCAACATCTTAAAATTTCTCTGTCTTAACTCCTTCCACTAGCAGCATCTACATGATTATTCAGTCACAACGCCGTGGTTGTAGAAATATGTTATGACACTTAATAGTAAAATCAGGTTTGATCCTTCCTGTCCTTACAAAATGGAAAAAGAGGGAAAATATCCAGCCAATTCTGGAATGATTGGAATAATTAGCAGCTCTGAGCAGTTACTGGAGAAGAATCAAATCCTTTGAAGACGGTATCCCTCACCCTCTTAGCTTCACAATAACTATGCAGCTCTGCATCTTCATTAAAAGGCAGAAGTCTTTCAGTTGATAGAAGCTGTTTTATATGCATTTCTGTCCCGTACCACCCCTGCTACAGATTTGTCAATAAGTGAGCGGATGTAAGGGCTTGCTGCCACTGATGATGGCAGATCTTGCTCCTGCCATCATTTCCCATGTTCCTACCTACATTGTCCCCTGGGCTCTGGAGCCTGTCCCACCCCTGCAGGAGCTAGTGTGCCTAGGCTGTAGGAAAGGACACTGAATTCGTGTTTCTGCAGTAGTGGATGAAATCAGCTCCCAGCAGGGTTTGGGGAGTTGGCTGAGAATTTCTCCTGTTTTGATCCGATGAGTAAGTCGTAATGGTGTCACTGGTGGGCAGGTAGCCAGCAAGGAGCTTTCTGGGGGCTGACAGCCGGCACACGGCTCGTAACGCTTGCATTTGCAGGCTGCTGGTCGGCGTTCCAGGAGCTGCCTGGCTGTAGATGAACAAATGTTCATTAACCTCGGGAAAATCTGTATCCCATCTTCCCCCACCCCCCTAAATCTGCCCCTTCCCTTAGGTTTACTTCCCAGTGGCCTCTCTGTGTTTTTCCTGTGCTTCAGTGGCACCCAGTTGCCCAGATACGGCAGCTTGCAGCTCTGTAGTCCAGACGTGCTGTATTTTAATATTTGTTCTGGTTGTATATATTGTGCACTTTTCTGTCTGTTTGTGGCACTCAGGGTTTTATGACTGCGTATGAATATTTTTAAGGGGCAGCAGAAAACCAGCAGCCTCCTATGTGCTGCTGAAACTCATCTCCTTCTGCTCCTTCCTCCAACCTGTACAAATCTGAATTCTGTTTAAAAGAGGCAAAACACCAGTTATTTTCTGCAACAAAACAATGAGGATTGTGGCATATTCTTCTCACGATGCTTCCCACCACGCCAGAGGTCCAGAGAAGAGTTTCACATGGATGTGCTCTTCTGTTGTTGCTCTTGAGTCTCATCCCCTAGTTCTAGTTAGGAACCGATAAGTCCTGTCCTCCCAGATCATATAGACTTTGTATTTTAGATTAAATAAAATGTCGTCTATTGCATGTTGTGCTGTTAACATAATGTTCAACCTTTTGGTAAGTAAACATGCGGGGAAAAAATCCCTTAAAAGTCTTTTCTTATCTTTCCCATTCCCCCTTCTTCCCCACTCCCCCCCGCTTTCCCGTTCGTCGCCTGATCAGGAGAAATGGGGGGATCCACCAGAGACCTGGCCGGCCGTGCGTGGCTTCGACCCCTGCCTCGCTGCCGGTCCCTGCGGCCGGCCGGGAGAACGGGAAGCATCGCTTCGCTCACAGGGGCGCCTGGAGCTCGTGCCACCCCACCTCGCCCGAGGAGCAGCGCAGCGGTGGCCTTCCTGTGCCCAGCAAAGCCATCTGGGCCATTCGGAGGTACGGACGGCCACCTGGCCCTCTGCTGCACAGCTCGTCCTGTCTTACCGTGTCAGCCCTGTTTTAGGCACTTTGAGCCTGAAATATGCTGGAATTTTTCTTCCCCTACTGGGGAGGGAGGAGAGGAGAAGGTAGGAGGAGGGGAAAGGGAAGTAAGAGAAGGGAACTGAAAAGGGCATTTCTTCTGCTTGGAAAAGGAGAATATCTGAGGACTGTCCATGTCCTGAGACCTCCTATCCTGATATGATGCTGGTAGACAATGCTCTCCTTCCCACCCTACTCACAGAGAAAACCAATACTGTAATTCTAGCTTGAATGTGACGAGTGGGAACATGTGCAAGTGTACAATAATGTCTGAAGTGAGGCAAGTGCTATACATTTCTAAGTTCACATCTGTGGGTGTAATTTCTACATGCATGTATGCATGCACATACATCTATATGTGGGTGGGTGGGTGTGTTCATGTATGCATATGAAAGTAGAGGTGATGCCTGCTCCTGCTTTATGCCTGAGAGTTTGCATGTGACGGTGAAAGCTGGGCTCAGGCAGCAGCAGAGTGATTTTTACTGATAGCGTTCCAGCAATTCTCAGCATGTTCATTGTGCGTCTCGTTTGGGAAGGAAGGACTCTCCCTTAATTTAAGGCTGTGCTCTGACGTGGTGCCAGTGCTCTGTGGCCTTGTTCATTTTGAACAGCATTGAGTTGGGAAGAGCGTTTAGGAGGGTAAGAGTCAGCTCTGGGTCATGGATCTGTGCCAGGATGTTGGGTTTTCTTTCTTTTAACCTTGACCTTTGTATGGTCTCCCTGGTAGCCTTGCCTGCCAGCTTGTTCTTGGCCTGGCAATGGGCTTCCTTGTCTCCTGCAGAGAGACATGGAGAAGCACTTTTCTGGAAATCTCTCTGAAGTCCAGTGAGGATTTTTCCCATGTCTCTCCCTCTCTCTGGAGGAAGCTGCCTTTTCTCTGTTTGTTTTACTCAACTGTTCCTCTTCACAACTTTGTTCACAACTTTGTGAACAAAGTTCACAACTTTGAGGCTCATGGTGGGGGTGGGAGAGAGGAAGAAGGGAAGGGCAGTGAGCTCTTCTGTCACAGAGATGCCCCCACTGACTTGTCCAAAGTGCCTTCAAGTATTTTGCATTATTGAAATTCAGAAGAAACCCTGAGCTGTAGAGAGGTGTTGGACTTGTATTTTCTGGAAGGAGGAATAAGCTCTTACTGTTGTGCTGAGGGGTGGTGGTTTCCACTGGTTATCTCAGCTGCAGCCATCCCAGTGAGCAAACAGCAGGTTTTAGCATCAGCATGCTGCATTACTGCTGATTTTTGGTTTTTAGCTACAAAATAGTCACAGTATCATTTTATTTGGAGACCTATAATAGTGAATTGCCCCACACCACCTATTTTCTGCAGAAAGTGTTGTATTCCTTGATTAGATCAGAAATATCTGCTGCAGTTCTTTGTTCGTTTAATCTTCCTGCTGCATCAGTATGTATGATATACAGGCTGTTACATGAAATCCATACCTTCTCACATCACAGAATCTGTTTGCTCTATATTTAGTCGAAATGGCTCAGCCCACTCGAGAGCTTCTATGATGCAGACTGATCGTCCTGGTGTTTAGTCTGATGGGTCTGACTTGTGTGCGGTTGTTTTTTTTGGCCTTGTTTTTAACAAAGAGAAGAGTGGGTTTGGCTGTGGTGCCTCTGTGTGTGGGAACCCATGACAGAAGAATGACGAGGAAGTTGAGACTTTTCCGAGTGGCTTAGTGCCAGCTGCTCCCCTACTCAGACTCTGCCGCCGGTTGGGAACAGCTTCTAAAGTGTTTTTTTTGTTGTTGTTGTTTGTTTTCTTCTTTTGTTTTTTAATTCATTTCTTCTCCTGTATCCCAAAATGAGTAGAACAATTAGATGAGCACAGATGACCCCTGTTCATTCTGATATGCCAGGCAGAATGGGCTGTCCAAGTGCCTCTTCTACCATCTTGCCCCTAAAGTTTAGCACCTGGTGGGGAAGAGTAATCTGAGCACAGGCAGTGGTGCAGCTGATATTCATTCCTGACCTTTCTTCTTTCCCTATTTCTTTAAATGCTTTCGTTCTCTTTGTATTTGTTCCTCATTTTCACAGACAGATACTACGTTGGAGGGTACCAATGTAAGAAATACCTCCTGTTTTCCTGCACCTTCTTGTTCTTTGTTTCTTTTGCCCATTTCTTTCTTCCCTCCTATAGTTCCTTTCCATGATCTTTGCTTTATACTTTTTCCAGACACTTTCCTCCTGCCCTTCTTTTTGGGACCATCCCTTTCTTACACCAGGGGAAGGCTTCAGGTCTTCTGGCCTTTTCAGGGGGACGGCAGAGGTGGTGTTGCAGAGACGGTGCATGTGGGATGGCTTCAGAGGCAAATTTTTGATGCTGCCAACTGGCATTTGCTTTTCAGCAGCTGCCTCTTCAAATGTTGTAAAGGATTTCATGGCAAATAGAGCTCTGCATGTACATAGCTGCTTTCTTTTTCAAAAGGGGCTCTTGTGGCATAAGCCTCTCAGCTCCTCTTTTCAAATGACAGTGTGCAACGCGCTTGTGACGGCCCGTTGTGTGACAGCTCGCTGGGGGGTGCCCAGAGTGGAGCTGGCTCAGACCCGGTGGCTGAAAGGAAAGCTTGGTGCGACACGCTTGTGTGGTGGCCGGGCCTGTCAGCTCTGGGATGAAGCCTGGGATGCGTTAAGGGATCCCGCTGTTCTGTCAGGATTTTCCCCTAATGTTTGTGTACACACAGAGTCCAGGCAAGATCTTCCCTGCTCTCATACCTTACAGGAATGAGGGCTGCTTTGCTCTTGGCATTCCTGTTCCCCGAAGTAATCGTGGTTTTGATACCTCTGAAGGCACTATTAGGTCAGATAATATCCTCTTGTTGGAGAGGGATTATATTAATGGAAAGACAGCCTCATAGAGCCTGGGCAATCTGACCAGTGCCAGCTTGGTCAAAGTTTACTAGGCACTTTAAAAAAATAAATACGCTGCTACAGCATTTGTTCCTTAAATAGCTCAAACAGATACAGCATTCTCAAGAGATCTTCTCAAATATTAACCACAGGGAGCGTGCTTGCAGATGTATGGAACTGCAAGTTTAAATGTATTGCAGCACAGTGACCCAAAACGACATCCACGTCATCTGGAAGGCTGGGGACCACCACCAAATCATGTGGCTGTAGTCCTCCCCTTCATTCCATTTGCTGCCTCCTGTCACAGGACAGATTAAAATAGTTCAAATACTTTCTGTGTGCAGTCTTTCTGTAGTGCTATTGGCATATTATATGATGTGAAGTAGGAAGCAGGCAAAGCAATTGTTCTATTAAAATACAATCCATCTTTTTAGAAAAATAAATCCTTAATATTGATGAAAAAAGATAAGAGGAAAAACATAGAAATTGCTGTCAAATATACAGAATTAATTACACAGTTTCTCCTCTGTAATTGATGTTTCTCTGACTTGTGTAGGTCAGCAAAAGGGAAGGGAAAAGATTTAAAAACTCTGAAGTTGGAGGTTGATTGAGCACGGTCAAGTAGCTTCAGGTACCTTCCCTAGTGCACCAGGCTGCTAGCTGTAAACTCTTAATTTGAATAAAACAGTTGTGCACTGCTTGATCTGTACTTCTAGATACTTGTAGTGTGATCAGTTAGGTTTCTAGTTAATAATAATTTACTATGTACCATTCTACTAAAGTGAACTGAAAAATGCAGGAAAACATAATGGAGGAGTTAAGGGAATCATTCTAGTTAGCAGTAACTGGAGCTAGTTATGGAAATTCCTGGTGCAGAGAGATTTCTGTTCTTCGTTATCGTGTGCTCTTATCTTTGGCTACCCAGTGAGTGCACGGGTTGCAGTCCTGAGTGCCTTCAGGAGTAAGGAATGAGTTAGTCTGGATGAAGTGGCAGGATTTATCACCACGATTTAGTACAGTTTTCGGGGACAGTGGCATATACTACTGAAGTGAAGTAACTAGGGTCTCTTACAAGTTTGATCAGTGTCCCTGAGTTTTAAGACCCAAAAGAGGTTAGTGACCATATGTGCCCTCCCATGTAATGCAGACAGAGAATGGAAGAGAGGAACTTTCACATCAACCTTTACTTCTGTTTGGGATGAAGCCAGAGCTTCAGTGCTTTCACTATGGTAGGATCACAGAGTGGTTTGGGTTGGAAGAGACCATAAAGCCCATCCAGTCCAACCCCCTGCCACGGGCGGGACACCTCCCACCAGACCAGGTTGCCCAAAGCCCCATCCAGCCTGGCCTTGAACATCTCCAGGGATGGGGCAGCCACAGCTTCTCTGGGCAACCTGTGCCACTGCCTCCCCATCTTCACTGAGAAGAGTTTCTTCCTAATGTCTAATATAAATCTACCCTCTTTTAGTTTAAAACTGGGAGCAGAGTCCTATTATCGAGAGAGATCAGTGCCAATACCTCATTGCACACCATAGTAATACTCTGATCCTTGAAGATATTTAACAAGAATGGTAAGTGTAAAGCAAGAAGTTGTCATAATTCCTTGTGCACATTGTGCGCATAGTTGGTCATTCACTTTTTCTTGATTTGCTGAATCCACTGTTAAATGAAAACTGGGATCTATTTTTTGATTATTTTTCCTTACAAAGCTGTATATCGTTACAGTCATGTCACGTCATACATGCCTCACACTCATCATTGCTAAGTGCTGTCTAACCCGTGACCTCCCCCTCATAACACTTGCTAACCCTGATGGTTTTGAGCTTTGTAAATGAGTCTGTAGTGGGACCACAGTCAAAGCTTCAGGCATTCTTGGAAAACAAAACTCCTCAATAACTTGCATGCTTTTGAAACAGAAACCTCTGTTTATCTTTGGTCATCTAGAAACTGATCGTTAGTGATTTAGCTGGGGAGGCTCTTCCCTTGGAATTGACAATAGACCAGTTTTAATGTGTCTGTTTTCCATGTACCCTAGCCATTGCATTGGTTTATTCTTTGTGCGTGTTTCTTTCTTACTTGCTTGCCAAGTGACAGAATGAGAGAAGAAGCAGGTGTACTTGGAGCTGTGCCCAGCATTGTCACTTTAAATCTCTGCATACATGCAAAAGAGATTGAGGGAGCTCACTGCGTGTTAGCACTGTGGGATCCATGCAGAAAGCCCATTGATCCAAAATTCAGTTAAATTCGTGAGGTTGTAGCAGGAATAAATGTGATCTGATGACTAAACCGGCAGCAATGTTGTTTCCTTTTGCAGTAGCAGGGAAAGGGAAATGGAAACACTCTGCAGAACATGGTGCATTCCAGAGATGTCTGCGCTGGCCCAACGATTGATATACTATGAGGAAAAGTATGCTGAGGTCATAATGTATCTTCCCCGTGTCCCAGTGCAGCGTGCACAGTCCGTGTTTGAGCTGAACCAGATGCTGTTCACCAACATGAAGGAATGGAGGGAGAGGTGGGGGAAGAAGTGCTGATACATGTGACCTGCAACTGGGTAGAAATTGAATGATTTTGATTCAGCTTTACCTCACTAAGTGCTAAAGGGACTTCTTTTTCTAATTCTTGTGTAGCAATGTTTTTTTTGTGTGTGTGTGTGTGTTTTAAACAAACTAATTTGGCAGTGTAGCACATTTTCTGCTTTAACATGAAATTTCTGTTCAAAAAACAGAAGTGTCAGCTGTGTTTCTAATGCTTCCCTTGCAACACAGTGTAATACTTCCTGGATCCATAACTATTATAGGCAGAATAGTGTAGTGGGTTTCTCAGATACAGGATTTCATTCGTGTAAACTAAGATTTTCTCGAATTTGTCAGAGGGAGTTTTATAGCAAGGCATTGCTCAGAATATGAAATTGCCTGGGTAATAGAAGTGCTACGAAGATTTCTTAGAACTTTCTTAAACTTCAGGAAGCCATTCTGTTGCATTCATGTATCCTGAAGGTGGTTGCGTTCGTACCTAAAGCACAGCAGAAAAAAAGCACTGCATACCTCTGACAAAACACTAAGGCCTGACTATTATTTATTTTCATCAGGTGAACATACAACAAAGAAAAGCCTGGATACTTGATGTGGCCTGACTTTGCAAATATCAAAGCAATAGCTGGTAGAGAAATTCAAGGATGGTGGCCTGGTTGAGGATTCAGTCTGTGGTGAAAAAGGTCTGGGAGTCTAGCAGTCAAAATGATTTTATTCTCTAGGAAAGCAGAATGAGTAACCTGGAGCATTAAGCCTAGACTTTTCTCTTCCTTCCTCTCTCATCAGTGATCTCCTGAGGGCTGTGAGCCTTTGATAAGAAAGGAGCATTCTCATAGTCTGTGATGTTCTGGGCGATGTTTGGTGTTAGATTGTCTCCATGTGAAAGGAGAGAAAGCTAAGTACTGAATGGTTGCTGGCTGTACACTGATTTTTTTGGGGGAACTGCAGTTTAAAATTGATCAGAACATGACGATCCAGTTTTGCCCCAAAAGACAAGTAGGACCCTGAGTCCCAAGACCTGAGAAGGCACAGCATGTACTGAAAGAGAACAGATTAGATAAGCGTCATCGTTATCTTGGTAGCTGTGGGATGCTTCTTGTATGTGTTGCAAGCTTTTTTTAGTTGTAGCAGGTTTGCTAAGGCTCTGCCATTCTCTCTTTTTAGTAAGCTTAAGTTATGAATGAAGTTCAGCCCCGTTTGGGGAGGTGTATTGCAGAGGTGGATTTGGCCAGCGGTTTACTTTTCTCTGAACTCATTTCTTTAGATCATTTTTCCATTGCGAGTCTGAGCTCTAGCACTAGCTACTGCTGTGTCCGTGTCCTGTCCTTTCAGGAAATGTTCCCTAGCAATAACGTGTGAATCTTCTTCCACTCCTTTGCCTACAGTCAGTGATGATATTTATTGTCATGCTCAGATGGTACCTGAGGCCACCAGAAGGCTTTGTTAGAGTCTAGAAACACAGGAAAAGTGGGTGTCCTATGCTTAAAGCCTTGGTTTCAGCCCTGGATTTCAGTGCTTTGGTCAGCGACTGTCTTCCACAGAAGCTGTGCCCACTGTGTGTGCTGGAAGATGACGCACAGTAATGCATGCTTCCTTTCTACCTCCATTTGTGTGGTATGGTTGTTGTTTTAAGACTGTAAATTGCTAAGGTCAAGGACTGTCTCTCTTGTGCATGCTTGTGGCCTTACGTGTCTTACTATTTGAAATGTGCAAGTGCTACTTCAATACAAGTAATTGAACTCATTGCTTGCTAACTAAAGTTTACTTAAAAACAGTACTGCTTTGGTATGATGATGACTAATGTTGCATGCACACACAAAAAGGCATATTAAGACATCATGAGAGCTGCAAAACTCTGTGGCCACCAGGTAGGAGCAACCTGGCCCCGTTATGTGTTTATTTTATGGCAGTCTTTAATTACACGATCATGTACCATTTTTTCTGCATGATCCATGCTCTGTTCAATGCCCAGAATGAGTGGTGCTCACTTAATGAAGCATCTATTCAATATTTTGTTTCTTCTTTGTCCAGAGCACAGCCCTATGCCCTGCTTACTTCACGTCATTCGAGTCCTGCTCCAAGACAGATTAACCTCTCAATAATTTCTCGGTGTAGAAACTACCAAGTGCTGGTATTTTCTTGCACTTTGTTGCTTCAATCTATAATCTTTCGAATTACTCTTGGCATAGTTTCTGGATGTGTAATTTTGAAGAAACAAGAAAAGCGAATAAACAGAAACTTTGCAGAGGGTTGCCACGTGGGTGCAAGCAGTTGAAACCTTTTGGATCCGCCTCGTTGACATTTGCCACTTGGGTGAGCAGACTAGCTGGTGGCAGCAGCAGGTTGTGCTCTGGAGGAGCGAGTGTTAGAGGAGATGGGGGACTTT
This sequence comes from Anser brachyrhynchus, assembly GCF_964034855.1. Classification (NCBI taxonomy): domain Eukaryota; kingdom Metazoa; phylum Chordata; class Aves; order Anseriformes; family Anatidae; genus Anser; species Anser brachyrhynchus. The sequence goes on from NC_137694.1 coordinate 64,355,548, forward strand.
TCCCCTTCGATATTTGCTGACAGAGGAGGCATGATTACATGATGTTCTCCTCAGACTTGGAGAGGAATAAACCCTGGCACGTGCAGCTTCTCCTGGCAGCCTCTTCCTGCCTCTCCCCAGTTTGTTGTCCTGCCCTGTCTCTTCCAGCCCGCCCTTGTTTCTTCCCTTGCTTGCTCTTCCTTAGTCATTTAATTGCTTCCAGTCTTTGCTCCTCAGGCTTTGCTGTTTGGATCATCTTGCTTTGCCTAAAAGTTGCTGTGATAAACCTCTCCTCCCATTATCCTTCCTGTACTCCCAGCCCCACAGACTTTGCCCAGTTGATTCAAGGGCCCCACCTGTGTCCTTGTCCTGTGTATTGCATCTCCTACACGTGCTCCCCACTCCTCCAGCTTGCAAACTCCTGCTGTGGGAGCTTTGCCCAGCTAGCGGACAAGGTCCCTCTGAGACCACCAGCAAGGTCCCACCAGCTGTCTCCTTACTTATCTTCTTCTCCCCTCTATGTGGGTTTCTTGTCTGCGGGCTCCAAGGTCTGCTTGCCTTTCAGTCTCTTTCCTCCATCTGTGTGGGTTCAGTTCTCCTCTGCTCTGCACCAAAATGAGGAGATTTCCCTGGGTTTGAGGAGGAGGGAGCATGGAGAGCCAGGCAAAGCTGGGGAGCTGCTTTGCTGTGGCATGGAGCCACGGCTGGCTGCGTGGCTGGCCTACTTGTACGTGGAAAAGCCCATGCTTGTGCACGCAGTCATTGACACAGAAGAGGCTTGGTTTTAAGTTTGACTTCCTTCGTTGGATCATTTTAGCTGCTCTTCTGGATGGTGTTTTTTGGTGTCACAGTACAGAATGAAACCTCTCTTCCTCTTTTAAACCCTTCCAAGAAGGAAGTGGAAAGTAAATAATATCCTGGGGATTATTAGTGTGTGACAGTGTACAAGAGGCTCTGTTTATTTCAGTGAGCAGGAAATAAATTCGAGTAGTTTGGCTTCACGTGCATTAAGTGCCAGAATAAAGGCACAAGACTGACCGATGGTAGTTTTCTTAGACGATGATGACTTAACATCTGCTAGCTATTTTTTTAAGGATGACTTTTTAGTCTTTTAAAGATCTGTTAGACTTTCGTTTAGTCCATGGGAATCCATTTTTGTGATTCATAAGTGGGAAATAGGCCTGGGACAGAGAACCACACAAAGGAAGATGGAATAAGGAGGAAAAGCTGACCACCAGTTTTGTTTTTTTATCTCCCATCTTCTGAAAGGTGCTGATCACTTGTTCATCCATGTGCAGAGGGAGCAGGGCTTTTTATCTTGTTAGCGAGACTTGCATTTAAACTCTGCAGTTGCGGTCACTTTATTGTATGCTGGCCTGCTCCATTCCCTGTGTTGCTAATTGGAAATCCCTAATTTGTAGGTGCAGTCTGTGTGTCCCGGAGTTGACTCACGGGAGACTCTGTTCATTCCCCTTACTTCACAGGACTGCCTTTCTATTCACAGTTCATGGCAGTCTCATTAAATTGCCGTTTGAAACAGCAGCGTGTCTGTGTTCATTGGCTTCCTCTGAAAGCCCGGTAAACCAGTGTCAGGGAATTAACAGTGGCTGAGAAACAGAAAAACCTTAATGACTTGCCAGGTTATTTTCCTTGCAGTAAGTCTTGGGTAGATAGACACAGAATGATATTCCAGTCACCCAGAAAACAATAATAACAACAAAAAAGAAAGAAACAACACACCTGAAGATATAGATGAAGTCCAGATTATTTACAGACGTTTCCCCAGACCTAATCTAATTGTGCAGTTTCTTTCTTCTGTCTTTGACTTCCAGGTACATTTGGACATCTAGGGAAACTTCTAGGCTGTTCTCAGGATTGAAGGATTCTGCTGTAACTTTTTACATCATTTATGACTGGATGCTTTCTGAGCTGGTCCAATTCTCCTTCAAGAACCTGGTAATCACAGCATGCGTTACCTGAAGGACAGCAGGGCTAAGTTACATGGCGTTAAGTTTCACAGGCTGATACAAACTATCATCTCAAAGCATGAGGACTTTGAGACCATCAAATTTGACTTTAGGTGGATGGCTACAGTTGTGTGGCAAGGGTTACTTTGATTTTCAAAATGAAGTAGCTGTTGAGATTTAGTATTTCATTTAAGAGAACAAAATCTGTTAGTGTATCTAATGCTTTTCTCCTCCTTCCTGTATGCTTTCCAAGATGGATAGATCCTTCCCTGACTAAAAACTTAATCTTCAACTCAATCTAAACTTTCTAGTGGTAGTAAACCACTTCCACATTTTAATTAAGTTATCCCAATATGCTTTTCCAACTAGTTCATTAGAAACCTTAATCCTGTACTTGTCTTCAAAATGCTGCAATGCACATTTCTCTCCTGACTGCAGGTCTTTGATGCAGATTTTTTAGCTATCTGCTAAACAGTTTGAAGAATGGGAATGTCCAGGAAGCTGTAGCACAGAAGGGACTCTTGTAAATGCATTCCACATTCCCAAACATCTGTGCTTAAATTCAGATAATGGCCAAAGCAAGCCTTTCAAGACACCACTTGCACCAGTGCTGCTGGAGCAGTGCTGTCGATTGCTTGCCCCCAAGCCCGACAGGTCCCACAGTGTCTAGCCGTGCTCTGCTCTGCCTTGTGGATTCTCATTACCTGCTGCAGCTGATCATGAGATGGCTTAAAAGAAAATCTTCCACTGGAGTATGTGGTGGGGGTTACTATTTAAGATCCATTCTTGAAGTTAAATTTGGTTGTCTTGAAATAACATTCGTTTACCATCTGGATAATGCAGTTGTTACCTCTGTTTAAAGCTGTCATGCCAGTGTGTTTGCTGTAGGTCCTCTGTTTCATGGCTGGGGTCTAGAGGTCTGCTAAAATCTCTTCTTTTATGACCTATGAATCCCTTGTTCTTTGCAAATCGGGGTAGAGTCAGGAAAAATAAGGCATAAAATGTGTATGTTGAAACTAACTATGGTTGCACTTCGGTTTTACTAATATAGAAACTATGAAATAAAATACAATTCCTTCTAATCTGTGAAAGGTGACAATAAACCTATTGGGCTTTCAGCTAAGAAGAAGAAAATTAGAAGGAATAACCGTCTTATCTCTGTTTTCCATGGAGGCAAAGGCTGTATTTACTGTTCAAAGTAAAGTTCAGGGAAAGAGTAATTGTTAGTCAAGGATGGAAGGGAGAGAAAACAATACTTTTATTTCCTTCCCATAAAATGCAGTTTTGTCTGATCATACAACATTATTATATGTATTGTTCTTGCAAACTATGCGAGGAATTTCTGCAGAGAAAAAGCTGCTGTAAAATTATGTACTTTGGTTCTCCTGCAATATTTTGACTTCGCTTGATTTTAATTGCATTTAACAATAATCTCTGCCTAATCTCATGACAGCAGCTTATATCACTGTTGTGCCTGTGAGTTATCTGTAAATGTCTGAAGCAGAGATGTTTCTTTTGTATTTTGATAATAAGCTCACTTGATTGATTATTGTTGTTCTGCCTTTTCTCCCCCCTTCTCTCCAGTGTTAATTATGTCACGCATTTATTTCAGAAGATGAATCGCTTAAAGTACAAGCATGAGGATACAAGCAGCAGCAATTTTCATCTTTAGAAAACTGATACCTGGTTTGTGATCCGAATGGCTGTTGATGCCAGTCATTCTAGTCTCTCCATTACAGATCAGTATTCCTTCGCTAAGCTTGGCTGACATACTGTGGTTTCACACATTACCCTCATCCTGAGTGGTAACTCCATCATGGAATTACTCAACGAGTGAATTCTTTCACTCATTGCCCAAATATGCTTTGGAGATGATGGATAACTTTCCGTCCAGAGGGTATTTGTTCATGCATCTGGTCCAGTGCTGTGCATGAATATGATGAATACAGGAATTTTTGCATGGTATTTCTTCAGAAAAAAATAGACATTATAGGAACACTGTACCAAACTAGTGGTCCATCTACCTCTAGTGCCTGTTTTCTGACTGTGGACATTACTAGAAGCTCACAGGGAAAAAAAATGGGAAAGAGGCCAGTACAGGGTTAGTTTTCCTCACCATAAGCTCTGAAAATGTGCCAGTCAGTGATTTAGAGACTATGGACCTGGAGGCTTTATCTGGAGCACTGTGTTTCAGATTCTCCATGGGCCTGTCCTCTGTGGAGCTGCTTAATTCATTTTTTAGACCCGTTTTGTCCCCTGACTTTGACATCTCATCACAATGAGTTCTATGATTTGATGGCGCACAGTCTGAGAAAGTCTTTCCCTTTGCTTGAAAACTGATAATTTAATTGTGATAAGAAGTAGAATGTAATTTTTCTGGTTCACTATACCAGACTCTTCAGCATCTTTACATGTACTCCTTTTCCAGGCTGGACAGTCCTTTTTCTGTTGTATATCTCCTCATGCAAAAGCCATTCAGTATATCTGATGAGCCTTATTACATTTCTCTGTACCTCTTCTAACTCGATTAGATCCTTTGAAAATTGTACAGAAGAAGGGGAAATCTCAGAATAACATGCAGTACTCCAGATGCAGGGGCACGCTGGGATTTTATTGAGTCTGTTATTGCTTGTTGTTTCTGTTCTGTTTCTTTATAAATGTGCTGGATCCTTATGCTATTCACAAGCTGCATTTTCAGTGCTGATTTATGCCACCACCTTTTTTGTATTATTATTTATTCTTTTGTTCTGACTGCAAGCATTGCAGTCTGTGTAGATGAATGAGATGTACAGTAAAAACCTGAATGGAAAATGTGAGTATCTTTTATTAGCGTGTTTTGAATTCTGTGGCTGAAAAGCATCCTGCTGATCGCCCAGCCTGTTCCCCATTAGAGGGAAAAGGGTGGAGCAAGGCGCTGAACTCAGCTGAGATGTGCCTGGCTGATTTCAGGGCCAGAGGGAACACCACCCAACTCTGTAGCTGCAGCATCTGGGCCTCAGTTACATCGCTATGAGTTTAAGATGCTTCCTCCCTTTCTTAACTGCTACTTGGGAGTAAGTAATAACTCAAAGTAACCTGGCTTGGGTAAAGCTCATGGGCTTCCACAGACACAGACTCATGAGACTGTTTCTCACTGCTTTTTCTCAACATCAGCAGTTTTCTCTTCTCCTCTGCAATGTAGTTGTAGCGCAAAGGGGCCACAGCCGGTATGTCAGCTGCCAAGGACCCCCAGCATGCGTGTCCCCTCCATTCTCGGTGTGTCTGTGCTCCCTCAGCTAGGGAGCAGTGGCACCTCCAAAAACCCAAGGGCAGCAGTTCCCAGTATTTGCTCAAATTCATGAAGAAAATCTGACATAAAGCAGAGGCTGAATCCAGGATTGCCTAAGCCTCAAGCAAATCCACCTCAGCAAGCCTTCTTACTTTGCCAGTAAACTGACAATTTCTCTCTTGATTTCTTGAAAAGATAAAGCCAGAGTCCACTGCATCTCCCTCTCCTCTTTCCAGCAAGCTGAAAGCTTCAGCATTTGCTGTCCTCAAGTAAGAAGATCTAGACAGCCCAAGCCATGATAGCTGCTGTCCTAGGGCTTGCATGTCACAATTTGTTGTGGTATTTACTTTGATCTGATTTGGCCTCTGGACTCCACCAAAAGCACCTTTCAGTGTGAATTAATTAAGAGAATTGTGTTTTTGTCTTTCAATTGCTTTTAAAAGAGACACATTCTCAGATGGCGGTAGAAGAGGAGGGAGATGTTTTTCCTCTGTGCAAAAGCCATGCTTTGGTTGTAGACCAAAGGCTTTCTCTGTTCTCCATCGTGCTCTGTGAGTCTGCTGTGCTGACACATTTAAGGTGCAGTTTCCTGGGTGCCTGCAAATGCCAGCACCAAGTGAGAACCCTCAGAGGTATCCCAGGCCAAATGAGCAGCTTTCTAATAACGATGATGACTTTAATATTGCAGCATCCTGTCTCCACAGAGCAGTGAGTTAATTATGAGGTGTGAATAAGGAATATGTTTCACAGTGCCTTGGCAATTTTCTGAGTTCACTGATCCATAAACAAGATTATTCCCTAATAGTCCTTCATCTCTGCCATTATTACACAAGGATGTTCAACTTTAAATTAAATTAAAAATGATCATCTTTAAAGTTTGTTGAGCCACGGCTAATCTTTTGAGAGTGTTTCCAGGATTAACTATTTTTAAATTGCGTAGTCATCTGGGGAGAAATATTTTGCCATTCCTGCTGTGCCATTTGTATTAAGACCATACAGTAGCAACTCCCCACCAAGAAATGAGAATTAGACTTTTTTTCTTTTGTCCTTCTTTTCAAAGTCCTTGACACTGTGAGACAGCTGATGTTTTGGGGGGAAGCTGCCTCATTGAGGTTCATGAGGGTTTTTACAGTTCTTTCAGCTGCTGCCAGCCCAAGGGAGAGAGAATAAATTCAGTTCCGAAATGCCAGCAGTCCAGCACGGCTCCGCCAATGGCCCTCAGACAGTTTGGAGGGGATGAGAGTGACACTGGCTATTGGCATGAGAGCGTCACGCAGTTCGCAGTCTCTTGGGGTTGTGCAGAGCTACAACTCCTTGAAGACATTTTTACTGTTGCTGGAAGTGTCACTGTCGGTCTTTGAAGTCAGGAGGGACCCATTTGTGATCATCTAATCTGAGTTGGAGCATGATGCAGGAGACAGAGCCTCATCTAGGAATTACTGTGTCAAGCCTGAGTTTCTCCTGGAGCTGTGTTGCACGTCAGTGTTAAAGACTTGATGTGATGGAGTATTTGAGGTGTCCTTAGGTGGATGGTTGCAGTGGTATGTTCTTCTCGCTGTTAAAAATGTGCTCCTATTTCTAGTCTGATTTATCTAATTTCAGCTTCCAAGCACTGCATCTCATTATATCTTTTCACACAAGATTAAATAGGGCTCTCCTAGCTGAAAGTTTTGCAGTCTGTGATAGCTACTTTATTGTTCTTCAAGGTGGACTGAAAGGCTGGGCTTGCTAAGGATATGCATACCCAGCAGCCGCTGTTTTGGTACAGCTTATGTGCTCAGATACAAGTAAGTCTCAGGTTAAATAGCTTGGGTTCTGCTGGTAATGTGTCTGCAATGGCATGGAGATCAGAGTAGGTAAAGCAAGCTTTTTAATCATATGTTTTTGTTTTTTGTTTTTTAATCATGTGATAGTCATGATAAACTGTTTCAAAACAGTAAAATAGAGTTAATTTTTGCAGCGCAAAATTTACATATTTCAAAAGGAAGTACTTTGCTGAGGAAAAACAAGTAGATTAGAGAAAAATCAGTGTATCTTTGATGAATCCCTATGGGGTAAGAATGAAATCTTCCCATGTGTTTGTTGTGTTTCCAGCACAACAGTATTTCAATCTTAATTGGAAAATTAGTCATATGAGGAGGTGCACTTGATACTGCATCTGCACACACAGATGACATTTGGATGGTGCACTGCTCTTGATCTTGTGAGCATTGCCATGGAATCCTTAACGAATGCAAGTGTTCAGAGTCTAGATTTGACATTTTGTCTGGAAGGACTGTGAGTGAAAATGCTATCTTTGAAATACTGTCTTGAACCCTTGTTCCCATTAGTAAAGTTGGAGAAAAGGGGTTGGAGAAAATTTAGATAGATCACCCTTTTTAAAAAAACATTGTCCCTCACGATGTATTTTCTGGTGGGTTTTTATTCAGTGTAGTTTTAGAAGCAAGAAAAGATGTAGATTGATATCTTTATTTCACACTCAGTATGTTTTATACTCAGGAAGTATAATTTCAGAGGGGGAAGAATGTCTTCTGCTGAACTGCTGGCAGCCTAACCTAGAGCGCACAGGAGGCTCTCAGGAAAGTGGGGACATCAGGTGTTGACCTATGTTGATGATGCTTCATTTGTAAGATTTAGTCAGATTAAAGCACAGAGTAATATGATGAATTTGGCTGCAGGCTCAGTGTTTAAGAATACACAAGGCAGAACATCAGCATACTTCCTTTATACCAGCTGAGACTGTGGCCCAGCTGGCAGACTACTCTGTGGGTGCCATTATCTTTTCCATAACAAGTTTCATACTCTCACATTTCATTTATTTAAGCATCTGTCATTACCTCTTCAGAAATCCCTTACAAATTAGAGGTGCAGCTTGCATAACTGAAGAGCAATTATTGTTCCATTACCAAGTAATGAAGTGCACACTTGTCTAGAAAGAATGATGTCTCCAAATATGATAAAGTTCAGCAAGAATCCCAAGATAATTTATAAAAGTATTTTTTGCCTGTAGTCTGTAAATTTATATTTTAATAGGTGGTAGATCTTATATGTTATTTAAAAAAAAAAAAAGGAAATAAAACACCTGCGAGATTGAGTTTGAAAAATTTCCCTATCAAAGTCAGGGAAGATGTTTTACATCATCGTGAAAGATGCCTCTACCATGGGCCCGAGTTTGAGGTTGGCGTTGATTTGGTGTGGTGTTTTAGAGCATGCTGTGGTGTGGTGTTGGTCCCCTGGTAATTCTGCCAGGACACGGAGGAGGCTTCTGGAGGGGCAGGAGCCCTGGGACTACAGTACAGTGTGGTCGTCGCCCAAGTTGCATTTGAAGAAGACTTCAGTTTTCATCTGGTTAAAGTTGCAGGGCTCTTGAGTGAGTCCAGATGGTGCTCCTGGGGCCTGCTTTTGAGATGTTTCATTCCTGGCACAATCACTTGAAGCGGTAGTGCTCTCCGCCAATTAGGCCTTGACTTTTCTCCGGCTCCCAAACACTGAGGTACTTCAGCAGGAAATTGTTCTGAATGTTTAGTCCTTGTGTTTAATGCTTTGTTGAGTAGAGCTTAGTGTGGTGATCACGGCCAGCTAATCCCTCTAGCAGAGTCCCCTTGTAACTGGGACACGTAATCATGAAGATTACTGGGTCATTGCAGCTGAACAGCTGGTGTTGATTGCTGTAGCTCTGTTTGTATTTGGTACAGCTGAGATTTCCACATCTCTGGGGTCTCTGTGACAAGAGTCAGGCCACTACAAATCTAGTGAATGGGCTGGCTGGCTGTACAGCTCTGAATGGCTCCATAGACCTGCCTGTGGTCAAGCAATATATACAAGCTGATGTCTGTGGGATGCTTCTTTCCTCCTTAAATAAGAAGCCTTGGAGTATGTCTGGCCATTTAATGTTGAAAGTCTTTTCCAATCTGTTACTGCTTATTTCCTTCAGTAACTTGTCTAATGGGAGTTGCTGTGCCTTTAGCGAGAAGAGATGTATGCTTCCTCTGCCTTAGTAAAAGAGAAGAAAAAAACTAAACAAACCAACACAACGCAGAAGATGGTCTGCAGATGGTATCTTCATAAAGTAGAGTCCTTCCTTCTGTCAAAGGCACCTCAGATGGTGAGGGACTGCTTGGCTCATTAGATGTAGTCCTCTGTTAGCACGTGCAGACAGCGATCTAATCCCTTTCATGAACTGGCTCAGCGCTGCCTCTTGTCGTCCGGTTGGACCATCTCCATGGCTCCCCGTGGAAGGCTGTTCCACAGTCTGACAAGTTTGCCTGGAAGGCTTCCTTTTCCCAGCCTAAATGCTTCGATGGCCGATTTATGCCAACTTACCCTTATGTCGGTGTTATCTTTTAACATATGCACATCTCCTTTTGTCTTTTCTTTTTCCCTTTGTGTGCCTGTACGTTCTAATATATGTGAACACCAACACAAAACAAAGGAGACTGTCGAGCAAGGTATGAAACTGGTGTTGAAGTGCGCGAATCTAGGGGCAACTCTTTTATGTCCTAAGTGTTCCTGGGGAGGGGGGGAGCAGTGGATTGCCATGGGCTGTTACCAAATAATTAAATTATTAATTATAAATTAAAATCCTCTTTAATGGCGTTGTCTAGGCAAGCTTTGCATAGCGACAACGGCTGAGACTCTCCAGAGAAGCTGCCTTCACTTTTGCCAGTGAGAAGGGTATATTTGGAGTGCTTGTTTTTATTTTTATTTATTTCTTTTGGTCACTTGCCGTGAGAATCTCAGCAACTTATGCTTTTCATTCTGACTCACAGTCATTTTGAAAAAGCACAGGACAAAAACTATCAGCAACTGAAAATGCATGGGATAAAAAACATACCACCAGTATCCCCATCAAATTTAAGTTCCCTTCATGGGAGAGTGAAGCAGTAGAGAATGTCCTGTGTTATCTTGGCAACTGGAGAACAAGGAAAATGAAGTGTAATTATTTTGGGTAGGGGCTCCTGCTTATGCCTGGTTGGACACTAGTGCAACAGTGCAGCTGGTGTTGGACACGAGTGAGGTGAGGGCTGAAAATCACACTGGACTTAAAACTTAATTATCAACACTTTCCTTTCATGTCAGTCATGAAACTTGCGGTTTCTTCTGGTCTTCTGGACTCTTAGAAGCATTAGTTGCCATTTTATCAGGCCCTTTGGAGACTTTTGCTTCCTTTGTCATGCTTATGGGGTACATCTTGCCCATTGTGTGAAAGTCTGAATGACTGTGTGAAAACGATACAGCTGGTGAGCAAAGATATTTTTTTTTTCTCGTATTCCATGTTATTTCATGTGAGTTTAAGAAAATGATGAGCATGTTTCCTTTCCTGGCAGTGTACTTGCTGGAGGGAGTTCTGCTCCCTTTGCCGTGGATTTCCATCCATGAAGTTCCACAGAAAGAGTGTCTTTACTGAGGAGGAGTGACTTGCTCCTTTTTAGCTAGACAGTTTTAAAAGGCTGCTGGGGTCTCTAGGGGAAGTGCAGACACTTCTATAACCTCTGTTTCCCTTGGAAGGTGAGCAGGCATCTCCACACCTGGCACAGCCCCAGGGCTGACTGACCTTTCTTCAGCTGCTAGGTGAAGTTGTGGGTTTTTCTTGGCTACAGCTATCCTCTGTGGACACGTGAGACAATATTGTAGCTGCTGGACAGTGGGTTATCGTTTAGGTCACTGCCAGGTGAAGGAAGTCCTCTATGGGCTGGGTTGTTCTGCCTGTCATCCATGGAGCGATGACTTTGGAGTGGCTGCAGAGCACGGCTCTCCAGCTCTGCACCCGTCACTCAGTAATAGTACCAACTCCTGGCTAGCTAAAGGGGAAAAAAAAAAAAAAAAAGCTAAAGAGGAAATAACTTGGGGCTACAGAAATTAATGGTCTGAAGTGTTTCTGGTTCAGAGGAGACAGAATAAACTTTCTGCATAAGCTTGGATGTGCAGTGCTATGCTCCCTCACCATCCTCTGGCAGCCGTGTGAGGTAAAGGCATCTGACACCTTTCAATATTGGCATCAAGAAGAAGCTGAGGCTTCTTAACACCTCCCTGTACTCGGGTAACTTTAATTTCCTGAAAGCAGAGGAAGAGACGTTGAATTTCCCCCCTCCCCTCTCCCTGGCAGACTCTGGGAGGTGAATTCCTTTGTTTGGGAAGCAAATTTGATTTTAAAGATGTTTATTTCTGTGACAAAAATACACTGTGGAGTACAGCCTCTAGACCTGATGTGAAGGTTGAACATTTTTGTGGTGAGGAGCTGCCCTTGGCATCAGGCATGGATGCCACTGAATTCTGCTCTGAGAAGCAGCCATGGTATCAACTCTGTACTGGGGTCCAAAGAGCTGAAAACGTATGTTGAGGGGGTTCAGATTTCCTTTTTAGCTTTTTGTTTGCCTGGTTCAGTAAAATATTTTTTTATGGAGCCGTTTGTGTTAAGAAGTAGAGCCTAAATGGCTGGGAAGCTGGGTAGCTTAGCTCCTCCATTTCCTCAGCTTTCCACCTCCCTCCTTTCCCCATGCTGTTGTAGCTCCAGGTTGTTCAAACCAAAAGGATCTCTGCTCTGAACGTATACTGGCCTTTCAGATAAAACCCTCGTGCATTGTGTGGTGAATTGTGACATCCCATCAAGGGCATCCTGCGCCCTGACCTACTGCCTTCTTGAAATTGTTGTCATTTTGCTGCTGAACTTGCAGCTTTTCAGGTTGTTCTTTCTGTCTGCACTTGCGGAGATGCTGGTTTCAGTTGTTGTTACTTTTAAGGGAAATAACCGTTCCAAAACCAGCAAATAATGTCTGATGTGAATTCTGGTCCCCTTTATTATTTTTCAAGCCCTGCCATACTGATAGGTTATATTAATGGCTTTGCTAACCTTACTTCATTTTGATGGAATGGTGCTTGTATATTATAAAGTAATAAATATGTGCTGTTCTGTAAAAATTATATTGTCAGTTCAGTTCTACTATTATATTGTTAATAAATTTATTAAACAAATGGATATATATTTGTGGATTAGGTACCCAGTGTAAGAATATATTCCTGGAAGATTGTAAGAAATTAATACATATAGACCATGTTGCAAATTGCTTTTAAATAGCTATTGCCTTCATTTTCCCCACACTTGAGTGGGAAATCATGCTGCAGAGAGAAATAATGGCTCTGTGATAAATCTTCAGAGAAGTACAGATGAGGCATCCTTATAACAAGATAGGATAATTATCAACTGCTTTGTTTCCTGTGGCACGGATGGTGTATTTTGATGCAGCACTTGTGTAGGTGTGGTGAGAAAGCAGGGGAGGGCCAGAATGAAGAGAATTGGCTCTTAAATCTCAGTTTTCAATCTCAGCCAACCTAGTATTGCACAGTAGAAGCACAGCCAAGTAAAAGCACAAGAGATAAAATAGTGGGCTTTACTCTTCCTTGCCCACCTCTCTGCCCTCCCAGTTGGTTTTCTTTGTGGTTGGTGTGTTGTAAAATCTTTTTGTACCTTTTTTTTCTGTTTTCCTTGCTGAGAAACAAAAGATCCGTCCTTATTCCTGTCATCTTGCTGTGTGAGTTTTAATTAATGTTGTTGCAAAGTATGTTAAGATCCTTGGCTAGCAGTATAATTTTGGCAGTAGTTCAGTCTCCTGGAGAAAACCGTATGCCTTAGAGTCTAGAAACAAACAAAAAAAATCTTAACAGGTTTTTAGGGTTAAAAATAGACAGTGAAGTGTTTAAAAAAAATAAAAAAAATAGTGGTGGTGAAAAAAATTGCTGTTCTTCAAGTCCTATAATCTGAAGTTCTTGTCTCATTATAGCTTTTTATTAAATGAGGTGTCTTTCCTCCTGGAGTTGGGAGTCATCCCTCTTGAAGTCTTTGGAAGAACGTTCATTTTGCGTTGTCTCTGAAGCAGTGTTTCCATATGCAGCCTGATCCTTTCCTCCTCTGTTCTCAGGATAGAAACGAAAGGGAAACTTTGAAATTTGTCAGCTGTCCTCTTAAAAAAGAGGGAGCACATCCTTTTTAAACCAGTCAAAGGAACGGAAACCAGAAAACCTCTGGATTGCTGTCAGTCTGCAGAGGGGTAAAGATGCAGGAGGTGTCCTGCACCCTCTCTGCCAGGGCTGTCTGTCGGTACCGGCCCTTTCTCAATCACCGATATTAATGCTTTGAAGCAGGTCTCCGTTTCAGACTGTACTGCAGCACCGAGTCATAAAATCAGCACTGGGACAAAATGGATGCAATAACCACCCATTCCTCAGTGTTGAACTGAAATGTTGGAAAAGGAGCTTGCAGTGCGTTGCCAGGGGGCCCTTGCAGCATCCCAGAGCTTCAGAGGGGCTGGGATCCTGCCTTGCCCCAGCAGCACGGAGCTGCTGTGGGGGCAGGTGCATGCAGATATTGCAGAGCTGTTAGTCAGTCTTGCAAATTCTGCGTAACAGCTTGTATATAGAAGTCCTGAAGAAACAGCTGTTGGGCAGGGGATATTTTTAAAGCTAATATTGTCATTAGGATGGTTTTGTTGTTTTCTTTTTTTCTCCATAATTGACTTGAATGAAGTGACTGCTTACAAAATGCGCGCAGGGAAGCCCATGTTTTGTTTTTGGAGTCACATCTGCAGGTCCTCTAAAAAAATACAGTTAGCCTCATTTTGGGTACAGTTCTTAATTTTTCACATGCTTGCTCCAAAACCTGGCTGTGAAGCAGCTTGGGGACATCTGGAAGGTTAAATAACTGGTACTTCTGAAAAAAGCAGGGAAGTCATTTGGGGTGGAAAGCTGCATGCTACAGCTTGACAAAATGTTTACTTGCTAGCAAAGATGCATTGCACCAAGTAAAACCACTCCTTTTTTGAAGGCATGAAGAAATTTGCATCCTATGTTCTCCCATTTCATTTCTAGTGGCAGTGATGTTCTAAATTCCTCCATGCTGGGTGTTAACAATGAATTGTTTGGTCTAATTCACTCTGTGGAGGTGAAATCCTTGAAACTTCTAATGCAAAGTGTAGCTATGGACTACTTGTTTCAGGAGAGCCAACAGACAGTGCCGCAGTAGATTGTGGACTGGACAGCTTGCTTACATACAGAGAGACACAGATAATGGCTCTTTGCATCTCTGGGTGCTGATGCTCAGTTCAGCAGTGATCAATCATCTCGAGATGGATTTTCTGGTGGAGACCCACAGCTGTGGGGCAGCCGGGTGCTCCCTCTTGTAACCGACGTGCAGCCCCAAAGAGCCTGTCTGACCTCAGCATCTCAGGAGCTGTTTGGTTTCGGGGTTTCGGCTAAAGCAGATGACTGAGGTATGGTTGCCCTAACACAGACAATCTGCAAGTAGTAAAGTAGCTATCCCCACCTTGTTTTTCCAGAGTTGCCTCTGCCAAAGTAGTCTAAGACTGGCTGGCACTTGGGGCTCTGGATAAGCTCTTCTCTGGCCTTCTTGTTACTGATTTTAAACATGTGTTACCATATCAACATTTTTCGTAGTCTTCTTTTATTTTTTTTCCTGTCAAGAGGCAGTCTGTCTGTGTGCTGCTATTGCAAAATGACAGAAGCTTTTCCATTTGTGAATCCGGCTCTTTGACTCACCTGCGGAGCAGCAAATGGAAAGCTAGCCCCACGCCTTTTGAGGCTCTGCAACCTATTTTTCCATCAAAGCTGGTGTCAGTTTGGAGCTTTTAAAGGCAGGGCTGCCAAGAGGGTGAAGGCATCCCGCACTCTTTTGTACGATAAATACCAGACCCAAAAGGTGTTTTTTCTCCATCAGTAACTCTAATTATTTTTGTTAGGGCCTTGCATTAGAGCCTGCTCTGTATCTGGACAGTGTGGGCTTAGAGGGAGCTGTGTCCAAGGGAGGTTAGCTCTATCTGTAGCCCATGAAGAGAGAGAGGTTCCCAAGAGGATGACTCAGAGGGAAGGGTCCTTCTGCATCTCCCTTTCCCTTTCATCCCTGACCAGACAGGGTGGCTGGGGAAGCTTATTTCCCTTGGCAAAAGCTAGCCTCCCTGACTCCCTAAATATCCCCACTGCTGTTACTTTTCTTGCAGAGGCTTCCAGCTGCTTTCACCAGGATTTTGGCACGTGGCTTGGCGCGCGTTGTTGCAGGAGAGCAGATTGATCCCTCGGCCCCATGATGCACGTGGTAGTTGCAGGGGAAGAGCAGAGGGCAGGGGAGGGAGGGAAGGCGGTGCTATGCTTGCACAGGCGTTGTAAATCCTGTGCGGTGGGTCGGTTAGCGCCAGGAATGCTGGCAGGACACGGATGAACAGCACCCCGTGGGATTATCTCATTCTCCACCAAGTGCTGGCCCTGTACCAGAAGTTGTTTTAAAAAATAATAATAAAGAAGTGGAAAGAATCGTGATTCCTGCTGTGAAATCAGCAAGAGGTGGCCGTTGACAGAAATGAAAGTGGGATGGAGTCCGCAGGGTTTCAGCTTCCCTTTCTGTAGCCTTGGTGGATGCTGATATTATTTATGTCAGATGTGGCCTTGCAGAGCCAGTAAGAGAGGTCAGCAAGAGAGAAGAAGAAATTGCAACAAATGAGGTATCTGGCACGTTTGAGTTTTTAAGTTAGCTTGTGTGCAGTTGAGGGGTGGGTGGATGGGTTGGGATCCTGTCTAATAAAGCCTTTATTCTGGAGATGTTACCGCAGAAACAACCACAGGATCCTGGGTAGACATCTGAAATACTTCCACAAACACCTGTATCTTGCAACTGGTCAAAGGCACGGAGTTGCACAAGGGCCTTGCCCTGTGCCCAGGCAGTGAGCAATGGGCAGGGAGAGCCTCGATGCAGCCAGCGGTGCCACTGCAGGTGCTGGATACGGCCGCTGCTGCCAGCCTGCTCGCTCCTTCCCAAGGAGACGAGCAGGCAGCGGGGCAGCCCTGGGTTTGCAGCGCTCCTGCCAGCACAGGAGCTGCCAACGTCAGCGTGCAGCCTGTGCCAGAAAGGAACCAAAGCAGGGTGCAGCCTGCTGACCTTGCAGGAAGGCGGGGCCAGGCAGGAGCCCCTGCTAATTTCCAGCAGGGTGAAGATTAAATGATTAGATTTTGTCCTAATGGAAAAAAAAAAAAAGGCATCCTGAAAAGCTTAGTTTAACCCAAACTGTTTTTTCGTTAATCCTAACCATCTGCAAAAACAAAACACAAAACAAAAGAAAGAAAAAGCATTTCTCAGTGAACAGTATGCTTTGTTTCTATTTCAGACATTTTCTAAATAAGAAATGTCGAAGAAGAGTTAGATTCAGCAACAGCCACACTTTTCCCAGGGGTGGGAGAGTAAGAGGAGGCTATTAAGATGCTGCTCCTTATCCCCGCTGGCCCGGATTGCTGAAGGCTGCCCATTGCAACTCCACTTCTTTTTCTTGTGGAGCTCTCAGACGTGTAGCGCGGGGCCAGCAGAGTTATTTGCGAATCTGGAGTGAAATAGCCAAGACATTTTAGCTGAAACAAACACTCCTTTTTTCTCCAAGCATTTAGAAATTTTATTGCTTCCTTGAGAAACTATCAGTATAGCACACATAATAGCAAAGCCTGTGCAATAAAAAGAGAAAACCAAACGAATTGGATCCTGTTCCCTTTGAGAAGAGGTATTTCACCCAACAGTAAAAGCCTCTTCTGAGCCATGGCAGAGGAGGTTCTGAAGGTATCTGAATTCCCCTCTCACCTGAGCACCTGTCTGCCGCGGTCAGAGGAGCTGCGAGGAAGTGGTGTTGCTCTCCGGTTCCTCTCTAGACATTGCTCATTTGTGTAAAATATTGCAGGAGACGGTCTGCTTCCTTAATCTGTATTTACATATGGATGCGATAACCTCCGTTTCCCCTCTCTATGCCTCCTTCCTCCTCTAGCCCCTGTCTTTTAATTAAATGCTTGAGAATAAATTGGGAAGTTTGCTTCATGCGATACCGTTAGCACTCATGGCTGACCTTCAGGAGGCTTTTTTTCTTCAGTGAATGCATAAGGAAACTAAATCATTTAAACCAGCTGGAAGATCCCCTAAATGCTACAGTTCTATAATCATTTCCCTCCCAGCTTATAAAACTGGCTTTCTCCAGTTTACTGCCAGGCCCTTTCATTGCAGATTGAAAAAATAAAGGTCTCCAAGGACTTGGGCTTCTCAACTCTCCTAGAGATCGATTGGATCAATTTTCCTTCTGTGCGTTTCGACGTCTCTGTCCTAATTCTGGGGACAGTCGCTGTGGCACGCTGTCAGGTGGCTCTTTGCAAAGGGACAGATTCCTGGATCTGATCAAGGCATTAAAACAAGCTCATCGGAGGTTAAAAGCGACAAAAAATAACGGAGCAGTGGGTAATTGCTCTGTAATGGGTACCAGTGAATCTGTCAGAATTTTTCTTTTTACCTGAGGCAAGCAACCTGTGGAGTAATGCAGCATGTATTGTTTGGTCATGACTTTAAACTCATGCAGATGATTTGTAGCGATTTCATAACACGAGTTTTATTAGGTTGCCTGAAGCACACTATGTTCATCAACACTTTGCCTTGGTTCACTCCATCCATCTTGTAAAATTCTTTCCTTTCTGGCCCTTGTGAAAAGTGTGCTTTCTTCTCTTCTGCCTCCTAGCCCTGAGCTATCAGTTCAAGGAAACAAAACTGAAGCACACAAAATAGCTTTGCTCAAGTGCTCGCACTTGGATGAGTTTGTGCTCTTCTGAGGAGGCTTTTGACAGGCAGCAGCCATGTAAGTGAACTCCACTCTGCTGCCTCTCTGCTCCTCAGAAAATCCTGCTGCAAAACCCCCCCGCCCTGAGATTACTGGCTAAGAGACTCACCGCCAAATGGGAGATGCTCTGAAGCACGGCCAGTGCTTGTAGTGTTTGCCTCATACGCCAGCCACTGCAGGAGGAAACTGCTGTTTTGAGAATTGTTTCTTTGTTAACAAGGTGGGATCGGCAAGTTAAGTTTGAGGTGAAAGCTTATGCTCTCAGTGAAGATGCTCGGCCTCTTTCCTCCGTGGGAGGCGGCAGTGCGCTGGACTCATCGTTTGCGTCTTGCAGGAGCAGTGGGGATGGGTGTCCCCGCTGGCCTGGCTTTACCTCTGCCTGTTCCCTCTCTGAGAGCCCAGTGGCCTTCAGTGAGGATGTTGCTCTCTGGATGTGTTTCTGGTGATCGAGCTGAGTCTGCTAAATAACTAGGTTTGTTTGTATTATTCTTACTCTTATTTTTCTCAGAATAGCCTTCTTTATTCAGGGTCTGAGGGCAAGAGTTATGCGTAGTTAATTCAAGAATGTTTTTCTTCCCATACATTTTATCAGTTACAAAACCTTCAAAAGTAAACCAGAAAGCATAAAAAAATGTGGGGGAAAGACAATATTCTGGAATAAGTAAAAGAATTACTGCTTCACAAGATTTTTCCTACTGATGCATATTTTGAAAAAAGAACCTTTTTCCTCTGTATTAATAATACAAGTAATTTGAAAGTTTTTACAGTGGCTTATAAACAACAGTCTGTATTGATACTTTTCATTCTCGAATTAGGTTTTAAAATATTGCCTTTGTTTTTGCTCTACAGTTCAGGTTTCTGTGCTGTGTTTTTGTTTGGCTTGTGGGTATATCGGATGCTTTACTTGTTTAATTGCATTTTAACCACGAGAGTATATGTGATTGGCATTTGGAGCAAGTCTTTGTTTCTCTGGAAATGGTCGTGGAATAGCAATTCTGATTGCTGCTTATGGATGTTACATTTAATCAATAACTCAAATACAGAAATAATGGCAGTGCTCTGTCTTCAGTCTTGGCTGGCAATATTACCCACGCTGGCTGATACTTCTTTCTTAATTATTCAGCAAGGGCCTATTTATTGTGTTTAATAATAGGATCAAACATATGCAGTGCAAATATTAAAGGGGAACAAGAAGAGAAAAAGAGTTGGTTAATTTAATGAAAATACCTGTTTCCTGCAAGCAAATCTATGCAAGAGTCTTGGTATCAGCTTAGTTATGGCATTGCTTGTCCCAGGGGTTCTTTAAAAGTGAAATTTGGGAGAACCAGCTCTCCTGTCTTAGTTGGAGTGGGGCTGCCTCCAAGCTGAGGATCAGAGGCCATGGCTTTGCTTTTCTGTGGCAACTCTTCTCAGCCTTTGAGGACGAGCTCTTGGCTGTATCTGTGTGTGTGAGGAGCAGCAGGCCAAGAGCCACCGTGGGCTGTGAGGTGCAGCCCCACCGCTGCTGCCTCAGCAGCCCATGGCCTTCCCGCTGGCCTCTTGTTCAAAACCTCCATCCCCGTCCCTGTGGAGGACACATGGCTGGCTGGGTAGCAATCCAACGTGAATACAGCACCCACACCATGGCTTGCCCCTTGGCTTTTCCTGACAGTGCGTTCTCCTCGGCAGAGCCACATGACTGGTGTCCTTGTCCAAACTCAGGACAGCGCTGCCCCACCACAGCACACTCTGTTACCTGCTGTTACATGTGCCTACTGTATGGTGTCTGCTCCCTTAACATGAGAAGATGTGTTTGTGGTACATCACATAGCACTTCTCTCCTTTCACCTCCTCCATCACCTGTGTCATCTTGCCTGGACACCTGCACCATTTTTGACCAGATCCCATCACTGTCTAGAGACTGGCTGAGCAAGCACAAAGCCCCAGGAGTATCCTCTGAGTGAGGGAGCTAAAACTTCTCCTACGACGTGTGGCTCCTTCTTGCCTGTGCCAGCCTGCTTTCTCCTACGAGAGGCCTGTCTGCCCACTCCCTCTCCACACCAGCAGGCACAGCTCAGTCCCCTCTGCCTGGCTGAGGTGCTCCCTGGCCAGGTCCTGGCTCTTGAGAAGGTCGCTAACCTCAGGGCTCATAAAGGCCAGCATCGCTGTCTCCTTTTGTCTGGCTTTTGGGTTGGGTGTGTTGCTGGAAGACGCCCCACATAGCAGCCAAAGCAGGCAGTCCTTGTGTAAGGGACATGAAGTGATCTCGGCTGTGGCCTGCTGGAGTGACCCAGACCACTGGTGACTTTGGAGGGTGAGGAAGCTTTGAGCAAACTTCACAGTGCATTTTCATCTGCTTGCCTTGAGCTGAAAGGGTGACACGCCTTTTGGTGTTGGGTTTCAGGGAGGAGAAGCTGTCAATTACGTGGGGATATTTGGTCCTCTGTATAAACACACATCTGAGCTGAGCGTTACTGAGTGTCAGCTCTGGTCCCATCCCCTCAAAGTTTGATGTGGCTGGGGGATGCGTTACAGGCTGTTGCGAACTCCCCAAGGCAGAAGTTGCTCATATTTCTGGCTAAGTGAGCGCAACATCCCGTAAACTTTCTTGTGAGCAAGCTATGCAGGATCTCTCATGTTTGCCAAGTTTTTAAATATCAGTATTTAAACCCACTTTTGTGGCGGTAGAAGACTACAAAATGATGTCGTTTTCTTGCTGTTACTTACTTTTTGGAAGTTGCCAGTGCAGTTCAAAGAGAATATTTTAGGGACTTAAAGAAGGCTGGGTTATTTGTGGTCTTATTTTTCTGGCAATACATGAGACTGAATTGTGGTCAAAATAGGATAAAATATAATTATTTTTTCTAATTCTGCCAAGTTTCAGAATTATTCTTTTATTGATGTGCTTTTGGCTTTTACCATTTATTATCTGTTTAGATCAGATAGAAATAATAGCTTTGCAAAGGAAATCCATTTAAAGCAAGCCACTAATCTTTACAGCCTATTGCAGATTTTAATTTTTATTTTTTACAAATGAACCCTAGCATGACAGAGCCCTGAGTGTCTGTGATGAAAGAGCTGGTCCATTTTTAATTTGAAGAACGTACAGATTTTTGTGTAGATGATTGAGTGGAAAAGTGACAGAGATGAAAGTTGTTGGAAGTATATTGTTTGGTATTTCATGCCAACAGTAATAGCACAGGCGCAATTTACTTACAGAGCTTCTGACAAAAGCAGTCATTTGCTGCCAATTTTTGAATTGTTTTCTTTCGGATTCTTTCTGTGTTGCTGTATAACTTTGGCATTGAGTTGCATTTGATTGCAAACATCAAAAAGTTTCACTGAAAGGATACCATCTCTGAAGAATGTTATTTTTCTTCTCCGCTATATTGCTAACAGACTTGTGTCATTCATATTTAAAAAGAACAAGCTATTTTTGAGGCTGTTAAAAATAACAGACGGTTTCCTAACAAGAGAAGAGTGAGGAAGGACTTTTTTGCCATTTATTTTGTATTTAGAGATTGCTATGACATATTTACAGATTGCGTTATTTAATCTGACAGAGGCAAAGGGACATGCTAGATCAAAATGTAAGATTAGGAGTTTTCCGGAAAGGAAATACCTTCTTCCTGAAGTATGCAGCACTGACATCCAGTGAACTGTTTTTTAAGTAGCTGGTACATGGGTTTCATTTGGAAGGAAAAGTTTGTGGAAAGTGGTCCAAGCTTCAGTTTGCATACAATGCAGCTGAATTTTGTGCCTCTGCTGCTGGTGGCTTTTGACAGAAGGTCTGGGTCCAGCAAGGACCATCCCTTTCCTTTCCATAAGCGGATCTGGAAAAAATTCTCAATGTAAACCATTAGGTTATAACCGCTATTAATTGGCAGAGGATCTTCAGGGGAATCCAGGGAGCTTTGTGACCTTCATCTAATACCTTGTATAAGCAAACTCGTGCTGCTGCAGTGATGCCTCGTGCACTAGCTCTTGTGTACCCCTTGCTCTCTGTCTCCCCCGAGAGCTTGCTGCCCGACGGCAAAATCAGAAAGGGGAGGAAGAGGAGGGAAGGCTGGCAACCATATGACTGCCCCCCCTGTTTTTTTGCCCATCATTTTTTTTCAATTATTCTCTCACTGTCACTTGCTGTTTGTTTCTAAATTTTCATTAATTAGTTTTTGGACATTAAGGCTGACAAACTCCCCCCAAAACCTTTCTGTTTTACTGTCCTGAAGATGCGCAGTCCCTGTACACCACCACAGCGTGTGATAACAGCTCTTCTTTCCGTCTTCTTATCTCTGTGCTAAGGACTCAAGCTGTAGACATGTGTGTTTTTCCCCCTTCTCTAATTAAATGAAAAATGAGCATTTAAATTGAATTTGACAAGTAGTTTTGGATTACAAGTAAATTATGGAAGTATTAAAGAAATCTCAAAACAAATTGATTCTGTAATAAAACAATACTTTTCAGGCTAAATTTACAGGGAGGTTCAGGTTATTTTCTCCCTTTATTTCCTCGCAAATTGGGCCTAAATCTCGTTCCAGAACAAGAGCTTTCACTTACCAGACTCGCTTGATTTGCCAGAAATGCTCACAACAACATTATTTGTCTCTCAAAGCATCACAAAACACTTTTTTTGTGTTGACTCCAAGTGATGGTTTTAAAAATATAATTCAGAAAACATTTAATAAAAATAAAGTGTTCACCCTGATTGAGAGAAGGCTCAGCCGTAAAAGTTTGTTTTCTTTCCCTCCTTCCTCAAACGAAACTCTTCAGCTGTACCACCAAGTTATTTAAGTTCCTTAAAGAGCTGTTTCAGGACTTCTGAGGCTTGGGACCAGCTGAACCTCGCCTACCGCTGCGCTTATTATAAGTGCCTGTCCCTTTGTTTAGGGCTGCTTTTCCTGAGGAGGAGCTATGTATTTGCTCAGGGGGAGCTTTTGCAGCTCCAGCTGAATGCATCCATCCCTGCCATGGGCTGGGTGCATGCCTTCGCGGGGCAGGCTTACAGCTGCAGTATGTTCCTGCTCACTGAGCCCTCACCGTGTGTTTTGGGGCTGCTTGCTTGTGTGGTGCCATGTGTCTGTCCAAGGGGAGTAAGTAGTCTGTGTAAATGTGTTGGCTTCTTTCTTATCCTGTTCTATTTTCTTTTCTTCTCTTTTTTTCCTTCCTCACTTGATCTTGTCTGGCACTTTATTTGAAGCCACGATGGTTAGCAGTGGTATATACAATTTCCTGCTCTGAGGTGTGCATCTTTCCTTTCCGGTGCTGAGTCCAGAGGCTCACCAGGAATAGACTGACAGTCTCGTAGACATTGATTTCTGTGCCCTTTCTCTGCTGTATTTTACTGATAGAAGGGATTTATTCCTCCTCTTCTGTCCTACTGAAGTCTTTTGCTCCCTCTAATTTTTATTTTTTATTTTTTTTTTTCAGTTTGCTTACTGGGTTTCCAGGCAAACACAGCAGCAAGAAGCTAGAGCCTTAGTTCCCTAACTGCACAAACATAATCTTAAGCCACCATGGTTCCTTCTGTAACTCAGCAGCACACTTCGACCAAAGTTTGTGTTTACTGACATGAAATGTTTTATGGAGACCATCAAAGCAATGCAGCAGGCCTCCTCATCTTTTATGGTTTGTTTGTAAATGTTTACTAAGACACTTGCTTCCCAGGAACACCTCAATAATTTCCACTCGCAGTAATGGAGACTCATGCATGACTGGAAGATAACCACCTCCCTTTTCTCATTAGTTTTTTTTTTTTTTGTGACTAGGGAGCCTGTCTTACATACCTCACAGCCCTTACACTCCTGTCAACATGCAGTGGGTCTGCAAGCAGCCCCTTTACCAAGCCCGGCTCTGTTGGAGTGAGCTGGGCCCTTGGGTGCTGTGCTGCATTTTGGGGGAGCCTGTATTCAAGAGCTGCCAGCTCTTTTCTGTGCAGAGACACAGAGGCAGTAATCAGTCTGTAGGAGTCCTGGCTATCCTCTGTGTTTTCAGGTCCATCTGCTCATGCTGGAGTGGTTAGTTGAAAGCACAGCTGCTTTCTGAAGCAGCCTCCTGTGCCACAGCTCAGCTCCTAAGTGCTTGCTGGGGATGTGACAAAGCGAGCTCCAGTGGCAGCAGGTTTCTTGGATACTGCTGCTGGATCTTTGGTAGCAGCAGAGGTCTGAGTGTCCTACTCTATCTCTGTCCTTTTCTTCTTTTTCTCTCCAGTCCTGTCTCCTCCTTCCTCCTGTACCATTCCTCCTCATGCCTACTTTCCCTTCTTTCTCTTTTATCCTCTCTCTTCCTTGTAATACTCAGGTAGCCTCTTAGCCACAAACTTCAGTCCTCTGCTGTCCAAGCAGATGGTCTCTTCCAGGCTGGGTACAAGCACTGCTGGAGAGAGGCTCGTATCTCAATTGCTTTGCAGGAGCAATTGAAAGGAGAGTCTGATGCTGCTCCTGCTAGATGCTGTTAGGTAGGGCTAGAGACCCTGGGGAATTGTTACAACTCTCAAGTCAGGAGTGCAGATAGAGATTTTTTCCCCCCCAGTGGCTTGTCATGTGCCCAGAAGTGGAGTGAGTTCTTGGTGGAAGCAACAGCAGGCACATCTCTGCAGTTCCTCTGCTAAATTTCAAGTCCTTGCTCCAAAGTATGCAACCATGGAAGCTTTTTAAACAAAATGGTTGCATGACTCACTGATAGGGACAAAGCAATGATTTTCTCTCTGATCACTTTTTCAGAAATGGTCTAACTGTTTTACCTGAGACCTTCAAGGAAGAAAATAAATTGAGCTTGACACAAACTCCTGGAATGGAAAACTTTCAGCCTGAATGAATAAAGCTTATCAAAAGAACAAGCAACAGAAAATAGGGTGTTGTAGTTGAATGCTTGGAGCAGCTGAAGCCTAGACACTGCTATCAGTGTCCCTTGTCATGCGGTTACATGAAATACACTATACCGGTCCTTAGCAGACCTGGGATGGGAAATAATGAGCCTAATGGTGGATTTCAAGGCCTCAGGTGTGTGTGATGCAGAGGAAATAAAATGGCTGAAATCAATGAGAGTTTTCAAATTGCAGGCACAGTGCTTTGGTTTCCTGAGATGTGGTGGAAGGTGGCTGTGCTTTGATGAGGTTTTATTTTTCCTGTTAGCCCTGCTCCACCTTGTCTCCTCGTCGCGTCGGTGGAATGTCTGGTATGAAGGGAAGCTCTCTTTCATCTTCTTGGTCACATCTTCGATCAGTTAAGGGTGTTTTGCTATTTTCTTTCTTTCCTTTTTTTTTTTCCTGTACCCTTCCTGTGCCTTTCTCTCTTCCTCCCAGTTTTCTCCCTCTACTTTTACCCAATGCAGAACAAGGTGCATGATGCCTAACAGCGTAGAGGAAGGCCACAAGTTGGGTCATCCTGGCAATATATGCCAACACAGTTACACCCTGCTCTGTTTTGCCTGGAAATCCAGTAAAGTGCAAGAACGCTAAATTTGTAGTCATGACTGAAAAAGCACATGAAGTGTGTGTGCCAGTATCAGTGCAAATGAGTTAAAACGCTTGTGACTTTCATAAAATCTCTCCATGGCTTTTAAAGAGTCAGTAAAACTGCTTCTGTTTGTGTGTGTTTATGCATCTGGGTCTGCGTGGGTAGCGGTGGCTGGGGTTTAAGTCTCTCCAGGGAGAGAAGCAGCAAGGATACTGCATGTATGCTGCAGGGGTTGTCAAGACTACTCGTAAATTGGGAAGCAGGAGGACTTTTCTTTCTTCTCACTTGAAAAAGTTGTAGCTATGACTGATACTTTATTTCCCTGTGTTGACAGGTATTTTAAGTAATTGAAAAATACGTTTAGAATATATATATATATATATTCTTTTTCATTTGTATTTTTAATTCCACAACAGATTTTCACTCCTGTTTTCTCCCTGGGCTATCACATACCCTTTATGGTCCTCCTTAAGGAAGAATATAGGCCAAATTAAGCTGAGAAGTTCCTTTTCCAATTTTAAGATGTAGTTGGCTAGACAGATTGTAAGGAAGTCATCTGTATGTAGAAAATGTAAGGACGGTCTCTATAGATAAAATGTGGCTCCTGTAAAAATTCTGCCTTCTCAGAAGGGAAGTCTGACTGACTAATTAGATGTCCATCTACCAATGATCTAAAACTGACCTTAACTTAAAATAGCCCCCTTCTAAGTTAAAAAATGCCTTGATTAGAGGTCTTTTGTAAGGAATTAAGAATAGGTAAACAAGGTATAAAACCTTGCTTTTATACTCCTCCTCTAATGTCTTCCCTAATATTAGGTGTTTCCAAAGGGTTAGTTCAAAACACTGGTGGTTGCTGGGAGTGGGATCTGCCTCCCGAGAAGAATATAAATGGGAGTGACGATCCTCTCAGAGCAGAGGGACCTGGCCAAAACAAGATCTCAAAATGCCAAAGCTTGTTCAGCCATGTGTAGACTGGTCTTTTAGATGTCCTCGATGGGTAGCATCCACCATACATCTTAATCTCGCTTGTTTCTCTCCCTTGAGAAAGCCTTCAAAGGGAACACACGAGTGAGTTCACATTTTACACCGAAACTGAGTCAGCTCCAGCGTGGGATAAATGTGTTGCTGATAGCGGTTTGTGATAGCTCACAGTGTCACGGCAATTAACTGCAGCTGAGAAGCTGTCCCACTCTTGTCTGTAAACTCTAGGTGCCTTCAACAGCGAAGACAAATTAAAAAGCTGTCTGCTTCTTCGCGAAGTTTGTTTTGATTAACACGAAGTCCATCTGGTACCAGCGAAGTTTACACTGCTGTAAACTGCGCGGTATTGAGTTTTACTAGGCCACCTACCCTGCTGCCTTCAATTATGAAATCCGCGAGCGCCCTGATGATGTAATTGATTTCAGGATGAGCCGTGCTTTTCAGGAAGCCGGAGCTGCCAAAGATCTGTCTTGGCCTGCGTTCGAACTGTGTGAGAGAGGTCCCCGCTTTATTAAGCGTTCCCTGGATTTATTGTTTGTTGTGATTCTGGTTGCTTCAGGGAGTATTCCTGAAAGGCTTTTAAAAGATAGCAAGTAGCCAATTACATGCTGGTTTGCTTTGTGGGGAAGCTGGCGCGAAGCAGAGGTGGAACCTCTGTCCAAACGTGCGCTTTTCACACCCAGTCAGCGAACCTGGTGATCTGGATTTCTTGCCCTAACTTGAATTTTTCATCATGAAAATCTGCGAGACCCACATCTTGAAATGTTCACCTTGTTTTATGCTCTGGAGGTAGTGTTTTGCTGCATGGAGCTACCGTCAGTGCAGTTTTCCTCCATACGTCCCCTGCCCTCTCTCACAAGGGAATACATGTGTGTGTGTTTTGGCACCGTGAGCCACATTACAATGGTTGGGGTGGAGCAGGTGATAGGGAGCGGTTCCCATTAGCAGTGGGGTATTTGGCAGCCTTGGGTGGTGTGCAAATGCACAGAAATCTGACCTGTAAATGGCTTTATGCAATGCAGCTGTTTTAAACAGGTATGAAACAGTTGACCTTTTGTAACAGCAATTTCTTTGATTGTCCCAGTGAAAGGCAAAATCAAGAGCTTGAGCTGATCCTAAGGCTGTCTGGGGGAAGTTCTGCATAATTTGCAGCTTGCAATGCATCTAAATTTACCATGTGTATGTTGCGCGTGCTCTGTCTCACTGACATTTAGCAAATGTCCACATCCAGGTGCCATTTGCAGTTCATTTGACTTTAATACACAAACTGAGTATTGTTCTTTGCCCACACCAGACTTCAGATGTTTTCCTACTTACCTTTCCTGAACCAAGTAGTAGGCTCCGGAAGGTGCTCTGAAAACCACACGGTTCTTGTACAGCTTGGATGCATTGAGGGAACCTGTACGTTTGTGCCACTCATGCAGGTTGAGTTAATGGGCAGACGGCTCGGACATTGAGCACTGGGCAATGCCACCTTTCATGGCTTCCAGGTAGACCTCAGGACAGCAGCTTTCTGAAAATGGAATAATCGGCTTCTCAGTTAACTACCATGGAAAGAAACATTTCTTAACCAAAGCTGCAAAGTAGCAAAAGCATTTGGAGAGTGGATCAGAAAGTTCAGGGCTCTCTGAACTCTCCTTCACCTGTTCCCTCCTACCCTTTGTTTTCATTCTGGTGCCTGCTTGCTTGCAGCTCATCTACCCTTCAGCACAGAGCGGTGATTTGCAGTCAGTGTCTACCTAAAGGTTTTTTCTTGTTTTTTCCTCCTGAAGATGTTACTGCTCCGCAAACACAAACTGTGAGAGGCCAGTGAGGATTCTCTGAAATGCTTTCAAAAGTCCTGCTCTGCAGTAGCCTGAGCTACCCAAGGATCTACCTATAATTCTGCAGAGCACTTCAGGTTAACTTTGACTTGTGGGTAAACTCATGCCTTGAAACTGTGTTTGGTAGCTTCTGTGTAGTGTTATGCTTGCTGCAAGGAAGGTGCGAGATAGAGGCAGACAAAAAAAATCAAAACCAAGATGTCAGGAGTGAGCATTCCTGCACTGTGCTGCCAAGGATAAAAGAGCCAACTGGGAATGATCTCTTAGGTGTGAGATCCTTGCCCAGCATGTGCAAAGTCTGCATGCCCCCACCTCCCCATGGGTGCTTCTCCTGGGCCTGCGGCACTCCTGGATGTGGGTGCCTGGTCTGGAGGTGGTGAACACGTGGCCCGGAGCTGGTGGCAGCCTCACCAGTTTCAGGTCACTGGTGCGAGGTGATATGGTTTCTTGGGGACAAAGTTGGCAAACTTCTTAACGCCTCTGTCTCTAATTGAAGTCTTGGAGGGGGAGCTGAACTGTTCTGGCTGCTCTTTTTTTTTTTTTTTTTTCCAGAATAATTCCACCTAAACAAAATATTTGTAATGGAAAATTTCTGCCCAAAGTGCTACAGCTAGTTAAAACTTCAAGCAAGTGAAAACAGGTTCTTTGTAATGAAAAGAGTCAGGCAGTGTGATTAATAGAGGGCTCTCCTCCCTCCACCCAACAAAAATATAAACAAAATGCAACCTAACACTTCTGTTCTTGCCGGAAATCATAAGGGAATTGATTTTCATAAAGGGTTCCAATGGGAACAGAAGACCAGGGTTTGATCCAAAGGCTATTAAAGTCACCGAGAGCCTTTCCCTTTGGCTGCGGTGGGTTTTGGAGCAGGGCCACAGTGAACACTTGAAGGCCAACCTGACCTTTCATGGAGAGGGAAAGCTGAAGACTTAGTTTCATCTCACTTGTACTTGCTTCAGCCTGACTGAAGTCAGTGGGAGCTCAAAAAACTTTGCACTTTGCAGAGTTCAGCCCTTGAAGACTCATCTGACATTTAAGTCAGAGTCTGCGCTTAAATGTCAACATTTGGAAATAAGTAGACACGAAGAGGCAAA
Source organism: Anser brachyrhynchus (assembly GCF_964034855.1). Lineage (NCBI taxonomy): Eukaryota > Metazoa > Chordata > Aves > Anseriformes > Anatidae > Anser > Anser brachyrhynchus. Next base: position 64,384,734 of record NC_137694.1, read on the forward strand.
GTCATTTGGCTTTGCTTACGATGTATGGTCTGGTTACTGAGCGTTATGCATGACGTGGAAAGTTTTCTGAAGAAGGGCTGTTTTGTAGAGGGCACCCAAATGTCCTGCTTTCTTGATGTTAAATGCTCACTCTGTTCCTTGCTGGCTTTGCCCCTGTTGCCTTTGTTTGCAGTGCAGTTTTTTATCCATCTTTCCATGGTGACCAGGACTGCAAACTTCCTAGTATAGAAAATTTGAACAAAAAGCCAGATATTAAATACCCTGGGCGGCATTAGGAAGCGTTACAGTCTTGTTTTTTCTGAGACTTGAAGGGTGGAAGCAATCAGATGATAAACTGTGCTGAGGAATTTGGGAAGGAAATATATTTATACGCTAGATGTTCATGGGAGAAATGTATGATGCTGTCATACTTGGAAAACTAACGTGTGTGCAGGTGTTGTGATTCATTCTACATTTTTTTGTAAATCATTTAAATAGAGTATCCCGGTACTGAGTATTTGTTACACAGAAGACCCTGCAAATGTTTGGGCTCTGAATTTATTTTGTTTACTTCTTATTTGTAACTTCTTAAAATTATCTGTCAAGTTTCCAATGGTTTTCTAGTTCCTCTCTGCTTAAAATATTCTTATCATCTCTTCTGTATTTCTTTTTGTTTCTCAGCACTTTATTACAGTGACAAAAACTCTATCAAGTCCCATAGAAATGGAATAAGCATTGAATTAATGTCATAGGGATGCCACCATTTGTTATATTAAGAACGCTCCTTGGAATTGGGCAAGTGCTTCGACCCTGTGTTAAAATAAATGTGTAGCTTTGGCTCCAGGTACAGTTTAATTTTATTCATTGAGAAGAAGGAAGGTTTTCATGAGCACTCCCATAACAATAAGCCACCTGTGTGTTTGTCTCTGTGCAGTTAATTATTATAACACCTTGTCAGTAGACCTGTAATGGAACAAGTGTGCAGAATACACTTTTTAAAAAAATACTTAAAGTAAGTTCAGTTGTACTAGACAGTTCTTCCCATCTCTAGGGACTGAGTAGTGAGCTGGGAACAAGGCATTTTTGCATTTTAATCATGGACTGAAATTGAATGTGTTTGGTTGACCTTTTGAAAATGTGCCTCAGTGTATTCTTCTGGGAGACTGAGCACAGCAAGCTTAGTGAGACAAATGGGTTTTCCTGAGGATTAAGGAGTTAACTGATAATTAAAAAATAAAAAAATAAAAATTAGGTTTTGTGGGGGAAACTGCAATGTCTTCTATTATTATTATGTCAAGTGGTCTCTATTTTACAGGTGAAATTTTCACCTGGAAAAGGCTTTGAAGTGTAGAAGGGGTGTGATTATTATAGCAAGGTAGTTGAGGGTGGTTAAACTATTGCCCAGCTTTTTTCTAGTTTGAAAAATGAGCTATCGTTTGAAAATATTTCAAAACCACATTTCCTTATGTTTCAGCTACCTGACTGCAAATAACAACCAGAATTTCTTGTATACTGCAAGGCCGTTTTTGAAGAGAGCTGCCCTGGTAATAAGCTATGTAAGTATGAATGGGCTTGGCTATGTATTTCTGTGTGTATAACGAGAATGAGCGTTACGAGGTAGGACCCCAAAAGAGTTGGAAAGCTGAGATGATGGATGTTAATGCAAAGTTAGTCTTGGAAAATAGTCTAGAAAATTTCAGCTGGGCAGAAACAAGGCTGTATGGTTTTGGGTCAAACTTTCTTTTAATTTGTAGTGGTTGCCATTACAACGGTGTAATCATCTGCAGGCATTTCCTGCCCTAAATACAGGGGGAACCTATGGCACTGGCCTGACTGGCAAATCCTGACTTCTCAATGGCATGCTGTTAGTTTCACAGTAGGGCTTGTGCAGAGTCGCAAGAACAGCTCTGCCTGCAAATTCCTGGTGCTTGGTGTGCAAGCAGCACTTGACATGTTGTTGGGGAGAAAACCACCACCACAACGCTGGGTCTGCTGGGTGTGCAACTCCCCATCCCCGTGCTCCTCAAGGTAACAAATCCCCTTGCTTATCCTGCAGTGACAAGTGGTTCCCAGAAAGGTGGTGAGCTGCCAGCCCACAGAAGTCCTTCCAGATATTAGGATTACACAGCATGAGAAACATCGATGGAGCTTGTCCTTAGACCTGTGCCAGCATGAGTGAATAATAATAGCTTTTAAGACGTGAGCCCTGTATTTCCCTCTGTATTTAGTTAGAGGTCAGTGGCTAAACTCCACAGTCTGAGCCACAACAGGGTGATGGATTTGTCCTTCGAAATCCTGCTTTCCTTGTGGGCAGCTGCGCTGAGCAGGTTCCTCTGAGTAATGCTACATGCGAAGCAGGGAGGACAACACAGCGTGCTGTCTGTGCTGAGAGCTGACACATTTGTCACACTTGTATATTCATAGTCCTCTAGCTGATGTCCGGAAGATTAGTGCTCTTGCCTTACTACGCAAGTTCTTGTTCCCCAGGGCTCTGCACCACAGCAAACCTGTAGTGTGCATGGAGGTGGTGGCTGGTGGGATGGAAATGGGGGCAGTGGGGCTAGGGATTGCTTGGGCCTGGGAGGCCAGGGTAGGCTTGTCTGCCCTGAGCAGAGAAGACTTGCACCCTGCCTGTGTAAGCCCTTGAAATGGACTCTTCCCCTACCTATGGGCTTCAGATGCTTGGAAAGGTAAACACAAAGGCCTCGGAGTTGAATTTTGCCACCTGCATGGGCTGTCAAAATTGATTTTTGCCTAAACAGCTGAGCTGACCCTCTTCTGAGCACAGCACAGAGCCAAGAGAGCTATCAAAAAAATACTTGGCAGAGGCTTTAGTTCCTCTTAGCAGCACATTACTAACCTGGATGTTCTTCTTTGAAGGTGATTCTCGTTTTGTATTTCCGCCTCTGGATAATGGGAGGATCCATGCCAATGTTTTCAGAACAGGACAATCCAGCTTCATTCTCACCCTATCTGCTGACGAGGTACAACACCACTAATCAAACTAAAGTTTTCAAAACTGTTGTCATGGCATTATTTTTTCCTTGCACTAAAATGTTTTACAGATGGTAAATGAGAAGGCTTGTTTTGTTGTCTCAACTTAATTACTTCTCCTTATTGCTCTGTTTAGAATAGAAAACAATCAGTGTTATTTGAACCCCAAAGCGTGCTCCAGTTCCTGTAGAGTTATGTTACATCCTTCCTTACTGAAAATTCTGGATTTATTTTTATGCAAAGCCCCAAGCGTATAGTTTAGTTGACTGAGCATGGGACTGGAAAGCCCAGTGATTGAGGCCTAAATGTTAAAACTGTCTGCTCCTGAGGTATGGGATGCAAGCATTTAGAGTTTTAGCTTCAGCTGCAGTTTGTGTAAAAGGGGATGACTGTATGTGTTGGTGAAATACGTGTGACTGATCAGGACTGTGGAGGTGGAAAGCGGGATCCTGGTGGCGTATGGTACTGCCCTACTGGTACACAGTCGTGGCTGAGCATAGGATGGGCTGCCATGTGTAATAAAAACAATGAACTTGAAATTTGTGTTAACAGGTTTGTATTCTGTTATCACCACTTTTTTTTTTTTTTCTAAATATACATAAGTACCTAAACTTGACACAAAATGATTTTTTTTTCCTTGCCAGGGACCTGCTGTGTGGTTAGGTGGGCTGATGCCACATCCTTCTGTCTCTGCTGGACCCGACCTGCAGGGCGGTAGCTGCTGCTATTTAGCTCTTCCCCCAGACCTAGCCAGACCAGTGATCCAAGAAAGTGTTGGGAAGTTGGCTTCCTCTTAAGACAGAGCCACGTGCATAACTGATTGTAGTGGTTTGCTACTAAACTGGGGAAAGACTCTTTGGAGGCTTCTGGAGGAAATTCCTGATGTCTTAAATGAAACAGGAATGGTCCTTTTCTGTCATTTTCTGGCTTCATTGGCTCCTAATTCCAGCAGCAGAATTGCAGCTGAGACACAGGTTAAGATCAAGAAATTCTTATTCAACATCTGCTGCAGAGTCAGGCTGGATCTCATTTGGGAGACCTTTATGATAATGTGACAACAGCTCCTATTACCATCAAGGCTAAAAGTGCTTCCAGGAAGCAAGTTGTCTGATTTGGAAAGCTCTGATCTGTTCACAGCATTTCTGGCAGAGTCATTAATACCAGACTCTGTGCTGCACAGTGTGAAGGTTTTGCTGCTGTCCCTTTTTGATATGTTTATGCTAAGATGGGGGTCATCAAGTCGAAGTGATCCTGGGATGATTCCAATTACTTATTTTGTGCTGCAAATGTCTTTCGTGTGTTTGTCTCTGTATATCATACAATGGGGAAGGTTTTTAAACCCCAAAGCTAAGCTTCTTGGGGTATGAAACAGCGACTGTTTTTATTAACAGCCTTGTGCAGGACAAGTGAGAGTGCTGCTGGCTGACCTCTGCACTGGCCCCAGCAGCAGCCCTGGCCTCACCTGCAGTCCAGCAACCTGTCTGCTCCAAACATTATGAAAAGTCACTACAGAAACCCTTCCAAGTGAAAACTATTATTGTTTCTCTGGAGGGATTCTAAAGCCCTGCAGTTAGCCTGGCTCTTCCATGTCTGCTGAGCTTGATCCTAACCCTCACTTTAGCCAACTTACTTAGGAACCTGTATCTTCCATCCAGAAAACCCATCCCTGGCATTCAGCTTAGGTGCAGGAAAGAAGGAAGCTGAAGAGAAAAGATTGCCTTTAATGCCTCATATTTCAACAGGGTAGAAATAAGAGGTGTTGTTAGAACAGTAAAATGCTTGAGGGTGGATTTGGAGGTGATAAAACTTGCTGGCCCTGGTGTTAGGGGTGACGTTAGCTTAGGGTCTAGGGCATCAATGCTTGAGGATATTCAAGATAGGTGTTGGTATGAGTGGTCACTTGCCTGGCTGGTGGGTGTCCTGTCACATAAGAGTTTTTTTGTTATGGTCCAGCCTTGCAGAAGCTGCTGAGCAGTGCGTGATCCTCAGTTGTGGACACCAGCAGCAACAGGATATGGGAAACTGGTTTGAGAAGTTTTAGTGAGGCTTTGAAGGCAGTAATTAGCTCATAGCACTGAACGTAAAGCCAGGATGTTATTTGCAGTTTGGGGTGAGTTGCAAGGGTAGGGGAGTTAGGTTTGGTATCGAGATTTGCAGCAGCTCTGAGGCTGGATGGAGTGTGGTAATTGAGGTATATAGTATGAGGCCAAGTGGCTTCAAGTCCACCTGTGACTGGAGACCTAGAATGTTACTTGATAAAAAAGACAAAGCCCATGAAGCCAAAAGCAAGGCCAGCGTTGAGGTGGCTGCTAATGCCTGAAGTACAGCTGAAATAAGAGTTAGTGGCTCAGGCAGCAGAGGAGTTGTAACTCTGACAGTCAGACAGCACAAATGGGGGTTTCTGCTTGCAAGCACAAGTCTTCATTTGCACTGAGCTGGAAATGTGGTTACTGTGCATGCCTTGCCAGGGTAAATGTTATGGTTTTCAGCAGGACTGAAAGTTATGTTAAGGCTTTGCCAAGTCTCTAGGGCTAGGAAGAAGGCTGATGACAACAAATGGAATAAAAAACCACAATAGTTTGGAAATGTGTGGCAGTCGTTGTGAAATATATGAGGTTAGATCTGGAGTTGGGGTCTTGCCTGGCATAGGATGAACCCCAATGAGTGTTATTAACTCTTGCAAGGTTTCTGCATTACTGTTGGGCTGTAAGGGTATGGTTTGTCCCAAAGCTGTCAAGGATTATTAGAGAGTGGCAAAGAGTAGGGGTAGATGTTAGTTATGGTTGGGTTTCAAAATGTGTTTGCTAATGAGGTCAGATTTTTTCAGCCCATACAATGCTTGTAATGTAAATTAGATGACCGAGGCTATGAAGGAGGTCTCTATATCTGTGATTGTGTAGAGGAGGGGAGCATACAGAAATTAAAGTATATGAAAAAAATCTTAAGAGGATAACAGGTTCAAAACAAGCCAAGGACGTGGCTTGCAACAGATAACTGATCTGGGGAGCTTGTTCTGTAGAATGCTGTGTGTGTGCTTAAAGTTTATGCAGGATCAAAGAGGGTTTTTTGGTCTTTAAAAAAAAAAAAAAAAAGCAAAACAAGAAAACAAACAAAAAAGATATCCAGGCTACTAAATATGCAGAAACCACATCTAATCTGTTAGCTAGAAACTGGGAAAAAAAAGTACCATCTTATCCTTTTCTTATATGCTTTACTAGGCATTAATTTTTGGACACTGCTGGATAGAGGGTCTTGGTTTGGACACACTGTGTGGAGCAGTTTGGCCCTAGAACATGACCATATGTAGTGTTTAACCTGTATTCAATCTTGGATGGTGTCGACAGAGACTATACTAATGTAGACAGAGAATTGATCAACTATTTGGAAGAAGAAACATGGTGAAATAGTGACAGTTTTTCAATCTTAAAAAAAACACTGTTTAGTATGTTCACTGAATTACAGTCTTTAGAAGTACACATGAATGGGGATTCAAATAAACTCTTTGCAAGTCAGAAAATGAATACTTCCATCCCTGAAAGGTGCTGGATTTTCTAATATTCCCAAATACCGTAAAACTTCCAGTGAGATAAATGAAAGCCATGTTCGCTCCAGTGTGTTGCTTGGCAAGGGTGATATGAGAAGAAATCTGTCCATCGCTCCCTCTCTCAGCTGAGGCAGAAATGAAAGTGTTGGGAATCCCACTGTTCCTAAGCACTGCCATTAAAGCGTGTCCATACAATCTTGTCTGCTACAGAAAATAAGTAGCTTCTCCAGTGACCTATCCTAGAGAATACAGATTTCCAGTCACTGCGACTTGTGGCATCCCAATATCTGCAATGGGAAAGCTGTTGTGATACAAAAACGAATCCTAAACCTCTGTTACAAAATTCTTGCTTGAATTAGATGCAAGTTGAGGAAGAAAGCAATTAGAAAGGTTTGGAGAGCTACCCAGCTTTGTGCAGTGTGCTGAAGTGCAGTTAGGGTATTAGCAGGGTGTTGACTGGTGAGCTGTCACGCTTCAGACGTTTTGCACAACATTTCTTTATTCCCCCATTCTTGAGGGGAAAGAAGTAGGAGGCCTCCGAATAAACAGATTGTGTTACTAACACCGTGGTAAGACAAGGAAAAAAGCCCATTGTACAGCATGCCTTAAGGTGTGTGAAACATTAAATGCTGCCAGTAATTGCAAACTAAGAAACTGTATTTCTTTCTAACTGCATCTTTGTAAGTCAAGTTATATTAACTTCTTCTGGCATCAGCCTCGTGTTATCCCTTGGCTGATCACTCTGGTCATGAAGCAGTCCGCTTTGTGTTGTTGCATTAAATAGCTAACACATTTCTGCCTTGATGACATTGTCCTCTGGTTGAACTGTTCTCTCTGTAAGCTGACTTTCTGCTTTTCTTTGGTGTTTCAGTCAGGTAAATGAGAATTCAGCCCTGCAGAAAGCTGAAGAAATGCTTATAAAAATTTTTATCTATAGATTGTAAGAAATGGCACATACGCCTTTTCATATGGATTTGTGACTGTTTTTGGAGCAATGCATTTAATCATTGTGGTTGCAACTTCCAAGGGGACGAATTGCAGAGAAGCACGTGGCAGACCTGTGCTGGAGATGTGGGTCTCTGTGCCAGCCACTTCTACCAAGGCAATAAAGTGTAGTAACTCCTCTGGTATGCGATTTGCACTGACCTTAGGCTGGGAGTTGGCATTCAAAATGGACCCCTGCAATATATCAGCCTTTAATTAGCCAGGTTTGGATGTGCTTCCTGAGTGGAAAAGGTCTGCCTGTTTAGTCAGGACTTTCTTCTGTGTGCCCGAAGGTGCTTAACTTCTTCAGCCCTATGTACTGTCTCTCTGTGGGGCCCACAGAATTGGGGCCCACATCTGTACTAAAAGGAAAACAGCAATGTCTGTCAGAATTGCCATCAGGTCCACCCAGGGCCAGGCAGTCCATATTGTTAAATGTAAAATGTTGTTATTGTTATTATGCTAGGAGGGTGTGTGGGGGGGAGCCTGTTAGGAAGATGACGCTATAGAGCAAAGGCCAACCTACAGTACCGTTATGTTCCCGGAGGAACCTGCTTTCCCAGAGTCATGTGAAAGATTTGAGCATCTCCTAGTGAAGTTTTCTTGGTTTAATGAACAAATGCAGGTGTAGGTAGTGCTTTTCTGGAAGTCAGCTGGAGAGGCATTTTTTGTGGGCCATGGTACTTGCTGACGTACTGGTTCCACCACAAGCCTTCCCTGCTGAAAGCTGGTGTTTGGAGCAGCAGGGTGCAGCTGAAGCAGAGGCCATCAACCCCTGTAGGCAATGCATTTTATTCTTCAAAACATGCTAACGAATGAAGGCTACACCACAGCCTCTGAGGCAAAGCAGTGTGCTCTGGGTGGCCCTTTCACTCCTGCCTGCGTAGGGTAGGGGGAGGTGATGCTCTGGGGTACAACAACCATTTCCAGAAGTGTTATCACAGCGACTTTTATAACCTCTGGGTTTTTAATTTCCTGAGGATCAGCAACTGGCATCTCAGCTTCTGCCCAGGGGACCTTCCATCCCTGCTGCCTCAGTGGGCCTTTTCGGGAGCAGGCCGGGAAGCTCCGGGCGAGGGGTGGCTGGGGGTGAGCTGAGCTGAGCACAGTGTTTGATCACAGGGCATGCTTCTCTCACAGCACACAGGCCTGCGGAGAGGAAGAAAAGTACGAGATCAGTACCAGGTTTTCCAGTATTGCGAGTCTGACAGCAGGCTTGGGTTTCACAGGATATGCACAGGCTCTTTGAAAGTCTTCCCTCTTGAAGAATTTGACATATTTTAGATTCTTAGCCACAGAGCTGAAACAACTGCTAGAGCCATTCACCGGATCAGAGCTCTTCTGGCAGTGCCCCCCTGTGCCCCTGCTGCATGCCAGCCCACCTTCCAGGGAGTTACCTTGCTCTCCATCAAGCTGCAGCAGTCTTTTGGTACTCCTCTGCTCCTGTCCTCTACTACTGACAGCTCTTTTCCCCTAGATGTGAAAGTTTTGATGAAAGGGTCTGCACAAGCACTTTCCCTATTCTGAGTATTTTCTGCCTAGCTGATGTTTGGATTTGGATGTTAAATTGGAATTAGTCTCTCTCTTGTTTGTGTATTCTCACTCCACTGTCACAGGATGTGCTGGATAGACACAGCATGATATTTTTCTTCTAAGGCTATGAAAAGAAAATGTTTAGGCTGACAACGTACAGATCAGTAAAATAAACTCATGTGGGAAGGTATGATTTAACTGCCAGCTCCCCAGGGAAAGCACAAATACATACAATTTTAAGACAACACCTTTAAATAACACCACCTGGTTATAATTGCAACCACATGTGTCCTGGGAGGACATTGTTGTGAAGTGGCTCATCAAGCACATTTGGCTTTAGGGCTTTGTAGTGGATGAAGAGAGCCTGGAGCTAGAGTCACTTCAGCTGTTAATGCAAGTGAGAAGCTCTTTTCCCTAATAAAGGCATTCTTCTCACCATTACATGAAGTGAAAGCTCCCTGAGTAGCTGGCAACAGGCAGTCTGCCTTCAGAGAAGACCGTTAACATCATCAGGGATTTCTGAAAAGACAACAGTCTTCTTCCTGCTTCTGAGACCCCCCACCCGTTTACATACAACTCCTTCTTTTCCAAAGTACCAGTTTAGTGCATTTCTGGTACCCATCTTCTAGATAGGTCCATCTTTTTCGCAAGCAGGAGAATATTTTTTGCCCTTGCCTTGATAAAATCCTTAGTGCAGTAAAGCCTTACGTTTGTGGGCGTATACCCCACTGGTTTTGTGGGGGAAAGGTGGACCCATCTTATTTGTTGGGGATGTGATGCGTTGTCCCAGAAGTGGACAGGCTGTGGGTTGCACCACTGTGTGCACCTAGAACAAATAGTTTCACTGGCCCTCACTTTTCCATGCAGCCTTGGTAGGGCACGGTCTGAGTCTTGTGATTACTCAGTTTTGAAAAGAAATCTATAATCATTCCCTGGGAACTGGGGAAAAAATCTTAAAATGCTCCAAAATCAGATAGCAAATGAAACTCCTCATAAATTTCTATAACTATATATATATATATTTTAAGCTAGTTTCACAATCTTCATGTGCTCAGATCGTCTGGGTTTGGCAGAGCTGAGACTAGAGCTTTTCCAAGCTCGTTAGTCTCTATTACAGCAAAGGGTAACAGACAATCCCTGAAGTATTTTTATGTTGTATTGTTTATGGCTTTAAGTAGCACCCTTTATTTTCATTTTTTTGCAGTAGAAGCAATCAGGTGAGATAGTTGTTTTCTGCAATGGGTTCTAGATGTGAGTCATCCTGTATTTGTCTTAAATAAGGCATGCAACGGTACACTTATACTAAAAAATTTAGAACTAAACAAACTGGATTGCCATGACAACACCTGCTACCTACAGAAGTTTTGTTTTTCTGAATGTGCCAGAGATTATGAGAAGGGAAAAGAAACACTTGACACCTGCTGAAACTTGGATTTCCAGGTTCAGTTTGCAAATAAAAAATGACTCTGCTGTAATGCAAATGTTGTTAACCAGCCTGGGGGAAAACTGGTTGCCAATTAAGAGGCAGATTCTTCCAATCACATCACTAGTAATACTCTGCCTTGTCTGAGATTAGCTGATGAGAGGGAGATGTTATAGGCAGGGATTTTTCTCCCCTGGAATTCCGAGAGACATGAACAGCAATATAGAGAAGATCATTAATTTAAAATGTAATTCACTTAGTCAACTAATTAAAAGAAAATACTTTTGTTGCCATTTGCAGGTAGGCCTCTGAAACATAATTTGCTCCTGGAATCGTTCCACGAATCTTCAAGTACTCAGAATTTGCAAATTATCTCCTTGCCATGCCAGCTTTGGAGAGAATGTTCTTCAAACATTTCTCGGGCATCCAGCTTTCTCCTTAGTGTCGTGATACAAGAGCCACACAGATACGGAAAACTACCACGTGCTTTTGAGATCCACAAGTAAAAGCAGCACGGAGTTGTCACTATCTATTATTAGCATCTTGTTATTTTTCTGTTACTAGGACCTAGAATAGCGATAGTTTCTACTGCTTTATTTTGTACAGCCATCAATCTCATTCTAGGACAGTTTGCCAAAGCTGAAAGCATATCCAAACTTTTACTTGGATCAGAGCTCACTTGAGACTTTCTTGCGGCTTAAAAAGTCCTGCTAAAGTCAGGCAGCAGCCTCCTGGGACTTGCTTTCTATGTCTGCTTTTGGCACGTGCAAGTTCAGGGAGAGTTCAGGCTTGACAATGAGAGACCGGGCCAAGGATTCTCTAGTACAACTTCTGGAGATGTGAACCAGTTGACTGTGCAAAGGCAGCAGTGACTGTCACAGGCTTTGAAATAGTTCACTGCTCTTGGCAGAGTGTATTTAGGATGCTAATTATTGCCATAATGGAACAGAGCAGTTGTCCATCTCCTTTGGGAGCTGCCTCTGGCAGTGAGCTGTGCACGTGGCTTTTGAAGAAGGTGAAAACCCTGTAAGCACAGAGAAAAGGAGACTTGTTTATAAACCTCTCCTGGTCAGTGCACGTCTCAGAGTCTGTCCTCTCATCTCCCACAGTAGTGTGACCTAACCTTCCATCAGAAATGCTTTAACATACTCTAATCTGGCTACCCTGAATTCCTTTTAAAATTTGTTAAACTGACTCAATTTGTTACGGCAGCAAACTGCTTATTTCTTCTGTGCTGCACAACGATTTATCAGTTCATGTCTTACCAGGGAAGATGCAGAAAAGTGTCTAGTCTGTCTTTAGCTGAAATGCTAAAGCTTGCACGGATCCAAAATATCTTGTCTTTTTTTCCTGCCTAGAATCACAGAATGGTTGAGGTTGGAAGAGACCTCAGGGTCCATCTGGTCCAAGCCCCTGCTCCAGCAGGGCCACCCAGAGCAGGTTGCCCAGGACCGCGTCCAGGTGGCTTTTGAAGGTCTCCAAGGAGGGAGGCTCCACAGCCTCTCTAGAGAACCTGTGCCAGCTCTCCGCCACCCGCACAGCACAGAAGGGCTGCCTGGTGTTCAGAGGGAGCCTCCTGTGTTCCAGTTTGTGCCCATTGCCTCTTGTCCTGGCACTGGCCACCACTGAAAAGAGCCTGGCTCCATCCTCTTTGCACCTTCTCTTCAGGTATTTGTAGACATTGGTGAGATTGCCCCTGAGCCTGCTCTGCTCCAGGCTGAACAGGCTGAGCATCTCACAGGAGAGGTGCTCCTGTCCCCTGCTCATCTTGGTGGCCCTTCACTGTACTCTTCCCGGTATGTCCATGTCTCTCTTGTACTGGAGGGCCCAGAACTGGACATAGCACCCAAGGTGCAGCTTCACCAATGTTAAGCAGAGAGGAAGGGTCACCTCTCTTGACCTGCTGCCAGTACTTCACCTAATGCAGCCGGGAATATCATTAGCTTTCTGAGCAGCAACAGCACGTTGCCAGCTCATGTTCAGTTGGTGTCCACCAGGACCCCCAGGCCCTTTTCTGCCAAGCTGCTCTCCAGCTGGGCTGTCCCCAGCACGTCCTTGTGCCCGGGGCTGTTCGTCCCCAGGTGCAGTACTCTGCACTTCTCCTTGTTGGACTTGATGAGATCCTGGCCAGCCCACCTCTCCAGCCTGTCAGGGTCCCTCCGGATGTCCGCACGGCTCTCTGGTGAATCAGCCAGTCCCCTCAGTTTTGTGTCAGCAGCAAATTTAATGAGGGTCTGCATTGTCCATATCGTTAATGAAGATGTTAAGACTGGAGCCAGTACTGACCCTTGGGGTACTCAGCTCATTACTGGCCTCCAAGTCGACTCCCCACGGCTGCCCACTACCCTCCGGGTCTGGCTGTTCAGCCAGTTTTCAATCCACCTCACTGTCTAAAAGCCTGGTCTGTGTAAGCAGGAGAAGGTTTGCAGTGTGTTGTGGTTCGTTAAACAACGTCCATGGATGTTTTGGTGCTTATTGAGAACGGTAACATGCAGGGCTTAGAAGGACAGTTATTCCAAAAACTTGGTTGAAGTACAAACCTAACTCAGTGCTTCTGAAAATCCTAAAATATACACTTGTAACAATATTATATGCCGTGACATTATTCAGATTGGTATAAATGGATACGCATTTTAGTTTAAAGCTAGGAATGGATCTCGGTTTGGCTTTTAAGTAGCTGTAAATAGATACTGGCAACCTTTTCCGAGCTGTCGCTGTATTAAGAGCGATGCACAGCTCTGCTGTTTTCCAGCTGAGCAGAGGTGTGGGAGCACCGCGTATAACTTCACTACGAGCACCCCGGTGTGAGCAAGCTGCACCAGGTTTTGTGTTGCTGGGTTTCTCAGTAATGCAGGCCAGAAGAGATTGGCTTGTTAATTAAAAAAAAAAGACTTTTTTGTTTCTTCAGAAATCGTGAACAATCAAAATTTGAAGATTTTGGGTAGAATTATATTGCTTTTTTTGAGGGATGCTTTCTTAAATAGAAACTGGCCTTTTAATCACTGTTGCTGTTAAGTGAGAAAATGCATTTTCTCTCACTTTTTTCCCTGTTTACTACTTCAGGGAGGAAAATGGCGGAAGGGAAGAGAAATGTGCCAAGTGGTTGAAACCCTTAAAGATATGGGGATACATCATTTTCCATCAGAATTGTGAAATGAGAATGATTTGGGGGGAAATGGGAATGTGCCTTTTCCACTGTTTACAATGAAACATTATTCCAACCATTTAACCTTCCCAGCTTTTGAGTTACTGTGCAGCTGGAGATGTTTGGTTTTTTGGATGAGAAGAAAACTGATATCCTAACTGTTTGTGGTTATTTCAAAATGTTTTCACAAAAATGTAGGCCGGTTTCATCCCCAGGTCTTGGCCCAATACCCATCTGGGAAATTCCATCCTGCCTGCCTGAAGTCACATTTAGCCTCAATATCTTACCTCTCCTGCCACAAATATATTATAATGCTGTAACTGTTGTTGTAAAGGCTGCGTTTTGACCCCAAAGGGGCAGGTTTTGAAGTGGCAAGTGAAGCAATTCTCTGGCTCTACATCTCTTGGGGATCCTTTGTTATCATTTTAATAAACTTGCTAAGGTACCATGGCAACTGGGTGTGATAACAACAGCTAAAGCAGGCGGCTCAGATGGAAGAAATCCTATGCAGGATAAAATATTCTATCTTTCTTTTGTTTTTTCTTTTATTTCGTATGTGCCTTTTTTTTGTGTGCTGTGTACAATGTGGACTTTTCCCTTTTCAAACGAAGGAAGGGTTTGTCTATTCAAAGGCTCTTGCAGTTCTGCTTGGTAGACTTCATGATTACTGCAATAATCTCCAGCCTCAAATGTATTTGAACTTCTGTAAATGTGGTTTGAGGGAGAGGCTTTTTTGGGCAAGTAGGTGCCAAAAAGAAAAAGGCTGGGGGGAGAGGGGATGTTTTATTATTTATTTATTTTTCTTTAACCAGGTCGCACCCATGCTGTTCGTGCTCAGACCTCTGAAAGCCCTGCATACTTCCCATAGGGCAGTGTCCCCATTTCCATTCTCCATTATTTTCCTCTCTATAGAGAATACCAATTAATGAAGATTACAACAATTTAAAAGGCTCCCTACTTCTCCCTCACTTTTGTGGTTTTCACCAGTCCTGATAAACTCTAATGGGATGGGGGGATAAACACCCTGTGCCTCCTTTGCTCTCTCTATTCTCTCTGTGCCAGGATGCAAAGAGAGAAGGAGAGGTCTGACTTTAAATGCTCAATATTGTGCACATAGGTGGAATCCTAAATTGGAAGTTACGCCCAGGTAAAAGGATATTTGGAATTGCAGGAGTGATGCAATGTGCTGTGCAACAGATGGATACACCTATGTACCTGCTTAGTTATTATTCCTTTGTCGTTGAAGCTGGTAGCCAGTCAATACAAAGTACAACATTTGAGTGCAGTATGAAGATATGTGAAGTTTTCTGAAGGCTGATGCATGGAAAACACACAAATGTTATTGGTCTTAGGCTATTTCTTTAAACGGACTCTTGAAGTTGTGCCCACCTTCCAGTCCCCCCAGTCCCTCACCACATTAGCATGTCTTTATTGACAGAGAGGTATAAGGTTACCTGTGTATGCATAGCTATTTTTTTCCTCCTTCTGTCTAGTAAGTGGTAAATGCCAAAGTCTCAGTCTGTGTGAACTCAGCTCTGTTTTGGTATAAGGAAAATGTTTCATGGTGTTGGCAGCCATGCCCTGTATTACATTACCTGTTTTCTTTTGCAGGTTTCTAACTTACTCCTACCTTCTGGCCTTCAATGCGTGGCTTCTGCTGGCACCGATTACCCTGTGCTATGACTGGCAGGTCGGCAGTATCCCTCTGGTCGAGTCTGTCTGGGATGTGAGGAACTTGGCCACAGTCTTGCTGGTCGTGGTGCTAGTGTTACTCAGCCTACACTGCATTGCTGCATTCAAGGTAACACAGAAAAAGATGCAATACAGCATTTTGTTTAAAATCTTTTGTTTCCTAATCTTTAGATGAAGTGGTCACTAAGCACAAAATTTCCTCCCAAATAAATTGGATTGAGATGAAAAAACACACCACTACATAACTAAAGCAGGCAAGTTTAACATATGAAAATGCCCCTTTAGCTGAATATCTCAGTCTCTAATTGGTTTGATTTGAGGGCAAAACTTGGCCCAGAGCCCTGCCTTTGATTACTGTTAACGATCCAAACCTGCTGAAGTTGGTGAGAGTAGTCTCAGCCTTCCCCATAGACAGTAGGCTCTTTGCCACTTGACTCAAACAGGACTGGGGACCGTCATCTGCAGAGCCCTTTGAAAATGAAATCAATTATTGTAGCTGTACCTTTACTATGCTTGTAAAACCTAAATGTTGGATGCATCTTGATGAGAAGTAAGGGAATGCAGGAAGTTTGAAATGATCTGGAAAATGTTATTTAGCATAAATTATCTAGTTGGTAATCCAAGCTTCACGTTTCAGCATTTCAGATCCACTGTTATTGCAGAAATGAAAGTGGGGCATACCAGGCTTGTGAGGGGCAAGAGAACAGATATGGACTGACATGGAAGGGTGTCTTTGTAGGTTACATGGAGTAGCAAACTATTCCTTGTGCAGTTGTGTTGTGGCAGTTTCTTTAGGAAAGGTGTATATAATAATTTTTGAAATAGTACAAAATTTCTCCTCCTTAAATGTAAATGTACAACTCACTCAAAGACGTAGTAGAGGAGTGACAGGTTTTTAATACCTATGTCACGCTAAGCCATGCAGGTCATATATATGCTTCGGTCTACCCTACTAGTCTTCTCTGTGCTCCTGAGAGAAAATGAACCAAACAGATTGAGGCTGCAGTGTCATTAATTTAGATTATACATTGACAGGTGCTGTATGGGAAATATGGGAAAATACCCTGTTAGGTATTCACTAGTTCCACCTGCAGGTTTTATATCATCTTATATTCCTCCTGCTTTCATTACTCACTGTTAGAGATACCCAGAAATGTTTGTATTAGACCTAATCCTGTTCCCAGGGAAGTTAATGAGAAAATTCTCATTACCCCAGTACTGAACACTTCTGAAAAACCTTATTCCACATTCTTTGAAGTTTCAGTTGCTTTTTATTTCGTCTCCTGTTGTCAGAATTGGTACTGTGTACAAAATTAATGTCATTGGTTTGCTCGGAGAAGATCTTTCAGGATTATCCAAAGACATTTTGTGTTACATTAATGTGGGTAAAATGATAATCCAGAAGAATTCCTTTGGGTAACTAAATTGTGTGTCTTCTGTGAAAATGGAAAACAAAGTATTTCAAAAACACTCTGTGCATTAAATACCTAGATTTCACAACTTTTATTTTTTACTCCTGTGCTTTTTTTTTAAGGCAAAACAATTCAGTCTGGATTTAAGAATGCCACTGTTTGATTTGAAACTTCTATTTTTTTTTTGGTGAAGATAAGTTCACTGTTTTACTCTTAACCACCGCTAATGTTGCTTTAAGCAAAGTGAATTTCACTTTCCAGACATTCACTTGTTGGATGTCTTGAAATTCATTGTGTAGATTCCCATATGTTTGCTCTTGAAAACCCCAAACACTGAATGAATTAAATCCAAAGTGATTCACTTTCATGTTTAATGCGAGTAAAACTAGAATAATCGCATATTCTCAAAAAGTGCTCTGATCAGTCTCAACTTCCCAGCAAGCCCACTGTGAACATGGACCCTGGTAATGGTTCCTGAAAGTCAACTTGGACATGCTTCTCCCATCCTTAGGTATAATTAGAAGTAGCTGAAATATTCTGATTTTCAGAAAATCTAATTTTCTGAAGCTATTTTCTGTTTTATTTTTAGCAACACACAGAACAATCCGATTAGGATATTGCCATTAGGTGTTATGAAGTTAATTATGATGTACTGAGCAGGAAGAGACACTTTTCCTGGAAAAAAAAAAACACAACCCTGTTGGTTTTGGATACTCTCAGGAATGTCATCCACAGAGAGAAGAGGGAAGTTCAGGACACTTGAACTGCAGGCACAATTCATTATATTAGGCTCTTACAAAAGCTTCTTTCAAAATGCAACAGCAGTGGCTTTTAATATGACATCGATACCCCCAAGAGTTTCCTTCTGTCAAGCCCCTGACACTACTTCTCACTGTGTTGTAGTTGGTAGGTAGCATCACTGATTTTTCACATTTCATAAACTGTAAGAAGTCCTGGTTTCTGTTCGAAGCAAACACATTGCACTGTCTTAGCAGCCATTTTCTCTCCTTTTTCATTGAAAAGTCTAACCTGGAAGTAATAGCTTGCATTTTTCTAAGGAATGGTTTTACAGTGAACAGGCAAATAGTTTGTGTGCCTTTTCTTTGAGTGTGTAGGTGTGCATGGGTAAGAAAGGACAAAAACTCATTCTTTCTCATTGGCACTAATTCTTTCTGTGGCATGGAGGATGGAAATGCTAGAAGTTATTTTGGCAGAACTGAAGACACTTGTGCTATGAACACTGATTTCCAGTGGCAAGAGGTGGTGCGTGTATCCACAAAACAAGCTCGCAGGAGACTCGCAGAATATATTACATGGAATGTAATTAGAGAATGCATGTATTGGATTTCTGCCTGTGTTGCCATTGAATTTTAAACAGGGCTAATTTGTTGTTGACTTTCGTGATTAGGGTAATAACCCTTTTGGCATGTACGTGTGATGCTGATAAAGGACATCTAAGGCATGAAGCTTTCTTGTTCCGTTTCATTTTGTGAATGTTGTTATACCTCAGAAGGGGAAGAAACGGTGCAAGATTTCTACCCAGAAGTGCTTTGCTTGAAGCATGTCTGTTAATAAATTGGACAGGGTTTTTATGTTGAAAAAAATGCAGAAATGGAAGGGAGCTATCCAGTTTGTTATTGTTTGGAGTGAGAAACCTAGCTCCTCCTCCTTCTGTGTTTTCACTGTAGATCTCCTTACGTAATGAGGAAATTGCTTTAAAAATTTCTTTATTAATTCCTTGCATGTAATTTTTATTCACTGTGTAGTTTCATGTGGATAGTGCTACTCCCTCTTGCTTGTTGGCAAGGTGGAGGCTTGAGGGTGGAAAGAGCTTCCCTGTGAGCAGCTCCCAAGGAAGACTTGTTGCTCTGCAACAAGTTTAAATGCACAACCATCCTCTCATTCCTATCACAGGCGACAATTAATGACTGTCTTCAGGAGACCTGACAGGAGTAAAGAAAAGGCCTGCTCCTTGTCACACTTCCCACAGTCTCTGCTGTGGGAGTAAAGGACCTCGCTGTCATCTCTGGCCAAGATTTTTTCATAGTGACTAATGTGGAAAAGTTGCAGTCCATTGTTAAGCATCTCTGAAACCTTTTGAGACTTGATTTTTTGCCATGCAGATGCCCAGCATTCTCTGCAAATTGGTCTCTCTGTTTTAACCAAGGTGCCAAGAGTCATCAGTGGATTTTGACATCCTAGGTTCTGCTCAGTTCTTTGTTGTGAACTTCCTCAGCAGTCTGGCTGGGCGACGAGTAGCATAGTGGGAATATGACAAGGGCAGGGGACACTGTAGCAAGGGCTTGCATCCCAGAGATATAATAATAGTTGGAAAACAAAGATGAGTTTTGATTATTGTTCATTTTCAAAACCAGCCTCAGCTACAAGGAACGGACTCAGTGTGTTTTTCACCTTTGTGACTAGGTTGATTACAAAGGTGTCAGTGAAATGGCTGAGACACCAACTTGCTCTAGTTTCCCAGCAAGCCAGTTGGGAGGCCAAAGAAATAATCTGTCACAGAATCACAGAATATTCTGAGAATCACAGAATATATCCAATATATCCATATTATATCCATATAATCCAGAATATATCCAATATATCATCAGCTCCTAGCCCCACACATGACCACCCAGAAATCAGCCCATATCTCTGAAGGTGCTGTGCAGACACACACCTGATCTTATGGGGCAACTAAGTTCTGTGAACTAGTATTGCAGCTGTCAGGTACAGGAAAGAGCAGTACACTCCCGAAGTTGATAGGGCTAAGCAAGTACCCACCAGTCTTTTTTCTTGGAGTGGGGTGGAAGTCAGGGTCAAGGTCTTTTTTTGGAACCTTAACTAAATTTTCCAGGTTCCTTTCCATTTCCTGAACACGTGTTTTTCTAAGCTTCCTTTGCACGGTTTAAGCCAAGCAATTTTGTTTATATTTGAGATATTTATAAAAATTACGCATCATACATTGCCACGTACTTCAAATATGTAGTAGCAAAGAGAAAATATGAAATCTGAAATCATACAAAGTCTTTTCATAGTGGTGTTTTCTAGACCTGGATCTGAATGAGGAAACAACTGCAACTCCTTAAATTAAAAAACATTTATCACAAAGTCCCAGCGGTAACACAAAATAGTCACGGCTGTGGCTAAGGCCACTAACATACCCAAGGGCCCATAGCATTGCCTTTCTGTGCTGGAAGAAGCAGTAAGCACTTGGTGAACTCGAGAGGACACTTCTTGGCATATTGTCAGTATAACAATTATTTCTTTGACGTGTCATAATAATTCAGTGAGTGTGAAAGGGAGACCCTTCAGATGTTTGAAATGCCACTCTGCATGGCATTTTTAGGTCACTGCTTAATTAGTAGTGTGATTAAAATGCAGCTTGTCCTGTCGCTGTGGCCGTGAATGTATGTGCAGAGCACCTGATGGATCTGATTGCATTTAGGTACCGTGCCAGCACTCCTGGGAGAACAGCCCCAGGCAGGGGCAGCCACGGGAGGGCTGGTGGTGGGAACACTCAGGTGTTTATGACGGGTTAATTCACAGCAAAGCCATCTGGAAATGTAACTCAAAATTGTGGCTAATATACCTGACCAGTCTGGGGGAATTTATCGTGCCTCATACAGTTCGGGGCTTGTCTTGCCCTTGACCAGTGCTCCTGAGGTAGCTTGTGGGGGCTCACAGCACTTTCCCCTAGCTCAGCAGGAGCACACAGTGCTGTGCAACAGTTTGTTCACGTGTGAGGAGGGAGTGCTGCTTATGTTCCAAATCAATAATAAAAAATAATCTCTAGCATCCCCTAGGACATATCTTTTTAAAGAATGCGCTTTGCTGCTGTATATGACAGTGCTACATATGGCACAGGAAGTTAGGATTTTCAGTTTATAGTCATTGCATGCAACTGATACAAATATATATTATTTTTCTGTTCTTTTATATGCTACAGTTGGTTATTTTTTACTTCAGAGCTAATTTTAATTTTAAGGTAATGCTGCCTCTTTACGTTTCTCTGCATAGTGCTTCTTAGCCAAGACAAGGCATTTTATACCAAATTATTATGACTTTAATTCTTGCCATAATTGGCATCATATTGTCATTTATCTGGTGCTTTATATGTATGAATATCATCTAAGCATATTCCCGAGTCTCCTACAGAGTGTATTTCTTAGCTGTCAATGTTTAATAACATCAAGGAGGGGAACACATTTGTGTCTTCTCTTTGTGTGCATGCTTCTGTTGTTTTTGCTAGCACTCATTATGTGTATTCTCTCGTGCTATTTACTTTACCCTGCACTCCTGAGACCTTTGCCTGGTTTCCCAGGTTTGGCATTTCATTAATAAATCACAGCTTATGGACCTTTCTGGGGAACAGTAGCCTTTTATAATATTCTGCAGTAGTAACAGCACAGTTAGAAACTATGCCTTGCAAAATTCATATGCCACAACACTTGCAGAACAATACCTGCTTCAAAGACACTGCAAGGTGAATAAGGCTATTTATCGACTGAGTATATCTGACGAGCTGGAAACCACAGTAATTTCCATAAAAGGCCCATTTAAAATAAATCCTGCTTTCATTTTCCTGAGGGCCTACTTGAATTCCTTCCACATACAGAAGGTCAGGACTGATGTTCTTAATCCTTAGCAGTGAGGTTTTTCTGTGCTGCTTCTGTTGTTAATGTTTGCTTCGGGGAGAGAGTAATAAGCCAGAAAGACTCTGTTTGGTGAGGGCTGCAGGAAGGGGGGAGCCCCTTGAAGGAGCTCTGCTCGCCTCGCTGGCTGCCTTCCTGCTCCTTCGGATGCTGCGAGCGGATCAGCTGGGGATCGCTGGTGGGGCTGCAGACACACGAAAGCCTTCCCGGGGTGTTTGCAGCGCCAGCCAACGAACTCAAGCCAAAGAAGAAGCCTTCCTTAGCCTGTTTGTATGTGATTGCTGCCCTGCATTAAAAAAGAAAACACGGGAACTGCCAAAATACCTTTCGAGTCAGATTTTTCTTCTTGGTAGACGGTTGAAATAAAAGGTTCGGAGTGGGGTACTCTGAGTAAATACAGCCGTAGCTGAAGCAGCTCTGATTTTTCTCCCCATGAAGACATTCAGCATCTCACCAAATGGGCTCTTAACTCCCACAGGAGTCTGTCGCACTAGGCAGGTGCCTTTCATAGGGGTAGTTACTTCTGCTGTGCTCAGCTTATCAGCACTGGATTGCTGTATTTTCAGAGACAGTCTTTTTGTTTGCTACCGTGTTCTTCTTCTGGTTTGAGTTAGTATTTCAAGGCCCACTTAGAGCTGAATGGTTTTGGAGAGGCACGATAGCAGGGGTGAGAAGGAAAGGGTAGGTAGAATGAGGACCAAGAAATTCATAGCTGGGGGTGATAATGATGCTCGTTGCTCTTAGCTGTCTGAGCTAAGCATTAGGGAGCCAAACTCTTGTGCGATTTTAATAGGATCCTCTTGTTCAGTGTTACCTCTTTAAAGACAAACCCACCATGAACAGTGTCTTTTCCAAAGATCATGCTTGTACATACTGCAAGCAGTGTGCATGTGTTTAAATTGTAGCTTTTTTTTTTTTTTATTATCCATATAGTAAAGCAATCTGCAGTCACAGAATAAAAAGGAAGAGGAAAAAACAACCACAAGGTCAAAAGCATTTTTTCTAATTCCTAGAGCAATTGATTGACTTTTGTATTTCCTTTTTGGAATGTTCCACTTCTGTTCTAAGGATACGCGTGCTCCTGTATCCTGTTCAGATCGGCTTGTGATGTGGTATTAGGAGCTGCAGAGATTAGGGGCTGGGAAAAAGAGCATATTTCTTCAGGGAATTTTAGAAGGCTGGGTAAGAAATACTGTAAACACACAGCTGAATGCATGGGTAGCTGAGGTGTACAGAGGAAAAGAAAATAGTATCAAAATTTTATGTTAGGATGCAGAAATAAAAGATAAAATATTAATAGAATATAATTCTGTGCCCTGCTGTGGGTAATGGAATTGGAAAACGACTACTTTCTGCTTTTAATCCATAATTGAGAGCCTGATTTTCAGAGCTGCTGAACATCTACTGTTTCCACTGATGAAAATGGATTTTTTTTGGTACTTTCAACATTTCTGAAAAAATAAGCTCTGTTTTACCTAGTGGTAGAGACCAGAACTTGCTTCTTTCTGAAAACAGGAAGTGACTGATCTCACCAGGATAGTCTGAGATATATGTGCCAAGGATTTCTTTTCAGATAATCCCTGATTAGGGAGCCAGTGATGCTTCCAGAGGTTTTGAATCTGTTTCTGACTGGTTTCTGTTTGCCTGCGTACCAGCTCCTGAGCAGATACTCCTGCTACTGAACTGGAAAGTAGTTTTTGCTGCTGCTGCCAAATATTAGAAAAGGGATCAGCATGTCAGATGGTTAATAGTCAGCAGTGGTGGTCAAAACAGCATTGGAAACCTCCACGGCTTCGGACTATCAGTGAAGTATAAAATTTGTTTAATTCTAGTCAGTAGTAACTGTGGGTGATTTTATCAGAACTAGATGGTCACCAAGGAAAACTTGAGTTATTTTCGGAAGACAGTGACTTGCTAAGCCTGGCATTCATGCAGCTGGCACTACTGAAGATACCGATTTTCCGATCTTTTTAATTTTAATTTTTTGGATGAGGTGAAAGAATAAAAGTCCTGATAAATTGTGGTGATTACACAATTTGTGTCTCCTTTTTGTAGGAGCAAGTTGATTAAGCCCAGAGTCAGAGCCAATTTTGAAACTGGGCAGTTACCTTTGCCTTACCAAATGTTTGCATTTTTCAGACCATCTGTTGACACCTGACTTTTGGCACCGTTTGCTCAGGCAGCAGAGCAAAACAGTCACAGCTCCCCAGTGCCCTCCTGTTTGGCCACAGAAGATAGACGTACGTGTCCCATCCTGATTTCTGCTGGTGATCTAAAGAAAACCATGCTGATGGGACCTGGGGCACTGTACAGCTCTGTCATCACCTCTCGATCTGTGTCTGCATCAGAGAGGTGGGACTGGGGAGCACCCGGTGCTTGCTTCTGCTAGCTTTCCATCAACAGCCGCTTCTTCCTGTGGCAGAGTGAATCCCTAGGGTTGCTTCCTGATGAGCTAAAGTTTGCTTTTTATCACTTACGCATGAATGCACGGTGAATTTGACATGCTTTTACAGAATCCCTTTTATCTTTAATATTGCGTATGTGGAAGTGCAAGAGCAGGTGCTGTAGATCCTGACCTCATGCCGTGTGAGATGCTACCAGTGGCTTGCACAGGCTGGTAAGGTATCCCATTGCCGAGCTGCTCGTGGCTTCGTGAGTGACTGATACAACAGGAGCAGGTGAATTAAGTTTGAGTGCGGTCTGCACTAAGCACTTGCACAAATGGATTTTAGGAATAAGAATTCTTCTGAAGAATTATAATCCCGTCTGTGATCTGCAGATAGGCTTGGAGCTCCTTTGAATCTTTGTTTCATTTAATGGATAATGTGCTTACCTCCCAGGCCTGAAAGCGTCTGAAAATGTGCAGTAGCGTTTGTTGCTGTTACACAGCCGTGCACTACCAACTTTCCTGGATGCCAGCGTCTCTGCACTTGCAGCCAGATGTTCCAAGCATAACATCTCACTGGCTGCGACGGACCATCCAGAGCCCCCTGGCAGAGGGTGATTTATGCTTCTGGTAGGAAGGAAGTCTTTCCTCCATGGAGCTGTTGGGTCTAAATGGTGGAGAGGTGACGCTTGCCTCATTCTCAAAATAAGCTGTTAGAGGAAGAAATTAAACCCATTTGATTTCCACCTTCTCGTTGAACAGGCAAGCATGTATAGGCACTTTCAGAAACTCTTCAGGTTATAACAGAACTGAGTTTGCTTGGACTTGTTTGCCCAGCTGCTGTCTTCCCTGAGCCAGGAGGAAGGCTGTCCTTGCAGCTCTGCTCTTGGATGCCTCAGCTCTCGGAGGTGCCAGGGAGTGCGAACAGGAGTCTCACCATCACTCTGTAAGGCTTGATGGGTCTGGCACCTCAGACCGTGCCTTCTTAATGGGAAAGATAGGGAATTGCTTATGCAAGTCCATAGTTTATGACAGATATTTCAAAGCAGTCTGTGTACATCCTGTACTTGTACTTAGTGGGCTATGGCTCGCAGAAGACTTGCGATATAACAGTAGTAAAAAGATATTTATTTCTAGCTCAGGAATATGTCTTATGAGTAATACCGTGGAAGCTCTCTTTCAGTTGTAAACTCTAGACTTTCTTCCTTTCCTTCCAAATTGCCAAGGAAGCAATTTTTGAGATTTATTGCTATGTTGATGGTTTTTGACCTGGAAATGATTCTTTTCTGTTTTGTCTGAGATAGGGTGACGGCATTTTGTCTTCCATCTGGGAGAAGGCATGAATTCTTTAGTTCTTTGATAAGTGTATGAAAAGTAGCAGGGTTAAAAATTCCTCTTTATTGGTTTTGGTTACAGTATAATGAATGCCTAATTATAACTCCAGGTAGATGTGAATATGAAACCCCCCACCAAACAATATGATATAAGAAATGCTATTCTGTTTTAAAGTTAGTTGGTTTTTAACAAAAGGAATCATTCTAAGATTAATTCGAATGTGCCTTTTTTTTTCTTAGAGACCTGTGACAGGTAGGAAGGAAAGTCTAATATTTCCAGGAGAACGCACGATTTTTAAGATAGAAGGAATTGTCTCTCTGTAAAATGAATGAAGTGATCTGTAATTTCAGTCCTTTTTATTTTAAGGGAAAAAAGACAAGCAGAATTCCTTACCCCTTTAAAAGCTTTTACTATTGCTCTGGGCACTTGGAATATGTTGGCTCTGCCACCTTTAGCTCAGCTGTCTCATAAGTGGCTCAGATGACCAGAGTAATTAAACAGTAAGTCACCAACCAAATAATTTTGAAAAATGTAACAAGCTGCATGTTGTCTTTGTTGTTTCAACAAAACATGGAGGGCAATCTCCTATGGCTTGTGTTCGATGGAAGATCCTACTGCCAGGCCTCCCAGGCAGGGCACAGCAGCAGGGCATGTGTGTAAGCACACAAAGTGTGCTTACAAGTTTTGGAAAAGATAATGGGTGGGTGGAGGAGAGAAACCCAAACCCCGAGCTCTGGAGTGGCTGCGGGATGAGAGCCGCTGTGGGATGAGAGCCACAGTGGGATGTCTCGCCAGCGAGACCATGCGTAACACAAAACCAGCCAAAGCCTAGCTGGGGCCTTTTAGCCATGGTACAGTGAGGGGAACGTGTAGGGTGGGGATGGTAAGGGATGTAATGGGAATGGAAGTCACAGAACCAGTGGGTTTCATTTCTTTGTCTTGTGCATTTGTTTTAGAATAACAAAGACAACACATATTGTTTCCCCCTAAAACAAAAAATAACCGCTTTGTTATTTTGGCTGGGGTGCCATTTTGACACACGGGGCTAGAGCTAAACCATAGAAGGGTTTAAAAACACTGACCTTGTGTTCCTAAAATGGGAAAGTTTAAACGCAACCAAACAATGCTTAGCCCAGTGCCCTTAAACTTAAAGGCCTTCAAGGACCAGGTCTTAACAAAAGCCTCTGCCTGAACTGAATGCTTTAAAAAGGGTGCTGCCAGATATGTCTTGTTTCAGAAGGCAGTGGCGCCACAGAGGATTCTGCTTCTCCGCGAAGCTGTTGCACAGTGCTGCTTCCAGTCTCGGAGCCCTGCCGGAGGGACTGAGCTGGCAGCCTTCAATGACATTAGTCCAGAGCTGTGACTTGTTGTGCGAGAGAAAAGGCCCACAATACTGTTTTCTCCTTCAGTCTGGCCAATTCCCACATTTTCCTTTTTCGCATTGGATATGCAGGTTTTATTTGTCTTTCTCCAGCGTTCAGTTTCTTTTGCTTATCTGCAGCGCTGCAGCCTTGAGTAACACCGTGTCCTTCCCAGAGAGGTTAACTAGAGGTTGCTTCCCCAGTTATTGATTTAACAAACAACAACTGGGGAACTATTTGATAGCTGGCTCATTTTAGAGCAAGAGTGTGTCGTGGGGAACATTTTCTGCATTAGCCGTGCACACCCTCTGGCCCAACATACATTCTTGTGCCTCTGGGTCTTTGTTGTCAGACTCATGGGGTAGAGTGATGGCAGCACGTGGGCACCAAAATTAGGCCAGACAAGGTGGGAAGGGAAAGTAGTGTCAAGGGGCAGGAGAGGAATGGAATACATGTCCAGAGTTTTTTTGAGCTAGGACTGATAATTTGCTGCATTCAGAGTTGAGAAATAATTTTTAATCCATTCTTTTTTCTGTCCAATTCCATTGTAATTACAAGCCCAAATGATCATTACTGGGCACCTCTGCTCATCAGCTTTATGGATTGGTGTCAGTTTCAGCTCTGGGAATAATGTATTTTAGGTTTTGCTGTGACACCAGGAAGGCAGTAGTAACTGTGTTTTAAATGCACTGAAAAAGTAGACAAGAAGCAGGTAATTGTGGTGCTGCTTAAAGTGGGTATTAATAAAGGTGCCTGGAGAAATGAATTGTTTCTCTCCCTGCCTTGTGTTTCTTCTTCAATCCAGGGGAAGTCAGTGCATTTTTTTTGTGAACCAGCAGTTCACTAGGTGTAGAAAGACTCTCTGTTAAAGCAACATCAGGTCCTTTTTTACTCAGGGGTTTCCAAACACTCTACTTGGTGGGGCCCCAATGCTGAGGGAGAGAGTCTGTTGGTTCCCTTCATTCTTGGGGGCAAATGCTCAATGTGTAACGTCTTTGCAGTGCAGGACTGCTGATAGCTTTTTAGAAGTTGGTACTGGTTGAAAAGTTGCCTTCAGAAAGTGATTGTTTTCCTAAAACATTCTTCCAACTTAGTTTTCTCTCTGTGGCAAGTATATCTACATCATTCAGACTCAGTCTTGACTTTTATCTATGTGAAAGTCAATCTACGTTTTTTTTTCTCCTTCTAAATGGTCTCTGGTACCATTCATGCTTGTACAGTGCTATCTCTTTCTCAAAGAATGTTCACCTAACAGGCTGAACCTGGTAATGCAAACTGGTAAGTAAAGTCTGCGAGAAGGGTATTGCTGAGCGGTTGTGAGAAGTAACGTGCCGCTGGTGTGTTTGAGAAGCTATGAGGATACTGCTTGTCATTCTTGCTTGTGTGACAGCTGAGGCACCAACATGGTCCACCTCTGGACAACCTTGATAGCATTACACACTCCGAGAAGACATAATTTGAACCACCTAAACACAGTTCCTCTGGACCAGAGGTCAATAAGACCCTGCAGCAGGTGTATGATGTAGCACCCCTGTAGTCCCTTAGGATGCTTAGTCACCTGCCGAGTGTGCTTTTCATTGACTAAAGTGGTAGATTAGATACTGAGTCCAGCCTAAATGGCTAGCTTTCAGATGGCTAAAGTTCGAAAAGATAGATCCTGTCCTCAGTAAATGTGCTTAGTATGTATAAATGATTCAGTCCTGTAGTTGTAGTGGGTTGATACGTGGCTGTGTGCCAGATTAGCCTTCTAAAATGTACCCTTGATTTTTGTGCCCATGGAAAAT
Organism: Anser brachyrhynchus; assembly: GCF_964034855.1. Taxonomy (NCBI): domain Eukaryota; kingdom Metazoa; phylum Chordata; class Aves; order Anseriformes; family Anatidae; genus Anser; species Anser brachyrhynchus. The sequence goes on from NC_137694.1 coordinate 64,412,958, forward strand.
GTTCATTATCTTTTCCACAGAACAGGATTTTAACACTGGGACTTCTGAATTTCAGTCATGGATTAGGGCAGTGGTAACTGGTGTTGCAGTCTCTAGGTGTGCAAAAGCAAGGCAGGCTGTACTGCTTGGCCCCACATCATTGACTGGACTCCGCTCCTCTACTCAAAAATCTCATTCAGTGTTTCTAAATTTAGGCCCCCCCACCTAAAGCTTTGTAAGTCAATTTGTTCTCTGAAGCTGAGAAATTGCCCAAAACAATTAGAAAGTACTACAACCATTAAGCAATTCTGCTTGCATCTGTTTCTAAATGTGACAAAACGAGACTTCTTTAAATGGATGCAGAACGGTGCTGTGGTGACTGATGAGACAGCAGTATCACAGGCAGGGCAGGAAAGCACAAATGCCTGGCTGGATGATTTTACAGACCTAATACTACATTTCTGTTAGCCTGATTTTATCCTTCGAGATCACCAACAGAAAGCACAAAATGATTCAACATCTTGGGGTGGAGCTAATAGTGAAGCTAAACTTGCCTAAGGAGGCTTTGCTCTTTCTGTGGTGGGAACGGGGGCTGCTGGTGGTTAACTGCATCCTGAGATTTTTGTGGCAGCCACGCAAATCACAGTTGTTTTGAACTGCATGTGGCGATTAGATTTCTCCTCAAAGAGCAATGTTGAAGTGAGCTCAGGTGAAGGGCATTAACTGAGCTTAAGTGAAAGACATTAGCTTTAATATATAGTAAGCCTCAAATTTCCAGCTCTGTATGAGTACAGAGACCTTGTGTGAGAAACTACCATTTCAAGTTTACGTATTGTCTTGAAAGGGATAAAATGACTGCATTAATGTGCCATTTGGGGCTAGTTTTCTGTACATAAAATGTGACTGATTGAACAGCTTTTCCTCATTTATGAACACTTAGGATTGCACACCACAGTCTGTGTGTGATATGCACTTGTATATTTTCATACGGCCATATTGTGATGGACATGTTAATATATACATTCACACTATTACCAATATGGAGTGCCTCTGAGGTGCTATCTGTGACATCTCAGGAGAGCTGCATACAATAGAACTGACATTGGGAGAGATACTGAGAATAGTATGTCCTGTCATCAGTCTTTTTGCACTTTCTGGACACAGCAGATGCACAGACAGTATGCAAATATGGAAAAACAGTATCTTGAAATAATTTCTTTAAATGCAAAACATACCAAACATTAACCTGAGTTGCTTCTTTTTGTGAATAAGAATATCAGAAGGAAAGGGGAAATTTAGTGGTGAATGAAATTGGATTTTTTTTAGTTGATATTTGTTTAATTTTCTGTTATTGCAGAAACTGGAACATAAAGAAGTTTTGGTTGGCTTGTTGTTCCTGGTTTTCCCATTCATCCCAGCCAGCAACCTCTTCTTCAGGGTGGGATTTGTGGTGGCAGAGCGAGTCCTTTACATGCCGAGGTAACTATTGCAATTGAATTCCTTTCTAATGAGACCACCATCCCATTTTCTAAAAGCAGACAAGATTATTTCTTCCCTTTTGCAATACTTCAAACATTATTTTGGTAGTCAGTATGCTCTCTGCCTTTGAGGTTTGGCATGATAGTATGAGGGATTTTATAGTCATTTGACAGCAGATTGCTTGTCCAGAGTAAAGCTAGCCAAATTCATTTCTTTTTTTCAACACAGATTTTGATGGGTTTGAAACAGCTGAATACAGTGATGAGGTGTTGTTTCTTGAGGATTGTTCCCCACCACTCTTTCTGAAAGCATTATCAACTCACATTATTAATTGTCAATGTCTCTACCTTAAGGACAGTGTCTGAAGATTTAACTTGTCATTTTTATTGTGGTATTGCTCAGCTTTCCCTCTACATTAGGTGATCAGTGAAAACAAAGATGACAGTATTGCTGTCTTAAAAGGCTGCTGACTTGAGTTGTGGAATATGTACCTGACCTTCTGCCTGTATGCAGACACATCTATGAGCGGAGGATTTGCAGTTGTGGAAGAGGATGAGGAAAATCCAGCCCCTCCTCCATCCCTCAGCATCTGCCCCAGGGTTTCCTCCAGTTTCCAGCCTCTTAACAAGTGTTGCTTTAGTGGTCTGAGTTCTTCCCATTTCTTTTACTCAAGGACAGCTTTGAGGCGTTACTTTGACATCTCCACAGTATCCAGACTGGTGGCTACAGTGGCAGTTAGAGGACATTTATCCAAGATGCACCAGACAGTTACCCATTTTGCAGAATCAGAGAATAGCTGAGGTTGGAAGGGACCTCTGGAGGTCATCTGGTCCAACCCCCTGCTCAAGCAGGGCCTCCTAGAGCGGGTTGCTCAGGACTATGTCCAGACAGTTTTTGAGTATTTCCAAGGATAGGGACTCCACAGCCTCTCTGGGCAGCCTGTGCCCTTGAAGTTTGTTCCAGCCATGAGCATAAACAGTCATTCTTGAATGTCGCAAGTCAGTAGGCCCAAATCTACCTGCAGGTGCAGAGGGTCAGCTCCTGTTATCTCTAATGGGAGCTGTCCTTGTGGAGCTGTCAACAAAGTACAGTCCTCGATTTCACTTTGGATTGCTTTGGGATAACTAAAACAATAATTTTATTCCACTGTTTACACTGTACTTTGTGTAATTCCAAAAATCCTAGAAAAACACGCTTACAGGTTTTCTTTTGCAATGCCTTTGCTTATTCTGACAATCCTTTGTGTAAGTATTATCACAAAAAGACTGCTCGTTGGTATAAAACTAGAGTTATTGCATTTACTGCAAGCCTTTTACACAGGCTATGTTTCTGTGCTCTGCTGTATACTGACTTGCTTTTTGGGTCAAATCCTACTGCTTTTATTCACATTACTAGCCCTGCTTTTGTCTGGTGGGAGTATACCTAGAAGTATAGAGAGTGAAAGTTGTCCCTCTGAGTTATTTTGCAAATGATACCCTCAACTAATGGATCTTGCATCATTTCAAATTAACTTGAAAATCAGATTGCTTTAAATTCATGTAACAGAAAATGAGGAAACACATGAAAGCGCAAAGCTATTAAGGAACAGTCAGCTGAACACAAGGCTGTGTTGAGTGGTTGCATTTCTGAATCTCAAAAGAACAACTGCGGAAAATACTTCAGCTGTCAGCAGTTCCTTGTCCTCCTCCAGATGAGACTGCTGATATAATGAGAGGAGGGGCAATGAAGAAGAAAAAGGGAGATGTTTGCACAGAGAAAATTAATCAGCGTTAACGTGTGTGCATATAGTTTGTATAATGCTTTTCATCTCCCTATTGGCATTGCAAATATATGACCTACAAAGTAGGTAATTGACAGTTGCCCCCCCCTTTTTTTCAGGCAGGAAAACTGAGGTGGGGGGGATTAAATGATTTCTCTAGAATAAACCTGTGTTGGAGTCCCTGGATCTCCTGCTTTGCTCAGATCACTCGTGCCCTGCTTTGCAATATGTGTTCTTTGCTCTTAGCCCAGGCTGGCAGGCAAAAACCCCACAGCTAAGGGAGAGGGCAGGTACCACGAGCACTGATGAAGGGGACACTTTCTAGCCAAAGGATCTTGAGAGCTGATTTCTAGGCTCAGTTACTAAGAAATGAGCTCTCTTTAAATCCTCTGGGTTCAAAACAACACGAGCAGTGAAGAGGGCTTCTGTGAGCATTCCGGACTATGGCAGAACTAAAATGATGATGTTTTTTTCTCTTCCTCGGGAACGTGGCAGTTTAATAGTGATGGCTCTCGTAAGGAGTCGTGTTCTTTATTTAGAACAGCCTTTGGCAGTTTTCTTATGTTACGTCTTGAAAAGTGCTTTTCCTATGCCTTGCAGTTTCTTCTGTAAAATTCAGTTTACAACTCGGAGGTGGTCATTCAGCTTTATTTAGACAGAAGTACTGAGTCAGATGGCAAGAACTTGGTGACCTGTGTTTCTGGGCTTATGCTAGAAGGTGCTTTTCTACCTCTGTTTCAAGTAATAGCCTTTTATTAGTAGTTGTGGATATTACGGTTTTACACGCTTGCGTATACATGTCACAGCCTGAAATCCTAATTCAGTGTTGCTCCGTAGTTACCTGAGCAAAATGTCAAGCGTTTTGTTTTCAATAAAAATTGAGTAAGGTCCCAAAGATTTATGTAAAAGATGTTGTAAATGGAAAGGAACAAGGAACAAGCCTTTTGCTCAATGGCTAATTATACAGCTGGGCCTTGCCTTCTGGAGGCTGATGGGTTATTTTGAACAATTCCCCTTCTGTCTGCAGCCATGCCTCAGGGGAGAGGGATATGAGATAAGTCAACCTGGCTGAATGTTTTCTTTAATTGACTTCAGCAAAACAGTAGTATTTGGAGGAAATATTTCTTGTATTTAGTTTTCATTTGAGGGTTACAAGTGCTTAGTTGTTTAAATCAGAACTTTAAAAAAGTAATATTGCCTAAACCTGAAAAATTTCATGGGAGATCAATTTATTGTCTTTAAACTTCAAATTGTATTTTTTGTTGTTGTTTTCTTATCCTGAAGGGTGAGAAAGCTTGTTTTCAAGAGGCTAAAGATGTGAAATGTGTACCTTGGGAGAGGTGGGCAGGATACAGCTCCAAAGGCCACAATTTTCAAGAGAGGCATCAAAATAAATAGCTGGATCAGGGAAAGACTCAAACCACGGCAGGTTTTCCTCTCCTTAAAATATAGATGTAATTATGCATGCTGCATATCTGCAGTGGCCACATACAACCTAATTGTTTTAAAATCAGGAACAACTTTGTGCATTCAGTTTTTTCTGAGCCGTGAGCCATTTGTCTCACTGAACCTGAACCCCGGAGCACTAGCTCCTGCCGTTTCACACAGAGAAACAGAAGGGGCACTGCAGCCTCTGGGGCCATGCATCCAGGAGCTGCCAGCCCTGCTGACTTAGCAGCAGAGCTGGGGTTGCTCTGCTTTATAGGATCAGACCTATCCTAGGGGAGTAATTTCTATTTTCCTCATCTTTTACTCTGCTCTGCTAGCAGTGGCCCTGGCTGGGATGCTGTGTTGTAGCTGGATGTCTGAAGCTGGTCTTTACAAGCTCGTATCAACCAACAAATCAACCAAAGCATTGCTGGATGGCGTATTTCTGACTTGGAGAGCCACCCAGATGAAAGCAATAGGCAACACAGCAGGTACCCTCATGACTTTTCTGGCAGCTCACTTGCCTTGCTTTTTGCAAGGAGTGGGTTGCAGAGTACACTGTTACTCTTTCCCAACTGAGGCAGTTACAGCTTGCTGTCATTTTTTTCACCAGCTCCTCAGTTTGTTAAAAGTTGATGTTGCAACCCTAATTGTCAATACTAGAAGATGAGACCACTGCTCTATTATACAGCGGGGCATTTGGTTCAGTGTCTATCTAATAATCTGCAAGAAAGCCAGCAACCAGAAAAAAGTGCACCTGTATTTTTCAGGAACTTAGCATATCACCTGAAGGCTTTCCCTTTCCATATTCCTATTCCCTTTCCCATTTCCATAGCAATGCAGGGACTATATGGAATTTTTGCCTTTGCATAAAGCACGTTTTTGATTGTGTGCTAATGCATTTGTTCCAATTAGTGTAATTCTGTGTATTATTATCTTCTGTAATAAGGAAGAAAAAGAAAAAAGAGGAAAAAGAAAGAACTTGGTGGTGGAAATGGGATATTTTACAATTTTTATGAACCTGTATATCCCTGAGCAGAAGTCCTCATTGCTTACAAGGCAGCTACTTGAGGATGGTGCTTCTCTTTTTTGGAGCATGTCACACACTCCACATTATTTTCTTCAAGACCAGCTATGTGACATGGTGGTGGTGATGTATTTTCAGTTTCCATTGCCACTGCTTTCGATAAAGTTATTTGAAGCTGCAAGTTTACCAAGCCAGAGGAGCCAAATTCCTGTTTACCTCTTCAGCATTCCTTTGGTATTCAGATCAGATCCAGTAAGCGATTACCTAATTTACAGAAGAAGCTTCTATTTTCAATTGGAGCTAAGTTCTGACCCAAAGCAAAGTCAGCAACAGAAACCCCACTGACTCCATGCAGCCAGTTTATTTGCTCCCTGATCTCAGTTCACCAACATAATTAAACTGTTTGATGCTTTAGAGCAGAATCCACAATTCCCTTGGGATCTGGATCTGGAATCCATGTCACGCCTGCTCCATTTACTTAAAACCCCACGATTTTAATGCCTCACTGTTGCTGCTGTTCCTATGAGGGCCATGGAGCTGCTGCAGTGCAAGAGGTGCGAGCTGGATTATATTCTCTGTAACGCGCCGTGGACCCGGGGGTGCTGGCAGGGCACGGAGGGCACCTTATGTAGTGTCAGTGGGCCAGACCCCCTCCCAAGACCTCTTTACCATGACTGGAGAGTGTGCCTGCTGGGGATTTTGGAAGATAGCAGCAGCCCATGAAATAGATGGCGGCTGGAGTCAGTGCTGAGCTGAGCCCTCTGCCAGCACGCCGGGACCTCGGCTGAGTTGGGCGACTCCCCTTCTGCTTCCCCCTCTGTTAAACAGGGATAACAACTCTGCTCTGTCCTTCAGAAGGGGGCTATGGGGATTAACTGCTTGTAGGAAGGCTAAACCCTGTAAGAGTCTACCTTTCAGATGCATGTCCAAAGCTAAGCTCCTTGCTTTTGAAGGCTTGCCCACCCCTATTAAACACTTCAAGGGGAAATCAAAGCAGCCATCCTCTGTTAATGCAGGCAAGAAATGCCGAGATGCTAGCGCCAGATATTTTGGCGAAAGGCAATAAAGATATAGGAATGAAAGCCCAAGTGATTCTGCAAAGCTGAAAAAGATTAGCTCATGGCGCGTTTGGTCTAGACTGCAGTCTTGCCTTATTTTAACTAAATTTAAAACATGCTTTTGAGAAGCACGTTTTGTTTTGGCCATGTACAATTGATTCAGGAAAATGCTAGATTTGTGTTGAGCATAAGCATTAATGGCTATTCTGGAAAGATTTTTGGTTTTATCATAATGTATTAGGTTAAAGAAAAACCTTCAAACACATTTATTCTCCTTTTGAAGATAATACAGGTATGTAAGGGTACTGCTTCTGAGAAATAGCAATAAATTAAGTTAATGCCATCTTGTGGAAATAATCTATTTAGTCATGTTGACTAAAAGAGGAATTATTACAAGGGAATGTGGTCCCCTTAAGAAGATGTGTTATGACATTTAATAGAAAATAGTTTCTTACGTGAGGTTTTTGGAGACTCGAGATGGAACTAAATGGAAAATTATATCCCTGTTACAGAATTCTGTAAGTTATTATAGTATTTTAATTAAAACTGCAGCATATAGACCCTGACTAAAGAATATAAGATATTCTTATAAAAAAAAAAGTGTCTGTGGAATACCTATCGAATTATCTAGGAATTTTCATTTATAAACTGTTTTCTTTCTGTAATGCATACAATAATCAAAAGCATGAAAAGGTTCTTTATTACCTGGAAATATTTCAGACAGGAGTCTGTTGGAAGTGAAATCTTGGACTCAGGCACTCTAATGAAGTGAATTTGTTTATCACATGACTTACATTGGAAAGGAGGAAAGGGAAATGTGTCCAAATGTTTAAATAGCTATTCAAAGGTTACCTAAATCATTCATTTCTAGTTCATATTTTCTCTCTAATAAGGAAAATAAGAGTTCCTGGATTTTCTCTAATTACATCATGTTCTGAATAGAAGACCACGTTGCTCGTGGAGGTCAATCATTTTGATGACTTAACTGGTCATTTCTAAGTATCTTTAATATAGGCCTACAGATTTTAATTTAGAGCCAAAACCAAAATCTAATACTAACTCATAAGATTACATGTTTCCAAATTAGATATATTCTGCGTGTTTAGGGTTCTCTCTGTCTTTGGATATGAACTGCAGACCTTAATCCAGGAAAAGGCCTCTTAATTCTGGTGAAATTTTGACATTTTATTCAGCAGACTCAGTAGTAAGTTAAACACACTACCTGTTACTTTATCACAGTGATAGTTTTGAGCTCTGAGGCTTGTGTTTTTTCAGCAGGGGTGGTGGTTCTGGTGTCTTTTAATCATTTAGTATCCAAGAATTGGAAAAAAAAATGGATGAAAGATAATCTGTAAGTGCTTGATTCCTAGTCACATACATCTGATCAGGTTTCCCAGTTAAATTTATAGTATAAGGTTTCCCATACAGTATTTCTAACGGGCTTACATTTTCTTGAGCTCTGGGAGTTACCCTGGACTCCAGGTAATACTATTGGTAAAACCTCCATCCACTTCAACTGGGTCACCTGGCACAGTTTTCTTACTTGTCCTTTCAATGTTTGGTTCATCCTTTCTGCCTTGCCACTAGAATGTGGCCTCCATGGGTTATGTAAATCCCATTTTATGTTCAGTATCCTAGCCGTTTCTTGGATGAGTACTGCCACAGAGTGAGGCCCCTTATCTGATGACATCCCTTCAGTTACTCCAAATATTGGGATTATTTCTATCAGTAGGCACTTTACTAACACAGGAAAGCTTCAGGCCAACCGAAAAAAAGTGTCCCCACGCACAAGTAAGTATCTATATTGATTGCAGCTGGTAACTCATAAAAATGAGTTTGTGAATTGCCAGTACTCACCAGGAGCAATTCCCTTCTTCACATCTCCAGGAGGAGGTTCTATTTGTATTTTAGGATTGTTTTTAAGTCAGAGTTCATTTTTTTGAGTTATGCTCTTATCAATTAGTAACATTTTTGCTCCAATGGCATACTTTGTGCTATTTTCTACTATAGTGTCAGCTCCCATGTGTCTCCCAATGAACTTGTGTCATCAGTTGTCCCGTAACAATTGAGGTAACAATACATTGTTCATGAGCAGTAACCCACTATCCATTTGAATCTTTAACACTTTAATAATTCGGCCAGTTTAATTTCCTTTTTCGTATTTTCTGGTGTCGTTATCGATGTCTTTCTGGTAGGTAATAAAAGATTTATAGTGCTAACTAAAGCTGCTTGCTTAGCTGCCTTGTCTGCTTTTCGATTTCCTCTTACAGTGTCTGAACTGCCACTTTGATGCACTTCACAGTGTATCACTGCTACTTCTTTGGGCTTCTGTACCACCTCAAGTAGTTTCAAAATCTCATTCCCATATTTAACCAGGATGCCTTGTGAGACAACAGTGCACTCTCCTTCCACATAGCACCGTATACATGTCTCACTCCAAAAGCATACTTAGAGCCTGTTTGGGTATTAACTCGTTTCTCTTGGGCCAACTCCAGAGCTGTTGTGAGTGCTATTAATTCATTTTTTTGTGCAGAGATATTATATGACAGTATTCCTACTTCATTCGGTTAATGTCACCACTGCATACCCTGTTTATTTTCTCTGTACACCACGTAACTGCTTCCATCAGTGCAGAATTCTTCATCTGGGTTCTTAAGGGGTGTGTCTCAAATCCAGTTGGCTAGCCTATACCTGTTCAATAACTTGCAAGCAGTCATGGTTAATTTCCTACTCATTGTCCAACAGCAATAATGAAGCAGGATTCAAGGCAGTACTTAGATTTAATTGAATATCATCTTGCTCTAGCAGCAGTGGCTGGTACTGTACCATACAACTGGGTGAAAACCAGTGATGTCCTTTTTTTCTAAAACTGCAACCACTGCTTGTGGCACATATACTGTTATTTTCTGTTCCATTGTTAATTTTATCACCTCAATTTTTGGCTCCATTTTTTTAATTATTATTTTTTATCTAATTTTGTTGGGTATTGTTTTTCCTTACCAGTTTTGCTCTTGCCTTGAGTTCTGCTTTTACTGGTTCCACTGACTTTGCTCTCCCAGGTTTCCTGGCTGCCCATACAAATAGTATGACTGCGTCCTTGATTGCAGTTGGTAGGTGATTCTGTTAATCTCCCAAAGTATCTTCAAAGTTTCCCTGTAACAAATATACTCGTGCCTGCCAGGCATTATTTTCAGCAATATGTACTTGTTTTTTTTCCTTTCTCAAAATTTATCTCAGCACGCAATTTATTTAATATGTCTTGTCCTAATAGAAGCAAGGGACATTCCGACAAGTATAAAGATTCGTGAGTCAAAACTCATTTCTCAATTTCACATTTAATTGGTTGCAAAAAGGATTTAACCTCTTACTTTCCCATGGCCCCAGTCACTGGCATAGGGAATTTACTCAATGGTCCCTTGCAGCTTTACTGCTGAATAAGTGGCTCCTGTATCTGCTAAAAAAAATTACAGTTCCAAATTTACACTTTAATTCCCCAGCTTTACTGGAAATGGGGGCTCTGCTGGGGTACCGGATAGTTCTGCTGCCAGTCCCCTTCAATCTGATTCTTCCATGCCAATCATTAACAAGTCCTCTTCAGGAACACCTGTTAATTTTGGCTCTCTGGATTAGTTCAGTTTGGGGTATTTGTTCTCCCAGTACCCCTCCTCCTGACAATATACATGCTGATTTAATCCCAGCAAGTCAGATGGATGAGAGAGAGATATTATATATCTCCCTTGTCCTCTTCCTCTGCCTCGATTTCCCATCATCCTGCCTCTTCCTTCTTTTTGAAATCCTTTACCACATGACAACATTTGGTCTTGAACCACAGCTGTTGCAAGCAAACTTGTTCGCATTTTTGCAATCTTGTTTCCTTTTTTGTCTTCTCTCCCTTTCTACTTAATCTCGATTATTACATACCTTACAAGCTTTCTCAGTTAACTGGGAAATAGGCATTCCAGAAACTGGCTGCTCGGGGCTTGGACTGGCGTACGCTTCACTGGGTTAGAAACTGGCTGGATAGCCGGGCCCAGAGAGTTGTGGTGAATGGAGTCAAATCTGGTTGGAGGCCGGTCACTAGTGGTGTCCCCCAGGGCTTGGTACTGGGGCCGGTCCTCTTTGATATCTTTATCGATGATCTGGATGAGGGCGTCCAGAGCGCCCTCAGTAAGTTTGCAGATGACACCAAGCTAAGTGCGTGTGTCGATCTGCTCGAGGGCAGGAAGGCTCTGCAGGAGGATCTGGATAGGCTGGACCGATGGGCTGAGGCCAACTGTATGAAGTTCAACAAGGCCAAGTGCCGGGTCCTGCACCTGGGGCGCAACAACCCCAAGCAGAGCTACAGGCTGGGAGATGAGTGGCTGGAAAGCTGCCTGGCCGAGAGGGACCTGGGAGTATTGGTTGATAGTTGGCTGAATATGAGCCAGCAGTGTGCCCAGGTGGCCAAGAAGGCCAACAGCATCCTGGCCTGTATAAGAAGCAGTGTGGCCAGCAGGTCTAGGGAAGTGATTGTGCCCCTGTACTCGGCTCTGGTGAGGCCTCACCTTGAGTACTGTGTTCAGTTTTGGGCCCCTCGCTACAAGAAGGACAGGGATGTGCTCGAGCGAGTCCAGAGAAGGGCGACCAAGCTGGTGAGGGGTCTGGAGAACAAGTCTTATGAGGAGCGGCTGAGGGAGCTGGCTTGTTCAGCCTGGAGAAGAGGAGGCTCAGGGGCGACCTTATCGCTCTCTACAGTTACCTTAAAGGAGGCTGTAGAGAGGTGGGGGTTGGTCTGTTCTCCCATGTGCCTGGTGACAGGACGAGGGGGAATGGGCTAAAGTTGCGACAGGGGAGTTTTAGGTTGGATGTTAGGAAGTACTTCTTTACCGAAAGGGTTATTAAGCATTGGAACGGGCTGCCCAGGGAGGTGGTGGAGTCACCATCCCTGGAGGTCTTTAAAAGACGTTTAGATGTAGAGCTTCGCGATATGGTTTAGTGGAGTACTTAGTGTTAGGTCGGAGGTTGGACTCGATGATCTTGAGGTCTCTTCCAACCTAGAAATCTGTGATACTGTGATGCTGTGTGAAACTCCATCTACTCTCTGCAACTACATCAAGATATCAGGGGCTGATTATACTATAAACAGCATATTAAATGTTACTTTGCCTTATCATCAGGATTTAAATCTGCCTGTTTCCTAGCTACTTCACATAGTCTTTCATAAAATACTGATGTTTCCTCATTAGGACCCTGAGTTACTTGGTATAATTTAGAAAAAATGTTCCTAGGCTTTCTTATTCTGTGTTTAATTCCATACAAAATTAACTGCTGATACAGTTTTACAAGCATTTTACCTCCATCTGTATTTAGATCCCGGGGAGGTTCTTGTTCCAGCATAACAGCTCCGTCCTTTCCCTTGCATTAATCCTCCTATTTTCCTTGTTAGCCTTCTCTACCACCAGCAGTCTCTCTTCCGGAAGAAGGAGGGCATTTAACAAAACCTGCATATCTTTCCACTCAGGATTGTGATTAAGCACAATCATTTGAAATATTCCGTATCCCTTCTTAGGATTTTCTCGGTAGGAACCAGCTGACTTTTTCCAATTTATTAAGTCAGAAGACGAAAATGGTACCTTTACAAAAACTGGCAATCCTGCAGGTCCTTCTGCTTCCCAAAGTGGGGCCTGAATTACTACCGGGGGTTGTGCCCTTTCTCTCCTTACTACTGGACTATCTTTCTGCCCTTCTACTCCCCTATACTCTTTGTTTCCCTGTCTTTCATCTACAGTATTTCCCCGATCTCAATCTCTTTAATCGGATAAAAAACACTGTACATCTTCTTCCTCCTCATTTTATTTCAAACACCTTTTTCCAATAATACATGCCGAACACCACCTGGAGAGATTCTTATTCTCCTTATCCGACATCATCATGATCACATTGCTGTCATTCATTAACAGTTTACATTTTTTCCTAGTTTTGTGGTTGTCCCATAGAGAAAAAAAAATCTACATAAGGTACTTCATCCCATTTGCCTGTTCTCCGACAAAATAACATCAGTTGTAAAATAATGTTATATTCCCAATTACCCTGTTCCTGCCATTTTTTCCCATCATCCAACTTGTAAATAGGTCACCATTGCATGCGTTCATCTTTCTTGTAGTTAGGTGATCCCCACCAAACTTATTCAAATTCTTATGGATGCACCCTAAAGGTTAACAAGGGGTTGGTTTGGAGGAAGGACTAGTCCCCATTTTACCAGACAAAGGGGTCTGTACCCACATAAACTCTGGTCTTCACTGTCTACGTGTATGAAAATATTTATTACAAATGCTGGCCCAAATCAGTCTTTTAACAAAGCCTCCTAACTCCTTTTTTCACCTTAACCAAAAGCACTATCTCACTGATGTTTGGCATCGCACCCTTGAGTCACTTACCACCTCCGGACAGGGAGAGGGTCCCGGGAGTCCCTGATCAAAACAGTCGGTGTATGTTGGAGTCCTGCAGATCCCTTCTCCCCGCTGGCAGCCAGCAAGACAATCTGGGCAAGGCTCTATGGCTGTCCCATCTGGGTCGCCAAAAGCTGTTGTCCGACAAAAGTTTGGATTCATTACCCGATGTGCAGTGAGCCAATCCACAGGCTAAGTCGAGATATTGTTTATTTCAGAATAGCGCAAGTCTGGGTACCAGGCGGTTTCCCACAAAACTGGCACCCGTTATGGCTTTCCAAGCCATTCTTTATATAATCCCTAATCAATACACTTATATGTTTGTACACTCCCCCAGGCTCCCATTGGTTACCTAATCAGCATCCTGCTGACATGCCAGAATCATTCTGCGCATCCTCAGAGAGGAAGGGTCTCTCGTTGGACCAGGGTCTCCCAGCTTAGGGGTGTGATTTTTACTATTATGATGAGGATAGTTCACGGATAGTTCGCATTACAGTACTCCTAATCTTTATTTTTCAGCCAACTATTCATATTATGTTAATTGGTGATGTATTCAAGGGCATAGCCAGGATGTTTCCCTCAAGAATGTCAACATAATGTTCTTCCTAATTAGCAGTTCCTCAGTTAATCATCCATTAGACATCTCCAAGGCCTGGGTCATCTTGTCCTTCCCTCAAAGTACTTATTTTATCTCTTTCACTTAAAACAGAGTTGACTAGCTACTGGTATCAGTTGCAAGAGGTTTTTCCTCCTTAGTCTTGACTGGTTGAGAAAGTTTTGATACAGTATTTTCCACGGAAAGTAGGACATTTTCGTTAACGTAAAACTTTTTGCCAAGGCACACTGACTACCCAAGATGGACTTGACAGGCAAAAGGACGTGACTGACAGAAATGGACACTTGGATGGATGTGGCCCAGAACTGCTTTTTTCGGGGCAGCGGAGGTACTTGTCTGAGGGCTGGGAGATCATAGCCCATCTGCTATGCACCAGCATTTTTCCAGGATTGTTAGCACTGGACCTACGCTCTGCCAGATCAGTGGGTGAAAAGCTGTTTGATCCAGACCTGATCCAGGCTCATGTTTGTATTTTATCAAATTAGTCAGCCTATAGATAGGTCACTGAATTTAAGCTAACCTTGTACCAGCTGCAAGAGAAAATCTGGATCGAGCAGCAAGCTTGGTACAAGTACCAAGTTAACTTCTCAAAAATGCTAGAATACACTTGCCCCAGTAGTGTGGCCACTCCTGGTCAGCACATAGGCATGGGTAGCTGGAGAATTGTGGGGACTCCAGACTTGGAGCCCTACAAGTGGACTCATTTGCTACATCCCCAGCTTTCAGCCTGACCTGGCACAGAGATATGAGTTTGGGTGATCCAGGTTGCAAGGAGTGCCCCCCATATTTTTGATTTTCCAGCTATTTTGGGTGAACCAGGTGCAAGCTAACATGCATATAGACATACGCTGTTCTTGCAGACATTTTTTAAGTCTAAATTTTATTCTGGCCCTAAACAGCTCCAGCCTTGGAAAACTTGACACTTTGCATTAAACAGCATCTTTGCTGCCCAACCAATGCTGCTCACGCTGGAGCTCTGTGGCTGCGAGCACTGTTTTGGGGCAGAAAGAGCAACTCTCTGCTTGTTTTTGCCGCATCTGACTGCGTGAGGCAGGAACAGCCCAAACGTCATGCCAAGGGTGCTTTTTGCCATCAATTATTCCCCATTAGAGAAGTGTGAGCACAGTCATTTAGTTTAACAGGGATGAACTGCCTTTCAAGCTTTTTCCCCTGCAGCAACAGCCCTGCCTGCGAGCTGCATTTCAAATGACTTTGGCTTTTTCTCTCAGCGTGTTTCCTCAGCTCAGGCTACAGGGCTGGAGCAGCTTTGGCTGGGAGCGTGGAAAGCATGTTGGTTCTGGGAACTTGTGTTTGGGGCTGGGGCTAGAAAGCTTGTGGGGGACTTTAAAACCAAGAGATTCAAATGTTTGCTTTCAGCATTTGGATCTGACAGCAGACAGCATCTTTCTCCGGGCTGCGCTCTGTGATCCTGAAGGTGCAGCAGCAGGAAAGCATGTACTTTAGTTAGGTGATGTGTGCAAGGGTTAAACTCACTTGAGAGCAGCTTGAACATGAGGGTTAGTTTTTATGGAGGAAAAGGGAATCGTCTGAAATAAGTGCTGGAAATCAAGAAGGAGGTTTGCAGCCCAGAAAGAGCCTCCGGGGTGAAATGTCAAAGCCAAGTGCATTTTCTGGTCTCAGTATAGTTTTGAGATAATCCCTTTCGTTGCATTAACAGCCCCTGAATGGAGCAATATTTCTTCCATGCTTTGACAGGCTGCTTCCAGGCAGCCCTTTTCCTAGCTGCTATATATGCATGCATCTGGATTCTTATCTGAGCTGAGCTCCGGAGTAACTGCTCTCAGATCAGTGGGTTTACTCCAAGCTTGCATGCACATGACTGAGATTAAATCAGTTTTTAAAAAAGCAAACAAGTACCCCATGAGATATGGCATCCTCAAAATAAGCATTAAGGAGTGTAAGGAAGGCATCTTTTACATGTCTTTCTCCCACGTGAGTTTACCTTGGTTGGCCAGAAGAGGTTAGTGCCGCTGCCCTGGCTCCCAGGAGGCAGCTGAGCGCTAGGATCGCATCGTGCACCGTGCCTCCTTCCTGCAGCGCACAGCCTGCGCTGCCCACGCGCTCCTCGCTGGAGTGGAAAACTGTGCTGTGCGAGCTCACAGTTCGGAAAATACAGTAAAATGTGTGACTAAAACACGCCTCGGCTTTCAGAAGCGTTT
This sequence comes from Anser brachyrhynchus, assembly GCF_964034855.1. Classification (NCBI taxonomy): domain Eukaryota; kingdom Metazoa; phylum Chordata; class Aves; order Anseriformes; family Anatidae; genus Anser; species Anser brachyrhynchus. The sequence goes on from NC_137694.1 coordinate 64,428,912, forward strand.
TGCAGCAGTAGGTCTCCACGCACTTCCCAGAGGAGGTAAGATGGTTTCCAGCGCAGGCAGATTGCTGCAGCAGAGCACGCCAGCAATCCTGGGCTGCAGCGCTAACCACAGCGTGTCTCCGATGAGACACCATCACCAACAACCAAGTGCAGCGAAGCCATTCTTGACTTCTTAATGAAAAATGAGGTGCCAGATCCAAATCGGGGGAGAGGAATACGGCGTAAGTGTCATCGGTAACAGCTTCGGCTGGGGAAAGGAGCCATAATGGCCAAAGAAAAGGTTGAATTTGTGATCTAATTACTGAAGAAGTGTTTGCAAATATTAATTATCTGCTGTTTTGGCTTGTTTTAATTGGGCATTATGTGTAGCGCACTGTGGGAGATGGGGTCTGCGTGCCACCTCATTCCCATCTGTTTGTGCCTCCTCTCACTTCCTTGCAGGTGGAACAATATTAACAAGCTGCAGAAATTATGGACAAAAACCTGCCATTGCACAGCTCCCTGTGTGCCATCTGCCAGAAACACTTGTAAATGGTGCACAGAGTTTGCCTACCAAGTGCAGCCCTGCCCTCATTGTAATTCAGGACCGTACTAAGGTACCACTTCAGTACAGTACGAGTCCAAAACCTGAGGAATTATGAAACTGGGGGGTCTGTGTGCCAAGCAGGAACCTCTTGTGGGAGCTCTCCTGCAGCATCATTGAATTTCTGAAGCCACAGGTTCTCCTGTAATAAGTATTCTCATTGTGAGCCCATGCTAAAACATACTGTGTTACCTGGTCCTGCCTTGAATCTGACCCCAGGGCTGATCTGTCACGGACTTTGCACAGTGGGGGACAGTTGCTGTAGGAAGTTGTTTCCTATTCTACGGAAGAAGAACAAAAAAAACATTAGCAGTTTAACAATAATCCAGTGGAAAATATACTTAAAAATAATAACGGGTTGGGGATTTTGCTTGTTTTCCATTGCTTTGTTTTGACTACATATTACATTAGAAAGGTGCTGGTGTGATGGGATGACAATGCCAGGACAAAAGCCTTTCAAAGAGAAATGGCTCCCTTACCTCCCTAGGAAATGCTACAGTTAACAAAAAATCCTCACCTCAAACAAATTCTACAGCTACCTATGCAGATAGCCATGAAGATGTCTAGAATGTAGTATTCCAATACTTTTTTTTAGGTGGGAAATGGGTCTCTGATGAAAAGTGCTTTTGAGACTTTTTATTTTTTTATCCTTAAATGCATGTGAGTAAAATCTGATTTCCCAGAGAGCTAGCACTAACTTTTCTTATGGAGTTGCGTCCCCTGACACTCTGAGGAGAAAAGCTAACGTATTTGAAGCAATGTATGTGTTTGTAGGTGATGGTAGGGTCATGGCAGAGTTAACCACATAGGAATTGTCTTAGAGTCACTTGGCAAGTTACTTTAATCAGGTAAGTGCAGTCTCACCTGTATGTGCTCTTCCTACCACCACACCTCTGCCTGGAGTGCTACCAGCTTGCTTAAAACTCATAGGATGAGTGATCCTGGGCTGTTGAGATCCAGCAGCCATCTGGGCTTATTCCCTTATGCAATACTCCATCATAGCAAGCTTGGTGCTTTACTGTTGCAAAACTTTATGGCCTCTGTGCCGAAGCTAATTTCTGTATCAGGATTGTTTAGTCTAGTGTGAAACAAGCGGGTTGTAGAGTAATAGTAGTTAGTGGGGAAATGAAACAGTAGTAACATAATTATGGTTCTTTGGAGGGATGCGTAGCACATTGATGTGGACACCTTTTTGTTTTGTTCAGCCCAGAAAAGTGGATCTGGGGGAGTGGTCTGGATTTGCCCCAGTTTCACCGTAATTTTTGGTGTCAGGGTAGAAAAGTAAAGAGAGATGCCAAAAGTACTAAGTATAATAGATTTGGGCAAGTTGCATACAGGTGTTGTTTTGCAAACAATTTGTGGCATAGAAATCGCAAATGCAAATGCTTCCCTGGCAGCAAAGGAAGTGTGAGTGCTTTCTGTAACTTCAGAGTCTGCAAGAGACCTGCAGTCAGGAAGGTTACATCCACCCTCAGCCAGAGGATGGGGCTGAAATGGCCATGTCATAGAAAAAGCCATGCGGAGATGCAGCTCTACCTGACATCTGCTCTGAAGGGTCTCTGACAAGGCAATGCAGCCACATCTTCTCCAGCCTTTCCTTGATGATCTGAGACAGGGAATGGTCTGAAGTTTTAAGCCAAACTTAGCAGATTCCGAAAATAAAAGTATTTACCTACTTCACACTCTCTCACCCTTTTCCAGCTTCCTTCCTTCCAATCCCCCACAGTGTCCATACTTGCTGAATCCTGTAGTTTTGCTGCCTTGCTGAGCATGGATTCAGAGACTGTCTTTGGATTAATTACCTGTTGATTTCATGTGGGCTTTTCAGCAAGATGGGTTGCTTTCCTTCTGTATTCCTGTCTTGTGACCCCTGGACTGTGATTTTGGTACTTGGTTTGCCAGTCCCACCTCTGCCTGTCAGCAGAGCAAACTGCTTCATTCCCACACGTTTTGGGTCCTTGCTTTGTAAAATGAGGAACATTGCAGAATGTCTCCCTTGCAAAGTGCTTTGGGAACTCACGATGGAAAGTGCCATTTAGGAGCTGGGCACTGCTACGTACCTGCACTACAGCACTGTCTGTGTAGCTCAGAGGGGAATCGCAGTCCAAGATGAACCCTTATTTCTCTGTAGTATCCAGCATCAGTGTGCAACTACTGTGGAAGTGTGGCAGATGTCAGAAAATATCCCCTGGAAGCAGCACCTTTCCGCTGGCTGTGCAGCGTGGCGCTGGCTGTGCTGCTAAGGCTGAAATTCCCAGCAGCTGGGGCAGGGCTTGATATAAATACCAAGACACTGACGTTTGCATATTTTGCTTTCTGGACGCATTCACCACTCTATTTGAAAAGGCCTGTTCTTAAATAAGTGAAGGTGTAGGGAATGTCCTTTGAAAACAGCTTTGTGCTAAAGCAATTAAATAATGTTTATGTCAGATAATTAATTCCAAGGGAAGGATTAAATTGCTGAAAGGCTAAATAACAGAGTGAAAACAGTCTGCAGGTTTTTGAGGCATTTCTTATTGGAAAGGGAGGGCTTATTACTGAGATTAGCTTTTCAGAGGTTTTAAAGTAGGGTTCAACAGCTATAAAGGCTGGGTTGTTTGGCACCAGCATCTCAGTTTGTAGCTCTAAATGTCTGCTTGCAATTAATGTAGGTGCAATAAACATATGTGTGCAAAAGAATTCATGGAAAAAAACGGTGCAAGTGCCATAAGAAATGGGTTGCAGCAAAATGCAAGCATAGCTAAGTGAAAATAAAGATTGATAACCACTTCTAAAAATGGGAAAACTGTAAACTAATGAAAAAGTTTTGACTGATCACTAGAACGGATGTTTTGTCTAAATTTGTCCCCTATGTCTGTACCTCTCTCAGGGTCCTATGTGACACTTGTACCTTGCCAGAGATGGCACCGCTGCCTGGTGCTGATCAGTTCATACAACAGAGGCCGTACAAGCTGATCAGCATGTGAAAGCTTGCTCAGGAAGAGCAAAAATTATTGTCCCTCTCCATTTAGCATTTTTGCTGTGTGGAACATCGTGCCTGGCTCTTCATGGGGGCAGAGAAACTGTGCAGGGAAGCACGTTCACAGCTCCTTGAAGATGGCACATTTTTCCTTTTCTGATTTCCATGTAAACTTTTGCCATATCACACGCTTGCTTGCGATGTTACCTCTGACTGGGGAACTGTGTTCTTCGTTTTCCTTCCCTTGTAGCAGTCTCGCCAGGAAGCTGCTCAGGCCTCTATGTACAGTCCACAAAAGCATGCAGAGCTCCGGCTAGAGCGGGTGCGAGCTCTGCTGCCAGCCTCCCTGGGCCCAGGTGTGGGATTCGGCTGGGATTCAAGGAGTGCCAGTGCCTGGGAAGGCTGCTCTTCCGTCCCAGTGTATCCATTGTCCCTAAGTATTTTTCCAGATCCTTCTGCTCTCTCTTTTCTTCAGAGGGGGCTGCTGGGACAAAGATAGCTTTTCAGCCTGAAGCTAAATCTTTATCTAGTGAGGGTATATCAAGCTGTAGTCCAATATGTGGTACTTTGCATTAAATAGTTGCAGATAAGCTAATGAAATCTGTCAGGCAATAGAAATGGAAGTTTGTAAAAAACGCTAAGCAAAATTAACAGTATATGAAGTACAGCAACCGAAAGCGCTCAATTTCCAATTCATTGGGGGGTCACTGGAAGAATAAACAATTTCAATTGAGAAATAATTATTGAATTGGTTTAAAATTATACTACAGGACTAAGACTTCAGTTCAAAACGCAGTTCACCTCACAGAGACTCCTCAGTGGTTACGTGTGGAGGGGCAGGAAGGCCCAGGGGGCTGGCAGCTGGGGACCACGGGCGAGCAAGCTCTGCTGACCAGTTTCTGCTCAGGTTATCTTGTAGCAATCACATGTATCAAATGAAAAACCTCGTCATTGCTACTGCTCCCCTCGTTGTTGTTAATACCATTGTTTTCCAGGATTTTAATAAATTAAAAAAATACACAGCTGCAGTTTGAGGTTGAAGTGCAGTAGTTCGCTGCCCGGGAGCCGTGCGTGAATTCATGGTCACTGGCTGTATCAGCTGAGAGCTGACCTGCAGTTACGCTGCTGTCAGCGTGAATCCCTGCCCGCATTACCTGCCGTCAGCAAGCCTTTTGGAGCACACGGACATGATGGGCATGGCTGGTGTCGGTACCAGGGTGGGAGAACCCAGCCCTCGCAGAGGCAGCGGGGTCACCCGGCGGTGTCCTCCCTTGTCCTTTACCAGACTGGGACCACATGCGGCTTGTGGGGGACCACAAAATATGAATGACCCCAGATCAGTTCCCATAAAGTCCTGGCATGGGGAGAGGGAGCAGCGAGCCGTAGGCAAGACCCCAGCATGGGCTCCTACCTCTTGAGGTGGCCCTTGACAGCCCTTCCTGCCGCAGCTTTGGGCAAAACCCTTGCTCCCCCTCCTCATTTTCACCATTTCCAGACCAGCATTAATAGCAACCACCAGTGGGGTCGTTCAGAGAATTCATTGTGCTGTAATGCTTTTCACTTGCAAACCGCTTTGGTAGCACTCAGTATTACTATTATTACATTATGCTTCCCTAGCTTTCTGTTCGGAAAAGCAGCTGCCTTCCGCAGAGTGGGGTAAGCTACCATTATGCCGTGTGGTATTATGTACACTGCTATACTTCTGGCATCTGGGTCTGTCATTTAGATTAATTGGGAAATTGTGTAGTGACTTGAGGAAAAACGCTGTTGAATTTGAGTTTGTTATCCTGGAAAACATAATTAGTCAAAGAAAACCCAAAACTTTAATCGTGTAATAAATGCAATACCGAATGGCCTTGTATCTAACCAGAGTAATGGAATATAACTGTACCTTTTCCATTTTTTCTTCTTTTTTTTTTTCCAGTATGGGGTACTGCATCCTTTTTGTCCATGGTCTAAAGAAGCTGTCTACATGGTTAAATAAGTGGAGAATTACTGTTTTGACTCTCTTTGCTTTGCTGCTGCTGCTATTCTCTTGGAAGACCGTGAAACAGAATGAAATCTGGCTCTCAAGAGAGTCCCTTTTCAGGTATGAGCAACCATGTGAAAATACTTGTATTTTTGTATTGTTTCTAATAAGTTGTACTTGTTTGTTGCATGGAGTAAATAGTTTGCTTTAGCTCAAGGACTGGTCCTGCTATTAATGCACTGGTGTGAGTAATATTTTTATTTTAATGTATTGAAAAAAAAAAACCACAAAAAAACAGAACAAGACAAAAAAAAAACACCGTCATCTACTTTCTGTTTTCTGGCAACTGCAGAAACTGGTGTCAGCACTTTATATGTCTATGCACAAACTTTGGTTCTAGCAACAGCATTTTAAAGACACTCTGTTTTTAAATAACTTGAGTTCTGTAGATTTACCAATAATGTAACGCTTTCTTTTTAAAGACATAGCAGAATTTTGCTGCAACCCTACAAAACACCGTAGTAACACTATTGAATATATCGAATTTTCTTTAGCAATGTTTTTAACGACAAAAATGAAATGCAACAAAGTGCCAAGCTTAATGTACCATATTTCATTTTATTTGATTACTCTTTGCCAAACGGCTCTCTTTACAACCTCATTTATATATATTTTTTGCATTGAAACAGACTGTTTCATTTTGTGTTTTTTTAGGAAATGTATTGCATTTGCCTCCAGCTGCTTTCAGCAGTTGTCTAATTGTGAGGTAATTGTAGAAACACAGGTGATTTGCACCCTGGTTGCTTAGCTTTATTTTCTAACTTATTGGCCAGAGCAAAGTTTAATTTACTCGGCACTGAAGAGTATGAAATTACTTTTTATGTGTGCTCTTCAGTCTTCAGGACACACTGTTGAAGTGGTTGGAGCTCTGTTAGTAGGAATTAAAAAAAAGTAAAATCTGGAGCAGGGTTTTCTTCACTCCAGCATGATTCATTGTCCCTCTCCCTGAAGCGCTGTTTGCTGTTTAAACACCAGCAGCCATGGTGACCGGTCTGGGCTCTCGCAGCTCCGTGCTGAACGTGGTCCCAGTCCAAGCCGTTAGGCCTTGGTTCCAGTCTACCACGTGAGCGGTGGCCGCTCGCAGGGAAGGCGGGCAGCTTTCCGAGTTGGATGACTCTTGTTGAAAGGGGGGTGGGAAGATGGCGATTCCGTACGTCGCGTTTCAGGCATCGTCTGGTGTCACGTAGCGCACAATCGTGGTCACCTGGGTTTAAGAGAGGTGAAGTCAAACTGGAGGAGGAGAGGAGGCATCTCGTACTAGGGAGCACTCTTGGGATGGTACGGTGTGTCCAGGGGGTCTGTCACAGAAGAGAAAGCAAAGGTTTCGTCTGCCTAATTGGGTGCAAATAGACATGTCTATCCTGTATCCATTCAAAGCAGGGTGGCCTTCTGCAAGGCAGATCAAATTCAGAGACCGTGCCACCGCCTCAGTGCAGTACTGAGCCAGAGCTAATGCACCTTGCCCTGAGCTGGGGATTTGGTGGCTGGGGTCGAGCCGGCTTGCTCTTCAGCTCAGCTCGTTTGGGGATGATTCTAGGAGGGAGATCTGCCCTGGACTTTTGAGGAGAAGGCAAGAACGTAGGTGTGCTCCTGCTGGGTCACCTGGTACGGTGTCCTGTCTCTGAGAGCAATCAGCTGCAGATGTCTAGAAAAGCAGCGTAAGAACAGGAGCAGCAGCAGCGATGCTTCCTTCAGTCCTTTCCCAGCTTGCAGTAATCTCCAGTTATAGACTTCCTGAGTCAGGAGTCATATGCTTTTTCGTATTCAACAGCCACCGATAGACTTTTCTTCCATTAATGTCTCTGACTGCTTTTTCAAATCTATTTATAGTTTTGGCTTCCATAGCATCCTGTGCACTGGGCTCCATAGTTAAATTACACAGCATGCACAAGAAGCCTTCCCTTCTCTGAGCTGTGACCATTCTGATTATCTTGCTTGGTGTCCCCTAGTCATGGTGTTTCGAGTGAGTAGGGAGTAACCCATCAGCTTGGTACTTTTCCTGTGCTTTTCATGCCTCTACAGCCCAGCCTCTCCCCTGTTCCCTCACACAGGGCTGCCTCTCTTTTGTGCTGGAGTCTGCTGGTTTTGAATTCTCTGTATGTAGGAGCTGCTCTGCTTCCATATCAGTGACTTCTAATCCATCTTGTCACTCGTTGCTGGATGCTTTCAAACTCTAACCTGTCCTTTTGAGAAGGAGACCAGAACCACGTACACCTTTCAGGAAACATCTGCAGCACAGTAGCATAGGGTTGTTTTCTGGTTGTTGCTCTCTACTCCTTTCCTATTAATTCCTAATCTTCCACTTATCTTTTCTGACCACTCTTAAGCACTGGCTGATATTTTAACAGCACTGTCCACGTGAACTCCAAGATACCTGTTGTGAGTGGAAATGTGTGATCTACAGACACCAGTCTGAACTTGTGCCTGTACCAGAACTGCATTGCATCTGCCACTTTTTTGTCCAGCCTTCAATCCTGTGAGATCCTTCTGCAAGATTTTGTAGTTCCCTTTAATTCCTGCAGCATGATTCATGTTGTTGTCATCAGCAAATGTGTTGCCTCCCTGTTTGCTCCCTTTTCCAGATCCTTTGTGAACATGTGAAGCAGCTCAAGTGCCAGTGCATGTCTCCTGGAAACCCTGTTTGTAGTCTTCTCCAATTATGAAAACTGTTCACATACTCGTGCTCTTTACTTGCTGTCTTTCAAGTAGGCATTGATTCATTCACAAGAGGGCCTTTCCTCTTATTCCATGATGCCTTTAAGAAATTGGAAGTCTTTGGTGAGGGATTTTATCAAAAGCCTTTTTGAACACTTAGGTGCGCAGCATTGGCATATGTGTTTGCAACCGACTAGGCTATATTTAGATTTTCATAAAAGCTTTCAGTGGCTTTAGTACCTTCTGCCTTTTGAGTCCATCAAAGAACAACAGATCCATCCCCCTAACTTCCTTCTGCAAAATGCAAGGTTAATTCTTCCCTGATGGATTAGTGCTATCCAGAAGTTTGCTAGGTCTAGTTTTATTACAATTTCTCCCAAATTACCTGAAGTGGAAATCACACTTGCTGGTCTGTTGCTCCCCATATCCTTTGGCTGGAGGCAGCTGACATCATGTTTGCCACCTCCCTCTTCTCTAGTGCTGAGGCTCATTTAAATGATAGGTTGCATACTGCAGCTAATAGCAGCTTCACATTTGATTTCCTTTGGATACATACTGGCAGGCCCTATGGATTTGTAAGTGTTCTTGGGGTTGATTTGTTCTAAAGCTTCTTTTAGTGCCACTTTAGTCTGAGACAGTGCTTTGGACTTGCCCCTGTAATGAAGTTCACTTTTCCTGTAGTGAGCTTTTTTGCTGTGGCCTTTTCATCTTCAAGCATTACTTTTAGACCCCCATTGTATATTGGCCTCGGGGGATCTTTGGCAGGTTTCCTTTATCTGATGTATCTCATTATTAGCTTTGATGTTTTTAGCAAGTTTTTTCTTAAATTTCTTCTGGTCTTTCTTCCAGTTCTTTTGGATTTTTTTTTTAATTTCTTGTAGCCTTCTTTATTATGTTATTTAACCATGTTGGCCTTCTGTTGTCTTTTTAAGATCTCCTTTGAAAAGTGTTATTCATCTATTGAGAGTCTATAATATGGTGGGATGGGAAGGAACTATAAAAGAAGAACAGTATAGCAAGAAGATAATTTCATTCCAAGAGTGGGAGATCTTGTCTTTGGGGCAGAAGGAGGAGGCTGTATGTAGGATGAGGTGGAGAGGAGGAAAGGAGGGAGAAGTGGATGGAGGTATGTGCAACAGCAATAAATTAGAAATAACAGAGAAGGAAGAGGAGATAAGGAACAATAAAGCAGTATGAGAGAAAATAATAAGGAAACAGCAAATCTATAGATGGGGGAAAGGAGACATAAATCACCCTGCTTGGTCATTTCTCTGTGTGTGTGTGTTTAAGAAGTGTGTGCTGAGAGGATCCTTATTCACATTTTTAGTTTTCCATTCTTCTTCTTTTACTTACTGCTTTAATTAATTACTGATTTTTCCCTCCTAGTTTTTCCTCTTCACTTCTACTTTCAATTCCTCCGTTTGCTTAAATGTGTTTGTTCAGTGTCGATCTGTCTCAGTTTCCTTGGTTCTGTTACACATGCTTTTTCTACACTTTTTTTTGTCCCCAGGAGATGTAGATATATTAAACATGTTACCAGTTTTGTGATTTGAACCCCTTCTTGTCCCATTCTCAAGGCTTACCGTGCTTTGACATGATGCTGCCACTGTGTCAGCACCATCACCCTCTCTGCTAGTGGGCTGCCACAACTCTCAGTCTCCAGTGTGGGGTCCAAGTTTGCTAGATGCAGAAATCCCTTCGGGTCCTGGCTCCCTCAAGTGTGGGAGAGGATGAGGAAATGATGCATCTACACAAGCATGCATGCAAGGGCATGTGTGCAAGGACTAAACGAGAAGCAAATGAACCACAAGTATAAAAAGTGGCCAAATATATAGATACAGCCGTTTGAGGCAAATTATTCAAACAGATATCTAGAAGCTCCAAGCAGTTTGTCTGACTGTATTGGCAGGTGGGCAAGGAGAACTTGTTTGTTAAATACTTAAGGAATTGCCCTGTGGAGTGAATGTGCAAGCCAGGAGGTCAGGCTCCAACTGCAGTCAGCATTAATGCCTCAAGTCAGGGCAAGGGAGGTGTGGGCTGTAGGCTAACCTCTGCATCCGCTGTACCGACCTTTTCAGGGTTTGTGAAGCTGCCACGTTTCCTATTGCTCCTGGAAAGCGTTTGCGTGCACAGCCCACGTTTGTGACAGCGTCTGGAAGTGCAGTTGTAGCCAGCAAAGGAACTGTATAAGAGTGGCTCTTTCTTAGTCAGCAGTTCGCCCTCCCCAAGACAGGTCTGCTGACTTCAGTTATGTGCAAAAAAACCCCAAACAAATAAACAAAAAAACAACAAGCAGACAAAACCAAAAAGAAACAGGAAAAAACCAACAACAATCAGACAAACAACTCCAAAGGCGACATCTACTGCTGTGTGCTTTTGTTAATTTTGAAAGCCAGCTCAGCTGAGAAGGACAACTCCCATCGCATTTTGTGCATCTTCTATAGAACCGTTTGAAGAGTCCAACGCTGGCATCTGTGAAAATCAATGCAAGGGTAGGAGGCCAGGGAAGGCAGTTGTTTGTGTCATCCTGAGAACAGCTTGCTGTAGAGACCCTTTGTTGGTGATAATGACTCCCAAAGCAGAGGAGATCTCATCGGTCTCCCAGGGCTCCTCCTGATGCAGGAGAGGCCAAATTTCCTTGCAAACCGAGCACTTTTCACATGGAAATCACAGCAAATCAATGAACTCTCTGCCCTGCACAGAGCCACTTTGCAGAGTAGGACAGGCACCGAGGAAAACAATAGAGAGGATCACAGGAGACTTTCTCCAGCTCAAGTGGGATTTGGGTGAGGACAGCGTCTGAGGTTAGAAATGCCAATGGTATTTGGTTTCTCTGCATTAGGACTAACAGGCTTTCTCCTTTCCATGGGGAGGAAGTGTTACGTAAAGCGGTTTGCCTATTGTTTATTTTCCATTTATATCACTTACTGCTGTCGTGGAAGTCAGGAGGGAAGGAAATCCTCCTGAGAAGTGACGTTGGATTTCAGTGGACTTCTTTCTGGCTGGCTGGAGAGCGGTGTCCTAGGTTTTCAGAAGGGCACATTTGTGCTGGGCTGGGGAGGAGGGAAATAGGAGCATTTGGAAAACCGAGCTGGAAAAATAGATTGAAATTGTGAGAGGCTGGAGGCTTGCGGAAAGCAGAAATGGAAAGCCATTGTATTCTGCTTTGTTATTTATACTCCACCCTTTCCCTCTTGGCTTTCTTTATGGACATTATTGTTTCCTCTGTCAATGAGCAAACAGTGTTCTCAGCTGGTTGACAATCAATTAGCAGAAGTGTTTGCCTAAACTCTCCAAAAAAATCCACTCCACGTCCAGCGCGGTGTTTGCTACTGCCGCTGACAGTTCAGGGATGCCAAGCGGTTAGCCTCAGTCAGTGCTGTGTGTATTTGCAAAGCCAAACACCCCCCTTCTCGCCCATGCAAGGAGAATAAATAGGTCAGGGAGCGTGAGTGGTGTGGTGCAGAAGAGAGCATCGTAAAACCTCGAGCCCGAACTGGTTTCTGTCTTTCCTTTGTCACCCCCACCCCCAGCAGAAGCACACAGATGAAAGAGCTTTATTAGTGACGTTTTAATAAATGGGACCAGCAGGATTAATAATAAATTCTATTTAAAGGGAAACAGCCCAGAATTAAAATATTTAAACATATGCATCTTCGTGTTAGAACTGTATCTCATTAGGACTGCAGTACTTGTGCATATGTAATATACTTCTCACCATTAACTCAGTGTGCTCTGGTGCAGCAGGGGCTCTGTCAGAGCTAACAACTCATGGCACATAGCTCTGAGATAGTAACAGTTTTGAGTCCCTGTCTGCGCCTCTGCCTGTAACACTGTCACTGATGTAATGCAAACCTTTCTGTATAAGAATTAATATTCCAGTAATGCCCAGAGGTTGTAAGTGTGTAGTTAATAGCTCCCAAGGCCAATGGAAATTAACACAGCCATAGCAGTCACACATTACTTGCTGCTAGTGCAGTATATCTTTGTGAAAACTAATATAGAAAATCATTCTCTTAAGAATAGCATCAATTAACTGATTTAATTCAGCGATTAGTCACAAAATGTCTTATTCCTGTAGTGCTCCCAGTAAGTAATTTGGAAGTACCTGATGATTAGGAAGCCAACTGCAAGGTGTATTTTTGATTTCTGCAGGCAGACCGTGGCTGTGTTGTACTGAACTCTGCAAGGCAGCCGTGGGCGAAGCTTTGGAAGCTCTCACAAGCAGGCATTAGCAATGCTTGATACCACTGGCTGCAGATAACCAAAAAGACGTCGTATTTGCCACTAAGACTGACTCTCCAGTGCCATTTTAAAGTGAAATCCCCCACAAAGGGTTTTTTGGCATCTGTGGGTACATTCTCATCAATGTAGAGGCTGTGTGCGACCTCATCTTTTTGTGGTTAACTCCATTGCCCGTCATAGTTAAACAGCAGAGACACACAAGGCAGAGCAAAAAGGCCTGGGAATGTCCTAATCCCTGCGCTTCCTACTTGCGGTAGGAGGCTCAGGCCTGATGGGAGGAAAAAAGACAGCAGCTGGCAGGAATCTGCTTGTGAGCAAGGAGCAGTGCTATTTCTGCTTTTACGTGAACAGATTAATCCATCTTTATTTCCCATTACCTCAGAGAGTTCCTATTTATGTGCTGGAAAGGATTCCCCTGTTAAACAGAGTTGTGATTTCTCTGGGTTCTTGCAGGGGAAATATTTCCATGGTGTACGTGCTCCTGTGATTTCTTTCTATCTATAACCTTGAAACAGCATTTCCTCTGGCTGTGCAAGGTGTACCTTGTTTACTGTGCTCTCAGTTAAGTAAATAAGCATATGCTTGCTCTTCTCCTTTTGTCTTTGTGCTCTCATTATTAATTCCAAACGTTCAGTCCAAGCTGCATGGCAAGGAAGACGAAGGGGAGGGATGGGTCGGCTGTGCCGCCACATGTCCACAGTCACATAACACGAGAGCGTGTGACTTGCCAGCTAAGGGCAAGAGCCCCATTAGCCCTCACCTCCTGGTGGTGCTCTGCTCAGTGCTGTGCTGCGTATCTGTGCTAGCTGGGTGCTCAGAGTATGCTGTGCATCCCCTCTAGTGGCTGATGTGTATGGAAAACGTACCTTCCGTCTGGGACCTCCAGCTGACAGATTGAGATCAAGGTTTTCATAAGGCGCTTCATGACAGCCAAGCTTAAGCAGGGCTGGAGATGAGTGAGCCTGTTACAGCTATATTATAGAAAGTACTGCTTACTTTCCCTCCAAATATTAGGCTTTTTAGAGTCTTTCAGTGTAATAAATTATATTTTGAAACACCACAGTACCTGGCCACAGGGTGCGTTGTCATGTTGGTGCTAGAGATGCCCATGGTGGCCAAGGCCAGGTTGGGTGAATTGCTGCCACATATTTATGTCTAGTGGGGGCGTGTGGTGTGCCAGTGCACTGCACAGTTTGCATGTGTGGACCAAGCTTGGGATTGTAAAATGAATTGTGCTTGTTGGGGTACAGGAGCTAACAAGGCACTCGCAATATGATCAAACTTTCCTTAAAGAAGGAGCAATGAGAAAAAAATAGACCTCAGGGTATACCTGGTATAACCTGGCCAGCTAACGCCATCCTGCTTCTGTTCCTCTCTGCAGCTCAGGAGTGAAGACTCTGCCCCACAACGCCAAGGTGCACTACAACTATGCCAATTTTCTGAAAGACCAGGGCCGTAATGTTGAAGCGATCTACCACTACAAAACTGCTCTCAAGTAAGTTCCCTGAAGCCCTGGCTATGCTCAGGCTGTGCGGTGCAGCCCGCTGGCAGCGCATCCCTTCCCTGCAAGGTTTGCCTGCTCCTCGCCCCCCATTTCCTTCCCTGGAGGCAGCTCAGCTTTCTGAGGTTGGGAAGGTTCCTTGGCTCAGTGTTTGTGTCTCGTTAAAGGAAGGAGCCTGGCTTCCTTCCAGCTCCGCGTGCGCCCGTGTGTGTTTGTGTGTACACTTCAATATATGAGATATAAATGTTACCATAGCTACACATTGAGCAATGAGGTGTCATTTACTTGGCTGAATGTATGCTGGTAAGCAGGAGGTAGTTGTCATAAATGCATTTTCGGATTCCTGGGCCATTTATCTTAGTAAATTGTTAATGGTGCACGCCTGGAAAATGCCTGTGCTGTAGCCATCTGAAGTAGAGCAATAATAATAGTACTTACTACTTGTATTGAGGCTCCTGTCCACAGAGCTTTGCAACAACACTAAACTAATTGATGCTGACAATGCTCCTGTGCAGTAACAGGGTAAATATCATTACCATAGTTCTGCAAAGGGGGAAGCTGAAGCAGGAAGGTGAACTGCCTGGCCCATAGACGCATGGTAAATCTGGGCCAAGGGCAGGGCCATAATATGTGACTGCTCCTGGCCCAGGCTGAGCATGTGGTAGGTCCTGGGATGGAGGGGGGTGGTAAGGGAAAGCAAGTATGGAAGGTGCAGATAACACCATCAGGAAAAAAGGGCACGTGTGGAAAGGGCAGACAAAGTTAGGAGAGGCTCTGGCAGCAAGAACAGAGCTCAGCACAAAAGGGCATGTCAAGAGGTCCAAGAAATATTCTTTCCTGACGTGTGGGAGGAAACTCCAGAAATTACATCTGTGTTTTGTCGTCTTGCCAGTTGACGGCAGAGTTACACCAAATGCTCTCCAAGGGCTCCTAACCAACCCAGGTGAGCTGCGAGGACAGGATGTCATTGCCACTGAGGTCTGTGTGAAACTAGGTAAAGGTGATTTTTAGATTTTTGAGTAGCATCCTGTTCTCTTTTACCATGCTGGGGATTTAGGAAGTCATTTAGAAAAACTTCCATCCTATTTTTTAATGTTTCCAGGAATGGAAAATTCAGCACAACCATCAATAAATTGTACTGAAGGTTAATTACCCTGTCTGTTGAAAATGTCCTCCTTTATTTTTAGTCTGATTTGTTTAACGTTGTTTCCAGTCATTGGATTTGTTTACATCTTTAAATGCCACACTGATCAGCTCCTCCCTTAATCTGCTGCTTGATACAATAAATGGATGTAGCTGCTGGCACTTTCTGTTATGCAAGTTCTTGCAGTCATCAAGTCATCCCTGTAGCCCTTCTCCAAGCTTTCTCCAAGTTACCAGAAAGGGCCATTGGAAGTTAAAAAGAAGAGAGACTAACAAATATTTTCCAAACCCTGCAGCGAACTTGCTAGTATGGAGAGTAACTTAACAGCTTTCTGTTCCTACCGGCATCGCCCCTGCTTGTGGAAATGGGAGTTGCTGACAAAAGATTTTGTTCTTCTCTAACTCAGCAGCACCCATTTATTATAATTACAATGCTGTCTGCTGCTCTGCAGTATTTCAATTATGAAAGAGTCTGTTTTGAGAACTGACTGCAAACATGTCCTCAACTTCATTAGATAGCACAGTTTGCGCTGATCATATTGTTTACACAGCATCCGAAGCCCAGTCGGGGCTTGGAGCCACACAGAAGCTCTGGCCCAGGTACTCCGTGTCTCGGTCCTTGCTAGTGTTCTGGTTGCTTCGGTAACTTCAGGGTTAGTTGGCACTTCCCAAAAGCCATCCCCTGTCCCCCCTACCTTGCATGTTCGCTATCAGACCTAGCAAGGCCTGCAGTGCAAGCCAGAAGCCTGTCCTGCTGGCTCCGTAACTGGGGAGCTGCACAGCTTGGTCCCACCACCTCATCTTTCTGCATTTGTTATTTGCTTACTCCCTCTCCCCAGCCCCATCACTGGGTGGTTGAGGCTGTGTAACATGCAATAAAATAGTGTAATTAAAGAGTGTAGTACGTTTTCCTGTGGAGCATTACGTTCCATGTTTTCCCTTCAGACATACCCCTTCTGAAATGTCTGGGGGTTGTGTGTAGGCCTTACTGAGTCTGCAGGGCCTTACTGAGTCGTGCATGATGGCTGTGCTGCAGCAGTGGAGAAGGGGAAGGATGTGGGACAGGCCACATGGTGGTGGATACCCTAAAGGGCTTTCGCAGATAAGACCAGATTTCATGCCCAAGCTATTTTATGCATCCTTACAGACTCCAGCTTTGCAATTGCCCTGACTGTAGACCAATTGCTCTACAATTAAAAAGAAGGAACTTGGTAGCTGTACTGTCCTTAACAGATTTTATGATTCTGAATACTTTTGGCCACTGGCCTGACCTGAAAATGGAAGAATAGCTGGGAAGCTGAAGCGGCGCTCAGGCCATGAATTTCTTCATCAGTGATCAGCAGCTTGGGCACTACCACCGCCAGCTTCTCGGACATTCCCCCAGGCACCCCTCAGCAGGTGTCTGCTCTTTGGGGGAATCTGAATGGACCCACACTCCCAGGTGATGGAAAATACAGCCCAGTCAAGAGGCTTAGCAGTGTGGCAGCAGCACCGTCAGAAGGATGGGAGATCAAAATATCATGTCTGCCTAGCGTGGTGAGAAGCAGTGGGCAGATCGATAGGGAAATTAATAAGGAGATGGAATCAATAGGGAAGCAGACTACTGCCACCTGGCAGCTTCTGGGAGGTAGGGGAGGGAGAGCAGCATTGCCCATAGTCTGAGGCACGTGGCTCATTAATCATTCCAGCTCGCTCCTAAAGCTCGTGCCAAATTGCAGTGTAGGTTTGCTTGATCTCTGGTGAGTGAGTTTAACTGTTTGCTAAACAAAAGTGATCCTGTCAGTATGTGCTTGGCTGTTTTAACCGCTTGCAATTACCATTCCACCAACGTAATAATGCGTTTCCACTTGCTGCTTCTCTGCCAGAAGTGTCAATTGCCATGTCGCTGTGCAGTGAAGTGGCCTAATGCTCCCGTCATGTGGGCAGGTGATGTTGTAGCTGTAGCTGTGTGAAAAGACATTGAAGCGCACATAAGTTACATAGGGAAATAACAGCATTTGGGACTAAATACCGGGAAACTTGATCCCCGGTGCTTTAATCACTTGCTCCCATTTCTGCCTTCAAAGGCATTTTGCAAGCAGGATCCTCTGCTGTCACATGTTGGTGTATCTCTATTAACTTAGGATAAATGGTGGGGCAGAAGAACGTACTTGCTCTGAAAGTCAAACTGCAGGGCGTATTTCCAAGGCAAACTCTGCAATTGATCCCTTCAGCCCCCTCTTGATACACTCTTGGTGTTTGAGACTCATTGCAGATGGCCACTCAAAAGGCAGTGGCGCGGCCAGTGATGCAACGTCTTGACATAGCCAGGTTTAGGTAATTAGTGCAATGCAATTATGCTGCCCAAGAGCGGGGGCAATGAAAACTGAAATGATACACCAAAACAGAGAACAGCATTATCATTTGAGAATGAAAAGAAAAACAAAACAGTTTTGTGTATGCAGGAAAAGTTCCTTGTGTACGTCAGGTTCATGAAAGGCAAATGGAAGCACAGCCTTTGGAACTGCAAAATGAGTTATCCATAAAGCAGATTTTACCAACAGCTGGCATTCTGCAATTGGAGCAATGTTTTATAAGGCTCTTAGCGTTTACCTTCATTAAACCAATAAAAACACACTGCTGGGTTAGACTGCTTTGGTGGTTTGCCTGGCATATGGCGGTGACCCCAGGAGATGCTTGATATTTTTCTGCAAAAAGCAGAGGCCAGAAATACTCTGTCTGAGACAGAGTTGACCATGGCTGCTCTGAAAGCTAGCCTGAAAATTCTTGCTGCTGCTTCAGCTGCACATTCGCTGCTGTTGCTAGGAATTTCAGAGACCTCCTGTTGCTGGTGATCAAATAGAGCAAGTTTTATCTGAAATAAAACTTGTCTTGCCACTCTCATGTTTGCAAGTGAGAATGCAAGGTCGTGCAACCTCACACAAGTATGAAGAATATCTGTGATGTGCTAATGAAGATATTTTTGCTGTTGTTGATGGTTACCAAGCTCTTGTCCTGCTTCTTCCCCGACCTCATTTACTTGATGTTGCTGTTGAGACTATTTTATCACTCCTTAAGAACACATGTGAGCTGACATGAAAGAAAAACAGAAGAGCCTTAAAACCAATCTGACCACCATTCCTTACATCTTTTAACAACAAAGGGGGGGGGGGGAAAAATTCCCTTCCCTGCTACAAGAGAACTTATTTAAAATTTTATTCCCAAAGCAGCTCCATCTTATCCTCTGTATTTCTGTGACCAGCACTGCAGAGTACTGCTCATTGGCATGCCACGTTTGCTACCAGCATGTTGCTTCCCACAGATCTCTCTTTAATATGAGCAACAGCAGGTGGGGCTGAAGGAGGTTGCTGGGTTTCTTGGGTGCATAAACATGCTAATAATAATCCAGTGCTGTCCAAGCTAAATTGTTGTGACAAGTAAAAAGCTGACGTCTAAAATTTCGTGTTTGCACTTTCAGACATAAAAACATATAGATTCACCCTTAATTAAAAAATGTCACTGGAGTAATTATGTTTAACGGTGGATGAGAATGAGTTATCTTTGATTGAAGCCAGATACTGTGACCATCAAATGACACAAAATTGATGAGTCATAAATGAGTTATTTCTGTATAACTTACTTTTGCTGGATGAAATGAATTGCAGAAAATAATTGAGATTGGGGTAGCTAAGAAAGCAGAAGTGCTGGAAAAAAGGTTAAACAGTGAGTAAGTCCAAGGGATGGGGGAAATGAGAGAGAGACAGAGAGACTCATCTGGCCATCCTAGCATCAGGCACCCGTAGGACAATGCTCTCTGGCCTGCTGCTCTTTCCCAAGGGAGGCGTGGGCAAGTGTGTGAACTGACTCTTACCACCTGTATAACATCTGGTGGTACAGAGCCCTGCAGAACTTATCCACTGTACGTGTAATCCTGTGAGTTTTTGTACATCAGTGCACCAGTGTGTGTATGTGTGGAGAATATACATACTTTTGTGGGTGTGGACCTGTCCATCAACAGGTTCATAGCCACACGCTCTCTTTGGGCTTTCCCCACCAAACACTGCTAGCCAACCAGAGTGGGAAGGGGACCAGCCTGCTGTCAGCAGATCGATGCAGAAACCTCCGTTCTCCCTCGTGTTATCCTCCAGGGAAGCAAGCCTCGGGGCAACAAGCAGGAACCCTGAGGCTGGCTTGCTGTGTGGCTCAGGGAGCTGCTCAGATGCTCGGCCCTGAGAGAGAGGAGAGGCTGGGCCAAGAGGCATACCAGGCAATATGAAAATGTTTGGTGCTGCACTGTGGGCAGACTTGCTTTTGAAGAACTTGCAAATAATATGGCTAAGGGCATTGCTTGCAGCGTGGAAACTGGGAACGCTGGCTTGTGGCACAAGGAAGCGTCACGAGATCATCCTTATGTATACTTGGTACTTGAACGTAGGCTAGCTAGAGGAGGAGGCAGTGTGAGTACTGTACCCACATCCCTCACCGAGGAAATAAGTTGGTGCATAACGTTGCAGGAATGGGAGCAAGCTCAGTGGCTCTTGCTCCCCGCTCCACTTTAGAAATAAAGCCCTAATGCTGTAAGGGAGACTCAGGTTTCTTGCTAAGCTTTCCCACACACCTACCCACTGGGTTTTTATATATCTTAAATCACCATTATTTGGGGTTGTTTAAATTCAGTTAAATTACACTCTCCATGAAGTAAAAAAATAGTGTTCGTACGGCCCTTTGTGTGTGTGTGCGCGCCTTGAAAATGCCTCTCAGCGTGGACTGCAGGTGGCCTTGGATACCATCTGTGATTTATTTCTGGAAAGAATTAAAATACCAGCACCATTTGTTAGCCTGTTTTTACAGGGAGTCAAAAATGTGCAGTGCTGCCTTGCTGCCGCTGCCAGGGCCACGTTTGCTCCCGAAGCCCTGCGTGCCCTTCTGACACGCGGATGACTGGGGTCAGGCTCTTGGAGCAAGCCCTCTGGTCAGGCATTTGATGAAACATCTTCCCAGAGACTTAACATAACTCCCTGTGCGAGCGTGTGTTACAGGCCTGAGACAGGTCCAGGCTATCGGGAACATCTTTGTGCGGTACTCTTCTAAACCGCGCCTTGACAATAAGCTGTTGGGGAACTGGTGCGCTCATATGCGTACCTGGTGGCTGTCCTGAGGCGAGACAAACCTGTTGAGTGATTTTAATAGTAACTGATGGTTGAAAAGACTGCCTGGTAATTTGAATTAGAGACTTAATAGACTTTACAACACGGTGCATGGGATGATGGCCAAATTACTTCAGCCAGTGTAATTTATTTTTGAACCTGTTCTCTACAAACACTAATCTCTGCCTGTTTTAGGGTGTCCGCCACCTTTGCTCAATTATTCTGTTTTGTTGTTGTTGTTGTTGATCAAATACGAATCAAGATGCAGGCTTTTATTTACTCAAACCAAAGCGAATGCACCCATGAGCCCTGAAGCACAGGCAGTTTGTGTGCAGTGTGACTGCGTTGGCAGCCATGGCAGCTGGGTGTTCCTGCTGGGCTGGATGGATGTCTAACTCCCTCTGGGATGTAGGTATCTGTAGTCTGGGTCCCTTCCTAGGCTGTGGCTTCTTTCATGGGTGTAGGTCCTTCTATGCTATAATTCAGGGGCTTGCTAACTTGTCAAAAGCATCTTCTTGGAGAAGAGCCCCCATCAGCTGTAAGGACTGCTCTGTAACCTTCCTCAGGCACTGCCTTGTTGCTTTGACTGTGTTTGCAGGGAAGCAAAAGCACATACATATTGAGGACTTGTGCTAAAAATTTGAGGAATAGCAAACCGCTTCCCCAGTCAAGGTGCAAAGTTTTTTTCTTATCAGGATGAGATCTATTTCAATTTTCATGTGGGCTATGCAGAGTTTCTACTTCTGGCTGTGTTTTGCAGATGTTTGTGTCTACTTTTTCACTTTTGGCAAAAAAGAACCTCAGATCCAAAGGGTGTTTACTCTTCCCACAGACATTTCTTTTCCCCTAGCTAGCTGCCCTTGCCATTATGAAAACTTTGAGTGACCATTTTTTCTTGAAGAACAGACAGGTAGCACTGGTTATTGCCATAGTAAATCAGAGATTTGCCTTCTCCAATCCTTAGTAAGGGGCAGCAGAAAAATTGGTTCCTAGTCAGTGTCTGTTGAGGATAGCCTTGAGCCTTTCTGTGAAGCTCTGGCAAGAGAAGGTGAAGTGTTCTCCTTTATCCCCAGGCATCTGAATGGCCCTTTTGAGCAATTTGGGCAGTGATGGAATGGGGCTGCTCTGATTTACACCGCTGACTGAGGCAACCCCCAGCCATCCCATGATCACGGACAGCACTATGGGGCTGTACTTACAGCTTCCTTCGGCACCTGGGAGCCCTGCGAGGTGACAGGCATGATTCTGTCCCATCTGCTTAGACAAGATATATGTTGTTTTTCCGCTCCCTCATGTAATTGTTTGGTTGAAGAACTCACCCAAACTCGCAGCCTCCTGTTTGCTGCGATGTTCCTCTGGTTTCTGTCAGCCCTCTGAAGAAGCCTGCACTGTTTGCTCTCTCTGTAAGGCACGCATGTTGTGAATTATTAGTCCTTTGTTGGGCTTGAGTAGTTCCTGGGATTTTAAGGACTTACATAGATCCTGAATAAATTCTTTATGTGAGAGCAGAAGCAGGCAGCCCCGTTTGATAACCTCGTGTTGCCTCAGCATCACAGGGAACATGCAAGTTTAGCAGGAGGGGTTTTTATCTATTTACTTATTTATGTTTAGCTGTGACATTGTTTGACATAAAATCCTTTTTGTCCTTCTGAGCTCCAAATCTTTAGCTTCTGCCCCCACCCAAGCTTGAAGATTTAATGAAATACTGTTTAATTTGCTACAGGCTTGGTTTTTAAATGTCGTGCTTCTGGATATGATTCTCTTAAAATGGGTGCTGGAGTCAAAAAATTCACATGGCTTTTGCCAATTTACAGGTTAAATCTATTCAGCTGCCCTTTTTTTTCACGTCTCCGTCCTGCTGAGTTTTCCCTTGATGCTGGGACGCAGCGGGGGTGCCGTGCCCCGTGCTCTGCGCGCAGCAGCAGGCTCGCCCCGATGCTCCTGCTGCCTGCGAGCTGCCGGGCAGGGGAGGAGCAGGGCAGCCAGGACATCTCTTCCTTCCCGTGAGCCCTGGCTGCCATTCAGCACTTGCTATTTATACCGACTTGGCCTCTGGAAGTCCCAGCTGAGATCAGGGTCCTGTTTTACCGGCTTGTGAACAGAGCTGGAGAGTGTCTTCAGCGCAGAGGGCTTGTGCTGTGAGCGGGGAGGCAGTGGTACAGGAAAAGGACATTTCAGTGCTGTCACTTTAGTGGCAGGTCACATGGACTCTGCAAGGCAGACTTGTGCCAGGCCATGTGGGAAACCATGGGAGAGGTGAGCACTATCCCTCTGTGTCCATGTTGTAGGTGCTCAGTGCTGAAACTCGGGTGACTTCTGCCTCTTAGACAGCAGAAGACACCTGAGGTGAGCTGGGGCACCCAAGGCACCTGTGGGGGACCCCAGCCCTTCAGCAGTGGCAGGAGGGTCTGAAATAGATCAGGCGCCCCACTCTCTAACTTCATGCAGCATCACTTTGTGAACCAGTTGTGATCTTGGTGTCTCCATCAGGACTTGACCTGGTCCATGTAATGCCAGCAAAGACCCTAGTGAGACCCACAGGACCACCCGCAGGGCAGCTGCTGCAGGGAGGGTGCCTAGAAATGCTCTGAAAGCTGCGGGAACAATGCCAGGGCAGGATTGCTCACTCCCTGCCTCATTTCTAGCGTTGTGTCAAGCACTAATTCAGCTCGTTGCTGGTGAAATGCAATAGCAGCACTCGGGTCTGTGCTGCATACAGCCAGGAACCTCACTGCTTTGTCATGCTTTCGCTGAAGGAGATTATGCCTGAGGCTTTCAAAGGAACCGAAAAGCCTTAGATCTCTCACTTGCCTGGCTTTCAACAGGATTTCCAGGTTAAAAAAATAAAATAAAATCCCAGCCTGCCACAAATCTTCTGCCAAGCTGAAGGGTGTTAACTTTGAGGAAATATTGATGCAACTACTAGAACTCTTCAAGAGAAACAAGCTGCTGCTTAATATTGCAGGATTGTCTTTCCCTTTATAAAAGGAATTCAAATGCTGCAAATTGAAGGTCTTTTGGAGAAAAACATAGGATCTGGCTCTGTGACCCACATTGCATAGAGCAGCTTTCAGAACAAGGTGCCATGCTATCGTGAGGCCACGGCCCGCGTTGTTGCCACTGCAGGATTGTTCCCTGTAGGATGATTGCTCTCACAGCTGCATCAAGTCAGGTTTTAAATCAACCTGATGTAGAGCTTTATTGAGAACTTATGTAAATACATGAAAATGAGAGTGATGTAATATTCAGATTGGAAAATTGGCTTGAAATCCTATAACAGAATAAATATAAAGTGGGTAGTATAAAGATTTGGCACAGGTGAAACATTATTGACGTAATATTCTTACTTTTGTTGGCAAAACGGTGCCAATAAAATATTGCAGCATGTGTTGGAACGGGGCAAAATGTGTCTGAAAAACAAGTTGCCACACTGCCGGCAAGCAACAGGGCTTGGCTAATTAAGGTTTGACTCTGCACACTTAATTTGGCCGGAGTCAGTCTCCGGCTGCTGAGCACTGTGGTAGGGTCGCACCGGCACTGGATGGATGGAGAGCAGCAGCTGGAAGGTGTCCAGCAGCATGAAGGACCGGTGAGAAAACAAGGTCTGTCGCAGGGCCCTCAGCCCCTCTTCTCCTTTCGCCAAGGCAGAGGTAACTCCAGCGGGCCGCTCGCAGCGGCACGGCGGAGGTAATGAATCGCAGCTGCTGCAGAGGTGGAGCGCTCCCCGTGAACGCCAAGTTTGGACGGACGCGTGCTTTCATCCAAAGGTGCCGTAACAAAAGCCAGGCGCGCTGCTGCATCTTCCCACTTGCTGATTTTTCTCTTGGGCAGACAAGAACACGCTTGGAGGCTCTTCGAACGTTTTGCAAGGTGACGCAGGCAGGTTTTTCCTTCCCGCTGCCGTGGCATGGCTGTTAGGTTAATTATGTCCCATGCTGCTTATGGCTTTTCTGATGGCCTTAAGGACTTGTGTTTCAAGTCACTGGGAGGGAGTGCGCTTTGGACAGGCTTCTCACAGGTGCTCAGAGGGTAGCACAAGGCTGGGCAGAGCTGCATGAACCCCAAAAGCTGTCGGTGCAGCCCTTTCCGTGCTGTTCGTGGGCATTTCCATGGATAACTGTGCTCTAGCCTGGCCACATCCCTTTTGCTTTCTGCCCCTGCACAGCTATGGTTGTGCAAAACCCATGTAACACTCAAAGAGCAAGCGGGGAGTTGTCATTCTGATGCCTTTTGCCCCCTTAATACCTCTGGCACCAAACCAAGGGCCGTTTAAAGGCAGGACTGCGAGCAGAGCTTGCCAAGTATTTAAGTGGTCTCTCTACATCTGAATTAAAAGAATTAAAATTCTTGGCGGATTATAGGTTGTATCCATGACAACAAATTCCCTCCCTTTCTCTTTTTTTTTTCCTGGAATCAGCTTGTAGTATAAATATGTTGCCAAACAAAACCGTGCATTTTTTTTAAACTAATGTTTCAGGTAATAACAGCATTAAATTAAAAAGCAAAATAAGTGGTCTTCAGCATTTTGATGACTGTAAATGTTTTATGCCTGGTATCGTCTTATAAAACTAGAAATCTCTTGACTGTGCAAGTCAATAAGGCTTTTGTTCAATGGCATTAGAGGGAATTTTGTAGCCTAAAAGAAGTGAGGATAATTATTAACAGGAGTTCTTGTGCAGTGTATACCTGTAATAGTTAAAGGGAAAGCTGTTTAAATTTATTCTGACAATTGCAGATACAGCACTGGAGGAATCATTTGAATTATTCATTCTGCAACAAGGAAACATCCCACTTGTCTTCTCTTTAGAAATGAAATCCCAGTCTGATTTAAAATATACTTTAAAATATATAGGCTTGGTTTCTTTTATTTTTCTTTTTTCATTTTTATGTAATTCTGCTGTTTCCAGACTTCTGTAATAATTACCTGTGAATGTAGGTTTTGAAAGAAAATTATTCTGATTTCTGAAAGAAATGAGAAATTGATTTTTTTACATGAACTGTTTCTTGTGGAATAAGTTTAATGAAATTCAGCTTTCTTTCATAAATAATGCAGCACTTGCATTTGATTAGGTGAAGCCTAAAGGAATTTCTTCTTAATCAGATGCATAGCAAGAAGGATATTGCCTGCAGACTGTTACCATTATCAATGGTGGTGGCAAGGAAAACACAGCTCTGTGTGTGTCCAGACAAAAAGCTTTGTTTCTTAAGAGAAGTCATAAAACAACATATACATTATAATAACTGATTCTTTGCAACTCTGAGTGTCCCAGCTATTTGTAAAACAAAGTCTGGGCTCTGAGCATTGTTGTTATGGTGGCATGAAAGAGACTCCAGGTTAATTTGAGGCCTCCTTGTCATGATAAGGTGTTTCTGACTCTTCTGAGAAATGAATACACGTGGGGAACAGACAGTCTTTGCTTCGGAGAATTTACAGTCAAGGCAGACATCAGGAAGCGTTGGGGCCAATTTTGAAAGTCACAAAAAACATCACAACCCTCCCAAAAGCATTAAAAAAAAAAGTACACATGCTTCAATTCATTAAAATAATATCTCAGATATAGCAAAAAGCAAAACACTTTGCACATGGAATATCTGCAAATTTTGCAGAAACGTTTTCTTTAGTAAACGTTGCTTTAATTAGTCACCTGTGGTCAAGTTATATGATGTTCTGTAAATCCAGCCACAAGACTGTTCTACTCTGTTTTTATCCCAAGGAAGCTACTGTTAACAGCGGTGGGTATGCATGAACAGAGGGCAGCCTGAGTAAGGCCATTAGTCCTGTAGTCAATGTCCATATTAATAAATAAAAAGGGTCTGGGCCCCAGTCTCCAGCCTTGGGGACAACTGCATAAATCGGCCTGCAAGCATCTGAGGGACGGGGGCTGAGGCCAAGCTGGCTTTTGGGACCAGACCCTGGTCTGGGCTCAGCCCTGGCCCACTCCTGGGAGCAGTTCGAGAGCGGTGTAAACCTGGTAGGGATCATGGCAGCAATAAACAGCGTGGATGGTGATGGGCCCAGGCGCTGGCTCTGGTTAATTTACTGGAGGTGATGCTGTCCTAGGGCATGGTTGTGCTCTCTGCTGAGCTCACTTGAGTGGCATCTTGCTCTACTGCCATAATGAAGTAATTTTCCAATAAAAACTTTAAAAACTGAACCCCAGTGGAAAAGCCCAACACCACTGCCTTATCTCGCTGCGCTCGGATTTTTCTCTTAACATTTGTTCGGATATGTAAAATTGTAAATGTTGTAAATTCTGCAGGCCAGATGCTAAGCTGGTTTAAGCTGACAATTTATGCCAGTTGAGGTTCTGGTTTTTTTTTCACTTATATTCCTTGGAAAGGGCAATGAGATGTAAGGAATACATGTAAAACACAAGAAATAGAGTCCAGGATACAGGGGAGATGGGCTTGCATCCTGTAATTTGCTGTCGAGAGGTTTTAGCACTGAGCTCAGAAGTGTATTTATGGAGCTGCTGGTCAGAACTGCAGTTTAAAGGTGAAATCAGTGCTCTTTTTTTAATTTTGAATTTTCATTCCTCTCCAAATCGGTGCAACAAAATCTCCTGGGCCTAAAATGTCATGGGAGCACTAGAGGCCAAGAGCAGAATAAATTTCTCAAAGTTTGCGAGCAAACGCATCAGGTTTAGGGCTGTAAAATATTAATCTGTTTCTGACTTTCCCAAGAATTGTCTGAAATACTTCTGCCCACTCATACATCAAGCGACTTCATGTCAGATATTAGAGCTTTTTTTATACGTGAGTACTGACATAAGTGATGCTTGGCTTTTATCATAGCCAAATGGAGAAAAAGGCTCAAAAATATGACTCCCAAATCTTTTTATTTGAAAGTAATGTCAAAAGCCTGTGGAAGAAATGGGAAACAAGTCTGAGCCCTTGGTTATTTGCCTGGAGATAGATAGGACATGCATCACTTAAGATCCTAGTCAAGGTATCACACAGAGCTGCGTCCCACGTAGCAAAGAGCAAGCAAGCTTGGGCCTTTCCATTGCTTCCCTGCTGTTCCTGAGGAAAGTTTCCCCAGCCTGCTTCAGCTGGGGAGGCTTAGTCTAGGTGGCCAGTGGTTTTTAGGGCCAGGGTAAGACTCAAACTCTACGCTCATCGCCTTGTCTTTCACTGACCCTTCTCCAAGTACAGGCAGCTTTTCACGTCCAGAAGTGCTTCAGGCACTGTGTAGCTTCACTGGTAGAAAGCAATGCTATTTTTGTGGCAACTGCAGTTTAGCCTTGGATTTCTTACTCCTCTGTAACAAGATCAATGAAGGATCTCTTCAGAAATCACTTGAGCAGTGAATGCAGGTAGTGTAGTGAATGGTTGTGACAATGCAGATACTCAAGGCAGTGGCTAGTATGTGTAAGCTGCACCTGAGGGTTTGCAGCAGGAGAAGTGGTTACCTCTGAGAGACAGGGTGCTTACCTGGACGTGAGGGATGTTGTCAGAGCCTGTAGCAGTTAGGTGTGTTGAGTGGTGCTCATTACATTTATCCGTCGTCAGTATAATAGGCTAAGTTCTAAAAAATATATATATACGGTGGCATCTTTGAACACTCTCTCTCCTCCGCTGTGTGGTTTTGCAATCCTTGTCTGCTAGGTTTAGTGTTGGGTGGAAAACTTTTTTCTTGCTTAGTTGTAGGAAATATCCCACGTTTGTTACTGGCGCACGTCCTCTTCTCCTGGAGTTCCCTCGTGTGTTCCTGGCTGCGCCCCCAAATAAGACCCTGCCAGAATCACTTATGTGCCGTGGAATGAAAATGTGACTG
Source organism: Anser brachyrhynchus (assembly GCF_964034855.1). Taxonomy (NCBI): domain Eukaryota; kingdom Metazoa; phylum Chordata; class Aves; order Anseriformes; family Anatidae; genus Anser; species Anser brachyrhynchus. The sequence goes on from NC_137694.1 coordinate 64,456,929, forward strand.
ATACAAGTGTTGCAGCAGTGTATGAAATGCTAAATTATTCACGGTACTTAAGTACAGAAAATCCCATGGCTGAACTGACATAATGAAAAACTCCAGGAAAAAAAATACACGCACACACAAAAAACAAAAAACATGGAAATTCTTAGATTAGAAACAGCCTCAAACTTTAGAGTTAGACTGCATTATAGCCTTAATCTCTTCTTCCTTTAAATGCCCTTCCTCGTGCCATACCCTGGGCTATCATAGCCAACTACTTTTAATGTCATTATCCACATCTCTCTGCCATGAATTACAAAGCTATTATGCACATTTTACAAACAGGGACCTAAGGCAAAGAATTGCCAAATGACTTTTCCTGGTCTGAAATAGAAAACATGCAGTGGCAGAGGGAATTGAGACCAGGTCTTCTCAAACAGAAACCTTGACCATCTTGACTTGCTTCCTTCCTATCACGAATAAAATGTCCATTGGAGAAGTTGAGTGGGCAGGCACCTGTACACCATTTCATACCAGAGCATCAGAGGGGACTCTGAACACTTCTCGCACAGCTGGTCTCCCAGCTTTCCCCCTCTGTGGGCTACCCTTTTGTATTTGTTTAGTTGTCAGAATTAACCTCAGTTTTCACTCATCTGTGATACAGAGGGTCCCGGATGCTAAATCTTGCCCTGGGTCATTTTCACCACTGGAGTTTTCTGGTGAAAAACCTACAAGCCAAACCATTAATGCAGGAGCATGACTTTGCCTGAGCATAGAAGCAGCTGGGTGGACCACAAAATGCTTCTTAATTCATGCGGAATTTTAACAGAGGTACACTGGGCCCAGTGTGTAATGTTAAACTGAAATGGGTAGATTTAAATTTCTGATCAGTTAAAAGAAGAACTGGGTGTTAAAAAAAAATATAGAAACTCAGGAAATTCATATTGTTAAGCAGTCCATTTCCAGATTTTTTGATCATTTTATTGGTCCTGAAAAAAAACATTATTCAACAACTGATTTCAAGTTTCACTTTGCCCTTTTTTATTATCACTTTTGTTGTGGGAAACAGATTAAAAAACACAAAATTAAGCAGTGTTGTTTTGGTTTCTATATATGTCAAAACAAATTTATATTGGAAACATATTTTTGACTAAGTAGTTCTTACTTATTCAATAAGTATCTTGAATAAAAATGTTCAGGCTGCTCTACTCATTCTGCCTCTTACTGGGAGGGTAAAATCGGTTTTCAAAGCTGTTGAGTGTTCTCTTCTGCCCTGGAAGCATAAAGGAACTGCAGGAGAAGACCTGATTTACAGTCTCTTTGGGAGTTGAGAAGGTTCCTCATGATCCCATCAGGACCTGCAGCAAATTAAGGGAAGATGGCATTTTCTAGCTGACATCCTTCCCTGTGCTGAGTGCCAAAGAGCAGTGATGGTGGAGCTGGTGACCTGAGCTTTATGTGTGTCAGTTAATGAGTGTGCATAATTCATTATTTCCTTTTTCCCAGACTGTACCCTCGTCATGCAAGTGCTCTCAACAACTTGGGAACGTTGACCAAAGACGTTTTGGAGGCGAAGGACTACTACAGACGGGCCCTTCAGTTAAACCCTCAGCACAATCGAGCTCTCTTCAATCTCGGCAACCTGCTCAAGTAAGTTGAACGCAGAACTGGGGCCAAGGAAATCCAGATTCTCCATATGCACGTCACCAGAGTAGGTTTTCTGCCAACTGGTGAAGGAATGGTGCTATTTCTTACTGGCAGCCAAGGCTGCTGGCACAGAGACAAGGCTTAGTCTGGATATCCTTATGCTGTCTGCCAGGTCAGTTCAGGTGCTGTTTACAACGATGCTTCAGCTAGAGGGCATTCACTTGTTCCAAATTAGGCATCAAACAATGAGGTGTCTAAATCCAAACCAGTCACCTGGGATTTCCATCTCAATGGAGAGATGTGAACCTGTCCAGTGGAGCAAGCCATGTTGTTCAAAGACAGGCATTTGATACAGATCTAATGAATAACACATATCCAGCAAATCCCTCCCTGCAAGTTCCCACTTCTCCTCATTAGCTGTAACTGGAAGGTCAGATGTGTAGTTTAGGCATAAATACATAACTCTCGAGATGCTCAAAAGGGCAGAAGGTTCATCCCATTGCAGGGGGTGGGGTGGGTCTGGATTTGAGGGGAAAGCTGGTTTACATCCCTGCGTGGTTACTTTACTGAGCTAGAAGACAAGTTGATCAGTTCCTAATTGGACTCATTGTTATTTAGAACATTAGCTTTTAGCAAGGAGAATAGCAATCATAATCATGCAAATTAATTTGACTAACCATATCTAAAGGCTGAACTTCGATCTACAAGAGAAGCTTTGCTGCTGCGTTAAGATCTGTCAGAGGTGCAATTAAAACAAACAAACAAAAATCTCTATTCCTACACTTGCTTTTTTGCACCAGCAAAAAATACCCATGTTTTTGTCAAGATAACACTGGTGGGGTTCCTTCCTTCCCTTCCTCTTTTTCCTTTTTTCTTTCCTCTCTTCTTTTCCTTTCCCCTTCCCTCTTTTTTTTCCTTCTTTTTCTAGCAGAACTGAATAAACAACAGCAGTAAGAAGACTCTTCTGCTGATATAAATTGCATCTATTTTGTAAGGGGATATTGCTGGTAACCGGTCTCTGGGAAATCCTTCAGAGCAGATTGGGCTTTAGTGTTGGGCTGCTTATAAAGTGGCACTGTCTCATCAAAACACACTTGATCTCTCTGGTTCTGAAATGTAGCTTCGAGTGTGAGTTTATGTGAAGGAAATTAAGCGGATTGCTGAAGTTCTGCCTGGCCCATTCAGTAACAGAAAAGTTGCCAGAGTAATATTACAAGTAAACCTGATGGTTTGGGGTTAGAATATGGCAGATGTGTAGAAAGGCAGGTTAATGCTTTACTGGAAATACAAGAAAGGTAAAGACAGCCTTATTACAAAATAAATTGAAAGTCTTTGTATTATTCATGAGATTTGGTTGATTGAAATTAATCTTAGGTGGCAATGCTGTTTAAAAATATATATATATAGTCCTTTTAATCCATCACATTTGTCTTAATTACTATTCTTTGATCTTTTTTTTAATATGAAATATTAATACAAAAGGACATAAGCCAGAAACAGCATCAGGACATTCCATGTCAATAATGCTTAAATCTGGCAAGTTGATGGGCTCGTATGACCCAGCATATGGGTAGAAACTGGATTTGTTGCCCTGGCAAAGCACAAAGGAGGCATGTGGGACATTCTCTTAGAACTGCTGTTTGTTTTGTTTTGTGTGCAATATGTCATGTTTTTCCTAAAGGGATATTTAAGTTATTGTGTGTCCCATCAAATTCTGTGTGTTCTTCATCCTTCTGTGATGCCACATATTGTGATAAGTTAAAGGTGTTATGATACTTCTGCTAAACTCTTTAAAATAAAGTGCTTAGGTTCCATTCAGCTCTTTTCCCACACCCATTTACTCCTATTTTGTGAACTTGTTTTAGGTTTCCAAAGCAATCCATTGCACCTGGGCACACACACAGTATTAATTATAATAGAAATGGTATTCTCATTTCCCTGTTTATCTTTAAAGAAAGCTGCTCAAAACCAGGCAGAGTTCGTGGTGGAGGGAATAGCACATGTGTAAAGCAGATGCTGTGTCAGCAGATCTTACATAAATGTCTCCCCTAAACAGTAGCTCAAACCTCCTTGCTAGCACCTCTCCTGGATCATGCATCAAATTTGCAGAGAGCATGAGGTGACATGTGAGATGACCACATGAGAATGAGGCAGAGATTTCGAGGTCCCTATTCCTATCATTTTGATTTTCTGTGCATTTTCTACCAAATTATCCTTTTATTCAACCGTATAGGAGACTGTGATCTATTGGAAAGAGAGACCAGTTCTGCACTGTGTATATAGGGCGAGCAGTATTCTGCAGATGCTATAATGCTAGTATAATCTAGGTAATGAATGAAAATCTGCAGAATACTGCAGGCAGATACTAATTTCCGGCTGTGCTACGAGACGTTATGAAGGGTGTTTTGATTTTTAAACTTAGGGCCGAGAAAGGATAAAAGGTCAAGAGATGAAAGGATTTTCTGTCCTCTTTACAGAGGCTTCAGTGAGTACACCTGATACAGATCAGGAAGAGCCACATCTGCAGCACCCAAGGCATGTCCAGTAACAGCATTACTTGTACTGGGACACATAACAAAATGGTCTGGCACAGAATTTTCTGTCAGATCCTGCCAAGTTCCATACACCCACTCCTGCTCACAGTGTGGAAATCCAATTGCAGATACTAGATTTTACCTCTGGAGTGCTGAAAGGTGAACTCCCGGGTTTTGGAAGGATGGGATTGCTGTTCCCATGTGGGTATCTGCTGCTCATTACTCCCTGGCTATAAGCTGTCTATTCAAGCATGTTGTGATTTAAGCTTGACTAGAAAATTGTTTTGGACAACAGAGTGGAAATTTCGGGCTATTATTATGTTTTTTTTTCCTTTTTTTTTTTCCTGTGGATACCCTAGATGAAAAAGAGATTCCATTTTCTGTTTGCACATGATGAAGACAGCTATGTGCCAGAAGATGAATGTTCTCAGGAACCATTGCAGGATAAAGTCTGAATAAGCCTCTGGTTTTGTTTACTTATTCTAAAATAAAGTTGTATGTCATCATTTTCTTGCCTACTATAAATATTGGGCAGTGGATAATTAAACAATGCAGATGAATTTAATAGTTAAAATAGCCCCAGAAGATGACCTGCTTAAAAGGGAGAAATCTCATTCTCTGCTTTCGTGGTTCCAAGCAGCCCAGCCTGATACTGCTTTCTTTCATTTTGTTTCAATATTTCCTGTTATATAAATATTTAACTCCTCTATATAGATTCAGTTTTGTTGAGTTACAGCTTGAAAAACTGAGATAAATATGTATCATTCAGAATACCTCACATAAATTTATAGCCCCTGAGCTATTCTGTAAAGAGACAATAAATAAAATATTATGAACATTTGAAGTAAATATTTAGGATCTCAGCTTTCTTTTGCAGAATGGGAGAGAACTTACTCTTTACTGTATTCTCTCTCTCTATGCTCTAATATTCAGTGCAGCATTTCTTATGAAGAAAAGCCTCATAACTCTTACGTGTTTTGAGAGGGTTATGGCTGCATTTTCAAGGAGAAAGTGAAGTGCCTAGAAACAATGTCCCCTGAGATCTTGAGTTTATTCAAAGGACTGCTTCTCTTTGGAATGTAGAGTAGCCCAAGGTGTCCTGTGCATTTGTTGCCCTGATTTAGTCCAAGTTTAACAAACCCATCTAGTCAGAGAAAAAAGGATTGTCTACCCTCTCTAATACAGCCTTTTGGATATATAACGTGCTAGCATGGGCTTATATAATTGTCTGAAGACACTGGAAAACATCAGATAGATACTATATGTATTGAGATGTAAGATCTTTCAGAAAGTGAAACATTCCTCCCTTCCCTTCAAAGAAGCAGACTGAGCAATAACATGCAGTGATGCTGCATCTGGCTTTCTGGATTGTCTCTGGTCAGAATACTCTGTGTTGTATGAAGTGCTGAAGTTATACATCAGCATCACATGCACATTCTAGCCCATTTAAAAATAAGGAAACAAAACCAAAAAGCTCTGGCAGTGTCAAGTTTACAGTAGATTCAAAGAGTAACTTAGGTTGGAATGAACCTCTGGAGATCACTTAGTCAAGCTCGCAGCTCAAAGCAGGTCAAACTGAATCCCCTTGCTCAGGGCTGTGTCCAGCTGAATCTTGAACACCTCCAAGGTCAGGGATGCCACAATCTCTCTGGGTGACCTGCTCCAATGTTTTATCACTCTCACGGTGAAAAACATTTCTCCTTGTATGTAGTCAGAGTTTCCCATGTTCCTGCTTGTGTCCATTGTCTTTCATCCTGTCACTGTGCACCTATGAGAAGAGTCTGGCTCTGGTTTCTCTGTATCCTCCGACCAGGTACTTTCAGGCAGCAATGAAGTCACCCCGAGCCTTTTCTTCTCTAGGCCGCACACATGTGGCTCATTCAGCCTCTCCTCATGCAACATGTGCTCCAGCCCAGACCTTCTTAGTAGCTCTCCATTGGACTTTCTCCAGTATGTCCATGCCTTTCTTCCACTGGAGATCCCAGCACTGGACATTGCTCCAGATGTCGTCTCACAAATATCATATAAAAGGGAAATGTCTGTTCCCTGGACCCACTGACCCAGGACGTTGTTGGCCTTCTACACTGTGGTCAATGTGTTGCCTACCAGGATCCTCAGGGCCTTTCCCGCAGAGCTGCTGTACAGCCCGTTGTCCCCCAACCTGTGCTGGTCCATGGGATTATCCCAGTCTGCGTGCAGGACATGAATTTGATTTCGCTGAACTTCATGATTTTTCTGTCAAACCTGGCACCTCTGAAAAGCAACCTTGCCTTACAGTGTATTGCTGGGCTGTGGATGACACCCAGCTTTGGTGTCATCCATATAGTACAGATGAAAACCAAAGGAGTGCATCTAAAATGTCTGAATTGGTTTAATCCCAGGGAGTGGAATGTGCTTAGAGATTTCCTTTCAGACAGGCGGTTACACACTGCAAGCTCCGCATGGATTATCATGTAAAACCAAGACAAGTTGTTCAGAACAATTGTGGAGCCCTTACTGAGTTCTGTGTTTCTGGATTTAATGCAGTCAAACTAACTTCACATTATAAAACAAATCATGAAAACTAAAAAGTCTTCTAGAGCACTAATTCCTAGGTTACTGTTTCTGTTGTGAATGAAATTTACTCCAGTCCCAACAGCCCACTCGCAGACCCATGGATGACCAGGCTTCTGCAGGATAGTTTAGGCTGATGCTTCTCGAACTGCAGGGGCACTTGCAAAAATATGCAAGGGATGTTCCAGGTGGAAAGAGCTATTTCCTGCATTCGGCTCGACCATGCTGATTGCAGAGGGCAGGCTGGAGGAAGAGGGAATCAGAAGAGGGCATTGTAAGGCAAGGTAATTTGGGGAAAAATTGGATTAAGTGATCATGGACTCCTTGTGTCAGTTGAATTTGTTCCTCTCTCTGTCATGTTGAAGGTATATATTACCTAGTTTTTCCTGCTGCAGATCCCCGGTTTGTGGTAAATTAGTGTATCAGACTCTTCTCCCAACACTCGGTGTTCTCCCAGATTGCATGAGATTTATATAAGCTACGGCCTGGATCCTGCAAAGTGCTGAATGTGTTGGCCTTGGTCCAGAAAAGCACTTCAGCCAGTAATTAATTTTCAACTTGCATACATAAAAGTTAAGTACGTGTTTAAGTGCTTGGCCAGAGCAGTCAGTATCTTGCAGGACTGAGCCCTCTGAGAAACCATTGGATCTGCTTTTTATAATATAATTCAGTCTGTCACATAAAAAGATGCCATAATCTTTCTCTCTCTACCCCCACTTTCAGGAGACAAACATTGTTCTTGGATCAAAAGAAAAAAAGGCCATTTAGAAAAAAAAAAAGAGTAATTAAGAGGACTGCCCCATGTTCCTAGCGCATGTTTGTGGTTAATGGGAACTTTTACTACTGCTGAGCGGATCACTTAATCCTTTTATTTCTGTAGCTGGCATTTCCTACATTTTTTTGCCAAACATCAATACCTTTATAAAGCAGTCATCTGTTTTTGATTTATAAAAATGTGTCATGAAACTCCAGCCAAGGAATCCAAAAGTTTTATAAATTGACAAGCTAGCTAGTCTTTAATTAGTGTAGGGGAAAAGTGGTTCTTTATTTGTTTTTGCTTCATTCGTGTAATTTATATGGAGCACCACTGGAAGAAGAAAAAGACTAGCACAACTGTTTTTACTTAGCGTAATGGACAGGCAAAATATTCTTCAAGTTATATAACTAGAAAGGGAAAAAATCTGCAAAGCCACATATATTATCAGCTGAAATTTGCACCTTATAAACAAGATCTGGTTACTTGACCCTGTCACTCAGATGAAATCTAAGGCCAAAGCAGCAAGGTGTTCACATACTTTCTGTGTTCCACAGCCCTTTGTTTCTTTTTGTAAGCCCTGCTATTCATACTCGTTTTATACCCAGCACAAAGAAAATGTTGTTCCAGTCCAACTAAGCATCGTTAGATGTTTGCTCAGGAAACCTTCTAATTTTTCCAAGGAAAGGAATACAGAGCAATACTGGTGAAATTGTAGCTCAAATAAATAAACACAGATTTTTGTTCAGGAAAACTTTTCCTTTTTCCAAGGCAGTAAGTGCAGAGCAATGCTGGAAAAAAGTCTATCTCATTAGCGTAGCCATCTCTCAACTTGATTTATTGATTTATTTTCAATGAAGAGAAATACTGAGAGTAGATTTGCAGTAGGACTGGAAAAGTTTACAAAATCTAACAGTTATCACTTAACAGACAGAGCTCGTGGCCCATGCTGATTGCCTAATAGAGCAAAATAGGTTTTGCTCTTCAGTGTGTGAGATTGAGAAATCCAGTATTTTGGGGGTGTTTTGTCTTTGCTGGGTTCATTGCGTAATGCTCAGTGTGAGCAGTCATCAGAACAGCAGACCAAACAGCAGGTTCATTAAAACCTGTGTGCTCCCAGCTCCTGAGAGGAGCATGATGAAACCGTGATGCGAAGAGCAAAAAGTCTCAGAATTTGCTGAGAAATGGGTTGCCCTGGTGAGCACATTTCCCACCCTGGCATGAGGTAGGATGAGTTCCTTCATCTCTACCGACGTGACTTCAATACTTGTGTGTCTTCTTTCCCCAGTGAGTGACCCGCTTGCTTCTCCCTAGATCATCCTTACGGATGTAGCCAATTTCAGTCTTTCCTCCTTTGGGAAGGGAGAGGTGCTTTTACAGCAGGGATGGGAGAAAGAGCCCAGATTAGTTTAAAACAGCGTGCTCTGCTTGTGAGCACCAGAGCTGGAGAGGGGCAGTGCCTGTGCACAAGTCCTTTGCACGCCTGCCATTGAAATAAAAAACGGGGAATCAGTGCAGTGACCCTGTGCACCAGAGGCATCAGCATCCTCTGTTGGGAAAAAGCATGGGCCAGCAAGCAAGCAATATTTAGCGTGTATTCAGTGACCAGAGTGCCAACCCTCTTTCACAGGGAGAGGCAGAGAGGTTCGGTATGGATCTGGAGATGCTGGGTACGTGCACTGGGGAGAGGAGGCGCGAGTGAATTGTTTAGTTTCAGTGAAAAGAACAAGGTAGAGTTTTTTACATCTCTTTAAAGTAGCTGATCAGTGTGTGACCTAAACATGCTGCTAAAGAACTTTTATTTCTTTTTTTCCCCTCCCTCCCCGGCCTGCAGGTCCCAAGGGAAGAAGGAGGAGGCTGTAATGTTACTGAGGGACTCCATCAAATACGGCCCAGAATTCGCAGATGCTTACTCAAGCCTGGCCTCGCTGTTGGCTGAACAGGTAACGGGTATCATTCAAGGCTCTTGTTTCTCCTGCAGGGTGATGCCCTGATGTTGTAATTGCAATGCCTCTGTCACAGCCTGGAAGTGCTTTCACCTCACATGCATGCAGTGAAGTGCACAGGCCTGTCTGTGGCTATCTGGAGAGTTGTGCTGGGCTGCTTTAGAGATGACTTGTTCAGTATAGGAAGGAGGCAACTCGTTCTCAGTGAGTAATAATACCCATGTGGTGAGGCTTGGAGTTACATCAGTGTTAAAGTTGAGTACGTACCCTTTCTGCAGCTCCCCACATCTATATCAAAGTCTATCCATTGCACCTTGAATGCTATGGCAGCAGAATAGGTGAGTACTTACCCCCAGACACACAAACCTACATAGATAACCTTGAGATTTGTAAGAAAGCCCTCCAAAGCTAGAAAAAGCCAGAAACAAGGTTTCTGCTTTGAATTTCTGCCTCTGAATTCTGCCCCTTGCATGTACCCATCAGGATAAAGCTCCTAATTACCACGGTAGATGATCATGAGAGGCTCCCTTGCTTTATGTTGCTCTTAATGAGCAGCTGTTGGATATTTTATTTAACCTCATTGTTGGATATGTGCCCCAGGCCTTATTTACTGCACAGGACCCAGAATGTGCTCTGGAGGCGGGATTACTCATTTCCTCTTGGGCTTTTTTTTTACCATGCTCATTACTTGGGGCGCTTGCCACTCACTGCAGTGAGGTAATTTATTTCTAGAAGGTCCCTGTGAGGTGAAATAGTGTCTCCGCAGAAGAAAAGGGAAATTGAGGCACAAAATTCTTGAGTTCAAAAGTACACATGAAGCGTGAGTGCCCACATCAAGACCACGAAGCCCTGCTTTTCTCCAAGCATGCTGGAAATGAGGGATGCTGTGCATTGTTCCCGTGGACTGCAGCCACAACCACTGGCCCCATTCTGGCCCTATGTGGGTGCATGGTGAGGTCCCCTGCACAACTCCAGCAGTTTCTACTAAGCTTTTGAAAACTGTTTTTTTCTGTCCCCAGATTTTCAGATCTTAACTGTTCCATAGCATGGGATGCTAAAACTTTCTTAAATAAAAGCTTGCCAAAGTGCAAATACAGACATAGCAATGGAATATCATCTTTCACTATTTTCCATTAGTCTGGTTAATTAAATCTTGTCTCTACAAGTAGATATATTTCAGCAAAACTATAAGCAAAGATCTTGTTCTGGTTTAGGCTTCAATCGTGTAGACACTGTAAAATTCACCTGTGGTATATATGGGTTACTGAAAGATGTGCTATTTTATTTTCTCTTTTAACTGACTTTTAAACGTTGGAATATTACCAATATCAGCTGCAGGGACCTAGAAATACAGTATATGAATTGAGAGAAGAACTTCGTTTAATGGAAACTGTATTTTGAATAAGCGCATCAATGAAGAGTCTCCTGCAGTTATAAGAAATGACTCAGCTGCAGTAATACCTGGTTTTAATATTAATTGAAATTATTATTTAGAACTACCAGTTGTAAGATCAACAGAGCAATAAAACCACTATAGAGTCTCAAGGCCTTCTGCCCAAAGCCAATGCCATTAGTAAGTCCAGCAATAATTTATCTGCTTTTATGTATAGATCATTCATCCTCTTGTGACTTGAGTAAGTGGTAGGGAAGAAAAGATAGTTTGTACAGTTTCCTCAGAAAATAACGATTTCCTGCAGGCTTTTAACACCTTCTCATGTTCAGCCACAGCAGATGCCTACCTGATTGTGCACCTCCTCCTCACACACCCATCCTAGTGACCTCAGTAGGCCTCCTACAAATACTTGCTGCTGCCTGAGGCTGCGGGCTGCAGAATTTCACCCGAATGCTGTGTGCTTTCCGGAGGGGTACAGGCAGAAATTTTTGGCATCTCAAGCTCAGAGGATGATATATGTGCCAGAAGGGAGAAACGGGATTCTGTTTTTCAGTTTGGGGTTTTCTTTTTGTCCAAGCAATAGTTTCCAAGTAGGGTAAAAGTTACAGACCTGGTTTTCCTTCTGATTGTGGCCCAGAGTTTGTCTTACGACTGTTTGGGTATCTGTGATGCCGAGCAATATGCAAGAAGTTACCACAGCGGGCTGCATGGACCATCTAGTCCCAACCCGCTGCTGTGGGCAGGGACACCTCCCAGCAGACCAGCTTCCCCAAAGCCCCATCCAGCCTGGCCTTGAACAGCTCCAGGGACAAGGCATCAGGATTGCCTTGTGTTGGGATTGCCTTGGTCAATCCTGTACAGTATGATCCCCCGTAACTTTACAGGCTATGAGTCTAAAGTACAGCTTATGGTGTCTTTCTGGCCATAGCTGTAAAACATACTGTAAGAGGCAACTCTCGTGCACCAGGGGCTTAGGGTGCTTCTCGGTGTGATTGCCCTTTTATCTCCTTGTGAGTTGATTCTGAAGTCAGAGCCCCATCTGGAAAAAAGAAAACACCTCCACACTGTATAAAAGTTTGGCTTGTTTGTGCCTTTTATAAATGCTTTCCCATCGTACTGCTGTCTGCTTGATAGCGTAACTCAGTCGCAACGTATTGTTTTCCGTGATTGTTTCAGTGGTACTAACATCAGAAATTAAATGTTTAATGTTTTTGCTTGCTAGTGCTGTGCCCCTTGTTGTAACTGTGGTTCCCCTGGGTTTACTCTGAGGCAGTGGAGCAGCACCTTCCTAGCTCTTGCAGCTTTATCACGTGTCTCACGCTACCTGATGGCTTTTTTCAGACCCTAGTTTGTGGGCTCAAGGTTTTGGGTTTTTTGGTTTTTTACTTTTTGTTTTTTCTTTGGGAAGAATATCAGCCTGCCCTAAGAAAAAGAAACTTTTTAACCCACTTAGCTGCAGCAGCGAGCCTACTCAGACATACCCAGACTGAAAATCCGAGCCATGAAAAAAAACCCACAAAACCAGACTTAAAAACCCTGGAGTTTAACTGAGAGATCCTCACATGCATAATTTTCTTAATATCATAAAAATCTCATACATTTTTTAAGCCAGTCTTCTGAATTCTGTGAGCTTGATTAATGTTTCATGAAGGTCTGGAAGCGGCATTATTAAGTGTTAATGAGAATCAAGCCTTGATGAACTTACAGCATTTCTCCTAAGAAGAGAGGCTGTGAGGGAGAAAGCTCTGGCACGAAAAGATGGGCCCACCCTTCTCAATTTCTGACTGCACTTAATGCAAGCACTTTGTTGGAGGAGTCATTCCAGACTTTGCTCTGAGCCCGAGGCATGCGGGGTCAGGGTGTTAGATGCCAAAAAAGTGTTTTACGAACGCGTGTGCAATGCAACCGTGACAAAAATGCTGAAGGTGCTTGATATCAGTGAGTGGGAATATTCTGACATGGGACACTGCTGCTGATCCAGATCCAGTTTAACATAGCCCTTTCTTGCTTAAAGATCGGGTTTATGATTGGTAAACAAAATGAAGACAGCTGACATATATGCATACAAAGCCGTGTTCCTCTGCTGAAAAATAAAATTAGTGGAAAAGAAATCAATAGAGAAATTCTTGAAAATATACTTGTTAATGTCTGTCTGACGCACGTACTTTCTTAAGAGGTTGCTCTTCATTTTAGTCAATTCTGACAATCGCTCCACTTTTCCTGACCCTGCAGGATAATGATGTCAAATTCACATAAATATATCCAAAATGTCCAAACTTAATCACTTTTAAAAAATGTGTTTCTGTGTTTTATCACACCCTATCTTTTCTGCTGGCTGACCTTTATCATGTAAATGTGAAAGCACTTAACCATGACAAACCGTTTGCTTTCATCAACCATAGTCTTCCAGAGCTATTAATTCCAGCTTTCCAGTTCTGATATAAGAGGTGAGAAAGGAGTCCCTGCTTTTAAACAACTACAGACCACATGCTGCTGTCAGGTACACCCTTTAAATCCAAAGAAAGCCCAGTACGCAGTGGGATTTGCATGATGGGAGGAAAGGAGAGTTCACAGCCGGGCTGAAGAGCAGACCCAGCTCTGTTTTGCACAAAGACGTGGCCCAGGCTCCCCAGAAAGTGTTTTCTCATGGCCTGCCTTGACAGCCAGATGTGATCATGCAGCTGAGGACACACAGTCCACCTGAGGCCAAGCTGCTTGGCAGTTTCTTGTGGCCAGGCAGAGCCGGTCACAGGGGAGCGTTGGTGGGGCAGGGAGTGAATGCACCCCCCCCCCCCCCCCCCCCCAATTTCAATGTGGATTCAGCTCTTAAGCATGATGAGTTCTGCCTCGGTGGTGCCAGGCTTTCCTCAGCAGGCACCCAAATGTCTGATCTGGCCTGGGAACTTTGGTAGGAGGTTGCGGGGTTTGTCACCATAGGGCTGCTCTGCTCCGCACAAGTGGAAGAACTGAGAAAAAAAAAAAAAGCCTTTGCTTCTGGAAGCTTAATTGGCACCCTGCTGCACCATGCTGGTTTCCATTGTGAACAACCTTCCTCCCATCTGTACATCCCAACAGCAAAGCTCTGAGTTTAGAGGGGCGGAAAATCTCAATAACTGGTGCTAGTGAGCATGTGGATAGCTGGCACGTACCGTCTGGCTGGAGGGAAATGGAAACCTTATTAAGTTGCTATTTGATCCAAACAGTACGCCTTATTTTTGTTTCAGGACCTGGCTGCCCATAGCTTAGGCTAGACAGATCACAGCCAGTGGGACACTTCCATAGGCAGGACATTCCCAAAGAAAAAATCTGCACTTTTAAAAAATGCTCAGAACCTACAAACCTCACTGAAATCTGTGCAAAATGTAAGGGCTCAGTGCATCTGAGAATCAGAGCAGGGGCATGTCCTATCAGTCCCAGTGAGCTACATCTCACACATTGACAACACCTGTTTTTCATCTGAAACTGTCAGGTTTTCCCCACTCTTTCATCACCCTCAATCCTCCTTCGGCTTCCCTCATTGCCCTGTGCAGGCTCCTCATCCCTCAGCTGTCACACACACCAAGCTTTCATTCCTTGTGTTTTCCGTGCTGCTCAGGGAACAAAGAGCGGAGCTCCTGAGGGGGAAAGTTAGCCAGCAAGATGCTCATTAAACAAATAAATTAAAATATGTCAGCTCCCAAATGACAGATTCTTAACAGAACCAACATGACCCCTGTCGTTGTGCATTTCCCAGCTGGGTGCGTGCTAGCTGAAGCTCACTGACATTGCACACAAACCGCCCAACCTTTTCCAGCTGATATTTGTATTTCACAGGTAGTTCCTATTGCGAGAGTATGGGGGGAAAGCTGTCTGCATTGCTGCGGAGTGCCAGACAGCAAATATATCGCATCCATGCTACTGGGTAAAATTTTGGCTTCCAAGAATCCAGTGGCCACGGCCAGGTTCCCCTAGTAAGCAGCTTGGTGGGGCAAACTGGGGCCTGAGCTCCCCATGTGGGGAGGGAGGAAGGGCACCAGCAGTGCCAAAGTGAGCCTTACCACAAAATACAGGTACCCAACAAATGGTGCTGATACCATTTCTGCCACAGCTAAGACATCTCCTTCTGTTTTAAGGAACGGCTGAAGGAAGCAGAGGAGGTCTACAAGGCTGGCATAGAGAATTGTCCAGAGAGCTCCGATCTGCATAACAACTACGGAGTTTTCTTGGTTGATACTGGTAAGTGACGCGGAACAGGGGATTTTCTCTCTCAGGCTTATTTGCTTTGGCTTGTTTTATTCAGCAGTACACTTCTAAAAGAGTGTCAAAAGCTTCCAGAGCGGTAGATGTGCCTCCACTGTAGCTTGGAAATAAATATCCCTGCTCTGCTGAGATGGCAGAGTGTGCTGAAATTTGTAGTCGCTGCGGTTAGTGTGCAGCAGTGGCATTCAGCCTGGATGTTTCCTACAGCGTTTCTCACCATATTCACACAGGCAGTTGTCCTCTTTTCAATTTGAGCTGGGCAGCACCCTGACAATCCTACTATTTCTTCAGGAAGGCACAGCAGCATCAAGTACAACCCCAGGCACACAAATGGATCGTTATGGTCTTTGGAGCATTTGCAGCTCTTTGGTGACAAAGCAGCTCTTTGACTAAAGGTTGAGTGCCACTACTATAAAAATAAACATGGCTTTTAAATCACAATCATCTGTGAAAACAAAACCTAAGATACTATGGGGTGAATTGATTTCTCGGGAGCTCCATAATGACATACAAAGCCTTTCTTTTCTGGGCTCCTGGTTCCCATCCAACTTCCGTGGACTCAGGCACTTCCTGGCATCCATATAACAGAAAAAAATGCTTCTGCAGTTGCCACCTTTTATTGACAGCTTTATAAGCAAGTCCAAGTCTGAACTGACAAACAGCTAGTGGAAACCAAGCTGCTCTCTGAAGTCTCTCCAGAACAGAGCTGTGACTCGATGAAGTATTGTAGGCTTAAAGTGTGTAGTTGCTGCCCTTTCTGCCCCTTTCACACTGTGCCCGGCTCCAGTGGTGCTTGGGAAGCAAGGATGATGGCAAAAAGTGGTGTCTGCTGGTGTGCAGCTGGCTGTCCTCACTCTGAGCCGACGCTCAGATGTCACTCCTCTGGACTACCAATGTGAAATAACCAGAAAGCCAAAATGAATATTTGTAATCAAAAAAGTTGTGGCATCAATGACAGAAATTGAGATTCTGAATTTGTGCCCTGGCAAAATTCAAATGTGCAAATAATAAAAACTCCTCAGTAATTTCACTCTGACATTGTACTTCTCTCTGATTCCTGACCTAGATAAACTACCCTATTCCTACCAAAAATTTTGTTTCAAATGCAGTGCATTGTGCTTTCTTTTTTGCACTTGTGTCCTGCCAAAGTCCAAACTAACTTTTCCTGTTTTATTACTGTACTCCCCCCCCCCCCAAACAATAGAAAAACAAAAACCAAACAAGCAAAAAAAAACACCACACTGAATTTCAAAACTAAAGGCCCTGATGTACAAATAACCTTCTTAAAGACATGACAAACCACGAAGGAACTGGCTTGCAGTGAGTCGCTCACAGACTGCATTCTTCCCCAGTGGGCACAGGGGGATCACTGTGAAGCACCACTCCAAATAACTCTCAGGATTTTGTGCAAGAGCCTCCAGTAAGTGTCAGCTCTGGAGAGCTGGATCTCTAGATAACTCGGCAGTGAATATAGACACTCAATGTGTCTCCCTTAGTGACGTGTATTACCCTTGCGTGTTGGACAGGGGTGGCACTGGCTGACCTTAAGAACTTAGGTGCTTGCCCAGCTGCTTGTTTTGGCATGTTCTGTACATGTGATTTTCCCAAACTTCCATCTGCTCAGCCGTAACAAGAAACAGAGTGTACAAACTAATTAAACCAGCACTGTAGCTGAAATTATAATATTTGCATTACAGAAATGTTGAGATTTTTAACCGTGCCCCATTAATTTATTTAGTAGTAAGCAGGCTCTGCCTGAGGAAAGCACTGCAAGATCCCTCTTGAGGAAAGACATTATTTAGGTAAATAAAAATATACTACTAGAACTAGAACTTAAGTTGATGGATGAATGGTCTGGCACCTTTCTTCCATTCAGATTGAACATTGGCATTTCCTAAAAATACGGGCACTGGTGAATTATGATAGGCTTTCCAAGGCATTTGCACAGTCTCGTATTGTGGTGTTTGGTGATGTCATGGACCGCGGGACCTTACCCAGGTAGAGGGTTTCTCACAGTGAAGCAGTGCCACCCAATGGCTCCTCTGAAACACAGAGACGGTGTCTACGTGCTCCAGAATGGGCATCCAGGCACTGTGGTCTTGGACTTACTGCGTCAACGTAGGAATTAACTGTTACTGGTGGCTACTCCCATTCCTACTGAGCAGTGCACGAAGACTGAGCAGGGCCAGCAGCAGAGGTATAGGGAATATTCTCTGTTTTGAAATGGCTGAAGCTATTTGCAGCTGTTGTGGGGTTGTGGGGAATACTGGGTGGCTTGTTCTCCATGTCTCCATTGACTGCTTGCCCACGGTCAGTTGGCCAGGGTAGAAGGATGCTTTCCTGGGAGGTGGGACATGACCCCAGCCGGCACAGGGGTTACATCCCCCCTGCAGCATGATAGAGGGGTGCGTTCAGTCAGGAGCCTTTTTCTGCTGAATGTACTCAACTTACAAAAACCTACCCCGGCAAAGTCTATTTCTCAGGATTCTCTCCAAATATTGGAGCCTGTCAGCAGTTTTCCTTACACTTAATCTCTAGAAAGGCCGAGCTCTGACAACAACATCAGAGGTTCTTCAGTGGCTTGAGCAGGTTTTTAGTGCTATTCCCACTGTGCTCAAAGCTGCTCTGTGAGTGCTGTACCAGTAACAGCTGTAATTCCTGCACAGCCCAGCCTCCTTTCTGGCATCCCGATCTGTGCTCACACTCCCCTGCCCCTGCCCATCAGCCATCCCGACCCCTGCTGCGTGCTGACATGCACTTTGGGGTGGTCCTCTCCCTCTCAGGTGGCCAGAGGGATTGCTGCTGTGGGCACGCTCATTCTTCCCCAGGACCATAAAACTGTGGTGGGGTGAGTGTGCCATGCAGAGCTTCTCTGCTCTGTCCCAGTGCAAGCCACACCTTGCTCGTCTGCTTTGATTCACACGTCACCTGGAAACATCTCTTCTTCCCAAATCTCTTTCTCAAAATGGTTCCCATGCATGCAGTAATAGCTGAAAGAAAACCCAGAGCATTGCTTCATGCTGAATTTGCCACAGGATTTTTCTGAGGCACCAGTTTAACAGCCTTTTTGTTCTCCAGGGGCTCCAGAGAGAGCTGTGTCCCACTACAGGCAGGCCATCCGTCTGAGCCCAGCTCACCACGTCGCCATGGTAAACCTGGGCAGGCTTCACCGCTCTCTGGGTCAGAACAAAGAGGCTGAAGCGTGGTACAAGAGGTAAGAATTTGAGGTGGGAGGCAGAGGTTTCCCTTGTCCTTGCACACGACTTGCCTGTGCTAAAGAGCCCGTGATACCCAAATCTACCAGTGCATGCTTGGGTTTTCCCACCCACCTTCTCCATCCATTTGAAATCAGATTTACTTCTGCTTATTTGGCTATTTTTTGGGGAATGCTTGGAACGAAAGCACTGACTCAAGCAGTGTTGACTTCCCTGGACCACTCCCAAGCCCCTAGGCAGGGCACGCTGCTACTTTTGGATGGGGAATGCTCTAACAGAAACATCAGTGGCTAGAGCAGCTTTGTAGTGCTATTCCCACTGTGCTCAAATCTGCTCTGTGAGTGCTGTACCAGTAACACTCCATCCCAGTGCAAGCCACATCTTGCTCATATGCTCTGATTCCCACATCACCTGGGAATCTCTCTTCTTCCCAAATTTCAGGGCACTGAAGGTATCCCGGAAAGCTGAAATCCTGTCCCCGCTGGGGGCACTGTATTATAACACAGGGCGATATGAAGAAGCTTTGCAGGTTTACAGAGAAGCAGCATCACTGCAGCCTTCAAACAAAGAGATCCGACTGGCTCTGGTGAGTGCCAGATGAGCACGTCCAAGTCGGGGCTTGGACGTTACCCAAGGCTCAGAGCTTGGCTCTCCTTCCACCCCAGCCACCCAGTGACTGTCCCTCCCACCCTCCACCCTTATCGTTTCTCCTCACCCCCTCCCAACCTCACACCCTGTGTCTCAGCCACTGCCTTTCTAGGTGAGCAGGACTGTGTATGGAGACAATTTACCTGCCTCTTATTGCTAGGAAGTATCAGTGCTGGGCTGTTCCTATGGTCCTTCCATCTTGAGGTGCTGCTGAGCGGCTGGCTCTTATCAGCAGTCCCTGCCTTGTCAGAGAGCAGGAGCCTGTCAGCAGCACTGTATATTAGAGGGCCGAACTTTTTAAAATCATAACCTTTTATAATATGACCCCATAGGCCCAGGTTTTAGCAATGATGGGGCGGACGAAGGAAGCTGAAAAGATGACAAACCATATACTCGGTGAAGATGTGGAATGTCTGGAGTGCTACCGCCTTCTGTCAGCCATCTTCAGCAAGCAGGAACACTATGCTAAGGTACTGTGGTCACAGGGTGTCCTTGTCCAGAGGGCTCACATACAGAGCTCAGGTAGAATTTTACATTCCATCTCTCCAGAAGTGTCGTGTGTCTTAGTACACACCCAGGAGATTTTTTTTTTCCCACTAAAACCTTCTGTTTATCTAAGTAATGGTACTAAAGCCAAGCACTGTAGTTTTCAGAGGTTGTGAGCACTTACTGCTCGTGCTGCTGTCAGCCCCACTGCCCATCAGCCACAGGCATCTGAAACACCCATTTCCACATGTGATAACAGCGTGGGGCAAATAAGGGAAGGAGGATGATGACGTATTGCTCTTTGGGTTTCTGTACTGGGAGGCCTTAGTGGTGGGCAGACCTGAGAAGGTGAAAGGTGCAGAATACAGTGATACAATGACCTCTTGCTTTTTCACAGGCACTTGAAGCTATAGATAAAGCTCTTCAGCTAAAACCAAAGGATCCAAAAATCTTGTCAGAGCTCTTCTTCACAAAAGGAAACCAGCTAAGAGAACAGAATCGCCTTGACGAGGCTTTTGAGGTATGACTGCTCTAAGCCCTATGGATAGTTTTATAGGTTAAAAGATAGAATTAACTCATTGCATCTAATAGTCCATGGTGCACACACCCTGCCTGTTGGCTTTGGGAGCTCATCAGTGGTACTGCTAAAGCTATGGAGCAACCAACTTTGCCAGAGTTAGTTTCAGTTTTCTTCCTCAATAGAGGACTTCTTTCTACCATTCACAAATACTCCTTTTTCATCAAGTGTGGAAATACAGCTCCCTGTTCTGAGAGGTTAAGTATGGGGTCATGGTTGGACTATGGAAGAGCCTGGGTCTTGGTGCACTGACCAGACCCTTGGTCCATCCTGCCTCAGCCCCTCTCACTAGCAACGGCCAGCTCCAAGATGGCTCAGCTAAAAGCACAGCGACCTGTGAGAGCCCACCATATCTCACCTTATTAACTAATAGCTTGCAGATTGGCTTATCCTGTGGAGCAAGAGGCTTGATAGCTCAGAAATTTTGTTAGTGCTGAATAATAGCACAGAAAATTATGTTATTGGGACAGATCTGACTATTCTCGATATCCCTAGAGATGTCTAATCGTGGTTTGAATCCTTTCCTGTGTGACACCATAAAAATGGTGCTGTTTGTCAGAGTCCACAAGGTACTTGTTGCTTCTTCTCCCGTGTACAGTGGCAGAAGCAATGGGGAGGAATAGTGCTGCCCTCAGGTCCTGGTGGAACTTGTGTGCTGGCAGCTGTATCGTAGTCTGCAGCCAGCTCCAAATTAAAGCCTTGCGGATAAGGAGCACCACAGCCCAGACATGGCTTGTGGGTGGCAGACACCTGCCCAGGGAAATGACCTGGATGTGCAGCAGACCCCAGAGGTGCAGGGCAGCAAGGATAGGGTCACAGTGATTGGTGTGGCTCCTCATGCAGCTGTATGGACACGGAGAACCCGCGAGATGAGCTCCTCAGTGAAGCAGTATGTTCTGTCACCTCTACTGCAAAGACACTGCAATTTAGCATGTGCACTGTGTATGAGAAGAATTTGAAATTATAAAGGTATTTAGAGGGAGAGGAAACTTAGTTTCTGGTTTTAGAAACTGGTTTTGTTTGAAGACCAAGACTCTTAACCTAAAAATGTTTTGTATTTATGTAGAGCTATAAACGGGCCGTAGAGCTCAACCCAGACCAAGCACAGGCCTGGATGAATATGGGAGGCATTGAGCACATCAAGGTACGACAATATTGTTTTTCCTTAATCTGTCAGCTACCGAGACTACTACTCAGGACAGAGAGTTAAACTTGCTTCAGACTGCCAAGAGCTGCAGCTCTGGTCAGGTTTATGACCAGTATGAGTTCCCAAGAGTTTTGGATATTTTATCCAAAAAGGAGGAAAGTCTATTCCACGCCAGATAAATTTTCCCAGTCAGGTTGCTCGGAAATACATAATGTAAATCCCATATTTTTAAGAGGGAACAACCTGCCCTACAAGGAACAACCTGCCCATCTCTAAAGTTTTCCTACATGAATTGTTGACCTGCCTTAGAAAAATGTCACTGTGAGTCAACCTTTAAAATTTCTTTCTACCTAATAAATTTAATAAAGATGTCTAATGCAGAATGCTGGCATAAAATTATGGAAATAGACAGGTAGCCCTGTGGCTTCTTATCTTTTTGAATACTTTAGGATATCATTATGATTTGGGTCCTAAGGAGTCACATTGTGTGATTTCCTCAGGGTATCCTGTCTCTGAGTAAAATTAACTCTTCTGATACAATATAATAGAAAAATGTAAATCTACTTTGTGCCATGTGTTGGTTCGAATTTATGCTAACAGTACTTGGTGACCCATTTCATAATGAAGAAGTATTCCATTATTTAATAATGTCAAGTTTTATAAACATTTTTCCCTTCATAGTATGGTCTTCACCACTGCCAAGCAATGAACTTTCGATGTCAGGGAATGTAAATGAGATCTATCACTCATTTCCTTTGTAGGGAAACTACATCACTGCCCGTGCCTACTATGAGACAGCTTTGCAGCTGGTTCCAAACAGCAAGTTGCTGAAGGAGAATCTGGCCAAATTGGATCGCTTAGAAAAACGGTTTCAGGAAGTCCAGGAGAAAGATCAGACATAGCATTCAGTCACACCAGTGGAAAGGATCTCGTTCTCCTTGGAGAAGAATGTGGTGGAAGCCTATTGCTTGAAGTGATGCTGAAGGAACTTTGACAGGACTCAGAATTATGGAAGGCAAATTTTGAATGCATGCTTGTTTGACCAAAGTTACAGGAGGCACTCAGTTCCTGCGGGACGTGCTGGAGAACAAATGAAAACCTTCCTTTATTCAAGATTTATGTTTAGGCTGAACACATTTTAATCACACCAGGAGTGTGGGTGGGACATAAAACTCCAATATCATGGTTATCACTGGGGAAGCAATGGAGACAAAGCACTCATTCATTGCAGTGGGGTGAAGTAGCGTCTCCTGTTACTCAAACAGTCTCACCTTGTCCACAGAAAGTACCACTGATGGGCTTCGTTGCAAGTGTTGCCAGATCCATCTGAGCCAGGAAAGATTGTCCTAATGGTCACATAAAAAGGTTTTAAGGGGTTGATGGTGAGGAAAAGGTGGCCATTCATACAGCTCTAAATGTGATATGAAAATGATTCTAAAGAAAGGGAAAATAGTATCTGAATATCACCCTAGTAGGATAATTGTACAAGTAGGACAAAAGATCCTTTGAGCAAAAACTTCAGCTGAATGTTTTACTCATAAGATAGTCATTTTGTAATAATTCCGGTTCATGATATCAATATTGTCAAAAATCATGTGGCTTTACCCTTTTCTCTCTCCCTGCAGGCCAAATAATTATTACTCTGAGAAAAATGGAAGTATCTAAAGGCAGTGGGAAACTCTAGGATTACTTGTCTTCCTGTCCAGTCTCCAGTAAAAACAAAACAAGACAAAAAACAACTAATCTGATTGGTGTAGGAGGTAAAGTAAAGCTACAGAGAGATTAGGGATGATTTGGTAGGCTGGGAAGGTACTAAGGAGGTTTTTTATGGGTGTGCAGGGACCAAGCCCACTCATTATGGTGATAACACTGACAAAACACTTTGTCAAAGTGTTCTCACCCCCTCCCACAAAAGATACAGAAAATGAGCTATAGCTGATCAGTCATAAATCTATATTTTTTAAAAACTGAAGTGGGAAAACAAGTTCTCTTCAGAATTGGAGCTTTTATTTTTGAGCTTTATTTATTTAACTTATAGTCAAATAATTAATATATTGTATCTGGTTTATACGAATTGGGCAGTGTCATTCACAGCTGGCCACAATGCTGGCCATTGGGACTTGCATTTTCTGAAGTTAGCAAAATGCAGCAGCACGAAGGTGTGCTTGCATAATTCCCCCGATGCCATTTCTAAAGCAAATGGCTGTGGACCAAACATTGGACCAAACTCATCATAGTAACAGCACTTCTGGTGTTTCCACCAGGGTTTGTACCCATTTACAGGAAGTGTGAACGGTTGGTGGGGTCGTGCTTGGTGCCTCTGCCTTTGCGTCTGGACATCAGGGTAGGTTATCAGTTGGTTCCCCTTACAGCAGGCAACTGCTGAAACACTTAGTGTATGGAGCTTGGCTGTGCCCAGTCCCTGCAGAAGAGCAGCCTAGGGTTTGGCATTACTAATCAGAGAGTTCAGATTAAGAACGCGATGCCTTGAGGCACGTCTGCCAGGAAAAGCCCACGTGGCAGTGACCCATGGGGCACCCAGGTGTAGTTGGTGCTGGTCGTGGCACCTTGGCAAGCTCCGAATTAATTCACTGTGTGATGGGACACTGCGCTACGGGCTCCGCTGGCTTCATTTAAAAATCTCAGTGTCTTGCTGTTGCTGTTGATCAAATTTTTGACATACAGCAGCTGCGTTTGGTGCTGAGAGGGAGTCCAGGCTGGCAAAGACATCTGCTCTGCCAGAGCCTGGGCGCCAGCTGGAGCCATGGCGAGGCTGGACTTGTGGGGTACCAGTCCCTCCAGCCACATAAGGCCAAGGCCCAGGAGATCAGCCAGTGCGGGCAGCAGGGCAGGGGCTGGCTTCTCAGGTTCGTGGGAAGGAGAGACCTTTTGTTGGGGAAGGTGCTGACAGATTTCTGGGCTTTTTCCCTTCAAACCAGCTTCATTAATTCCAAGGGAGCAGCTGGGACCAAGACACTTCTTTTCCTGGTGGATTTTCCCTTCTCTCTTCAGCTGTCTACTTTCTTTTTGGTGGCTGAGGGTGGGTTTGAGGACTTGGGGCTGGATCAGCAGCTCTTGTCCTGTTGCACGACTTTTAAAGCCGTAGGCTTACTGACCCAACATTTCTGCAGGTTCCCAGTGCATGTACTCCACGGGGCACCTTGCATGGAGCAGCTTTTCACAGCCCAGACACTGCCAGACTGGCCAGGAGGAGATGGGGTCCCACCAGCAGAGCCCTGTGGGATGCTGTGCGGTTAGGGGAGATACGTCTCATTTAAAAAGTGTATCAGCTATAAAGTTCGTCTCATAAAGATATATTAAATAAATACTATATATTCTACAAGCCACACAGCAGTGTGGCTTTAAATTGTGGCCAATGACACATATTTTTTCAAATATAAAAGAAGTTGTATTTTTTATAGCAATGCTTTGTGAGCGGGGGTGACTTGGTTTTGTGTTTTTAACTTTGGCTTAAAGCTTCGTTTGTCTTTCCTGAGAGACCTGGTACAAATGATTGTCTCATTCTTGTCCTAGAAAACGATCAAAGCCATCTTGGCCTCAGAAACCTGGCACATGTGTATGATCAAACTTTGGGTGCCCCCTCCCAGATCCTGGGAAAGGATTACCATTTTTGTAACGCTGTCTTACTTGCAGAATAATGTAGAAAGATGATACCATCCTTCCAGTGAGGGACGCAGTTTGGTTGGAAGGCATGTCATATATTCATCCATTCTCCTGAAATAGGCTGGTAACGTATCCATGTAGGATAATCCCAGCTGAACTGGGTTATGTTTATATGATGAAAGGCTCACTCTCCACATTTTTGAGCTGGGTCTATGGTAGTTACAGAGAGAGGAGTGCTCATTAATGGACTCTGTGTTCCTGAACCAGCACTTCATACCCCATCTATGCAGGATGATGGTCTGTGAGTTGGCAGAGTATTTGGAGAATGATTCAGGCCATGAGCTACCAAAGCAGTTAAACCTTTGTGAAGTTTTGATCTGACTCCCTGTCTCATTGGTTTCTGTGCTAAAATGCTGTGTTTGTTCAGGACATTAATCTTGTGAAAGATTTATTGTAGGTAAAGCAGAGCAATGGAATATAATGTGAAACGGGTTACCTCCACCAAAAGGGAATGCTATTGTGAAAGATAAATAGAGCAACTTACCTTGTGATAAACTGGATATTATCCAAATTAATCATAGGAAATATCCTCTTCCTCTAGCATTGCGTGGCTCATAAAATAATCAATTATAAACACATTGTTTTCTGCCAACTACACTGCATGGTTAGCAAAGATTACAAATTAATAAATGGCTGAAGCTCTACATAGTGGAGGAGAGTTCATTCTTTGTGTAAGTTGCATTGGCTAAACTTCAATGCTCACCAATATTAAAGTGGAGAATTAACTCAAAATTGGTTAGACAGGGCTCCTGTGTACTCACTGTGCATTTTAATCCTAAATGAAAAACATAGTAATTGTGTTGCTTTTTCCTTTCCCCATGAATAACATTTTCAGCTGATGGATTTTGTTTTATTTTTATTGCTTATTTAAGGTCCAGCATTCTTTTCTTCCATTCCTTTTCCATCCCTCAGGATAAATGATGCGGGGTGGGGTTGGGTGTATTTTCTATCTGTCATAGACTGCTTGGACTAGATTTTCCTAAAAATGTACAGGCAACTTGTCTTGGCCAAACAGTAAGTGAATGCAGCAGGGGAAGTGACCTTAATTCCAGAGACCTCAATGAGGACGAGGTGTGTGTGCACGCACGTGGTGTAAGAAGTCTAAGTCAAAAAATGCAAAATAAAGAGCCTAACTTGCAGGGGTGACTGGACACCCTTTAGACTATTTAAAAACACATCTCAAGCTCTCAAAAGTTATGGAAACCAGGGCAAAGATGGTGTATAATATTTGGTTAAGGAAGGTAATTGTCGTTCCAATTTTAATGATTAGGCCATTTAGAATATAAGTATACGATTTTTTGCCCCATTTGTCCTCCAGACCAGCGAAACAATTGGTATGTGCTTAAGTCTCCTAAAACTGTATGTGCATTAAATTGACCAAGTGCTCAATTTCAATTTTTCGTATATTGAAATTATGTACACTCTTTAGAAAAAATTAGCTCTTATGAGTTTTTTTCACCAACTTTCAGTCTCATGCAGCAATTTCAAAATGCACCACTTTGTTTTCATGTACATTTAAACCCAGCAGCAGCAGCAAAACTATATATATACATACAAAAAAAAAGTAAAAATTAAAAAAAAAAAGGAAAAAAAAGGAAAATGTGCTTGGCATTCACTAGTGTTTCAGTGTGGCAAAGTTGCTTCAGATAATCTCAATAACTTTGTGCAAAAGCTCATTGCCATGTTTGTACTGACTTGCTGAAATTTTTCTTCCGGAAAATACCCCCGGTGGTATCCTCTGTAAAAGTTACGGCTTCCACAACTGTATTACTGTAGAAATCTCTGCCTGAAGTGGATGTCACGCTGCGTGTTCCTGTGGGAGTTGTTTGCATTGGCTGTTGTTCATATGGTTCTTATTTCTGTATCTAATTTTTTTAATCAGTTGTGCATATCTTTTTAAAAATTAAGAAAACAGCCCATGGATTACAAATCTTTTAAAAATAAATTCACACTTAGCAGCAGCTGGATGTATGTCAGTGGTACAGGAATTTGCAAAGTCTTTGCTTTTTTCACTGTGGGATTTATGGCTAGATTTCACATAAAGGAGTTATGCTTGAAGTCTTTGCAAAAGAAAATGTATGTAAATGTCTATTTTATATAAAAAGTAAGAAAAGTATGTGGCGTGTCTGGTTTTATTCTGTTGGCTGTGAGGTCAGTCTGTTCCTTAGGACCAGCCATGAGAAGTTCTTCTGGAGGTGGAAAGGCCTAAGTTTCTTACTCCTGTTGCCTTACATTTTAGTCCTCAAGGAGTCCAACTGATTGCTCACATAGGAGCAACTATACAGCTTGTGTATTTGAGTCTGGCCATATAAAAATATTAGAGCAAGCATTTTTTGGAGCCTGAACATGGGAAAAGATGGGGGCTGATGCTTGCACATTGTCTTGATGATTTGCACTTGTTATACTCACATAAGCTCTTCGTGTTGGGCTTTATACATCTGTCAGAAATGTATCAAACAAAGTTAAGCCTGTAGACTGTAAAGAGAAAAAAAGAACAGAAAGGAAAAAGAAACTCATTTTGTTCTAATTCCTTTCTTCCTGGCAGCTGTCCCTAGGTGCTCCTGCATGCTTCCCCGGGGCTTGGGTTCTCTCAGGGGATACATGATGTTGATGAACACATCTGTCAGAAATGGACCAGGAAGAAAATTGATCGCCCTGACCACAAGCCATAGTGCTTCCTGACATCCTGGTGTGTGCAAAGCCCTCTGTAGCGTGAAGGGGAATTGCACACTCACTTTGAAGACAGCCTGTACACCCTGGGGTTCTCCCAGATCCAGGCAGTGCAGGATTTTATAACAGAGCTTGCTACCCAGTCCCCCCCTGCCCAGGTTCTCCTTTGTTCAGGTGGATGCTTGTTATGCTGCAGAAATGAGATGTACCACCAGCTCATAGCCCTGATCCTTCCCTGTGGAGCAGCGTGTGGATTGTCTCTCTCCAGAACAAGGAATACAGCACGGTGGTAACATCTCCCTCTGCTGCTTGCAGAAATAGTTGGCCATCGCTTTTACTACCTGAGGAGGGGAGGCTCCTGCTGCCTGCTGGCCTGCAGGGCAGGCAGTGCCCTGTGGGGACAGCGGCCCGGGCAGCAGGGGGCAGGCAGGGCCGTGCAGCCCCCAGACAGCTCAGCAGCTCCTGCAGTGGGTGGGAGCCACTCGTACTGCTGTGGGTGACCATGGGGCCCTGCGTGCCTGGAGGCACCGCAGCACCCTGGGGCTCTGCAGTTCCTGGCCTAAGAATAAAAGGCAGCTCTGTGCCTTGTTTGCTCTTGCAGCATGTGGATTGTGGTCCTCCCTGTAAAAAAGATCAGTTTTCATGCTTATGGCAGTTACCTGAAGCCTCTCTGTAAGCCCCAAAGACAAGAAGCTGCTGGATGTTTCAGACAGCTCACCTGAAGCCCTCTGGGTTAGGAGAGGTAAACACACCACCATGCCTTACAAACACAGCCATCAGCCCCACGTCTCCTGACACCTGCACTGCTCTACTCGGCCCTGCAGGTGCACTCCTCCCATCCAGCCTGGGTGAGGAGGCAGGGAGCCCATGGGGTGAGGATCCTGGCTGCATCACCCTTGCCTGCACCAACTGTCCCCTGCAAAACCAAAAGAGATTTGCTTCAAACTACAAAGGCTGAGGCAACTCCAGGGCTGGTGATGATGGTGAGGGAGATGCTGGACCCTGACACTCTCCCTGGTGGCCCACCACGAACAGGAGAGTCCAGGGAGCTGGTGACCTCCAGTGAGACATAGCTGGAGAGCCTCCAAACCCACCTGGTTTGCAGCCTCACCTGCCAAAACTGATTGCCCCCCTCACCTATTAAAGGGGCTTGTTAATTTGGGGGAGGGGGAGAGCTGGTTGTTTGGTAGGGCACAGCCTGGGCTCAAGGCTCTGGCATCAGGCACTTCCCTGGGCCATGACGGGAACAGGGCTCCTTTTGCTGCTGGTGGCATTTCTCACTCGGTGTGGTGAGTCCCATGTGTGGGGTGGGGGACAGGGACTGTGGGGGGTCTGCCGCAGTGTGGGGCTATAGCAGTGAGCCCCAGTGTGATGTGCTTCTGTACCAAATAAGTGAATGTACCTAGTCAATTTTCATAAACCCTCTCGGAGCTTGGTGTGCTCGCCTCTGGTCGGTGGCTTTGGACTGCTGAGACCAGAATCTTTTCTTACCCTCTACATCTAGGTGGTGCTTGCTGTGCTCCCCCTTTTGGTTGCTGCAGCAAGGGAACCTTTCCCCACACAGGCTGCTCAGCTGTGGTGTGGCCCTTTTGGCTGGGAAAGGACGAGCAATAGCTTGGTCCTGCTGAGCTTGCTAACCGGTGGCCCTGGGGCAGTCTGGTCAGAGAAGTGTCTAGGAGAGCACTAAACAGCAGCATGTTCTCAAACCCTTCTTAGCTGTCCTTGTGGAGTGGCTAGCATATTTATATTTCTTTGTCTGCTCCCACTTATAAAAAATTATTTCAGGAATGCTTTTAGGTAAGAGGGGAAAATAAGCACAGGGCAGGCTGCGAAGGGGGTCATGTTGGGGAGAAAAAAATGGTGATCTTCAAGTAATTTTCTCCTAGTAATGAAGCTAGTGCTAAAAAGATCTGCCCAGCTGGAGCAGGAAATAGGAAAATGAGTTAACTGCTATTCCTCCCATCCTGGTCCAGTATGATGCTGATCCTTCTGTTGCTAATGTTGTTTATTTCCCCCCACCCTGATCCAAGGGAAGAGTGTTTTCTCCATCATTTACCTCCCTGATAAAGTCTATTATTTTCTACTTCAGCAGTAGTCTTGCTGCTATAGCAATAATCACCACAGTCTCTTGTTGGGAAAGCCAGTCAGCAGCAGGGGCTAGGGAGAGCTTGGTCCAGGTCAATGGCTTAGAAAATTGTATCTGATTTTGTGACTGAGCTTTCTGTGGTAATGAATGCTCTGAGGCCAACTGCGGAGGCTGGGAAGTGACATGGGAATACGATAAAATGTTGTATAAAAAGGCAGGGGGAGAGAGGCTGGGCTGGATGCAGCAGCAAAGAGCTCCAAGCCCCTCCAGAGCTGTGGTACAGCAGGAGTTGTGTGAGGATCATCACAGCCTTGTGATGTGAGTGCCCACGGCTGCTGCTGAGGTGGCTCTGTGGGGAGAGGAAAAAGACGCGGGCTCCTTGGTTCACTGACACTCAGGCAGGGTGGTGTGAGAGCTTGGCAGGCTGTCTAGTGCCTGCCATCCTGGTGGGAAGGTTGAGCAAGTAGCCTTCAAGACTACACAGAGGACACATGGCCAAAGTGAAAGGGAGGGCTTGAGGGAGGGCGTTGTGGTAGGTAGTAACACTTTGGATCCAGGCCCACCCTGCTGGTGACTCCAGTGAGCTACTCCAGGCTCTTGCCAGGGCAGGCACGGTGCAAATACCTCCCAAATCATGAGCAGTATGTTGTTTATGTTTGAATGGCTGAGAAAGGAACTTGTATCCTGGCTTGGGAGGGGCAGGGGACCCCTCCTATTGGCTTGTTACCACAAGAAACACATGGGACAGGAGTGGTCAACAGTGTGATTTTGCCTGGTGCAGACACAGGCCAGGTGAAGGGTGTGGAGGAAGAGCTGCCATCCCCTCCTCAGCAAAGGAGCCAGAAGCCTGAAGCTAGCCCTCTTCCAAAACCACCCAGCCTGCAGCAGCAGACCTCAGGTACAAACATTTAGAGTCAGTTCCTTCTCTTTGTGACCCAAGTGCTCGTGGTGGCCCCTTGGGTGAGACCTGTGCTGTGATGACCATGTTCTGCATGGAAGGAGTGCTCCCCATCCTCCTCCACCCAGCCGGTGGGCTGGGCAGTGTGCATGTTACACCCAACTGGGTGAGGAGTGCTGTTTTTTCCCTTTATGCTTCTTCCCAGGAACCCTAAGGGATTGCCACACATCTATCTCCAACTGCACAGTTCAATGAAGCATCTAAAACTTAATCAGACCCAGCCGTCCCTGGCTGGCCTCAGCTCTAAGTCAAACTTTCCCCGGGCTCCTTGTCCGCATTTCTAAGGCGCGATTGATGCCAAAAGCAACATGAGAAAGCTTTGTCTCCTTGCAATCTGTTTCAGACAGAAGCCAAGACTGGGCGCTGGGTCAGCTCGATTCAGAGATGAGATCTTTCGTGACGACTTTAGTTGCTCTGGTTAAGCGCTGCAGGGCACTGCTTAGATGTGGAAGCTTTGAAATAATCAGCTTTGAATAAAGTCAGGCAACATCATTATAATCTGTTGCACTTGTTACTTATTTTTTTAAGTCCCAGTTGCATTTTGTTAAGCATAACTAGACTACTGGATGAGATCTAAATTTGCTTTTCTATGACTGTGCACACACATTGAGAAAGCAGCTCACAGGATACCTCGGTTTTGCACACATCAGCTTCTCATCAAGAAATGCAGTTTGTGTGTTTTCATTTACCTCCATATAATTGCCTTCAGCTTGAAGCTCAGACTGGAGTCAGAAAAACTGTGACACCTGGGATTTGTGCCCTGTTAATTCCCCACCTGCCAGAAGGGTTTAAGGTGATGCAATTGAGCTTGTGGGGGCTGCATCACTGCAAAGCACTCTTGTTTCTGTCCTCACTGCAGGTCTGAAATGTGGACTTCGTCCCATTGATCTGGAGAGCCCGGAGGATGTTCTGCCGCTGGGGTTCTTCTCTCGAATTGTTGGAGGAAGAGAGACGGTGCCTGGGGGACAGCCCTGGCAGGTCTGAGTGGCAGTGCATTCCCTCAGTCATGGGGAAGGGGGAGTTGAAGCTGGAGTAAGCTTTCTTTCCTCCTCAAGTCATTGAACACTGCTTGCTCAGGAGTGGAAGATGCACTAAAAAAAATCCCTCTTGCCTGCTTTTTCAGGCTGGTCGCCTCTAGAAGTGGGGAAGAATAAGCTAATCTAATGGTTAAGAAAAGATCTCTGGCTGGTATGAGCTGATGCAGCTGCAGGGCTTTTGTGGGTCTGAGGGATTTTATGGTACAGAGTTTGCAGAGGCAGGCGGGATGACCAGACACTCCTCTGGTGCCCTGCTACAGAGGAAAGTTGGTATTTATCACCTCCCTCTTCCCCAAAACCAGTCCCTACACATGCAGAAGCTTGGAGTTGTATATGGGTAGTAGTGTGAAGGGTAGTAAGGTCCTTTAGGAGGAGAAGTATGGCATAGGGAGAGAGCAGTGTGCTGGGATCAGGTGGATGCCTCTGGATCCCTGGGTAGTGTCAAGCTCTGGGGATGCTCTTGCAGCAGTAATAAAGAGGAGTGGAACCTCTGCCTCATCTGCTCTGTTTTGGGGTGCTCCAGGGTTTTGTTCCTCTCAAATACTGCTGGGGCTGAAGGCCTCATGTCAGCCACAGCTTGGAAATGACTTCTCTGGGCTGATCTCTGACCTCATTTTGGTAAGAAACAGGAGTCACCTCATCTAAAACATATCTGACCCTTTCTTTGAAGGTGTCCCTCAAACTGGGCCGTTTCCATATCTGTGGTGGCAGTCTGGTCCGAGAAGACGTGGTTATTACTGCTGCTCACTGCGTGGTCAACCTGGAGCAGTAAGTCCCCCTGTCCTGACTCTCACTCCTGAAACACCTCACAGCTTGGGCTCCTGTTGTGACTGCGAGGGGTTCCTGGGCCCAGGTGTGGAGCCTGCTGGTCAGGGAGGGCAGGAGAGACACCTGTGGGGCCGAGAGGGGCCAGTGCTTTGCTGTGGCCAGCTCCATGGGACGTGTCACTACGGGGCCATGGGCCTGTGAGTGATTTGTGAGAGCAAGCACCCTGCTTGCTCTCATTCAATCTCTGCATGCTTGTCCCCAGAGCCTGAGGAGAGGGCTCCCCACCACAGGGAGTCTGCAACTCAAATTCAGGTGTCCTGTTCAGTGCAAGTACTATATATTTGTGTGGGGAAACTACAAAGAGTAGCCGAAAGGTTTTAGTGATGTGAGTCCCGTATGCGTCACTGCAGCACAGTGCCGGCGTGACCTTACTGGGCCTGCTGCAGAGTAATACCCTCTGCTACCGTGGTGCCCTCCCTTCACAGATGTCGGTGCTCTGGAAAATACTGTTTTCCTGTCCTTCTGCAGCGGACAGACAGCTGTCCCCTGGGTCCTGTCCCTCCTCCCTGGACTGTTTCTGTACTTGGGAGCTCTGTGAGGTGTGGGCAGCCCTGGGGCACATATCAGGGTGTGGGAGATCTGTGTCACCATGATTCTTAAATGCCTGTATTGCTGATTTTAAGAGCTTTGTCTCTAAAAGACTCTGTTGGCCTAAGCAAGCATCCAGAGAAGCATTTCTGAGACAGAAGGAGCAGCAGTGAAGCTTTCTGGTAAAAGCAGCCCTGGCATTTGTCCTATTTCTCATAGCAGTCACTGGCTTCTGTACTTCTAATGCAAGACCAGCTTCACAGGTCATGCTAAAGACCTCTTAATGGGCAGGGACAATGATATGTGACACCTTTGCCAGCCCTTTTATAATCCATTATACTGCAGTGGCAGGCCAGTTAGTTTCACATCTGTTTCTTACTGAACTTTAGCATCACTTCTGAGGACTGATGTTGAATGATGACAAAGTTGCTGTGGTATAAAAATTTTAATGGGCAAGACACCTGCTTGTTCCTGTATGCAGTAAGAAACTAGCTTGTGCTTCTACTCTCAACAATTACGCTGCTAATGCTGTTCCTGTGTTCCCATCTACTGTGGGATTTGCACTGCTAGGCAGCTCTGGGTGCCAGAAATTGCTGGGAAATGCAGCAACTTTCCAGTTTCAGTAAACAGTCTCTGGAGATTAATGAACCTACTGACACAGCTCAGCTTACTTATGTCTGAAAGTGATTAGAAAACGAGAAGAAGGGTTTCCCTAGGTGAAAATATATCTATATGTATCTTAATTTACTGGAAAACACTGAAGCACAGGCTTGCACTGAACACCTCCACCCCCTAATTCCCCCCAGTGCTTTGATTCTGAAGGCTTGGTGCCACACCTGAAGGCAGGCAGCTTTAATGTGTGTACCTGCCAGGCTGCCTGGATTTGCCACCTCTGAGGGCTGCGTGGCTGAAATAGCACAGTGTAATTCACAGCAGTCGGGCTTTCATGAAGGGCTATAATGCCATGGAGATTGTAGAGGAGATTGAGGGCAGGTGGTTCAAAAACCCCAGAAAACTACTATAAATCAGTAATAAATAGGCTTCAAAGCTCTTGTCTGAGCACCGAGGTTTTTTGGACTCCCAGGTGAATGTAGGCTGGAGAAAAGAGGCAGTCAGTCCAGGTCTGAGTTTTGTCCTGTTTCAGTAGTGCAGGCAGACCTTTTAATCAGCCCTAATTGTGAAGATCTCAAGACAAGCTTGCTGCTGTGTTGTATCCTGCACTGTGAGTTTGTAATGAGACACTGGCAGCTGAAACAAAGATGAGTTGTGTGGCTGTTTTGGGTATTCCTGGTGGTGCCCGCTGCTATATCTGTGAGCCCAGTTCATGTGTCCCATCAAGGATAATACTGTCCCACCCTGCAGCTTTCAGTGCACTTGCTGTAGTACTCAGAGGTGTAGTTTCTCTACTGTCCCTCTAGTTATTGGGTATGACAGCTCTGATAGCATAACGACCTAATTGCTAAAAGACGTAGTAAATGGCTTTGACTATGCTGGAGCTGATTGCTCTAAGTTTAACTGTGACAATATATTGCTTATAAAATATGCAGAAAACTGTAATGGGCATAAACTTGTCTAGCATTAATTTAATCCATGTGTAGCTGTCTGAAAACATCATAACAGCTCTTCGATGTCTGCTTCTGCTCATCTCCTGAATGCACTGATAACAAAATTAGGACAGAGGATTTATGGGGCCAAAACTACTCTGGCATTCAGTTCCCATTGATTTTGAGGCTCCTCGTGTGCATTTAGGAACCTGGGCTGCAGGTAACAAGGGTAACAAGGTAACAAGCTTTGTGTTTCAGGGCTGAAACCAGTGGAGAGGTTGGGTGAGGCCCAAGGCAACAGATACTGTCCTTTTTCCCACCCAGGCTGGCTGCAGTAGAATCTGCTGGGACATCTTCTGGCAGCTCTGTGCTGGCTGGCTTGATGGATAACAGATGCAACAAGCCTGTTCATCCATTTAAAAGTCCAGCTTTTCCAACTGGAAATCAGTGAATCCTGAGTGGCTGCTGAAGTGAAGTCAGCCCAGCTGGAAGTCCAGTTCCCAGTGCAGGAGCACGCTGCAGGGTTGCAGCACCCATGCCTGACTGGGACCTTGCAGGAAATATTTTGCATTGTGACGGCAGCCCTCTCCCGCATCATGTTGGCACTTTTTTTCCTACCAGGAAACTCCTGAAGAGCCTGGTGGTGACAGTGGGGGAACACCACCTCCAGCGGGTGGACAGGCAGGAGCAGAGCATCCCCGTCTTGCATGTGTTCGTCCACCCTGGGTTCAACCGGCTACACTACATGGACTGCGACGTGGCTGTGCTGCGCCTGCAGCACCCAGCCCGCTTTGGTAAGCGGGAGCTCGAGGAGTGGAGGGGTCTTGATGTGGTGAAAGTCCCCTTAGTTTTGCTTTTAATTCTCATCAAAGTAACACAGTCAGGTTAACTCTAGTCTGATCTGAAGGGACTTTGATTAATTGTCACGAAGTTTGTCCCTTGGGTCAGGGTCTGTGCTCTGAATACGCCCATGTCTTCCTTGTGCACCAGGTTCCCCTGTGCCTTTGTGCTCCCTTCATACAAGTGGTGCCAGTGCTGTTTCCTTCAGCCCAGCTGTGCTGATGCTGAGTCTTGGTGAGCTGCTGGAAAGCTATCAGCTTCCTCTTGGCTGTGACCCCTGGCTGTTTGTTAGCAGTGGGCTGCAAGGGTCCTGCCCACTGAGATGCAGGCTGGATTAAAACCTGCTTGCTTTAAACACTTCTGCAGGCAAAGGCAAAGCCTCTGGAGATAATTTTAGGGCCTCAGTGTTAGGAAAGTAGTACAAATCTCCCTTCCTACACTTCTCAAAAGCAGTTCCCTGAGCTATTATATAGAGCTCTGCTGAGTTACAGCCAACTGGCCATGCCTGACTGTGACCATCAGATGGCAGATCAGCCAACATAAAATAACCTTCTGTCACTTCTCAGATCACTGGTTCGGATGCTGGTAGTCTCACGTTTTGCCTGTAATGGCAGGAATGTAGGAAATAAGGCCCAAGAAGCATTTGTTTCAGGGCTCAGGCATCCTGACAGTCAGTTTGAGGAAGGCTGCATTGAGGGCTGCCTCTGTGCCTGTACAGCAGCTAAATCGGTGTCTGTAGGCATGAACTGGGCTCAACATCGTCCAAGCCCTATGGACAACCTTGGAAAGAAATGACAGGGCTCCCTGCCAAGCCCTTTTGAAGGCTGAACACTGCCAGTGCCCCTTCAAGGCAGCCAAGGAGAATTGTGATCCATTTCTCTGCTAATGACAAGGAAAGACTAGCCAATATGAGCGTGGACTGTAATGAGATGAGCCCTTCAAATTTTTAATGGCCTTCATACCTCCTTTTCTGATACTGATCAGTGCTGGTCCTCACGGAAAAAAATGATATAAAGAATTTCCCAAGCACAGCTCTGTTCCCATGCTGTGCGAGACGATGTAGGGGTAACGTGCTTTCTTCTTCCCTGTTCTTCCCTATCATGCTGTTCCCCTCTTCCTCTTTTGTCCTCTTCCCCAGTATGCATCTGCTGAAGCTAACATTCAGTGGTAGCTAGCTGCCTTCCTGAACTTTCTGAATTTGCCATGTCTCAGTACAAAGTCATTTACAAGTGATTAACTTCAGTTTGTGTGTCTATTTTTATAAACACCCACGTGTGACTGAGGTGTTTTGGGAAGGGGTAAATATGAAATAGTGCAACAAGAAGGGTGCTGTTCATACCTGTAAGCCAGATGCGCTCCTGGAAGCGCTGAGTTTGTGTGCTCGTCTGTGCACCCTTTCCTCCGCAGGGGACGAGGTCCAGCCAATCTGCCTCCCCCACAGGGATGAAGACTTTGAGGTGGGGACACTGTGTGTGACAAGTGGCTGGGGCAAGGTGTCTGAGGGTGAGTAAACTGGCAGGTCTTGTGGTCACAGCTGCAGGAAGAAAGGGTAGTGAATATGGGAAAGGAGACTTTTTTTTTTCTAGAAATAGCAAGGCAAAAAAAGGTGACTCCTGTCAGGTGGAGAATTCAAGTACTCTGTTGCTCATCAGGGCTCCTCTGCTTGTCACTACCATCACCTGGTAGAGATGTGCAGATCAGCATTTTCCTGCAGCATGGGACCTTGGTGCTCATTAGCAAAGGTTGCACTCTGCAGTGCTGCTGTGCATATTCACGCACGTATATCAGAGCCTCTTGAAAGCAGAACCGTCCTTACAAGGTGTTACAAGAGTGGGAATAGTTCCTTTGTACTTGATACATATGCTGCCTTTTACATGTCTCCTCCAGATATCAGAAAAGTGTTCCCTCAAAGGAATTGCAGTTGCTTGAGTTTTAGTAGATTTTGATGGAGATGCAAATGCCTGAATATATAGGTACAGGAGTTGCTCCTGGTGATACTTTGTCTGAAACCCTTCTCAGGAGTCCAGGGTGCAGTGAAACAGTTGAGGCAAGCGGCTGCTGCTTTCCCTCCCCAGCTCAGCTGCGTTTCTACATCCCCTGTGGTCTGGGGCTCATCCACAGTAGAGGAGATGCAGAGGAGATGTGCCTGTCCCCCCACGCCCTAGCAGCCCTCCCAGAAGAGAGCACACCATCTCGCTGCCAGGGCTGGTCACCCATGCTAGCAGCTAGCTGAGGGCTTTGCCCTGGCCCTTGAGAATCTCCAGCCTTGTAGTAGGGCACCTGGGGGAAGAAAGCAGTGTCTGTTTGCCTGATCACCTGCAGAGCGGCCTTCTCCAGTCCTGTTTTGGGGCACTCTTCTCTGCATTGGCGGGTGGCACACCAATGCGTTACTTGCCTGGCTCCGTGCCTCTGCTAGGTGGTCCCAAACTGCTTCAGAACATCACTGACCCAGGCAGGTGACCAGTGCTGGACCCCCGGCTGCTTGCGTGGGGTGTTAGGGAAGGGGTGGATACAGCTCCCAGGGGATGAGGGTGCTGCTCAGAGGGACGAGCTGTCGTGTGGGTGCTGGACATGGCCTGGTTACTCCTACAGGGGCCGGGGCGCTGGCTCCCGTCCTGCAGGAGGTGGAGCTGCCCCTCATCGACAGCCTGACCTGCAGTGCCCTGCTGAGGGCCATGGACCTGCCGCCCGTGCAGGGCTCCATGCTGTGCGCAGGATTTCCCGACGGCGGGAGGGATGCCTGCAAGGTAAGAGCTCCTCCAGCCAGGCTCCTGCTGGGCAGCAGGCCTGGTCTGTCCGTCTGCAAGCCTCGTCTTCTCTGGGGAGAGAGGGAGGCAGCAGCACTGATGTGCTGTCAGCACTCTGCTGAGCAAGAACTTTCCAAGGAGCTTCAGGATAACAAAGGCAGGAGGGATCTCCTGATGGTGGGAGTAGGGGAGTGGGCAGGAGGCTGAAAAGTAGCTGCTGTCTTGCCTGCACCTGCCCTGTGCGTTGCTAAAGGCAGGAGCTCCATCTCAGCATCCAAATGCCACCACCCTGATGAAACCGGGGGGACCTTCAGTGGTGGTGCTCTGGGAAGTGGGTGAGGGAGCCTGGCAGTGCTACCAGGAAGCTGGAAGGAGGGCAGATCCCACCTCTTCCCTGAGGTTTCCCTGCGCACACCCAGGCCCCTGGGACTGGGGAGAAGCAAACAGGGCTGTGCTGGCTGCTGCAGTAAAGCTGACCTGTTAGGCAGGACTGCCAGGTTGCTGCTGCTGGCATAGGGGAAAACGGCACCTTTCCACCCCAACAGGGTGACTCTGGGGGGCCCCTTGCATGTCTGAGGACTGGCGGCACCTGGACGCTGGCCGGCGTGGTGTCCTGGGGGGTCGGTTGTGCCAGAGGATGGGATGCCAGCAGGAGAAGCACCACGGCTCGGGGTTCCCCGGGTGTCTTCTCCCGGGTGGCTGCAGTCATGGACTTCATTGCCCAGCACATGGCAGCCGGTAGGTATGAGTACCAGAAGGCTCTTTCCTCTTCTATCTGTTCAGCACCATAGGGATTCATGTCCTGCTGCTCCACCCACAGCACTTCTCTTTAGTTTCCAGCTGATGCCTCAGCAGCAAAGTTTTGTTTTGTTTTTTTAATTTGCTGCTGCAAAACCAAAGGTTTAGGCAGATTTTTTTCCCCCTTCATAAACCTTGATGTAGTAGCAGATCTGGCCTCTGCATCCCTTGAAGGAAGAGCAGAAGGCTGCTCAAGCTGCCCTGTTCCTGGCTGGATGCAGCCCTCCCAGCTGGGAGAAGTGTCCCCGAGTGCTGTGTATCAGTCCTGCTCTAATAAAGCTCCCTTTGAGCACTAGCCAGCTCCAGACCCGAGCTGCTCTTGTGCTCCTGAAATGTCACACGGGAGTGATGGGGGTTGTCTCCTACTCAAACACAACTTTGAATGCATGTGGGAAGAGGTGTGCTATATTGAGCGCCGCAATTGTAGCGGCTTATCACAAGTGCCTTTTAGAGCCAGGCATAGGTCTGGGCACACACTCCCTGCAGGCCACTTGTATTTTCCTGTACGGATGATTACAGTGCTAATGCAAGTTATTAAGGAGATGGTGTTATTTCTGTCACAGCCATCAAAGCTGAGGTGTTGGTGTTAACTAATACCCAACCCATTACGGCTTTGCTAGGGATCCTTAATGGTTGTGCGTTCAAAGTGGGGCTGTCTGCAGCTGAGGATGTGCCTTTTAATTGGGAACAATAACTGCAAGGAGTAGAAGCCACGTGGCTACAAAGCAGCTGCATAGGGCTCTGCAAAGCAGAGCTATCGGGATCCACATGGATCAAATGCCCATAGAAAATGAAGGACGGAACAAAACGGTGCTTAATTAAAAATAAGCTTGGAGCAGGCACGTCAGCTCTTAGCAGGGTGAATGAATGCAGGCCCAGTGTGTTGGCAGCACAAATCCTGTAATATTGGAGATTTTTAAGTAGGATTTTGGGAAAGAAATTAACTTTTGAGGTTTCTTTCAACTCTGTCAAGCACTCCTGGTTTGAAGGAAATGCAGTGCCATAGCTTGTGCCTGGGCTGGTAGTGCCACGATGCTCTTCTCTCCTAGCTGCCGTGCCAAGCCCCCTTCCTGTGCCAGACCAGTGCAGTCCCCAAGGCACACTGGTCTTTGGAGAAAGCGGCCGTGTTCGGTACCCCCAGTCCCTGGAGGATGACTACCCCAACAACAGGTACCTGCTTGGCACCCACTGCAGCACTGCCCAGGGCTCGGAGGCACTGGCTGCTGCTGGCAGTGCCCAGCTCACAGCAGCTCGGTGTTCCCCGCAATGCAAAGCCCCAGCTACGCTCACTGGGCAGGGTAATGCTGCAAGGAGAGGAAGACACAAAATCTGTTTGTAACAGATTCTGTCTGAGCCCTGCTCACAAAATGGTTGTGGCTGGCTAGAGATCTGTCGTGCCTTCTGTGGTCCAGCCATATCCTTGTCAGCTCACACAAAGAAGCTTTCAGCCTCTTGCAAGAGGCGCAGAAATGAGATCAGCTGGGCTGGTGGTGCCATTAGCACAACACAAAGCTGTCACTACTGTAAGGAAGGATCACTATCTCCCTAGCGCCAAACAAATCCACAGCACTCTTCTGCTATTGGTAACTCTCTGCTCAGATGATGATAATATAACAGATTATTTTATAAAAATAACATTACCAAGTGGAGTTGGTGACCTCGGTTGTCAGCTTCTGGTGCATGCTTGCAGGAAGGTAGTTGCTGGAGGTTCCCAGCCCAAGGAGGGACTGACCAGGGCTAGGCTCAGCCAAGCAGATACATGCCTTTACTATTGCTTGCTTCTAGCCTGTGCACCTGGAACATAACAGTGCCGGAGGAGAAAATCATCCTGATATACTTCACTAAATTAGATGTAGAGTACCAAGTTGGATGTGACCGTGACTACGTGTCCCTCTACTCAAGCAGAAGAGAGCTGATCAGTAAGTCTGGATGCTTTAGAGATGTGAGGAGAACTGGGAATAATTTCTTTCATTCATTGTCATAAGGAACAGCAAATCTAGCTGGCTTTGAGAAGCATTTCTTTGTGCTGTGAATCTAACAAGGCAGAGGTGACCCCAAATGGAGTGGGACAAGTGGAACTGAGGGACATGTTCATAGTTATGTTCACTTCTAGTGTAATGTGGTGGGCTAACATGTCTCAACAGTGCCTTTTAGCTGCGCATAATTCTGTGCCCTGTCTGCCTTGTCTCCTATATACCTGCTTTGTTCCTGTGGACCATGGGTAGCACAGAAAACTGAGTGTTTAGCTTTGTTTGGCTGGTGCATATCCAGGTGACTTTCTGATGTGCTAGCACTGCCAACAAGTGTGTTAGAGATGCAGCTCAGAAAGGCTATTTGTTGTTTCAAAACTGGTTATATGGCACAGCAAGCATACAGATTACCAAGTAACTGTAGAGGTGAGACCAAAACAGAAGGGACCTCTTGTCCCTTTGTAAGGTGCTCTTAGTACTGAACTGATAAATATTTCAAGTAAATGCTGACTACTTCTCCCCTCTTAGTACTAATGACCATGTGCTAATAATAGCCTAACATCCCTAGTCCATGCAATTCATCCTCTAGAAATACTTGGTTGTTCATGCAGTTGTTTTGGATGAAGTCCCATCTCTTCAGTTTTTCTCTACATCCTCTAAATAATTTATAGGTAATGAAGGCTGAACAGTCTCCCCATTCAGTGTGAGACGAGACCTTCGTAATGGGATCCAGCTTAATGAATCACTGCAAGATTTGCCTGAATAAATGTGTGCTCTGTTCACGTTTACCACCAAATCCTTGCCTCCCTCAGGCAAAGTCTGTGGGAACGTGTTCCCAGCCCCTCTGCTGGTAGAGTCGGACCAGGCCACCATTACATTTGTTTCTGATGGGAGCAACACTGGCCGTGGGTTTGAACTCACCTTCACAGCTGTCCATAAGGAGTCCGAAGCAGGTGACCTTGCCTACACTGTAGAAACTCCTCTCCTTTCCTTTCTGACCCCTTTAAAATTAAAAGCTATCCTTAGCTTGCCTGGCAACCTTAAAAATCAAGTTGTTGGTGTGAGCTTTTTAAAAGCGGTGTGTAATCCCAGCTGCTAAGCTGTCTCCTTTCTCGGTCTGTGTTGCAGGTTCAGGCTGTGGGAGCGTTGCAATGCTGGAGGAAGAGGGGAAGATTGATTCTGCAAACTACCCTGGCTTGTATCCCAGGAACACCAAGTGCCACTGGCTCATTGAGGCTCCAGTAGAGTATGCTGTAAAGGTAATAAAAGGAGAAACTGCACTTAAACCTCTGCACTGTGAACAGTTCAGAGGAGTGATTCAATAAAATCCTGCCAGAACATCTGTGACGCGCAAGACCGTAAATTGTAAGGTTCTAGGTCACTGATTCTTTGCAGGGCATATTTTGTCAATTAGGCATCACCTCTGAACTTGTGTGCAGAGCTGCTGTGACTGTTGTAAGTGCTTCAGGTCTGCAGGCACCAATACCATCTCTGCATAGCTTTGCCTTGAAGTCCAGCACAGAGTTCTGAGGGTAAAAGGGAGGTAGAGCTCATGTTGCAAACAACAGCCAGCTTCTTCCTCACGGCAGTGTCAATACCCCCAAGCTACTCCTTAGCCCTATACCAAGATGTTTGCTTCTTGTTGCGCATGAGCTGTGTGTAATAGTTCCTACTCATAGTAACAGCATCTCTTTATTTTTACTGCATGTCACTCCTAGTGTGCAGCAAGCATCCGGCTGAGCTTTTCCCACAGTGCATCTTACATTGTTCAGAGCAGCAACATCTTTCATCCCCTACCGCCTTGGCTAAGGGTTGGAAAACTATATTAAACCTAGTGATGCTCAAGGGTATGAAAACCTGTTCTTTGGGTTGCCACTGCTCTGTCAGTGTGAGAATTTGTGGTATGGATTAAAAACAAACCAAACAAAAAAATCACCCACTCTCTGTGCTTAAAGGAAAAGCTCTTGAAAGGGTGTTCCATGTGGGACACTGACCCTTCAAAAGTACAAAACAGCAGAAATCCCTGAAGGCAAAGCTTAGGCCAGATGCATCCTCTGCAGTCCTGTCTGTAGCTGTGCACAAGTGTGAGCAGTCAGCACCATCATGCCAAGGTGGCCCACAGGCCATTTTGATGGAAAGGGTGAAACATTTGACAAGAAAAACCATGCCCAAATTCCTAAATGTAATCTTTCTCCAGCTCAAGGTTAAAAAGACTATGTGCTTCAGATATTACTCCACTCCTGATGTTTCCTTCTTGCTTGTCCTCTTTG
Source organism: Anser brachyrhynchus (assembly GCF_964034855.1). NCBI lineage: Eukaryota > Metazoa > Chordata > Aves > Anseriformes > Anatidae > Anser > Anser brachyrhynchus. The sequence goes on from NC_137694.1 coordinate 64,500,004, forward strand.
CAGCTGGAGTTTGAAGATTTTGCCCTTGAACTTAGCCCAGGCTGTATTTACGATGCCGTTAATGTTTACAGTGATGCAGAAGAGGAAAACCAGCTGGGTGAGCATGAATACTCTCAGTTTCAAACTAGAAAAAAAGCTATGTTGCTTCTGTCTTGCCCACCATGGCCAAGTGTACCATTGGCACAGGAGATCCCATGTCCTGGTTGAGGCTACGCATTTCCAAGGACACCAAGGCTGGTGTTGTGGAGCTGTGTGCAGGACTATGGTTTGTGTCCTGCTGCAGAGCTAGCAGAGCACACAAGTGTGCTGCTGGATCAGATCTCTGCTCTGCATCTCTCTCTCAAAAGAGAGAGCAAGAGCAATTTTGCTCTAAGATTCATTAAGAAGATAAATGTTTAAAGTAAGGCAGAGCGAAAGCATGGCTGTCTATTGGTGTCTAATTCCACTGAAATGGACATAAATTCTTTATGAATTCAGCTAATTTTGTTGAGATTCCATTAATGAAAAATTGCTAACCTGAGGCATCACTTTCCAATGCTTTCAGAAGGAAATATTTTTTTCTAATTATTCACTTTAAATCTGCTTCAGTTTTATCAATATGAAAATCTTTAGTGAAATGTTCTTAATTTTCTTTTCTTGAATATCTGTATTTCCAGATGTTCTTCCTGCTTGGACTAAATGAAAGCATGTTGTAACACTCCAGCTTTTTAAAAAAAAATTTCCAGGCACCACACTCAGTTTAGCAGAGCATATCTATTAAGGTGAAAAGCAATGTAGTGCTCAGAAGTGAAGATATTTGAATTGGATTCTAGCTAACTCTTTATAGGCCTGTATGTGAGCCAAAAGACAGGTGATGAGGAGATGGTGCTCTTTCTTTTAAAATACCAAATAAGCTGGGTAAGAGGCTGAAACTGTCCTGTGTTTACCAATGAAAAGTAATATTTGGCAAACTGCTTCTGTTTTGTCCCCATCCATTTTGTAGCGGTAATTTAGTAATCTGCATGTGTTTACCAAGTGGTAAATAAATATTAATGTTATAGTTCCCTTGAAAAGATATCTGGTTTCCATCGGAAATACATCTATTTAAATGGGAGGAAGAAGGCTGGCAAACTTAAACCTGGAATCTTGCAGGGGAGAGCTTTCAGCATCATCCTGACTCATTTCAGTTGAGGTATGCCTTCCAGCGTAGGTTTGCCATAGGAAACTTGGATTCTTACAGGAAAAACTCCTTTGGAATAGAGTGCAAGTTCCCTGTCCAGCTGCAGCTATGGGACTTCCAGATGCTATGCAAACTGAGTGCTCTCAAAAGGAGGAGGAAAACTCTAGTAGCTGTTCTCTAGGTCCTCAAGCTATACACGTAGACCATTTGGGAGAGATTCTGCTGGTACCCCACAATAGTGCCAAATAGTCCTCAAGTGGGGTTTCTTTGTGCAGTAGGGGGCATTCGCACTGTCTGTTCAAGATTACTTGTAATTCCACCATGCGAAAGCTAGGATTATTTTTGCATGACTGTAGCATGATTGTGGAAGATTAATTCTGCCTGCTATTGCTTATGCATGTCACTGACTACCATTATCATGCAAGTGTCTCTTCTGATCGAAACAAAAACTTCTTCAGGAAGTCTCCGAATATTTAGGGTTTTTGTTTTCTAGAAACCTAGATTAGCTAAAGCAACAAGTGCTTGAGGGATGACATTTAAAAGTCTTAAGAATATACATTCTTGTTCCTTCCCACAGCTAATCTCTGTGGATTCACAACTCCCAAACCAGTGCTGAGTTCGGGAAATACTATGCTGGTGCATTTTGAAAGTGATGAGGAGAACAACTTCAGAGGGTTCAGAGCCCGGCTCACCTTTGTTCTTTCAGGTTAGTAGAGAGATGCCTGCTGTGTCTAATAATGTCTGCATCATCTGCATCTGTTCTTAGATAACCAAGCCTATTGTTTTAGCCTTATCCTGCTGCATTCTGTCAAAATAATTTTAAAATGGAATAGATACTGGTGGCAGATTTCTCTTTCCCGAATAAGGGAGATGAAGCATGGTTTTCTTTTCATTTCTCACTGAGAAACTAGATGACTAACTTCTGATACCTGAAACAAACAGCCTTGTTAATTTTGCCATTCTAATATTCCCCTTGAAAATTTCATTATAGAAGAGTCTTGAACCTGGGGGGCTAGACTGCTATTACTGCTTCCTGCTTTTGTGACCATGTGGTGGTGGTGGTGAATAACATCTACCTTCAAGTGGGCCCTTTTTTGAGGGGACAGGCAAGAGTTCTTAATGTGAGTAAGAGCTAACTCTTATTTCCTGTCTTGTAGAGGAGGCAAGAAGAGAAGACTCAGGATTAGCGTCTGCACCAATGTTGCCTCTGAGGGATGTCCCCTTAGGTAAAGAAATTAAGTTCTGCTCAGATGATCTGGTCTGCGAAGCCTTAATGTATAAGGATTCAGCAGTGAGGCAGTTGCTGACCTCAGGTCCCCTTTTGTGCACCACTTCCATGGACAAAAAGTGAAAGGGAAGTGCACCATCTCTCATTCCCCATACGTGCAGTATGTTCTCTCTGTTCGGCCATATGCAATTCCTGCAGGTAGTGGGGATACAGGGGTAAAGGGTGGGAGAGGCCTGCTTTCAGTGCCTGAGTCTTTTTTGCTCTCTGAAGTGCTGAACTCCTTAGGATTCCAGCTTTCATCTATCTGTTTTTCCTTCCCCCACCATTTCCAGAAAAGGACAGACAAATTTGGTCTCTCCTGCTTTTGACCTAGCTGTATCTGCTCCGTGAGGTTATCTAGGAAAACAGAAAACTTCCTTCCCAACTTCCAACTCTTCTCTGGCTCTCGCAGACACCTGTGGCCTTCCCCCAGTGACTCCCTGGTGGCTGTTCAAGCGCATTAGCGGGGCTGAGGAGGCCTGTCCTCACTGCTGGCCATGGCACGCTGCCCTGAACTTCCTTGGAGACTACCAGTGCAGCGGGGTTGTCATTAGCCCCACATGGATCCTGACAGCCGCCCACTGTGTGCAGCCGTGAGTGTGTCCAGCATGTCCCCGGCCACCTCTGCTCCTCTCCCCGTGCTGTGTGCTCCCCCTGCTCCTCCAGGCTGGAGAGCTGCAGGTCATACTCACACCTCTGTGTCCGCTGTGAGGCTTCCCTCCTGCCCTTCCTATGTGATGAGTGATTTGGGAGATGGTGATGACTTAGTCTTGCCTGTGAGATCCGTTAAAGTTAATTGGACTGGCTGCAATCAGAGCTGTGGCAAAGCCAGAGCTGATGCAGTGCACTTGTCAGGGTGAGAAGCTCTTGCCCAGCAGTCCTGGGAATAAGTGACTAATTAGAGAAGAGCCAGAAGGGATGTATGACTGCTGAATAAGGAAGCTGTACGGCTGACTGTAAGTAGCTCCAATATGTTTACTTTCATTATACAGATCCAATAAACCCTTGCACTGGACTGTGACAGCAGGAGACCATGACAGAGCCCTGAGAGAGTCAACAGAACAGGTAAAAACAAGCAATACCATTAGAAATGTTTACTTTGATATATTTGCCCATATCATATTTCTCAAAACAGATCTAAGTCCACAAATAAAACTGTCTTGGCAGCAAGACAAAATGACCAGTACATAGCCCACGTTCAGGGATGAGAAAGGAACTCCAGTAACTTGGTCTTTTTCAGCTAACTTGCAGCTTCTAGAAGTATGTTTTATATATATACTTCTTATTACTAGCAGTAAAGACTTAAAAATCTAGCAGATGACTGAGTGTCCTCAATATCTTACTCTCTCAGTGCTGAGCAATACATCTGTCAATAAAATGGTTGCTGACTCTTTCTTCCTGATGGGGAGGAGAGAGAAATAGATGTGGAAAAAAAAGTGACTCACACCAGTCTTCTGTAATAACCTTACTGACTTGCGTCTGCACAATGGAACAGCCATTGCTGTAGGCTCAGGAGGTCTAAATAATACATCCCAGAAATCTTCTAGGCTGAAAAACTGAGAAGCTGGGGATTTGTCTTCAAAATCCTTGCACCTTCTTTGTTTCTTTTTAATTAGCTTGGCCATTGCTTGTGGGATTTCTGCCCTCTTTTTTACAAGTATGCTTTCAGGATGCACTTAGAAAGTAGCTTGTCCCTTCTTTGCCCTGATCCCTCTGATGCGTTACAGGTGAGACAGGTTAAAACCATTGTGGTGCATCCCCACTTCGATGTGGTGAGCTACGACTCTGACATTGCCCTGGTGCAGCTAGACATCCCTCTGGAGTACAATACTGCTGTGAGGCCAGTGTGTCTGCCCAACAGCACAGAGACGTTATCTTCATCTTCCCTCTGCACTGCATCTGGTTGGGGGATCATTGAAGAAGGTGGGCCTTCTGATTTTTGCATGTTGTCCATTGTAAACTGAACATACGCTTCCATCTCTTGTTTTATTCTTCTGCCCAGATCTTACCTAGAATTTATTTCCCAAGCAGAGGGGAGCCGATCTAAGCGACTGCAGCAGACGCAAGTGCCTGTGCTCGAGAATGAAATCTGTGAGAGGAATTACTACTTTGGTCACCCTGGAGGGATTACAGCTAGGATGCTTTGTGCTGGCTTTGTTTCCGTGGGAGGCCAGGACCCCTGTCAGGTGAGTTAAAACTAGAGGTGAGCATTCTTGAAGGCATCTGCATATTGGGTGTTGGTAGACCATCTGGGGAAAGAGGCTGGTGAAGACAGGAGAACTGCAAAGGCTGTTAAAAGCTCCAACAACTGCTGTTCCTGAAGTGGACACTACTTTTGTGAACAAGAGGCAGTCAGTCTGTACTGCAGATGTAATGTGCAGTGTTGCTTGGAAGTGGGGCCATAGATTTTAGTATTTGTCTGGACAGTAATGTCCAAGATGCCTGTGGAGGAGATGTTCTTCCCTGCACTTTCCAAGTCCCATTTCTTTTTAGTGAATACTTCCTAATTTTAGCTGGCTTGGAACCCCTTTCAAGGCATGCTCTTCAAGGTAATCTGTGGTGATTTCTATTTTTTTATAAAACTCTTGTTCCGAGCAGTGTCTGAGAACTAACTAATCGCCCTGAAATCATGAGGCAAGCTGGTAAGAACACTTGAGTAAATAAAAGGCAAAGTAATTTACTGAGGCATTGTCAAGCTAAAACGCAGGTTCTGCTCAATACCACAGTCTTATGGTGGACTGATAAATGATGCATACCATAAAATATGATTGACTAGTGCTCTTTGGTTTTCAGCCTGTGCTCAGTCTTTATTCTACACCGATAAGCAAGCCATTAAATCAGTCTTTGTTCCAGATCCAGGGTTGAGCTGCCAGCAGCTCTGTGCCCTGTTCTTGCACAGAGACTTTTTTTCTTGGGCAAATCTGATCTTTGACAGCTCTCCTCTCAGCTGCAGCAGTGCAGAGGCCAAATGAGAACTGCAAGATCTCCCTGTGTCTTGGTTCCTAGGGTGGTTCTGGTGGCCCCTTGGTTTGCAGGAAGGAAAACGGACCGTTTATTCTTTATGGCGTTGCCAGCTGGGGTGTTGGCTGTGCAAGTCCAAAGAAACCAGGAGTCTACTCAAGGGTGAGGATTTTCCTGGACTGGATAAGACTGACAATGAAAGGTGAGTTTTCCATCTAAACAATCTGAGTCCTGGATATAACTCCTTTGTGGAAAATATTCCAAGTACATTGAGATTTTTGTCTGGTAGACTTTTACAAGAAAGAAGGAAAAAAATCCAGATGGCTTCACTGACTTCCTGCAGACAGTCCCTTCTTTCTCCTCTTCCTTGCACCTTCCTTGTAAGGAGAAAAAAAAAGCTTACTGGAAACTGGAATGGGACTTTCAGAAGCATAAGACTTGTATTTAACACTTCTGGCTCTTAAATGGAATATAATCTCCAGGCAAATACCTTTCTCAGTATAAAGCAGCTGCTGCTGAAAATTCCTACCAGACCCATGCTTTGATAGACAAGATAGTCTGGGACAACAGTAAACTGAACTTGTGTGTGCATGCACCTATGTGCAAGATAAATTTCTGCAAAAAAGGTACAAGGGAAAATATTTTATGTACTAGTGAATAAGGACTGATACAATGAAAGTGATGGGTCTCTTACAAAGACAGAGGACCCTGTTCTTAAACTGGGGGCGCTCATCATAGAAGTGAGGGGAGCAAACCTGTATGAAGTACTTTGTGAACCCAGTGTTGTCATACTGCTTTGCTGCACCAGCCCTTTCCACTCCTCTTTCCCAGAAGTTTCTTTCCTGCTGAGGTTCCTCAGGCCAAGGTGAACACGGCTTTATAGCTTCATTGGTGAATGGAGAAATCCACTCCTGCAAGCTGTTTAACGTGATATGATTCAATAGACTTCAAAGAGCCACCAGATAGCTTCAAGTCTCTTTTTCCATGTTAAATAAACTGATTTGTCATTCTAGAGAAATGTTTCACTTTGGCCTTTGGCTCAAAGTAGCTGTGCTGGGAAACTGCTGATGTAAAACACTTGTCTTCCAAGGCTTTATCCTCCTTCCCTGCCTGCACACATGTACAGCCAAGAATGTAATTCTCCATTTAGTGAGTATTTGGGATTGTCCCACAACTTTTCTTGGGAAAGAGCTAATCCTGGACAGAGTTTTTGTGTTTCTACCCACCCTATATTTTATTATATTACAGCCAAGGGAAAATGGAAGACTTCTGCTAACAATACTTTTTTTTTTCTTGTAGCCTGAATAGTGTAGTTATGAGCAGGAAATTAACGTATATATTAAAGAAAAGAGCACTGTGTGGATAATGCTCCATTCTGGGGTCAGATGAGCACTTGGGCTCTGCTGCTTTGTGCTGCAGCTGTCTGTCTTTCTCAATCATGGTGCCATTCATAGTCCCGTGTAGACCTAAGAGAAATGTTAGTACAGGTGCTGACTAAGGGAGAACTTTCTTCCTAGCTAAAACCAGTTAACAAAGCAAGTTATCACTTGTATGGTAGCCAGAGCATCCCCACAGGTAAGCTTGCAGCTGGCTGGAGATCTTCCATACCCCTGGATCTGACACAACTGGCTGCTGACCCTGGTGCTCCCTAGGCTGTAATGGCTTTTGTGGATTTATTGGAGGTCAGGTAGTTTATGCAGAGGAATTGCTCAGCTCCATAGCTGTAAATCTTTCCTAGAGGTGGAGGCTCTAGTATTGCATTCAGCTTTTGCACATAGTTTCATATGAAAGGTTCAAAGCCCTGAGGGCTTTTTGGGCCAGATGCTGACCACTGGCTCCTTTACCTGACTTTCATACAGGCGTGATTGTGTGTTGCGAGAAGTGCTTGGCCATGATAACTGTTACTGACTTTTGTATTAAATGAAGTGCATTGTGCTTCTCCTCAGATTCTGCACAGAGCATGCCATGGGGAAGTAATGCCGTACCTGGAACCTTGGTGCAGGAGCAGCCGGTGAAATTGCCTGCAAAACTACAGGGAGAGGCATCAGCACAGGGTAACTGCACAGCTGTGTGGAGCTGCTGTGTGCAAGAGGCTGCAGCATATGGTCTGCAGGAGGTAGTGGAGCTGGTTCAGTTTGGGGAGCAGCTCTAGGTGGAGCTCAGTAACAAGTGTGAGTCTCCTAAAACACATCTTCTGTATTCTAGACTGAGTTCCTCATGGTAGGGACAATTACTTGATCTCTTGTGCATGTACCTAGCATCACCAGAGCCCTGCTCCTGGGTGAGGAGCTCTGTCAGCTTGTTGCTTTTAAAGCACAGCAAACAGCCCTGTCCTTCTGATGTGCCTCCCCCCACTGATAAAGCATTTGAAAGTTTCTCTACATCTGATACTGTGACAGTGTTGGAGGAGGAATGATGGAAAGGCTGAGGCGTTCTCAAGTTACTGGGTGACACTGGCTCTGGCAACAAATAAATGTTCAGGAGGGGATGTGCCACCAGCTCTGCTTGAGGACTTGTGATGTAGCCAGGGTGTTGGCACACATTGTGTGCTTTCCTCTTCTCATTGGCATCCTTGGTGGCGCTGCAAAACATCACACTGCTGAGATAAAAATAGGTCCCTGCAGCGATAAGCAGCAGGAGGAAATGCTTTCCTTGCATTAGCCCAGCAGCTCCAGCACTGGCTAGATGGAGCTGGAAATGCACACGAGCCTCGTGTCTGCACTGGAGCAGGCTTATCTCAGCTGAGCTGCTCATTACTGCCTGAGTTCAAACCATGGCAGGTGTATCGTGCCACGATGACCTGAATCTGGGGCTCACCCTGAATGCAAAAATGATTTTTAAAATGTACCTAGAGACAAGCTTCTGTGTCTCAACCCCATGGGCTTTACCCTCCTTCCAGATGGCAGCTGTTCCCTGCAGTCCCTGCTGCCAGCACAGGGCCCACGTCTTCCAGCAGTGCTGCACGCAGGCAGGAGCCCTCGCCTTGCCCTTGCACAAAGCTGCATGATTAACTCGTTGCTTTGCAACCCGAGGGGCTCAGCTCTTCCTCCTCCCCCTCGGTGCTCTCAGCACCCCATGCAGGTACGCAGAGACACGGTGTGGTGTCAGCATCCCATCTTAGCATAAAGCTCGTAAATGTTGGTGTAGGAGGAATCGTGCTTAAACAGAACTAAAGCTGTTCTACAGAGGGTATGTCTTGAAAAATTGCCGCCTTGGGAGGCAAACAACCCTATTATACTTGTACTAAAGGGACATACAGTTCTCATTAGTGATCTTGTTTTCTCTCCTCCTGCTCTGTTATAACTACTCAGATGCTTCCAAATATTTCCCTGTTGGATTGGTCTCTTATTTAACAAGTGTTGAGTCTGACTGCACTGTGTATGCTTGTAGCTGCAGGCTAAGCACTCTCCTACTGTTTCTGGAGAACTAGAGAATGAACAGACAAAAGCGTAATATTTCATAACTCTCATCAAAGGCTGGCTGCAAGGTCAAGGAAGAATAAATAATTATGTAACTTCTTTTCTTCCTTAATACTGAGTGAACATTTCAGCTTGGTAGGCTTCTTAGCGTGGGGACCTGACCAACCTGGTATGTGTTCATCTGTTTTTTTCAGGCATAGATTTATAGTACAGCTCAAAATGAATCTGCAAGCTGGTCTCCTTTCCTCTACAACCTGGCATCTCGCCCCTTTGTTGCCTACCTTGTGTCTGCTGCCTGGGTCTCTGAGGCGAAGGCAACAGGACTACTTCATGATCCTATGCACTTTCAAAGATCCTGCAGGATTGTACCAGTCTGCATGCTGGAGTTAAAAAAAATTAATAGTTTTTACTGAAAGGAACACTTCTTATTTATTTAGGCAAAATGAACGGATCTGGTTTAAAAAAAAAACCCTATATTTATGCTTAATTTTGTGTGCCCTTCCAGTGACTGCAGTAGCTGTGCTTTTGCCCATGATATCAGCATATTTGGATTTCCGTCATATCTAGTAATACCTGTGGAGGTAAAGAGTGAAAGAACAAGTTTCAAAATGTGTGTATGCATGTACACACACCAGAAAAACCATTTTCCGCTACTTTTGTTGACCTGCTAGACTGTTTTCGATCATGGGCAGAACTGGCAGGTTTTATATAAAGCTTTTTACTGTCTCTTCTTGATGCTTTTATCACTGAAATGTGTATTTATCCACAGAATGTGTATCAGAAGTGGAGCTAGAAGAGCCCCGGGGGTTTATCTCTGCTCCATCCTTGTCAGGGTATGTGGGAAGCCCAGAGTGCTCTTGGATACTCCGTGTGTCTCCGAAGGGCATGGCAAAGATTATGGTAAAGCATCTGTCAATAAGAACATCACCAAACTGCCGAGAGGAGTTTCTTGGGATTTACGAAGACAGTCAAGGAGGAAGAAAAGAGCTAGGTAAAAACAAGTGATACAACTGAGGATGCTTAGTACTAGGAATTTCTCACTTTTACTTGGGACAGTTTCAGAAAGGGTTTTCATCTCCAACTGCATGGCTCTGATGTGTGGTAGACTTAATTAAATTTAAGAGCCTGGGTAGTAAACTTGACTGAAGCCCTTAATCCGTGTATGCATGCTGCATTGACCCAGTAGAAGAGCAGCCCTATTAGTCCACTAGAGAGTGATAAAACAGACTAGATAGCAACAAGCTGTGATATTTCAGTAAATTGGTATAGCAAAGTCTTGTACATGTAAGTGACTTGTGACTCCTGTGATAGTGGCAGCTCCTTATTCGAAGTCAATCCCCTTTTCTCCATACTCCCCCAAATCTCTGACATAACGAAATGTGATGACAGTATGTGTTATATGCATCTTGGAGATGGAATGAATCACTCTGAAGCTTTAGGGTCTGGGGAACAGGGGTGTGGCTCTTCCTTTCACCAGAAAACATGCTATTTTTCATGCAGAGGGCTGTGGTCTTCCTTGCTTTGACCCTGCTGAGGTACAGTCTGTTCACTGGGACACTAGTCTACATAAAGACAAACCACAAAATGAAAAAAAGAAAATAAAGATGAAAGTGAGAGCTTTAATGCTGTTTACCATAAAGTTAATAATTCTGGAGGCCAGCGTGTCTGTATGTGTGGTTTGTATTTGTACTGTATGCTGTGCAGTTAGTAAAATTTAGTTGGAGGTGCAGTGTGGCAAGGAGCAGGAGCACATCAGTGTAACTCCAGTGAGCTGGGCATTTTCAAAAAGTGTGGAGGGAATGCTTTTTGTTTCCTGTTTCAAAGGCTCTGTGCACAGAGTAGGGGAATAGAAGGAGGGGGAAAAGTGGAAGAGATGAAATGCGGGACAGTAGCATGCTCTTACATCTGTTTGAAATGGTACCTCCAATACTAGCTTTGTCTGCAGTACAAGCTGTGTAATATATAAACAGTTATGTATACATATAAAGAAATTCTATCCCTGCCTTCACTGTGGCGAAGTCATGGGACAGAAGGGAGGATAACCATGCCTCTACACTCATGTACACAAATGATGGGCTTTGTTTAGCTATTATCATTCAAATATTGTCACTGTTCTACATTTTTAGCCATGAGAAATGCCAGCCAAGATGTCCATGTCTGAAAGGATTTAAAGATAATAAAAATGCTGCTGCTATATAAATTTGAGAATCCAATTTCATTTTTCTCAATATGGGGACTTGGTTTACTCCTTCTCCCCCACCTTCTCAGGGTCATTCCAAAAATGATGTATAAGCATAGGAGCATGACAGGTTCCAGGGGTCGGTCTGGCTGTGTATTGGGAGAGACTCAGCAGACTCAAGCTAAAAAAGGTGATGCAGAAGAAAGGTAATGGCTTTATAGGCTGCTGTAAAGGGCTCAGAAAGGTTACTAATTTTTGCAACATGAGGAGTATTACTTGGAAGTTGTTGGACCAAAATGTAAATGGGAAGGGGGAAATAATTAGAAACGGATGGTGGGGGGAAGTTCATGAAGGTTAGATCTTGCAGAGTTTATATTGGGTGTGCTGACCTGAGAAGATGTTTCTTCTCCTAGCTCTTCAATGAGTTTTTCTTCCCCTCCATCTCCACTCCTCCCTTTGCTTTATTCTGCCTTTATATAAACTTAATTTATAATGATTGTAGACATTATAAAGTAATTATACAGAAGGATTTCTACTGGGCAGGCATCCACGCTAGCATTCATTTGAAGAGTGGTGGAGAAATCCACCATCAACCTTCGGGAGCCCTTTGGGTGAATTCCAGGGCATGGAACTTATGTTCTCCAAATACTTCCAAAATTAAGTAATGCCTCTGGAGAAAGTTTTTAGATAACAGCTATTCTGTGTAGTCTCTTGTCCTCTTATGTCACACCAGTGATTAAAAACAAGTCTGAAATTTAGCATGTCATCTAACTCTGAGGTGGAAGGGAAAGAACAGGAAAGAGAAGATGTGCTAAGGAGCTCTTGGAGTGCTCCGCAGCTGTTTTCCTCCAAGAACTTATTTATAAAAGTACAAAAAAAAAAGTATGCCTGTTACAGCTGAGAATAACAGTTTAACTTTCATAACTATTTATATACAGAACAGAGGAAAATACTATCAGAAATGGAGCCATCAGTCAAACTTCTCCCTTAATAGGAGCCTAATAGATAGTTCCCTAGAGCATCTTCCAGTATACAGACTCACTGCTATGTAATAGTATTTTGTTATGGCTGGCAGTTTTTCCAAGGTTGGGTATATTAAACTAGATTTCTATGTCTATTTATATGCCAACATATTGAAACAGCGTATTTTTTTCCTTCACTTCTTCTCTAGAGCTAGTGAGCAACAGAAGTCAGTGGGTGCCTGTCTCTAAACCGAATCTCTTTTACTGAGGAACCTAAAACATAGACTTGGGCTTCAGTGTTGACGTGAGTTAGAATTCTGGTGTGATGGGGAAGAAAGAGGCTGGAAAATTTAGAGAGCCAAATACAACCCCAGAATAGTTTAGTGTGCTTAACAACTGAAAGTGTCTATCAGTGGAGGTGGAATAATGCCAGTTTCCTGTCCCATCTCATTTTCAGTTAAAATGTAAGAATGAATCTTTAAGTAGTTTAGCAATCTTTTGGGATGGTTACAGCAAAGCGTCTAGCCTTCTAGGTAGAACTTCAGGCAGCTGATACTAAGCAATGTACTGCACAAGTCCCTGTTGGCCAGCCGTAGGGCATTTCTTGAAGGGCGGGAGCTGGAGTCTCTCTGCCTTTGCTTGCAGTGAGCATCTCTGAAACGTGAGTAGTTCCCCACTTTTCTGCCTTTCCACAGAGTATGAATTTTACCTATGTGAGAGATGCTTATAAAACATCACTTTTTACAATGGTTTTGTGCTTGGATTTGCTTCTAGCTGTGTTGTGTGGTACCCTGATGTCTCCTGTGGTCCTCTGGAGCCCTGGGCCCACGGTGAAGGTGGTATTCCGCTCCATCAGCCCTGCTGCTTTCAGCATCGAGTACTTAATGCTCACAGTCCAAGGTACAGTCAAGAAGTACAGCTGCTTTTCTCTCTAAAGATGATGAACTGAGCTGTTTGACTGAAGCTTCAAGAATGTCCTTGTGTACAAGATGCCCTTATGGAGTTTCTGGAGACTTTCTGTATAGATGTTCTCCAAGCATGCATAAAATGGAACACTTCTAAGCTCTAGCCTGGGTAAAACCAACTGACTGCAAAATGCTGAAGCTTGAAATAGGGCTAAAATGAGTTTGAGTTTTGTAGTATTATGATAAACAAGGTCTGGCCTAGTGGAATAGGAATGTAGTAGCTTTCATAATTGGTTCATCCTCTAATTGAACATGTCACGTCATACAGGAATTGTCCTAGTCCGTGATGAAAGTCCATTTAATACTAAACCTGAATTTCATGTTTTGCATTCTTATTCCATCTAGAACAAAAACCTGGAAATACCCAAGAAAGTCCCAAGAAGATGAGCTCAGAGCTGTCACGATGCAAGGATGCCATCCTTACAGATAAGGAAGGAAGGATCCAGTCACCAGGATACCCCATGAGACACACAAATGCCACCAGGTGAGCACCTGAGTTCTTCTGGCTCTTGGAACTCCCATAAAATCTGCAAATACGAGACAGCTTTTAATGAATCTATAGGTATTACAGTGCCTGTTAGAAAACTGGGCAAGTACCTCAAAAATAGTCAGGAAAACTGGAGGGGGGGAAGGCACACCAGTACCTTCACTCCAGCAAACATCAGACAAATCTGATGCATCTGGACAAAGCTCTCATCATAAAGTACGTCAGGCTCCTGAACATGGCACAACTGAGGGCTTAAAAATGGCAATGCTTAACTGTGTTGCTAAAAACCTTTTGGAACTTTCATCTGTTTTCCTTTTCTTTCTCTCTTATTGTGCTTAGGTAGGATAAGAGAGAACTTTCCATTCACAAGGCAATAGCACAGACTTCTGAACTGTTCAAAAAGTTTAACTTCAGAAGTAATGAATAATATGCCTGAAATAGATTTGGACCAGTATCTCATCTTTGACTTCTTCTTTTTCATGGGTATTACAATCCCTTTTTGCCTTGGCTCACATTTTGATAGCTATCCCTAGGAAAAAAGAGCCAATTGTAAGATATGCCAGCATTGTGACTTTGTTCTTTGCTTTGTGCAGCAGCTGCCACTGGAGAATTATAGCCCCATTAAAATCCATTATTAGGCTTGAAGTCGTGGACTTCTGGACTGAAAGGAATCTGTCTAATTGTCATGGCCAACTGATGGTGTATGAAGGATTTGGACTAACCAAAGAGTTACTAGGTGAGAGAGTGCTTACCTTAATGCTGGGGTGGGAGAAACAGAGGAGCTGTTCTAAGTTTCTTAGCAGACTGATGGGGATTTTTACGTGGCACACTTCCATGCTCCAGGAGGGATTTCTGATAATACTTGGAGCTACTTCAGCGAGCTCAGTATCTTTCCCTTCTTAGGAATGCTGTTGCAATCAAATGTATTGGATGTGAGGCCTTAATCATGGCATTGCTGTGCCTCAGAACAATGCGAGTTTGTCTGGGTTGCTTTTTCCAGGGTTGAACGTGCAGCGTGGCAACTTGCTGTGTATGTCTGCAGCTGTGTGCCAACGAGGCAGCAGGTCAAAGTGATGGGGCCAGGGAAAGGGAAACTTTTTCCTACTGCCATGCTGAGCAAGGGGAGGTACCTGCCTGCCCTGACTGAGGGGCTACCAACTTGGTTGGGATATTGCTGGGGAAGTGGAGTCAGCATCTGGAGGAGAAAGCATAGGCTGGAAACTTAAACTGCTCAAATATTTAGGGATACAAGGTATTTCAGTGCCAGGTCTTGATTATGTGAGACACAAAGTGGCTTATTCCGCAGGGAGTGTGAATGCCCTGAGGTCTTGTGGGTATGACAGTGTCTGGCACAAGAGCCTCGTCTGCCTGTCAGAGAGGGATTTCTTCTGACCAGAGTACTCCTGGTAGTTGGCTCTTGCTCTTAGTGGTCTGTAGTGGTTATAACTGGGCATCTTCAACCATTTCTGTCTGTAAATATCCCCATTCTGATTTCAGATATAGTGAGCTATATTCTGGACTTGTGTGTCCAGTGTGTGAATTCGAAGCCGAATAGCATCAGGAGTTTTACTGTTTGTTTCCCCTCTTAGAAAGGGAAATCTTTTCCAGCGCCACACTTCTGGGAGGTTCTGCCTTATAGGACTCAAGAAAAAGGCTTTAATCCCAACCTGGCCTATTTTGCAGGAAACTTCTGTGGCGATGCTTCACTCTACCCTGTAAAATCCCGAGGCTCAGTGATGACAGTGACCTTCACTTCCAGGGCTGAGGCAGCTATGAAAGGCTTTCTCCTGACTTACCAGATGATATTTCCTGAGCAGAGTAAGTCTATTGCAATTTTTGGATAGGATGAACCAGAGCTGGAAGTAAGGCTCCTACTAAAAAAAGGAAGGGAGCAGAATGTGGTGGAAAAAGGTGGAAATGCATAGTGTTATAACTGAACAAAATTATTCACTGCTATTTAGGTGTGTGGTGGCTGTTTTTTTTGAGGATGTTAAGTAATATCTTAAGTATTTAGCGTGTCAGATCTATTTATTCTGGAGAGAAATTACCATTAAGAATAAGATTGAGTAGTATCTTTGACTGCAGATGATAAAAAGCATAAGTAGTAATCTAATTCCTGTGCTCATTCCCCACAATGAACTTGCAGAAAGGAGCTACTAGCTTAGACATTTCACCCTTTTTGTTCTGCTCTACCTAACTCCCTCACAGTCTGTTGCTACTTCTATAACCTCTCTTCTGTATGCAATGCCACTGTCAAGCACTGCTGATGCCCCTGTACCCTCCAAGCCTCACCTCTACTGCATGCACAGGAAGCTAGCCAGTTAATTGGGCTCTGAGCTTAAAGGCTGAAGGAAATCTACCTCACATTCTTTCACCTTTCTCTTACTTCTCAAACCAGAGAACAGCTGGTGACACGGGCAGGCACTTTTCTCTGTGAATAGCACTGCCCTGGCACCATTAAGCATATTAGTTACTTTGATTTCTTAGATCAAAGAAACCAGTTCAGATCTTTTGCCTTCGCAGAAGCAAACAGTTCTGTATTCCTAGTGGCCTGAGCCACTTCTACTCTCATTTTACCTTCCCTCTTTCTCCTGTCTTACCTGTGCCTTCATTGGTGTGCAGACAAGCACATCTTTTTGTGTGTGTATTGTGCAAGTGTGTCAGACTTCAGAACTAAATTGCAGCTAAATTTCTCAGATTCTGTTTGTCAGACTTAACAGCACCATCAACAGAGATTTGGCTGCCTTCTTTCACGTGTGCACATGCTTTGAATATGCACTCCAGGCCCCAGCTCTGAACACCAAGAGGTGCCTTTTCCACTCCCCTGCAGCCTGGCTATGAACTGTTCGTGGCTCAGGCTCCTGTCCCCAGCATGGCCCTACATCCTCTGCATTTATATGCCTCTGGTAAGGCAGTGCTTTTCTTTTAGGTCTGGAACCTGGAAACATGACAGATGCTGACAAAGGTAAGACAGGTTTTAACTTTCTACAAAGCTGGTGAGAGTGAAGAAAGAAAAAGCGCCCCCACCTCTTAATGTACATTCTGAATTTCTGACTTGGGCATTAACCTCTGTCAGAAGTAAGTGTGAGCACGTGGGTATGAGACCGTCACCAGCAACATCAGCTGTATTAGTACTAAATGTCCTCTGTTCATTCAGCATATCCCTCTTTTACTGTGTCTATGTTCAGTTCCTGCTACCAGAGCTGCTATGCATGCTTGATGAAATGAATAGATACCTGGAGAGTGTTTAAAACAAAATAAAAACCCTCCACTAATTCCAGTGAACTCAAATATATTGGATTTAGGATGCTTGAACCTGTCTCCCTGCTCTGCCTGAGCACTTAACTTCTGCTCAGTTGGCCAGCCTGCCTGAAGCATATTCCCAGATCTTGAGCTAAAGAGACCCTCAAGGTGAAAGCTTAAAAGCCTCATCAAGCTTCTACATTTTTCATGTTTCCACCAGGTTCAGTCTTTTTCTCTCTCAGCCCAGTAAGCCTGTAGTCAACCCTGCTGCCCTTTCACCACAATAAAATGGGGTGCAATGTTAGCCAGTAGGTAGACATTGGATACGAAGTGTTTTATTTATGAAACGCCTGAAAACAATGCAGACTTGTCTACAAAAACATGCAATTAAAATGTTAACACAACCACAGCATAGAATACTTCATTTTGATCAGCTTTATGGCAACTATAAATGCAAGAAAATAGAAACATCTAGGTAAGCAACTTAAAGAGTGGCTAATAAGTGTTTAAGTTTGAATTTGGCCCATTTGGAAAGCTTCCTCCAAGTGATCTTGTATGTAGGGTCTTGATGTCTGGCCTCTAGATCACTTCAGAATTCAAGTCTGTTTCCTCAAGTCTGTAGCCCTTTTTCTGGTTGAACAGTTCTGCTTAAACTGCATGTGGAACTTGTGCTTGGGAGCTATGCAAACTTTAATTTCAACCAACAGAACTTGCATCCTGGCATTACAATCTTGGCTTTCTCCAATATCAACAGGCCTGCTTCAAAAAATATTATGCAGAAACAGGTTTAGGCAAGTGATATGGTTCTTTTCTTTATTTTCTTTTCTTTTGGAGAGTGCCCAGTCTTTGATCTAATTCCTGTTGGAGCCACTGAAATAACATCTCCCAATTACCCTGGCGTTTACCCTGACATGCTGAACTGCACTTGGACAATTTATTCCACTTCAGGAAATAAACTGAAGGCTGTAATTAAAGACTTTGTAACTGAGGATACAAGGGACTGCATTTGGGATTGTTTGAGTATTTATGATGGACCTCATCTCTCTTCAAGACTCCTGGGTAGGTTGAACTCATCCTTATTTGTTGCCTTAATTTTCTGATCCCTTTTATTTAATGTGACTATGTTCCATCTGTTTGTAAGGTGAGAGAGGGAGGGGCCAGTGCTGTCTGATTAGGTATCTGAAGTAGAAGCCTATGTAGCAGAGTCAAGTTGGTATCAGGCTTCCCAAGAGCAGGCCTGTCACCCAGGGCCTCTTAGGTATAAGTGGCCTGGACTCAGTACCTGTTGGCTTCCAGTGTCGTGGATATGTGGGATGGTACTACATCAGTTCCGTGTATAATGCCTTTTTTCTTTAATTCTTTGTATCTTACTCTCTGAAACAAAGCTTGAGCAGGTACTGCTGTGAGTACCAAAGCTGCCTTGTGCCATATGGGCATCAGAATTTTTGGATATAGAAGTGCTCACTGAAACAGCTTCATGCCTTTCTGGTTCTCCCACTGTCTCCTCCCTTTCTCTTCCCACCTACATAGATATTTAGGGAACAGGTTGCTGAAGTAATCTCACTAAAGTATGAGATACACATTCATGTAGAGCATGGGAGTAATTTGGCTGTTGCACTAGGCTTCAGTTCTTCAGCTTGAGCAGGGAGTGATGTTTCATAGACCACTGGAGGCATAATTCTTGAAAGACCCCAAGACCTCAGAGCCATCTTGGCATCACTAACCTCTTCCAGTACCAAATGGTTTGGATTAAAGATATGTCCCTGGAAATAATAAGTATAGGGGCTGTAGTTGTTGTGCAGTACAATTTGACACTCAACTGCAGTACTTTTTTTTCTTTCCTCCAGCTAGCTTATGTGGCCAGAGAAAATCTTTTAGTGTGTTTTCTAGTAGCAGCTTCCTGACCCTTCACTTCAGAACTGATGAATCTGTGGGATACAGAGGCTTCAAAATGCTTCTTGAAGAGCTGTATCTGCAGCCAACACAAAGCGAGCTGGAAGACGGTAGCCAATGTAAGTAATGTTCTGGGTCTTTCTATGTCTGCTTCACAAAGAAGTCCTGTTGCTAAAGTAGTACTGAGAGTTACAGACAGGCAAATTTGTAATGATTTTTTGCTAAAGGTACTTTGCCTAAAACTATTGCCCTAAGATGGTGTCAGGATATTCTTCTCTGTTCTCATGTATCCAAAACTGCAGTAAGTTAATTCAGTGCCCACGCCAAGCACTTTGTGTTAGGTGGTAGTCCTTGTATCTCCACAGTTCTCACCGTTACTGAGCCAAATATAGAAATGTTCCTGAGGAATGGGTGTTTCCTTAAAAATGGGCAACCAAAAACTAATTTAAAATAGATGTATATTGGGAAGAACTACTAGTCTCACCATGTATCTGATCTCTGATTAATTAATAACCACTATCTGGAACCTGACACTGTAAACAGGAAACAGAAAGCCAAACAGTTTAATCCATCTGTGCTAATGTTTGCTTGAGAGCTTCACTGCTCTTACTAGAGGGCTATGCATTTTCCTGGGGCAAAGAAAAGGGATAAAGAGAGCCTGTTTTATATATATATATATATAAAAAGTTTGGCTTCCATGGCATGATCCAGAGCCCCACTGTGAAAGAAGAGGAATAGGGGATGTTGTACCTCAGTCCTTAAAGCTCTGTATAGGCTTCTCCAAATCAGCTCTGCTAATGGCAAGTATTTAATGGTTGTGTTCTGCTATATTTTTTTCCCCCCAGACTCATCCTCTCTATTACCGACTTCTGAAGAAAGTAAATACTGCTCACTTCTGGTTTTCTTTCCTTTCTCATGCTAACACCTCTTGTGATCAGTGAAAGCTGGTGGTGGTAGGATTCAACTTATTTATGCACTGTTTAATTTGCTGTTACTGGAGTCAGTTGGGAACACTTTAGTGAACTAATTTTGGAAAATGGAGATTTACTGTACAGGAAACACTTCATAAATACCAGTTTTGACTAAAAAAAAAGTCAGGAAATACTTCTCACCTGCAAAATGTGACTTCCCGAAAAACCTGTGAAGAACTACTTACCCACAACATGTTGGCCAGTCTGTACACATCCAAGGTATTAAGGTATCAAGTCCTTGCTCAACTGGTATTAGTTAGGGTCTTTATTTTTTGGTATAGCATATATGGATATCTTCTCTTTTGAAAAGCAAAGTGTTCCTAACTCTCCAATATAGGCAACTCTCCAATATAGGCACTTCAGTCCTACTGAAGGGCTGTCGTGGAAGCTCTGGACATGGCTG
The DNA here is from genome assembly GCF_964034855.1 of Anser brachyrhynchus. Taxonomy (NCBI): domain Eukaryota; kingdom Metazoa; phylum Chordata; class Aves; order Anseriformes; family Anatidae; genus Anser; species Anser brachyrhynchus. The sequence continues at coordinate 64,519,913 of NC_137694.1, forward strand.
TCCAGAACAAGTCTGGTGTTTGCTTGGTGTTGGAGCTCGTCAATTCACCAGCAAGGAAATAATTCCAGATAAATGGTTTTTTCAAGTGGTGGATCCATTCCCTGTGCTGGGGCCTGCAACAAGTACAGAAGAACTGGGGGAGTCCCGTGAGAAGCCTAAGATGTGTGAAAGCAGGGGGGCAGCCCTGCTGTCCTGGCCCTGGCTGGCCAGTCTGCAGTATGAAGGTCGCCACTTCTGTGGAGGCATTCTAATTGATGAAAAATGGGTCCTGACAGCTGCACACTGCAACTTCAGGTGGGCAACGTCCTCTCACCCAAGAATGCTGAAGGCTCGTTAGCGTGAAGAGCTGGACAATTTCTAAGCTACCTTGTCACTCATGGCAAATACATAGTCTTATTGTTTCCCACATGTCTACATACAACCTGAGCTGCTCTCCAGTAGCTTATATCTCCCTGTTTTTCATGTTGCTAGCACAGACAGTGGTGGCAGTAGAGATAGAGTATTGGGCTTTGGTGTGTACTTAGTTATATATATGTGTGTGTGCAGTCCTGGGAGACCTCAACATCTGCCCTCAAAACTGCCGACACCTGCATTACGTCTATGGCCCCCACTCTGTATTTACTAGCCCCAGTTAGGCTGAGGTGCCACGTGATACTGATGAACATTCATCTTTGTTATATGTAGTATATGTAGAAACCTGTGATGGTAGTGTTGGTCTTGAATGTTTCATCAAAGCATTTATACAGCCCAGATCTGTAGCTTTGATATAAGTTCTGTCCCCGTTGGGATCTGATTCCTGAGAAGGCGAGCGACTGACTCACCTCTGGACTCTGCGTTAATCGTAACTGGGGCAAGGCTTTGTAGATGGAAGTCAAAGTTCTGTCAGTACAGCAGAGAAAGTAGTGGTACCTCAGCTGGGACTTCCAAAAGAATCCCTGTGATGTAAAGTTTTAAGTCTTGGAGCATGAGTGTTGCTGGCAGCAAACGTTACATGTGAACTTTGGACTCCTGTTGAACTATGGAGTTTCTTAGACTGAAAATGCATTTGATTTTCTTCTTCATTGTTCAGCGCTCAGATGGACAAAGTCCTGGGAAAAATATACTCATTGCCAAATGTGAAGGGTAACAGCCCTGTGCTTGTGAAAGCTGTGCACGCTCACTATAACTTCAGTGGTTTTCCTTCCACAAATGACCTGGCACTCCTGGAGCTGCAGAAACCCATCAAGCCAGGTACTGCTTGGGCCCAGTACATTCAGCTGTGATGGGGTTAATAGTTATAGCAAGACTCTGACATGGGGCACAGTGTTTTGTGTGAGTGTGAGGAGGGGGATGGGAGGGCATTTGTCTTCTACAGTAAGGGATGTGAAGAGCAAAACGAGCAGCAAGCCTTTGGGGAGACTTGCTTCCTATCCGGCTGAAATACAGCATGAGAATTAAGAATGCTTCTGCTGTCTTCAACAGGCTTTGAAGCAGGCTCATCCAAGCAAAGTTGCCTGTGACTTTAAGGTGTAAGTGTAAGCTAGATGTGATTAGGTGATCTTTGCTATTCTCCTGTTCTACCTGTCTCCCAACCTGTCGCAGCTGTACTGTGACCATTAAAATTAATGAGTCAAAAAGAAGCATGCATGTCCCAGGGGAGCTGTTCCACACGCCCTCCCCGTCCTCCCCGCTGTTTATATGCACAGCACTAATGACACTCACCTTTCTGCTGGTAGCAAAGTAATGTACCTGAGATAGGGGCTGAAATTTGGAGAATAAGCTTATGTTTTGCCTATGCCCTTTGCCTAAAATGCCTAGAAGATTCTTGTTAGAGGAATATTTTGTTGCACTATATAATTTAGATTTTATATGACCAAGTGCGATACTTGGATAGAGCAGAGAAGTTATTTTTCTGGCTAATATTATGTGTAGCTTGGGGCAGGACCTGGGGAAAAAAAAGAGGAGAGTGTTTAAGTAGGGGGCAATGTGATCTAGACAGAACTGGTGCACAAAACCAGGGCATTGAATAAGGAGGCTAAATAAGTGTGTGGATCTCTGTATGTCATGGTGACTGTACCCACACAGAAAATGCCACAGTCCCCAAGCACTGCCTAACTATGTGCACTGATCATGGGGCTTTGGCCCTCAGGGGGAGAGAGCCTGGGGCAAACTGGCTTGAGGAAAGCATCTTCCCCAGGTCCCTGGTTCTGTGCTGTTTTGGAGGGTCTCCTCTCTCACCTTCCAGAAACTGCCTTCAGAAGATGTTCAGTTTGACTGTGCTGTGACCTCAGACAGTGGTGCTAGGAGAAAGCCAGATCTGACTCATTAAAACAGTGCTCTCAGGCATTCAGCATGTACAGTGAGGGAACGTATACATTATTAAAGCCCTGCCTCATCTGTTTTGCAGTCTCGTTGTGGTATATCTGGGAGGAGGGGGGGAGTGAAGCAGTGAGTTAAGAGGCAAGAAAAGCAGGGGACTGACAGGGGTAAGAGCAAGGGAGCTGTTCCTGGCACTGATGGAGACCTTGCCTTCCAACCCAGACGATTCTGCAGCGGTGGCTTGCTTAGCAGGCAGCGGGGAAGAAGTAAGCCCTGACGCAAGATGCTTAACAGCAGGATGGGGAGAGGCAGGAGCTGGTGGTAAGTGTGCCTTGGTCTGGCGCGAGGGAGCACCTACGGCCTGCCAAGGGCAGTGACAGCTCAGACTTGGGGCAGTGCTAGGTATGATCTGCACCCCATCCCTTCCTCAAATGTTGCCTGCAGTGTGTGAAATGATTTCCGGATAGGAGCTGGACTGCCTTCTCTGTCAGAAAGCAGCCACTTCTGGAAAGGCAAAGCCAAGGTGGAGGCTCAGCAAAGGGGAATGAACTCATGGGAGATGAGATCGCTCTCACGGTGTCTTGATGCCTGGGGCTTCTGGCCTGTGATATCTCCCAGTGACAGCATCTCCTTTCTCCTTGGGGATAGCTTGGTGACAGGGGAGGAGGAACTGCTTCCTCCATCTTCAAACTGAACAGGGCTGTGCCACCCCCCCAGTTCCAAATAGCAACTGACCTATCCACCAGGAGATGCAGGGCACATGTGAGTGAACACAGCCAAAACAGCCTGTCTGCATCCTGTCCCACTGGCCCTGAGCCACAGTCTAGCACAGATAGCGGCAAGGAAGCAAGCAACCAGCTGGCTGGAGGTTAATCTGGGAAAGCTGGCGGGGTGATGGTGGACTTGTAGGTGCTGCCAGAAGATGTGCTCATCCATGCCCTGCAAGAGTATTTTGTCCCTCATGGTGTGCTGGCTTTGCTCTTAGGGGCTTGGGCCAACCTTTCTGGTCTGCTGGTGGCCTCTGTGGAGGACAAGGGAGAGGTATAGGGTCTGTAGGGTTTTATGTACTATGCATGCTTCCTAACAGTGACTGCCATCCTATTACAGCTCCTGGCTGATGAGCTTGATCCCCATGCCAGCCGCATGTCAACCAGCTTCAGGGGGCTAAGCTCCAAGCTGCACTGATGGTAAAAGCCAAGCTGGCTTGGGATGACTGTGGAGACAGAGAGACATGTTCTTCTGAAACTTATTAGAGAAACTTATTAGCATATGTGACATTGGGTGACATTATATTCAAGTTGGGATCTGTCCCCAAAAGAGCTCTGAATGAATACCAGGAGTGGTGTTGGGGCAGTTGGTGCAGCATGACTCCTACCTAGGTAGTCAACCTGACACTGTTGCATTTTCCAGAGGAGGAACAGGGTTCCAGGCTGCAACAAGTGGAGGTTTCTCTCCTCTCCTATGAGGCCTGTGTGAGCTTCTGGGGACAAAATATTGAAAAGACCAACATCTGTGCGAGATCTGCTGAGGCAGCTTTTTGCATGGTATGTAACTGAAGGGGTGGGAGTGCTGTGCTGTACTCAAATGTATCTGTTCAGGCCAGGGCGCAAAGCCATGCCCTCCCTAAACTTACTGGATTTGAATGCTTTTGATGCTGCTGATGGGTGGTAACTCTATGCTTTCTTTCTCTCCTTCCTCTCTTCCTTCTCTCAGGGGGACTCTGGATGGCCACTTATCTGTGGGACCCATGGGTATTATAAGCTGGTCGGTATTGCAAGCTGGGCCAGTGACAACTGCCATCCAGAGTCACCAGCAGTCTACACTAAGGTTTCTGCCTACAGAAACTGGATTTCATCAGTCACAAACCAAAAAATTTGATTAACTTGAACAGGAGGCTTTTAGGTGTTCATTTGTTATTCCTCAATAAAGAGACTGTGGAGTACATTGGGTAAATATTTGTGATTCAGGTCACCTTCTTGTAAACTTCTAGTTTGAAAGCTCCACCTTGAGCACTCAGTTTTAGAAATCTTTTTACTGGAGCACAACTTGTGATGCCATAGCTCTGAGATGATAAATTCAGTTACAGAGAGGTGCGTAGGAAATGTATGCTTCTTCAGTGGTTAGGTGCATGCTTAATGTCAAGTCCTCTACACAACTGGTACTCATCTGTCAAAACAAAATTGGTAACCCCTGCTCATCTCAGATCATCTCAGATAACCTGATTTACCAGAGGTAAGTCGTTTTTAAAATGCCATTGCCATAGCATGGATAGCTAAGATGAACTGCTTTAGCAACAGTGGTACTTTGCTTCCTTTTCAGCAATCTGGAATTTGGTATGATGGCTCATCTATTGTAAATATACTTTCAAGTTTTGGAGAGCTTCATCTATGACAAGCTCTTAGCTTTGTCTAATATTAGAAAGGTCATGCTAACACAACTCAATTTGCGAGGAGTTGGGGTGTTTTTTCTTTTTTTTTTTTTAATGGAAGGCTTTAACTATACTTTTGGATAAACACTAAATTCTTGAGGAGGGAAAAGGGGTGGCTGACTTATCTAATTCTTCAGCTGGTAGCTTAAAAACTAGACTTGGAAGTGAAGTGTATTTGTGAATAAAGCCTACAAGCATATATCACTGAATTACAAGCCAGGAAACTTCTATTGCCTACATCAATCTCTTCTGGTTTCAGCACTATTGTGCATGACATACAAATCTGTCCTTTAAACAGAGGATAGGATGCTCTGTTCCAGTCTCTGCTATATGTTAGTCTCCTTAAATATGAAAATATGAATGCAGGAGTGTTTGTGATGAAGCAACCTCATGGCTGGAACCGTGGCCACCATTTACTGCCAAAATGGCTAAAGAACTACAGCCTACTCTTATACCACATGCTATTCAAGTACAATAGTTTAATAAATTAAAAGTTGCACGTGACCTTTTGACTTACTAAATACTAGTCTCTGCTGCTTTAAAGAAGCCTTTCTCTCTTTAGTCCCTGTCCCATGCTACTTTTGGAAGAAAACCTCAAATATGCTAGCAGAAGTCAGAAAGCATCAGTCAATCTTTATAGAAATAATAGTTCCCCTGAACTAGTGGAGCTGTAAATTGCAGTATTTGTCAGGCTGTCATTGCTGATGACTGACTTGTGTTATAACTAACTTAAAAAATAAAAAATAAATAAATTGCTCTGCCACCATGACAGCAACCATGGTGTGGGTTTTGGCTCAAAGATGTGATTTCCCCACTGCATTTTCAGCTGTGCAACTTAGGGCTTGTAATTCAGTGCTGCATTGCAGACTGCAGAGATTTTGTATTGTGAAAATGTGTGCAGCAGTGGGTAAATAACCTACTCACTGAAATCTTTACAGCTGCAAGGGTAGGATGCGTCAGTCACCCACTGTTCTTGGTGGCAGGCAAGTAGAGAGAAGGAAACCTGTTCCCAGGACTCCTGACCTGCCAGTAACTGACATCCAAAATGAGCATGTGCTGCCTCGTCCCAGGTATGGTGCTGCTCAGCCCCTGGGAGCTGGGCAGAGCTGCAGCATGAGACCAACCTTTGCTGCCTCCATGAGTGCACCCCAGGAACCAACCCCTGGTCTGCCCTGGGGGAATTATGTAGCTTAAATTTCACTGGGAGGAAAGTTTTAGGAAAACTTAGGTAAAGCTGAAAAAAGAAGCAATTAATATTCATTTGATCTTATTTTTTTCTTTACTCATCTGTAAGTGGGCAGCCAGCTACTAAGGGGATAACTACTGACCTGGTAAGGGAAGTGTTATTTATATAAAATGTGGGCTTCTAGTGAGGAGCTAGAATTAAAATGAGCATGTAGGGCATCTGCTGTTTACACTGTCCCTCAAGATCTGCTGCTTGCTTTCCTTATGGACCATCTGTTTGATGCAGAGACGTCTGGTAAGAGAAGAGGGAGTCTCCAGTCCACTGTGAGGTACAGCACAGCCTACAGTGAAGTTTTCCCTCCAGCTTTCAACAAGCAAGTCTGGCTCTCGTTCTGTAAATTTACTCATGGGCGGAAAAGAGAGCATCAGAACCAAGAATTACTTGTACGTGCACCTTTTGAAAGAAGAGAGATACTGAAGAGAAAGGGTTGGATGGGTAGGGAAAGTGGAGTTTCATAATCAGTGACAAGTATTTCCTGAAAGCATAGATCCTAGCAAGCTCTTTTCTCTAGTTATACAGTGACTTCTTTCCATTTAAAGAGGGCAAAATAAGTGTACTGTACCAGATGTAAGTCTTGTGTGTTTTGACTATGCTGCCAGCACAGGTGTTCAAAATCAGAAGGCAAGTTCTCCTCCAATAGCCCATCAGTGCAATTCATGCCAATCTGGCTTTCTCTGGACTCTGGGGTTTGTATCTCAAGGTTTAGAGGGGGAGGAAGGGCTCCTGCTTGGCATTGCACTCAAGCATGTCTAGCTATTTTTCATGGCACAAGAAGTGGAACTATGAAATCTCAGATGGTCATCTTGTTAATTTTTTCAGTAGCCATGAACACAACATGGCCTGATGTTTCTAGAAATGTCCTAGCATTGGCAGTTATCGAACAAAGTTGATTCTCTTATCAAAAAGGCTTATTCTGCTTAATTGCAACAGCAATGTTATCCTGCTTTCACAGTTTTGCTTTGTGGATTTTTTCTCTTCCCTTAAAAGTAGTTCATCATTAAACTGCAAGCTGCTGATTGAATAAACATTTTCTTTTCATTTTAGCAAGTGCTGGTTTAAGACGAGGGGCATGAAGTTTTTTCAGAAGAAAAAAAAAATCAGTGTTTTGATTAGTTTTCTCTCAGAATAGCTTGTCCTTAATGTTGGGGCTCAGATTTCTTCCTTTTAATGCTCCAAGTAGCATGCCTTATTTGTATACAGGCTGAAAGCCCTCTGGGAAGAATCTGTAACATTTGACATAGCTAAAACTTACAAACTCAAAAGCAGATCAGTATGTCCTTGAAGAAAAGTAGATGAGATGCTGTTTTTCCCTCCTTTGAACTGTCTGGAAGCTGTTTTAGCATATACGTTTCCTTGCAAGAGCCAGTTCTTTGTGTGTGTGTTTTCTTTGGATATACAGAGTGAATGCACCCACACACAAATAAGGATCAGCTGCTATTTTTCTTCCTCAAGACACAGAGGATTCAGTCTATGCTTGCTGTACTCCTTGCTCTCCCTGTGTTTAGTAGCACCATTTATATAAGTGCTGCCTTTCTCATTAAAGTGCATGAGTACAAGCTGAAAGTTTGATATAAGACAGCCAACACTTTTAATTGCCTTTGGTTTGACTAGCTGTGGCATACCTCTTTGAATGCAGCTGACTGGTGAGAAAGTCTGGGAGAGAAATGATGCACTTCTTATTTATGCTTTTTCTTTGGCAAAATTGCTCTGTGAATTTTTATCGCCTAATGGTTTCTCTGACACACTTTAAAACTCTTTAGCTCTCACCAAGAGACTATTTTATGTGAGACTTGGCCCTGTAAACCATTTCTGTGATCTGGGAAGTGCTATCCTTCCTTTGCAGAGCAATCCATTTTGAAATTAGCTGGGCCTGCCTGCTCAAGAGGAACTTACAGTTGCTTGGCTGCTATTCCTGAATGGACCCATTAAATGCTCTATTTCTGTAAAAAGCAGCAAAAATCTATTGCTGACCAGCAGATCCTGAAATTCATGTGTATCAAGGGGAGCATAAATAGTTTGATTTCTTTGAGAGAGAATAGTGGTCTCTGGCTTAATAAATACTAACTTCTAACCAGTCTATTGAAAAGGATGATCGTATAAGGGGGAAATCTGCTGGGACTTCAGCAAAGCGGGTGGGATCTGGCTTCTCTTGTATTCAAAATGCCTTTTGAAATTGGCTGTGAGTATTGATATGGCTAACTGACTTATCCTGTGTTTAGCTATGCTGACCCTTGTTGTACTCCCATGTGGTTTTAAAGCACGGTCTAAGGCTCCAGATCTCGTCTCTTCCTTGTCTGAGGTATCTGGTAGAAATGTTGTCACCCTGTATCACCCCCACTGATGTACAAGAGTCTATGGTAATTTGTGAGATGTTTATACTGCCATCTCTGACTAACAAGGCTGAATTGTGCTAGATTTAAGTGCTTCGCATTTCCTCTTGGAAATCAGTGTGTTGTGGGTAGGTGTCTGCTCGCTACAACAAATCGTAGTGGACAGCTCCTGGCAAGTGATGTGCTGCCTCCCATTGCATTCAGATAAATGTTTCCAGCGTGGCCCCTAAGCTGTATATAACTTCTATTCGTGTATGAGATTTAGTACCCAAAGGGGGATGGGACTGATAGAACACCATAGGGTATGGTGAATGATCTTGGAGATTAGAACTGAGGAGTGTGTGCTAAAAGGAGAGAACAGGAACTGAGCTGTGTATGCACGATGCCAGGAGCAAACCATGCTTTAAAATCATGAGTGTCCATGCTTACATCTGCAAACAGGAGCAGAAGATGAGGACATGGAAGGCTCATTTTGGGGTGACAAAGCCCTAGCGATAGATGGGAGAGTAGAAATGGATCCTGAATGAAGACTTGCAGTTCATCAGTCATCAGTGAAGACAGTCAAGTACAAATGCCCCAGGGTCCCTAAACACTGCAACTTCCTTTCTTGCACTGATTATGGGGAGGAATCCTACTTAAGGGTAAGCACAGATGGTGTTGAAACCAGGCTTCATATCTCCATGACAAAGAGCTACCCCAAACACTAATGTCAGCAGTCAGCTCCAGGCCTTACAGAAAACCACATTAATGCTTTCCTGTGTCCCAGTGGCCATGTGCTCCATCAGATGTGAAGGTGCCTTCCTGAGGAACTGGGAGTGCTCAGGAGATGGCTGCCCAGGCCAGTCGGTGTTGAGCTCCTGGTGGCAGTGTGCAGGTCAGAAAAGGAGCTCACCTCGCTGTGGGCGCAGCACGGGGAGCACGGGGGACACCTGGTAATGAAACCAGTTGTGAGGAGTCTATTCTCACTTTATGATCAGGAAAGGAAACCACTTAAACAGGGGTGAATTGAGTCAAATTCCTTTGCAGTTGTCCCCTTCCTCATCCCAGTAATAGATGAGAAAATGTAGTTCCTGCAGAAGGTAACAGGGCTACCTTGCTTTATCACCTCCTCCTCTAGCTTGGCTGAAATTCATACATTTTATTTGCTCCAAAGTAAAAGCACAAAATTTAGCAAAAGCATATGTTGTAGCTCCCTGGAGATCTGTGCAGAGGTGACCTGAATGGAAATACCCGCCCAGTCCTGCTGGAGAGGAGCCTGGAGACTGCTGGGTGCTTTGTTTGGCTACTGGAGCCTTTCGTAGTGGTGGGGCAGAAGAAAGGATGCACCCCACTGGCTTGCAAGAGGTGAAGCAGAGCTGACTTTTTAAAAGACACAACAGACTCAATTATACCATCTATTTCTGCTACTAGAAAACCATGATTTAGTTGCTTGAGGGTTTTTCGTGTCTGCCTCTGTTTTTATTAAGCTCATTTTTCTTTATCCTTGATCTGTGACAGCTGCAACAGCCTTCCTGGGAAAGAGATGAGGAGTGTGTGCATGCACGTGGCGAGGGGCTGCGTAATAACTGTAGGGGCAGCTTGTTGTGTGAAGGATGCTGTACAGCGTGGGTTCAACACGGCTTACCCCTGTCCTGCAGTTCCTGTACAAGGCTGTGGGTCAAAACAGCCCCCCTATTTTTTTATTTTTTTCAGCTATTCCATGCTGCTTGAGCAAAGGCAAGTGAGCTGCTACAGGCTTCCGTAAAGCTGAGATTTTTATTTCCCAGAGTTATGGGCAACAGCGAGCTTCTCCTTATGGGTGGATGTCACGTTGCTAATACACTCTGTGCAGGCCCTATGCAGCTACGTGGCTGTGCCACCGGAGAACAGAGGGAAACCCTGCCCCTTCTCGCTGCCCTTTTCCAGCTGGTGAAAACTGCTCCTCACTTCTAGGTCTGCTGGGTGCTGAGAGGGAAAAGGGGCCTTTAGGGCTGCACGGGGCAGTGTATGCAGGGACATAGGCTTTGACCTGAAGATAGTGCCAGCTCCTTGTCAATGAGTGCTTGTCATTGAGCTGGTGCTTAGGCTTCTGTCTGGGTTTGGGTAGCCGCAGGTGGGTGCCCGGTGTATTATTTCTGGGGGAACCACACCTGATTTCGAAGCTGCGTGCACCAGTGTGCGTTTAAGAAATGCTCCAGCTCAGGTCGCCAGCGTTTATCCTTGGACTTCGCACGGCTGGTTTCTCACTTGCCTCCTCTGCTGCCACCACGTGGACATGCCACTGCGTTCATCTGAAGTTTAGATTAAACTCCGAGAAGGATGTGCTCCATCCTTGGTTGTGTCACACCTCTAAACTGTGCCATACAACACGCGTTTCTTCATTTGCTGTGAAATGCAGCTGGGAGGAACTTTTGACCCATTAAAATAACAAAGCAAGGAGAGAGACTCTTCATCGTTTTTCTATTGAAAGATTTCCAAAGGGTATGCGTTTTTCACACTCTAGGAAAGGTTTTTATCTGAGTAACTGAGTGTGCGTAGCAAGTTGCAAATCTCAGGCAGCAGTTTCACAGACATCTCAATCAGGAGCCAGGCTCAAGCCTGAGCAAGACTTTTCCGAAGGGACATTTATGAGGCAATTATATGCAGAAGAAACTGTCACTGAGGGTTGATTGACTGGCTTTTGCGTGCCATACATTCGGTTCTGAAAATTGCACTTGGGACTCTACACCATTTATGCGCTCCTGGAAATACTATTTTGTGAGCAGAACTCTATTAAAACCGCCGATGTGGACTTCTGGAGAAGAGGGACTAATGAACGTGTCTGGTGCAGCTCATGCTGCTTTTACTTCAGAAGAGCTTTGGTGCAGCAGTGAGTGCAACCTGTGTCCTATTCATGCTGGGGCCAGAACCAAGTGAATAACAGCATTTGAACTCAGACACAGACAGGGATGGTCTAATTTTAGATCAAGCTATAATTTATTTTCCTAATTTTTTCCATCAATAACACTCATCATTAAATTTATCATTTATAAGCTGTTGCTACGTAGCCAGGGTGAAAAATAACAACCCAAACCCCAGCATATAAATGTAACCGCTAGAATCGGGGGGCAGGCCCAGGCTAAAATTACTTGTTTTAGTATTACATATAACGTGAACGAAACGCTTAGCAAGTCCTTACCTTGCCTAGCAATAGGGTAGCAGAAGGGTAGAGAACAGCGGAGAGATGTTGGAAGCAACAGGTAGCTTAGGGCAGGAGGGGGATCTTGCTGCCCTCCCCCTTCAGTCCAGGACACAGTTCGGGGGTAGTTGCTGGGAGGAAACTTTCTCCTCACCTTCTATCAGAGAACATCCTTGTAAATGGACAGAGGGATCATATTTGATCACTTCACAACCTTGCTAGGGGGGTAAAAAACTAAATGAGACTGGCTTTAATGCATCAAATGCAATTCTAAGTGTAGGGAAACCTGTGCTGAGTCCAGTTGTCCACGATGGTAAGTCAGCTGTCAGCAAGGATTACAGCTGGATTCACTCCTCGCTATTAGCCACATAGCAGGTTGTTCCATGTGGCTAGAGTGCCTGAAGAATGACTAAAACTCACCTGGTTTTATCTATTATCATAGCTCTGATGAGCAAGGGTTTGGCCCTGAGGCTGCGAAGTCCTGGTGCCAATGTGAAAGAGAATTGATATTCAGCCTCAGAAAATCACAAAGGACTTTCTTTCTATTTTCTTTCTCTTTCCTCCCTCTACTGGCCAACAGAATAAAATCATAAAGTTTTTCTTGGTCTTCCGAGAGACCCTAATCTAGAATTCAGCAAAACTTCCAACTCTGACTCATCTTGAGGGTAGAATTAAGATCATTAAAAATTGGTGCATTGAAAGCCTACTAGAGGTTTACTTGCTGTTCCAGGGCTGTAGCTCTGGACTAGCATCTGACACAGAATTGCTCTAAAAAAGTCGATGTTCACTGCTGCCTTAGGCAGAAAATGCTCTGAGAGTGAGCCTGGTTGGTCTGGCTGCCTGGGGTGAGGCTGACCATGATCACTGCAGAATCACTGAGGTGTGAAGGCATCTCTGGAGGTTTCCAGTCCAAGCTCTTGCTCAGAGTTGGATCACCTGGAACAGGTTGCCAAGGGGAGTGTCTAATCAGGTTTTGAGTATCTCCAAGGATGGAGACTCCATGACTCCTCTGGTCAGCCTGTGCCAGTGTCCAACCACCCTCATAATAAAAATAATTTAAAAAAAGTTTTTTCTTACTTTTAAGTGGAATTTCCTGTATTTCAGCCCATTTTTTTCTTATCATTCCAATGCCAGAAGAGCCTGGCTATGTCTTCTTTACTCCCTCTTATCAGATATTTATACACATGGATAAGAGCCTGTTGAGCCTTCTTTCTCCCAGTGTGTACTGGTGCGTAGGGTTGTTCCTCCTTAAGTACAGGATTTTGCACTTTGCCTTGCTGACCTTCATAAGGTTCCTGGCAGCCCGTTTCTCCAGCCTGATGAGGTCCTTCTGGATGGCAGCACAACCCTCTGGTGTATCAACCACTCCTCCCAGGTTTGAACGCCTCCTCACTCAGGTCATTAATGATGATGTTAAACAGTATCAGCTCCACTGGGAATACTGCTATGGATTGGCCTCCAGCTGGAGGGGAAAACAAACAAATAATCCTGCATCTATTTTAGAAGCTGCGTGTTGTCCCATGTAGTGCTCAGATAGAGGAAAAAGAAAATGAGCTTGCTGTTGGTTTCTGTATGTGAGATGAGGTGCTTTAACAGAACTGTGTGGTAGGGATGGAGCCTGCTGAGCAACGAACAGCTCCGTGGCTTCCCATCTGAGAGGAAACTGGCTGAAGGATAAATCTTCCAACCCAGCTAGTGTGGGAGATATTGATGAGCTCTTTCACTAGCTGTGTTCCTCAGATCTTGAGATTTCATTATGCAATGCATTCGTGATAACAGTGCTTGGTTCTCTTGGAAACAAGCCGCAGCCTGTGCTAGATGTGTCTATCTCTGCAACCTGTATTATATCTGTTCCCTTGATAAAACGTATTTTGGACTAGAGAAGTCGCTGTTTGTGGGAATACAACCTGCATCATTCTGTTCCTTCTAGAAGCTTTTGAGGATGCGAACAGCAAACGTTGCAAATATGCAGTACTGGAGTTAAATGCTTTTACACCCCAGAGTCTGAGATTAAGTGTTGGCTTTCCCTTCTGTATTGCCCACTGGTTTATATTTTCTAAAAAGCAATTTCTGAGTATGAAATGAGATGATATAGCAACAAATACTTTTTAAATCTACTTCTGCTGAAAGAAAACCTGTCCAGCTACATTAAAAGAAATATGACCCTCTTAAACCCGCTCATCCTCTCCCTCCCCCCGACAAAAGAAAGCTATATTCTGTTCTGCCTTAGACAATTTAGAAGCAGCCATCTCAAAAGCAGCTTTCGCTATCTTAAACGGAAGCATGCTTTTGACAAAGCCCCTAAAAAAATATAGGACCCTTGTAAAAAGCATGAGTAATAAAAGATATTGTCTAAAAAACAACTGATGAAATAATGGGAGATATACTGGACTAAAGCTAAATTTTGCTGTCATTTTGATTACTGGAGCCTCTATGCATAGGTTTTTCTCTCTCTTTCCTGGTCTTTATGGGAGTTATTTGGAACAGGTGTGTTTTAGATTTAGTGCACTCTTTAGACCTGTTGTGAGAGAAGCCATCTTTAACCATCTCTTTCACCCTCAGGAGAGCTCTTTGTCTTTCTTCCCAGCTTATTCTAAGTTTTTAATTTGTGGAAGACTAGATATTTTCACAGCGTTGTTTCTGTGAGGGTTAGAAATATCCTGCGTGTTGGGATAAGATGCGTTTTTCACAAGAGCTCTTAAAATCTTCTGTATAGCAGATTCACTCTCTTACTGAAAATGGTTTTGAAAACACACCCTGCAACATCTTTGGCAGTGTTTTATATGGTTGTTTTAACACAGCATTTAGAAGTCTCCACCTCTTCCTTCCCCCCAGGGGCAGTTTGTCAAAGAATAGCCCTTCCTCCATAGATCACAAAGAATCCCATATCCTAAGGAGAAATATTCTCTCCAGGCAACACAATTGTTTGGGATCTCCATAATTTTCACCATCACAATACTTACTAGTCTGAGTATTTTTTAAAATTTCTTCAAAGGTTTTGGGAGATACAGTTCAATCATCACCTTGCCAAAATAACAATGAGATAGTTCTAGCCTGGAATTACTGCGATGACATGGTGCCAGTAGGATGCTTACTCACAGGAATATAATGTGAACGGGCATAAGCAGCAGTAACAAACCTGTTGGCTTTTTTTGTCTTGGGTAAGTATGCAATGCAAATGACCTCTAAAATACTGCTATTCTTCATTGCCTGCTTTTTATGGCTACAAAAAGTTGAATTGCATGGACATGTCTGCAGAAAGAGGAATAAAAAGGATGTTGCAATGTGTTAGTGTCCAATGGATAATGTGGTGAAAAATGTCTGAACGCTACCCAGAGCTTTTGGGTTAGTTTATATCCAAGCACCTCATCCATCAGGGCTAACTTGGAAGTTATGGGCCACCATGTTAAAATTTGGAGCAGTAATACCTGGAGGACTAAATGAAAGCCACGTCCACACAGTCTATCTATTTCTTACCCAAATAAGAGATCTGGAAAAATAGTGCTTTCCAGTCATAGGGCCGGTGTGTTTCCATTACACTGGTTTCCCAAGAGACCCAAAGGTGTAACTAACTGTACTGGAATAGCGACTTCAGTGTTTTGTGGGAATACCCAGGTGCTTTGCTGGGAAGAGTGATGGAAACCTCCCTGTTACATATTTTTTCCAGGAAGTATGTGTGCAGACATGGGAAATAGCCTCCCACGTGTGGGATTTAGGAAGCCATTCCCATCAATTGAACAATAAACACTTTCTTCTCCCTTCTCTGTTTTTAGACGTGCAACTCTTCCAGTCCAGCAAACATCAATCAGTTTGGCACGAGTGCTTTGTGATTTTTCAAGGTAAAAATAACAAAGAATGACCCCACCCTTGTAGTCTTTTGTTTGATAAGTGATTCCCTGTGACAGGTTAATGCTTTCAGTCACCGTGAAAATGTCATCAGTGAACAAACATCCATAAACTTGCTTGATAGTTCCTTGGATTTAGATACTTTCAGATGGTTCCTTTTCTTAAAAAGACAGAGCATCTCGTTCTTTAGAAAACTTCCTATAAATAGTTTCCCAAACCTTCCGGGAGTACACCATAGTCACAACCTCAGGGCTGTAGCGTGCATTTCTGTGAGAGCTGCAGTTAGCACGTCAAAGTACCAAAAAGAGTGGTGGGTTGTAAAATACCTCGTATCTCAAATTGTAAAGTGCTGTTAAATTGCTTTACAATGTCAGCTTTAACTTCATTACTGGCAGCAAAGTAGTGAAGAAGGTGTCTGAGGACTTGTTTAAATTTCTTTTTTTTATCCTAATGGAACCACAATTTACAGACATGCAAAAATGGGGCCTGCCTAAGTAGTAGCAACTTAGTTTTCCATCTTCTCATTTAGCTGAAGACCTAATTTCAGGCATACTTACACAGAGTTGCTAGCACTGCTGTGATGTTCTGAGAACTGCCCAGCCGCATCTGAAGCAGTAATTCTGTTTCTCTTCAAATTTATTCCTGCCGTCAAGGGACGGAGCATGTGCATCTCACTGTGAGAGCCCTGCTCCTGCCTGGCATTTTTCAAGACCTTAGCTTGTTTTTGGTTTCTTGGAAAAGAGCACTTGCCCCACCAGCAATATCAGGTTTGTAATACATTTTCTTCAGAGCAACACATTTAACCTTTCTGAGAACCATTGCTATCTATAATAAATATATGGCACTTTTCAAATATACAGTAAAAATCACCCTATAAAACTTGATTTATTAACCACGTGTAGAAGCCCAATAGTTTACAACAGCCTTTTACTCTCTAGTTATCCAGAACTCTTCACATCTGGGCAAGAATTGCACTAGGATGCGTACAACAAATTTAGAGACCTGTATTTACTAACATACATTATGAAAGGCTCCACTGACATCTCACTGCCGAGATTCAGATGATTTGGAAGAGACCTTTACTTTGGCTCTGGCCTCTCTATATCTTCCAGCCAGGTAGGTGCAGACAACAGCAAGGCTGGCCCTGAGCCTTCTCAGCTGCACAGACATACCTTGATCAGCTTCTCCTTGTGTGATAGATGCTCCAGCACCCTGACTGCCCTGGGACCCCTGCCTTGGACCTGCCCTGGTATGTCTTTGTTTTTTTTCTTGCAACGGAGAAACCAAAACTGGATGCAGTACCTGCGATGTGGTCACACGTATCATATGGAGGAAAGTGGTCTCCTCTGGGACCACTGGCAGTGCTCTTTGTAATGCAGCCTTCTTTGCACCCTATTGGCATATATGCTGCAAGGGTGCATTGCTGCCTCATGGTCAGCTAGTCCACCAGGACCCCTAGGAGCCTCTACCTTTTCTACAGAGCCACTTCCCAGCCAGTTGGCCTCAGCCTGTACTGGTGCACAGGGTTGTCCCTGCCCGCGTGCAGGACCTGCGTTTGCTTCTGTTCAACAACTCCATGTGGTTCCTGCTGGCCCATGCCTCCAGCCTGTGCAGCTCCCTCCTGCTGGGACTGTGCTGCCAGTAGTAGCACTGGCAAAGAAACAGCATCAACCACATGCTTGGCCCACAGAGCCAGTCACCTCATCACTGAACAATCACGTCGGGTAGACACGGTCAGGCTTTGGTAAGTCTGGTAGTCACCTGAAGGTAATCACCGCATCCTTCAAGTCCTGGGATTTGCTTCCTAACCTCCCTGGACTCCAAGACATTTGATGATGTGTCCTCATAGACATTTTTGATAGAGTGGCCTCATAAAGGTATTGGCCACCTCCATCCTTGTCCTTGGAAGCTGATCCTCCTTTACTCTTGCCTATTTGCTGCCTCCATTTTTAGTTGTTTTCTATTTAAATTATTTTTGTCTTTTCACATTTTTTTCCTCCTCCATCTTCACAATTTTCCTCTCTAATTTCTGTCATTCTCTCTCTCTCTTTTTTGTTTCTATTTTCGTTGTCCTTCCCTGAGGTGGAAGATGACATCCAACCATTCAAAAAAGAAATCCCACAGAGAAGTCAGATTTTAAGTTTTTGTACTTTTTCCTCACACCAGGCACTACATTCAGATAGTTGCTCTTATTCTTAAACATGATCCCTCCTCTTCTCTGAGGATCTATAAGATGAAAAGATGCTTAAGCAAACAGGCATCCACCTGAGTACCACTAACCTGGGCTTATCTCTCCACATCATGCTTCTTTTTTAATGGAAACCTGCTGGCTGCCCCAGGAGTTACTGTCCAAACAAGCACAGAACAGCCCTTTAGAGAGGTGATTTCTCCATTTTTTTTTTACATATAAATTCATTACTGCATCATACTTCTAAGAAAAAAGTTTTTCTTATGCTTTTCTTGTCTGCAAAGCACTCTTCACATAGATAATTTTTAAACTTCACTTGCAAAAAAAAATAAATAAATATACTAACTCTGAAACCTAAGAAATGAAATGAAATTATCTTGATTTGGTAATGTTAAGGGACATATTCAAATTACATGGAATATGATCTTGAAAGTCTAATCACATTGTGAACATTTAAGGAGATCACTTGAAGACAGATTAACCAAGGAAGGTGAGAGAAGGTGTGTGTTTAGAAGGTTTGGGAAACACTATCCCAGGGAGGCATCGGCTCATTCACAGTGCTCCCAGTCTGAAAGGATGACAGGGATTTTCTCAAGGCTGGCTGCTCTCAGGGTAATTTTTGGGGATTCACACACAACCACAGTTTTCTTGTGGCATACCCATACAAAAGCAGCGTGACCTCTGAGGCTGTCTAAGGACCTCTAAGGTTGCCTTTGAGCTTCTTCCATTCTCTTGCCCAAATGGCAGAAATCAGAGTCCTAAAGAAGCTCTCAGGCTTCGTGGGTTATCAGGCTGTCCCAGTGGTGGGTAAGGTGCTCAGATGAAAAGTCAACATTAAATTTTTTCTCACCTGTAAGCCAGTTCACCTCTTCATTGTCTCAGGATGCAGACAGCTTTATGCCTGGCCAGGAAAAACAACTGAGGATATCTGTACTTTCAAACCTTATCAGCAATTTCCCCTAATTTATTACAATAAATTGCTGATGGAGGAAAATAACAGGATTTACCTGCATACACATAAATAATATTTCTGCTACTAACTTTTTCAGACCTCTGAAGGTTTGGCTTTTTTCCCCTCTCTATATCTCTCCCCATCCATTATGTGAAATCTGCCTCATCTCTTTCTGCATTGGCACTGGTGTCTAGACTCTCTCTTTCATCTTTCTTTACAACAGCATTGTTTTCCCTCACGCTGCAGTTATTTCTTTTAACTTCTCTACTGCAGAGAAGAAAGTGGCTTTCATTTGGACGGAAGTCCAGCACTGAGACATCCAGGAGCTCCTAATCTGTAGGAGAACCTATTTTGGGGGGGTTTATCTCAGGTTTCATCTAAAAAATTGCACCCTTAAAAAAAGCACTGCTCTTGCATGGCTGAAACTCACGCAAATGTACATCTCCATCCCACAGCATTGAGAGTCCATAGGTAAGTTAGAGACTACACGAGTGTATATCTGTCACCTCAGGCAACCCACCCTTCACTGGGCTTCAGTGATGGACACACGGACACCTCCAGAAGGTGCAGGGTGTCCCTGCTGCAAGAGGAGGACCTGCACGCACTTTGTGTCGACCCCTTCCGAAAGCTGTACGTTCTTATTCAGTGCAATGAAAAGGCAGGGTAGGAATAAGTGCATTTTGGCCACAGTAGGACACTGTTACACAGCTGTGCTCGGCTATATAGCAGTGCATGTGGTAGCTGGGCACAGAACTGCTGGAAGAGCACCAGGGGATGGGCTTGTCCTGCTGGGTGTGAGAGCACACTTGGGATGCCTGAAACACAAAGCTGAGCCCCCAGAGTCGCTCGGGGTCCCTGTGCAGATGTCACAGTCGTGAACTTAATCATGGGTGGTGACAAAGTGCCTTGGCCAGGCTCTCAGAAGAGCTGAATGTGTTGTGTGCGCCCCTGCCTAAGACCAGGATGAACAGGGTGCAGACTCTAATTGGGATTCCAGGAACGAATTTGAAGAGTCTCTCCTTGCATAGCCAGGATGGCAGTTTGAGGCAAAAGTGAAATTGATTTTGGTTTAAAAGGGCTGTGAAGGAAGATATGAGTAAATATGGAGAAAAATAATCTAAAATTGATTAGAAAGGAACCATTACCCAGCAGGCAGTAAGCCGTTGTAGATAGTCCATTGAATAACTAAAAAGAAAATGAGATTGCTGTGGTATGTATAAATAAGAATCAGAACATTGCACTCCTGCCATGGTATTTTTTGCTTCAGTCCATGTGTCACTCGTTTGTGGCTTAAGATTATATACTGCCATGAAAGACTATAGATGCACCCTATAACTTTGAGAAAATTCTGTAATTTTACATTCCAGACATTACTGTGCTTCAAATAATAAAGAAAATATACCATGGTAAAAGAATGACAGTGCTATGTGCTAAGAAAACTTTTTAGGTGTGGAGGAAAACCATTTCATATTATGCATATGAAATAATCTCTAATGTTCCCAGCACTGCTTGTATGGGCAACATGGAGGATTTTATTAAAGCTCTTATAAAACCTGATACTAAAATCATTGCAATAATTGAATTAATAGTAATGTAAGACTCCTGTGACTGCATGGTCCCAACAGGAACCTTAATTCCTCTATTACGTTTGAAAAGATCTATAATAAAAGTAGAGAAAATCACTGTACTAACAGTAAGATTGAACCTAGCTAAATGAAATTGGAGTAAACCACACCCAAACTCCTAACAAGGCATTCATTGGGCACAGGTCAAGTTGTGAACAGAAATGAAATTTCACCATTGGAGTGTGCTGAACTGGAGACTACTCTGAAAAAAAGGGGATTTGGGGAAATTTTAGAAGGTATAGAATAATGAATCTAGAACTTTAAATTTTCTGTAAACTGAAAATCAATTGCAAAGAAGCTCACTATTGTAGGGAAAGACTTGGTTCTTGTAATGAATTGTACCAAAGCTGCCTTTAGACAGAGCAGAGTAAGCTCATGTCCCAGCTCAGAGAAAAAGCTGAAGGGAACTCCCTTGGTAAGCAATTGGTCTTGCTTTACATAATCTCAGAATAGTACAGTCAGAATGTGGGATGCATCTGGTCTGTGGCAAGTCTCTGGCATCCAGCTGTGTCTTCTGCTTTGCAAAAGCAAAAAAATGGATCAGGATTGGTAGCAATCAGAAGGGAGTCATGCCAAAGCTCACCTTAGAAATGCAGCAGAGGTGGTGCACTCTGAGAGCTGCATGCAAGCAGGGCGTGCGTGAAACTGCCTCGCAGATACCAAACTGAAGGAAAGAAGATGGATTTCACACTTAATGCTGGCATGGAAAAGGAAAATCTGTCTGTGTACTTGCAGTATCAGGAACACGAAATTGTGGCAGTGTTTTTAATTATACAGCTGGGACTTACTGAATATATCAGTTTGGAGACTAGAGAGACTCCTGGTGAATCGTTGTATCACAGACATCAAGTTACTGTACACATTTTGACTGCATTTTTAGACCTGTACGATAGCCTTTGAACCTTTACCTGTGTGTTCAGGGCAGTTCTAGTTCCAGGTCTCTGTTCAACCCAGATTTGGTGCTGTACTGAAAGCACATCTAACACATTAATGAGAAAATTAAATGGTTCATTCCACTTTGTCCTTGAGAATTCATAGGGGCTGTATTACAAAATACACCTGTAAACTCCTTAGGCTTATAGATTAGTTCTGAGACAGTAAAGTAATGTCATTAAGCTATATATGAGACTTAATTAAGTATTTTAGGAGCAAGATCCTACCTGCTAGTTTAACCATTCAGCTTGATAAAAGTTCAGATTTAGAATACCATGTAGGATCTTGGAAAATTGTTCACAGAGTTCCCATCACAGAAATCTTGATGGGAAGTGCTTCTAGGCTGGTCTGCCTGACAAGCAAGACACAGAGTTTAATCTTGCACCCAGCTGTGATAATAGCTATGCATCAAATAACTGTATTGATACCAACTGCTCCATATGTCAGTTATGTAACAGACCTGCAACACCACGTAGAATGACTGCTTTTGGGGATAATGGTCTGGGAAAAGCAAGGCTTGAGATACCACCTCACTTCCCCAAAGGGTGGGTACAGCGCAGTGTTAGTGTGGGCCCTGGCTGGCTAGAGAGTGACACAAGAGGGTTAGAGAGTGACCCAACTTGTCCCGATATAAAGCCAATGGCTGCGGGAAGATCGGACTGCAGGAATCGATGTCACTACAAGCGGCTGGCAGTGTGGGGTGGAGAGGCAATGCTTTTTGTCTCTTGGGATTCTTTTCTCTTGTGAGACCTGAGGTTTTCTTTCAGCTGTCTGTCTGAAAATCCTATGATTTTACACAAGAATTTGAGCCTTTAGAAAAGAGAAAATTATGTTTTTATCCAACGTATGTGTTTATGGAGGGGCAGAGGATGGAGTTTCACGGTGTGGCAGTATTGACTCAAAGGAACGGAGAGAAAATGTTGGCTGTGCAGAAAGGAAAGGAGACTGGGTCACCGCTGGGGTGAGTCCTCCAAGGGGCACATTTACTTCCCCTGCCTCTGCCTGCCTCCAGGAAAAGTGCACAGGGTTTTACTGCTGCAAAGGGAAAATAACTCCCCCGAGCAGCTGGCTGCAAGCCCCGAGGGAGTCAGCTGCAAGGGACTTTTGCAAACTGGGACCTCTCTGGGGCAGCAGCAGAGCCCTGGTCTGCCCCTTCCTGCCTCTGCAGGGCTTCCTCCCTGTCTCCTCCTCCTCCCTCCCCATCCCCGTTCTGCCACCCCTGTGCCCTCCAGCCTTCCACCTCCCCAAAGCTTCACCTCTTTCTGCCAGGCTCCCTGCTTGCTGGCTGGAACTTTTTTCCCCCTAATATTCCGTTTTTGCCTGTCCTCTGTCCTCCACTCCTTTCTCACTTTCTCACCGCAGTGCTTAGATCTGATCCCTGGACTTTAATTTCTTGCTGGTGCCAGGGATGAAAAGAATAAGTGGGCTGTGAAGAAGATGGCATTGCCTCCTTTGGAGGAGCAGTGAGAACAGGTCTGAGCAAGCCAGCCCAGATATATACTTGCCCTGCTCATATACTCCATGTTGTATATTTAGCTTGTTATAGCTGCTGGAAACAAAGAGCCAATATTAGGTTTGAAAACATGACATATAAGATAAAGGAAACCAGAAATGCAATGCACATAAATATGAGAAAAGGGAATTGCTCGCTCTCAGAAATGTGGAATAAATTTGCAGAGGCACAAGTAAAAGATGAGAGATTATAAAAAGGCATTAAGGTTGTCACTGCAAAGGAGTCGGGGAATTACACAGCAAGCTCACATTACCAATTCAAACCGGGGTTTGCTGTGAAGAATGGCCTGGTCTTTGGAGGTAACAATAGCAGTGCAAAGTGCAGTGAAATCTGATATTCTTTGGAGAATTTAGCGGGCTCGTGCGGGTATGGAAAATGCAAATGGAAAGCATAAGGTATGTACAAGTAGCAGCTTCATAAAAACTCAGAGATAAAGGAAGTTGTACGAATGAGCTGTTTGTTCAAAATATCGACCTGGAAAAGAATAGAATTCGTGCTGATAGATCAGGGCAAATAACAACCATGGTTTGAAGCAAGTGTAGATATATTTACGCTCTGCTTTTCTGGCAGAGACTACACTGCAGAGTCAGATCATCATTTGCATTTCCCTGCGGCTGTGCTATAAGGAATCTAGCATTAGCATAGGTCGTAATGCCCAGTGCATCTGCATCTGCCGCGTGGGGAGCAATGGAAGGGGCTGAATGACTGGCCATGGCTCAAAGGACAGGATTTTCAACCATTTGCAAGGGATGACGGGGGAGATTCCACCCTGTTACATCTAGTCCCACAAATCCTGTATGGAAAGGTCTACTGAAAAATGGAATTAAGATACTTGAGATTTCTTTAAAAAGCTACCAGATCTAAAAGAGATTATTCTGCTGCTGAGCTTGAGAGAGTGCCCTTAAAACATGGTCAATCTCCCTTTATTTCAAGAGGCAGCTGAGAAGCAGGCTTAATAGTATAGGACTCATCTGGGTGCCTGTAAATACAGATGAAGCTATGCAAGAGTCACACTATTTCACGGGGAACAAAGGTACTAAAGTGCAAGAGACACAGTCTGCATACAGAATGAGGTTTTGTGGACTCACGGAGCTCTGCCTGCCAAGGAGATTGCTTCTTACACCTTTGGGGTACAAGCTCCTGAAGGATGGGCTTTTGGGAGCCAAGAAGAAGATGGAGATGAAACCTGCAGATGTAGTGTCTGGAAAAAAAACTTTGAGAATGGGCAGAAGAAGTAGGAGCTCCTGAAAGACATTTTGCATGCTGTTAAGGCAGCTAACGTCATTTTATTTTTAGTTATTGTAAGAATCATAACAGGAAAACAAACAAACACAACGACAACAAAATAAGGAAGAGGGAGGTGTAACACATGCAATTACTAAGAGGATTAAGGTAAGAACTGGCCTGAGGGGATTGGACTTAAGAGGAACTGGGGCAGAGAGGCCTGTTCTGGTACCTATACCTTGCTTGCCTACTGTATGATACACTTGCATTAACTTTTCCTGCTGCAAACCCTACTGAAATTGCGTTTTGAACTTTGATGGTTGGATGCTCTTAGTCTGGGATTTTTATTTTTCATTTTTAGCTTTGGTTCAAGCATTTAAATAGCAGCTGAAAGTAACTTTTTGCAAGTGTTTGCAAGCCTGTATCTTTCCACCTGTGTTATTGTCCCTAATGCATCTCTAGCCCCTGTGGTGCTCTCTGGCACAAGCAACACCTCAGCAGAGCTCCTGCCTTTTTGGGTGGAGGACAACAGCTCCATCCCTACTGCCATCTTCCACTTAATGTTTGCAATGCCTGTAGGAGTTTTACAGCATGTAACCGTGTCATATTCCTTACCTACTAGTGCTAGAGACAACATGCTAGAGGGTTTTGAGACCTGGACTCGTGACTTTTCATCCTTCACTTAAAACTGAAGAAGATTATGTCATTAATTTTGCAGGTTATGAATATAAATCACAATATTTGGGTTTACTGCTTTCATGCCGACAGGTTGCCCTTCAGCAGCATTTTCTCCCTATTGTAGCGCTTCAGTGCCACACATTTAGGTGTTCTTTATAAGCAACTGCTGCCACTTGGCTGCTGAGACCCAAATAATCAGATTCGTGGTCACTGAGTGGCAGAATCTGAATGCCTCATAGACAAGTCAGAGATTTACTTTTCTACTGCTTGTGAAAGTAATGGGACTCCTCAGCTAAGCACGTGGAAGTTAGGAAAAACAGGCTTTTTTTTTTTTTTTTTTTTTTTAGCTTACAGAAAAGTAAACCTGACTTTCTCTCAGTCCTCAAAGCATTGCTTTAGGAGCAGAGCAAGGGCTTTGAGAGACTTCTTACTGTGTTTTTCAGAATGTTTTAATGCTCTGTTTTCTTTGAAAGTTATCTGCAAAGAAACCAGAGTTCCTTGTTGACACATCTACATATCTCTTGGTTTTCTGAAATTCTCTAAAGTAACATACCTATAAAATACTAAGTCAGATCTTGTCTGCTTTGAAAGACTGTGCCTACTGGGCAAACAAATTATTAAGGTTTCCAGCCACCTGTAGCCAACTTCAGACACAAAACTGTTCATTTCAGAGGGAGCTGGAATAATTGACCCAGCTTTAGTCTGCTTTGAAAAAAAACCAGCAGTTTCAGAATATTGGCAAAAAAATGCTAATGAAATCAGGTTCACTGAATTGGGAATTGTTGATTCTGTTTTCATGTTTGAGACTATATAAGGTATTCCCTTCTAATGCATGGTGGGTTGGACTTCTTTTACCTCGTAATCAACGAGGAAGATTCTTTTAAAGCCTTGAGTCCTTAAATGAAGGAAGGTGTTCTTAAGATCTGTGAGACTGCCAAAGATCTTAACCATCAAGGAAACTAGAAAATAGTGACCCTATTACTGCTGAAATATATATATAAAAAAAAAACAAAAAAAAGGCAAATGAGGGGTGAGAACTTGTGATGGTGATCCTTTGTGAAGTATAGTCTGAGGAGGCTGATCTGGACATTCCTGTCTAGTCATGAAGTAGCAAAGTAAGGCTTGTTAGCCTTTTTCCTTGATTCCAGTTTCTTTTATATTTAAATTGCAATGTTTAAAGTGTCTTTTTCACCCATTAGTATACAGTGAAATACAGTCACTGTTGCTATTAACCTTCAGGCAGAGAGAAAATCAGTGAAAGCTGATGTGTGACACACAGTTCTCTGGAATTAATAGCCCTTGCCCTCAGTTTCAGCAAAAATATTGTAAGACTTGATTTGTGGTAAAGGTAGGAGGAATGAGAGGTAATATGGCTCACGAAAGCCATTTTCTGTTGTCTGATGGCAAACTCTACTTTTTTTTTTTTTTTTGTCCGCAGGTGTCTTACAGTGCAGAGGAAGGAGTTACAGGAAGCAGAGATGCATAAACCTCTGCAAAAGCTTAATGTGCCATACGTGGCACTTTGGGAAGGCTGCTTTGTAGCTGCTGTTGAATCCCCGGTGAAGAAAATCTCCACCTGCTGTAACCAGCTGTTACCAGTGCAGGGAAAGGACCAGCAGCAGCGTGCTCAAGATGTGAAAGCTGCTTGGTTGGGCTGCGCACCGGTGGGACCTGTGGTTACGTGCCTCTTGTGGGACTGCTGTCAGAAACCGTGTTGAAAAGGTGTGGAGATGCCCTCCTCCCAAACGTGCAGTGAAATCTCGTGGTTATGGAGTGAGTTCAACACAGCTTAACATTCATTTGTAGCTGACAACAGCTATGGGGAAAGAGGTGGGACATCGTGGGGCTAGTGAGGGGATGGCATGTTGCATTTTCACAATTTCTGTTTTTATGTAAGTCTGCAGTGTTGTTTCATTCGTATGGCTGTCTGGGCTGCTGAAGCGAACAGCTGCCAAAGGGTGCAACCGATTTTGTGTGATACCAGGCTCACATGGCACACTGGGACAATATTCTGGAGAACAGTAAGATGCAGGGCCATAAGGTCCTTATTTTAAGTTTTAAATCGGAGGTTTTCTGAGTAGTGTTTAAACTGATCAAGGACATTTAGCTAACGTCCTGGTATTACTTTGAAAAATTCAGCCGGCATTTCTGCTTAAGATGCAAGGCAGCCAGATAGAGTATACTCACTGAGGCACGCTCTCAGGAGGCAGAAAACAACACACCAGGGAAAAGCAGACGGTGGAAGATTTTAGCAGAGGCCATGGGCGATAACTAGGCTTGGGCTTATAAATCAAATGGCAAGCTCTGATAATACCAGTGCTCTTACTGTGAAATACTGATTAGCACAAATTAGCAAGTGATAATTTAAGTCTTTCATAATATGCTTTTAATAGAAAATGTTGTTGAAGCAGATTTTTTCCCAAGACCCTTCAGGTCTGTTACCTGAGCTATGCTGGAGGGGGCTTTTAAAAAGTAGTCTGTGCAGTACAAGGCAGAGGAGGGCTTTGCCCCCCTCTGAAGCTATGCTCTGGTAGCTGGGCTTTGAGCACAGCTGGCTAGGTTTCCCCTACCAGTACTATTAACTTTACCTGCCCGTCCCATAAGGGAGAAGCATCTTCTTTGGATGAAAGGCCGACGGAGCTGGGACAGGGCTGAGGAGAGGCAACATGCTACCTGTGCAAAGTCCTTTTCTGTGCAGAAGGGAGGCTGCAAAGTCTAGGTTTGCTCAAGCTGCGTGCGTATCGGACACCTCTGGAGCCCGGCACGCCTCGCCCAGGCTGCGCACTCAGGAACCCCCTGGAAGAGGTGCTGTGCTGGGGAGGGAGGGTGGCTGGGCCTCGTTAGGGTGGAGATGAGACAACTCGGTGCTGCCGTGGGGCAGTAAGACACGAGGACACGGCCCAGTATTCACCCGGTATTTATTTTATATTAAGTCCCCGAATTATGCATTTCATTTCCTCGACATCGCCCACGGGGCACATCGCCGCTGTTCCCTGCCTGCGCGACCGCTACCTCCCCCCCCCCCCAGCCCCGAGGCTGAGAGACCTCTCCAGGAACCACCGAGCCGCCCAGGGTCTCCGGAGCGAGGCCAGCCGCCCCCTCGGCACCAACACCCCCCGCTCGGGGCTGGGGACCGCCGTCCCTGCCGCTCCGGGCCGCCCCCAGCAGGCTGCGGGCCGCACGCCCCCTCCCGCCCCCAGCGCGGCGGCGCAGCCAAGGGTTAACGGCGGCGAGCGGGCCGGGCCCCACCGCGACGAGCCGAGCCGAGCCGAGCCGAGCCGTGCCGAGCCGTGCCGAGCCGAGCCGAGCCGAGCCGAGCCGCCCCTAATACGGCCCACGGCCCCGGCCCCGGCCCCGTGGCCGCCGCCCGCCCGCGGTAAGTGCCACCACAGCGGGCGCGGGGCCGCGCTGAGGGAGCGGGCGGCGGCCGGGGGAGGCAGCGCGGTTCCCCCGGGACACGCCGGGTGCTGGGGCTGGGGGAGCCGCCGGGGAGCCCTCCTGCTGCCGGGGCTGCTGTGGGGGGGCCGGCAGCCCCGTGCCGGTGCCTGCCCTCGGCCTCGGTTAGCCCGCCAAGCGGAGGGCGTGCGGTTTGGGAGCGGGGGGGGGAGAGCGAGGTGTTGGGGTCGGAGGGAGCGGGGGAGTCTTTGTCACACCGGTCACGGCTGTGTGTGTGGCTTGGAAGTGGTGGGAGATGCTTACAGCGATCAAACGTGAGGGCAGGAGAAGTCGTAGCTGCGGTATTTAGTCTTCTTTGGATGGTAATTTGGAAAAAAAAAAAAAAAAGGAAGGAGATCTTCTAAGGACTTCCCTCAGAGGACAGAGACAGTGCCTCTGCTTATCTGTGGTTGTGTCCTTCAGGCAGCGTAAAGGGACCATGGACATCCCCGACCCACGCCACGGGGCAGCGTGCTCGGTGTGGTGCATCCCAGGGCAGAGCCGCCTTTGGCTCCTCTCCCCTCCGTGGAATGGGTTACAGCAAGGTCCATGGGGAAGGGTGAACCGGAGGTTCTCATTTTGATGGTGACTCTAAACTCAGAGTGAGTGGAGATTCAGAAAACCAGAGCTGGTTCCCTCAGTTTCCACTCTGCTGTTAGCTCATGCTGGCTGCAGGTAACTTCATGGGGTTTTACTTACAGATGTGCCCAGTGCTTACAAAAGGAACAGCACTACAGCCAAAATTCCCATAAATGTGACTTCGTTACTTATTTTCTGAGAGACAAGAGTTTCTCAATGTGTATACTTATCCTGTGTATTTCATAGAATGTGTTTCAGAAATAGACAACAACCAGAACAAGCAGTTCCATTGCAGGGTAAGGCCTTCTGCATTTAGAGCACCCCTTGTGTGTATATGTTTGTGTATTCACACACACATTTCCAAAGAAGAATCTTCCCTTAATGCTTCCCAGCAGAAACACCTATCCTTGATGAAGAAAGGCCAGTGTTCTCCCGTGACATTCACTGAAGGACATAACAAACCCCATCTCTCTGCAAGGACAGAGAGCTATTGATGGTGGTGGTAGAGCCACATGTAGGAAAAAGAATTATTTTTTTCCATCTTGCCTTGTTCAAGAATAGAGATCTCCCAGACTGAACAGTGGTGGGTGAACAGTTTGTGTGGGAGAGGACAATATATATTCAATACAGTTACTTTCAAGAGGATAATGTCTTTCTCTGAATCTTGAGCGATACCGTTTCAGGTGCCTGGATTTTCCCTTGCACCTTTCCCCCTTGCTTCCTACACTGTTGGCCTGGGGAAGTACCGTCAACTTTGATGCTACCTCAGGCCTTGGAAGAACTCCTTCTCTAGGTTCTGTGTTCCCATACATCCCCTCTGAGACAGCATGCAGAAGATTTGCTGGACAATTGCTGGTCCTCCTTTGCTGATCACTCTTCTCTTCCACGTCCTGTGTCGGTGCTTTTTGCCCACGGAGACACACTCGCGTTGTTCAGGGCCACCAGCAGCTTTAGGGCAACAGCCTGCAACTCTTCCTCCTCCACCGCCTTCCCCATGGCCATCAGCTGCTGCAGTTTCTGCATCAAACTCTGCACGTGGGTATCCTGCAGCCTCAGGAGGAGGTCCTGGATGTCAGTGGTGGGCAGCTGTCCCTGCTGCTGGCCACTGACTGTCACCTCTGAGGCATGTGGGTCAGAAGGACTCTGTTGCATGTTCCTCAGCTCTGGTGAGCCCTCGGGTAAGGAGCTGGAGATCACAGCTACTTCCATGTCGAGTTTGGAGCCAGCTGGCTGGGCGCTTGTAGGAGAGATGGGAAAAACAGGCTGGGAACGGAAGATACTAGACAACACTGCGTCACTGCTCGTGGTCATGTTGAAGGTTCGCGTGCTGCCCAGCTCAGCCTTGCCTTCTCCTGGGCATGCAGTCCTCTGTGAAGGAGAAAACATACCTCTGTAGAGGCAGTGCGCCTCGGGAGCAGACCCCAAGCTGTACCCCTGTTCTGTGAGGTTAACATGCAAAGATGGGTTGCAAAGGTGAGCTTCTTTACAGGCCCAAGGAAGGAAGAAACCTCCGTCACCTTTCCTTGTCATGTCTTCCCATAAGTCTCCTTTGTCACTCCTGATTGTCTTCCTCTTTAGTTGCCTCTTCTAGCCTGCACGAGTCAGCCTTTCCCCTGCAGTAGCCTAGTTATCTCACCTTGCTGGGGGGTGAGAGCTGGATGTAAGGGCGGAGGTGGTCCTCAGAAGTTCATTTTCTTCAAGAATACCTTCCCTAATGCCTCCACTTTGGCAAGTGTCTGCATCTGTGTAAGATGCCATCTGCGTAAGCTAGTCAGCCTGGTGTGAGTGCCGCCAAAAGATGGGCTGCCCACAGCTCCCTTCTGTCTTCACTGTCTTTTGGCCTCCTGCTTTCCCGTGTCCTCATTTTCAGGACTCTCCCGTTCACCTGATCATTGCCCAGAGCACACCATGGTCTTCAGAAAATAGCTAAATAACTCACCTTAATGAAGTACCTTTTCATGGTACAGCGATAGAAAGCAAAGGCACAGAAGTTGGGGAAGAAAGGAGTTCCTGGCAGTTCAGAGCATACAGGCCCTACGAAGAGGCAAATGAAGATGCAGACTTGGTGATAAACTCCAGTGCTGAGGTCCCACCAGCCGTCAGCAGTAACCTCACTGTCAAATGACAGTCCTTCATGAAAACCCCCCGTGCACTCAGGGGCCTCCCTGAACCTTGGTGAGAAACTCCACTGCTTCCTGATCATCGCTATCACCCAAGGCTTGCGAGGAAGCTGGCATGCACGGCTGCCATCAGCTGTGAGAGAGGATGCTCATGAGTAGATGTCTTCTCCGCACCCTGGGATTACTCCCATCCCCTCTCCCCCACCTGCTCCCGAGTCTCCATCCCCTCCCAGTGCTGAGGTGCAGCGCTGGCCCTGCAGGACCCCCATCCATCTGCCTGCCCTTGGGAGTCACAGTTGGCTTTACCTTTGGGGATCGCTCCGTGGTTTTCATACTCATCCAGTCTCCGGACCAGGGGGTTCTGGCAGCCGTACAGCGCACGCAGGTGGCAGGCGGTGGTGGCGCGGTGGGCGGCCCGGAGGGACCTGAAGAACTGGCGGTACTCGTGGCTGGAGAGCGGCGCTCCTGGCTGCTGCGCCTTCACGCCTCGGGGGCCGGCAGTGCAGCCCCAGCCTGAGAGCGCTGGTGGAAAGTAAAATACAGGGGGTGGGAGGAGGAGGAAATGCTCACAGCGGCACACTCAGAAGAGCTGGCGGGCTGAACCCAGACCTCCATTGCCTTCTCCGGATGCGGGGTCCAGAACGCTGGAAATGCCAGGACAGGGTCAAGATGGGGGGGTCTAGACATGGAGAGGACCTGCTCTGCCCCTGCTAACAGGGGGGTAGTACCTGGGGGGCAGTACATGGCTGAAGGGCTTTGACCAAAACCTCTGGAGAATGAAG
Organism: Anser brachyrhynchus; assembly: GCF_964034855.1. Lineage (NCBI taxonomy): Eukaryota > Metazoa > Chordata > Aves > Anseriformes > Anatidae > Anser > Anser brachyrhynchus. The sequence goes on from NC_137694.1 coordinate 64,551,247, forward strand.
TCCTGAACTGGGAGAAAGGTCTTGGAAGTCATGGCTAGAACTGGAAATGCAGCTCTGCTGTCAGGGCTGGAGCAAGGAGATGGTTTCCTTTCAAGATTTTTTCATCTGCAAGTTCTCTTCCTCTGAGTCAGTGTATCCTGACCCCTGGCGTTCATGGAGCATGCCCCAACAGATACGTGTATGCCCTTAAAACGGTCCAAGCATTCACTGAACCCATACGCAAAACTTAAAGCCAGTTCTTCCCTGTAGAGAACATTATGAAAGCTGTCGAAATCAAACATTTGGAAGTTAGATGTGCCCAAGTGAAACTGTCATGTGCAATCTTAGTTTCATCTCCTTGCGCATATGTTTTTATACATTTTTTAAGTACGCAGCAAGCTTCTCTTCTATCCTTAGGACTGCCAGATCCTTCACTGCAGGGACTGGACCCGCCCAGGCAGGGAATCAAAGTTTTCCAGGTTAGGCTCATGCTGCATTTGAGACATCTGCCTCACTTCCCACAGTTGGGAAGGTGAATGAAAAAGGAGAAGGCAGGAAGATGCTGGAAGAGGAGGAGTAGTTTTGTGGGTACTCTTCCAAGAAGTAGGTTTTATTCCTGGCTACACCACAGAGGCTTGCATGTGATGCTAGGCAAGTACCAGGTTTCTCAGCACATTATTAATGGCATTTTCATTACCTTGTGGGTTGCCATTTATAGGAAGGCTGAAGTATCTTGCAGTTTTGGAATCTGCATGTGCTATATTTTGAGTGTAAGTGCTGCATTAGCATGTGTGCTCTGAGAAGACAGGACTGAGGCATCTCAAACTGAGATTCTAGAAGTAGTGGATATTTTTAACTTTAATCCCTCTCTGCCCTCATTTTGCCATTCGCAAAATCACTATAAACCAATTAATAGCTGTGAAGCACTAAAACATAGAGTATATAAAAAGTTCACGAGGAAATGAGTCATTCAAATGGGATCAGCAAATAAATCAGTCAAACACTGAACAGCAAGGGTGACATAACTTAACTGAATAGCTTAATGAATAGCTGCTCATTACAAAGGCGTTGTCCATCTTGGGTCTAAAGAAGCCGAAACCATGTGAAAAAAGAGAAGCTGAATTAAAGAGCTATTACTATGTCAATGCACAGGGGGAACATATCTAAAGCTGCAAACTGAATGTGATTTAGGCATGCTCTAAGCATTCTCTGTAGTAGTCTGTTAACCTATCATGTTCCTAAATTTCCTCACGGCCTCTATCTTGTTAACATCTGTGCCATCTTATTAGTATCTTTGTGACTGCAGATGCAGCAGGATCAAACAAAAGCGTGTAATTTTCCCCCTTGAAATGATCACAGAGGTTATCAAGTCCTCTATGAGACAACACTAGATGAGAGTGAGACACTTTGCCGAATGACTTTGTGGAAATCCGCAGAAAGTGGGGGACTGAGGAGACCAGGAAATATGGGACTCCGCCACAGCCTCCTGCTAGCATGTGTCCTGATGGGCCAGGCCTTTTTGTCCGTTTCTTCCAGCTAGTGGTTTGTTTCTTCCAGCTCATGCTTGTCCTTAACCAAGGTCCTCTCTCAGATCTCCTTCTGCCTCCCCTACCTGCTCATCTGGCTGGTTCTTCCCTTCCCGCTGGTGGTTCAAATCCAAATCCCTGCCACTGCTCTCACTTCTGGTCTGTGTGCCAACCTGTCTCACATCTCCAGCCTCCACCTCTGTTCCAGCCTCTGCCCGGTTGTGTCCAGCTCCGAGTCCTCCTCCCTTGGCTCCTCAGTCAATCCCTGGCTCTCCTCGGTGAACAAAACAGCATCTCCAATGGATAAAGACTGGCAAAATTGTAAGCATCCAAGACTGGTATATCTGAGGCATTCAAGGATGCTCCTGTCTCTTTGTTTCACCGCCAACATGGCCAAGCTGAGGTGCACTGCGGGCGAGGAGGCAAAGAAAATCCTTACTTATGCCCTGACCTGCAGGGGAGACATTTCCTACTCACCGGACAGAAGGAGGAAAGCCCACGTGGCTGACATGGCACCGTGCGCGCTGCCTGAGGCGGCCCCCGAGCAGACAGAGGTGTCACCTCCGCGGCCTCGCCTGCCTGCGTCCTCCTCCCTCCTGCCCCAGGGGAGCTGGGGGAGGCAGTGGGGAGCACAGCTTGGTTTCCCCGTGGCTGGTGACACCGGGTGGTGTCACAGACACCTCTGTTCCTTGTTCTGTTGTCCCCTGCTTCTGTTGTCCCCCGCCGTGCGTTGGGTTCCTGTCAGAAGTACTCTCTCCACACCTCTGCCTCACCGAGGGTTGTGGTCCTGGGGGCTCACCTGCCCTCAGCCGGCCGTGTCCTTCACGGGGCAGTTCCTTTGCGGCCTCTGTCCGTCACCTCAGGAGCTCAGTGCGGCCCATCGCCCTCCCCACACAACAGGTCGCCTCTCTCCCTTACTCAGCCTCGCAAGGGCTGGTGCCTCATCAGCTGAGGCACTGCCTGGGGACAGCTTTGCCCAAGCCTGGCTGCTCTGGGGACAGGCACCTTGTCCCTGCCTGACTGCTCAGTGGCTTTTTGGGCTCCCCAGCTTGTTTCTGGTACACATCAAACAACGTGCTTTTCTGCCATATCCCACAATATTCCTGGCTCTGCACCAAACAAACTCTCTTCTGTATCTGCTTCCTGTTTCTGCAGCACCTCTTTGGGGTGCGCGTCGACCGTGGGCTTGGAGCTGCTCTTGAAAGTAGCAGAAAGGGACTGAAGCAGAAGGACATCTCTCCCCTCTTAAAATCAGTGGGATTCCTCGTGACTGAAGAGGTGCAATGCCATCGCAGAGCTGGTATTCACATCTGCAGTTTTTAAGCATCTTCTTTCTCTAACCCGTACCTTTCCAGGTGTTCAGAAGTCAGCATCCTAAAATGCCTTTGCCTTCTGCTGCTGCACAAACATAGTGCAAAGCTTTATAGGTGACCTAATTTTCTACCCCACAACACCCCCTCCTGTACAGCATACTTCTGCTCCGAAAAGAGATCCTTGAGAAGGGGGCGTGCATGCTGGTGCTCAAACCTGTCCAAACTAGACTGTGTCACTGTTCGTGCGCAAGCAGGTGTGCGTGGCTGTTCTTCAGTGCTCGCCGCCAGCCCTGTAAGCTCAGCCAGGAATGAAGCAACCAAACTGCCATTTTGCTGGAGCACAGGACAGGAAAGTCTGCCTGTGGTCTGCTGCTGTTCATCATGTGTGAGCAGACCGAAATCTCTTCTCTCCCCCAGCCCTGTTTGTGCCTGGCTGAACCTCTGAGGGTGACCAAGCAATGCTCCTCCGGTGAAGGCAAGGCAGGGGACTCCGGGCAGATGCAGAAAGCAGCGCAGCCGTTTTCTCTGCCTGCAGAATGGGACTGCATCGTGTTCTCATTTAGCTCACAGGAAAGAAAGGTGACAGAGGGAAAACGGCTTGAGGCAACTCTATTTTATTATACAAAACTCATCAGGCTCACAGGCAGCTCTCTGTGGCATGTGCAGTTAACCCTGTCTTTGTTATGTGAGCTTCCCTGGCTAGCAGACCTGAGCGCCAGCGTCAGGGTGTTTGTGGCAGAACAGGCGGTGACCCTGACTCATGTTTCTGAGCATCATTTTCCTCTGGCCTAGGTTGCTTTTGTTTCCTGAATACTTATTCTCTTGTAATCTCAGTCTACAACACTGCTTCTAGGACTGTTATTTGTTACATCTGTTTTCTTTCTCTGATCAGGAGCTGCCAGCCCTGACTTTGCTTTGACCTCCTGGATGGAGTGAAGAGAAACAGCTTTGTGGCCAGGAGCAACTAAACACCGAGGCAGCGGAGATATTGCTCACAAGGTGAGGAATTGAATAGTGCATGTCTAGAAAAGAAAGAAGAGAGTGAATGCTGAAAATTTGGCATGTGCTTTCCTGCATGCTTCGCACTCATCCTGTTTCTTTTGTTCCTGTATTATATAGACTCTGCTTTCAGGAAGATTCATAGGCAGGGTATGATAAAGGTGAAACAATCCTAGGGAATCTTAATGAAATCAAATCTTGTGTATTTTTCAGCAAAGACTATACTCAGAATTTTAGAAGGCAAAAATAACCAGTGTGGCTTTCTATTCCTTTCACTCTGACAATATTTTTAATGCTTTGTTGGTCAATTAGCTGTCTTGAGGTCCATGCCTTGGGCCAGTGCTATTGTTTTCTTTGTACTGCAAATGCTTTTCAGCCCTGAGTGTTATAAGCAGAACTTTGGAAATCAGTATAACCAGTGTGTTGTTTTCCAAAATCAGCAGATCAGCTGAATCAAAACCTGAGGGGTTCATCCTGCTGCATTCTTCTCAGATTCTGACCTCCCACATGTAAGATGATGATGTTAACTTTGCAAGCAGTGCCTTCCAGCTAATCTGCTAGGATTCATTTCCCAGTTGTGTTCTCCATATCAGTGTAACTAATAAAAACCAAGGAGCCTCAAAATGTTTCATTCTCGTTTCCGTGCTTGATTGACAAAGCAGTGTATCATTCCATTCAATTGCCTGTCTGTTCTGTAGACAAAACCTAGATATAGTTTGCTGCAGAATATGTAGGGTTTTCTCTTTAAGGAAAAGGTCTACAGCTGGAAAGAAGAAAGAAAACAGTCTGCTTAGCAGGGGAGGATGTTCCTGTGGTGTTGTCTGCTTCCTTCCTTGATTAAGCATGGGAATGCTGGAGAAGAGCAATGATTCATAGGCAACAGGAAGAGAAGTGGGAAGAGAATTATGTACTTGGGGGTTGCGGAGGAGAGCAGTGATGATGTTTCCCTACTGTCGCTAGATGTAGGAAGTTTGAGGACGAGCAACTGATAGGGCTCATCTGTTAGGGCTGTAACTTTATGACAGAGGACCCTCTTTGCAATCCATGCCACAGTGGCCACCTGTTCCCAGGTCACACTCCCTTCCCACGCTTCTCCCTCTTGGTGCCTTCACTCTGCCCAGAGAAGAAACCGAGGGGCTGGCTCCTGAGCTGTTGGCTAACGGTGGCTGATGTGCAGCACGTCTCTGGAGGTTGCCCTTTTTGGATGTCTCCTTCAGAGATCCGGCAGGGATTACTCACTGCTGGTTCCTCTGTTCACTCCAGCAGGTGGCAGGACCATGGGCGACACGCAGAAGGGCCAGCTTCATCAGGGAGGTCCTGCGAGAGCTGAACTGCACCCGTTCCCCTCCAGAAGGCTCACGGGAGGTACCCTCCAGGATGCTGATGAAAGACAAGGCTGCAAGCAGGAGCTGGAGACAGAAAACAAGATGGAGCCGTCTTTTGGAAAGAGACAGGGAACAGTAACTCCCTGTGTGATGGCAGTGTGGGAGTGCGAGGACGGTGGCGGCACCCCCATCAGCAAGGTTATCCTTGCTGGGGACAAGCCAGACCCTGCCGTGTGTGGGAACATTTGGATTCAGCAGGTGGGGGAGAAAACCTACGAGTGTCCCGAGTGTGGGAAGAGCTTCAGCCGGAGCTCGTACCTGAGCCAGCACCAGAGGATCCACCTGACAGAGAAACCCTTCAGCTGCTCCGAATGTGGGAAGAGTTTCACCCGCAACTCAGACCTGATCAAACACCAGCGGATCCACACCGGCGAGAAGCCCTACCAGTGCAACGAGTGTGAGAAGACCTTCAGCCAGAGGTCCAATGTGATCAGGCACCAGCGCACCCACACGGGAGAGAGACACTACCAGTGCAACGAATGCGGGAAGAGCTTCAGCCAGAACTCCCATCTCATCGTCCACCAGAGAAGCCACAAGGGTGAGAAACCATTTAATTGCCCCCGGTGTGAGAAAAGCTTCAGCGACCGCTCCTCCCTGATCATACACCGGAGGGTCCACACTGGAGAGAAGCCCCACAAGTGCCAGGAGTGCGGGAAGCGTTTTCGAGACAGCTCGGCCATCATTCGGCATCAGAGGATCCACACTGGAGAGAAACCCTACGAGTGCACCGAGTGCGGCAAAACCTTCCGCCAGAGCTCCTCGCTGGTGACCCACATGCGAACGCACACGGGCGAGAAACCCTACAAATGCCCCGTGTGCGGGAAGAGCTTCAGCCAGAGCTCGGCACTCACCACGCATCGCCGCATCCACGGGGGAAAGGCCTTGCCCGTGTACCACGGCAGCCTCTTGCCCAGCCCCTACCAGTGCGCCGAGTGCGGCAGGAGGTGCAGCGACCACCCCACTCTCGTCAAGCACCAGACCACGCACGCGGAGGAGCGGCCCTATATCTGCGTGGAGTGCGGGGACAGCTTCCGACGCAGCTCGGCGCTCAACGTCCACCTGAGGATCCACCGCGGGGAGAGACCCTACAAATGTGAGGAATGCGGGAAAACCTTCCGGCATAGCTCAGCCCTCGGTGCGCACCTGAGGATCCACGCAGGAGCCAAGCCCTACGAGTGTGGTGAGTGTGGGAAAAGCTTCCGGAAAAGCTCGACGCTTAAAGTGCATTTGAAAATCCACGTGGCCAAGAAGCCTTATAAATGTACACTGGGTAGGAGAACTCTCTCTTCCCGCTCTCTTCTCCCGTAGGGTTGGAGTGGCTGGTTGGAGTGGGAACCAGAAGCAGTATTTGGTTGTGTCTGCGGGCGCATGGACAGTGTGAGTGCTGAGAAACCCAGTGGGAAAAGACTAACTGGGGACTAACTGTGTCTCTAGTATCTGGGCTGGGTGCTTAATCCCAGCGGTACAAAAACCATTAGGAAATTAGGAGGTCGGGAAGTTAGTCGTAAGAGCTGCATATTGGTGATTTAGGGAGAGTACTGAGAGCCCGAGGAAGGGGGATCAAGTTCTGGGTAATTTGGGGACTGTGAATATGTGGTTGAATACAAATGGAAGAATCAGGCTTTTAAAACAACTTTTCTACTAAATAAAATATGAAAATTAAAAGTTCCAAGTTGGCTCTGATTCAAAACTTTGGCTTGTTAGATACTGCAGTAGTCTTAGAAACGCTCCTATTTTCTATGACTGTAGTAAAGTTTACTCAGTGTTTGACAAGGCACTTTGAATTCTTGGAGTCTGAGACTTAGGACCTGAACCTCCACCTGTTTGTCTTTGCTTCCTCTTTTCCAAATCTCACATGGGACAATGAATTCCTACCTCCGTGTGCAAAGTCTGGTTCATACAACACCTGAGCAAAGCAGAAGCTATGTGGCTGCTCTCAGAAAATGCGGATGTGCAAATATTTCCAGTTGTAACACTGCCTGTTGCTAGTCTTTGGCAGCTTCCCCGAAATGTGTCCTCTGGTTTGATACATCTTCTGACTCGGGACAGCAACAAAACCTGGGCAAAAACGTGGCCTTACCTTGTTTAACCAAAAAAAAAGTATTCCTCCTAGATGGCTGAGTTGTATCCAGTATACATGATGGGTTCCTACTGGTAGTCCAGAGACTGTTTGCGATTTTTGTAGTTGTTTTTATGCTGGAGAACTCTTTATCTCCTTGTTTGTAAAGTATTTACACGTAAAGCTCAGTGTTAACAGTTAGGAATTACCAGATTTACATTTATTAGTATGTTAATGATTGTACATTACATAAACCTGCTTTATATCGCTGTGTTTTATTACGAGGTGCGTGTTTCCCTCCTTAAATAAACCCCCTTTTATTCTTTCTCTGTGTATAACCCTGCTCTCTGTCATTGTGCGTGCATAAACGGGAACCAAATTGCCCACGGGGCAAAACACAGCGTGAGGGGCTCGTCCGCGGGCAGCCGCAGCCGGCGAGAGAACCCCTGGCAGCGGGCTGAGGAACCGAGGGTCCCGCAACGGGAGCGGCCCCGCACCGGGGCAGGGTTTCCCGGGGCAGTCCCTGAGGGGAGGCCGAGCGCTGAGGGCAGGCCCTGCCCGCGGGGAGGGCTCACGGCCCGGCCCCGCCCGGCCGCGGCCACGGGCGGGGGGCGGCGCTGCGGCGGCGGGAGCTGCGAGGCGGGAAGGCGGCGGCGGGAGCGGCGCGCGGCATGGAGGGCGGGCGGGCGGCCGCTGGCGCTGAGGGGGGCGGGCGGTGCCCGGAGCCCGGCGGGGCGCTGGGCAGCGTGCCGCCCCGGTTCCCGTTCCCCTACAGGCCGTACCCCATCCAGGAGCGGTTCATGGCAGCGCTGTACGGCGCGCTGCAGGCCGGGCAGGTCGGCATCTTCGAGAGCCCCACGGGCACGGTGAGACGCGGCGTGGGGACGGGGACGGGGACGGGGACGGGACGGGGACCGGCAGGGGGGCGGTGTCGGGAGCCGCTCCTGGACGGGTGGTGCTTGGGGAGAGGGGCTGGGGCAGGCCGGACTCCATCCCCACACAAGTTCAAAGCCTGGTGTCCCGTTTCAGAGAGGTGCCAGCCACGTCTGTGGTGCTGGTGTGGGGACTATGTACAGCGCACTCTGCACAGGTGCAGGGGAGAAACAGGCGCCACATGAAATGGCAGTGCAGGATAATAGAGTGCCACCTCTGTGTCTGCGCACGTGGTCTTGGCCCGATCCCACTCTGAAGTGGGTCTTCTCTGCGGTCTGTCACGGACAGCGATGTATCAGGTGTGTGGCCTGTCCTGTTTGTTTTCGCCAGGGAAAATCACTGAGTCTCATCTGCGGGGCCCTCTCCTGGCTCAGAGACTTTGAGGAGAAGAAGAAGCAGGAGGAGGCACGGCTCCTGGCACTTGAGGACAAGGGACGGGAGGAGAAGCAGCCGCTGACTTCTGATGAGCCAGGACGTTCGACTAGCAAAGACTCATCCGGGGAACCAGACTGGATTACGGCATTTGTGCAGAAGAAAGAAGAACAGGATATGGTGAACAGGCTAAAGGTTAAGAAATGTTCATGTGTGGAGGAAGGGGAAAACAGCAAGGTGTGAGGATCAGAATAGGAGATATCATGGGTGATGGGTGGAAAAGCAGATGATGCAAACCTGCTGGTCTTTGTCGTTCACAGCACTTCATAACTTTTTCAGTTAAGAGGGATGAGGCATTCCTATACAGGTTGCATAGGATAGGAAACTATGTTGGTGTCAACACAGTAACATTTAATAGGCATGCAAGGAGGCAGGGACCTACTGACAATTCTGACAATTCAGTTTCTTTTTTTTTTTTTTTTCACTACTCCCAGGGAATAGGAAAGTAATTATACCTGGCTTTTAGGACTAAATACAATTCATCCTTCCCTCACTCTCACTTTATTTTAGGAAGAGCAGATCAGGAGGAAAAAGCGAGAAGAACGTCTTGAGAAAATTCGCCATAATGTGCAGTTAAAATACGCAGCAAAGAGGAAGGTGAGTTGTCCTGCAGAGATTAGAAGTTTCTGCGTAACCTCAAGTATTGTTCGTACTTGCTTATGCCTGTCATTTGACTCTGAATTTTCTGACCCATCTGTTTTGGGAGCTCTTGGATGAATTGGCCCTCTGAAATTTTTGGTTAGATTCGTTTTTTAAAGTGTAGATGTGAAAAACACTTTGTGTGTAGAGAATTTCCTGACAGCATTTGTGTGTAGGTAAAAAGGGTGGGTTTTTTTTGAAAAGTTTTGGTTTTTTTGGAAGCTCTTTGTTTTATGAGCATCTGTAAGCACTGTACTTCTGGAATAAAACCCGAAGATCTTGAATCCAATTTAAGAGCATGGGAACAGAAGACCAAGAAAAAAGCCAGATCAGACTTTGGTTGTACTTTGCTCACCACTAGGGAACAATTGTACTTGTTTACCTTCTGGACAATACAGTCATATCTTCTACAAAGTGTCCCTTTTCTACATGTAGGAAGTTGATAGGTCTGTTTTCCTGCCGTTTAGATGGGTGAACTGGCCCCAGAACCCTTGACCCTAAGCTTTTTGATGGTGTGAGTTAAACTTCCTGGAAATCCCCACTTCGGGTCCCCAAAGAGACAGACTTATAAGGCAGCCAGGCTATTAGTTTTTAGCGTGCTCCATCTCAAGTGCTGTGTTATGTTTTATTCAACTCCTGTCAAAAGGATACAGCAGAAATAGCAAAGGTTCCGAGGTGAACAGCAAATCAAAAACAAGTGGAACAAAAAGCTTGTTTCTTAAAAGAGAATGTAAAGCATGGGAAATAAGAAGCATAATAAAAGGAAGAAAGCAAATTGGAGCAAAGTTACAGAGATTTGGAAGAGCAACTGATTCATCTACTCTATAGTACTTGTAATCTGCCTTTATTCATAATGCCAGAGTAAAATAATGCTCATTAAAGTTGGAAGGTGCTGTTGGAAGTTGGAAGGAACTTTTCATTATCAGAACAGAAAACCAATAAGAAAACTGTTCTTTAATAATTTAATAGAATTTCTGTGGAGGGACAGACCTGTTTTAGAATAAGAACCACATAACAGGGGAAGAAAAAAAAGCAGAGAAAAACCTTGTGCTCTTTATTCAAAACAGTTACTGAGTTCATCTTAGTCTTGAGTTAACTGTGGATGTATTATTTGATTATACCCTTATATGTTTGATGGGTCGCTGTTGTTTTACACATTATTTTTTCTGAGGCAGTCATTTTTATGGGCCAATTTAAGTGACTGATGTGGTATTACATGGATGTTGTCACTTGAACTTCTGGGTGTTTAGAGGGCCTTTTGCCCAGAAGGTTTTTATGTTTCCCTTTCACGTACGTCTGTGTGGTCAAATCTTTGGCTGTTGCTGTTGCTGTCATCTGCATTGCGCAGAGCTGAATCATTTTAGACACCAGTGGTGCATTTGCTTGTCCTGCTGAGGGTGTACCCAGCAAGCCATTCCCTGCGCTACATGGCATAAAGTGGTGCGAGTGCCACTTCTCTGTGTGAGAAATAATGTGCTCATGTGCTTGCTCCAGAGATCTGAGGAGGATGAGACAAAGCGCCTTCTTCAGCTCAGCAAGGAGGCTCTTTCAGAGGGAGCTGGAGCAGATGTTCTGGAGCAGCTGGATCACAATGAGGAAGAGCTGATCCTTGCTGAATATGAGAGTGACGAGGAAAAGAAAGCGGCATCTGGGTAAGGGCAAGGACTGAGGGGGTTCCAGTCGTGCTCTCAGTCATGTGGTCTGAATTCTGATTTTTTGGTAGACCTGTGCAGAGCCAGGAGTTGGACTTGATCCTTGTGGGGCCCTTCCAACTCGGGATATTCTGTGATTTTATGTCAAGGAAATGTCTTCTTTATCATTTTTGGATTGCCTTAATTAAAGGGATTTTGGCTGTGATTGCTTTCTTGGGATTTCTCTGGGGTTCTTTGAGTGTTTGTCATGCTTGGTATAAAGGTGGCTCTCTGTTGTGAAGATCCGGTGTTTCTCTCCCATTCAAGCTGGGGTAGCACTTCCTCTGGTGGGGTTGGTTGGTAGGTTGTTGGAAATTTTTTGTGTGTTTGTTTGAGGATGATCAGTAACTTAGAGTGTCTTCTGAGAAAGTGCATCTTTCTCAAAATGCATGGCAATTTCCTGTCTTTATCCGTGCCTGGTTCCCAGAGAATGCCTCTGGATGCTGGGTAAATGACTTGAGATCAAGTTCCTTGCATTAGAAAAGCAAAATGCCCCTCGGGCAGCAGAGAAAGCTACCAGTCCTGCTGGTCAGCAGCAGCATCTTTTGATCCCCTACAGGAAGAGATGGTCACATTCCTAAAGGTTGGAGCTACAGCATGAAAGAAAACCAGGGGCACACTTTTCTCTATCATACATTTGTTCCTTTTGCTTTATGCAGAAAGCCAGAAGCCATACTTTGGTAATAAAAGTCAAATACATCTAAAATACAAATTTACTAATTAGTATGTAGACAGATCCTCCTGCCTTAAAATTGCAAAGCATTTAAGCTACACATAAATGTAGTAGTTATTAAGCATTAAACTGCTATTGCCTTTGAGGAATTGTATGGCAGTTTCTTCCTGAAACTTTTCTTTATGCAACAGCTTGAGGGTGGTAAATTGTCTCTAAGGGGAATGATTTACAAAAATAAATAAATAAGCACACCAAAGAATAGTATAGCACTGATTAGCTTATGCCTGGGGCTTAGAAGCACCAGATTTAAAAGAAAAAAAAAAGCTTCTTGAAGTTGCTAAAGTCACAGCCCTACAGACATATTTCTTTTAAAGAGCAAGGCTTGACTCGATTGTGCACACTCACACTTAAACTATTCAATGTGTCGAAGTCAATTTTTCTTTTACTAAGAAAAACTAAGTCAATTTTTCTTTTACTTCCTGATGATACAAGTACCTCTCTTGAGACTGCTGTCTTGTGGTAGAGCATCATTGATTATAACTTTTTCTTTCCTTAGGCTGGAGGAAGATGATGATGATGATTTGGAAGAAGAGCATGTGACAAAGGTGAGATGAGGACACCTCACAGAACAGTGTAGCAGAGTTACGGCTTCCTTGCACCCAGCAATGCAGCACAGAGGGATTTGGGAAGTGGCATCCAGTAACTGCTGAGTTTGTTGGTAATGGCAACCAGTTCTGCTGCTCTCATCTCCTTCTGGACTATGCCGGCTGCCTAAACAGTTTGCTCTGCTAACGTTGCTGAAATTTTGTTGTGGCTTGCTATAAAGGTACGCTGCAAGAAACGTTTTTTCATTACTCTTCAATGGTGAGTCCCTGTTATTATAATGGCCTTGGAAAATTCAGCAGAAACAAAGGACAAATGCACAAAGGCAGGGCTTTGGCCTTGACAGTTGTAAAGTGACGGACGCTCAAGCATGTGCCTTCCCTTGTGTTTTGAAGCCTTGAGCAAGATTAACATCATTGACGTGCTTGGCTGCTTCCTTGCAGGACTAGTTGTAGATAGGAGGTTGGTTTCCATGTTTCATCCTCACTTTGTTCTTCCTCACTGTAGATCTACTACTGCAGCCGCACGCACTCCCAGCTGTTGCAGTTTGTGCATGAAGTGCAAAAAAGTCCTTTTGGCAAAGACACGCGTCTGGTCTCTTTGGGATCCAGGCAGGTATGTGGTATGTTCACAAAAGGATCTGGGTGTGTGTTAATTTAAGTATAAAGGGCTTTCCTAAGAGTTGTGTGGATGTGACACCTCAGAAGGCACCTCGGGGACTGACAGGATCTTCCACTGGAAAAACTAAAGTAGTCATGGGTCAGATCTGCATGGTGTAAGTTTTTTGTGAGCTGTTTGGCCATTTACCCTTTGATGTAAATGCAAAAGTCTGTTTTCCCTCTTCCGATGTGGAAGATTGCAGATGCCTGAGTCACTGAGAAGGCACTCTTCTTGGTATTAATTCTGCTAGCATCTTTTTAGAAGCTGTTGTGTGGCAGCGAGCCACCTGGGGGCACCTTTTCTCGTTTTTTCTCCCAAGTTCTTAGGGGTTTTGAGCATCTTTGTAGCAGCTAGTACACATGATATCTGACTGACAGACTTTTCTGTTTTGGAATCTGGCCTATGATTGCTTTGAAGAAGCTTTTACAGAAGCTTCTTTTACAGCTGTTTTACAGCGAAGAGTGCGCACTGTTCTTAATGACCATCTCCCGCTTCTTCTCTTTGCATGTCTAAGAACCTGTGTGTGAACGAGGAGGTGCGCCGCTTGGGGGCTCTCCAGCTCATCAATGACCGCTGCATGGAGATGCAAAAGAACAAACATGGTATGGACACTTCCAGCCTGGGGAGGCAACGGCTGATAGAGCTGCTGTGAGAGTCTGCAGACAGTGCTCTCTGCCATTCTGTTCTAGTGAAAGAGTTTCCCTCCTTACTGCTTTTACGTCTCTTGTCCTCCGGGGTAGGATGCTGAGGTCTGTATTTTCTGAGTGTCTTACATCGGCCAGGACTCGTGCGTGGAAGCACGCTTGTCGTTCTAACTTACTGCTGGTGATGTGGGGAAATGGCACGTGACTAAGTCTAACCAGCAAGAGCAGCATCCCTAGGGGATGGAAATGTCTCTGCTGAATACTTTTTAAATAGACGAAGGGTCAAAAATACTCAGGACAAAGCCTGCTTTAAAGTCCAGGAGGAAGTGCTATAAGGGTGCAAAGGAGTGGTTTAAGACTATGTGAGTGTGTTGCTCATGTCTTTCTTTTGATTTTTGCTGTCAGAAAAGAAGTCTGGTGAAGAGACGGAAGGGAAGAAGAGACGTGTGAGTCGCGCTACGTGCCCTTTTTATTCCTATGAACAAATGCAGTTTCTCCGCGATGAAGTTCTAGCGGAAGTGAAGGATATCGAGCAGCTGGTGGCTTTGGGAAGGGAGACCAAAGCCTGTCCATACTATGGGAGTCGATACGCCGTTCCTGCTGCTCAGGTAAGGTCTGCGTGCTGCTTAGGGGCCTCTAACAATAAACCCATTACTTGCTCCTGCCGGTACCATGCTGCACAATGTTTCGGCAGTTTGTAAACAGGCTGTGTTTCTGTCAGGTGTGGTTTTGCTGAGAAAGAAAAGGAAAAAGAGAATACTCGTTTCAAGTTATTAGGGAGGCTGTGTGTTTGGGTTTCGGGTCAAGCAGTCTGAAATACTAGAAAGGCTCAATAACTGTGAGGTGATACTGGCACATGGATAAAGTCTTAGCACTTGCCGCTGCTCTTCTTCCTTGCTTGGTTCTCTAGCAGAAGACAAGCTCTCAGTCCTTTGAAGGAGGTTAGGAAGGTAACCTGCTGTTGCACTGCTGGGCTGTTCTCACTGTAATTATTTGAGGGTTGAGCAAGATGAAGAATCAGTGTGCACAATCATCTCAGCTTACCTCCCATTGCCCGTCTCGAGCATGTGCTCCTGTCTCTTGTGCTACTTCTTCCACAATAAGAGTAAGACACTTGGCTGACTTTGCAAGGCCGTCTGATGTAGGCCTTTGCTGAGCAGTTGGTGAGTGCTCTGCGTCTGTACGGGTGAGAGCTGGAACCAGGGCAGTGTGTGCTTCTCCCGTAGCTGGTGGTGCTGCCCTACCAGATGCTCTTGCACGAGGCTACCAGGAGCGCTGCGGGGATCAATCTGAAGGACCAGGTTGTGATCATTGACGAGGCCCACAACCTCATAGACACCATCACCTGTATCCATAGCGCGGAGGTCAGCGGCTCTCAGGTGAGTCACGGCTGGTCCTTTAGCTGCGCATGAGCTCTCCGTGCAGCAGAGCGCCCTTTCTCCACTCCTCTGACACCAGCTCCACGTCTTGTTCTTGTAGCTGTGCTGTGCCCACTCCCAGCTGCTGCAGTACACGGAGCGATACAGGTGAGGATCTCGGAGGAGAACAGCCTAGCGGTGGCAGGCAGCGTGGATGCCGTGGCTTGTCTCGTGTCTGCAGGGCCTTTCTTGCTTTTTTCCCAGCGGAAGGTTATTTGCATTAATCCTTCTGCAGATGAAAAGCCACTTGCTTCATTATCTCTGTCTGGAACCGGCCTCAGTCAGACTCCTGGGGCTGGTATTAAGCAGTGAGAAGGGGGTACCCTGAGGATTCTGGCTTTTCCTTATACTCTCAGTTTCTTTCCCAATCTCTCTCTCTAATCGTTCCTGCTTTGTGATGCAGAGTTTCAAAAGCTCCAGTCTTTTATCTCTCTCCTGGACCTTAACCTCTCATGTGCTGACTGGCATCACGGCCAAGGCAGTGAGCTCTGAGGAGGAGGAAGCTGGATGTGGTTTTTGGCTCCAGCCAGATCTTGCATCTTGTCATCCCTGCAGTGCTTGATCATTGTGCTCAGTGCTAACAACTGAATTTGCGCAGCATTATCGCAACAGGGACTTGGGGCATCACTGCCATCGTAATAAACAAGCTGTAATTAGTGTGTGAGGAGCAGTGAAGTGCCTGGGCTGCATGGGTGAGTGCTCTGAGGTGATTTGGGGTAGGTTATTCAGGGGTGTATGCCCTGTTACAAACAGGGAACGTGAGCAAAATGTTGTCTTCTGCTAGGGTATAGCTGGTGACTTGTTCAAGGTTATCAGGAAGCCTGCGTGAGAGCTGGAAGTAGATTAAAGCACCTCACAGCCAACTCTGCTTTCCAGCAGCTTCTCCGCACTTCCCCAACGTATAGATCTCTGCTGCTATCTGGTTTTTGTCTCCCCCGAATTAAGGGGAGTTCAGTTGCTTGTCTCTGCAGCTTAGGAAGCTATGTGAGTTAGTCCCTGAAGGAGTTTTGGGGCCTAATACCTGCCTGTTTTTTTTTCATAGGAAACGTTTGAAGGCAAAGAACTTGATGTACATTAAGCAGATCCTGTATTTGCTGGAGCGGTTTGTAGCCATGCTGGGAGGTAAGCAAGCCGTTCCTCCCTCTGTGGATGCTCATAGACTGAGAGCGCCGCCCCCCTTCGCCCTCCTCACAGGCTGCGGGGAGGGTTGCTCAGGTTAGGTTCGGGTACCAGTTATGTCATTTCTGTCTGTTTTGTAAGATGGGGATGGGGACTGGTGTCTGCCCGAACCCCTCTCCTTTTTGGTCAGCTGAGGAGCAGCCGGTGATGCCAGAAGTTGGTAGCGGCAGTTCCCCTCTCTTTCTGTGTGATTTTCAGATCTGATTTGAGTGGGCAGGTGGTAGGGTCCAAAGTGAGGAGTATGGCAGATGTGTGACAGTGATCAGCACAGCACAAACACGGCTCAGAATAATTCTGTGTCATCTGGTGGCAAGACCTCTCTCTGTGGCAGGCATACCTCTGCAGAATGAGTTCTTTTTTTTTTTCTTGAGTGGTACCTTTCCTCTGTGGAAAAAAATACTAATTTGCCGTGATTTTAAATCCACTGGTGTTCACGGGGCTCCTTTCCTGCAATGCCTTTTTTGCTAGATATTGGTGTGCCTTGAGGAGAACCTGTCGTTAAGTTCACAAAGAACTTCCTCCTTGCCCAGGGAAAAAGCAGGTCTGTGGTGCGGGGCCCTGTTGGTGCTCCCTGCCCTTCTCTCAGCTGTGCACCTCTCTTCCCCCCTGTTCCTACGGGTCTCCTTTTCCCCACGTGTGGCCAAGCGCTTTCATTAGAGACTGCAGCCTGTGCACAGCTTCATGACTGAGGCTGCAAAGTGAGATGTGAGGTGGGTGTTAAACGCTAGGACAGACAGCGCAGCGAACAGCAGTAATTAATACGGCTCTGCGTGTCAGGGTCTGGATGTGGATCTCTCCTCGGGCTTTCCCCTCTTCCCAGTCACCTGTCAGCTGCCCCGCTCCCCAGCGCTGCAGTGAGGAGGGCTGAGGGATGCACTGCAGTCCCTGTCCCCTCATCGTTGCGGCACGATGGCTGTGTGGTGTGCGAGCATTTGTATGCACCCACCCTACCTGCTGCCTCTTGCTACAGAAGGAACGTAGGTGGTGTTTCTTAGGATGCAGCAGCACACTTGTCCTACTCTGTAGGGTTATCCTACAGGGGAAAGACAAACCGAGCGAGAGCTGCTGTTTTCTCTGTATACCTTTTCCAGATGTCAAGTTGATTCTTGTTTTTTTTTTTTTTTTTCTTTTCCTAGTGCTGTGCCCCTTTCGGCTTAGTTGTTAGTCTCTTGCTTAATTTTAAGACAGACCCATTGTAAGCCTTCCTTGAAATGGTTTCATGTTTTACAGGAAATGTGAACCAAAATCCTAGCTGCCAGGCAGTTTCCCAAACAGGTAAGACTGGAGCGAACGCCGTAAGTCGGGGACTTGGATTTGGGCAGTAAGGGGCTGCAGGCCCAGCAGCTAATATATATATATATATTCCCTTTCACCCTTTTCTTTTAGGGACAGTGCTAAAATCCATCAATGACTTCCTGTTTCAGAGCCAGATTGATAATATCAACCTCTTCAAGGTAGTGTAAGTGTTGTTTCCTGTAGGGCATAGCTGGTGATTTGTTCAAGGTTATCGGGAAGCCTGTGTGAGAAGTGGAAGTAGAGTCAAGTGCCACATGGCAGAATCTGCTTTCTAGCAGCTTCTCTGCAGTTCCCCAATGTGCAGATCTCTGCTGCTGTCTGAATAACAGCGCATTAAAGCCGGATGGGTGGTCTAGGGGTAGAGGGAAGCAAGCAATTAAACATGTGCATGTGCAGAGGCTGTCTGTAGGCAGAGCAAAACTGTAAGGGCTGAGGGTGAAGAAACTCCTACTCCAATAACCTAACCCATCCCTCAAACCTCTGAACACGGAACCTTAACACGGAGTTTCCACTCAGAAAGTGGTGCCTTTGTACTAAAATGGTGTCTAGGGGGGTAGCTCTGACAAAGAAATGTGTGCCCCTCCCCAGGAGCACAGCAGGTGATGTCCCTGCTGGACAAGGACGAGGACAGCGGGATGGGAGAGGGGATGCTGAATGCCAGCTCATTTTTCTGTCTTCCTCCAACAGGTTCAGTGTTACTGTGAGAAGAGCCTCATCAGCAGGAAGGTACTGCCCCTCTGGCTTTATGGCCCGCAGCCCTCAGGTGCTGTTCCACACGCTGTGTTTGAAGTAGAAGACGCAGCAGCCGGGGTGGTGGGTCTGTCTTCTCCGCCCAGCCTTGCAAACAAAATGGTTCCTGCAAAAAGCACCGTGGGGGCTGGTTACCCCTTCTTGCACGGCGGAGAAGCGCACAGCATGTTGTAGCGCAGTGTTCCAGCTGCTGATTCTGGGCTGCCTGGCTGCGCTGCGCTGGGGAAACAAGCATCAGAGGCTTGTTTGGTTTTGGTTCGGTGGGTGGGAAAAGTAATGGGAGCCCTGGGCTGCGCTGTTAGATTCGGATTGGGCTGGTTTGCCAACACCTACTGAGGAACTTCATCTGCACCAGGCCAGCAAACCTGGTTTTATTTTGTCTGATTCCTGCTGTTGGTGGTCTTAGTCTTTCTGGCTTTTGCTTTGCAGCTTTTCGGGTTTGTGGAGCGGTATGGCAATCCTGCCACAGCTGTGAAGACAAATAAGGAGAACCAGAGGGTGGCTGGCTTGCAGAGCTTCCTTCTGAGCCTCCAGCAGGGATCCGATAAAGAGGGTGAGTTCAGACATCCTCCGCTTGTGCATTTGTGGACAAAGTGAGGATGTGGGACCTGCATCTGCATCAGGGAAGGGGAAAGGCAGAGCTGAAGAGTGAGATGCTGCCGAAGCTGTACTGCACAGGTGTTTTTTAATGTATCTGAGTAGATGGCTTAGGCAATTATACATTTGATTACAAGATCTCCTGAGGTCCCTTCCAAGCTGAGTGACGATGCGATTCACTGTTTGCACTGCGTGCACTCAAGCTTTGCACTGCTGTGACCTGCTGGCTCTGGGACCTGAGCTACCACGCGTACCTCTCTTTAGTGGTGCCAGCTACAAAAGCCAGGTGTTTGTTGCAAGTTTTTTCCTTAGCAATGAGATGGAACATGGGTATCGTGTTCCTGGAGAAAGAACCCATCTGTATGTAGTGCTCAGGCCCTGTCTTCAGAAACGTAGCCTAAGCTGCCTGCCTCTCCTTCTACCTCCTGGCCAGCCCGTACTCTCCAGAGCCCTCCTGTGGAGCCGGAGAACGACCAGCTCCGAACTGCCTCCCCGCTGATGCAGATCGAGGGATTTCTCTCAGCCCTCACGAACGCAAACGAAGATGGCCGAGTCATTCTCAACAGGCAAGGTACGGCACGGGAGCGGTGACATGACTCGCGAGCAGGACGCTTCACTGGCAGTGAGGGAGGCTGGGGGGGGCGTAGCCCTACCAGAATGTATCTGTGCAGTCCACGATTCAGGCTGGCAGGCTCAGTCTGCGTGAGGACTCCCGTGAACCCAACAGAATTCCCAGCAAGGGCACTGGGGCTAGGGTTTGCAGAGCTCTGCTCCCACTTTGGATATTGATTTTTGTCTTGCGATTTACTGTGCCTCCTCTACAGCACCAGGAAGATAAGCGGAAGGTAACTTCGGGGTTGTCATTACCTGTTGCTGCCATGACAGCACTGAATAGCAGAACCTTGCTTGGAGAGGTGGGGATCTGCCAGAGCGCCTGGGGCAGGAGGAGGGAGAATCTCTCATATCCATGTTTGTCACAGATAATTCCCAATGCCATCTCTTTTTCTCTCTTTTTTTCGTTTTTCTTTTCCCCAGGCACTGTTGGTCAGAGCAGCCTCAAATTCCTCTTGCTGAATCCAGCTGTCCACTTTGCCAAGGTGGTGAAAGAATGCCGAGCTGTAATCATTGCTGGGGGCACCATGCAGCCGGTGAGGGGATTGGGATGCCGTGCTGGGCTCTCGGGACATCTCTGGCGCTATCTACAAGCAGGCATGGAAAAATAAGAGCTTGGCTCCACTGGGACATGCTCTTCTCACCTCCTGTGGTGTGTGTGGGAAAGGCCTCTCCTACCTACACTCTCATCTCCTTGACGCAGTCTCCCTGTACGAGGTGTCACACTTTGGTTGTGCACAGTGCTGTAGGTGCAGGGGCAGGATTGCCCTTGTTAACCTTCCGTGTCCTCAGGACATCAATAGGCTGAGCTCACGGTAGGCTGGAACTAGCATGGGTAGCGGTCAGAGGACCCTGTAAAGCCAGCTGACCTCCTAAAGGGATAGGGATTCCTCACATGGGGATCCCTGAAAAAAAAACAAAAAACAAAAACATAGGGGATTTTTCAGAAAAATCAAGACCTAAGTATTGTTATGGTGGCAGGATCCATCTCTTCAGCTTAACATCCTTATTCTGTTGCTTTTGAATGCAGTTCCAGAGAGACTGTGCTTGTATTGCACAGGTACAGGGGTGTGTCAGACATCTCAGTTACACCTACGCAGTTCCTCTGTTCCTGTTTCTGGGCAGGAATGTCCTGACATCTCCTCTTCGCTCTTGAGGAGGCCCCGTCTGAGAAAATTATTGAGATTTTTCTCACAAAGGGAGGGAAGAAGGGTGCAAAGCGCAGGACCTTAGTGAAGCAGTGGCCTCCTTTTTCAGAAGGCCCCATTCCAACTTTGAACCCTTCAGACTGCAACTCGGAGAGAGGATGTCGCTGCAGTCCAAGGTGTGGTCTGTGCGGTGCTTGGGAGTTCTGGTAATATTTTTTTTGCACCTGGGGAAGTCGGAAGTTGGAGCTCTGCACACCTCACACCCCTTGTGTGCTCAGCACTCCCATGGCCTGATTTCCTGATGGTGGAGGAAGCCCGCCTCCTCTGCTTGTCTCCGCACCGAGCTCGTCCGCTCTCCCCCCGCACCGGCGCTCAAGGAGCAGCACTGCTGCAGCTGGTGCGGCGCCCCCTGGGACCTGACCTCTCCCTGGCTTGCCGTCCGCAGGTGGCTGATTTCCGAGAGCAGCTGCTGTCCTGCGCCGGCGTGGACCCTGCGCGAGTCGTGGAGTTCTCCTGCGGTGAGCGTGCTGGGGGAGCAGGGCGGGGTGGCAATCCGTCCGCGTGGGACCCGAGCGCTGCTGGTTGCCTTTGGGGCTGTTGTGCCAGCGCTCTAAGCAACACGGCGTCCTTCTAGGAAGTCGCGGCCGCAACGGGGTGCTCGGCCCTTCCCACGCGGGGCGCCCTCGGCAGCAGGCCGCGTGCCTCGCCATCTTCCCAGGGGTCAGGGAGCGGAGGCCAGAGCAGCCGGGGGACTTGTACACTTCGGCTTGACGAGGCAAACGTGCCTGCATCAGTGCACGCAGGTGCTGCTGTTCAGCCAGCAGTGTCTGTGCACAGCCGACGCGTTGACTCACTGCTTGGTCTGGTCTCCAGGACACGTGATCCCTCCCGAAAACATCTTACCTATAATCCTCTGCAGCGGGCCTTCCAACCAGCAGCTGGAGTTCACCTTCCAGACCAGAGACCTGCCCCAGATGGTCAGTCCTGCCTTTCTTCCCTTCCCTGGCATCTGTTGCTTCGCTTGCCTGTGTTTCAGGGGACACTGTGCTCTCTGACAGGTGGGAGGGGAAATGCATGGGGTTTTGGGCAGGTCTGTTGAGAAGCAGTTGGGAGAGAGGAGCATGGTTTGAGCTGCCTGCTCAGGGGAATCTGTTGGAGACCAGGAAGACCTGCAGCTCCGGCTGTGCTCAGATGTGTGTGTGTGTGCTGGACACCACGAAGAGATGAGACTGTGCCTCACAGTTCGATGGCCTGTGTGGCAGGGGAACAGTGCAGTCCAGCCCTGGCAGCAGCTGGTTCTGTGCTCTTCCCTTCCTCTGGTCAGCCAGCCTGCACCCAGCACCAGGTAGCAGCGCTGCTCAGCCCCTGCCGAATCCCCCTCGTCTGTTCTCGTGTGGCAGTTTCCACCCCCTGGGACAGCAGACAGAGGCTCTCCCTTCCCTTACCCTGCTCCACAGTGGTAATGGAAGCTCTGGGTTAGTGAACAGCTTTTTGGTGACTCCCCACTCCCCCGACAGCTTAGACCTCACGTATTTCCCCCGTTTTTCCTCCCCCGGGGTACGTCGCAGGAGAGGTGTGATCCTGGGGTCGCGCACAGAGCTGGAGCAGCATTCGCCAAGCTCCTGTCGGCTGCAGTCTGCTCTCGTCTCTCTCGCAGATGGATGAGACGGGCCGAATCCTGTGCAACCTGTGCAACGTGGTGCCGGGGGGCGTGGTGTGCTTCTTCCCCTCCTACGACTACGAGAAGCAGGTGCACGCGCACTGGGAGAAGACGGGGCTGCTCAACCGCCTGGCAGCGAAGAAGAAGGTAATTGTGCAGCCAGGGGCACTCGGCACTCTAAATGGTACCTTCAAAAGTCAAACAATTATCTATGCATTACAGGCCTCTCTCGCTGAGTTGTTCTCATACTCTGCACAGCGGAGCAGAGCGGATGTTTATCTAGCCAATCCCTCTAGTAATGAATAAATGATACTTCCTGGGCGGCTGATCGCTGAGCTGGGATCTAAATTAGATTAAATGCAGCTATAGATTCTTTAAGTGCACAGTCTGTGCGGTGGCCATGGAGGGAGACAGTCCTCGCCGTCTGTAGCCAGCAAGCCAGTCCCCTTGTAGCCGAGGGGCTGTTCAGGTTGAGCTCTTCTGGGGAATTTGCCTTTCCCAGGCTGAGCTGAGTGTCCCTTGAACGCGGACCAGCACTGCTGAGGGGTAGACAGCATTGTCCTAGCCTGAAATTTGTAAGACAAATGTCAGTATTTTTCTGGTAGAAGTGCAGAGTTGGAAATTGAAAGGCTAGCCATGGTGACTCCTGCTGAAAGAGCAATGGAACATTAAATAGGGAACAAGAGCATTAAATGGGGAGATCACTGCAAATAGGAATTTTTTGCTGTCACAGCAAAAACTGTGACTGTCACAGGTATTTGACGGCTGGGTAGTGAAGTTCAGGCAGTCTGACCCTCTTGGGGAGTGAGGTGTGTGTCTTGGATTATGTACCAAGGGGAAAAAAGAGAACCACAGATATCTCGGCTGTGATTTCTCTATTATCGGAAGCCAAAGCTAAATAACTTGCGGCACGGACTAGCAGAGCGCCGTCCCAGATACTTCACAGCCGTGGTGCGCTCTGGCATGTGGCTCTCTGCCTGGAGGTTTTTGGGGCGGAAACCCCGTGCTTCAGCGTCCCCGTGTTTGTGGAGCTGTCGTTCAGCGTGCCCTTCAGGGGTGCTCCGTCAGGGCCCTCGCGGTCTGCCCGGCACCTCCAAGGCTTCTGCCACAACCACGCAGCCTGCTCTGCCTTTCAGCTCTGATTTGTTCTTGTTTGGCCTTTGCAGTTTCCAGCAAATTGGATATGCGTTAGCAAAGCAATTTGGTAGCAGTGCACCGAGTGTGACTTTCAGCTGCCTACACATGAGATCATATCATAGAAGAGGAAGGTTAAAGTCTTTCCAGAGGTGGCTGTGGTGAGATCACACTGAGATTATATACAAATTACACAGGAAAATTAGTTTATATCAGAGGATTAACTAGGTACTGTTCAATAAATTAAATAGTTCTGGAATATATTTGCAATTGCCAGTTACTTTTCCACTGAAAGACTGATTCTGGCTGGTAAAATCTGATAGTAGCTCTTGCTAACCAAGAGGAAACACGTCCTTTAAGTTCTTTTACTGTCACAGAAAAGACAGACGTTGCACTTCTGGTTTACTACAAAAACAACTTATGATTTAGGCCAAGGTGCAGCACCTATCAAGATACAGCTCAATTCACTGCAGGGGCTTTCAGTAACCGGGTACTTTAGAACTCCACTAGGCATGCTGGAATAACATAAATACGACTCTGTATGCTGTGCATAGAAAACTAATTTATTCACTGGGCAAGGGAACAATTACTTGGAATTAATTGACGATTCAAATTGATCGGTCCAATCGCTGTCCTCCAAGATTTTGCATCTGGAGGGTCTGCTCATCCTGCTGTGCCTTTATGTGCAGGTGGGAGAGGGGCACACATTTTCCTGCCTTACAGCTCGCAGATGACTTCCAGCTTCCTGCAGCATTAGACAAATCTGCCTAAGCTGGAGGGGAATGTTGGAAAGGAGCAGCTGCTGCTCCCTTCAGCACCCAGCTGAAAAGCGCTGTAGTAAGCACGCAGTGCTTTTCCAGGGTGGAGGGGAAAGGTGCCGGTGTGGTTTTTCTCCTCCTAGGAAATTTGCCCTTCCCCGATCTTAGTTCCATGTGCTCTTTAATAGCATGAGAATAAAATGATTTGTTTTATTTAAACTGTCTGCTTCCTGCTGCTGCAACTGATGCACTGTGCCTGTGACAGATCTTCCAGGAGCCCAAGAAGGCCAACCAGGTGGAGCAGGTGCTGGCGGAATACGCCAAGTGCATAAAGGTGAGCAGAGCTGACGGTGTTGGGAGTGAGACATCCCATCTGCGTATGGGAGTGTTGCTAAAGGGGACAACCGCAGCTTCTAACAAGGCCAGAGGACTCCAGCCCAGGTGTGTTTCTGAAGCGCAGAAACCTCCTGGTCTGAGTTGCCGGTCGCTCTCCTGCAGCGCTGCAGCCAGTCCGCAGGCCAGATGACGGGGGCCCTGCTGCTTTCTGTAGTTGGAGGCAAAATGAGCGAAGGGATCAACTTCTCTGACGACCTGGGAAGGTAAGGTGGCTGCTGCTTTGAAGGTGAGCGCCTGGTTTGTAGCGCGGTGACTCCAAGCAGCACGGACACATCGGTACTCGTGTAGATAGAAAATCTGGGCGATCACATGGCTTGGGCTGATGCTTAAGCCAATGAGAGGGGAAGTCTGCTGGGTGGTATAAAACTCGCCTATCGGGCACGCTTCTCAGGCGAGTAATGCAGCGAGGCTTGCCGTGCTAGGTAATTCCTTGTTCTGGCACCCTGACTCCCTCTGCAGCTTTCGGTTTAGAATGTGCTTGTCGGGCTGCTGTGCTTTATTGCCGCCCTCGGTTTCCAGGGCTGGCTGTCTTTCAGGGGTGCAGTGACCTCTAATTTATCAGTCTATTGGCAAAGTGCTCCAGGATGAGACGCTAAGAGTAATGCAGTCCTCCCTTGCCCCTTGCAGGTGTGTGATTATGGTGGGAATGCCTTACCCCAACATTAAATCTCCAGAGCTTCAAGAAAAAATGACTTGGCTTGACAAAACAATGGTAACAGAGACACTTAGCCTCTGCTTCTTTCACTTCTGATTTTTTGTACTAACTTCCCTCCTGGCACGTGAGTCCCAGGGCTGCCTTCAAAGACTTTTGCTTTTCTTTGAGCTTGCCCTCATTGCCCAGACCATGTCACTGAGAGCACAGCCTTCTCCGTGCTGCTCATGTACAGAAAGCCTTAAGCACGGGTGAACAGGTCAGTGGTGGGAAGCACCATAGGGGCTCCCTGGGAAGTGAGTTCCAAGGGGAGTGAGGTTCCTTCACCGCAGAGGAGGTAGCAGAGGGTGCATGGCAGGATCACTTCTCCTCTTGGCTTACTTGTTCTTATTGTACTTGCTGCCCACTGGAGATGCTGTTCCTGGGCAGCTGGGGACAAGTGTTCTGCTTTCAAGGCAGCCTTAGGCCGGCTCTCAGAGACTGCTCAGAATACTTTTCTAACTGCAGCCCTTCTTCTGTCCCTCCTTACTCTCAGCTTGGGGTCTGCGTGGATACCCACTCACTCTGCAGGGATAAAAGTATTTACTTACCTTGCTTTTTCGTGAAGACTTGCTAGTTTGATTAACACCTGCCTTGCGTTAACCTATTTCTCCTTTCCAGCCAAGAGCTGCTGGCCCCGCACCTAGCAGAGTGCTGATTGAAAACCTGTGCATGAAGGCAGTAAACCAGTCAATAGGTAATTTGTTCTGCCTCGGACAGGCTGGGGGATACAAACTGTGACTGCACTGAAATAGCAGGGTAGGGAAAGGGGAGCAGTACCAATCACGCTGATTACAGCTGATGCAAACAGGAGCTTACTTGCCTGAGAACACAGAGCTAAGCGCACCAGTTTAATGCCGCTGCACGTTCCGTGCAGGAAGAGCTATTCGCCATCAGCAGGACTTCGCGAGCATCCTGCTCCTGGACCACAGGTACGCCCGCCCTGCCATCTTTAACAAGCTGCCACAGTGGATCAGGGAGAGAACCCAGGTCAAACCTGCCTTTGGATCAGCTTTTGCAGAGTTAAGAAAGGTCAGCACATGTATCTTACGCATGGTTGTGGAAACTGCCCCACTGTATTCATTTGTACCTTTTGCAAACCCTCACTTCGGCCGTTTAGAGCGAAGGTCAGGGATAAACTGTCTGGCTTCATGTGTTCCTAGTTCCATCGAGGGAAATCAGATGCTTTGTGATGCAGACAGCGAACGGGCTGCAGGTCAACTCTGCGATGTGCGCGCCTTCCTTCTGAAGAAGACCTGAAGCAACGCAGGTTCCTGCTTTTCTGTTTTAAGTAGTTTGTGAGTCTCCTTTGTGGATGTTCGTTCTTCTGTATGAGCGCTTGGTCTTCACCGCCACAACCAGGAGGGAAACTGGTTGTAGGACTGAGGCTGGTGAAGGTAGCAGGAGGCTCCAGGTTGTTTACAGATGTTAAGGATTTATTTAAATTGATTAAATATTTTTAACCCACTTATAGTTATTTTGATCGAACACATGGGCCTTGTCACATCAACCACCAAGCTTAGGAGACCTAAAGACCAAAGAAAGTTTACAATTCTTGTGGCATTTTGTAGCTGTTAGCTCTATGCTAACAGGCCATTAGTTTGTGTCATGTTGGAACTACACAGAG
This sequence comes from Anser brachyrhynchus, assembly GCF_964034855.1. NCBI lineage: Eukaryota > Metazoa > Chordata > Aves > Anseriformes > Anatidae > Anser > Anser brachyrhynchus. The sequence continues at coordinate 64,578,049 of NC_137694.1, forward strand.
AGGCAGGTAAGACACAGGGTGGGTAAGGGTGCCAGTTATTTTTTTAAATCCTTTCTACCTTGCTTCAAGTTGGCAATAGATTCAAGGACTGATTCATTCGAGTGGAATAAAGGTATGGCCATAATGCAGCGCAGCACTTCTCTCATCATGCTTGGTCATAGGATTACTCTGCTCTTTTTACTGCTTTTTTTTTTTTTTTTAAACTCAAAATAACTTTCTGTGGAAAATGGTGAACTTTCTTTTTGGTGCAACTTGCCCGGGGCTCTTTTATATGTCATGGGTCTGTGCTGGAGGGCACCGATAAAATAAGGATGGCTGTGTAATCCTGCGGCTATGTAATCCCACAGCCACTCTCAGCTCTTTCTGTCATCAGCTCTGTTCAAAGGAGCTGTTTTGCCTCCTTGCCAGTTTCAGCAATTGGATGCTGCCTCTCAAGGCTCTTCACAGGGAAGAAAGCACTTAAAAATTAGACATAGAGCTGGTACCTGCTCCCTCTATGGTAATTGGCCCCACAGCGCACAACACAGCTGCTTCTGAGAAACTCCTGCTCTGAGGCTTCTGCCCCATGTGTGGGCACAGAGCTCCCGGCCTGGCTGAGCTCAGCCGCGACCCCAGCGCAGGCAGCAGCTGGAGCAGGGGGCGCCGGGCTGTAAGGCCAGCCCCGGCCGGAGCTGAGAGGGCTGGGGGGGCTTGCCTTTAAGCTACTCCTAATCTTTTTGCCAGAGCAAAGGCTGCAAAGACCTGCTTTCTTGAACTTTATTGCCATTTTTCAGAAAGCAACAGCCAAACAATTGCCATAGGCCAGGTAGAGAAAGAACCCATCAAGTACAGAGGCACCAGTAATTAGAGCCCCCCACAGCAGGCAGGGACTGACAGACTCTCATCCACTCTTCGCCACCCAGCTTCAGGAACTCAGAACTAGCAACACCCAAACAAACAGGAGCTTCAGCAAGCAAGCAGCACGGAGACAAATGCGGGAAGAAGGGCTGTTTGCCTGCCAGAGCGGCTCTCGCAGTCATCACCAGTCACATTAGGCAAGACCAGGGGCCCTTTAAATCAGGAGCAATGCTTGTCCTGATCCTCTGAGCACAAGCTGCCCTACTGCCCTCCGGCTACGGCAGGATTTATTGAGCTGCTGCAAGCAGCGGCGGTTGAGATGGAATGTAGTATTGGGGGTGGAGAAGGGCAGACAACAGAAGAAAACCCTCACTGGTAACTATTCAGCAGCCTTAGCTCCTGCTGCTCCTGCTCCTCTTCAAGAAGGAACGGCAGGGTCCCCCCCGCCACGCCAGAGCCCACCCTCTGGAGATACTTCCACAGACTGGTGTCTCTCAAAGGTGCTTAGCTCTAGAGTCCTGGGATTCACACTGAAGCACAGCTGCCATCTAGGACTCCCAGTCATCCTCATCCTCCTCGCCTGGGGGCTGCTGTGGGGGTGGGAGGGGCGGTATGGAGTCTGACATCCGAGCAAAGGCACCAGCGGGACTTCCAGGAGCGTCGGGATTTCCTGCGGCTCCTGGGCCTTTCCCTGAAATACCTGGGAGGGAAGCAGAAGCACCGGTGAGCGGGGTGCACACAGGGGCAGGAGAACACACAGGCTTAGCAAGGGTGAGGGGAAAAACGTGCCTCGTAGCACTGCGGCCTCAGCACCCAGGTGCCACAGGCAAGCAGAACTGTGAACCTTTAAGTGCCACGAGAGCTCCCGCAAGGGCTCATTTACCTGAAGCTCCACCTGAGCAAGTCCATGCCCTCCTCTGCCCCGTGAGGACAGCTCCGGTGCCCCGATGGGCGAGGGGACCAGCTACCCCGGCACTGATGAGTCCAAAAGGGTACCTCTGTGCCTCCCTCACCCTGCAGTGCTCCCTCCCGGCAGCTTTCAGGGCCCATCATCAGCCCGTCACACACAACCTGCAGCTCACTGCTCCAGCTGGACGCGAGGGGGGTTCCCCTGCCAGCCCTCTAAACGCGCCCCCAGCCATGCCGCAGCACACCGGCCTGTTCCTGGGGCTGTGGCACAACTGAGGAGCCAGAAACGGCTCGACCTCTTCCCTAGCGGGAAGGAGCAGCCCACCCTGCAAGACATACCTTTGCGCCTCAGCACCAGTTTGTTGAAGAGGTCTGACATCAGATCTCCACCTTGTCCCGTAGCTCTCACTGAAACAGCAAAACCCCGTGAGTCAGATGAGAGGAGTCAGTGTGAACCTAGCACAGGGGTGAAGCGTTCTGCGATACTGTCTTCAGAGTAAGGGGAAAAAAGTACACCCTGCAGTCTTGTGTCATGCCCCTATCTCCTCTCCCACTACAGCCCAGTTTCAGGTCAGGAAAACACCAGGCACCGCAGGGTAACAGCATCCTCTGGGGAGATTCAGGAGCAAGAGGGGCTCGGCCTCTGCAGTTTCACTCTGCCAAACCAGCCGTGTCGATATCCTCACCACTACCCAAACCAACGCACTCAAACTCTCTCAGCCCGGTCCCTTTCTTGGCCCTGGGGTTTCCTGTAACTGCCTCCCACGCAGCACGTGAACTTCAAGCGTGCCTTAAGACAGGCAGGGTGTCCACCAGGAAGATGAATGCCCTCCTGGCCAATGGGGTGCAGCGAGTCCAAAGAGCTTTGAATGGGAAGCACCCGGGACCTTCTGCCAGCCCCTGTGCATTCCTTGTGCTCTTGGCCTGCCAGTCTCCCCCCGGACCTACACCTCCCCGGCCCCGCGCAGGAGTGAGAAAGGTCAGTTCTGCAGAAGAGCCCAGCACCTTGTTCTTGTTCCTTCTGCTTCTTCTTCTCCAGCTTCCTCTCCTTGACGCTGCGGAGGTTGGCCTTCCCGATGCCACCAGCCTGGCGGATGGACTCCAGGAGACTGGCGCGCCCCGTAGAGGGGTTCACCACCTCCTTCGGGGCTCCCTGGACCGCAGCTGCAGGGACGGAAGGACGCAGCGTCAGTGCCCCAGCTGCAGGCCCTGCTCCCGCATCCTGCTGTCTGCTGCCCAGGGCTGCAAGCCGGGCACAGGCTCTCACAGCCCAGCCACGGGGGACTGAAGGCCTGCAGCCCCCCTGCGGGCGGGAGCAGCTCCCCCGTCCAGCGCAGCGTCCCTCATCCCTCAGCTGGGAGGCTGAGAAGCCAGGCGGGAGGGAACTGCGGGCACAGGCTGGAGCCAAGGAGTCGGGTCAGGTTCTGCCGGTGACGCCCAGCCTTACCTGCCGGCACGGCCTTGCTGCTCTCCTCGCTCGCTGTCCCCGCCGGTTCAGGGGGCGCTGCGGGCTGGGGCAGGGGCGGTGGGGGAGGCACGGTTGTTGGCATAACAGGAGGTGGGGGGGGAGGCGGCGGCGGGGGAGGCGGCAGCAGCCCAGGATCTTGAAGGTCTGAAAGATGAAAGAAGCTGTGTCTGAAGAGTCCCAGAGGAGCCACGCTCAGAGCTCCAGCTGAGAGCTTTGCATGTCTCAGTGGCAACAGATTCAAGTCCTGCCGCATGCAGCATGCAGCAGAGAGCTGGCAGCCCGTGCAGCATCTCGTACAGCACGCAGGGCGAGGCGAGGGCTGAGATTCCCCTGCTCGGCCTCGCCCAGCTCCATCCCCCTGAGCCTGCCCCGCTTGCCCAAGGGCATCTTACCAGGCTGCCGCGAGGCGGGCCCCTCCCTGCATACCACGCTCCTTCCTCCCCGCGGTCACTGAGGCCACCCTGACATCCCTGCCAAGGGACTTTCTCCTTGACTCCACTTTCTCCTGGTGAACCCCACTCCGCTTCATCCTTCACCAGGCTGGGAACAGGGACTGGAAATACCTGGTTGCAAAGGCTCCACCGACTCGGTGTTGAAAGTGGGCAGCTCTGGAATGGCGCTGCTGGGCGCGGAGGGTGCGATGCCGGGGCCCAGGTCCGCGCTGTACATGAGGTCCGCAGCAATGCCAGGCAGGTCCGGCAGGTAGGACGGCACGTCGATCTCAGGGACCTGGCCCAGGTCTGGCACGTAGAAATAGTTTTCAGCTACCTAAAAGAAACCCAGAATAGAAAGGTAAGGCAGCAAGCAGGCACTCATTTTCCCTTGCAGCAAGCAGGGGCACTGCAGGGAACAGCCCGGGCAGCAGTCAGAGCTGCCCCCCAGCTGGCCCTACTACCCTCTGCTCTTGTCCCATGGCAGCTGCCCGTGCCCTGAGGCTACTCCCTGCAGAACAGGAAGGGCAAGGCAGGCTGCCCATGGACAAAGAGGTGCAGGACTCTTCCTAGTTTCTTGCCAGTGTACTCTCTCCTCCCACAAACAAGTTTTATGCATCAACCTTTGCAGCCTACATAGGCCAGTCCCTTCTGTTCTAGAAGGAGTTAGCACAAGGGGGATGATCAAGTGATGGAGCCTCCAAACTCCTCTAGAGCTCTGAGGTCTAGCAACAAGGCCAGTCGGTATCAGATGACACTTGTCACACCATCCAGCAAATGCTTCAGCAGAGGAACGACCTACCAAGTTTGAGGGTTTTGTGTCACCCATCAAGCCTACACCAGGACTTCAGGCACAAAACCAGGCAAGGTCCTTCTGACAAGCAGGACATCCTGCAGCCCTATGTGGGGGGCATTCCCCTACCTGCTCTCCACCCTACAGAAGCCCTTTCCTCTCAGAGAACTGAGCACAATCCCTTGAAGGGGAAGCAGCTGCAGCCCCACAGCTACATCTCACCTGCCGGTCCAGCTGTCCCCTTTCAGTGATGGAGAGAGGAGCATCAAACAGCTTCTCCTCCGTCTCTGTTTCCAGAGCCACATGGGTCTTGGTCACTGCTCCAGCCAGAGGATCCAGGAAAACGTACTTCTTGTACCTGTGGGCAGAGGATGAATATTTCAGTGAGGCCACCTCAAGAGTCGAAGCCAGAACAAGCAGCATAGCCAAGAGGTGGAGCACTCCCAGCTGTAGCCTTGGGAAAGTTCCCAGCAGCCTTCGAGCTCCCAACTCAAGCAGGTGGAACACGTGGGGCTCCCCCTCAGTTTCCTTGCAGCCCCTTTTTCCTGCCTCGCTCCTCCACAGCCAGGAGCTGATCAGCTCCCCATCCTTCCAGCACAGCCTCACATTCACCCTGCAGCACAGCCCCACCACGCAAAGCTCAAGAAGGGCTTAAAGAAGCTCTCCAATGTGGAGGAACCATGAAGCAAAGCCCAATGGGAAAGAGAACTGCAGTGTGTGAGGCAGTAGAGACATCAGGGCAGTGACAGTGGTCAAATGTTGCTGTGAGAAGCCATCAGGAGGAGGAGTACCTAGGCAGGCACGTGGGGCAGAGAAGGGCAGGAGTGGCAGCAGCTCTCAAAGGCCGGCAAGAACTTACAGCAGGATGACAGAAATAACTGCGTTAGGGAAGGGAAGCGTAAAGTTGGGTTGAAAGCAGGTGAGCGGAGGATTCCTCCCAAGGGGGAGGGTGGGGAAGAAAGGGTTGCTAGCTAGGAGCTAGCTGAGAGGCACCAAACCCTGTCCCATCCAGAGCCCGGTATGCAAGCTCCCCAGGAAAGCAAGCCAGCTCACAGGTTCTCTGTGGTGTTGAAGAGCAGCAGGGAGCTGAGGGAGCTGATGTTCCTGGGGAGGCTGCCAAGACCTTCTTCTGCATCATCCTCCTGGTGAATTTTGGTGCTCACGCACAGAGGGAAGTACTTGAGCTTCTCCTGCAAGAAGACGGACAACAGTTGGCAAGACACTAAAAGCACAACCACTGCGACAGCTCTGCCCAGCCACCACAACCCACGCTGCTGGATCCACTGCGGGGTCTGGGAACCCTCCTGCTTCCTCTCCTCCTCCCTTTGAGAGAGGAAGCACACGGACAACATTGGAACCCCACACTCATGACAAATCTCAGCAGTTCAGACTCACAGAAACTACTTTTGGTGCCACAGATGGGTCATACAAACTGGTGTTTCCGTGGCAAGAATCCACCAAAATAAAACCACCATTTGGGCACTACAGCCAGAGGCAGGGATCGAGCACCTCCATCCAAAAGGTATTTGCTATAGTGTCTCCATCTGGGGTATACCAGACATTTTTTATGCAGGCAAAGCCCCCCAACATGTCTGTTACCTCCCCTCTGCTGTCTTCAGCTGATGTTTTAGGAGATGTGATCCCACTGCGGGGGTACACGGGGGAGACAAAGGAAAAAGAGGTTAGGAAAAAAAACGCGTGCCTTTGCTAGGCAGATCAGGCAGAAGGGAGTGTGCAGGGTGGAACGTGCCAGATGGTTTTGCAAAGCCTGGGGGATTTGCAGGAGTTTTCAACTCTAATGAACTGAAATATCCTCTCTCTTGGTTCTAAAACTTCATGCATAATATATAGAACTCCCTTTAGAAAAGGACTTATTACATCTGAACTACTTGACTTTTATAGAGCAGAGGAATTGCCATCCCAGATCAGACCAGTATTTCAGCCAGCATGACAGCACCCACTGCCAGGTACTCTGGGGGATGATGTTCGGCGCCCAGAACATGCTTTGCTGCACGCACTGCACCAGAGGGAGGAAAGCATTGAGTCCCTGAACCCACAGAAAGCCTCTGAAACAACAAACCTTCATCCCAGTCCCCTCCCCACACCTGTCCTCAGCCCCTTCACAATTCCCCTTCTTTCTTCACAGTCAAACTAGGACAAGCAGCAGCCTCACAGATCTGAGCTGCTAGAGCTGCAGACGAGAAGACACCAGAGAGCTAACCAGGACAGTCTGTCAAATTAAATATTTGGCCCCACTCTTGTGGTTTGCTTCTGTCACCAGACGATGACCAAATGTGCCACTTCAAACACTGCCTACAGCTTCCTGCCGCCTCACTACTCCCAGCAGCTCTGCTCTGCCCCACTCTGAGCCCTTCTCCCCTGGTTGTACTTGTATGGGGAAACGGGAGACCACTCTTGGTTCAGCTGTAAGACCACATCTCAGCAACACAAGCAGTTTCTGCTCCTCGAAATTTCAGGTACTGGGTTCAGGAGCCAGAAATACTGGGAAATGGCTTAGTCACAGCTCAGCAAATCCACTGGAAGTCTGTATGGTGCTCTGAGACTTTAAAATGCTATAAGAAAAGACAGGGAGGTTTTTATTTTTTATTTTCCCCTCAGATAATGCATTCCAACTTGTGAAAAGTACCCTGAAATAAACACCCTGAATTTCTGCGGCAGCAAGTAGGCAAAACTATATAACTTGTTACTTAGAGACTATAGAAGCAGAGATTCAGAAATAAAGGTTCTTTTGATTATTAATATTCATTGCCCAATGTTTAATTTTTTAAGCATGAGGGAGTACTGATGTTTTTGCTAGAACTGTTCACACACTTAGCCCTCAAGTCAAATATACTTTTTTAAGTCTCTCTTTGTAGATTTCAATTAGCACTGGAAGACTGTGCATCACCGTAAGGGTGGAGCGAGAAACCAACCATTACTTACTTCTGCTTATAAGTCTAAGCTAAGGCAGTTATAAAAGCACTAAGCATATTACTCTGAAATGTAAATCCTTTTAATTTAAATGCCGCCAAAGACCCAGTCTTACTCAAAATACCTGGATCTGTTTTGAAATTTAGAATAGGCACCAGCCATCAATAACATCCTGCAGCTGCGAACTCTGCGAGCTCAGACGTCATTTAAAAATGAGTTTTCTTAAAGCGACACTAAGGCTGCAAGCCAAAGGTTTAGCAGCCTGACGTATCCAACACCCGAACCTGGTGCTTTGGCCCTGGCAGGATCACATGCCTACGTACGGTGTGTTTCCAGGTATTTTTTTCCCGATGAGCCTATGGCTAAAAATCTATAAAGTCACCCTGGTTCTCAAGGTTAAGTAAACAGACACTCTTAGGAAGGGAGCTGGAGTGACACATCAGAACGCCCCTTCCCTCCCGTGCTCGTGCAGCTCTGAGGCTAGCTGGCACCTGAAGGTTAGGAAGTGCCAAAAAGCCTGTTCAGCCTCCCTCAGCCCATCACGGACTCTGCAGACCTCACGAGGACATCTGAAGCTACTGGCGTTGCTGATGCCCAGCAAGGTTACTCCAGTAACCCGTAACTTTCGCTGGGACCTCTTCCCAATCCCAGACGGACCACGTTTCCCACACTCCACAGGAAAACCCCATTTCCTGGCCTCCTGAGGGGCACCTGCAGCACCGGGACACAGCTCCCACCTTGAAGGCAGTGCCCAGCACCTCAGAAGCCTGAGGGGCTGAGCCAACTCACCTTTAACCACGCTAGCTGCTATCACGGCCACGGGCAAGGCAAGGGCATCAGGCTTACCCTGAGGACACCATCTCTGGTGTTCTTAGCTCTCGTTGCTTATTCTACCAACATAAAGCATCCTCTCAACAGCCGAGTTTTCATTTGCTTGGGGTGTAGAGGGGCCAAGGAGAGTTTCCCAGAAGGAAAACATTTTTTTAAATAAAACTGCAGAACCACACACAATTCTATCTGAACTGCTTTCGCCCCAGAGCACAAACCCTAAGTGCTCAGCACAGGCTGCCACCACTTACTCTCAAACTGACATGAGGAGAGCTTGCTTTCCTGGTAGGGCATGTGTGCGTGTGTGTGTGTGTGAGTGAAGTTAGCAAAGGCCACCGTGACTGCTCCCAGCAAAGAGGCCCTCATTAGAAGTGAAAACAGGCGGTGAGCCTCTGCTGAAAGCCCTGAATAATTGAGGAGGATATAAATGCAAACATTAGACTTCCCTCTGTCACATTTCATTACTGCAAGGCGTATCAGGCTCCTTGCTCGGCTGTGGCTAAGAAGGGCCTGTCCCCCTGGATGGTGCTGGGGCCACACTGAGCCCCGCTCTGCCAGCGGCTGCTTCTATCATTCATGAGCCGGCAGCCTCCTGCCAGTACAGCGGCGTCCCCCCGCCCCACGCGGCTGTGCAGTTCCACGTAGGGCTGGGGGGACAAAGCCAGAGGCCCAAGGGAGACCAGCAAACCCAAGGGAGGACCGAAAGTCACGGGAGGAGGGGAAGGAACACCAGCATCCCGTGGGGCCTGCAGAAGTCCCCACGATTAAAGCTCAGGGAAGTTTAGTGTGATAAATTATTCAGTAGCAGGTTTATTTTTGGGCCAAGGCACGCAAGGATGAGGAAGGAAGTCTCTTAAGGTGTGGCAGCAGGGAATGTGTCAGGTTGAACCCTGACCTGCCAGTTAGAGCACATCTGCTGCTCCCAGCACGGTGCATACACAGCAACCTGTCTTCTCCTCCTCCAACCCAGGCAAGGGGATGTTGACCCAGATTGCTGGAGAGTTCCTTGGCAGCATTTCACACCAAACCACCGCTTCTCAGACCTCCCCAGGTAGCCTCTCCCTGCCACTCAGCCCACAGGCTAAACAGGAACTCGACATTTCAGGACCTCCTTCACCAGCTGCAGACAACAGATATCCTGCTCCCCACCTACATCCTAAAGCCCCGGTCTACTTCATCAAAGAGACGGACAGCCTCCCAGTTGCTTTACTTGTTCCTCTCAAGGTCTTTTCTCCTATTCCTTACCTGCAGAGATTTCTCATCCAGCATTCGGTGCTTGCTCTGAATCTTGTGTCTTGGCCATTTCTGTTTAGCTGGGTCTTCTGCACCAGCAAAAATTGAGCTGTACTCTTGCAGCCGCTCAGGGGCAGGGTACTTGGCACTGGAAAATACCTGTGGGGAGACAAGGAGGAAATTAAAAATCCCAGCGACGAAGCAGTCCTACATTATAGAAACACACGGAGTGGATTAAGGCACATCATTTGTGCTGCCAGTGAGAATGGACAGCCCTGGGGTCAACGGGCTCCTAGGGGCTATCTGTGCAGACCCCACCATGCGTGAACCATCAATTTTGAAAGTGGAACTTAGCAGCAGGAGGTCACAGGTGAAGAGACTTCCACTTGCAGGAAGGACGTGGAATTAAACTGTAAAATTTAACTGTATTAAATGGAGCAGGAATGGGAAGAGGAGGACTTTCACCAGTGTTACACAGCTCACAGGGATAAACATGCACCGAAGGGGAGGCTCTCTAAAAGCAGTTTCCATTCAAATAATGAAAGAGTGTAAGAGCCTGAAAGGAGAGGGTGCTCAGCTTAGTGCAGCACGATACTTTTGATTTCTCAGGAAGTATTTGGGGCAACAACTTACACAGGCATCATAAGGCCAGGAACTGGGTGGTCTATGGGTTTACAAATCACTGATTGGCTTTGTCAGGAAGAGGGCTCTTAGCGCAACTCCTGCTCAGAAGCAAGGCATGGGGAGGTGGATGGGCAGCAGCAGAAGCTAAGCGTCTGTTCTTCTGCAGAGCTTGCTTCAGGGGTAAAGAGAGAAGTGGAAGGAAGAAGGGTGGCCATGCAGCCTCACTACCTTAATAGCCTTCTTGCTGCCCTTTATCTTCTCAATCTTTGCCTGTGCAAGGGTGACTCTCTCACTGATGGCTTGAAGTTGTGCCCGGCTGGCCTCCACCCGCTGAGAGATCCTAAGGAGCAAGCACAGTGCTTAAGGGTAAGAATCCAAAACCAGGGATTTTTTGGCAACAGCCAGTGCCCAGGCCAAGGGGAAGGATGTGAATCTCAGTGTCTGGATTGTTTCATAGGATAAAGTAGTACTGGGAGAGAAGTGCTCGTCCTGGTCCCGTGACGAGTTTTGTGTGCTCCAACGTGAAACTAAGTCAGGTCTGTGGCTCACAGCCCAACATTCCTCTTGCTGGTTGAGGCACAGCGCAGAAAATTGGAGAACTGCAGGACAGCAGACTGCAGAAACATCTCATTGCAGAGACTGCTAATAAGAAAGCCACAGCCGGTTATCACCTGCCAACATATTTTAAATAAAAATAGTTTCTTAAAAACGAACAGGCATCACATGCCACTGAGCAGAGCTGAGAACGCGCGAGGCTTATCCTGCCCTCTGCTCCACCAGCAGTGTGGTGCGTGACTCCCTCCTTGCTGCTCTGCAGCTTTGTGATTCAGTTTCTGCATCAGCTAAGCAACATTAGGTCCTCATTTGGAGCAATAATGTCTGCTAACTCGTGTAACGTTTGCATGACTAGATCAGCATCAAAATGCTTTGGCACCGGGGAGAAAAGCGCTCTGTGACAGCAGGGGACAGCATCACCGGTTAAGTACCTCTGCGTTCACCACGTGGACACGTCCCCTTTCCCACAAAGCTTACAGCAGGCACCTTGCAGCAAAGAGTGTGACAAACCACCAGCACACTGCACGCTGTCACTACCGCGCTGTAGGAACTGTTACACAAATTCAGCCAGAGGAGAGCTACTGGGACCGGGCACCAGCAGCAGGTAACTACACAGTCACCTTCTCAGAAGAGACTTTCCTTCCCCGTGCATAACTTGTACGTGTGCCCTAGCTTCAAGCTCAAAAGCTGACAGTTGTTCTAAAAATTCATCCCAGTAACAAAACCAGCACGGAATATTTTTATGGCTATACAATCTAGCAGGAGACACCATACTCCGCTTTGGCACTGTTTTGTAGCAATGAGTTCCATCGGATCATTTTGTGCCTGTGAAAATCAATCTCAAGTATTGTCTTTAAATTTCATCAGAAGTCCCCCTTTGCAATTAGGTAGAGAACTCCATGCTTTTTTCACTCTGTCTGTGTAATTCCTTTTAGCAACACAGTTGACATCAGCAGCGATCCATGATTCCCACTTTCCAACTGCACCAAACCCGTCTTTTCAAGTGCTTTCACTCAGTACAACACCTCTTCTCCTACAGTACAAAAACAGACTCCGCTAAAGGCCCCTCGCTGGTTGCAGCTAGTGAAAAAACAGAAAGTACGAGCAACCTGTTCTCCTTGTACCGTTCTGAAAGACCCCCACTTCCATCTCTAACCAGCTCTAAGTGTTTCTGTTTGTTTATAACCATGCAGTCCTCTTTTGGAGGACATAAAAATGCTTCCTCATGCATAGGGCAGGAGAGCACACAGCCGGTTCCTACTTTATTCTTTTTGGAGTGGGAGATGAGTGAAACCAAACCTCATGAGGTTCTGCCTCTCCGTATCACTCTCCACTTCTCCATTCTTTTATTTTAAATAGAGCCTAACAGCTTGTATTTTGTACCAACACCAAGAACAAATCTGTTCATGGTTTCCTTCCCACACCCTCCCTCTGTCTCAGAGGAGGAAGTCCACATCGTTCATATCCTGGATGCTTCTCAGAGCAGTTTATGTTGCTCCTTTTAGCGTGCATTTCCTAGCACCTGTCTGCAGCAAATTTCCTGTGTCACAGGGTTGTCCCATTGCCTCGTTTTGTTCAAGCGTGAGGTGCCTCTGAAGGACCTAAGCCTTCCCTAACTGGCCTTCCCAGCAAATTTTCCTACCTCACAGTTTACCTCTTTTGCAGATGTTTCATAATTGTATTGACTGACTCTATTCCCAGCACTGCTCCTGGGGGCACCTGCCTATTTTTACTTCCTTCAAAACTGAAAAAAATAATTGGCCATTTATTTCTGCTTTGCCTTTCTCCCTTAAATCAATGATGTAATTTTTCCTCTCACCTGTGAGCAGACCTATATCCTAGAAGAAAGCAACAAAGCCTTCCTGAAGCTCTAAATAAAAGCAAGGTTTCAACTGCCTTTTAGCAAGCACTCTGCTGTCTCCTGTACCCAGTTCTCAGGGGCCAACAACGCACACGTTTCTCTCCCAGACCGAAGTGTTAAGCAAATACTCATGCTGAGACCTGAAAACCTGTAACCATTCTCCTCACTCTTACTCCATGAATGTGAGTGGATCAAGTGAAGCAGCAAATGCTGCACTTGCTCCCTTCTCTGCCCTGTATCATCACCACTGCTTTCAACTCTTCCCCTCCCTTCCCACACTCACTCTTTCTCCAACCAGGAAGAAGCAAGAAAGTTTTTGCAGCACCACCCCAACCCCAGGACTCTGCAGCAGCACTGGAAACAACTCCCCAAAAGACTCAGAGCAACACTCTGCCAGAGCTGACGGCAGGCCGGGCTCTGAGACCAGCTCTGCCTTGACCTTGCCAAGATCCCACATGCAGGACGTCTCCAGCATGAGACAGCAACCTGAGAAGTGAGAACTGAATGTGGATTTTGCTAGCTTGGGCTCAATCCTCAGAGCCCACAATGACATTTTCTAGGAAAGTCATTCCCAGAACTCTCTGCTTTAGAGAGGCTTACTGTTGCCCTCTCCCAGGATTCAACCAGGATGAAGAGTCCCAGGTATCCTTAGCGTTCATGCTTAACCACTTCCACACTGAACATTCATCCTACTGGATATCTGGCGTGGGAGAGGAATGGTGCCACAACTCCCTTTATGTCCACACCAGACACAGGCAACGCATCACCTGTTACAAAGCACTTCTCGGTACGGGGGTACCGCTACCTCCTGCAGTGCAGGAGGGCATCAGGAAGACAAGCACCTCTCAGCTCACAGTGCTGCACATCTCCCTCTCATTTAAGGTTTGCTGGGACCTCTCATAAAAAGAAGGCATCTCTAAAACCAGGGCATGACTGGCAAACACCGTGCTCTCGCTGCAACAGAAATGATGCATCCAGAAGGGAAAGAAGGAAGCTTCTCTATCTACAGCTTCACCTTGCCCTCCTAACCCCAAACAACCAAGGGATTACACTCACCCACTGAAAGGCAGCATAAGACAGACTGATTGCTCCCAGCACAAGCTGGGGAAGTTGCCCAGTGCCAGCTCAGGCATTTTTAACGATTATGGCTACTCCTGGAGGCACCCCGTGCTTTGTCCTGGGATCTCCACTCTAAGATTTGCCAGTCTAAACCCACTGACGTTAGGAGATCTGCCAGAAACCTTCACCTGAGGTGGTACAGATGCAGGCCTACAACACAGAAGGAATACACACCAGTCTGCAGAATGGATTTATTTGTTGCTGAGCAAGGTAACTATCAAAAAAAAAGATTAAACCCCCTCAATCCAACAAATAACGTACAGGCTCCTAAAAATGCATAACTTATGTATGTACAGTTCAAGTTACAGCTGCGTATGTTGGTTATAAGGGACGATATATCATACAGACACTGAAAAAATACATGGAAAAAACAAACAACACATGCTCAAGCATCCTCCAGCAACTTCAGTATTTCTCCTGCTGCGGAAACTGAGCTTACTCGCAGGAGCCAAATTGCTGTTTATAAAGAAAGGAAACCTGAAGGATTGGAGGGGCCTAAACCCAAGGGTTTCCAGGGCAAAGTGCTTGAGGCAGGGCTGCAGTTGGACTTCAACCTCTGTTTAGGAAGGAGTGAGTGACTGAGTGGTGTTTATTTAAAAGGGAATGGCAAGATGGGCAGGAGGAGCAAGTGTTTATAAAATGGTCCATTTACTGCCCCTCAGAATCCTGCACTCAGGCAGCTGAGAATACCATCAGCACCTGAACCTACCCTGTGCCCATCCGATTAGTCACTGCTGTGTTATTTTGCTCTCGGTGCTCTTTTCTGCTTCACAAACTCCTGTAGTTGGATTCAATGCGACTGGAGTTGCAAAAAAGCAGGAGGCGTACAGCACCAGCCCCCCTGCCTTGGGCAGCATGCATGCTCTGGGACAAGCGAAAGGGGAGCATGCAGAAGAAAGGAGAATGTACCACCTGCCTTCAAAACCTGGGCACAGAGCCAAACCAACCTCCCCAGCCCAGCACTGTTCTTTCAGGAAGTAATACATGTGGCAGATTAAATCTATCTAGTAGATTATCTCATAATCCATACAGACTTTCATTTTTATCTATGCAGATATTAAAGCCAATCTTTCATCTGCTTTGATTCAAGCTTTCACATTCTCTGTCCCTCTGAAGTCTTTTTACACACAAGCTCCCCTTCTTGCCCTCAATGTACATCTCATTGCTTCTTTCTCCTAAAGCCCTCACCTTGCTGTCTGGTGCTCGACTCCATTTTAGAGGTGACTCCCTCAAAGCACCCACAGTGGTTCTCAGGAACACTTATCCCACCTCACCACTGCCCTTCCTGGCCCCGTATCTTCTATCTCATCTGCAGCCACAGAGCTGATCATTTCTGATTATCTCCTTATAACTTCTCTGATAATCCTCACATTCAGGTGGCTACTGAAAGACCTCCCTAGCTGCATCTGTGTCTGCTCAGAGGGGAAAAAACAATTGTTATCTTACTACCACAGGAAAAGGACACGAAGCATTAGGCATTTGGCATGCAGGACACTGGACTCTGCCGGTCAATTGCCAGCACTGGTAATAATCCCATATTCCTATTAGTGTCTCCAAGCACTTCACAATGCCAAAAAAAAAATGTGATTTTTATCACCTATACTTTCTTGGGATCAGACAGCACCAGAAAAATGTTTAAAATCAGAGCAGGTTTGAAGGTAGGCTGACAGGTTATCAGAAAGGTGACTGAGCAAAGCAGCTTGAGGAAAGACAGAATTCAGCTGGAGGGAACTATCACAGCAGAAGCAGGGCTTTTGCTGTCCATGTTGAGCGCACGTATCACCCAAAAGTGACAGGGATGACAAAACTTGGGAATTGGAAGGGAGAAGAGGTGAGTTCCACATCAAGGTGAACGAGAAAGACAAGGCAGCTGAGTCTGGGAGCAAACCTCTCTGGAATACCAAAGAACTTCAATTTCATGTCTGAAGTACAAAAGTAAGTGATCAACCAAGGAGAAAGAACATTGCAGAGCAGAATGAGTAACTAAGTTGCACAGGAGGATAAGCAGCCCAAGTATTAAATGACTTTTCCCTTAAATGAGGACTGTACACATCACAGCCAGCCAGACTTCTGGTCTCCTCCCAGCGCAGGCTCCAGCCCTGAGCGATAGCAGGGAAATGCTTGGTGTTGTTCTAAACTTCTAGGTACGTAGGGTAAATTTTTCTATAAACCCCTGGCTTTTTGCCTAAAAGTCAAGCTATTTTTTTTTCCTAACAAATAGTGATTTCATTAAATCCCTCCCTTACTGCAGGAGGTGTGAATTAGAAGGGATGGTGTTTATGGTTCTTGCATTTTATTACATCCCCAGACTCTACAAGCAGCCTGGTGCTGAAGCAAGGTAATGGTGAAGAATATCAGTGCTGGCTGCCGTTCATCCTTCGACGCCACCACTGCAAAACCAGCACAATACCACCAGTGACGTATGAGGTACCATCAGACCTGTAGGACAAGGTTCAGAAGGTTTCCAGAAGTGAGAGGACTAGTGGGGAGGCGAGGAGAGACTACTGCTGGGGGTGGGAAGACATCGTCCCACGATGAAAGCAAAACAAGGTGGTGCTGAGAGTGCTATGCATTCATCTTTCTTCTCAGGCTACAGAGCCCACTTCCTTCCTGAGACTCAGAGACATGTCATTACTCTATTCCATTTGTATGCTGCAGAGAATAATAAAATCTCAAACATTTCCAACTTCTAATTTGTGTAACAGTCTTACTGAAACAAGGCCATGGGCTTTTATGGCTCCTCAGGCTGCTAAAGTGGTGGGGAAACATCAACGTGGGGAAACATCAACATTATCACCCCCAGTGCCCGTAACTCAGGGCTTAGATGCACTATCCACTAGACTGAAACAGGCCTAGAGAGCTAGGCTAGAATTTCTGAGTGCATCCTGGCTGGCTAACAAAGGATAGCGCTTTATGAGGCACTAGTGTGTGCTTCACAAACAGCCTCACCGCAGTGACCAGCGGTCACAAATGGGCTGTGAGAAGCCCGAGTTCCCCTCCCACCACTCCCACACAATGACTCTACCCAGCTGCTAGCGACGTTGCAGAATCGACGGAGAGAGCAAGAGGAAAGCTGCTAAGCCATTCAGTTTACAACGAGCTAGGGGAGCATTCAAAACCTGTTCACAATACCAGTTCACCTCCAAAGTCTGAAAGGCAAAAAGGAAAAACGCATGCTTTTTACAAAAAGCCAAATACATTCAACCACTCAAAGAAAGATCAACTTGTTTGCTTTCTGCTCTTCTCTCTCCTTCATCTTTAAGCATTTTTAAAGTCTTATTTCATGTCTGAGTAAGTGTAATCAGAACCTGTCATCACACACCATCTCTGACAGAAAGAAATCCCAAGTGAGACAGTGCAATCAATGCTCCTTCCTCCATTATGGGCTTGGGTATTATACTAATTAATGTTTATCACACTTTGATTGCTCCTTAAGCATGATTTGCAGGTGTTTCAGCATTGCATATTGCCCCACTCCCGCAATGCCTAACAGCTTTTCATATTAGAGGGTGATCAAGGTTGTCAGGTTATCCTCAGCATGATCTGCTATGCACCGCTCTTCAGAGGTCATGTTCTCCCACAAAAATAATTTCATTTTGATTTTTAATCCCTTGCTTCACAAGGTGCTCCCACTACCGTGAATTAGGTTTATACAAAAATGGAAACGATTTGTATTTTGACCTATCACCACTGCACCCTCTTCCTCTGCGGCATTGTTCTCCTCCCTAGAAAAGCTTTTTTTTTTTTTAAAAAAAAAAAGGTTACAAACAAGTTCTTTAACCTTCCAGCTTTTATACTTGCCTCCCAGCACAGACTGACGTGAAAATAAACAGCCTGTCCTTTCTTTCAAGTGATTGTATACTAACCTGCAAGACCGTGCTTGCAAATAAATCATCTAATTAGATCTTTTAGTTTAACCACACAGGCTACTTTTTGGTCAAACTACTTCTCCATTGATACCATTAGGATATACGAACACAACAGGTTCTACCCTCAAGTGACAACGTTTGGGAAGGATGGTCTAAAAGAAGTAATGGGGAAAAGAAAGATTTTTCTGCCAGTACGGATGGAGTTTTAAAGGTGACTTGTTGAGTTCTCCCACGGGCACTGTGGAAGCAAATACTGACCAATATTATGGAGCTGTTTCCCAGAACACCAGACATGGACAGTTCTGAGATACCAGGCAGAAGATGCCTTACGTTGCAAAAACTGGTTTGTTACCTATACAGTCTTCACTCCTCCTCACAAATTCCTCATGAACGGTTACTCACCGAAGCTCAATCTTTCGTAGTAATAGCCTCAAGTGTTTTGTTTGTTTGTTTAAATTGCTATTGACAGGGAAGTTGCTTCCTGTTTGGACAGAATTTTATGACACTGTCAAAAGTAAAACACCAAATTTTGTTTCCACATAGCTTGAAGTTATGCATCATATTGGGCAAATAGCTTGAGAAGGTGTTCTGGCACCTTGTAATCTTAAATTAATCAACTGTGTACACAAACATTTCATTTCTCTTGCTCCTTTCTCACACTAAAGCGCCTTTCTTAGAGTAGACAAAGATCTTCTTTCTGTCCCCATAGAGCAGAAAACGCGTATCACCACAGAGTGACAGGAAACTTAAATAGTGGAGAAATGCCCAGGTGGCCCTGCGGTGAACAGTATCTGGGGGTGGTGAGACCGAACACCTTTAAAGAGATTTCAGCTTTCTCTGGATCACTGAGAGTAGAAGAAACTCCTTCCTAGTTTTCATTCAGGCACCCTGTCTGATTCCACACAACTTCCGTTATGCCCTTTACTCTTAATCAGGATTACTCTCCACATTTCCTATCAGCAGTAGTCTGATTTAAACGTCTGATCTGTGCCTTCTCCCAAGTGGGATGCAAGAGAAAAGTGTATGAGACACAAGCCGAAACCAGTGTTCCTTCTGAGCTTCACCTGAAGGTGGAAACGGAGCTGAGCACTTACAAGTCCACTTCCTCTCCCAACCCTTTAAGCCTCCGTCTCACTTTGAGCCAAAGATGTCTTGCTACATCACCATGATGGCGTAGAAGGGTGACATTTGCAGAGCCTTCCCCCCACTGGCAAGGAAGTCCACACCAAGTCAACTGTGCAGAACACAAGGGCAGGCTGCTTTATAGAAGATCAGGAAGATCCTATTTATTCCCAGCTTTTGCCCATACCTTCTAAGCAGTTTTAAATCAGTCTTCTTGATCAAGGTAAGTAGCACCCAACTGTGCAAGTTTAAGAGTTGACTTAGTGAAAATCCCTGTCGGTTCTACTTTGTAGGCTGCGCTAAAGTAAGACTGATGCATTGGGCTTATGTGGCAAGGTTTTGGAAGCAGAGGGGCTGCATGGATGGCCCCTGTGAGCAGAGCCCAGCAGCTGCCCCATGTCAGATCAGAGCTAGCTACAGCCAGCTCCAAAAGGGACCCACCGCTGGCCAGAGCTGAGCCAGCGAACGACTATGGCTGGGCCTCTGGGAGTGTTTTTTTCTCTTTCTTAAATACGTTCTGCTCAAAAAAGGCTGGGAGAGAGAAGTGAGAAAATATAGTGAAGCAACCCTGCAGCCCCCAAGGTGAGTGCAGCAGGAGGTGCTCCAGGCAGGCAGCAGCAGTTCCCCTGCGGCCTGTGGAGAGGCCCCAGGTGGAGCAGGCTGTCCCCCTGCAGCCCATGGGTCCCACACGGAGCAGATCTCCACGCTGCAGCCCGTGGAGGAGCCCCCGGTGGAGCAGGTGGATGTGGCCTGGAGGAGGCTGCGGCCCATGGAGAGCCCCCGCAGGAGCAGGCCCCGGGCCGGAGCTGCAGCCCGTGGAGAGGAGCCCACGCAGGAGCAGGGGGTCTGGGGGGAGCTGCCGCCCGTGGGGGGCCCGTGCTGGAGCAGTTTGCTCCTGGGGGATGGACCCCGTGGTACGGAGCTGTGTGGGAGCAGGGGAAGAGAGTGACTGTGAAGAAGTGGCACAGATGAAGGGTTATGAACTGACCCCAATCCCCAGGCCCTGATCCACTGTGCTGTTTGGAGTAGGAGGAAGAAGTAGTAGCTACCTATCGGTGTTAAACCACCACAGCAGAACACACCAGGTAAGCTGAGCATCCACTTGTTCATTGTGATGGAGGCTTTTTACATCAACACAGCACATACTCTGCTCCTGGCCTGTTTAACTCCATTACCAAAACAAGCCCTTGTCCCCAAGAACAAGAATGCTGATGGAAACACAGCCACCTCCAGAGAAGAAAATGACTCCTCATGATAGAAATTCAAACCCTCACCATTCTCTGAGAAAAGCACTACTTTCCTTTGCATTTAATCTAGCATCATTAGAACTTCATAGCTTTTCAGCCACAGATCTCAAAGCAATTTCTAAGCGTTAATTAAGTCTCGGTGGCTTGTGACTCCAAGAGTGGAATCGTTTGTTCCCAGTGACAAAGGAAATCTGGGGAAATTCACAGTACAGTCCCAGCAGACCAGATTTCAGTTTGTCGTTTGTTAATTTGAACAATATTTGCTTTAGTTCACAGGAATTAACACATACATATTTCAGTTGCTGCTTAATTTTCAGTTTTGCTATAGCCAGTAAGAACTGATGCAAGAGACTGGCCATTTTCTTCATCAACATTTCTTCCTCTGGATCAAAACCAAACCCTGTTCCCACATTAAAGCCAATGCAAAAACCTTTACCTCCAAACTTGCACCTTAAGCTTCTCCCCACTTACCAGTAGCTGACGGCAATCACACAAAATTCTGCCTCCATGCCACAAGCCAAACACTTCAGTCTTCCTTTCAATAACATACTTAAAAGCTTTCGAGCTAGTACTTGCACAAGACCATGATCAAGTGACTAACTAATAATCCTCATTATCATCCTGTGAGGACCAGTACTGATTCCCAAGATTCTTCCCAAATTTTCCTACAAAGAAAACAAGCATTTCTTATGTTGTTGGGCTTCCTCAGAAACAGTTACTAGCCCTTTGCTAGTTAAGAAACCTCATTGCTAATTGCATCTTTTCCTTTTCTCACCCATGCTTCCAATTTGAAGTTCTTCTTGCAACAGACCCCTCTCTTTCAAAAAAGTGCCTCCTTCTCTTAAAGGAAAGATTTCTTTCCTTATTTTCTGTCAATGGAGCTTTTATTTCACGGTATTTGCACTTCAGAAATAGGAGCTGTTTAGTGTTACTTCTTCATTTTCCTACAATCAATCGCATTCACACTCGAATCTCAAAAGGTACCTTCTCTGATATGCCCATTAACAAGCTAATTTGAGTGTAAGTGCTTCTTCACCAAATGAGAACCCTTCCTGACGTTATCCATCTGACACCCTTCCTGAGTGATTACAGCACTTTTACTTCTTAAAAGATTTCTAGTTACTTTTCCAAAAACAACTTTGGGCCCCAGGCAGAGTTTTTTTTTAATCCAAACAGAATACGTCTCTGCTCAGACTGACAGCTGCTCTGTCATTTCAATGCAACAGCCCGTGACACAGCAGCGATCAGACATCACCTTGAGAACAGTTCTAGATACATGACTTCATTTTCCTCAGTGTCCTTTTAAATTCATTTCCCTAAGTGCTGACTTGCAAATAGCCATTATGAATGGAAATACTGGCTTCACAGCAATACCTGAACAAATTTGTACGGTATACTTTTCAAACCTCCCTCCCCCCCACAAAACTGCCAGGACCAGAAATTCAGAAATTCTGATAGCCTATTTGTGAAATCCTAACACAGTAAATATTCTCACAGACCAATGCCTTTAGCAGCAGTTAATCCGCTCATCCCAGATAACAACGTAAGCATGAAGCATAATGAAGGGCATGATTTTGGCTGTGGTTTGTTATTTATTTCTTTTCCTAAACTGTCCATATGCTAGAAAGAAAAAAGAAAACCCTGCCAGGTGCTCAGCAACCCAGCAGGGGTTGGGAGCTTTTCACCTTCCCTCTCTCAAAGTCACAAAGAAAAGTCTGGATTTGGTCTAGGACCAATTCAGAACCAACAAAATCCAAGATGCCACTTCCAAAAATGCTGCTGTTGAGGCAAAAGCAAAGAAACCCAGTCACTGAGCCAAAGTGATAGAACTGAAGTGGGGAGCACAAGCACATTCTAGCTGGGTTTGGTGCCGAGTTACTGGCATATTATACACACGTCACTGATAATCAGAGAGGCTATTATTGCTGCACTAACACAGGGCAGAACTGCAACAGCTTTACCTTCCTTTCTACAAGGAATGTCCTGTTATGCCTCTTAGGCCCATCCAGCACATCATCTTATGCAGCTTTGATGGCAGATCTAAAATTCCTAGAAGTAAAATAAAACCAGGTATTTCCATTTTAAAATGTGTATTAATTCAGAATAAGTATTATATTCTTGCATAAATTATATAAATTATATATAATGGCACTGAGCTCAGAAGATGCTATATTACCCACATGGGGTTTCTCTTTAACACACTTTACGTCTAAATTCTTCATCCCCTCCTCTCCCTGATGGCACAGCATGGTTGATTCCCTCAGTGAAGTGATTACCTGTAGGATTTAGGTGGAGGAAAAACAAGAAATCCTTCATTAGCATCTGCTGTCTCCAAAAATGCTGTTCTGTCTTAACTGTCAGTTGCATTTACACCCAAACTCTAACCTACCCCACTCTGATAAAGCCCAGTGACAGCACCACAGCTAGTCAAAAAGAAGGACCACGGAAAGTGCATTAAATCCGCCAGCCAAGTGTGAAGAACAGACCTTTGGCACTCCTGTTTCCTCCCCCAACTCCTTCCCCAGTGCACACACTCCCATTTATAGAGGAGGGATTCTGTAATACGCATTTCAAGCCACTCAGTGTTATTTTCCAGACAGTTTTCTCCACGCTGGATCCCTGACGGAAGTCATGCCTGTAAAACAAAGTGACTTGTTTGCATCTCTTCCTCCAGGGCTGACTGAGTAGACAAAACTCATCCATAGGAGGAGAAAATGATTCCAACACAGAGTGAGAGCGCGAGAGTCCAGCATCTGAAGGTGGCTGAGAAGGTAGAGCTATCGCTTTGTATCCGAAAAGCGAAACATGACAATTGTGTCAGGAAGAGCGGGAGGGGGCCAATTAGGCAATATTGCCACACCCACCAGCTAAGAAACAAGGGAAAAATTTGTTTGCTGTAAGGCACACACTTTGTCGTTAAGATCTGCTTCTCCTTGGTTATTTCCAAAGGTGAGTAATAGTTACAGCCACCTGGAGCGTGAGGGGGAGGAAGGAATGCCTCTCTGGTTGGGGAAGTTCATAAGATCTTTTCTGAATCTCTGTTAATTACTAGCAACTTCTTGCCCTAGTAGTTTATAGAGTTATTGCTGGACAAACCTCAGCCATTGCAACTCCAGTGAAGTGGATCCAGTTCCTTCCAATCCACAGCCATCCAGAGCAACTTCAAGGAAAGGAAGCTTACTTGGCTGCACAACAGCGGAGTTTCAGAAGGCCACAAACTTTGCTGGGTTCAGTCCTGGAAAAAGTTCTCAGCACACAAGAACTGTGGGAAGGTATCAGGGAAGCACATGAAGCACTCCCATGCTACTCAGCCATGAGCTCTCTATGCTTTAGCCTCTCACAGGCATGGCTGGGATGTCCGCCCCAATTCTGCCCTCTGGGCAGCCCTCAAGGCCCAGATACAGTCTAGACCCGAAATATTAATCAGCCGTTGTCATCCCACTGACTTACTGAGGTTTCAGCACCATGGATCTTAGCAAAAACAAAGTCAGAGACACACTGTAGCACAACTTGCCCACTCCTTCCCCTGTAAAACTCATTTTCCTGCCACACCATCCCATCGCTTACACTGAACAGCAATTTCCCTCCGACCCAACTCTACTTTTAAGGCACCTCCTCACACTTACGAACAACACATACAATTAATATATTTGCACGTCTCAATTGGGTAGAAACCCTGAAGCAACTCTGAGTAGGTGAGCCTAGAAACAAGGCCATACAGCTCTGGCTTCAGAATTAACTGAAGGCAAACATGAAAATCTGGTCCCACTGTAAAGGCTTGCATTACTTACTGGAACAAGTCTTGTTGGTGCATGGTAAGGGTGACAGATCACAGAGCACTTCCAGACCCGATAAACTTTTTGACTTCCTTCTCAAAAGGCTCTCAGCGCTCTTGCTACACGGAAAAGTCTTCTGCTTTAGGGTCCTCTTCGGCTTCCACTTCTTGAAGCAGTTAGGACAGGGGGAATTATATCTCTGTACTTTTTGTTACAGGATAGTTCATAAAAGTTTAATCCTATTTACAGCAGTTGGGGTATATGAAATGATCACCCCTCAACTTAGCCACAGCTCTGTCCTTAAACTGACTGAGCTTTAAATAATATTTGGTGAAAGAAAGCATTGCTTATCAAGATAATTACTTCTCACCTTCACAAATGGGTTTAATGTTTGCTTCTTTTGCTCTTCCTGCCACAGGTTTTATTTCCATAGATGGTTTTGAAATCGGCCTTATCTGTTTTGTAAGATAGCCTTTGAATAATAAACAATGGTAGTTATCACATGTGGCATCTCCCATGTTAAAATCATCTCTCTTAAAAATTTAGAAAGATTATGCTGAGTCATAAGGAATCTGTAGATGGTGGCAAATCCATTTTAGCCTACAGATACCTAAAAATTTGTTAAAATAAAAAGCAAATAAAATTAAGTCAGAAAGCCAGTATGATCTGCATGTGATCAGACTAAATATTTTTCCGATTAATCATTTTCTTCAAGATGCAGTTTTGCTGCATGAACAGAATCCTCACAGCAAGAAGTTCCCATGCTATCAAGTACTTTTTAATTTTAATTTTAACACATGTGAAGATTATCACAAACTTCTGGAACACCTCTTTTCAGAAAATCTATCTCCTATAGTTGTAGACAGCAACATCCCTTTTACAAATGATTAGCATTGTCCTAATTAACCCTGTAGAAGCTCAGGTGGTATCTCTCCTTGCTCATGACTGAACAAAGAAAATAAACCAAACAACAGCAAATCAAAGTTCTGCTTTAAACTACTAAAAGAGGAACCTTGCCCATCTCTGTTCTCCTTCTGTATTGTTCCTTCACCCTTTCAAGAGCAGGAATCCTACTTCTGAGTAGGAAAGATCTGACCTCCTCAGAGTCGGGAAAAAAAGAATGTAAGTTGTCAAGAGAGGAGGGAACAGATTCAGGCCTCAGGATGGGCAAGCCACAATGCATACATATCCTGCCTGTTACACTTCTGTAGTTAGCTGTATCTTACACTTCTTTCTACTTTTGAATCTCCTACATGCTTTCTCAGGGAGTCTGTCTTGTCCTGTTTTTAAGGACCAGAGAGCGAATTAGCTCATTAGAACTTGAAAATTGCTGCTCATAATTGACTTTTCTGCAATGAGGCACACAGTACAAACAAGAGACCATCCTGTCAGGGTTAAAAAAAAAAAAAAAAGCAAAACAACAAACCATATGTACCAAAGTTACTTAAGCTTCTCTTTACTGTTTGCCTTTTGTACTGCACATGCCATCTGTTTTGATCAAATTATTTTATGTTTCCATTAGACATCCTACTACCATGAAGGGCCGTGTAAGCACAGACAGAATCCTCTCAAGAGCTCTATTAAGGCTGCAATTATTGTCTGCCTCCTTATTCTAAGCAGCCTTGATACAAATTCCAGAAATGGGAGAACACTTCTCCAACTTTTGCATTTTGCTTTAGTTTAATTAAAAAAACAAGCAAGGAAACCAACAAACCCAACTACTTACAGGCAACTGATATATTGACAGTTTAGCATGATTGCACCTAACCCACTCATTTTCTTCCCTGTGACTGAGGATATAGTTAAGGCACGTTTCTTTTTGTGCTCCTGGATAGCCACTTCAGCAACCCAGATACCACATTCCATCATTTTATTTTCAGTCGGAGAATCAAGCATTAAAAGCCCTCCTTCCCCAAAGAATGTTTTCTGTAGCTAATGCAAAGTCATCTCGTGCTTTGAGAAACATTTTACATTACTGCCAATACTAAGTCTCTTAGTTATTCATTAATATGTACCTCTATTTGCAGACTTGCTATTAAGTGCGACAAGCTTAAGTCTGCTTAGAGGAAGATACTGCGGGTGAAGCACTTCAATCATTCCTTTAAATTACTCATTTTAAACTATGCTGAAAGCCTTGTTAGCATAAAGAAGGCTACAGCTCTCTTATCAAGTTCAAGCTTGCCTTTCAATCTCTTAAAGCAGAACAGATTGATCATCCTCCTTTGGGGGAATGGGATTCAAAGATAAACAGACTGCTAGTGATAGGAACTGTTGTGGAAGGGCTGATGTTAGTAGACCTAGAGCAGGGGCTTAAGTTACCATCACTATATTTCAATGACAATGCCATAAAAAGCATCATGCAGAGTCAAATTCAGCATTCTGTTCTTCAAAAAGATGCGTTTAATCTCTGAGAGTCCAAAAGACACAGATTTTCGGCACTTTCTGAAATGAGCAAAAATCCTATCTTGCTAATTCTCCATCACGTTTGTTTCATTTTTACGGAATAATCTGTGAATGACTTAACACCAGTCAGTCTCCTCCTTCCTACTAGCCCAGTTTCAAGCTGACAGCTGTAACTGTGCTCCCCACCCCGCCACTCCATGGAGTTGTCAAGGCATCTGGATTGAGCCTGGGTCTCGGATCCCACAGGATTTTAAACTTAGGGATTTTAGCAGCATCTGGGAAGAGCTGTAATCTGGACTCCTGCAGAACATTCTCTATCCCTCCACTCCTCGAGCGCATTAGATGATCACTACTGCCAGCTGCCACCAGCCATGCTGACCTGACCCCCGTGTATCAACTCAAAATTTTCCTAATGGTTTTGGAACCTCTCTCAAGCTCCACCTTTACAAGCTTTCAGATTCAGCTTCCAGAGGACCACAAGAGCTAAAACAAGCGCAGGGTTTCTTATGAAGAGTATGCTACATTTACAAAAATCCACGTTACTTGGACACACATCTACAATAATAATCAACATCTGCAGGCAAAATTCCTCCCTCTGTCTCCCCCATGCTCTGTATCTCCGTATCTGCAGACCGTCCACCCACTCCTTTACCTCACCACTCCTGCTTAATCTTTCTAGCAATGAACGCCTGCTCCTACAGCCCCCGTCAAGAGAGTTATCTGAAACTAAACAAGACCTAGCATACTCTTCCAAACGGCCTCTTGGACAACGTCAAAGTACCACAAGGTGACATGCTGCTTAACAAGAGTCCTGTCACTCTCAAAGTAACTGGAGAAAACTTGATTCTTTGCCTTACAGCCAGTCTCCTGCTGGAAACTGATCTGAATGGAGGCCCATCACAATGGAGCCTGCTTGGCATGTCTCCTACTTGTAAGATCAAACCCTCACAGCCAGCAGAGGAACAAATTGAATGCAGTGTCCAAGCTAAGATGCATCCCAGAGCCACAGTGTGCTGCAAAGGACAATACGATTCATAGTGAGATTCTTCTCTGCAAATTTATACAACTGCTTAACTAATACATTTACATCAATTACATTCTTACAAAGACATTCAGTCATCAATTTCCACTGTTGATGACCTGGATTAATCACAACAATAAGTTTAAAAGAAGTGGGGGAACACCCAAACGTACCTCATGACTGAGGTTTTGTCTGCATTTTCAATTTCAGGCCAGACTGACATGCAACCATTGTCAAAGCACAGATCTCACAGAGTACTCCCTGTTTGCATCTCTGCCCTGTTCCTGTCCCAAACATCTGCTAAGGCTCTGTTGCCCATGAGAAATTTAATCTACTGGACAACTTATGGTTTGGTTATAGGCAAAGGAGACCACGACCTTGATAACAACATTCAACCCCAAGTATTCATCTTCTTGCTGCTGCTAGCACACCAAATGAGGTAACTTGGATAGGCAGTTTTCCACAATCTGTTATACAAAAGTATACAGTCCAATAATGAGCCGACATGTTACAGGTTACCACCAGCTCCTGGCAACAAAAACTCTTCAGAAACTGAGAAATCTTGAAGGGCAGGCATAGCTAACCAAGGGGCCATCTCAGAAAACCTAAACCCATCACCTATTGTAAAGTACGTTTCGCAACATCATCTCTGGAAAAAAAAAAATCCAGAGCACACGATTTTGACACATGTTCTCACCCAGAAAATGCTGGTAATTAAGAAACAAATAGATGAGACACTACTGGCTAATTGAGCGTTTAAATCGGCCATTCTGCCTACTGTAACCTGTATCTAAAGCCCTCCTTGGATGTCCAAGACTTAAAGTCATATAGATATGCCAGATTGGCTCTGTTAGAATATTTGTGTTTTAAGCAGTAATGACGTATTAAAATCTCAATAGCTGCTGGTCTTTACTGCAGCTTCCACTGCAGCTGCCTTACATGAATTCAGTTAACATACACAAGGTTGGAGCTTCCATCACGCCAAAACGCAGCCCTAGGAAGTACACACAGCCTCCTGATCTCCTCACGTACTGCGACCAGCACCAAGAGGGCTCCTAAGAGGAGCAGACTGTTAGCAGTCGATGTCTTCTGTCACTACCTGTATGCCCAGAAACCAACAGCCTGCTTAGGTCAGTGCTTTCCCTCTGCACACGTGGTGCCCTGCTGCATGGGTCCCTGCTCCCATGGGTTAGGAATATGACAGAGGGATGCAGAGCTCACTCTTAGCGATTCCAGACCACAGCCTAGGTGCGCCTCTAGCAAGGTACAGAGGAGGTTTAACTGCTCTGGGTTGTAGATCTGTTCTCCAAGGCTGTTTCCAGTGGGCCTCCTCTGGGTCTCAGCCACAGTTTACCTGTTTGTTTTTTTTTTTTTTTTTGCATCTGCACATCCCCTCAGTCTCTACAAAATAATGAACTCTGCCAAGTGCCCCATTCACCATACAACCTGCCACCGCTGAGCTTAACAGCAAGTCAGTTTGAGAGCATTTCAAAAGAAGTGGCAGAAGGGCTTGGCAGAAACTTCTCGTGGGTTATTTCCCAGATCCCCCCAATGAGGGCTGTGGGCAGAGGGGTGGGGAGGAAAGAAAAGCTGCTTATCCTCTTTCACTAACCCCCTCAAATCCAAAGATGTCTTTCTCGTGTCCCCTTGTGAAGACTGAATCCACAGACGCTTCTCACCACCGCTGCTTTTGTACAGCCATTACCTGGCCCAGGCAATATTATTTCTATAACCATAAGTGTACCACAGTTGCCCTCAACTGGTTTCCAAATATATTGAATAAAAGCTCCCCTCCCTTGCACAACGGATGGACATTTTCATTTTTAAGAATTCATACTCAATTGTCATGTCAGCAACAACTCAAAGCAGAAGCCTTCATCAGCTAGCACAGAAAAAAGAATTGTTTGTGGAAAGATTCCTCTCTCCACAGGGCGTAAGGGAGATTCTTTCACTCCACCTTCCACAAATTACAAACCGGCTTGCCACTCTCAAAAGCACAGTACCGACCCAATAGCTCCTATAAAACAACCTCAGAACACCTGCATCTTTGTAGAGTACTGAGGTAATGAGTTTGCCACAGTCAGCTGAGTCTGCCGTCAAGAACAAGTTTCCTCTCTGTCAACACTGCAAGCAACTGCCTGGCAGATCGGAACAGTCGGCTTCCCCAGATAAGGCAGCTCCTTCCTGGAAATGGAAGGCAGAGCTGCCTTATCTCAGGAAAGGGAAGAAAAAAGGTCACTCTTCACTAAGTGGCAAAGTTCTCACCTTGAAAGCTCTGCACCTTGGCTGGCATGGAACAACCGAGGTCACGGAACTTTTAATCAGACGCCTGCATAATTACTAAATCGTTATTAATTATATCAGAGAGGCAAGACCTCAGAGGAAAGGCAAAGCAAACAAAGAGCCCAATGAAGCCTCCTCTGTTGTTGGAAAAAATTGGTAATTAAAAGTCATGAGTGCACCGAAGAGCGAGGGAACAGCATCACAGTCACTGTTCAGGACTCAGAAGTGACTTGCATACAAAACAGCAGGCTTGCCTCCCTGGGGAAATTACAGAGAACTGCATTACAAAGCAGAGAGTACAAAAAAAAGGGGGTGGGATGGAGAGAGAACCACTCCAGCTTTATCAACAGCTTTCTATGCCCCACAGAGAGGGACAGCACTGCCAGTCCTTCCCAAGTTCGAGAGGTGCCATCCCCATGTTTCTGGCAGCTCTGGAAAGACTTTTCCCATCCTTATACCATGAGAAGCTCCCATACTGAGAAGCACACAAAAGAATGAGGCCTTGTGTTCAGCTTAGTCCAGCCTGCACACGCCCTTGTCCAGGAGCCCTTTAGCCCTTGTACAAACAAAGATTACTCCAATGAAAAGCCTTTATTTACCTCAATGACCTGATCTCTGCTTTCATGATTACTCTTTCCCCTGAGGCTGTCTTTCAAACAATTGCTATCAAAAATTGAAGAACTTCAATCTGCCCTTAAAAAAAAAACTCAGAAGAAGAAAGAACATTGTGGCCCTGCGCACGCCACAATAAATCATACTAGGCAGTCAAGATCCCTACTGAAACCAAAGCAAGCACTTTTGCTTATCAGTCTATGAGAAGATAAATGGTGAACTCCTTTTCTATACCAATGATATGACATGCTGTCTCAGGGCAGATGTCTCTGAGACATCAGAAATGGTTTCAGATGAAAAAGGTACCGCCTTAACTACCATTTGCAAGAAAACACAAGAGTCTCTCTGACCTGCTATATAGGCAGTCCTATATGTCTAATCCTAACGACAACCGCATGCAAGAAGTGGCAAGCCTGGGTTGAATCCCTCAAGAGATCAGTTTAGACAGAGTATGAGACCATGTTGAGAACAGGCACTCTCATGTACTCTGCCCTCCCCACATACAACAACAGAAGCACAAAACACAAGAAGCCCAAAGAGAACAGTTTACAATTCCAGAGATCAGACCAGAGACATTTTCTATTGCACTGCTCCAAGTACTAGGACTTGAAAAGACAGATATTCAAGCTCCTCTAAATAAAAAAAGTGTCCCATTTAAAACATGAGCAAGAAGGAATCAAAGATAACCGCAGAAGCAGCAATGTAATTTATGGGAATCTACAACTGAATTAAAATCTACTAACAACCAACTTCTTCTAAACAGCAGCCATTTGATTATGCTCAATTTTGAAGGTACCTGAATCATAGAAACTTTTATTGAAGTGCATCTGGTCCTTCTTTATGCCTTTTCTGAAATTCCGCTGCTTGCCAGTGCAATTCCCTTTCACTGCATCAGCCTTGTCATGGGAATCCATTTTCAGCCGCTGAATGCTAAGCCCCAAACCCCCGTGTGAAAGAACTGTACCTGTTGAAAATATCGCCTGACACCTTCTGCAGGTACTGAAGTGCATCAGCCACCTGCTGAACAGCCTCCTCCCTGCGCAAGTCCGGCTGGATCAGGGGCACGGAGTACGTCTGTCCTTCCAGAAAGTGCTTCTGGGCTACCGTAGTCATTGTGCCTAAAGGAAAGAGCAAGAAGGTCATTACAGTACACACACCTCCACTGTATCACAGCCTATATTCAGGGACTTCATCCTCTGCTCCCTGAACTATTTTAGGAAATGCTTACAAGTGAATTAGTGAGCTGAAGAGGAAAGCCCACACTAAGGTTGACATACTGGATTTTTTAATTATTTTTTTAAAGAAATCTAACACAGCTACAGTAGAAGTGGGAGTCTTTTGCTTGCCTGAATGGATCTTGGGAGCCACCGTTTTATTTTTAGTGTGATAATTAACAAATCTCTGCTCAGTATTATGCTGAAAACAAACGCCACACTTTGGAGCAAAGTCAGTTCAGTCTGGCGACGGGATTCATCACAAATAGCCCTGTCCACTCCTCCCATCCTCGCACTGTCAGTGGATATGTTTCAGGTCATTCAACCCCATTAGCAAAATGCAGTATTTCATTTTACACTTCTGCTCCAAGAAACACAACCGCTGCTCCCTTCCAAGAACAGCAGCTAAAAGAATTACAGGGCATGCATGTGCACACACGCCCTTGCTCCAAGTAGGTTAATGAGACTTCTTCCATTCTGAGGCTCCCAGGAGCAGCTCATTGCTCCTGGTGACCGGCTTGTTCCTTTGTAACCACCTTCAAAGAAGCCTCCTCATTTCAGGATCCTTTCACATATAAAACCTAAGCAGTCACTGAAATCTTTCCGTTGCCTTCAACACACACACCAGAGCAGTACGTGTGCTCCCTGATGCAGCTGGGCCAAGAGCACTGCTCCACAAGGCAGTCAGGAAAAGGCTGCGTGTCATCCTTGTTTCCGTCCTCATGGCTTTGCTTATACCTCCCTCAGCTGTGACCCCAGAGCCTGCCTCTCATGCTTTTTCACAGGAATAACAAAACGTTCCTGGGACACAGAGGAGGGTATAGGAAAGAAATGTGTTTCTCTGAGCATATTAGAAAGTGCAAGCTCACAAAAACGTATGTTTGGACAGCCTGATCTAACAAACAGGGTAGAGTGCCCATACATTCTTCTGACTGAAGCTTTGCCATCAGACCGACACAAATCCTTTCAAACTTGTTATCTTTGCATGTCTTGCTCACTCAGACTGTAAAAAAAACCCACAGTCTGCAGCTGCTCATTATGGGGTTTCATCATGCAGGGTGCTGTACATCAGTACGGGAAAATATTCATTAAGCTGAATACAAACAAAGCAAAGCAAGATCAGAAAGTAAGGTATGAGAAATGGGCAGATCTATCTCACGGTGCAACACGTCCCCCCTTGTGGCATTGGAGGGTCACAGGCACTAGTCCAGGTCACACTGTGGTGTGCAAACAGCAGGGATCACAGCACCGCCAGTAATGACAGAGGAAGGCTTTCCCCCTTCCCCAGGGAGGGCACGAAGAGCGGGCTAGGAGACACAGAAACACAAGCTATACCGGAGGAATTCACAAAACAAGAGCCTGAAGAGATAGTTACAGCATAACCCAGCAGTTTAACAGGTGAAAATTATAGGGGTCTTTGCACATTCTTTAATTTCCCTGTCTCGCTTCACAAAAGGAACAACTATCAGGTTAGACTTGCCTGCAGCCACCCCTGCACATTCATGCAGCACCATTCACCCTCTGACTTTGTCCTTTCTGATCCTACCGCAGCAGATGAGGAAAGACTACCTGTAAATGTGGTGCGGGTCATTTCTGTTTGTTTTTCATTAAAAAAGAATCATCCGAAGGGGAAAAAAATGAGGAAAGCTAGGAGCCTTTCCACAGATAACATTTGCAAAATGAAGCCCAGCCATCCAAAGCCCTGGCGCTGCTGCAGGAAGCCTAGACCCATTCTGTTTCCCTTCATGCATCGCTGGCAGCCAGGCTCTGAATCCATACTCTTTAGCGGCAATGTTTGCACACTGATTAGACTTCTCGACTGCGCCTATTCAGCAGACGGGAAATTATTATTTTGATTTGCAAAGCATACAAGTTAATCTGAGAAGGAGGACAGCTAATTCTGGGACGGCATTTTTTGATCTGCTGACCAGAACCAAGCCTGAATCCTTTTGCTTTCAAATCTGTTCTGGGACTGGCCAAGTGGAACAAAGAGGCAGGCTGACACAGCGAGCGTGCAGTTACGAGACACTTTGGCTTCGGCAGCAAAACAAGGCTATGATCCGTTCTGTCACCGGTCACAACGCATTCGTTGCATCAATACTGCTGATTTTTGGGATGCCTGTTTTAAACTCAGATCGGTTCAACGACCCAGCTTACTGCAGCTGGATAAACTGCTGTAATTGCCCAGTCACCAGGCTGGGTGGGAAGCAGGGGTGAGAAGGGGACTTCTTAAACTTCCTTGACTAGCAGAACCATGGCATCCTGCCGCACAGGATGACAAGGGCAAGCATTTCACCCCTGGGGCCAGATGAGGTTACCCGGCCCAGTATCATTTCCCAGATTCTCACCAATCCTTGGTCTTCCAGTGACTGCTCTGAAGCCAAGCGCCAGTCAGCAGCCAACTGACAGATGCTCGTCCTCAGAAGCAGCACTCCCCTAGCCCCCACCAAGCCGTTTCTCTCCTGGCACTCAGAAGCCACAGACTGTTCTTCAGGTCCCAGAGCTCCCTTGCAGAGAAACAAACACGCTCTCGTGGGGCAAAGCAGGAAAAACCCTGGGTGTTCCCGTCACAGTTTGGCTCTCAGTAAACTTCAGCTTCACAGGTTCTCAGCACAGCCTCTCACATGAGCTCCAGATTCTCACCTTTCCTAAAAAAAAACACACACTAGAGAGATGTGGCAGACTCTGTGGGAACTGCTGTCAGAGACAAGAGACTATTCTTTCTGTGCAGGGTAACAAATTAAGAGATTTAAAGCAAGAAAGAGCAAAACAGCAACAGCCTTCTAAATGACCAGAAGGGCAGAATCCTGTGGTACAGATGTTATTTATTACTGTTTGCAGTCAAACCAACTGGGGAGGCAAGCCAGTTTTACAAGCACTTGGAGTAAAGGACTGACCGTGTGCTTAGAATAAAAGTGGGATTGCTTCCTCCAACAGAAAGAACTTGCAGGAACAAGAAAGAATTTAAGGGGAAAGATTCAAAGTATTACCAGCCGAAGTCAGGAAGGAAAGCAAAGACCAAGTGTCACTCAGCAAGACTGACTCTTCCTTTATCTCAGCCTTCAGCCCACGGAGAAGGAAGCAGCCAATTTCCTCACCGCGCTCGCGCTCCGTTATCAGAATTAGGCGTTACATAAAAACAAAGGGCTGCAGATTAGAAATAGCTCAACTTCCCACCCTGCCCAATGAATATGCCAAGCCTTCGCTTAACATACACACCATATCTTACACCTGGAAGCATCTTCCAAAGCTGGTTTCAGTATCACTCCTGAATCTTAAAGAGGGAGCTAGCATGTGTTAGCAGAAAGCACTGCATCCTGGAATTAGGAAGGCAGAACAACATGAAACACTGATGCTATAGTCAGAAATGGGCATATAAAACCCCAAAGTGAGCATGATTCAGAAAAGCAGATGTCAGATCACCCAAGAGATTTAATCATTAGTGGTACAACCACCTGTGGGTCACACAAAGCACAACAAACAGCAAGAAGGCACTTTTTTTTTGTGTGTGTGATCAAAGAGGCTCTGGAGAAGAGCTGCAGTATCTTGGGGCTCTAGTCACTTCTTATTCAATTATTTTTCCTATGTCAAGTTCCATGATCAAGACAAATGTGTTCTGGTGTTATATAATAACCTCATTTGCCTTATTAAGTTGCAAAGGAAGAGAAAAGGGTTGTTTTCTCACTGCACCATCTGCTTACGTGCTCCCGATTTGGAAGTTCTGACTAGAGCCAGGGATTGCTCACATTTGCACTTCTGCCTGAAGCTGTCCATGCCTTTAACCTCAAGTAAGCTGCGATAAAGCTGGTCAGGGCTGCTGGCTGTCCTCTGTGCTCAAAGCTGGTCTCTCCTTCTTGGTTCCAGCATTCACACTAGCAAAAGGAAACACAGCATCATTCCCCCACAGACTGTCTCACCTCTCCAAGAAAACTTACACCAGCATAGGTAAGGGCTGAGCATTCCAGGTACTAGCAACCAGTCATACTGTTCAACCACCGCAGCCAAATCTAATACTCCGATGGCTACACAGATTTGCAGCTCTCTGAAGCCGGGGAAGGAAGCATACAATTCACTGCTCTAAGCACAGAAATACTCCCCCTGCTTTGCTAACCTCTTGCATTACCTCCCCCTGGACCTAACAATAAAATTCTGTATGTTGTGGCTAAGCCCAAGATAATTTGTTACAGAGCAAACAGAGTCTATAAAAGAAAGAAAACTCCTCCAAGTTCTTTAGAAAGAAATACTCTGTGGAGGACCATTCTCTGAGATGATTATCTGCAAACAAAAAAAAAACACCTCACAATCTTATAAAACCTTAATTTTTCAAGGGAACATAGACAGAGCCAAGTATTAATAATTCGGCTCTCCTCAGCACAGGCAGAGACTGTAAAGCTACATACAAGCACTTACCAGATGCACACTTAGCAGTGAAAATAAAGAGAATAAAAGCAAGCCACCAACAATACTTGCTTCCTTAACGTGCTCCAAGGGGTCAGGGGAAGAATAGCACTTAAATACTCTGGAAAAAAAACTAAAAAATCAGTGTGTGTTCTTCAAAGATACAAGAGCTGTTTCAGCAATTACTGTGCTGCTGCTTCTATCGCTGCACTGGAAAGGCGGCACGAACTAACAGCCTTTAATTCCTGCGTGCGGTAGCAGCTCCGAGAAGAACTGAGAGGCTCTCTCCAGCCCTATGCTTCTCCTTTGTAGGGCGCTAATAAAAGATCAGCGACCGCCTGCAAGGACACAGAGACCAGCAGGATGCAGTAAAGCACGAGTCGGCACACCTCCACCACATGCCACTGCACCACCACCAGGATGGCTCCATGTTGGGAATAACCCATAGTTTATTTGTGACTTGGTCTAAGATTAAACACCCAGAAGATGGAGTAGAGACAGGCTTCGGGCAGAGCTTATCGCAGTGCTGTCGCCTTTGGCAGAGGAAAGCCATGCCTGCAACTTTGTTCAGGGTGAGATGTCAGCCCCAGTTACTCACTGACATTAATTTCTTACACAGTGCTTTCAATCGAGTGTACCTGGACAAATGTCGTCCCACCCCGGCTGACAACAGACTGCAGTTATTCTTACCTTCATCTGCTCTAACCCAGCGCATATCAGCTCATGGCTCTCAATACCCCACGCAGATTTCAGTGCTCACAGAACTCCCAGCAGCTACAGTGTCTGCTGCATGTCTCATCACGAACTTCTACTACTGATCTCTTACGCTGTGGCAGACTGTAGTACTGCAGTGTACTTATACTACTACATCACCCGCATTTTCTACTTTCTGTACAGGCTTCCCATGGAATTTCAAATCATGAACAAATCTGCTGGTATATTCAAGCTAAACCTTGGCTGTAACAGAAGCTTGCCAACCTAAAAAAAAGTATCATAATGAACTCCTCCAAGGGGAAAAAAAGAAAAAAAAATAATTAAAGAGAACTGGATCACCTTCCCCTCTGCAGATAAAGCACATTCCTGTTATTTTACCTGCTATAAAACCATGGTACTGTATTAAACCAAAAATCTTAAAGTGCTACAAAGCATGTCATTGCATATGCTCCTCCTGAGCATATGGACAGAATAAGGAGATCTGTGTACAGCACTCACAGACACACAGCTCTTGTGATAAGGGCAGCACAAGAGCCTAGGTGCAAGCCCTCTTCTACTGAGCAGCAAGTGACCGTTCTGCCCCATGGTGGCATTAACTGCAGGACGTGAAATCTAGTCCTCCAGCACAGCGGAGGGCAGATAACTAAGTGGTCCTGGGTAGGAGAGCAGGAGGTATTTCCAGCAGTGAGGTGAGAGTTTCACCACAGTCCCCGTGTTAAGTCAACATTACTTATTTTTTTTGGGGGGGGGGGGGGAAGGTTTGGAACAGCAGGGAAGGGAGGAGGAGAGAAGCACTTTGTTAAGTTAAAAGGATGAAAAGTCTATTTATATTTTTTAATTAAACATGTTCTACAGTGTTATTAAGCAGCAATCAAAGATGCAGATGGTACTGATTTGATTGGTGAGAGGTGCACTGTGCTGAATATTAAGGAACTCTGCCCCTAAAAATAGGTCTAATCACCAGCTGAAGGCTGGAAGGCTGTGATGAAAGAAAGCATTAATAAGCCCATAATTAGGCCCCGTAGCAGGCTGTACTCCACCAGGGCGCTCATGTTACTAGACATCTCTCATAGTAGCATCCTCAAACTCCACTGCAGACATGACTGTTTTGGCTCTCAGGACCTCCAGTAGCTATTTCAGACAAAGCTATGAAGAGTGGGGTTTCTCCATCTTTGCAGGGCTTGGTGCCCGTTAGGATTTTACTCCCCAGTGCCATTTCTGGAGCAAGAGAGCTCTCAGTTCCAGCAGGGCACACCCTGCTCGCTCTCCATCAGTGAATTCAAGTGGGCAGCCAGAGCTCTCCAGCCACAAAGATTGGCAAGTGGTGCTAGAAACTGAGAAGCTTTAGAAGCTCACGCTCTCCCTCCCTCTGCAGGGAGCTGAAGACATCATGGCCAAATCCGCATGACAAAGCTAACTTAGCTGTAAAAGCCACATCTGCTCCTGTGCTCCAGGTTTAGAGGGCGAGATACTTACTCAGGATCATCAACCTCCCACTTCCAGCCAGGCCTTGCGGGCCACTGTTCTGCAAGGAACTGGCAGGAGTGGGTTCCATCACTGAAGCAATCTCACCTCATCCGTCCTAGCAGCAGCTGTGGGAAAAGGAAAAGCTTTTTCTGCCACACCGGTACAAAGCCACCGCTAACCACCAGGCCCAGTGATAAAAGCCACACAGTTCTCCACATCCACGTGGTGTGGAGTCATTGGCACATACGTGGTACCTTGCACATGCAGGCACCACAAGAAGATCATGTTGAGCCTTAATGCCAGCTACAGTCCTAGGTGCCTTCTTGTTAGCCGAATACTGCTGCTAACTGCTTACTCCAGCCCAACGCACCTTGGGACCTGCACGACAGGTACCCAGGATCCATTCAGCGTCAAGCATATGCTTTGCTCAGCCTACTGACATTTTACGAGAAAAAGGTATAAAGGTAATGCTATGAAGATACTCACTTCTGCAAGCAGCAAGGGAGCCTCCGGTATGGAGTTTGCATCCAAAAATCAAAGCTGTACACTTTCCAGAGGCAGAACACAACAAACAGGCTGCTTTGGAACAAAAGCTTAGCTTGCTGACACGGTTTCTGTGAACTGGGTGCCTGACAGGAAAATGTCTCCCTGGACCACGGGCTGTGTCAAAAACTAACAAACACCAGTGGCTGCTTCTGTGTTTGTCCTACTCCGCTCTTCCTGGAACACAAGGCTATCTGTACGTGATCCTTCCTGAGCACTCAGAACTACCAAAACAAAAGCACCAGCCTGTCAAAAACCTACTCAGGGAAGCGTGAGCCCAGCACTTAAGGCTTCCTTTCTCGAAAAGCCAAAGCCCGTTAATACCTTTGGCTCAGAAACTTTGATTTGAAAGAAACAGTAGCTATTGCAGCTACAAAAGACAGATGAAATCTTGGAGCAATATGACGTTAAGGTAAAGGCATTACTGATGAGTAACTAAACACACAAACTGGAGGATTTGGTTTCCCACCATCATCTCTTCGATGGGACAACCATAGGCCTGAGCCAATCCATTAGCAGGCCTGGTGATCATTCTCAAATGCAGACAGCCTCCCACCCTAAAAACTACTCAGAGACCCTTGAATTTCCTGTTTTCCTACGTGCTACTCTGCCCTATTCCACTTAGCATAATGAGAATGAGTCAAGATTTGAGATCTCAGAGTCCAGCTTTATAATACCGTATGGCAACTCCTGGGCAAATGGCAAAATACTTGACATTTAAAGTTGGATAAAATAAAATCAAATGATATTAACTCTCCAGAAGACAGAAATGCTATTATACAGGAATATTTTGTAAATAGAACCTGAACAGTAGGGACTTAAAGAATTCAGAGCGGCACTTCAATCCTCTAAGCTCCACAAGCTAAGATGGCCTCTGAGCCACTGGTGCCTTCACAACAACCGCTCCTCCCAGTGCAGAGCTCTGCTCTGAGAAGTGGAGGCAGCGGTCCTCGCTGCCACGAGGCACCGAGCTGGCGGCTGCGTCATCTCGCTGAGAAAGTCCTGTCCTCTAAGCTGAGGCTGAAAACAGCTTCCTTCAGCTAGATTCATACAGCTCACTTTGATGGACAGACGTTGATATCTACAGCCCATCAGATAACCTGCTCTGCTCTTGTCATCCTTGCCTCTCATCATTACTGGAGAAAATCAGGTGCTCTAACAAACAATTGCTCTTATTCTAAGGCAGCCACCTAAATTGTCCAAAAGGACTGTGCTCTCTAATTGCCTGCCTTCTCTTTCTCTCCCTTTTATAAAAGAAGGCTAAGCAGCTAGCTTAGCTACACCTACAACACAGACATTTAAACAAAGGCTGAGAGCCCCAGCCCAGGCATCCTGATGCATCTCTTCATTCAGTTTCCTAAAAGGGAGCACTTTGTTTTTGTATTCCTAAACTGCTGGCTGTGCCAAAAGTCCCTTTGAGGGCCATTTCCCTGCAGTAAGATCTCTAAAATATTGGAGTGTTCCACAAGCAGGCTAGCTGAAGCACTGCTTCAGAGCTTCCTGCAGAAAATTTTGTTCAGAAAAAGTGAAGAGCTACTCCATTTTACTATCAGAGCACAGTAACAAGTACCTAATTCCAAAAACACGGCACTTTCCTGTTAATTTGCCCTCTAATTCTCTGTTGCAAAAATCAGCTTCAGTCTCCTGCAGAGAGAACTTCGCTGCAGCCCTAACCACTAACATATCTTGCCCCCTCAAACCCTAACTAGCAATGTTATTATTATTGTTATTTTTTTCCCCCCCTTCACTTTCAGTACCCAAAGTTCTGGAGTTTTACAGCACTCAGACCCCATACGCACTGTGTTAGCACAGATCCTGAGATATTTACTGAAAGCAACTGCCAAATCAAAGCAAACTCAGTACACCAGTTCCAGCCTGGTTTATACATTCAGAAGCAAAGGGAATACGTGCATTTCTGCGAGATGGCAGGAGGGGAAGTCACTCACTCACTGAAAGGAATCAAGCCTGGTTTTGTTTGCTAGAAGGAATATCCCTACAAGGTGGCCTGGATGACCAGAGCTGACAAAAAGCTGGGTCAGAAGAACCACCTGGAAAATCAATAACCCGCTGAACAAACTGCTGGATGGACTATTTTCCGACAAAGGTTATCTTGTGAAGGGGTCCGAGCAGAGCTGATTAGTTGCAGAAATTGCTTTTTGAGTGATAAAAATGATTCTCTTCAAGCTCATACACCACGGCCACGGGAAATATCACAATTTCAGACATAATCTTCCTCTTCCTCTGCACACTATCTTTAATCTTAAAAATAATAATAATAATCTGCTTTGCTTCCAGGCTTATCTCAGTACTGTTTCACCCCAGCCCTCAATTTCTACCCTTCTCTTTCACCACTCAGGCTGAGCATGCATTGACTACAGTTACCTGGTATTACCAAAACCCAGAAGCCAGGCTGCAGAGTAATTCCCAGAGATTATCTGCTGTCAGTTTTCTTGCCAACGAACTCCAGAATTGAGAGAAAAGAACAGCACTTTTTATCTGAAGGAATGAAGATTAAAAACTCAGTTTAGATATCCAGAGTGATAGAAGAAGGACACACGAGCAGAACAGGCTGTGCTGCTCTGGGAATGCTTCAGGCATTTTTCCGCCTGAGGGCTCTGGAGGCATGGTGATTTCCCCCAACCAAAGCGTTTCAGGAATAAAGAGGTGTATTGGGCAGCTTTTACATCCCAGCTTTGCTGCTCAGACAAGACAGACTTAATTAAATAGCAGGAGAGCTTGTCAGCCCCCTGCCAACCTTCCCAAAAGAAAGCCTAGTGGACAGTTGACTGGAGCACCTCTGACTCCCAGCACAGGCAAAACGCAGAAAGCCTCTACAAGGACATGCCAAAGTCAGCTTGCCTCCAGCCCTTGCCCCTGGCAAGAGCAGCACCATCCACTCCATTTCTTTTCATGGCTCAAGGAAGTTCTCCTTCTTC
Source organism: Anser brachyrhynchus (assembly GCF_964034855.1). Classification (NCBI taxonomy): domain Eukaryota; kingdom Metazoa; phylum Chordata; class Aves; order Anseriformes; family Anatidae; genus Anser; species Anser brachyrhynchus. The sequence continues at coordinate 64,619,243 of NC_137694.1, forward strand.
AGAGAACTGGCACGAAATAGGGACAGTTTCAGCTTCTACCTCATCTGTTCCAGGATAGGTCAATACGGTCTGCAAAACGCTGCCAGCAACACCCACTGCGCAACCCAACTGAACTAAATAGGTCATCTCTGGCCAACTCCTCGCTGACATTTGCCTGAATCACGTGAAATGTCACTACCACAGCTGGCACCATCCCACACTCCTCGTTGGAAGCGAGGCTGGAAGTGAGCAGGGTCAAGAATTAGCCTCCTCTCCCCAGGGTGAGAAGCCTCTAGGAAAATCCAGGTGCTTCCCAACCACTCCACATTTAAACCACATCATAAAAAAATGGGGAAAATCCCATCACCACAGGGCTTCTGTTCAGTACTAAAATAAATACCAACAATGCTCATCAGTGCTGGATGTGGATTCACGATGTTCCTTATGTCCATCAGCAGCCTTCCTTTGTATGCGCAGCCCGGTCTAACAGCCCCGTGGTCTTTTTACTGCTGGCTGACTCATACTTTATTTTGAACATAGAAAAATTAATACAGTAAACGCATTTATCACAGCAGCATTTGGGTTCACTTGCAAGCAGTGACAACACGGCTTTATTTAACAAATAATTACATCACCACAGCTACCGGGTTGAGAGTGGGGAATGTTGCCCTTATGCAATTTAAAGGCCACACGTAGTTAAACAGATCTGGCAGTACTCCAGACAGCAAACTGCGCTGATGCCCTGTTGGACTAGAAGCCTCGTGTTCTATAGTCTGCGGCGTTCGTTGACCTAGCTAATAACATAAACATTTGGTACTCGGAATGAGGCAGAAACCCCCACAACCCTGCCACAAGCCATTAGCTAACTTTCTGAGTAGGAATTGCTTAACCCACATCCCAGAGCCCTCCAACCCTCCATCTCAGGTGACTTTTTCCTCTTTTTCTCTTCTCCCTGCAGGCCACGGCACCTAGCTCTGTCCCTCCGGGGCAGCTCGGCCCCAGGGCAGGAGCCCAGCAGCTGCGTGCTGACCCCAGGAGCCCCTCACACGGCCGCCACCGTGCCTTTCCCCGTGCCATGCCCCACCGAGGGCTCCCAGCCCGCGCCACAGCTCAGCTCTGAAGGACCAAGCCCAACTCCTGTCACAAACACCCCCATCGCCGCCCCCCGCCGTTAACGGGCGGCCGCTAACGGTCACCGCCGCCAGGGGGAGGGGGAGGGAGGGGGAGGGAGGGGGAGGGAGGAGGAGGGCCCGGCCCCGCCCCCCGCGGCCCGGCGGCGCCGCTCCGCGCGCCCCTCACCTGCCGCCAGCCGGCCACACCCCGGCGACACTGCCCCGCTTCCGCCCCTACTCTCGCGTCACTTCCGCCCGGCTCCGGACATTTCCCCCCGCCGCTGCGAGCTGACGCCGAGGCGGGGTTACGCGCATGCGCGCGCGGAGGGTGGGGCGAGGGGCGCGAGGCTCTTGGCACCCCGCGGGGGAGGGGGCGTCCGCCATGTTCGGGGCACCTGGGGCCTTCCCGGTGCCCGCTGTCGCGTCCCCTGCCCCGCCTCAGCCCCTCGCCGTGCCCCAATCACAACCACCAGCCCTCGCTGGGGACCTGGCGGAGCCCCTCAGAGCTCCGCTGGGCGCTGTGAGCCTGCAGCTCGCCTCCCCTAATGGCTGCCCTCACAGCGCGGGGGTTCGGTGCCCGGCTGGGAGGAGCGGGGCGGTGGCTCGGCCCTCAGCCCGCTCCCTGCCCGCGCGCTGCAGTCACGGTGTGAGGGGGAACCCCACGGGTGCGCCTGCTGTGCCTGGCCGCGTGTCTGCTTCCACGTACCTGCCGCGAAGCACAGCAAACGGGGAATCTGACTCGTACAACTGCTTGCTTGTTCTGCAGTGCTTGTGTTTGGCATAGGGCAATTTAAGTTTTGACTGTATAAAATAATTTTTTTCGTAAGTACGTTCTCCTAGTCTGTTCCAGTGTCCCTTTTATACTCCCCTTTATGTGTACATTCAAGCGAGCAGCACAAATACTCATAGCAAGTGGATTTCAATCCTGCATCGGTAAATATTCCAGCCATGGTTTGAAGGGGTATATGCTGCATGTGATGGAGGTATTTGCATGCTCACCCACTTCAGGATCAGAAACACTTCTTGGAGGCTTACTCAAACAGTTGAAACTTAGCACTATTTGAATAGCAAATACCAGCTTCTGAATTCACACAGGGAACATTTGTGACTGATACATAGCATTAAAAACAATGCTCAAAGAAAAAAAAAAAGGGCAAGCCTCTTAAAACAGTGGGCACATTTGAAGAAACCAGGATCCGCTCATGTATATTCAACTCGAAAAATGGTAAATCCATTACTTAAATTACCTGGTGCAGGTTTCTGGCTTGGTCCCGCTTCTTTGCAGGGGGAAACGCAGTCAGAAATGCTTGCTGCAGGCTGAAGCAGAGGAGTGCTGTCAGACACACGGACCTCCAAAGGCAATCAGCAGCCGGTGGCAGCAGCAGCTTGCCCCTTGCAGAGCCTGCAGGAGGGCACAGTGCTTGCCCCTGTGATGTTTTAGTGATGGGGCTGGCACGGCCCATCAGCATGGAGAGCGTGAGGGCACAAGGCCTAAGAGCTAAGAAACCGGCTAAGAGCTTTGAAAACTCTCTGTAAGAGAAGGAGGTTATAGGGAATGCAAAATTCTGCCAAAAACTCCAAGCAGACAAAAAAGGAGATCTAGTGGAGTCTGAGCAAGGAGCATGTGTGTGGGTGTCGGGACCTGTCAGAAACAAAATAGAGAAGCGGATGTAAGAAGGAACAATCCAATCTATTCTGATCCATTTTTATTTATATATTGCTGACGGAAAGCCCTCGAAATGCTTTCTGCTGCTCAGATAAAAATCCAATTCAGTGCATTTATAAAATTCAAGAGAAAGCAAGAGGTGATGGCAGGCTGACGTGGCCCCTTCCCATGTCCTCCCGCTCAGTCTTGCTGAGGATGAAGAAACGGCAGGTTTGCAAAATCCCTCAGTGCGAAGCAGAAAGAGAGATAAAAGAACTGGACAAAGGGAAAACAGTGAGTCTTAGGGTGGGAAGACAGACAGATGGATGAGCAGAAGAGCAGCAGAGTACAGTGAGCCCAACACGAGAAGTGACAGCAGGGTAGCGGTGGACTGGACAAACCACCAGGGAGACTAGTAGTGGGCGAGGTGCTGTAAATCGTAGTGAACTCCTGCGTAACCCTGTCACATATCAAACATCTTCGCTGTGCAGACGAGACCTAACTGACTGGGAATGAGTAGGTGTTAACAGCACAGAAATAATCTGGAGGCACATCAGGAGAGCGGCGGCTTTGCGCCACGCTCAGTGCAGCCGCGCAGGCAGGCTGGGGACACGTCTCCGGCTGACTGCTCGCCTCAGCCCACACAATTGGCTGCTGGAGGCTGAGCGACGCCGTCCCCAGCCCGTGGAACAATGGACGCAGTTTCTTTTCTCTCCTTAATAATGTTTGCATTTCATAACATCTCACTGCGTAATCTTCAGTGTTCCCGAGGACAGCATCCTGTACCGAAGCAAGTGCTGCCCTCGGGGAGCTGACTGACACCTACGGCCGCCATGCTCTCCCTTTCTCTGCTTTGTATCGGCAAGTTGCAGTGAACGAAAATAAAACCGGGCGTGTTTTTCCCCACTAACAAAAGGAATGCTCACAGGCATTGCTGCCCAGGGAAGGGAAGATTTAGACGGAGGTCCTTCTCATCGAGTCAGTAAGACATAGTCACAGCATGCAAAAAGAAGCACCTAGTGGTGTGCCAAGTCATGCATGACAGCATCCCATGGGCTTTGCAGTTAGGAAATGCAATAACTGCTGGTTTGGAAAATGCCTCTTGCCTTTCCCAGTGTCATTGCCCAAGCTGATACCAGCAGGAGACACTAGTCAGGCTTGCTGCAAAGAGATCCTGCTTATGCACTTCCAGGCACCTTGTTCTGCCGTGGCAGGGCAGCAGCTCATACCCTCCCTCAGCCTCAGTGCAGACCTGCTTTTTCGCTCAGCCTGTGGAATAAGTGAAAGCAGATGTTTCCACAACTCTTCTTGTGGGCTGCAGAGAGCCTTTGCATGCTCAGCTTTGCTGTCCGTGCCAGCAGAGTCTTCACTGTGAGCAGCGGGGCTGATCCAGAGCAGCTCAGGGCACTTGTTTTCTCCCTCTAGGGTGCTTATTCTGTCTGTTAGCTTTTCCATCACAGTAACATTCAAGCTCTTCCGCTACGTCCAGAACTCTTGAATAAAGGCATATATTTCCTGTAGGCTAGCCTCATTGCAATAGACACTGATCACTCATCTATTGTCGTAGCACAGCCACAAATTTATGTGCAAGAGCCAGCTCTTTTAGTTTCACATTATATTTGAACTCATTTTCACTTTTCTGAAACTGCCTTTTTCCACCAGAGTGCTTTTTCTCAAGAAAAAAATAACACCCAACCTTCAAAACATTAAATTAATTCGCTCTTTCTCTTGCTGCAGTATCTTTTACTGAGCAAAGTCACCTTGGGCAAGCAATTAGTGCCTCACTTTCCTCACTAGAAAAATGGAAACAATAATATTTTTCCACCTTTGATATCTTTAGGATGGAAAATATTGCTACTTATTATTTATTATAATGTTTTACACCCAAACTTAATAACATAAAACTCAGAACCTGAAGGGAAAATGTAGAAAGGGAAGGTGAGCAGAATACAGAGTGCTGCTGTGACTGTGTGTTTTGAAGATGCCGGAAATTTCTCGTAGTCTGTTGAATAGCGCTTGTCAAACATTCAAGCAGAGCTGGCTAAGTCGCTTCTGCACACGGTCAGGGGAGGGCCAGAAAACAGATCAGATCTTCTTCCAGGCTTCCCTGGAGTTCTGCAGTTTTTTGGATTGAGAAAGGTTTTGCTAATGCAGTTGGGCATAGGATTGAGCTCACCTAAAATTTAGAAGTGTTTATGGCTCAGGTGTTGCTTCAGGCCTGACTCTAATGTTTCTGTGTGGTATTGCCTTAGAGGAGCAGGCAGGATACTTGCTTGGACATCTGTCCCTTGTTCTGTGTCTGGTGACAATTAGCACCTCCTCAGTGCGTGTGTGATTGGCACATGCTTACAGGATACTGAAATTACACATTGCTAAACAATGTTCTATCATTTGGGAGACATAACCCCTGTTTTTAAAAAGGGAAAAGAGGAAGACCCAGGGAACTACAGGCCAGTCAGTCTCACCTTTGTACTCGGCAAGATCGTAGAGCAGATCCTTCTGGAAATTATGCTAAAGCACATGGAAAATAAAGAGGTGACTGCTGACAGCCAACATGGCTTCGCTAAGGGCAGATCGTACCTGACAAATCTGGAGGCATTCCATGATGGGGTTACAGCGTTGATGGATAGGGAAAGAGCTATTGACATCATCTACCTGGACTTGTGCAAAGCATTGGACACTGTCCCACATGATATTGCTTTCTCTGAATTGGAGAGAGACGGATCTGATGGATGGAGCACTTGGTGGGTATGGAATTGGCTGGGTGGTCACATTCAAAGAGCTGCAGTCGACAGCTCAATGTCCAGGTGGAGATCAGTGACTAGTAGTGTTCCTCAGGGGTCGGTATTGGGACCAGAGCTGTTTAACCCTCAGCAAGTCTGATGATCACACCAAGTTATGTGTTGCGGTTGACATGATGGAGGGAAGGGATGCCATCCAGAGGGACCTGGACAGGCCCAAGAGGTGGGCCTGTGTGAACCTCCTGAAGGTCCTGCATCTGGGCTGGGACAATCCCAAGCACAAATACAGGCTGGGCAGAGAATGGATTGAGAGTAGCCCCAAGAAGGACTTAGGGTTGTTTGTTGACAAGAAGCTCAACATGAACCAGCGAAGTGTGCTTGCGGCCCTAAAAGAGAACTGTATGTTGGGCTGCATCAAAAGCAGTGAGGCCAGAAGGGAAAAAGAGGTGATTCTGCCCCTCTGCTCTGCTCTGCGAGGCCCCACCTGGAGCCCTGCGTTCAGCTCTGGGGCCCCCAGCACCGGAAGGACACGGACCTGTGGGAGTGGGCCCAGAGGAGGCCACGGGGCTGATCAGAGGGCTGGAGCACCCCTCCTATGGAGACAGGCTGAGGGAGCTGGGGTTGCTCAGCCTGGAGAAGAGGAGGCCCAGGGGAGACCTTATTGCTCCCTACAGCTACCTGAAAGGAAGGTGTGGGGAGCTGGGGGTCGGCCTCTTCTCACAGGTAACTAGTGATAGGACTAGAGGGAATGGCCTCAAGTTGCACCAGGGGAGGTTCAGGAAATGAGGAGACATTTCTTCTCAGAAAGAGCAGCCAGGCATTGGAACGGGTTGCCCAGGGAGGTGGTGGGGTCACCGTCCCTGGGGGTGTTCAAGGGAAGGTTGGACGTGGTGCTTGGGGACATGGGTTAGTGGGTGGCATTGGTGGTAGGGGGATGGTTGGGCCAGATGATCTTGGAGGTCGTTTCCAACCTGAATGATTCTATGATTCTATGGTTCTAAGAATAACATTCAATATTTCTGTTACCTCTGAGGTGTTCTTGTTGCAGGGGGCTGAAATAGGGAGCAACCACTTACCTTTCTACACAAGCTTTTTTCTGACTCAGATTTGCAGAGACACTTCTCCCACACACTTCCCCCCAACCATGTGGCCTTACCCTACTGAGGTGGATTTGGGATAAGATGTCACGCCTGTCATAGTCCTCTCCTCATCCACTTCTGCTTCTACTTCACTTTCCTCCTCCTCACCCCAATCTCACAGCTTGAAACACCACTTGCCAGCATCACATTACTGACTCTTCCTAAGCGCCAAAGCCCCTCTGGCACCCCGTGCCCGCGCTGTCCATCAGACTGCAGGTTCTCCAGGGCACAAACTGCTGCAGCGTTGTGCGTAGTGCTCAGGCTGTGGCAGTTTGCATATTCACAGTAATTGCCTTAGCTCACTTAAAAAGAATAGGAAAAAAAAAAGCACATTTATGAAATAATGGTGCATCTGAGAAAGAAGGTAAACAAAAATATATAAGAGAAGAGGCAGATTAGAAAATCCCTGGGGTGGAGCACAGAAGAGGAAGGCATTTCATGCACAGTCTTTTATTTTGTGGTTCCTTTCCACATCCCCATGGCACCCCCCAACCACGTGAGTCCTGAGCAGGGCTGACCTTGCTGAACATGTGAGATCTGATGAGAGCACAGCACACAGCAGGATGGCTGCAGGCTAATGCTTTTATTTTTGTAACCATGTATTCCTAAGAGCGTGGTAACAGGAGTTAGGGATCAAATCCATGCTTCTTGCGTAACTGAACAGAGTATTCCCACTAGGCTACCTGGCAAGAGATCAAACATCCCATAGCAGGCCTTAAAAAATAAAAAGAAAAAAAAAAGAAAAAAAAAGGCAAGAAATATTAAGAGCAGTCATGGCCATAAGAGAAAAGCAACAAGTATTCTAAGGCATCCCCATAACCATGCTTCCAGAAGGCACAAAGGGCCAAAGGACTTGGTTTTTAAAGTCAACACATACGAGACAGACAGCAGCTGCACATGCTCTGAAGCACCAACCCTTCTCCACTTATCTCCCGTACAAACTCTTTCCAATCCAATCTTACTGAACATTGGCTCAGGCTCCCAAGCCCACTGCTGAGCCACTCTTTCGTTGCTATAACAAAGTTAGGACTTGCCATGACCTGACTAATCCCCTGTTTCTGCCACCTGAAGAGGACGTTAACCCAAGAACTAAGGAGAGATACATCTACTACATCCACTGACTCACTGTGTTAGCAAGCCATCATTAACATCATTCTTCTCTGGATTCTTACCGTCCCTACCAAGGTCCTTTAGAGCTATGTGGGTGCTACATATTAGACCTTGCTCCAAAAATATTGAACTTTTTTTTTGGGGCCATTCTGAAAGACTCAACATCAGCATTCTGATGAAAATTCACTGCACTCTCCCCAAACAGCTTTGGATCTGACTCTTTTTTTTTTTTTTTTAAATCTGCTGGACTTTCAATTCCTAAAGGAAAAAAAATGGAATGGAATTTTCAAGAACATTTCTTCCTCTTTTTAAATAGCTCTTTTAAAAATTCATATTTTTCAAATCACGTATATTTAAACCAGGAACTTTTAATAGCATTTTATCAGTTTCCTGCATTAGCTCCAATGTTTTTAAATGTACATTTTAATGCTTCAAGACATAAGTCATTGTTGGATGCAAATTAGGGGATTTCTGAATATATCTGGAAAGTTAATAAAAAAGAGAAGCATGAAAAGAGATGCAAGACCCTACATTAAAGATTATAGTTAAATATATCTGGAGAGAGAGAAAGATGTTACATTAAAAGCCTACTCAAAATATTAGTATATATTAAGAGTCTACTGACAAATGTTTGTTGGAATAGTGACAGCAGGACATTATAGGACGGTCTGTTTTTGTTCCAAACAGAATAGGGGGAGAGAGGGGGGAAGCAAAAGCCAAAAAAAAGGAAGCTTTGATGAAATAATTCATTTTAATTATTGTCACCACCATTTAGAGCTCAGTCCTGCATCATTTAATTGTACTTTTGACATTGCCTCCCAGAAGCATATTTCAGAAAATGAAGTAATATGTGGTAAAAAAAAAAGCACTAAAAAAATTCCTTTAATAAAAGCTTGTTCCTGCAGAGTTAGTTTCAAACTGGAAACAATTTTTCATCTTTTCAAATATAAAAACTAAATAAAAGAAATCAATAATCTGTGGGAATAAGACTCACCTCTGTGAGAAGAAGTTCATCCAAACTCTTTGCTCGCAGTGGCAAACTCCTATTTAAGAATTTAAGTGGGTGTTCAAATGGCTGGGTTGTGTGAATAATTGTTTATTTGATGCAGTTGTTGAACCTAAAAATTAAAGTCTGGTTTTACCCCAAGTCAACCCCAAAACAAACTTATCAGTGCATTTGGTAAATCAAAAATAAACAAACACAGCTTTAGGGTAAATTGTTAGTTGTCTGTTAATTTGGGACCAACAATAATTCTGCCACTGTTTTCCAGATATGTGTAATCAAAGCAAAGGACTATAATCACAGTAGAACTTAGGCATCACCTTCTTCAGAGATTTTCCAATTTCTACCCAACTGGAGATCTAGTGAAAACTTGGAATTCTTATGTGAAATACATTATTTCTGAATGAGAAGTGAAATACATATTAAACATTTCCAGTGGTGTTATTACTCTTGCATTTCAACCTTTCAGATACTTTCTATTGCTCTTAAGTATTCACATGAAGTTATTTCATTTCAAAGCCTACCGTATTAGGCTATTACAATTCCTTTATGCTGCAGGCCAAATTTCCTGGTAGTCCTACATTAACAGCATTGCAATAACTGTATGCCAAGGTGCCATGTTAATTTCATAAGATTCTTCTCTAGAAACATGAATTTATTTTGTATCTGCATTATAACATCGGGTCCTTACTTAGTTCTGTTTTAAAGAGCTACATGTATAACCTTCCTGCTCATTCACAAATCAGTAGGATATGTGTTTCTCACTTCAGCCTTTAATTCCCCCTTGCTCCCCCCTTTTAGGGATATGTCAACAAGCCAAAATAATGTTGTATGCTACACAACATTCATTTTAACAGAGAGAATCTTGTCATTGTTTCATAAAAAATCAGTGTATTTATTTAATAAATATTTCTTACAGTACTTCTATGTGTTAGCTAAACTGTGTAGCTCATTTTTTCAAAAAAAAAAAAAATTAAGCACCAATAAATAACTAGCCCTTGTATTTAATTATTCCCTGCTCTCGGGAGAAGACAGAAGGCTTAGCAAAAAATACACCCTCAAAACTCACAAGTCCGGAGAGTTTCATACAGACTGGAGCCCGTGAAAGGGGTTTATGCTCCGGTGCTAATGCTTCTTCCTTGAGAAATGGACTACATTTGTGTCCTACACTGTGGACTACACTACATCTGTGCCACCTCTGTGGCATGTGACACGGTTCTGTTGTGGTCCATCCCAGCATCCTGATCAGGAACTGCTGAAACAGAAGGGCTGTAGCTGGGTGATGGTGCAGGACTCTCCCCTCTCTTCCTACCAGCCTTAGGACTTCATCTGTGAAATTGGGATCTCCAAACGCTTTGTTGGGAAAAAAGAAAAGTATTTTGGCATTCCTATGTCGTCCTCATTGTTTTAAATGTCCATAATGTTCAGTGAGTGCATTTAAAATTCACAAATAATTTTGCATTGACTGAATGCTTATTTTGGCAAATTAACAATTTATGACAAACAATTAACTACATCAGTTTCAACATGACCTTCTGTAGTTGGTGAGCACATCCACTCAAATGAGCCAGGAACAAAGAATTTTCAGCAGGAAGGAAGATAGGACCCCAGCCAAGCTCCAAGCCTCTCAGTTCAGGCTGAGTTTCAATCAAAAACAAAGACATGATCTCAAATCCATACTGATCATGAATATATCCTGTTCAATGCCGAGAATCAAGGCTGAGCCCAAAAATCCAATGAGGTTGTTCAGGCAGCCCTCTCTATCCATTTTTGTCAGAGTATTTTGCTGCCAGGCAGGGAAGCTGTGCTGGAATTGCAGTGACAAGCTGCATCCTGCTCTGACTGCCGAGACCGCACAGGTCTCCTCTGCCTGCAAAAGCCTTGGGGTAGTCCTGCCTTTAAAAGCAGGTGGTGATGGATGTGGTGGTGAACGGGGAGGGGGTCTTCCAGCCTTGACCTTTCCAGCAGGCAGGGAAGTAGGCTAAGCGCAGAGATAGCTGGCACAGGTCAAGTCAAACAGCATTAGGAGCAAGAAGTTGGCCTGTAAGGAAAAGAGTCAAAGGACTCAGGACCTTCAAAAACAAACAAACGAACAAACAAAAAAAAACAACAAACAGCTGTGAGTAGGAAAGAATATCTGAAAGGATGCAAATGGATAAACACAAAAGAAGAGGAGGAATTTGTTTGGGTAGCTTGAAATGAGCAAGGAGAACTTATCAGAAAGCAAATAAAAATATAGAACAGCTACAAGAATACTCCTTAAAATTCAGACTGACCTGGCAGCTATGGCGTTGGCTCCAGCAGGGAATAGGGGCAGCTCCTTCTCTCTTATTGTGCTGAGTAGTATTTACAGTTGACAGCTCCTGATTTTATTTGGGATATTATCCCTGATAGCCATGCAAACTGTGGCACATTGCTCCATATTGACTCACTGCTACTTCAGAGCCACTAGAAAAGCAATGCAGACATCACACAGGGCGAGAGCTTGGCTCCCACTAAAGTCAATGAGAGCTTTACTCTCTGGCTTTACTGTCCTGTTGCGAACTGTTGCCTTTAGCTCCACATTTCCCATAAAAGAGCATTTGCACTTTCCAGGAGCCCACTGAATGAATGGTCTGATGGCTGCAGCATCACTGTTCAAGCAGGGACAAGTTCCAGTCAGAGCTAGCTACCAGTTCGGCTGAAGCAGCAGTGACACCACTGAAGTGCCAGCAAGGATGAAGAGGGTTAATTAGCACAGTGCTAAAAATGCCAGCAGTTGCCAGAATATCATCTCCACGTGATTTCCCATCACAGTAACTCCTTGGGTTTAGCTAAGCCTGCACGAGCAATGAGGAGGTAGTTTTTGCTCCTACTCCTCTTTGGAGCCCCAGCCAGGACAGGCAGACTGTCACGCTGGGAGTGTTACGGTCTCTCTGAATATAACCAGGCTGCTTGGCCTTGAGTGTGCACCATTGCCTGCACAGAAGGGATGGAAATACAACAAATTAATGCCCCAAACAACATTGTTTCAGTCACAGGCAGTTTTTTGTTGTTGTTGTTTTTTCCTATGCCTGTTCTATTCAGCTTGGTATAATACTGCTTATGTCCTAAAATCTACGCTGTGAAACACAGAATGTACATTATGGAAGAATTCCTGCTGCTGCTACAGCTTCAGCCTCTCCATTTCCAAAAGCTTGGGACTATATATCCATCACTTGCATGATGCATTAGTGCCAGGTTTGCAATAAGAAACGTTTTATTTAGCTCCTCCTGAAAACTGACTCAATCTCACTTTTTAACCTGACTGGCTTCACTCTGCAACCACCAGGGTCAAAGAATACTATGTCCCATTTTTTTTTCTCAAGAGAGCAAAGCTCATGGAGTATCAACAGAATGTATCTGCATCTGAAAGACTGATAAAAGTACACAACTGCAGGCAGCTGCTCCAGTTAGACAGACTTCTGTGTGTGGCCTGAACCCACTGATTTCAAAATGATGTCTCATGTGCCTACTTGTCTGGAGCAGTTTACAGGATTGGGGTCAGAGTTTCAGCTACCAGGGGAAGCCTCTCTCTCACCCCTGCCTCCAGTTTTTTCTTATGATCATCATATTTCTATCATCTTTAGTAGCACTAATGCAGCCTGATCCCTCTAAACTATGTCATACTGGTAGAAGGGGAAAATATGCCCGTCTGTTCTCTCCTTCTTTCTATTCTCTCTCTCTCTCTCTTTAAAACCTGTTAGGTGTGATGACCTGCATGAGAGTGCTGGATTTATTTGGGGAGATTTGGCTGCTAATTCATATGTACTAGGACTGAAAGACATGATCTGAATTTGGGATGCCTGTCTATTAATAATCAGTTTGTTATCTTAATAAATATTTGTGATGTGTTTATCTGACACAGATGACATGTTTATTATTACAAATAGGCTTATTGGTCATGATTCACATTGGTCTCTATTATTTTGGACTGTTTTCATTTATCTGTAGGCAGCTCATGCTGTTTTATATATTCTGTCACAGTTGGTTGTGTTTTGCCTTTTTGTGCTGATCTCTGTAAAAAAAACGCAGCACGTAGGAAATTAAAAAACAATGAGAATGTTTCCAAAATCATCACTGTACCACATCCATCCAGCAGTAATTTAAATGTGTATGAAACAGAGTACAAACCTAAACAGATGGGAAGCTTTTAAACAAAACATAACTTAAGACATCAGCAAATGACGCTGGCTACTTTGGGATACAGACCTGAAACTAAGACAGAGTCAATGGAAGGACTAGTTTTGTCTTTTGACCCAGGCCCAGGTACCTACAGGCTCCTGTGCTGTGACATCTTTGGAGAGAGGATCCTGCTTGCACATGTGGCCTTGATCCCTCATTCAGGTATGTGATCCTGCCGTCGTTCCTCAGTTCTGCACGGAAAGTGTGCCAGTTAAGTACAACTGGAGCAAAACTCTGAGACTCCCTGCTACAGGGTGATGTGGATGCTAAAAATTCAGACAGGCTCAAGGGGAGACCAGCCAAGCTGGTAGAAATGTACTGAGGGGCTTTTTAATGCACGGGTATCACCTCTGGCTCAGGAATTCTGTTTGGAAGCATATTTGGGGAAAGTATCATTTTGTGCTGCTCCCACTGTAATTCTCTTTCCTAGGTATCTGCTTTTGACTGTTAATTTATATGTTCTTAAAGTCTTACACAGTGGATTTCAACCTAACTATTAACTCTTTTGAGTCTTCCTTTCAACCACACTCAGCATGTCTTTATAACAAACATTCAGCCAATCTCTCCAGTTTGCTGAGAAACACTTCAGAAACCTCCTGTCCTCCCACCTTTCTGCCTGCTTCTGAACACTCACTTCTCTTTCACAGCTTCTACAGCAGTCTTGCCCCGCAGACCAAACATCAGCCTGCCGCCGGCCTCAGTTCTGCTCACCCCAATGACTAACAGACTATTCATCCCTCACCCTGTCAATTCTGCATGTTTCCCTATTTTTCATGTTTCCCAATTCACATCAATTTTCTTTCCCCACCATCCCCAACCTCTGTTACTGGTTTCAGCTCCTAAGCCCTCCCTCTCTGCCTCCAGAGATGGAACTCCTTATCCTTTGCCGTTTCTTTCTGCACCTTCCCAAGGTTAGTGCTGCAGAGAGTGCCGCAGGGCGAAGAAGTAACTCAACTGTCATCTCCGCATGGGACAGAAATAAGGAGCAGAGCTGCTGTGAGCTTTTGTTTTCCCTTTTTTCTTTTCTTCCATCCTTTAAAAATGAGTGTAGTGTTGTTTGAGAAAGTACTTATGCCCACTCTCTGAAAAGGTCTGATAGGATGCTTTTACATGGGGAAATGGGCAAATATAGTAACCAGCAAATCAGCGGGGAATTTATCTCTGGCCGAATTAAAATATTGTAAGGTTATAGCAGCTTGCTTTGCTAGTAGATTCACTTCAACCACTGCCAGAATCCCATCACTTGTGAAGAAATTCACAAGACAAAGTAGCATGCACCCAGAGCCTGTGTGTAATCATCACACCTTCCTTGTGTTAAGCTAATGCACATTACACAAAAGCTAGAGCTGTGTTCTACCATTATCTGACCCACCTCCTGCCTTCTGCAGCTGGGCCCCCCAAAGCAGAGTGGTCCCTTGTGTCCTTTGCCAGAGGCTGTGCAGTCAGAGGCCTGGCTGTACAGAGTCAGTTGCAGGAGCGTGGATGGTGGTAGCTGTCTGAAGCAATTCCACCATGTTCCTGAAATAAGAGTCAGAAACAAGTTCTTTTGGTTTAGAGTCACAGGTTCTCCCTTTTGCCTCTTCATTTGCTCCTTAAAATTCTTTTAGACACTAAAATACCCCACAGAAATATTTATCACAAGTCAGCATGTCTGAGCACAAGCGACCCTATTGATAAGCAAATTTGAAGGCCAAGGTTAACCTGAGCAGAAGCCTGACCTCATAAATAATGAGCAGCAAAAGTCAGGAACACATCTGAGCAGAGATCTCTTCAGCAAATATTTGGCCTGCCTCTAGGTGGACCATACTGTGCATCAGCAAATATGAAGAATTACCTCAAAATCCAAAAGAATTACTTAACTTTTAAAAAATGGTATCATTTGAAGAGTTCAGTCTGTTTAGCTTGCTAAAAATAATATCATCAGGTGATCTGATCAGTCACCTTCAAGGAGAGAAAAGCTTTAGGACTAGAGAGCTCTTCATCCTAGAGGAGAATGGCGTAAATACTCACAGCAGGAAAGTAAAAAGCATAGATTCAAATGAGAAAAATATTCCAACTTGTCAACACTGACAGGGATTAACTACTGGGACACACTATCAAGGAATGAGACAAGTTCTCTATTTTTTACTACCTTCATATTTGCACCAGAGGCATTTGTGGAGATAGATTGCTCATAAACTCAAGTTCCAGTTTCAATGGCTGCATGGGATTATATGGTATGTAGCATGTCAGGCCAGATGCTTTATTGATTTGTCCTGGCCTTAATTTCCCTGAAAAGTCAGCATCTGCTTACCCGTTACGCAACAGGAGTACAGACCAAACAAGCCACTCTTCCAAGGTGAAACAGGACGCCGCTGTGGGGCTGAAATCAGAGAGCAGAGTCAAGAGCAGTGCTCCCTCTACTTCGGATGAGGATTGACTCAAGGCAGGAGGAGCCCTCTGGCATCCTGGTTTTGCTTCTGCACCTAAAGGCCAGGCGGTATAGTCTGCACTCTTACCTACGTTCTGTAACCTGAAATCTGCAACAAGGTGAACTTTCTCTCTCATGTTATGGCTGTCAAATTGTTAATTCACACAGGTATCACAGAATCAGAAGCAAAGGGAAAATACCTTGTTCTAGAAACCGAACATAAAATGCTGAGATGTGGTAAGGATGAATACTTCGGTTTCTTTCATTACATTTTTTTTTCTCTTCAGTGGAGTACAGCTAAGCTGACATATAAATTTATTAAACAGCTGCTCATCAGAAAAATGGTATATTGTAGCCTTAACTGAAATTTATCCTGTTCATGGATTTTTTTTTAATTTATTTCTTGATTTTCTTGACCATATTTGATCTCTGCCACTGCAGAAAAATCTTCTACTTGGAGTATGAGTTTAGACTTAACATTTTTCCATTCTTTTTTTTCATTTTTTTTCCCTGTGTATATTATGCAAGGTCAGATCACACAAACTTGTCTCATCTGAAAATCCCTGTTTAATTCAGCGGGACTGGTCAGATAAGATTTGGAGAATCATGCTCATATTCCACCTTTTTCACTTTACTGCAGTATTTACAAAAGACTCAACAACTGTCAGTTCAAACAAAAACCTGACTGACACTGAATAAATGTCTCCGCATAGCTTTTGCTCTCTAAAATTAATCAATTAAGTGGGCAAAGCTTCACTTCATGAAAAAGACAGGACATAATGTAACATTCAGCAACATTAAAAAGGAAAATGCACTCCAAAGAGGGACTTTGATTCCTTTTAAGTTGCAGTAAATAATGCATGGTTGCAATAGCACATTTCAGGTACACTCAAGATTTTAAAATGTGTCAAAACTACACGTCTCAGCTAAGGCTACAATACTGAATTTGTACCTTTTTCTTGATGAGCAGCTGTTTTAAAATATTTATATGTCAGTTTAGCTGTACTCCACTGAAGAGAAAAAAAAAAAAAGAAGCAAAGAAAGAAACTGAAGTATTTCTCCTTATCACACCTCGGCTCTTTATGTTTGATTTATAGAACAAGATATTTTCCCTTTGCTTCTGATTTTTTGATACCTGTGTGAATTAACAATTCGACAGCCATAACATGAGAGAGACAGTTCACTTGTTACAGATTTCAGGTTACAGAACGTGGGTAGTGTAGAGTGCAGACTATACCGCCTCGCCTTTAGGTGCAGAAGCAAAACCAGGATGCCAGAGGGCTCCTCCTGCCTTGAGTCAATCCTCATCTGAAGTAGAGGGAGCACTGCTCTTGACTCTGTGCTTTCTGATTACAGCCCCACAGCGGCGTCCTATGTGATCGTGGGCAACACACTTTACTTGGTCTTAGCTTCAGTTTACCCATCTATTTAACAGGTGTAAGCAGATACTGACTTGGCATAGACTCAGGATGGTGAAACATCTCTCATTGATCTGAATAGTTTTGGATGAGGCCTTAAGTGAAAGAAGCCTGAGTGAAAGAAGCATTTAGGAGATGCAGATTTTTTTTCCCATCCATGAATTATGCATGAGTACATTGTGATTGTCTTGATTCTATCCTCTATTTTGAAATTATTCATCTAATTCCTTCAGAAAATTTTTGGTCTGTAGGCTGTTTGCAAGTAGTTTTGAGAATGTCTACTCAAGCAGCTGCTAACTTCCAGGTGGGGGTGGAAAAGACCCATCTTCCCCCAGAAAGCAGAAAGGACAGGTGTCAACACAAGACTGTGATCATTCCCTTCCCTTCCCTTCCCTTCCCTTCCCTTCCCTTCCCTTCCCTTCCCTTCCCTTCCCTTCCCTGCCCTGCCCTGCCCTGCCCTGCCCTGCCCTGCCCTGCCCTGCCCTGCCCTGCCCTGCCCTGCCCTCTTTAATTCATTTTTTTAAAGACTATATGTGTTATGCTTCCATATGTTCTTCTTATCCCTCTTAAGAACTGGATGAGAACGGACACAGTGGAAAACAACACTGGATGTAGTGATTTCACTCAAAATTCCGCCACAGTTTCTTTAAGGTCAACAGGAAGTAGGGGAGAACATGTTAGCTTAACTAAGGTGGGTTGGCCAACATTAAATCTGCCATTCCTTGAGCTCTAAGGACTTGACCTTGAACACCAATAATCTATGTTGTATTCAGGTGTCCTTGTACAAAATTCTCCTTCTCCTAAAAGTGAGACAATAGTAATACATGTCTTATAAAAGTATGTATAAAAACCAACCAAACAATGAAAACAGAACAA
Source organism: Anser brachyrhynchus (assembly GCF_964034855.1). Taxonomy (NCBI): domain Eukaryota; kingdom Metazoa; phylum Chordata; class Aves; order Anseriformes; family Anatidae; genus Anser; species Anser brachyrhynchus. The sequence goes on from NC_137694.1 coordinate 64,636,879, forward strand.
AACGAAACAAAACAAAAAAACCACAAATCTATCATAAAATTATGATAATAAGACCACAAAACCATAGCTGGGAACCTAAACTGTGTGCCCTGCATCTCTGACTGGTAGTACTTTGGATACTGAACTACTAGTAGAAAGTCATTACCTTGCAAGCCCTGAACCAGGTACGTGCTGGAGAATGAGATCAATGCAAGAAATGGAGAGAAGACTGCCTGGGTTTCTTGTGAGAAGCTCCTGTCCAGGAGAAGATGTAATTGTGAGGAAGGAAATGCCTTGAACAGAATTTCAAATGGAAAAATACATGAAGTTCCTACTGGTCAGAAGGCTGGAACAATTTGCTTGCAAATTGTGAGCTGTTGTAAATTGAAGAGGGATTAGAACCTCTCAAAAAAAGTTACAAGAACGCTCTGCAGTATTTTTTTTTCTGCAGATGAATGACCTGAAGATGTTACTACCTTCTGTGTCATGTATGCTTATTAATATACTAATTTATGGATTCACTCTACTCTGACTGAAGTAAATATCTAAATAAATATAAAATTCAATCCTGTAATATTAGACCTTTCCATGAAATCCTAGGGCTTGATTCATTTGCATTTTGCTTTGTTTATATAATGCATGCTTATTTTAATTACTATTGCTGCACTTTAATTGTAATTCTCTGTGCAATGCCCGAGCACCTTGCTAAGTGGATAAGGGAAGCACTTTATTCCATAATAACATAATTAATCCATTATTATTCATTATTATTTTTTTTCTGGAATGGACTGAAAAGAATCAGGACTTTGAAAAACACAATACCAACAAATTATCTATAGCGAAAATAATTTTAACAGAATTCATACTTTCATCATCTTCACCATTGTTTTCCTCTAGATATCATCTCTCCTAAATGGAGAAGCAGCAGCATTTAATGACCTGAAGATTGGGCTAAATGCCAAAGATGCTCGAAATCAGAGATCACCCACCCCATCCCCTGCCCAGCTTCCTGTGTGGCCTTGGACAAGTCATTGAATCACTCTGTGACCCCATTTCCCTATTTCTGATGGCTGCAATCCTAGCATTCACCTTCAACGGAACGGTAAAGCTTACTTCACTAATGTGCAGAGCTTTGCAAATGATATATACTAGGTACAGTGGCAGCGTAATCAAAGGGACACAATGATGGCTGGATAAAAGAGGAGGCGTTTCCTAGCTATGCAGGATTCTTGCTTACCGAGCAAAAGAAGACATTCAATTACTTCTGATATCCTTGCAGATTCCTCTTGAATGAATACCCTCTCTTCATTGAATTTTCTTGTTACGAAGGATTATGCAACTCTATTACCTCTTGAAATTTTGTAAGTAGATCCCTGCATAGTCTTTTATGTTAGGCACAAAAGCATTGTGCTGCATTTTCCTTTGGCACATGCTCTCTGTGGAAACCTGGAAGGTCAGGGCTGGTCTTACCATTTTTGTCTGCCAGTCCCCAGACCCACACAGAAAACTGGTTTCTGTCTGATTCTCCTAGCTCATTCATTTTTAACTTACCAATCTATGGCTGTAGGTCCTTGTCTGTTTTATTTATGACAAAAAATTATGAGTAGAAACTGGGCTAATGAGGCTGGTCAAGCAAATAAAGACTGCAAAAAAAGCGAATAAATATATCAAGTCCATTCCAGACAGTAAAATTCACGTTGCCTGATGAGCATTCAAGCACCATGACACAGGACATCCAAGCTGTATTGTCCCATCCCTGGTCTTCCACACCAGGACACTTTTTAGTTACTATTACCTTAAGAATACGTACCACAACCTGTCTTACTGTATCTGGATAGGCCAGCACAATGTCTATGGCCCTTATTTCGTCGTTGCTTTTATCCAGGTGGGCAGAAAAGGAACATTATGTCCAACATGAAGATAGAACTGTGCAAAGAGCTAGCCCCTAAGTGTTGAAACAACCTGTTCCGTTCTGCAAGAGAAACAATCCCTGCCTAAAGTCTCTCCTAATGAGGACAAGGGAGCTCTCTTATCTTTGTGTGTGTGTGTATGTACGTACACCAACGTACCCACAGCTACCCCATGTTCTTTCCCAGAATTCTTTTCCATGCCAAAAGTACATGATTTCCTCTGGTTTCCCTGGACTCCATTCCTGTGAGACAGGACTGAACTGATGCTGCTCAGCAGTGTCTCTTAAAAGCAGGCAGCATACCAGCACAGTTTCCTAAATGATCATTTCTACTCTTACCCCAAAATGTCTTAGGTGCTTTCATCTTCCCTGTGTTTCTGCGTGTGCCTTTTTTCACATTCCCCTACAACCATCTCTCACCTTGCTACACAACGCTAGTTCCTGTTCAGTGGACCCCCCCTCACAAGACAGTAATGGCACACCAGGCAGTGAGGTGGAGAAAGGTCTCTCTTAAATATTTCCATTAAAATCATAAGTGTGGGGGATTTGAGTGCTCTTAGAGTTCACTCTGGGGTCTTCCCCTGACACGCAGGGGACATACTGCAGTGTTTCACGATCCCCCAAAGCCATCTCTAAGAGCTTGCAAGAGAACTGTGAATAGCAGTTCTTTTTTAGAAGTAATCTGTGAATGGTTTCTAATCCTGGTGATCCTGTTTGCATCAGTTTACATTCCCAAGGCTATCTGTGAACAGAAAGGACTGGAAATACACCTTTCCGCTCATCTGAGGCTGAGATTCTCCTTCACATTTCTTGGTTCCTCACTTCAGGAGCTCCTTGCTACGGTGCAGTTTTTGCGGATCTGAAAAGGCAAAATGAAAGTAGTTCTACCCTCAAAACGATCTATTTAAGAATAGTTGCTTTTCATTCTGTGGACCTGCAACTTTTGGATGCTCAGTCAAATCTACTGATGTGCTTGCCTAAAATCAGGTCTGACTGCTTGCTACTCCTCCTGGACCTTCGGAGCCACGGTGACTGACAAGGTTGCTGCTCTGTCACCCTCCACAGAGATCATCAAAATTCTTCACGGATCTACACCGGAGTCCCTGTAAATAAGCGGGCTGCCTTTACCTAGGCTACCTAGTAATGAATATGACAGAAAGCACACAGATTGTTTCCTCAGACCCAAGTTTGTAAGTTTGTGAACTCATAGGTGTGCATGAGGAAGGGCAAGGGACGGCATTTCTTGAGAAACGGACATCATCTGCAAAGAAATGAATAGTGGGGGCCCTGCCTGTCTTCTCTCTGCCCCATACGCCCAAGCGGAGCTCCGCACTTTTTCTTCCCAAGAAGCCAAAGGAGACCAAAGATTCAGAGGAGCGGCGAACTCGCGGGGATGCGGCAGGTTCCTCTGACATCCATTTTCCTCGGTAACTCCTTCCCTCCTGCGTGCTAACAAGGTAGCGTGAAAAACAGGACCGCTACCGACAGGGCAGCCAAAAACACCTCCAATTATTCCAGTTTGGTTAAGTGTAACCAAAAAAAAAAAGAAAAAAAAATAATAAAAGAAACCACTAAGTCATGATGGGAATTAAAAAAAAAAGGCACCACGCGGAAATGCCACCGAGGGAGGCCAGCAGACCGCGGCGGGCTGGCGGGGGGCTCCCGTCAGGCGCTGCCTCCCCTCAGCACGGCGCTGACAGGGACAGGGGCACCGCTCGGTGTCCCCCCCCTCAGCCGCCCCCCCCCTCGGGGCCGGGACCCCCTCAGCACCCGCCCGCCCCCCTCCGTCCCCCGGCGCCTGCGCGGCGGGGCCGGGGCGGGCTCTCGGCGGCGGCGCCCCCCCTCTCCCCCCCCCCCCCCACCAACGGCCGCCTCGCCCCCCCCGCGGCGCCACCGGGCGGCCGTTGGCCGGGCGCGTGCCCGCGCGGGCGGGCGGGCGGGCGAGCGCGCTCCGGCGGGTGCGTGCGCGCGCGCTCCGGCGGGTGCGTGCGGGCCGCCTCCCCGCAGCGAGGCGCCGCTCTGGCCGGCGGCCGGGCGGAGGGGGCCCGGCGGGTCCGCGCGGGGGCATGGAGAGCCTGCTGGAGAACCCGGTGCGCGCCGTGCTGTACCTGAAGGAGCTCACCGCCATCGTGCAGAACCAGCAGAGCCTCATCCACACCCAGCGGCAGCGCATCGACGAGCTGGAGCGGCGGCTGGACGAGCTGAGCACCGAGAACCGCAGCCTGCGCGGCCAGCAGCCGGCCCCCGGCGAGCCCCCCGCCGCCGCCGCGCCCCCCCCGGGACCGCCGCCCGAGCACCCCCCGGGGCCGCCGCCGCCTTCGCCGCCTTCCCCGCCGCCTCCGCCGGGCCGGCCCGAGCCGCTCCAGCACCACCAACAGCTCCCGGCTCCGCCGCAGCAGCAGCAGCCGCCCGCGGGGAAACCGGCGGCGGGGGGCGGCCCCGGGGGCGGCCGGGCGGCCGGGCACCAGCACCCCCCCGCGCAGCCCCCCGCGGAGAAGGAGGGCAGGGAGAAGGGGTGCTGCAGCGCCCTGCTCCACCACAAGACCCCGCCGGCCATCGGGAAGGGCATCCTGAGCAGGAGACCGGAGTGAGTGGGGGGCCCGGGGGCGAGGGGGAGCGGGGCTGTGCCCCCCCGCGGCGTGTGGGTGGCTGGGTGGGGGATCCCCGCTCCTTCCCTCCGTGCGCCCCTTCCCCGGGAGGGCAGGCAGAGCGCGAGGAGCAGAGCAGCCGGGGTGCCCCTGCCTCCCATCCCGCCTCCCCGCTGACCGCTTCTCTTTCAGGGGCAAGTGTCCGTGGCCCGCCTGAGCCCACCCGGGCTGCCCGCTCGCACAGCATCGTGCCCTCATCGCCTGACATAAATACATAAGTCTTGGAGCAAACACGAGCACGGTGTATCCCAGGCAGTGGGAAGCATTCCTTCTGCTTGCCTGAAGTCGCCGGCATCCGTCAAAAAGCCCATCGACCCTGGAAGGAAAATCCCAGCTCCCAGGAAGGAGCGGGGATTTTCCTGCCCTCCCTGATGTAAGGGGCGAGGGGACGCGTTACGTTGCGCATGATGCATGTGGGTTCGCAGAGATACAGATGCCGTACATATGTTTGACATTTGCGACGCGTATCGCACGCGCGTGTGGGTTGCCTTTTTTTTTGGTGAGTGGCACCTGATACCGATCCAGCGCTTCAGAAGGACCAAGTATTTTTTTGCTGGTCTTTCCCCTTCGGTGAAGAAAGCATGACTACTAGTGCTGAATACTGATAACGGTCTGTGTGCATGCATGTGTAGTAAACAAGGATGAGCATTCCTGCACTGTAGCTGGTGGAAGAGGCTACTACCGAGGAGTCGCATTTGCTTGGATTATGTGTCCCGTATATGCCGTCAGTTCGCCAGCTGGTAGTTACAACTGCACTCGGCATTGTGCTGGCCTTGGTTTAGGCACCTGGAAAGCAGGGGAATGTTTTCTGCTTGAAGCCAGTTAGTGAACTTAGGAAGGGAAGGTGATTAGTTTCTGATGTGGCTTCTTTCACGTGAGGAAGAAGCTAATGTAAGTAGTACAACTGGAGCTGCTTTTCCTTTCTGGAATGAGCCCTATTGTTTTGCTTATAGTAATGCCAACATAAAGTACGCAGGACAATGTATAGCCCCAAACGTCTTCCTTATCTCTTTTGACACTTTTTTTAAAAAAAGGGCCCCTTCTCTGTCGTGTTGGCTTTGAGCACAGAAGCATAGCTATGATATGGAGCTTGATTTTTGGACAGTGTAAGTAGAATTACACCACTTCACAACAGCAATCTATCACATGATTCTGTGAAAACCAGTAGAGAAATTACTATTGAAAGAAATACTATTAAAGGATTACGTACAGTCAAGGCATGCTTGGATCCCAAAAGACAGGTCCATACACCTAAAATACTGCACCGTAATGATTCAGTTTTGCGATCACACCTTAAAGGAAGCAAGTGTATTAAAATACTCAGAGTATTGATACAGGTAGTAAGCATTTGCAGGATCTGGCCCTTATTCATCATGCAGTGGATGAAGTTTTAAAAAGACGTGGGGCCAGATCCTGAGCTCATGCTGCTGTAAATCCAGAATGGCTTAGTTGAAGTCACTCAGTTGAAAACAGTGAGAAATCTGTATAAAAATGAATAATCAACCTCATTGTTTTTGAAATAGTGAACCCCTGCAGTGAGGGCTCTGTTAGAAATGTCGTATTAGCAAGGGCTTTCCTTTCTTCCAAACAGAGTTTCTAGCATATGTCATTACACAGATTGAAGAATCAATTTCTGCGCGTAAATCTAAATGTCTCTTCCTTATCCGAGCTTTTTTGTCGTGAGGTTTGGTTGGGACAAGAGTCGTGGATCTGTTCTACGTATCAAAAGGCACAAAGAGAAGTGCGTTAAGAACACAGCTGATCACTGACATATCGTACCACAATCTATAAATAACAGATAGATAGATAGATGGATGTAGCCTTTTTGTGGAAAGTCAGGGCTGCTGCTGGGGATAACAGAGCAATCCCTGCAGCGCTCTTCACCCACAAAGATTGAAATAGCCTGCTTCTGTTTCCTTCTATAGCATAGGCAAACCAAAGTCTTTGTATAGAAAGGGAAATAGGAAAGATGCAAAACAGTTTACAGTTCTCACTCCTGCAGGTTCCTTTTTTTCCCCTTGATTGTGTACACCGGGTTTCATCCTCTCTCATCTCTGACTGTTAGAAGGAAATCAAAGGGACTGCAAAGCCTAACTTAAAGGCAACTCGAATGTGGAGGATCTTTCACCACCTTTTTGACAGCATGCCCAGTATCCCTTATGATCCAGCTGGCCAACCTGAGAGTTGTATTTTGGCTTTTGCGTGACAGCAGGGGACATGTACTTCAGTACCTACACAGATTAGGTGTCTGCGCTTCCTTCCTTCCTACGCAAATCTGAACGTCTTTTTCCCTGTAGTATAAACCCTGAAATTCAATGTCCTCTGTTTTTTTCCCCTTAGCCAAGAGTGTAAGAACTGGCTGCTCACTACAGAAAATGGCCACTCTAGACAGAACAGAAATGATATTTTAGCACGACAAGATGCAGTGGCTGAAATCAAGGGCTAAAGCAGCGCCCAGGCAGTGCCCGGCAATCACAACCCGGTGATGGGATTTCCTCTGCCTCTCACAAAACAGGAGGTTCTGGGCAGCATGTTTAAATGTACTGGTGGTGCCCCGTCTCACCTCAGACACAGCCCGGGGATTTTGCTCCATTTGATCTAGGATTGAGGTTTTTTGCAGCCCAGCTCACCTCAAGCCCTGGATAGAAGTCAAGAGCTGAGCTTTTGGACACATGTGACTATTCATGTCAAGTAGGGCAGTCTTCTGCAAGGGGCTTGGAAGAAGAAAACAACAGAATCATCTCTTCTTTTTAAGGGAAGTTCAGTCTTACTTTCGTTGTTAGCTCTCTTTAAAACTAATACAATTTTTGTTGTTGCTGTGTGTGTGTGTTTTTTATTTTTAATAAGAGAATTACATTTTTAAAGAGAATAAAAACACAATCCCTCCTCTAGAAGGGAAGAATTCCTGAGTTTTTGCAGAGGCACGCTAATTGTTGCCGCATGTTGCCTGAGAAAAGGTAGCACTGAGCTTACCTATGAAAGGAGAGACAGGAAGAAAGATTTTTGCAGAGATTCTGAGCAAGAATTAGGCTGATTATTATTCTGTGGCATCTGTCTCTTTCTACCTTAGGAATCTATTGCATAAGCGCCTCACAGCTTTAAAAACAAAAAAATAAGGTCATTCGTCATGGAATGTTTTGCTTCAAAAATACAGGTTGCTAAATTAGCATGGCTTAGATCACCCTTACTAGGCAGCCTCTTGTCTTAAGGGACCACCCGAAAGTATCGTCAAATGCCGTATGAATTTTCCTCCCCATCTTTATCAGAAAACTACTTTCTTTTCCAGTCCTCAGTAACCTTCATTGAGTATCAGAGAAATGCCACAGGGTTGAATTTAGCACATTAAGTCTAAATGGCCTGAATCTTGCAGTCTTTTTTTCAGTGGAACTCTCTCAGTGAAGCTCTGCCTATGGAAGGACTTCAGATTTTGAGCCCGTGCATTATCTGGAAAACTCACTTTGGTTAATACAATTAAATAATAGTTAACATTCGGTTGCTGTTTCTTCCATCGAAAGGTGTAGATGCAATTTATGAACATTCAGTGTAGCATTCAAGTCTTCTTTTAACCATGTCACCAACACTGAAAGCAGGTGTAGAAACAGTATTTGTCTGGCACGACTTACAGAAGCTAAGTAGATCCTTTAAATTATTAGTCTCTGTTTGCTCTGCAAGATCGTCTCATCATGCAAAACAAACTCTTAAGACTCTTGGAAGAAATTTTCTAAAATCATGTTTTCCCAGAGGTCTTAGAGCTCATTTGGATTTGCATTAGGCTGAAACCTATTCTATTTTATTTTGTATTGGTTTAGGACAGTATTTTTTATCTTATTACAGAGGCGTGTTTTAAAAGATGCTGTTAGAGGCACCTAGTTGGTGCTGTGGTCTGAGGCTGTTTGCTGTATTTTTGTTTAATTTCAAAAGCTCAATTATGTAACTTTGAAATGAAGATATTGCATATGCAGAGGTGCTGTTTTCCATAATTTTTCTTTTTAACTATGCATTAATGTTCTATTCTATGGATTATCTCCAGGGTAAAGGCATTAGACAAAATCCCACAGATTTCAATGGGTACTAACAATAACTGTAAATATTATGGCTCACTATTAACATATTTTGCTATATTTGCGCATTGCACCAGCACACACAAAGAAAAAAAAAAGGAAAAAAAAGGAAAAAAAGAAAAAAGGGGAAAAAAAAGGCCAGAGCAACTCTGAATTGCCCGTGTACCCCAGATACCCATTCCATTCATTTTGGGTGCACAAGGAGTGCTACATATGCCCTCTGCTTTCATTCTTTTGGATTCAGATTTCCCTCAGCCTATTTCAGAGTCTAACTCCCTTGAGCTTTCACACACCAGAAATAGTTGCATTGGGGCTGCCCTGGGTTCTGAAAATCCCCGCTTGCAATGCACAGTTTCAGCATCAGAAGTTATTTGGAGTAGAGCGCTGTAAGCTGGTTTCAAATGACAGGGGTTTGCATTGGCATAGCTGCATGGATGCCAAAGCCCTGCTTAGACAAGAATGAAATAAAGATTACAATGAGAGCAGAAAAGAAAGTAGAGTCTCTATGAATGTGTCCCATTTTAAGATATATCTGTACTGGTTCCATTCACATGGTAATCAGCCTAAGACATTCTTTAAGATACGAACACACCTGCGTCATATCTGCATCAGGGCCTATAAAGTCCCAGGCAAAAGGAATATGGAATTAATGATTCATAACAATATTATAAGAAATCACAGATGAGGCAAGAGAAGGAAAAAGTCTCAGCTTAGGAGGAGTTCAGGATGAAATTCTAGGTATAAAATTGCGTAGTAAAGATGGCATGAGGAATTCCCCCCACGGGGACAGGACTGCAATATGATGCTATATAATGTGCTGGCCAGAGAAACACACTATCAAGGCCTAAAAATGGCAGCCTTGGGAAGGAGTCTGTGTGCAGTACTGACTGTTGTGTTTGGGACAGATACTGCTGAGTTTGGTGTCCCGAGCCCAGCTAGAGCAGTCTAACAAAGACTCACGCTAACCTTAACAACAATAAGCCAGGGCTCAAAGCAACAGCAAAAAAGGTGAAATGTTTAATGCTTAAATGCAGGGCTGCATACGCATTGTTTTGTTTTTCTCGTGAGATGGAGATATTTTTATGTCACTCAGCTATACGCTCTGTTGCAGCCAGGATGCTCTTTGGTGGCAAGGGTACCTTTCTTGCACATGCTTTGTGTCGGCCCGCTTGGTGTCACTTTGGAGGTTAAGGCTCACGAGGGGACTTCAGGAGCAATGGGCTTGCATGGCAACACTGTTAGCAATCAAAAGAATTCATGCATAGCTGTTTGAAAATTGTATAAATGGAAAAATACCCCAGATGAATAGGTATTAAAGACACCTTTGAGAATTTCTGCCAGGTGACTCTTGGGCCAGCTGTCCCTTTCTTTGCAACACATGGAGCATGGAAGGACACGCATCGTTCTGAGATTGCAACAAGTGACTGATACTCCCTGTCCTTCACAAAAGGATGTGCACACGGGAATAGACAGTTTGGGCTTGGTACATACAGCTTATGCATGCAGCAAGTGGCTACTTATATGAGGCATAGATTGTACGCATTTTCACCTACACCCTAAACGAAATTATTTGCACCTTTATTCAGAGTAAGCCAGAGAAATCTAGCCTTGGGATGCTTTTCTAGTCCTTGGATGATGCCAGACCGGAGCTTGTTAGCGGGCAGTTTGGTCTTTGATTAATTTCGGCATCTCTCTACTCATTCAAAGGAAGTGTTTACCTGATAAAACAAAAAATATTTCTGCAATATACCTATAAGTACCTATAGACAAATGGATGTGTTAGATTGTAGCGATATGCCTATCTTACTTTTTTTTTTCCTTCTGCGTTGTAATCCAAGTAGAAACAGTGAAAAAGAGATACTGTCTCTATCTTAATCTTTCTGTACCTAGGGTTTATAGACCCTCTGCTTTTGCTGTTATTTTCCGTATAATTGCCTTGGTGCTTTTTTCCCCTTTCTTTTAGTTCAATGATGTTTTTTTTTCTGTTATTTTTTTCTCTTTTTTTTCCACCTTCATTCTCTGGTATGAAACCTTTTGTTGTTTCTCCCTTAGGAAAACATTATAGAAAGGCAGAAATATTCCTCTGTATAACGGATGGAAAATATTTCATTTGACATAGATTACCTGTAGCCTGTAATCGTGGCTTGGTCCACATTCCATGGAACCATGTAAGAACAAATGAGCAAACGAGAAAATAGTCATTTATGGAGACAGAGCCTGAAATGTGACTTTTTTTCCTTTCCTTTCATACCTTTAAAATATATATATATCTAATTTTTTCCCCCAAAGAGTAGTATCCTGAAACAAACTAATAATATTCTTATACTCATCTATTCTGGAATTTGTCATTTCATTTATCTAAGCCCTAGGTGAGAAAATGAGAGTTGGATTTGTTTTGAGCAAAGGCTCTGTTTAAGAGGCAGAAAGATCTTAGTTAGAGTAGTGGACTAACAGTCTTAAGATCAAAGTTCAATCCCTCCTAAATGTATTTTTAACAGTCTTCTGATGCTGGACAGTCCCTTTCATCTCTGTATTTTTTAAGATCCGTAGCAAAGCAATTGGGGATATATTGTTACAGATAAGAGTGGGCAGACAGATCAGGAACAATCCTTTTTATAATTTCAGCATAGGAAGGAGTATAAATCTCCTGTCGTTACTTGCAATGTGTACTGCAAAGCAATATGTGTATTTGCACGTACGAGAGAGAGAATGTATTTGCATGAGCGTTTGCCTACCGTAAATGTCTAAGAGCAAAGTTGAAACAGCACCTAGCTTCTGTGCCTTTTACATACAGAAAAGCAAATTGTCAGCTGGAGGAAATCAGTGTATCTTTACTGACGTCAATACAGCCATGGCAATTTACATCACCTGAGGATCTGTACCAGATTTTGTGCATCTGTCCTCACACACAAATACATATGCATCCACTAGTGTAAATGGGTGTTGACAATAGCAATAGACAGGAACTGATCACAGAGATAACACTGAACAATGAGAAAGCCATTAAACAGCGTTCTGATCCTTCATCTACTAGGTTTGTAATATTTTCCTATGGTATTTTAATTTAAGTTAAGCGTTTTGCCGCTGCAGGCTTATAAATATATAGTTGTTCTGTTTTATAATGTTCTTTTTCTGTGCTCTACCTTTTGTATACACTCACAGGCTGCTTCTCACACAGGTATTATTTTTATTGCCTTTGCTGAGATTATGTCCATTGATCAGCTGTTGTTTTCATGTGCTCTGAAGTTATAACTTTCTGACAGGGATAGAAGGGAATCAATATTTTCCATGATTAGTCACGTCTGAGAAAGGGTATTTTGGGGAAATTGAGCTGATTTTGAATAAGAAAGAAAAAGTGACAAACCTTATCCTTCCTGCCCTCTTCTAGGTGAAAACAAGGGGGTCTGTGAGCTGCAGAGCTAACGAAGCTTGGCTTCCAAAAGATTTGTGTCATGGTGACGTTTTCTAATGCCTGACAAGATGTGAGTTCTGATCTACGCTTCTCCTGGTGCTGAGGCTTTTATAACATCTCTCTCCAACATGGAGACTTCAATGTGAAATGAGTTCAGCTCGCTCTGAAGGCTTTCCCTCAGTGGAGAACCTACAAAGTTCTCTCTGTTCCACACCACCAGCTATTTTCATGGAACTTGTAAGAGGTTAATCTCTCAGAGACCACCATTACTCGCTCAAACTTGGCTTAGTTACAAAGTAGGAACCAACACAGAGGCGCATATGCACATGTGCACAGACAGAAAGACAAAGACACATGATTAGAAGGAAAAAAGAAAAGAATATATGGTCACGGAAAACCTATTTTGCTTAGGAATCCAGGCAAAAAAAGACCCTAGATAGTTTTTAAATTAGCTCTCCAGTACCTCAAAGTGGCTGAGCAGTCCACTCCAAATTTATGACATTTTCATGGAGCTAGTGTTCTGTGCGCCTTTTAAAAGTCTTGGAATATTAAAATTACAAAGAATTGGGAAATTACTGGAGGAATCCAGTGGGCACTAGGTGAAGGTTTACCATTGGCAAATTAGTCCTCCCTGTTACTCCTCCTGGCTTCACATATGAAGTTGGTGGATCATCTTAATGCACCTGCCAGGATTTGCATGGTCATGGGCTGCTGCTGACACAATCAGTACTAAAGAGGTTGATTTATATTTGCAGTAAAGCATCTCTGTCATTCTCAAGACTAGTAGAAAATTGACACATAGAATGTTATGGATCTTAAGGAGGCTTGGGGTTTTCTGTGCTTTGGATGTTTTTCTAAATTTCTGACCATTCTATTAAAATTCAGGACCTTGCTGTCGATCTGTTTGTCTCTCTCATGTCGATTTCCAGGCAGTCCTCCAAAGCGGTTCACACTATTCTGCTCCAGTGAGAGAGTTGCTCTGACAGTACCTCCTTCAGCCTCAGCATCCAGCATCTTCTTGCTGCTGTGCCTGCATGGGCACCGCCTCTGTGGAACATTCTTGGATCTGCCTCCTGAAGAGGTGTGGTTTTGGCACTGAGATCCTTAGTGGATGCTATACGTGATGACATTTTGCAAAAGAGAGGTACCTCTCCAGATCTGTGGAGATTATTACCTTTCTTTCTACTTCATTTATGGAACCAAGCTCAAACCTTTCTTTCCTTTCTTTTACCCCTCTGTGAGAAATGCTGTTTCTGTCTCTGTTGGGCTGCTCCAGGAAAAGTTTCATCTCTTCAGTCAGTTCAGCATCCTCACAAATGCCCTTGTCTTTCATTTGCTGGTTTTTAATTTGCAAATCCATTCCCAGTAGGACACCAGTAAATTGCCTGTGTCTGCCTAGGTGCTCACATGGCCCCCTTCACCATAGTAACTGAGTATCTGGATTTGTCCTGAGGCCCCATGCTGATATCCATGCACACTGGACCACTAACCTTCATCTGAACTTGCAAAGAATCTGAGGAACCTCTCTTCTCTGAGAATTCCTTGGTTCTCATGCCAAAGACCTCTCTACAAGCAGTTTTCTTCAATAATGTTTTGAGCCAATAAACCTATATCAAGTCAAACTCCTAATATAGATAGACCGAATGGCTCTGATCAGTAATTTGCACTGTTTTAAACTCCAGGTAAGTCTAAGAGACAGATTCACTTATCAATTAAATGCAACTAAGTGGCTGAACTCATTAACATATTTGAAGGGATGTGAGATAACACTCATCATCTACGTTAACAGTTCTACTTGAACTGACTTCTGTCCCACCACTGGAGCTAGTTCATTTGAGTTAGCTGTTAGCCTATCACGTTCTGTGCATGCTTGCCATGCCACTCATTTGGGATGGCACAGCCAACTGCTGTAATGTTTCCCCCAAGAATTCTTTATTACTCATTTGGGAAAATACTGATCTCCGTGTTAGCTGCAGCAACATCCACTGCTGGTCCCTTGTTTCTGCCAAGAAAGGAGTGTTTGTCAAGCTGAATACATAAATATTTGACTTAGTAGACACGCTCTGGTTGGAACTATTCTATCACCTCTGTCACCTCATTTACCATGGCTCTTATGCTGACAAGAAGACAGGGAATACCAGATTGTGTCCTTGATGGATGAAAAGCATTGGCAAACTCCCCCCCCCCCCAAAAAAAAAAAAAACCCACAGAAAACAACCCACATTATCAGACATTTAAAGGTGTTTTCCCTCCCGAATATGGAGGAAAGAATCTACTCCTTTTTTAAGGAAGGGATCAGACTTATGCTGAACTCGAGTTGCTTTCAGCAAGTTATTTTACTGGTCAGCAGAAGAGAGGAAATATTAGTAACGGGAAGAATGGAAGAAGAGGATGAGAGGCATCTACTGTGTGTCTCTACTCTCTGCTAAGGGCAACCTTTAGGCGGATTTTAAGTCTGTATTAACCTGCTCTTCAAATCCCAATCCTGAAAGCATGGCTGTGGCATTGCCTCAGGACTGCATCCCAGGGGTGTGAGCATCTGCATGCTCTCCAAAGCCTGCGCAGCAGTCACAGAATAGGTATACCATGCTTCTGGGTTCTGCAGAGGTTGTCTGTGCACGGAGATACAAGCCAGCAGAGGAGTGGACAGCAATGCAGAGGAGTTAAAAGGGTAAGGAGAAACTGGGAAACTAGATTGCAGGAGTACCAGGAGCCTCAGTAACCTTACCCTGCAGGGGCTGTGAAGTGCTTGAATGCCTGGTTCTTTTATGTGTGTGACTGTAATGATACTTTAATGTAGCTGGGGGGAGGGAAGGAATGACAGGGGTTTATGTTCTATTTTTATGAGGCTTCCTACTCAGGAGAAATTATTAATAAACAGCACACACTGAACATTACTCTTAACAGATACTGACTGCTTGAAGCTACCTTTCCAGTCTGCAAGCCCTGTGCTCAAGGAAGGAGCATGCTACTGTATGCCCAGAGTCTATGTGGCTAGCTCTCATCACTGTGGGATGTGAGTTTTTTGGATCTCATGAAGAAATTTAACAGGCATTTTGACCAAGCAGTTTAGCCTGATGGCTGTGTGGGAGATCTCCAAGAGGTATCCGGAGCGCTAGGAGAAGACAGTGGAATAGGCTGGAGAGAGCATCCCTTTCAGGATGCCCCCGCCTGACATTAGCACCTGCTTTTCAGACTAGATGTTGGGGACCATAGCCACCTTCAACCTTTCACAGGATGTACGCACAGAGAACAAGTCCCTGTCCACATGCTGGTGTAAATCTGTCAGTGTGTTCCTCTCACTGTTTTGTCTAATTGACAGCAGGGCCCATTCTTAATTGTCTTCCTCTTCTGAAGTTGTTGTCTCTTTTGTGACATGGGTTTGAAATGCTAGCAAATCCTCACTGAGCAGTTCACATTCCAGTACCTCAAGCACAAATGATAATATGACTTACAAAACACTAAGGAATCAGGGCCATTCTTCTGCTGCCTTTTTTTTTTTTTTTTTCTCCCCAAGGCTTCATTGCAAGCTGCTATGGCCAACTCTCGTATCTAACACCAGAAACAGCTGCATTTCAGAGATGAGCACATTTACACGGTAATGTTACATTTTCTAAATTGTTTAGGGAATAGTGCACTTATTGGCAGGTGGGATATTGCCAGTGTATGTCCCTACCAATATCTAAAGGTGCAGCAAGTAGAAAGTATGTAAGCTTTTCCTCTAGTACATCTCTCCCCATGACAAGATCTTGCTGCAGGATGGATAATAGAAAGACCATGCAAGAATAAGTAATAATAATACCACCGACTCTTCTGCATCACTCTTTATCAGTAGATCCTTCAGTGCTTACAAAGGCAGTACTCATTTTACAGAAGGGGATGAAGAGATGGAAAATGTTTTGCTTGAGTTCACCCAGCTATCCAAAGCTGAGAGTAAAACCTGTGTCCCAGGGCTCTGATCTGTCAAGTAGGCTGTAGTGCCTTGAAAGAAGGAGACATACAGGACAAGAAGTGTTAAATGTTACGAGGTCACTTCTGTGGCATAAATAACACTGCCCTAAATGCTGAAATCTGATTCACTCTCTGGACAGCTTGATATCAGGAAGAGTTTTGCCCAAGTAACAGTCTAGACCTTGGCCAAAAATCCCTAACAGCCACTTGTGATTGTTGTCATATGTATGTATGTATTAGAAAGAATGAGCAGTGGAGGCTGGAGATAAAGTTGAGTCTTGAACGTGAGCAATTCAGACACGTGGTTTCAGGTTGACAGGGCTGTGAATGTGTATTACATGAAAGTCCAGCAAGGTTTACAAAGGCAGCTAGTCCAGAAAGAAAGGGTGTCTGAGTCAAAAGGTGATGTCTAAGTTGCTGGAGTGTGTTTTGCTTCTTGCAGCAATCAATTACAGGTTGCAGAGAATGATGTGGGGAGGGGGTAGAGATACAAGGGTAGTTTGAGAGCCTACAATCTCTGCTGTTTCAGTCTGGTTAATGGGAGACAGCTCAGTAAGCTCGCGGAAGACACCAAAAATCATTCCTCTCGTGGGAGCAAAAGGAAAAGCCTCCCACAGAGGTAGGCACTGCATGTGAGCTAGGGAAGCGGAAAGTAATTATCACAGCTGTGCATATGAATAAGTTGACAGAGTGCCTTCTCCAAAAACCACTGCCTAGCAAGATACAGCTCCTTCTTTCCACAGCTATATTTTCCCTCCCCCTTTGCTGTTAAATACAGAGCCATTCTGGGGTCTGTTGCCTTCGTCCCCTCCTCCCCTGACACAATCAGCAGTCTGTGCAAACAGCTAGTCCAGCAGACAGATTCAAAGTCTTGCTTGGTCAGATTCTTCCTGCCTCATCCAAGGAGAACTCTTGCATGACTGATATGTGTAGTTTAATGGAGGCTGGGCTGAGGGTTCTTCTGGTTTCCAGTAATAAAAAGAGCACTTGCTCTTCTCCCATCACTCTGGTTTGTGGCACAGTGCTTGATGGTAAAAAAGTTCCATTAGCTCAGTCTGATTTTCTCTTACTGTCCCTTTATACAGGGACTTGTCTTACGACGTGGCGTTTTGGCAGGCCTTTGTTTTCAGTAAGTATTGGGGCAGACTCCACCGCTTTATAAACCTGAAGGGTGCTCTTTGGCACGCTGTCATGCATGTATGAAGGGGGGACACATTTGGGGAATTTTTCTGCAGCTTGGATCCATTTCCCACAGTCAGGGGATGTATTTGGTATAAACCTAGCCTGCACTTGGGAATGAAAAGAGATGACGAGAGAGATCTGGAACAAGGGCAGGAATACCTTAAGGATACAAATGTGCTTTGGATTTTTCTGGAGTTCCTTTCTCTTACTAGCAAGGAGTTATTTATGGTGGTTGCTTTTTCCTCTCAGCTTGCATTGTAGGAGAATAACGATTTCCTCCACTTGAAAGGACTCTGCACCTGAGAATCAGGACGTCACTCTCTTTCCTTTATCTTCCAGCTCTATTTGTTATTTCTCCATTCCGATTTTATTTGCTGCTGTTTTGAATTCCTTGGGGTGAACACTAGCAGGAGGCACAATTAGTAACTGTCCCTTGGGATGCAGGATAATTGGAGATATCTCAAAAAAAGAAAAAAGCTAAAATATGACCAACTCATGACATTTCTCAATTATTACTCCTTTTATTAACATTAGGAAGAAAAGTTAGGACCTGTTTGGCTTCTGATAGCAACAGCAGCATTTGAAATGATACCAGAAAGAATGAAACTTGCCCTCAGGAAGAGAATATGGACCCCCTCTCACAACTTCAGTCTTCTTTCAGACAGTACCTCTTTTTCATCCTTACTTGCCTGGCCCCTGCTCCTCTTTCTCCTGGCAGTTACATCCTCTTTTTCCCACAAAACCACCATTCTGCAGCTGTGCTGCGAGAGGCCAGTAGTGCAGATGGCAGCTACACCATGATGGCAGCACAGGAATACAGCACTGCTGAGAGCACGGCTGTGATGAAGGCTTCTGTTGCTGGATTCCAAGGTAGGTGTTGACGGGAGGATGGGGAGCATGGCACATCTGCAGGGTCTGAATAGTGAATCAGTAGGGTGAAGGGGCACGTGACTGATGCACCCGAATCCCCAAGAGAATACATCTTCCTTCTGTGTTTCCCTCTAGACATACATATCTTTGCAGAGAGGTGAAGTCTGAAGGAATGAGGGCTACAAAAGTAAATCAACGTATATATTCACTCACGACTAGCTGGGTGAACAGTCTTCAGTGCTTCATGTCAGTTCATGTCCTGTTTTTACATCTGAAAACTTACATGGGTTTCAGGAATCCAGTGAATTAACAAAATCAACATTAAGGAAAGATTGAAAGTAGGATTTACCCAATCATTTAAAAAACGACTTATATTTGACTGTTTTGTTTAGTGGTGTGGTGATGACTACAGAAAAAAATAAATATCTCTTTTGACCTGTGTTTTGTGCTTCAAAGAATAAGTGACCACATTCTGAACCTGAGACTGAGAAGGCTCCAGAGACAGCTTTAGAAGACAGCTTTAGAATAAGCAAAAAGGAATTCATGCTACAAGAAGGAAAGAACTAAGTGTAGGCTTCTAAGTAAGAGGAAGTTGAGCTTAGGGAACTTCTGACAGTGCACCAGAAAACAGGTGGGCTCTAGAGGCAAACAAAATGCTGACCCGTTACCCAGTTCCTGCTATCAGCTGAAACAAAGAGCCATAGCTGCATATCAGAAAACTGATACTACTGAAAGTAAATGTTGCATTCCTCAGTATCATCTGCCAGACCACAGGCCATAGAGCTAAAAGATGTTTCAATGTTCCTTGGCACTCCATTTCTAAGGTATTTTAGTAGGCAATCTGGCAGGTTCTGTAAGATCCTCAGCAGCTGCAGCTTTGTTTCATCACAAACTTTATGGATGTATTTGTTGATACTAACACCATAGCAGGGGATGCTCTTATTTAAACTGAAACAGTGCATTTTGTCTGCTGCCACTACCTTCTGCTGGGCAGGGAAAGCTTCGAAGGCAAGAAGTTCATGAAGTAGGTGTCATGCCTGGAGGCTACCTTGACTTTGCTCATTGAAGTGAGCTTAGTGACTTGTGTCAACCCTTGCAGTGTAGGTATTTCCCCAACTGGGAAACTCAAGTTTGATCAGCAGAGTTGCTGCACAAGTCCAGAACTTCATTTACAAGGTAGGAGTTGCTGGTCTGAATTGAGGTGAATGTGAGAGGTCTGCAGTTTGAGGAGGAGATGCAGAGAACTGGCAGCGGTGATATTGCAGGACTCAAAGAAAAATGTTGCACCAAAGACTAGTAGATGCTGCATGACTGGCAACATTGGTGAGAGTGCTTGAAGGAGCAAGACTTGAATAACACGGGAAAGCCTAAGGCTGGATTCTAATGCACCAGCAGACCTGTATGCACAATCCAAACTGGAATATCATGGGATAACAGAGGAATATCAGAGATAACAGGGCTTTCTATGTCAGCAGCAGAGCTATGTGGGTGGATAGGTGTGGACTAGCAGGATTCAGTTGTGCTGGCAGTCACACAGGTGCTCAGGACTGGGCTGGTGTAGGTGCTGCAAGTGAGGAGAAACTGCAGAGCTGCACAGGGGAAGCCTCACCTGCACTGTGCTCGGCACCAAGCAGTTGTTATTAATCGTTCACTTTCCCAAGCACTGATATTCATACAAATTATGAAAAAAAGGTTCCTCAGATGCAGCAGGAGAGGCTCTTTAGCTTCATATTTATGAACTTAGATAAAAGAGAACTTGATATGAATCTGGAAAAGTAGCATCTCAATTTTATCATGCTCATCATGATGATGAGTGCCCGCGTAGGTTGATTACTTGCTACCGACCCCTCCCTTTCTCTCTTCCTTTGTAAGGTTCTACCTCTCAGGGAACTCCTTTTCAGTGAATGGTTCAGGCTGGTCTTTGTCTTTTCAGCCTTGTGATTTCCACTAGCACCAAGACAGAAACTGCCTCATTTGCTAAGAGATATTCTAGTTAATAATAGCAGGTCCTTCCACTGAGGATATTTCTGGCCAGTTTTGCAGGATGGGAATGCTGTTCCAATGGCACAATGCTGGTGCACAAGTGGGAATGCTTACACCCTTTTGTGTAACTTGTGTTGACACACGATCTATTCACCAGACAGCTTCTGATGCCCCATGTTGCTCACCAAATCGTAACTGTGATGGTAGAAAGAGTGTTGCAATTCCACAGTCAGCTGAAAATCTCCTGTGTAGAAAAACACACTGAATTTCCTTGACACAGGTTTTCTGCATGTGCATTCATTGGCTGTTTGGGGATTTGACTATGAAAAATCCAAACATTTTCTCAATCAGGCTTTTGATGTTGTTGTTTTAATTATTAATTACATAAGAATAGGTTTTCAAGAAAAAACAGATCAAGCCATCTCCCAAGCAGCATTCAAAACAGATTTTCTACAGAATTAACTATAGATCTAAAAAAGAAAATTACTCCCATACTTTGTCTGTTCCCAGTGTCTCCCGAACAGTGCATAATACTGGTTCTGTTTACTTTGACGTAAATTGAGAGTAACCCTTCAACGCAACGAAAGCAGCCCAGTGGAAGCCCATGCCATGAACAGACGTAAGTGAGGAGGGAGCAGAGGCCCTTGGAGTTCTACAGGGCCCACAAGCAACAGATGCAGATTTAATTAAACTTTTAGTAGCTGGATTGAACAGTCAAGAGGGAAGACTATTTCAGCCTTGGTAGAAATACAGGCTGCATTGCTAACTAAAAAATATCTTGAATAAGCAAACAAGAAAGAAGGGTTGCACTCTAGTCAACAATGCCTGTAGTCAGTAAGAGAACAATTCACTGTGGTAATGGATGTGGCATGGGTCCCAGTGCCACAGCAGCTGTTCTGTGCACTGCTGCATATCTCTGCATATCTCAAAGGTCATACCCATTCTGGTTCTATCACCAGTGAGACAAAGATATACCAGGAAACATTTTTTTTCTTTTAATTTACCTTTTTTAGGCCCAACAGATATTTGTTTTCCAAACACTCAAAGCATGAAGTCTTTATTCCCCTATTAACTCATTTTTGATGGAGAATAGAGTCAGGATATTGGAAAACCACAAATTGGAACATCACAGGAAGACAACACTGACAGAACTGCTTTCCTTCCACACTCCCATTATTTAATTTTCCTTTAAAAAGGAAAAAAAAAGTCATCATCACCAAAACCCTTCCAAAACAGAACAGAAGTTACCCTACTTTCATCTCCCATCCACAACTTCTTCCCTAATACCCACTGTCAAGACCAAAAGCCCTACCAGGTTCCTTTCAGTAAGGATCTGACACTAAAGAAAAAGGTGGTAAGGTTGAATAAAACCTGTGAGATGAAAGGATGTCTGAAATTTAAAACTCAGTGCCATATGAAGGCAGCATTTATAAATGCTAAAGAAGCAAAACACGTTATTTTGCCTTGCATTTCCCCAGAAAGCATTTACAGGTACACGAGTGCAACAGTCAGCCTTTTATAACATATGCATAGTTTTTCATCTACTTACTCAGTTGCCATCATTTTGCCTCTTTCTTTGGCAGACTGAGGGTCTTGAGACAGACTGAAAGCTTTCCCAAGGAGAGCTAATAAGGAGAACATTGATAGAAAAACTCGTTAAGACAAATGAGTTTCAGGAAAGTGATTTACGCTGCTGAATTTGTAGAGGATCTTGCAGTCATTCCAGCCTCAACACTGTCTGACAGCAGTTGTTTTTATGAAGGAAGTTAAACAGAAGCCTGACTGCTGCCTAGGCCTTTCTTGCAGAAGGCTGGGTTAATTAAACAAATAAAGCAAAACAATAAACAACTGGAAAGAGAACATGATGTAGCAGCTAATGCTATCAACTGATCAGACTTACTACAATTCAGAGGTGCATGCCACCCAGGAGTCACAAAGCCTCGGTGCATTCTGCAGGATGGCATTTGGACATCAAAAGTTGCTGCTACTGGGCCAGATGGCCTTACTGCTGGAGCGTGTTGAGCAATCTATTCTTAGATGCCAGCGTTACTGCTTCATGGAGAGCTAAGGGTGATGTGGCAAGTTCCCCGTTCTCAAATGTGTTAGTATGGCTTGATCCTGGAGGTTTGCAATTACCTCACAGCCACTTGTACTTCGTAATGGAGCCCATCAGTGGAGATGTCTGCAGATTCGTCTGGGAGCAGCCTCCAGATGCATTTGAATTTCAATTCTGTTAGTCTGTACAATTCTTCTTTTTCTTTCTTCCAGACTGTATCCTCCATCTCTTTCTATTATTAACAGTTTCTCATCTTTACTTTCATTGGAGCACTCCTTGGATTGATTTAAAAGCCCTGACTTAATTAGCTGCCAAGGCAGAATTGGGATGCCTAAAACCCATGATGCCACTCCACATCCATCTCCTGTGCTTCCATCACCCTCTGTTCCTTTCCCTTTTTTGTCTTGCTCTTTGTAGGTTTTTCTTCTTATGAGTCCCCCATTGGTCAAAAGCATCCCATAGCGAGAAAGAGAGAATTTTTATTTTGTCTGAGGTCAAACAATAAATTTAAGTGCCATCCTCTTGATCTTTGTGAGATGCTGAGGCTGCCACAGTCTTTCTGTGCCTTTACAAGCAGAAGAAGGGCTGAGGAAAGGGAATGAAGTGCAGGAGCCTCCTGATTTCATCCTGATACTTGGGGCTCTCAGTACCAGCCTCTACAAAGTTACTGATTCTATTTTTCTTTTCCAGGCAGAAGCATCTGTGCAGTCGATATCTAGCCACAAAAATCCACAGAACCTTTATTCTATTTGCACTGCAGGCAGCAAAACACTTTCCAACAAACTTGGAGCCTCTAGCAATAGAGCAAAAGAACAAGAGAAACACAACTTGAAAATGACACAGAAAGAGAGCAGAGGAAATGAAGAATATTGCAGAAATTTTAATTACTGCAGAAGTAAGATGTCATAAATACAACTCAATGACCGTAGAAAGCAAGCCATGGTGTCATCTAGAAAGAGGGATGATCGGCAGATAATGAGACTGAGGGATGGCATGAAAGAATATGACAAAATCTTTGGGCTTAGAATCTTCCAGGGGAAAAAAAAAAAAAAGAACAGTGGCAAAGACTTAAATGCACATAATCAAACTCCTCCCTCCCCTGCCATAACACCTCAGGGACCGTGATTAAGGAACATAAGTCTTTTTCTAGGCATTCCCATGATTTTGTTCAGAGCACTTGGCACATGAGAAGACCAAGCTGTTTTGTTGGTCTAAGATGGCCTGCATCTTTCACGTCTGCATAGAGACTACCAAACTCTGGGTACTATATAAAGGAGAAAAAAACCCAGAGCGTTTCAAATCACCATCACCCCTTCTCTGCTTACTAGCGTCTCATTAGCACCTCTTGCCCTCAGCTGTGCTTTAGCTTCTAGAAGTTGAGGAGTCAGTCTAACTACAGACATACTTTCACACCTTTAAGAGTTCAGCGTTTGGTTATGGAGTAGAAGGTGATAAGGAAGGACATAAATAATTGTCTTTACCATTTTAAGGATCGTGAAGGAAAACAAGGCTATGACACTGAACTGCTGAGTAAAGAATATTGAGGAATATCCTGCCAAGCTTTATTATCTTACCCATTCCAGCCAGCCACCATTGGATTTCTGGGCAGATTTCCAGAATCAGTGTAATGCAGAACTGTACACATATGAAAGCTTAGCTCATCCTGTAGTCACTTTGCTATTTAATTTTTCTAAGGAATGTCTGGCATGCAGTTGCCTTGTGTGCATGGCCCCTAGCAGTGACCAGTGTCACAGATCATCTGCAGAGCATCCGTTTGATGCAACTGTCATAGGCCTCCTCTTCCAAGCATGCCCTCAAGGTGCCCATTCCAAAGGGTTCTACTTCTCCTCTAAAATCCCAGTTCAACAGTCTGTTAGAGGCTTTGGTGTGCTTTTCACAGGGGCTCTTACAGTGCAGTGCAATTAAATTTCCATTAGTTTGTGACAGTTGCATACAGTGAACTTTATCAGAGAGATCTTTGGCATTCATACCTTACTCTGAAGCACTAGTTTAAGCAGTTAAAAATTTGTCTCCCTCCATACACAACCTTAATGAGGCTTTTCAGAAGCATTCCCCCACTTAGGAGTTTGTGAATTAAAGAGTTCAGAGGATATGTAATTGGAAACAGTTCCATCAAATAATGGCTGCAGACTGGAATTCCCTTCTTGCCCTGAGGGACAATGTACTTTGTTTCCAAGCCAGAAGAATGTTAATTTCCATTTACAGAACCCTTCTACATTCGGAGTACTCAGACGGACCATTACCTGCCACTGAGACACGGCTGCCTCTGGGACAAAAGGCATCAGTCCCCTGTGATCAGAACTGCCATTTCTTGTACAAAATCTGTTGTGCAGGTGTTAGGCTAACCAACTGAGACCAGGCCATTAGATTGTGCATAGGAGCATGGCCCTGGTGATTTCTGGTAAACAAATGGAATTTGACAGAAGACTCCAGGTTTAGGCATGCAAGCATGGAGCTGAAAAAGCATCCATTTAGTCTTACTAGGAGTTCAAGTGACTTTAGCAGTACATCTTGCTAGGCACACTAGACCTTACAGTGCTATGCCGTGGCACTGATTCAGTGAAGGCTCAGCTGGAAGAGTGGCACCCACTGCAGCACACCCTTCCATTTTTCTTGGAAGTCTTCAACTGTATGCCTAGACTGATGCACTTAGCTTATAATAGTTGACATGAGTGCAGCCTGAAGAAGCATAGCTGTAGGACATTGAGTGTTGCTAAACAGACTCTTTTTGAGCTCAGTGAAGGAAGTCTAGCAACTGCAATGAAAACTTGTCACAGTCTGTTTCCTTTGGAGTCACCCTGATTCTGATTTTGCTATGAGTTTTGTTGTCCTAAACACAAAGATCTTGCTCTAATTCTTTTTAAAGGAGAGAAACATACCCTTGCAGGTGGCAGGAATGCAGCACAAGCATTGCCCAGTTTTGCTCCTAAAACATTTCCATCTGCCAGTCTTGAACAAGATGAGCCTCAATGTGCACCTGTTCTCAATATTTTCACATTTTTTTCTTCTATAAAGGATTCTCATTCTGTAGTTTCTACTGATGTGAGAAAACTAAATTATTAAACACAAGTGAAGGGGTAACTTCCCTGTTTGTAATCACACAGGCAAACTTGAAACCCTATATGATCTTCCAGTATATTTTGCTAGAGAGGGGGTTTGTTTAGATATCCCTGGCTCAGAGCTCCTCTTTACACAGCTGTGCAGCATACTGACTGCCAAATCCCACCTAAGAGAGAGCTACAAATTAATGGCACTCTCTCTGTCTCTCTCTTACCTACCCCCCTTATAAAACACTTAGAGGATTAATAGATGTGTTAAAAAAGTTGTGTATTGTTCCTCTTCTGAACAGCTGCTGTACATTTGTTGTGGTTTCACAATGGTAGGTAGCTCAGCTTCACCATGCCACTTCCGCACTCCCCATCATCAAAAGGCTGGGGGCAGAAAATGCAATGAAAAAAAGAGCTTGTAGGTTAAGATAAGGACAGGGAGATCACTCACCAATTACCATCACGAGCAAAGCAGACTCAGCATAGGGAGATCAATATATTTATTGCCTATCACTAGCAGACTAGAGCAGGGAGAAACTACAAGCAAACTAAAAACATCTTACCCTACTCACCTTCTTCTGCTTCCTCACCCTGAGTGGCGCAGGGGAGCGGGTAATGGGGGCTGTTGTCAGTCCCTAACACTTTGTCTCTGCCGTTCCTTCACGGTCACTCCGTGCCCCTGCTCCCTGCCCCTGCTCCCCGTGGGGTCCCTCCCACGGGATGCCGTCCTTCCTGAACTGAGTCTGCGGGGGCTGCCCACAGGCAGCAGCTCTTCAAGAACTGCGCCCACACGGCTCCGTACCACGGGGTCCATCCCCCAGGAGCAAACTGCCCCAGCACGGGTCCCCCACGGGCGGCAGCTCCCCCCAGACCCCTGCTCCTGCGTGGGCTCCTCTCCACGGGCTGCAGCTCCGGCCCGGGGCCTGCTCCTGCGGGGGCTCTCCATGGGCCGCAGCCTCCTCCAGGCCACATCCACCTGCTCCACCGGGGGCTCCTCCACGGGCTGCAGCGTGGAGATCTGCTCCATGTGGGACCGATGGGCTGCAGGGGGACAGCCTGCTCCACCAGGGGCCTCTACACAGGCCGCAGGGGAACTTGTGCTGTGTGCCTGGAGCACCTCCTGCCCTCCTGCTGCACTCACCTTGGGGGCTGCAGGGCTGCTGCTCATTTTCTTGCTCGTCTCTCCCAGCTGCTGCTGTACAGCAGTTTTTTGTTTTGTTTTGTTTTGTTTTTTCCCTGAATCTGCTCTCACAGAGGCACAACCAGCTCGGCTCTGACCAGCGGTGGGTCCCTTTTGGAGCTGTCTGAAGCTGGTTCTGAGCTGACATGGGGCAGCTGCTGGGCTCTGCTCCCAGAGGCCACTCCTTCAGTCCTCCCCAGTGCCCCCATACAAAACCTTGCCATGTAAGCCCAATAAAACCTTCATTGTACAGAATGTACAAGTAGAGCCACAGAGGGCAAAATATCTTCACTGTCTTCTTTGCTTAGCTGTGCCCCTCACACAGGTTGAGGACTTAAGACACTTAAGTCTAGTATTGCAACATTAATTCTTCTCTCTTTCATATCTTCTCCAGCAATCAGGTTTCTAACATTTCCCCTTCTCAATATGAATGCAATTACGTATGTCTCCATGGTTGCTACTGCTGCATGGGGAAGAACCTGTGACATGTCCCAGATCAATGAATAGGATTGCAATGTCTTTATCACAGCTACAGCAAGAAAGCAGACATCATAATGCCAGAGGATGGGGTGCAAGTGTGTGTGTGCATGTGTCTGTGCAGGGGCACATCTTCACAGGCTGTTCTGAGCAGTACTAACACCATTTTACAGGGAGGTTGTTTTCTCAGATAAAGTTCAGTCACTCTAAAGAGAGAGACGATGCTACCATGAGGGAGAAAGCACTGCACTTAGTTCATGAGGATGGAATTGTGCTACCAGAATAACAGCACCTGGTGGCTACTCTGCAAGAGAATAGCTTCTCCGTTGTAAGAAGTAACACAGCTTAGTTAGAATTCAGAAGCCCTTTCCACTGAGCACAAGCATAAGGATTTCTTGTAATCTTTCTTTGGCACCATTTGAGAATATATATGAACACTAAAACTGGCTAAGAAACCACCCACACATTTTCAATATATGATAAGGTCTCATGAGAACCTATGTCTTTCAGTAGAATGTGATGCGTAAGAATCAGCAGACTAGTTTTTGTTACTGGATTTTCCGTTGGAAAAGGAAGGATTTTCCATTTCATGTGGAAGGTCTTTAAAAAAGTAGACCAACATGAAAAATCTGAAAGTATTTCTTCTGGGCAAAAAAAAAGCATTTGTTTTCAGGAGAGTGTTTGGACTCTAGCAATTTCTGACCAGTTGTCATTTGATGCATTGTCATTCAGATACAATCATGACTGCTTTGACTTCTTTTGGCTTCAAGCGGAAGTGATATTGGTCATGGCATCTTTGGAGCTAGCTGTCAGAAAATGACGCAACAATTTTGCCTCTAATTGTACCCATTAACAGAGCAAGGAAACTTCCTACTCTTTATTCCAAGAATAGCAACAGTGCCTTTTGAGAGGGGATTAGCTGAAATTTCAAGTGTGCCAATACTTCTCAACTCTGAAAGCTCTCCCAGGCAGCAAGATTAGTCGGCAGAAGAAGGGAGCCTGCACAGCAGTGATGTGAATTGGTGTTGAGGATTGGTGACATAAGTTGCGATGTGCTGAGAACTCCTAACTATTCCATATGAACATGCATAGTGAGATGGCCTTACTACTGGCAGGCTCAGCAGAACTCCTGCCTCTGGGAATCTGCAAAGGTTGACAGCCTTCTCAAACCTAAAACCAAAGCTGAGGCACAATGCTAGATCAACATGGAAGGAGGAGAAGGCTGATTTCCACTCTGCATGCATCCTATGGCTGTTTGCTCTTGTGTTCTTTCATCATACTGGAAATTCAGCATACAGGAGGACTATGTGTTGGGATCAGTCATGGAAGAGGATAAATGTAATTTTATGGGGTCTGCATTTTATTTGTCTATGAGGTTTGATGAAGAGAGAATGTCTCAAGTGCTTGTATGAAAGTTTTTTGGTAATTGTTCCCATTGCCTGGCCAAGACTCATTTTGCTGGCTCTCCTTTTTACTTTTTCCTTGGAGAGCAGTGCCTATTAGTAATAATCAGTTAGTAAAAGAGATATATTGTCGCCCGTTAGGGCATGTTGCAACTTTTCAGTCTGGTTATTTTATTAAATCAACCCAAATTAAATATCTTGCTTATGCTGCACACTTCCCACCTCCTGATAAACCTTCTGCCTGAATGGAAGCAGGCGAGGTGTGAGAACTCAAGTAGACTGTTAATGTGTGCCTTGGGGAAAGTTACCATTTTTAATGATCCCATGAAATAGCTGCAAGTTCCAGACATATCCTTTATCTCTAGTTTCTTCATGCATACATGCCATCTGCTTTTTGCTTTATAGTAGGAAGAGGTAGAATGTTTTGTTTAAGTAGTCCTGGAAACTGGAGGAAATAATTCCAGTGACACCTATGCATTCTCATGAAGATCCTCTTTTAGCTCAAGCTGAGAGGGTTCTTTCTCCATAAGAAAACATCAGGGGCTCCATCCTCTACTCTCAACATACAAGCAGATGTTTAGCCAGGTGCTGCTGTGCCCATTTGCATGCTGCTGCAAGACTCTTACGAGCCTTAGAGGTGAAGTCAACAGAAAGGTGTTGCTTATGTGGTGTGCTGACAAACAACTGGAGGTTCTGGCTCTGTTAGTGGGGTTATATTTTGTCTTTTGGAGAGGAGAGTGGTTAGAATACCTGTAAAGCTAGCATGCTAGTAACAACCAAGCAGTACAGGTTAGGTTCATTCCTGTTCCTGTTGTTTATTAGTGATGTGAGCCCATTCCCATTTTTTGTTGCCTTCGTTTTCTGTAAAGGTTTGGTTTGCCTAGTCTGTAACAACCAGGCTTATGTTCCTCAGGTTCAAGTTCTTTTATCTTTTCAGTTTTTATTTTTTATTTTTTATTTATTTATTTATTTTTTTAGCCCTGCCAGAGCAAGGATGATGCTCAGTTCAGGTCGGCACAGCATACTAGTTCTAGGACAGACATACTCCTTTGGGACCACAGTTTAGGCTATGTAGAAGAGCACCAGGATTAACATGCCACTTCTTTCAAGAAGTGCTCAGTTCTGTTCCTTGGGGCTGCCTCCCAGTAAAGGAACTTACCATGACCTTTAGGGGAGCACCTGGCCAGGTGAGCTACTGGCAGAAGTGACTTGCACTCTGTTCACTAGAAAGTTTCTCCCTCATCTAAAGAGGCTTTTTGCTTTGCAGATTGTCACAAATCTGGGCAGGGGAAAGCAGTATGGGAGGGATAGATTTGACAGCTGCAAGCTTCAGCAGTTAAGCGTAGGCTGTTTCTGTCTCTTAATCAGTATACACGTTTCCCCCCACTCCCCGCCCCACCGCCCCGTAACCTGTTGAATTCTTTGTGCAGGTTTCTTCCTCCCCTCTGAAATGAATTCTTCTGGTTCCTGGTACCTTCTTAATCCTTTGCAGCAATTCGAGCAGCTGAATAGAGAGGAAGCTTGGGCTATTGCTTAGAAACCAGGACCGAGGCATTAGAAAGGTAGGAGCTTCATGCTACAGACAGGCTTGCTGTGTGACAGCGGGGAGATTGTATTTTCTCACTTTACCTCAGCTTCCCCCTGTGTGACTAGAGGAGTGTTACTCACTTCCCTTGCAGGGGGTAGCACGAGGTGTCTGCCAGTGGGGTTTATAAAGAGCTTTGAGACTGCTGCCTTTGAAAGATGAACAGTTTTGCTGCAGTGAGTGCTCGATGACTGGACATGTTTGACAGCACTTTGTGGAGCAAAGAAATGAGTGGGACTGTGCATTGTTGTCACAAAGGGGAGACAGTTTCTGAGACAGCTTTTGAAGCTGAATTCTATATATCATTTTAATGCAAGAGTATATTTTAATTTAGACACATATAAGGCAGGACAACTTCAAAAATTAGAGCAGAGGCTGAGTCAGGCAGCCATGCTGGAACATTTCTGGGCAACAGGCACTGCCCCAGGGCCAGCACTGAGCTTCGGTTTCCTATCCCAACAAGTGTTCTGGTGTAGGTTAAACAAAGAAGGACCGTGAAAAGTGGCAAGAATTACTTGGGAAAGCTCAAAGAACACAAAAGCAATGAGAGTGTTTTGCTAGTCTCTTACAGAGATTAATAATATGTTTTATATTAAATATGTTTTGATGATGGGTATGACATTCCAAATGCAATAGTACAATTTTCCAGTGAGAAGACTAAGAAAAAGATTTGAAGGCTGAAACTCAAATCCAGCTTAGCATTTTTGCAGGTAAGTTTTTTGGATTCAGAGCTCATTTGGGAAGGGAGAGAGACGTAGGTTCAAGTCCCTGCAGATTCAGAGCAAAGGTTTTCCTCTCCAGTCACTGTGAATTAGGTAGAACAGGAATGCAGCTCACTCAGTCTCCCACACACGGTATCAACAACCAGAAAAGCCCGTTATGCAGGTCGTACAAGACAATCAGAGGTCTCCTTTTGGCCTTCTGGCACACTCATGAGGGGAGGATGTAAGACAAGAGATGAGATAACTAAACACAGAGATCATTCCAACTGCTCTTTTCCCTTCAGACAGGATTTACCTCTTGTGAGAAGTTCAGAATTGACATTACTGAGGTCTGAGGTTGCCTGTTTACCTCAGAAAACGAGCAGAGCACAGGCTGTGGCAGCTCAGGCTTCCATGGAATGCCTCAACAAATCATCTTCATCCTTCACCCAAAGGGATGTGCCGCGGGAGCACAGGGAGGGTTGTATACTTGCAGCGTGCCACCACTTCACTCTGTCAAAGCATCTTCAGCCCAAGGATGTCAAAGGGCTTTTCAGGTATTCCTAAATGATGTGCCTGGCATCTGCAAGAGGTTCACTGATCTCAGCAGATAGGGCAGCTAAGTACTACTGTTTTTTTCTTTGTTTGTTTGCTTGTTTCCCCTGAAAGTGAAGCACACACCTCATTCTACTGCAGGCTGTGCCTGCTCTCAGCATCAGCTTAAGGGGACACAGTAAGTCGTGTAGAACTTTGTGATGCTGGCACACAGTCTGTACGGATAAGTGGGATAATTCACACTTCTCTTGCTGTTGCTTCAGTCTTTTTGTGGCTCTTGCTGGATCATATGTTGTGGATTATACGTGAGCCACAGATTCCTCAGAACTGCGTCCTCACTCTCTAAACCCATACTCAAGAAGCATTCAGTATAGAATCATTAGGGGCTCTTAGGATCAGGCTGTTGATTCTGCTAGCCATAGAAAAATAATCCCATTTGAAAGTGTTTAGGATTGAATATAATTAGATGTGAAGACAGAGAGGACAATATAGACATTGCTAGGGGAGGCTGCTGCATGAGAAGCCATATTGTTTACTGATTCTCCTGCTTGAAATGGCAATAAATGACATTTCTCATGCAACAGACACAAGAATAAGATCTGTTCACAAGTAGGAAGTGCCTTAATTTGAATGCAGATAGCATTTCAGTCAGGACAACCCTTAAGAGCTGAATTGGCTAGGATTCACTGCAGGGGACTTGAAATCAGATCATATACAAACTCAGTGGAAATAGTGTTTTAGTGGGAGTTGGAGGAGATCCCAGATGAATAACAATTAGATTCGATTTCAACCCTTACTCTTGGCCAGCTGCTTCTTTTGTATATGCTGTGGAAGATTAAAAAGTTTGGAAACAGTATTCATGTGGCACCTTACCCCAGTGCTGGGGCATTCTCTGACGCTCTTCTCTATACCAGCAGTGCTAACAGTTTAATAAGACTAAGGTTCAGCATTTGAGAGTGTGATGCTGAAGAGCTGCATATAGCCAGGGTGCAGTCTATTTCAGTCAAATCCATTCTGCCTTGAGAAAACTTCAGGGACAAAGGATAATTAGATGTAGAATTGAAGCTTACTCGAGCAAGTAAGTGGCCAAAGACATAATAAGCTTTGTTTACCCTTTTCTGGCTAGCATACCGGTAACAGTTATGACGTTTCCTCTGAAAAGAGTAAAAATTACATACAGGCATCCAAACTCCCCCATTATATTGCATACCTTGGACTCTATACAGAGGTCTCCCTGTGCATCATTGGAAAGCTATGGAACTTCTGGAATCCTTTCAGCATTTTTCTGTATGGGGAATCTTCTTTTGTTTGTTTGCTTTGGTTCTTTTGTTTTTTAATGGGTAATCTTGGAATATGGTTACCTTTTGCTGGAATCTCTGATCCTGTCTCAGAACTGTTGGTAAGCTGATTGCGTAGAAACATTGCCACAGAACCTATGAGGTTTTCTAATAATTACAGCTGGACAAACTGATTCTAGAATGAGGAATATCACAAAGCTCATTGAATACATTATTCATTGATTTTCACTTTATTCACTCAGCTACAAAATGAATAAAAAACAAATTATAAAATGACTCAATTATTGTCATTTACCTGGCTACTGTATAAGAACAGTAGCTTCTGATATCAAGAGCTGCTTCTCCTGATAGCAAGAGCTGATACTCCCATTAAAGTTGTTGATCAGATAGGATCTACAAGTCTCCAAACCAGATATCTCTGTGCATAGGCTATTGTACGTGCTATTGATGCCAGTAAATTTGCAGTGATGTTCTATTTTGCCTAAAGCGTCCTTTTAGATGACTCTTCTCCACAAAATATAGTCTCCCATTGATACCTGAAATTTTTCACTAACACAAATTCATGCTGGTTTTGACTACTGATTTTTTAAAATAGCCTCATATCCAGAAGCACACGGATCAGCTCGGTGTTTTCGGCTATGTAAATAGTGAAAGCTGACTACTCCAGACAGCATCTTAACAATGGTACCTGAACCATGCAGTTTTATCATGGCATACAGTTACACACAGTGGCCGAAGCAGAAAAATAAACCCACTGTTTTTTCTCCATTGATGCCTCTTACACAATTCATCACTGTTTTGCAAAGAGGCTTAAGCTGTCCTGTGGCAGTAATCACTGTGAAATCTCCATAAGTGCTGGAAAAGAGTGGTCCATTCCAAGTGCAACCTAACCATGAGCCTTCAGTCTATGATGCAGCCTGGTTTTCTAGATAGAAATTTCTCTCTCTGTCCAACTAAGAATGGGTCACAGTTTGGATGTAAAATTGGGAATAGAATCCAAGTCCTGCCATGATAAGACCTGAAGAGAAATACAATCTCTTCCAGTTATTTGAAGAGCATTCCTTTGGCAAGACATGATTTTTTTTTTTTGCTATGTTAAAACCCTGCGGGTTCCAAAATAGCATCCCCCTGGAACACCCCAGCATACTCTTTCAGTGAGCCTTGTCTGTGCTGGAACAAAACTTTGGCAGTATGATCTTCACTGTCTGATTACTGCATAGTGCAGTGACAAGTAGTACACAAGAAGAGAATTGTTAAGGCTGTCATTGTTCCTAGACATAAAGGAATTAGAGCGCCCAGTAACTGAGGACATGGAAGCAATGTTTGAAATGTCTAATGAATTCCAGTTATTGCTTTAATTTACTTTGGGAAAAAAAGAGATGGTGGTGAGCCTTATGGGGTTTTCAACATGCCTGAAAGGGTGGAAGAATTCAATCGTTCTGCACAGGGGTGCAAAACCCAAGAAAACATCCTCAAATTCACAGTGGCATCAATTACTCTGAGCTTAGGAATTTGGAAGATATGTTTCAAATAAAGGAGAAAAACAATAAATGAGACACAGCCAAGTATCTCATTGCCCTTTATAGACAGAGTCATGGAGTGAAATAGCAAAGCAGTCAATACCACAGTTAACTAGAGGATAATTTTGCAAGGGGAAGAGAACAGGCTTTAGGATCTGCCCTTTCTTTAAAGAGACAAGCCTAAAGCTTTTTATCCACTTACTGCCCCCAGCCCTCCCACTCCACCATGCTCCCTTGAACAAGGGAGCCTGGCACCAGCAGAGGGAATTCCACAGCAGCATAATTTAAGAATGCCAGCACTAAGAGAAACTTGTGACTTGCAAGATTTTTTTTTTCTTTTTTTTTTTTTCAGTATTCAGCTTTATACAAAGTGCCTGTATCTCAGGACTGTAATTTATTTCTTTGTGCCACATACAGACACACACCAATACTTTCAATGACATTTCTTTGGTCTTTTTGTAAATATCACATAATACATCCTTGCTTGCAAAAGCAAAGATTCCTGATAGAAACTTACTTTCACAGTAACCCACCACATAATCTGCAAGTGTCCACTGATACTTTCCTCTTGCCAAGGTATCTCTTGCTTATGAAGTTTCATATCCCAGCAAGGTCTGCTGTTTGCTGAACCCTATTCCAGTTGCATTGTGGGCCTAACTGCTGCCACTCAGACCAAAGAGATAAATTTTTTAGCTTCTAGCTTAATTTAAAAATATGGTGGATAGCAATAAGCACATCAACAAAGTATGAGTTTATATGGCATGAGTAAGCACTGACTTTTAGCTGAGAGAAAACTGGTAGGAGAGGTACAATGAGAAGAGTAAAATGGAGTGAGAGGTAGGTTTTTACTGAGCTGGAGATCTGGTATATGATGGAGAGGTCAGCTGAGAAACAAGGAGCTATCAACAGAGCTATTCTCACCTAATCTGGACATGCTGTTGGCCAGTATATCAAAGGAACCATGACCCGGGAGGAGGCAGAGGTAATGAAAGTCTTAAGGAGGAGGTGTTTTTCTAGTTAAAATAGAAGGTGAATGTATAAAAGGTAGATTTGCTTCTCACTGCTATTTGCTTGTGGGTTTTGCAAGCAAGGCAGAGCAATTTTGGTCTCAAAAATAGGGGTTGCCCCTTCTTCACTTTATTCAGGAATTTTTGTCTGTTTGCTGTGAGGATGAATGCTATTCAGTGTTACTTGCCTTCCACTATAAATTGCATTTGATTCTTGTTATTAGGTGACTGCTGACTGTCCAGCAAGATTCTCACTTTACAGATGGTCCCAAGATCACTGTCCAAATGACCTTATGTGCCACATCCTGTAGAGACTATATAGTGGTCTACAGCTGCAACTCAAATTCTGCCTTTCTCAAAGGCGCACAGACAGTAGCCCAGGACTGCTTCCCTGCCTCTTCATACATTTCGAGAGTACATCTGCTGTGTAAGCATACTGGTCTCTGCTAACTGTGTAGGGAATCAGGTACTAATCCTTTAGTAGAGGATGTAGCAGTCACGGGAAGACAGGAATTGTGGCAATCCAGAATGAAGATGCACAGTATGAAGAATCATATCTCCCTGCAGGGTTGGACTGGGGTCGAGCAGCAGAGGTGCATGCAAACAGCATAGAACTAAATGACCCTGGGGACAGAGTACCCTTCCTAGCACAGTAGGGAGGGTATTTAGTCTCCATGGCACATTGTACAAACTCTATTTCATCTCCATGAAATAATGCAGTGACTAATGAATCTCTGTCACATTTTGTTTGATCTGAAGTCACCCTGAGAACAAGTATTATGTGTAGCTATGCCCTGGACACAAGGAGCTTTGTTTCAGCTACAAGCAAGGCTGATCCTCCTAGCCTAAAAGTGTGATAATTGCTCTCCCCCCTTCGTACCTGTCCTTACCTCTGGGCTTCTCACTGTTTGATTAAAATCTGTTTTGTACTAGGCTGTTTTTTCCTGTGAGTGGCTGCATTGTCTCTTCCCACCACCTTTTCTGCAGCTTTGGGAGCTCTTCATGCTCTACACGTTTTTTTATACAGAACAGCTGCTGCCAAAAGTGGAATTTCCCCCACCACACAACTTCCAAGGCTAAACTAGAGTCTAAGCAGAATCTGTTCATCACCAGAATCAAGATTTCAACGACTCCTCATGCTAAAGTAACCACAGATGCAGATGCTGCCACTTCTGTTGCTTCTTCCCAAGATGGGAAGTATTGTCACATTCCTAGCATATAGGGTCTGGAACCATCACTAATGTAGCTTCACAGCTGAAGTGTGAAAGCACAAATAGCACTGCCAGCTTATGCTGAGCCACATGGTGTCAGCTTATGCTACCGCCCTGTTGGCACTAGGGTACTGAAGCAAACTTGTTAAATCTCAGTTGCTAGAGGAGATTGCACAGCTGTAAGTACCACAAGGTCGGCGTTGGACATCTTGTTTTAGGAGCAGAAGAACAATCAGTCCCCCAGCTTCTCACTCTGATTTCCAGTAATTGTTTTTGCAACTTTCCTGGAACATCTTGGTGGAAGTCAGGCTTCTATAGTTCAGGAGAATCTTTTATTTTTATGTTTCCAGAACCACTCTTATATATATATATTCCAAATAAAGGGAAAGATAAAAGGACTCCAGCACATGGTGGGAAGCTCAAAGCTATATTATGTAGAGAATTGCAATGGGTTTGTAAGTCAGATGTTTTTGTAAGTTAAGACTCCCCACAAGGCACAAGCAAGCTGCAGTAAGGCACTGCGGGGAGATCCAGTGGTACATACAGACATAAGCAGCTCATCAAGATGAGCTCTACATTTGGTTGCAGATGCAGGCTACATAGGTTTCCAGAGTCATCACTGACTGAAGCACTGTTCTTTTGGTCAGGTATATGAGAGTAAGCTGACATTTGTATCTCAGTTCTGAGATAGGGCATGGATGAATAATTAGTGTATGTTACGTATCGGGTGAAGAAGTGATACCTTTGGCATCACTTGTGATCAAGTGATCAAGTGATGCCTTTGGCAGAAGTGTGATGAATTTTTCCAAATGCTCCCCCACCATATGGGGAGTATAAAGTAATCCAACTCCTGGAACTAAGAGCAATCTAAACTGTCATCATCATGATAAATTGACTTTACAGCATGTCCTAATAGTGTTAAAGCCTAGGAATTACTGAGCAGTTAAGATGGGGAAAAGGAGCATATTTCATAACTTTTCCAAGTCTTAGAACACTACATTAATTCCACATGCTGTTCTGCTCTCCTGGCAAGGTCAGTAGCTTATAAAGCCTCAAGAAACTGGGAAGTCTCCTCTTAACCCAAAAGTAAGTATCCATGGTGTTCAACTGCTGAGCATACAAGTTCTGTCCCCTTCCCACCTGCATTGCTGTCAAATGATGCATTCCTTCCAGTGCAACTACATAGGCAAATTCGTCTGCTCTTGGTGTCAACCAGCTGCTGTTTCCACAAACAGTCTTGAGCATTACCTGTTTTCCATAAGTCAAAACCCTGATGGAAGTTCATGTGTCTGTGTGGAAGGGAAATGGAGAAATTAGATTTCCCCTGAAGCAATGGTTATTATTCCTGTCTGTCATCTGAGGCATTAGAATCAGCTGTGCAACTGGTTCTGCCCTGTCCTCTGCTCTTCCCCGTTCCACACCAGAAGCATCCCAGCTTTGAAGCAGTATCTGTAGAACAGAAAAATTTAGTCTTGCATGTGCCACCAAGCAGCCTATGTCAAATTCTGCATTCCTAATTCTCCTTGTGCTTCTCAGCCAGGAAACTACACCACCTTCAACTGTAGGTGCCATTGAAGCAACATGGACAAGACCCAGGTAACTGCAGGTATAATAGCCACTGGGTTTCCAAAGCCAGGACCCCAAAACAAGGGCCTGAAACAGTCTTCTGTAAGCCAAGCCAAGCCAGGCCAAGCTAGGCCTTGCCTTACCTCTTTCTCACTGAATTCAACTGCACTAGTCTTGTTATACTGTTTTGTGTCAAGCCTCAACATACAGTAGGGTCTGAGCAGCTCAGTAGGCAGCAGGATTTACCCCACAGAACAGCCTTAATAATCTTTGGTGAGTATGCAGAATAAAACCACTATGGAAATATAGTACATCAGCCCCATGTGGTAGTAACAATCTCCTAGTCACTGTGCTGCTGGTGCAATTCACTGTCGTCCTAGTCTGGTATCCAGCACTGAAATCAGAGTAGCCTGTAAGGGCACAGGACTGCAGTCCTACAAGAAGCAAATCTGTCCATGCATTTCCAGGCTGGTGCAAGTCTGCAGAATGCAGTGTTGCTAAGATGCATGAAGAGCTCGGTGGTGAGCCATTTCTGTGTATGCAATTTGCATGTTTATGGGATTCTGAATTATTGAACAGGAGTCTTTCATATAGATTTGTGTCATTCTCCAGTGCTGAGGGGCAGCTTGGTTTCAGTCTCTAGAAAATTCCAGGTCTTTCTTCTTGTAGTAAGGGGTTAAAATAAGCCACATGAGAGAGCAGCCAGTAAAAGTCTAAGCCTGATTACAAACAGATCTAATACTGTCATAACAAAAATCCTTTTACTGAGTCCAATTCTGACACTTATTCAAAAAGTAAAAATAATTTATTCCTACTGAGGAAGAGACGTAATATCCATTTATATCTTGCAGTCCCAGTAATTATGAGAAGGGTTGCCAATTCCCTAACACAAACCTCAGCTTTTTTGCAGTGTTCCTACATATTAGCCCAGAATAGGAGAGGAGAAAAAGGTGTTTAGTCTGCTAGTAGAGCATTCAGGCGGAGTGCTAGTTCTGGATCTCTTTAGGAGGACCACATACTCATTGGTGCTAGGCTGACAAACTGTAATTACTATATGAAGAACTGGAGGCGATTTGGAGAATGCTCATCAGTGTAATTAAAAGTGAGCTTTTGCCAGCTACTTCCATTTTATATAGTTATAAGTCTATTATTTGAACAAAGACGAAATGGCTTTTGTATAGTACAAAATAGAAGAGGTATGAAAAAATGTTTAAAACCTACAAAAGGATGCTACCAGCATGCATTTGCACGCATGTAATTATTCCATTCCATGTATAACCTTTAAAAGAAATAATGGTATTAAAGACAGTTGAAACTCAGGAATACTGTCTTGGAAAAGATCAGATGCTATCTTGAATGTGGTGTTGTATGCATACACCATATTTCCATTAAGAAATTAATTCATACAACTTCTGTTTATGGTAATTATTTCATTGAAACGATTTCTGGAACTTACATAACCTCCCCCTCACACACGCTTCAGATTTATATAGCAGCTTCCTATTTGCAATATTGGAAGTATAGTTTTGGCTACAACGTATTAAACCTCTCTTCACTCCCAGGAAGTGTTACATGTGTCACTAGAGGATCCTCTCCATGTGGTTAGCTGCACACATACATTTAGAATATTGGATTGCTCTTTTATACAGTAGCTGTTCTTCCCGAATACCACTATTCACCCTGTTAGCCAGAGCAAATGGTATCGTGGTTTTTCTATCACAGTAAGTCATCAACTATTTCCACTCCTGTTGGGAGATCTAAACAAGACTGGTAGTGCACATTTGGCACAGTCCAATATACAGCATTTCCTCCCACCAAAGCTGCTTTGCATTCTTCCTCAGTGCTTGCAGAGCACCACTCTAATTAGCAGACAACCATGCTCTGTGTGACTGGTGTTCCTTTTGAGGAGAAAAATCTAATTTAAATGGAGTGAATGGACTCCCCATTGACATGTGTTTCAAAGATAGTTCAGGAGAGGCAGCTCCCCAAGCCCTCTGGCAGCTGGTGACAAACTCACTTCTACCCAGGAAGCTTCTTCCTGGGTACTGCTTAGCAAGTACGATCATTTCCCTCATCCTAGTTCCTACTATGCCTTAGGAAAGAAATTAATGGCAAGAAGGAAGCTTCTGAGTGAATCACTTCTGCTGAGCAAATATGAGAGCATGAGAATCATCCCCATAAACCTAAGAGTATTTCCTTGGTTAATAATTCTGCAAGAGACACCAACATAGTTACATCAGAGATAAAAGTATCCCTGTCCAGAGAGCTTCCAGTAGTGCCAGCATCCTAGCTTCTCCCAGGCCATTCAGATGTCCCAAACCAGACTGTTTTGTTCACCTCAAGTAGACTACTTTTTCCAAATCTCCTCAAGTTGCTGCCTTTTATTAAAAGCACAGCGTGTGTATGCAATCCATTATGTTTACTGCTTTAAGGAACAGACTTTCTTTGTGCAGTAGATACCTGATCTCAAGCTTCTTCCTCTGGACACTTCCTGTCACCCAGATTGACTCTGGTTATAGTGAAGTTAGTCCATAGATAAATGAGAGCAAGCGTATCATTCTTACCTCACCTTAAGTAGATTATTTCATACGACTGTAGCAGAAGCACCAAAAGCCACCAAACTGCACAAAGAGTAATGCACCACTTACCAAGAGAAATAATGGAAGTGGGTCCAAAAGCTGGCCCCAGGCTTTGCTTCTGGGTGTAACAATGAGGCTATTTCGCAAACTGGACCCAGAAGCCAGACTGGACTCTCCCTCTTCATCTGATTCCCGGGGTCTGCATGAATACCAGCTGTTCCTTACATTCCTTTTGCTGCTCTTGCCCGTTTCTAGCACATAAGGGAAATCCTGGCAGTCAGCCCAGCCACTCCTTGTGGGCTTAACAAATGGATTAGATTTTCTTCAA
This sequence comes from Anser brachyrhynchus, assembly GCF_964034855.1. Taxonomy (NCBI): domain Eukaryota; kingdom Metazoa; phylum Chordata; class Aves; order Anseriformes; family Anatidae; genus Anser; species Anser brachyrhynchus. The sequence goes on from NC_137694.1 coordinate 64,677,408, forward strand.
CTGTTTCAGGGTAACAAAATGGACTTGTCAGCAGCAATTTTCCCTGAATAAAGTGAGTCTGCAGGTGACATCTTTCCAATCTTCCTCACTCTTGCTAGTGATGTCTGGAGCCCAGATCCTTGGGGAAGGAAATTTCTGTCAAGTAGGCTGTCACCGATAAGAGAAAAGAGGAGAGTGTCTCGGTCTACAGCAGAGGAGCAGACCCCACTGAGCTAGAACACGAGAGGCCACAGCTCGTATTTGCCGTCTCCTGGGCACATTACTGACTCTGACCCCAGCTGCCCCAGCTTCTGTTCAGGAAGATATGGCATTAATATCTCCATCCCTAGAAGCAGATGGTGATAAGTGAACGGCATATTTGACATATCTGTTATAGTCACCCACCCAACCAAAAAAAGATCAGATCACACCAGCATTGGCTCAGATCTTCTTCCTTCAACACAGGAAATTCCGTTTCCTCAGCACGGTGCCTTGTGCTTATCCTTACAAGCTGTGCTGTTCTGAAGAACCCGCAATAGCTCAAAAACGTATTTGCGTCAGCGTGTCATATTGAATTTTCACTTTTCAAATGTAGCATATGTGTATGATATTCTAAATTACTGAGGTGAATTTGTCTTAAAATATTTTATGGGGTCTCTAAAATCAACATATTCTGGTGAGAAAGAGGAACTACTCTGTCAGTGGGACTCCCTTCTTCATCCTGTCCTCTAGCACTAGAAAGACAGATTTATAGCAATGCTAGAAGAATATGATCAGGGAGTCAATGCCAGGTGTGTAGAACAGGTATGAAGTGGTTCCGCAGAGACTAGAATGCTATATGTAAACCCTTTACAAATATAGCACTGACCTTCCAGATAACTAGGGAACTAAAGATAGTCACTGCTATTTGAGGAGATGTTTCTGATGAAGGTGTGGAAGCAGTGATGACTTGCAGAGCAAAGTAAATCTACAGCCATAAAAACAATAGAGTGGAGTCCATCAGGCTTAGAAGGAGTTAAAGAGCTTGAAGTCCAGAAATGACCTTGAATTTGTTTTTTAACTATGTATGGTTCCTCTGTGACATAAACTTTGCCTATAGTGAACTTTCTCCAAAGTACCAATCTAATGACCTACAAATGAGACCAGAAAGTAAGATAGCTAAAAAGTTTTAGTGGAGGGTATTTTGGAGAGAAAAGTGTAGGATGGGGAAGAATCAGCTAGTTGCTGAAAGGTACTCTTCTTTTGGAAACACAGCCTCTTTCAGATCTCACCTATGCAGTTACAGGTTTAATGAAGTCAGAAATAGATCTAACACAGGAGGGAGGTGACAGAAGGAGTAAGACCTACAGCTAATCTTAGCTAGGTTGTATCACAGCTCTGTTGGTAGGGATAGCAATGAGCTATACATTTTGGGGGAGTCAGAAGTAAGATTGTGCAACTGACCTTTCATAAACTTACCACTGCTAAATAGATCCTGTTTATTGTTCTCCAGCCCTTGTCTTAGGAAAGATAACAGCCAGTAAAACCTCATCTGAGATGAATTCAGTTCTCCTTTGACTCCTTCTGCCTTAATCTTCCCCTTCTAAGCCATGCTTTTCTGTGACTCCATCTGTTCTCATGCCAGCTATATGAAAAAATACAAGATAAAGACAAGTAGCAAAAGACTCTAGGAAAGTTGAGATATCCAGCACTACAAAAACTTACTTTTGCCAGTCTTTAGCTTTTCTTCAAAAAGTGAAGTTTTAAAGAGAAACCAGAGGGGCTATGTGAGTTGGACTGCATATTTACTGACGTAACATTACTTGAGGGAGCACCATTTGCCTTTCATCATTGTCAGATTTCTAGACTGATATATATTTGTGCCAAGGTCAAGGCTACTGAATATGCAGGCCTGTAGGGCCCAAGTACCAAGCCACAGAAGTTAGGCACCTACTGGCAGCTGGGGGACCCAGTGATCTTCACTGTCTTTGCACTAGGGGACATGCCAGCTATGCAACATAACAGGCGAGTACATCAGTCACGATCAACACGGGGTGATGCAGCATGTTCGAGAGAAGCATGCTCTGTGTACTCACAGTGAGAGCAGTTTTCACTCTGTCTTGTTCTGGCATTCCTTGTAGTCTAAAATCATTCGTGCAGGAATGAACGATTGTCTGTGGGAATGGACCATACTGGATATTTGTTTAATTGAAGCTGACCGATGGAGAACAGGGAGCACCACGGATTTCTGTATGCTGGCTGGGTTGGGGGTTTGCTTTTTTGCATTGTGGGAGAAGATGAAAGAGGGGTTAGAGTTTTTTACCTTAATACAGCTCTCAGCAGATGGGTCTCTATTTTGGGACAGCTGAAATCAGCGACAAACTAGTGAGCGCTGATGCTTTGGATGGTCAACAAGACTGAATGAACGTGAAGCCTCAGGTGCTTGTTTTAAGAGAAGATACAGTATTATGGCAATTTTAGGAAAGTTTGCACACCTTTGGACCTGTGGTGTGCAATCTAGTTAGCAACAGAGACTTTCAGTTTTTGGAGCTGAACACTTGTACTGTCTGTAACAGCAGTTTTTAAGAGAAAAGAGGCTTGGCTCTTTGGGATCCACAGCTGTAAAGGCCAAGGTAACATGAGTCAGAGGATCTCTTTGCAGCACAATCCAGCTTTCTAAGAAGCCAAAATGGTAGAGCTAACTCCTGCGCCAACGAGTCAGCTCATGCTAGCCAGAAGGTTTGGCACAGGCCTCTCTGAAGTTTGTCACAGAGCAGAAATTGTTGCAGCCAAACTTCATCCACAGATATCCCCAGTGAAGTTGGAGGCAGCTGGCTGGAGGATACCTCTTGTCAGGAGCAATGTTAGAGACAGCTAAATAAAAGTCAGTCAGTTGTTTTCTCTCAGAGGAGAGGAAGCTGATGTTTCAATTGACAACACAGGTTACTACTGGGTCAAGTACAGCTATCTCTGCATTTAAGATAGGTCTGGACTGTCAAATCCTTGCCTCTGGAGCATGCGTCCCAGCTAGACAGAGCAAGGCACTGACAGGCTCAGACTGTTCCCAGTTCTCCTCTTGCATCTTTGCTTGCCTTTGTCCTGTGCTGCTCCTCCGCACACGACTCACATACTGCTGGCAGCATTTACCTCAGTAGGCACTTCAGCATGCCTCCCCCTCTCCATTTGCCTTTTTCTCTTTTGTACCATCCGACTCGTCTTCACTCTCCCAGAACACCTTCCCTTCTTGCTGGCTTTGTTCTTCCAGCTTTTCTTTGGGGCGCAGCCCAAGTGATGACCATTTGCTTGGTTTTAAAGCAATACATTGCAAACACAACAGTTAACTGTATCCTGACAGACAGGAGAAATCATCTCTCTTCCTGATCACCTGCCTGCTCTGCCTAACACATTGTTTTTTTAGCAACAGTCTCTGCAATGGTTTGCAAGCCTGAGAAATGCAAGGTAGAGGACACAGAGGAAAAGACAGAAAGTCAAAAAGCAAGCTCTAGGCCTACCCTTTTAACTGAGGAACAATTACCAACTATGAAATATTTAAAAAGAAAGAAACTACAGATCAGCACCCCAAAGTAATGAGTCTGAATCAACAGCCACCGGACTGAAGACACATTGCCTTCCTCCCTGTTTTCCAAAGGCAAAACAAACCTTATGCTTTCTGGTGTTTAACTCCTCAGAGACTGCACACTCAAATTTTATGTAGCATTGCTGACTTCTGAAGTCAGATTTGTTTAAAAACTAAATAAAAAGAAAGCAGAAAAAGAAAAAAAAAACATCAAAAGACTTACACCGACTTCAGAGAGGTACTAAATATCTCAAGACTTATTTTAAAGCTGCAAAGGTTGACAGCACCACAGGGGAATGAAATCCTGGTAGCCACCAGCCATTACAATCCTGCCAGGCCCTCTTCACAGCATCAAAAATAACATCTTACCTGAAGACTTCACAGAGTTAAAAAGAGAGCTGCTTCCTAGAGCACTTACTTTGGGCTCAGAAGTGATAGCAGGGCCCTGAGACACTTGCCTTTTTCACCCAGATAAGAGCTCCTTTGTCCAGATGGCAATTAATACGGCCTCTTCAGGGTGAGAACAGGTCCATTTCTTTTATAGCCTGTCAGCTCTTCCTTTCCCAGATCCTTCCTGGGTTATGCATGCCATGCTGTAAAGGCGAGGGGCTCACTTTTCACACAGATTTGCAAGGCATCAGATATGTGCAGGATCAAGAGGTGGAAAGAAAGAGGAAGATGAACAGGGATAGACTTCAAGATGGAACCCATTTTCTGTGACGTGTGCCTGAGTAGGTCAAAAGAGGAAGAGATACAAGTTGTAAAAGAAGAATGTGAGTAGACCCAAAGTTGCAACTGCACCTGGGTATTTGGGAAACTCATATGTAGTAAGAGTAGTAAGATATCGTTCCTTGCCCACAGGGAAGAGAAAGTTCAGCACTCTTGGAACATCCCTTTACACTGTGTATCTGTTGGGCAGTGCCTGCTCCTCATCACCTCCTGGGGCACTTCTCCTTGGGTGTCATGGCCCTGGACTCATGGATCCCAAATGGCATGGAGGCAGATATCTGCCTATGGGCATAATCAATACCTGGTAGTGGTATGTAAGCTGTGAGACTACTCCAGAGATATTGGGATCTCAGAGATTCAAGAGACTCTGGTTTGGTCAGAAAATAGCCAAGGTTAGTGTAAAACCAAAGTCAACAGCTGACTGTGCAGCTGCAAAGCTCGGAGCATCCTGATTCTCTGAAGAGCACTTGTGAGATGGTTTTTCTTAAAATGTCCACGGAACACTGAGCCTAAAGTCCTGTAACTTAACGCCACTCTTCCTGGCCCCGTTTCCCCAGTACTTTTCTCTTTGCGTCTATCCTGATAATTAGCTAACAAGGCATTGCATCTCTATACAATCTTCTGTTTCTCAGGTTTTTGTCTGTACTTTTTCATTCCTCTTTTTCCCTATGTTTTCCCTCCCTGTTGTTTGCTTTCTTTATGTGTAATTAGCAAGCTAAGTGGTGCATCTGATGTTAGGCAGACGACAGTGCAGACTGCATAGGGAGTTGAGCAGAACAAAGAGCCAGGTGAATGGAAAGACTGGAAACCTGATGGCCCCTGTCCAAAGGACTACTTGTACGGTATGGCTGTGCTAGAGCTTTGGGATATGGGGACATGGACCTTCCAGCAGCTTGCTGGGAAGTCCAGGTAAAACCGTGATTTGAAGGATCTTTGATCTTTGTCAAACCTAAGATGTCACCAGATAATTTTAGTCTGATGATTCAGCGTTTTCTGCAAAAACAAAATTTTATCAGAAAATTCCTTTTTCCTAAACACTTCTAGCTGGAAGCAGAGCAACAAGATGTAGGAGCTTGAGTATTTGTGTAAGTCTGCTTGAGTGTAGGCTCAAAAGTGACCTTACCACCTGCTTCAGTAAAAAGACAACACAGGTAGTTTATGTACACACTAGACAGACAGGTACTTGCCACATGATAAGTTTGAATATAAAAAAATGTAGTGAGAATCAGCAATAACCAGGCTGGCAGGAGAGAAGGTATATGAGCTGGGTAGTTACAGAAATGGAAGATCAGGAGATGAATGTGGTATGTCACACAAACATGTCCCTTCTTTTCTAGCAGGCTGCATGTCACAGGCAGGTACCTAGGGCATGGACAGAGATCGGAGAGGTAAAGCTAACACTTTCTTCTTCACCTTGCTGAGTTCCTCCTACTAATCCTGTTGCTTCTAGGGAAAGATGCCTTTTGACAATGCATTGGGAGTCAAGGAAGCAGAAGAACTGAGCAGTTTGTTATATTGAACTAGCTGAGAGGCTGAAATGTGGTGGTTGTGAGGAGGATCATCGTTGTCTGTAATTTAGCTGTCTTTGTGGCCAATCTCTGTCATATTTTGAGAAAGACAAAGGCAATAAAATTCACATTTCAGAGTGACAGAAAGTGTGGCATGACCATTGGAAGAATAAGGGACCCCATGACAAGCCAGGAGACTTAGCTTTACTGCTTATGTCTGGGCTAGAAGCTACAAAAATATTTTTAAAATGAGATGACCCCATCTGAGCCCTGGGTCTCCGCAGTAGCACTGAGAACAGAGCTCTAAGTGCTGTTCCACAGACTTGGAGACAGGGTGATTTGTGCCATCTGAGGGTTCAGCCTGCTTTGTGTCACCTGCTTTTCTTATTCTCTTCTTTTCAATACCGTTCATCTAGTACTTTTTTGCCTGCCACTGTGTCTCTTTTTAGTGACTCCTTTTCATTGATGAAGGTCAGGGTGTTCAAAGTTGGCTGTTGATTTGTGCTGCCTCTGACACCTCAAGGGTCCACAAGGAACTATTTTGAAAGGATCTAATTTTCAGAAGCGCTGAACAGGTCTTCCTGTCTTCCTGGGTTCCAGTGCTATGGTAGTTGCCCAACAACCCTTAAGATGAGGCTCCTTAGAAATATTTCCAGGCAAGAGACCCAAGAGTATGTCACTCAAGATTAGTGAACAGTTTTGGAAAGCTCAGTCTAGCATTTCTGTCTTTGGATGAGTTCTTTTGCCTTTCTCATCTAATAAACACATTTTTAGCCTTTTGTTTTCCTATTTTCCTCAGGTTCGTTACTTATGTTTTTGTTTTTCTTTGCTGTGATCTCTTCCTACTTTCTGTTCTTCTCATGATCGCAGCCCACCCTCTTGTGCTTGTCATGTCAGTTTTTCTCTACTGTTATTGGCAATCTCCAGTATTGATGTGCTAGGGCCATTTTTGTGCTTAAGAGAGGCTTCAGGAGAAATGTCTTCAGAGTTAATTCAGCCATTGCCATGAAAAAAAAAAATCAACTTCTTTGCATTTAAATTTTACAGGAACCGTATCTAAGGAAACACGTCTAAGGAGATGTTTGTGTCCCAAACTAAATAAACATTAGAGACTGGCAAACCTATTTTTCATGAAATGTATGGGATCATGATACAGATAATGACAGAAAAAAAACCTTCCCATTCGTGTGCTTTTGACTGTTCTCTACAGTTTCACCTCAGCAGAGGGGAGAGTAAAGGAGAGGTATAAAATTGCTAGCCCCCTTATCTCCCACTCCCTAACATCTCAGAGTGTAAAACATTCATGTAATAATCAGGTTTCTCTTTCAACATCATTGGGTGTCACCATCCCCTTGGAACAGACCTGAGTTTTCTGCTGAGTGAGCTGAACACTAACCTGTTTGTTTTTTTTTTTTCTTGCAGGAATGAAACTGTTTTACACCAGTTCTGTTGCCCAGCAGCTGATGCAGAGCAGAAGCCTTCATCTCCAGACTCCTCTCCAAGGTGGGAAGCTGCTGCTAGTGAGGTCTTTTCTTGTTCATCCTCTCCTGCTTTCTCATCACCCATCACTGATCTTCCTGCCCCAGAAAAAACTCACATATTATACACCCTGACCCAATTCCACCCTCCCTTATGCCCCACATCCCCAGCACTGCTGTCCCTTTCTTTTTGCTTACAGAGATTGCTCCTTCAGTGTAATTGCTCACAACCCATCTCTGGCCTCCACTTACACACCCCTGTGTGCCTCCAAACAGAAAGTTTCAGCCTCTCTTCCAACATTTGCTTTCATCAACCCACATTCCCCCTTGTATCTTTTTTTACCTTCCTGCATCACTTTGGCAGTGATATACACGTGCCTCACTCTTCTCCTTCAAATTAGTTACCCCACATTGTAAGGTGCCTGGGCACACAGTAGTATAGACCTTTAACCTCCAGCAAAAGTCACCAAGAAAGTCAGAGTTCTGCCTAACACTGGCACACATGGTATCTATTTTGTCTCTCCCATGCACACCTGGGGTGAGAGTTGACCTCTCAGAAATGCCCTGCTGGGATCTCACTTGTTCACAACAACTACTAGGGCTGAGGCAGCCTGAAACAGAGGGGTGCGGTTTTACATAACACACAGCTGAAATGATTTGAGCTTGCCAGCGATGGTCAGTTATAGGCTGGTGCTATTAACCATTACCAACTTGTATTCAGTGCAGGTAGGGTTGGGCACACCAGCACTTATCACAGCTGTCCTTCATCAGTGGAGGACATCAGTGCCAAAACCTAAGGGTCCAAGGAGTACATCAAAATTACTCGAGATGCACATACTGGATATAGTTTCCATGCTTGCCTTGTTCCTCCATTCTTGCCATCTCCTTCTCCACTCACAGCCTCTTACACCATTTCACAGACCTGCTCCTTTTTGTCATGCCTCATCAGCCTTCTGTCAACAGTAAACAGATTTCTCTTTAAAGATTTCCCTCATCACACTGCAAGACTTTTACATCTGGCATTTGGCATCAGTATAAGAAGCCCAAGTTACAGGGGAGGGCTCTGGGCAGAATGGGGCAGCTGAATTGCAGTAGTGAGGCTTACATCATTTTTGAAATGATATTTCTCTTGCTCGTTCTGCTCACTGGAGCAGGCTGTGATTTCTGATTTCCTTCAAAGGAAAAGTGTAAGTGCTAGACAACTGTGAAGAGAATAGGCATACGTGCACATGGGTATGGTCAAAAGTAGGCTTCAGCCACACTTGAAGACAGGGTAAAGGAGCAGGACCCCTCATTCCCATTTGTGTATGAGGATGGAAGGGTTAGCACCCTGTGCTGAGAGCTGTCAAGGATTGGTAAAGTTTGTGTGACAGCCCTGTGGGATGTCTGCAGCTGCATCTCAGTGTCACATGGGGAGGTACTGGCAAGGAAAAGGAAACAACAGAGGTTGCTGTGGTAGGGACAGCCACCTCTCCCTTGCATTTCTCAAAAGAGAGGGTTTTGATCACATGCTCTGTTTTGTCTAAACCAAGGCTCGATTTTGCCTTAGCTAGCTGCCATCATACCCTGATCCTTGACCCTGCCCCATTCTTGTCCCAGCCTCCATCTTATTTCTGATCAGCTCCCTTAGTTTGTAACATTTTCTTATCCTATGAGGCTGTCATTCCCACAGTGCCTTAAGCACTAGGTGAATTTTTGTCATGCTCATGTGTCATATTTTCTTTTTCCAGCCTAGTGACTCCCAAAGACCCTACCCATTCCTTGAGCCTCAGTTCACCTGCCCTCTGTGTACTGGGAACCACCAAATTTCTCACCTGGGATTTGGCATGTAAATCAAAGAGAAAATGATCATTTATTCCATTAATTTAACAACTTGGAAAATTGCATCCAAAGATGCAGAAGGTCAGAAGTGGAGATGAGTGACACTGACCCATTGACCCAGCATGTTGCATCTGGGCTTCCAGTTGAGGGCCCTCTCATACTGCTCTATGCTGTCCTTTTTGTGTCACCTAGACCGTCTTTTTCAGCTTGTCCCACTCTGTAGGTCCCCTGCTTTCCTTACTTTCTTTACACAGCTTTCTCTTTACCATTTCTAATGCCCCTAGGCTAGACCCTAGTAGCAGACTGAGCCTGTCTGTGTGTGACGCACTATTCTGTGTAGAGACAGACATGGTTAAAGCCACCATGGCTATTTGAAGACAAAATATTCAAGAAGTCTTTTGCTTTTTGAAAGAGAGCAGCATTTATATGCGATCCCTGTATGAGGTGGTGTCAGGTGAGAAGAATATTCCTGCTTCCCACACTGTGCCACTGGAAAGGCAGAGAACATGCGGGACTATTGAAATCAGTGGTCAGCTTTGTGTTGGCCAGACCACACCTCCTAGCCTCCACTAGGTCCTGCAGTCTTCCATGGGCACCCTTCATTCCTGAAGTTACATATACAGTGCAGTGAGGAGGGCAAGAGAAATGCAGAGCAGGAAAACCACAGGGTCACCATGGAGCTCACGTCTGTAGCTGATAGCTGTGCTGCTCTGGAATAACTCGATACACCGCTGAGAGAAGCTCATCAGATCATTTACAGAGCCCATCACCCTGCTCAGATCATGAGCAGGCTCCCTGTTGAACCAAGGCAGAACAAAAGTCAATCAAGACTGAAATATGTGGGTCAGAGAGCCTGAATAGGCAATCAGTTCCTGGGTGAGACAGGAATATCCCTAAATACGCTCATCAGGACTCCCGATGGGAGAGCCTGGGACACAGGAGCTCCCTGTACAGCTCTCCTGAGCACCGCTGAAGGGACAACCAGTCACAAGTGGTGCTTTGGTGAATTTGATAAACCAGCTTGGGTTTATTCTTTCTTTTCTCCCTCCATGATCAAGTGTTTCCCTAAATGAGATAAATCCTGTCAGAACTGATGCCACTAATAACCATCAACCGTCTAGTTTTAATTAGAGTTTGCTTCATTAATGCCCCAACTCCTCTCTGCACAGCAGATTAAATAATGTACTTGCAGCTCATTTACACAAACCCCCAAACTGCAGGGCTGAGCTGCAATCCTTTAATTAAACAGCCCGGCTGATCCCTACCACTGCCTCGGCTCATCAGTCTAAGCCGATTAAAGAGAATAGGGACTAATAAAGAGCATAAACAGGGAAGTGACTCTCGTCTCTTCAAGGGACTTGGAGACTCCAGCAGTGATCGGCTGCTGTCTCCTCCTCTGCCAGGAGCCTTTCCTCAGCCCTCATCACTTCCTTCTGGGACCTGCGAGAACAGCCCTGCTTCAGGGAGAACCCAGCCTCATCTCGGGCGACAGAGGGAACACGGGCAGCAGGGAAGGCGAACATAAAGAGGGGTATCTAGTTCAAGGCAGTAAGAGGAGCGATTGCCTGACTGCAGGACAGAGCAGTGAGAGCAGCGACACAGCTTTGGTGGGGCAGAAGGAAAAGAAAACAGTAGGGTCAGTTGTTGTGATCAGCCTGGGAAAAAAGTTTGGTTCTGCTTGTGTTTTCTGATGGTCATTGTCCATTGTTCTTGTGTGGTCTTCCCTGGGGTTTGTCCTACTATGTTTCTGAATCTTTCTTTGCTACCCATCCAGCTGAAAAGGCCTTGGCTTCACCTGGGTGGGAATGACTGGGAGCAGATTGGCGTCTAACTGCTCAGAAGAAGCCAACTTGATGAGGCAGTTGTGATCATTCCCACCCATACCGTTCAGCTTTGCTTCACTGACTGCCACAAACATTGCTCTCCGCCTTCTCCACTCCGGTGCGTGAATTCATTATTGAGGGATGGGGGTGGAGCTGAGTGTCACAGTCCCATGAGTTTAGCAATGTGAATATCCCACCTTGCTGTGCTGGCTTGCACCAGTGGTCAGCAAGACTGGTGCTGCGGGCCAGGAGCTTTAGGAGACAGATTTGATGCAACATCTTCTGCCCCCAGGAAGCCCAGAGCCAAAATACAGTATGTGGTGATGGCAGCAGCAGGCAGGTTCCTGTTGCTGAGCTCTGCTTAGGGCTTCCCCGTTTCCAAGTATAGTGCAAACCCTGGACAAGAACCACCACTTTCTACAATGGATCTGTACTCTACTGGCTTCATGATCATAGCCCATCTTTCAGGTTGGGCTTCCACTGGGGATGCCAAAGATCAGGCTGAGTGGAGTGAGGAGACTCCATGAAGGCAGTAGGAGCTAACCCTGCTCCTTTGCTGAGGTGCTGATTAGACTATGATTTAGCCAAACCCTATAATTTCATAAAGCAACTGCTCTTTTTCTTGCTGGCTTCTGCCTGTTAACGGCAGGGTTTCATTCTAGGGATTTGAATAGCCTAGTAATTGCATTTCCCGCTTCTCCCAGTCTCACAGTGGAGACTGGCATCCCAGAACAATGACCTTAAAATGTGTCCAGCAGCAGCCCAGCTCTAACAGGATTACATACCATTTGCCTTTGTGTGAGGTAATAGGGCTGAGATGAGAAAGATTTGTTTCTATTAGAGTAATGAGAGGAAATGATGGAGTCACAATTGGAGGGAACAGTATATTCATTCAATTGCCTTTCACAGGCTTTTCGGAGCCTGCCTCTGGCTTGCCTGTGATGCTGAATAGGAAATCAGCAGAAAATCACCTCTGCTCCAGTGGTGAGAAAAGTTCTACATAAAACATTAAGCACCTGGGGCAGGTCCACTTTGGCAGTGGTCATGGGGATGACATGGGGGTGCTGAATGATCTTGTCACAGAGGAGAATAGATGGGATCCAAGTATAATTGTGCGAAGGGCAGGATCAGACCTCAGATAACTCTTTGGGAAGGGATGATGCTTCACCTGTGTATTTGTGAGAGAGATGGTCCTTCCTACCTGGAAGAAGAGCAGGTAAGACCTGACCTGCTTTTAAGGCAAAGGAGGCAAAGAGTCCTCCCAGTCAGGGTTCTAAGGATTGTCGTGTAGAAGGGCTTGGATGTGGACTGAGCAGGAGAGTTAGGGTCTGAAATGTCCATGGAAAAGTTGAGCTGGCTCTACTCACATTTGCACATAATATTTTCTCATGAGATGTAACTTTCCAGTATGGAGAGTGCTGCTTAGTTCAGGGCTGAAATATGATCAGTACAACTGGCAAGTGTTTGCTTCATGATTATGGACCAATTAAGTTGTAACTCAATATAGTTTAAACTTCAAACAGCTGTGTACTCATTTCTAAAGTGCCTTCTGCATTAGTCACCGTCACAAATTGGTTACTGCCTGGCATCACAGCACCCATTAGTGGCAAGGAGACGTGTAAGCCATTGGCTACATCCCCAAGCCAGCCTTCCCTGCATTTCTGGTGAAACTCCCTCTTGCCCGGTTTCTGACTTACCAAAGTACTCAAGTGGAATAACCTTGTCCTTGCTGGAAGAGGAATTATGTTTGTTGCTCCATTGTTGCATGTGGGAGGGTGAAAAGTGGATGGACAGATATTGGACAGTTCTTTGAAATCAAACCTTCAAACACCTTTTTTTCCAACTGAGCTGCATGACAGTATGCTACCCCTTAAAAAGCACACAGTTAAAAACAAAATCTGATTTCCTTTACTTCTGGAAGTCTGCTGTCTCTGACTCTTCATATACCTTTATCTGAACTCTGTTCAGAGAGAGAACTTGCATTCGTTCTGTGTCCTATGAAGTCATACTAGAAGACATTGGCACAAAAGAGCCGTGCATATTATCCACTGAACTGTCACAGCATCATGTCTTTCTTTGACTCCACCCTGCTGTAGCCCAGGAGCATTTTTCCTCTCAGAATAGCTCTTACTTTGCCCTTGGGTCATGCTAGATGCTCCACCAGTCAAATCCTCCTAAGAAAGCCACAAGATTGTATTTGGTTTACAAATGCAGTAACCCCTAAGACTGAGGCCCGTGAAGTTGATAGGAACTGACCTGTTCTCCAAGTCAATTGTCCTTTTTAGGTACCACTGAAGCATCTTGAAAACAAAACCAACCAACCAAAAAAAAAAACAACAAACAACCAAACAAACAACAAAAAAAAACACAAAAACAAACAACAAAACAAAACAACAAACAAAAAAACCCATACAACTTGAGTTTGGTGGGGAATGATTTTCCACCAGTATCTGTCACTCTATAGCCATTACAGAAGAACAGATGAGCTGCACATTATGACTGACCCTGTGAAAGACTGACCTTGCCTAACACAAAGAAAGCAAATCCAGTTCATGAAATGGGAAATTGGCCTTTTTGGTTTAGGATTGCTGGCAGGATACTGGTGGCAGGATATTGGATATATAACCTGGAGGTCAGTGCTTCCTCTCATCTCAGAGGTACTCAGTAGCTGTGGCCCAGGTGTGAAGCACGATAATGATTCTAGTCTGTATCACATCAGATCTATAACCTACCACATGAAACAGCACAATAACTCTGACTAATTGGCCCCCAGCTTGCTGTGTCAAATGCAAGCTCCCAGAATTAGTGGAACACGGAGGCTGAATTCTCCTCTGATTCTTAATGGAGAATACTTCAGGTCAGGCTTACAGCACCTGGACACACCAGTGTAAAGCAAGCCTCCACAACCATGGTCTGTGCCTTGTGTGCTCTGAGGATAAGAGACTTTGTATACAACGCTCTTCAGCCTGACTTTCATTCATGCTGAAGCTATGCACAGCACTGTTTTTGAAAACACACAGAAGTTTGAGCAACATTTCTGCTTTGTTAGCACATCCCGTTTGTGCTTCTTTTCTCATTTCTGTTCCTTATTGAGGTCACAGGCATGAAGAGAGGATTTTTTCTGCTTCTTAACAGCTCATCTACTTTTTATTCTTTCCTCCCTGTAGACTTAATAATCCTCTGTTCAAGATATTACAACTGGAGTTTGTGGAGATGCTGCAAACAGGCAGGGATGGGTCAGCAAAGTTCATATAAATATTCCCTAGGCTCACAGTTGTCTGAGTTTTGATTTCAGTTTGACACAGAGGTGTGGGCCAGGAGTAATGTCTGGACCCAGATCAGAACTCTTTCTAAGCCTGAGAGTGAGTAGATCCTTTCTTTTTATGAGTGTTTTGTACAGTCAGAACAAGCAGCTTTAATTGCTTTGTAGAGACCTAGGTCCAGAACCACAAAGGTATTTAGTGCATGTAGATTTAGGGGAAATGCTGAAACACAATTATAAGCAAAAGATTGTTTTAGAGAATATCCCTAACATCATAGTTACCAACAACCTTGGGAATCTCTTTCAGGGAAGTATAGTTGGCAATTCTGGTACATGACCTGGGAGGAATGGCTCTTTCTGGAAGCATTTAAAGAAACAGGAGGTGAGTTTCAGATGCAGTGGCTCAGTCCTGTAAAGGAGATTCACCAGGATGGAACATTTTTGTACTATCTTCCAAGCAGATGTTTCTCTGCTTCTCTCCAACAGCTGGTGCAACCACTTTCAGGCAAATTTGGAGAATGCGAGGGTGGGGAGTTAAAGTGAGGAATAGATGGGCTCTTCAACAGGAAAAAAAAAAACTCTGGCAGCAGTTGGGACATTTCTGTCACGCTGGTTGCTTTATTTGACCTCTGTCAACACTTTCCTTAAGGAAGAAAGAAGATGGCAGGAGAAAGGTCAAAGGAAACCAGTCTGAAGTATCCTGTTTTGAAACTGCAAAGATACCACTCAGACACGTGTTTGCTGAGAGCCTGAGGCTGTATCCAGCCATTTCCTGGCCCCTTGCTTCTGTTGCCTATGTGGATCCTGCTCTAAAGGAATTCAGACTTGGATTTAAGTACTCTTCTCCTTCATGTAACAGCACTTTCTATTTCTTGGGCCACAAGAGTGGTAATATCAGTGAGAGGTGATCATGGCCAAACCCTGCAGTTGTGGGAGCTACTTTCACCAGCTATTTAAGTGGTGTTTAAGCTATTAAGCCATCAGTTTGTTGCTTTAATATTGGGTGATTTACTTGTGACTTGCAGATGAACCTCATGTTCTCTCCCCTGTGTTGCAAAGAATTCCCTGTCCACAACATGGCAACTTCTCAGTACCAGTGGAATGCAACATTAACACCTTCTGTATCCTGTGCTTTCTGTGTGATAATGCCACAGCGCTGCCTGAGAAGAAGCAATGGCAGCTTTGGAAATAGTCCTGTATCTAGCACTGAAAAATGGGCACAGACGGTTGATAAAGTCATAGCAGATGGACTGTGGTGGAACTAACACAATTCATTCTAATCCCCTACTGGTATCAACTGACCTTTTCTGCATCAATCAGTATCCTGTCCCCACCCCTAAAATTGGTCCATTCCAGATCTTTTGTGAACGAAGGTGCATTCTCTGGAACTCAACAGGTGGTTTCTGTGGACCCTCTGTCCACACACTTCTTCATGGCTTACAAGGCAGAGAGAGAGGTGGGGCAAATGCGTATTGAGAAATCGGCAAAGTGATGAGAAAGAAGCCATTGAGAAAGAAAGGGAGACATACTTAGCTTAAGAACAAAAGCAGTGCTGCTGAAAGGAAAGGGGATGGCAACCATGCCACACGGAGAAGGAGAACAAAAGAAGAGAGGATAGCAGAAAAAGCAGAAAGTTAAAAAACGACGTAGATGAAAGAAGAAATTGGAGGGAACCAGAACATAAGAACAGAAGACAATGAGCAAGTCCTTTGACCAGAATATTCCTATTCATGCCAATATTCTTTGGCAGTGACAGGAATGAGGCTCTTTTTATCACACATTTTCTTGCAGTGTGATGTCAAACCAAGGGGCTGTTGTCTTTTCTGTGCTCGACAATACTAACTCACTCTTGTGCAGGTTCATCTTCTGGCCATCCGCATGGGGTAGGTCCTGTGTTTGAATACAATAAGCTCTCCTATTGGAAACATATGACTATGCTCCAGAGTTCCTTCTTCTGCCTGGCAGGCTTGCAGATCCTCCAGGAAGAACTGAGGAGTCTGAGAGGCCAAAGAGGAGCACACTGTACGGCTGCTCAAATCACTTAATAGAATATCCTGAGTTGGAAGGGACCCACAAGGATCATCAAATCTAACTCCTGGGTCCACACAGGACCACCCAAAAATCAGACCCTATGTTTGAGTGCAATGCCCAAGTACTTCTTGAACTCCAGCAAACTTGGTGCCATGACCACTGCCCTGGGGAGCCTGTCCCAGTGCCTGACCACCGTCTTGGTGAAGAACCTTTTCCTAATATCCAGTCAGAACCTCCACTGTTGCAGCTTCATGCTGCTTTGGGTTCTGAAAATAGCTGGATAGCTGAGGGAGAGGGGGTAAAAATGATAGAAGATTTTGGAACTGTCCCTGTTCAAAACTGCAGAAGAGCTGGGGTCCACCGCATCTTCTGTGAGGAAAGATCATCCTGAAAAAAAGCATTAAGACATAAACAGGAGTTGAGACTGAGTGATATTTGGGTGCTTAATCCCCTCATGCTCCATTCAGAGATTGTGGATGCAGAATCTGGATGGGGCCTAGAAGGTGAAGTGTAGTGCAAGGATACTGCTAGTAGGGTGGAAGGAGCAGAGTATGGGATAAAGACAGCAGCAAGCAGGCCTTCCCACCAGTACATGTCCTAAAAATGGAAATGCCTAGCCCATTTCCTAAAGCCTTCCACTCAAACCTTTTCTCATTGCTGTACATGGTAACTTGCCATTGTACTGGCTAGATGGAAAGTTAGTGCAGAGGGGAAACAAAGGAGAGAGGCAGGACTAATGGCTAGAGGGAATTTTGTAAGCTGTCTAATAAGGGTACTGAGGATACAACATTAGAGTGGACAAGACTTACCTTTTCTTTTTCGGTTCCCAGAGCTTTTTGCATAAGCATGCAGTACTACCGCAGCAAGCCTGCCTTAGGAACTGCCAATATGCTATATAAGAGCAAGTAGAAGTGCTGTTCAATTCTGGGTTAATTTTATAGATTTAGGTCTCACTTCCCATGAGAGTTGAATTTACTCTCCTGGATATCTGAAGTCAAGTCATTAAGAGGGTATGTAGGTTACTTAGTCCATACCTAGTGGTCCTGCTTTTCAAGGCTGTCAAGTTTACACAAATGTCATTGAGGTGAGATGTAAGTTAAAGACCAGTTTGCATATCTGCAAATTAGGCTCTTTTCTTTCTAGATTGAGGAACCTGACTCTGGCCACTCAGTCTGGAAATTTACTCTAACAACTTATAACTATGTCTCGTTGGTAATTTGGTTCTTTCCATATACAGTTTGCAACGCTCTCCCACAGGGAGCTATATTTGCCTGGTGATAAGAACTGTGTGTCACCTTTTTCATGTCCCATACTGGTAAGTTGCTGCTTTCCCATAAATAGGTTATGCTGCTGTTATTATTGCCTGTGTATCTGGGTTGACTGCAATCTCTCTCATCCCAGCTGTTGAGGAAAGAGGGAAAATGAGGATAGGCTGCTGTGTGTACATGTTGCTGGTACTCTTCTGCACATCTTCTTGGGTGAGTGGCAAAATATAGCAGATGCCTGTAATTTCCCAAGTTACACTAATGCGAGAGTAGAAGGTCAAGATGCACAGAAATTGATTGTGCAGAGATGCATTGTGAAAATTATTGCTGTGCTGTTATAGCACAACTGGATTTGATAAGCATATTATGGGTTGTCTTAAAAATATAGCATACAGGGCTACATCCTCCATTGACTTTGGTGCAGTCCACTGATGTAACACCATTCAGCACCAGCCATGGTTCTACTCAACAAAACAATAGGATTGACTGTGTCAAGACAAAGTCCTGTGTTTCTTAACTATCTTGTTCCAAAACATTCATGTCTGAGTACAAAGTATAGGGATGGGAAACATTTTATTCCTCATAGGGAAGAAAAGTTGAAGTGGCCCTGGAGGAATCTGAGTTTGTATGTCCAGATGTGTAAGTTGCTAAGACATTCTCTTTTCCAAATAGGAATGAAAAAAGATACAAAAGGGATTAAGGCCTCAGGAAAGAGAAGTCACATAAAGAGGATCAGGGTGTGAATGAAGCAGCAGTGACACAGTAGGTTAGAATATGGGAAAGTGGAGCTTTGTGCCTGCTGCACAAGACTGTGATGATAGTCATTGGTTGGGGAAAGGGGGAAGGATTACTAACCAAGCTGTTTTTATCATGGTATAAGCCAACCCCAAGGTATAAGCCAACCCAAGCTATAAGCCAACCCCAAACCCCAGATCTGAACACACTGGAAAAGTTAAAATCTGGATCAAATCTGCTTTCCTGAAGCTGATGAATAATGTTTTGAGTATCTGTATGGAGGATGGTGGTCTGAGTCTGTGTCACTCTTTATGTTGAGGAGGACAGCTGGGCTTCCTTCTCGTCAGTCTGACACAAACAATGGCCTTCTACTGGGTTGTGGTGATCACAAAAGCTGAGATATTTGAGAACAGCCACAAAATGTATCTGGGTTACACAAAGGTCTTGTGAATCGTCTCCCTCACTGCCTTCAGTAGGCAGTGACCCCAGTCCCTTAGGAAAGAGCCCAGAGGGGCAGTCCATCCCTGGGGGTCTGTCACAACAGCTGGAAAAAGAAAACCATGGAAGCACTTGCCTAGGTCTATAAATCCCAAGAGCTGTGTGCCTGACCTGACAGGTAGCTGGAATAGGAGAGCAGTGGGCTGAGGGGATATGCAAGGTTTCCTTCCCTCGTAGAGGCTCTGCTGCCTCCCAGCCCTGAATTCATCTCATTTTAGCAGTGAAATTCTATCTTCTGCATGATTGCACCGGCAGGCTTTTGTCAGCGAATTTGGTGATGTTCAAACCTGCCTCAGGGATGAGGAGCCAAGAGATCTGAGTCGAAGTGGCAGAAAGACTGCTGCTGAGAAGCCAAGTCTCTCTTTCCCGGGGTGCTGAGCGGGCAGTTACACTAATGCAGGATGCCATCTGTTTTTTCCTCCTCTAAAAGGTCGTGTTTACCAAACATTGCGGAGGCAACAGAGGTCTGGGGTTAAAGTAAAAGTAATTAAACCATGTAGGGCTGGGGCCTCCTGTGCCTTCAGTGTCCATTTGGTGCTTTTCACACCTCAGTAGTAAGTACAGGTGCCCTGTTTGACTCAGCCACAGGTAACCCCTCTGCAGTGACAGGCTGTGGGACCTCCTCCCAATCCACCCTTCAGAGACAGCACTGAAGCCACCACCTAGGGTGTCAAGCACCAAGGTGTGGTGGGCAGCTGGGGAAAAGGGGCTGTACTTTCTAGGCTGAGTCCTGTGCTTCTGCGGCTGGTGAAATAGCAGATGCGGCTGGGAAGGGAGAAGGAAAGAGAAGTATGTTGGAGAGGTGGCCCAAGTTTCATTCTGAGGTGTCACCCAGACAGACATAGGAGCTATATGAAAAATATATATATATATATGTGAGAACGGTACCACCTGGCATGGCTGGCCTTGCACCATACATACCACCTCTTGTTCAGTGGGAGCTGCCTTAGATGTTCCAAGTCACTGTCTGCAGTAGCCTGTCTGTCTGAAGAAACAGAGATGCTAGTCCTCAGGTGGCTGAAGCTGGTCACGGAGAGCCTGCCCCTCAGACAGGCAGCCCACCTACCTTGATACCTGAACAATCGTCTTTGCACCACAAGGGCAGGGAGTGCATCAGGAAAGTTTAGCTGCTACACTACTCTTCTGTAGCAATAGACACAACAACACAACAACGTGGAAGTTACCCAGTACATGGGTATCACATTTAAATATCGAATCTGAAGTGGGGGCATTGATTTTGGCACATCGGACCCTGTGGAAGTTTGAGACATTTGTTAGTATTATTACATATTCCACCTGCTTAATATACATCTTGCCAAAACCACTTTAAGCAATGTTGAAAAGATGTTGCCAGTTTCAGTCCATGCTAAAAGATGTTAAATTTAATTCATTTCCAATATATTAAGCATACTGTACTGTCAAGTCTGTTTTACAGGTGTGTGTGCCAGCCTTTTTATGAAACAAGTAATGCATTCTGGGATGGGTAATGAGCTTGGTTAATTATCATTAATTCCTCTTGGGTAAAACTAGTGTGAGAAGATGGCTTGGTGCCACTGCTTTGCAAGGTGTTACGTGAATGTAGACAAAATCAGAATCTTGTTCCTATTTTGGTCTGTGTTGGGGGAGACCGTCTGAGAAAGCTGCAGCTCGGCTGGCAGGGGATGATTTGCCAAGATCAAGTTCCAAGTTCCCTGCCTCTCTGGCAGGAGACACTTCTGCCTTCCATCATTTTCAGCATGCTCCCAGAGAGCATTGCCTCCAAGTCACCCTAAAACCTGAACTTAAAAGCAAATCAAAAGCAATTCTTCTGCACTCAGACACCCAGCATGTCAGAAATCTCTGAACCTTGAAAAGATCCCATAATATATTACCAAGCCTGTCTCAGCCATTTTTCATTGAATTCTGATCAACCCATTCACCATATGTTATGGGTGTCCTCAGGGAACACTGAAATGAAATAAACTGAAAAGGCACTTTGGACCCTGCTAAGTCAGCAACTGTGTTTTTTTTTTGTTGTTTTTGTTTTTTTCCTGAGGAGGGAGAGGAGAGAGAACAGGGGAAATGCTGAAATGTCTTAAGACAGAGTGAGATTAGTTTCTTGCAGACTTGGGGTCTGGACTCCTCTCTGCATATGTTAATGACCTCTTTTTCTAATACTCCATATGGTATTTTCTAAAGGTTTACATTCTGACATCTCTGAAACTTTGAAGTCTCATATGGCTCTCAGGTCATGGTAATACTAATCAATTACAGCACTTCAGAGCAGCATATATGCATTAACTAAATGATCCTTGTAAAAGGCTCTGTGAAATGGATTCATAAATTGTTGTGGCCCTTCGCAACTGGTCCACCTAGTCTTTGCCTCAGTTACAGGGCAGAGTGATGTACACTGACCCTGAATACCATGGAGGAGGTGCTACAAATGTGAAACAGCAATGTAGTCTTTTCCCAGAGTGCCAGAGAGACTCAAAGAGGAGTTGAGATCAGCCCTTGTAGTACTTTAGTAGCACCTCACAGCTATAGCTTCCTCCTACCCAATTAGCTGGACCTTCTTTCATCACCACTGTACCTGCCAACAGGGCATCTGAGCATCCTCTTCCTGAGTGACTGGTTTCTTACATCTCTAGTGAAGTCCAGGAGAGCCCTTGCTATTTCTGTTACTTTGTTATTGCTCTTATTTAGCTGCAGTATTTTTCCTTGTTGTAGGAGAGCAGGAGAAAAGAGATGTCCTTTGTGTCTTGACCACATGGGAGCTGTATAACTATGGAGTGAACGGTCAGTGAGAAAGTTCAGTTCTAATTTCTTACAGGTCTAACATTACTGGCCTTGAGAACAGCAGTTCTCTTGGCCCTACAGTCCTGTTTAGTCACTCAGCTATCTGTAAATATATTTCTGAGAAATTTGAAAATTACTCTCAGACTGCAAAATTTTTCTAATATTTGACAGCAAGGGCAAAGGAATGTAATGTCTGGAGCACCCAAATTCTGTGTTCCTGCTTATGGGAAATTTAGCTTGAAATTGTCCTGAAACATTTGGGGACAGTGGGCTGCATGTTCTTTCTCAAGTATGGGAATGTTTAAACCTGGCGGTCAGGATCCAATGAATAACCATGGTTCAGCTCCAAAGCTGGCAGTTTGAAGCACAGATCCTTGCCAAGCTGGAAATATATGCTTCCCACAGCAAGGAGCTGGTGAGGAGAATGCAAGGAAGTGCAGCTTCTTGATCTGTGAGAACTGAAAAGCAGTCAGATGTCTCCCAGGACACAGTATGATACAACAGCTCTGTACAGACACAGGGAGCTGAAACTACTAGGAACAGGCTGGTGGGAATCTCTGGCTTAGTAGTCTGTTATTACTGATTTGAGCTAGTATCAGTGATTTTTCATCTATCATCTCTCTATGATGATACATTCTTCTCTCAGTGTATTCATTATAAAAAACTTTCCTGAGAAATCTGTACCTAGAAGCCAAATCCCAGTAGTCTCATTTACCTGTTCTAGACACTAACAAAAATATGTATGGGTGCTCAGCTGAATTGTCTCAGTGAGAGCTTTTTCACTATCCTGTTTTCTTGAAAGAAGATTCATCCCAGGACCCTGATATCCCTGTTTTGAAATGTGGTTTATGCCAGACTAGCTGTTCCATTTCATTTAAGACCTGAATCAGATTGTCTGTAGTCACCATCTTTGTTAACAAAACTGGTTTCTGTCTGCATCAGGAGTATACAAGTCAGCAGTGTAAAAGGAGGAGATAACTGAAACAATTGAGAGAGATTTTCTACAGCCGATGAAATCTATTTGTAATAATGACTAAGCTAGTTGCTGTGGGTCATAAAAGTCATATAGGAACATTCAGAAAGAAGAGAACAGCTGAATTTTTAGTCTTCCTTTTTTACCTGATTGCAAGTGATTTACATTGATATTACCACTTTTGATCAAACAGAATTCAAAGACATTACAAATCTTCTCTACCTGATTGCATGATGCGCAGAAAATTGCTTCATTTATCATGCAAGAGTAGCTGTAAAAAATGTGGAAGACAGTGGTATATGATACTTTAGGACAGCAAGTAAAGAACACTGATTACAGCTGAAACTACAGGGGTGATGCTGGGATACAGAACTAAATTAACCTAGTTGGAGTTTGGCCAGGACATTGGGATTCACACCTTAGACTCTGCATGGGATTTTTAATTATTACAAGTGGTTAGAAAAAAATCTAATACAAGAAACCAAATGTGCAATAGGACCATTCCTCTCCTTCATCACACAGCTAGAGCATTTGATTGCTCACTGGGCAAGGGAAAGCAGCTATATCCACATAATTTGCTTAATAACATTTTTTCCAGAGATCTTCCATAATATACTGTCTGTCATTATTCATTTTCTTACTGTTATTTTTGTTGTTGTTACTATGATTACAATAGCCTGTGAGCCTTCACTTATTAATAAAAACTTCTCTACCAATGCAGTTCAACCGTGTCACTCAGGACAGTGGCAAAAAATCGGGATCATTAAGGTTTAAGCCTGTATTTCACTGCAGTATTAGTCTGGATCTTTAGAAGTGTATTTTGTCTCTCCCATATGGGGGCCTCATCCATTGCTGTTAACATGCTAACATTCAGGCAGCTAAACAAAATCCATTTCTTGTAAGTCACTGAATTTTCACAGATCAAGCTGAAATTTCCCAGGTTTGGTCTTTTACCTGAAGGTGAAGTAGGATTGTCTGTTTCTTTGGAGCTTTTTTTCCCCACTAAATAAAAATGGTTCCGCCATTTTTTTTCACAAAAGAGCATGTAGACAGTATTCCCACTTCAGCATGAGTATTTGCTATTGCTTTCTGAACAGCACAACAGCCAAACCAGCAGGGGGTTAAAAAGTTTATAGTTAGCATAAAAATATCTAGCTGAAAAATGCCTTTGAGTGCTTCAGTGGAATCTGATTTTGATTTGACCGAGTTTTGACCCTCAGAAAATTCCACACATAAGTGCAATGCATTCTGTATGGGTGTATTCACTGGGCTCAGCGCATGCACAGAAGAGGAAGACAAGGTTATATGTGTACGTGTGGTTAGCTTACATTCTTATCTTAGCCAAGTGTCTTCAGGGGGTTGCTTCAGCTATGCATTGTAAGTGGGAGCACTGAGGCTGGTGGTGCTTCTCACGCACTTCTAA
This sequence comes from Anser brachyrhynchus, assembly GCF_964034855.1. NCBI lineage: Eukaryota > Metazoa > Chordata > Aves > Anseriformes > Anatidae > Anser > Anser brachyrhynchus. The sequence continues at coordinate 64,701,264 of NC_137694.1, forward strand.
CCGAATGCATGCACTTAGTGGTTGCAGTTTAGGGCCCTCCTCTGTCTTGAGGAACACCTCGGTAGTCTAATGAGGTCCAAGAGGGTTAAAGAGGTTCTGAGAATTTTGGATTGGGCCGACATCCTCTGTCTGACTGGGCACGGTAAGGATCAGGTTGGTGAAAGTAACTAGAGTCAGCGATCTCTGGGTAGGTCCACAGTGACAAGGCAGGTCCAAGGTCAGGCTGCGGAGTCAGCCTCCAGGTCAGAGTCCAGATCAAGCAGTTCCATGGCTGTGGAAAGAGGAAGGCTGTGGTGGGGCTGGAGGCCAGCACTCTTATGGTGCTGCTAGTGCAGGGAGCAATGGCCCTGGGCTGGCTGAAATGGGGTCCTGGGTCAGGGGATATTGGTGGGGGTCCAGGTGAGGCTGATGAGGCCCTTAAAGTCTGATAGTGCACTAAGAGCCCTGACAAGGCTTTCCTAAGAGCCTGGGAAATGTTCTTCTCTGGAGGTACTTAAGAGTTGACTGGAGAAGTCCCAGATCAACCACACATCTTTGAAAATGAACCCATTTTGAGCGGACAGTGAAGTAGAGACGTCATGACTTACTTCTCTTCCAGCCCTGATTATTCCGTGATTCTATAAAGCCTACTGTTTGTTCTATGTTAGCTGGGCATATAGGATAACCTGTTACTATGGATGTTACTCAGACTCTAAACTGTGCGCGACAGAAAAGCAAGCAGGCAGCATACACTGGAGGTGACACACAGCCTCACAGAGCAATGACACCAGAGGTGACGTACAGCTTCACAGAGCAATGGGCCCGAATGCTGCAAAATCTTATGCACACACTTCATGTTCTACCATGAGCAGTCTTATGGCAGTTAGTGGAAGCTCTCAGAAAAATACAGTTAAGCACATATGTGAGTGTTTAAAGGACTATCATGTCAGGGAGTATTTGCTGGCATTTACAGTCCATTCATGCTCCCAGACAAGTCAGCTAACTCTTTAGCCCACTGCCTCAGGCTCTGACCTGCCCTTAAGACAGCACACTGCACTGTGGCCGTGACTCAGAAAAGCAATTTGGGGTACATGGCTTGCTGAAACAGAGCTCGTGAATCTAGCTGAACTTGCTTTGTAGGACACAATCCAGTTCCCACTGAAGTAGCTGTGTGGGTTTTGGCATGCATTTCAAAGAAAACATGATCAAATCCATGTTCACCTGGTCATCCCTTGAGCTAAGGGCAAAAATTACTGCCCTGCTGGCTAAAAGGAAAGCAGAAGAACAGAGGCATCCAATGAAGGTGTTACAGTGAGAACTGAAAGGTGAAAGTCTATAAATGTTTCCTGAAATGTGTATGGACATAGAAGGAGTTAGAAATGGGAAGTTAGTTTACACGTACATCTTCAGGTTTAGAAAAAAACATGTTGAATTATATGGTACCAGGAATACAACAGGAAAATATTTTATAAGGTATGTAACCCTACAGAACAGTTTTATGCTTCATTTTAATGGAGACATTCCCTGATTGGTGAATGTACAGCTATGTCATCTTAATGTTCTTTGACCAAGTTGGTTATATAGGATTAATGTAAGAGATTGGTTTATTTGAATTTATTTTTTAAGTCTGATTGGTGACTACATGCATGCATATGAAAGGAGAAGCTTTCTACTTTTAAATCCTACCTTCTTAGTTCTGAAGTTGTGGTACTGTGTTTGACTCATCACATTTAGAGTCCTTATAGAAACTTTCTAGAGTCCTTATAGAATATTTCTAAATATGACTGTTAAATTGCCATTGAAGATAACAAACTTCATTTTAAAGTAACAGTAAGTATTCAAAAGTGCTCCTAGGCTTACGAGGTAAAGTCTACTTAGAAGACTTGTGCTCTTAAGAGCTCACAGCACTTTTGCAAATGAGTCTTAAATGCTTCTAAGTAATTTGGGCACTATAGAAAATCATATCTAATTTCCCCGATTTTGCTCTGACATCAACACCAATCATAAAACGATTTGATATCTAGGTGACAGGGGAACTGATCATACATGGAGCAAATCCAAGAGAAAGAAATATGATTTAGAAGTGAATTGAATAATGTAATCGTGTTTAAATATGGGAGGCAGTACACATCTTTGGTTTCAATGGAATTAAATGCATTGGCTCTGCAGCAATTATTTCCAAACTCAATGTTGCTATCGACTAAGTGCTCATCCCTTGGAAAACAGCGGAGCTGTATCCGGTGTACACTGTGCAGCAAAGTCCAGAGTTCATGCGGGCTGGCCTGCCCACTCTGGGAAATCGTAAATTATTCATCTGTAGCCACTGGAAGGAGACTGACATAGCAACAAACAAACACTCCCATAGTTCAAGCAGCCCCCCAAAGTCTTGTTTGAAATTGGATGATTTCAGAAAACATTTGGCAAGAGAGGTTAACAACAGACTTCCTCGGTACTTCAACGGATTGGGTATATGCTAATCCCATCCTGTTCGGAGCAACACGTCAGCCCTCTTAAAGTGCAGTGCTGTCAAGCCTGGTTCCATACAATTACTGCCGTGGCTGACAGCAGAAAAGGGTGTTTTGCTTCCTCCACAAGACCTCGGTGGCACAGCAATCTGTCCTGTGGCTCGGAAAGAAACGTCTTCTTTTATGGAAGCTCTGCAGCCTGCTATGGCTGTGTTGCAGAGTTGCTTTAAAGAGTCAGGACCTTAGGGCTGGCTGGCTGGCTCTGCTGCAGTGTTATACTCTCAGCTCTCCAAGAGTTTCTCTGGAAATTCTGTAGCATTCAGCTGTCCTCACACAGTTTCTCACATGCCCACAGAAGCTCCAGGGGAAGGCTGGATCCTTGGGATCCAGGCTCCATACCAGATGAGCCTCTGGGGTGCACAGGGAGATAGCAAGCAGTAGGCAGCAGGGCACAGAGGTGACTGTCAGCTGCTCCAGGGAGCAGGAGGGGTGTCGTTCGGCCGTGACACCCTCTTTGGCCCCTCACCTTCAATTGCAGCACCTTGAGCAGAGGCAGCCAGGCAGCTCCAGTGTGTGCAGCACAGGTGCTTGCTCTCAGGGAGTGAGGAATCGCTGTACAGTCCTGCTCTGTCCCTGAAAGACACCCCTTGCAGCCCAGTCTCCCTAAGCATATAAAATGCAGATCAGTGAAAGAGTATAGCGAACAATACCAAACATAAATAATACAAATAATAATAATAAAAATAATAATCAAAAAACAAATAAAAAAGAGAAACATTGCGTTTTGTTCACAGTGACGATCCCAGCGGTTCCACAAGCAAGAAAGCCGGGTGTGAAACGGAGGATCCGAAGGAGGCCGGCAGACAGAGTGGCCAGGAAGGCAGGTCCGACACCTTGACGCTAAAAGCCCAGCATGCGGAGCTCCAAGAAGAGCAGGCAGCGGGGTGTTCCCCTCTGGTGCAGAAGGCGAGCCTCCACCACACGGGCTCCCCAGTGAGAGTGCAGCGCAGCAAAGGGACGGCCTCGTGTTCCCATGCAGCTGCCTCCGATTATGAGCTCTCCCTTGACCTAAAGAATAAACAGGTACAGAGGCTTCCTCCTCAGGCTGCGGGAGAAGGGGATGGGGCGGGTGGGACTGCATTCACACTGTGGTGTGCCATATTTCTGCAAATTCCGTAGCCTCCTGTTCGCTTGGATCTTTTGCCCTGCCTGAGCAGGCCTGGCCCTTTGGCTGTGTGGGGCTGACGGAGGAAGTAACTTCACCACCTCTGGCTGCAACACTTCTTTCACCCAAGCCTGCTGGGCTCTGCTCCTCATTGCCGGTGTTCTGTGGTCCAGGTGTGACTGTAGGTTTAGAGTTGACTTGTAGGCAGACGAGGCTTGTGGCATCCAGAGACACTGCCTGCACAGAAGTGCATGGTACCTGTAGGCTTCCCAGCAAATGATTGTCTCAAAAAACCTCCCCCATTGGAGAAGTCTCCAAGAGCCGTCTTGCCTTCTTGGGTCACCCTGGACAGGCCCCGTCTGCACTTCCATGTTAGCCTCTTCAAAGCATGAGCTCTTAGGGGGAGTGCGGTGTATTCCTAAGTGTCCTGCACAGTATCTACCATAGTGTTAGTGTATTGCTGCCTTCACATCCTTCAGTCCAGTGGTGGGTGCTGAAGACACAGGCAGGTTTACCAGGCTGAGAGAAAATGATTCAGTCCTGGAAGTTGCAAGCCTCTCCTCTTGTGCCTGAGGCTACAGCCTAACTCCAGAGCACAGTCAAACCATCTCTAGCTGCGTTTCCCAATGGGACTCTCAGCCAGGGATAGTGGGACAGGGGCTAATAGCAGCTGGCCTCTTCACTCAAAGGCAATGAGGTGGAATGTGCCCTCGCCACCCCTTGTCTCTGCAGATTGCAGCCTAGGAGAGCTGTTGTACAAAACAGAACCTAAAGGATTGTTTCTGACTTTTCCCTGGAATGGCAGCTCAACCAGAGGCTGTCTAATACACAGATCCTACAGGATGTGAGATGGAGTGGACAAGCAAGTGCTAGCAACACTGTCCAGATTACATTCAGTGGGAGAATTCAGTGGGAGCTGTGCTATTGCAGATGAAGGGTCTTGGCTAATGAGGTTCCCACAGAAGAAACTGCTGCTCCTGGGACATTTCTCTGCCGTTTCCCTCAAGGCATTGCTGCTGTCCCAAAACAGATATGTCAGATCATTGGCCCACTAAATTCCTGAGTAGAAAAGAGGCCTTGGCTCTTTAGCTCTGTCTTTCTCAGATACTGCATACCCAGCTCGGACAGAATTTTTGCTTCACACAGGAAAAGAAACAAGGGAGACTAATTAACTGGCTTCACAAACTAATGTGACATATCCTCAGGGTGGGCCAGATCTTGGCTGCTATATATGGGCTTAGCCTCCTCAATGTCCTAGAGATGCTCCGATTTGTCCTGGGGAGTGTCTGTCCTGTGTTATTTTAGCTTTAAGGTCACATTGTCCCACCACTGTTGTTGCAGCAGAGGCCAGACCTGCCCTGGATGCATGTGAGACAGAGAGACATGTTAGCTGCTTGTTCATTAAATTCCATTGCCTCGCAGTACTGACCTTGCAGGGACCTTGCCTGTCTCATAGGTGAAACCATTTTTCTCATAGCAAAGGGGGATTATAGTATGTGTGCTTCCGCAGCCTGATGGATGTCCTCCGTGGATTACGTCCTGCTCTAGAAGGGGAGATTTCCAATGAGAGAAAAGTATTAATTCCTCCAGTCTTGCAGTCTGTAGTATGTGTTTTCACAGGTATTCCTACCAACTTACTTGTTGAGGAGTTCTCTTGAATAGGAACAAGGATGACAAGACCCTCACAGCACTGTGACAGTAGTTCCCTAGTCACAGCATGAATTTTCTTGCTATTAAGTACTACTAATATACTGAAAACAGGTGGAAGGAGAGATCTTCAGCCTCACAGTGTAGTTGAAGTCACATTTAGCTCTTGGGAGAGGACTGACTGCTGCTAAGGAAGGAGGGCAGCATAAAGCCTCCTCTGCACAGCTTGGAGGTGCAGTTCATCTACCAGTCATTGTCCCCCAGGATTATACTAGCGGGTTGGTGAGTTCTCCTAAGTTTATGCTTTGTTGGAAAAATGGAAATCACAGAAGAGATGAGCTTTCTGTGCTGAAGGGCTGACAGATGTCTCATGTGTGAAGGAAAACATCCCCTTAGCACATGACCTTTATAGCAATGTCCTTCCATTGTGAGAGGTTGGTGTGTGTGTGTGTGTGGGGGGGGGGTGTTAAGAAAGGGTGATAGAGAACACGTATGCTCTGTATTTTTCTTTTTTTGACAGGATATACATTTACTCAAGCAACTCAGATTCTGTCACTAAGTCTGATTCTCTTCTTGCTAACATGGAGGCATGTAGCCATGTTCAGTGGCAACCTGGGTGGAAAACTAATGCTAACCAAGAGTAAGATCAGTCCCATTCTCTCCTGGCAGACTTATGCATTTATGCCGATGGGCAGCAGAGCCATGGGGTGTGTACCTCAACTGTTTGGCCATATCCAGGCCTGACACTTAAGCTTGCCTTAGGCTGACCTTGTTAAAGCTCCCTTCATGTGCAATCTCTCGTGGCAATGGATATTTCCCGGCCATTTATAATTCAGCCACAAGGCTTGAATTGCTCAGACTGAGTGTTCGTGTTGAGGCCCAGAAATGTATTAAGCTAATTATTCTTTGAAATCCCCCCTGCCCCCCTCTTGCTTTTCTCTTCCTTTGGCGCCGGCTGTCGGATCATTCCCCAGAGAAGAGTAGCTTTAAGTAGGCAATTACTTGTGATTCATAGGGTTTATTAGGAGTGAGAGAAGGCCAATCATATCTGGCCTTTCTCGCCCCTCAAATGGGCAGGGAAGCTTCCTGCAGCAAGCCAGACATACATCTCCATAACCTGTGACTGCCGTGGTGTGCTAATGGATGCCCTTTCTTCCTCTTGAGAGGAGGAAAACAGACCAACAGCTGTGTGAAATCCTTAATTCCTCTGGAGGGTCGGTTAGCTAGACCTGGTAACCATAAATGGCTGGGCTACATCAAGGGGAGAGAGACAGAGACCCATTCCTGCAGAGCACAGGTGAGGAGGGCACTGCTCTATGGGTGTGCTGCTTCTGGCTTTGCCAGTCGTCTCAAGCATCCTTTAAAACAGTCCCTTGGACTTTGTTCTGCCAGCTGCAAGACACTGTAAAATGCCCCTTGCTTTGGCCGGGGCTGGATGGCTACACGCCACATGCAGAACCTGCCCTTGCACTCCCAGTATGAACTGGAGAACAGCCTACGTTGGGAGTCTTCTCACTTTGCATGTTGTTCTGCTCCTTAATGCCTTAGTCCTTTGGGAAGACTGAGAGAACAGACTGCAGGAAAACTTGTGATAGTTTTGTCAAGGTACTGCCAGCTTGCACCTTTCCTTGAGATTTTTAGAAGGATTGCTCCTCTCAGTTATTAAAATCTGCCTTTTAGGGAACTGTCCTTGCATGAGAAAAACTGGCCTTTTACTTCAGATCAGCAGTGACATCTTGTCTTGGCCTCTAATAAGATCAGAGCATATGAATTTCACGTTTTCAGAACGGCTGTCACCTCCTTGGAAACCTCAGATAATTATAAGGCTCTTGCTTCTGCTTTATTTTGTATCTTACTATTATTGTGTTCCTCAAATAGCTGTGTCTGTCCCTCCCATTTGTTCCTCTTTCCCTCCCAACACAATTAGCTCTACATTTTGATTGACCAGACCATTATATTAAGTGCTCATGGTCAGTCGTCAGCAATAACTGTCTGGGTTGGGCCTGTGCAAGTTATTGGTTTAATTTGCATTTATTTACATGAAGCTTCCTCCCAGAGACAAAGGGCCAAGGGATAACTCACTCTCTTTCCAGGGAGGCCAGCTTTGAAGAGGTGTGGCAGGAGTGCTGGACTGATGGTGGGATTTCAGATGGTTATTTTGGAACTAAGGACAGGGAACTTAGCAAATCGCTTCTGCTGACTACTGAGAATCAGTTCTTGTCCCTGTATTCCTCTTTCATGCCACATCAAACAGACTCTGGCGATAAGTGGAGATGTTGGTTTTCCAAAAAAGACCTTACTGATGGGTCTTGCAGTAAATGAACCTGAATCCATGATCATCGTGTAGGTGACTTTTTAAAGCCAGTTTTGTAGATACGTTTTGGGAAGGTAGTAGGGCAAATATTACGCCAATACTTTTTTATTTAGGGGTACGCAGAGATCTGAGCTAGATGCCTCTACAACTGCATGACTGACCCTACTGCTAAGCAAATTGCTAGTATTTGTCAGTGCTGGCCTTTCGTGCTTGCTTTGGGCAGATATGAGTTCAGAGGCAAGGCAAACAGAAAACAGAAGTGCAAGACAAAGGGACCCTTCTTCACTTCCACAGAGGGAAATATGAAAGGATGTTATCCCCTTGCTCTGTCCATGAAATGGCAGCCTCCCATCCAGTGCAACAGGATCCCATGTTTATTGCTGCCTGTGGTGATGGGGTGGCAATAGGCAAGGACTTTGATTCTTATTCCAGCAGCCAGGGTACCAGAGCAGGGGCAGAATGTCCGGGCTCATGCCATTCCTGTCTTGCTGTCATCTCCTGAAGTCTTATCATCTTCCCCTACTTCCAGGGGAATTAATATTGGAAAGATGCCAGGGGTGATTCGCACTTCTCACAGCTGTCATTCCAGGCCCTCACTTGTATCCAGGCCACTCACTGGTGATTTTATCTGCAACTTACATAGTGTTATAAAAAAAAAAAGAAGGAAGCAGATGACATGACATGACTCTGAGAGCTGGGGCTCATGTCTCACTCTGGCTTTGACTACAAAAGTAGTTTGCACTTTACCTCAGATCTTCTGTGAGCTCAGTTGTTCTTCACCCTGTGAATACTGGGACAGCAAGGCATAGCTCGAGGGGCAGCAATGTGTATCTGTGTATAAGGATACTCATCACATGAACAATGTAGTGAATCCTCTGTTAATTCAGGACTGAGTTTGCCGGTATCTCAGTCCTTCTCTTCACCTTTTATGGTCTTTTCCACATGTGCACAACCACATCTACACTACAGTCTGCACCTGTGCCCTGCACTATGAAGTGTAGACAATGTAGAGTTCAGCCAAAGCCTCGGTGAAGTTAATTTTAATTCATCTTTCTTTTTTCTCCAATCTCATCATCCACCATCATCTTCACACTGCCCACCTTGTCCACTGTCAGTCACTCCCTTGGAACCAAGGCAGCAAACATTCTCCTATAGTATGTTAGTGAAGGCCCAGCAGCAAAATAAGAGTGAAGGCATTCCCAGGAAGTACAAATACTAGACTATGGAAGAAAAATGACCATATATACTTGCTTTTTTGAAGCCTGTTCAGATGCCACTTAGCTGTATATATATGTATTTACATGTGTATGTGTTATTACCAGCTCTGGAAGGAGTAAATCCTCCTACCAGTTGTTCTTAGTATCATGTCTCAACATTTGAAATCAGAACTTCTTACCTTTCAAAACTGAGAGTGGTTCTCTTCCTGAGTTGTTTCCATTTCACTTCTGGTTAACACCTGAAATATTCAGAGATCAGAAAGGGCACTCTGGGATTCAGAGAGCTTTCTAAAAGAAACAGAACAAACTCAACTTCCACTGACTTCTGTGGAAGTTGAAGGTTCTTGCTAGCTGCTATGATCAAGCCAACATTTTCTGCTTTTTTTCTTTCCTTTTTCTGAATGGGTTTTCCTTTCTCCTGGGAGTATTTTCTGAGGTGACTAAGGATGGGAGGAGCATAGTAGCACTCTGAGACAAGGGATGCTTGACATTGACAGAGCACTGCTGAGCAGGAAGACACATTTGCTGGAATAGTGTATTTGCAGAGAAGAGCCTGCCCTAAAGACCATCAGAAGTGGGAATGCGAAGGAAGGGCACTTCCAGGCTCTAGCTCATATGCGTAGCACTCTAGGAGGGGACATGATCACGACACAGCTGTGAGATAGCTCACAATGCTGATGCTTGAAACAGCCATGCCTAAACGAAGGCCTTCCATTGATATCAAGGGCACAGCAATGTAGGAAAAGGCTAGTTCAATATTAAAAGTTCCTCTGACAGTCATTACAGACAAATCAGTGTAGCAAGTGGGGTCATGGAAATCCATCAACTGGATTCAACAAGTCAACTAACAGAAAACCTCTCTTCTTTGTGTATCTTTCAGATCGAAATGCTAGAGCACAAATACGGAGGTCACCTGGTGTCTCGCAGGGCAGCCTGCACCATCCAAACTGCTTTCCGGCAATACCAGCTCAGCAAGAACTTTGAGAAGATCCGCAACTCACTGCTGGAGAGCCGCATGCCACGCCGCATATCTCTGAGGAAGGTCCGGGTCCAGAACTCCGAGAGCTTCTCTGCTGAGAAAGCCCTCGTAGAGGGGTACAACTTCGTGGGCATCCCATTGGTGAGGTCCCCATCTTTGCCAGCCACAATCAGCGGGGCACTGACTGAGCTGGAGGACTCCTTCACAGAACAAGTTCAGTCCCTGGCCAAGTCTATTGATGATGCCCTTAGCACTTGGAGCTTGAAGACCATGTGCTCGCTACAAGATGGAGGCTCCTACCAGATAAGAGAGACCTTCAGTGCCAGCTCAATGCAGCCAAACCAAGACTTAGAAGCTGAGCTGCAGGACAAGGAGAAAGAGGAAGGGCTCCTGCCAGATACCCTGCCTAAGAGCAGCAGCACTCTCATGATGGCTTTTCGAGATGTCACGGTCCAGATTGACAACAAGAATATCTCTGTCTCATCGTCTACCTCGGTGTCCATGGCAAACTGCCTCAGCAACAATGCCCAGGCTGGGCTCTCTCAAGCCACCAAGGCTGAAGAAAGCCCAGGAGAAGGGGAAGGAGAAACCAGTGAACCAGAGGCTGCCCCAGAGAGCTTACCTGAGTCCAGAACTCTCCAGAACAGCCACACTTTCACCGAGGTTAATGTCAACACTAATGGCACGGGGGACAGCAGTGCAGAGCCTGGGCAGATGGCAGTGCAGAAGCTCCAGCTCGATGCTAACAATGAGACAGGGCAAAGCAAAGGCTCTGAGTCTGAGAATGCAGACAACTCAGAGCAGCTGAGCAGCAGTAGCACCTCCACTTCAGCCAAATCAGCTTCTGAGGTGTCCTCAAAAGAAGCACTGCAAGCCATGATCCTCAGCCTCCCACGGTACCATTGTGAGAACCCAGCTAGCTGCAAGTCCCCCACACTTTCCACAGACACCATGAGGAAGCGCCTCTACCGCATTGGGCTGAATCTCTTTAATATGTAAGTGACTCTTCATCTTTTGTGTTTCACAGACTACTTCATGCCTCACAAGAATAGATGATGATGGCAGGCTCTTGGTCTAGGTCTAGATCTGTGGGGAAGTTCTTTCATACTCAAGGGCATGACCCTCTCAGCATCCAATGCAGACCACCAGGTGGCTGCCCAGTGGCTTTTTCCCTAAATTTTCCCCAGTGCTGTTCTGATCTTTTGCCCGACAGGGGAACAAGCCCAGTGCTCCATGCTGTCCTGAATTCAGAACCTTCAGTTGCTGTCCATTTGGCATCCTGCCCCATTCTGTTGCAAAGCCACAAGCATAGCTGGGGATGTAAAACCAGCCTCGGTTTCTTAAAATAGGGCATTTCCAAGGAAAAAGAAAGAGAGAAGTAGAGCTGATCTTAATGATCCCAGTATGAATGCTCTGGCTGTTGTTTTCCTTCTGATATTTGGGTGGATTTTTTTCACCTGACAGACCAGGTTTAGTCATCTCAGTCTCTCACACATCTGAGTCTGATATCCTATGAAAAGGCTGTAGGTGTGAAAGCAAAAGCAGAGCAGCTCAGAGAGTATATTCAGAAGAGGTGAACTCGAAGGGTTACACATAGCCTATTGTAGATTGGCAGAAAGCAGCTGAGCTCCAATAAGGAGCTTTAGATTTGCACTTTGTCTTTCAATGAGACATTTCTCATCAAACCAAGCCATGATAAATATTTTTTTTTGCCCCATCATCACACCCTTATCTCACGCTGTCTTCGTTTCCGTTTGAGTCCCCTGAGGAAGGTGCTGGGAATGTAACACACACGTACAAGCAAGATGTTTTGCCACACAGTAGCATGGGCCTTTTTGATAGAGCAAGGACAGAGTTTTACACAGTTATAGACAAAAGTTTTGTACAGACAAGAAGCAATAAAGGGTTTAAATATGTGTAGGATGGAGGCTGTGGACTCCAGGAGGCAGGAATCTGGATGAGAGGGCTGGACACAGAGCACATACAGAGCTGAAATGGTGTAAGAACAGACAGACTTGGGTCTCATAGAGAACTCAGGAGAATACTGAGGAGAACATTTTACTAGCTCTGAGATTAGGTTGTGAACAGGTGGGTTCACATGTATATATCAAAGTCAGGCTCTGGCCGCGCACAGATTTGTCTAAACAATGCAGGCAGGCTCGAATGAGAGAAGGTAGGCACTGGGGACAGATGGGGGCTGATTATGATAGAGATAGTTCCATCCCCACACAGATGTTGTGGTCTTTGTGTTGGAATAGGAGTCCTTCTGGAGGTGGACATGGGGCTCACATCTCTGCAAACTATGCTTCAGTATTTTCAGCCATGCTTGGCAGGAGTTCCTACACCCAATGTGCTTTTCTTTGGTTCCTGCAGAGCTGACATGAGCACTGATGTGATGATAAAACAGGAGTGAAAATGTCTTTTCCCAGCCACTCTTCCTCCCGAAGCCTGCCTGGCACACATTCATGTGACAGATTAGCAACACCAGGTCATTTGGGGAAGCGGCTTTGCTGTCCTCCTTCATTCAGCGACCTGGGTTCACTGCATCTTGCAGGTCCCCGTGGGATGGAAGACGGAGTAACACTGCAGAGCTACAAAACACAACTTCCTGGCCAGGCCTCCCCTGCTGCCTTGAAACTAGCTGCTGAAATAAAGTGCCAGTAACCTGTGAGGCTCAGTTTTCCTGACAAAACATTGGAGGATAGGGAGAAAGGGTGAAAAGCTAAGGGACATATGGCTCCCCTTGTGACACTATAGTGCACCCCAATCCATCTGCCACAGTCCGTCCGGCCTCGCACGGCGTTTTCTGCGAGCAGCGCTCTGGCTCGGAGCAGGCCCCTGGGAGCGATCCTGCGCTGCTGTGGCACTTTCCCTGTGCCCCCTCCACAGCGAGGGGGTGGAATCCCTGGAACGGAGAGTGCCTCGTTATGCAGCACTGCTGCAATAGCTCAGCGTGTGTGGGCAGCTGGCTGCGTGGGCAGAGGGAAAGCCAGCAGGACGTGAGGAATCCCGCAGCATTTGCTGGCCGCGCTTAACACCCCTGCAACACTAAGGGGAATAGCAAGGACCAGGCTCAGGAGGGGAGGAAATGAAGCTATTTGCTTCACATCTGGTAAAAGCCACATGCTGCAGCATATGAGATACATCTGCACATGTTTAGTGGCAGAGATGCTGTATCACTATCAGGATTTTGTGGGGAACAACTTGAATTTGGGGAAAGGCTGATGTAAGGCTGCTGTTAGTGAAAGAATTGTGTGTTCGTGTATATTTGAGTTATAGTCTAGGCAGTGCAGGAGGGCTGTCAGAGCTGGACTGTTTTATCCTACATCCTCCCGCTTTGTGTGTGCCATCCCTTCTGAAATCTTCATATTTATACCAGTGTATGAGCTGCATTTTCCTGGCCACAGTCAGCTCCTGGTTCCTCTGGAATGAATCCAAAGTCAGTCCAGTGGCTTTGGAGTCACATCGGTGAAGCTGAGAACATCCTCTTGCCCTGAACACTATACTGATCCTTGCCAAACACTGAAGTATGCACTTGGAGGTCCATTTTATGAACCTCTGTTGCTGAGCTTGACTTCAGCCATGACCATCTAACCCTCGCACTTAGCAGAGAACTTTGCCTGTGCTCTTCAGAGGTGACAGGAGATCTGTATGATAATACAGAAGGGACCTTGCTGCTTTTCCTTGAAGAAGGCCTGGGTTTTTCAACATTGGATTTTGCAGCTCTCCTTTTTGTAAATTTAATGGGGTGACTTGTTCTCTCAGACACTTTTCCTGAGGATGCCACACTGCCCAGGATATATTTTGGTGACATTACAGAGTAAGCAGAACTATTTTAAGCCCAACTACTTCCAACTACTTTTTGTATAACCATGAAGCCCCTGTACGGAGCAGGCCATTCTCCTGAGTGCTGATCCCCTTATAGCTAGACATATGTTGCTCACCCACATCCTTCACCACCTGACAGTGTCACAGTCTGTGCCTGTGCCGCATATCATGCATTCACGTGCTCAGAGATCTCATCCTATCCTTTCCTCACCCCAGGAAGCTGCCTGAGCAAACTCAGTCCTTGAGCCTTGACAAAGATCCTTGAATTTGGGTTAATGGTGGAAGTATGTCATCCTTTCTTCCATTTCATAAGGGTGCTACCCTCTCACCTCTCCCCACTCACCTGCTCAGAGAATGAAAGGAATGTGGAAATCCTCCAGGCATTGCACTAATTCCCCTCAGCAATAGTGCACCATAACTGAGGCCCTTCAGTGGGACAGACTGAGGTATAGGAAGAAACCCCCTTGCATGATGCACCCTTACACTCATTCTGGTGTGTGCTGTGGGACAGGCACCCCATAGACTCAAGACCACTGCTGGGGTGCATAGAAGCATGTGTCCTTGTAGGAGACGTGGAAAAAGGCAAATTGTGTGGACACAACAGGCCCCTAGGAACTTGTATGGTACAAGAGAAATCTGCATGTACAGGGGAGATGGACACACGTGGAGGTGTGTACTTGTAGAGACACACGTTACACCCTGAGAGGCAGGCACAGACACTGGCACTCCTCTCAAGCAGAAAAACACTCCCCCAAACAGGCAGGTGGGCCCACTCAGCACCCAGCCTGGTGTCAGAGGGGCACCCGCAGCCAGCAAGGGAGAAAAGACGTCAGTCTGAGAGCCGTGCACAGCTCTCTCCCAGCTCTGACAAGGCCTTCTCCAGGTGCATGCTCTCATCCACCTACACACACGCACAGATTTCTGCCTGAGGGGGCAAATCAATAGAGAAGGGAAGAAAAACACAGCTAAGGGTGGGGAAAACTAGAGGAAGAAATAATGCAAATATGAGCATAGGATTTCAAGTGAGGAAAGCAGAAAGTGTCACTCAACACTGAGCAGTAAAAATGTATGAAAAACAGAATGAATTTTTGCTACAGAAAATGTGTCCCACTTTTGGTTATCCCCCTCTGTGTCTTGAACCTCTTTTGTTCATGGCAGCAATGTCTTCTAAGGCTTTCCTTTGCCTTTGTCTGCCCTACACAAGGTGCAACTGCAGCTTTCTTGAGACAGTAGCAAAGGGACACATGCCCAGCTCTCATCCCTGGTCCTTGCACATACTGACGGCTGCAATGCTTTAAGTCATGAGATGATGCCTCAAAGAGGTCCTGCTAGCTCACCATGTCTCTGTCCTTCCTTTTCAGAAACCCAGACAAAGGGATCCAGTTCCTGATCTCCCGAGGCTTCATCCCGGATACCCCCATTGGAGTGGCACACTTCCTGCTCCAGCGGAAGGGCCTCAGCCGCCAGATGATTGGGGAGTTCCTGGGCAACAGCAAGAAACAGTTCAACAGAGATGTCCTGGAGTAAGTGTGGAAGCCTCTTCCTCTCCTCCCTGCCCTGTAAAGGAGTCACCAGCCCACCTTGCCCCTGGCTGCACCAGCAAGCACCCTGTCCTCCATGCCCCTCCATCTTTGTGAGAACTTCACCATTCCCACTCCCTCTCTACTACCTCTTATTTCATTTCCCAGCAATGTGTTTGCCCCTTTGTATCAGCAAGTCTTTAGTTTCAGTTTCTCCTTCCCAGAGGGCCTGCCATCTGCTAGCAAGAGCTCAGCACCATCAGGGAGTAAGACTAGTGATGCTAGTAGGTTATGTGGCTGGGAAACTCTGTGGTTGGAGTCTCGGCCCATCCAGATAAAGCACCTCTGATGCTTTCTGCAAAGTGCTGAGAGAGGCAGAGGAGGAGAAGCATCTATTCCTTGCTGTTGGACCAGCAGCAAACAGAAAATGCTGGCTCCACACATGGCTCTTTTGTTGTCCAGGTCTGCAGTGGGTGGGATTTTCAGATTTTCCAGCTGCTCAATGGAGAAAATAAGAAGGGAGATGGTCCTGTTGGTGGTGATGAAGAGGCCTGCATGAGGAAGCATGCTGCTAATGGTTTAGTCTGTAAGTCATAGGGCATTGAGGAACATTCCTCTTTCCAAAAACTCTAGTGGGCTGAGCTGTCTCTTTTCTGAACAAGATGTCAGGTCTCCTCCCTGCTTCTGTTCAGTGGCTGTCTTTGCTGGATTGTTCCCTTCAGTTCATTCACTGTGACCCTCTCCTGCTCACACAAGCCATGCATCTCTCAGCCTACACCTCTTCTTTTTCAAGCCTTGCGATCTGGGCTGCAAAATGCTGGAAACACCTAAGACCCATACATGCTACTTCAGTGCCTGCCTATTGCTCTGCCTTCCATGTTGCTAACTATTGCTAACTTGTCAGCCCCCTGCTGTGGGCATCACAGGAGCAGCATAGAAGTGTTGGAAAGAAAAGCATCTTACCCATTTTTCTGAACATTGTCCAAGATGACATGCTTTCTGCAAAGATAGCCCTGGTGAACCAAGATGAGCCGTCATTTCCTGCTTGGTCCTGATCTACTTCTTGCCATTCAGATAAGGGAGAAGGAGAAAAAACAGCTCTCTATATGATAAAAAGTGCTGGTACACTGCCTCTGCCTAACCCTGTGAGCCACAGCAGTGATGGCAAGGGGAGTTTGTGCCAGATTGTGAATGTGAGGGCTGCCCTGCATGGTGATGTGATGTGTGTGGTCAGGGGGCAACAAGCTCATTCAGAGACATGTTTCTAGAGATAATCAGCACTCAGCTAATTCTTTCTTATATTAGGCAGCAGCACAGTTCTTACTGAGAGCTGCCTTTCCATTAGGCAGGGAGTCCTTTATACTGGATCCTTTGTCTTTTTCTCTCACTCTCCAAGATGTTCACTCCATCTCCCTTGAATTTCACAGGTCTCTTGAACCAAGACCAACAGAAACCCTAAATCCAACACACACACCACTTCTACTCCACAGAAAAAATGTAGAATTGCCATACAATCATAGAATGGTTTGGGTTGGAAGGAAGGGACCTTGAAGATCATCTAATTACAACCCCCTGCTGTGGACGGGGACACCTCCCACCAGACCAGGTTGCCCAAAGCCCCATCCAGCCAGGTCTTGAACACCTCCAGGGATGGGGCAGCCATAGCTTCTCTGGGCAACCTGTGCCAGTGCCTTACCACCCTCATAGTAAAGAATTTCCTCCTAACATCTAATCTAAACCTACCCTCTTTTAGAGCCATTGCTCTATCACTACACTCCCTGACCAAGAGTCCCTCCCCAGCTTTCCTGTAGGCCCCCTTTAGGTACTAGAAGGCTTCTGTAAGGTCTCCCTGGAGCCTTCTCTTTTCTAGGCTGAACAACACCAACTTCTTCAGCCTCTCTTCAAAACAGAGGTGCTCCACCCCTCTAATTATCCTCGTGGCCCTCCTCTGGACTCGCTCCAACAGGTCCATGTCTTATGTTGGGGGCCCCAACGCTGAAGACAGTGCTCCGTGTGGGGAGGATGCCAGTTCAGCAGCCAAATTTGGGCCCAAATTTCAAAATCCATTCCTGCTGCAATTGCTGCTACCTATTGCTGCAGGTACCTCACCTTTGGTCCAGCCCTATTTTTAATATTCCGTATGGGCATTGATTTGGCCAGCAATGAGACACGTTTTCTCCAGTCTCTTCATGCTGAGAGCTCCAATTAAAAGTCATTGCTTCTTTTTCTCCAGCAAGCAATGCGTGGGCTTGCTGCCCCTGACAGATACTCTGCTGAAGTCCAAAGCCAGACTTTGCACAGACAGGGAGATCTTGCAATAGCAATGGCCTGGCACTTCTTTGTAGTCCTAAATTTGATCCCTACAAATGATCATGTTCCTTCATTTCACTTGTGACTACAGATTGTGTCAGCAGCTCCTGGGAACAGTCCCTATTGCAAAGGTTGGTGTCTGCCCCCCAGCCTCAATGCTCAGGTGCTGCTGTGTAGTTGCCTGTATTGTCTCTTGATGTTGCAGGAGAGACATTTTAAACTGTGCCTATCATTTAGGCACTTTAAACTGTGCTCCATCATCCTCATTACTCTCAGTTTCCACTGTCTCTCTCAGTGTAGCATGCCGAATGTACTATACAGGACTTCTCCTGCTGTCCTGTTTACAGATGGAGAAAGCAAGGCTCAGAGGTGGGAAGTTGTTGAGGTTGTGTCTTTAAACAACTGAGTCTGAATAGTCTGAATTCAGGGTTCATACCTGTATCTGATCTCTCCAAGCAACAGATAATGTTCTTGCACTAACAATTCATGCTGCCATACCCTCTTCACAATAAATTGCTGACTTGTCTTCCTTAAAGGCAAAGGTAAAAGTAGACATAAAATATACACAAAATGTTCTACAACAGGAAGGGAAAAAAGACAGAAAGATTGCCAAACACATTCTGCTAGTTGCATCTGTGCTGTTTGCAGGTACTTTTATTCTCTTGTGTATTAGTTTTGAGCTTGCGGATAGCAATGGCTGGTGGGTTTTGCGAGCAAATTTTCATCAGCTGCTTGTGAGAGCTGTCTGGGCAATGACTGCACACACAGTGGTGTAGCGTTCATGGAAACAAGGCATTGCCAGAAGAAATCCTCACCCAGGATTATCACCCTGGATGTTTTTGCTGTCTTTGCAGGAGGAAGAAGAGGGCTGGTAGTGCTGTGCAGTGTGCTGGCATTTTCCAGTGCACTATGGCTCAAGGGCTAGTCAGTATTTCTGAGCTGTTTGTGCCTGTGCATGAGGCAGCTCAAAGACATTCTGGCATTTTAGAACTGGCTAAGACCTAGTTTGATTCTCATTTCACTGGTGTGAATAAAGAACAACTCCCATATCAGACTAGCTCAGAAGCACTGGCACAGGTTGGGGGAATGGACTCCGCAATGTTTGTCTTGCAGTCCCCACATCTTTGCAAGCCGGTATTAGGATACATGGTATTCCCCTGAGAACATATGGCAGTCAGGATAGCTCCTAATGTAGCTTCTGCACAACTTGCTCAATCTCACTCTCATTTTTGTGGTGCAAGTGACCCTTCTTCTGTCCCTTGGGCAGAAGGAGAACAGGCACTGCTGGGCAAGCTCAAATGCACAGGCAGAATGGCCATTAGCGGGCTGTAGCCACTGGACAGGTACTAACCACCTGCACAGAGCAAGCCTCTGTGTGGGGGGAGACGTCTCTGCTCCTTCACATCCCAGGCCTGGCCCTGGAGCCTTTCTGGCCCATCCTCTCCCCTCCCGAAAGCAATTTCAATTATTGATGCCACTTGCTGTGTTAGTTTAGCTTTCGCTTGATGTGAAAACTTGTGTTAGAAATGTGTATTGTAAGCATTGTTTCTATTGCAGGCAGGTTGAATTAACTCAAGCGCATGAATAAATAATAGGACAGCTTTTAAAACATCTACAAAAGCCTCAGCCTCCCTTGTGCATTTGGAGGCTGGGTAGAGCTGCCCGGGTTATAAACTCCAGACTCAGCTGTAAGTCCAGCCATTAGTCTCTACTCTGCAAACTTCTCTTGGCTTCCATGGGTATTGGAGCGGTGCTAGGTGACAAACAAGCCAACTACTGCCTGTTCCTGGAGTCAGGCAACAGAGCTCAGGCGTGCGCAGTGGCATTTGGCACTGTGAAGAAGATCCCACCTAGCGAATGCAAAACTCCAGAGATGCATTGAGCTGGTTGCAAAGTTTCTGATGTGCATGGTGGGGGGTGAGTGGGGATAAACATAGTAAGAGGCTTAAGCCTTTTGGTATGCTGTTTTGGCTTCTCACACCTGCTGTCCAACCCCTAAACGTCCTTAAATTGTGTTCTCCCTTTCATCATCCTACTTTATCTTTCAAACTTTAATTGATTTTCTTGGAACCCAGAAAAGGTGTCTGGATAACTCACAGGTAATTATACACACTAACCAGAGGAACAAGGGAGGGCGTAGGGGATTTTCAAGAGTATCTAACTACAATTGGCACACATCCTTTGAAAACACTAAACTGCTCAATCTCCCTAAACTGTTGTGTTTTTTTTTTTTAGGGAGATGCAGTATGTATTTTCCCCTTGCAGACAAGGCTTCAATCTTTAAAAGCAGGATGTATCTCACCTATTGTTAACTACCACCAAGTTCAGCATCAGCTCTCAGTTTATGAATTCCTTTAATCAATGGAGAGACACTGGCCTCTCGAGTGCTGTTTTTCTCTTTGTGCTAGTTTAGGCTGGACATCTAGCTTTAAATATTTTATGTTACGGGAGTAAATCCCATCTGTAACCAATTTTAAGCATCCAGCCACAGAAAGATCCACTTATGGTGGTCAAGCACCCCACAGCAAGATCCATCCCCTCCTTGTGAGAATCAGCTTTCACAACCTGCCCTGCAGCCAGCTGTGAGGAGTCCCTGGGGACCTACTCCAGGGTTTCAGGATTTACCAGTCCAGGGAATACAGCTGCAGAGAGGTAGCCTGGGCTGTTAGAGCACTGTTCTAGTACTGAGCAGTTTTTATCAAATCTGCCTGTCCAGTGTTGTGGGAAAATCATTTTGTTACTTTGAAAAAGTCAGGGCCAATGCATTAACACTTTTTAAATGAGGCATGTTATCTTTCTTACATCTTTTCTTTCTTTCTTTTGTATTACCTGCTCAGATGTCTTGTTTATTGCTTTTTGTGCACTCTTCATTCTGTGTTTGTTGCTTTTGTTCACCTTCATCCTTTCTTTCACTTTAGTTCATTCCTCCCCTACACATGTTTCTGACTCAGGATTTTTTTCCATTTATAGTTCATTCATGAGCAAGATAACGTGAGTGATGCCATGAATGGAGTCAGCTGAGCTGGTGATGTTGGATGGTCTGTGCTCAGGTCATGGGACTTGGAAGTGCAGAAGTGGCTGTCCTGGCGCATTTGCTGTCAGAGTGGAAAGGGGCAGGGGTTCAAGCAGAGGAGACATTGTGCTGAATCGGGGGCTGGTTCCTGTTAGACTCTGAGTTGCTGTTAGACACACTTTCCTTGCGGGTGAGCAGCTCTCGTGTCTGTCAAGCTGGTAGTGTCTTCTCTTTCTCTCCTGGGAAGTCAGGGAGAGAAAAACTGCTCTTAGGAGTGTAAATTCAGAGCTGGAAACCCAGCTAAGAGGCTGTCTTTTCAAAGAAGCGTTAGATTCCTCTGACTGGCAGAGTGAACTTGACAGGTAGGCCCAAACTAGCCTACCTTCCCCTTCTCACTAAAGACGTTACAGAGGATCAGTAGGGGACTTGTGTTACAGGAGGGTTTGAGCAGCACAGTGCTGCCGCTTGTGCTGTGGAGCAATAGATAACGATGCAATGGAAACAGAGAACAGAGGGAAGAACATGTTAGGCAGTTCTGACCTCCTGCTGCAAGCAGAGATGTGGCACAGATCAGGCTTGTGAACAAGAGGAGCTTTCCCATGCCAAGCTGCAAGGGCTGAAGGTACAGCTTGAACCTGCTTGGCTGCCCAGGGAAATGCTGTTTTTAACTTGCACAGAGGCTCGTGATGTCCCCTGGAGGGGGAGATGAAAGATGGGCAGAACTCTTCCGCACAGCTGACATGTCTGAAGTGGAAACAGCTTTCCACTTTGGAAGACAGCTTTGGCCCAAGTCAGGGCATCGATTTCTCACTTAGGCAGGTGTGGATGCCCAAGTAAGTAGCCATGTGGGCTACCAGCAGTCCTGGGAGGACAAGTAGGCATGGCAGCCCCAGAGGAGAACAGGCAATACATGCAGCACAGCACCTCCTACAGAGGATGGGCTGGTGTGGGCCATGGTGTCCATTGCAGAGACTGCCCTAGCACTAGGAGAGCAGGGAGAGGTGCTGCATGGAGGGCAGGACTGGGACACATGCCCCGGCCTGCTGGTGCTAGTAGTCAGTGAGCCCCACTCACTTTTCTTACTGTGGGCCTCAGTTAACCCCCACAGGGCAGCCTTTTCCCAGGGAGCTGACCTCTCCCTCTGCAGCTCACCCTAAGCCGGGTTTGTCTTCAGAAAGAGCATAGGGGTAGGGATGCTGAGAAGAAGGATGGCTTTTATTAGTATCTTTGAGCCTTGTGGTTTTAAACTTTCCACCTGACTGCCTCCCACTTTGCCCCCTCCCTGAGCATGGGCTGCAGGTTCATTACAGACGCTTTTAGTTGCAGCCCAGCTCCTGCTGCATTGTCACCTGAGTGGAAAAGCTGGAAAATAGGTCATTACGCTTGGGCAAGCAGATCCCAGCCCCACACGATACAGCTGCTTCTTGCCTTCTCTAAATCCTTTTGCCGAAAGGCTTTTTTGTTGTGCTTAGCCCTGTGCTAAATCCTCACAGCCCCGATGCCACCGTGTCCACCCACTTTAGGGGGGACCCATGCCCTGCAGCCTAGGAGGCAGCACAGCCACCATGGACAGAACAACAGGGCAAAATGGTGCAACTAGATCCCACCCTGTGGTCCCACCACCTGACACTGGGAGTGCAGTTCTCTGCAGTTACGAGGTGCCAGTCTGCTGAGTGCCTCGGGACAGCCCAAGCTCCCCCTGGGTAGCTGGCACCACATTGTTTATGAGGCAAGGTGCCAGCACCTTTCTTCCTCACTTCAGCAACATGAACAGAAGGTCCAAAGCCCTGTCCTGCAGATAGTGGGCTAAACACATCTATGGATGTCCTGTGAGAAAAACTCACATTGCTTGTTGCAAGTCCATGGGAGAGAAGGAACTAAAACAGGAGGAGATTTTATAAGGCTTTTCCTTCACCCCTGCATTTTATCCTTCAGGCCTCCTGGTGGTCCTGGAATAGGCATCTCATAGGCATGCTGCTGTTTGTGGAAAAATGAACTCAGCACTGGTTTTGGC
This sequence comes from Anser brachyrhynchus, assembly GCF_964034855.1. Taxonomy (NCBI): domain Eukaryota; kingdom Metazoa; phylum Chordata; class Aves; order Anseriformes; family Anatidae; genus Anser; species Anser brachyrhynchus. Next base: position 64,723,715 of record NC_137694.1, read on the forward strand.
ACATACACATAAGCTGCTGGTTTATTCCTTGGGTGCAGAGAGCCCTCTCTGCTCATCCTTTGTCTTTTACATTGGCAAATCCAGTTTGGGGGAGAGACAGCCTCCTCATGCATGTGGTTCTGCTGCCTTTTACATTGCAGCTCTGAAGGCTGATGAGATGAATGTACTTTTTGCAGTATGCTTGCCAATATATTGTGTGTCAGCTTCCAGGGTCTCTGTTTCGGGAAGAAAAGACCTCCCAGAGAGAAGCTGCATTACATTTCAGGGGAGTTCGTACATGGGCATGACAGTGCCTTCAGAAAGTTAATGGGAGCTGGCACAGGAATCTGAGGTCAGGCAAGACAGCAAAATGTGTAGCCACCTAGAACAGGAGCAGGAACAAGGCAGCCCCAAGGCACAAGGCTCTCTGGCCCTTTGAATGAACTTGGCTGTGTCACAAAAAATACCCGAAAGCTATGATCCACCATTCTTTTTACTGTCGGTCTAGCAGCAGAAAGCAGTAGCATATCTGGTGCCTCCTCTAGGAGCTATTTCTCAGGCCTTTGGCACAGGCTTTGACAGGTAAATCAAATGCAAGCTCAGATTTGCTAAAGTCAAACTTTCTTTCTAACCTGTCCTTTCTGCCTGGTCAATGTCTCTCAGGAGCTAGGACAAGGGGACACCCGTCTTTGGGCTGAGGGACAAACATAAGGGACTCCCAGGAGTTTCCTCTTAGAATTTACAAAGTAAATCTGCATCTGTCACTCTGTGCACAAAACTCTCAGAGGAGAAGCAGTGCATAACTCATGTAGCAATATCTGTTTGAGTTTGAAAAGAGCTATAAACAGCTGCCTTGCACTACTTGTCCTAACAGAGGTTTGATGCCTTCTGTATCAAGAGCATTGACTTTATTATTTGAGATTCGGACATGAAACAGAGGATGTGTTAGACTAGATGGCCTGGACAGGGACGGACTGATCAGTGAGGGAAGGAGGAAAAGATACATGATTTAACGCTGGTGGATTGGGTTTACTAGGATGACCTGAGCAGATCTCACTGGTGTGTGCAAGGACTTTGCTTTCATGCATCTGGAAGCAGACAATAATAGCAAAATCACTGGGGTCAATGCTGAGAAACATCATGTATCAGAAAGGATTAAAAAATGATAACAAAGGTCCAACTGCAGAGGTGTTTGCAGCTGTGAACACGATAATGACTAACCAGAGAAAACTTTTCTTAGTATCAGAGATAAGTTCCAAGAAGCAGAATGCCTTGATGGCAACAAAAGGGACAAGTGAGTGCAAGTATGAAAAAAATAAAAATAACAAAGGAAAGGGACAGTAGAGGAAGTTTTCACTGCTGCCAGAAACGATTTGTAAGTGCTTCTGCAGTCCACTTCCTGGAGAGGGAAAAAAAAAAGATTTTGTATAAGATTTCCTGTGAGAGCAGGCCCATTGATTCTCTGCCCTTGCTCTTGACCACCTACATTTTGATTATATGGAATTTGTGTGGGGAAAGAGACCGTGTTTCTTGGTTGAGATTATAACTACTCCAGCCTTAGAAGACGCTGAACACCCTACATTCATCGAGAGCTCTTGGAAAGGTATTCTGTGGGTGTTACTCTGGTTTAGCAATATCTCAGCTCTTGAACCACTGGGGGAATGCAGGAATAGGAAGAGGTCTCAGAGCATTTGAACCGTATCCCTCACCCATTAGAGACATCATGCAACAATTTTTTGTTCTAGCAAGGCTGCACATAGTATTCAACAGCCTAGCTCACAAAACACTGCCTACAGCAAACTGCAGAACTATTGCAAACACTAACAGCGAATTTTCCAGGATAACACAGCAAGGAAGCAGAAGAAACTGATTAGAGCACATACCTTTATTAGCAAAGGTTCAGTTGGTAAAATTTCCAGGAACACTAGGAATTGAAAGAATCCAGAAGAAAGCTAATCCCCCCCCCCCTCTGTTTTCCACTTACCTCATTTTCCACATTCCTCATGTAGTCCCAGACAAGCTGTCTTCAGGAAAATTTCCTCCTAACCCTAAATTTGGGGTCAGTTTATCATTTACAACATGAGAAAGGCAAACCAAACACAACGTAGAGGATAAGATAAATGGAATGAAAGGTAGAATTAGCACCCAGAGGATATGGAGGCAGAAAATATGAATTCATTGAATTATTAATACATTTGTGATGTCCAGGTAGTACTGTTTGACTGAATCCTAGCATACTAGTAACTTCAAACTTAAGGAAGGTGTAAAGAAAATGGAATTTTGGAACCTGTTAATTTTTTGGTCTATCAGATGGAATGTCAGATTTGAGAATTCATTTATGGGAAAGAAATAATGGCAAACAAGAAGGTAAATGGTATATACCAAAGCCTGTAGAGAGTAGATGCATCCTCTGATTTCATTCTTCATTCAGTCTTTCCTTGATAAAAAAATGGTTTTCTAGACAAAGAACATACAGAAGATGATTCTAGACTTCAGTAAAGCATGTGATGTGAGAAATTGTTAGTTGAGCGTGGAAGAGAAAGATATTAGCAGAGGAATCATAAACAGGGGAGAGAATTGGCTGATGCAGACATTAGCGCCTACATGCTCTGCTGAAATGGGAAGTTGGGCTTAAGGGAGGTTATGAACAGAGTTTTCTGAGTCTAGTCTTTTGATGAATGTTTGCAGCAATGACCTGGACAGAAATGGTAGGAGCATGTTAACAAAATGTGCTGAAGCCACATGGGGAAGGTGTTGCCATTACTGATGAAGACCAAAATATCATGCAGTAAGAATAAGAACTAGAATAAGAACTAGAACTAATACAGACAGGAAGAACTGTAGCAGTACATTTTGGAGAGTAGCAGTAAGACTTTTATAAAATGAGAATACTTTAGCGGGATACAAGAGAGAAGGGATCCCTCTCTTTGAGGATTTAAGTTGGCTATGAATTACCGGTCTGCAATGTATTGCTGTCAAGGAAAAGCAATACCAGATGTGTGAGGTGAAGGATTTCCTGTGATAAAAGGGAATTGTGGCACTGAAGTATGGAGGAAATGGAAAAGATTGTGTGGAATGGATAGAAATGTGTAAAATGAATAGTGCTTTGGACAGAGTTAATTGATGGGGACTCCTGGTGTCTGACTAAATGAGCAGAGTTTTACCCAGCCTTGATATTACAAGCCAGCTAATGGTGTAATGTTATTTTTAGATAAGAGCTTCCATTTCCCATTTTCTTTGAGTGAGCTTTGGCCTTTAAAGACACAGTGAATATAGTTGCTGCAGTGTTTGGGTGGGAGTGAAGAGTGGAGAAGAAAGTATGGACTGCAAACGAGGATGTATGCTTGAGTGAATAGAAGGTGAGGAGAGGATGAGTGCAGTGAATGCAGATAAGAGAAGGATGGATAAATGGGTAGTGAACAAGTGCTTGTGCTGGGAGGAAAGGGGGAATGGACAATGTGCGAAGGATTGCCAGATGACAGGAGAGGCAGAAATAGATGGATCTATATCTGTATCCATATTGGTGTTCATATATAGGTGTCTAAATATCTGTATCAATATAGCTGTCTAGATATCTATATAGATATAGAAAATATCAATACAGATATATGAATTATATATATTGTATATATGTGTATATATGTTGAGTATGGTACAATATGATATATATAAAACACAATGTGTATATATATATATACACACACACATATGTATGTGGTTAGGCACAAGAATTGCCCACCGGCCGTAGAATGCAGGAATGGCTTGTCTGAAACCTTTGCCATTTTTAAGAACCATCTGGGCATCTGTAGTGATGTCCCAGGGCCCTTCCCGTGTTATTTCCCTTGGGATCTCAGCCTGGACAAAACAATGAAGGAGCCTGCCTGGCATCCTTCCCAGGAGGAGGTGCTGACAAAGGCCGTGTCCCCTTTCCACAGCTGCGTGGTGGATGAGATGGACTTCTCAGGCATGGAGCTGGATGAGGCGCTGCGGAAGTTCCAGGCCCACATCCGCGTGCAGGGGGAGGCGCAGAAGGTTGAGCGGCTAATTGAGGCCTTCAGGTAAGAAAGCGAGCCCTGTGGCCCCACTTTTGCAACTGGCTGGAAGCAGAGAGCACACCCAGCACAGAAAACATGCAGCAGCGATGGAATGAATGGCCAGAGATCTTCCTCCTAAATAAGCTGATTGTGGAAGGGCTGATGAAGCGCAAAGTCTTGTGTCCCACTGCTGCTGCAGAGCCATGTCCTTGATGGGTGTTGAGTGGCATGAAGGGCACAAAGGGCCAGAGTAAGCCAGCCCTGACATGTCTTCCAGCAAAGGACTCCCTGTTCATTGGTAACTGACAGGAAGAACAGTCCTGGGGCTTGCAGGGGTGCTGGGTTGTTCCTTTGGTGCATCCAGAGGAGTCCTTTGTATTTAGCAAGTCAGGCTCGAGTAGACCCCTCCTGCATTACCACTACATTCCCAGCCTGGGTGGTCTCTCTACTGTCATTTGCTATTTTGGCTTCTAAGAACAAAAAGGCTGAAGTTTTAGTGGCCAACTTCAGCCATTGGTGTGTAATTTGGCCTTTGGAGAGCAAGCAATTCCTTCTCACTTGTGTGAGAGTTGGAGTGAAAGGAAGAATTCGATCCACATGTGACGAGGCCATTGTCACTCTGGAGCAGAGGACTTTGCTGTAATATTCCATGTTAAGTGTGTTTATCCCTCCTGCTGCAGCCAGAGGTACTGCATGTGTAACCCAGATGTGGTCCAGCAGTTTCACAACCCAGATACCATCTTCATCTTGGCCTTTGCAATCATCCTCCTCAATACAGACATGTACAGCCCCAACATCAAGCCTGACAGGAAGATGATGCTGGAGGACTTCATTCGCAATCTGAGAGGTGAGAGTCCTACTTTGCTTTTTTTGCCCTCTTTGCTGCTCTAAATCCTACTGAGGTGAAGGCAGCAAAAACCTAGTGGAGCTGTCTTTCTCCAGGGCTGCTGCTGGTCTTTGTGAGCTAGACGTGGAGGAGGGTGCTTTGAAGTGTCCTGTAGGTTGCTGGGGAAGGGGAAAATCTGTGCTTTGTCCTCTACAGAAAGCTGTCCAGCCTTTTCAGAAATCAACCATTTTCTTTGAGAGATGATTTCATCTTTTAATGGATTTCACTGTTTAGAACGAGTCCACCGTATTACATTTTTCTATTGTTCAGCTCTGTCATTCCTAGACCCTGCTGGATTACACTAAACAAGCCCATGCCCTCCTTGTTGCTTTGAATGTATGAACACATTTTCCTTCTATTCAGGCTAAAACTTCCCTTTCTTAATTGCTTGCAATTACTTGCAGTAACTGCAGGCCTGACAGAGTTCATGCATACATTACCTCTTTGCAATTTCTGATACATCAGTTCCCCAAGTCAATTTTCTTCTATTTTTCAAGGTCCTTCCCATCTCAGTAATAGGTTGCTAAAAGCATTTCTTCAGATGTGGTCACAACATACTCATATTTAGAACCACTGCCTCCTCCTTATTTTCAGATCTGCTAACGCAGCCTAGTATTGTTTAGCCTTTTTGACAAAACGTCTAGACAAACTCTAATTTCCCAACTGTTTGCTTCTAGGTCTGCCATCTTCCAAAAGTCTCTTACTGCACATCTACAGTTCAGTTTAAGTTTCTTCAAGGTTTTCCCAGTGTAAATCTTTGTCTAGAGCTTGAACTTCTATGGGTTCCTTTGACTTGTTTCTTTGTCCTTATGGCTGTTCAGACAATGTTGTTCCAGCCTCCCCCACCTTCTCCAATCTGCCATCCACTTCAGACTGGAATGATGTGGCACGGAGGGCTTCTTTCAAGTTATTTTCTGAGAATGGGGCTGATACCTGTCATCATCCCCTTCAGTATCACAGCAACTAACTCAAAAGATTTTCTTTTTTTTTTTTTAATGTTAACTTTCACTTAGAGTTACTTGAAAATCTGTCAGCTCACATCACAACATGAATTCAGCCAACGTGAGGATCATGCAGTGGACAAGGAGAGACAGTTCATTCCAGACTCACCTTCAGCCCAATACATAGGCCAGGAGCTTCACTGGCCTGTGTTTAAAAAAACAACCAACCAACCAACCAACCAGCCAAGCCAGCAACAACAAGAAGAAAACCAAAACCAAACCAAAACCAAACCAAACCAAAAAAGTAAAAAAGTATTCAGGCTCTGTATCCAAAGCATGAATTAGGGAGTCGGGAGATGACAATGTCTCTCCATTCCACAACAGCTCCTCACCTGCAAGACATCAATCAGTGTAGTATGCCTCAGACCAGGGAGCTGGAGGGAAAGCAGAGAAAATCAATGGAAAATGATTGAAGGAATTCAGTTCAGGAGGAAAGTCTGGCAATTTAATTTGTGGTGTGTGGCTCAGGGAGGGGTGAAGGAGAACTTTTCTGCCAGGCTCTGCAAAGGCTGGACAGCAAAATTTGTAGAATTATCTACGGAGACATAAAAGAGGGAAGGGACAGACCCCAGACAGGGAAATTACAGGCAGACTAGCAGGAAGGTATTAACCCTAGGAGACATCACAGAAAACAAATGTTGGAGTCCACCAAGCATTTACTATTTAGTTTCTCCTATTTAGGAGAGCTGAGGTTTGCATTGGCAGGAGGAGCAGCTGGTTCCTATTGTAGATCTCCTCCACATCTAGCACTTATAATTTTATATGAAATCAATGCAGGGGTTGCTGCTGAGTGGCCCAAGATATATGAATGTGAAATTGTAGCCATAAAACCTTAGGGAACAAATGGAAAGGAGCCACCATGCAGAGCAATGGAATGATGAAATCTTCTGCATTGGCCTTAGATATGTCAGTATCTGCTCCTGGTGCTTTAGGTGTGTTAGACCAAGAAAGAAGACAGCCTAAAGAAAAATATTTCTCTTTCTTTCTGCCTTCCCGTCATTGCACAGAGCAGAGATCTGCCTGTCAGGGACCACCAGTTCTTCCCTTTTGTTTTCTCCCTGCCTATTCTGCTGAACATTTTCTCTGTTTTGCAGGAGTGGATGATGGTGCTGACATCCCACGGGAACTTGTGGTGGGGATCTATGAGAGGATCCAGCAGAAAGAGCTAAAATCCAATGAGGACCATGTGACTTACGTTACCAAAGTGGAGAAATCCATAGTTGGAATGAAAACAGTGAGCACCCGTAACCCTGCTGGCACCCACTCACCCTGCTCACACCCACCTCCCTCACTGTCCCTCTTTTCTGCCTTTTTCCTCTGTCTCTTTTTCTTCGTAATAATTTCCTTTCTTGCCTTGATGCATTAATTCCTTTTTCTCCAAACACCTTCTTCATTTGCTCTTTCTTTCCTACTTCTTTGGGATCTTCTTGGCCAGAATTTGCTTTATCCAATGCAGTAACTGTTTGCCCAAAAATCTCACTGCAGCTCCTGCTTGCCAGTGCAGGTCCTGACTGCCAATACTTCAGTGATAGCCCTGCAGTGCTCTGAACTTTCAGGCCTTGTGAGCCTGTAGGATGTGAAAGCCAAAGTGATAGGAAACAATTTCACCTACCTCTGTCTAATGAGTTCTCCAAGGATTGCTGGGGTTATGAGACCTCCAAATGCAGAGACTGCTTCTTTAGCAGAAACTGTTCTGAAATCCAAAAACATTCTGTTTACTCAAAATGAACAAACTCATTTCTCAATGCCCAGGAAATATGCAGATGTCCAGTGCTCTGAGAGAGGATGAGCAGTCGCTCAGTGACTTGAAGCTGGAGGTACATGAAGATAGGATATATAAGCAAGTGGCTTGCCTATAGCCTGTTCTACTCCTCTGATTTATCCAAGTCACAAAGGCTCTGTGATACTGGGCTAGCAGGATGAGTGGTGGTGAGGAGTGGTCATGAGATGATTTGAATGGGCAAACTAGGCAGAACTGGCTTGTGCCTCTGTGATTGGGCAGGTTTGTGTGGGCTGAGGGTGGTGGAGACCCTCCCTGGCACCTCCCATAACCCCCACATGCTCTTGTGGATCTTCTGCAGGTTCTGTCCGTGCCCCATCGCCGGCTGGTCTGCTGCAGCCGTTTGTACGAAGTTACCGATGTGAACAAAGTGCAGAAGCAGGCAGCTCACCAGAGGGAAGTTTTTCTCTTCAATGACCTGCTGGTGGTAAGTGTGCTTTGGCATTTAGGCACTGCAGTGATAAAACTAGCCCCCAGTGTCTGTAAAGAAATATAAAACGAGTCCAAAACATTACAGTTTCCCCCCTGTCCTAGGGACGGACCATCTTCTGGTCCATCCACACTGCAAGACACAGCGCTGGATCCTTCCCTGTTAAAAACGTACCAAACCTAAAACTCCTCTGACCTTTGAAAAGCAGACTGTCGCATCCCACAGACATCCAAGTAATGTCATTGCTCTCTCTCATCCCTTTGCTACTAGGGAAACTCATTTTGTGAAAGGGAAGTTCATTGGTTTGGCTGTTTGTGCTATGGCAGAAGAGCGCTCCCATGCACTTTAAAAGTCTCCTGCCAGACACTTTAAAACCATTACCTTCTATTTTGCAGAGGCTGTAGAATGGTGTGTACAACTTACTGGAGACTGAATTGTATGTAGTACTTTTAAAAGTGTCCTGCCCAAGGGACCTTGCAACAGAGTTCAGACAGGTACAAAAGGGAGGAGAGCACAGATTCTCTGAGACTGGAAGGACGCAGAACAAGAAGGAAGTTTTGCTTTAGGCACCTGAAGAAAAGGCCTGAGTTTAATGGCAAAAGAAAACTGTGGATGTTGCAAACCGGTTTGTTCCTTGCTGGCCCTCCATCCCATACAATAAACCAGATCCATGAGAATTAGTGCTGAGGGATCAAGGGCAGCACTGCATGCACATGTGCTCTGGTTTCCAGACCTGAGGTATTTCTGACGGGTTTCCCTTAGCCTTCCAATTTGGCACTCAGTGAAGGAGAACTATCCTTGCAACATCGAAAATAGGAGCATCAAAAAATCAGCATCTGGGGAACTGCACCTGAGTGGGCCCCAGGGCTATGCGTACAGAATTTCAAGTGTTGCTACAAGTGCAGTGTGCCAGGCAGCTTTCTGGGCAAAGAGCCTGTCCGTCACCAAGTGTTACTCCCATGTGCAATTAGCAGAGCCTGCAAAAAGCTTTTTCCTATATGCTTTTAGTAGTTTGTATCGTTCTTAACTCACTGTTCATCGGCACCCTGCCCGATGATGCATCTGTTCCTCCAACAGATCCTCAAGCTTTGCCCCAAGAAGAAAAGCTCCTCAACCTACACATTTTGCAAGTCAGTTGGCCTGCTGGGGATGCAGTTCCATCTCTTTGAGAATGAATGTAAGTCTGATTCTCCTTGGTTGCCTGGAAGGGTTTGGTATGGAAAAGGAGAAGGAAGGAGGGGACTGCATTGCCCAGTGAGATCTTACATCAGGGTTAAAATGGGAGGGGAGGAAAAACTGAGGCTTGGTGCTGAGGAGAGCACTGTGCAGGTACGGTGTCATGGGAAGAGGCTCCTGGTCCCTCTCTCTAGCTCATTGCAGCGGGCTGACTTGTCTTGGTGGCAGGGAAGGCACTAGTGCGGAGGCATGAGGGAATCAGTCCCAAGATACACCTCACATAGCTCTCAGGAGCCAATGGTGGGTGGAGAACCTCACTGACAAAACTGCTGCTGCTAGCTTTATCCCCTCTCCACTCATGCCCGAAGTCACAATTCTCACCTCTACTTTTGACACTGATAAAAGCTCAGGTGCTGCAGCTGCCTGCCCACACTGAGATATGCTGTGCTGTGCTGAAGGCTTCCTGAGACAGAAGCAGAGCCCTTGGAACAGCACCCACCAAAGAATGGCGGGAGGCCAGCCCTAGTCAGCCTGACCTTGATGGTCTGGGAAGAGAGCCACGATGTGTCATGATTGAGGCTGGTTGTGTAGCAGAGGGATTCCAGAAACAGGCAGGCTTCCTGCTGGCACAGGCAAAGGGGCTGCACAGTGGTCCCAGGCAAGCATGGCTGATGCCCACTGGGGTTTTTGTGAGCACCAGCAGAATATGCTGCCAGGAAGCACTACTGTGTCTTCACTGAGTTCTTTACATCCTCGCTCTATCCTGTTGACAGTGAGCCACCATCTCAACCCCCTACCCTCTGCAGCACGCAGTGGCTTTCACATCCATGTACGTACAGAAGAGCCATTCATAACTGAGCATCCCCAGGAGGCACTATTAGAGCTGGGCTCAGCTTTCAGGGGTCTGGTGACTATCCTGTGAGTGCTCAGGGATCTTCTGGCAAAGGAATCCTTTTGTGTATACTTTGCAGAGACAGAAAAGCAGATGTCTAAAAGAACTTGAGATCTGAACAGATGAGACAAGACACAGGGTTGGAAAAGGGGCCTGGGACACAAACAGAGGGAGCTGAGGACTGGCAGAAAATAGCAGGTTGATCTTTTAACTTGTTTAGTAAAGATTGCTAAAGGCATAGGGTGGGGAAGGCAGACAGATGCAGGAGCAGTGGAGAAAAGGACAGGAGAAGAGAGAAATTAAATGTGGACAAAGGAGAGGGGGAAGGAGAAAAGGAGCTGAAATCACTGGCCAATGTCCAAAAGACAGAGAAGTCCAGTCACAAGCTTAGCAACTTCCCTGCATGCCTCATGGACATTTCATTTGCATTCCTGTGTTTTGCCTGTTGGGGCTACTAAGCAGAGACCTGCAAAACCACATCCTTCTCTTTACCACTCTCTTTGCACAGCACGATGAGCTCCCCACCCATGCTGTGCTATCACCCCTGCTAAGTTCCCTGCTGATGGAAGTAGAGACTGAGGAGAGGCCCTGCCACTGTGGGTGATAATAGTTGTTCTGGCTTTGAGTCCAGGAGCCAACCTGTCCTGCTGCAGCTCCCGCAGGATTAAAAAGCATTGGCCTTGGGTATCCTATTAGCTCCTCCACAGACTCAGGAGGGTTTTGCAGTCCCACCTCTGCGCTCAGGTTCTCCGAGTCAAGGTTACACTGACTGTAACTGAGTTTTTTGGCTATGGCACCACTATGGTAGTGGTGGTACTTGCCTTGCCATTGCAGCTTGGCCATTCTGTTCCTTTGGAGTGCTGCAATGCTGCAAATTCCTACTGTTTGCAGCGTGACAAACTCTAAGTGTGCTATTCCTCTGGACTGATGTTAGAAATTCTCTGTCCTGGAAAGGCAGCAAAGCAGCCAACTTCTCCAGCAAGAGAGCCTAATGTTTCTTTATTGTGTTGACACATCTTCTTCACAGATTACCCCCATGGCATCACACTGGTGACTCCAGTTTCGGGCTCAGAGAAGAAACAGGTACTGCACTTCTGTGCTCTGGGTGCTGAGGAAATGCAGAAATTTGTGGAAGATCTGAAAGAGTCAATAGCAGAAGTGACAGAGCTGGAGCAGATACGAATTGAATGTAAGGGCCTCTAATACAATTCAGATTCCAATGCCATCACACTGCATGTGTCTACCAGGGAGAAAGTGTAAAATCAGTGGGTTCTTCGGAAAAAAAAGGACAAAGAGGATGAGTAGCAGAATCTACACAGGATTGTTCTTGTGTTCACCAACAGGGTGAAAAAGCAGTCAGGTTTTGTGAGTACCCACCAGCAGCAGAAAGGGAATAACTGCTTATGATGCTTATGAAATGGAGTTTAAGATACAGTGGTCTGAAATGGTGAAGTTTAGACTGCCAGACCCAGAAGACCCAGAAGATGCCTCCATCCCATACTCTGACTATGCAAATACATTCTGTATAAACATATGAGCCCAAGTAGCTCACCATCAGTGGTCCCTTTCTGTGCAGCAATAATCTATTCTGTATAAATGCGGGTCATACACAGAGGTCTTGTAGAGATATGTAAGTTCCTCCACACGTAAAATCCTTTCAAGTTTTTGTTTCTCTCTTAGCTGTTCCTCTCTCCCTCCTTTTTTGACATTCTCTTGTCATTTTCTTGCATTGATTCTCCTTCGTGTCTTCCCACATTTCTCCTTCAATATGCTGCGGCCCTTCCATCCATCCCGTTCCTCGTTCACTTCCACACATCTGTCTTGCAGGGGAGCTGGAGAAACAGCAAGGGGCAAAAACTCTCTCGTTAAGGACCAACGGAGCCCAGATGGAACCACAGTCAAAGCAAAGCTCACCTACAGGTAAGAGGTCACCCAATTTCTCTTGGCCAGGCAGTGCTGCCTTTGCAAATGTGTTCTCCTGTAAAAATAACTGCAAAAAGAAGTGATAAGTTTTGTATCCTGTAGCCTTCACTGAATAGAATATGCATCTTTCAAATAACCTAGAAGAGCCATTTATGTCTCATTACCCAGCTTGTAGCTGTAACATCCAGCAAAGAGGGGTTAGTAAGTAGTACAAGATAACTGCTGCAGAACATGGCCCACATTTTCTTCCAAGAACTAATGCAACACAGTAACTGCACTGTCAACTTCCTCCAGAGTCTTCACCATCACTTTTGCAAGACTAGCTTTTTTGTAGCAGAGGCTTTGTCTGCATTGGGCTCTTGGGCTTCCGTGCCAGCAAAAATCAAGTGCAGTGGTGAGTGGCTATAAGCTCATTAGAACTGCATGAAAGCCAGGACCTAAAGATAGGAGCCCAAAGGGGCCTCCCCCTAAACCACTGAGCAGCTATCAGATTGCAGGAGGCTTGGATTTATCTTGCAGTAGAGTCTTACTCTCCCTTTTACCTCTCCCTTGGGCTTTCCGGTCCACAGTATGAGGGCCAGCTCTTGACTTGAGGCACAGACCCCATGAGTGAGATCTTTTCTTTTATTTCAAAGGCAAGAAGGATTTGGGGGAGAAGGTCTCGGACAGCACAGTGGAGGTAAGTAGAGTGCGAAGCAGCTGAGGTAAGTAATTCTCTCTCACTTCAGCTCTTCTCACATTCTCTGTTGTTTCTTTTCTCAGGTTTTAATCAATGCCTCCCCAGCCAGACTGACAATTTTACCAATTTCCAGAGATACAATTAAAAGTTACTGCTAGGACGGGTAATACAACTTTCAAATCCAAACTAAACTTCAAAGCATTTTCAATCCGTTTTTATAACTGTAACATCCCTCATGGACCAAGCTCCCAAACGCTGTAGACTAACCCACCCCACTGCTTACGGGGAGACTGAGAACCACACTAAAGACTTCCCTGACATGCTAACTCCATGCAGCATCACATGCGAATTCCCCTGCAGCCCAGCTTTCCTGCACAATCTCTGCAGCTCTGTCTCTCCATCCCCCCTTGAAGGGGATTAAGCATGGCCTTTGCATATCAGAGACTCTCCCTAGAGCTTCACCTCCCTAGGTAGGGAGCTTGGCTGTCCTGTGTGCTTCTATCTTAGCAGGGATGTCTAGCATCCAGTGGGTTGCCTGTTCCTTCACAGACACCCTTACTCCCACTGCCTGTGAGGAAACAGGAAAATGCAGTCTTCACGCTGAAAATCTGATTTACTAATTCCTACTCTTTCCCTGTCTGGAATATCTCCGTTGCCCTGAATTTGCCCTTTTCCAGGGTAGTTCTTTCCCCTCTTGTCATAGTATATTTACTTGAAGAGTTCAGCTTCTCTGTGGGGTGTGGGTGTTGCTGCTTTTCCCTGAAGGGCACCCCATTTCCCTGTAGACACCCCTTTTCTGGGCAAGGTGCCTCTCCCAGCCAACTTCCAATTTCTGTTGGGAGGAATGTTTCTTTGTGGAGAATAGCTTCCATTTATCTTAATGTCATTAGCACTTCATGGCCCAGCAATCAGTTTTTCTGAGGCACTTCCACTGCCTGAATAAATATTGACACAGTGTTATGTCCTGCTGCGCAGTGAGCCTGAGCAACCTCCATGCTTGGGCAGGGACAAACATCTCATTGTTCTTCCTGCATGGTGGAAAGCTTGGCCACTCCACAGCTTCTCCTTCATGGTTGCTGGCTCTGCTGCCCAACATACAGACTGTCAGGGCACCCCTAACGCCCCATCTGCCCATCTGTACCTCTGCTGTGACAATCTGCAAGCAGTAGTTTCCTACCCAGGGTTTGTCATTTGACTGACACTGTGTTTTGAGCTGTGTTCTGGGGATTCCATCAGCCCACGTCCTTGCCAGGAGGAACTATGGCTTCAACCACCATCCGGGTAGCCCCATTTTGCTGCTGCACTCCCCCCTGAGGATTTCCAGTCCAGGCCAGCTCCCTTTTTCAAGCTGGACTCAGTGAGCTCTCTTATTTGAGTGACTCTATTATCAGCATCTCTCTGTGGGGACCCTGATGACCTCCTCCTTCCCTTCCCCCTTCCAACTGCCCAAGCAATACTCTGCCAGCAGAGGAGCATTTCCATTTCTTTGAGATTATCTAATCTGCTGCCATTTCATCATAAATTTCTTTTATCATTGTATGAGCTAGACGGACATTTTTTCTTTCTTTTTTCTTTTTCTTTTTTTTTGAAAATCATTTCCTTTCACTGACAAACCATCAAATGGATCAGAGGGAGCTGTCTTTTCCTAGAGTATGTCAGATTTCTGCTTTTTCCTTTGTAAACAGATTAGCCAGTCATGTGGTGTACCTTCCTACTCAGAAAGGCAGGGAGCTGCGAAAGGCTTGAGCCTGTCTGTCTCTCTCTATCTCAGATTCAGCTACCGTCATTTTTGCAGAAACATACAACCTCGATTATCTGAAACACTGTTATCTAGTTTCCCCTTCCTTTTTGCTGCTGGGGACAAGGGCATAACCTCTGAGGTTTGTTCATTATCATGAGAATTCATGGACGCCTCCACTCATAGAGTTGATTTGCGTTCCCTGTGCCGTTTGGATAATCAAAGTTGCACTGCATTTGGGAACTCTGGCCCTACCGCCTTTGATGTGATGGAAGGGACAGGGGCACTGAGGCCTAGACAAGAAGATGGGGCAACTGGGAGAGAGGGGTGCAGCCAGGGGTTGTGCCTGTTCTGTTTTTTAAAGAGGGGAGGGTTTAATGCATGTGAGGCCAGCTGCTGGTGGGGGTTCAGGGCAGCCAGTAGCAGCAGATGGGAAAAGTCTTGTAACATTTAATGCTTCTTTGGCTGTTTCTAAACTAGGTGTCAATTCACAACAGGCTTCAAACGTACCAGCACAACTCCGCCCTGGGGCCCGAGAGTGGAATGCAGCCCAGCATGCGTCTTAACATGCCACAGGAGCGGCTGGAGACAGCACTGGTGCCCTCGCACCCCGCCTCGGCGGGGACACTTGTACAGTGCCAGCAGATTGTCAAAGTCATTGTCTTGGACAAGCCGTGCCTCGCTCGAATGGAGCCGGCCCTCAACCAGACTCTGACACGCTACGTCACCTCCGACTCCTGCACCTCCACCCCCTGGCGCAGTGTGGGCAGTGGGCTCCCTGGGACCCCCATGAAGCTGGTCCATCAGCCTCCCCTCCCACCTCCACCTCCTCCCTACAACCACCCCCACCAGTATTGTCCCCCCAGCTCCCTGCTTCAGAGGCGCAGGTACTCCAGTGGCTCGCGCAGCCTCGTGTAGCCACACCACCAGCACCAGAACAGCACAGACTTCCCCGCTTCCCTGCCCCACCGCCTCCCTGGGACCCTTTCTGCCTACAGAGATCTAGTTTGTGATTTATTTTTTAGTAAAAGAAAAAGAAAAGAAAAAAAAAAGCCGACTGACCTAACTCTTACCCCGTCTCCCCTCAAGATGATGCTAATTGTGAGGAGCCATCTATAGAGACTGCCAACCTACATGCTCACACATCCTCACATCCTGCCAGCCCCGCTGGCCTCCTGTGCTCACACCGTCCCCATGTAGCACTTTGTTGCCCTGTTTCTGAGAGGCTTGATGACCTGCTGCTTTCTAGGCACTGTCTTCCGTTTGCTACTCCTCAACCTCCTTCCTTGCCTTGCATTTACCTGGCCATAGGTTTGTACCCCTCCAAAACTTCGCCAGCCTCGGAGAGAAACAGACTCACCCGTGCCAAGGACCGACCTTGGGGCACTCAAGGGGTGGAGCTCCCCCTGCCTCCACTGCTGCTGCCTGCTAAGCTGGAGCTGAGAACTTGTGCCACTTGCCATGCATCCTCTTCATCGCTTTTCAGATATTATCTCCTTGCAGCAGCCGGTTCCAAGCGAGGGAGCGCACAGGTGACAGAGAGCTCGAGAGGAGGAGAGACTGTCCTAAGCTGCAGTACAAGACAAAGATCGCCTCACTTTGAACGTGAAAACTGTTTCTGTTATATTGGAGCATTGTACCAGAGACCTCTGCTGAGACCTAGCAGACCTCATCACGTGTAAATACACCTGTATGGTAGAGTATGTACGGCGCATGCTTACTAAAGGAAACACCAAGCAGTTCTGAGGGAGCAGAAATGAGAGATTAAGCCCAGGGATCTTCCTGGGATGGATGAGCACTTTTCCAAAGAGATGGCACCAAGAGGTGCCCTCCCACCTCAGTATACACACACACAAAGGTTGTCTTCTCTAGCATGAAACAGACACACCTCTGCTTTTCTCCTTCTAGCTGGCTTTGTGTTTCCTTCCCACCTGCTCTTTTATATTCTGAAAGCAAAGCTAAGTGTTATATTCACCTCCTGGGGTGGATGATCCCTTCACTTGGGCTCTTCCCCCTTGTGCTAGAGGGGAGGGGCTTTTTGGAGACCACCGACGTACGCTCCCATCTGTATCTCCCACCTGGCTATGCTTTTTCCTCCGTCAGCCCTTCCCTTAGGAAAGCTCTGCGCCAAGGCCTTTTCTCCTCTCTTCCTCCCTATCTCAGCTTCAAAGTGAGGGGAGGGTAAGATTCTGAGATAGAGATGACAGCTCAGCTCCTCTTCTTTATTGGGGACATTGATGTGAAGGCAGACAGCATTAAAAATGAGCTATGGCTGTATTTTTAGAAGAAAAGAAGTATTTTCGAGCAGTAGGGAAGGGAAGGTATTAATTAGCTTAAAGGCTTTGGTCTCACTCACTCACTGTATCTCCCTTCGATG
Source organism: Anser brachyrhynchus (assembly GCF_964034855.1). Taxonomy (NCBI): domain Eukaryota; kingdom Metazoa; phylum Chordata; class Aves; order Anseriformes; family Anatidae; genus Anser; species Anser brachyrhynchus. Next base: position 64,740,610 of record NC_137694.1, read on the forward strand.
CTTAAGAAGATCAACTTTAGGATTTTAAAATAGGACAGAACGCCTTTTAGGGCCTTCATTTTTATTTTAAGAGGGAAAGAAGGAAATGCTCTTCCTTCCTGCGCGAGGCTGAGGCATGAGCACCGGGTGCTGATGACACAGCCATCGGGTGAGGAGAGGTAAGGATTGTTGGCAGTGGTGTGGATGTGCAAAATGTGAGGGAAAGGGGGACAGTGAAGACAGATGCAGGAAATTTTTTTTTTACTTTGTGTGGAAAAAGCTGCACAGCAGCATTGCTCCAGGATAATCACCTCTGGGGCTATTGCCAGTGACAAAAAACGCAGTGCATCAGGCTCTGGCCCCGCTCAGTGCTCTTTGGGTGTCCACTGGCTCTGCTGAAACACTCTGATGAAAGAGTTCATTTATTTGACCTGGGCATACGCCCAGATGGGGTCAGGGAAGCAGGCAGGGGCTGAGGTGAAGGCTCCCTGGTGCTTGGCCAGCCCTCCAGGGCAGGAGCCTGCTCATCTCTGGGTCTGCTGGTTTCTGAGACTGACCCTCATACCCTGATGTGCCAACAGGTCTTAGCTGTCTTAGTTGTTTCCTTTGCTGTCTGGAGCCGGATAACAGGCTGCTGCTTCTACATGCAGTAGCAGAGGTACTGACCACAAACCAATAGGCATAGCCTCAGGGAGGCCTGTGGAAGCAGAAGACAGAAAAAAATGTAACAAAACCCTGAGTAGAAGCCCAGTCTCCCTCCAGGCCAGAGAAGCTTTCTCCTACCCAGTCCCCAGGGGCGATGAGGGTGCCCCGTGTTCCAGAGCCAGCCTCAGGAGAGGTCCTTGCCCGCCTCACAGGCCCGTGGCCCCAGCTAGGGCTCAGCCCCTCACCCTGCAGCGAGCCGTGAGACATGGCTGGCCCGATCTGCTGCTGGATCCGTCCGAGGTGGCACCACGCCACGGCACGGCAGCTGCGATCTCATCCCACCTGCCTGCAGCTCCCTGGGAAATCCTATGTGTGGCACCTGCCCCTCTCTGGTCAGCGTGGTGTGTGGCTCCACGTTATGCTCCCTGCTGAGGTAAAAGGCGGCTACCCGAGAGGCACCGACACTGCCCTTCCTCCTCAGCAGTCGCTTCCTTGCCTGAGAGCAGCGGCAGGACTTGCTTGTTTATCTTTTCCCAGAGTGCAGGGAGCCACGGAGGGTCTGTGTGCGTGTGTGTGTTAAAATAAATAAGTTAGGTTTTACTTGACATTTAACACGAAATGACAACAACAAAAACTTTAAGGTACTCGATGAAATAATTTTTGGGGATGAAATATTTATAACAATGTCTATGAAGTTCCTACCAGAGAGGTTTGCTGCTTTAATAATTGATTGGGAAAGCAAAGAAGAATGTAAAAAAGAAGTAAGGAACCTTCCGTGAGACTCCATAACGCTGGGTGAAGGATGGAAGCGAATTACCTGAAGTGCCAAAATACCTGAGGCACAACAATCTCTCAGGGCAAGTTGGCTCCCGTTGCCTGACCTTGCAAAGGCTAACGCTGGCCTCGAGCTTTGGACAGAGAAGCAAACATAGATAACCCTTGCCATCTTCTAGCCTGCTGGACGCAACATCTTCCATTGGAGTTGGCCGGAGAGATACCAAACCACTTTATTCCAGGGTCTAGCGGAACAGGTTGCTCTAAATTCTGCTGTGTAGCTGAGCCCTTCGGACTTCACTTCAAAATGTGGATTTTTTTTTCCTTTGAAGGTTGGTCTAGAAGGATGACAAGCACTTTAAAGCACGTCTACATCTCATCTGATCTATTGTGTTGTCTGCTCCCACAACCCTCCCACATGCAAGTGAAGACACAGGCTTGGTATAGCTGTAGTACTGTGAGTAGACACCCTTGCACACAAACTAATCATTGGCAGGGAGCAGGCTAGAAAGATCGTGTCAGTGACAATTGGATGAGGGACTAAATGTATACCGCAGCTCTCCTGGAGGGACCAGACCACAGAAAAATCACCAGCTCTTGACAGCAGTGATTCCGATCATGAACCTAGCACAATCCTTCAGGCGGTGGGATCAGGCAGGAAGAGCTGTGGCAGAGATCAGATCAACTCTAAAGAACCTGTGGCTGTTTGCTGCTGAATTCATATCCTTCTGTATTAAGAAAAGGAGGGGAGGAGAAAAGAGAAACCCAATTAAGAGCATTCTGCAGTAAGTTTCTGGTGCTCAGTGGCCAAACAGGAAGGTGGCTCTGCTGGAAGATGGAGAAGGCAAGGTGTTACTGCGGTCTGCAGAGCTGTGGTACACAGACCTTCAGGCTCTGTCCAGGTTCTCTCTTGCTCATGCTGGTGGAGGTCCAGTGAAATTGATTAGTTTATACCACTTACAAAGGGATGAAAAAGTTTGACAGGAGGATCAAGCTTAGTGCAAACAAGCTGGGCTTAATGCAGTGTTTGTCCACTGCTGTAGTACTTCTAATGTTGAAGACTGGGCTACTCTAGTAGCAACAGTTAGTGCTTTCTGCAAGACCTTCAAAGCACTGTTTGTGTTTCTCACCTCCTTGTAGATGGAAGTTGTGGGTATGGTCCACAAGTAGAATTTTGTCGATACTCAGTCTTCTTCACAAAAAAGCACCACCAGTTTCGCAAGTATTTGAGGGCCCCTGACCTGCAAGTGTTTTTTTTCTGTATGTTTTTCAGAAGGCTTAACCTGCAACTATTTGTGAGGTTTCCAAAACTAATCTGAGCCCTAAATCAAGAAATCTGCTGCTTGGGAGAGTCTCTGCTTTGAAATGAGAGTTGCTGAGCAAGCTCCCCCATCTCCCGCTCCACCAGCCGCCTCACTGTGCTAGTGTAGGCTCCAGGGACTGCCGGCAGTGTTTCGTGAGCTAGAGCTGTCCTTGTCCTGCTTGCTCTTTCACAGCCATGCCTGGGACAGCAGCTTTGAAGTCACCCAGCTCTTCAGCACTAGTCACAATCCCATCTGAATGTGTCTTTTTAAAAAAAACAAAGTTAACAACAGAAGTGTTACCTGTGTGTAGGCTGTTGAAAGCACCTGTCTGTCTGTACCTGTTTTCTGCTGTAAATATCACCAAGAAAAGCTTCCTTTGGGGAAAGTGGTGTGGTCACACCTAGCTAAGAGTCCAAATGGCGAATATTTTGTAACAAAACAACGAAAATAGATCAGAAGTATTTTATCTGTTCAATTAATAGAGTTTTAGAATTATATTGAGATATGTCACTTGTGCGCTAATGTCTTCTTTGCCTCAGCCCCCCTCCTGTGTCCCTGGGCTCCGTCGGTGTGCGCAGGCGCACGGGCGACACACCAAGGCTGTGCTCCCAAGGCGTGCTGAGCATCGTGGCTTCCTGCTGGCCCCGGGGGCAGCCCTCTGCCAAGACTGCTGATTTCCCATCAACTGCAGCAGGAGCCAGCTCAGTGCTCAGGCTCTCTGAGGAACAGATCAAGAGGAAATCAGGAAGAAATAAACTTGTCCAAGGGAAGGCAATTCAATGTGAAATTTAACCCTAGAGCGAGCCTGTTGTCCATAGGTATAATGCTTATGACTACAGGACAGAGGAAAACAGGGCAGGGGGAAGGCAAAGCCCTTCCATGCTGCGGCACCTTTCTTTACACCTTGCTGGCATGCAGCAGAGCCAGCCCCAACCTCTCTTGCCCACACTGGTGCAGCTCTGCACCCGTGCAAGGCATGTGCTGCTGTGCGAGCAGGCTGCGGCGAGGAGAGCAACTTCACATGCCGCATGTGCCAATGCATGTGTTGTACGCCAGCTGGCCTCAGAGAAACTCATGCACCCAGAGACATCGGCACACACTGTGTGTTAATGCACACACCATCTGCCAGCATATAAGACTATATGGCAGATAACATGTAGGCGCCACTACTATCCACGCGGCTGAACATGCCCATACAAAAATGTCAGGCACATGCAGCCATCCGCTGTCTGAGCGGGACAGCTGTGCTGGCTGCAGTTACCATCACAGCACATTTCCTAAGTAGGCTCAGGCTTGATTAACATTTGGATGGGGGACACGTAAGGAAAATGACATTTCCCATGCAAATCAGATATACATGCATATTTACACAAAGCATAACCCCAAGGTTAATGAAACTGACCTTTGTAAAGTTGTGTGCAAAGAAGAGAGACGTGATCAGCGACAAACACATGCACACAAAGCAAGCTCTCCTCTGCGAAGGCTGGGGGGAGGCAGCCTACATTCTTGCAGCTGGGAGTCCAACACAGGCAGGGGTCAGACTGCACCTGCTGAAGAAACAGTCTGTAGGCTGCAAATTCTTTGCTGGCTTCAAAGAATCCCTTAGAGCCCCAGGCCCACGGTGAAACACTTGGGAGGACAGAAATCCCTCTGGGACACAGGAAATTTCCCAGGGATTCAGAGGCTTCCGTTTATGTTTTTGTGTGCCACGGATATATTATATATCAGTCCATCCCAAACACATCCATTTTCTAAGGTGTTTTGTAGCAGGAGTTTATCTGGAGAAGTTTCTGCCTGATGTTTAGATCACACACCTGGCTGTAAAGATGAAAGCAATAAAAACAGATTGTCTATATGTGATATACTCCTACCTTGCTCTGATGTGCATACACTAACTATTATTAAGAAGGTGGCAGATCCTTTTATGATGGATACAGTGTAGGCACATATAGGTAGTGCCAATACAAAGAGTTACAACCGCTAAAGCATATACCACAACTGTCGTATTGCATCTGTACACTGTAATATCTATGCAGTCTACATAATGCACAATAACATACCTATAGTACATTCAGAGCTGATCAAAATATGCCAATCTTTTCTGCAGAGAAGTCTGAGATGCAATTTTCTCGGAAACTTTTGAGATGGACTTTAAGTTAAGCACATCCCTCACGTGCTTTGCTGTAACTGGGTCCTGCCCACCCGCATCGTGCAAGATGCAGGAGAGTTGCCACTGAACTCAGCACTACACATCCCGCTGGCTCCTGCCTCGCAGGCGTTGTTCTCGGGGTGAGATGCTCATCCCAAGCCAACACAAATAGTGGAGCCCTGAGGGAGTAGTGTGGTGCTGGCAGGGTTACCACAAGCCTAAACACTTGGTGGTCTTGAAGCACCTTTCCTATAGCTAAGGACTGCAACTGAGGTTACAAACTGGCTGAGAAGTTGTGGTTTTTTTGCCTTAATGCATGCAATCCATGAGCCGGGCTTATTCTCAAATATGTAGAGTAGGGTCTTATTTTGTGCAACACCCATGCTCCAGCCTTGCGGTCCGGCAGCATGGCGCAGATATTGGTGACTTCTTGAAAACAAGACTCCTGGGTCCCTGGGCCTTTCTGCTCGTGAAGGGTAGATCCTCCCAAACAGCTACAAGTTAGTTGCAAAACAAAAAAGGGAATGAAAGGGGAGAGGGAAGAATTTTCCTTCACAGGACTGTAGGGCCAAGGCTGCAGTGCCAACAAGAGGCGTAATGGCCCCTGTCCTCCCCCTGCCCAGCTGCACGCCCACCATGTGAGGCTTTCCCTGCGCTGGTTGCCCACTGTGCTCATCTCAGGCATTTCCCCTGCTAATTCGGAGAGAAGAGAGCAGCCTCCTCCCACACCCCGCCACAAGCCGGCACCTGCACGGATGCTGCTCCGTGGGCTGTGCAGCCCGCGGTGCGGGGATGGTCTCCCCACACACTGCCGTGTCCCCGCCGTGGCCGCAGAGCCGCTCGCCCCCGCGCTGCTCGTCCCACCGCTGCCTCCCCCTTCCTCCCTCGCCGGCTTCTTGAAACGAGCGGTTTATTATCTTCCATAAAACGCTCAGAGCGGAGTCGTTGGGCAGCACAGGAGGAGGAGGAGGAGGACAATGTGTTCCCTGCGGGGAATTACAGATCCATATATTCTGAGCAGACACCGCTGTGCTGGCTCCAGCAAAGCCCCGGGCAGCTCAGCCCGGCAGAGGCGGCCGTGCCAACGCGGGGCTGCCAGCCGGGCTGCGGCAGCAGCTAGCTGGGTGCCAGCCCTCCGGCGTGCCACGGGCAGGGCTTCATCCCCACCAGGACAAGCAGCTCTGGCAGGACTAGGAGCGACCTGATCCTGCAGCAGCTGTAACCGTCCAAGTGAAAGACAAAAAGCTGCCAAAGCCTCTGCAGCTTCCTGGGCTGGGGCAAATAAGGGGAGGAGAAAATAGGGCAGAGCTCTCCCGAGTGTAGGGAATCACCGCGTCTGAGTTTCCCTTCCCACTCTTTAGGAGAACCAAGCACAGAGAAAGTCTCATTGGAAACACTGCTGCCACCATGGCTTCTCCCAGCAGTGATGGCACGGGGGTCACAGGTGGGGCCGTACAGGTGACGGCAGCGCAAGCAGGAGCACAGGTTGGTCCCTGCCAGCCAGATTTCTGCCAGGGTGAGCAGGCAGTGTGCTGGTTTCAGCACTCGCATAAGCTTTCTGTGCGGTTAGGATCTGCCCCGGCGTTTCAGACACTTCTCACCTCTGTCTTTTTGCACGGGGAGAGCCTTGCTCAGTGAGGGCCACGTGGGCCCAGGCAGGATTATCTTCCCTTTAAAAGGGAAAGAAAAAGAAAACATCCCCTGGGATCTGACCTTGGCCGTCACATCTTCTGGCATCCCCAGTGGAAAGGACACCCTGTCCAGCGGCTCAGGACATGTGGCCAGGAAAGAAATGTGCAAGGGAAAAGCAGGAGCTCTTATTAAATAGCTTGTTCAAAGATAAACCCCCGGCCATCTGTCAGCTTGCCCTAGAAGAGGCACTGCTCTAGTAATTAGCAGAGGGAAAGGCAGCAGAGACACCAAAGGAAAAAGAGCCCAGCAGCATGCTAATATTTCACGCAGGTCTGCCACGAACACAGTGCGAGGAAGGAGCAGGGGGGAAAGCGCAAGGAAAGGGAGCACACAGTGCCTCGCAAGGGCAGAGGATGCTGGAGGTGTGGGGCAGCATCCGCCCGGGGTGCACAGGATGCTCAGGGATGGTGCAATTTGGGACTCAGCATCCCGGGAGCAGCTCCTGCCATGGGGAGCCCCGGGGATGCTGCCTCAGGGTCCGTGCTGCCGTGGCTGGGACTCCGCCACCGAGCTCCCCAGCAGCATCAGGCTGAAGTTCCCCATGCAGAGCTGAAAAGCCGCTTTAAAATGCAAATCGTGGATTATAATTCCTAATCCCTTCATTGACAGCAAGCGCAGTCAGGGGACAGAGATGTCAGCTCTCTTCCTCTCCTTCCTGCAGGACCAAAAATGCTTCAAGAACACATCGAAGTGTTGGTGCTGCAGGCTGGGCAGGTGGCGACCCGGGGACAGGGCTGGGGACATCGTGGTGACATGCCCCAGGCTGTGACGGCGGGGATGAGGGCAGCTGGTCCCCAGGGGCCATGGCAGGGACAGATGCCACCCCTGAGGTGCTGTGGTTTTGCCCCGTGGCTGGCTGGTAGCGAGCACAGTGTCTGGGGCTGGTCCCTGAGGCCCCGGTGAGGCTGGTGCCGCTTTCTTGGCAGCAGGCCGGGCTGTCAGGAGACATCTCCATCAGTGTCACGGCCGACAGGTATCGGTGCGGGAGCACTAACCTCTCCTGAGCGTCTCCAGACATGGATACTTCTCAGCTGATGGCACCGTGAGGATGATGGACGGGGGCTGGGCAGCAGCCAGCACTGCTCTCGGCGCGCTGTCATGGCAGTGCTGCAATGGGGGTGCTGCGATGCCACCCCCTGCCCCCTGCCCCCTTTCTACCTCTGTCCCAGGGCTCCCCCAGGGGCATGGCGGGGACAGGCACCAGCCGTGGGGTAGCTCTGAATGGGGTGAACCAAGCCTGAGAGCCCAGGGTGACCATGTCCCCACCACCCTGCGGCTCTGAGCAGGTCTGACGTGGATGTCTCAGGCTGCCTGGGCCTCTGACCACAGGAACCACTTCAAAGATGCAGAAAGGTTGCTCGTCCAGGATGACCTCGTTTTTCCCTGCACAGCACGGCTGCACCCAACGCATTATTTAATGGGGAAGCAGAGAGACCACAAGCTACATGTTGGCCAGCTAGCCGAAGCCTTGCAGTGCCACAGGGCACCCGTGTCACGCTGTGCACGTTACACACAGCTTTGCACAACTGGCAGCCAGCTGTTGGGGCACATCTGGGAGAACGGCAGCAGGAAGAGCTCCCCCGTCCCAGGGAGAGCATTGTGCCCATGTCTCTGGGGTACGTGGTACTTGAGCAGCATCGGAGCCATCCTGCCTTTTGCATCGCCCCTCAGCTCCTGCTGCTGCGGCAGAGGGTGGGGGCAACGGCATTCATTTTTATTTCTCACAGCCCTCGGGAAAAAGAGGATTTTGAAGGGATTTGAGCACAGCTCCCTAAATAGCTCCTTAAAATTAAGAGGTTTCACGGCAGATTATGGTAAGCGGCCGCCTGCGGCGAGCGGGAGGCGCCGGCAGGTGCTGGGGAGCCGCGGGGCAGAGGAGAGGCAGGAGAGCTGCGGGTGGGAGCAGGACCAAAGGAGCAGGATCTGCCCCAGGACCTGCTGGGGGCAGAAGGAGCAGGGAGGTGGCCACCAGCAGCCGCTGGTGGATGGCACGGAGCAGCCCTTACTGGGGACTGGGCACTGGGGCGTGGGGTGGGCTAATGGGGCCGGCCCCATCCCTGCCTTGTCACCGGGCAGGGAAGGGGAGTGCGGTGGAGGTGGGAAGGCTGTTCTGGCACTATGGGAGGAGAGGGGCTGGAAATGCTGCGGAAGGGTATCAGCCACTAAGGCAGAGCTCGGCTAAGGACAAATTCCTCTCTGCATGGCTACAAATGCCAGACTTTGCAGATCCGAACATTCACGGTGGAAGTGAAATAGTGCAAAACCAGGAAAGGCCACAAAGCCTTTCAGAGCAAGCAGAGCTCTGCAGGAACTGGTGGAGCAGGGTTTGAGGACCCTCTTCTAGCAATACCAAGAAATAATATTTCACTCATTCTGGTCCAAAGAGCAAGAGAAGACAGCTGGGATATATCAGTTTTGATATTGGGGTGCGTATGGGTGCTTAGGGACTGGATCCTGTTGCAAAAAGCTGAACTCCTCTGGGGGTCCCGAGCTCCAGCGTTCAGTGGGAACTGGGCTCACGGTGAGCGGCTGAGCAGGGAACAGTTGTAAGGGTGGAAGGAGGGGGCTGGAGAGGAGCTGGGAAGGGACCTTGTTCTCTGGGCCCTTCCTTCCACACCAGCCTGGATGTACAGCCCTTGTACAGCTGAGGTCTTCCACAGTTTTAGGGTCTTGCCCAAGCATTGACTCTTCTGCCCATTACCCATGTTTGAAGCTCTCAATCTGCGTTTAAGGGGAGGGAGTGACCGGGATGCACAAGCAAAAGCAGGTTTCTAGTAAAGGACATAGCTGCAAAGATGAGAGAGCAGTGTCTGTTCTCAACGCAAATGCCCCTCTCAAAGGATTTGAGAAGACTGTGAGTTCCTTCATCACCCAGTTTATAAAGATAGGTGAAAGTGGAATAGAAAATTTCAGATACATAAGTGCCTGAAATCACAGGACAAGGAAAGATGACATTTCTGTAACTACCTGAGATTAATTGTGCTGAACTATGAATGCTTAGTTTTTGGCTTTCAGCTTTATGAGACGCAATGTGTACACCCAGAGCTCCCTGGTGTCTATCCATCAGCTGTGATTTTTTTGACACAAATATCCTAATGATGAGATGTGGGATGGGGCCTGGTCTCAGCTCGTGTTGCTGGAGGCTGCAAAAAACACCCCCAAGGCCTGATGAGGGCCGTGCACTCAGTGTGCTGCTCACACCGCCTTGCCCAGGGAGCCAGAGCTCTGAGGTGTTACAGCACCTACAGCAGGTCCCAGCCCGGTGCTGTGTGCGCTGCCTGTGCAGGCGCTCCCCAAGGGAAGTCAGCGCCGCTCCACGGGGGGAGCCTACTGCTCGCTGCATCCTACCAGGAGCTCCCGTCTTCCACAGCCCGGGGTTTCGGTGCTGCCACCTCCCAAAACAGGTAGAAGCCACGCTACCCGTGGGCACTACCCTGCGTCTTGCTGCCTCCCACCCGGGGACATAGCCAAGGAGGGTGCTTGGCAGGAATCGCCCTGTCCCAGCCTCGGGGCAGATCCGCACCACGCCAAAAGTTCTCCCCATGGCCCAGCAGACCGCTGGCCTCCACACAGAGCAGAACATGGTCAGCAGAGGAAACAGGACAAACACCCAGCAAAGAGCCCTCTGAACTGCATTTTAGGGTCGGGGGGTGGCCACTGCAAGCAGCTTCAAAGAGCAGGGCACTCCAGGAGGGAAAGGCTGCCTCTGTGCTCGGCTCTGACTCACAGGGCAGCAACACCTAGAGACATGCAGGACTGAGATACAACACCCGTGAGCAGCACGTCCTCTCCTGATGTCCTTCTCCGGTTTTGGGGTGGTTTCCTATAGCTATTAGCATGCTGGGCTCCTCACTGGAATTGGTTGTCCTGCTATGTCCCCTCCAACAATGCATTTGCTAGTGTTGTTTTACGCTACATCACTTGATAACCATCTGGGATTGTAACCTGGTGGCTTTCCGGGGCGACAGCACAGCTGTGTGCTACGGGACACTCAGTGTGGGATCACACGAAAAGGGAAGATGGAGAAGAGAGAAGTGGCGAGCGACCAGTCTAAGCTCTCTAGAAGCATCACCTCTCTCCAGGAGGAGGGAGCCTTGGGCACGGGCTGCTCCCCTCTGAGAGCCCAGGCCAGGACGTTGCACGATGAGGACGGTCACCGCACAGTGCCCTGGTGGCACCTCGCACAGAGCCGTGGTCAGCCAGGAAGGGGGGAAGAGATGCGAGGGGGCTCCTCCGCCAGGTCCTTTCTCCTCCTGGAAAGCCACCAGAGAGCCGGGGACAGCGAGCTGTGCCAGAGGAGCTGGAGGGGTGGCGTGGCACGGGCAGCTACGGGGCAGGGCGAGGAGCTCCAGCTCTCCTCCTAGACGGTGGCATCCGAGACCCTCCCATTCAAGGACGTCTTCGGCTGGAGGCCGTTCTCCTGCACCTGCGCCTCGGGCCGGGGCTGTGTCATCTGCTGCAAACGCTGCCGGGAACAAGTGGAGAGAGCTCGTCAGATGCTGACATGGCAGCAGCTGAGGGCTGGGACCCCCATCACCACCCTTGTGGTGGTCCCGGTGACAGCACAAGGGGACGGTGCACATGGCAGGGGTTGCTCCTGCAGCACCGCTCAGCCACCCACTGCAAGCTGCCCTTGCTTTGGTGCTGTGCAGAGCACAGCAGCGCCTGCTTTTACCCGAAATGCAGGGAGCACCTTTATAACACGGGCACACTGCTACCAGGCAGTACCAGTGCAAGCAGGAACAGGAGAGAGCTGTAATGTCACAGACTTCAGAGCAGACCCATTTTCCGAGTTCCCCTATTTTTTACAGCCAGGGTTTATTATGGAGCATTATTAACTAGCTGCAGCATGCTGACAAGGTCACGGTCCATGCCTCTGATGCAGATCAGACTCGTCCCCCTGCACAAACCTCAGCACCAGCAGTGATTCCCGTCACCCTAAAACTGATCAAATGAAAACTGTAGAGCAAAGTAAAAAGAAGCAAGAACCCAGGAAGATATGGAGGGGCAAGTCATTACTGGAGGCGTGTGGACTGAGCATCAGGAGTGATGAAAGCAAATGAATCACTTTTGCCTGTCAGGAAGGGACTGATGCTTCAAATTGCAAAAGAGAAGGCAGAGGAGGATTGAGCCTGACCTGAATAGGCTTCACTAAGTCAGGAAGAGGCTCTTTCCAGCAACGGGAAACAAGCTCCTACTCTCCAACACAGCTGAAGAGGCTGTTGCTGGGTGAAGTCCCTGAAATGTTCACTGAGCTGCTTCTGCCATTCATGGTCTTTTTTTTTCCCCCCTCGCATTCATGCTCGGTAGGATCAAAATGACTTGTAATCTTCCCTGTCTGTCATAACCGCTTTATTCAGCATTGGCATCTAATTTCCCTCCAGCTTCAGCTCTATTACAAACTAATCCAGGATCTGTGCATATAAGAGGCCAAAAATTCTCTCCGTCTCTCTGACACACACACTCGCACGCACGCACACAAAAGCCTACTTTCTTCCTGCTGCCATCTGCTGCTTATTGCTGGATCTATGGGCACTGGGGAGCACAAGCCCTCGGTCAGAAGGAGTGGCGCTACTTCTGGGGGGACACAGCTCGGCGTGGGCTCCCCCAGACACCAAGACGTGCTATTCCCATCCCAGCTGGGAACGGGATTGAAACCATATCTGTATCTGCACACTTCCCTTTTTCCCCCTTTTCAGCTCCTATCACAAGGTGGTAAGGAGCCCTCTAAATATCTGAGAAAGGATCTGCTATTGGAATTGCATCGACCCAAAATCACCTGAGTGGCTTGAGTCCTGTGGTAACCTCAATGCTGGCCTCAAGATCAATGGCAAGAACCAAAAAATGGCCTCAGATGAGAGACCAGAAATGGAAAGCAGATCTGAGACATCAAACCCACCCATCCTGTACCTGAGCCCATCCAAACAGAGAGCTGGGAGGAAGAAGAGTCAAATCCACCTGCAACCTGACCTCAGAGGTAGCGAACCTGAGGCTGACCTCAGCCCAGTGAATCCAGCCAAAACATTTCCAAATTAAACATTATTCAAGATACGTCATCCCCGAAGTAAACTCAAGGGGTTTAGGTGGCGTCTGCTGGCTGTTGCAGCTGAGCTGTGGAAGTCGTAAATCAGCAGCACCCCTGCAGTGACTTCTTGTGCACTGAGCGAGGGACGTGGTGCACGGTGCTCTCAAGACTGAGCATCAACACTGTAATTGAGATCTTAACAGCAATCACTAGGTAGGACATACAGAGACTCATGATTCACTGCTATATAAAACCTTGCTCAAATCACACACACACACAAAGAAGTTTTAAACAAGATTAAAGAGTTGCAGGTATTTTAGTTCCCGCATAAAATTCTGCCTTGCTTCTTATCCCCCTCATTCACTGACTGCCATTTGCAAAGCACATATCAAAAGATCGCTGTATGTCTCCGTACTAGCAGGTCTTAGCCCTGAGTTATTTCAAGCTCTGTGCTTGGAGGATGTTGATTTCTCTGCTGAGAAGTGCAAGGTAGACTTGCTCTTAGCCAGGGACTGTCGGGAACTGGGATTCCTCTGGGTTACTAAATTTCAAGGGTTTTTATCTTTTCTCCAATCTCCTTCAGGGCTCCAGTGCCCAGCTGTGCTGGGAACTCCTCTCCAGCCAGCCCACGTAGCCAGAGGCTGGTCCGTGCCTTGGGGCTGACCCGAGCCTTCCTGGAGGAGGGGACGTGCAGGGCTCCTGCGGCACCCAAGTAAAAACTCTGGCACAACATACTTTGTCAGAGCAGTCTCTGCTTGGTTCTCCTCAGATCAGTTCAGCAGGAGGCTTAACTCTAAGCAGAAAGCAGAAGAGGAGAGGTGAAGCCATTCATACCTGCCGGAGAGTCCCTGTTGAGGTGAAGAAACAGTACAGCATGTATCCTGGAATCAGCACCATGGAGGACAGAGCCATGAGCCAGCCAACGCCTTGCCCCCATGCAGGATAGACGTATTTTCCCAGTGTCAGAGGGGTCATTTCCACCACGCTGAAGAAGAACACACCCTAGGAAAAGAGCATCAGCCATCGCAGGTGCGGGAGTGCAAAATCAGAGGCCATCCATTCATTTTTTTCCTTTGTCATCCTCTTAGCTCACAGAGGTATTACAGAAATCCAGCAGCTCCTTAAACTATTTTAGATGCTTTCAGCCCATCATCTCTTAGTTTTATATCATTTCTCCCCTGATTATCCTATGTGAAATGCTGGAACTGGAATAACCCTGGTTTTCTTCTGCACCAGACTGCTCAGATAAGCAGTGCCCCCGTAAGCAGTTCCTAACCGAGTCAGGAACTTGGTTACTAACTGGCCTCAGGAGCCTTCAGCTCCCTGTCACTGGCCTTCTCACGCCATTCCTTGTACTACTCCTGCTGGAAATGTGGGAACCAGCAAAGGCAAGATTGCTCCACAATCAGCTATACTGTATTTGCTGGTGTCTTTTACTCTGACAAGGCTATTAGGCACTGAGGCAAGAAGCTGCAGCAGCTGAGAGCCTTCTCCAGTACCAATAACAGCTTCTAAAAACAGTAAATTATTTGCTTATCTCTTGGCATCTCAGAAAGAACTGATAGCATAATTTAGATTAAAATAATCACTCTGGATCTTTTCTTATGCATGATTTCCAATAGGCAGGGTGAAAGAGGGTCTTGTATTACTTCGCCCATCTCAGATAAGGCTACCAAGCACCTTACAGTTATGGACAGACCTATAGTGGATTGAGAACACAGTGTTTCCCCTATGGCCCATCCAAACTAAGAGGCCCGTCTGGATCCACTCCTGCAGATAGGTTCCTTCTGTTCTTACCAGGCAGACAAGAGGAGTGAAGAAGGCCCAGCAGATCTTCCACCAGATGCAAGGTTTGTAGCCAATCATTTCTTCGATGTTCCTGTAAAATCTGTTCACACCTACAGGAAGAAACGACTGTTGGAGAAAACCATCCATTCTCAGTGCCACAGTCATCACCTCTTCTCATGACAGAGCAAAGGCCAGCCACAGTGAGAGGGTGACAATGCTGTGGCATGGGAATAATTATCTGGAGGAGTCAGGAGATGGGGACACAAACACAGATTCAGCCTAGCAGCTTTCATGGTCCTGGTGTCCTCGGGAGGCACCAGAGGCCAGGACCCTAGGCATCTGCCAGTTTGTGCAGAGGTCTTTGTGGTGGCCTGGGGAAGTGAGATGACAGCCTCCTACTCCTGATTTTCTGGAGTTATCTGCCTGAGCTATTTTCAGTTGCAAATCTTTCATTGGCTTCACCGTCGGACGCTTTTGAAAAATCTCACTGTGCCCGTGGAGACAAGAAAGAAATAAGGTCTTTTGTGCTTACCATAACACCAAGAAATTGAGATGGTCTCAAAGAAGACAAGAAAGAGAAGACACATGCCACTGGCTGAGTAGTAATCAAAGAGCTTGAAGACATAAATGCCACCCTAAGGAGACAAAGCCAGGGTCAAGGAGCTTAGTTATAGATTATGCTTGAAAATATCAGCCAGCTGCTTGGATTGCTACTGTTTAAACTGCTGGCTTTAATGTTAATTTCCTTGGACAGCAGAGTGAGCACTTCAATGTTTCCACTGGAATCAGGTTCCCAGAAGAAAAACCAATGTGCTCCTGCAGACAATTAGCCAGCTTGTTCTGGCATGGCCAATGGTGAGGAGAAAAGCAGTGACTCACTAGGCTTTCTTATTTTTCTCTGGTTTAGATGGAGCCACTTAATTTAATCTGCTTGCCCCTCCCAGGAGCTTTGCTGCTTTGCCTCCTCACAAACCTGCAGAGCTCCACAAGTGGTCTGAAGACCACGCAGCCCCGACGTCCACACACGTGAACCTTGGCTTCAGACCCAGAGGTTCAGGGCCCCAAGAGACTGGTTCATGTTATCTTAACCCTTTGCACCAAGCGTTCCTTCAGTTTGGGCTTTTCTGGCCTAAGCCCTTACTGCAAACAGAAAAAGAACAAACCAGGCCCCAGGATGGTGGTGACAATGGTGGAGGCATCCTAAGTCACCTGAGACGTGGCAGTGATGATAAGCTCGTTTGTTCAGCACTAGGATGGCCCCCATGAGTACAGTCACTTCTCCCCAAGCTTTTGATGCTACTGTGATATGCAAAGGTGCCTGGAGAAGTGCCAGGAGCAGAGGTACAAGCTGTCTGTACCTGGGTGATGTTGGAGAATCCAATGAGGTAAGAGATGAAACAGACTATCGCAATGAAGACCTTCTTCCTGGCTCTCAGGATGTGAGGATACTCATCCATCAGGGCTGTAATGAACCCCTCCACGGTGCAGAACTGTGGCAAAAGATATACACCAAGGACTTGTCTGTGAGTATCTGAGCCTGACACCACCCCCACCTCCATTTAGCCTCAATGCTGAGAGCCTCGTTTCCTTGAGTGTCATCTCCAGACACTAGAAAAGCAGGCTCTGCACAATGTTGATTTTCATCATCTTCTGAAAGTGCCTCTCTCCCTTCACTGAACATAGAGGGAATTAAAAGGACTGAGCTTAAATGCCAAAAATTAGCTGAGATATACCTCCACCTTCTGCCGCCCATGGAAAGCTTCCTCTTTCCTCCCCGACTTCTCGAGGGCCACCCACCAGTGCCCCGCTCCCCGAGCTGCCAGCCTGTCCGTTGCAGCATTGTGTCTGTCTGCTGCTGGCTTTATCTCACTTTTCAAGAGCACAGTACTTTAAAAGACCGTCCTCACCGCACACGGTCTTTCTAGAGCTGGAGGCACCTGGCTGGCTCGTGTGGTGCTGTACCAGGCACAGCATGCTAATGCTGCCTGCACCGTGACACCTAAAGAAGTCCCCATGAGTGTGATCTTCCCGTCCCGTGGCACGAGGGCAGTTTGTATACGGGCAGTGCATCCTTCCCTCCTATTCCTTGTTACATTGTGAGAGTCACTTCTACGTCTCACTCCCAGAAACCACTGGTAACACACAGCTCTCAGAGAGCACATCACACCTGTAGCAAAAATACTGGGAAGCTTATGAGACCATTCCCCTGGTCACCCTCAGTAAGTGCATAAGCCAGTGACAATGACAGATCTTTCATTGCTCTTGGGTGTCAGGGACTTCTCTGTCTCTGGGAGGGTGCTCTAGAACCTGAGGGCATTTATAGATTTAGATCTGAACAGGGAAACAAGAAGAAAAAATAAAAGAAAAATCAGCAGAGGTAGGGGTAGAGATGCACAGCCTAAAAAGAGCAGCATAGCACTGGAAAAATCCGTGGAAGAAAAGCTGGGTGTCTGAGTCATGCCTGCTGCTGGGCAGGGACGGTGGAAGAGCTCACGTCCTGTCGGTCCTGGGGCACAGAGCGAGGCAAAGAGCAATGTTTCTGCCCAGGGTTTTATCTGTACACGGTGTAGTGTGGAAGGCTGCATCCCAGAGAGCCCAAGCTCTATTGCTTTGACTCAAATTTATAATGAACTAAGCCTTTTATGTTGGACAAGAGTGCTATTAAAGCATCCTTTGCTGTTTGGGCAGGGGTTGAGCTGCCTTTATACTCATCGACAGTGAGCTCTGCATCCTCATCCCACCCAGCTCGCTGTCTGGAAGAGTCAGGACTGAGCTGGCACCACGGTGTGAAGCGCCAGCATGACAAAAACAACCCTGTCGAAAGCTATTCCTTCCACGTGGCTGCATGGCCAGCGCTGGGCAGCCTGGCACCAGGCAAGGCAGAGAGGCTGGGACCAGGGGGAGAGGGTGGATGTCATGGGTGTCCAGCTAGCTAGGCAAAATGGGGAACCAAATGGTGGTATGCTTTTTTTTTCTAGCCATAAAAGAGGCAGTGACCTTCATACTGTTCACTGAAAATTGCCTCGCCACCTCATTGCCTCAGGCTTGGGAGGTGGTGCAGCCACTGGGGCTGGAGGAGGCTCAAATTCCAGACCTTGCTTCCCTGTCCGAAATTCCCAGCCCACACACTTAACCCCAGACATGCGGCCAGGATGAATAGGCACCTGAGGGAAAGCACCCTGCTTCCTGGAATGATGGGTGTCTGGTCAGTGTTGTGCCTCCTGGACTTCTTTACTTCACCTTATGTGTGCACTTGCGCAGGCAGGTGGATACATGCACATACACGTGTGTGAGCACACTTCAGTCTGCTTTCCAAAAAGCTCCATTTTATTCACTGTCGCTAGCCACAATTTTTAGCCCATTCTGTTCTTCCTCATGCTTGCCTCCATGATATTGTTTTTCTCCTAAAGATCGTATTCCAAATCACCTCTCTTTTGCTCTTTTTCCCCTCTTGGTGCTTATTCACTACCCAAGCTGCTCGGCCCAGTGCCGCATCCTCCCACAGTGCCAGGGGCTTGCTAGCCCCTCCGCCACGCCAACCAGAAGGAACCCCCTGACCCAGCCAGGACCAGGGCCTGGGGGTGGCTTAACCACAGCTGCCAGATGTGCAGCGGGGAGCCCTGAGCGTGGGTCTGGCTGCTCTCAGCAGCAAATCCTCACAGATAACCTGCGAGAGGCGGCCTCACATGGGACAGACGCGGGCTTGCAGTCACAAGGCTTGCTAGCTCCCTTGGGGAGAAAACGCCTGACCTGGAAATTGGTAGGTTAAAAGAAAGCATTAACATATTATGCAAGAGAGCCGAAGCCGGGGTAGATCAGAGGCAGAGTGAACATGAAGGACCACGAGCAGCAATTGAGGGCACGGCTGGGAGGTGCATGTTCCCCTGACGTAGGTCACTGCTCTGCTCATCGCGCTGCAGAGGAGAGGATCATGACGGCAGGGAGGCGGCTGGAGCTGGGCAGCATCTGCAGAAGGCTCTCTGCTGAGATCATGGGCACGGGCCCACCTCCACCCACCTTTTTTTATTTTTTAATGGATGCTTCAAAACGCATGTGCGATTGCAGCCCTTGTTGAAGCCCGTGCATGTTATTTGTTTTAGATGCACAGGCTGCCGCTCTGTAAATCGCGCGTTTGATTGACTCAGAGCTCCTGCGTGCACACAGAAAGCTTCTCCCCATCTATTTATCTGCGCTTTTTTAAAAGCCTGTTTTCTGTTTGAAGCTTCCTCCCCCCCTGCTCCTCCCCCAGGCAGTGATAGCCCCCCACAGACTGCCTGCCCTCTGAGACTGGCTGGCATAGGGGACCTGGAGAATTTCAAGTGGTATTTGAGAAGCAAATGCAGCAAATAAATTCCACACTGTGCTTTGAGGGCTTATTGTCATGTCTTGAACTATTTACTAGAGCTGAGTGAATAATCCATGGAGAGCAATTTTTATTTATTTTTTTTTTCTGTAAATGGAGCTTCTTTTGGAACATTTAGTCATTATTTGAAATTATTTGCCAATAATGTCTGTGGTCATGCAGCTGTGAGCTCCATGATGTGTTTATGGGAGTGTGCCATAATTGAAAACCAGGTCTGGGTGATCATATTTTCTTGGAAACCAGTTATGACACTTCAGGAATATGTCTGATTCTGAACTAGACTCGGGTTTATGAAGGCTGCATGTAATCTGGGAGAGCATCCATTTTGTGCCAGTGGTTTCCACTGCAAGGAAAGACCATGCAAGCACAGGAGAGGATGTGACAGACCAAACACACGCTTCTGAAGGAGCCTTTGGTTTTAGTGCACTTCCCACCCCAAAGGGGTTACTTCACTGGGTAGCTACTTTTATGCTGAATTAACAGAAAGAAAAAAAAAAAGTATCATCAATTGTAAAAAAAAAAAAAAAAAAAAAAAAACAGAGAGCCCATGCTGTTTTGTTTGGGGAGCCTTTCCCAAGGCACGGCTCCCTTCCTCTGCCAGGAGCCTGCTCACTACGAAGCTGGTGAGAGAGCTCAAGCAGCACAACACTCCACCTTGTAATTAACAGAACTACACTTGTTAACAACAGTGCCAAAATACTGCACCGAACCCCCATCACCACGGGGGAGCCCTGCTTCAAACACCACATCACTGCTTTTCTCAGTGCAACCTGCCAATGCCACAACAGTGTGCTGCAGTCTGGCCAGAGACTGGTACGTATCTCACAGAGATGCTCCTGCCAGCTCCTGGGAGTGGAAAAGTTGGGGACTTTCTACCCTAGCCCATGCCAGTAAGCCAAAGTAGTGGCATTTTCTTGGCAGTGCCTCACCAGAGATAAAGTTTGGTCACTGTGCTCCATGATACAGTAAGGAAATCCAAAGCACACAAAATTAGCTTCTCAAAAAATACCAAGAATAGCAACAACCACAAACTGTTATCGCGTGGACACAAAATGAAACAGTTAATACTGATTTCCCTTATTTTCCGTTCCCTGTCAGGCCACCTGGCAAGACCAGGGCACACTGTGCCCAAACAGCAGCACCAACACTTCTCTAGGGCCAAAACTCATTCTGAATGGAGAGCAGCTTTCCAAAGATACTCCTACAGGGAAGTGGTGATCATCTCATAAGGCTGGCTGGTTCTGCTGGTCACTATTGTGTTTTTAAATGGCAGCAGGACCATGACTGGTGCGCTGGGAGGTCAGATACCACCACGCTTGCAGTGTGTATGACCGTGTTAGGGAAAGAGTGCAGGGGTGATGAGCACACAGGAGGTTTTGTTTCATGTAGCTGAGTCTAAGGAAAGACCCTACTCATCACTGACCCAAGGTGCAGAACTAAAAACCACCATCATGTCCAAAAATATCTCTGTATCTCACCCCACTTTGTCCCTGGGTTGTCTCACCTGACTGTCCAGGCCCAGCAT
Organism: Anser brachyrhynchus; assembly: GCF_964034855.1. NCBI lineage: Eukaryota > Metazoa > Chordata > Aves > Anseriformes > Anatidae > Anser > Anser brachyrhynchus. The sequence continues at coordinate 64,760,854 of NC_137694.1, forward strand.
CATCAACATAGAGAAGAAGAGGATGGACCAGAGCGGGGACAGGGGTAGCTGTGTGACCACTTGCGGGTAGGCGAGGAAAGCCAGTCCAGGGCCTGCGGCAGCGAAAAAAAAGATGAGTCCATGTTTATAATGCATTTGGTGGAAAGTCTGACTGACAAGCAACAGTGAGGGATAGTCAGTGATGGCAGTTGGGAAGTGCAGAAATTTAAGACAGGAGCTAGAACAACATGAGCCTTCACCCGTGACACACCAACCCTGTGGGGTGAACAGTGGTGGGATGGGGAGGCATCAATGACTGAAGAAATGCTTTGCCTTTTCTTCTCCTGCCAGAAAGAAAGTCATCAAATCACTGCTACCAAATAGAGCTGGAGTATTTTGCTAGAAAAAAAAAAAAAAAAGAATGAAATTCCGAGCTGGATGTAACTTTCCTGATATTTTTTTTTTTTTTCCTCCCATCATAAAATGCTGTTGCTTGAGATTAAAGCTTTCTCTGGGAAAACAGCAATTTCAAAATATGTCTTTGGACAAAAAGACGGAGTCTCATCTAGGTTAAATAAATATTCTGAGATTACAATTTTTAAATTTCGCATGGAAAAGGGACTCCAAGTTTTGATCACATCTGCTGAGAACACAGGCAATGTGTGAGGAGCCATCTATTCTCCAAGGAAGGTTTCAGAAAGCAAGCAGCCTAAATATTTCACTGTAGCAAAAGCATATAAAACTTCACCACTGAAAGGAGGTGAACATTAAAAGCAGACAGGGATGCCCCTGGCAGCAGGAATTGGTGTGCAATAAACAGCAGCCACAGGTGCCTTGGACCCATCTTGGTGGGTGGGCATGCAAAGAGGGTTGCACGCTTGGCTTGTGGACAAGATAGGAGCATCCCGTGTTTGAAGTGGTATTGGTTACACCAGTAAAAGTGGTGTCATTACACCAATGACAGAAAAAGCTCTGGTACTCTGTACATACACAGTGCAGAAAGGTTTCACAGGAAAATATTAAGATCTGATTCTTCTCCATTTTAACTCAGGGACAAACCCTGAGTATCGAAGTAGAGAAATACAAGCCTGAAGAGGGGATGTTGGAGGAGTAGGGATGAAAACACAGTCTGTGCCTTATTAGCAGCACTGCTGTGACTGCTCACCTGAGGAGGCGAGCTCTGAGATCGACTTCTTCGTGATGTGCGACATGAAGCCAACGATAGAGAAAATAACAAATCCAGCGAATACGCTTGTTGTGGAGTTTATACAGCAGACAATAATAGAGTCTCTGCAAAAGAGAAAGTAAGAGAAGAAACCAGCTGCAAGACCCTACCAAAGAGGCAAGAATCAAAGGGTGGGCAAATGGAAGACTAAACCTTCCCCCTAGGGAGATGGCAGCGTGCCCCTCAGCTGCATGGTGACACAGGGGGATATCAGAGGTCAGGCACCCAGACTCGCTGTGACCCCTCCATGCCCACAAACACTTGGGGCAGAGGGGCTGTGGGATGGTGGCTGCAACGCTTTGCTGTGCCCACCACACGGGGACACAGGAGAACCCAACAGACCTGTAGACGTTGTTATGGAAAGTGTTGTAGCTCCCCAGCGCGATTAGGGACCCCAGCCCCAGGCCGTAGGAAAAGAAGATCTGCGTGGCCGCATCCATCCAGACCTGTGGAGGAAGAGCCAGCTTTGAGCCTGTCCTGCACCGTGTGGCCAGCTGGGCGGGTGAGGCCCACCACCACCCGACCTCTGGGTAACACAGCCCATCGTTCCCTCCCTCAGGGGCTGGCCTCCACGCTGCAGGCAGCTCCACACGGGGCCACTGAGGGGGCCGGATCCAGACTGCAGGGTTGGTGGCTCAGCCATCCAGCACGCCATCACTTCACCATCTAACACTTCCAAGAATTGCTGTTTTGTTCCCTGTTGTGTTTGTGCTGCTCCTGAGCTCCCAACACCAGTGCCACCACATCATCCTCTCCCTGGGAACACCAGAGCAGGGCCAAATCACCAGCCCAGGGTGATCAGGGAAACGAGGCACTCCTGGTGCAGAGGGGAGGCTCCTTTGTTGTGGTAATTTCTCACTTAAATATCACTTAATTACAAAACATCTGCTGCACTCATTTTCCGCCCATTAAGGACCTGAGTTTTGCCTCAAATTGTGAGGGTTGTGACAACTTTAATGGGGCAGCTATTCTGTTTCATTTTCTATTCCTTCTTAAATTATTCAAGGGAAGATCCCAGGGAACACTAACAGGGAGATAGCTGGGATGTCAGAGCTCCCAACAGGCTACGTACAGCCAGGCTACCAACCTCGGAGTCGGAGAGCTTTCTGAAGTCAGGCGTGAGGTAGAAGAGGATGCCCTCCTTGGCCCCCGGCAGCGTGACTCCCCGGAAGAAGAGGATGAACAGCATGAAGTAGGGGTAGGTGGCTGAGAAATACACCACCTGCGGGAGACACAGTGGGAGAGAGGCCATCAGCCATTCCTCTTCCTACCCATGGTGACTTTGTGGCCACTGCATCCCACTCTGAGGAGGGACGGGGTCCCCATGCATTGCCACTCTCAGCTGAGCCTGTGATCACAGGGAGAGCAGCCCGCACAGCCCCCAGGGAAGAGACCGGCCAACAGCTTCCCTGTGTTTTCCATCTCCCGCTCCCATGTAAGTAACATTTCTGGCTGCTTCTCTCTGCCAATGACACGCAAGGACACATTAATCGCAAAAGTAGCAGGCGAAATTCTGGATGGATTGCCCAAAGACAAGGGAATTGCAGGGGGATAAATTTAGTTCACAGAAGTAATCCCTTTAAGTCATTGCATCCTTATTTTGCAGAGCTAAAGCCGGTGTTCCTCTAGTCCAACGCATCAAGAAACATTAGCCATCTTGGCTTTCTTTTCAGCAGTGTTTCAGAGAATCACAAGCACGTGCCGTCCCTCAACACGCAACAGCAGTCAGTGGGGCTCTGCTGCGGCTGCGTAGCAAAACCCCAACCGAGAACCCCCACAGGAGTCAACAGTTGAGGTGACCTACCTCTGAGGTGCTTCTTTCTGATCTTCCCTCTAGATTATTCCTTCCATAATGCTGCCCCTTTACAACACGCTGTGCTCTAAATAACACACCTCAGTATCTCAGCATCACCGTTTCACTAAACTAAGCAATTACCTCTCTGCTGTGCTGGGCTGAAATGCTACTCAGTGAATAACCATATGCTTCTCATCTGTAAGTCTCCCACCAATAACTAAAGGGCAGCAGAGAAATTTTCAATCCAGGCGGTGAGGGTTTTTCAGCCCACAGCATTTTAAGAGACCCTGATTTTCAAAAGGGGGAGCCCAGAATAGACCTCACCTTCTTGAACTGTCCTGAGGTGGGTAGCATAAGTCATCTCTGAAAAATCTCTTCCCAAAACCTTCAGAGAGACTGAGCGCTCAGACCCGTGACTTTTCAGGGAACAGTTATTCTCTGTGCTTAGACTGAAAGTTACCATGAACACAGTAGCAATTTTTTACAACTGTGTAAGGTAAATGTCAAGAATTTAATAGCATCTACTGTGATTCTGCCTTGAAACACCGTAACCGTAGTTATAGGCACTCAGACTAAATCGAGGCTGGAGGACATTTCGACAGTGCCAAACCACACGTACCTTGCCTGTCCACTCCACACCCTTCCAGATGGAGAAGTAGACCAGCAGCCAGGCCAGGGCCAGCGTCCCGGCCAGGGGCCAGCGGATGGAGCCGGGCTCCCCCAGGCCCCCAGACATCTGGTGCATGTTCCTCCTAGGGGCGGCAGAGGTAGCGTTAAAGGGAGGCCCAAGCCTTGGGGACAGAGGGGTGGGAGATCCCGGAGGTGGCTAGAGAGAGAAGGGCCAGGTGCAGGCATGCACAAGAGCCTGCAAAACCCTAGGGGAACCCAAGGCTCATCATGAGGGGCTAAGGGAAGGAAAACAGATGCAGAGAGGCCGTTACCCTCCCTATTTATCTGACTACACATCACACCCCACGCCCATGCCCACCCCAGCCAGTAGCTGGCTTTCCAAGGCCAGGACTTGACAGGGAGGGCAGCAGCCCCAGCTGGCAGGACGGCCACGGCGAGGGAGAAACCTGGTGTAGGCAGCTGTGGACGTACTCCCAGAACTCGGTGACGGCGCTGGTGAGGTTGGTGGTGTCCTCCAGGGAGTAGTTGGAGAAGCAGCGTTCGGTGTTCCAGGCGTTCCCGCAGCTCTGCCACGGCAGGTCCTGGGGAGCATGCATGTAGTTAGCACCACATCTCCGGCAAGGGGTGAAAACTGCCTTCTTTTAAACTGCAAACCCATTATTATTATTATTTTATTTTTGCAAAGAGGACAGGTGGTTCATCTGGATGGGCAGAAGCCTTGCAGCCAAAGGCGTTAAATGCTTTTCCAGAATAACAATGAAGTGTGATGCAGGCTTTTCCAGGAAATAATATCAAGACATGATTAAGGCAATGTCATAGCTCTAATAAAATGCAGCAATTCCCTGGATAGGAAGCAATTTCCAATTAACTGTTGGTAATTAATAGCTACTAATTAAAATAGCTACCAGCAGATATTGTGTTTATAATCACTACAGCTTTTGGCTATTTTCACACAACAAGAGGTTGGAATTTACTGCACAAAGGATAAACTCTGTTTTGTTCCTTATCTCCTATTTATACCAGGCTCCAATGTGTAAAAAGCAACGTGGCATTGAGAACTGGGGGCTAAGGGCTTGTCTGTATGAATAAACTGTTGCAGCATACGCTCAGGAGTAAACGTGAAGCGCAGTAGTTATTTCGTGCTGTCCCCTCCCCTGATTTTAAGCAGTGCAGAGAGGTTCTTGGGATATGTTTACACCGTGGGCAGCAGCGTGACGGCAGCACACCGTTGCAGGTTGAATGCAACCAGCTCTGGAGCTGCAGCGTCACGGGCTGTATGAGCACACAGGGCAGCGTGCCCTTGCCACATAGTGCCATGGCTAAGGGAGCCCAGCTTGAGCAGCTCAGACACATCCCCACGTGCAGCAGTCTCATTTCTCCAGCGCAGAGCAGGCACGTCCACAGCACGTAGATGGCTGCAGAAGGACTACTCTGGATGATTTCCCTTTGTTGATTAGGCCTCGGGCTCCAGCTCAACAAAGCCTTTGGGAATACGTTTGTGTCCATTCCTATCCATCCGTTAATGCAGACCCCATTAAAAAATATTATCTGTGTTTCATGTGTTTTGTTGCACCAGTGCCTGTAAGCAGAGCCACACAGCTGCCCTTCAACCAAGTGGTTTGCATGACAGAGATGTGGCACAGCTCTTCCAGGAGGGGTGGGCAGGGAGACTTTTTTGCTGCTCTATTTCCTCTGGATCTCAGAGGACAGAAGCTGCACAAGGCAAGCTGGGTTCCTTGTTCAGCTTCCAAATACTCCTGGTCAAATTTAGGAGGGGCAGGGGTCATGCATCAGCCTAGCTTTTTGATTGGCATGTTGGGAAGCATCTCAGGTGAAAGCAGACACCTGGAGCTGCCTATGGAGACACTGACACTGTCACCAGCCAGGTCTGTGACACCTCAACAAACCAAGGACACATCCTAAGATGCATCCTGCCCAGCCTTTTGTTCATTTGGGAATCCCTTGAGGGTGTACTAGTCATCCACTGCTGACAATTTTGTTCAGGACCCAGCAGCCTACAGTGAGTAAAGGCGGTATGAGTGCAGCTGGGCATGCCAGACAGAACATTTTAGCTGAAGTGTTAACAGACATGTGAAATCTTTTGATCAAACAAACAGTGCAAGTGGTTGTACAACCTTTGTAACAGCAGTTCAGGCTTATAGTTAAATGAAAACCATCCCATTTGAACCATAGAGTTGATGTCTTTAAGGCTGCAGGTTGCTCAGAGAGCTAAGGGTGCTCTTCCCAGCTGCTGGGCCAAAAGAAATCACCCAGCTATCAAGAAATTAACATGGGGTGTTCACATGGAAATCTCACATGGTAAAATATCCTGCTGCAGGAGAGGAGACCATTATATACCGCAATGCTGAAGTACCTGTTAAGGGATAGTCACAACCTGATATCTAAATGCTTTCTGAATCATGTTCCAAGCAGAAGAAATTCTGGGGATTTTATTTATCAAGAGAAGTGTAAATGAGGACTAATTAAGGTCAGGACCTTAGATAAATCCCATGTAATGAGAACATGTTGTAACAACATACAGCTGGGGAACGTGCAGCTCTTGGCTTCACACAGCTCCAGACATACAACAGAGACACAAGGTGGGTTTTAAAACACACAAGGTGTGTTTCATGGCATGAGCAACTCTTCCCTATACAGCAGGGAGTAAGGACTGCACAGCCAACACCACACCGCACAAATGCCTGTGACTCACCGCAGTGAAAGAGTTGAAGAGATAGTAGAGAGACCAGGAGATGATGACAATGTAGTAGATGTTCAGCCAGAAGGAGAGAACCACAGCTGCCAGCCCCACTCCTAGGAAAGAAGGCAGAGAGAAGCATCAATCCAGGTCTCTGGTGCCCATCTGAGCTCCTGGGCACCACAACAAGCTTTGTGGCAGAGCCAGAAAAAACATACACTGTGCCTTCAAGTGAACTGGTCAGCAAGGGAGGCTTATTCCCTCACATTTCTCACCCACTCATTTCCATTGGGTGAAAATTTCAGTTTGCTACAGATACTTTAGGGACAGAGCTCCACAAAAACAAGATCTGGTCACTTCCCCAGCAGAATCTCTCCTTCCCATGTCCAAGGCATTTCTAAATCATCATTTGTTTCCAGAAGGCTGTGACTCCAGATATGGCAGCAGGTCCACAAACTCTATCTACAGCCTTCCCAGGCAAACAAGGTGAGCCCACATGGGGGGGCTAGGGGCAGGTCTTCTGCAGCCAGAGCCCCTGCATCAAGTCCTTGTTGCTCTTGAACAGCTCTGTCAGCACACAGGACTGCTTAACTGCACGGTGATGCTAGCAACTCCAGGCTTCATGGTCAAGGACAGCCTGATAAATATAGACGGAAAAAACTCTGCTGACCTGGCATCCCACCCCAGCTCCCCAGGGATTTACTTCCTGTTACCATTAGAGGACTTTTTTCTGTAGCCACGTGCCACCACCTCCACAAACTTACAGTACAGTACCTTTAAACATGGGTGCTAATTTCCAGACCCCCAGTCCACCCACAGAGGTATACTGGCCAAGAGCAGTTTCCAGCAGGAAGAGGGGAATCCCAGCAAACACCAGCGTCAGGAAATAGGGAATGAGGAAGGCCCCTGAAAGAAGGAGAAGTGTTATCATGTGTCTCCCCATTTTACCAAGAAGTAAATGCCTCCAGCTGCTGTTTCTCCAGCAGCACCCACACGACGATGAGCAGACTTGCTCAGAGGCAACAGCTGGTGTTGGTGAGTTTGGAAAGTCTCCCACTGAGAGCACCACAGCCTTCCCCTTATGTAGTCGTACCACTGTGGGTATATGTATCTCATATATATATATATACACTACATCATAGCCGTGTGACACCAGTCTCACTTAGTTGATAGATTCTTGGGTGCTGCTAAGCCCGAAGTGACAATGAACCCAAATGCCCAGGTACTGACATTGGTAACTTGTTCTTGTGGGTGTTTTCTGTCTTACCTGCAGTGACAATTCTTCACCTTGGGGAAAAGGGCACGGGAATATCTGGCATTGGCCACCATTTTCTTTGTTTGCAGCTGTTTCAGTCTTTTAAGGAAACTATGGCTAAGCCTGTATTTGCTCTTCTATCAGCCCTGTGTACCTCGCCACCCTCCTCCTAGGTTTTACCCTTGAAGTCACTGGTGAAAACATTATTCCTCTCTGTGAATCCTTTTGGAAATCCTCTTGCCACTAGAAGGGAGGCAGTGCAGCCAACCAGCAGAGATATTACTTGCACACCAATATTAGAAGAGCAAATACAATAGATGAGCCTCACCATGTGATTTGAAGGCTGTACATGTGCAGATCATCTTGACTTCTAGGATTTGGCACAAAGCTCACTTTCCAGCTTCCTTGTGCATGTGCTGGAGCATACTATTGTCCCTGAGGAGGACAAAGTCTTGCAGAAGATACCAGTGGGATATAGAGAGAGGGACACTATGCACAGCAGCAGCTGGCTGTGTCCAGGGTGGCACTGATGTCTGCACCAGCTGGAGCGCCGAGCTGTCAGCCCATGTCTTCTTCTGCAGGTGTTATCAGGGGAGCAAACACGGAGCCAGCCAGCAGAGCCACCTGCAGAGCTGCAGCCCAGCTTGCGCCTGGCAGAGCCGGGCTCCCTCAGCTGCTCTCCGAGGGCGGCGAAGCAGCGAGGCTGTTGTGGCCGCTGGCCTGGGGGCACCCAGCTGAGGACGCCTGCATGCCAAGCGGGGAGCTGAGCCCAGCTGGGAGAGCCGGGTGCCAGCACCCGGCGTGGGACTCAGCAGGGGCCACCGTGCAAGCAGAGCTGGCAGCGGGTGGTGGGGAGGAAACGCTGCAGGCCAGCAGCTCGATGTCTGTCAGCCTGAACTGCAAGCTGGCATGCAAGTACAGGCTCTCGGCTCCGACAGCAGCCTGGTGAGGAGGAGCCAACAGCTCTGAGCATGGCAGCAGGAGGAGCGCTTCCCACACAGCATCCTACCCGTGGGACAGGTCCAGCCCCAGGAGCTCTGCAAGAAGCCAGAGGCCATGGATGCTGCCTTGGTGCCATTGCAGAGCTTGGGGACTGAGCTTATCGGTGGACACAGTGTCCGGCTCACTTCTGTGCAAGCAGCTAATGAAATCTGGCCACTGCCTGGTCCTGCATTTTTCATCTGCAGCAGGCCAGGAAGGTTTGTAAAAAGTTTTATTAGACTACTGAGAGAGAAAATAAACCAAACCAAACCAACAAAACAAACAAACAAACAAAAACAGATGAACTTTTGGACCCAGGTCAGTTATCCTGGCTTGACCCAAAAAAAATCAAAAAAATCTAGAATTGGGGAAAATCTTGAAGCCAAACTGCAGACTTGAACTGAGGGCTGTTGGCAACAGTGCTACTCTGCAGGGCCAGGTTCCCCAGCAGGCACTGATAACACCCCCAGGGGCTGTACAGCCAGAGGTGAAATCAGTCTGGGAATTTTTACCTAAAATCTGCATGCCTGTGCCTCACTATGCAGCCCCACATCCATCTGCAGTCTCAATCTATCTCCTAATGCCATACAGCAAGGAATTACAATTAATCTTTAAGCCAGTGAACACTGCCCACGAATCAGTTGAGCATTACAAGCTGTTATGTGCCTTTTCTTGGCATCTCAAAGTGTAAATGAGAAGTTCATGATGCTTATTTAAAGAAATGTTCCTCTCTCAAGTTATTCAAGCTCAGGATCTCATAGACAATTTTTAGTACCTACTGAGCCACATTTAGAGTCAATTTAGAGTCCGGTAAAATCCTTTTGACATCAGAAGGACTGCATGGAGCTGAGCATTAGTCATCGCTGGGCTCATCCATCTGCGTGCAGAGCCAGCAGGGAGCCCGGGCATCTCTCTGGATGAAGCCTGCTCCATGCAGTGGATGGGGCTTGTATGGGGCTGCCATACCCAGGGTGAATATCCCCTAACTACATGCCCATTTACAATGCAGAGCAAATCAGCCACGAGCTGATACAACGTGACGGCAGTAAGATGACAATATTTCCATCCAGTCCAATTGTCCTGTGTGCGATGGAAGCAGCCCGCGCCCTGCACAGCAGACATGCAGGATGCTACAATTAGCATCCTGCCCTCTGCCTGCTCTGCCGGGGCCGTGCCCAGGCGCTGCCCACTGGCTTGCCATCAGATGCAGCGTGACCCTTCCTCACTGCTCACCGCCAGGGACCGGTGACACCTGTGTGCGTCACTTCTGCCTCTTCCAGGCATCAGCCGCTCGCTGCTCCTTGTTGCCAGCTGTGGGCACAGCCAGACCGGGATGGAGCTGGAGGAACAAGCAGCACAGGCTGCCACCAGCTGCACAACCCAGCAGGCGAGGCAAGGCATGAGAGCAGAGGTACCAATTCCCCCATTTCACCTGCACAGTGTTTTTGCTGGCAGCTGGCTGGTCCCTCAGCATGCCTGCAGCTGCCAGGTCAGAGGTTACCCCACCTGCCTTTGCTAGCACTAATTACAGCAGTCTGCACCTCTGTTGCACCATCCCTCTTAGGATCTCAGCTGGCTTTATAAATCGGATTGATTTTAGCTCAGAGAAACCTCTCACCTAATTATAGGTATCACCATCCCAACCTTTAAATGTGAAGAGAGGGGCAGCATAGATACGGTGTGTTTGGGATCATGCAGCTATCACAGGGCAAAGACTGGGAAGCTTTGTATGAGGGTGGGAACCACGGCCTGGTGCCAGAGCATGGATGGATAAACACGGGAAACCTGCACCATGGCTCCCCTGCACAGACCTGGATGATGCCCACAAACCTCATTCAGCTCAGCCACTCACTTGTACCTCCCTGCGAAATGACACACCAAAATCAAAATCACCCTGTCAAAATGGATAACTGCCTGGTCTCCCACTGGGACTCACTCCACAGGCTTCAGAGAAAGGGCCATGATTCCCCTAAAAGCCACAGAGTTACACAGGCAGAACACTGCAGGTTCCCAGAAGGGAAGGAGAAGGTCCACCTACACCCCCTATGCCAGGGACAGCCGGGGTGGGCTGGAGACAAGAGAATTCATGAGAACTGGGAATGAAGCAGGTTTTGAAAATAAAATTTGAGGCAAAAAGAGAAGGAAAAAGGTGAGGAGAAAATAAATGAGAAAAGGAGACCCTCAGAGCAGCATGGACAAACATGACCTTGGGGATGAGGACTCTGGGCAACAAAGAGCTAAGAAGGAAGCAAACACCAACATGGGAAGGCTAATGTGACGATATAATTATATGTACAGCCTGAAAGGTGAGGCGGAGGAGTTCAGACTTGTGGAGAAGTCTGAGGAATGGCTCAAGGAGGTGAGCAGCATGTTAAGGAGGAAAGAAAAGTTATTTTACTAATAAGCAAAAACACTGAGAGAGGTGGGCATGGGGGAGGAGAAGAAAAGGTTGTCTGCGCTATTGATGTCAAAGCAGCACGTATTCCCCCCCACAAAAGCATCGCCATGCTGAGGTTGAAGATACAGCACCATTTTACAGAGGCAAGCTGAGACACAAGGGTGTGTTTAATGACTTGATCCAGGTCATGGAGAAAGTCTGTAGCTGGGGAGGGAGATGACCTCCCACCTGTCTTGATTTCTAACCCATTGCTGTTTCCATCTGCCCACCAGCCACTTGTACAGACCCATACCAAGCCAGAGCCCAGCCAGGGGGCAAGGCTGCTCAGAGGTGAGTGCAGACACTGCGTTTCTCTCACCTCCTCCGTTCTTGCCGCAGAGATAGGGGAAGCGCCAGACATTGCCCAGCCCGATGGCATAGCCCACGCAGGACAGCAAGAAGTCAAATCTCCCCTTCCAGGAGCCTCTGTCTGGGATCTCCTTCTTCTTCTTGGTGCTCAAGGCTTCAGGGGCGATGGGCTCCGACTCCTCCAGGGCTGCCTGCTTCACCTCAGAGGGAGAGCTCAGCTCCACAGAGGTGTTGTCCATCTTGCCCATGGTGACTCAGATGTACGGCTGCTTTTGCTCAGGGGCTGGAGGAGCAGAAAAGGCAGCCTTGGTCCTGGCCAAGCTCAGATGAAATGGGAAGTGATGGGCAAATCTCCTGATGAAAAAGTGAAGAGAGAAGTTACCCAGTGTTAGTGTGTCATGCTCAGGGGAGAGCCTCACAGGGCTGAGGCGGACCCATGGGGTTGACTCATGCACATCAGGGCAGCCTCCCCATGCCTCCCTGCTTTCACCAGACGTAACCAGGAGGGAAATTTTGCTCTACTGAGGAGCCATGGTCACACAGACTGCTAACAGCGGACTCAGACTGGTTGTTATCAGCATATAGCAAACCCCTCGCCTCTCTTCTCCTCCTCATCCCAACGCTTGCTCTGTGAAAAGCTCTGGGACCAGTGTGCATGTGGGGACACCCCAGCAGTGTGAGCTGCCTGCAGGTGACCCACCACAGTGCAGTCCAGGCAGAGAAGTATATTTGGCATGTCCATGAGACAGTGGACAGAAGGGCACACCAGAAGTACCACATCCCTCATGTCCAGGACCCAAACCTGAGTACACAGAGACACCTGAGATGGTGTGGCCCAGCCATCCATGCATGGCTGTAACCACGTAGCTTTGCAACAGCACCTCCACTATGGACACGTGCTGCTTTGCTACTCATTGCCCTAAAAGACGGATTTTCATGAGTACTTTGTGGAAGTACCCCTGAAGGCATCTAAGCAGGCCCTTGGAGCTGTGCTGTGCACCCTAATAGGGTGTCTGAACAGGGCCCAGGGTCTACATGCCAGGTCAGAAGCCATGTGGGTTTATGAGGCCCAGACAAGGCAGAGATGCCCAGCTGAGGGAGAGAGCAGCCTTTGCAGCACCTACACACTCCCCAGCTCCTTGGAGCATGGCAGAGGGATCTATTTTGGGCTGCACAAGGTGGCAGTGACTCAGCCATGATCACTACAATACCTGGCAAGGAAATCCCTGGTCTGTTCGGTGCCTCCTTCTACTCCCTGAAACGTGTGATGTTGCACTCACCAGATGATGATCAGGCGATGCTCATGAGTAGAATCCACCAGGATTTTCACCAGAACTGAGGACCTACCACCTCAGTTCGGGAAATCCCTGAGCTACAAGCTACTGGAGGCTGAGGGGCTCTTCCAGGGAAGCACTGCTCTGTACTTCTCCTGGTTGTTTCCTTTCCCCTCAGCATCTGCCCTTGGCCAGTGCCGAAGATGGGGCCTGGGGCCAGCATGGCCTTGGCTCTCACCCAGGCCATTTTCTGTAAAAGTGAATATAAGCCTCCAAAAGGGGCCATCATGGTAGCCAGTGCTACAATCTCCCAAAAAAGTCTGTTGACAAAAACCTTGCCAGATACACAGATCAGAAATAAATGTCAAGTGGGTATATCAGGAAACAAAAGCATACTATGAAGAGGTGGCGTAGTCTAGTAGTCAAAGCTGGCCTTACTTGAGCTACTTATTCTTGCCAGTCTCATCTAGTAAGCAAAGAGTACCCATTTGCCCCACAGGATACTTGTGAGTACTCACCAACAGGTGTTTCTAAAACTTTCTGAACAGACACCCTCCCAGCCAGGCTGAACAGCAGCATCGGATCCTGCTTACTACAAGTGACACCCTGCGACTACAGCAGATGGATTTCCTTCCTCCACAGAATTTGTCACAGAGGTTAGAAAAACTGCCAATTGCAAAGAGAATGGCTGAGCCAGAAAATAACTATAATTTATTCTGCTACGTCAACAGAGAAGCCAGAATACTCCTTGCTGCAGAATAAAGGCTGTAAACCAAAGCCCTCTGAGCTTCAAAGCCAACCCAGAGCCACACAACTCCTTTAGCCCGAGGATGGTTGCAGGTAAGCCCAGCAGTAAATGACAGCACACAGAAACCTCCTGGGGAGAAGAGACAGTTTCAAATAGCCCATGACGCAGATACCAGAAGAAAGCATTTCTGGACACCCGACACAAAGGCTTCAGTTAATGGATCCTCTTACCATCCTACACTTTGTGATAGCACTGTCACACCAACTCCCGTCTCCTCAGTGAGGCAGGGAGCACAAAGATTATACAGAGCGTGTAGGAGGAAGGTAAAATAAAGACAATTTATAAATCAAAACAGAAGAAATAGCACCAAAACCCCTGGGAAGAATTCAGAGCTGGGCTAAGTCAGGATAATTAGCTATGCCTGGAGACATAACAAATTAGGCTCAGCAGAAGCCATTTTGACTCTCTTCTTTTTCTTTTTTTTTCTTTTTATTTCCTGAGACAAAAAAAAGAAAAAAAAAGTAGGTAAGTTATCATATATATATATGTATAATATATATATATCTTATATCATGCTCTTCCTGTGCTCTTTCCCCCTGTTCTTGCTGCCACAGTGCTGGAGCAATACTGTAACTAGATCCATACTTCATATGCTTGGGGTTAGGATGTTAGAGGGGCAGCAGACCATACTGGCAGTTTCTTCTAATCTGAGAAGCAAGTTCCTTCATCAACAGCTCTGGAAGAATAAATTCTGCCAGACTCTAACTAGATTTATAGATGTTTCTCCATAGCCAAGAGACCTAGCAGAAAAACAGTGAAATGGACCCACTGACAGTCCATCTTACCTACTGTCCTGTCTCTAATAGTGACGGATAATTAGGTAAAGAGTATAGAAACACAAGAAGTTTGAGATGGTGTCTCTCATAGTGTATCCAGCTTCCTGAGCTAGGTTTTGCACCTGCATTTTAAGATTTAATCGAGTCTGATAGATTTTTCATCTGTCAGAGAGAGATCGGTCAGAGAGACATCCATCAGAGAGACATTTAGCCTTGGGATGTGTCCTTTTCCACCCTTCCCTCTCCACAGCACACAGGTGATACTCATTGAGGGGTATGACCAATAAGACATGTAACCTCTCTTGAGAAAGCTCCGGAAAGCCTCCAGGCTGTGGATGACCATCTCTCTGGTTCCCATGTATCTGCTCTCAGGTGTCTCAGAATCTCACCAATCATCTGTACTCAAATAAAGAACAGAAGTCTTAAAAAGCAACCTTGTTCAGGACTGAGAGGGTTCTGAGAAGAGCAGTCTGATGCCCCGCAGAGCTGTGGTGTCCCCTGAGATCTGCCCCACAGCCATGGTGGCAGGGTCCACATGTGTCCTGCAGCCTGGCCATGCGATGTCCATCCCATGCATACATGCACCTCTGAGCAGGAAAAATCCAGGTATTGGTTGCTCCCAGGTGCAGTCTTTGACTCTTGTGTTGGGACATGAGCTCACACAGTGGAGAAGTGGTCCTACCAGGACAAGATACACCAGCCCCTCTGCTTGGCTATGTGGTCTCCTCAGCACAAGTACGAGCCTCTGCCCTGTGCTGAGAGCCTGGAGAAAACAGAGTGGGTGCAGCGGCTCTCTGTCATGTCACATTATTTGTTCTGAAAAGCACAGAGTGCTTTGGGCACAGCAAAAAGCCCGAAGGACTGAGAATGATAATCAATAAGAGCAGAGTTACCAGCTGGAGGTGGTCTGTGCTCAGCAAGGCCTTGAAAACAAAGTCAAAGAGTTTGAGGTCAAAACATGACACTGCAGCAGGCTTCTCATTCAGCTTCTTCCAAACACATCATAAACCGAAGCTAAGGCTTTCAAAACAATCATTAAAAGCTGGGGTCATAAATCCCTGGCAGCAAAGCAGTGACCTGAGTCTCAGAGTCCTACAGAAGGCCTGGTGTTCTGCTGGTCAGGTCAATAGGAACAACAGCATGGTCTCCAGCGGGTGCAGAGCCAGGCTGCAACGCCTTCTGGAAACAGTCCTTTACCTCGTTTTTGAGGAGTTTCATCCAGAATAAGAAAACAGCCCTGAAAATATATTACCTCTGCTTGGAATGCTGCAGCCTGAAACTGCTAACAACAGTGACCTTTCTGCTTTCCCCTGCTTCGGTGTGAAATATTAACAGTCTCCTCAAATTTGATAGAAACCAAAATTTCAAGGGCATAAAATAGCCTGAAATGAAACAGCATAACTACTTGTGGAAACGTGTATAAAAAAAAATGCTTTCACACCTCCCCACTTCTTATTTGTCAGGGCCATAACAGCCACACAAATCACTTCTGACCCATGCAGGTAGAGCCACAATTAGTTTAATTACACGGCACAGGCTGTTGTTCAGTCAATTAGACTTTTCCTTCCATCCACACCATTTTAATGACAGCCAAGTAACCCCAAGGCTCTTGCTTCTTGTTTGGAGCCGTGACCAGCTGATCAGGCCACGGCAGGCTCTGTGCTGATTTTCGTCTGGCTGCAGCAGCAGCATATGCTTGGGCATCCTGCATCTCCGAAAGCTCTGGTGTGACTGAGCTGCTCCTGGGGCACGGGGATGGATCTGCACATCAGATCTACAGGGCTTTGGGGTCAAACACCAGTCCGTGGCCGGGTGAGTGCCAAGAGCTAGTGCAGTGAAGGTTTTGCGACTGGGTTTGGCCAAAATACACACAGCAAGATTGTCAGGCTGTTTATGTTAGGTGATGGTGAGGTTTATGAGCAAAAACACTATTTGCATGACAAGCATCTTTAGAAAGAGAACAGAAGAAAAACAGCACTGATTTGGGGAGTGTAAATGTGAAAGCTGCAGTCACACAGGAACTTGGGGATTTGGGGTAGGAAAAATGATCTGCAAAAATGATCTGACAGGAAGGAGAAGGGAGGGTGCTGGCATCATGCTGCATGGTTTAGGAGATATTCAAAAACCCTGGCAGGACTGGAAAAAATCCCTCTGAGGACCCAGGTCTGCCCCTGAGCCTGCAGGCAGGACATGCAGGGGAGGTGTCCGGTACTGTTCTCCAAAACGTCCCCTGCTCGGTATCATGTCTCCTGACTTGGCAATGCCTGCTGCTTCTAAAAAAGGTTGAAAAAGCTGCCGGTTGGTTCTGCACCTCCACGCCTCTTTCCCACCCTGCTGCACAAGATTTGGGCTGTTGACATCCAGGTCTGCCCCATGGCTGTGGCCCACCCTCCCTGCTCTGCCAGCAGCTGTGTGTGACCCAAGTGACACCCGACAACGCGGCAGTTCAGCCCCGGATGGCACCATGCCACAACCCCGTCCAGCTGAGGAGAGGGGGCGACGGGGCCGTGGGCTGTGTTTCGGAAGCCACTGAACAAGCAGGATGTTAACGGGAGCCAGAATACATCTCACAGCCCTGGGCTGCAGGCCTGGGGGAGCAGTGGGAGTCCCTCATGGTCCTGAAAATCAAGTGAAGAACCACGGAGCTGCTGGCTTTGGCTCCAGCCCACTGCCTGGTCACTCTGTCAAGTGACACCTTTATTTTTACATTACATAAGCAGGAAGAGCTGGGTCAGCTCTTGCAACCTCCAACCCCGCTCTGGATGCTAATTTAAACCTCCTCTAGCTCCTCTTCTGCAGGGGAAGCAGGCTCAGATCCTATCCCCCATCCCAGCCCTTGCTTCACCTAATCTCACCTTGGGTCACCACCTGGCGCCTCTAAGGAAAAATTCGGGGTTTTTTGGTCCTTATTTTTTAAAAGACAAAAAAATGATGCAAACAATGTGCTTTTCCATAGCAGCACTGAGCAGTTTTAGCAATCTTGCTTGAGGATCTCTCACAGCTGTGATGAGGAGATGAGTGGCATGTGTCTGCTGGGGACCTGGACCTCGTGGGGACCTCTCAGCTCCTGCAGACCATCCAGACCCAACCCCGGTGGCCACGGCTGAGGCCAGGCCACGTCTCACAACCACAGTGGCAGCCTCCAAGCAGGCAGCAAGCAGCTCCTCCAGTCTCCACTGGCTTTCAGATTGGGAAAGATAGACAAGTGGCTTAAAGGCATCCCTGCCTCCATCCGCCTCAGCGAAGCTACGGCATTAAAAAGATTAAAGGCCCATTTCTGCCCATTTAAAATGTGCTGATTAAATTAAGAAGCGTTTTCCTTTTCTTACATAGTGCAAGCTGGCACACTGGGATGCCAATTTAACAAAACTGGAAGTTTATACAGTTTTGCTACTTTTTTTTTTCTCTGCTTGGAGCAATTTAGACATTTTTAGCCCACATTTCTTTCTAAAAAAGACCTGTCTGTCTGTTCCCAACCCCAGTCACTTTTTGAGCTCACTCTCAAGTTTCACCTGTGTTTGAAAAGGGAGTGCAGCTCTCAAAGACATCAGATATCTGTTGAGAACGAGGGGCTGGAGAGAGGAAAGCGACTCAAATGGGTGCTTCTATGAGAAAAGGCTGCGGGGAGAGCCCAGGGGTGCCCGGGATGGGGTGGTGTGGGGGGTCAGGTAAGGCACCTGTAATGAGGCAGAGGGACAAAGGACTTCATGCAGAGAGAAGCAGGCACAGTCATGGTCTCACACCTGCCATTCCCATCTCCGTACAGCCAAGCACCGTGCCCAAGCACCACCACCGCTGCCCCCAGCTGCCCCCTCCCTCTCCCAGAGAGGGGCTGTGGTGTCACAGCAGCCATAGCTCCCTGTGTCCCCTCCCTCAGCCCAAACCGTGCCTCTGAGCAAAGATTTTAGCTCAGAACCTGAGCTGCAGCCGTGCTCTCAGTGGGACCACAGCCTTCAGAGAGGTGTTTCTCCATCTCACCAGGAGTCACACCTGCTGTGTGAAAGGCATTGCTGTTCTGCGCATGAGGGGGAAAATAATAACTTCATATGCGTAGAACTGGATCTCATAAATCTCCAGAGACATTTCAGGTAATGTCAGTGGTTATTTGGTGGGTTGGGCTTGATACTATTTTTTGGTTTTCCTTCTTTTATTTATTTATTTTTTCTTTTTTAATGAAGTCACTGAGCAGAGCTCTGGGTGAAATTGGTCTTGCAACTGGAAGTATTGACCTTCACTTGAAAAGGTCACCCTGGACTTCATTGTCACAATTTAATAATGAAAAGTTGAATAAAGAAGAAAGAAATGACAAGGAAACACAAAGAGCAGAAACATGTGAGGGTGACCAGAGCCTGCCCCCCCCATTCCCAGCGTGGCAGGGGAGCAATCTGTCCTCCCCTTGTGCGGCTGAGGAGTAAAGGTCTGGCCACTGCGTGTCCCCACCAGCTGGGAAACTCCCAGGTGGGGCATGGCCTGTCCATAAAGGCAGGGATGAGGACAGCACACACTGCTCATGGAGTAAGGCGAGCAGGTAAAAACCCTGCTTTGCCCCAAAAGCCTTCACTACAGCACTCATCTGAGAGCACGGAGGGGAGATAGGCAAGGGTGGGAGGAGGAGAAGCAGCAGCCACCAAGCACTGCATCAAGTTTCCAAGAGACCCATCCAGACAGGATGGGCCGGGATCTTTCAAAACGCAGCCCCTGTGAAACCGTCCAGCATCACTTGGGCACGCTGCTCTGAGAAAGACCAGAGCCTCCCCACAAAGAGGAGAGCAGCCTTCTCCTGCTGCAGCACATCCAGGCTGGAGAGGAAATCTGTGTCCCACTTTCAGATGCCAAACTCTTTGTTCTCCTTCCCCATGAAAACAGAGAGATAATCATGGCCCAGAGCCCCGAGGCTGCTGTGAGGCTCAGTTTGTTCATGTGCTTTTTGGGGCTGGAAAACAGAGAATGGCAGAGGTAGCCCTCTGTGCAGGAGCCACACATGAGGATTGCTAGCTGGCAGCCCTTTGACTGCATTTTTCCTGGAAGCCGCCCAGAAAACGTGCTCACAAACCCAGCAAGGCCATCATCCCCTGCTGTCTAGGATCAGCCTGCAACTGGCTGGGCATTATAATTCCTATTGCTTTAATACTCAGAGCTTCCTTCTCCTCTCCCTGCATCTTGTGCTAAGTGCTGCACAGTAGTGCAGAATGACCAGCTCTTCCCCCAGGGCTTGTGATACCAGGAGATAAGGTTGGGGAAGGAAAGGCTGTCATTGCGTGCCTCGGCTGGCTGTAGTGGGGTGCAGGTCCCGAACCTCTGGGGCCAGGCTCAGCCTTTATTGCACGAGGAGATGCCAGGGATTCCTCCACAGCCAAGGACTGCAGGGGCCAGGCACAGTGGTCACTTGCTGTATCCCCAGGACATAGCACCACGGGAGGTCTTTCCCAGTGTAAGGACATTCATTGGTCATTTTTTCCTTGTGGCCGTTAAGTTTCTCAAGAAGAAAACACGTGCAGCTACCTGTCTTCAGTTTTATTTTCATTCTCCTTTGCATCCCAAACTATGGTAGAGCTTCTCTTGGAGGGATGGAAACACAGTGAGGAGAAACAAAATTAAATGTGCTGGAGATGTCCACCAGACACTGGCAGAGCCATGGTCGCCAGCTAACTGGGGAGCCCCTGGTGGGCAGGCTGCGGCTTTCTCTTCCTCCAGGCAGTGCTCCCTCAGCCCCACATCCAACCCAAGGTGTATGGAGCAGAGCTCAGTGCCTGCAGCCGCCCTTCCCCAGGGACGCTGGTGCATGGCCATAGTCCCTTCCCCCGTCCCCACGCTCCCATCCCCACATCCAGGTCCTGCTCTCCCACCTACCTCAGGATGCCCAGCGGGTCCTCGCGGAGCCACTCCAGAAGACACCAGCCCAGGGAGGCACGCAGTGACCCGCTGCTGCGCGCCGAGGGGAGCTATCAGCCTCGCCCCACACAGCTCCTCATCGCCTGTATTGACGAGCCCTTAATGAGCTTTGCGCTCACGTCCAGTCAAATCAACACCCGGCATGTCGAGGCCGGGGGGGACCCGGAGCCACTGGAAAAACACAGGGTGCTGGGAAAGTCGAGGCTCCAAGGGCATGGGTAGGAGCTCTGGCCAAGGGCCTGGTGCCAAAAACCGTCAGGGAGGATGGGGTGTTTTGGCCCCTGTGGCCCAGGCTCTCAGCCTTTCAGAGCGTTTCTTCGCAGCCCCTGGTGAAAGCGGGGCTCAAGGGGGTGCAGGCCCCCCATCTCCTGGGCGATGTGTGGGCACAGTAATGAGGGTGCTGGTCGTGACAGGAGGCTCAGCTGTGGCCTGAGCTTGCTTTGCAGCACTCATGAGGCCCAGGCTGGGAAAGAGATTTCTGAACGTAACAGGGTGTTACCAGGTTGGATTTACTTTGGCTGAACAAGCCAAATTAGAGCACTTACCTGCAAATGGCATTCAGTGGGGAGACAGTAGCAAAGCCCCTGGCCTTCACTTGCAAAAAGGAATGAAAATCCAGCTACAGAGACAGATAGCACTACCTACCTCCAGGCCTCGCATTAGCCTGTCCATTGCTGTTCCTTGTCGGTCTTCAGTCTCTTCAAGCCCCATTGTTGATGTGACACCTCCTAAAATAAAAGCAGAGAGAGATCATAGCAGCTTTGCAGGGTGGACAGAGACCTGAGGTCTGGGGCTGCAGCAGGGAAACAGCAGTCGATAGGTGCTTTTGGGGCTTCCCACAGAGCCCCAGCTGAGGACCACCTGAGAACAGTGGTGGCCCATCTGCAACCACCAGGTGCCGTAGGCAAAGTCACGCAGTCCTTTCCCTGGAAACACAATAAACCATCTCCCCACCCCATGCACTGCTGGCCTGGAGAGAAAACAGGCCGCAAAGCAGCCATTTCCACTGAAGGGATAAAAAATGAGTTTGAAAGCAACACATTATCTGCAAAAGGTTAGTTGTCCAAGTTAGAGGCAGAAGCAGGCAGTCAGCGTCAAAGACACCGGGGAATGTGAATTTCAGTCTGACACAAGCAACCCTTTCTTTCCCAAAAGAAAGGGAAATGGGATCGAGAAAAGAAGAGAGGCCGGAGATATTTCATACTTGGCTAGAAGTAGACACGGACTGGTGAACCCAAATGAATTGGGGAACTTGCCGTAGAAGAGAAGCAGAATTTGCTTGGAATGATGGGATTTGGAGCTGTTCTCTTGGTTGCTGTCCATAAACATTCATGAGCCTAAATTTTGATTCGCCAGCATGTTCACAGAAAATGGGAGCTTGGCAGATACTCAGACAAATACTCGCTGGCTTGAGTATTTGCATTTGAAGCGTTTGGGCTGCCACCTCCAAAGCTTTTGGTGGCTTGGGAGCTATCCAGAGAAAGAGCCCAACCCCACAGTATAATCTGGGTGAGTAAACACAAGTGCGAAGAGTGTTTTCTGAATAACA
The DNA here is from genome assembly GCF_964034855.1 of Anser brachyrhynchus. Taxonomy (NCBI): domain Eukaryota; kingdom Metazoa; phylum Chordata; class Aves; order Anseriformes; family Anatidae; genus Anser; species Anser brachyrhynchus. Next base: position 64,782,462 of record NC_137694.1, read on the forward strand.
GATACTGGATGCAATGACAGCAGTAAAAGCAGCCAAATAATCAGGCTAGCCATCTCTCCGTTTAAAATTCATTTGCAAAAATCATTAGCACAATAATTGTAAAATAAGCAGAGGTATAATCACTCAAGGATAATTTGCAAAGAGGAAGAGGGCTGCACTCACCGAAAAGAGCTGCTACGAGCTGTTAGGCTGCCTGGCTCTGGCTGACGCCAGCAGCCCACCCACTCCAAGGGAAGCGACGCTGGCCAGCACGGCAGGTCTGGCAGGCATTGCTTTTTGGGGCTCACTCTGAAGCACGGCCCTCTCAGGGATCCTGCCAGCCTGTGCTGTGGCCACGCTTGCTTCCAGTCCTTCCTTCCCCTCCAAGGAGGCTCAGTGCTCAGCACTGGTCTGACTCCTGGCACCTCTTCTCCCCGGAAAAGCTTCGAGGACCTGGGCTCCCCCTGATCTCAGGCACCTCGTGTGGTCTCTCCCTGTTGAGCTGTGACCAGTCAGTCCTGTGGCACAGGGTATCTGATTGCCTCAGACATCGATAGTTCTTCACAGGCTGCCTTCCGGGACACACAGCTTCTTGGAAATCCTTCCCACGGAAACCTGTTCAATACTTGACACAGCTAGCACTGTTATTTACAGCTGCCTTCACCCACTGGTCTTAAAACTACATTTATGGCACTTGCCCCTGCAGCTGCTTGGAGCCCTGGGGAGCAATTTTATTTGGAAATCACCTATTTCAAAACAGGCATTTTAAAATCATTTCCATTGCCAGCAGCAGAAACAAAGCAGGACATGGTGGAGGAACCAAAAACCACAAAGAAATACAGTAAGGAAAAAAAATGAAAATAAGTACAAGAAAAGAAAAGGAATTTCCACCCTGGTGGAGGTTAAGGGTGACCCGCAAAAGGAAAATAAATTAGGTTGGAGGACATTTTTTTCTGGACTCACCAAATTGTTTTTCCCCCTCAAATACTCTGGAGACACAGGGAACTAGTGAGATAATGTCAGCTGGAGATACTGCAAGTAAGAGTTCATCAGCTGTGAAACAGACAGATTCTTTAAAGCTCAGTGTTTTTTCTTGTTTCTCCTATGCATACTGCCTTAATTCATTTGGTCAAGAAACACCTGGGAGAAAAACTTCCTCTGCTAAAGATTTATAACCACTGAGATTTCAGATAGCAGGTGAGACCCAGAGGACCAAGCATCCTGCAGCACAAAACGAAGAAGATCAACCTGACAGGTCCCGAGATGTGTTATGGGAGGAGGGGGGATACTAGGTCATTAGCAGGAAATCCATTTTTTCAAAAAGGTCACAGTGGCATTTTCCCTATTATTCCTTTGAATGAAGAGTTTTCACATCCAGTTTGTTTCAGCAGGGAACATAGGTATGTGACCAATTTTTCCATTTGATAGAAATAAATGTCTGTACATAAGGAAGTTTCTTAGAGAAGAGAAATACACTGCTCCACAAGGGGTAACGTGCCTATGGCTCTGTTAACTGCTAAAGCACAGTGCAAGACCCAGGTTTCCAGTATCTGTGATGTGCTCCACTTGGCCAGCACAATGGCAAGGGGCACCAGGCCCCAGGAAGCAGGAGCAAGAGCTAGGACAGACACCAGCTGCGGGATTTCTGTAGGGAAAGGACTTCTGGTAAGACTGTGGTACCTATCCACAGGCAGAAAGAGCAGGGAGCTCTCTTACGCCTTGTCTTTGTGTAAGTAACCAGAGCTGCCTGTCTAAATCAAAACCAGCTAGGCTAAATTAAACCAGAGCAGCCCACTTTGCAAGCAGGATTATTGCAGTTTAAACATCATTTAGGTGGGCATAGTCATGTTGATGCAAGTATGCCTGTGTCTGTAGGCTGATTTGATTAATGTAGTTAAAATACATGAACATCTTTCTATCAGTGAAACTGTGCTCATGAGGGATTGTGATGGTTTAGCTCTAGTGCTTCTAAATCCATCCAAAAGCAGTGTGAAAAGTAACCTGTCTTCAACTTAGCTTAAGCTTGATCATCATGGACTTAATACAAATTAAAATCAGTATGAACGGAACATAAATAGAATTGTCCACACATACTTAGAAGATTTAACTGAAATCATATCCTGTGTTAAATCACCCTAACTTTAAAGTAAATGCATCCTTAGGTCTGGTTACATCATTGGCATAGATCTGCCAGGAGAGCGTATATTTTTTTTACCCTCTTTATTAAGAGGCTTATGCTGAAAAAAAAGCTCCAAGATAGATGTTTTAAATCAGCATAAACACAGTTATACTGGTAGAGCTCCTGTCACTTCCCAGTACACCTGTACAGCAATGCTCTCCTGCAAGAAGAAACCTGGTTGTAGAGCACCTGCAGTGCTGTGATAGGTGTGACAGGTACCCCTGTTGTGGTAGGTAGGTAAGAAGAGGAGGAGGAGGGGAGATGGCAGAATAAGGTCCATAAGCCAGTGGCAGGTCACACGTGTGGGCTGAGAGAATGGCGGAGCCAGGGCTGAAGCATGTGAAGGAGCAGAGGAAGAGCATTCAGGGTGTGTAGGATTTGTAGACAACACATTCATGGCTCATAAATGGCCCACAAAAATCCGTCATCAGAAAAAAAAAACAAAAACAAAAACAAAAAAACAACATTTTAAGAGAAGGGTATTGAAATATCCATGGGAGAAGCTTCTGTTTCTCTCTACAGGGTGAGACCTTCCACGACAGGTCATCTGAGCAAAATGTCAGTGAGTAAGGAGGGGATAAAAGACCGGGAGAGTTTCCAATATGGGAAAAGCCAAGGCCCATCTCTTGTGTGAAGTGACATGCAGATGAAATCTCATTTACTGCAGCATGGGAAAGGTCTGCATGTGCACCCATGTGCAGGGTGATGCTGGCATCAGTGCAAGCAGGAGAAACGGAGCAGAGCAGGTCTGGGTTAAGGAAAGCATCTCCAGCTTTGCTTGCCCACATAATGCACACACACAAAGCGAGCCCTTGTTCACAGCAATTGTATTTCACCCCCTCGGGGGACTTGCTCCTATCGATAGAATTGGACGTTGGGAAATTGTTTTGCCATCACTCGATGGGCCATACGTACGTCAGTCTGTCCGAGGGACTCTGGCCAGAACAATCTGAAGGTGCTGCTGACACCTCTGCCTGGGTCCATAAAAACGGATGTACAAGATGAACGGGAGAGGAGAAGCGTTTGGAGCAGGCACCCCCCTGCCCATTACAAGTAAAGCCCAGCTCCAACTGCACAGAGTCCAGGCAAGCAGCAAAGTGGGACTGAGCTCTCCCACCCCCAAATGAACTTGAACACTCCCCATCTTGAACTCCAAAAGAGGCTGGGGTGAGGGGTCCTTTGGGTCATACAGATAACTTATGTAAAACTTTATGCACCAAATAACTTCTAAATGCTGAGTCCTTTTACTGCTGCTCCTGGACAAGGAGGTTTCAGGGGCAGGACAACCAAGGGCTGTCCCCGGGCTGCAGTTTCACTTATCCCGTGTCTTACTCTTTATTTGGGCAGCAGGTTTAAAGCTGAGCCCTCGAAGAGCAGCCAGCCCGGTGCTGGCAGCAGGACAGACACCCACGGGGCAGGACTCCACCGCTGTCCCCCCCGTGACGTGACCAACATCGTATCACACCGGTGCCAATGGGAGTCACCATCCCAGACTGTGCCTCATCCAAAAGTGTAACACCAAAAAATAAGACTGTCTGGGCAAGTTTTCCCCAAAGTTATGGGATTAACAACAGCACCGGGCCCTTTCCCGTTGCCAGTGACCCCTGCCATCCTTGAGAGCTTAACATGGGGTTTCTGATGTAAGCTGCTGCGCCTGTGTCCCAGCACAGAGCCCTGTGGTTCCAGAGAAACACCCGGCTCCAGCTCCCAGGGCATCCCCACTACAAAGCTGGAGAAGCCTGTGTGTGGGAGGGAGGCTCACATTGGACGAGGTGGTGATGGCCCTTCTCCAGGACGTGGGGAAGTGACAGGCTGCTTTTTGTTTCAGAGTGGGTTTATTCTCCCTGAGGAAAAGAATCTCGTTTTATCGACTGCTGAAATATGAGCTTGTGAGAGGCACCAGACTGCCTGTCATCACTCACCCATCTCCAGAGACTGTTACCCACACCGTGGCACAACAAAGGCCTCACACTCGATAAAGAATATCTTGGATAAATCTAGTGTCTACTGGCAAAAAAAGGAATGAGAGTGAGCACTCCTCCGATCCAGAACCATCCTAGACTGCAATGGGGAGGCATTTCCTGTCTTGGCCATAACCCAGGCTGGGCAGGAAATCGTTCTACAGCCTATTAGAAAAGGGGAATTAAATCAAGAGACTGCATTTCTCAGCATGGTCTGCCAAGTCACCAAAAGCACGACAGGGCTGAGTCACCCACGACTGGCTTTGCACAGACACTGAAAGCATTTCTCCCTGGGAATCCCTAATTCCTCTCCATATAGCTTTCCATGTACAGGCCTGACAAACCAGAACAGGCAGCTCTGAAATTATGCGTCCTGCTGTGCAGAGACTGCTGTGGGTCAGGCATGCAAAACAGACCAGGACCATGTCCCAGGAGCAGCCGAGGAGGCAGGGCTTGTTCTGGGTTTCAAAACAAAAGGAGAAAAAAAAAATCCAACCCCCCAAGCATTGTTAGAAACATTTCTTCTTTTTCCTTGGCCCCAGCATGAGGTTCAATAATAAAGTCTTTGACTCAATGCCCTGTGGAGGGAACCGGATAGCAGCATATACACATCTCCTCAGCCTCTCAGGTCGCAAGTCTTAATCCTTACTTTCTGAAATCTTATATTATTTTCTTCTCCTTTGATTATCATTACTTCCCCCTTGCCCTGTTCAAACGCTACTTAGCTAATTAGTAAGAGGTGAGGTGTTTGTAAACAAATGCAGCCTTATAAAGCAAAGAACAGCAAGGTGACCAGATGCTCCCTATACATGCGTGAACGCAGACCTCCTTCTTCCCCTGCCCTTGCTGCTGTGCACCCAAGGCACATGGCCTCCTGCAAGTGCAGCCTAAGGGTACCTAAGAACCAGAGACTTTCTGAAGATACCACCACCAAGGGCAAAGGCAAGGAACTGTAAGAGCAACGGACGGTCTGAGAAGGAGGAATTGCTCTGGGAAAGGTGCCATTCTCAGAGACTACGAATCACAGAATCACAGAATATTAGGGATTGGAAGGGACCTTGAAAGATCATCTAGTCCAATCCCCCTGCTGGAGCAGGAACACCTAAATCATATCACACAGGAATGTGTCCAGGTGAGTCTATAAAGTCTCCAGAAAAGGAGAACTCCACAACCCACCCCAGGGAGCCTGTTCCAGTGCTCTGTCAGCCTCACTGTAAAAAAGTTAAAGTTTTGTCTCATACTTAAGCGAAACCTCCTATGTTCCAGCTTGCACCCATTGCCCCTTGTCCTATCATTGGATGTCACCGAGAAGAGCCTGGCTCTGTCCTCCTGACACTTGCCCTTGACATATTTATAAACATTAATAAGGTCCCCTCAGTCTCCTCTTCTCCAAGCTAAAGAGACACAGCTCCCTCAGCCTTTCCTCGCAAGAAAGATGCTCCACTCCCTTAATCATCCTTGTGGCTCTGCGCTGGCCTCTCAGTGTCTGTCTGTCAGTGCTATGTAATAGAATAGACACAAAACAATTTTTCTAATAATATGCCAAGGCACATTTGCATATATTCCACCTTCTGTACTTTTTTCCTCAATACAAGCACATTTATTTACAAAAACATTCTTAAACTCTGAATCCAGGATCTTTGCAAAATTATTTCTTTCAAAACACGGACTTCATCACTTTGTAGTCTTATATACACATATTCATGTTGGGTTGCACATGAATTGAGTACTCTTTCCTCAGGTTGCTTAGGAAGATGATAACAAAAAACACGTGTCAGAGCAAGAGCTGCAACCTTAACTAGGCTGGGGACAGGCTCATGAGCAATTGGCTGGTGTGCTGTGAAGTACTTTTGAAGGTAAAGTCATGGTGGAAATCAAAACAACCTGAAAAGGAACCTGGTGGGGAGGTTGCCATAAAACACTTTAAAGCAGTATCTCTGATTTAGACACGCTGCCTCCTATGAGTTAGACAGAAGAAAATGTGTTCTGGAGTCTCTTGTAGCAGGAGGAATGGAACCAACTTGCATTAAATCTTGCAGAGCTTTAAACCTCCGTGTTGATACATACTGACTTTTGCTTTAATCTGCTGATGTCTTTCCTCCCTTTGTTTCTTCACTATTTTTTTTTCCAGTTTTACACTTGTCTTGGGGAGTTCTCCTAAAGCATGTTATTAGCAGTCCTGAAACCATATAACTTCTTATACATAAAGCCTTTTTTTTTGATAGTAACAATGTTGCATATAACACAGATCCTAGAATGGCCTGGGTTGAAAATGACCTTAAAGACCATCTAGTTTCAACCCCCCTGCTCTGGGCAGGGTTGCTAACCACTAGAGCAGGCTGCCCAGAGCCACATCCAGCCTGGCCTTGAATGCCTCCAGGGATGGGGCATCCACAAGCTCTCTGGGCAACCTGTTCCTCTGAGCTCTTGCACTCTCAGAAGGGTGTCCTTAAAGAGCTGCCAGCTCTGTTCTGTTCCTATGTCCTTAAGGACAGTTTTCCAGGGGATCCCAGCCAGTAATTCTTTGAGCAGACCAAAGTTTGCTCTCCTGAAGTTCAGGGTCCTGACTCTGCTTTTTGCCAGACCAATATTCCTCAAGATCACAAACTCCACCAGGGCATGGTTGCTACAGCCCATGCGGCCTCCAATCTTACCCTCTCTAATGCTCTCTTCCACACTGGTGAGCACCAGGTCTAGTAAGGCTTCACCTCGGGTTGGTCCGTCTATTACCTGGACCAGGAAGTTATCCTCAACAGACTCCAGGAATCTCCGTGCAGATATACGGGTGGTTGAAATCCCCCATCAGGACAAGAGCTTGTGAGTGCGACAGTTCTTGCAGCTGAAGCAAGAAGGCCTCATCAACAGACTCCCCCGATCAGGTGGCCCTGTAGCAGACCCCAACCACTAGATGTCCTTTACCGGACCGATCCTTGATTTTCACCCACAAGCTCTCAAGCTGGTCATGGCTGTTTCTCAGGCACAGCTCTTCACAATCCATCCACTTCCTAACACAGAGGGCAACTCCTCCTCCCCTCCTTCCTCACCTATCCCTTCTGAACAGTTTGTAGCCATCAACAGCCACACTCCGGTCATGGGAATCATCCCACCAGGTTTCCGTGATGGCAACTACATCATAGTTTCCTACTAGCATGGTGGCCTCCAGCTCCTCCTGTTTGTTACCCATACTGCGTGCATTAGTGTAAATGCACCCCAGCTGGGCCACCTTTTGGGAGGGAGAAGCCCTAATACCCTCTTGACCATACTCAGGTGTCTCCATAGTTACCAACCTCTCACCAACCCTTGCGTCCTTCCTGCAAAATGTTATGTCATCCTCATCCTTCACCAAGACACAAGACTGCAAGGTCTTGCTAGCACATTCCTCACCCACAAGAACTGGCATGTTACTTCAGGCTCCTTTCTAGTGTCCTCGGTTCCACCCCCACCCCCCTCCATACCTAGTTTAAAGCTCTATCAATGAACCCTGCCAACTCCCATCCTAAAACCCTTTCCTGCCGGTGGAAAGACCTATCCCTGTCTGTTGTCAGCAGGCTTGGTCTCATGTAAATCGACTCAAGGTCAAAAAAAACAAAACCCTGCCAGTTACACCAGGCTCGGAGACAATTATTAACCTACTGGCTCATCATGTCCAGTCCCTCATTATTTCCTGTAACTGGAGGGATAGAGGAGAACACGACTTGTGCTCCCGAACCCTTGACCAGTCTCCCCAAGGCTCTGAAGTCCTTCTTCATAGTCCTTAAAGGAGTTCTTCCTATTTCATCACGGCCTACCTGAAACAACAAAAGAGGACAATAGTCTGAGGGCCGTACTAGTGAAGGAAGTTTCTTTTGAGCTGTGTTTTGCAGCTTCTGTGATAATAGTTAGTCCAGTTTAGAACTGACAGAATTCCAGTTTGGAATGGATTATACTTCCAAGTGTGTTATGTAACTGTATCCAATCTGAATAAATTCTTCCTTTTCAGGTGAGCAGTTGTATACTGCACGGTTTCAGGTCTGAACTGGTGTAGTGGGTTTACGTGGCAAGGTTTTGGTAGCAGGGGGCCCCACTGCTGTCCAGAGCCAAGCCAATAAGCGATGTTGTTTTGCGCCTCTGTGAGAGCATATTTAAGATGGGGGGAAAAAAAAACAAACGCTGCGCCACACAGCAGCTGGGAGAGTGAGAGGAGTGAGGAACAGCCTTGCAGGTGCCAAGGTCAGTGAAGAAGGAGGGGGAGAGGTGCTCCAGGCACCCGAGCAGAAGTCCCCTGTGGCCCATGGTGAGGACCATGGTGAAGCAGGCCGTCCCCCTGCAGCCCATGGAGTACCACGGTGGAGCAGGGTTCCACCCTGCAGCCCGTGGAGGAGACCACGGTGGAGCAGGTGGACCTGCACCGACAGAGACTGCGGCCTGTGGAGGACCCCTGCCGGAGCAGATTGAGGCTGGACCTGCAGCCCGTGGAGAGGAGACCACGCAGGAGCAGGTGACCCGGCAGGAGCTGCTGCCCGTGGGGGACCCGGGTTGGAGCAGTTTGCTCCTGAGGGATGGACCCCGTGGTACGGAGCCATATCTGGAGCAGTTCTGGAAGAGCTGCTGCCTGTGGGCAGCCCACGCCGGATCAGATCAGCAAGGACTGCATCCCGTGGGAGGGACCCCACAGCACTGGGGATGAGAGTGATCGAGAAGGAGCGGCGGCAAAGAAGCGCTATAGACTGACCATAACCCCCATTGCCCCGTTCCCCTGCACTGCTCGGGGGGAGGAGGTGGAAGAGGGTGGATGGGGGGGAAGGTGCTTTTGGTTTCTTTCCTTTGTTTCTCACTTCTCTAGCTTGTTAGTAATAAGTAATAAATCTTACTATCTCCGTATGCTGAGTCTGTTTTGCCCGTCACGATAATTACTGTGCGATCTCCTCGTCCTTATCTCAACCCTTGAGCCCTTTTCATTGTATTTTCTCCCCATTCCTCTTTGAGGAGAGGGAGTGAGAGAGCAGTTGTGGTGGAGCTCGGCTGCCCACCCGAGTAAAACCACCACAGTGATTAGTTTCTATCTAGGATTATTGCAGTATTATCAGGCTACCTCAGGAAAAGTGAACACATCTCTACCACCTCTCTGGCAGCAAGACACTATCTTCCACCTTAAAGGCATGGCAACAGGCGCCAGAGGGTTGAACGTCCTACCGAGGGTTGTACAAGAAGCCCGTGTTAATACCTAAGACTGAATCTGGGTGGCAAGACCCAGTCCTGCTACTTAAGTTTATGTTGCTTAAAGAAGAGAAGGCTGATATCTTCCTCAAGACCAATACTGACATGGTGGTTACCACCAAAACCAGACCCCCGTGAACAGCCCTCCTGTTGGGTGGTGGATGGAGGGCAAGCACCCTCAAGACCCATGGGGCTGGTGGCTTTGCCAGATGATCAGGCTGGGCCCCCATGGCACCACCACGTGCCTTGGGCTTGCAATGGTGGCGACCACCAGCTTTTGCTCCAGCTGCAGGTAGGGACCTGCTGCAGGGTGGCTCACCCCACCAAATTGTGAGCAGCACTGCTGGAAGGGAGGGGGAAAACACCAAAATGCTTACCATGGGGCATGGCTGCAAGCCTGTGGATTTTAAGCTCTTCCCAGGACTATTACAGCAATGTGACATTTAGCTCTTAAAAAATAAAATAAAGTAAATGGTGCCTTATGTGGTGCTGCAGTCCTTTGTAGTGAACAAGAAAGAGGTTTGCCAGCTATCTCTACCTTCTACGGCAAATCTTCTCCAATCAAATGATAACATCCTAGAGAGGTAAAAAATTTGATACTTGACTTTCAGCGTTCATTTCACCAACGATTTTTAGTTTTTTATAGGAAAGGAAATTAAATGGGGAAAAAATTGCCCTATGCTAATTCACCAGTTAAACTCACAGAAGAGTGCAAAAGATAAGGTTCCCATAGCAATTGGAAAAGGTACTGCGCGGCACAGATGAGGCCTGATTTTCCCACTTACTTTTAGTGCTGGCAGTTTATCTCCACACAGCATGGGGACAAGCAATTACTTGGAAGGTGGAACAAGGGAAAGGAGCCTGTGGCACCCGTGATTCTCTTTAATGGCAATTCTCCTGCAAGGTGCGATACGGCACTATTGCAAGGCAGCCCCACACCACCGTGCGTGCCCTGGATTACAGTAACGCTCTCAGGGAGATCCTGCTGCTGGCTTTTCCTCTGGTTTTAACCGTGAAATCCTGATAGGCATTCAGGTAGGCTTTGGAACCAAGCATTAGGGCCACACATGCGATGTCCCAGCCTCTGCAGGACAAGGCTGCGTGGCACCACACCGAACACTGCATCCCTGTGAAATATCTCCCATTCACGACCACGCGTGCAATGAGACACCCTTAATTCAACACAATCTGCTGTCAATGAACCCATTTATTTATTAATTATCCCTTTATCTTGCCTGAGCTTATGATTGTTGTGCCCAATTTTGCCTGCCTTCTCCCCTGAGTGGTCACCAGTAGAGCCGAGGCAGCACAATCCTTCTCCCACCCTCACCCCAAAGATGCTCTGCAGCGCAGAATCAGGCCCATCAACTCCTTCATTAATTCCTCTATAAGATGCCCCAGCAGTGCAGTTAAATTTGTGGGCGTGCAGTCCCTGGGGCCTCATTTCTCTCTGTTGTGCTGCAGCTCATTTTTAACCAAACTGCTCTGGGACTTTGCCTTCGCTCCATGATTTTTCTGGGAGAACCGTCTAAGACTCAGCTGTTTCACTCTCAGGTGCATGTTCACTGGGCCATGTGGGTTTGACTGAGAGCACATCCCCTGGATAGCTATCCCTCACCCCCTTTCCACTGTGTGCTTGCCATGAGATCCATCACCAGTAACTGTGGTTGCATCCACTGCCCTGTCACTCGTCCCTTTCAGCAAGAGACAAAGCTGTAACTGCTCGCGCTGCAGCCTCCTTTCATCATTGCCTGTGATACATTACTGGCTCCCTCTCCCTCCTATGTAGGTGACCTAGCAATACACTTTCCTTTGTCATCCTCACGCTTATGTACTTCTGAGCCCACTCACTTATTTCCTGTGCTAACGCCCCATCGTTTTGTGCCTTTGCATCCCTAACTTTGCTCCTGCATGCTTTTGTTCTCTGCTCTCTCTCACCACTGTGGTTTCCTTTCCTCCTCCCAACATCACTGCCCTTTTTTTTTTCTTTCCCCCTTTTTTTTTTTGTTGTTAATATATTGCTTTTTTTACATTTATTTCCCCCTCGGGCAGTGTCAGTACTGGAGGACACCTCTGACAAAAGCGTGTTGCTCCCTGCCCAGCTGCCGGCAGGGAGAGTTGTCCGTGGGGTGTCCTGAAGCTGGAAGGAGAGATGTCCCCGGTGTCTCAGACGTGAAGGAGAGAAGGGAAGAGCCCAGGAGAGAAAAGAAACCACTTCAGGAAGGAGAGAGAGAATCAATCCGGAGCACGAAGACGACATCCCCAGTGCCTCAGAAGTGCGTTTCTCTCTCTGTGATGCTGAGCACCTCCCGGACTGGAGGGGCCTGCTCCTTGTTCTCCGGTTCGGACAGGCCCGCCGTGTGCTTCTTCACCTGCGGCAGGTCCTCCGCCGGGGAAATCAGCTGCACGAGCCGCTGCGGAGGGGAATTCTCTGTTAATTGAGCTGATAAAAAAACTGACACCAAACAGTGATCCACAACCACTGCTGGGGGCAAAGGCATCTGGAGAGCTGATGCGCCTGCTCCTCTCCTGCTGCACGGCCGTGGAAGGGAGAGGAAGGAGGGAAAGCTTTCTTTAGCTGCTTGCAGCAAAAAGTATTCCACTCCTGGGCTCAAACCCTTGCTGTGGACTGACAACCTAACATACAGGACCCCTCACAGATGTACTTGTTGGCAGAAGGATGCTGGTTATTACCCCACAGACATTTTCTATGGCCACATGAAAAAAAGAAAAAGAAATTAAAAAAAGAGTAAATCCCAATATTGTTTCCCTATACCAAGTAACCCTGCTTCCCATTGAGTTTGGTGGGGGCCGGGATATCATGTCGCTGCTGAGTACCCACAGCCACAGCTACTTGTCCCTTCATGAGCTGTTCAGGCCACAGTACTCTCCTTCCTTGCAAAGCACATCAAAAGCAGAGCAGGCAACTCATCCATGACCCATTTGATTAATTTCAGTGCTTCCACTCACTGTGAAGTGCCTGCCAGGATTCAGGATTTCAGTCATTTATTCAGAAGTATTTGCCCCATGATTTATGAAACCAGCCTTGGCCTGGAGCTACTCTATCAGCAGCTCATTGCAAGTTTTCAGTGCTTGGGACTTGAGCTGTCTTAATCAGACATATTAAGAAACAACATTTGTGTTTCTTGATCAGTCAAGTGTAACAAGAAGAATCAGTTTGTTGCAGCAACTGATCATAATTACCAATTAAATGCTTGCTTTCAGTGAAAGGTTTGCAATATTCAGTTAAAAGGCACTGTACCTGGAAGCAGCTGTGTCGGGAAATTAATTCAATACCTTTGTGGGGCGTGACTGGAAAAATGGAACAGGTATATTTTGAGAGAACTTGTTTACAAAACAGGTGCAAAAATTCTGGGAGGTGTCACACGGTTGGCTTTGATTCTCCCCTGAATCAGCCCGAGCTTGGCAGCCGATTCCTTCCTGCATGCCTCAAGCACATCCTCAAAAGTTTCTTCATAATAATATAACTGAGAAGTCCCTGGAAATTACAGCTAATATAATTCAAACCAGGGCAAATAGAAAAACCCTCAGTCTGAAATTGGCCAAATGAATTCCTTGGATGTGCTGTAAAATAAGCATTAGCACCACTTACAGCAGTATTTCAGCCCAAAGGCTCAAAGCACTTTGCAACAGGTGAGAAATATTACCTATTTAGCAAGCGGGACATTTGGGCAATTACTTCACAGACAGCTCCACATCCTCATACAGAAACTTCTGAGCTGCAGGACACAGATGTTGTGTCACCCAGTCCTACTCTTCAGACTGGCCATGGGACAGGAAAGATGCAGTACTGCTACGTGGCCCGGAGCACGGGAGAGGGCTGTAAGAGGCTGGACTCCAGATCTGAGCTTGGAGCAAACTGTGCTACAGCAACTTGCCATGAGACTCACCTGCAGTGTCTCTCACTGCGAGGTGTAAATTTCCAAATAGAAATAGATATGGAAGTAGAAGAGTTGAGGTGTCTTTCTTTAAATCTGTGTTCAGTAGTGAAGAGAAATTATAATTCATCTTCCATTAGGCCACTTTATCATGGGATTGCATGGGCAACTCCTCTTTGTGCCTTTGGCCAAAGGCACATTTTTTAGGCAGCTAAAAGAGAACTATTTAATAGCATTGCACTCCTCCTCTACCTCCCTGCCTGTGTGGTTTCTGCCCCTCTTACTGTTTCACTGAAGACTTTCAACACCACTGTACCCATCTGGGCATTTCTTTGCATCTTCGTCTGAGCCTGAGACAGGCATTAGCCAGCTCTGCCATGACTTCCTAGACAGTCTTCCTAAGATGAGGCCAAGGGGTCTACAGTGAAAGAGGGCAGGCTTGGCCATGGCATAGGGTAGACCTCTACCGATTTGTGAGCATCTCCTCTTTAATAGCCCATGTGCAATTTCTTCAGAGAAAATAACACAGCTCTCACACAGCACTGAAAAGGGAGCAGGGTAAGGGACAAGAAGTAAAGGCAAAACAGATCCTGGTTTTGTACCAGGTGTGCACTAGTGTGAGTCCGTAAAGGAAGAGGAGATGGTGTTATGCCATCTTTACTCACATGGTTAGCAGGACCACCTGAAAAATAAGCCAAATCAATCATCTTGTGGCCTCAGATAGCCCACACTGAGGGGGTCCTCTGTTGGTCAGTGGAGCCAGCATTAGAGATGTTCTGCCAGTGTGTCTGCATTGCACAATGTGTGGTGGCACCGTGTCTCATGGAAGACTGGACATCTGATGATGGAAGCTGTGCTGGAAGCTGTGCTGAGAACCTCCAGACCCCACAAGTTGCCAGCAATAGATGTAGGATATTCTGGGGAAAAGCCACCTTCACGCCCCCTTGCCTTCTCAGAGGAGAAATGTGCTGAGTGCATCTTCCCTGGTGCCCTTCCCATGAGCCGTCATGGGGAAGCAGCAGCAATTCACCCAGCGACCACCATCTCAGTACCTGCTTCAGAGGTCCCTTGGTTCTCAGGACGATGAAGATGGCATAGAGAGGAATGCAGACCATGGAGGAGAGTGCCATCATCCAGCCCAGCACGTAGCCCCAAGTTGGGTACACGTAGGTGTTGTTGTACTTCAAGGGCGTGTACTTGATCAGGGAGAACAGGAAGACGGCCTGAGGAGCAGAGAACACAGACATAGCCAGGGGACAGGGAACAGAGCCAGATGGCAGTCTGGTCACCCTGCAGGTGCCAGCCAGGTAGCAGTGAGTGTGCTGCCTTACATGACCTAGCACGGATATTGCTAGCTGCAGGGCTTGGTGCCTGCTGACTGCACGTGGGGTCACCTCACAGCCAGGTCCAGGCTTCACAGTGGTGCAAAGCCTTCAGGCTCCCCGTCTACAACCTATGCAAATCTGGTAGCAGCTCTGAGTGTCCATGAACACTAAGACAACAATTTAGTCATATCAAGGTCAGGAATTGTTGTTGACCCCCTCAGAAGCTCTACAGAAGTGCTATGCAGGCCCAGATTTATACCTCTTGGGGGTCTCTAGCCTCAGAGCTCTCAGATTATTTGGGCTGGATCAGGCTTGCTTTGAAGATTCCCCCAATATTCAACTAGTGGAGTCCAAGGACAGGGAACTAGAAATATTTCGTAAACTGTAGCTATAGGTCCTGTCTATGTTCCTACTGAGGCCAAAGAAAACAACTCAAAAGATCAGGCACAGGAGCAGAATTTGCCTCAGAAAACATGTAAACATCTGTGGAGCAAGACTGGACATAAAATCTAAAGAGTCAAGAACTTGCCTGACTTAGGGTTTTCTTGATTTTTAAACACAGTTGTCACAGAAGTTTTCAAAGATATTTAATAACATGGAAAGCAAATGGCCATAAAAAGATATTTCTGAGCCATTGGAGGTCACAGGAACACAGGCTGAAGTGAGTATTTCAGAACAGGGTAATACTCACCAGTTTTTTATTCAAAAGCAATTTGACCAAACCTCTTCAAACTTTGAGTGTGCATTTTCTTTTGCCTTCACAGTAAACAAATGGCCCTTCAGGCTTAGTTTATTTTCCAGGCAAAAGATAAAGCTTTACAAAGGAAACAAGTTGCCATCTCAGCTATGGATAAACTTGTGCTTCTCCATAGTGGTTTGATAAAATTACAGCAGCGCCTTGAAAACAAATCAAACAGAGAATGCAGGGACCCAGAATAATATGAGATGTTGTTGTAATTGAACATACTCACCAAGCACAGGCCCGGGGTGATCACCAGCCAGCATATCTTGATCAAGGGCCACGGCCGGAAACCAATCATGTCCTCAATGTTGTCGTAGAAGCGGTTGGCTCCTTCACCACCAGCCAGCACAGAGACAAAGTCAGAGGTGAGGAGGTGAGATCATTGCTCTTCCCTTCAATCACTACTAACTTCAGATCCCAACCTTCTCTGTCCTCAATATCTCTTCCTGGCAAAACACATAGCTATCCTAGTGAAATAACAGGTGACAAGCTTTGCTGACATTCAGAAAGCCCATCTGTGGCTAAATGCAGATGGAAGTTTTATACTTCAGCCATAACTTTTTGGAAAGCTTTGAGTTACACTGTGGATGTCTGAGCTCTTCTTTCTCTCTTTAGCTTCACTCACTAGATTACATTGTCCATAATAGTCTGCACCCAACTGAACTTTATGATGCCCCAAAGAGGGATATACCTCTAAAGATCATCTAAAAGTCCTTCAACTGACAAGAACCTGTCCGTTAACTGTTCCCAACCCAAAGCATAAATTGAAAATGTATGCAATAGTATACAGAGGAAACAAAACAATGCAAATGGACTTCAGCAGACCTTGTAGTAGGCTCTAGGATGTCTTCAAGGGGTAAGAGCCTTATGTTGGCCAAAAAGAGATTCAAAAGGAAGAAGAATCAAAAAAGTCTTCTATAAGATGCCCTAACATCTTCCTAACTACTAGAGGTACTACATGAGACTGCCTCATTAAATAGGGTAACGATATTAGACAAAATACTGGAACTAACCTCTCCAGAGAAAGGGTTACCGATTAAGTACCTCTGGGATGAAATAACATTTGTCTTGCATTTTATCACAGTGCTTCACTGATAAAGAAGTCTTCTGCCTTTAGGGTTGTTCCCCCCGTTTTGAACTCATGGCCGTGCCACAGTTCCCACATACAAGTGTGGTGGGACCATGCTTCTTTGCATCTTGACAGCAGAAGGCTGGGCAAAATATGCCTAGAGGACTTACCACACCTGCAAGTGCTTACGGTCTGGTGGGTTTTATTTTGGGCTTTCTGTCCTAGAATTAAGCTCCAGTATTACGATTCCTTTATGTGAGTTCTACAAAAGTACATTATTTATGCTTTCTCTTCTGTAATTCTTTGTGTAATTTTCTGTATCCCATGACTAATGTTTGCAGGAAAGCTCTCTTAAAACCAGCCTTTTGAAGTACTTCGGATGGGGAGAAGCAGGTTCTTCGAATACCTCATGGCTCCCGTCTTGAGTTGGCAAGTTAACAAGTAGCCTTGAGCAAAAACAAGCTGTGGCATATCAGGGGACGCGCAAGCTCGTGTGGGAGCACAGCCTACATCAGAGAACAGAACCCTAAAACTTCCAAGCAGTAAATCCCATGAGGCGTCAGATAGCATTTCTGAAAATATATTGGGGATGAAAGGGAGATGGTATAAACACGTGTTCTGCCAAAAAGCCGAAATCTTCCACAGGGTGGAAAAAAGGAGAGCATGATAAATGATATGACTTGCAGTTTACAATCTAAGCACAGTGCAGTCTCTTATACCACACAGTGTTTCCACAGAAACACACAGTGATGTCAGAGACACGATGGGTAAATTCATTTACGCTGGTGGCTGAAGTCAGTTTCACTGCAAATTTGGATCTAGTGAAAGTGACATAGTGATCCAGGAAACACAGAGGTGTCAGACCAAAAGAAAGACACAACAGACATCCATCCTCAACCAAGGAAATAACACAAGCCTTACACTGTTAGCTGCTGCATGCCTCCACCCGTCCTTATCCCTATTCCCTGTAGTATAGCCATCAGGTCCTGTGTTTCCACGGCCACTGTGGCAGTCAGGAGGTGAAGTGGTGAAAGACAAAGGGCCCTGACAAGAATGGCCTCGGAGAGTATAGGAACGGGAGGTTTTACATGTTCTGCATTTCACAGGCACATGAAGAAGTAATCAAGCTTAAGAAGTCATCAGTTCAATTACTCAGCATTGACTTTTTGAGCATACTGTAAGCTGGAGGACATGTGCAGTCCCCCTTCCTTCCCAGTGCATGAGAAGAATTAGATAAAGCTCCTGAGGGGAAAACCTTAAACCTCCTCAGAGAGACTGCTGTTGGATTGAACAAAGGTGTTTGCTGTTATCCCCATTATCCCAAGACAAGGGAGTTGCTGTGCAGGCTCAGGGCAGTTGTCTGTGCATACCGGTGTCACTTCTCCTGTGCTGACCAATCCTGTGTGCTTTCAAAGATGCTGCAGTCTTTCCTGGAAACTCATTTTATTTTGCTACATAAATTCATTTGAATAAATTTCATATTAACCCAACTGTAGAATTGCTTATATCCTTATATTTTGTCCTTGTGGAACCCTTCTCATTTTAAGTAGCTTGTAACAACCGCAAGTGATACCCAAACTGAAAGAGACTAAGATTTTTTTTTCTTCCACACCCAGAAACGGTGAGTTTCACAGATCAAGTACATATTCTGGGAAATATTTCTCAATACAATCTGTTCAAATTTTTAGTTTGGAACACACAAAAAACTCCTCCTTTTTAAATCTTTTTTCCAAAGCTGCATTTATTTGCATTCATGTGTACTGAATTTCATCCACAGGATGTCAATAGGTGATGTCCTTGTCTCCATACCATAAAGCTAAGTTTGTATCTGCTCCCTTGCTGTCCCAAACCTGCAGCGCACACCCCTGCACCAAACCTGTGCAAAATGCCAGCAACAGAGGGGTTGGGGCACTGCAAGGACAACACACCCTTTGGGTACCTGGTGCTTTTAAGGAGCCCTTGATGTCTGTAAATAAGCACGTAAGGTTGCCTGTAGCAGGTGCACCTGAGAGGATAAAGCATGCCCAGCGAGTGCAAGCCTGACGGGCAGGATCCAGCCAGGAGGAGCCTGCTGCTGTTGGTAGCCACACTGCATGTGTGTAAGAGAGCCAGAGAAAGATTTATGCCAGCAGGGCACACAGGTACCTGCTGGCCTCAGTTTGCTCTAGCTTTGTAAACAGTCCTGGTGGTTTCAGCCCCGGCTCTCCTGCAGCGATGGAGGCCCTCCCTTTTTCTCCTGCAACAGCTGATCCTAATATGCACACTGTGACTGCCTGGAAAACGTCCTCCTCACGTCACGTTTCCGTGGCATCATGCTGCAAACCCCAGTGTGCAAAAAGTGTGCTTGCTCGTATGAGGGCTGGGTCTCCCAAAACAGGAGGGACAGAGGTGTGGGGGAGAAACCAAACCACCTCCAGCACCTCCCTGCAGGTGGGATGCCTGAGATCCTTGCACGGGCAGAGGGCGATATGTGAGGAAAGCCTCGGATCTCAGCGAGAGCATCTGCCTGGCAGCAGAGGGAAGCTGCCAAGCGGTGGGTGGCTGGCGTATGTGCTGGGAGAGGGGAAACTCAGAGCGCGTATTTGTGTTAGCAAAAACGCTGTAATTCTTCACAGTGTAAGCAAGAGGCTCGGTCCTGCCAAGTCTGAGGCTGGGAAAAAAGCAGTAGCTGGCACTAGGCACATCTTTTCCACTAAGACGGCCCACCTCAGCCTGCTGAGTATGTTTCAGCCCAGAACCAGGCCTGTGTAATGGCTACTTTCCATGAGGAGCAGGGCAGCAGGATGCGCAAACTGTACTGTAAGTTTAATGTAACTCAGTGTGCTGATAGTGGAGCCCTGTTGTGCATGGACAGGAATGTCTCCTTCTCCCTGGAAATCCCATGGGGGATGTGTAGAAGTTGACTCTAAATTTAAACCTGGCCGGGATCTGGCACTGCAAGCTCTCAGGTGAGCTTCCCCTGTAGGACATCTCACTGGAATAAATCTCTCCTACAGACCTGCCTTTCTTGCATCCCTGGGAGGTCAAGCACAAGCGGCTGGACCTGCTCGCATTTCGGGTAAAGGGGAGCCCATCCAGACAAGAAATTGGCTATTGCTGTACATAAAGTGTTTGGAGAACCAAGAACCCCTTCATCAGCTACTGAACTATGCAACCTCAGTAAAACTCCAAGTGGCGAAGAGGGCAAAGAGGGACTGACTGTTCACTGTCTCTTCTAAAGTAAGACCTAAGTGGCACCAAATAAAACTAGCAGGTGGCAGATTCAAAACAAGCAAAAGTTAGTGACTCCTCATGCAACACCACACCAAGCCATAGAGATCCTTGCTATGGGTTTTTTTGGGTGATAAATGCTTGTCTGACCCAACTAGAAAAAAATCACAGAAGTGAAATAAATAGAAGGATTTTACTTCTGGCTCTAGAAATCCCTGAGACAGTAGCTGGTAGAAGCTGGAAGAATATTTCCAGAAAGAATCATTTCCAACACACCCTATTACTATACTCTTTCCTAAGCACACACTTCTGGCTGTCAGAAGAGATACAGTATGATGCTTGTGCCTGCAGAATTTTCCTTAGGTTAGGACAGACGCGCTGCCTGGTGGGGGTTTGGGGGATGTTGCAACATGGTCTAATCTGGCACCTACTATCACATTGCACGATCCTTCCAGGTGCTGAGCTCCTGTAGCTCCATGAAGCGAAGAAGAGGAAGCAGCTGTTCCACATCATACACAACTAGATCCTTTGGCTGGAAACTACCAGCCTCAATACATGCTTCAGGGAGGTGAACTGCAGCCTGTGTGCTGAGGCACTGCTCAGCAGGGCAGAGATCTCCTTTAGGATAACATGGGATGCTCTTCTCACTGCACACTCTGACAAGAAGTTGGTTTCCTTCTGATAGTTCATGGAGCTCAGCCTAATCAGCACCTAAGCAGGAGCTCCTGCATGGTCTAGTTACAGTACTCTCTGAGAGCCAAGTCCTACACACTTCTATGAATGCCATCACAGCCTGTGCAAAGAAGAAACATGCATCATCGCAGATGCGACACATAGCACTTTGTGTGAAATGAACCAGCAGGACTAGACCAAAGGCGCAGGACAGGGAGACTGAGACAGACTGGAGAGCAGCAGTCACTCCTCTGCAAGTGATTTTCTAACTCAAAAGAGAGCTGGGAAGAGAAGAAAAGATACACAAGATGAGGAAGCTTCAGAGATGGAAAATTCCTACTCTAAATGTGAAGCAGTTAAAAAATGTTGTAAGGAAACACACTGGAAACCAGAAACGAAAGAGGGTCACTGCAGCATTTCTTAGCCCCCTAAGGGAGTGGATGGATCTTTTCCATCCACCTCCACTTCTTCACTCCCAGTCCTTCCTTGAGATGGAGCAACACAGGCTTTTGTCTTCCACTTACCGTACACCCATCCTACACAGATGACTTCAAAAATGGCCACAAAGAGCAGGCAC
The DNA here is from genome assembly GCF_964034855.1 of Anser brachyrhynchus. Taxonomy (NCBI): domain Eukaryota; kingdom Metazoa; phylum Chordata; class Aves; order Anseriformes; family Anatidae; genus Anser; species Anser brachyrhynchus. Next base: position 64,803,271 of record NC_137694.1, read on the forward strand.
GTGCCACTGGCAGCATAGTAATCAAAGAGCTGGAAGATATACATCCCACCCTGCAAAAAAGGGAGAGTAGAGGGAGTCATGTCAGGATTCTATGCCCACAGGAGTGGGAACCATTTTGTTGTTTTTGTTTCATTTTGGTTTGGTTTGTTTGTTTGCTTGCTTTGTTTTGTTTGTTTATTAACCACATAGCAAGTGACCAGCATCGTTTCAAAATACTATGTGGCAGTGCAAATCTCTGCACCTAAGATATTGGGATCTGGAGGGTTAGGATATTCAGATACCTTATTTTATCTGTATCTGTCTTTATGCATAGCTCGTGGTCCAAGCAGCATGATGACAGAAGCACACCCCTCCCCTGCTGCCCCTGCCTATGGGCTGAGCCTTCTCAGTTGCTGTCAGCTACCTCTGAGGCAGCTCGGTGGACTCCTCCCTCATATTTTCATGTGTTTTCTCAAAGAGAAAGCCACTCTGTTAGAAGTCGAGCAGATGCTTTCCAACAGTGCTGAAGGACTCCAGACACCGTCAGAGCAGCAGAAGAGTTAACCCTTCATCCCACCAGATGTGGGGTGATGTCCTGCAGTGATGGGCGTAGGCACTTCAGTGAGAGGGGGCACACAAAAACCGTGGGATCCCTGAACCCAGCTTCACAGTCAAAGCTCTCTTGATCACAGTGGGAGCTGCCTTCAGCAAATCCTGAGCCAGGATCCTGCTGGAGGATCACTCAGCAGTGGCTAAGAGGCTTAGCAGGAATTAGCTGTCACCACACAGCAGGTGGGGGCAGCGCGGAGGAGGGCTGAGCCCCGTGCCCACGCGTGTGGTATGCACGCACAGCACAGCACCACAATTTGTGGACAAGCACCACGTGCATAGCATCAACACTGCATCAACACGACTCTGCTGCCTCTGGTCCAGGGATGACAGGCTCTCCCCTGGCCCAGGGAAGAGGGTGATGCATCCATTACCCCATCCTTCCCTCCTGCTGCCCTGTTCCTTGTGGAAAGTAGCCAGCAAATGCTTGCTGATCAGCCTCTACACGTGAACAGCTCAGCTCATTTTAGCAAGCTGGTATTTACACAGGGCTGTGCGTCAGGCAGCCTCGCGGGGCTGCAGGACTGTCGCTGTGACAGGCTCGGTTCTGTGGCTTTATATCAGTGTAGGAGCATCACACAGCCACAGCACTGGCTGGGAGAGACACCAGCTAATGCATTAGAAATTAAGGATAAATAACAGCATCAAAGACAAGCCTGCTGCCTCTAAGTGCTCCTCCAGAGCAGTCTAGCATGGTTTATGGTGCTTGGTTGTAGCCCAGCTCCACCTTTCTTACCTCAGTGACCAGCAGTAGGCCCAGCAGGTAGCAAATGACCGCAATGGCCAGGATCAGCAGCTCCCGACGCCCCTTCTTCCGAAACACGGCCGGGAACATGTCAATAAGAGCTGTCACCATGCTTTCCACACAGACGAACTGCAGGAGAAGGCAGGTCAGAAAGTCTCTCCTTCCCCAGGCACATGCAGATGCAGCCCTTGAGCAGGGTGAGGAAGCATCTGAGATGGCACCAGGGAGGACTGGGACAGAAGGGAGGTCCCCTTGCCACTGTGAAGCTCAAGAGAGCCAGGTGACTGTGGGGCCACAGCTCAGCCCTGGCATCAAACCCACCCACCACACAGCAGGGCTGGTGGCAGTGGCAGCGTCCCTTGGTCCTGTGACACATGTCACCCATGGGGTGGATCAGAGAACATCAGCTGCTGCCAACATGGCTTGGCCAGCATGAAGCAGAGCCGTAAGTGAGGTGATGCAGAAGGGGACCTTGACCCAGGGGACAAATGAGAAATGGAGGTGTGAGACCTCTTCCTCCATGTTCAAGGGTTGAGGTGCTGTGAAGTGGAGCCTGAGCAGAGTACTCTGCCTGGCAGCCATGCTGGGACACCCCCATGACCCCTCAAATCAGCGCACAAAGACTGCACATGGCTCCACCAAGTTTTCCTCCTGCACTACCAGGGGTACAGGAAGGTAAGAGATGGGACCAGTGCTGAGAAGAGCACACAGGGGATTGCTCCGGTGAGATGCAGCCAGTGGAAAACAGCACCACTCCCCTTTGCAGCTGGGTAAATAGCTGGGACAACCTCTCCTTTGAGGAGAAGGATGCCACCACACATACCCACTGTCCATGGCTCTGAGCACCCACAGTGTGGAAGTGCTGTGGACAGTGTGGGGAATGTACCTGAGATATTAGCAAAGCACATACACCTCATCCTTTCCCTTGGGTGTCAGGAGCGCTCAGAGTGGTGACAGGTACCTGGGAGTTAGAGAAGGAGGGGCTGTTTGCTGTACCTGGCTGTCCAGTCCCAAGAAGATCAACATGAGGAAGAAGAGGCAGGACCAGAGCTGAGACACAGGCATCATTGTTACTGCTGTGGGGTACGCTATGAAAGCCAGCCCAGGACCTGTCAACAGACAGCAGCATGACCATGAGCTCCCCCATGCCACCACCTGCCACGAGCACAGAACGTGAGTTACCATCCTGCTTCACAGTTCATCTTCCTACATCCCCCTGCCCACGTGTACCACCCAGCAGCCATGTCATGGGCATGAGATGCCAAATGCTGGCCTGGCAGAGTAGTGGCCAGGAGCGTGGTGGCTTTCAGGAAACAGGGCAATGGTTTGGTCACCCCTGCAGGGAGAGGTGGTGACACCAGGGAGTGTGGGACAGCTCCGTCTGGAAGCCACATCCAGGAGCACCAGTCCCGCAGACCTCATGGCAGACACTCACAGCAATAAAGGATGTAGGTAACATCCTGGATTTCACTTCAAAAAAGCCCCCCTACCCTCCTCAGGTTCTGAAGTCTCCTGGGAAAACCCACCTGATTCAGCCACTTCTGCAATGGGCACACCCTGCTCTCGAGCCATGAAGCCCAGCACGGAGAAAATGGCAAAGCCAGCCACGAAGCTGGTGGCACTGTTCAGGAAGCAGAGCATGAAGCAGTCCCTGTGGGAGGAGACCAGAGAGAGCATCGTTCCCCTCTGCACAGCGGGTCCACCCGGGGTCACTTCTGTACTCAGCTTCCCCGGACAGACAGCATGGACCGAGAAATGTCAGCTCCCCCCAAAGCCAGCCTCAGCTGCAATGGGGCAATGCAGGCACCCAGCACGTTTGGGATGGAGAGCCACACAGAGCTAAGATGGCTGTGCAGGGCACCTAAGATACTAGAGGAAGGTGTCAGCGCACCACTCCATTGGTGACAGATACATTTTGAGGAGCTGTGGGGAAGTAATAATTGCCTGGCCAGCAGCCACAGCAGCACCTATTTGGGAAGGGATGAAGAGGAGAGATGATTGATGTCTCCAGAGTACCATTAAATTTTCCATCCATGCCAGAGCAATACTTGAAGGAATAGCAAAGCTCCAGCTCCTTGGAGCTCTGGGGGTGTGTCAGAAATGGTCCTGATGGCTTCACTGAGCTTCATGTCAGGCCATGGAGAAAACAATCCAAGGGCAAGGAGGAGGACAGACAGACTTGATTAATCTCCTTGATAGGATCAAAATGACACTGGTAGTGCATTACTCTGCTGTTAGTAAAGCAGTGGAGACAGGGGGCCCAACAACCATCATCTTTATACCATCTCCTCTGCCTAGCAAGTGACAGCAGAGCTGGCCACACAACCTTCCATTCGCTCACCCTGTCAAAATAGCCCATGGTGTCTCCAAGGTGGCTGGACACATTTTCCATTTCCATTCCTCCTCCTCCAATCCCTCCTGTTTCCAAGCTGACTCATGCAAGAGAGCACTTCTAAAACAATTTTCTGGAATTTGTGTGTTCCCATAGCCCCTCTCCATCCCTATGCTATGTTGCTTGCAGCTTCCAAACTCTGAGCACCTCCTCATGCAAAGGAGCATGACCCAAGGTCTCCCCTGTGGACGGAGCCTTCCTAAGGTGCAGCAAATTTCCAGAAGTCTGCCAGGAACCCAGGCTCCTCTTACCTGTAGCAATTGTTGGTATATTTGTTGTAGCTGCCCAGAGCTGTGAGGCACCCCTGGCAAATGGCATAGGAGAAGAGGATCTGAGTGCCTGCATCCATCCAGACCTGGAAGAGAGAAGGGCAGTGGTCTCCAGACCTGGCAACAAAATAAGCAAGTGGCTGTGCCCTGTCTGGTAACAACCCCTCCATCAGGGCAGAACAAACAGATTTTGGGTTTGAGGGGTGCCATAGACCCAGGTTCTCCTTTGCCCTGGCATTGCATGGGAAGAGCTGAGTGGGCTCATTCACCTCTGCTCCAGCTCTCTCCCCTGTGGATGGTCCCTTGCTGTCCTGGTGCATTGCAGGGTGAACCTGGCCCTGTCCGAGCTGCAAGGTAACAGGCAGGAAGGAAAACAGCCCACCTCTTTGTTTGTCTGTGCGCTCCCCCTTGCTCTCTTTTCCCTCTAAGCAGCCTCCAGCTGCAAACAGGCAGGCAGCTGCAATTTGGCAGCCTTCAGAAAATCCCAGCCTGGGCACTTGCACTTAAATCCACATGAATCTCTAGCAGATACACACATACATGGGAGCCCTGTAGGCATGGGCACATGCACACGTCCTGTTTTACACCCAAACTTCACACTCTGCCTAAAATCAGCAGCAGCATCCCTCACCCCTGCTGCACTGCCTTGCAGCAGCCTAGAAAGACCATGTCAGCTTTGGTTAGCTTTTAAAAGATAAGGAGGTTTTCACTGAATAAGCTCTGGTCATGAATAAAACACATTCAGCCCCCATCGCCCCGCTGTTATTTATTTTGATATTAAAATGCCATTTATGTTCAGCTGGCTCTCGCGCTCAGCGCACTGCAGATTTTGTATTGACAACACATAATTGCATCTGAAAGCCATTTGGGGGAAGACAGTGTGTTTGGCAGCTGGTTTGGGAGCAGTTGGGGCTTCGGCCATCTGGGAAGATGCGGGAGGTAAGCTGAGGCTGTGGGCTAAGCATATTGCTTGGCAGCCTCCATGAGAAAATTTGGTGGTGGAATAATTAGCAGCGGCGGCGTTTAAGTGCTCTTCTCGAGGGCGGGGGGGCTGCACTGACACCTCCCTGGGATGGCACAGGCAGCCTGTGGGGCACTGCTGAGCCCATTGGGAATGGAAAGCAGCCTGCTGAGGCAGAGAGAATACACCAGGGGCTCCTGAGAGGGGGGTCCTGCAGCCCCCAAGGTGCTGCCCGCGCGGGACAGGGGAAGCGAACCCACTGCCCAGCTCCAGCGTGTACTGTCAGCATGCAATTGGTCTCAGGAGGGCCCTGTCCTAGCCAAACAACGCTCTAAAAGGACCAGAAGAAATGAAAAGTGGTAAATTGTTTTCACCCCACCTTTCCCTAATTATTTGCATTTAAGAACCAGCAGGACCATCTGCTCCGCGCTGAATATTTCATGCACGGTGCTGCTTTCGCTGAGCCCGTGAGTGGAAACGACCTACTATATGCCTGCGTGCTGTGCGCACGAGCAGAAAGGCTGCGCTGCACGGGGAACGGACCCCTCTCGGCTCCTTACGGAGGTTTGAAGGTCCCCCTTCAGGGAAGATAGCCAAGGGCCTGCGCCCACCCACCTGCGGGTCTGCCAGCCTGGAGATGTCCGGCTTCAGGTAGAAGATGATCCCCTCGGTGGCGCCCGGCAGCGTGACTCCCCGCACCAGCAGGATGATGAGCATCACGTACGGGAAGGTGGCGGTGAAGTACACGACCTGTGGACGCGGGGAAACCACAGGGGAGAGGGTCAGCGGGGACGGGGGGCAGGCATCAGCTCCTCTCATCTGCAGCCCCCAACCTACAAACCAGCCTTGGCTCTGCCGTCGGCCATAGCTGCTTCTGCTAAAGTAGTCGTGGGGTAGGGAAGGGATTAATCAAGGTTAGATCTCAGCAGTGGCTTAGTTAATCTGCATTTTGTTCCTCACCCAAGGCTGTGCCACTGGTTTTTCTTGCTATTTTCTCTTTCCAGCCATCATCATTTCCCTGCTCTCAAGCTGTTCTCTTCATCTTTCTAGAGCTGCAAAAGAAACCTAGGTCTCTTCCTGTCACGGAGTTTTAATGAGGAGTTATTAAAATGATCCCATTCCCAGCAAGGGCTTTCCAAATTAAATAGCAACTTTTGTTGCCCAATTTGAGACACCTCATTTCCAGAGGATGCTCATGTGGTTCCCTCATCTCTTCTGAGCTCACAAGTAAAAAATGGGGGCATCAAGAACCTCGAAGGCTTTCAAGGAGACATGGACCATTGTTCATGTAAAGCTCTCTTTTCACATCTTCTTGCGTGTGATGTAAACAAATATTAAATTAGAATTAATCATCTCTAATCCATTGACTAGCTTGACATTTTTGTTTGTTTGTTTGCAAAACATCCACAAGCAAGCTGCAACTTCCTAACACGTATTCATTACTAAAATTCATCCAAGTAATACGCAGTCTTGTTTACTCTATGGATTCATAGTGAGGGGTCGAAAACAAAGTTGTTGCTGCTTAATGGTAATTGGTCAAATAAGTCACAGTATGTGCCATTTTTACTGTTCCCTTACTGAAGTAAAATATGAGCACTTTTGGCACAAATATGAAAATCTACCTTCAGAAATCACTTCTGCAGGACATTTATACACATCAGCTGGATGCATAAGGAAAGGAAACATGGAAAAAGTACAAGGGTGGGCAAAATGCATAAAAGGAAAAGGCTTGTAATGAAAATGAGCCTTCATGGAGTTGAACAAAATTATTTTCCAGAGGTCACCATTGCTTCTATAGGCTTAGACTCCTTAAATCACAGAAGCACAAACACAAGGGTCTGGAAGGGTTATCAGATCAGTGCAGCCTGTCAGTCAAGCACAGCATCCTGTTTACTCTGCAACCGGTGAACAAAATTATGCACGTACTCAGAGCTTCTGGTACCTCCCTACTGCCTATCCTGCTACGTTGTCAGTGAGGAAAAAGAAGAAAAGAGCTGAATTTTTTGACAGTGCCCCCTGCAAATCTCAATATGACTGCCTGCAGAGGAGACAACTGGCCTGTCTGGCCTGTGGCATGTCTCAGGACAGAAGAACCCACCCTGTGTTACTGCATCATGTCTGTAACATCTGGCTAGTAAAAAGTAGGCCCTGTATCCCAAAACTTGTGATGGGAAAATACCCTGTGGTCCCAGGAAAAACATTACAGCTACTGTCTGCACTCACTGTTTCCTTTCTCATCTCATCGCATCTCCAGGAAGGAAGGAGGTCCTGAACAAGCTGAGGCCATAGCAGCATCCCTAACACCCACCCCAAGGCACACCACGCTCATCCACCCCAGAGGGACAACCAGTTCACCTGACCTATGAGATCAACATCAGCAGGGAGCGCTGGCTCCAGCCTCACTAGCAATATGCACAAAGTGACCTGCTGAGCCAAACCCCACAGAGCCAGGCAGAATAAAAGGAGAGCACGAAGACATCCCTCCCACCCCAAGACATCCCTCCCACCCCAAGTATTTTGCAGGATAAAGAGCAGGAGAGATTCACGATCTATTCACTGAGATGGTTACAGGCAGAAGCTTGTCTATTTTGCTTAAGTGTTCAATTATTGCCAGGGACAGGAAGATTAACACTGAAGAAGATCTAGTCAAAAATGAGGGACAACATGCTGGTGAGTGGATTGTTCCCATGGGCACTTGTGGAGTGTCCATTGGTCACTGTGGGTATCTGGAAGGGCCAAGGTGATCAGTTCCAACCACTGTTCTTCCCTCCCTGCTTGACCCATTTTTTTTTCTTCCTCTTACGGGTCAGTTACAACCAATTTAAATTAGCGTGGCCCCGTCAGGTTTTAGGTTTGACCTTGGTGCTGTCACCTGCCTCTACTTCATGAAAAGGGAAAAGAGATTGGGAAAGAAATGTAAGATGGGTGCAAGGAGGCTTATGGACCAGGAGGACAGTCTCTGTTCCTACTTTGCCTGTGGACTTGACCCCTTTCCAGATGCAGAAGTAGCAGACGATCCACGCCAGCAGGAGACACAGAGCCAGCTCCCAGCGCACAGTGCCCAGTTTGTGAATACCATCCGTGAGCCCCAGGACTCGCTTCCTGCCGGTGTCCGGGGACAGGGAGAGAAACATTAACACCCCAGATCCCATTAATCCATACAGACCTCTGCCACATTACCCCCATCAAGAGACTTAACAGACTGTCCACAACACCTCACCTTCTCTGTGCCCTGTGCTGGCTGCAAAGGACTAAGGGCACTCACCCCTCTTAAAGGCACTTTAAGAGCCATAGATGAAAAAATCCCTGTTGAGGCTGAGCCTCTGGCACCCCCTCCCTTATGAGACCTTCTTCCCTTCAGTGAGAAGCAGCAGCATGTTTCCTGTGGCCATTTCAGCCCCTCTGGGATGCAGCAAGGAGCCCCTCTGGGACACTGTCTGGCCTGATGCACGACCCCTCTTTCAGAGGTGTTTTATTGCATCCAGAGGTGTTTTATGGCTTCCAGGCCCATAGTTAAACCTCCCTGAGCAGCCTGATGGACCTCTTCTCTTTGGCACCAAACAAGACATGGTCAGAAGTGAAATGGCAGTTCTGTCCCTTTGTGTTTCACTGTTCAGTCTGCTCTGGCCTCTCGTGCTTGCCTGCCAAGGACAGCCTGCAGCACCCAACACAAGCACACCCTTAAAGCAAGTCCTCATCCTCTTTTGGGGCTTCTTTTTCACCTAGGCACCTCAATACCAGAATGCTTGCATGTATGCTGCTCAGTGCAAGCAGCCTCTGGGGTGCATCTAGTCCTCGTGCCCCAGTGATCTGTGATGATCTCCATGGCAGCTCCACGCATTGTGCTCCCCAGGTCTGACACATCCCTGGGTCTGACACATGGCATCTCACTTGGCCTTACGGGAACCCCCCACCCCGGGGTATTCCTACAGCTTCAGCCTTTGGATGAGAGTGGAGCCTGAATCGAGGGAAAGTGATCACATACTCCCAAAACTCAACCACTGGGGAGGTGGCGTTCGCAGGCATGGTCCTGTTGTCCAAGCTGGATTTATTCAGAAAGTCCACACAGAGATCTACCAAAAGAAAAGGAAGCCAATGAGCCAGAGAAATTCTCCAAGGCTCCTCCATGAGGGATGCTCCTTCCCCTCTGTACCCTAACCCTCATGCGGACTGCACACAGACTCTTCATTCCATGCTATTGAACATCTCATTAAACCCTTGTATCTCATTAAGCATCTCATAAAGGACTGGCTTTCCCCAGCTGCAAGTTCCAGTCCAGGAGTAGCCAGAGAGAGGAAGGAGAGAGGGAAAGGGGAGAGCAATTCCTAGCCAAAGGGAAAACAGATGGCTGCAAAATGTAGATTATTGTGGGATAGCCACTATAAGTAGCCAAGATACAAAATCTCATTCTCCTCCTGAGCTACACATCACCTGCTATGCACACATACAGGTATATGTTCACGCACACACCACAGCTGCCTTCGTGTCCTGCTAGCCCACCCCCAACCCTGTTATTTAGTGTAAAACTGCTAAAAACAGAGGACATGCCATGCATCCTAGAAATGCACCTCATCATGCATTTGGCAAGCAAAAGATAATCCACAGGAAAACAGAAGAAGCCCAGCTCTGGCTGGGAAGCTTCTGCACGTGAAGCGAACATCTGTGGTTTCCTCACAAACAAAGCCATGCTGGGAGAGCTGAAGGAATCAGATCCACTATTTACAAGGCTGCTTACCTCTGCTGGGATGTAGGGCAGAGGAAGCTGTGAGTAAATGGCCCATAGGGCGGGGAAGTTTAACACATCACAGAAATGAATCATCACAGCCCAGAGAAAAAGGGAGGGAACTAAACTGCTGCCAAAGCCCTTTCCAGCTTGGCTTTGCACTGAAAACAAAACAACCTGTTCAACTTGGTACAAAAAAAAAGGCCTGTCAGGGCATCTGATCCATGAAGGTTGACTCACATCTACCCCATCTTCACAGCTCGAGTGCCTTGAACAAAACCAAAGCCACATCTTCACTGCTGGTCACAGTTTTGTGAACTGTGGACGTGAGAAAATGAGACCCCTGGCCAACACAATGAGGTTAGACCAGAAGAAGAGTGCCTTAAGAGTTTTGTTTTCCTGGTTCCTGCACTGAGAGACTTGTACTGGCAAATCCTCCATGAGGGCCTGGACTGATTCAGCCAAAAGCTGAGCGTGCGAAGGAAAACAGTTTAATACATGACAGCAGCTGCTCCAGTAGCTCTGAAGTAGCAGGGTAGCGTAAGGGAATTGTGAGATAAATTGTCGTGCCAAAGCTAATGAAATGCTCTTGCATTGCGAGGAGGACACTAGATTGGCTTAAAAACTCTCCTGACTCACCTCTCTCACTTTCAAGAAAATGTGGATTTTTCAGTGAAATGTCAATGACCAAAATATCTCCATGCAGAAACAGTTTTGTCCCCTACTGCTAAACACAGGGCCAGACCTCTCACTCCTCCTGGCACCTGCCCGTGGTGAATGACAACGGCTGCCTTCACAGGAGTCCCTGGCCACAGAGCACCTCAGGAGACCTCTGAACACCTCTCTGTGACACCCCTATTACAACTACAAAATGATGCCAGGAACCAAGACATTCATCTACAGTTAAAATGTTTTTTAGACAAATAAAAAACATTTTCTATAAAATCCAGATAATTTGGGGGAATTGGGAAGGGAGTCAGCTTGAAAGGCAAGTTTCCACCTGCTCCCACCAGAAGCCACCCAGAGGAAAGTGTACCTGAGTTCCAGGGGTTATTGCAGCTGGCCCATGGCAGCACTGCGGTGAAGGAGCTGAACAGGTAGAAGAGTGCCCAGGACAGGATGATGATGTAGTAGATGTTCAGATAGGACTCGATGACTTGTGCGGAATATCCAAGTCCTGTGAAGGAAAGCAAAGCCTTTTGAGAAAGATGCCAACCAGCTACGTGTCAAGCTTAGCCCCAGAAGAGACATAGTCCGTGCTGTGGTAAGAAGAGTGCAACACCAACCAGATGGGTCACTAGAGAATAGGATGAGACCTACCTCTTGGAAAGGGAAAGGATTTTATGACTGTGCATGAAGGCAGGAAACGTTGTTGGTATCTCTAAGACAGCTCTATGGTGGAACAGAGAGAGAAAACCTTTCACTGTCGAGAAAACATTTTTCTGACACTAATGTGTCACTGCGTTGCACTGCCTCTCCTGCAAGAAAATCAGCTGTAGCCTTGAAAGAGAAGAAATGCAGGTGAGTTTCTTCCTTCTGGAAAGACTCTGGGAAAAAGGGTTCTCACTGCTGATGTACACCATGATGTACTAAGTGTGGAGTTGGGGCAAAAGTGCAGATACTGCTGAGCTCCAGCCTTGGGTCCTGCTTAGGCCTTTCACTCACTGGGACACCAGAAAATTCATTGGGTCAGAAAGCCCAAATTCATCTGTTTAAAGCTGGTTGTCAGCACTGAGCCAGCACCACTTGCCCTTAGTCACCTACAGGAGTTGTGGTATTGCTGCCTCTGCACGCACAGCAGGTACCAGGAGAGAAAATGGGGCTGGTAGAGAGAGGATGGGAGGGGAATATAAATTAAAAAAGAAGAAAAGAAAAAAAAAAAAGGAAAAAAAGAAAAGAAGAAGAAGAAGGAGAAGAAGAACCAGAATAAGATTTCCAAAAGAGGCTCTGAGTCACTACCTGCCAGAAAGTGCTGCCAGCAATTCCCGTAACTTGACTCACCTTCGAAGATGGGACAGATCTTCCTCCAGGCAGTGACCCCTCCCTGGCTGGTGTACTGCCCCAGCGCTGTCTCCAGGAGGAACAGGGGGATCCCACAGGTGAAGAGGAAGATGAGGTAGGGGATGAGGAAGGCTCCTGCAGAGATGGGTGAGATGCTGCCTCAGGAACCTCTTTAAAACCTTACCCCCACCACCCCTTGCCAGGTACCTGTGGCCACAGTTGGAATCATCTAGATAAACACAAATATTTCTCTGAATTAACTGTGTGGCCCGTGCAAAAGAGCAAGGTCTCTAACTCCCTCATTTCTTGGAAAAATACAGGCCTGACCTGTCTTGTGCTACAGCAGTATTTTTGTGTTTGGTCTTGGCCAGAGCCCAGGGGTAAGGAGTAGCCGGGTGAGGGGAAGAGAAAAGACCACACTGGAGAAGTTGTCCCTGTCGTCACACCCCCACCTCCGGCTGGCTTTCAGCAGGAGCCAGGTAAAGCACAAGGAGCCCTCGTTTCACATAACCACATTAGTTATGCCTGTCCTGGGAGTCACAGCAAAACTCCCACTTGCCCAGAGGATACAAACCTGGAGGATGGTGACATTTCTTGGTAAATAATAAATTTGCTGGGGTATAGATTCGCTTGAGACAAATTTCACATCAAATTTGACAAGCAGTTTGAACTGAAAGGATGGAAGTAGGGGGATGGCTAAAGAGCATCCTTCCATCATTTTCAAAATGAAAAATTTTAACTTCTCTCTTCAATTTTTCATTAAAATATAGAGAAACAGCTCAAGAGAAATCAGCCTGAAATGACCCTCAGATTAACTCTTGATGTAACAGAGGGGGAGAGGGAGCAGCTGTTTTCGCAGAAACAAAAGCCAAAAAAATCAATGCAGCAAAAAAAGACAAACTATATTAATAAGTATAAAATAATAATAAAATGATAGTAAAATAATAATTAATAATAATAATTATTATTATTATTAATATGCCATGCTCAGCCATATGAACTTTTCTTTTTCCTTTTTCCTCTTCTTTTTGGTTCTGCTGCCACCAGTACTTTTGTTGTTCTGCTCAGAACTGCTCCTAAGAACTCAGTTTCTCTGCTTTCCTCCCTTCTGCCACCTCTCAGACTTTCTCCCCATTGTTCTCCCACCCCCAGTGCCTGGGGAGCAGCGCTGGTGTGGGCAGCAGAGATGAGGGCCCTTTCCTCAGCAGGACCAGGCTTTGTCCCCAGGCCCACTCCCCCCCTGCCAGCACAGCCATTCATGCTGAAATTCCTTCCCATGAAGGATAATTAGCAATTAGGAACATTTCCTCTTGTTTTTAAGCCAGCAATGTTACAATAACAAGCAACATCCAGATTTCCCCTAAACACAGCTGTGCCGTTGCTGCAGGGGACCCGGGGCTGGAGGCAGGGAGGCCGGTTCACAGCTTCCATCCAGGTTTGCAGAGCAGGGAGCGGGAACTGCCTGTGATAGACCAGAGGCAGCTGCTCCTGCAATGTTACAAGGCATCTGCATGCCAAATCTACAAGACAGCTTCATTATCCTGCACACGGACGAGCCCTTCAGCAGGTCCCAGACCCTCTCCTCGGATACTGTGTCTCAGAGCCTGATCCACTTTAGTCTCTGAGCAATGAGGGTCTTCTCAAACCTCTGTTGTCTTGTCTCCCTTAACCTTCCCAGGGTTGTTACCATCTGAAACTCCTGTTTCAGTCTCTTCCCCAGCTTGCTGCTCCACTGGAGGAGAATCAGCCCTGAGAGGGGCCCCCAGAAATAGGCCCCCTTTCCTTACAACGACTTCAAAATGCAGAGCAGTTAGATCAAACTTGAAAATGAAACCAGACACTCGGTTGCTTTACAAAAAGGTAGCACAACTGTTTTTATGGCATCTGTCTTTATAGCTTTATAACTGTTTCACTGCACCTGAAGGTGGAGAAAGGTGACAGGACACCATTCTCCAGTTTGGGAGCGGTGGAGCTCTTATAGATGGCAAATGTCTTTTTTTGCAACAACTTCAAGGACTTTACCAATGGTGAGAATATCTTTTAGTGGCATGGGAAAGACTGTGTATCATCCCATAACAGTTTGTTAGCCAACTAGTTCTCTGGAGCATCAGAGAGAGAAATGTACCTTCTATTTTCTGCAATGGAAGTGTGTGAGTTGGGAGGGAAAGACTCTCCCATCCTAATCTTTCCCAAGCCTAGCCTTGATGACCTCTGAATCTCAGCATTAGATATTCCAGAGTAGTTTAATTTAAATATATATATATATATTCAATGGACATCTAATATGAACAAAGTAGCCTTTCCACACTCATTAACAGAGAAGTTGCAAGGACTACCGAACCAGATACCATAGGCACACACTATGCAAAGATATCATCTGAGCCCAGGAAGCCTTCTCTATGCAAAAGACATGAATTTTCTCTCAAGGCATCACTGCAGAATGGGCTGTTCAATGAGGTGCAACACCAGTGTTTACTCTCCTGTGCCATTCCGACTTGCTTTTGTTGCCTGCAGTGCCTGTCATCAAACCCTCAGAGAAGGAGACTGGAGGATCTGCTAAAAAACGTCCTAGGTTCAAGTAAAAAATATTTTCATTTTCTTAAACCACCTTCTTATCCAACCCCCATTTGTCTCAGAGGAGACAGTGTATTGACTCCAGCTTGATTTGGAAAAACTCCAGTAACAGCACAGGGGACAGGAATTTGGTAGTCTTGGGCTGAACAACAGCTGAATCAGTAATCCACTGGTGATGGCTCACAGCACCTTGGGAAAGAAAGGCCTTTGTGACATGGCCTGCAGGGAAAAGATGCTTAAGGAAGGGGGAACAGGCTAAGAAAAGTTAGTGACAGTCAGTTATTCCCTTCCTACTTCCCAGTTACATTTTATTGTTATGAGAAATAATAATGTTTAACCACACAATGATTTTATTGCTTTGTTATTATGAAAGGGGCAGAGACACAAGGAACAGAAGGGAAGAGGAACAGATTCTTCTTGGGGACAAATTTCCCAGCTGTGGTTTGACAGCTGGGAGAACTGCTCCTCGGGAAGAGGCATGAGTGTCCTTCTTCTTCCCATCCTCTGCGAAAATCCTTCCCTTCAGCTGTGGTTGTCTGGCTTCTGGAGCCAACTGAGTTGTACTGACACAGTAAAACACTGTTTCCCTCATAACCAGAGGGCAGCCGGCACTGTGAGAGGAGCTGGTGGGAGATAAGTGCCCTGGAGAGGGAAGCAGGCTCACAGGTGCCGGGACGGCAGTACCAGGCTTTGGCAAGTATACCAGCACCACCAGAGCCTTTCTTCCTCCATTGCAAGGGCCTGAGAGAGGTGGGGGTGACTGACAGAGTGGGAAATGGACTGATGTAGAAGGAGGTTGCTGCTGGCTTTCTGAACCCTCACACCTTCCTAGTCATTTCAGAAGAAAATCTGTCTCTAAATGCCCAAGAGCCTTCAAGAGTTACTGGGAGGGCTCCCCTCCTAAAAGACCAATTTGTCATCCAAACCTGGGAGAGCTGCTTTGAGAGCCAGCACCCACTGGGGAGCTGGATTCATCTCCCAGTGCCGCTCAGCTCCTGGCTTTGGCAGGAGCCAACTTGCTGGAGGAGACACTAAGGGATTGCATATGGGGACACACAATGTGTAGGAGAAATAGATCCAGACACGAGTGTGTCTTGCAGTGCCCACAGAATGAGGACAACTGATGCATGCTGCAAACTTACCACCGCCGTTCTTGTAGCAGAGGTAGGGGAACCTCCACACGTTGCCCAGACCGATGATCTCCCCGGCCACAGACAGCACAAACTCCATTTTGCTGCTCCACTGGCCTCGCTCTTCCATTTGCTCCTTTTTTATCTCTTCGGGAGCTGCAACGGCCCCATTGGGCCCTGCCTCCTTAGCTGCAGCTCTTGTCATGGCTCTGTGGGACAAAAGAGAAATAGAGCACGGGATGCAGGGAGCTGCTGTGGGACACGCTGGTGGGAGGAAGAGGGAGGGGACCAGCAACCACAATGGATCTGTCCCTATTATCACCGTGGGGTTCCCCGCATCCTTTGGAAAATGGCTGATTTAGCATCAGCCAGAAGTATTTTCCCTGGGTTACATCAGCGGGACAAAAATCCTGTGTTGAAGGGACAGGGGAAAGGTCTCTGGTCAGGTGAGATGGACTCACCCACATCACCCCTTCACGAGACTTACTCCTGAATTCAGCCTTCTGCCCCACAGCCCCCGTCCTCATCCTTCCCAGCCCGTCATCCTCAGTGTACCTCCATCTGCCCCTTCGCACCCTGACCCCAGTGCTCTGCATCTCCACTGCTGCTGGAAACTTGGCTGTGGCTTTGGAAACAGCAGCTCTGATGAAGAGGCAGGGAGCTATAACTGATGAAGGGCACAGGGGCAGAAGGGGTTTCCTTTCCCCATGTATGTTACACAGCAACTGCCTCTAAACTTGCTCCTGGAGTAACTTCAGAGGGCAGGATAGGAATGGTAAGGATGAATAGCCTGACTAAGAATGGGTGCCCTATCATCTCATTTCAGGACATTGCCAGAAGTGCTGTCTTCAGTCCCCCGGCCACCACATTACATGACAATGCAGCCTGCCACCTGAGCAAAATGCACACGTGCTTATTTGACCTAGGCTCCTTTCGGTAAGAGGCATGAGCAACAAACCTCCACCTCTTTGCTCAGTCCTGCAAAAAAAGGAAATAATGCCCCTGAGATCAGCAAAAAGGCCCTCATACTTGTGAGGTGCTTCTGGTCTGGGCAGGGATGTACTAAGGTTAGAAAAGCTCAGTTCCTGCAATGAAAAGGTTAGTAGGGAAAAGCCCAGATGTGGAAACACAGAGCAAATCCTCTGTCTGAGGAGGCACACTGAATGTGGCTGGGCCTGTGAAGTAGCTTCCTGTGCACGAGGAAGACATTCTCCAGCCTACACTGAACCACGAATTATGCTTCACGTCATCCTAACTGAGCAAGTTAGTAGTTGCTAGTTGCAAGAGATAATTTTGTATCACATAAAGAGTCCTTCTAATTGGCTAGTCAATCTAAATCTAGCCAATATTCACTCAGGCCAGACCGAAACTTCTTGTTGACAACATTTTACGTTGATCTGCTGAAGCTGAAGTGTAGAGACAGGAAGCTCCCTTTGACTTAGCTAAAAGAATACCCCTCAAAAGCTTGCTGTAATGAGCTACTTGGTGTAAGGATGCGCGTGAGAGTCCAGCTGGAAAGCAAAGACCTAGCACAAACAGGGTAGGTGATGAACGGTGCCAGGGAACTCCAAACTGTAGCTACCCCTGGCTGGTGGCATCGCCGAGCAGAAGTTAGCCTTTGAAGGGCTGACTGGTGTCAGCAAGGGATAGATGTTCCCATGTTGGGATCAGGAAGCTACACTGGAAATAAATCTCTCCAAAGCAGTAACATCCCTGTTAAAGGCTTGCATTGCCACCAGCTGCGGGTGCAAGGAAACCAGGGCTTTGTCTCTTCACATTATCTTGCTGTTGGTTTGATAGGTATTTTAATAGCACATCTCTTGTTTCCTCTGTGCATCCTAAGGGGACATCCCCATTACCAGGGAGCAGCAGGGACAAGAATCTGCGTCACTCACACTGATTAACCCTTCCTCTGCCCCTGGGTCTCCTCGGGACCACTGCAGTTAGCTCCCCCCCCAGGAGAAGTCCAGACATGGGTCTAGAAGTAGCTCAGCCCAGGGACTGAACGAGCAATACCTCACCATGCTTGACTTCCTCCACCTTATAGGACCTCCAAACCTATCCAACAACCTTTTGCACCCTCAGATAGGACCAGGACACCATTCTCTCCCTCCTTATGCATACTCTTCATTTTTTTCGCTTGGGGCTAGATAGTATGTGAGGCAGCTCATGTGCAGTAAGGACTGCCAGAGAGCCTGAGGCAACAGGCAGCAACGATACATATGGTCTTACCAACAGGCTGGCCCAGCAGCATACAGACACCACGGCATTTGCTTTGGTGCAGCGTTCAATAGGGCAAGGAGGCCACGTTTGCACTTGCTCCACACAAGACAGCATCGTGATCAGTGTGTCTCATTTGTGTCTGTAAGTTGCTCAGTGCAAATGAAATGATTTTCTAAATGCTAACCCTCTGGATATATCAGGCCCTGGGGCAGAGAAAGACACTTGCACATCAAAAGACCACTTTCAGTAAATGTTCACAGCAAAGCAAGCAGCTTTTGGCAAAAGGTGTGCTTCCTGCCTGTCATTCAAGCAAAGAAAGGAAACCAGACCTCACACTGCAATACAGCAATTGCTCTCTAAGTGCCCAGGACTTTGTTCCCTCCGTCTGCCTTAGTGCTGATAACCCCATCCTATTCCCTTTGACATCAGCAGCATGTTTCCATGGGCTCTGAACACAGGTGGCTGAATCTCATGCAAAGCATTAACATTGCCTTCAGTAAGAGGAGCTGTGGCAAGAGCAGGGGAGCATAAAGCATGGAGGAGGGCAGTCAGGGGTCAACGAAAACCATCTTCCTGGCTGTAAAGGTGCATGTTCTAAAAAAGAAACAGAAAGATTCTTTTACTCTGTTAAATCTGAAAGAATTTTTTTAGAGTTATTTCCAATAAAGGCTTATATATAGGGCACTACTATTGTGGGCACCACCACTTTCAGTGCCAAATGCAGATGCACCAAGGTGCTAAGTGAGCAACCTCCCTTCTTTCCCCAGCCCTTTATGCTCTATATGCCAGAAAGTGCCTATCTACAGGTATGGCCTGCACTGCCCCAAGCTCACCAAGTACTACAGCACATGTGGATCTGCACTTGAGTGGGATGTTGGATCAGTCCTCTGACCTCTAGCCCCACATTTAAAGAGCATGGTGTAGCCCAGACCTTGAGGCATGTACGCCAAATGCTGCCTTGTGCAGAGCTCGCAAGGCATCAACAGCTCACCAGCATGGCAGTGCTCTCGGCCCCAACTTTGCCCCCACCACTTAGCTTTCCTGCTGGGCTGGATGGGGAGGTGGAAGCACCAGGTCCTGCTGCCAGTCTTTTCTCAGCCCCTGCAAGCCAGGCAAGGCCCCTCTCCCCGCCGCCTGCCTGTTGCAAGGCCTGCCAGCTGGCTAATCAGTTCATTCAGATGCTGCAGCACAGCCTCCTTGTCTTTGAGAGGAGCAGAGCTCCACGCGCTGTCAAATGGGAGAGAAAAAATAACTCGTACTTAATGAAACGTGTTTGATCTGTCACAGTCCTTGGCACGTTCCAATTTGCTGCAGTCCAGGGCACATTATCAAGCACAATGGTGCTTAAGTCTGCGCTTATTGAGGATGTCATGAGAAGCTGACAGGAGAGGACTTAGCTAATTCTCTGCTTTTATTCTTTTAATGCAAGGAGGATCCAAGAGCCAGCCTATTTATTTCTGCTAATATTTGTGTTTTTCCTGTTTTTGTGTTAGGCCTGCCTCACACGGGGCAGGGGGAGATCACAGACAGACCACCTCTCACCTGTTCCAGGCAGCGAGTGCCCCGGGTGCTAGCCCATAGCCTCAGCCCTGCCACCAGCCTCGGGATGTCTGGAGCAGGGCTGGGACTCTGTGCCCAGCCCCTGGCTCCACAACAGGCCAACATGAAGTACAGAAGCTCAGGCACTGTACTGGAGAACAAGGCTGGGAAAACATAGACCAGCGAGGGAGATTCTGTGCTGGTGAATTGTTCCTGTTTTAAACAGGGACCATTTTAAACAGTGTACAGGTGGTAGATTAAACCAGTGCCTAAAATTTGGGTCCTTTGTGGCATGAGCTCCAGCTTCTCCCTTCCCAGGCAAAGCAAGACACAGCATCACACCTCTCCATTATCTCCCTCCTCTGCATTGCCCGCTGTTTCGATGAGAAAGCCTATTCACACACCTCCTGCCTCTTTTCCTGAATGTCTGCTCCTACTGTGCTCCTGCCCTATATGTTCTCAGGCCAGATGGAGACTCAAATAACTTCTTGTTTCCAGCTAGGAACAATCTGAATCTCCCACAGCAGCCCAGCCACCAGCTGTGTTACATCCTCCCCAACACGCAGACATTTTCATCTCCTTTTAGATTCTCTTGTTCTTAATACACAAGTTTGGAGAAAAAACTTTGCCTCTCACTGCCTGTCTGCGATTTTTCTGCTCTCCCTTCACCAAAGTTTGGAGAAAAATCCTCTGGCTCCTTCATTCTCAGCCTATTGTTTCCTCTGCTATAAAGCTCTTCCCATGGCTAAGATGCTGTCCTGTCCCTCTCCTGGACCCATTCAGCCACCACCTCCATCTTCTGTCCTCAGCTCTCTCAGACCTCACCAATCTCTTTCAGAGGTGCCCTGCTTTATTTTCATCCCTCGGTGTTCTGAGAGGCCTTTTACCAGGTCTGGAGTACCCCTGGCAGACATGATCTGTCCTCTTCCCATGGAGGAGAGAGGGCTTCCCTTCCACCCAGAGAAACAGGCATGGTGCATGCAGGCAGCCCAACTTTTTCTCCACAAGATTTAATGCTGCAAAAATAAAAACCCACCTGGATCCCGCTAGGCACTAAAAAGAGGGCAGGCAGCATGCAGGCAGTCATAAACAAGTCCCTTCCTCAGTATCTGATGGAGGTATCCCTGTGTCTCCATGACCAGGAGTTTAGGGCCATGTCATCCTGCACCTACCACCATAGGATCCATCAGGTATGGCCACCCAAGGCAAGCAAGGCCAAGGACACACCTGGAGCACTGTGGATACTCACCTGTTCAGTCCAATGTGCCAAAAGCATGATGCAGGAAATCAATATTTATTGGCTTTGCTTGAGAGCGGGCTATCATTAAAGGGAGGAGGTGGGAATTGGAAAGAGAGAAGAATGAAGTGTCCTTTGAAAGCAAAACGTGGTGCTACCTCAACCACTCCCAGGGCAAGAAGGTCTTATTGAGGGCTGCTCATATGAGACGAGGAACAAGAGAAAGAAGCTGCTTGGGTTTTTGTCACAGGAGGAAGAAACTATCAGAGATTCTCCTGAAGCTTTTCTTCCCACAAGCCTAGTGCCATCACGCAGGAGCTCCTACCACTGGGAAGCTAACATCCTCTGTTTGACCTCTTCTGCTGTTTTATCTCAAGGCAAATGAGAGGAGGAAGATCTTATGTGCAAACAATGAAACAGCAATTGAGACATCCTTAAAAAGCACTAGATAATGCTTACCAGATGAAACACAACCTAAAGCACCTTTGGACACTCATAGGTGTTGCCTGAGCTACAGGAGGAGGAATTGCAGGCGGTGCTGCAGACAGCTGCATTACATTTGTGCTTCTTGGGTTTGTTGTGGAATAAGCAGCAGCCAAGCGTAGAAACTGCAGTCTGAGGTGGGGAGGGAGGAATCAGAAAGATGGAAGGCTAGGTTGTGTTACACAAGAAGGAGCAGGAGGACGCAGAAAATTCACTGGTTGCACGATATGAGCTGGCAGTTGGTCAGCAGCCGAAAGCCTGCATTGCATTTCGATGGCAGGAGGAGGGAGCAGGGACAGAAAGTCAGGGCTCTGTGAGGAGCAGCAGAGCCAGGGCACAGCTGAGGGAACAAACCCAGCTGGATTAGTGCAAGAGGGCTGCCGCTGGAGTAGGTCGTATCTGCAAGATGGACAGGAAAATATTAGCAGTAGGAGTAAGTGCCTCCCAGACAGTCTGAGAGCAGTGACATGAATAGGGACAGCTGCTCCCAAACCCAAACACTGCTGGAGCGCTGCTCACTGCAGCTGCAAGAAGGAGAAGGGCAAGGAAAGGTGTAGCAAGAGAAAAACTGATCAGCTCCAGGACAGCAGTCAAAATTAAAATGCCTTCCTTTTCGAGCTGTTGAAAGCTAGCTGACTTCTTTACACCTTTTAATTAACTTGCAGGTTGCGTGGGCTACAGGGCATTCTCAAAGCATCTGTTCAGCAAGGTTCACGGGGCACGGGAGGCTGCCACGAGGATCAGACCCTGCTTGCATTTCCTCCAATGTGAAATCAGGGCCACGCTCCTGCAGTTGGTGAGTTTGCTGCTTACTGACACCAGCAAGAGTGAGATAAGGAGTGACTGCGGGTATGCTAAAAACACGTACATCTGTGATGCAAGCTGCAAGGAGTACGAGCATCGTCCTTCACAGCGCACAGCCCCGGCTCAGGAGGGACAAAATGGCTCCTGCCCAGCCCTCTGTTACCAGAGCAGGAGAGCCTGCCAAGCACCTAGCAGAGGCTGGACCTTCCTGTTGCCAGCATCCCATCCCTTGCTAAAAGCAGCATAGGCTGTTGTTCTCCCTGCTGGCTCAGTCTCCTGTGCCCATGGTTCACTGTCCCTGCTGTAGAGGACAGATATAGAGGTTGTTTTGTACTTAGCCTAGAAAAAAATCAAGACTAACCGATGAAGTCCATAAATAGGATGTAAACATGTTCAGAAACCATTCTCTGCCTTCACACTGAATCAAATACACCTGAGACCTTTGCTCATCTTATACCTTGGCCATCCCCACTGCCCTGTAGCACAAGACCCCATAGTATGCAACCACGGCAGGCCCAGGGCAGGGGGCAGTGACTGTTGTGCAGGCTGGGGGGACACCATGGGGACAGGACAGAGTCCTGGGCAGTGGAAATGGAGCCCTGCAACCACCCCACTGGGGCTGCAAAATTCAGGGAGCACACAGGTGTGCATGAAAACCCTAACCTCTGCAGCACCTAAAATCTGAGCCTTGCAGACCCTGCGTAGACACAGGGCAGACACAACACACAAAATCAGGGCAGGCAGAGAGGAGGTTGCTGTCTATGACTGTAAGGGCTCTGTGCACCCCTGCCTGCAGTGCCTGCAACAGCGCATGTGCACGTGCATCCCACCCACCCACTGCATCCTATGCCTGCAAGAGGAGATGTGCCTGCTCTCCACCGCAGGGCACCACACCTTTCCTGTGGGCTTGGTGCCCTGCCCAGGAGCACTGGCAGGCAGGGAGAAGGCACGGGGTTCATTAGCCCGCCCTCAGCAAGGACCGTATCTGCGCCCATGAGTCCAGCAATGCTGGGCTCTTGCAGAGCTGCAGAGGTCAGGTCCAAGGTTCAGCCTCTCGTATCAGCGGCTGTCAAAGAGGAAGAAGTGGGGCAATAACATTTCAAATGACATTGGATGAAAGCCCTGATTAGCTGTGATTACTTTAAAAGCACTGTTGATTTAAGGAGATGTAGATCAGGCATTATGAAACCCCCATGCGATCTGCCTGGGTTTGTTCACAAACGCACCCTCCGATGCCCAGAGTTTAGCACATGCACAGACTGTGCCTTCTCCATGCCCTCCCTTTCTTCACCCCTAACCAGGAACAGATGTGGGGACACCCTGAGCAGGAAGAACAAGCAGCACACTACTGAACACACCTCCTGGAACCGCAGCCCCAAATCCATGTGCCAGCACAGGGCCAGCATCTCTGCTGGGCAGCATGGGGGGAGAGGGCATCTCTGCCTCCTGCTTGCCCTAGCACCTTTCCTCGCATATTTACCACCACCTAGCCATCGCTGCCCTCCATCCCCATCTCTCTCTGCTCCCCTCTCTTCTCAACCTGTCTTAGGACTCCTCTTGCTCTGCTGCAGCCTCCAGTGCCACTTGCCCATCCTTCAGGCATCCCCGTGCTCCACAGCTTCTTGGCAGCCCCCGGCGGCACTGCTGCCCGTTTTGTCCTACAGGAGACATTAAGGATCAGCCTCTCCCCTGGGCTGCTCCAAGCTGATTATTCCTCGCCGTCCTCCAGCCCTCTCTCCCTTTGCGTGGCACTGGAAGCTCTCCCCCGGCAGGGTTGCTGGCCCATTCCCCAGCACACAGCAGGCAGCTGCCTGTGGGAGGACCAAAGACACTGGCACTGCCGACAAGGCATGCACAGCCACCAGACCTGCTCTGCGAGCAAATGCCCAGCTCACCTGCACCCGGCGAGCTCTGCCGGGCAAGCCCGTCCCGTCCCACCGGAGTCCAGGCAGGGAATCCACCGGGAGCCAAAGAGATACAGCCAAGAGTTAAGGCACGGACTCCCCTCTCTCCTCCTCCCGTCCCTCCCCTTCCACCAACTCCCCCAGCACGCTGTCACCCTGCTCGCAGGTGGGTGGCAGGGCGGTAGCAAGGGAGGTGCATCGAGGAGGGAGAACTTTCTCCCCAGCTCCCTTACCACATACGCCTCTCCAGACCTTGAACTGCGGCCCCGACAGGAAAGCAAGAATAGAAAGCGGCCGTGGTCGGGCAGGGCAAAGGCCCCAGGTTCGCAAAGATCAGCCGCAGCCACCAGCGGGTGGCTCTGGGGCCTTGGAGAGGTGGCAGCAGGGTGCGGTGCCCCAGCAGACCCCGTGGCAGGACCCCGGCTCGGCATCCATCTCAGTGCTTCTTGTGAGCAATGCCAGCAGCAGGCACTCCGGGTTTGCTGCATTTCTCAGGGCAGTTCAGCTTGGTAAGTTTTTTAATGGCGGCTGCTGTTTTGTCTGTCGGTTTGCCTGCAAACGTGCCTGCCAAATTCCTATTGACTTTCTCGTGTACCCACACGGTCAAATCGGAGCAGCATGTGGGATCGAAGATAGGACATGTCCACCACATGATCCGGTCTTCTCACCAGTGTCAGCACTCACCAGATGAATATCCTCTGGTCACCTGAGAGCTGACAGCAGCCCTCGCCACCATGGAGGTGGAGGCAGTGGGTTTACATGCCTCCCTTTTCCGCAGAGGTTGTTTGTCATCTTGTCTCTCAACAAAACCCTCCCTAGGTGCCAAAAGTCAGTGAATCACGTCGTATTGGAGCAATGCTGGATTGCCCCAGGGACATAACGTGCCAGAGACACGCAGGAAGCACTATGGGAGCCACACTCGTGCCTGGCAGGATCCTCGGGACAAAGGGCCCAGCCCCGCACTGGGGGCTGTGAGGGAAAAACCTCCCCTTCTGCTCCGGTCTCTGAGCCCATGCTGCTGGGGAGCATGAGGAGGGCTCAGGGGGAGCACCGGGGGATGTCCCCAGGGATGGGGCCTTGGAGCCATCCTAGGCCCAGCCCTGAGGCCACAGTCCTGCTGGGGCATGTGGAGCCTCTTCCTGAAGCCTCACATGAAGACAAAGAAAGATGGCATGTCCCTGTCTCTGGGGCTAAACTTTCCAGACATGCCATGTTTCAATTTCCACCTCCCACTTGGGCTGTTTGAGTGGATTGGGACTGCCCTGGTCCCTATTGATGAAGGACGGTGCCACTGCCCCTCCTGCCGCAGAGCACTGGTGGCAGCCAGGGCAGCTGGGAAGAGGGGTGGGAGAGGTTATCCTGATATGAAGAGGGGATTGAGATAAGCCTAGGTAAGCAGGGCTGACCTGAAAACCTGATTTATCACTCTGACATATTTCACAAGAACATTGCAGCTTTTTGCAAGCTGTAGATGGGAATGACCTGCGGCATTCAGGCAAAAGAAGAAGAAAGCCAACATAAATGAAAATGTTAACCATCAATGGGTGAAAATCATTCTTCCTCAGAAAAAAAAAAGGAAAAAAAAAGTCTGCTATTTCTACTTCTCATCCCAGAGAGTACCAGAAGTTACAAACACTCGGAGTTTCCCCCTAGGCTATAATTCATCATGTTTTTAAACCCTGATATGGATGTGGGGCAACCACATCCCACCACGGCAGCCTCCGCTTGAGGACTTGCCCTGGTGTCACAGCCCAGATCAAAGAGAAGAAATCGCCTTCTGACCAACTTGGCTGTGGGGGTACAAGCCCAGGAGAGGACAAGGGAAGGGTGACAGGCTCCCTGGCCACTTGTTGCCATGTTTGCTGGCAGCCCCAGCCCCAGCCAGGTAGTCTGGGCTGCACTGCTGTGACGGGTCTCCACACCTGGGACCTCCAAGGAAGGCAGCTGGCACAGCAAATGGGTCTCTCCAGGTCACATCTTCCTCCTCCACCATGGTCAAGGGCAGAGGACACATCCTGCACCCCAGCAAAGGTCTCCTTCCCACCCTGCTCACTGCCTGCCGGCTGGCCGTGCACCCTCACCTCCCTTCTTCTCTTGCCCTTTGAGGACGAAGCGTGGTGCACACCTGGCTTCCACCTCGCTGAGCCTCCAGCCAGAGAAGCCACCACTGTCCTTGCTCATCCACAATGATCCAACCTTTTGGCACCTTTGCTACTGAAACTGAAGAAACGCCGTCTCCCCCGCGGACAGAGAGCAGCTGCTTGTTTAATCAGGAATTTGCCTTGCCGGCTGAATGCTGTATTTTTAGAGGAGTTTCCCCTAGGCATTCTTATAATTTATTTTTTATGTTTATGGTTAATTTCTGCTTAAGTAAGCCTGCAACTTCCTACAACAATTCCAGCGTAACTAATCGCAAGAGAACATAACCAAAGTAACGAGTGCTAATGAGGCCCTACAGAACCGCAGTGGGCTTAGCAGCCACAGCACCGCTCCAGCACGGGGCCCCGCTGTGCCTTCCTCGGTGCCACCCACCATCCATGGCCCTTCCCAAGGGCTTGGGAGAAGGGTTTTGGAAGGCCTTTGGGAGCATGTGAAGGGAGAGACATCTCCTTATTCTACAGCACCCATGGCATGGGAGAGGACAAGGCAAAGGCAAATGGCTCAGGAGCTCAGTGTTGGCAACAGAAGTGGAGAGGACTAGAGATGCGAGGGTGACATCCACGGTCTAGCAGCCTCTCTGAGTCTAACATCAATGCTTGCTGGTGATCGGAGGCCGAGGAGGACGATGGAAAACCTCAGGCAGAGGACCCAGGTGCATGCTCACTTGCTCCTGCTTGTCCTCCCTGCCTCCTCAGGCAGCCAAACCTGTCGGTGCAGGGCGCACGCTGTGACAGCAAACACCTCGGATTGTCACAAGGATGTGAAGGACACGGTTGGGCTGTGGAGACAGAGGAGGGCATGTAACTCTGGACAGGTCAGGTGGAGAAAGGGGGCAACTGAGTCGCTGCTAATATCTCAGAGGCAACAGCTTCCCTAGTGCTCCTTCGTGCTCTCGCCATGCACTTGCCTTATCTGCGCCGTGCAGATCCCCACACGGCAGGCTGCTAACCACATTAACAGACAAGGGCTCAGCCAAGCACCCTGCTCTGAGGGATACGCTCATTTGCACTGGCCCGTAGGCCACATTTAGCAGATTATCTGGGGACGTCTACTTCACAGGATTAAGTATTTCCCATATTAAGATGTTAATCTTACTCTGCTCTCTCTGTGTGCATACCATACCCTGCCTTCACCCCACACATCCACCTTCCTTGCCACCTGAACATGCAATATGATTCACACTGCATGATTCTTCAGTAACCACAGAAAAACTGCCTTATATAGTGCCAATGGCTAATGGATAAGGATCCCTCAATGCATCCATCTGAACACCTGGGGAGACCTACGGTTCAGGCTGCTTCCCACAGGATCAGATGCATCGTGGTCCCTGGAGGACAGCAGCATCACCACTACCTCTTAACCTGATCAGGAGGCTGAGACTCTTCCCCAGGCACCACTGATACAAGCACCACAGTGGGAAAAGCATGGCCTGATGGACCTTGGCAGTCTTTCCAAGCACTAATGACCCCAGGCAGAATCTCAGGGACTCCTTTATTTCTGTGTATTTTCTCATTTGAAACTAAAAGAAAAAAAAAATAGAGAGAAGAAGAAGAAAAAACACCATGAAAAATAAAATAGGTCTTTAATCTCATCCCTATATTCCTGAAACATATGGATTGACTTTTCAGGCTACGATGCAGATTTTGGATTCTGAAGGCTGGGGGGAAATTTCAAAGATTTATGTCTCCTGTCTAAAGAGACATCATACCTTTTCCATTTTTCCATCTGGGGAGATGCTGAGCAGGGGCACATGCCACAGACTGCAAGTGGATGAGTACTGAGCTGATCTTAAATGCAATATAAACTTCTTTCACTATATTCCAAATCACCAAAAAAAAAAAAATCACTATATTCCAAAATCACCATATTCCAAATTTCACCAAAATTCCAGGCACCATAGATTGGTGAATGGTAGGTACTGCTGTGATCTAACCACAGAGTCTTTAAAAAAAGTGCTGTGAAAAATACCATATCTGGAGGTTTCAAGTGTACTCATTTCAGATTTAATCCATCAATCTGCTCAATGAGTAATGTAGAATATACTGAGTCGTATTTCAAGCCAGGCATCACAGGTTCCAATATTTCATCCTAAAGACCTATCACAAATAAGAATATCCAACAAAACCTTTGGTTTTCTTGCTTATCTGACCTGCCTAGCTCATCCAAAGCTTTACAGCAATTAGGTCATTTAGGAACACAGGCTTCGGAGGTTTCCTGGCTCATATATAACCAGATCAATAAACCACATGCCCAATTCATTGGACACCAAATTATTTTGAAACAAAGCAAGTCACAAGCCTTTCAGCAGACTCCCACTCTGCCTAAAAGCAGATGAGCAGGCTTTCTATCTCAGCCATTTTCTGGAGAGAGCTGCGGACAATTTTATGTTAGGTTTAATTTACTTTCCCAGTGGGACAAACCTCTTATGGATGTTACTGGGAAATGAAAGCATAATTTTGTTTGAAATTAGAGTGACACGTATAAAAATATCTGTTGCTGGAGCTTCTAATATGATTCACACAGAAAGCCAACAGAAAAAATATCTTCTGCATCAAACTCCATTCATTCATTTCTACGAGTAATTTCTACCAGCCAGTACTGTATGCAAGTGGAGTGGCTCCATCCCCTATCACACTGCAGGTCTCTTCCAAAAGGGCCTTTTCCTGGGTTTCTAAACTATCTCCTACCCTCATCTCACAGATGAGCGCCAACCTGTAGGTCCTCAGGAGGCTAAAGTCGTCTGTGCCACAACTGGGAGGAGTGTGGTCCCTGTGGGAGGGAGCTGACTGCAGAGCATCAGCTTGGAAAATGTCAACAGGCAGCAGGGACCCAAGTGTCCCCATCATCATGGCCCAGGGAAAATCCCTCCTTGGTCCTACAGCCGGTTAACTGCCTGCCACCAACCAAACAAGAGGAGCCCAAGAGCCACCCAGCTCAGAGGATCTCCTGATCTGCTTTAGAGACTGGTCTCTCAGACAGATTTGGGGTTTTTGCCAATTCCGGGCTGTGGTCAATTGTCATCTTTGCAGAAGGGCAGGGAAGAAACCCCGTGGAGCACAGGAATCAGCACTCCTTCCCACATACAACTATGTGTTGGCTGTGTGTGGAAGGCAAGAGCTGACACTGCCAAAGGAAAGGGTCTTCTCCAACCCTTCCTGCACCCTTTCCTGCAGAAACCCATACATCACCTACACCTCGTGCTTGCCCAAGTGCCCCATGGCCCCAGCCCCACCAGCCAGGGAGCTGGAGCGTCTCCTGCTCTGCAGCTCCTTGCAGCAAGGAGTGGGTGGTGTGGAGACCCGGCCACCTCGCCCGGTGCCACCAGCCTGCCCGAGGAGGGACCCGAGCTGGCACCTCGCTGCTCCGCTGCCAGCAGTAGGTGAAGTCCTGGGGCCACCTGGTGGCTAATTGCGTGGATTGTTTTAATTCATCTCCCCCGTGCTGGGTGCTCCACGCAGCTCCAGAAGGCTGGGCCATACTGTGGTGCCCACCAGCGTCCATGGATCCTTTGGAAAGACGGGCTCTGATCACTCACCCAGCTCTTCCTAGGCTCCGGCTTCCTCAGGGTTACCCGAGAGTTATCCAGCTTCCCAGGGCTATGTGTCCTCTGGCTGCCCTCCTCAGATGCTGAGGCTACACCATTTAAAACAAGAGCTCTTTGATGCGTTGTGGGTTTGTTTGTTTTGTTTTGTTTTGTTTTGTTTTAAACATAAATAGTGTGGAAATGAGGGGTCCTGTTGGTGGCAGGGTTGACATAACATACAGATCCTGACTCAGCCATGCAGCCCTTTTTCCATACGCAGGAAAAACAAAATAACTGGCTGTAGAGCACCTCAAAGCCAGTCAGCACAGAAATTGCTTAGGCTTGCAGATACCAGGGACAGTTTCCCGTGATCCTTCACTTGCATGAAGAAATGCCAGCCCACACACCTCTCTCAGACCCCAGGAATAGCCCAGTGACTCACCAGCCAGATGACTCTTTTGGCTGGGAGCTGGCAGTGGCTCCAGCAGAAGGTGGCGTCACACTTCACCTAAGAACCCCAAACATCCTGCTTACGGAGGACTCCTAATCAATGTTCCCCGTTTTCCCTCCTACCCTAACCAAGCTTCCTCTTCTCTGGCCATGCTGCTGTACAAACGTGCCAGTGCAACAGAGATGCAGACCAGGACGCCAGCACAGCTGCACTAATACCCCACCAGACGTGCTGTAGCAATGGATGCAGGCCAGACAAAACTGAGACAGAGTGTATCTAGAGGGGAAAGACAAGGATTTAATGGAATTAATGGAGAAGCTCCCAAAGTCCAGACCAGAGCCACAGCTTTGAGACTCTCTGGCACTCTCCACTCCATGATCAGTCCTTCCTTTCTGCCCACCAGAAGGCTGGGGATGCTCAGGAACACCGGTGCTTGATCTGCCCCTTCAGAGCCCTCTCTAGGGAGAGGATTAAGGTGCATTGCTAACTCCACACAGACCATCTCCATGGCAGCCTCTCCCTCAGCCCTTCAAATCTTCCAGGGAAGGGAGCACAACCCAGAAATTCCTCTCTCCTCGGTGAGTGAAGAATCCTTGTGTTTTCCAACAGGTAGTTAAGGCTGCATAGAAACCGTCCTGGGGGGAGGGAGGGAGAGCCGCACAGGTCCTAGCAGTGAGATTCCAGCTCTGTCAGCATCAGGAGGCCAGATCTGGTGGAGGGAAGGGGCAGTCCCGTGGTTGGCCTGGAAGGCAAGTCCTCAAGTGGGCAGGTGAGCTGGTGGAGCCTCTGGAAGGCAAAGGCAGGCATTGAATAAGGCCACAAGAGCAAAAGGTGACCTGGGCCCTCCCCTTCCAGTCATGGTTATCATTCATTCAGCCAGCTATCACAACCCATTCCCGAGCACTTGTGGGAGGCAGAGAACAAGCAGGGTTGGGAGTTTTCTTGGAGCAAGACTCCTGGTTGCAGTCAACGGCTGCCTCCAAATTGAGCTGAGGCACTGGAGACCTTCTTTGTCCTCACCACCTAATGAGTTTATTCCTAATGGTGCTTGCAGAGAGACAAAAGCAATAAAGTAAGGACACCAAGAGGCAACAGCCAGCTTGGAGCAGCCCTGCAGCCAGGCAGAACTCAATAAAACCAACAGTTTCACTGTAGCAATGAACTCATTCAATTGATTTATTCTAGGCTCCTTACTAATTAACCAGCAGCACACAAAAAAACCCCTTGCGAGGCTGGACTTCAAGACAGCAGCACAGCCCTGATCCCAGAGCCTCACCTCTCTGAGGGAGCCTTTGATGGTGGAGAGCTTGTAGACGATCCAGAGAGGGATGCACACCATGGAGGAGAGGGCCAGCAGCCAGCCTAGGGTGTCCCCCCACCACGGGTACACATACTTCTTGTTGTAGGTCAGTGGGGTGTATTTGATCAGAGAAAACAAGAAGGTTGCCTGGCAGGGTGGAAGAAACCAAGAGAAAAAGTGCAAGAAAATCAACTGTTAGTGAAAATATGTCTTCCTGGTGACTCCACACCTGCACAGATTTTTATGGTAACAAAGAGCTCCCTGGGACAGAAACAGAGGAGACACCAGTCAAAACAGCTTTGCTACGGCAGTCCCCATGCACAGCACCAAGGAGCTCACCCCAGCAGTAGACACTTCTGTCACTGTTCAGCTGGGCCCTTCTCCCCATTGCTTAGCCCCACACCTGACCCCAAACGTCACAAACACGTGCAGAACAACAGGCTACATAACCCTCTACACATATGTACACCCCTCCATATATACAAATGTATATCTCAGAGGCACCCAGCTCTGCCCACCTCCCTCCCCACACCACTTCTTCCCGTGGGCTCTCACCATGCAAACTGCTGGAGTAATGAAAAGCCAGCAGTATTTGATGATGGGCCATGGCCGGTAGCCGATCATGTCTTCAATGTTATCGTAGAAACGCTCAGCACCTGTAGGAGAAGGGAAGGATGCCTCACTGCTACCAGGGAACAAGGACAGCAGGGTCTGTGTGTCCCAGGGAAGATGGCGAGTGGGGTCCCTGCTTCACCACCATTTGGGAGCTCCCCAGAAGATGAGGCAGTAACCTCAGCATAGCCAAAAACCCTGCTGGGGAGCTCTACGAGGAGGAGTGTGGCCAACTTTAGTCCATGTCCTGGACCCCGGATCAAATCAGTGGGTCACCAGGGCCAGCCCCTCAGCTGGCATCTCCTGTGCAAGGACATGACCCCAGGCTATGACCTGAACCCAGGTTTTATCCATCTTCTGTGAATATCAAGGCTGAGAGAGGTCTCTCAAAAATGTTGGGGGATCTCAGATGCCTGTATGCACAGGCTGGAAAATCACCTCACAACCAGCTCCACATCCCTAAGGAAGGAGGGCCTCAAAAGCAGGGGCACGTAGGAACACGCTGGGGATATCTGCCAAGCAGATCCCCCAGGGCTTTGCTGTGAGGAAGACCCCACCAGCTGAGTCCATGGGCACCAAAGCACGTGTTTAGAGGGCTGCCTTGCACTGCGAAGCACTTGCCAAGAGGAGTTATGGACCGGCACGTTGAGGATGGGGAAAGCAGATTGAGAGAGCAGATCTGGGGACCCTCCTGGTTCATACTCACCATAGACCCAGGCGATGCAGAGAGTCTCGAAGATGGCCACAAAGAGCAGGCACATGCCACTGGCAGCATAGTAATCAAAGAGCTGGAAGACATACATCCCACCCTGGGAAGGGCCAAGCGGGCAGCGAGGCGAGGTGGGGAGGGAGAGAGGGGAAGGGAGTCAGGCACAGGCCAAGAGCTCCAGCCAGAGCAGGAAACGAACTCAGCATCTTCCCCAGAGCTGCGGGCACCTCCCTCTAACTGGGGCACAGTTTGAGCTAACAGCAAAGGCCACATCCCTTCTACTCAAGGCCTGATGGAGACGTGGCAGCCCTAGGAGGCTCCCTGCTGCCAGGAGCCTCTGCAACCCTTCAGCCCAGAGCAGGGCAGGAGAGGAGAGGGGAAGTGACCGTCAGAGACGGTGGGGGTATTTTAGGACAAGACAGGTGTTTCATCACCCAGTGCCACAAACCAGTCTACAAATTGGGCCTGCAGGTTTGTCCAGGCACAAAGCTGCAGGTGAAACGTTATTTTAGTGTAATTTTGAAAAGGCTGTCCTTTGAACACAAAAGATGCAAATTGTAAAGGGCATTGTGGCAGCACCAACCCCAAGATACACAGACTGCCAGGAGGACTCAAAGGTTTTAGAGCAGAACAGTTTTAACTCCGAGGCAAATAATCACAAGGGGAATATACAGAAAAACAGTGTAATAGAAATGAGACGTGCTCAGTCTCACTAGATTTTCCATCCATTTTCCACCTAGGTCTGTACAGGAGGAAAGAGAAGGACAAAAGTTCTCCCCGAACCACGCAACAGGCTAGAGCGGTAAAGGTTTGGCTCATATAGAGATAAATCTGTAACCAAAATATTGGCTGTCCAGAGCTCCAATTATCGGTCCTGGCAGGAGAGCTGTCAGGGCTGTGACTGGCACAAGGGCTGAGGACTGGAAGCAAAAATGCGAATGCCGTGGGGAAGGGCAGGGCAGGGCATGGCAGCCTCCCCCAGGCACTGGGCAGCAGGATGGGGCTCACCAGTGAGCACGTGGCCCCAGCATGGACCCCACCACCCTCCAGGCCCCCTCAGACCCAGTGAGCACCATGTGGGTGGTCTGAGCCCAAAATACCTCGGTGAGCATCACCAGCCCGACCAGGTAGGAGAGGACGGAGACCAGCAGGATGAGGGTCTCCCGGCGGTTCTTCTTGCGGAAGATGGTAGGATACATGTCGACAAGAGCTGTGACGAGGCTCTCCACGCAGACGAACTGCAAAAAGCAGAGATCCCACCTCTGTCAGCCCATCTCAAACCTCCTCCCCAGCACCCCCTGCACTTCCACTGGCCAAGTTCAATCCCATCTTGAAGGGACAGTGGCCCTGCACCTTTACCTGGCTGTCCAGTCCCAGCAAAACAACCATCAGGAAGAAGAAGCAGGCCCACAGCGGGGAGAAGGGCAGCATGACCACAGCCCGAGGGTAGGCGATGAATGCCAGGCCAGGCCCTGCGGGGAGAAGGGCTTCAGAGCAGGC
This sequence comes from Anser brachyrhynchus, assembly GCF_964034855.1. NCBI lineage: Eukaryota > Metazoa > Chordata > Aves > Anseriformes > Anatidae > Anser > Anser brachyrhynchus. The sequence continues at coordinate 64,837,099 of NC_137694.1, forward strand.
AGCAGCACGGCATGGCACGGCACGGCTGGTGCAGGCCCACACGGCCAAGAGCCATGCGGGAAACCCAGGCTCCTCATGGGGCAGAGGAGGTCCTGAGGGGAGGGAGGGAGGGAACAGAGGCACAGCAAGCCACGGCCACATCACTGCTGTGAGGGCTGGGAGCCATGCAGGCCCCTGAGCCCAGCTCAAGCCATGCAGGCACCTCAGCCCTACGGGAGAGACACTGACCTCAAGAAAAGGCCATTGCATCGTAATGTCTCATGAGTGGGCATCTGTTTCTCCGTGGCTTTTGGAGGCACAGAGCAGAGCTGCCCACTAAGATGGGGACTTGCAGTGCAACACCGCTCAGCCTGGGGCGAGTACCTGGCCCAGGGGACAACCAGCAGCCCCCTGTGACCCCAGCACCCCACCACGGCCCGCACTCACCTGACTCGGCCACCTCGGCGATGGGCACACCCTGCTCCCCCGCCATGAAGCCCAGGATGGAGAAGATGGCAAAGCCGGCCACGAAGCTGGTGCCGCTGTTGAGGAAGCAGAGGGCCACGCAGTCCCTGGAGGAGGGGGCACAGCATCAGCCAGAGGTCCAGGTGTGACCCACACCCCACGGCAGCCCCCGCTGTCCCACCCTGGCCACTGACCCATAAGATAGACTTGCTACACATCTAAATGCCTAATTTTTTTTTCCCTCTCTCTCTTCTGATCCCTCCTGTGGGGGAGAGTGCCAGAGATTATTTCTGTCTGAGATGGGGGCATTTATTTTTTCTTAATAGATTTCTCAGACCAGTTACAATGTTCTGGGCTCTCAGCACTACTAGATATATCCTGGTCCTCGCATTATGAGAAAAAGATGAACAGAGCCATCCAATTTATGTTCTCTGATCTATTCCCTTTTGTCTCTGTTTCATCTCATTCCCATCCATCTACTTGTTAAACTAAACATTGCTTATCTATCCAATTCTTTTTTATGCTCCAGTCTCCCCAGGCCTCCTGTGGTGGCAGCCCTGGGGACAACACTAACATTTGCAGCGTCTTTCCAAAATAGTCTGAACTAAACTGAACGCACCCTTCCGGCATTTCATGGCCTACTCTGACTCTGTTAAATGCTACTCTGCAAATCCAGTGTGATTTTCTCTACCAGTCTTTAGATCTTTAGCATTTGGGGGGCTTCACACTCCTCCCTGCACATGAACTAGAGCTAGTCACGGTCTGCAAACATTTCTGGAGATAAAGCAGAGTGCACACAGAACCCCCACACCACACATGTAGCTCAAATTATTCCCCCCAAACCACAGCACTTTGCATGGTCAAGGACTGCCCATCACCTAACACCGTTTTACACTAACTTGCATTTATTTCAAATGTTTTTTCTTCCTTCCTAGTGTTCCTTCCCTCTTTTTCCCAGATGTATGTATGAGGTCATTGCCTCCTTGGAAAAGCATGGGCTGGAAGATGTTCTCCAGTCACCTGGCAGGTGGGAAGGGGAATCATGCTGGGGAGTGAGACGTGGGAAATGGCCAGAGCAAAAAGGAGTCCCCCACATTTTCACCCTAAAGGAAGCTGGGGAGATCTGATGATGTCCCTTATCATCCCAGAGAATGAGAAACAGCCCATGCTCTTTGGTGCCATCTTGGAGATGACCTCTTTGTAAAACTCCTTACAACTTTACTGCTCGGCAGCCCCTCCATGTCACATAACCAGACTGGAGATGCACACAGATAATGACCAAGGACATGCAGCAGGCCAGGGTCAGTCTGTTCTCTTTTCTCTTCCCACAGCTTTCTCTCTGAGAACTGCACCTGATAGAAGGGACACGAAAAGGAAGAGAGGTCCCAGCCCAGCTGCTGGAGCGAGTGGGTTAACACCTCCCTACAGCAGGTGTTAACTTGTAAGGTGAAGAGAAAGATGCCAAGCTAGGACCACATGGTGGTTTGCCAGGACCTTCCACAGCAATGACAACAAATTTGAATTTAAAAGGTGTGGGGAGAACCCAGTACCAAGAGCAACATGGTCAGCATGAGAAAGGTTGAGAAGGGAGGCAGGTAGGTTTTTTGGGCTCTTCCCCTCACACTAGCTTTTTGCCTCTGGAGATGTGGCTCCAGTTGCTGGATACATCTGAGCAAAATGAGCTTATTTTCACCTGACCACTTCAACTTGAAAGTCTGATTCAGCATGGGCAGAGCACATGAGAGATAGGAGTCACACCTGCAGGTTTATTTACAGACCACAGATAGCATGTAGGCACCCAGAGCACCGATAACTGTACAAGACACTAGGTCCAAATGAACCTCGGGAGGGTAAAGTGCAAGGTGAAAGGACTCCAGTCTAGAGCCATTTGATCTGACAGCTCTGCTTCCCCTTCAGCACCCATGTAAGTAGGGGACATCGAGGTGTGGGGTCACAAAGCCAGTGAGGAGGATCTGGCTTTGATGGTTTTTATATGGTGTGGAAGATGGAATTTGTCATCTGTGACACAGACAGAAAGTTCTTGACATTCCCCTTGGGTACAAAGCACAGAGAACTGGATTTGAGGAAAAAACACATGGAAAGAGTTTCCTTACGCCTTGAGTAGAAATGGAAAGCATGACACTTCAAAAGGCCAGTAGCCTCCAGCAGCTCACCAGCCTATTTGCACTGATGTTGAGGGAAGGGAAGGCTCAAGGCAGCAGAGCCGTGCTCCAGTTACCTGTAGCAGTTGTTATGGTATTTGTTATAGCTGCCCAGAGCTGTCAGGCATCCCAGACAAATTGCATACGAAAAGAAGATTTGAGTACCTGCATCCATCCAGACCTGCAAGGGAGATGCAAACACAGGTAAGACAAGGCCAGCACAGAACACAGACGCTGCACCGATGGGAGGAGGCAGAGCCCCAGGGGCCACCATAAGCAGCAGAAAGATCAGCGCTCGGGTAGTCAGCAACATCCAGCATTTGGACAAGCCTTTGCTAGGAACAGGCTACACGGTGCCAAGAGTTACCGTGCTCCATGAAGCACCTTGGGGGTGATAAGAGTGCCAAGGGGAAGGGATGCAGCCAGAGCCTTGCAAACCCACGGCACATACAGCTCTTCATTGTCATCTCTGTCTTCCTCAGACAAATCTGCAGAAAACTGTGTTTTTCCAGAGTCTCCTGGCAGTGAGAGACTGGGTGAATGCTATCCAGGAGAGCTGAAGGAGCCCTCTCTGCCAGCAGAGAAAGGCAACGTGATTTGGGAAGGCAAGGTCTCCAATGGGTGGCACAGGTACATGCTGATGGTGGCCCTTTGCTCCAAGACCTAACATTAAAGGCTCCAAAATGTTAAAGCGAATTAATCAAAGAGGAGGGCAGTATAAGAAATAAACAGAGTTGTTTGCCCAGGACAGCTCTTAAAAGAAAATACAAGAATGATGTTAGTGCCATGAAGCCCCTCTGAACTCCACTTCGATCTCTCTGTCAAGAGCATGTCCCGGTGCTCAGAGGCTGACATTTGTCAATGCCAAATTTGATCTGAAAGCCTAGCTGTGTGCAGTCACTGCTGCAGCCACAGCCACTCTCTTCTGCAGAGAACAGCAAAAGCAGGAGCCAACAGTGAGGAATGAAGCAATGGCAAAGATTATTAATTAACCCCTCTACTTTCTAACATCTTTCTTCCTGGAGGGTTTATAAAATAGAGATAAAGCAATCATTCAATCAATGCTGAAGTGCAGCCACCTTCTAGAGACAAAAGGGAAGGTAGTCAGGAAAGGAAAGCAGAAGGAAGTTGTTAATGGGACAAGTTTAATGCGAAGAGTCTCCAAGTGGAGCAGCAGTGCTGGTGAGTCCTCAGACAAACACCCGCCTTGCTCAGGGCCCTGCCCCAAGATGTCTTCTGAGGAGAACAGAAACCAACAGAAAGCACTGCAATGGTTTCAGTGACTCAGAGTAACACCTGTACCTTGCCAACAACGGCTTCGTGTCCTGAGGGGCAATGGTCAGCCCAGTGCTGCATGAGCCAGCAACACCACCAGCTAGGGCACGCTGGTGAAGCCGCTTTCCCCGGCTGTCCTGCAAGCAGCTTGGCTAACGTTCAGCCCTACCTTCTTCTCGTCAGTCACAGGGAGTCAGATCACGTCTTTGATTTGTAGAATGGGAAGAGACAGACGATGCGGTTGGATGGGAACAGCTAGTTCTGGAAAACGTCGTTGACCTCAATGAATTTTACTTGTTTTAGAGGGATGGAATAGGGAGGCAGGTTTAGAGACCGAAGTGATAGCTCATTATTGCATTTCAGAAACATTGGAAAAAACAAGGCCTTTTTGTTTTGTTTTGTTTTTACAAATAATTCCTAAAGAATCATTGTGCTTGTGGGCAGCCAGGGCATGGCCTTTGCTTTTCTGCTGCTTTTGGGGCACAGCAAGGCACTGATGTGGGCTGGCCCAGCTGACACCTTTGCATCAATAGTTTAAGCATCTTTTCACAGGACAGGGTGGAAAGTTTTATTAGGTTTGTGGTTTTTTTTTTAATTTATTTTGCTGTTCCTTGCTAGAGCTCTGTGGTTTTTTTCATCAAATTCTAACTTGAATCCCCCTCTCTTGTGTTTTTTGAAGCCCTTTTAGTTCCATTTGTTGAGGTAACAAGACTTTTGCCATCAAATGGCACCCTTGCCATAACATTGGACTCAGTTGCCCAGCTTCAAACAGATTTAACAGTGGACAGAAACCTCAAAGATACCAACTACCTATGAATTTCACAACAACCAGGGAACAAGAAAGACTCAGGGTCCCCTCTGAGAGGGAATCTACAGGGAGGAACAGTCAGACAGTGTTAAATATCAGACAAATCACACAAGCAAGAGACATGAGAAACATCCCAAGGGCAGGAAAAGAAATGGTGCTTTACCAGACATGGTAGAAGTCAAATACCAAGACACCAAGCTTCATTAGCTCTGTGGCTCACAAAGTGGCTTGTTTCTACATCCATCAATGCCCCTGATGTGCAGCAGAGACCAGCATGGAGTCTGCAGGCTCCTGCTCCGCTGCCTGCTCTTTCCAACACAACACCCCCGGGGTGCATATCCAAAGGGATATCTGTGGGGAATGCAGGACCTGCCTCAGCACATGTTCCCATCTGAAGCAAGGCAGCATGTGAACCAGTGTAAATAAAGCTAAATGTGGCTTGTGGAGCTTATGGTCCTACTCAGCATAACCGTGAACACCAGCTTAGGCTGTATGCAGTTTTATTTCCTATTTTAAGAGGCTACTGAAGCTCTTGGGCCAAAGACCAGCCACCTTTCCCTCTTTTCCAGTCCCTTGGCAGTTCCTAAATTACTTGAGGGCTGACATACTCCACCAGGACTGATGCCGTGGGTGCTCCTGACCCACCTGTGATGGAGCTGAGCAGCACAACCCAGGACCTGGGGTCGGAAGAGTCCCCAGCCCACCTCTCGTCCAGCCTCCTCCTCAAGCCCCTCGTGAGAAGCACGGCTCTCCCCCCAGCCCTGCAGTCTCACGGGGGCTATACACAGCAGCCACCCCTGGAAACAACAGCCCAAATCTGCCCTCCCCGAGCTGCTGCCTGTGCTCATTCCCCTCCCTGCTGTGACTCAGAGAAATGTTCTTTTCAGTCCTTCCAAGACCCCCCCTCTTCCTCCCACACTGCTGATCAACAGCCTCTCATTATTTTAATATTTCCACTCTGACTAAAGGGGTTTGATGGGGTCACAGAGGGCTCTCTCTTTCCCCTGCAGAAAATCTTGCTGCTGTTCTCTGACCGCCGCTCCCAAAGAAACTGGTGAAGTTCACCCTGTTGTTCAGATTTCACCAGCACATTGGCGGCCTGGGTATTTTGATGAGATTGCTGTCTGCAGTTTTCTAAGCCATCCAGTTTATTTAATTCATAATTCAATTTCCTTGAACATGTTGTTTACTCCAGTCTGTAATAACCTCCTACTCTCTGTTTTTAACCAAAGCCTTCACACCTGAGCTGCAGTTATCCAAGATAGTTATGGCCTATCAGAGGACATTTTCCTTCCTCCCTTAATTTTCTCAGCAATATTCGCTTTATTATATGTGCTAGAATTTAATAGCCCCCTGTACTGAAACAGATCCTTCCTTGGGAAGACCTCAAAGCACTTACAGATAATAACACAGACCGTTTCAGAACAAAATACTGCTGAACCCCAGTGTGCCTATGTCATACATCAAGCGCAGGTGCTGTGCTGAGAAGTGCCAAGCTGCCCCCACCGGCCAGCAGAGAGGACTCAGCACAGAGCACACACAGGGCAAAAGCCAGGCAAGCCTTCACCTGCAGCACGGTGAGCACTTCTTTTGAGGGCTGTGCGGGGTTAACTGGCCACCTCCTTCACCTCTCCCATCCCTCCTTAGGCACAGCAACCAGGTGAGGAAGAAAAACCCAGATCCGTGGTTATTTCTGAAGTAGGCCATTCCCTGCCCGCACAGGCAGCAGAGGGGACTGTGCAAGGGTGGCAGGCATGGCAAGGGCACAGAGGCCAGAGCTGTAGCAAAGAGGAAGGTTTGTGGAGCTGCCCCCTCAATCCCCTGCTGAAATCGTGAGATGTGTCCAGCCTTCATCTCAGGAAAAGCCTCCATGGGCTCTTGCTGCATACAGCGATAGGATCCCCTCCTCCAGCTCAGTTCCCCACTGCTGTAGGATTCCCAGGGTTTCACTTCAGGATGCCCAGGTCACAATTCCCAGATTATTGCCTTCCTCCTTCACTCAGGACTGGCACGTGTGCACTCAGGGTCCCCACGACACCCCACCAGCTCACACCGACCTCCTGCACCCCCCTGACGACTGACATTTTACACCCAGGTGAGCTCCCCCACTGCTGGGCTTCCTTTAAACACTGCAAGAAAACAAACAGGTTCTGGTTCATCCCCAAAAGCACAGCTGCCCACCCCGGGGGTGTGCAAAGGGGCAAGGGATGATCCTGGCCCCCAGGCTTTATGGTTCTGCCCAAAGACAAACACGTTGCCTTCAGAAAGGGGACGTGGGGGGCCGGCAGCAGCGCGGCATGGGTGTGCAGAACTGAGTTAAAGGCTTGCTGGGAAAAGAAACAAATAAGGGGAACAAATAATATTTAGCAGGCCCACAGTCGCCTTTCCCTCTTGCTGGGAAGCAGCGGCTCTCGCTGGCAGTGGAGCAACAGCAGGAGGGGCCTGAATTGGAAGGGGTTTGGGGGCTCTGATCCCTTCCCTTGGCTGGGGGGCCCATGATCAAGCAGTCCTTGGCCCTGCCGCTGCCTCCTGGCCCCAGGGTCCACAGGAGAAGTGTCTCCTTATAGAGAGCTCTGTCATTACACAAAGGCTTTCTGAAGCTCGCAGGGTAAAGCACAAGCACACGCAGCAAGACAGCGTGTTTTCTGGAAGTTTCGGGAGAAAACAAGAGTGGGAGGTCCTGGGCATGTTCTGAGAAGCACTTGCTGTTTGTGCAGAGAGGGAGATGCTCAGAGGCTGCTGAGCTTTACTCCTTCATTCTCACTCACCAAACCTAATGAAATTTAGCTAAAAATGACTGATACCAGAGCGAAAAGAGACCATTATGTTTCTTCTCTTTCAAGCAAACCCAAGCACACTGCTGGCACTTTCTGCACCAAGCCCATCAGCTCTCTCCTCAAGCCTGTCCATTACGATGGTGTCTGGTCATGGTACAAAAGCATCGAGTGATGGACAGCCTGCCAGCACTGGAGGAAAGCTGCTCCAGTGACAAGTTTCTCACACTTAACACTTATTTTTAGTCTGAATTCCTCTCATTTCAGCCTCCTGCTATTGGATCACACTGTGCATCTCCCTCCATAATCACATCAGGAAATCCCCAGTGTTACCTTACTGAAATAAACAATTGATAAAATTGCCACAAAGATCATTGTGAAGGGCAGAGTGAGCAAATGTGGAAGTGGTGAAAAACCTCAAGACCCCCTTTCTGTTAAACCACAGCCTGAACTATGAAAAACGTAGGAAGTTTCTGGAGCTCCAAAAATGCAGTCAAGGAGGGGGAAAAAGATTCGGGCTTAGTAATTGGCTAGCATACTAATACAAAGATACTAAATATTATGCAACTTTAATATATATATATATGAGGTTGCTTTATTTGGGGGGGGAGGGAATTTTAATTTTGGGGCATACAGTTCAAAATCAATTTTCTCTCTGGTGGTTTTGCTGTTATCTGCTTGTATTTGAGCAGAATTGGATTCTATTATGCAAAACTTCTGGTTAGCAGGTTCTCTGTATAGTCTGGTCTTCCTATACATCAAATATTTTGCATCTGAGGTTTTAATTATAAACATTTTATAAATTGGGAAGATGAAGGCGTGGGAAGATTTAGGGAATTACAGACTTTATGGCCAGAAGAGACCATTATCAACCAGGTCTCATGCACAGGATTTCACACTTCGGTCCAAGGTCATTGGGCAAGTGATAAGCAATGATTTCCACACACGGACACTTAATCACTTCTCAGCTGCTTCTCCCCTAGCAGAATCTGCTAAATAATTCATCTCCTCTTTTGACGTATGTTTTCATATACTTTTAAGCAGTTACCCTTTTGTCCCCTTGTGTATCGTTTGCCCTTCATGTAAAGCTCCCCTTAAGACTCCTTGTCACAAAGCTCAAATCGAAGAGGTTATTTTGATTATTTTTATTTCAAATCTCCAGCATCCCTTCCCAGGAACTGCAGAACCTTGCATTTTTCCAGGCAGCGCCGGACTGCGGGTAAACAATCACAGCCTGCTGCCTTGTGAGCGCAAATCAATTATAATCGACTTGGCCCAGCCGGCTGGCAGGGCTCGTGCTGTCCTTGCACGGCAGGCAGGGGCACGGCCGTGCACACGCGGGGCACTAACCCTTACCTTCCCTCTCCAATGGGAGAACAAAGGAGAAACCGCAAGCTGTGCTACCTGGCTTGGTAAGATAGCTAAAGCACACTGTAGGAAGGCAACCAGTGCTACTGATTCCACCTTTCCTTCCCCAAAAGCAAAGCATTTGTCAGAGAATGATGGTGTCTGTGGTGTGTCGGGGAGGGGGGAGCAGAGCTCGTGCGCTGAAGGGTCACAGCACATCCGCCCGTGCAGTGGCGTTTTCCAGGCTGGAAGGAAGCCGTGCTTCCAAAGGTCAGGCTGTAATCGGGACAGAGCTCACGGGACTCAGCGAGCAGCAGCAGACCATGCCCTGCCTGGAGGGGTTCGGTGCTGTCCCCTTGGGGATGCAGGCACAAAGACCACAGGGCTTTGCATAAGCTGGGGAGCGCCTTTCGAAAATGGCATCTCGGTGCAGAAGGCCCTCACACTGCAACAACACAAAGGGAGCCACACACAGTGCTACCACAGGCCTGTCCTCGTGCTCCTGGGTGTTTTGGAAAAGCCCCTTCCAACCATGCTTTACCTTCCCAGGGAGCGAGAGCTGTCCTACCCACCTCCTCCCCACGGGCAAGGGGACAGCACGAGAGAAGCCAGCACTGCAAAATTAAGCTTTTCAGCCACTGCTTAGGCACACAGCTGACCAGAGAGTGACTTCCAGAAAGCTGAGCAGGAACTCTGAGCACTGCACAAATGACACAAACCAGACCACCTTCAGCTGCAAACCGGAAACTCGCGCTTAGCTCCCCAGATGGGAAGCCCTAAGTCAAACCGGATCACCCGGAGCCACACCGCACCAGTGGCACCAGCAAGGCCAGGGGTCCCCAGCAGCCCTGGCACACCATTACCCCCACCCCAGGGACCCTCGCTCCTCTCATCAGCTGGAGCCGCCCCTGCTTGCAAAATTAACACCAAAGGCAGCAGCGGGGCTAGAGCAGGAAGGGTTAACAGGGTTACGAGGGGTTTTGCTGGCCTATTTTCCAGGCAGGCACCCTTTAATCTCCTTTGGAAACACCTTTGCACAAAGGCTGGTACAGCAGCTCAGCAGGAGCCAGGATTTAACGTGGAAGAACTTGTCCCAAAGAGATTAACAGCAGCGGTCGGGTGCCGACCCTCTGTTTCTGCAGGCAGGAATTTCTCGATGGGGACAGGGAGGCAAGGAGGGCAGCCAGGTCCCAGGGGTGCACAGAGCCATCCTCCTCCTCTTCCTCCTCCTCCCCATGTGCTGCAGTGCTGCAGCAGCACAGAGGTCTCCCCAAGAAATGGGGGGTTCAGCTGGAACTGCTCTCACGGAGGGTTTAATCTGCCACCTCTGCCCATGCCCCTGGGTAGTTCAGACCCAGCTCAGGCTAGAAAATACAGAAGGGGAGAGGTGAAAGCTGAGGGTGAGAGAGCATGGGGACCCCCCAGTATCTACCCATATCACAGCTCTGCCTTATGCCCAGGAGGGTGAAAGAGGAGACAGACAGAATAAACTGGAAGAAAAAGAGTGGGAAGGCATTGGTTAGGCATCGGAATGGGTTGCCCAGGGAGGTGGTGGAGTCACCATCACTGGGGGTGTTCAAGGAAAGGTTGGACGTGGTGCCTGGGGACATGGGTTAGTGGGTGACATTGGTGGTTGGACCTGATGATCTTGGAGGTCTTTTCCAACCTTAATGATTGATTCTATGATTCTATGAAAAGGAAAAAGAAGTGAAGAGGACAGCCACAGGCATCCATGCAAGCACAGCTCAGCCATTTGGCTCCCCACTGTCCTTACCTGGGGGTCCCCGAGGCGACTGAGGTCTGGATAAAGGTAAAAGAGGATTCCCTGGGATGCCCCAGGCAGGGTGACTCCCCGGATCAGCAGAACCACCAACATGAGGTACGGGAACGTGGCCGTGAAATACACCACCTGGGAGGAGGACAAGAGGACAGGTATGAGCGCACCAAGCACCTTGCTTTAGCCTGCAGTGGGAAGAAATGTATTTTTATGTGTGTCCAGGAAACCTGGGTCATGGCATGGTGTGTCTGGAGCCAGAGAAAACCTTTCTAGTCCTAGGAGAGATACAGAGCATGAGCTAGGCTATCAGCAGCCTGTCATCAGAGCAGCCCCACTGAAGGCAGCAGCAATACCTGTGTGCACCAGCAAAGGACCTGCACATCCCCACCCCAAGTACAGGGCTGAGTCACATGCACAGAACATAGACGTAACCTCCCATCTGGGGACAACTGAGGTGTTTTCAGGACTACTCAGGCACCGCATTGTGGTCTGTTTCCCACACAGTTAAAACCAAAGCTGAGGGCTGATGTAGCCTCACCAGCAATTTGGGTAGTGTTTTTAATGCCTCTGCATGGCCACCACACCTTCAAGACTTATTGACCACCATGCAAACACTTGTTCAGCTCGTTGTATCTGGGACAGTAAAGAAACGCTGCTCCTTCAGGGTTTTCCTGCGTGGTTGTGCAGAGCAAGGTTTTGCCTTCGCCTTAATGCTACCCAACAGCTCTTTTCTCAGCTTTGGCAGTTACGCACCAAAGAGCTAAAGCACTTCTCTAGAGGAGCTGCAATATGTGATGCTGTGAAATGATCTGTTTCTCATGCCTGCCCATCCATCTAGAACAAGCTGTTTCCAAATCCACCTAAAGCCCACCATCCCTTAGTGGTGGTGGCAGCCTCTGTCACTGCTACAGCAGTTTCTGCAGCAGAAGAGGTACTGCCAGCAATGGGAGGATGATTTGCCTGGACAACACAACCACTGCTTCTCTTCCCTGGATAATCCTTATGGATCCAGGTAGTGAATCAAAAAGAGATTTCTTCTGGACCCACCCTGATATACTCCATCTGAGTAAAGCGTCCAAAGCACCTGACACTGCCATGGGTCCAAGCTGAGATACAGACTGTGATTCAGTTTTGTGATGTGGAAGGACAGAAGGATTTGAGAGATCCCACCCTTGAAAAAACAAACTACTAGGTTATCACCTCAGCCTACAGCCCCAATATCTCCATGCATTTCATGTGTCTTGCTCCATATATCACAGCAGTCTTGGGGAATGCCACAGATAGAAGTGAAAAACACCTCCTTGCTGGGGCTCAAGACTGTCTGAGGCATCTGTGTTAGCAGCTCCATCCCTGTCCCTCTGAATCTGCATCCTGGACATTGAAGGAGCCCAGGGACATCATCCTTCAACACCAGCAAATGCCATTATTCATTTCAGTCTCAAAGTTTCAAGAAGACTCTGATTTAGAGCTTCTCAGTGACAGTTAATCAAATCTACAGGTCCTGAGAGTTTAACAGTCATCCCCGTACTTGCCACAAAACCAAATTATTGCTTTGGGATATGGCAGGATGAAAGTCTAATCTTTCTCAGCTTGTGAAAGCAAGATTAAAAACAAAAACCTTAAAGACAACCCATTGACTTTGAACCTTAGTGCATATTCCTCCAGGATGGCAGGTTGCACATTCTCAGACAGATCTCTAAAACGCAGCAGTTTTAGGGGCTCTGTACACAACCTGGTTGTTCTCTGGTACACGGTTAAGATCTTGGTAATGCCCTGTGTGCCTGCAAGAACTCGCGTGTTAAGCTTTTCACTCAACAGCCACTCACATCTGCACTGAGACCAGCAGCCTGAATTTGGAGAAGGTTTTCTTGGATGGAGAGTGCCAAACTTCTATCTAACAACACAAACATCTGGATCCAATGAGACATTACTCAACGCTTGGCTCAGACCCAATCTTTTTATTTCTTGGGCATTGTTAGCACTAACTACATCACTAGGAACCTTGCCGAGATCAGTGTGATCATTCTGTCACATGCTGGTCAACAACATCCAGGGTTTTATTTGAACCTGATCCACATGCCTCAGCAAAGTGATTCCATCTGTGACAACCTCCTGCATCTGCAAGCGCTCCCTGGGGACAGGCAGTCCCTGCATCCAAGGATGCAAACCGCTGCAGAACTGCTCTGTCCAGGGCGATTTCAGTTCAGGGGCTGATAAACCAATGGGCAGTGTTTCTCCACTGGAAGAAGGGTTCTGTTTTCCAGGTGGTAAGATCTCATCATTGTTAGTCCTTTTTGCTAAGAAGCGTTTGCATTTTACATAGAACTTGTATCTAAAATAGATTGAATTTGTTCTCGGCACTTCCCACACTATGTTTGCTGTATCTTAGTATCATATTTGCTGTTATTATACTGCCTCTGCTTTCTTTTACTAGGCCACCACAGCAAGCAGTTGCTCTTTTCTTCTAATTTTACTCCATGGAAACCAGAAAACATCATCTCTGCAAGCTGCTTGATTTCCCCTTCATGTTTCATAATTCCAGACCGTTCTGGAAGTAGGAGAAACTGCTAACATCCATGCCATCAACTTGATGGAAATGGATGCAGCAACAATTTATATCCCATCACACAAGCCATGTTGTTTGAAGCACACTGAGAAGACACCATTTAGATAACATACTAAACCTTTTCACTTCCATCTGTTCTTGCTGGCTGGGAATGGGTCAGGAGGCAGTAGTAGAAACTAAGTAATGGTGTCAGTGCAAATGACAGTGGCACGCACTGCAACAAAGGGAGGAGACGGATGGGGCAGCTTAAGATGGAGCTCTATTGTTACACCAACCCTTCCTAGGAGAATTTGGAGAAATAACTCTGTGGTGACCAGTGTGAGTAAAAAAAGGAGACTCTTTTGCTGGGGAATATGAGCAAGTACAGCAAGAGTTGGGACCAACAAAAAGACAAAAAGAAGATCCCCATGATGCTGAGGCAGAAAGGGCTTTGAGATCACCAGTGTTACCTTCGTAACTACCTAATGAATTTAAAGATTTTCCAGCTGCACCTGCCAGCAGAGGCAAAAACCACACTGCTTGTTCATGCTGTGGCAGGAGGGAAGAGAACATGCAGCCACCCACTATGCAGAAAGACAGCAAGGCCTCCTGGGCCTTAGATGGAGAGGGACCAGGTGGAAGGTAATCTTGGAAGGTAATGCTCTGAGAAGCTTCCCGTCTCTGTCTAGCACTCCCATCTTTTCTATCACAGAGCCTGGTGCTACAAGGTGAGCACTGCAGGGTCCTTCTGTCTCAGGAAGGGATTTCCAGGGCCTGCCTGAACACACAAGAGGCAGGTGGATCACACACTCCAGCTGTGATCAAGGGAAGAGGCTCGATGTGAGCCAAGCACTCACCTTGCCTGTGGACTTGACCCCTTTCCAGATGCAGAAGTAGCAGATGATCCACGCCAGCAGCAGACACAGAGCCAGCTCCCAACGCAGGCTGCCCACATGCTGGATGCCATCAGAAATCTTCAGCACTCTCCTCCTGCACAGAGGGAAGGAAAACAGCACCCAAGTGTCACCGGAGATGGCCACCAGTGTTCCCAACACCACGTCTCATCACACCACCAGAGCACCTGACAGCTCAGGGGAGAAGGGATGTTTTACACACAAGACCCATCTCTTAGCTGCAAGCCGCAGAGATGTCAAACAGCACCCCACACGTAGACTGCTACAGCAGTACCACCAGCCTGCTGGGTCATGGATGGACACCTGCTTCTGCACTTGTTGTCACACTGGCCTGTTGGGCTAGACATTTCTTCTGCCTTCCCCCTACACCCCTTGGTCTCTCTTGTCCCTCTTGCATTCACAAGCTCCACCTGGGCCTCCTTTTGTGTCCACCTGACTTTCTGACGTGCTCTCAGGGTGGATGATGCATTGCACTTACTATGCAGAATTGATCAGGACCACCCAAGAAGAAAAGCTCTCTAACCCCTTCTCCATAGCACCCTTCTGCTGTCTTTAGGAGCAACTACATATATCACCTCAAGCCCCACAGCAGCAGAGCATCCCATGCCATGACAAAGACCCAGCCAGGACCACAACAATCAGCATGCACAGTCAGAGGAGACCACTGATTCATCTGAGAGTGATACCACGGTGCAGTCCCGAGCCCCGATCCTGAGACAGGCAGAGAGGGACATGCACTGCCCTGGAGACCCAGCAGCACTGCGTGGAGCATACTCACAAGCCCGCTCTGCTGCAAAAGACTGCAATTATCCCAAAAGAAAGGCTACATTTCTGGAGAACCACAGTCTAAGATGGATTGAGAGGGTAAGAAGAGGATCACAAGAAATCATGTTGTTCCTCTGAGTATTTTGTTGTTATCTTGCTCTTTCCCTGCTTCTAAGCACGTGGACTATGTAACTGTCAGGGGAAGGATGCTAACAGACCATAACTAACCGGGCACTGTACCGCAGCCAGAAGCATGCCATCACCCCAGCGGCAGGTCAGTGCTTCTCAGGGAAACTCTTGCCTCCTCCGCCCCTGCCCAGGGAGGGCAGGAACAGACACTGCATCAAAAGGGACAGGCAGTGGAAATTTCCAGTCCTGTGTGCTGGTTCCCCAGTAACACAGGGATGTTCACTGAACACCGATTTTTCCTGCCAGCCTCAGGAGGAGCAGTCTGAGGCAGGCCAGCATCTAACTGCATGTGAGCAGGTTAAAAGAAAAAATGAAAGTGCACTGTAGGAGAAAAGAAAAATCCCATCTATGGAAGGAATTACCATAAGCTCATTAGGAGCAGTATATGTACCCAGCGCCTTCCAGTCTTTAATGATCACTGCTCACAGGCAGACGCAAGAACAGAGCTTTGCCCTGTGCTGCCCCCGGGGTGCCACGGTGTGCAGAGCCCTCTGCCAGCCTCAGCTCACAAGGGAAATCTGTGGTGGCAGCAGAGGCTGCCTTCTTGCTCTGTCAGCCAGGACTCAGAGCTGGGCTGTGCCCATTCTCCCAGGAGATGCTGAGCATCATCAGAGATCGCAAGCCTGCAGGCCTGTGTCTTTGTGCCAGAAATCAAGCTATTCTGTACTTTGGGCTAACCAATGCACAAAGGAAGAAGACAACGAAAAGGAAGGAGCAAATATCACCATGATGTGAGCTGAACCCAGCACTCAAGTTTGATTTTGGTGAGCTTCTCCCCTCAGTATAGCTATCATATTAGTCAGTGACGTAAAAACATCACCTCTTTTTCTATTTTTAATATGAAGTCTAGTCTGCATACAAAAGTCACCATCCATGATGACACAGCCTCCTGGGAACATGCTGGTACCACACAGGAGCACAGATTCAAAGGAAAGAGATCACCTGCTGCATCGCCAGCATGGGTTCCTGCAATACTTCACAGGGCTTTAAGGCTTCCTCTTCAACAGGTGAACACTCTAAAGCTTCCAAAGCATACAGACAAAGACCCAGCAGAGAGCTGCTGCATGGTGGCTCACCACAGATCGCACCACACTCACAGAAATGTTCCTGTGTCCTGAGCATGGTTACACCGGACGGAGCCACCAGGCAGGTTAAGGGCTGCATACACAGAGTGCTCTAGACAGAACAAGAGCAGTGGATAATCCAGCAGATACATAAACCACACCCAAGCCATGGGGCAAAGGTCACCATATCCTGAGGGAGTGACTAATTTTAATGGGGTTTGCACCCTGGGTAAGTCTGATCCACGGTTTGGGGATGAGAAACATACAGCCAATTCACCTACACTGCAGGGGGAAACAACTGTACAAAGGAGTTCACGTGTGGAATTGAGGAACATGGGAAGAAGCAGAGAGAGAAGCAGCACAAACAGAGGAGGAATAAGGGAGAAGAAATTTCAAGGACCAGAGGAAATAAAGCAACAGTGAGGCAAGGTTTTGTGTAGAGTCAGCTGGCCATCACCAAGGCCTGTGAGAATGAGAAGCCCAAAAAGTCCAGGGGATAGCAATAAGGCATAAGGGAAGGACAAGTCAGCTGGCTGAGGCATGCCAGCACAGCCCCAGACAACCACCACAAGCCCAGCAGTGTCACCCTTGACTGACGGAGCTCCCCTGAGAGCCTTTGCCCTGACCTGCCCAGCATGCTCTCTTGCGGCCTCTTCTGACCAGCATGTATTAATAGGAACCACCACCATAGTTGGTTCGTTGCCCAGGGAAGGCATGTCTCAGAGGAAAGAGGGATACAGGCCGTCCTTTACTTACTCCCAGAACTCGATGACCGGCGAGGTGGCGTTTTCGCTGGTCACGTTGAGGGTCGAGTTCGCCCTCTGGAGCTCCATGCAGTTCCCTGCGGGAGAGGCCCGGGGAGAGAGGGGGCGTGAGTAGCAGTGACTGCAGAACCGGAGAAAACCGCTCCCTTTCCATCCACAGTGTCAACACCCATTGACATTGACTCAGAGACAAATTTTGTACAGTCCCAAAGATGCACCAAAGGAGTCCCCTCCAGGGCAAGGCTGGCAAGAAACCTAGGACAATTAAGAAGATGACATTTAATTTTTCCTTCCAGCAGGCATGGTAAGCCATCCCTGGGTTTATAGCTAACGCACAGCACAGGGTGATGGGACTTTTCATCACTGCCAAGGAGGAAGACACCCTCGGTGGCTGCAGCCTCTTCCCCAAAACCACCAGCAGGACTGTGGTCACTGGGGGCTCCCCACCCCTACGGGCAGCGGTGCGACCCAAGCTGGGGTTTCATGGGTTCAGCAGTCCCTTTGCCTGGACCCAGGAGAGCAGCAGGACCTCCACACCCACCTGTGTTCCACTCGTGGTTGCAGCTGCCCCAGGGGAGGTCGATGGTGAACGAGCTGAAGAGATAGAACAGGGCCCAGGCCAGCACAACGATGTAGTAGAAGTTCAGAAGCACAACGATGACCTGCGAGGCGTAGCCAATTCCTGCGGAAAGGAGGCCCCAAAGGCGGGTGAACCACATGTTGAGGGATGGGACCGGGCTTCACCAAGGGGTCAGCACCTGGCCCCCTGGCCTGTCCCCCACTGCGCCCACTCAGAGCTTCATCTCTGCTCTGCATGGTGACCGTGCTGCTGGAGGAACACGAGCACGTCAGCCTCCTGAGGTGTCAGTCCCTCCCCAGATCCCACCATCCATGCAGGCACTTTAACCCAACCTGCACCAGCAGATGGGCTTGGAGAGCAGCTGAGGTGGGATGAACACGTGAAAACACTGGCTGGTGGGCAGCTCCTGGGGCCTTAATCTACAAGACGTGCAGCCCCACAGGGAACTGAGGGAAGTGTCACCTGGCCAGCCATGTGGCCAAGTGAACCCGCCCGGCATCTCCAGGCCTTGGGCAGTCTGTCTGAAGCACTCGGGAAGGCCAAGTGGTGAAAGGACAGGAAAAGGAGGGAGTCTGGACAGGGGAAAGGCAGCTTGTGGTTGGAAAGGCACCCAAAGTTGCAGAAGCATATGACAGTGCTCCACCTGCTGAATAGCACCTCTTCTACCAACATTCAGTTTTTCTTTTGTTTGTTATCCCTCTTCCCTTTTTGCCGTTTGTGCACCCTCTCTGAAAGGTGCCAGAGGAGTATCTAAAGGTTTTGGTAGAGGGGACGGAGGCAACTGGGACTTTTCAGTCCCAAGAAATCATGGAAAGTGACTTGGACATGGAAAAGACATGGAAATTTTCCTGGAAATTTTCATGGAAATCATTTCCTGACATGGAAAGAGAGTGGATGATTGTGCTGAAATAGTGGTAGAAGTGGATCTGACAGTTAATGACAGCTAACACCTTTCACCACTAAGGTTTTAAGCCCTCCACAAACTCAGGAAAATGACATAGCATCAACTTAGAAAGATAACAGTATATTTTAGGTTCTGCATGACTGCCAGAAGCATTTTCGTCATTAGATCTTGGAGGAATTTTTATTAGGTGCAAAGCTCTCAGCCAGAGCCCAATGTGAAGAAGGAAGCTGGGATCAACTTTTCCAGCTTAATTTTGGGAAGGGCTGGGATTCACAGGGATGGGCAGAGGATGAGCACAGAGCCCCCATAGGTTCCCAGGGTCCCCCCAGTCTCACCCCACTCACCTTCAAAGAGGGGACAAATCCTGCGCCAGGCCGTCACTCCTCCCTGGCTGGTGTACTGCCCCAGTGCTGTCTCCAGGAAGAAGACAGGGATCCCGCAGGTGAAGAGGAAGATGAGGTAGGGGATGAAGAACGCACCTGGCAGATTCAAGCAGAATACAAGAGAAATAAGGCCTGTCAGGTGGCTGGGTTCAGGACATATCCAGTATGGCCCTGAGTGGGTTCCTCTGGGGGACTCCATTGGGGTGGCACGGGAGGGATGTGGTCTGCAGAGGGTGGGAAGGGCATGGAAAAAAGGATTTTCCTCAAGTTTCATCTCCCAGAATGATGTGATTGCCTGAGAAATGCTGTATTTGGGAAAGAAGGTGAGAAA
Source organism: Anser brachyrhynchus (assembly GCF_964034855.1). Taxonomy (NCBI): domain Eukaryota; kingdom Metazoa; phylum Chordata; class Aves; order Anseriformes; family Anatidae; genus Anser; species Anser brachyrhynchus. Next base: position 64,856,125 of record NC_137694.1, read on the forward strand.
GGAAATCTTCTAGGCCTGTTTTTTTTGTACAGGAAGAGTAAAACAAGTTCTCAGTAGCTGTACACAAATAAAGGAGAATACTCTGATGTAAAACCATTATGATTTTTAAACAAGTTGGCAATTCCTTTCACATTGATTATTCTGAGCGTCTATGCATGACAACACTGAGTCACTGAGGATATGCGTAGAGTAATATTTTCACCTGCCCTGGGATGGCTCGCCAAAAAGCAGCAAACATGCAAAGGAAAATGAAGTATTGCAGAAATGTATTTCCCTTGTACCAGCAACTGGGTCTGCGTTCCTGGTCAAGACCTGCCATGAAACCAGGCAGGGAGGGAAAAAATGCATCAGACGTTTGGTTACTCCAGGACTAGCGTTCAATGCAGTAAGAGCTTTCACCGTACAGCCTGAGGGACATCCCCACAAGCTGCTTGATGCTCCCAGCTTCATTAACACCCCATTGAAGTTGCTCAAGCCATGCCTTTCCCTCCCATAGTCCTTTTCCAATGCCAATGAGATGCTAACTGGCTCTTGGGTCAGGCTGGTGGGGGTGCAGGAAGAATAACAATTCTGGGGCAGAAGTAAACTCAAAAAACAAGAGATTTCAGTACAAAGCTTGGCTGGTACGGATGAGTGGGGAGAAAGCTCCTTGGGGCCAGGCAGAAGTCCCACCCCATGTTCATCCCAGCGGGAAACAGGGCGACAGCCCTCCCCTTCTGCAAAAAAAGTGACCAGAAACATGCACAGGGAGCGCTTCGTGGCAGCTGCCTCTGGGCAGAGTGGCCGAAGGGCAAGATGCTGACACCTGGCAGCCATGGGGAAATAGCAAGCGCCTGCCCACATCCCAGCCAGTAAATAGAAATTAGCTGAGGCCGAGGACAGGGGGAGCGGCTGTATCGACACAATCCCCTCAGCTCCCATCCTGCGTGTCGCTGTGTGACCATAAAAGCGGTGCCTTTTTCCCAGAGGGATGTAGTGGGACATTGTGGCAGGGGCCCCAATGCCCGTCGGAGGTGTGCTGCATGTCACCCCAGCCCCTTCCCCTTCCCCTGCGGCGCCAGCAGCCGCACCACCAGACAGGCTTCCCCAGTATTTCCCAATCGGCCGGGCCAGCCTGCCCAGGGAAGACCTGACCCTGTCATGGGAGGTGAAAGCAAGAGCAAATGAGAGTGAAAAGAACATTTTTTTAGCTGTTTGCTTTTTTTTTTTTTTTTTTTCCAGCACTATACGGTACCTCGGTATCGCACACTGAGTACTAAATATGCAAGACTCTTTCTTTGCTATACGGAAATATCCCTCAAGAAAGACAAAGTGACAGGCTGCCCCTCTTTACATAACTCAGATTTTGCAGTTCTCTTTTTTGTGGAGAGCCTGGCTCATTTAGCCAAGCAAAACACAAGCTGAGGGGAGTTATCACCACTGCCTGCAAACACTTCAGCAAAAGTCAATGGGAGCTGCACTGTAACACCGGCACAGGAGCAAATGGTGACAGGCTGGCCACGGCTGACCTGAAACTGGAAATTAAATAAAGGCCCCTCACTTTTATTTAAGCACCAGAGAAGCGAGTGGCTAGACCAGCCTTCCCCAAGGAGTACAGAACAAAACCAGGTTTTAAAAACCTGGCGACTTTTACAATCAATCTCGATGCGCTAGGAGGGATTTGGTGCCAGAAGCAGCCAGGACGGGGCTGGGCTCTGGAGGCAGGGGAGAGCCCCTGCTGCTGCCTGGCCTCGCTTCACCGCCCTGCCCCAAGAGCCGCTGCCCTCTGCGCCCGAGCCTCGTGCATCCTCCTTCCCCTGCCTCACGGGATGAAAACTTTGCCCGAGACTTCAAACTCCTCGTTGCCTCTGCCACTTCACAGGGCTTTGCTTCAGGCCCATTTTGAGGGGGAAAAAAAGGAAAAAAGGCTGAGAAACCCCTTTTCCATCCAAGCAATCCCAAACACTCCCTAAGCTCTCCCCCAGCCACCAGAGGGGCTTGGCGGGCAGGGGGGGCCGGGGCAGGGTCCCAGGATGTGCTGCCTGACGGGGGACAGCACCCAGGAGCACTGCAGTGGGGAACAGGCACTGCTCACATGCAGACAAGAAACCTTCCCCGTGGGAAGGGGAGCAAGAAAAGCCCTGCCTTTCGAAAGGGAATGAAATTCCCAAGCACCTGGTGCAAAGAAACAAGCACCAGGCAAGGCACAGCGTGAAAGTAGCTAAACAGCGGCTAATCCTCTTTTATGCCACTGGGATGAAAGCAGTTTAGTGAGGCCCATGAGACTGCCCCCAGCTAACGCCAGGGGATTTCAGCCCTGGTCCCCAGTGCCCACCAGCTCCCAGCCAAGTGCCGCTTCCCCCAGCCCTGCCCTTCCGGAGAGCCCAATTAGCGATTAATCACCAAACGGGGAGAGCAGCTCCCTCCCCACCTGCCACCAAACCAAGCTTGAGAAAAACTTTGGGCTTTCATTTTTCTCTCCTAAAAGGCTGCCTTTAGCTAAAAGCAGGCACAACCCCCTGTAAAAGCCACGGGCAGCCTGGGTGGCATCGGTCAGGGATCACTGCTGAGCAGGGAGCCTGAGCAGCATCCGTGCACCACGCACAAGTAACATCAATGCCCTGCTCCTACTCTGCCTGCAGCACATCCATCCGTGTGCCTCATCTCCCTGCTGGGGATCCCAGTGCTGCTCCTCTGGGAAAATGTGCCTGGGGTGAGTCTTACGACTCGGGCACTGGGGCTGGGCAGGGATGTCACAGGAGGGATGCTGGTGGCACCAGGGCTGCACTCACCTCCGCCGTTCTTGTAGCAGAGGTAGGGGAAGCGCCAGACGTTTCCCAGGCCGATGATCTCCCCAGCCACCGACAGGACGTACTCCAGCTTGTTGTTCCACTGCCCTCGCTCCAGGGTCTGGTTCTCCTCCTCTTCCTTCTCCTTTTCCACACCAGGCTGCGCGGGCACCGTTTCGCCATTGCTAACGGTGCCAGGGACTCTGTAATCCATCCCACCTTCAGGAGGAGTTTCCTTTGTTATGTTCACAACAAGCCATGCAACAAGGCCAAAACCCGAGCTATGGAAGGCAAGAGAGGGGAGAGGACACGCACAGACACCCACGTGCCAAACCCTTACTGGCTTGTTGCTTGTAATGATTCCTGCTGGACGAAAGGCACCAAGGGCATGTGTGAGCTTTGACTGCGCAGTCCAAAGCCAGTCCTTAAAAGCCATTCCCAGTTTCATTATTTTTAAGTGACCCATCTCAAAACACTCCTGCTTCTGGAAGCACATCCTTCTACAGAAGCTCCCACTGCAGCACACGCTGGGAAACAGAGTTGGGGCTGGAGTGGGGTGAGAGAGGGATTAAATACATAAAGAGATGTTTTATAAGGAATTCTCTCACCTGTTGCTGCTTACTAAGGTATGGTTTTACAGACCGTATAGTGAAAGCCAGAAAAGACACAAAAGTCTTAGATACGGAAAGTGGACAAACTGAAATGGGAGGGAAAGAAGCTTTTGCTTTCAGTGGTGGCAGCTGTTAGTAGCAACCTTCCCGTCTCTGTGGCTGCCATTTAGGAGGCTGGGGGTGTCTGGGCCTGTTCTTCGCGGGCAGGATGCCCTCCTGCCTTCAGAGCCCCGGGGGCAAAGGGCAAGAGCTGTGGTTCCCAGCAAAGCCCCATCCCAAAGCTGGGACTGCTGAAGACCCTCGCGCCACGGAGGGAACCTTCCTCTGCGTGGTGCTTGCCAGGGCAGCCCGTCAAGCTCAGCCTAACGTGGGAAACTTTGACCATTCATTCACGCTGTCGCCAGGAGAGCAGGAAAAGGCACCAGCAGCAAATGACACTCTTCCCCCATCCGGGGAGGGGAAAAAAAAAAAAGAAAAACAGGCAAAGCAGCACTTTGACCCTCTCCCCCCACCTCCCTGCCCCTGCATAGCCCCCTGTAAAGCCCTTGGGGAGGTGGAGAGGAGCGAGAAGCACTGGCAGGAGTTTGACAGCAGCCGCTTGGAAGGATCGGGAGGAACCGTCGGTGCTGGAAAATGATTAAACGAGCAGAAAGCGCGCGGTGACCTCTCATCCAGCGCGGGCCCACGGGTGGGTGCGGGGGGCGGGTGGGAGCGCGCGGTTACCTGGCGGACGGGGCTGGCGGGGCGCGAGCTGGCGGGAGAGGCGAAGGCAGGACCGAAAGGTGCTGGCGATATAAAGCGTGGAAAGGGAAAAAATTCAGCCGTGGTGTAATCCTAGACTTCGCCCAACCCACATTCCTTCCCCCACCCCCCAGGGCCGGACAAAAACCTACACATGACTGATTTCATGGCCAGTGCGAAGGGGCTCTTTCCCCCTGCCTGCGAGCAGCTCTTGCTGGGGCCGCCCGTCCCTCGCCCTCCCTGCCGGCCGGTGGCTTTTTGGCTCCTGCATGGTCGCACGTGGCCGTGCCGCTCCCCATCGCTGGCCACGGAAGCGCGGGAGCACCTAAGGGAGCCGAAACCAGGGGCACGGCTGAGGTAAGAGCTGAAACCCCATTTAACGGGGTCATCCCACCGCAGGGTCTCTTCAGAGAGAAGGGGAAGTGGGCAAGGGGCAGTGTCCACACCGCTCATCGCCCCAGCAGCTACAGTCAAGCAGCAGCTGGAAAACCACGCAGAAGGATAAAAACCAGCCCCGGTGGCGCACAGGGCTGCAACATCAGCAGGAAGGAGGTCTTGGTACCGCTGTCGGTCGTTATCTGAAGGCATTACGGCCGGCCGTGCTTGGGGGCCATAAATAAGGCAAACAGAGCTGGATTTTGTTCACAGAAGGCATGTTACAGCTGTGATGGTCCAAGGATGTAAGTGAGACAAGGCTTTAAAATATTTTTATTACATCTGCTGCTGAATATCTCTGGGGCAAGAGAGGAAAAAAAAAATCATGTTTTTGGGTTCAGAGTCAGGCCTGCAAAGCAGCAGCAGAGCCTGAGCTGTAGGCAGCGTGTAGAGTTATTAGGGAAAGGAGAGGAAGAAAATAGTGCAGCCACATCGCCCATGTTAATCTGTGGTGGGCCCACATCCATACCGTGCTGGACTTCCCACGGGAAGAAACAGGGAAAGGGAACAAGGAACAGGACTGGATTCAGCCAAGGGGTGATCACGTCACTACAACTCCTCATCGTGGGGAGAGAAGGATGAGATATAGAGGGAGGCAGCGGGGGTCTAGGAAAAAAGGAAATGGCAGAGAAGATGAATACATTCACTACATCTCATAGTGCAGCAACGTACGGCATCAGATGAAATTCAGATTTAAAATGAAAGCAAATACTTCTCCACACAAGCACACACGCACACTGCATAATGGATTAAATGCAGTACCCATGGCCATTGCCACAGGCCAGCACTCAGAAAGCGACCAGGCAAATTCACTCTGCTGCTGCAGCGATTTAAGCAGATGGTCCAAATAAAAACCAGCTTTAGTCCTCAACCCAGAGGTTGCTGGAAAATGGGGAAAACACTGCAAGGGGAGTTAATGCTGGAGGGAGAGGATGGGAGAACATCCATGGAGGGAAGCCATCTGCCAGTCAATAACATAGTTGTTAAACAGCAAGGGTAAGGCTACGTGGATTTAAAAATGAAAGCAAGGCCAAATAATGCCATGCCTTGTGCAACAAATTTGCATAAAAAGAGAGGAAAGTGAATAAGGAAACATTTCTCAAAACTCTTGTAGGCATCAGCATCACTGCACAAATATCCCTGGATAACAGTGATAACTACAGTGCACCACTGACAATATTCTTATCAACAATTTAAATAGAAAACAAACTAATTAGCAGGCACTAATGGACTATGATAGGAAACGGTGTAATCAGTAAGAAACTATTTAACTTCTGCCTGGTCAGATAGGACTGTGCTGAAGGCAACAATAAGTTTAAAATGAAAACAAGTATTCAGCAGAAACATAAGCAGCCAGGAGAAGTGTTAAATCTACAAGTGTAAAAGAAAGCCAGAAAATCCTGAATAAAGTGAATTTAAGTAAAATATCCCTTTACAAGTTTTCTGCAGAGAAACAGGAAAATGTCTATATGGTTGTGGGAGATGTTACTTGAGAGAGCTGAGAGCTTACAAAATAATTTTATCTTTTTACCGAAGATGAGAAGAGGACCAACACATATCACAAAGGATCATTTAAGACTACAGAAAAAGATGAGTTCAGTACACATTTTTAAAATTGCAGAAGGCAGAGAAACTGGGAGGGACTTTAATCAGCCTGTCAGAGGCGATGAAAATCCAAAGGGAAAAATGCAAAGGATGAAATCAATCTAGCTGTCTGAGATTCTGCACCCATACAGATATCTAAGCCAAAAGTGGAAGAACTAGGACAAGCAGCATTAAAAGCTTAGGAAATAGATTTGCTAGAAACAAATAAGAGATAGGGAATGAAGTGAACCTTTGAGGAGGGGACCAGCCTAGCTGAGGTGCGTGCATTTCTGCAGCCGGCGGAGCTCCGGGCACTGATGAGGGGACGAGAGGAGAGGGAAATGGCTCCCAGCCCCTAGCCCACCAAAGAACCATCAGGGGAGCCCCCACTGCTCCCAAGCATCCGCGAGGTGCAGGAGCTGCTGGCTCCATGCACGAGCCGAGCTCCCAAAGCGGGGGCCCCCAGCCCCACCTCCCCCTCTGCTTCCCCTCCACGCGGGGCAAAGCGGCCCCGGGCCCCGTAATCTCGTGAGCCACCCCCCTGCTTCCAGGAACACGATTTGCCGTTGTGTTATCTGGGAACCAAAGGCCAGAGCAAATACGATGCCTTTCCTCTATCTGATAACCACCGGGCCACCGGCCTCTTCAGCCTGAAAACGTTATTAGGCTTAAGTGGAAATGGCTGTATAGAAAGCCCAGCTCTCACAATTACGTGCAGGACGGGGATAAGTAGAGGCTGATACTGCGGAGAAAGAAGCCGAAATAAGCACAAAGGATTGATTCCTGCTTCAGCCGGCTTCAAAGAAAGGCACGTGTAGTTTGGAATAGCCATGGCAGAAGCCAAAAGTCATCACAAAGAGCCTGTGGGTCCCTTGGTGAGGGAAAACACTACCGCAGCCATTTGGCCAGCCCCAGATAAACGCAGCCTCCCCAGAGGATACTTGCTTTTAAATAACAACCCACACGATCAGGGTCCCGAGGCAAGAAAACCTGTGTCCATGCCGGGCGCCTGCGGGGTGGCGGAGGCTCCATGCCCAGGTTGTTGACGGTGCGAGATAGGTGCCTCTGCGGACAGGAGATAAAGGGGCAGAGCCCAGGGAGCAGCCCGAGGGCAGAACAGCACTGCATATATGCTTGTAATATAACATGTAATATAAGCAACAGCTGAGTAGCAAGCAAAGACTTCAGAGGCTGGAGTCTTCGTTCGTTCTGGCATCTCCTACCTTGCTGCCACCTCCAGCAGCTACCAACAGCTCCGCGGGGCTCGTCTCTTGCAGCTTGCCAGAGGCTGGGCAGCCTGAGCAGACACCCACAGGGCGGCTGCAGGAGCAGAGCCTGAGCTCGGATCAGGGAGGTGGTAGGAACCACGGCCCTCCTGAAGACCAGTCATCTACCTCCCGGTGCGGAAATGGGTAGTTTGCATGGGAAGATAAAACTCGGCGGTTGGCTGTTGCAGCCAGAGAGCTAATTAGAGGGCATTGTCACATCAAGAACCATATGCCAAAGGAAATCATAATTTCAGCCTAATGATAGCAGTATTGTGCAAGTGGCCCAGAAGTGAGAAGGAAGACCAGCAGATTATGGACAGCGTGATTCAGGGTGTAGAGAAGCTGGGTATTTATTGGTCTGGGGACGATGGACTCTCCTCTGCGTGCCTTACTCCTCTGAGGTGAAGGTTCTCAGTCTGACAGACTGCAGTAAGAATGAAATCAAAGCCATTGACAGGGCTGGGATTTTTAGATGCCCCTGCTCTCTGTCTGCCTGGAAGATGGATGCTCTGAGGGGAAAAGGGAAAGCTTTTCTCAGAGGTGAGACGTGGTCGTACCTGCTTAACTGATTCTTTCACAGAAAACCTGTAACCTGGTTTTAAATAGGCAAGGCTTGAGCAATGTTCACACGTCATCTCTCCACGCTTATTTATAGACTTTTAAAAATAAGTATATTTTTTAATTCAAGAGATGTACAGGGCCAGTAACTACTCAGAATGCAAAGTTTCCATTCTGGGAGAAAATCCAATGGCCTGTCTCATTTTGTCCACAAGAGACTAAGTTTTAAAAAGATTCTCAGAAGTCAGTTTTCTAAGCAAGAGATGACAAAGCGAAAAACTTGGCATTGCAAAGAGGTCAGTAGGAAATAAAGCTCTCATCCAGCTTTCCCAGCCTCCAAAAATCAAAGACAGTCAATTTTGCGAAGGCCTCCGTGCTGCCAGGAGGCATTACCTCTTCAAAACATCCTGAGCAGCCCCGGCCTCAGCAGGAGGAGAGCCAGGCCGAGCCCCCAGGCCAGCACAGGAGGGCTGTGCATGGAGCAGCACCATGCTGGGCGCCCAGAGCCCAGTCCCAAAGCGCCGCCTGGGCAGGGCCGCCCTGCAAGGCTGTGCAGAGCGTCCCCACGGGCTGCTGCTGCCCCTCAGAAGGGGCTTGAGCCTCTTGTCTGCTCCTGCAGGTGCTGCCAGCCCGAAGGGCCTCTGTCTCCTCTAACCTGCTGAGGCCTCTGCAGCGCAGTACGTGGAGGCACGGAGCACAGAGTACCGCTGCAGACAGAAAATCGGAGCTCACCTATTGCAAATGTGCTTCCTATCACTCATCTACTGAGCTAGTTCAGTATTCGGTGAGGCTTTGAGGCATATATGAGCAAAATCCAGCACTTTTAGACATCTTGGCAGAGGGATAGAGTCTGCCTGAAGCAAGCTTTGCATTAGGACCTCCTGTCCACGAGTCATTACTGCTCTGGTGGCCAGTTGTGACATATCAAAGCACCAAGTCTCTTGTTTTTTTCCTCCAGACTTTGGCATTTCTTCCTCAAAAATTTAAGTAAAAAGTCATTTTCAAGTTTTGATCGTTTAAGACAGCCTTGTTCCTCAATTGATGAGTGCCAGATATGAAAAATCTGAGCTCCAGGTGAGACCCAGCTGATGCCTGAATCTAGCAGGTGGCATCCCTGCCCATGGCAGGGGTTGGAACCAGATGATTTTAAGGTCCCTTCCAGCCCGAGCCATTTTATGGTTCTGTGAAAGGTAGCCCTTCCAGCCAGGTGGAGGAAGAGCAGCAGAGCAGAGGGCTGGTACCCAGGCACAAGGCACAGAGATGAGCTTTTAGCAAAGCCACGTGCTGCATGGAGTGGGCAGCTTCTTGGGAGCAGCCTTCTTCAAAACCTACAAAAGGGGTGCTGCTGCTCCCTTGCCTCACTGCTTCTCCCTCCTCAATAAGACTCCAAGTCACATTACTCTATTGCCAGCATGAATTCAAATACTGAAGCCCATACGAAACAAAACCTGCAGGGGCTGCACGAAGAGGACAGAGAGAGAAATCCACACTTATGACAGGTTTTCCCGTCACAGGTTATAACTCCTTCAGCCAGGCATGCTCCAAGCACCGCTGCACTCCTGATGGCAGACATTTCCTGGCCCCTGCATGCAGGGCATTTGTCCAGGTACTGCTCATCACTTGTCTGATGAGTGCAGGAAACGGGTTTCATTAGGTCAGGCCCAGGCCAGACAAGCAGTTTACATGGCCATCAGAGAAAAAGATGCAAGCATCCATGGTGATAGGCCCAGATGGGGGAAATAATTAAAAATTTGGAGCCAACCAAACCTTGAATCTTGGTATTTACTGTAATTGGGATCCACGGGAAAAAGGAAGGCTGGTTTTTGATACTATTTTCCCTGCAAGCTTCCTAAAGCAAAGCTCAAGCTGTGTAGCAGTGTCAGCACACACCCTACTGCTAGAGCAGGAGCTGTGGATTTACACCCTAACCAGGGACTAGGGGTTAGCTCTTCCCCACCAGGGAGGGAAAGCAGCTGGGGAGGAACACAGCTCGCCTGCAAAGTGAATCCAGCCCTATTTCCTTTGGCCTCACCTCCCTTGGGATTTCTCGGGGTGTAATGGGAAGGCCTGAGGGAAGAAAGCAGAAAGCATGTGGAAGAATTGCTTCCAAATGGGAATCTGACCTGCTGGCTTCCTGAAATTGCCTTTTACTCAGTAAGAGAAAAAAAAATGCTCCAAGTTAGGAACTTTTCTGCTGCCAGGTAGTCTCTTCATTATTTATTTCCGTATTTTCTAGTTCACTAACACCCCTAAATCCTGGGGTGCAAGGTCTAAGCAGACCATTCCAAGCGCGTTCCTACCAGAAGCCAGGGGAAATCGGTGCTCCTGTCTCTGATTCCCTGTGCACACATGCATGTCCAGAAACCGTGCAGGATCCTTTTAAAGCACTTGATTGCATGTTTACTACTTAAAGCACAATAAACATAGGGAGAACTCTCCTAAATCCCTTAATTTCTTCTGCAAACCACAATCCCCTTTCTTCTGCACCTATGTTTCCTGGGATCAGGGCATCAGTGCCAGATTTTGTTTAGGTTCTTCCCTCCTTTGCCATCAGTAGGCTCTCCGTGCGTGTCCATTACCAGGGAAGTCTGTCCCCAGTCATTCCCATTTCTGGGGAAGTCTGTCCCGAGACCAGAATCTGCCCCTTGTGGCAAAGACTCTTTTCCCTCTGGCAAGCTACTCTGTGGTCTCCATTCCTACAGCAGTAATTGTGAAAAAGGCTGGCCAGGGCTATCTGCTATCCTTGGCTAAAAACTACAGAAAAGACTGTGGTGTGAGGTAATGCCCAGGAAACAAGCATCCCAGCTGTCTTTAAACCCTACCAGTCAGGACAAGAACACGGATAATGTTTTGCAACCTTCTAGCAAGAGGTGAAGAGCCAAAGTACCATGTGCTCACCCACAGGGTTCACCAGCAAGAGGCAGGGGTGCTGCTAGGTGGTGCTAGTGATTCTCAGGCACTGGTGCACATCCATTTTCTCTCCCAATAATGCCTCTAGACAAGGTTACAGCATCTATCTCCTGCCTCTTTCCTGTGCAAGAGACTATCAGGAAAGTTGGCAAGGAAATAATGGGATGCAATGCTATCAATACACTGATAACGCCTAGATATCGATCTCTACAGTGTTTTGCTCTGATAATGCCATTGCAGGGACACGTGTTAAGAGTCAGCTAACTAAATTTCCAGCTCTATAAAGGGAAAAGTTGAACTGCCAGTTGACAGAAGTAAATATTGTGGTACTTGCTTCACGTCTCCCCAAAATCTGGGCTGTTTCTCAAATTTATCATTTGGATTTGCGGAGTCTGCGTTGCTATTACCGTGCAACAGCAGCAGCAAATGCCCACCTCCTCCAGGGAGGAGAGCGCTGCACCCGGTGCCTGGCAGGCAACTGAGCTGCTCCAGGACTGAGCAGGGTCTGCAGCAACTTGGTGAACCGACACAGCGGCTTGATCTGCTGGCACGTCACCAATCCATTAAAAGCTGATGCTGGGCTGGCTAACATGATCGGCCGTCTCAGGGACGGCTGCTCTCCTCAGATCCTAATACCCACAGCAGTTACTCAGGCACTTGGCTTTAATGGATTTTTCCTTTTTTTTTTTTGTGGAGGTGTAAGGGGGGATATACTACTGCCAAAAATCGGCTTCTGAAAAAGCTCCGATTTAGACATTATGCCCCATCTAGGATTAAAACTATTCACAGCAGCAAGGCTTTTGTTTTGAATGCATTCAGAGCATGTCTCCTTACAAATATTTCTGCTTTTTTTTACAAAGCCTTGCGACTTTCAATGCCTTTACCTTGCAACTTAACATTCATTTGTACCAAGACATCTCATTACCTAAGGCTCAATGCTCTAAATCTCTTGCTGTGCACTTTCCAGCTGTCCTACGCATTTATCACCCCCTCCAAAGCCAGCGTGGCTAGAATTTCGATAAGGGCTGAATTTATTGCATCTCCCTGATGACTATTGGTGCTCCAAGCAGAGTTCCTGTTTGGTTCAGGCAGGCTGACCAAACACATTCTTAGTGATTGCAGCTGGAGTTCCCTGCTCCTCGTTTGCATCTAATGGGACAAAGCCTCAAATCCTGCTTTTAGCAAGCCCATAGTTCTCAGCTTCTTACAGAGGCAAGAAATGATTTCAGAGGGAATGATTTTAAGAAACTTCTTCCACCTTTTAAAAATCTTTCGTTTCCAGAGTACGAAACGACCATTGGTGCCTAGGGTGTTCTCAGCCAGTCACCATTTTTCCAAAGGCATGCAATGGACCTAGAATGACGGCAAGGAATGTCTGCTAAGCAACTGCTGAATATCCACCTTGTTCTGGCTTTACTTTGCTACAAATCTGCTAATAACTGTTATTAGGACAACACAAAATAAAGGTGATAGCTATCCTCGGGCAGCCGCCTAGTTAACAGCCTACTGCTGAACGAACAAAGCGGTAGGTTTCATCTTTTCTCCTAGAGCAAAGATTAGTTGTCCTCATTCATTCTCATTCATGTTATGCCTTTCTTATAGTGTAAAGAGCTGTGTAGTAAAGAGCTATGCATCAGTAACATTGACCACAACCAAACCAGCCTGGAACTGTGTCTGGATATGTGGGGCTGATGTAACTGCTTACCAGCCCACACAGTTTAGGTATGAGCAGCACTTGATGCAGCAACTCAGCTCTGCCATTTAAAGGTTTCTGTGCATCTTACAAACTGCAACTCCAGTATGTTTATTTCCTTCTCATCTTACATGCCACGATGATGAATGAAGAGCCCAGGAAATGTCTGTACAGAGGATCATTTTTCTGATGGATTTTGACAAACCCTTCTGCACATCACGCCCGTATTCAATGGAGAGGAGGGAACGTGAGGAGGATGCAGGGCAGCTAGCTTTGCTCCAATTCCTTGGAAGATTATGGAGCAAATCCTCCTTAAAGTCACATCCACGCCCATGAAGGATAAGGTGACCAGTGAGAGCGACCAGTATACTATTAGCCCAATCTGTTTGCCTTCTCTGAAGGGCCCTGGGGAAAATGGGAGAGCAGTGTTTGTTTGCCCTGTCTTACAATGGAAGCAAATGCTTATGGATGAACAATCTACAAGGTGGGTGAAAAAATGAGTGCTCTGCTGTGACTAGCAGCCAACGGTTTGGTATCTAGAAGGCAGCAAACCGAAGTGGAATACCTGGGGGTTGGTAGTGGAAGCAATACTGCTTTATGTCTTACTCACCTGAGTGATGGGATAGAGTACAGACAACACCAGATTGAATGATGAGGGGAGGAAGGGAGCAAGAAAATCTGAAACATGGGAGCAAAGTCCATTCAGCTGGATCTCAACTGGCTGGAGTGACAGGCTGACGGAAAAAATTAAGTTCATCAGGTCTGTACCTGAGAAACAATAAACCAAAGGACCTGGGGGTAACAGTGGACACACTGAACAGGAGTCAGCAGTGTGCACCCTTGCAGCCATGAAGACCAATCCCATGCCAGGCTGCACAGGAAGAGCACAGCCAGCAGGTTAAAGGAAGTGATTTTTCCTCCTGTATTCAACACTTGTAAACCAGATCTGGAGTACTGTGTCCAGTTTTGGTCTCCTCAGTACAAAAACAGGTGATAGCAAACCTGAGTGCAGCAAAGGACCAACAAAATTGTTAGAAAACTAACATGTGACATGGCTCAAGGGAGGCTGAGCTGGGTTTCTTCATCCTGGAGATCAAGGCTGCAGGATCTTTAGTCTTCAAATACGTACTGGATAGTTATTGAAAAGAGGCAGATTTTTCTCAAAAGAAAAATTAGAAGAAGCAATAGGAAAGCTACAGCAAGTGAATGTGATTGAACATTAGAAAAAAAATTCACATCAAAGATGCTGCAAAATTGGATCAGGAAGTCAGAGACTGTCAAATGTCCATCCCTTGAAATACATAAAACTTAATTGGACACAGCCTTGAAAAATGTGACCTGCTGTGAAAATCAGCCCTGCTCTGATCAGGAGGTTCACCCAGATGACCTTCTGAAGTCTCCCCAGCCTAAACTATTCAGTGATTCTAAAAACAGAAAATATGAATGCAAACTTCACAGTGTGGCTAACAGAAGACACAGACATCTGTTTCTGCTATCTTGTGCTGTGTGAGACACGGTATTCTAATAACTCAAGTTAGTTTTCATAGCATCATCAATTTTACCTTAAGCCCTCATTATCAAGTAGTCCAGGCTACATACATATTCAGGTACAGAAACTCTGTAAAAAGCATAAATCCTAAAAGTAATGGTACTGAAGCTCAGGAGTGATGTTTATCTCTATGCAAGTAAAGCCACCCCAGTCCAGGCGCTTCTTCCTGAAAAGATACAAACCACATGGTTTGGATAAGATACACAACTCAAGTCCATTTTTTCTTCCTCACAACAGCTCCGGTCATTTCTTTGACCTTTTGTGTCAGACACAAGAGAAACAACATGAACAGTGGCTAATATCCTTCGTAGAATATAGTATTAAGTCATGTACTGTTCTAGATACACGAGAGCTAAGATTTTGTATATACTGAAATTTCATCTCCAAAGCATGAGATTTTTTTCCTACAGCTGTAGCAAACATTTAAGAAAATAATTTCCTTAGCTTAACTTTGGTTTGCTTCTTTGCATGTTTTTACAAAAATTCAAAACCCTAAGGTCTACAGACAACATCACAGCTGAAACTTCAAGTTTTTTTAAACCACTAACTACATTTCTACAGATTTTTCCAAAAGTCAACATTTATTCAAAAGTTTATACTATCAGCGATCCTTCGAGCGGAATTATGCTTTTAAAAATAAACGTTTAAACAGTAAGATGTAAAGCTAATAATGGTCTTCAGTTTATGAACACCTTACCCGAAAGCAGATGGGAGATCTCTAACTGAGAAAGTGTGGCAACCTCCTTTTGAAAGTTTAAGAAAAAGACAAAAGAGCCTCCTAATACGATTACATGAAAAACAGCTACTAAGAATGTGACTATTTGCACATTACTTGCACATTTCTCCTGTTTACCGTTTTCTATGCCCGCTACAAGCAGAATGATTGACCACTGCATCGTATAGCTGTTTGTCTCCTTCTGTTGTGACCGCACCTTCTACTCAGAGAAACAGGAACATTCAATTCGTATTTACTAAAAGATCTCTTTCCAGTTGATGGTAAATTACATGTAACAAGGACTTTTATCACGACAGAGAACGTAATAATGGTTAAGAGGATATGCTCAACGGTTAACAGGATATGCTGACCGTATTTTCCCTGTTGTGTCACGAATTCTAGGAGTCATGAAAGAATACAGAACACTGGGATTCTTTATGAAATCTTGTGCTAGTCTACTTCTGGAACGATTAAACATCTGTGACAGAGAGTCTATCCACTCCATATAGGGAAACATTTATGTAGTACCATCAGTTAAAGCCTGAAGGAAAATAACATCTGTTTCAACCAGTTTACCAAAACTAAACGTACAATGAGAAGAAAAAACATAACTGGAGGCAAAAAAGAGGGTACGTCTAGCTATGGCATATACTCCTTCATAAATAAGTAAACAAATAATACTCTTAAGTCTTCTACGGTGCCTGTTCAGCCACATGCTTAACCACAGCTTGCTTTTAATACCGTTTTAGTCTTTAAGGAACAGGAATTAGAAGTCTGTGCCCAATTTGCACTCAAAAATCTCCCAAGATCCTGCATCTTCTGCCCTTCGTCCTAGTTCTTTTCTCTTGTACGACTTCCTCTTCCCAGGTAGCAGGCACAAATAAAACAAACCAATAAAGTTCATCTACCTGAGCTGAATTTTTCTGGAGGGGTGGACAATTCTGCCAGATAAATAAACTTCCAAATATCAGAGAACAAGAGAAGGGACACAGAACAGTCAAGACAGAACACTTTTGTTTTTGTCAATGTTTTTTTTTTAAATCCCAATCCAGCTCCTAGTAAGACTGGACACTACTTACAACACTCCTAGAACTGCAGAAGAATGGAAACACAATAGGGAGCGAGTGGAGGGGGGGACAAGACAGCCCAGTGGCTGGCTTCAGACATTCACATACACAAAGCCAGCACTGACTGGAGTCATTAAGGCCCAGATGCCCCACTAATAGGAACAAACCCAAACACAAAGGTAGCACATGAAATGTATTTACCTATTTAAACACAGGCAGCTGGTCAGGCTAGAATGGGGAAGGTAACTGCTAATTCCTTGTACTACAAGGAAGGAATGGAGTAAAAAAACCCAAGCCCACGGGCAGGTTTTTGCTTTGTGAACCTCTGTCTGTGCTGCTGGTTAACAGTGGTAAGTATAAAAAAATCAAAGAAAAATAATCTATTTATAGAACAAGTCAGTAGTCTGAGACATTTAGAAAAAAGTAAAAACAAGTCCTTCTTTAAAAATGGATTTACTAAAACAACTGTCACCCAGGATGACCCCAAGCCCTCTGGTCCTCTGGCAAAGCCAGGGGAAACTTCAGACAAGAACTGCTGCTGATTGTACACTGGTACACATCCAGCAAAGCCAGCAGGGAGGGGGATTTGCACTGCGAACAGTATCTGCAGACTGCTTGCTGGTATCGCTTGAGGCCATGCCCGTAGCCTGGTGATACTGGAAATAGTTGTGAGTGAAACTTTTCACAGAAGCACATGTCA
Source organism: Anser brachyrhynchus (assembly GCF_964034855.1). NCBI lineage: Eukaryota > Metazoa > Chordata > Aves > Anseriformes > Anatidae > Anser > Anser brachyrhynchus. The sequence goes on from NC_137694.1 coordinate 64,872,724, forward strand.
GTGTAACCTCTGAGGTAAGTGGGCTGTCTTCTTTCCTTCCCGTCCCTGGTACAGATCACAGAAGCTGGTGCCCTGGGTGCTGTACCTCCTCGCCAGCTCCATCCTGCGTGAGACAACGTTAACGCGCAGGAGTGCAGAACTCTAAGCAAAGCCTAGAACAGGAGAGGGCACCCCTGCGGAAAGGGAAGCGCTCTGCTTTTCGCAAGCTCTGGTCTAGCTAGACATCTTCATCAATTTTTTTTCTGGCCCTCCACAGGACAGGAAGATCAGCTGTTCCCCACTAAGGAAAAACATTTGCTAGTGGAGTAGAGTTGGGTTTCTTTTTGGTAAACAGAACCTTTGCTGATTTCTGAGATCGTGAGCTCCTCTGCCCTTTAGCTACTAAACAGAAATTAAAAGCAATTCATCCACTTGCTCCCATCCTTATAGTGTAGTGTTAGCCGCCTGGATACGGAGGCACCTTAACTCTCCTAAGACATTGCCCTTCTCACTGGGTTGGCACGGGGAGGCAAAAGATAACTTCCAAAGTCACCTCCTTTGGGCAACCTGGTCGGGCTAAAAGCTCCAGCCTGAGCCCACCAATTCCAGGCCAGCTCCGCTGCCAACATGTACTTCTAACACCCTGAAGCGTCTAATCTAACAGCCTCGGGTTTGCTCAGTCTTTAAGAGCAGCAGCCACGCTCAAAGATGGAAATACTCAAGTCAAAACACTGGCTGGAGCTCCTAATGAGGCGGTGTCTGCATAGATGAGTCGGTACCACTGTGCCTTGACGTCCCCACTGAATGAAGGAAGCCAGCTGTAAGGAAGGGACCAACTCTGCTGCAGGTCTGTACATCCTTGGAAGAGAAGCTCAGTGGCTACATTAGCTTCAAACCCTCTCTTTCTGTAGGGGTTTCAGTGGTCCATTTCCCAGCAAGTTCCAGCCATCGAGTAGTTGCTAACTTGTCTCCTTAAGATCTTCCATTGGTAGTTTGTAGCTCAATAAGAAAGGAGGAGGTGGTGCATGAGCAGGGCTACTTGGTCCCTGCATCGGTTTCTTTGCACAGTTTATACAGATGTAATCCTCGTTCTCAGCCATTTCTGGAGAGACACCAACGCAAACTTGATGAAACCACTCATCGCAGCCACCATCACACTGCACCCAGTCCACCTGCAAGAGATTGTATCAGCAACATTAGGCACAGGCTCTATGAAGAAAGTATCTTCTATTAAACCCACCTGATATACTCAGAACACAAACGGAGTTTGGCATAAACTGATGTCCTACAGTGTTTGTTTTAACAAGCTGCTTCAGTTGAGGAAGCAATACTCTTCCAACAAACCTTGTCCCTATTGCATCCTTAGTCCACCAGAGCTACAAGACTCCTACTAATGAGGGAGAGGACACTCAGCTGCCCTAAAATGAAAGACAGGTACACCAGAACACATTTAGGTAGGAGCATGCTCAAGGAGTTCAGTGTAAGTGAAATCCTACAAATACGCACGCTAACTTGCATATATTCCCTTAGACTGCACTGTCAAGTGGTGGCTTTTGCAACTTCAAAATTACAGAGAACAAAGGGACTTGATTACTGCTGTTGGCTACAAAAAACACACTTGACTTTAGCAACTTTATTATCATTCCGCTAGCTGCACACTATGGGCACATAGCAAGCCTCTGAATGCCCAAAATACATAATAACTGTAACTCTAAAGCCACAGAAAATTTAAGTTAAAATATTTCAATCTGGGCTGAATTTTCTGTAGAACAATCAGGAAAAGGCATAAAAAGTAAATTAACCTTTAAGAAGGAAAAAAATTAAGATGCATTTCTAAATTTCCGTAATTGTCCAAGTAAAAAAGTGCATGTTAATTTGAGTCAGGGAGCAGAAACTGAAACCTGCAGGATAACAAATACAGATTCTTTAATGTACTGTTTCAGCTACAAAGATTGTTACTGCTATAGTTCTGCTTTTGCCTTACAGGGCAAAGTGAAAATGAAAATATATTAGAAAAACAACAGTACTGGCAACATATCTAAAATTTAGTTTGTAGGAAAACTATTCCTGAACATGTTTTTAAAGTGACTAGGAACAGAGAACAGCAGCTGCAGCTTCAGTCATTACATTTCCCCATCTACCATTTTGCACTTGCACTGCATTCACTTACTGAATGTGCAAAAACATGTCCAACTTTATGGAAAGATGGGCGTTCAAAGAAAAGCTTTGATTATATAACTAAGGATATTATCCAGTTTCATTTATGGAAATTTGATGAACCTAGTATGACCCTCTTTATAAGGTGAACTGAAAGAAACTCTCCTGACTCTTGTAATCCCGATTCTTTTTAAAATGTGCTACCATAACCCAAATTATCTGTAAAGAGAACAGTTGTATAAAGATTTTATCATCTTATGAGCAATTTATCTTCCAGTCTAATTTCTAACTTTGGCTTAAGATAAAGACTTCAGAAATGGTCTTCTAACACTTATCTGAACACTTGAATTCCACATTTCAACTCTGCAAAAAAGACAAAGTTTTTGATATTTGTATTTGATCCTACTCTCCTGTGCAAGCCAGTGCTGTTCAGGGTAAATCCCAGTTATTGGGAGTAGGGTTTTTGATCATTTTTTAGAGAAAAGAAAAAATAAAAACATTTTGTGAAGTCTGATCATCAATTAGTGCATGTTAAAAGCTGACAATCAGGACAGGCACTGCTATAGAGAGGCAGATCAAGGTGTTTTGTTTTTCTTTTTTTTGTAATAATCCGATCAGGTCTAAAATCACTGATAATTCATCTCCCAAGAAAACTGAAGCACTGCAATTTGTAGATCCCTCATCCTGCAGCACTACTGTTCACAGTCAGTATGGAAAAAATACAGGAAATGTACTTCAATTACCGTACTGCTCATTTCTTGCTGAGGCACAGAATGAATTCTTTGAATCAGACAACGCATGTTTCACATTACCAGCAAATAACAATACAGAGCCCAGTTTGCAGAGGTTAAACTTCCAAACCAAGACAGAGCGCTTCTTCCCAGATTCTAATTTTTCATCATCAAATGTTTTAAAGTAGCTAAAGAGAATGAGATAGGTTTGCAAAGTTTTATTTACATTTATGTACCTACCCAAATACCACTCAATACTCTCACATTTCAGGTAACACTGTTTTTGTTGCTCACGCTGTTCAGCCTAATTATTAAAATGCATTGAGGTTTTTGTCTTTGCATGAAATTGCCTGGGACAGAACTAAGCAAAAAACTCACTTTGTCCTTGCAGGGCCTCTGGCAGTTTTGTGCAGCACATACAGCGTTCTCATCATCCGACTCCTCAGCTCCTGACCAGTCATACTTAGAAGGAATATCTAGAACCTTCTTCTCTCTTTTCTTCTCTGTGCTCTCCTTTGTTAGTTCCACCTTTGCCACAACTGCCTTCTCTCGTTTCTTCTTTCGCTCTTCTTCCTTAGCTAGTTTCTTTGCCAGCTTGTTCAGCTCCTTTGTCTTATCCATGGTCAGTTTTAGCTTCTTTTTCTTGGGTTTTTCTAGTTTTTTCAGCTCTTTAGATTTTTGCTTCATATCTCCAAAAAACTGTTCTGCTCTCTCCAGCTTTCGTTTCCGCTTCCTCTCAGAAGAGTCTCTCCCTCTCATCTTCAGCGGTTTCTCATCCATGCTGTCATCCTTCAGAGAAAAGGGTGAGATTTATTTTTTTCCAAACACAAATTTCCATAAACTTTGTTCGAGATGTGCTTATTCCACCATTACCTTAATATGGTGGAAGAAACTTACTCAACAACATACTGTTACAAATTCTAAACAAAAACGGCTCAACTTTATTTTCATCGTACTAGGAAACCCTCAGTGGTCAAAGTATAATGAATTTAAAATCTCCAGTGGAAAAAGTAAAATATCAGCAAGAGTAAGGAGACAAAACAGGCAGTAACCACAACTCCCTTCTCATATTGATTTTCAATAAAAGTTGAGAAGATTAACCATTTGTTAGATGTCCTTGCCTATTTTTCATCCTAGGTCTGTCTTGTTTATTATTTTTGAGAGAAAGCAATTGCTATTCTGGAGATTAAGAACGAACAACTGCTGAATTCTTAAAATGTATTATCAACTCAAGCAAGAGAAGAATGTAACAGATCCATTATTTGAATAGCTCCCAAACTGACACACACTATAAAAATCCTGGTGCCATTAACAGCTCTTAAGTAGCAGATTCTGATCAGAAATAGCATTTAAAATTGGCAAACTGTCACTGCATCCACAGTGACAAGTCCTATTTATATCAGCAAGATTTGCATGTATAGCTCCTTTGTACAAACAAGCCTCACTTGATTTTAGTTAATCCAGCTACATACATAACTGTAATAATATTCATAGATTAAGGACATACTATAAACCAGTAAAGACAGCATCTGTTTACTGTACGTTACTTAAAATATACCACCCTAAACCAAATCCTCTGAAGGTTATTTTGCAGAACTCTACCTTATCTTACATATGAATAGATGTAAAAGGTATTCAATTCGAGTTGTTCTGGCCAAACAAGTACTCACAGGGGTTAACCAGAAAATGTTGAACCCTATCCCCTGCCATAAAGCTGTTCTTAACTATTAATACAACACTGCGGTATGCTATTCATAAAGTGCTATTTGCTGGCATTCAAATTGTTCTTCAAAAAAAATCCCATGCCAAAACCATTACATTAAAAGAGCATTAAGCTTATGAAGTGAAGTACTTAGGTCAAAACAGGGCAATGCGGTACTTCTTTGGAGGCAGGCTCTGCTTTGTACTACTGGCCTATCTTGTGGCAGCTTGGCAACATCTTGACTTACCCATTGTGTTGGATGGCACAGAAAAAAAGAGACAGCTGATCAGAATGCCAGCGTAACCTCAGTGTTCACAGAATGTAACCTTCCATCTGATGTTACTGTACACTACCAGAAGGTCAAGCAGCATATTTCCTGCGCTGTTTAGTAACTCAAAAAGCAATCACACACTCCATAACTACACACAGTCAAACTGACCCCTATCTTCAGCTGACAGATGATGAAGGATGGATTCCAATATAGCTTCAAGGCAAGATTTTACTTTCTCTTCTAACACACACCCCTTATTTCCACAAAGCGTTTAGCCACTGCATGAACGAAGCATAAATAATTTGGACTAGACCTTAGAATCAGCACATATACCTGCCTCGTTCGCTGTCAGCAGAGCAAGGAGGTCAGCACATCTTCACAGAATATTAAGAAAAAAATGCAGTGCCTGTGCTATTCTGGGGAGAACCAGAATCTTTTTACTTATATTACCAAACCATGTTTTATTGAAAACAACGTTCTTTGCTCAGTAACAACAAAAGCTTGGCAACACACAAATATTATATAAGCTGTCTATCTTTAAGTATTTCTTGCAGCTCTTTGGCAGATCGGTTCTGACTCCAAGCATTATCAAGAGCAGCATTTCATTAGCTTTTCTAGAATAAAGTTTGCATTTGGAATCGCCTGTCTGAAAAAAGTGTTCTAACTATTGTTAATTGTGGAGGACAGTGCTACACAGCATGGGTGATCAAGGACTCAATTTCTAGGTCTGTTATTCTGTGTTTTGCTTTTTTTCCCCCTATGCCAAGATATTTCTCCAAGTTCGTACCTCCATTACATGAAGGAACCTGTCCTCAGAGGGTGGATGAGTAGCCTGTAAAATTCGCCAGATGTGCTGAGTCTCATCCAGTGATACCTCTAGCAGATCTCCTATCATCATTAGATCTTCCAGCTGAGCCTTTGCTCCAGGTGACAGCTCCAACACAGGGGGCTCCAGACTGCGAGGTACCAGCGGACTCTTCCGAGGCTGCTTTCTTGGAGTGCTAGAACCTTTCAGATAGGAGGCAAGTTGCATGAGGATAAAAGGAAGAGATGAAAACAAAAAAGAAACAATACACTTCATACAACAAGTTATTAAGGAGGGAGACAATTCCAGACAAAAAAAAATATGTTGACATAGCTTTGTATATCAGACATCAGGAAACAGAACTGCAATGTTACTCTACTGTATCGTTCTTACAGACAGCATATCCTCCTCAACTAGCAGAGGTAACAGAGCAGTTCCCCTCTTCACTGACTGCTCATCCCAGCTGTCTGTTCTATTTTATATCAATGAATAGAAAAGCAAATACCTTGAGAGCAGCTTTTAGAAGCAGACGAATATGCATGTTCGGCACAAAACGAGGGTGCAGTCCACATGTGTGTCACCACTTCCTCTGATTTAATAGGGATTTCCTCATCACAAAACAAATTGGGCTCCAAGCTGCTAGAAGATTTTACACTGGCATTGTCCTGAAAAAGACCCACAGAAAACATGACATATCTGGATCTAGCAAATACTTATTTCCAAGTAAATTCTACTAAGACCAACCAGTCCTGCTGTTCCCAAACCCCTTCTTGGAAGCACATCCACCATAGACACCAAGACCATCAGAAAAAGGTAAAAGTTACACCCCTACTTGAACAGTGGAAGAATGTAGCAACTGTGGAGACAGGTGAATTCAGATTTACAGCCAGTGTGTGAGAAACACTGGTCAAATTTCCTCTCTAAGCAGTCCCTCACGTAAGGTCTTCAGAAGTCAGCATAATGACAGTCTTACACTCAGCCTATGTAATTTTGTTTGAAGAATTTGACTGCCAGACCACAAAGAGTGGCACAGGTATGCAGAGTAAATAATGACTGCTGTAGAAAGAAATGATTGAAGATCCTACAGGTGAACTAAAAACAGAGTGTGGTCCAGCACAGGAACCAAGTATCAACAGATAGACGGCCACAAAATGGCAATAAAATAAAATGTTGCCTTGGAATCAGAATTTTTAGGCAATTTTGAACTATTTTAAGATACAAACGCCTAAAGGAAGAGGGCTGTAATACTTAAGACTGTTGTGAATATTTTCAGGAACAGAATAATGATGGCATTGGCTTCTGCTAATGCACTGTATAGCAAGGCTGCTTGACTTCTTAAATGCATTACAGAGACAAATATAACACATGCCTTACATGCAGCAGGTGGATCCATGAACAGAAGAGAGATTAGGAAAGTCTTAAAAATGGAAAAAGCTTTGTTTTGGCTTTGTATTATATTGGACAGACAATCCAGAGAAGAAAAGTCCATTTGAGTAGATACCCTGATGTCTACTAGTATTCAATTCTTCCTCACCCCTGGAGGTGAGATTAATAAGGATAATCTCCTCAACGAGCTATTTTCACAGCACTTTCCAGAACTTACCTACCCTACTACATCTGTGATAAAACAGGCCAACAGGTTAAACATAGTGAGCTGTGTAGTACTCCAATCTTTCAGAAAACAACAAAAACCAAGGAGCTGACTTAAAAGAATCAAAAGGCTGTAGAGGAGTTATTGACACTATGTGAAGATTATGTGAGTCCAAAATGGACAACTCAGGAAATTGTACCACACAGACCCTGTCATTTCATGACATAAAAAGGGAGTTTAAGAATGGTAATCTCTCTCTGGGTTTCAGTTACATGTTTAAAAGGAAGTGAAGTACACACTACTGATTTCAGAACTGGAAGTGGGAAATTCAGATTTATATTGCCCAGATGAAAAAGTAGAATATATATATTCGGAATGAATAAAAGATACTTCTCCCTACATAGTAAAGGTCATGTCCCCGCCTGGATCTTCTTCTGGTTATATTATAATAGGTTAAAGAAAGTGCAGAGTCAACAGGGAAATAAATAAATAAATAAATATTTGGTGGCTATAGGCAACACAAAAATGAAGGCAATTAAAGGTGAGGGAAAGTTACAGTCAATGTGACCACTGAATCAGTCCATTTGGAATAAATTTTAAAACAAGTCTAGCTATTGCACTCATAACAAAGTACTCATTGGCTAGAATCATGTTTTAATTAGAAGAAGCACAATATAACCAAATAGGCCTTTTCATGCTTGTTTTTGTAACCACTGTTGTACCTGAGATGTCAAAGACAGAGGTGTAGAACTATAGTCCATGGACCCTTAGGAAACCAAGGATTACTTCTATGGGGTCCACCGTAAATTAACAACATATTCACACATCATAATCTATAAACGTTATTTTTTAAACACATCACTCCAGTGGAAAACATTCAGAGACTATAAAATGGAAAAAAAAAATTTGAAAGTCAACAGTATAAAGACAACTAAATTCTGAGCAACCTTGCTATTTCCTTTGAACTCTGCTGCATCTAGTTTAGAAATGAAGAATGTGATTGCCTGTGGTTGTCTTCTCTTCCAATCACGTTACTTGACCTAACAAAAGACATTTCTGGTCCCTTCCTGCTTTGTTTTGCTATACTTTTACTTCAGGTTTTTACAATCATATATAGTGATGGACATCCAAACCCAAAGGATAAGTAATGGATTTTGAAGTCATAACAGAATACATTGAACAGAAATTAAACAGAAATTAAATTACACTCCTGCAAAAACTTCAGATCCTAACAAGCATATGCCATCTTTCTTGACATACGCTTTCTTTTATCACAGCCTCAGAATGTGCCACATCTTTCAGAAATACCTTATTATTACTTCCAGAAATCACTGCACAGAAAGAAACAGTGGCATTGCTTTTGTCTCTACACATAATAAAAGGACATTTCAGAAGTTCTGAAATGAAATACATCACACTGAAAACACTTGGCCATCTCCACAACTGCCTTTTCTTATGACTGTTCTTCTCTAGCTAAAATATTTTAAAAATCTAACTACTGCTATGATTTCTGTACTAAACTAGTTTTACAGTATGATGCAGATCAAGTCCTGAATATTCCCACACATATGAAATGGAATAGGTTTATCTCCTTTTCTATGTGAGTTGAATGAAAAGAAAGGTATGAAAATGTGAAAAGAAGCTCTGACATCAGGAAACTTCTTACACAGCATGAAGTTTTCAAAGACTATTTTTTTTGCTGTAGTGAAAACTGATAAAGCTCTCCCTATAGACACTTATTCATATTTATGATTCATAATATCTCTGAAAAAGGCATAAAGACAATGTTCAACCTCAACGGTATTATAAAAACAAATCCCTTGAGAAGCATAGTTTTTTTCCTTAGCACTAAGAAGAACCTTTTGAAACTTGATCACAAGACATTTGGGAATTCTGAAAGAAAACACTACAAAACTTTCCCAATATGCCAGAACTAAGACATCCAGATAAAACCAGGAAGTTCCTCTTCTGCAACAGAAGCCAGGGCACAATGTACTTAAGAATAGCATAAGATATTCTGGTATAAATTGAATTAATAGAAAACAGGTGTTCTGAGCTAACTCCATGCAGACAAGCCACACTGGATTACTTACCTTTATGTCATAGCCATATGTCTCCCTGATGTCTTCATCGGAGTCTGTCTCTTCATCGTCATAATCCAAAGTCTGCCGTGGGGATGAGGACACACTCCCTATCACTCTGTTAAAGGCTGACTGCTGGAAACTAGTTAAGTGTCCCTAAGTGAAAAATGGAATATGAGAATGAAACAATAAAGCTTCCAGAAAAATCTGTAAAAAAAAAAAAAAGAAGTTGAAATCATAGTCACTAAGAAAACAGTGGTTCTTTTGGCCTGAGGACAACTGCCTGAACAGTGAAAGAAAAGCCCACTCACGGCAAGATGTGGAGAAAGACTGGGAAATATCCAACGAAATTGATTCTTTCAGACTTTATTTCCGTGTTTTAGAGTAATAGTGAAGAGAGAGATCTAGCTACTGTTGTTCAGTGCCACCAAATTATACCACCCTGTAGTTGTACAAATTTATTTTGTACAACTGATTACTGGTCTCAAAGATGAATAAGCCAACTGTAAAACTCACAAGCGATTCCCTATAGTACTCACTGAAATTTCTAAACAAGGTAACGAAATTCCAAGAATGGAATCCATTAGAAATTATAATTATGGACACCTTTGATTCTGTCAGAAGAAAATGGACTTTTGGACACCGAAGTAGCCACTACTTTACCAATCTTCAGGCCACAAGCTGGGTGTTACGTTTGAACCGCTGTTCCTTGCAAACACCTTCAACAATTGCCTGTGACAATGAGTCCAAAGTAATAGACCTGCTGGTGGCAAAGCTTGTAACAGACTGCTAACAAGCTAACCACAACCCAAGTACTGAACTAGAATATGTCTAATTCTCCGACTAACTGCTCTCTCCTCTCCTCCAAGCTTCTTTAAGAAGGATAAAGGATTTTAACACACTGAAGAAGGACTGGCATGATAAACAGCAAGATATTCATATCCCTACCTGCAGGTCTGGGTTGGCTGCTGCTTTCTGTAGCTCTGCACTGATTATTTTCTCTGTTTTCTCCCGTGCTGCCTGCTCCACCATTCGCTGGCTGAGCACAGAAAGCTTAGCCAAAGCAGATGACAACTCATCAGTGGCCAAAGCCTGTCGTGCTCGGTCCTGCCAACTCATGGCACGTTCTGTCAAGCACTGCAGTGCCTCCCCTTCTGGCAGCCGTACAGGCAACTTCTGCAGGGACACCAGCAGAGACAGTATCGTCTCAAGTCGCGGCCTTCGAGAACGCATACAAAGTGGACACAAGAACTTCACTTCTTTGGCCTGCCAACTAGAGCCCTTCTTTTGAGAACTTGTTTTGGGAAGGGGCACACAGCCACTATGAAACCAGTCTTTGCACAGCTCGCACTGCAGCATGAATCCACTAGCTGTTTTGCGACAGATACAGAATTTGACTTCTTCGATACGATCCACCATAGTCATCTTGGCCAGGTTAGCTGCCCTGAGAGCATGCATGGCTTCAATCTCCTTCTGTTCCCGCTCCTTGAATACAGCCACCTGTCCAAAGACAAAAACAGGTCATGACCTTCACAGCTAGGAGATCACGTTTTATTAGCAACACAGAAAAAATAAAAAAGCCATACCAAGTGATCTTCTTAGTTAAACTAGCCCAAAATTTTGGAATTTTGTAATCTAGTTAAAACTCGTGTTAAAATACCTCCTCCATTACCCACTACGCCCGTGAATCCTTCTGACAGATACTACATAAATATTAGATAACATTCACTGTATCCAGAAAGTTTCTGAAGTTCATAATTAAATCTGTCATAAGAACACCAGAAGAACAGATTCTGACTACAAGAAATCTGTTCCATTTATTTGCCTGTGAAGACTATGCAGCTGAGAACAGTTTTAATGCTGGCAGCAGTAGGAGCTTGAGTGACCACAGATCTTCATGAAGTAACTTGCATTTCCTCAGCATCTCCATTTAAGTAACTATAATGAAGAATACTAAGGTAAAATTGACTGTGCATAAGCCACATTAATGAGCTTGCACGCGTTTTCTTTGTTCACGGAGGAAGGCCAGACAGATGACAGCAAAATCTTGTGATAAGGGGCATCAATATCCTCCCAACAAGGAGGAATTAAATGTAACATTCTTCTCCACACAGTTTCTAGGACCAAGTGCTTACAGACTGCCTGACATTTTTTACACAGGAATAGGGAAGGACAATGTTGAAGTAAAAAGACTTTCTACAGTAAGGCGGGTACGGTCTGTGGTCAGCAAATTTAGAATTGACTTTTTAATTTTTTAACTCATGTCAGTAAACCACTAACTTCAATCTTAATAATCAAAGAGACGACTGCCAGAACAACCTGAAATGGAATTTACTTCGATTTGGCATACTGCATAAAACTAACCAAATAAGTGTTGATATTGCTTAAGGCAGAAATACAGCTCATTCCGTATGCATTGAAATCCTGTCAAAATAATATTAGTAATATTTGATGAACAGCCACACATTTTAAACCAAGAGCATGTAAGCCATCCACGTAGCCAGATTCATATTACACACCTGCACTTACACTCTGAACTATGCTTCCCTCTACTTTCGCTGCAATTAAGCTGAACTATATTATTGTGCCATACATACTATGAGATGTTTGTTTCAGCAAGGTTCATTTATCTGTTTTTCCATAAGATTTCTACACAGATTAGAGACAAGTTAAACCCAGGTATCTGGAGACGCTACCTTTCATTGCTCCTTACCACAGCTGCAGTGTCCCTGGCCTCCTCCAGCCCATCCTCCAGTTCACTTAGGGATTCCAGGTCAAGATCTTTCTCCTTTTCCTTCTCCATCAACTCCTTTGCCCTCTTCCGCCTATTCTTACTGCTCCCATAAACGCCAATATCAGTCCGAGGGCTCAGAACCTGTAACCAACAAGAAAACTTACGCCGTCAGTTAGTCCCAAGAAACAGTTTTAATGCGCTCCTTCAGAAGGAACATAACGTTTGAGGTTGTCTACACATACAACAAGACCAACCAAACACAGACCTCTTGCCTTTTCCATTTTCACCTGAGTACAGCTGAAGCTTATTATTACACTCTATTAGCAAAAGGAAATGGAATCTATTGTAATTGAACCCTTCAGACTGCAGAGGACCATCAAGATCCATTTCTGAAGTCCGACACTGAGCTGTCTGTTGCTTACCTGTAACAGACTGTAGCTTGAGTTCTTCTTCAGGAAGGTCCTTCCTGTGCGCTCCCTCCAAGCCCGTGCAGCAGCTACCTGTGACTCCAGCTGTGGCAAGGCATCCAGACGCACTGGTATCGGGCGGCCTTTGGCAGACAAATTCTCTAGTTGCTCCAGGTAGGCATAGTTGCTCCCATTCTGGAGTAAAAGAAAATTCCCTAAGCCAAAGATTCTACCATTTTATCAGTGGCCGGTTTAATTTCAAGCCATACGCTATTTTAGTCACTGACGAAAATAAGAACAGAATGGAAAGGAGAGTGGGGTTTCAATCTTACTGTTACTTTAAAAACTCCATCTCACACGGTTTCTATTTTAACATCTGTTCTGACATGGCCAGCTGGCTTAGGGAGTAAGACATTTCATTTCTAGATGGCAGTCTTAAATCCTATCTGCTCCACAGCAAGATAAATTAAATATCTGAGGGGCTGACGTGAAGTCAGTTGGGATTCTTGCTTCAGCTCCCAATGAATACCTGATACAAGAATAACAGTTGCAGTCCAGAGATTAATATATAGGAATATCACAGAAACCATGTCTCTTTTGGACTAAGTTATCTGGGTAGGACAACAGAAAAGTGGAGTGTTCTACTGAACTAATGATGCCATAACTTCATCTATTTCAAGACAGAAAATTGCCATCAGTGCCATTAAATCTTACACCACAAAAATTTATTAAACACATTTAGGGGAGAAGAATAAAAACATTTCCACAGCCAACTCCAAAACTGAAAACCTTTAAGCAGAATATCCTCCACTGCAGCTGAGTATTTCCAGTGACAGTGTGTAGAACAGTTTCAATAATAAATAAGGCCCCTCTAGAGTTACATTTGTATCATAACAAAATTGTCAGCTTTTACGTCCCCCATGAAACACACAAAAGAAAAGGAAATAGAAATTGGATAGCCAATGGGGAAACAGCAGCACAAAAAGAAGAAAAGAAATTCAAGCACACCATCTATGGTAAGCACATTTAACAGCTATAGCAAGGTTTCCCTTCCGGGTACGTTTGTGGGTAAAGGGGCTAGGAATAAAGAGCGTGTCTAAATAAAAGGATGCAAGCAGAAGATTCCAGTCCCTGCTGTAACCCCTACCTGAATGGCCTCCACTTTGGCTGTCCAGTCTCTAGCCCGCTGCAGGGCTTCTTTCAGTGCCAGCACATTGGGCAGGTAAGCAGGGATGTTCTTTGCTTCATTCACGATCCCCTCCAGAGCCATCATACTTTGGCGTGGTCTAGAGTAAGAAAAACCCGATTCCAGCCTTCTCTCAAAATTCCAGTCAACTAAAGCCATAAATTTGACAGGCTGGCGATGCAATTTCATCACTACACTGCAGTGTAGGATACCATGGCTCTATTCTGGGAGGGTGCTACTGGCTGCCAAGTAACAGCACAGGTCAGAAAGCTGATGGACTTTGCACAATCAAGTTCAAAAGGGCACAGCATCAGAACTCCTTAACATTGAGGAAACTGTTGTGTAGCATACTCAGTGGTGTGGGGTTTTTTTTCATTTGGGGGTAGAGGGGTAAACAGCAAAAACAGCAGCAACACTCACACCCTCCGGCCACTGTACAATACAACAGGGAGTCAACTCTTCTGCAACTCATTAACAACCTGAATTCCAACTTTTGAGCAATCAAAGTAATATACTGCAGCTTCAAAGCCCCTGCTTTTCACCACACTCCTCAAAAGAGGCTGAGAATCCCTGCAGTGTGTGAACTGTAAGAACAGTTTGCAAAGGAACACTCACCTGGCCTGCAGGCAGACCTTGGCCTTCTCCTCCCACCTCTCTGAGACTGTAAGCAGCTCCTGCAGCTCAGCCATGGCTTTCTCTACAGCATGGTGTGGTGCCAAGCCCACACCTGAGTCAATCAGCTTCTTCATCACATCTAGGGTGACCCTCTGGGGATCCAAGAGGGTGGACCTCACCTCATCCAGCCACCGTGCCTGCTGCAGTTCCTGCTTCAGTCTTGGCAGTTCAGGAAGTTCTACATAAAGGCCAGAGCCCATGTCTATCAACTCTTGCAGCTTGGAAGAGTCTGGGATCTCATCCATCATAGCTTCTTGGGCACGCTCATGAAATTCTTCCACATCATCAAGCAGATTCTGGAGTAACGTACAGTAAAGAGCGATTAGGAAAAAAAAAAAACAGAATCAGAACAGAAGGTTGACTGCAGGATCGGTCAGCTGTGAATTTGTATGGGATCATTACATAATCAGTCAAAGCTTCTACAAACAATGTGAACAGCCACCAAGTCTGACATAAGTCAGAGACCATCTAAACACATTTGGCCTAACATTTCATACACTATGCATATTGGTTGCATCAAACTCTGCACCTAAAATAGTATGGCTGCAACTAACTACGGATCCCAACAAAACAGAATATTATGGACTGCCCAGTCAATGTTAATTTTAAAATAGTGGGTTGAGGAGGGACTTCTGCAAACGTCTCATCCTTTCAATTTAGTGTTGGAGGCATTACACTAATGATGGTAACGCACAACAAAACACAACACGATGAGGAAAAAGAACAAGCTGGAGTCATGCAAGGACATAAAAACTAAAATATCATTAAAAGAACAATGGTCAGGTTTTAAAAGTATGCCCACCACATAAACACATCAGGGTTTTAGCTTATAAAGGAAAGATATGAAAATGCAAACACCCTCTAATGAAAGGAGAACTTCACAGAAATCCAGCTGCACTGCTGCAGTTGTCCACATCCTCATGTTTTGGAACTTCAACGAAAAAATCAAAGAAAGCAAACTGACAGGAAAGTATCTCTGTGGGAGAGTTATTCAAGGACATTCAACCAGTACACTCAATTGATTCACTCCTGAGACTCTTACGGAAAGATATTACTGATGGCAGTTCAGTAGCAGAATGAAGAGCAAAACCTGCATTTCCTATCCCTTAGCTTATTGCCCTTTTTGTCTGATGCTGCTTTTCACGACTGTCTGGAAACCAGAAGACATTTAGAAAAAAAGAACAAGACCCACATCATAAGGATTTTGATGTAGGGAACATATGCTGAATGTTCCATTGTGACAACAGTAAATTATTACAGTCTAATAATTATAATGGCTTTTGTGGTAGAAAATACTCATCATCCAACATGATAATTATTTTGCAATTCATTATGATGGATAATTGCATTCAAATGCCATGCTCAAAGTTATCAAGTGCTTAGGCATAAATGATCATTATCTGACTTCATTCAAAAACTAAGACTATGATTTTTAACCAGCAAAATGATAATATTTATCTATTTTACTAGCTTGTGACTGTTGAAGCTTCAAGGACACGCACATGCACAAAGTACTTCAACAAAACTAGTTCCATAACACTCAAAAAAACCCAACAGCTCTATAGAGAGACCAGCTGGGAGAAAATATTTAGACAAAGCTATAAATTTAAAACTGTTAAAGAGTTTAAAAAATGGATAAAAAGTCTTAATAAGCCACCCAGAAAAAGGATGCAACAGCATGAAACTGCTATATAATAAGTGACAATCAGAAAACTGGCAAAGAGTATAAAGATGCCCTCAACTCTGTCATCTATGGATTATGTCTTAATTAGAAGCGGGTTTTAAATACATTAGAATCAAATGCCTCTTAACAATCTTACAGGTCCATTAATAGATTATAAAATTTCACAAGGCAGACAAGAAAATGCATTTTTTGTATTTTGTTTTGTATTTGGAAGGAAATGCACTAAGATCTTCCTATCATATACTTTCCACTCAATTAACTGCTGGGAAACATTCAGAAACGTCTTTGAAGGACAAAGATTAGAGTCAACAGGTCTGGATAATTGGAATCCTGCAGTCCTACAGAGCTTACTGACAGTACCTGTTTTCAGCAACACCACCACCAATATCATCAAGACAAGAAAAGTCCAATATTAAGTCTCTCCATTATATCAATATCAAAGAATTGTGGATGAAGAAGGTCTTAACCAACACTAGTAAGCACTTCAACAGAAAAACAATTTTCAAACAAGACTAACTCAATTATGTTTTAAACTAGATACTTGGTTATGTAGAAGTAGCTGCAGAAATGGTAATATTTAGAATTTTAAGGCCTAAATCTAGCACTTTACAACATTCTTCTTAAAACTGTATCAACAGAGATCATGTGAGTTAATAAATGGTTGACATGCATCAAGAACTGTTTATCAAGATGAAAAAACTATTTAAGGATGTTTCTTGAAGGGTTTTTTCTAGAGGTTGGTTAGTAGGCCAAACAGTATTTAACATTTCATCGGTGATACAGAAACAAATTAAGATTGCTGCTGAAAACACTTGCTGTGACAAAAACTGCCAGAGTGATAAATGATAATGGCAACCAGGGGTATCAGTATGATCTGGATCACTTATTAGTCTAGATTCACTCAACGACAGGTGCACAGATATATAAGAAGGACAAGAAATGCAGGCCACGCATACAGATTAAGTGGGCTATAACCTGAAAAGCAAAGGCTGAGAAGGATTTGATGTGAAGAATTGCCAATGTACTACTGCCTCCCTGCTCCCATAAAGGAGCACACACCAGGATAACCTTCAGAACATATGAAGGATATGATTTAATATGAAATTCCGCTACTATAGACAGCATTAAAGATGCTGGCTGACTGAGATAAAATTGGGCTGCTTGGACAGTGACAGGTGGAAGGGATCTTGTTTTTTTCTTGGATTTTTATCTTGGTTTACCTATAAGACCATCAAATCTGACTGTGTCCACTGCAACAGGCACCTTGAAAGCGTATGTTCACATAAAATGCTTTGTTTCAGTTGCCTTAAGTGCTGGCCACCATGCGATACCCCCTGTTTGAGATTGCCACACAAGATCTACGGTATTCTTCCAGAATGGCAATGGAGGCCAGATGAAATAGCTTAGAGCCACTCACAGGGCACTAGATATCCAGGCTTAGGCAACCAAACCGAACCCTACATACTACGCTGTTAGGACTACACCAGCATGCTAGCATAGTACAAACACCACTGGTGCCCACTTAGAGATAGGCTTGCAGATGAGCAGGAAATATTGCCATTCCATCATGGACAGATGGCAACATGTCATCAGCACAACTTCAATGACAACGCTAAGACTACCCAATAAGGCAGGCTAAATGTATCCAGAGTATTTTACTTTTTCACAGATATCATTACAAAGCAGCTACTTGCTATGAAACACCCCATTCAACCCATCTCTGTCAGTGCAAGACTAATCCTTAAAGAAAAGGCTTTTGTCCTTTACACCAGGCAATGTTATCTGTTAAAAAAAAAAAAAAAACACCACCACCACCACCAACAAACTGAACAAAGCAAAAGGCACATCACACTTACAGTATAACCAAGGAAGAGATGCAAACTTACCTTTACTTGTCGGGCCTGGCTGATAACACAGGGTAAGCTAAACAATTGCTGCACAAATGCCTTCAGCTCCTCCATCGTCAGCTTGGTCCGTGTCCTTCCACTGTCTTGGCTCTGTCTGCTGTGTGAATGGACAAATTTAAACAGTATTACATAAGAGACAGGACAATGATCCCTGGATTTACTCCCATTGACAGAAATCTATCAAGATTACTGAGAAATTACAAAAAAAATCATCACTTTAAAACTCAAAAAAAGCCTTCCCAAGAATTCCAATATCTTAAAAACTAGATTTAATGTAATTCCTCTAACCATCTTCAAGAGAGTTTACCCTACTCTTTGGAGTGTCTAGATGACTTTCAAATTGGGTTTGTTCCAAATAAGTAAAAGAACATAGCCCCAAAAAGCAGCATGAATAGAATTTGGGTGGGTGGTTTGTGTCTGTTTTTTGGTTTTGTTTGTTTTCCTCAGAACTACTTAACTCTGATTAGAACAAAAATCCCAAACGGTTTTTGGTAAAATACTGGTCACAGCTTCATATGATAACCAGGGCAAGTAAATGGCAGGTAGAATTGCTTTCTCTCCTCCTGTAAGCCAATGGATCAGACACAAAATACCACTGGTTGAAATAAGTAAACAAACTACACAAACCTATTATGCAGCTACATGAACTATATAAAGTCCCAAGTGCTTCAAACATAAAGTAATTCAAGATGCCTCAAATGTGAGGAAACAGAAAAGAAAAGAAAAGGAAGAACCTCTCCAAAAATTACTAAGGTTGATCAGATGCAGATAGTAAGGACAAAGTCAGGAATTGATGAAAACAGAAATGAAGAACAAGACTGCTCTGAAGCACAAGACCTACACATCTTGAAGGCACTGGAAGGCACATTCAAAACCCCTCCAGATGAAAGCAAAGGGTTTTTTTTCGTAAGGGTCTCTGTGTCACATAGGAGAGAATATAGTAAAAAACAAAACCTAAAGAAACCCACCACTCAAGCATAGAAACCTATTCCAAAAAAAAACTGAAATGGAAGAAGTCTCAGAACACTTGATACATGAAATGAACACCTTCAGAATTCAAGTCCTGGGCACCTCTAGCAAGGGATGTATCTACCCATAATGATACTGGTTGAGGTTATGGTTAACAAACCTGGGAACTGTAAAAAAAAATTGAAGTGAAAGGCATGGAGTTAAATATCATCAGTGGTGATGGTGCCACAACTTCTGCAGAATCTTTCTCATCAATTCAGGTTTTGAGCAAGAGACATGCAAAAATGCTGACAATGGTATGTAGGCAACCGTATGGGCCAAAAAATAAGGGAAAAAGAAGTAACACTGATTCCCTATCTCTAAATTGATAGCAGCAAGACATTTCCAAGGAACTAATTTCAGTAATGATCCTCCCTTGTAGTCAGCTTGAGGGCCAGAGCTATTTCAAAGATCCATGTGGGGTATGTACTTGCTCAAGCAGTTGACTGCCATGACAGGCACTGACGAGAATTCTCGGATATGTAACAGCAATAAGCTCTGAAAAGAAGTCTTATTTTCTAAAGCTGTCTCACTTGTTGCCAGAGAACTGATGAAACTGGCCTTGCAACAGGAAAAGACTGCTATGGAGTAGAACATGTCCTGCAAAGACACTTCCATCAAGTATCACTTGAAGCAAATGTCACAAACCAGCTGAATGCAGCAGAGTTGTGACACTGCACAAATTAAACACTTGGTATAAATTATCACTGGCAGGCACAACAGTCTCGCTAGCAGGACAGATTTTAAACACTGAAGAGCTGTTCCCTGCTAAGCAATCTACATTTTATTACATTAAAGAAAACCAACGTTCAGTCTTTCAACCCGTGGACTTAAATATAAAATTTAGATGAATCATCACATATAATTATGCTATCTATGTCTCAGAGAGGAAAAAAATACTGCAGGCTTTGACTTGCTCTGACTGACAGTGAGAAGGAGGGGGAGCTGCACTGGACCTGCTGTGCCACCACTACTCTTGTGTGACAATGAATGGAGCGCAGAGCTCCAAGAGACACCCCTGCAGTAGGGCTTGCTCTCCTTCCACAGCACCCTGGTGCTCTGTCCCTAGTCCAGGCATGGACTGCCACAGCACTGCACGCTGCACAAAAAGATACAACTACCCCTGCCTATGAAAACTCCCAACTTTCAGCATTAGGGGAGAGAAAAAGCATGGGGGTATAGAACCCATCGCCACTGTTCTGTGTCACCTATTTTTCTGTTTTATATACCATCAGATGCTACATTGTTAGCTACATCTGGATCATGAATTTATTGCTGCTTTATTCCCTGCCAAGTAGTTCAGTTTCAACACTCATTTTTAATTTATTTATAACCTTATCCTTTGTGTAAATGTGACCCATCTCAGTGTCTTAAATATGAACATAAGTGTTAAAGAACAAGCTGAAGGCAACCTCTGTATTTAAACTTCCCAACACTGTTTAAAGAGGATTCAAAATCTTTGCTTCGGAAAAACGCTCAAACCTCAGTTTTGTATCATATTGCAATTTAGCATACAACCACCCTTAGGCTATAGAAGTCTTCTCTTGACCCTTGGGATTCATTTTAGTTCAGATACACCACTGAAAATTGCTGGTTCTTTCTAACGTATCTACTTGTTGCAAAAGCCCTGGAAATTCACCAATTAACTGGAAGCACGTCTGTGGAGAGAAGGCTGACATACTCCAACAGCTGGCAGAGGAAGCAGCAGCAATAGATCAGAAACATCTTGGAACTACCAAAATAATTGAAGTTTACTAGGAACAGGGCAATACAACAGCTGGAGCACTGCTTCCTCCACCCAGACCAGAGTTCTAAGTGACCATACCTTTGTGCTAGCAGGATCCTACGAGCAATAAAAAACAAACACGGGCTTTCTTTTCCCTGCTCAGATTCAGCAAAAATGTTTCTCTATTCCAAACAAGAGTTTTCAAGGTATAATACCTGATGTAATTGGGCCTGTGGCGTAACTCTAAGATTTCAGTTTTCGAACTGAAGCAACAATGATGCATTAGGTCCTGTGTAGCAAAGCTGGCTATTATAATTAACAAGGTACTTACTTTTCACCTCCCTCCCTTAAATAAGCCTTAAGTTTTACACCAAAAACTATGCATGCAAAAATACAGAGTCAACTCTTATATATTCAACATAGGAAATTCAAGTTAAGAAAAGTTTATCATACAACCATTGGCACAAGAAAGGTGGTTACCTGACTGAATTCCTTACTACAGGACTTTTACTCCATGCACAGAAAGTATACAAGAGAAGGAAGAACACACTGATGAAGGCTTACTGACAGCAGAACAAGAGGACACATCCAGCAGATTGCCGAGGTAGCGCCAGGGAACAGAGTAACACTCAATAGGCCATAGCAAGGCAGGCAATACAAAGAACTAAGCTGCCAGAAGCCACCAAGGCAAGCTGCTATTTTTCAGCCACACATCAGTGCCCCCCATGGTCCTTGCCAACTAGAAACTGGTTCAAACTACAGACTCTGTTTTTGCTCTCTGCATTTCTCTGCTCCCCAAGATCTCATTCTCCCAGTCAGTGCTAGCAAGATGTGTCCTCTTCATCTCCCAGTAGTTCTACCAGCAGCACAAAGCATTCTACAATTTACTTGTGAACAGCTGGCAAAATTATAAATATTTGACAAATGCTACACCAGAAGCTTACCTCACCAACCACAAATATTTCCCAGTTTTCATGTACTCGGCTTTGCAATCCAATGTTTTAACATTTTCTTTCCTAGAGCAGTTTTATAAACCCATTCTTCATTTAAGCTACATACTTTGTCACACTGCCAAAAATTTAAACACTGATGTCAAGACTTACTTTTCATACTTGTTTCCTCCGTTTGTCTTTCCCTACAGGTCCCCACATGTTCAGAAAAATACCTTATCAGTGATCAAACAATGTTTCCGAAGGACTTCACATTTCAGTACATAGGTCAGGGGAAAACAGTATGTTTGACACACTCCAAGAGCTTTTTGGCCCTTTGTGTCACTGTATTTGTCTCCCCAACCTGTCAATGAGCACTACGGGCAAACACCAAAAGAAGTTGGTAGGAAGTGAGAAATTCAGGGCTCTTACATTTTCAAGTCCAACCAAATAACAACTTTAGAAACTTTAAGGAAAAGCCTGTCCTACCTGTGTTTTTGCTTTTTGCTCAGAAGCAGCTGTGCTACTGAAGCACAGGTCTCTGCTTCTTTCACTGCATCTCTCAGCTTGCGGAAAAGATCATTTTCTGGGTATTTTCTGTCTTCAGCATCTTCCAACATCACTCTCAACTCAATTACATCTGTAATAATAGCGTATAGTTTGTACGCAGAAACAAAAGACATTTTAGATTGCTTCCAAAGCCTTCAATCAACGTTCCAACAGGCTAGTTCAATTTGAAATACACACTGATGAGTGGTATTACACTCTCAGTTTAGCTCATTTCTCTTTTCTACCAAACAATACATAGTGTTTTCTCTCATTAAAATGAGAACACAGGGGAAAAGAAAGTGGGATGTCCTGAAACTCCTGCAATGAACAACAGAAGTCTGACCTTTCTTGTGGTTGAGGTTGGCAGACAGAGCTTCTGTAACTCTACTGACCCAAGTGTCATAAGACTGTGCTCTAACTTTCACTCCATACAGCAAAGAAGGAAGGTCTTCCAGTGGGTACCGGTACCTGGAGATGAAGAAAGAAAATCAAGCAAGAGTATTAATGATCATACAAAACCCATGATATTGCTTATATTGAGTTCTCCCAGCTATAAGGCCAGAAACACAAACGTAAACTACCCTCTGCCTTGAATGCAAGAATCAAGCAAAGAGGATAAAAAACTCTTCAGTTAAAGGAAGAAAAGCATCGCCAAATGTTACATTTGGTCACTGGACTTCAGCACACTACTGGATCTGGAAGAAAAGTTTAAAAAAAAACACGCTTGTGTACCTTAAACACTTCTTCTGCATGGGACATGGACATAAATCAGATGGATGGTATAGGCACACCAGACGCTCAGGATTACAAGAACACGTAAGAGCTGACAAGAAGCACGTGGTTCTGCAAGCTGTGCACTGACGCTCATCATCTGGAACAAGTTCAAACACCTCTTCTTCAGACATCAACACTCCCTAACAAAAAAAATAAGACACTTGCTACAAACTCTAATCCAGGCAAGACAGAAAGGGAAGAGGGGAGCAAAATTCCTTTTGCAAGTAAAGTGAAAGAGTTGCCTTTTATTACTCACCATCTGTACAACAGACTCCCTTAAGCGTGTTTCTTCCTCTATCATTAATGTCATCTCCTTGCAGACCATGGCAGCCAGCCCAACATCCAAGCACTCTGGATCTGCAGCCATCTTGAAGATCAGCTCTTCATGGGAGAAAACACAATGACGTCCTAGCCTTCGGTAATGACTCACACACTGACGTCCAATTGGAAGCTACAAAAAACAGAAACCATGTCTCTTATTTTGGGAAAAGACATCTCAAGACCATCTCTTACCCCTTACTTTCCTTCCTTTCACAAAACCTGTGAAAGACTGAGACTCAGAAATACCATTATACCTTTCGTGACAGAGACAACTACAAAAGCATTAAATCCTATCACAGATGAGGATAAAGAAGATATCCATTGGCATGTTGGGGGGCAGGCAGGTATCTGCCATAACCTAACTTACAGACACACATTTCAGAGCTGTCCTAAGCTCTTTTTACTTTCAGTGGACAGAAACTGGAACCATAAAGAAGTCAGCCAGTCTCTGCTAAGGTGAAATACACTGCCCCCTGGAAATTACTATGCTTGGACTAAAAGTTAACCGAAACTGGCATCACACATTTTGTGGCCTTTAAAGCAAAAAAAAAAATTACCTAAATACTAGATGAATTTGCTACGGATTTCTGGGTTACATTTTGCATAAACAAAAGAAATTTCACATGCCTTGTGTCAGTTTTTAAGTTTTCCTAGGGGCTATACACAGACCACATCATGAGCATAGAAAAAGGGACCACTGACAATCCTGCAGAAAATTTCTCTGATGAATGAATAAACATGTCTGGTTAACAACTAGGAGTCCTATTTAAATGTATGAAAACAGAAGTTGGAGATAAATAAACTACAGATGTGATCTTATCTTCCAACTGTAAACCCTGGATAGTGATAGGACACACTACTGACATCTTACTGAAAAAGAATCCACATAAGCTATGCTCTGCCGTGCCATGGCTATCAGAACATGGACTAATATAATTAAAACATGCAATGAGCTGGCTCAAAAGGAGAACAAAAGACAGTTATATAGCTACCTCCAACATACAAATGACAACAGATATTCAATACAGTACATTAATCTATGTGAAATCCAGAAAGATGCATTCCAGAAATACTAACTAAAGGTACAAAGGTACTGTGAAATCAATAGTTGAAAAGGAAGACCAAATCCAGAAGCTTCAGTTTGAAGCTGTTTAAAATTGTGTGCTCAAAATCATTTTCTGTAATGTAAATTAACATCAGTCCCACTGTTGTACCAGGAACTATAAACATAAAACATACTATGTAGTATGAAAGCTACTAACACTCTCTTTGCAAAAGGTCACCTAGCAGAGTCATATGAAACAAATACAAAAGAACAGACCCAGTCAGCAGTGCAGAAGTTCACAGCTTCAGCAAAGTTGTATCCCTGGTTAAACCCAGAGTGATAGGCACGAGGAAAGGTCACAACAAACTCGCCAGCGCATTGATTGGTCCTGTATACCTAATACAAGCGAGGATAAAAGGGAAAAAATAAAAATGAACTTGCAACAGAGGTTAAGACATTATGCGGTGCTTGAACAACACTTTCTTTACCTATGAACCACCACAGGCAAAATAGCTACCTCTTAAGCGTTAAGGGTTGGTTCTGTCATCTTAACGTGAATCCTCAGTTCATAGCCTTACTCAAAAAAAGCTAGATATCTAAGTCAACAGTTTAAAACTCTCTTTATGAATCCCGAAAGGGATGTTTCTCTATCATTATTTAATCCATCAGACCACAAAGTGCAAAAGCTTTTGGAAAGAGCTTATGGTTTGCTTTTCTACAGTATTTGCCAGAGAAGAAATTTATCTTAACAAAAAAGCAAATGATAGTGACTGCTGCTTAAAGGTCTGCTGTCAATAATGTTTGGTCAAAACAGTTTGTAAAGCTGAGATTTTCATAAAACATAAATATTTCACTGCCAAAAAATATTAAAACCAATTCACAGACAAATATGCTGCTATAGCAGGAGTTATTTTCAATAAAAATGAAATGTAACACAATGTACTCTTGTTCTGTGAGATATTTTTTGTAAGAAGTTTGGCACGCTCTTCTCATGTGAGATGATTAAAATTTCATGGGGATGATAGAGAAGGATTCTAGAAAATGTATTTTAAAACCACTCCATAACTAATGAATTGGAGATGTAAACATCCACTACAGAAATTCTTCAGAGTTATGTCAAACAATTGTTACAGAAATTTGGCACAGAATGACAAAGTGAGTGGATAAAATGCTCATGTTCTACTCACTGGTACACCATGTTCCATCAATACATTGGGGTTCATGATAGTGACCAGCTGATGCAGGAGATCAGGCTGGGATTCAAATAGCTCAGGAGCCAACTCCTTCATCACATCCTCCAGTTGCTCTGCTGCGTGAGAGGGCACGCCATACCACGTCTTTGGCTCTCCCCTAATAAAATAACCACAATAATCAATATGTTGCTTACAGAAAAGCAATGATGCCACCCAACTGCAAAGTGTACTTCTAACACCACTGTGCACACAAACCAAGTATTTTACATGTAGGCACAAAATCATCTTTAATCAAAAACGACCTTCATCGTGTATCATTTTCACCTGAAAAAACAATTACTCTACAACACAATTCTCAACACACCTGACAGCAGATTTGCCATGACAAATCTAAGAAGGAAGATACTGTCATTTACCATGCTCTAAAGGGATAAAATGGACAATCCTTTTACTTTAGGAAGCAGAAAGAAAATTCATCAAGCAAAATCTTGGCCATTACAGCCACTGTTTAATAGGAAAAAAAAGATCGTTGTATTACTTCATTCTCTCAACTAGTTTTGAAGAAGTCTTATGTCTGAAACCAACAGGAAAGTATACCACATACACAAAGAATGAACAAAATACCAGTGTGATGAAGTATAATCAATCCCTCTAATATACATAACCAGTTACTAAAATAACAGTGGTTCACTGGACCCTTACAACAGAAGATACTTAATAAAATGGGTTAGTTAAGTATGAGAGAAGAAAGGACACACAGGGCCAAAACCAAACAGAATTACTTGAGAACGTATCATTCTAGTCTTTCCAGTCCTGCGTTAAGCAAAATAAGCTGTAATGATCTAGAATCTAAAGTATCGAAATTTTGGGGTTTTATTAATTTTTTTTTTTACTAAGAAGTACAAGTAATATCTGCTGAAATATCTGAATCAATTTACATAGTATTTGCTATCTAACTATATTAATAACCTTATTATCACCAACCCTCCCAGAAGTTAGACAAGGAATGGTGTAGCATTTTCTTTGGTTCCTACAGGCTTCAGTGACATCTGCTGGTCGGACATAGCTAGCAAGCCCCCCTAAGTATGTACTTCTCTGTATCTGGCTGGGCTGCTGGAACTCACCAGCTGACACAAACTCCTCACATCCTGATCCAGTTAACAGCATGCTATGAGGACAATAACTGAACTCTAAACAAACCGAATCCTCCTCCTCAACCTGTGGATCAGATCTTACTAGCAAACAGTTCTCCAGAAACGTGCAGTCACAGTCTAAAGGCTATCAACTTATCCTTACCAGATGTACAACAAACGTTCCTTTCTGAAGGGGTGCTTCCTACAGACTCCCCTCGTCCTACTCCCCTGATAAACTGGGAAGACTGCAATGCAAGCAGTTAATCTGTCAATATTCCACACTATATTCCACACCAGTGAACTCCAAGTCAGTTCAAAACCAAAAGCTTTCTTAGAAAAGATGTTAGCCTCTAAACCATGATTTTGCAGTGATACTAGATTGTTGGCAACACAAGAATACTTAATCAGATCATGAAAAATACCAAAGTGCTTAAAACAGTACGTGTGTTCTCCTTTTCATTTAAGAATATGGACTGCTCATTGTGTATAGCTTTTGGTTTAAAAGTCATCAGGAAGCATAGGTATTTTCAACTAAAAAAACAAATTCACTAAAAGCAAACAAGGAAGTGCAAGATAGATGTGCAAAGGAGGGCCCATACCAATGCAGGTAGTTGATGGAATAGCTCCAGTGGTCTTCAATATGCCAGCAAAATGAGGAGAAGCACATCCCTACATACAGCCAAGGTACCTTCATGCCAGAGATGTCAGCATTGATATGAGCAAGGACTGATTGTTCCAGAATTGGCATGTTATTCAAGTTCCAACCAGAAAGTGCATAATCCTGCAAGAAAGAAAAGGAGAAAATTCTCAACAAATCAGATGACCGTAAGGACATCAACTCTAGAAAAGAGAAGTACTAAGAAAGATCAGCTTATCCATTTCTATAGCAGACACTGCACAGTATTCTCCAACAATGAAGTACCTGAACTAGGAAATACTTCCTTAAACTCTTTAGTCGGCATTTAATCAGACTATGGGCTATGTATGTTGAAATACTAGGACTGGCCTTATTCTTTGAATCAATGCTCATCTACTTAAACTTTGATCCCTCCCCCCAAGTTTCATGCATTTCTGAAGGAAAAAAAATACCAACAACACTACCAGAAAAGCAAAAGATAGAAGTCTTCAATAAAACAGGATAACTTATAATTGTAAATACCACAATGAAATTCATGGTATTATTTCAGCTTTTGAGAGACCAGCTTTACTATGCTGCAGTTTATCTTGATCTTCATAAATTATTTCAGCAAGTTCTCAAGAGAAGAAATTCCCACACTTATTTCACAGAAATCAGCATCACCAGTTAAACAATTCTACCTTTACTTCAAAATGTGCTCAAGTCTGTACAAAAAAATGAAAATTCAGGCTGCCGCTACCATTCTTCTTTCAACCTTAACGAAAGCTGTTAGCACACGTTCAGTCAGCTTAGGCATGTCCTACAGTTGCTGAATAGAATGGTCCCACCCTCACCTCGGCCACATGTTACTGTTGTTTCCTTCGCACTGACACTAAAGATAAAGCAGTGAGTCCAATGATCTGGCTAGAAAGATTTTTTTTTTAATTACTACTTTCATACAAATAGATCAACAAGCATTTCTGACTCACCAAGCAGTTACAAAATCATTGCACCGCCAAAGGTGCAGGTAGGAAGGTGCAGACATGGGTGGAAGACAACAGTGAGCAGGATTACCTTTTCCAGGGATTGGAATGAATTGATTTGGGTGCTGTGTAATCATGAAAACACACCCTTAATCTCATTTTCTAAGAATTCAAACATATAAGCAGCCATAAAATTGATATGCTACAGTAAGGTCTCATGAAAAGTAGGTAATATACTTACCAGATATTCTTTATCTTATTTTCCATAATAGGATGCTACAACTACATTTTTTTCGTTCTTACAGTATGCACAGCCAGAAAAACAAGCTAAATCTGATTAGCCTGTTTTATTTATTATGAACCTCCTAAGGAGGTTAGAATTATGTTTCGGTAGATAACTCTTCAGAACAAGAAAGGAGAATCTTATCAGTTTCCTTACACTTGGATATACCATAATACAGGCAAAGATACGCAAGTTGTTAAATGATATAAAACAGGTGTGACTTCAATCATGACAAACAGCCTAGCTATCAGCAACCTGATCTGGAAAAGAACCTAAACTGTCAGATTAATGCCCTGCTCAAAAAGAATGTTAAGCGTAAGCAAGAGTTTATTTATTTTCATGATAAAAACCACAGTGATTCCAGACTTGTATTCTTATTGTGAAATCTTATGCAGGACAAGGAATGGGGTTGGTTTGCATCTCCTGTTTCTCACCTCTTCCTCTGGCATCAACTTTCGTCGGCCATCCTTCACTGGAAAGCCACTTCCAAAGTCCTTGGATGATATATCAGCTCCATATTCTACAATGACATCTTCTTCGATGCTGCTCACCAATCTCCAGAATTCCTTTTCCACAAGCTCAGTGGGAACCATCTGAATGGAAAAAAAAAAAAGTTAGGGTATGTGCAGACAAGATTCAACCTAAAGGCTATCATTTAAGCAATCCGCTGTTATGAATCCCCCACGTATCTCCAAATACCAAGGACACTCCACCTCACCCCTCCACTCCTCAGTGCCATACAGTTTGGCTTGCATTCCTTAGTAGCAGCTGCAATGAAATAGAAAGAGAATGCCACATCATGAGGGATGAAATGAACAAAAAAGATGAGGTTACCAGAAGTGCAACTAAAAAAACGTTAATTCTTGATGGACAAAAAGGGAGGAGACAACCAGCAGAAGCCAAGCAGCAAACAGAATAAATAGTGTTCATATTCCAAACTATTTCAGAGGATAACAACCAAAACCTCTGAGTAACAGCACGAAAATTCCGATAAATGTGTTCAAGAGTGTAGTCTTCATATATCTCATTATAACCCCTATTTATAAGCATTTAGTTATGAAGCTTGTTAGAACAAAATAAGGAACGAAGCTTATTTTACAGTGTCCCAAAGCCATACAATAAATCAAAGTCCTTAAAAGCTGGAAGCTTTGACAACACTGCCCATAAATTACCAAAGAACGCCAAGAAGAAGTAGTTTGGTGTTTCATGCAGTATGTATGACAGTGGAATAACGAAGGTGTGCCAAAACAGACGTGCCAGTTTTGGAAATGCTGCTGAGGTGCAGAACAACACACAAACCACAACCCACAAAAGATTGACAGACTCAGTCTATTTATTGACTTGTTTGCAAGAAAAGACTGTAACAGGGAGAAGAACAATCCTCTGAATAAACCAAACCAAGACAAAAGCCATAGAAAGGGTGAGAGAAAGACCCCTATGACAAACTAGAGCAGTCCTATACTTGGTTTAAATAATCAAAAAGGGAAAAAACTTAAATGGAGTACAGCCCTATAAGCAATAAAGCTATCTGTCCATCACAGGAAAAGGGTGAAATGAAGTTGAAGCGAGACCAGATGCCAGAAAGTTAAATCATTTGTTTACATGTTTGAAGCTTATTGTGCCTCTTTATACAAACCTAAGATGCCTCAGCAGAAATTCAGGATCAGCTGAAACATCTTTTCTTTTTCCCCTACAAGGAATGACAACAAAAGTTGAAACTCACGTGGACTGGCATGTTGAAATAATCAGACTTGAAGTTATCAGCCATTTCACCAAAGCTCTGGAGAGTATATTCCCTGACAGCTTGTTCAAATCCAAAGGCCTCACGGGGTTTGTTGCATTCCTAAGAGATGACACATGAAAATATTGTTCCCTGCAGATTATGATACACAATCACACTTTTTGTTTTTCTCTAAAACACACCAGTGTCCATCTGAGTCCTTACCAAACACAATAAGCTATCAGTTTTGAATGCTTTTCTTAGCTGAGGAAGTCCTACCTCAATGGAAACGGAGCAGAATTAATTGTATGGAAGCTAATGTAACATGGTAAACCCCAACACTACACACTTCTGCTTGCCTGTCCAAGCTACGTGTCATCATCTGTTCTGTTAGCAGCAGAGCGTGACAGTGCACAAGAAGAATTTACTGAATTTACACTGGATTCAAGTACCTGCAGAATAGCTGCACAGGAAGTCATCCTGCCAGTGCTTCAGTCTTACCATAGCGTAACATCAACTGATTTAGCACAATGGAAGTATGAAGGAGGAATAAGAGAATCAAAACAATGCAACACGTACCAAAGCAGCTGACTAGTAACATCTAATAACACAAAGTCCATCTGACAAAATCTTCAAATCTTCCACTGTCCTATAATCATGCCAAGAGTCCAAAAAGACCAACTTACGTTTCTGCTACTGTTCCCATCCATTTCTACAATGCCTTTTTCACACAACGTTTATATATACAAGACATATTTGAGCACAAACATGACACGAAACTTAGTGGCTTAATAGTCTTTAGTCATAATGAAACCAGACTGAAGAGGAATTCAAGATCAGTAGTTTCTTTTTCTTTGGGGAAATGAGTATATAAATAAGTGAGCATGCGTTACTGCCCCTTTCTGGAAAAAACGTGGTCTAGAAACATGGTCTTTTTTAAAAAAGTTAAAGCCAGTGACAAAATTACAGCTTTAGAAATAGCAAGCTTTTTTCATCTGAATTCTACACCTACCTATATCCTGAGCTTGCAAAATTTGTTTTCTTATGGCAAATATCAAGCCAATAAACTGATGTTTGCTGCCTTTAGGCTGGTGATCGATCATCACTTTGAACGTGGTATTTTTTGAGCAATGAAATTCAAGCTAGCTTCCACTTTTGGAGCCTTAACAGTTGCTTTCTGAGTCTAAACCATATCTAAAATAGCTAGTTTTTAAATTAGTTCTTTCACTTTCTGCAACAAGCTATTCTGAACAATGTCATAATGACTTCTCAATAATCAAAGCTCCCTGCTATGCCCAAATCACATGCTTTGATTACTTTGTTGCTTAGAAAACCTTTCATCACTGTGCTTAAACACCTATCACAACCCTAATTCTCACTTAATTCCCTGCTACCAGCTCATCAAATTGAGTTTCAACTCTTAAAATATAAAGGCTAGAGTTTTAGCTTTCACATGGCAGCGTCATAAACAAAAGTTATACCCAGGCTCTGGAAGGAATATTTCTCTCTCCTTAAAGCTCATCGGCCAAGAACAGCTGGAGATTCACAGTTCATATCTTGACAAAGTTCCAGAGAAAACCACAGCTCCTACTCAGATGGAACAACAATGAGAGCTGAACTGCAGCCCTTCTGATCTTTTCTGGACCACAACCATACATAAAAAGCTCAAGTAGTTCTTCAACCATACCTCTGCAACACACTTCGGACACCTCCAATCACCTTTTGGTACATCAGGTAAAGGAGGAATCAAGCAAAAAGTGTGATAGCTGTCATCACATCCATCGCATAGTAGCAGTTTGTCTTCATTATTTCCTCTGCCACAGAACAAGCAAACATACAAGTCAACCTGCGTAGAGAAAAAAAAAAAGTTGTTATAAAAGTTTCTTCACCCAGAACCTGCCTTCCTTTTCCTAGCAAAGAAAGGATGTAATCCTGAAGTTCAATATAAACATCAACGCAACCTTCTCTGGTTGTTGAGAAGCACCGATAACGATTGACTGGGCTTCAGTCAGGGTGGAGGGGAATAACTGGAAATAACTGCTGGAAATAACTATTCAGTTCAGTTGGGTAATTGTTTTCTAGGTAACTCAGAGTAGCACCTCATTTGTTATTCCAAGGCAAAACAGTAGGCTACAGTTTTTAAAACTTTATGCTCTCCCTCTCTTTGAGCTTCAAGCACTGAAAACAATTCAAAGTGAAATCACTACAGACAATTTTTGGAGATATTCTTTAATCACATGCTATTTCAGAAACATACACACCATCAATTGCAACAGAGCAGTGATTATGTTCACAATGGACAAGGAATGAGGACAAAAAAACTAACATACAAATTTAAATTAAATTCCAAGGGAAGGGGAGGAAACTGATGTAAAGGTACAAAATCCTTTCTTGTTTTTCCCAAAACAGAGAATATAAATTCCAAATGACAGAAGTGTTAAACACAACAGAGAGAAAAAAAATGCACGGGTCTGTCCAAGACCACCTCTCAACAAGAACAACACTGATTGGGAGATGTGTCTCAGGGACATCATCAGGTTTCAAATTTTCTCTGCTACTGCTTCATGTACTGTCCGAAGGACTTTTACTTTAAACATTTAATACAGAACCAAAGATCTGTGATGTAATCTAAATGAAGAAATTGTGTATTATACAACTAAAAAAATATCTTCCATATAAACATTTAATAACAATATCAACTTCACAAATAACACTTGTTTCCAAATTCTGCTACTACTACGCTCACAGTCACTGAGCAACTCAGGTTCGATATATTTTCCTCACTCGGCTAAAAATCCTCCAGAAGTGGTGGGTTTAGTTTGGGGGGGGGGCTAGGAGGGATTTGTTGTTTTTTTCTTTCTGGTCAGGCTGTCATAAAAACATGTGCTTTTCAGTTCATTAAACTCACACAGTTATGTCAAACACATGAAATCAACCCCATCTGAGTTATGCCAGCCTAGTTAAGTACGCAACTTCCTAGCTATGCAATAATAAACTTCTCTAGGGGAAGATTGCTTAATAACGATCTTAAGAAACAATTTTAGAAAATAGTGCAGGTCTACCAAGTAACCCAGCATTTTCCCCTTTTTAAGACCAAAAAAGACCACTTAAATATGGAAGATCATATCTATCTTAAACGAGTTAACAAATAACTAGTTACTTTTCTTGCAAGTATATAAAAGGGAAAAAGGGTACCTTAGCAACCTATCAAACGTTTCCAGGTTCTCATCCCAAAACTAAAAATGCATTAAAATGGCAGTTATAATAGGAGTCTATTCTATGATACTTACTAGTTACCTGTTGCTGATAATACCTTCTTCCCTCAAAATTCATATGAACTTACACATTTTTTTGTCAACCCAAGTGATGATTTGTCAAACACAAAGACTGCCTTGAAATATGTATTCACGAAATGCAGATCTGTGGTTACACAGTAACCACAAGTAAGCCTCCTAGCCATGTAATTAAAAAACAGTAAGACTATAATGATATATGATTATAGATTTCAGAAGGGGGGAGGGGAGGATAAAAAGAAAAAAGGTATATATTATTTCATTGCCTCTCACAAAAGCGTAAATGAATGAGAGAGAAGTATAAACAAAACTGCAGCATAGTATTTTTCAGACAAGTTATATAAGGCTAACATATCACCTGTGCACTTCAAAATTGCTTTCCTTGAAGATCTCTCATAGCATTAAAAAAAAAACGGATGGAACCAAATGGACTACGTCACAGTATTTCAGAAGACTCTAGTTAGAGGAATTCAGTTCCAAAATAGCAGTTCTGTTGCTACAGTATTTTCATTTTCTCTTTTAGACAGGAATAAACAGAAAGTATACAAATATAGTCTTCTATACAGAAGAAGATGCTGGACAAAGTATTTTTAAATGAAAGCATACTTTAACAAAATGGTTGCAATACTTACACTGCCTAGGAATACCATCTACTCAGTAGTAACACAATTTAAAAGAAAATTCAAGTCACAAACTCTAACAGCTACAATGGCACAATGATCTGTTTAAGTGTCCAACTTCTCCCACATTTTCTTCCCCAGGAGGCATTTTCACATATAAAAATATGATTACTGGAGGCTTTTGGCTGCCTTGGCCTTCCATGGTCTAACTTAAAATAAACTTTTGTAAGTGTTCTTGGGCTGAGAAAAAAAACAGCTAAATTCTTAGTGAATGAGTCTACTTCTAAAGACATTAAAAGCACGTCTTCATTCACTGTTGTGTGCACATGCTAAATTATTACACTAAAATTGAAAAGTAATGTGCTACTAAAAATATTAAGAACAGCAATACACTACTTTTCCGTGGTCAAACATCAGAGAGCTTAACATTTCATTTTTCCCCTTGGGTTCTCTCCTAATTTCTTCCTGCACCAACTCATATAATGACTAGTTTAAACTCAAAACAGCAAAGACAAGATAGAAACAGCTAAAAATGCTAATATCAAAATACTGAAATACTGGAGCGCATCACACAAATTTAATGGAAGATAAGTTGTATCATTGCTCCACAAAGGGGAGCTCAATCTGAAATCGAGCTGCTGAAGACATGCAAGAAGTGCACAGCAAAGGAAGTCCTCAAACCTGTAATCAGCAAGTACCTTCATGTTGTAACACCCTTCCTGTCTGGAAGATTAAAACCTACGCATAAATTATTTTCCAAAATATTGTTCATTTTTCCCACGCTAGCAGTATCATCTGTGGCAGTGTCCATCCACTTATTTGTATGTGAGGGATTTTCAGGGGAAAAAAAACAGTAAATCGTGGAATTTTTTATTATCTGAAACCACAGTAATAGAATCAAACTTACAAAGTTGACAGAAAGAGTTCCTTTGCGTTGCCTCATCTGCATTCCAAATGCTTCTGATCTGGTTCCCTTGCGTCTTCGTGTCACCTCATCTTTAAGTAAAATAAAGTTAAATGTTATTAATATCACATGACACAACTTGCAAAAAAACCCCACAGGTGTCCAGTTGGGTGCCCTGCCTTTCATATCAGAAACTACCTGATGGTCCACAGAAAGACAAAATGCCTTGCTGTAACCTAACCACATAAACAGGGATTAGGAAAATGTATTTTGCTTACCCTCACGGTTCATCCCAATTGCCTCACAAAACAGAGTGAATTACACTCATAATTTGTGCACTTAGCTGGTGGGATCAGTTTCAGAATCATCAAATCCTGTTTTCCCTTTCAGTCATTCAGTTCATGCAACAGCTGCTTAATTGTTATGGTTACTATGTAGTACATAAAGAGATGAAACTTTGCCAAGTTACATGAAGCACCCTGTAAATCTTTCTCATGAATTAAAATCTAAAATACTTGGCTTTTTTTTCCAGTTACAATGATTTGCTTACTTCTTAATGTTGTCTCTGGAGACATGCAGAAAGATTTAATAGCCTTACTACTTTACAAAGCAATGAGCCCAATATTTAATTACCCTCTTTATCCTTTGCTCCCAACGCCAGTCCCATCATCTTGGGTCCAGCTCCAAAGATCTGCAGCTTCTTGAGTTCAGTATTTCTACTCATCTCTCCTGCCTCCGCCTAAAAATAAAAATAAGATCACATCAGCACAAACTAACAATACTTCTCCTCCAGCTCTCCTCGTCATTTGCTTATTTTTCAATCTCATAATACCCAACATCAGCTTTTCAAACAAAAGGCAACAGAGGCATGAAAAGACATGATTTTCTTTTCCTAAAGCCAACGAGTGAATGCAAATGGAGTAAAAGACAGCATTTTTATCCCTACTTTCCAAATAATTTCCCACTTAGCATCAGGCTAACCACAGAAAGTCATCTATACAGCAAACAAAAGAACTACGTCTGACATTTATCAAAAAAATAATTAAGAATGCCACAGCATTATTTTCCAAAACTACCATGATACCATGAAGTGCTTTGAAGGGAACACAAATCATGTTTCAACAAGAGCTTTTATATACTTCCTTGAATAGACAAATGGCACTGAGTTCCAATCTATTTCCTGGGTTTACTCATGATGGCAAGCTATAACTGAGATCACAGCTACTCGTACCTTTGCAACCTCAAAATCAGAGATGAAAAGACCTGTTAAGCTAGATGACACACCTCCACAGACCTGCAGTCCCATTGCTTCCTGAAGCATTCCGTTCAAGCGAACTTCTTCCTGTCCCCCATTAACAATCAATCTCATTCTCCCACATCACATCTGCTAACCTAGCAGCACAAAGAACCTCAATTTTCTGGTTTTATCTACAATGCAATCACCTTGGTATTTGCATTTACGTTGTCGCCTTGCATGTTGAAAACCCTTTCTAACACTGATAAAAGCCACTAAATTGTCACCATTCACAATCTTCCTCCTGAAATTAACTGATCCTAAAAGATCTCAGCAAGACTATCAATTTAGAAGACCGGTGTCTAGTTCTGAAGTGGCTATCTTCACATAGCTTACTCATGTTATTTCGTCTGTTATTCTCCACAGAATTAAGACCTGATTTGTCCCGTATGAAATAAGCTCCCTTGGGGAGACAAACATTCACAGTTTTCAATCAAAACAACCAAAAAGACCTCTCCCAGAAAGTGCTTAAAATAAGAAATTCAAATGTACTTTTAGCAAAGCTCGACGTAGATCCATTTCCATTTAATCAGTTGCTTTTTTCTGTTGCCAGAACACAGGGAAAGAAATCTCTTCTCCTAGTCGTTATTACCCAGGGGAATTTTAGCGATATTTAGAGGCCCTGTTCCCACTGAATTGCGTGTTCAATCTTTCCTAAGTGATTATCACTAATATTCTACTTTTGAATATTTATGAATTCAACATTGCTATTAATTTCCGTTTAGATTTATATATTTTTTTTATTATTTGTTTGTTAAGTCCACTCTGAGATTGCACCCCAACTAGCAAATTTTACGTCATAAACTCTTCAATATTTGGCTAACAAGTCATGAGTAAACACAGACTTATTTTTGCTGTATGGAAAAGCCTACAACCTAGAGACATCACAGGTCCCATTTGAAATTTGTTCATATTTTGTCCGTTTTCTCAATGAATAGAACTTGACCGAATCAACCCACATCACAGATCTCATCACAGTATGATTTTCCATCACTTCAGCAACATTTATTAATGCTCTCCAAAATTTCCCTCCTGCTATTGTGACCTAAGGTAAGTTTCTCAATGATGCCCAAAAAATAATTCGACTATCATATTTACTAAAAGTAAATCACTAATGTACAACCATCCTCTTTAGTTTTATAGCATTGATTAAAAATTTGTTGCCTAAATAAGATTTTCATAACACCATTGCCCGTATTTATTTCGATTCCACTAAAACTAAGTGGATATAATCCACTTACTTTTCCATGCTCAGGCCAAAAAAAAAGCTATACTGTTAAAAAAAAAAAAAAAAATTATATATTAAAATGTAAGCAGATTTAAAAAAAAAAACAGATTCCTGTATAACCTTACAAATACTGCAAGGCTATTGATAGCGTAAGTTGTGAAAACCAAAAGCATTCACAAGGCTTAATGAGGAGTCTTTCCGTGGTATCCTTCACGATAGCATAGAAACACCCAACTCAAAACTGCGAATACATGAAAAGAGATATCCTGCATTCCTTGCCATCTTTTCACTATTAATAGTACAAAACTTCATGTTCTTGCATTAGTTTTTTTGTACAACGAAAAGCAAAATTAACTTGATCAATTTAAATTCTTCTTCCTGAAGGATGCTTGATGAAGATAACTTTCTTTTACTTTCTCAACAGAAACACTACCCAAAGGCTTTTCTTGTATAAGGGCAAATCATGTAACATGACGAGAAGAGCTGCAAACAAGAATTCAAATATTTGTGTGCTTTCCCCATTTGTCAGCATCTCCCAGAGTTCTTTTGTTTTACTAAATTATTGCCATCAGATAAATCTCTCAAATTAAAAAAAAAAGAAATTTCACTTTATTGTTATTCTAAAACCATCCACAATTGTTTTTAGTTTTTCCCAAGCTTGCTTGGATATTAATATCCTTATTATTTATCAAAATTGATCATCTTTGACCAGACAGCACTTAATTATCTTTTTCTTCCAGCACAGCATTTCCTTACCAGAACTCATCATGATGTAACCTCATTAGATAAATCCCTTGTCAGTTAAAATACATCCTAAAGGATAACTTGTGCAGATATTTTCCCCATAAGATTCCCTTATATTTAACTTATCTTTAAGGATATTCCACTTTCCCAATCTGAATCATCCTTTTTGTTTTTGTTGTTTGTATCTTTACAAGCCTTTCGTAAGTATTTCAGTTGCCCTTCTCCACATTTTATTTAATAGCTTTCTTCAGAAGAAAGAGAATGAAGCGTTCCATTTATTTTTGAACAGAATGTCTCATAACTAAATTGTCCTCTTCCTTTTTGGAAATAAAACTCCTTCTTTCACAAAGGAGAATTGTCATTCCCTATTTTCTTTCATTTTTTACTTAAAAAAGATAAAAAATGTGGTTTTCTAAAATCTGTCATCTCCTACTACTGAAGATCTCTGTTTATTCAAGTAATCTCCAATTACTACCTTTATAGTAATATAAAGTGATATTATTATTAAAGCGATTATTATTATTAAAGTGATATTTATATAGTGATAGGACCCACAGGAATGGTGTCAAGCTGAGGCAGAGGAGATTTAGTCTAGACATCAGGAAGAGGTTCTTCACTGAGAGGGTGGTCACATACTGGAACAGGTTCCCCAGTGAAGTAGTCACTGCACCAAGCCTGTTGGAGTTTAGGAAGTGTTTGGACTGTGCACTTAGTCACATGGTCTAAAATTTTGGGTAGACCTGTGTGGTGCCAGGAGTTGGATTCGATGATCATTACGGGTCCCTTCCAACTTGGGATATTCTATGATTCTATGATTATGCCTTCTTACTCTTTTCCAATTCATGTGCAAAAAGATGCAGAGCATCTTTGGAAAATACTGTTAGATCTTGGAAAGTCTTCTGAGATGCAGTGTTCAGTGTAGTCAGCCATGACCACTACCCACCCAGGCATTGGACTACCCAGCATATTACACAATTGCTAAGATTCCCGAGCTAGAATAAAATGGCATTTATTTAGCAGGTTGTTGTTTTGTTTTGGTTTTTTAAACATTGTTTTTAGTCTGTGCCCTGAAGAATACTTAAATAATCTCTGGTAAAATTCCAGGTATGCACTTCAAACAACATACAGAGCACTGTCTATAGAGAGTTACACTGAAATCTCGAACAGTTTCTAAGCGTTCCCCAGATATCTACGCCTCTACCATTTGTGGCTACTAAGGACAAATTTCTATTTCTAAATACAGTTCCAGAGTTGATTTTACATATTTGTATATAGCCAAAGAAGTATTTCTTGATTGTGTTGGAAGCTGCGTGAGTAGGTTGAGTTTTTCCTGTACTTAAGAACTCATTCTACCTATTTTAGTAACTGTAATGCTTAAATGATAATGTGGCTGATGGCCTTTTAAAAGGCATTTAAATACATATATATATATATATATATATCTATGCTGACTTTTTGCAGATCATCCAAGTAAAAATCCTCTCTCACTTCTGAAACGCAGCACCTTTAAGTGAAATGAAGTAGCTATGCTGTACCAGGATCACCCCAGAAAGATTCTTCCAATGAGAAATGAGAGGTATCATTATTATACTAAATTCAGCAGGAGAAAAGATCCCATGGGACGTTAATAACATCATAATGCTTTTATGCCAGTGTGACCTCTTTCCTCCTACATGGTATTATGCTAGAAGATTGGGTCAAATCCAAAGCCAAATTCCACTTAATGAATGGCTGCTGCAGCTCCTGCACCATTCTGTTTTTCTGGACAGCTCGCTAACAATACATGATTGGAGAGATCTGGTAAGATCACAGCCTGGGACTGCTTGTGTGATGCACTGTTTTATGTTTGCAATAAATAACGTTGAGTCAGTGTCGGTTAGTAGAGGGAACAGGCTAAAAGGGACAATTTAGGCTGAGTCAGTCATGATGTCAGAGAAAAACATGAAAGTTAAAGACACTCAAAAATCTCAGTAACAAGAAAAAATAAATTTGTAAAAACAGCATTTGACAAAACATCATGGTATTTAAACCAAGTCTAGAACAGCATGAAGCAAGTACTAAGAATGTTACATATAAATCTACCTTTCACCCATGTTCCACCAGCTGGCCAGCAGGGAGCCACTAGAGCTGATCTGAAAAAGCTTAGGATGCTGCCTGCAACAGCAGTCTTTGTGAAAAGGTGAAGGCCTGCCCTAAATAGTGCAATAGAAGGAATGGAGCTGTCAGGATAAGCCTCCAAGACTGCTTCCAGAGATGTAGCATTTAAAGTGGCAGTCATTCCATCAGAATTGAGACACAGGGGGGTACTCCCAGGATTTGTCATCACCTAGTGGATTAACAGATGTTCCTGTAATACTGCTAATGCAGATGAAGAGAAACCAACTCTCAGTAGAAAGCCTGTGGAATTTGCATGCCATCATTGAACATCCACCCTCCCACCCGTTTCATTTCTTCAAAAAAATGGTTAGTCCCAAGTATCACATTGTTAATTTCTACAAAGACTTACGTACACACAATTACAGTCAGGTAGCTAAAGGACATATTAAGAAAACAATAAAAAAGTGTCAAACTTTGTGCAAGCATAAGCTTCAACATCATTTCACAAATAGCTTTTTATCTGCTTCATTTGCACGCGCACTACCAAGGTACATAGGCTACTTGTAACTAAACAAAAAGCATCTTTTAGATGTTTTTCCATAAACACCACATCTACCACAAGTAAACCAAGCCTCAGAGACACATCTTCCGCTGGATTTTTATTAAGTGAAGACTGCTTCCTCACGGCACTTTTGAGCAGGCTCCCACAGGCAGACAACCTGTTGATGCACTTCCAGCGCTGCTTTGCTGGTGCAAGGAATAAGCATTCTGTCTGTAAGAGCCAAGCAACATGGGTACCTGGGACTTGACACGCCTGGTTCTCTTCAGCACGACGTTCATTCTTGAGCCTTGCTTTGGGGAAGCCTGGGCATCTGAGCTGAGGTCCTCAGCCTCGACTTTTTCCTTAAGGTCCAAGTTTGGCTTTTGGATGCCCTAGGGGATCAGAGCACAAAAGGACACCAGGTTGATTGAGCAGGCAGTGCTGATCATTCCACTGTCTGTGAACCAATTCTCTTTGCTAAGAAACAGGCCAATCTGTGAAATCACATCACACAAGGGGCAATTA
This sequence comes from Anser brachyrhynchus, assembly GCF_964034855.1. Classification (NCBI taxonomy): domain Eukaryota; kingdom Metazoa; phylum Chordata; class Aves; order Anseriformes; family Anatidae; genus Anser; species Anser brachyrhynchus. Next base: position 64,914,160 of record NC_137694.1, read on the forward strand.
TTCCAGACACCCTTCTTTTATGAAGAAAGGCTGAAAAAGTTGCGGTTTGCTTAGCCCAGGGAAGACTAGGCTCTAGGGAGGTGGACTTCCAGTACTTAAAGGGGCCTACAAGAAAGATGGTAAGACTATCGGGGAGTGTCATACTAAGGACAAGGTGTAATGATTTTAAACTAAAACAGGGGAGATTTAGAAGAGAAGGAAGAAATTCTTTATAGTAAAGTTGGTGAGGCACTGGAACAGGCTGCCCAGAGAAGCTGTGGCTGCCTCATCCCTGGAAGTGTTCAAGGCCAGGCTGGACATAGCTTTGGGCAACCTGGTCTAGTGTGAGGTGCCCCATTGCGGAGGGGGTGTGACTGGACGGTCTTTAAGTCCCTTCCAACCCAAACCATTCTATGATTTTTTGAATCTCAGCCACCAGCTTATCAAGAGAGGTAAAGACAGCTTTCCAATCAGTCATCATCTTCTGCCCTATTTTCCTTCTCAGTGGGGCTGGCTTCAGTCTTAAAAAGAAATCGCAACCAGCAAATAACCACACGAGGTCACGTTACAACTTCTAGCACTATTCTGTCACAAGTAAGCATGAGGGCGGCTGTATGTCTGTATACGTAGCTGCAGCTTCTAAAAACGCAGACCACGTTCTCCTTTCATGTGCAGTAACAAGCAGCATTCTAGGGGCAGTTTGGATCCCATCTTTACATTCTGGAAAAGAAGTGTCTCACCATAAGGCTGACGCCAGACTGGAAGAGCTCATAGGGGTACAGGATCCGTTCATAATGAGACTTTAGTAACGACCCAGTGCCTTTTCCTGGCAGGTAGCCAAGCCGACTTGCCACTTTAGACCATTTCTTCTCTTTAGTGACTACTTCAAAGCCTCCTTTGCTGGCAACAATCTGAAACACAAAAAAAAACGTTAAGGGCTTTGAGCTGCTCTAACCAGCTATTTGGATCTTTACATTTCTACTTACCAAAGAGGAAGAAGTCTTGACAGGGGAATGGAAACTGATGCTTTAGCATAGAAATGCTAGAACTTCCACATTTTAATTCCTCACCTTGCTAAAGAAATCTGCCTATTTATATTAACGGTCCTTCTTTAGCAGGCAAGTTTATAACTGTACATATATTTTGCGAGGGCAATGGCCGTCTCCAGCAAAGGCTTTTTATTTGTGTGCAAATCTGGAGAAACAACATATCAGACATAACTATAGCAATATAAATTTTTTTAGCCAGCCTTAAGCATAGACTGTACTGGAAACAGATTAAAACAATTGTTCCAGAAGTTAACAGTATAAACTCTCAAAGATGCACATTTACATCACATGGAAAATCTCTACTGGGTGACAGGAGGGACCAACTACAATTCATTGCAGAATTGCTAAGTCAGGAGCTGAACTGTATGCAAGTACACCACTACCATCTCAGAGACCACCTCAAACTCCTGCAGCTCTGCCATACATAAGAGGACAAAGGCAAACGGCAGACATACACCAGGATGTTCAAGCACTACAGTTCAAGGCAAATACGTGCTGTACACAATCCAACTGAAGACAGCTGATGTAAATATGCTTGACGCAGCTGCCACAACCTTGCGATTTATGAAGTTTCTTTCACTATGTTCCCCCCCCCGCAATGAGATTTAATCTCCATATTGAGATTAATGCTGTAAAACAAGCCCTCCCTGTTACTTGGCTTCTCAACCTAGAATGAAAAACAAAGTCTGTCTGACCACATCCAGCAATTGCTTGCTCACCTTGCTCAGACCATAGAGATCCAGTATTTTTCTCTCCACCACAGGGATTTTTAAATTGGACCCTTGAAGTTCCCAAAATTTTGCTAACTGATCCAAGAAGTCCAGCTTCACTCTTGTCATTGCCTGCAATCAATAACATAAGACAAATGCATATGTCCCAAAACAAGCATGACGATACCTTACAGTCCTGGGAAAACACATGGTAAGTTTTTATAGTGTTTTCATTTTCAAAGTGTAACTTGGCAAGTCAAGTATTTCATAGGTAAAAAAGGTAGAAATAAAAATATTAGTAAGATGAAAGACCTTTATAAACATAAAATTACATATGTTCTTGCACTCTGCATTTAAGATCCTATAAGCTAAATTCCTACCTAACAATTTCTCATTCTAAAACCAAAATGCCTACTTGTAAAAAAAAAAAGAAAAAAAAGAAAAAAAAGATCAGCATTCCAGGGAGCAACATAAGAGCAATTAATAAAACCTATGAGGGTAAGGGGGGTTAGAAACAGCTTTTCTGTATGCCTTCACCATGCAGAAGGACCTCCTCCCTTGAGTATTTTTGGAGTACTCAAATCACTTTCCATAAGGAGACCCATTTACAAGCCAAATGATACGTGACGTTTTGGTATATGAACAGAGCAAGGCTTTGAGAAATGCTGCAGGGAAAAGGAAAACCAGGACAGAACGGGACTCACGCTGTTTTCAAAAAAGCTCCCGTACATTTCTGAAACGTAAAATTAACCAAGCATAACTAGACCTATAAAAACAAAGCAGTTAATTTTAATGCTTAAGAGGCATTATCACGATAGTTGAATATAAGGTTGAATATATACCAGAGGCTTCGGAACAGCAGTAAATATTTTAAGAAAAATAAATAAAACATTGCCTGTGGAGCACTGAAGGCGAGACACTGGCTGCTCTTACTACACAAGACGGTAATTGACACTCGAGACATTTGCAGTTGAATGTGAAAGACTCTTGTGGTTATTTTGGGTAATAAAATAAAAACCAGACATTTCTCAAAGCCATGGAGAGTTATTTTATATGAAGTCTGCCACTGCCAAGTATAAACATTGATGTGGTCTATGGGTTTTTAAAGTCTCTCCATCCAGAAACCTGCCAAGACACAAATCTCGAGCAAAGAGACCTACAGCTTTCAGCGCAAACACAAAATTGTATCAACAGTGGAAAAGCTCACCTCCAGTTCATTCAGGCGCTGAATTCGCGGAGTGAAACGAAAACTTTGTACTTCACAGGCAAATGGAGGCTGCCAGTCCTAAAGAGAGACAGAAGGACGTTTCAATGCTTCAAGAAACTTCGCCAAAAAATGCACATCAGCCCTAGCAATAACTTGAATAAACAAGCTCCTACTAGTAAATGAGTTTCACTACAATTTGTAATATCGTTTTCTACTTTTATGCCATTATCAAGCCTTTTAAAATATTGTTCTTTCATCTTACAAAAATACTGCGGGAAGAGATCCTCACAAAGTTAAAAATAAAAAAGAAAATAAGACAAAGCATGTCAGTATGTCCCACCTCATACTGAGCTCACATATGAGAGAGATCCTGTCGCTCGTTGGCATTTACTTACTTATAAGAAATAAAGTTCTATATTTCCTGCACAATGCAAAATTCTCACTGCCAACAGCAGCAAACACCAAATAAAGCATGTTATTAGGCATCTAACTTTTTTCCTGTTTGTCTCCGGTCATATTTCAATAGAGATAATAACTACCAGCCAGGAGTCCAACGCTTTAACAGAAATGCTATTTTAAATAATGCCTGTCGGAACCGTCAGTCGTTGGTTCAATCGCATGTGCCTCCCAGCTCCATCTCTCAAAATCGCGCTATGACATCAGAACAAGTATAATTCAGCTCTTTGGTACCTTTTAAGAAAGCTTAAAATAAAGTGATAGCCCACCGGGCAGTAAATAGAACAAGAGGAAGGACACAACAATCCAGATGGACAAGCCACGCTAAGTATGTATTATTTGCGCTACTGCAGAATATAAAGGCCACAAGTACAACTGTAAAACATTTACAGCTTCAAATAATGGAAAAGAGTAACAAATCAGCGAGGATGGTAAACAGTGTCTGATGTAGTCCTTATTGCAGGTCGCAAATCAACCCGACGCACGCACCCAGCGAAACGCTGCAGTGCAAACGGCTAGGCAATCACGGGGAAGAAGCACGACTGCGTTCAGCAGCTAGGAAAGTTCCAGTTATCCTCAATGAACAGCATCTGGCTCGGTTTCTTTTGGCCTCTCAACCTAAGCCATTCTGCTTATTTTAGAAGGGGCAGCCCCTTTCTAAACTTGACTTGGAGGTCAAGTTTTCACCATGTCATCAAACCAACTAAACAGGTTCCAGCAACACGGAGAAGGCAGGAGAGGAAGGATCATGAAATGTAATCAGCAGCCCCCATATCTCAGCTGTTCTTGGCTCTTTCTTCCAGCATTCTTTTTCTCTCTCCTTCGCTGTTTTCAATCTCCTATTTTATGGCTATATTTAAGGGTTATTCGTGCTTCAATTATGAAGCGCTCTGACCGTCTTCTCCCGCATTGCCTGATGTTCTTGCCTAAACACTTTACTGGCTCTCAGGGCAAGTCGCCATAAAATAATGGTTTGTGCGTCGAGGCAGTGGAGATATCAAGCTTCTACCTTCTACGCTACCAAGCATAAACATGCAAATCCTGCGTATAAACGGGCTGGCCGCACTTCCATTAACAGCTTGAAGCCTGTGTTTATAAACAATGACCCATTTACACGAAATACCCTCCTGCTCCTCCCAGAGCAAACGCCTCTTTTCTCCCCCAGCACCGCTGCAGCCTTTTCTGTCTTTTAAAGGGAGCAGAGCACGGAGCCCCGGGCACCGCCATGCCCTCCAGCCCCACCTGCTCCACAGCAACCTACGGACGCAGCCGGGCGGCCAAGCACCGCACAGGCTCCTTGGCAGGGACACCGAGGCCTGCGGAAGGCGACGCACGAAGCCCCGCGAGGGGGAGCGGCCCGAGGGGCCCACAAGCGGCCCCGGGCTGCGGCCGAGGCGCCCCCCGCCCTGCCCCGCGGTACCTTGGGGGGCCGGATCTTGCAGATGCCGGTTTTCTCGGCCAGGCCGCGGATGCGGCCGATGAAGCCGAGGGGGTCGCTGAACTCCTCCCAGCTGGGCTCGAACACGGGGCACTCGGGGGGGGGCACGAACTCGGCGGCGTAGCGCGACCCGCCGCCGGGCCCCGACATGGCCGCTGAGGGCTGGGGGGGCAGAGGAAGGCGCCGCTGACTGGGGATGGGGCCGGGGGGCGGCCCTCAGGGGCTGGGCAGCGGGCCGGGGCGCATCCCCGGGCGGCGGGGCAGGAGAGGCGGGGCGGGGGGGCGGCTCCTGCCGCGCGGCGGCGACGGCGTCGTGGCCCCGTCCCCCGGGGCCGCCTCCCCCCGCCGCAGCCCCTCTCGGTCGCCTTCCAGCCCGCCGGAAGTTACGCGTTGGGCATCGGCGCTCCCACCCGGAAGGAGGGGGAGCGGCGGCTTCCGAGCGGAAAAGTAGTCCCTCCGCCGCGCCCGCCCCTCAGCGCCCGGGGCTCGGCCGCCTCCCGGGCGGGGCGAGAGGGGGAGGGGAGCGCCCGGCCCGCCGCCGGCTGCGGGGAGCGGAGCGGGGAGCGGGGGAGGGAGGGAGCGGGCCGCCGCCGCTTCCGCCGCGGAGGAATGCGTGAGGGGAGCGGGGCCATCCGCTTCCGGTGCCGAGGGGCCGGCTCGGCCCATTGTCTGAGCACGACGTCAGGGAACGGCCCGGGACACGCCCCCGCCCGCAGGCCACGCCCCCCGCCCGCAGGCCACGCCCCCGTGGCGGCCGGAGGGGGAGGGGGCGCGTGGGGGAGGGGGGCGCTCTCAGGCGGCAGGGAGCCGCCGCCATGTTGGGGCCTGAGGGGGCTCCTGGCTGCCCCTGCTTTGGGCAGCCCTGAACTTAAATTTCCCGGTGCTAACACATATGTACGTCCGTATGCATAACACATGTATGTATGTCCACATGCATAACGCATACGTGTGTCCATATGTATAACACATACATGTATGTCCATATGTATAACACATATATGCACATCCATACATACATGTGTCTGTTGGGAGCTCTACCAGCCCACAGCATCTCTTGGTGCTTCTTAATTAAGATCCCGCAAGCCTGGTTGGTGATAAATTTAAATTGGAAATGAGGAGACATTTCTCCTCAGAAAGAGCAGCCAGGCATCGGAACGGGTTGCCCAGGGAGGTGGTGGAGTCACCGTCCCTGGGGGTGTTCAAGGGAAGGTTGGACGTGGTGCTTGGGGACATGGGTTAGTGGGTGGCATTGGTGCTGGGGGACGGTTGGACCAGATGATCTTGGAGGGCTTTTCCAACCTTAATGGTTTTATGATTCTAAATGGCAAGGCTGCGTGAAGAAGTCCCCAACCAACCCCCAACCTCCATGTTACGTGCAGGCACTCTGCACTCTCACCCCATGCAGAATGTTTTCCTTCCAAAGTAAAGCACTCACAACTTAGGACTTGCATACTTTTACTTACCTATTATTACATAGTCTTAAAAAAAAAAAAAGAATTGCATACTGTTTTTTTTTTTTTTTAACCAGAGCCCTGATCTCAGCATTCACCATACCTCACATCTCAACTGATTGTTTATTGCTTTGTCACAGCCTTGACCCTGGCATACTGTTTCAGTCTCAGAACATGCAATTTCCTCCCCCTGTTACCGTGAGGCTCACAATATGTGCTTCACACAGACAAATACATTTATCTCCATCATTTCCCTGCTAGATTGAAGAGCTGTTGTCCACATTTTGCATATGGGAAACAAATGGCTTGAATGCAAATGGTTAGTTTTGACAAAAGTTATAGGTAACAGCAAAGTGATATTATAAAACATTGAGTGAGTTTACCAGTGGGTATTGTGTTATTGCAAAGCCTTACATATTTTTGCAAGGGGTTCTTGACATGGATGCCCGGTATTTTTATGACTCCAAAAGCATGTGGAGTGCAGATGTTGCCTCACCAGTATCTAGAAACTGTATTTCTACATACTCCTGCCAATTTTTTTATTTTTTATTTTTTATTTTTTCGTAGTATCTGTTTTTCTGATGAGCTGTACCAGATTCTCCTGAGGGAATGTATGTGTATAGTCAGTATTCCCAAGAGCTGAATCACCAGCATACCTGATTTCCGAGATAAGCAATGATTTAGCCAGGAATAGTACGGGGGGAAAACTCCATGCTAGAAAGTACTTAATCCATGCAACACTTTTGTTTTGAGAACCAGTCCCTTGTTGATTTCCTTCTCGGCTGTTCAAGGCTGTTTCATTTATGTGTTTTGGTTAGCGGAGAGTTTTGGAAGGCACCGCAGGGAAGAGTGCAGGTTTCCCAGGTTTCCCTGAGACAAAAAGATTAAAAGTTCTAAATAACATGTAAGGGACACTTTTTCTTTCTTTCTTTTTTTTTTTTTAATTGTATCAGTTCTGCATATTTCCTTTTTGAGATCAAATATTATGTTTTCTCGGTTACTTTCTCCAGTTTGGGTATTGTTAGCCTCTGAAACATTGGAACATGCTGTGACTTGCAGACCCCGAGTCAATCTTTGTTCTTCTTGGTCATCTGGAACTGTTTAGCACTCCCCTGCTGGGAGGAGACTTAAACCTCTTATAGTGTATTTCCAACTGCTTTATATGAAGTGGAGAAAGCAGCTCGTCTAACCAAGGATAATAACGGACCGTGTTCTGCACTTCGCCCAGAAAGTTATCAACCATCACCTGTGTGTATTGCGTGTTCACTGAAACGTAAGGAAATTTTTCTCACCCGCAAAATGTAGCTTCCTGGAAATAACTGTGGAAACTTGAAATAGAACTTCATAGCTTTGTAAGCCTAGAAATAAATAAATAAATAAATAAATGCCATCTTATTAATGTGCATGGTTTTCCCTAGCAGACATGGTACCTAGCTTAGGAAACGCTGCATTGCATAAACTGTAAGAAGCACTGCTGGCTATGGCGAGATACACAGGGGAAGGATGGGGCTAAACAGCACCTGGATGATCTAAAAAAACCACAGGTCCGAACTGCGAGCCCGGGTGAACCAGCGAGCCCTGCGACTCCTCCCTGCCCGCTGCCCTTCCCCTCAGGCACGCGTCACGACGCGGGTTGCCCCGCCTCGCCCCGCCGCACTACAACTCCCAGAGGCTCCGGCGCGGGCCGTCCGTGTCGCGAGCGCTGATTGGTGGAGGGGGCCGGCGCCGCGTGGAAGGCTGCCCGTGATTGGAGGGGGCGGCGGGTGGCTGGCCGTTCAAGCGGCGGAGAGCGGTTGGCGGCGGTTAGGCGGCCGTTGGGGCCGCGTGGGGTGGCGGCTCCCGGCTGGTCCCCTCAGAGTCCCCTCAGCTTGTCCTGCCTCGGGGCCGCCATGAGCGCCGCGGACCGCTCTGCCGGCACGTCCCCGCGCTCCGCAAGGTAGAGGGGCTGCTACCCCGGGCCCTGCCGCCCGCCTTTCCCCTTCGTGTCGCGTAGCCGGGCTTTACCTTAAGCGAGGCGCTGCTTTGTCCGCTCCTGCGCTGCTGTGCTTTTTTATTCTTGTGCCTGCCTACTTCTGCTGTCCTTTGCTCCAGTAATAAAGTATTCACCTGTTTTCCCTTGTTACTGTTATTTTTCAAGCGTGTCTGTTGTCCATCTTCTTTTTTCCACACAGCTGTTGGGGAAGTTCCTACATAAGATAAATGCTTTTTAATTATCACTTCCTTACAATGACAGGAATTAAGGAGCTTGGCACGTGTAAAGTTTCCGTGGATTTCTGGGTTCTGCTATAAGCCCTGATGAGCAGTAGGTAAGGGTCACCACTGCCTCTGTCACCCGCCAGATCCTTCTCATAAAAGTTCAGGCTCCAGATTCAGGTTCTGGAGGGAGCTCTTACGGCATTAAATGTATCTTTTCTAAAGAGGCTATTTAGCTTTAATTCTGTTACTGATGGTATCGTAAAACAATATGTGTCAGATCAACATAACTAAATGCTTCTCAAGAGGATTTTGAATCGTGCAGCTCTAGATATGCAAATGTGGTGCTTATTTGAGCATGTTAAATGTCTGAATGCAGTCAATGTTGCTTAAAATATGTAGTTACACATACATATTCTTAATGTGATTTATGTAATAGCAACACAGTCTCTTCCTACTGCCTCAGCATCGAATTCAGTAATTTGGAATTTTCCATTTCACTGTCTAGGGTGGACAAACTATGGATAACACCAAAAAGGAAAGCATGTAGACTCCTAGACCTACATCTTCAGTTATGAGGGCTTGTGCATCAGCTAACCTTAAATTGTTCTCTTTAATCAGAAGTGTTTCTTTAGAAAGTGTTTTTCTCTCTGGTTATCAGAGAAACTATTACAGATTGTCTTTCTCTTTATCCTATAGTGCCTGCTGCTTCTAATGCCAAAGCAAAAGACTTTGCGATCTTTGCTCTCTCCTCTCCCTCTTTTTCTTGCCTCTTCTGCCTTTCAAGTTTACCCTCCCCAAATAACCCATCAGACTTTCGTGCCCTAACGTTTTTGTCCTTCTCCCTTTTCCATAAGGTGCCCCATCTCCGCAGTATAGTAAGCCTGCCAACTGTTCTTTCTATGTTGAAGATTTTGGTTCTCCAAAATGCAGTGATTTCCCATTAATGCCTGGAGCACAGACAAGCTAATGTTTAAAATTGAGTCTGTGTTAAAAGCAAAAATCTCATGTTTTAACTTTTTATTTTTTTTAAATGGTTTATTTTATTATCTGAAGCTTACATGTCATCAGAAAATGTTTCTGTCCAGGCTGGCAACCCCCCATGTCTCATCCAGACATGCTAGTTCTCAGCCTCAGAACCAGGAAGACTCTACTCCTCTCCCATCCATCAATGAGCGCCTGGCCTTCCTCCGCCCTTCCCGGGAGCTGCTGGAATACTACCGCAAGAAGATTGCTGACTTTGACGAAGAGCATGAGGATTTGGTAAAAAGGCTGGAGAGATACAAAGAAACATACGATGAGCAGGTTAGGAAAAGATCTTTTTTTGATAGGCTGTGTATTGTTACACAAACCTCCTTGACTAGCAAAGAGTTAATATTTTTCTTCATTTCAGAGCTCAGAACACCTGGTCTTAAGGTTTACCAGTAATAGGGTAGGACTGAGCTAGAAAGAAATAAGTAGATCTCTGGCTTTGATTTCAAAATCTAGCTGTCTGCCCTCTGTCAAAGCAAAGGGAAACATGCTTGTATGATATTCTTCTATTCTTAATTTGTTATAGCTTGCTTATATCTTCATACTGGTTGTTCCTTTTCTTTTTATTTTTAAATTGAAGCCTGAGTTTAGATATTCAGTTCAGATGACATCCTGTTTAATTTCCTTGCTTCTTAAATGCGTGCACTTAAAACGAGTGCACTTTTGTGCAAATTTAATGAGCTTTGATATACAATTAGTATTTATTGCAACAGAATTCATGAGCTTGGCCATAGGCTATATGTAGCAGTAGTACTACACAGTGAATAAGTGGAAATTTAAAAGAAATTCCAAAACTTAAAAATGTTTCTATTTAAAGAGGGAAAAAAAATCTTAGAGGCTATCTTTAATTTGTGTTCTAATATGCCTTAACAGCATGCATCTCTCTAGCTGGCATCTTTGTAATTCTGAATGACCTTTTGGGAGCAGAATGACCACTGAGGTGCTTCCTCACCTACTGGCCATGCTTGAAGCAGCCTGAAAGCCTTCAGACATCCAAACTTCTTTAATTCAACGTATAGGAAGAAGAGGTCCGAAGTTTGAAAATAGTGCCTTCTGACCTACGGGAACAGTCTTCTGTAGGGCTTGTTAGTTTTCCACACCAGGTAGACAAACATTAATGAAACATAGTAACTAGAAAAATTTCCTACTAGTAAGCCATACAAATCAGTGTTTATTCTTCAGTAACTGCTTTTAAGAATAAGTACTATTTTACAGGTTTTGTTAGGTTTTTGTTGAAGTCAGACTCCCCTTACCTGCACCACTCTGGCTGCCAGTGCAGAAGTGCAACCATTGGAAATTGGAGGCGCTTAGCATGAGCCTTTTTACTGGTGTTGGGTACTGGCGATGATGACAACAGGCACTGTGAGCTCCCTATTGAAACCTATTTAAAAATTTTCCAATACTGCCCTCATCTGGTCAAATTTTATAAGAGATCAATAAGTCACGCAGACTGACAGTTGCTACGTTCCAGTTACAGGCTCAGGGTCTGGCACAAGCAGTTTGTACTTTCTAAGGGTTACCCAGTGCCCTGCATCATTTTAAGTACCTCATTCTCTTTGCCTAGCACAAACTGCAGTGGGAAGTACGTCAGCGAGAAGAGGAAATTGCAGAGTTGCAAAAGGCTTTGAGTGACATGCAAGTCTACCTCTTCCAGGAGAGGGAACATGTCCTCCGCCTTTACTCAGAGAATGACCGGCTGAAAATCAGGTGTGTCTGGATTGCGGACTGGGTCACTGGCAGTAGCGTGTGCGTGCATTATGTTCTAGTTTTCACCCAGATACGGAGTCTTCAGAGAAGCAGTTAGGCCACGCTTCCCAAGGAGGGCTTCTATGAAATCATACCAGTCCTGAAGGTGGAATACAATCTGTCAGGCTACTAAATATGTTTCCACTTATACCTCCTCTTCCAGTAGCAGGGAAAAAAAGAGTAGAAGTTGAACATATGAACATGTTTGAATCAAGTTGCCAGTGGAGATTTTGATTTAAGTAGACCTTGCACCTGCCTGGCACAATGTCTTCCCTCAGTGCTAAAAACATGTAAACTCAAGTAGAAAACACAGATGAATACAAATAGTTTTCCTGACTTGCTGGGATCACGTTGGCAGCCACTCCGTTCTAATGCCATGTAGCTGTTGAACTGAAGTATATGCTGCTGTACTGGACTGGCTGCCAGTGGCAAAGGAGTTTCCAAGCTTCTTAAGAACTTGTGTGGATGATACCAATTTTTCTGTTAAAGTTTGAAGAACTTAAGTCAAAAAATGTGTTGATGTGCTGTGGCACTTCTCAAGAGTGTGACAGAAGTGTGATACAGCACTTAATCTAGTTTGCTTTAAAAAACGACGTGCTTACAATCTATTGAATGAAGTATCTGCAAGGTTTTTAGGTAGTTCATAACTCTGGAATGCAAATTCTTTACTACCATGTGTTATCAGCCTAGTATTGTTATGTTTGAAAAGAAGAACGCTTCCCAATGCCAACAGAATTGGTATTTTCCTTTGTAGGTATGCCACATCAGTAATGTCTTTGGGAGTTCATTTTTAAAGAAGTGTTCTCAAGAGCTGAACAGTTTGGAAAACTTGGAGACATTAATGAGTAAACTAGAAAGACTGTGTCACAACGTCTTGATGTATTTAAAAATAGTAATGCACTGATACCTTTCTTTGAATTCTAGGGAACTGGAGGATAGGAAAAAAATTCAGCACCTCCTGGCTTTAGTGGGAACAGACAAAGGAGAAGTTACGTATTTTCACAAGGAGCCGCCACATAAGGCAAGTTCATTTTTTCTACAAAACTGTGATTTTAATTGCAACATGAAGATCTGTACATGAGAGGCTGACAACAGACCAGATCTGTCCCACAGGTCAAAAGTTGGTAAATAAGCCCAAAGTGGGAGAGATCTGTATCTCTATAACAACACCAGGATTTAGTATAGCTGCTGAGATATTAAATGGGAACAAGCATACTGAAGGTAGGTCTTGTTAGCATCAGCTCCCTTCTGAACACCCACAGATCAGCCTCCTAAATGTCAGGAGTCTGAAGCCAGGTGGCTAATGGTCATTGAGAAGCTGGAGAGAGGACTACAAAGACAAAAGAAAAAAAGGAAGTGCAGAAAATCACCTGGTATGCTGTGTGAAGATCAGCTATCTCAGAGCACCACTGTAAGGTAGCAGTTAGGATCTCAGTAAAGAGTAAAGCAGTGTTGAGATGGCTGTTGCAAATTCCTGTGCAGGAGACTGCAGAAGAGCCATCGCCTCTAGTCAATATTGTGTTGCATATTTCAGAAATAAAGAAATAATGTCAAACTGATTAAATGGCAGTTCATATGAAGAACAGTGTATCTGAACCTACTTGTCAAGAAAGTCACATGATTCAAATGTACAAAGAGTATGATGGAATATAAGGATTTCTCACAGAGTGAGGCGTAGGAAAAAGGCTGGACTCTGCATCCTCTAGTTGCTCTGCACTGCTCAAGCAGTGCAAAAATCTTGCAGAAGCTTTAAAATTCCATAATACAGAGTAGCGCTAAAATTAGGCATATTATATAGTATCTGCCATGAGATAAGCATTGGGGTTATAACCTGCTCCTTCATGGCCTTCTGTTTTTAAGTGGATTTCAGTTCAACAGTTAGTTTGTTTCAGTAGCTGTATTAGTATTTATCCCAGGCTTGTTTAGTAGCTTCAGTGAATGTGCTGATAAATCAAGCTTCATGTTTCTTTGGGCTGCTAAGAGAAAGAATATGAAAGAAGGAAATAACAATTTTCATCTTCACCTTCTCTCTTCTCATCTGTCCCCAAATGCTCTTTCTCCTGTTGAGAGTGCTGTTTTTCATCTTAATGAAGCCGTCAAGGGCGGGATTACTTTCCAGTTGTTTTTTGGGGGAAAAAAGAGGCAGAAATGGCAAAACTTAGCCATTACAAAGGCAACTTTTTTCAATATGTACATTAAACTTGTGAATATCTTCCTTTTCTTGTGACAGAAGTAAGGTAATGCTGTTCTCTTGGATACCCGGTTTTCATCTTTAAGATTTCTTCTTGGTTATTGCAACTTTAGAGAAGTCAGACATTGAGATATCTAATCTTGTTTCTATAGGTTACTGTTCTGCAAAGGACAGATAAATCCAGAGATCCACATGAAGGATATGATGTTTCTAGAACAGGTACCGTACCAAGAGGGTCTAACAGAAGCTCAGCTCTTGATACTTGTGTGTTTGTCCAGTTTATCAAAATAATTATTTGAGTACTTTGGTATGCTTCCATTAAGTTCCCTAAACGTATCCATGCATTCAGTAATGCATCCTTACGCATTCGGTACTCTAGGCTTCCCTTCAAAATCTTTTAAAATAACCTGAACTGAGTCTCATGTCCTTGGTCTGCTCAGCTAAAGAAGCAGCTGATATGACTGTGGAATGGCTGTTCTGGACCTATGAAGGTATGAACTAGATGGGCACTCTTAGCCAAAGCCATTCCAAGATGTGCTGTTCTGCCTGCCTTTAGTATAGACGGTAGTTTGGGTCTGTATGTCTACATAGGGATTTTCTCGTTTGAAAGAACTAGCTTTTCCAAATTGACTGAGATTAGCTAACAAGCTCAAAACTCACTTCAGATATGATGCTTGTGCAGCTGTGTTATCTGCCTATTCATCCTTTACTTAAGAAAATGCGTTAAGTTCACTTTCTAAATATGCCAAGAAAATCAGTAGGTAGGTTGCCTAAGTATTGAGGTGTGATAGTGTGGGATAAAGGTATATGAACCATAAGCTCTGAAACTTTCTTCATCCAGGTAGCCTTCTGGAAGTCTTTGCGACTGTCGCAGTTGCAATTTTTTTCCTGTTCTTGTAGGCCATCCAGTGCATACAGTACGCCGTGTTTGGAAAGGTACTGCACTTAGACTGGAGTACACTTTTCCACTTCTCATTGATTTCTGCAAATAGGCACCAAGAGGAGCTCTTCAAAACGAGCAGCAAAAGGAGAGAAACCAGAAAGTCCTGAGAGGTATCAGAGGGACAACCAAACACTCCTACTTCAGGTAAAATCTTTCACTAACTGAAGGATATATTTTCTGTCTATCCAGGAAATTGTTAGACAAATCTGCTGTCTGCCTACATAAGATACAGATTCTACCAATTTATTAGTCCCACGTCTTACTAATGATTCCCACTTTCTGTCAGTTTACTTAGCTGTTTCTTTGTGATGAACGGCTTAGATTTAAGAACTTGGGTCTGATTCTGGAAGCTTTACATAAGCATGTGTTCCAGTAACGCCAACTTGAATGTGGTGCCTTTAAATACAGAATTTTTAATTGATGTTAACTCGCATAATTTCCTTAATCAGCTATCAATTTACATTAAATCCACAGAAAATCTCCAGGTTTGGGTATTTCATGGAAGTATGACAAAAGGAACAGGTCTGAGATGGAATTAGTCTTCCACAATAAAATGCACTAGTACAGCAAAAAACGTTCCCTGTGCTAGACTTCAGTGAAAGATAGTATAGATAGCATGACAGAACGAACGATAAAATGTTCAGGATCATGAACTGGGGAAGATAGCAGAAGATAGATGTAAAGCATGAGGAAGGATGAGTCAGGAAAAGCAAATAGCAAACTTGTACAGCAGATCAAGATTTTCATTCGAGAACAGTAGTGACTGACGTAGTGGGCAGTTGGCTGTCATTATAACATTTATTCTGGAGTAAAAACATCATAGAAAATTGTCATAAAATAAGCAATCTAAATTCATGTCAAGTTTTTTTTTTTTTTTCTCAAATAGTGCCTTAGAATAGGACATATGTACATTTTTCAAATACTTGTTCCAATTTGTCTCCCTGACCCAGGTCAAGACTCTTTGCGTCTCTCTCCTTCACCCATCTCATGTACATTTAATGCTTCATTCTAGCTGAGTAATTCCTTTTCTTCAAGATACATGGAGTTGCTGCCTTCCTGGAATTTGGGTTTAATTATCACCATTCCATTGGAAGTTGATAGCAGAGAGAGAAAAGTCTGCTTGCATATTCCACAGGATTTGTCACATCCTGTGTGCAGTTTAAATCTTTCCATAATCTTACATCTGTTGCATCTGTTGTCTGTTGTTTCTATCTTTTTCTGCTGTATAGTATACCTGTCTTGTTTATGGCATGATTTTTTTTTTAATGTTTTAGTTATTTGAGAAAATTGATGTTAAAATGAAAACAATAATTGAGAATTTAGAACTCTAGAAATTATTGTTGGGTAGAGTCTTTGACGTGAATTCTGGGATTTAAAAGGGACTTGCAAGGACAGGAGCAGGCCTGCTGTGAGAACTTACACAGTAATGTCTCTGCATGCCTATTCAGGTGGAGGCCCTGCAAGCTCAGCTAGAAGAACAGACGCGATTATCCAAGGAACAGCTTGAGGCGTTACTAGAGGACAGGCGGATTCATATGGAGGAAGCCCAGGTCCAGCATCAGAGGGACCAGGACAAGATTAAAACTTTAACAGATAAGTGAGTGTGAGAGAATAACCATGATGTAATGTAGTCATGAGATGAGGAGAGGGGGAACAACAAAAATATGTTGGCTTTCAGTATGTTGCTTGCTGCAGCAGGCAGAAAAGCAAATTATGCAGCCATCTGCTTGACAGTATGTGGAAGGATAGGGTAGTCAGCATATCAAAAATACTGTTTCACATAGAAAGAACATCAGTTCTTCCATGAGATGAACTAAATGTATTAGGAAAATACCTATACCAAAGTTTTATGTTTCTTCCAACTTGCAATGAAGACTGAGGAAATTAGGGTAGGAACTAGGAAAGAAGTGAATTAACTCCACTGGGATCCCTTTTTACAGACTCCATAAGACTCAAAATCTCTTATATGAGAGTACCCGTGACTTTCTCCAGCTCAAGTTTGATGCCCGAGCCAATGAGAAAGCATGGATGGCAGAGAAGGACAGTCTGTTGAGGAAACTTGACAAAGATCCAGATCAGCTTATCAGCAGGGAGCCAGAAAGAGAGAAGAAGCAGAGAGATACCAAGAAGATGCCTCAAACAGTTCATGAAGCTTGGAAACTCCACAGTAGAGAAATAAAGGTAATTTTTTGTCCTAGGGAGAGGCTCTCTAACAGTCTTTGGAAAACTGCAAGCATCTGGATCTTGACAAGATAGGCAGTAGCTAGTTGTTGTTGCCAAGCTGTACACGTTTGCTGTCAGTTGCATTGTTGCTGGCACTAATGTGTTTTTTTAAAAACAACAACAACACAACTCTCCTGCTGCAGTATTGTTTTTAAATTTCAGGTAAAAGGTATAGCTGATATTTATGGTAGTGTTTCACTATTGGTTTCTCTTATGCCCAGTGCAAATCACATGATATATGGGCCAACAGTTCTTAACCTGCTTGTTGCACGTGCCCTTGTTTAAGTATAAATGCTTCCAGTTAATGGACTTAGAATGTAGTTTCTGTTCCTGTTGTCAGGGGAGAATAAACTCCTTTCAATTGGTGTCCCATAGCTCTTCTGCAGTAGTCAGGATTTCTTCCACTTCTAATACTCTTCCAGTGAGAAAATCTGAAGTGGGTAAATAAGCAATAAGGACTTAGAAAGTAAACAGACAATAGGGAATTGTTTTCATCTATCACTGAATGCAGATTGTTCTGGAGTGCAGTACTGGGCAAGCAGCTGAGAAAACAGGAACTACAGCGCTATTGCTGGATATTATTTTTAAGGGGAAGAGGAGAGAGTTCTTTGAACTGTCATGCAGAACTGATCACCTAGTTATGATGTGTTGGTGGTGGAAGGGGCTCTAGAATATTGTGGGAGGGGTCCTTACCTAGTTATTTCATTAACTTTGGCTCCAGTTATTGTTATTTGCCTGTCTTACTGTCCATCCGTCACACTTGTTTTTCCAGAGCAGGGGAAATGTCATGAGCACTGGCTTTAGAGTTAATTCTTTCTGTTCCTTCTGCATCTTAGTCAATGCAAGAGCAACTGATGCAGGAGCAGCGGCTCTCAAACATGTACAGAGAGCAGTGTATCACCCTGGAAAGTGAGCTGGCTAGGATTCGTGAGGAGGGAGATGTTGGCAGAGAACTCTTTAAGGTAATTAGTTGTAATCATCAGCTAGCTATGTGATGATCTTTCAGCCTCTATTCTACTACCCCACTGAGTTTTCATCTCCATAGGAACGCTCAGAAAAGATGGGGAAGCGCCTGAAGCTGATGACTCAGCGATATGAGGCTTTGGAAAAACGTCGTAACATGGAAGTGGAAGGCTTTAAGAATGACATTAAACAGCTTCGGCAGAAGATGAAAGATGTAGAGAAGCAGCTTTTTAAGGTAACAACTCGTTGCTGAAACAGATCATTATGGGCTTACCCAATAGAGGTGTAGTCTCAGTATTTAAATGCAAAATTTCCCTAGAGTTAAGGAAAGTAATTACTTTCCTAAACAGTCATTTAGATATTAATGCTTGATAAAGTTTGCCCTCTTATGTATTTTATTCAGCAAAAACGGTTTGTCATTGTTAATCAATCAAGCATCAAGTTTGTCCGGGGACTGTCCTGTTTATACATTAGCGATATCTTTTTACTACAGCTCTGAAAGTTATCTGATACCTCTATCTGACTTAGCTGTCTCAAAATTCCAAGGCAGGACAGTAGTCTGTTGTAGAAGAATATTCTGCAAAGAATATGTTGATTTTTTTTTTTCCCCTGGGGGCCATTGTGTTAGGTTTTGTTCCAGTAAGAGGTAGAATGCTGACCTAAGTATTGTGAATATTCTGTATTCCTTTTTAAATGTCTCATTTGTAACTGCAAAAATCACAGCAGAAACAATGGCTTGAAGCTGAAGCTGTGTAACTTTGAAATAAGATGCATCTTCTACATGTGCAGGTGAACATCAGAACAGCTTAGACGGGCCTTAAGCCACAGCCTTGATGTTTTCTGGAGTTTACAATGTGATATTTATCTAATATATGCTTGAGAGGATCACTAGGCATTGCTTTTGTGCAACTGACTCTTTCAGTCATCTATTTGGCAGTGCCACAGATTTGCTTGTTTTCTGTGTTTTTGGCACACAGCTCAGTTCATTTAGATTAATACATTTGTCTTCAGTAAAGACTTGGATTTTGTTCTTTTGTTGTTTGGCTCTGGGTTTAACTTTGTTCGTTAAGGACTAAACTTCAACCATATGTGGATGGGAGAAGAATTGCCTATGATATCTTTACTGCAGAGCTGTATATTTTGTTACTATGGGTGCGTTCTTAATCATATTCTTAATTTCTTTACGCTTCCAGCCACAAGAGGGCAGAAGAATAAAATGCTTGTTAGAAGTCTCCTCTGTGATACTTAAATCCTTCTTACTACTTAAGTCAGAATAACTATAGATGACTACATTTCTTGAATGGTATATTAAACTCTGACCAAGAGCTACATAATGACAATGAGACACCCTAAGGGGTCAAGAGAAAAGGGCTTTAAGAGCAGCTTCCAAGCCTGTGCTGCTGTGATGTTGAATGTGACTGGGCTAGCACGCTATCCAATTTCAGGGTGACAGGAAATGGCAGCCCTTGCTAGTTTGCCATCAGGAACTATGATTACCTGGCAGCCTCTGGTCAGCTCAGTATCAACTATATGACCTGGCCTGAGATTAGGAATTGTACTTGAAGTGCTCTTGGATCGTATGCGGTTCAGAAGGCAGTGGGTTGGCCACAGAAGATAGACCACTTCTAGTTCTAACAGCAAAAGATGATAAACTGTCTTCCTATCAGAAGAGAAACTTAGAGCCATATAAAAGTTGATAAGTATTTTAACTCACCTCTTTTTGTGGCTCTCCAGATAATACAGGAAGTAAAAATAACCCAAAAGGTTATGGGTAGACTTGATAATATTCTGTTAGGTTTCTTTCTCACCAGTACTATAACACCCTAATGTATGAAAGCTTTATCTGTTATTTTTTTTTGGTTCTGGAATACTTTTCTGTTGGTGATATGCACTAGCCCAGTGATGTTAGCTTAAGCATCGTCTTTGCTAGCTACAAAGCATCTCCTTTAGAGTTCTCTTTCTGATAGACTCACTGTACTCTCTAAACTGTACTCTGTACAATGTTGTTTGTATTAATCTGTTTCTCTGTTCCTTTTCAGGTGACTCTGAGTATTGGGCCAGACCAGGATCTTGCAGTTCTACGTGAGGTCCGTCAAGGAAACAGGCTAACCCGTAAAATTCAAGGAGAACTAAAAAACTTAAAAGCAAAAATCTATGGCTTAGAGAATGAACTGCGGGTCTGCTGAAGCTGAGGTTTTAGCTGGCATCACAGTTTGAGAAAGGGGACGTTGCCTGTTTAATGGCATCCAGTGACAGAAGGCTTAAGGAAATCTGCAGTTGTTGTCGTAACATCCATCAGTGGTACATGAGCCAAATTAGGTTGCTCTTTCAGTTGAGATGGCACCTGATAAGACTGATACAGAAAGTACCAGATGACTGGTATTTTAAGAATATGCTTATGACTTCTTGCCTTTGTATCTGTAGTGTAGGGAGCTATGTATACTGGTCTTAAACTTTATTTGGAGCAGATGACAAACCAGATTTATTATTAATGATCATTGAAGGATCTAGTTCAAAATCCAATTTGCTTGGTTCACCTTACCCTGTGTGAGAAGGAACTTTTAAATGGTTTAAATGGTTACTGTTATGGTGCCTAGGCACTTCAGCATGTGACTGGAAATTTTCCTCGAAAAAGACCTTGCGTAGAAAGTACGTACTAAAGTGCATTACATTTGACTCTACCCTCGACATCACAACTATTTTAAAATGTCTTCCCTTTGTTCATTTCTAACCTAGCCGGGACAAACCTGACTGATTTTAATATGTTGGGAAAAAGTAACCGTTTTTAGAACTCATCTGCAAGAACAAGCAACCTCTACTCTTGCTTTGAATGTCTGGAGGGGAGGAAAATACTACACTATCAAATGTCATCTTCCTGTCCCCTTTCTTCCAGTTTATCTTAACACACAGAGGAAGCTCATAATAAAAGGCATCTTGTATCTTCCTTAACCATGGTATTATCTACCTTTGTAGCTTTAAATTATACCATGGCCGTGTACCAACAGGTCATGGTCAGCTTTTGCTACAGCTGTCACTGAACTGTAACTGAAACTGGGGTGGAAGAGCCAGTGCCTAGTTGCTACATGATAAATATAACTCTAGCTATGCAGTGATTATCTTCATATTAGACATCAGGACAATGCTGTTCTTGAAAACAGATGAAATTGTGAAAAGGGCTGCAATGGGGCTTCAGTCCAGTTGTATAAACGTGGGGTATTCATATTTTTATTGTAGCATCAGCAAATCTTACCCACCTTGGAGAGCACATCTGTGTTGGAAAAGTGATTTCAGTGCCTTCATTTCCTAATGTACATTTCCTAACTTGTTAAGTGTGATGGAAGCAGAAAAATTTTCTGAAGTATATACCTATAGGGTACCAGCAGTTCCTTCCCATTTGAGAAGTACTTGGTGTGCAATAACAAGCGGTTTCTTTTGGATGTGGTAGAGGCAATGGAGATCCTGATGCAGTGTTTGGGAGAGGTTTATATACAGCAGTTCTTGTGCTGTGAAGATTTGGGGAAAAATTGTTTTTATAATACCAGCTAAAACAATGCAGTGGGGAAATTTCTTTGAAAAGTCAGGGCTTGTTTCAGTCGTGTAACCTCTCTGTGAAAAGCTTGCTGTCCCTTATGGTCCTTTTCTTTGGCTTTCATTGTGCACTTGTATTCTTGAAGTCAGATTCATCACAGATTTCAGTGTGGGTAGCTGACAATCTGTACCTAGATATTCAGCTGCTACTACAAGAGGCTGTTTGAAAGTGTTGTCACTGACAAGTTTAGCTGAAAATGCTAAATGGTTCAGAGATGGATTGATGAACAGCTTAGGTGCTGATGCTATGTGGACAGCTGAAGAAAATTATTAAACTGTGCAATCCATCGTTTAGTCTCACTCCTTAAATTCAGCTGATGGGAAGCTAGCAAAAAAGTCTCTTGAACTGGTAGAAATAAATGGTTTTCTGTTTATTTTCTACTTTTCCAAGCTAGAAGTTGCTGTTGAAATTTCATTTTCCTCAGCTGAAAGCCACAAAATGTGTCTGGACAAAGGCTGTAGGCTTGGACATTCACATTTGTAAGACTGGGAGGAAGTATTGGGGGAAGAAGGATGTAAATGTTTAATTTCCTGT
Source organism: Anser brachyrhynchus (assembly GCF_964034855.1). Classification (NCBI taxonomy): domain Eukaryota; kingdom Metazoa; phylum Chordata; class Aves; order Anseriformes; family Anatidae; genus Anser; species Anser brachyrhynchus. Next base: position 64,935,864 of record NC_137694.1, read on the forward strand.
CTTCTTTACTGTTGTTTGTTGTAACTTGCAAGACTGAACAGAATAAAATGGTGACATTCCCAATATATCTGCTGGTGCTTCCACATCAAAGTGCATCTTGAACTTTATTCTTCATTTGTCATTAGGTTATGAACGCTTTCTATTAGAGGAGGGGAGGAAATTATGGTAGTGCTGATCTGTAAATCCATTTTATTTGGAAGGTTGAATATATGTCTGAGGGCAGGAAGTGCAAGGTATTGTACGTGCTTTTTCTGTGATATCACGTGATCATGTGAAATGTTGCTTTCATGTTGCCAAAACAGACAGGGACCTTCGAGCCAAGAATTGCTTTAAAAAGTCAACTGCTTTCTGCCACTGACAACTGCCCTTAAGATGTCAGTAAGGCACTGTTGGCATTTCCTAAAGGTTTCCTGAAAAAGGTTCCAAGACCCATATTAGTCAATTTTCTTCCACAATTGTCAAGAAAACAAACAAAAAAGTCATTCGTTTTAAAGACTGAGACTCTTTTTTGCTAATTGAAATTAATAATGTGTGACTTCTGTCATTTCAACACAACTAAATGCCATGTTATATACGTAGGTACGAGGAATTGGTGACATCTCTCTAAAGTGGCTGATTCTTGGAATGCAGAGACTGGCAAGGATTAAAGGTTGGAATTGGACAAACGTTCTTATTGTGCAACAGGATGGTAAATGGTTTCTTGTGTAGGGGAAACGTGAGGAGTAAGGGAAAACTAATTGTATAGCATTATTTAGGCAAGGAAGGAATGCATGCATTTCAGAAAGGATGTTGAAATACTGGGCAAGGCGCAGAACTACAGATGATTCAGCAGAGGAGAAAAGGTTGTGCAAGAGCTCATGGTGTATTACATTAGAACTGATTAACACACATGTATTTTTAATATACATGTATTGTGACAACACAAACAAAAAGAGGCCGAGCAAAAACCAGTAGCCCAAACCTGGAGCCTAAAAAAAAGACACAGCCAAAAAAAGCATACATTTTTAATCAGAAATATTTTTTTTTCCCTCATTATAACAAACTGTTAGCAGAGAGAACATTTTCCTACTCTATCTTAAAATCAAAAAAATGATTGCACCTCTGGAAAAGATAGCTTGTTTTAATAAGTTACTAGGCTCGACACATTAGAACTTAATAAAATATGACGTGAAATGACAGGAAGTTATTTAATGGTCCCTTTTACCTTTAAACCTATGATTTTTTTCATAGGCAATATTGGTAGGAGATTTCTGGCACTCGTGCAGCTGCTTAATAGAAGGAGGAATGTATACTGTGTCAGCTCAAACTACACAGCAAGGTTACACAAGAGGGGAAAACACACCACAAAACCTCATGTTTTCCCTATACCATGACTTGCAACAATTCCAAAATTAATTGAAGCTGTGACTGTGCTTAGGCAAATTAACTGTAACAACAGTTCTGATAGCTATTAGAATGGATCTAACTAATAGGAACAGATGCTTGTATGCAGTAGCTGTACTTAAATTGCTTGCAAAAGTGTCTGTTCAGAAATGCACACATTTTGCCAGTGCGGATGGACTCTCTGGACAGCGTAAACTGGAATTGTCTGTGTATGTAGGCCAGGAAGTAATTCTTTGATAAATAATGAGACACATTTTTTTGAGACTAGCTAGAGGCAACATCCCTGTGTACTTTGTTAGATCTATACATATTCATGGAAAGCTATGTCTTTCAGACTTTTAATTACAGCTCACAAATGCATCTAATTCTGTTACACCGGAATGTATTCATGCCTGCTCAAAAGCCTAATAAAGATGTCACTTTGTCCCCATTCAAAGTGGTATAATAGCTTGTTTGTATACAAGGGACATTTTAAGATTTCCTTACTTTTTTGCAACATTTTGCTTTTATATTCCTAAATTGCTTTGAGTTGTAAGACATATCCCCTTTAACCCCCCTAAAAAGCTATTCCTAAACTTGTAAGTCTAGCTGTAGCAGTAAATTTTTTGCATGTGGACTGGAATTGCATACCATAACATAGTCAGATTCAGAAGGCATGAGAGGTGAAAGTGCAATGATTGCTTTGGACTGCTGTATTCATAGGATTTAGGCACAGTGTAAAGAATGGACTTTGTTTCAGTTCTTAAGTTGCATCATCGATTGTTTAGGGTTTTCTCTTTGAAACGTGCCATCAGAAGTAACTGGAATTTAACTTGCTGGAGGGAAGCACTTCTGGCATGTCGTAGTATTTGAGAATGGTGGGGTGGACTTCTGATACTGCCCATGCAGCTCTAAATGAACTGTTTGGAGAATGGGTGTCTTCGAATATGAGTCAGCGTGGCTGCCTTTCAAGCTCCAAACACAGCTTTATAAACAGAGCCCTCAATGGGATTGAGTATTCACTTATACTGACCAAATTGCATGCTTTACAAATTGCAGTGCTTTTGGATTGTGGACAAATTACAACTGTGTAAAAATGCATTACCTGTTTCTATTCAGAAAGTCCAGAGAGGCTTTCTACGTAGTAGTGTTTCAATGTCAAAGCAAGAAAATGCTAAACTATGCAGGCATGAAGGGTTTCATTGTTGAAATGGGTTCAATATGAATTAATAAAAAACCTGGATCTACCCTGGTGAAACATATCCAGGATGTGCTGAATTCACCTGTATTGATTTAGGGATCAAACTGACTTACTTTCACTGTAAACATTTATCTCAGTAGAGAGTCACTCCTACACTGCCCAGTTAAGCATTTTTTCCTTCAGTGCGAGCTTGGCTGGATAAAAGTCTGGTCGGTGTCGTCACAGGCAAAGCTGTTCAGCTTTGTGTTCAGTGATATCCCTAATAAAATTACTTGAAGCATGATAAACACAATCACTTAAAATATAAAGCAAGTACTGCTGCTTTTAGGAAGGGGAAGGGGGAAGTTCAGGCAAGATTTCAGTCAGATTCAAAAAGAGGTGGATTTTGAAAAAGATCAAAGATTTAGATATATCTTTCATTGTGGTAAACAATTATATCCTGAAAGGTGTTTTGAAAGCTCTCATTTTGAACTAAACACTTTTTTTTTTTTTTTCTGGAAGTGTAAATGTGCTGTGAATATTGAGAGGGAGTTTGGAAGTGCAGAAAGCAATTCCTGCCCATTCCCAGGGCAGGACCTGCAGTAAGGAGGTGCTCCTAGAGGTACCCAGTGAAGTTCATGTGAAAATGTGATCTCTTTACAGCTGAGAAGGAAGGACAGGTCATTTCAGTGTAATTCTGTCTGGACAGCTAGGGCTCAAGACCTCTGAAAAAAGAGTTATGCTGTGAAAAGATGGGAGCGTGAATGGGATTTTCCACCCAAGTTGTAGCAAGACGATGCTGCTGTCAGTCTGAGCTGACGGAGCCATCAACTGGGCGGCCACCTGTATGGCAGGCTCAGGTCGGTCATACGAGTGTTGGAAGCATAACTGGATTGGTGCGGGGATAGCTCCACCAGTAACGCTTTTTAGAATCCAGTCCTGAGGAGCCAAAAAGGGAAAGAATGGGCAACGGTATTTTTGGAGACTGCCTTTTCCTGTTAGAAGCACTTCTGCCTTTAAGGCATTTCAATTAATGTTGAGATGAAGTCGTTGCTTGTGCTTGAGAGCATGGTTAAGGTCAGGAAGGCGGCTATGGAGTCGCCAGGGTTAGTGGCAGCTAGGGACAGTTGGGTGTATTTGGTGTGGAGCTGGTAATTAGTGTTAAGATGAAAATTACACAAGAAGAAGAAAAGGGAAGAAGCAAGAGGCAGATAATTGAACCTTTGGGGAGTCTACAGAGGAAGGATGTTGGCACAGAGCTAAAAGTAATTTACAGAACAAACAGTTGTTAGATAACTAGAAGCACAAGCATAACAGAAAGAGGCAGGGATGCACAGAGATGTAGCCAGAGAGGAACAGAAGATGCCGTCGTTAAGTGCAGCACTCATATCAAAGGCTGCTTTTATCATGAGGAAACTTAACCAAAATAGAAAACAAACAAAACCCCAAACAAAGCAAAAAAAAAATGCTCCAGTTGGCTCATCTGGCAAATCATCAGCTTGAATACCCTCTTTGAAGAGGGCAGTCAGAGTAGGTAGGGTAGCTACATCCCACAGCAGGCAGCAATCTGTCTGATGTTTAGGGATGGTCACTCGGATGAGAGACGTGGAGGTCTGCAGACACGGTCTGTGTGCCTTGGGACACTCGAGCAGACTGAGGATAAAAACATTTAAGTGAGGTATTTTTAAAACATCATTGCTGTAAGTGATGATCTTACCCCCTGGGTATCAGTGCTTTCTGTAATGAGTAAGTAGTCCAAAATAATTTAAGTACAGAGTAAGGCTATTCAGATTCCTCATTATATTACATCCAGATTCATTCAGTTCCTCAGTATTGTTGTGACAGACACTAACACCACCTTTGTTTCCCTAAGCTTTTACTCCAGAGACAACTTTCGCCTCTTTGTTACAGCGTGGCTCTATCATGAAAGTGTTTTTTTTTTTAAAGTCAACAATACTTTTGTTACTCCATAATTTCCTTTCCATTCCCCTCCATTGTAGTAGCGTGTTCATAAGAGAAAAAAATGTGCTTGCTTATTTTAATATGCAACAGTTTCAACAGTGTAGTTGTCATTATTCTAGTTTAAGATTGTTCATTGAAGAAATGCAGACAATTTTCTGTTCAGAACACATCATTCAATTCTCATTCTTCAAATAATGAAGTTTAATTTAGATGAGTATTTACTACATATTTTTGTAGTATTTTCTTCTTGAACAAATATGAAAAGCTTGTTTTATCTCTCATGCCTGGAAAAAAAGGTCAACAGAGACTGCCATACCTTCATATGAGATTTCTGCCTCACGATGACTGAACTGGTGCACAGCTCTGAGGTGTTTTTGTTGTCTTGGTGCTGAGGGTGGCTGCGTGCAAGCAGCACTGAGGAAGTAGTGCTGTGTGTTGGCAAATTCAGACTTGGAGCAGGGCCACGTGCGTCTGCAGCCTCCAGGAATGCAAGTATTGTGTCCTCGAAAGTTTCAGACCGGACCTGGTCCTCAGGGAGGTGGGGAAGCCCGAGGGCAGAGCTGCTCACCTGCCTCCGGCACCACAGGGTTTGCTTCTGTCTTAAGAAGGGTCACATCATTTCTGCCTCTGCAATGAGATATAAAACTCTGGGTGGGTTTTCCTGAAACGAACGGAAATATTTCCAACGGGGAGCTGGAGGGAGATAACCGTAACCTTCGTGGGATGCTCAGAAGAAGGAAACCTATCAGCCGCCTGTCCATCCCAGGGCAGGATGGTGACCGGTGACCGCAGGCTCTCTAGGTGCTGCCCGGACACCGGGGACATGCCTTGCAGCGTACCACCCCGGGGGCAGGCTGACCTCCGGCCCCAGGTTTTCTCCTCGCGGTGGTCTGTGGCAGGGGGAAAGCGGTGCGGGAGCAGAGCCCCGGGGGTGCCGATGTCCCAGCGGGCCTCTCCCACTTCGGCCTCGCCCAGCAGGAGCCCGGCTCCCACCCTGGCAGCCCGCTCTGCGGTGTGAACGGAGCCGAGGGGTGCCGAGCTCGGCTCGGAAGCGGGCTCGGGCCACCAGAGGCCCGACCACCGAGGGCTCCCCGCGGGGCCGGGCCTGCCCCGGGCGGGCGGGCCCAGGTGCGGGGGGCGGCGGCAGAGCCCGAGCCCGAGACCGAGCCCGAGCCCGCCCGGGAGCTGCCCCCAGCGGGGCCGCGGCGCCGCCCCGCACCTGGGCCCGCCCCGCGGACGGGGAGCGGGGCCGGGCCGGGCCGAGGCGAGGCGAGGCGAGGGGAGCATGGCCCGTGGCGGCGGGGGCCCGGCGCCCTGAGCGGCGCCATGCGGGGCCGGCTGCTGGCGCGGCTGCGGCGGCGGCGGCTGCTGCGGCTGCTGCTGGCCCTGGGCGCGCTGGCGCTGGGGCTCTGGGCCGCCTACCTGGAGCTGCTGGCCGCCCCCGGCGGAGGGGCGCCCCCGGACCGCAGTGAGTTACCCCGGGGGGCGGGCAGGGGGGCCGGGGGGCGCGGGGCCGGGCTCCGTGCCCCGGGAGCGAGCTGGGGCTGGGGCTGCCGTGCTGCTCGGCTGCGGCTCCGAGGCGGTGTTGGACAGCCCGTGGGCTTCTGGAAGTCTTTTTTTTTTTTTTTTTTGAGGGGGGGGGGGGGGGTCCGAAATAATGTCGGGGAGTGGCGGCGGTGCGTGTGGCAGCGGTGCCTCAGGGCCGTGTCACTGCTGCTGAGCACACGCGTGGCACAGCCCCTGCGCCCGGATCCCCTGGGACCTGGGTTGGTCCGAAAACTTCAGGCTGCGGCTGGGCAGGGAGCTCCCCCGGTGTCTGTCTGCTCACAGAGCCCTCCGCGGGATCACAACTTCAGCTGGAGCTTGATCTTGAAGTTAAAAACATGCATGTATTGCTCCAGCAGTGCCAGGGATCTGACTTCTTTGGCCGGGACAGAGAGGAGGGAACAGAGTCTGCTCCATGTTACGTCTTTTGTGTGATGTGGCCCCGAGCCCCCTGCTGTCCACCGCTCGGCCAATGCCCCCCAGAAATCCCTAGAGAAAACTTTAAAAGCACGTAGAGGACTTCTGTGGTGCAGCGGGGCAGAAGGCAGGCTGCTGTGGGGTGTTTAAGCAGCGGTTATGGGGGGAAAGGGGCTGAGACAGGTGCGTGCTGCTGCAGACGGAGAGAGGGAATGGGAGAACCGGGCAGAAGGGATGCACGCGAGCAAGCCAGTTGTACTGTGAACTGGATTCTTCCTCCCTGCTTCCAGGCAGGAGTTATTTTTACATCGTTGTTATAAAAATCGTCCAGTTTCAAGGCTGGGACTGGAAACAGTGACACGGCTGTGGTCCCTACCAACTAAAACAGAAGGCGGGGCAGACAATCGCACCGCATTGAAGTTCAATTGAATAAAAGCTCCAGACGCTCCCAAACCCACCAGAGACGTCGCCGGTGGCCACACGCAGGGGCTGCTGGTGAGCCTGGCAGGGTGAAGCCCTCGGGCAGGCGGCTCCGTGGCACGAGAGAGCCTGTGCACACCGGGAGCTGATGCTCTGCCCCGGGCAGTTGGCATCCTGGGCTCCTGGGGAGCGTCCTGGAAACTGCCAGCAGGAGGGGGGTTAAGCTGTGACCCTCCCCACCCTTCCTCTTACCCCATACCTCCAAAAGCCTGTTTTAAGAGAAATCAAAAGTTGGAATGAAAAACAAATAGCATTTGATTTCTTTTGGCTGTTAAGCTAAGTAGTGCTTTCGTCTCTTGGGACTGGGGTGTCTGCGTTTGTGGCTCCACGTGGTGGCTCCTTCCGGGGATCCCACAGAGCTGGCATCGGAGGGGGTGATTCTCAGAGCAAAGAAAATGCTTTTTCCTTCTTGTTTCTACATTGTTTTCCTTCTTGTGTCCCAGGTGGGAACCCCACAGTAAGTCACAGCTGGGGACCAACCAAGGGTTGCCGTCCCCACTCATCTGATGCAACAGCCTCCCCACTTACTGCTGATAGAATACAAAGGCTGTTTACTTGGTAATTTTTCCAGGCATAAGACTAAGAAGCTCCTTCCTCTGGGGACAGAAAGCTGTTGGGCTTGGAAGGGAGCTAAAGGAGATCTGTTTCCATCTTCTGTGTCTGCAACTGAGCTTTCTTCTCACCTCCCACAAAAGCACTGCTGGATAGCCTGTGAAAGGAACGGCAAGTGTGTTTTTCGTTTCTTCAGGCACGGCCGTTCCTCCCCAGCATTTTGCTCCTTTCGCCCACCAGGTCGCTGTGGGGCAGGGGAAGCAAATCCCAAGTGGCCCAGCAGACCTTAGAGTAAGCCGTGCTCAGAAACCGTGTCCCTGGCTGCCCTCCCCTCATGCATGTGCAGCCCCACTATGCAACGAGGTTCAGCATGCAGATAACTTTGGCTGCAAGAGAATAAAGGGCCTCGCAGAACGTGCTCTAATAACTGGTACCCAACGGCTTCTGTGGTGCTGTGTCACCGCGTGCTGGAAGAGGCTGTGGCCGGGAGGTTCCTTTTGCTGTCACCTCAAATTCAAGGGCTGAGGGACCGGCCGAGCTGCAGGGTTCGTGCTCGTGCAGCCCCTGGGTTGGTTCGGGTGCTTCCCTGGCTGTCGGGGAGGCTTGGGATGCACTGGGCAGGGGTGGGTGAAAGTGAGTGAAAGAAGTGACACACCTTTCCTAGGGAGGTGCTGCTGAAATGAGCGGTCAGGCTGGTACAAGATGAAAAAAAAAATCATTTTTCCTTGCAACGTGATTGCATGAAGGTATTCCTACATGCTGTTCCCTGGAAGCCTGACTGGCAGGACTTGTGCCTCATGGGCAGGAGGGTGCTTCTGTTGTTGTGAGGCTTGCATATTTCTTTTTCTTTCTTTCTTTATATTTTTTTTAATTGAGACTATTTGGCTGGTCTGCTGCCCAGTAGGTATTCATAGGAATCCTAAACAAACATGTTTACAGCTGAGGGAGGAAAAACAAGCAGGCTGATGTGAGTCGAAGATGGGCACAACTCTCCTCCCCTGAAACGTGGCTTGTTGTCATCCAAAACAAGTTGTAACAGACAGGGCACTGCCTCCCTGCCAAGAAACCCGGGTGCTGCAGGCAGCCTGCGTGCTGCCGACAGGCGCTACCCTTTTTGGAGTGGGCTCTCCAGCAGGAGTATGTTTTCTCCTCTTTGCTAGTTGCCACACAGCAAGCTTTGCTCCTGCGAGTGAGTGCTGGAGGCAGGAAAGTTTATTTATTTATATTTATTTTTTTTTAGCTGAACAAGTAGTTGGAGAGGGAGAAAGCACCAACGAGTCCGATGCTTGGATGAAGCTGGTGCATCGGGGACCTCCTCTGCTACCTCTGGTTTTCTGCTCCTCGCCTTCCCCAAGCAGGAGGAGCTGGCTCTGAGGGAGCAAGGCTGGTGCTAGGGAGCCGTGCTGGCAAGCAGGGAGGATGTGCAGCAATCCCCCTGTGCTTTAAAACCTTGTGTCAACATCATAAAAGTGAATCTCAAGCGCTGAACAGGCTTAGAGGTGAGGTCACTCCCAGCCATTGCTCTGCAGACTGGTTTGTTTTTCTTCCTGCTGCAAAGCCCATGGTATGTGGGGAGCTTCTAAATCGCTTGCACTGATTTCCTTTATTGCAGGTGTGAGTGACACTGAGCCAGGCAAGAGCAGGGTGTGCAGGATTAGATTAAATTGCTTGGAGGTGCAGCTTGTGGGAACAAGGGACTCGAGGGGGCCCTGCTTTAAGCCACTCCTTCTGGCTGCTCCAACCCACCCCTGTTCCTCCGCATTTCTGCGCTGTGTGTAAGTAACGCTGGGAGTGTGTTATCTTCCTATCTGGGCTTCTGACAAGTGGCTCTTGGATCTCCAGCTTGTTACAAAGCAGCATGAGTTGCTTAAAACCTGGCCGAGCCCTGGCGCGGACGGGCAGACGCGTGCCTTTGCGTGAGGAGGGGAGCTGGTGGAAAGCTGAAGCTGCTCATTCAGCGTAGAGCATCGGCTGCCCTCTGTAACCTCACTGCCCAGGCACCTGTGCACGAGGAAGTGTGCACTCAGACCCCCAGGTTCACTCACGCACACAGCTGGATGTCACAGTCGTCCACACGCACGCCTACTTGCCCCTGCGTGCACAGGACCGCTCTTTGGCATGGGTGATTGCTCCGAGGGGTGCTGAGTTTTCACTTCAAGGTGATTGGTTCAGTCCACCGGGAGGGTGGTCAGAAGTGCTGCCACGTCTCGCTCTGCGCTGCCAGTAGTTTGTGAACCTGGCTTTTCCCACCCCTTGACTCGGAGTCAGGCTGGGATTTGACTCGCACGTAACCTCCTTGTGGCGCGGCGCCGAGCGCCTGGCTCCCCGCGTGCCCAACGAGAGCCGCGAGCGTTTGCTCTCTGGGAACCTGTCCCGCCATCTGCAAGCGGTGCGGGGACATTCTGGGGCCAGACAGATGATATATCATCACCAGAAAGAAACCCTTGCGCCATCCCTGTGTGCACACACATCACCTGTGACAGGTTGGCGCGGACGTGTGCCAGCGCAGCGTGCGCTCCTGCACCACACCTTCTCCCTCCTTGAGCCAGGCTGGATGGGGATGGCTCGGATACCGCGGGGCTGTGCCCTGCTCAGCATCTCCCCGTGCTGCGGGCTTGGCAGAGGAGTCGTATTGTCTTCTGGAGGTGCATTTCTGCGCGTGGTTGGCATCGGGCTATCTGGCGCAGCCAAACAAAGGCTCTGCCTTACGTCGCTCACCTGCAAGTTGAGGCAGACGTGGAGGAAGAATTCCCTTTTCCAGCCACTTCCCAATTCAGTTGCTGTTTTTCAGGCTTGCAGTAACAGCTGAGAAGGGCTTTCCAGAAGAGGAAATGCGCCGTCTCATTTCATGTGGTGTAAGATCTAAGGAAAGACCCACGTAATGCCTTGGGTTGAAACAGGTGTGAACCTGGTCCTCACATACTTCTGCTTTTTATGATCTGAGGCGTTCGTAGTCGGTGCCTTTAATCAGCCGAGCCAAAATACATCTCCAGCTTTGGGTCTTTGCAGTCTGAGCTCATCTCTTGTTCTGCTTCCAAGCTCATTTCTCAATGATTTCTGGGAGCTTAAAAAAATAAAAAATAAAAATACAAGCAGCATCCAAAGTGCATGTATGTACGGCAGAAGGGCGAAGGAAACCAGGTCTGTCTACTGGTGTTGGTCAGAGCTCCCCTGCACCACTGTTGGCCTGAGAAACCTCCCCCATGCCAGTGCAGCACAAGGCTTTGGTGTGGTTTGGGGAGAGCCCCCTGCACTTTGGGGTGCTGGGGTTATATCTGGGGGAGCGTTGCTGTTAAGTAAATGAGCTCTCTCCAGAGACGCCTCAGAACAAGGATCCATGTCCGAATAATAAAGGATTTAAATTCACTACGCTGGGCAACGTGATTCAGTTAGTCTGTAAAATGTGGGATCGCTTCAGACAATCCAAAAATTGCCGGGTAGGGCTGTGAGTCTCCCTGAAGCGTCAGTGCCACTCTCACCTGTTTGATAATTCTGTTTTTACCATTTCCTAAGGCTTCGGTATTACAGCGTTGTGGGGCTGTGTCCTGTCTGAGACTTACTCATTTATTCTGAGGGAAAAAGGGTCAACGTGGCTTCTTACCTCCTTTCTTTCTACAATCTGGAGAAGCTGTCCTATGTTTCTCTATAGCATAGGCCCATCTGGTACATTTATATGGCTGAAGTACTGCCCCTTGTGCTATTCTTGCTTCTCCGTGTCACTGTTTTCCATGGCAGATGCAACGGGTGTCCCAAGCCTTTGCCTCATACGTGGCTCGTTTTCTTGCTGCCTGGTTTCCATCTCATCTACAAGTCCCCAGTGACCTTCACTTCAGACAGTGTAAATGTTCGTGACTTTTGTTTCCAGTTGAGCAAAATATGAGCAACTGACAGCCAGGGCTACTCAGTAATGTAAAACTAAACACGGATCAGAGACTTAACCGCAAGGTTTGCCATAACAGGCACGCTGTCTACTTTTAACTTTCTTTGCCAGTAGCCTCCTGGACTGTAGGTATCAGGAACTAGTCGGGTTACATGGAAGCCTGTTTTTTGCTGAAATTGTATGGATTCATGCATGTTAAAAGTAGTTCGTCGCCAGGTACTGTTATATCCCATTTACCAGTAAAAATATTTGGTCTGTATTATCACCTGTTAGCCTGCAGAATTGCCTACTAGAGCTCTCTTGAAGTGAGAATAATATGCATCTATGATATATGATTTTTTATTTATTTTTCAATTTTAAGTAAATCGCCTTCTGCCTTGCTTCAAGGAGCCACTTATTTCCCTGCCATTAGTGTGGGCTGTTTGGCTTGGCCTGTGTACGTGGTGCTGGCAGCTCCAGCGGCTTCCTCAGCCCTGCTGTTTGTATGAACCTGGTTAAGCCATCTCCAGCCCTCCTTGTAAACGCTTCACTTCCTAAATTAGCTTTATTTACATTAAATAACGTTGTTTTCTGTAAAACTGCAGTAGTCGTGTCTGGGTGCTATTAACCCCATCTAGACCATGCCACAGGGTTTATCCTGAGAATATCCTGCCTGTCCCGCCACGCACCGGCAGGCTCCATGACCCGCTGCAGCAACTCGCCCCCAGCATCAGCACTGGCTGCTGCAGCCTGTGGTTTGATGTAAGCAGGCCCGTTGAGAGGTTTTAATTTGTTTTCAGGCAAGGCAGACCATCGCATAATGCGCTGCTGTATCTCCGTTGCTTGTGCTAGCAAGTGTCTGCAGTCGCTGTCTTGCCCTCGGGCTTTCAGTCAGTTTGCACAGTGGGCTTGTACTGCGAAAGCAACCGATGTGGATCTCTGGATCACTGAATTGGTGCTTATTCTCAAAATATTAAGTCCTCTTCATTTAGTTTTCAGTTTCTTGATTGAAACTTAAGCCCTGTACCTATAGGATGCTTTAGCTCAGCAGACCATTTTTTCAAGCCTTTATAATTTTTCCTTTCAATTCGCCTTCAATTATTCTTTTTTATTTTTTACCATTTAGGTTATTCAGACTCTCTTGCTTCAAGCCAGCAGGTCCAGCTCTTCCAGAGCCTCAGGTCATGCCCCTCTAGGATTGCACACAGAGCAAATACCCATGTGGGACTAAGTTCACCTGGGTCCTAGGAAGAGTTTCAGGGCCAAACACAGCCCAAACATCAGTCTGTGGAAAAAGTTTTTGCTAAGTTCATGCTTGGTTTGCCCCAAGTTGTTGGCCAGACTACTCTGTGAGCACCTTAAGCATCAGAAATTGTTTAGTATCAGCCATTGTTCTCTTCTCCCCGTGTAGACAAAGTTCTTTTTGTCACAGAGTCACAGAAGGGTTTGGGTTGGAAGGGACCTCAAAGCCCACCCAGTCCCACCCCGCTGCCATGGGCAGGGACACCTCCCACCAGCCCAGGCTGCCCAAAGCCCCATCCAGCCTGGCCTTGAGCACCTCCAGGGATGGGGCAGCCACAGCTTCTCTGGGCAGCCTGTGCCAGGGCCTCACCACCCTCTGAGGGAAGAATTTCCTCCTTATGTCTAATCTAAATCTCCCCTCCTTTCGTTTAAAACCATTCCCCTTGGTCCTATCACTGTTCTCCCGAGTAAGAAGTTGCTCACCTTTATAAAGGTGTGTAATTCTTCAGGGCCTACATAAACAAACAGCCCTGGGGAGGGTTTGCTCCATTGCCTCTTTCTGCCTTTTTGGGCTGCTCCAGCTCCGTTGCTGATTCCCAGGGCAGTTCCCAATCCACCTCTTTTGCAGCCACTTCCTTGGAGAGGGAAGAGGTGTTTTTGGGCATGCGAGCTGAAGGACAGTCATACTGCTCTGCGCTGGGCTATGAAGCTATATTTATTATGAGCTTATTTATCCTCTAATAGACGTGTTCCAAATCTGTCTCTGTTGTTTTGGTCCCCTGCCTCTTCAGGGCTGAGACATGCTTTGTGACACCGGGCTCTGACAGGTTGTAACCTTGGTAATGGTGTTTTCTTCCCCGCTGCGGTTACCAGCTGCAGCCCTTTGTGTGCATTCACTTGTCCGTGTCGTTCGCCTGCTCCAGCAGCGGAGCTGAGACTGCTGTCACCAGACCTGAATTTCATTTGGCTTTCCAAACACCCGCCGATCCTCTGTAGCTGGCACGATGCTGCTCACCTGTGCTACCGTGCACTGATAAATCCTTCTCCTTTTGTGCGCCTTCCCCTCCCGCTGAGTCCTCGTCCTCATCCCCACCACAACTCTGAAGAAACGCTAATGATGCTAGCACTGCTGCTGCTGCCTTTTGCTGTGCTCAGCACCTAAAATTTCTCTGAATGTGCCACAGTTCCTTGTAAATTGTTTTCACCTTGCTCTTGTAACTCTGTGTTTTAATTGGATGCCTCACATGGGCACGTTGAGAAAGAGAAAGAAGTGTTTCGATATGTCTTGCAGCTCATGCAGATGAAGAAAGAAAAGAAAACCAGAAGAAGAGTAAAGAAGGAAAGAAGCAGCAGGGATTATTTGGCAAAGTAAGGAGAAGCCTGAAATGGGGCACAGTGAGATGAGTGTTGGAGCAGGGTGGTCAGAAAAAGCCATTGGCCACCCCAGAGTTGTGAGGCAGAAAGAACTGAAGTTGAAATCAGAAGTAAAGTCTAAATCTAAATATTTGGGATTTTAGTGGAGCAGAGTCTGGAAGGTACTGGGTGTAGAGATTGAAAAGAGGAGATGCAGGAAGGAGTTGGAAGGCACAGAGTAAACCACTGACCCTGGGTTTTAAAAAGAGTGGAGGAAAATGCAGGGGTGATTATTACAGAAGCTGATGGGGACTGTAAGCAACTCTGCTGAGATAGTTAAGAACATATTTGGTGTCACAGGGGCATTTGGTGCCCCGAAAATTGGTACCACCATGGCTTTTTGCTGCGGTGGTGTCTGCCAAGACCTCTGGTTTCCCTGTATCGGTGCTTGGCGCTGCAGCCGCTCCACATGGCTTGCAGAGCGTGGTTGCCTGTTTCTTCCTGGGTCTTGCAAATGCTCAGCACTTTGCCAGCTTTTTATTTGCAGAAAAACGATTCGCTAGCCCAGCCAGGAATCTTTCACGTGTCCCTCTTTGTTTACAAGGGATATAAAATCCCTTTTTTTCTGGTGAAAATAATAAAAAAAAAAAGATGGTTGTCCTTTTTAATAGTCTGTAGTCAGGTAACATTTAATCCAGAAACTCTAAATATGTGTGATGCATGGGATCCTATCAGGGATTTGGGATTTGCAGCCCAAATCGCTGGCGATCCCCCTGGGCAGCGAGCAGCCCCTGGCAGCAGGTCCTGGGGGAGCTGTGATGTGGCCTTGCTTTGTCCCTGCTGATGGGGAGGGACCAGCTCCGGCCCCCCCGCCCACCACAGGCTTATATTTAGCTGGTGGCGTGCGGGCTGTTTGAAGGCAGCATCTCCCAGCCCTCGCCTCGGTGCTGCCCGGCTTTCCACAGCCCTCGAGCTGCCTGGGTGGAGAGCCGGGGGCTAAAATTAGCAGGGAGCGCTGCTCTCGCCAAACGCAGCGTCTGACCCAGCCGGGGCTGGCAAGGGGCAGAGGAAGGCGGCCCTGAATCCCACCCCCGTGGAGCACGCGATGTGCTGCTGGCTTTTTGGGTGCCTCAGTGCGTGGGGTGCCCCGCGGGGCGATGGTGAAGTGATGGGGAGAGTCAGGCAGCCTTGGGGCATGGTAGGAAATCCCTGTTCCCAGAGCTCTCTTTCCTTCTCGGCCTCCCTTTGAGTACCACGTGAACAGGAGGGAGGCCAGTTTCTGCTCGGGGGTGTCTGCGGAGCCGCAGACGTCGCCCTGCTCAGGGAGAGGTTCTCGGGGCAGATGTGGGGCTCGGCCGCTGGAACAAAACCAGCGCGTGTTCGCTGCTCCCGCCCCGCCAGAAGGAGCTGCCGAGGAATTTGCTGCCCCCAGTAGTGCCCACCCTAAATGAGCACTTGTTCTGTGCCCGGTCTCCCCACAGGCGCCGGGGAGGCTGTGGTCTGGTGGATACGGCCCCAGTTTGGGGGAACGGGGATGCTGCTGGCAGCTGAGGCTGCGCACGGCAGCTGCGATGCCGATGACAGCGGTCACTTATCCTTTTGATGTACTTTATCTCCTTGAAGGAAAAGCATTAATTGGGCTCCCGTTGAGTTCAGTGCAAGGGGAAAACACACTATTTCACTATGGGCCATTATGCTGGACCCAGCCAGCCCTGCTGGTATGATCCAGCTGGCTTGGCTGCCCCAGGCGTGTCTCACCTCAGAGGTCCCACCTTTGACATTTCCTGTTCATTGCACTCACCTGAATTGCACAGCCCAGGCCAAGAAATGGGTGGAAAGATGCAGCAGAGATGGGGACTTGATCCATAAGTGTGTGGTGGAACAGAACAAGCACCCCTGACGCGCAAATAAAGTCCAGAACAAACATAATCTGCATTTGAATCAACGTGTTGGTTTTTTTTTTTGTTTTTGTTTTTATTTTCAGCAACGGGTTGGGTGCCAGGATGCAAGTGGTGGAGCAGAGTAGAGCCAGGTCTTGTGGTGGAGATACAGGGACTGCTTAGTGTGCCCTGGGAAGGTCCCGTCCCCAGGGAACTCCCTTTCCACAGCACCTCAATGGCAAGGAGCTAAAGGGATGCTGGTAGGCATTGCTCGTGGGGAAAGCCAGGCCAGCTGCTGCAAGAAGTAAAAACCTAGAAAGGTTCATGGTCTGCCTGCTGACCCTTTCTGTTGAAAGGCAGATGAAATTCCCCTTTTCCTACAAACAGGGGAGAAACAAGAGCTGCCTGGATGGCTGCACCAGCTGTGCCTTATGCATTCAACCAGCTAACTTGTCAGGTGGCCTCTCCAGTTGTCTGGAGGTGTGCACAGATGTGCCAGCCCTCTGCTGGGTCTCCGCTGAGCTAGGTGTGAGGAAGGGGAGAGCCCTGGGAGCCAGAGGGGGGCAGTGCTGGCAGCGTCTGTCCCTGCTCCCATGTCAAGGACGGGTGCCTGCCTTCTGCGAGCACCACGCTGTGTGTCTCCTTCTGGTGAAGCGAGGGAATTTAAACTGTCCTGTGGGTCCCTGGCTTCCCTTTTTCCCCACCAGAGGTGGAATGAGGAGCATCTGTGTGAAGGCCATGGAGGTATTTTTAGCATGGGTAAAGAAAGGTGAAATATACGGGCTGGGACAGCTGCAAGATGAATTGCGCTGTGTCGAGACCAGCTCAGTCAGCTGTTTTGGCTAGTAAGGATTTGCCCAAAACCCAGCATGGTGAAGAAGGCATCACCAGTTGGAGACTTGGCTGGGAGGCTGGGGGAGGAGGCTGTATCCTCCTCTTTCCCTTCTCACATAGATCTGGCAACTCCTCTGGCACAAGATTGCTTCCCCGCACAGACACCCCACTCCTGGTGGCTCCTCTGTGGCCCTGGGGTTGAGGAGGAGGAGGGAGCACACAAGGGCTGAGGTTGGAGTAACCCTGTGGGCACGGGCACTGCTGGGGACAGGGTGTGAGCCGGTCACGTCACTTCAGCTCTCTTGCCTTTTCCCAGCTGAAGGCTGCTCTGTGATGGAGAAGTGGCTTTTTCCTGTGCTGGCTGGAAACAATGAAGGGGACCTCCTTGCTCGTAGTCATTGTTTGCTGGCAGAGGGGTGGGGAGAATGGTGCTTCCAGATGTTTTTTTTAATACTGTCTGGATCCATAGCTTTGTAAAGAAATGGTTGCATCACTACTCTGCAGGTGTGCACGCTCAGGTTCTCAAGCCATCTCCACGTGCAGTATTTTCCACACAGCAGGTTTTGCCATGTTCCAAGTACCACCAAGTCAGCCTGGAGCACAGAAACCAGCAGCCGAATCTCCCAGGAAAACAGATGCCTAACCTGATTTTGCATCGCATGCGGAGATATTTACAAGGCTCTGTCACGACACTGTGCTGTGCTCCAAAGGCACCCGTGCTCCTCCTGTTTGCTGAGCACACCCAACTAAACCTGTTTGCTCCAGGTTAAGAAGTAGTATTTCCCGACAGAAGAACTGCAGCACGTGTACTCCGCTTTGTCCTGTTTTGGGCGGCCAGGGAATTGGATGCCAGACAGCTGGGCTGGTGCCTGGACAACTTCACATGCGCTTGGTTGACCCAAGGTGGCTTGCGTGGAGCTGCTCCATAATGAACTGGTCGCAGCCCTTTCCTCCTCCCTCCAAGCCTGAGGTGGCCATGGGTTGAAGGTGAGGTGAGGTGAGGGTTTTAGCAGCCAGTGTGCTTCTCCTATTAAACTCCCTGCTGATGACGCCTGGTGTGTTGATTTATAGACCTGAGGCATGTCTTCCAGGCCAGCTTTACTATGCGTCTGTCCTGCATAATAGGCTCGTTGGCTGTGGCAGTTTCCTTTGTATAGAGCCAAGGTGTGAGACTCTTTATTATGCTCTACCCTAAAGTTTTGATGCTAGGGTTGATGTTAAAGCCCAGCTTGGGATTTATGGGATCACAGACTTGGGTGCTGTGTTAAAACACCGCGAGTGACACAGGCTGTGGGCAACAGGAGGAGCGAGTGGTTTCGGTCACTGTCAATGAGCTTTCCCTCTGCTGTCTGTCCATTTTCATCACGGGGTCTCTCTCGGTTACCCTCTCACCGTAAGGTCTCTCTGTAGAATACCCATGCATTGAAAGCATCAGAGGTGAGAGACTGCAGTAAGTGATATTTTTCTGATAGGTGCTGCTGTCCCTCATGTAAGTGTCCTAGGGAAGTGTTGTATATATGTAGGCACATCACAGATGCAAGCTGTAATTTCTGTGCCTGCTGCCTGCCCAGAGGAAGTCGGCAGTTCCAGGTAACCCCGGCATGTCAGTACTTGCAGCACAAGCTCGCTCCTATATGCTACCACACCTCACCTCCCACCATCCCCACCTGCACAGCTACAGATGCGCACCCATGGCCATGTGCTGCTCTTCTTGCTGCAGAACGTCCCTCCATCCGTGCTTCCATCCATCCATCCCTTCATCTCCGAGGCTGCCCACCCACAGCTGCATGCTCCCCGGTGCTCTCGGGGTGCACAGATGTGCTCTCCACATACTCACCCCCCTGCATACGTGCCTGTCCCCCCTGAGCACACGTGTACCTGCCAAGTCGCTGACCTCAACTATGTACTGCTCTTCTGGTGTTCCCCTGCCTGTTTGCACGACCTTGAAAGCCTTGCTGTCTGCTGCCAAGCTCCCCCCTGCACAGCTTGCTCTCTTACAATGTTTTTCCCTTCTTGCTTTCCTTAAGGTGGAGAGAAATGGCCGTGAAGGTGCTAGGTCAGATCCTGGAATAAATAAGGCATGCTGTGGCCAGGGCTTTTGTAATTTTCCTTTCTAGGGTTGCGACCGTGTGTTTCCATTTCAAGCTCTGACCCCATCCCACACCAGAGGTGTGCTGACTTGGTTCATGCAGTGCAACGGAGAACAGCAGCCTCCCCACCATTGCTCTGCCACCACATCCTTATTGCAAGCAGTCCCCTCTGCTATTGCACACCTACCCCATCCTCCTCCTCTGCACAGGCCACCCTCTTGGCCTTCCCTTTCCCACCGTGCACAATGCAGCCTGCCGATGCACTGCCGTGTGTTTCAGTTGCAATCAGCCACGTGGGCTGGAGCAGTGGAGCTGGGAGAGGGAGCATCTTTCTCCCGAAGGAGAGCGCAGTGGGATGCAGACAACATATCGGCACTCTACAGTTACTGATGATTTCTTTGTGCCCCCACCAGCTACTTGGTGCAGCTTTTCCTCATCTGGGCTTGCTGCAGTCCTTGCTTTTCACATCTTGGGGCTTTCTGCATTGAATTATGAACCTGGCTACTACTAGGAAAGCAACCAAGTTGAGTGTGTACACCTCTTCAGACCCAGAACTATATCCCAAGACATATGTATATTTAGAACCTGTAATTAATCAGAGGAGTGTACCCATATTCATTTTAGTATCCCGTTCCTCTGTTGTTTTTGCAGAGGCTTTCTTAATCTCATTTTTACTTAATCAAATTTACAAGATCTTCCTGTTCCTCTCCCTGGATGTTTCTGTAGTTTTCCAGTGCTGGCAGGTATGCAGGTACCTGGAGGTGCTGGGCACCTTCATAAAGGAAACACAAAGAAGCCATTATATCTGAGGAAGCAGAGATCCTGCAGCAAAGGGTTGTCACTTGCAGTTCACCAAGGTGAAAATAAATTTTTGTTGTTTATGTTGCTTTGTTTTTGTTTTTAGGTCTAAAATTCTGAGAAATCCTTCTTAGTCTCTGAGAATCTTGTGTTCCCATAGCCAAGATGACAGGTATTACTAGATGTCTGGTCACTTCCTTGAGCTTAAAAGGTCAAGGTAGCACACAAACAGCACCAAGGCAGTCTGTGGGGATCTGAAGATTTCAACCTTGTAACATATTCTCACATTTTTCTAATAGGAACTTCAAAACTGGATTGTGTCCTTCTGCCTTGCTGATGCATGTGAGAGGGCCAAGTCTGCCTTTTCCACATCTAAGGGAGCTCATGCAGGGAGTCAGAGGGTCTCCTTGAAAGCCCACATGCTCTGCGGCATTTGCCAGATGTCCTGTCCAGGCATAGTCCATTAGGGCCAGACTCAATAGCTCTCCATCAGGAAGGCTTTGATCTGGAGGTCTGTACGGGGAACTGGTGTCAGGCATCACATGCTGTCTCTCTGCTCACCAGGAAAGGCTGCTCTGGCTTCCAAGACTGGAGTGCTGTGGACCATCTCTCTGCCATCTCCCAGGTCTAGCCCATGGACCTTCTTGGCCCCACACTAAGAAATTTAGCTTTAGAAATCCATGATGAGAAGAAGCAGGGGTGCTTGTGAATCAAAAACACAACGTCAAACCCTCTCTGCCATTCAATATGGTACCTCAGGGAGGTGCTGCAGAGATGAAGCTGAAGGATCATGGCCAAGGGAGCTAACAGTGAAGTGGGTAATGCTGGCTGAGGACAGATGGCAGCGGGGTGTGGAGGTGGGAGAATCCAGGCAGGTGCAGTGCGAGTGGCTGCTGTGTCTCTAGGGGCTGCATTTATCTCCTAATCTCCTAATGACCCAGAAGTGTGAGGGAAGACTGCTGTCACCTGCTCTTGTCCAGTCCCCAGTTTGGTTCTGCTTCTCTTCCCACCCAACCCACCCTGGATGGATCTGGCTTCCAGGCCGGCTGCACGTGGAGTGGAGCTACTCCTGTCAAAAACAGCAATCATGTGCAGAGCCACAGTGTAGGACGCTTCCTCCTGGCTACACACAAACGATTGCTTTTATCCACCTACTCACTCCAAGGGCAGGTGCTGGGTCTATCAGGTGGCATGGGCTGCTTTGCCTTGGGAGCAGTGCCTGGAAAACTCCTCGTGCTGCCTCAGGCTGCCCATGCCAGTAAGCAGCAGTAGTCCTGAGGTACCCAGGAGTTGGTCTCGATGATCCTTATGGGTCCCTTCTGACTCGGGATATTCTATACCCTGCCACGTACCTGGCCTGTGCAAATCATTACCTGTGCCACATCGCTGCTGGACGGAAGTCTGCGGGGACTTGGGCAACAATCCCAAGCGCTTTGCTTGGGGATCTGTCAATGGTGGGGTGAGAAACCGGGTAGTCAAGGACTCAATACAGACATGGGCTAAATTGGTTAGCATTGTTTAGCAGGAAGTGTGGTGTGAGAAGGGCTTATAGCTGAACAGGGATCCATCACACACCATGATAAATATGCATTTCCTGGCACTTGTGCATATCCTTCAGCAAAATGGTATAAGCCAAATAGTTTTCTCCTGGACATTAGTGGCAAAAGTCCTGTTGAGCTCAGGTGGAGCAAGATGCTGCTTGCTGCAGTTGATTCTTCAGTGCCTTGTGTGAAGGAGAGGGGGCCAGTAAAGCAGTATGGAGCCCTTTCTTTCCCCCAGCCTACACTTGGCTGCCAGCACACACCGTGGGACCTGAGAAAATCATGTGCATCCACCATGCAAGATGGGAGAAACTTAAGAAGAAAATTATTGAGATTTTTCTCACACAGGAGCATTTCAGTGCTGGTTAATTTTGAATGAGACCATTATTAAGATGATGTTGGAGCTGTGTAGTTTGGGTGGAAAAAGATAGAGGTGATAGAGATCTCAAACAAGTGAAATTGCTAGCAGCATTGATGGGGAAGGCACTGAGAAGAAGGCTGCCATGCTTGGTCAGCATCTTGCTCCACAAGACACAGGGAGGCTTGGGTTAAATGGCAAATAGCTAGAGTATGAGCTAGAATTAGGACACAAATAAGTATCCAAGGAAACAACCCCAGAGCAGTCAGGTTGAGTGGGTAATAGAAAAGGCTAGGACGGGGGCAGCTGGATGGGGGTAGTCAAAGACAGCAGGTCAACACTGTCCCTGAGGTGGATGAACTAACCTCTGGCACCCTTTTGGGATGGGGAGCTGATGAGGAACTGTCTGCAAGTGTGTTTGTACAAGTGTATTTCCTATATGAGTGGCCAGACGCCATCGGCTGCTTCCAAGAACCTCGTGTAGTTTCCAGGCCTTCAGCAGGCCCTTACCTCAGCCAGGCTATTTATGGTACACGAGGACATGGCAGCAGCCAAGCAACCTGCGCTGTCGTCAAGCCGGTCTGAAATGCCGTGGTTTCCCCTGGGTTTTCTCTGGTTGCAGACATGGATCTGGGCATTAGACAAGCCAATCTCATCCCCAGGAGTTTGTATGGAAGGGGAGCGTAGGATGCTGCAGCCAGGTGCTGGCTGCAACAAGTGCCCCACTTGGCATGCTTCAACTTGCTGGGCTTTGGGCACCAAGGTTTGAAAGCTGGGCCCTGGCAGTCTGGTTTTGACCTGAGCTTCTTTCACAGCCATTTGCTGTGCCATCCTCACAGGAGTACAGAGGAGGTCTGAATATCAAGGCAAGGCCCAAACTCTGCTCTCAAAACTGTGCCTCTGAGGGAAGTTGTTCCAGATTGACCATGGTGTTTCTGAGGTCAAAACCAGGCCACAATGAGCTAATTAAAGTCAGGTCAGTATGAGATGTGTTATGGTCAAACCAGTGCATCCTCAATCTGAATAACTAGATCCCTCCAAGTTACCAGCGTTGTCTGGAGAGGAGACTGTGACACCAGACAGTGTTTACTTGGACCTGAAAAGTCCAAACAGACCTCTCAAATGTTGTCACGCAGGGGGCACTAGGGGACGGTGAGTGACCCCAGAGTTATTCATTAATGCTGCATGGTAAAGATTGGCTGAGCAACAAATCTGCCTGCAGCTGATTGAAACATAAGTTGGGTGAGGGCCCAGGGCTGGAAAGGACCACAGGGGAGGAATGACAAAGGTGGCCGAGGCAGCAGAGGCTTCCTTGTGACAGGAGAACATAAGATTTTTTTCAGTTCTTTTGCCATGAGGAAAAAAGAGTTAAAGGCAGTCCTACAGCATAATTCAAAGTAGCTCTAAAAATGAAGTCAGTCTCTTGGTTGCCTTCTGCCCCATAGCATAAGGGCGTTACTCCCTTAAATTAAAACGCGTTATTTATAAAATAACATCTATCATGTACGCGCAGGGTAATTTCAGCATCGTTAATTCAGTGCTACGGGAGCCAATGATGCAAATGGTGTGGATGGATTTTTTTAAAGGGTTGGATAATTTTATGACTAATAATAACATTTGCAACTACGCGTGGTAAGAGGAGAGTAATCAGAATTTGTGCTTTAGGGCATAAGCTGCCTGTTTGCATAGGTCATGAGGACGTTTTTTTTCTCTTCCGTAAAGTAATACAGCTAAAGGTACTTCTGAAGGTTGTTTCCCTTCTGCCTTTTAAACATTAGATGTTGGCCACTGGTCAAAGTGAGATTATCTGATGGGATGAACCAATGGTCTGATCTGATCTGCTAATTACTAAATTCCTATGCAAGGCTTTTATTTCATGCACAGTGAGGTACTGTGCACACGCTATGCGTTTTCAGAGGGGAGTTTTGTAGCACAGGGTTAAAGCACCAGCTCTGGTCCCTAATTGAAACCAGCAAAATTCAGTAAGTTTGGACCACTTCTGTGTGCTGAGTAGCCCTAGGCGGGCCTCTGTGGTTTTTCTTCCATGCACAGTAACTGTATTTCTGGCAGAAGCTCTTTGAGCTGAGTGAAGAAATGGCAACAAATAACCTAACATATTTAGTTCACTTTCTGTGTGTGTTTGTGGAACTTCCAGGAGCAGATCAAACTCTCCTCAAATGTATTTGATGTTGTTTAGCAACAGTTCATTACATGGGCATTGCTTTTTTTCTTTTCCTCCTGGTTTGGCTAAGGCTAGCTCTTTGATGATCCAGGCCTGGTTTGAGTTCTCTTAAGAAGTGAATTAAAAATTGGCCTTCTTTAAGTAAACAAAAGCATGGGTTGAAAGTATGTTGGGGTTGATTCTTCCAGGGTGGTTCAATTGCTGAGAAAACTGGGAGAAAGCTACTTTAATTGCTGGGAAGATGAGCGGTGAAGAAAATCTTTATAATGTAACTGTCTGTGGCAAATTGGTTTTACTCTGTTCCTTGCGCTCCTGTAGCTGTACAGCCCCATACAAATTGTATACAGCTGTATACACAAGCTGCTGGGCAGCTTTGACCATTGGGCAAGATCCCTGTTGTTTTTGTTTTTGTTTTTTTAAAGAGCAAAAAATAACCTGGCTTGTTTTTTCAGCTGGCAGTTTACAGCACCGTAAGTCAGAAACCTTCCTTTTGATTTAAAAACTGGAGCAAGCTACTAAAAGAGATAAAATGTGGGATACTGAGATGCTGTCCTGTGTCACCTCTTCAACTGTAATCGTGTTTTGGTGTCTCAAGGGGTCCGATTAAAGCAAGCACATCAGGTTGCTGAGCAAGTGCGCTCCGCTGCAGCTCCTCTCATGCTCGTGGTGTTGAAGACATCAGGGTTTCACTAGGATTTTAATTTCCGTCTCAGGTTCACAAGTACTGAGTCCTGCTCCCACCAGTCCATTTGAGTTTGGTGCTACCCCTGTCAGATCAGGAAGGGGAAAGGACTTTGCTGTAACAAATGTTACCCTACACCGTAAGGACATTAGTGCGAACGGTTCCCCCTTGCCCTTGCAGCAGGCCAATAGACAGCAGGGCTGCTTAGTGTCCATCACACCCAACCCTTGCTGCAGCTCTGGGAGTCTTCTGGGAGATTGTAATTGGTGCTTTTCTCACGTCTTAGGTGGGAAAGTCCTGGGAGGGAAGAATCTCTTACAAATTTTTCTCATATGACAGCTAATTATTCTTTTCTCTATCTAGTCATCGTCTGTTTTCTTAGCTTTACCTGTGTGTGAGGTATGAGTCACAAAATCTGATGGGTTTTTCTGAGAAGAGCCTTGGGCACTGAGCAGGAAAGGACCAGGGAGTGGTGTTTGGTTTCTCAGGGGCTCTTGGAGGGGCATGGGCTGTCTGTGGCCTCTAAACAAAAACTGGAGGTGCCTTGAGCTGTGATTGTGTGGGAGGCTGCTGGGGAATCCCACTCAGTGGAGGTGTCCCCAGAGGGATGCTGGGCTGGGT
The DNA here is from genome assembly GCF_964034855.1 of Anser brachyrhynchus. NCBI lineage: Eukaryota > Metazoa > Chordata > Aves > Anseriformes > Anatidae > Anser > Anser brachyrhynchus. The sequence continues at coordinate 64,960,802 of NC_137694.1, forward strand.
GGGGAGATAGGGGTGCTTGGTTGGGTGGGAGCCTCTGGTGTGCCACCATAACGTAGCTTCCCCAGGCAATGCCAAGGAGTGTCAGGAAGGCTCCCCTGTCTCCAGGGTTGATCCAAGTTGATCCTGTCAGGTCTTCTCCTCCTGAGGTTCTGGCAAGAGGCTGGGGCAGCCGAGGGGAGCAACATCTTGGCTTGCTCGCCATCCTGCTCGGGTGGCAACCTGGCCTGGAGTGGGTCCCAGAGCTCAACATGGCAGTGCCAGCCCAGGCAGGCACTCACTCACTGCCTCACGGCAGGCAAATCGCTTGCGGCCAGAGAAGAGGAGATGAAAGGGAGAGGGGGAACTAGCTATCTTTTATTAATGCTATCGAGTTGCATTTCTTTCCAGTGCTGTAAGACCAGGACAGGACTTGCAAGCAGTTGATGAAAGAGGAGACAGAGCTCTCGGGGAAACATGAGAGGACTTGAAGGAGTCTCAAGAGGATCACTCGGAGCGTTTGAGTGCTACCTCAAAAATATGAGAGGCTGGAAGTATCTAAGTGTGCAAGGGAATGACAGGGGAGAAGAAATCAAATAAAAAGTGTGGGGAGCCAACTATGAAGGGACAGGAGAAGATGGATAGTCACCTCGTTATTGCAGAGTTGGTAGAAAAAAAAAAAAAAAAACGTTTTTTTTTTCCTCTTCTGTGATCTCTTTCCTGTCCTAATAATTTTAGGATAGTGTTTTGTCTGGGCTGTTTCTCCTGTCATTTGAGGTGTAGCTGCATGAGAGCTTAGCTCTGCAGAATCCCTACTACACTGCTAGCACAAGCAGACTCTGTCTTTATGGAGAAGACCTTTAGAAGCTTCTAGGGTTAAGTACAGGACTCAAATTTAGAAGCATCCTTAAAATTTCTGTAAAGTTCAGTGGAAAATTATGCATGCTCTCCATGTTTCTTGTAACTGCTCCTTAACATCTGCAACAGGGATAAAGTTACTAATTAAACTCTTCTTTCATATGAGATGGTGCAAAATAGTTAGAGATGTTCATAAAGGGCATCCCTACACAAGGGTCACTTACAGCAGCAGAAGGCTTTAGCAACTGGATTTCTCTAAGGGTCTGGGGCATGCTGTGTCTCATGTGGTTTTCTGTCAACCACGCTTTTGATCGTATATGAAGATGCATAAAAACATTACTCTGACATTTCCCAATTATGCAAAGTTATAAGCATTTGAAGTTAAATCCAGTGAGACTTTGCTAGCTTCAGAGATTCCTAGATGAAAACTGTTTTGTTTCACTAGAAAGTTTTTTGTTTTTTATTTCTAATGAAGATCAGAGTGCCCAGGGGCTTGATGTTTCTCATAGGACCAGTAGCAGTACTATAACAAGTCCATGTGAACCTGAGTTCACAGACCCTCTGGTGGCCTCTTCATCCTTGCTATTTTTGGTGTTTTAGAAAGCAAAGTGATTAAGCCTTGAAAAGGAAAGCTATGAAGATTGTGAAGGGTCTAGAGGGCAAGACGTATGAGGAGTGGCTGAGGCCCCTTGGTTTGTTCAGCCCCGAGCAGAGCAGGCCGAGGGGAGGCCTCATGGCGGCCTGCAGCTCCCTCACGAGGGGAGCGGAGGGGCAGGCGCTGAGCTCTGCTCTCTGGGGGCAGCGACAGGACCCGAGGGAACGGCATGGGGCTGGGACAGGGGAGGGTCAGGCTGGGTGTTAGGGAAAGGGTCTGCACCCAGAGGGTGGTCGGGCACTGGGACAGTCAGTGAGGTACACCTTAAAGCAGGTAAAAATTATGTATGTGATATACATTCATGGTGTCAGCCAAAAGAACGAAGGCTTAAGAGTGACTTGTTGGGCCGTTCAGAACTTGTGCCAACTTCATTTCACGTAATAAGCCAGATCGTCCTCCTGGCTTAAGTGTCACTGAGATCCAGGCACAGCAATAAAATGAACCTGACAGAGGTGAACAATTTTGTTTTAGTTTCCCAGTTTACCTGTTTAGCGTGTTGCATCACAACAGAGAGGTTTCGGGTGGATGGATAAGCTCCCAGACAATAGGCTGCTTAGAATCTAATTGCATCATTTTGGCATTAATCATCCAAGTAGAACAGTGTGTCTAACAGTGGCAGTTGTGTGTATTACAAAATAAAATAGACAAAGCCCTAATATCCTGCAGCAAACAGGATTTACATTCTGCTCCAAGTTTTCTAAATCCTGTGAAATGCTGATGTGGATATTATTCTGCGGTTGCTTTATTTGAATGAAAAATCAGGATCTCATAAATATAGAGAGAATATAAGTACTAAACTTAGCTTGCGAGACCTTTCATTATTCCTTGTATCATTTGATCTATTCTCTTTTGTCCTGCTATTCTCATTTTTCCGTATCACAAAGACTCCGGATCACGGATCTGAAACTTGCTGTGGATAAGGTGGATTTCTAATGAGGTGATGGAGTATTTGTGAGCACAGAAAGGCAGAGAAAGGTTCACAGTGATTTTGGAAACTCTGAAGTAGTTAACTGTATGGCCATTTTAGGACAGTCTTTAAAAAGGCACATGGGTGGCTTGGCTGAAATCCCAGTACACTGGGACTTCTATTTTCCAGGTATTTATAGGCAGAACTTGCAAAAGCAGTTACACTGTAAACTTTTGGAGTTCAGAGTTATCAATGTATTGAGATGACTGACTGGTTTAAAACTGCTTTCACAGATGCTTTTTGCCTCATGTGTCGAACAGGTCAGAGTTATCTTGGAACAGCACAAAGAGCAGGATCATAGCCTTGGACTTCAAGAGAGCAGACTGCCATGCATAGGAACCTGTCTTAAAGATTTGCATGGGAAATAGTTCTGGGGAGCAGGGGATCCAAGAGAACTGGGTGTTTTTTCAAGGATCACCTCCTCCAAACTCAAGAAGGGTCCATCCCAGCATGCAGGAAGAGAAGCAATGGTGGCAGAAGGTCTTCATGGATGGATGTGCCTGACTAAGCTCAAACATAAAAAGGAAGTGTAACAGAAGTGGTAGCAGGGTCAGCTCAGCTGCCTGAGTGTGCAGGGATGGGTTTGGGAGAGCCAAAGCACATCTGAATCTGGAGGGAGATGTGAAGGGCAACAAGAACAACTTCTACAGGTATATCAGTATCAAAAAGGAAGACAAGGGAAAATGTGAGTATGGTAAAACTGGCTTTCAGGAATGCCAAGCCCCTAAGGCCAGAGGGAAAGACCACAAGGAAGATCAACCCTTGGTGGAGGAGGATCAGGTTAGGAAACATTTAAGCTGACTGGACAGACACAAGTCCCTGGGACCTGATGTGTTGCACCCACGAGTGCTGACAAAGTTGGCCTGTGTCACTGCAAGGCCCCTCTAGATCATCGTTGAAAGTTTGTCATGACTGGCGGAGGTCCATGAGGACTGGAAGAACACAAATGTGAAGTGGTACAAAATGCAGCTGGAAGCCAATCACCTGTGTACACCAGGGAGTGACAGTGGGGCAAATATTGTTTAACATCTTCATTAGTGACCTGGACAATAGGGCAAAATGCACCTTCAGCAAATTTGTTCATATAAAACCAGGGGAAATGGTACATACACTGGATGCTTGTGCTGCCATCCAGAGGGACTGCAACAGGCTGGTGAAATGGGCTGTCAGGAACCGTCTGCAGTTCAAGAAAGGGACATGCAAAGTTCTTCCTCCCTGAGAATAATAACCCTATGCCCCCGTACAGGCTAGGGACTAACCAGCTAGAGCAGGAAAGGACCATGGGGTGCCAGTGGACACCAAGTTGATTGTGAGTCAGTGATGTGCCCTTACAGCGAAGGCCAACAGCCTCCTGGGCTTCATTAGGTCTGACTGAGGAAGATGATCCTTCCCCTCTGCTCAGTCCTGGTGAGACACATTTGGAGCCCTCTGTCCAGTTCTGGGCTCCCCAGATGAGAGACCCAGACGTGCTAAAGTGAGGCCTGCTAAGGACCATAAAAATGATTACAGAAATGGAGCCTCTCACACAAGGAGTGTCCGAGAGAGCTGGGGCTGTTCAGTGCGGAGAAGAGAAGGCTCAGGGAGATCTTATCTGTGTGTACAAATACCTGACAGGAGGGAGTAAGGAATAATGAGACAGACTCTGCTCAGTGAAGAAATAATTTTCTAGTGAAAAGGCAAAGCAATGGGTACAAACCAAACAGAATAATTTCTGTTTAAACAGAGAAAAAATGGTTTTCTTGTAAGAGAAGATAGGCACTGGAATAGGTTGCCCAAGGAGGTTTTGAAGTCTCTGCCCTTGGAGGTATTCAACACCTGACTAGAAGTGGCCCTGAGCAACCTGCTGTAGGTGACTGCTGTGGGCAGGGGTTTGGTCTAGGTGACTTCCAGAGGTGCCTTCCAACCTCAGCAATTCTGCGTTTCTCTATTAGCAAGTGGAAAAAGTGGATGTAAAGACGAATCAAAAACAGACTGCCCTGGGCTCTTTGTGGAGACCAAAAAGTCAGATGCACACACAGTCCTCATCTCCATCCCAGGAGATACAGCATTAGGAACTTTCACATCAAACAGTATATAGCATATAAACCATACTGCAGTTTTTCAGGGCACTGGAGCTGAGGTCCCATGGTCTCCCAGCAGTGCATAACCTGGAGCTCTGTGAGCTAGTAGGGTCAGCAGCACGCAAAGGATGGATGATTTAACAACTGGTCCTTTCGCTAAATGCAATAAAGAGGCCAGCTGCTTTCACTCCCCTTCAGCTTGGCAGAACACATTAGAAATGGGTATTTTCATATATGTGGTTAAGTTGCATAAGGTGGTACACTCATACCATCCTGGAATGGAGTTGACCAGAGCCAGTGGAACTCAGTAGGAATCGTACCAAGAGCCTGTGGAAAAGGTCAGTAAAACTTAATGAAGGGACTGAGAACAGAGTTTGGATGAAATCTCAGGTCAGTGTGTAAATAACCAACGTCAGTCCATGTTTTCATTGGATATTTATTCTGGAGCTAGCGCAGGAATTACTGTGTGAATTTCCTGTGCCGAGTTGCACAAGAGGCAGACTGGATAGTCGTTACGGCTTCGGTTGTCCTTAAGTTCATCAGGTACTCGCTGGACTAGGACAGGGCAGTAGGAACCCCTCTTCCTTGTCCTATGGAAATTTCCAACCATTTTCAGCCTTGAAAGAAATCTGTGACTTTGCGCTCGGTCCTTGCAAGCCACCTTAAGCAGCTGGCAGGGCAATTTTATTACTCCGGTAGAGAGCTGTAGCCTGGTTAAACATTCCACTGAAACGGGATAGCTCTGTAATGCAGGCGGCCCCCGCTCCAAGGTGCCTAACCCAGCCATCCCCTCCGGGAGAAGGATCACCTCCTGGAAGCCCTCAGGACCGCCTGATGGCCTCAGGGGCCTGTTGTGGAGAGCAGGGGCCCTGCAGCCTGTACTCTGAAAGCTTCAGCCATGTCCCAGCTTGTGGATGGCTCCAGGTTTGTTCTTGCTGGGACACCGAGCATCTCTCTGAACGCCTCCTGGTTCCCACTTTCCTCATGATTTTCATCAAGCGTGTTGTTGCGCAGGCTGGTTTGACACCGGTGTGGGATTTAGCCTAGGAAGAGGAGGAACGGTATTTCAGAAGTTGGTGGTTTGGATTTGTCGCATGACTGGGTAGGAGCTCTGTAAAGAGACTGTACGCAACCGTGATTCTTCCCCATAGCAACCCCGTTGGGTAAATGAAGGCGGCCAAGAAATAAGTGTCTGTGCCCTGCGGCCTTTCCCGTTCCGTGCTGAGTCTTTGCCCGGAGGGAGGGCTGGCAGCTTGCTTCGTCCACGGGATTTATGAGCCTGTGTCCCGGAGGAGCCTGAGTACGCCCCTTAGCACTCAGAGGCTTAATAGGTTTTTTAAGACATAGCACATAGGTATTTAGGATTTCCCGTAACACATCAAATCATTAGTCCGTCTTGCATGTTTGTCTGCTCTGGCTAGCAGTCGGAATTTGATGACTCAGAGGGAAGAGGACAGTCTTACAAATTTAGCTCCTTTGATAAGCAGGGCTGGTGGTGGGTTCAGGGGCATGGACACACATCCTTCACAAAGAGAGATGAAAGCTGGCATTTAGGGTTTAAGCCAAATGAAGCTTTGGGCTTGGATTTGGTGTTCTCCACCTCTGATGAGGAATTTCAGACATTCCTGAAGATTATCCTGAAATTCTGGTTGCTTTTTGGTGCCATTTTAAACGGCACTTGACCATGTGCAAAGCTAAAACAGAAGCTGTAGTTTTGAGGTTTGAACTGGAATCGAGGAAGTAAGCTTGCCCACAGGGATTGTGTCCAAGTTCCTGAAATTTTTGGAGTAGTCCTAGAGCCTCGTTTAAAACCCATTAACATTAGAAGAAGGACTTCAGTTGACTCAAAATTCAAGCTGCAGATAGTCTCTATTCTGGTGTGCCTGGAAATGAGTACCAAAGTATATCTCAACCACTGCACCTTCAATCCTCTTTGTTATTTAGATGACTTGCTTTCTGTTAATATGAGGATAAAACTAGTCCTTACTGCAGAGAAGAAAGTCTCACTCTGTCCTGTTTCCTGATCTTCTAACTCTGTTCTTGCTTTTTCCCATCTCATAACTTTTCTGTAGAGTTGTTCCTGTTTTGTCTGATGGGATGCTTGCTGACCTGCTGATGGCTCAGTACTGGGAGTTGAGCTCTCCTGCTGTGAGTGGCTGCAATGAGCCTTGAGCGTACTTGAGTGACCTCTGTGCTGCGATGTTCATAGCAGGCTTTTCTGAGTCATGGGAGAAGTGTTTTGTGCTCCACGTCAGCTGTGTTCCTAGTTCCCCTTATTGTTACAGGTTGCCCTGCTCTCATGGGCTAGAGGTGCAGATCTCTCCCTTTCTCCAACACAAAATGGTGTCTGGTTTGGACATAGTGTTATATTTCTCTGAATTTGATATTCATTGGTATGCCTGCTTTTGTGTCCTACTTAGCATAGCTGTCAGGTAAATGTTGTATTGTCCCACATTTAGGTGTCCCTTTGCCTTCAGAGCTTTGTTCGGTGTCAGGGCAGGGTGTCCCATGCAGAGCACTGGGAAGACAAGTCATTCTGTTCCCCTCAATAACATAGGCAAATCCAAATAATTTAAACAACTCATAGGTCATAATCACAAATAAATCATATTTCTGGAGTGGCCTTCAAGAGTGTCTCTTGAGCTCGCTTCCTTTTCTTAAAGTCAGGTCAACCCTACCTGCACCATTCCTGGTAGATGTTTGTCCAGCTTGTTCTTTGTCTGTATTCCTCTTTTCCTTTATTCTTGTCCCAAAGGTGACTGGAGGCAGTCACCTCTGAACCAGGCTGTGTAGGACAATAACATTGGCCACAGAGGCCAGAGAAGCGATACATTTGAGCTGGAGTGGATTACTGCCTTCGAGATGAATTCAGGAGAAGAAAATGGTACCAATGGTTTTGAGTAAAATGGCAAATATAAATGGCAATAGAGAAATATATATATATATATTTTTATTTTCATGGCAGTAGTGGAAGACATTTTCTACAGCACAAAGATCCACAGACCTTGACTGAAAATCAAGCTGCAAGCAGATATTTTGGGAATGCTGCATCTACATGGAAGCGGCGGCAAGCTGTTGAGTCATTGTGAAAGTCCTCGTCCAAGATAGAAGAAATAATGGGTTAGCTATATTCTGTGAAGAATTAAGAAAGGTTGATTCAAAGGCACAGTTGGCATTCAGCTTCACATCCTAGACAGCTCCTATATTAAAAAGCCCTTGGAAAACTCTTTGAGCAGTGTTAGTGTGCTGCGGTGTTTGGATCAGTTGAGAAAAATGTACTCAAAGCTTTCTGAAAGCTATGTGAATGACTTGCTGAACTTTCCTGGGCACAATTATGTTACAAAAAGAAAACCAGATGGCAAAGACTGCTGAGTATAGAATTGCCATTTTCTTTATTTATTTTTGCAGGTACCTCCCAGTGCTCAGGGGAGAGAAGCCTCATGCATATGTTGCTTCCGTTGTGTTTATTCAGATATCAGGAGCATCAAAACTACAGATCAGCTGATGGCTGAAAGCATTCAGAAACGTGCTCCTTTTTGCAAGGAGTTCTTACTGCTGCTAACGGCAATGCTGTACATGTGAATAAAAGTGGGTAGGAAGCCTCCCAGTTCTGTCTCTGGATGCACTGCCTATGATTTGCCCCACTGAGCTGGTGATATATGGAAACAAACGTTAGCTTTAATTAACTTGTTACCACAGCAAAAGGAGCCTTTGTTGCCTCTGGTGTCTCTAAGGGCATGGCCTCACCGATGCCTGCAGACGAGGGGAGAAGGCCAGGAACATCATTTGCACTGCTCGTAACCAGGTGGAACATCTGCTTTTCATGCCAGTCACCCCAAGGGCCAGAGAGGGATTTTTTTTATTATTTTTTTTTGTTTGTAAAAGAAGGCAGACTGTATGTAGAGCTGCAGAGTGTGAATCAGCAGCTGAGGATGTGGTCACTGGCAGTGAATTGGTAGAAACCCATGTAGATGTTCCAAGATTAAAGGTATTTTTGTTCCAAAAATAAAGTCAGATGTTACCCTTTAAAAAAAAAGGCAAGAAATGGAGTCCACAAAGTAGAAAATGATTTTGATCTTAAGAGCAGGAATAAAAATAAAAATTTAGACTTATATGCAAACGTCTGATTTTGTGCCCTTCTGTCAACCTGCCTGTTTTTACAAGCACAGCAAGTATTGTAGTTCAAGCAAGCCAAACATCTTGATCTCTGTCAGTAGATGTTTTTGATGCAAATCCCACGTTTTAAAGACAATGACTTGCGAAAGCCTGGCTCCGTAATTGCAATACTGTAATGTGAATTACTCAAATGCCTTTAATCTCTGTGTGACTGGAAGCTGCTCTTTTTGACATGAACTGTGGCTGTTTTGAAAAATCTGTTGCAGTACACAATGCACAAACAATGTAAAAAGTGAGAGACTGCTTGCTTTTGACAGCTGGGTCTTACAAGGAGGCATACATGGAGTCAGCCTGTGCAGCATGACCTCTCGGGGCCAAGCGCGCTGTAGCAGCAAGACAACTGCCACGTGCTCTGAACTTGCCAGCAGTTTATGACTTTAATTGCACGGCTATTATGGGTATAATGTTGATAACAAATATTTTATTATCTGAAAGTGTCTGCTTGTGTTTTGAGTAGTTAAGATGACCCATGGATTACTGCCAAAGAGAAGCAGAATAGAAAGGATTTCTTGCCCCGTTGTTGTGGAGGTTAGCAGTGCCAAAATCATAGTCTTCATCATATGCTCCTAAAAATGGCAGTGGGTGCTCTTCTCATGCCTTAGTTGGGTCCATTTCACCTTCTTTCCCTGAAGTTCAAAATACTCTCCTCCATCTCTCCCCCTCCCCAGATCTAATCCTTCATGGCTCCTTAGTGCGACTTTGCAGAGACAGAAGAGAGGAAGGTGAGGAGGGACTAAGTTGCATGGTCAGAGAGGTGAGGATGGGCAGGAGAGGACTCCTCTACATTGCTCAGGCTACTGGGGCTGTCGCCCCAGGCCAGGGATTACTGCTGTGCAGCTGAACCTGTGCCCCCATGGCTGGGCACCTTGTCCATTTGCTGGTTGTAGCCGTCCCGGGGACAAAAGGGCCTTTTATCACCAGAGCTGGCTCCTGAACCTCCCTGCCTTCAGCATGGCAAATGCAGATAAGCAGTGGTTGGAGTCAGTTTATTCTAACATACGCTAGGTTGCAACTAGAGCATTTCTGGAGCTTATTTATGAGCTTGGTCCCATAATTTTGAAGGGTAGTGCAGCTAGTAGTGATGACACAGACTGTCTGACTCAAATCCAGCATTGCATCTCCATGTGTGTATTTCTGCTGAACTCACAGGGGGTAAGCAATATTTGCTAGATAATCTTGTGGCACAGGAATATCCCATGATTTAACTCGAACAATGGAAAATTTTAGTGGCAGAGGCAAGATTTGAATTTTATCTTCCACAAAAAAAGTTAGTGCCCCAGCCACTGCCTATCAGTTCCCTCCTTCCTGTATGAAATACTCCTCCTATAATGAGAAGGCATCAGCAGCAGGTGTTACCTGACACGTGAGTCTGCAGGTAAGAGTGCATGAGTGCCCTGGGCTGTTACATCTGCTCGTTTTTCCTCTCTTGTTCTCGTGTGCAGCACTCTGCCTTTTCCTTAGTCATACCCCATGTACTTCTGATGCTCCGCAGCGTGATGTCAGAATTTGCAAACTGATGGGCAGCAAAGCCATGCACCTTCACAAAGCAGTGAGTAAGAGATCTAACTGGAGGAAGAATGAAGTAATTCCTGTCTGCACAAGCTGCCTCCGACTTGTGATTTATGCCTGAAGGAGGTCAGCAATTGTATTTTGTGGAGTTCTGTGATAACTAGAAATGGGAAGGTTTGACGGGCTCCCTCTGCAACAACTGGTTTCCTAACTTCTTTTAACTCCAGGAGTGCTGTTCTGATCTTGATCTGAAGGCAAGGAGTTCACTGCCTATGGCTTTTATTGACTTAAATAAGTAACCAGAGAGAATCTCTCTTGATCAAGCTGTACGCTTGAATGATTTTTTTTTTAATAGTTTCTTTGCCTCCCAGCCCTTGATTCATGACCTGCCCTAACCTTCACCTAACCCCGTGGCCAGAAACCATCGGCTGTGTTTTTTCACTTCATCCTTCCCCCACGTTTCTGTTTCAAGAGGTCAGTTTACACTTCCTCTTCATGCTTCGTACCCTTGGTGTCTGGGGACCGCAGACGTGTGTGCGGTAGGCCGGGAGGTTGGCATTGCTTCCCCAGAGCGTGATGCAGCGCTGCCTCGGCCAGGTGACCAGGAGCTGGCTGCTGTCGGGCTGCAGCCGTGACGCCATGCTGCCTGGGACATACAGCACGGCGTGGCAGCTTGTCCCTGGGATCTCCCAGGCCAGGATCTCAAGGTCTGTGACACCTGGCCTCAGGCAGCAGGGTGAAAGCACTCGCAGCGCGCTGCGTTTGTGAGCGGGCTGTAAGCTGAATGAGAGCGACTGAGGCAGGAGGTGGAGGTGAGGTTTGTGTTCAAGGCAGGAGGCTTGATGTATTTGCATGTGAGAGACTGCAAATAGCTCCAAGTTGAGCTCCTGTGTCACATTCAGGCAACTTCCCCAGTATGTTTTGGACTACTATGTGTTCAAGGCACGTAATGGTAATATTTGGGGGTATTGGGCACTGCCCCTGCCTGCCTGTTCAGCCAGGAATAACACTGAGAAAGACCTCTAACCATACTGACATTCCTTGGGATGAGAGCAAGTTGAAAAAATCCAGCCAGAAGGGGAGAGGAGAAATAAGATCACCAAAGAGAGAGTTAAAATGTCATGCCATGCTGGGGGTTTGCTGGAGAGTGGGGGTAACGAAGAACAAGATCCTGCCGATTTCTTCTTGCCCTGTCCCTGTAGCATCAGAGGAGAAGGATGGTGTCAGATCAGAAGGAAAAAGCTTCCTAAGCAATCCACCCTGTGGGCCTGCTGCTTCCCGAGGCTGCTGAGCGAAAGCATTCAGCCTGGCTACAAAAGGGCTGGCGAGCATCTGGGCGTTGATAGCATTTGCAGCTATGTCAGCAGCAGCAGCAACAGCAGAGTACTCAAATCTCAACCTTCGGAGGGAAAGCTGATCACCTGAGAGGGTCAGGGGTTCCCTCCCCTCCTTTCACAAAGCCAGGTACCCTCACCGGCTGATTGAAACATCAGGTGCTGGCTGGGGCCAGAGGCATGTTGGCGGCTGGAAGGATCTGATCTCTGAACAGACAGAGCAGCCCTGGTCACGCTCCTGCCCCGAGGCTGGTAGCTCCCTGGGTGCTTTTATCTCTTATCTCTGGCTGAGGGTTTCTGCTTTTTTATGTATTTATTTATTTTTAATTATATTTTTCTTTTGGGACAGGCTTCAAGCACATTGTTCTGGCCATCATAGCTGTTGGATGACATCTCCTATCACCATTTGCTGTTCCTGCAGCTCTCTTCGCTGGCTTTTGGCCTAAGTGCAGAAAAAGGCATAGCTGAGAAGAGGCAGATTGGCCCTTGGGCCTCGACCCAGGGCAAGAAATATCTTTGCCTTACTTCCTCTTGATGTATTTGTGCTACCCCTGACCTCGCCAGATTGCAGGCAGTTGGCATTTTCCAGTGGCATTATAGCAAATGATAGCTCTGGCTTTGTATTCCTCCTTAGCTGAGCTCTTAAAGGTTGTGTGATGGCCACCAGCTAGGTTATGAGCAGTAGCTTCTGTGGGCGAAGGGAAAGATTGGTGGGTGACTGGGCTGTCAGTAGTGGCTTCCCTCTAGCAGTGAGGGCTCAGTAACCTCAGCCATACGCCAGATCATGGAGTGAGGATAAAAACTGCAGCTTGGGTGAGCTCTGCACAAAGCCCCCATCACTGCCATGAACATGCCTGCCCTTCTGCCCTTCCACAGTTCCTCTGAGAACATCTCATTGCTCCTTGGGTCCCTCCTGGTGTGAAATCATACAAATCCAGGGAGGCTGGCCCTGATGCTGAGGAGGCAGGAGGGTGGCCAGCCCTTCTGGCAAGCGGCATCTGCATCAGTGCAACAGGGTTGCTTTCCTGGGAGGCTTTTGGTGTGAAAAAGTAGCTTTGAAAAACAACAGCATGCTTCAGGAAGTGATGGGAGCTAAATGCCCAGAACAGAGAAAAGCCAGGGGCTGGCTGGTGCATCTGTCTGACGGACTAACAGCAATAGAGTCTGGCCCAACATCTTCACCTGGCCGCTGGACAGGCTCTCCTAAGCCTTTGATTTTCCTGCCTTTATGTTTTTTTGCCTTTTCCTATCCTAACCAGAACCAGTTTTGCAGAGAGGCTGGAGCAAAACCATTAAAGCTGATAGTCCTGGCATTCCCTCTTAGTAATACCTAAACGTTTGCTGAGGCATTTTAGTCCCTGCCTACTGCTTTTTTCCAGACGTACTCTTGTTGACTTCAAGTAGCCGTCAAGAAAGGGTGCCAGCAGCCAGGCTGCTGTGCAGTGGTCATGGAGAGCTCGAGGAAGGGCTGAGCCTGTTGTAGACAGCCTTGGTCTGGTGCTTTTGAGACAGAGCAGTGGATGTAGCCATGGGGCTCAGCTCTCTGACTCTCAGGAGAATACTTGCCAGGCAATGTCTTGAATCCCGTGCTGGGGAGAAGACCATCTCTGTTCCCTCAAGCAGCAGTTGGCCTCAGCAGGTCTTCTGGTTGCAGGGTGCTGAAGGAGCTTTGTCTCTTCTCCTACTTTCTATCATTCCCTCCCTCCTCTTAGCAAGGAAAGCCAGGTTCACCTCCAGGGATACTCCATGGAAATCCCCAGGTGGAAAAGACAACCTTTCAGTGAAGAGCTGTAGCACCAGGAACTTTCTCTAAGGGGAGCATTTATCCTATTATTTTCTGAAATTCATTTCCTACCACGTCGGGGCATTAGCCTGCCAAAGTACAAATTACCCAGCAAGGAAAACGCTACCTCCAGATTAATTTCTAGCTGTTTTGTCTCTTCTGCGTTTGGCTGATGTAAGCATTAGGTAAATATTTGTACAACACAGAGAATTGCCCCCCTTCCTTCTCTTTTCCAAGGGCCAGAGAAATGTCAGCTGTTGGCACTCGTATCCAACCAAGCTTCTGTGTTTGCTCCAAGGTGGGCTCCTTGCCAGTCGTGCGTAGGATCTCGAGCGCAGACAAGCCCAGGACTCACCGTGGAGGACCAGCCCAAAAGGCAGGCTGTGGTGGCCAGCATCCTGTTTCCAGCCAGGGCTGATTCCTGGCATTTCACGTTGAGCTTATTCCACAGATCAGCGAAGTTCTGCGTTTAAAAACAAAATTAAATAATCTCTCCCCTCTGCAAAAAAGAAAGAACTGCTTTTCTTGGTGTCTTTTTCCCTCAATGAGTCTCCAACAGTGAACTCACTGTTTTATTCATGGTTTTTTTTTTTTTTCTAGTTTTATTTATTTCCTGTCTGATCTAGCCAGGCCCACTCTTCTGGCTCTCTCCTCTGAAGAACGTGTGCCCCTGTCTCCCAAGAGTAAAATGAGCCTTTGAAGCAGTGAGCACTGAACTTTATGTCAGCTCCAAAGACTGTTCCAGCCCCATTGCAAGTGGGACTGTACGTCCAACTGCAGGACATTTGGAAACAGTGGTTTCTGCCTCGTTGTTCTGAACGAGGTGGAAGCTCTCACGTGCTGTTTTATGTGGAGACATAGAAATCTCCTCCTTTCCCATGACAGGCAATCTCTGAAGCATGAGATATGCTTAGCTGCATTAATCAGTAGATTACTCACCCAGACTCCCAGACTGTTTGACTGAAAATCCTTATGCAGAAGATCAAAATTGATATTCGTATGTTTCGTCTTTGACTAACCCCGTAAGTTCAGAATCTGCTGGTGGGAAGACCTAGATCAGAAATTTGTGGCTAAACAGCATCTAACAGGGCCTGAACGAAAACCACACATCTAAGCCAACACGTATCAGAAGAGCAGGGCACTTGAGTTGCCTCTGAGCCTTGTCTCTTCAGTGGCATCTCTGACTACTTACCTTCACATTTTCCACAATTCTTGCACTTTCTTTTCATTAACTGTCCCATTTTTTTCCACACAACGTAGGGGGCAGGATCAACATCTTTGCTTTCTACTCACCTCTGTCAGACACTGCAGCACCCAGCTTCAGGAACCATCTACCAGTGTTTTGCAACTCTGTTTGTAGGTGCAATAATAGGCCAATTGCTTAACACAGCTGGGGCGGGGAAGCTGTCAAGGGGTTATTTGTGACCTCTAGTTCCTGGGGTTGTTTGGGGTTTGCCTTGGTCTCAACTGAGCTGATCTAAATCATGTCACTTATAAATGCACCCTGCTCTGCTCTACAGTATGTGGATTTTGAGCTGCTCTGCTACCAGCCTGGGAGAAGCAAGTGCTGGTGGAGGTTTGGGCACTTGTGCTCTTCACAGTTAAGCTATCATGTGGTGTGGGCACAGCGCTGAACTGCTGGCAGGTTGGTCAGTTGCTGACTCGATGCCAAAATGTTTAGTAGCTCCAAAAACCACATGGCGTGAGCCACCGTAACACTGCTGGGAGGCATGAGCTGTGCTCACCAGCACCATCTGTTAGTGGTATGGATGGTGATTATGGAGAGCTGCAAGGTTATACATGCTGCATCTGTTCATCTTTGTCCCTCGGGAGAGCAAGGAGGCCAAGAGTTGCAGAAGGATCCAAAACCAGATCCTGTCTGAAGCGGACTGGGAGGGTAATAAAGCTGACTTCACTTAAATAGTGATGCATCAGTGCTAGTACTGTAGGTGTTTAGGTGTTAGTACTTCAGGTGAATGTCCTATCAGGTTTGGTCTTTGTGGTCATTCAGTATTTCCTTCAAGAAAAGAAGATTGATAAATTTTATTGTTCAAAAAGCTGCATAATCAGAATAATATTCTTTTGACGGTTGAACTAATTAGGAATCTGGTTATTGTCTTATTTTTCTTTGGGATTCTTAGTTTAAACAATTGGCCATCTTTAGTTTGACCAGTGGGATTATCTGAAGGATCTACAAAGAGGTTCCCAGTCCTGTGGTGATTAATAAAATCTCTGAAATACGTTTTAGAACTATGACAAATCTTTAATACAGCAAATTAACAAGAACAAGGGAAAAGCTTTTGAGGAAGACAAAGGTGATTTCTCTTTCTCTCTGTGTCGGTCTGCCAACCCGTTGTCACATAAACTTCTGGTCTCTTCTGAGTGATTCAAGAGTGTTGGAGGTCTCTCATTCCCAAGAGGGACCAACCACTTTATTCTGGTTACTGCTGCAGCTTCTTTTTTTAGCCTGTACTCTGACATCTTTTTGTTTCCTCTGTGCAGGATATGAAAACTGGAGGGAACTGGCTAAGGCTCTGGCAGGCACAAATGTACCGGGTGGGGACCCAAGCCTCCCGTTTTACTATCGTCAGAAGATGGGACACCAGGTGAGGAGACTCGGGATGTCTTCTGAACATTTGGGAGGACAAGCCTTCCTTTCTCATGTTGGCCCCACGAGACAGCTCTGTCTACATGAAGAAAAGAGAGCATGCCAGAGAGCAAAATCTGAGCTGACTCACAGCAGTGCGGGTGTACAAAGACTCCACTGTAGTCAACTGAGTTATTTTAGACATACTCAGCTGCAGTGGTGATGTGAAGCTGGCTGGGTATGTGCCACAGGAAGAGATGGAAGCAGAAATGAAAGGTCAGGAGAGAGGTTGTAGTACTCCAGCGAAGTACATCTTGTTGCTGTTGTCTGAAGGAAGTGTTGGAAGAACTATTGCTTGGACCCTTTGAAATGAGGTTGGGCAAAAACAAAACAAAACAAAAAAAAAACAAGTGATAATGACCTAAGTTTTAGCTCTGTGCTAGCAGCCATTATAAAGTGCTGATATTCCTTCAATGGCTCACTCTGGAAAGTTGGTGTCAAGAAAGCCAAGGAGCATTTCCACTCCTCTGTGTCTCCAATGGCCAGCCTCTTCTTTGGAACGATTATGGGAACTTGCTTCTTTTCTCACATGTTCTTGCAAACAGACTCAGGCCCTCTCGTGTAGGTGTCAATACCTGGTCACTTGTCAGGTTACTTTGATTTTCCTCTACTTGTATTTCAGAACCAGGAGCATCAAAGAGGTGGGAGGAATAAGTCGAATTATGCAGCTGTGGACAACCCTGTCCCATGGATGCCAGAGGTTTGTGCTTTTCTCCAGCCTTTTGCACAAGGGAGCTGTAGTTAGAGACCTGTGGAAGGGAGGGACCTCTGCCTGGAAATGCATTTGCTTCGCTAACAGTCCATTCCCTATCACTCCCTCCTGGCTTAATGACACTTACAGACCCAAGTAATCATCTGGAAAGACAGGAGTGTCCAGATTCCTGATAATTAGGCGTCTTTCCCAGCCATCAAGGCATCAAGCACCTGCCCATAATTCCCTGAGAGCAGGCAGTCTGCTGTCCCCAAAAGGTGAGGTTTATTCAGATCTGGGAGTGCACAGGACCAAGTATTCAACAAGCAAACACATGACTGTGGCACGCAGAGGCTATGCTACGCTCATATTCTGGCATTTGCTTGTTACCCAACCCCTGCTCACTGTACACAGAGGTCTCTCCACTTCACTGACACTTCTGATGAACGGAGACCTTCTCTGGTGACCCTTGAAGACTGGGGCAAATGTTCCCTTTGTTTCTTTCACGCCTCATTTATTCTTTCCTCTGCTGTCCCCTTATCTTGCCATTCCTCTTCAGATAAGGGAGCAATGCAGCCTGACGATAATGAGAGGGACACCAGCCAGGGGGCATTTGGCTAATGGAGTCAGCTCCCTAAATTTCTCGAGGTGATTAGAGACCGGCACCAATTAGAAAGTGCTGCCTCCCGGACAAGTGGCCCACGGAGAGCTCACTCAGGGCCAAGGCTGCTGCAGCACACAGGGCTGACACGGTGCATTTACTGCTCCCTCATCCCATGGCACCAGGTGCTACAGGCTCAGCGTGGCATCTCCATAGCTTCTCACAGGCTTTGCCTGTTGGCTCTGATTTCCACCTCCTGGTGATTTCTCAAAAGCCTGTTAGCCTTGAAATCTGCCAGCTGTGGTGTGCAATGTGCCATTACTGGGTTAGAAATGCAGCCAGTGGGGTGAGCAGCGTGGCTTGGGAGAAGGTGGGTGCTGCGCACAGCAGTGCGCCTTGCTCCCTGCTTGGCACCAGGCAGCAGGCCTGGGTGCCAGCTTGGTGCTCTGCCCCAGGGGAAGGGGCAGGACTTGGGGTGGGATGTGCCTGCGAAGGTGCCTCCTGCCTGGTCCCACACTGCTCCCTGTTGGGGAGGAGAGCCCTGCCAGGTGGAGGGCTGTTGCTTCAGGCTGGGAAGCAAAGCACACATGACTGATTTGGGAATTTGTGGGTGCCTGCGTCCCCAGCTGTGCCCTGCGTCAGGCGGTGTGCAGCAGGGACGCTGCAAGAAGGCTTTTGAGTCCCAGGGCGTACAGGCACCAGGCTGGGGAGTGGGTTTGGTTGGCCTTGCTCCACTCCCTCCCTGCCTGCACTTAGAGGCCAGGAATTCACTGGTGCCAGCTGCACGAGGTGGAGAGGGATCCACAGACATGGCTCTGTGTGGAGCTGCCTGCTGTGTGCCTAACCGCCAGATGAAATTTCTTCTGACCCGGGGATTAAGTTTTCCTGTAACTCTGCCCAAATTAATTACCTGGGGTCTATGATCCCATTGTGCCCTCCCGGCAACATCTCTAAGCACTTAATTGCATCCTGGTTCCTGGGGTGAGGGCAGGCAGTTTGCCTCCCACAGGTCATGGAGCTGGGCTTTGTTTGAACAGAGGTATATTCTTGACAAACATGAATAATTAACAGGGTTGCAGGGAGCGCTGACAGCCAGCATGACCAAAGAAGGACAGGTTTCAGTTTTCCTCCTTTGGTATCAGGAGATGAAATGGGTGCTTTAAATCTTCAGATTTGGATAATGTGGTGGGGACGTGTACATGTAGGAAACCCCTAAAAATATTATATGCTCATGTGGGGGAAAGCAGGGTTCAGTCTTGCTCCCGGGCTCCTCGAGGTGCCAGTGCACGATACCTATCCCCGGCAGCCATCACCAGGGCAGACCTGCACCGTGGGACCACAGATGTCACCATTTTTTTGTACCACTGTAGGGATAGAGAAATTTTCAGAAACGCTCCCAGTTAGCCTCAATAGCACCAGTGCTGCACGAAGCCAAAGCATTGTCCCAGGGCATCCTCCTCCCCCAACACCTTTCCTAAGGGGCAGCATCCTTTCCTTACAGGACTGAAAGACAAAGCTGTCCCTGCCCACATCCCTCCCTTGGCTGCTCACAACCATCAGGTGTCAGGGCTGGGAGGGACAGGGGGTCTCTGTTGCTGCCTTATCTTGACGGATTCCCACAAGTGGCTGCAGAGCTTGCAGCAGAGTCCAGCTGCTCGCTGCTGAACGTCCCCCAGCTGGGGGAACTGGCCTGGGCAGGAGGAGGGACAGCGGCCGCCCTGCGCAGACAGAAGAGGCTTATGAACTCAGCTTTGGGAGTTTGGGTTCGCAGCACAACGTCGCCTTTCTTCCCTGGCTTAGGCCCTCTCTGAGCCGCATTTATCGTCCCCGGCGCTGCGCATTCCTGGGGTTGCACACGGCTGATTTGCCCCTGAGATGCCAAGACTGGCCAGGATTAAATTAGGAAAGACCTCTCTTCTCCATCCTGTCCCAGCATGTCATTGCTGCTGCAACCCTCCCAGCTTTGCTGCCTGCCACGGCACCAGCCTCTGCTCCTGCCCTGGGGCTCCTGGCACTACTTGCTCCGTGCCCATGACACTGTGCTCAGGAGGGCATCGCCCTGCCCAGACCTCCTGGGGAAGAACAGCTCCCGGGGGCGTGCTCGTGGTGCACGTGCGCTGTGCCAACAGTGCCCTTGGTGCATGACCCGTGGCCGTTTTGGATCCCAGCTGGGTTCTTGCAACACTGCTGTGTTAACAGGGTGGAGATAAGCGACCGGGAGGTGGGGTTGGAAGGGAGGAACCCGAGCGGCAGGAGGAGCCTCTGGATGGGAAAGCACAGACCGCATAATGCCAGCTCCCGTTTATGGCCCAGCCCCTGGGCTTCTATTCTTGGTGCTGGCCAAGCAAGTCTACCCAAAATTTCCAAAGCAGATGCTTTTGAGGGGAGAAGGACAACTTAACTTGTTATTTACCAGGTCGTAACTTTCAAACCCTTTGAAAATCAGATGCAAACTGGGAAACCAAACTCAGAAACAGTCCATCAACATTTCTTAGGAGCTCTGTGCATGGATTGTGAATGACGGTGTCATTTATTGCTGCAATCTGCAACAAACACCCCAAGCAGATTATTTTCTGCATGTTCCAGGGGGGACCCAAATAGCAAACAGGAATTTCTCAGCTGCCTGCACTGGGCAGCCATGAGGCGAGCTGGAGGGACAGAGGTGATAGAGTTTCAAAACAGCTGCTGCACTCATGACTCTTGGGGGCCTAAAATTAAAGCGTAGCTCAGTTTTCACTTCCAGAGCAGCGTTTTGGGCAGCCAGCACATATCTGTCAATAACATTCTTCTTTTCCCCTTCAGAGGAAGCAGAGGAAAGTAGGCTGCTGCAACACAGGAGAAAAAAAATGATTTAGAAAAGACTGAAACTACATCCCTGCCCCTGGCAGGGGTTGGAACCAGGTGATCTTTAAGGTCCCTTCCAACCTGAAACATTCTGTGATTATATACATGCAAGAAATGCTTATTATTTACCGGTTAATTATTTCTAGTTGTTGTGAGTACAGGAAAGCAAAGCAATCACATTAGTTCCTGCTAGAAAGTCCTTGTAGGTGTCTTGTAAAGACATTGGAGGTGGGGATGTCAGGCTAGAAATCTCTTACAGCACTGACAGAGCGCTTAGTACAGGGGCGTCTGCCTTACCTTTTACTAGGCTGCCCACTGCCACAACTCTACAGTAAAGTATTGCATTAGGATGGGACTGGTCCAATTTTCCCCAGCAAAGGAGCAGGTCTGGGCACTCTTTTGGGAATTCCCTCGTACAGATCTGCTTTGGTGTTTGAACAACCGCTTTCCAAAGCCAGCTTAGCTCCATTACTGCCCTGAGTCTCGGGAGCATCTCCCGGGTGTCTTTGCCAGGAAGGCAGTGCAGCACCAGCCTGTCCACGGTGTGGGAGTGTTGTGCTGCATTTGATAGAGATCTGAGGCTGCTATCTGCAGTGTGCAAACAGTTCTCTCAGAAGAAAAAACAGCATCTCTTGTGGATAGCAACAGACCGACTGCTGCAGGACTCGATTCCTGGCAGTGACTAACTGTGGGAGCCCAGTTTGTTCACCTCAGTGTATGTTCCACAAGAAACAGCAATTTTTATTTGATTTGGGGGAGAAAACAGTGTAAGACCCTTGGGTAAGAACCTGGATTTCTCCAAGGTGCATGGGACTGACCAGCAATTAGGTTGCAACTCGGTGTCACGCCTGCAGTGATTGATTTGTATCGCAGCTCCCTGCAGAGCCCCAAGTTTCTCTTGGCTACAGCTATTGCCCCGAGCCTTCTGTGCCGTTCCTCTCTCATTCTGTGCAGCATCACTTGGGGAAATTACATCTGCTTTGTCTCTCTGCTTTTCCTCTTGCCCGACGGGCAGAGTGTGGGCTGAGGGATGTCAGCAGAGGAGGAAAGCAGAGGGCAGTGGGGAACAAAAGGGACATCCAGACATCAGCCAAGCCCCGGCAGTGCAGACACCAGCGAGAGCAGGCTGACAAGAGACCACTCGAGAGCAGCAGTGGTTATGAATGTGTTTTGCCTGGCACGCAGAGATGATTTTCACGTGCATGACTAAAGCCCACAGCTCACAAAGAGCATTACTGCATAAGCTGGGGCCAGGCCAAGTCTGCTCCACGTCCTTCCTTCAAGCCCCAGTTTATTACAAAACGAAACCCCAACCTGCTATCCTGGGAAAAATAACTCTGTGAAATGGTTTCTCTGCCAGAAGTGCACGGAGGGGCTAGATCCTCCTCCACCACACTGTTGCAGCCCTGCTCGAGAGACTTCCCTGACCAAAACTAGAAATTTGCTGCCATCTGTAGACATTTGGGTGCTATTCAGATGTTTCCAAGCCCTGCTCGCAGAGCCTTGGCTGGGCTCTGTAGCTCCTTATATAGGCAAGACAGCTGTGGAAAACCTCCCCAGTCCCAAGGCAACCTATTCCTTTCTTCAGCATTTCCCCATCTAAGGTTGCCTGTACAGTTTCCAGCTTATTTATTCTCCGCTTTCGGATGCCAACTCTGCAAGGAAGGTTTCAGCATCCCGCTCCACTGGTTGCACGCAGAGAGCCTGGGCTGTCCTGGGAGGCAGCCAGCCCTTCCTTTATGGATGGCTGTGACAAAATAAAGCCTATTCCTCAAGGAGCACGCATCTGCGATCCCACAGCAGCCACCAGGCTTTTCCCAGCAGAGCTGTACTGCAGGTCTCCGTCAGGCAGAGAAAGCCTCTCCCCGTGGGGCTGGTGGGGTAGCGGGGACAGCCACCCCTGCACACCCTCCTCTGCTGTCTGAACCCCTGCTCTCCTCAGCATTTCTGTGTCTCTGTGGGCACGCAGAGGCCACACTGTCCATGTGCTCTTGCTCCTTACCCTGCCAATACCTCCGTCTCCCAGAGCAGTTGCTTTTCCCCACTGTCCTCCCTGAGCTTCACCTCACAGACAGACTTCGAGGAGATCTGCCATCTCCCCTCCTGAGGGTGTCCGCTCTTCCATGGGTCAGGAAAACAGCCCTGAAATGGTGGGGGAGCCCAGAATACCTTTGTGGAGGACGTAAGACCCTAGAGTCTCCCTGCTTGGATCATTATGGCTGCTGCCACGCCACAACATATCGCAGACCTCATAGCACTGGTCTCTGCTTTAACACCTCTGTGATGGCTCCAAATGAAGTGAGCCCCAGCCATTTAACTGAGCTCTCCCTAGCGTCGTCGCAGCTCCCTGGAGCTGTTCAGACTGTCACCTGGCCCGGCCCCAAACCCGCAGCTGCTTAGACGCAGCAGCAGCAGCAGCATCTTTCTTCTCTCTCACAAGCTCTCCAGTGCTGGGGCAGGGGCTGAGGTTGGCAGAGCAGGGGAGGGAGGTGGGAGGGTTGCAGGGGGATGGGGACACAGCAATTCATAGTGCCCTGCTTCTGCCCCCCAGTTCCAGGGCCAGGCCAATCTGCACGTGTTCGAGGACTGGTGCGGCAGCTCCACCGAGCAGCTCAGGAAGAACCTCCACTTCCCCCTCTACCCCCACGTGAGTAAGACCCCAGCAGTCAGTCTCTGTTGTACGGTTCCCAGCTCTGCTTCCTATCTCGATCACCCTCGCTCCCTTTGCGTCTTGTCCCGATCTCTCTCCATCACCTTCTTTCTTACCACTCCTGGGGAAGCAAGAAGCTTTCACAGGGGTTCAGCGACCCTTGGGAAGGAGGCTCGTTTTGCCCCTACTGGCCTGCCAGACCTTGGACACAGCATGGAAGAGCCCTGCATTCGGTGCTCTCCCTCCAAGTGGCTGATGAATGCCAGGTCCCATTGCCAGCATCTCTCTGGCATCCCCCATGCAGCTCTTCCCTCTCCTGAGCAGCACCAGTTCCACTCTCATCTCACCTGCTCTTTCCCATTGCATCCATCACACACCATCCCCCTTCCTCCTTCCAAAAGAAACCTCATACTTCCCTCCGCCCACCTACTGCACGTTTTTTGTCCCCCACCATTTCCCTCCCCTCTTGTTCCTATCACATCTAATTATTTTTTTTTCACCTTCCATTTCAGACACGAACTACACTGAAGAAACTGGCAGTGTCCCCAAAATGGACCAACTACGGTCTTCGGATATTTGGCTACCTGCATCCTTTCACTGATGGTGAGGGCCCTGAGGTTGCTGTGCTGCTGCTCGTGTCCCTTCTTGGTGCTGCGCAGGGGTGCCCTCACCCACTGAGTGTGAGGCCCCTCACGTAGGCAGCCCAGCTGGCTGTGGCCCTGGCGTGGATGAAGCACGTCTGCCTCCATTGCAGGGTGGAAAGGAATAGCACATAAGAAAACAGATTGGAAGTGATAGATAAAAAACAATGCTGTTGTGAATGCACAGCCCCATGACGTGTACGTAGGCGCGAGTGGCCTGTAAGCTTTTCTTCCCTCCCTCACATGCACAGGACTGTACGTGACATTGTTCATGTTCCTACTGCTCCCCGGGTGCATGAGTACTGTCTGACACCATCTGACATCTGTGTCACCCAGCTACGTGATTCTGCCCAGAGCAGCATGCTAACACTTGCCCCTTTCTCCTGGTCCTCTGGCCCTCGACTGCCATCCCTGTAGCCTGGCCAGAACAGCCAGACACAAACATCTCTGTCTCCCTTCATGGCTCCACATGCACGTTCCTCCATTCAGACGTGGCTTTTCACACAAAACATTTGCTCTGGGAACAAAAACAAGGGTGACCTTGCATAGACTTCTTAGCTTTCCAGGTTAGGTGTCAGGTGAAGCCAATGCAGGAGGGACAGGGAACCAGCTGCACCTTAAGTGATGTTTGGTTTTTAATCACAGCAGAGCTAGAGAATTCAGAAAGGTCAAAAGAGGAGAGGTTAATGTCCAAAGGCTAAGTCTGCTATCACCAGAAAAAAAAAAGGGTAAAGAGAGCATTTTAGAGGAGCATATTCCATTCTGTGTACAAGCCCTTACCCCAGAGCCCTACTTACTCCCTCCTTCTCTTGACAGGGGAGTTTCAGTTTGCCATTGCTGCGGATGACAACGCTGAGTTCTGGTTGAGTCCAGATGAAAAGACCTCTGGTCTCCAGCTGCTGGCCAGCGTAGGCAAGGTACAGTGCACGCTGCATGGCTTCTTCCATAAAGGCTTGAATGTTTCTGTGGGGATGGATGCCTTCCTGTCTTACATGCTACCTTGAACTAGCCAAATTTCTTTTCCTGCCCTGCTACAGGAACCACTGCCACAGTTGCCAGACAAATACGTCGCGACGTAACCTAAGCCAGTTACATGTTGGCACTGCAGCTGGCAGCCCCAGGTTCATGATTACAGACCTTAAATCTGTTCACAGGTTGTGGATCTCACAGACTATTTACCAGGAGGAGCAGCTCAATTTTCCCTATTTATTGCTCCATCACAGTAACCAGGGAAGAAATTCCTCTTAATTACAGCGTCTTCTGTCTCTTCACAGACAGGGAAGGAGTGGACAGCACCAGGGGAGTTTGGAAAATTTCGGAGCCAGCAGTCAAAGGTGGTGAGGTGAGTGAGCAGAGTCCCTCACTCCCAGCCACCTTTGCACATGGCCAGGAAATCACAAGGAAAGGGGAAAACAACACAGACTTGTTCTGAAGAATTTAGCAATGTGGAGAAAGGAAATGCTCTGGGATATCACCAAAGCTGAAGTGACACTTCCATACCTGTGCCAGTTGCTTTGCTGATTCACTGCAGAAAGGCAACATGGAACTTTTCTTCCCTGGAGGTAGCAGCCATCAGCAAATTCAGACTTCTTTTTATGAACTGTACCCTAAGCTTCCTGCCTTGGAACTGGCCAGGTTTCCCAGAAGCCAAAACCCAGCAGATGAGACTGAAAGGGAGTTATTCAGAGTTACCTGAGAAGGGTCTGAAGTGCTCCAGGTGCACAAGGGAAGTTACCTATCTAGCTGTCGGCATGTGGATTTTCTTGGCAGCCCTATCCCTGCTCACCCTGAGAATTAGATTGTTTTGTGGGCGCGGTTGCTCTCCGCTCATTGTCTGCTGACAAGCTAAGAAATGTTCTTTAATGCTGTTGGTGACAGACATGTTGTTCTTCACAGGTTGTCAGCTGCAGGCAGGTACTACTTTGAGGTGCTGCACAAGCAGGATGACAAAGGAACAGACCATGTGGAAGTAGCAGTGAGTCTATGAAAACGGCCATGCTGTGTGCAAATGGCAATGGTGTATTCGTCCCCTCAGAGCTTGGGAATAAAGTTTGTAATGATTTCCTTCCTTCTCAGGCCCCAGCTCCTCTTTGTGGGAGATGTATTTAATCCCTTCCAGAGTCCTTACCTACTTCTATGTGGGATAATCGTGGCTGTGTCAGGACCATTTTCTCTGTTTGTTTGGGATGGTTTTGCTCTCTCTCTGGCCTCTATTGCAACTCTTTGTCCTTTCCTGCTTTGAACGAGTCCTGGGGGATCTCAGCTCATTGCCAGTCTTTTGCTGTTGGGTAGGTTGTCACAGTAAGAAGGAGAAAGCTGTGAGCCCATCTGGTGGAAAAACAAAACAAAACAAAACTTGTGCTTATTTCTTTTGTCTAGGCTTGGCTAAATGTATAAACACCTTGTTTCAATGTGTTTCTCTGTTCCAGTGGAGACTGAATGACCCAGATGTGAAGTTCAAAGTCATTGACTCCCAATACCTCTCCCTTTTTGCTAGTAAGTATCTTCACCACAGGTCTCCCTGAGCACCTCCCCATTCTTCCAAAACTTATCATCAGTGTTTCACCGTGAATCACAGTCTAGCCAGCCAAATACCATGTATATAGATCACTACAAGAAAGAAGTGGAGACAAGTCAGGAGAGAGACCTCTGGACATGAGCATGTGACTCGTTATTAAATACAGGAGAATTGGAAGAAGGATTGGAACATTATTTTAGAGAAATCTAGAGTCAGGAAGGAAGGAAAGAGAAGAGAGTCTGCAAGGCTGAAGGAAACTGAGATGTGAGAGAGAATATCACAGGGTGGAGGTTGCCTGCCTGTTGTGCAGAGAGCTAGGAGAACATGGAGCCCACAACATCGGAGCGATGGGGTTGCTCTGGCAGCTAGGTGGACATGGCTAGGGTGAGGGGGCTGCCGGTGCACTCTCAGCAGATTTCACCGAGGATGTGGGACACAATGGGATACGTCTAGTGGTATCAGACGTTGCAGCTTTTTTCTGTGCCCCCTTCAAGTCTTTTCAAGTTTCTGCTGGATTGCAGAAAGAACATCAGCCCAGTCCCTCCTGTTTTAAAAACCTTTTTTAGCACATCAAGTGATGCCTTTATCAGTTAAGGAGCTCCTTAGTCCTGCCTTCCCTTATCTAGCTTTGTCAGCATCACTTTCCCCTGCCAACATTCCCCCTTTCCATATCTACCACTGTTGCCTTCCAACATTTCTGTGGTGGTGTTTTTTTTCCTATGCTAACACTTTTGCCTATGGGAGACTCCCTGATGTAATCCAGACATCTGTTTGCAGTGTCTTAGATTACAGCCTGCTGCTGCATTTTTGTAACCTACCATTTGGCAAGGACTAGGTCTTCAGTCATGTCTTCTGTCCCCTTTCTTTTTTCTTCTGTTCTTTTCTGCTTATTAATTCCCTGTAGAAGAGGTGGCTCACAGCCCACAAGATCCTTTCATGGCTGGCACAGTGCTCCAGTCTCAGTCTTATCTTTATCTGGTACCTGCTGCCCATACAGTGTCTCCCTCTTCCACCCCAGACTTTGGCTGTATCACACATTATCTGGGGTTCCTGTGTTGTTCTCTACCCAAAAGTTGCTGACAGTAACCCCACTGCCCTTGGCAGCATGTTGTCTTTCCTTCTAAGATATTTATTCAGTTCTGCTCATTTCAGAGCCAGATCAGAGGAGATATGTAATCCTTTGGCAGCAGCACTCAAGAAAAAACATAACCAATGCCCAGTCCTGAGCTTAAGCTTCCCATTGCTCCTGGCTTACTGTGGGCATCCATTCCCCTACTGGAGCACCAGCCTCCTCGGCCACTGAAGGCCTTACCCCAGGGTCTAGCTCCTTTTCCAGCAGAGGAGAAGCTTCCCTTTCTCAGGTTTCTCCTCCCATTCAACTTCTTTGTCTCCTTTTAAATGGAATTCAATGCCAGTAATTCAGATGTGTCCAGCAATTCCTGCCAGCCTGGGATGCCTGCAGCACACTGCTGCTGGCATGTCCTCTCACTTCACTTTGTTTGTTTGCTGTCAGTGGATAGCTGTGTTCCCACCCCACAGCTTCTGCACTTCCAGCTTTCCCAGTCAAAGCCTTTCCCTCCCACGAGGAGCGATGAAGCTCCTGATCAGCGCCATTTGGGCATTGCTGTGGTGCAATACCACTGGGAAAGGGCTGACGCTGGGGAAGGGCGCTGCTGGAGACAGGGGATGAGTTAGCCCTTCCTCCCCCTTCCGTTCTCTCTCTGGTTTCTAGACGAGACGCTGTTAAAGATGGATGAGGTCGGGCACATCCCGCAGACGCTGGCCAGCCACACGAGCCGGCCTGCCGACAGCGCGGGCGGCAAGGCACACCCCGCTGACATGTTGAAGCCTGACCCCCGGGACACTCTTTACAAAGGTAAGGCTTGCAGAGGGGTTGAGGAGAGAGCAGCAGCCTGCCCCAGCACGTGCAGGAGAACAGCTGACAAAGGCTGTCCTCCTACGCCGTGGCTGTCAAAGGCTACCCCTTTTTCTCCCCAGTGCAGAAGAGAGGGGGAGCGTGCAACATCCTCCATTGTAGGAGACAAAGCACAGAGTAAACCCATCTCCTCTTTTTTTTAAGAGTCCAGCTCACACAATGTCGACAAGCATATTTTAGTGTAAGTGCTGTAGAGCAGTGTGAATAGATGAACTGTACTAGCTGGTTCGCTTTATGTATCTGATAGCATTTCACATGGGTAAATAGAAAGCAGGCCCAGAAATATCTAGGCTCATGCATCAGTTGTAGCAGGGCTCCTCCAGCAACGCTTGCCAACCTGTTTCTTCTTCTCAGTGCCTCTGCTCAGCAAGTCTCGCCTGCGCCGAGCCCTGCCAGACTGCCCGTACAAGCCCAGCTACCTGGTGAATGGGTTTCCTCTGCAGCGCTACCAGGGCCTCCAGTTTGTAAGTTTCATTCTGTGAGCTGGTATTTGCCCAAGGGGGATGCAAAAAGGAAGGAGAGAGACCCTATTAACCATGGGCCACCCATCCGAAGCTCCTGGGCAGATTTGACCATTTGCTGTTCAGGTCTGCAGCATCCCAGTATGTGCCAGAGGGCAATGGCAAGAGAAGGGAGATGGGTGCTACGTGCTGCTCACTGGTCTCACAGGGGTACAAGTGTGTGTGTCCTACAGAGCCCTTCAGACCTCAAGCCAAAGCACTGAGCTTGCCTTCACATGGAGGCTCATAATGGCTGAGGATTTTAGACTCTTTGGGGTGAACTGTGGTGTGCATGGACCAAGTGCCCTGACAGGTTTCAAACTGGAAAAGAGCTGGGGCTCAGATCTGTGGGGCATGCATTAATCCCCTTCATAGCAGAGCAGACTCTGATGGAGCTCTGGTGGAGCCAGCTGGGCTGGGGACAGGTCACCAGTGTGGTTCATCCTTCCTGGATGCCAGCTGAAGCCTATGCTCCCCGTGGGACTTGCATCCATGGCTTCCTCAGCCTTGCCTGGAGGTGTCCCCACACACTTTCTGGGCTCCTGTGTTCCCTTGCATCTCCTCAGTAGGACTGTCCTGGCTAGTTCTTGCTGTGTTACAGGACTTCAACACACAGATGCAGAGATGAACATGCAGATGCTGAGAGATAAAACGGCACACCCATGCACACATCCCAGCACTCTTCCTGCTGTTTTCCTTTTCCATCGCTCCTTCTCACAGCCTGCCACTGGGTGCCTTTGAGAGGCAAACAGTGAGCAGTGCCTGCTCCCTCTCAAAAGGGCTGGGCACCTTGCAACCTTGTCTGGGTCATCTTATGAATGATATCTGGCACTGACGGGGGTTTTGCTTTATCTTTCTTCCCTTCTTCCCAGGTTCATTTATCCTTTGTTTACCCAAATGATTACAGCCGCCTGAGCCATATGGAGAAAGACAACAAATGCTTCTATCAGGAAAATCCCTATTACTTGGAAAGGTAGGATGCTGCAAATGGGAGGCAGCATTTCCTAGCAGGGAGGGAGGAGACAGTTTGAAGGCTAGAATTAAGGTGGAATTTCATATTCAGCTCTTTAGAACTCAACTTGAAGATCACTGAAATCCTGCAAAACATTAAAGCACTTATAGTTTCTTTGGATGGCCAGTGCTTCCTTTAAGTGAAATTATGTTTAGGTCTCAAAGGGAAACGGCTGCTATTTTTCTTGCTCTATTAACCAGGAAGCTGGGGCAGAGCATATTTGTTCCAATACATCAGGGAATGTATTTGCCAGCAAACTTTGCATGCCAGCAGCTGGAGCCTCCTGATGGCTGTCACTGTTTGTGTTGAAGCCAAACCATGCTCTGGAGGGATAAAAGCATGGAGCTCATCCTCACCAAGGCGCAGCTCCAGTGATGGCTCTGTGAGGGAACCACCGCTTGCATGTTCCCCAGCCACAGGGAAATACCTTGTGTGAGGATTTCCCTGCTTTCAGGAGGAATTGTCTGCAGAATAGAGTTGCTTTTCCAGCGAGACAGCTGGTGGAGGCCTCCTTGTGCTCAGGATCATCTTCCTTCCCACAGGTCTATTTTGCGGGCTGGGAAGATAGATTGTATTGTAGGTTTGGGAGGAAACTGGCGTTTATTGTGGAGAATGGAGAAGGTGGCTGCTGTGGGCTGGAAGGTGCCACCCAAATTTTTTGCTTTGACAAACCGTTTGTATTATAACAGCATTTGGGAAGCGTGGGCCCATTTTGCTTAGCATCAAACACGTAAGGAAACAATCGAAGGAACAAAAGAAGAAACAAAACTCCTCCCAAAAGCTTAAAGCACAGGCACATGGTGGGACAGCACAAAGACAGTGGTATGAGAAAAGAGAGAGGGAGATCATTGCGGTTACCTGCCTGAGCCACTTTTGCAGCACAATGACTTAGGCTTGTGAGTACTACATTGTAAGTGAGCTTTAAGGAGCAGTTTAAGGGAGGCTAAAGCAGTGTTTCAGTGTACTTATGTTGGAATTTCCTCCTGTGCACATGGAGCAGCACTCGAGAAAACGTCTTAAAAACTGCAATGATGATCAAGGAAGGCTGATTTCTTTGACAATACAGAGTAAGATCTGATTGCCGCAAGATCTGAAAGATGTGATGATAATAGCCTATGACTTGCTGCAAAAGGAGAGTCTAGAGATGATGGGTAGATGTGATCAGAGTAATTGGCCATCTCCTCTGTAGCAGTGGCTAGAATTTATTTGGAGAAGGCAAAGTAACTTTGATCAGACTGGTGTTTTGTCCTTTCCTTTGCAGATTTGGATTCTACAAGTACATGAAAATGGACCGGCTAGAGAAGAGCCTGGATTCTGGAGAAAAGACAGAGCAGCCAGGTAGGGGCCAGCCCTAGCGTCAAAACCAGGAGGATCCTTTTATCTGTCGCTCCGTGTGTGTGATCCTCCAGCCCCAGCTGAAGGAAGCTGTTGATTTTCCATGCCAAGCAAGTCACACCCCTTCCCTGGTAGAGCGCTGTGGGTGGGAGGAGATTTTTGCTGTCACATTCACTTTTCTTAAGGGCAGACTGGGAGGTCAGCAAGCAGTGGGCTCTAGAGGACAACGTGGTGACTAGCTCTCAGGCCTGCAGCATAGCTGAGGAACAATTCCAGCAAAAATGTGGGCAAAAACGAGAGAGCCAAACGTGCAGTGTGGCAGCCTGTGCTCACACCTTCCCTGAAAAGCTGTGGCCAGACCTTTAGCTGAAGGCTAAGCCAGACATCTCCCCAGCCTTCGACAACACCGCTGGGTGTGGGGTTGGGAAGCAGAAGGAGGATGCCAGAGGTGTAACTGCGATTACTCCTGCAGGCTTCCAGGAGGGGAACCTGGACGACCTGCAGTACGGGGAGCAGGACGCGGAGAGCACTGGCCCCCCAGCACCCCCTGGCACGTGGCAAGCAGAGCCGACAGGCACCACTCCCAGCAGCGTGGTGGGCAGCGACCATGTCTACGAGGACTATTCCCTCCGGGAGCGTCGGCGGCTCCTCTCAGTGGGTGACACAGGGGCGGAACCTCAGAGGAGAGGGATGAAGAGGTCTGGTGTCAAGACAGCACCACTGGCCCCTGCCAACCAAAGCCTCAGCCGGGCTAGCCCAGAGAGGAACCCAGCGATGAAGAGATCCCACTTAAAAGCTGGCATCAAAGACAACTCCAAGAGCCCTCCACAGCATGCCAGGGTTGTCCAGGGCAGAGCACCTGCTAAAAAGCTTAACCCACCTTCTAGGAGCGGGTCGCAAAGGGAGCAGCCTCTCAGCAACACCAAGGACTCAGGGGTCAGGATTCCCAAAGGGCTGAGACCTCGAGGAGACCTCAGCGCTGCAGAGGACAGGCTGCAGCCTGCAGGCACCATGCAAGCTGGGAGAGGAGGCCCAGGCAAAGCTGGCAGGCACCCTGTGGCCACTGCTGGCCCCAGCAAGGAACCGGCACGGCTGGCACAATGGCTGAACCAAGTGGAGGCCTACGTGGCTGAGCAGAAGATGGCCGGTGGCAAGGACATGGGTGAGAGAGAGGCACAGGTGGCATCTCTGGCAAAGGGCAAGTCAGGGCCTGTGGAGAGGGCAGCAGAAGAGGAAGATGTGGATGGGGAGCCAGAGGAGGAGGATGAGGAGGGTTTCAATTACGTACCAGTGTTTGACCAGGCGGTGAACTGGGAGCAGACCTTCAGCACAAGCAACCTGGACTTCCATGTGCTGCGCACCGACTGGATTGACCTGAAGTGCAACACGTCAGGAAACCTGCTGCTCAAAGAGAGGGAGGCCCTGGAAGTCACACGTGTCTTCCTCAAGAAGCTCAACCAAAGGAATAAAGGGTAAGGCACAGTGTGAAAGCCAAGGGACAGTGTCCTGGAGCTTGTGTACCACACTGCGCAGGGAATACCTGTGATGTGAGCAGCTAGAATGAATTGGAAGATAAACTAGATTTGGAAAATAAAGCTTCAGGCAAGGATTCTATGTAAAAAAACTGGGCTTTAAACACCTCTTTGAGCTGAAAAATCAGAATTATTGGACACCAGATCATATCTGGGGGCTGAATATCACCCTCCAAAAGCTGGTGGCCGTACATGTGAAAGATTTCAGTCCAGCTGGCATCACTGACCCTTTGCTGGCTTCCTCCTTGCACAGTGTAAGCACTGAGAGCGCATAGGAGCATTTTACCAACTGAAGGTTAAGAAACCCTGCTGATATGAAATAGGACTGGGGCGCCTTGTGAATGTGGTTTAATGCCCGTCACCCCTCAGTTTGAGAATCCAGCACCATTTAGGGCACAGAAACAGAAGGGAGCAGTCAGATATTGTTGATCAGTACACTGACCTCAGAAACAAACCAAGTATCTTACCCTTTATCTGAACATATGTACCTCCATCTTAGAAGTAGTTAGATTTCTAGATCCTAGCACTGATTTGGGAAGATGTCCCAGCTTCTCACTGCTCTGATGACTCACTAGAGATCAGCTTTCTCTGGTATTCTGTATTTACATTGCCCTGATAAGGTTCTTCTTGCTGAGACTTATCATTTTGATTGCCTTTCTAGCAGACATACATATCTCCTATGAGCCTCTATAAGCGTCCAGCTTTCCTCAGCCCTTCTGATGAGCTGGCCTCTATTTCCACGATCTTCTTATCTATCCTTTTCCATGCTTGTTTCAGTTTGGGTTAGTTTGCCTGGCCATAAATGGCCAATATTCTGGATTTTTTATAGAATGCAGTTATTAGTTCTTAATCCGTGCTGGAAGTAGCCCTCATGCTACCTCTTATGTTTTTGTTTGTTTATTTCAGAGCCAGGTTAGTCACAGTCATGGTGTAAATGACAGGTACTCTCAAGGTTTTCTTAGCATTTTTAACTGACGAGCATCCATTTTACAGCAGAAATTCTTGTTATTATCTAAAAGGACATGATTTGGCATTTCATTCCATTTTGGCCAGTCTAGACCTACAGCTCATCCCAGTCTTTACTGTAGGATTGCTCAGTCTTAGTCCTTGTTATTGGCTGATAAGCTGTCATCAGCCAATTTCACCAACCCAGCCATACTTCCTGTGCCAAGATCTTTGAAAGAGGTGTTGAATACACTCTCTATTTACCAGCCCTACAATCATTCAGACACGTTTGTTATTTTCTGTGTCACCTTTTATTTCATTTCCTTTGCCAACTATTTTCTCTTGGCTGGGATCCTGGGTCTAATCCCACATGCTTGTGGATTTAGGAAACAGGTGCTAAGCCTTCCCATGGGACTTCTGAAGTGGTGCAGTGAAGGGGGGGAAGCTGGGGACAAAAAGGGTTGTGCTAACCCAGGAGGAAAGAGCCTGGCAGAGCCAAATGAGCCGAGCAGGGCGGAGATGGGAGAGGGGCTGGTGTACAGGGGACATGCTCACCCTGGCCGTGTCTCCTGCAGGCAGTTCCAGCTGAAGCGGATTGTGAATGTGGAGAAACGCCAGGACCGCATGCGGGGAAGCCGCTACCTGCTGGAGCTGGAGCTGCTGGAGCAGGGAGAGCGTCTTGTCCGCTTCTCCGAGTACATCTTTGCACGGGGCTGGCAGGGCATCGGCGGTGACGAGCAGGAAGAGAGGAACATGAGGAACCTGGCGTGGGGTCGCCGGCGGCACCTGATGGCTGTGGTGAAAGAGCCAGAGCTGTGCTGGCCCCAGGGCTTTTCCTGGAACCACCGTGCCGTGGTTCACTTCGTGGTGCCAGGTAAGGGGAACCTACCCTCATGGGACTTAAAAGTCTCGGAGAAAATCCCTGTCACACCTTGGGAAAGAGCCCATACCAGTTTCTGGGCTCTTTGGTCCAAGTTTTCAGCCTGGACCTATTTCAGCATCCCTGCAATGTTAGCAGGGCTTGAGGCAAGAAGCCTTGCTTGTTGAAAGCCATGCCATCTTTGAAATCAGTTTTCCTTCGATTCTTCCCTTCTTGCAATACAACCAGTGAAAAACCAGGCACGTTGGGTGCTGCAGTTCATCTCTGACATGGAAGAGCTGTTCCGAGTCACTAAGGATCCTTACTTCAACGTCATCATCACGGATTACAGCAGCGATGACATGGATGTAGAGAAGGCTCTGAAAAGGTCTAGCTTGCACAGGTGAGGGTGCTGGCTGGTCACATAAAACTACTCACAAATATATTCCTGCAAATGCAGCACATCTGCAAATCTCTATGCATTGACCATCCACAGCCTCCTGCAGCTGGAAACTGGAAGATGATATCCTTGCATGTGTACATGCTATATTGTTGTTATAATGTGCTTACATGTATGCTGCTATAATAGTGTTACAAAACTCTAAGGCAATACCTGTTGCAGTCATCCACCCAGGTACATCTCTTTTCTCCAGGGTTTTGTTCAAGTGTGCAAGAGAGGACAGAGAGCAAGTTGTACAGTGATGGGGGAGAGGGAAGCCAGAGAAGACAAGAAAGCTGTAAGAAATGAGCGTGGAGACTTCCAGGGACTCCTCTTGCTGGAATAGCTCTATGGTTTATTGTATTCTGACCTGAAACAGCCTTGGTTGGCCCTTTCCAGTGCCAGGGGGTCCCAGAGGTACAATAGAAATAGAGCTGGCAGGACTTTTGCTAAGAACTGCCCTATCCTTGCTGGATACGTGAGAAAGACCCTCAGGGCACACTGGGAGCTGGGGTAGTGCTGAGCTTGCATGCTTGCACAAAGGCTGTCCTCCTCCTGAGGGTGCACAGGGGTGAGGGACAGCTCCTCAGCATGACACCCATGGCGTAGTGCTGCTAGGGGTGCTTTCTGTGCTTATGAACCTGCAGACACTGAACTTCTCTTTCCTGTCTGACCCCCAGCTATCGGTACTTGAAGCTGACGGGGAATTTCGAACGTTCTGCTGGGCTGCAGGCAGGGATAGACCTCGTGACGGTAAGCCTGGGGAGCTGTCGGGTGGATAGGAGGGTTTCTGGTACGTGTCCGGCACTGCCTCTTGCCTTTCATACTGAACATGCTGGTTTTTAGGGAATAGCCCAACAGAACAGATCAAACATAGTGTGTTTCCTGTCTCTCTGGAGTAAGGACCTCGCCCCTTCGTCTGAGCAGACCAGTCCCTGGGGCCCATGAGGTACTTGGCCCACCTGCTCAGACCACGAGACAGGAGGGAAATCATCAGTAGCAGCTTCATGATACTGGCTTTGCCAGATCATAGTTGTAAAATCTCATAACTACTGTTGAACAGCCAGCCAGTGGCAGTTCTGCCAGCCCCTAGGATTTCAGTTTCTGATCTAGCAATGAGTGCTTCTTCAGCTGACTCCCATATCTCTGTCTTCCTGTCCCTCAAGAAAGCCTCACTTAAAGTCACCCTATTATTTCCTAACTGATGTGGTTGGTTCCAGGATCCGCACAGCATCATTTTCCTTTGCGACCTCCACATCCACTTCCCAGCCGGCATCATCGATTCGGTCCGGAAGCACTGCGTGGAAGGCAAGATGGCCTTCGCACCCATGGTCATGAGGCTGCACTGTGGCACGTCCCCGCAGTGGCCTGATGGTAAGAGGGAGCAGAGCCCCTTGTGCTCAGACCTCGGGGAATGGGGAAAGGAGGAGGGTGCCTGCAACCTCTAGACTTGGTCCTCTGTTGCTATCACGGTCTGGAGCTTAAGGTACTACCAGTGCCACCAGGTGAGAGTGCATCAGACAGAGGATGGTGTTTAATTATGTTGGGTACTTGGCATTTGAGACCAGAGTCCTTTATATGATATTTTTCCTTGTCATCTCTTAGAGCTCTCAGTGGATTTGAGTACCTCAAAGCCCCTCTTTTACTCCTTTCCATCAATTTCTGTCTTGGGGGAGCAGCCTGCCCTCTTGAGGACAGCTGCTAGCCCAGGGGTGAGGGAAAGCAACCCAAGTCAGGGGGAGGAAAGTGACATAGATCATCTGGGCATAGGATTTCCCTTAGACAGGGGTGGTCATCCTGAGCCCCCACAAAAGCAAATTACTCTTGAGTCATTGATGGGTCAAAGCACCAACATGCCTGTGCCTCTTTTGTGCTGTCCTCAGGCTACTGGGAGGTGAATGGGTTCGGTCTTCTAGGCATATACAAGTCTGACCTGGACAAGATCGGAGGGATGAACACAAAAGAGTTTCGGGACCGCTGGGGAGGAGAAGACTGGGAACTCCTGGACAGGTAAGTATTCATTGTCATCAGTCTTGTGCTCAGGAGGGGAGACATGTTAGATTACAGAAGAACAATGACCAGGGAGTGGGGATCTGAGGAGATGGAGGTGGTGAATGCAACCATCAGCTTGGGCAGTGAGGGAGAGTCTTTGAGGAAGTCCTGACCTCAAAACCAGTATGTGAGTGTACCCAAAATACAGCCACTGATAAGAGCGGAGCTGTTTCCCGATGTCTTCCAGTCACACTGCTGGTTGGCCATGGGCAGATTGGACACTGGTGATAATGGAGACTTTGTCTTCTTGAATCAGTGTAGTGCACACTTTGGGTCCCTCAAACTTTCCAAACTACGTATAGCAATCACCCATAAGAACAATTGTCAGAGAGACATTTTAGGATCACGAGGTAGGGTTACGGTTTCTGAGAAGTTTATGATGTGGGGCCTGTGCTGTACAAATCATAGGCCTCAGGGTTTGTAGGTTTGGAGCCTCTCGTGTCTTTTCTGTCAGCTCACTGAGGAAAAGTCTAACAACGTAAGCAATCCCATCTTGGATTGATGGGATTTCCTCCTCACCTGGCACATGCAGCTGGCCTGTTCCCAACCAGTCCTGCTCTCAGGGGTCTATAAACACTCAGCAAGTGTCATTAGATGCCTGATTGTGGATAGGAGATACCCTGAGCTCTCCTGGACTCTTGAGCTTGGTCATGGTGTGTTGACAACAGGACTGCTTAAAGGAGATGTCCCGTGCCTAAGCCCCCTGGTATCATTGTCATCAAGATTTCCCTACATTTACCCTTTTCCTTTCTGCCAGGATCTTGCAGGCTGGGCTGGAAGTGGAGCGCCTCTCCCTGAGAAACTTTTTCCACTGGTTCCACTCGAAGCGGGGCATGTGGAACCGGCGCCAGCTGAAGACATTGTAGCCTTCAACACCAAAGCTGCCCGGCAGCACCGTCCACCGTCTCGCCCCGGCGTGCACTTTATCGAGGCACACAGCCAAGCGCACAAACTCTCCCTCTGCTCCCAGAGCCCTCCGACGGGACGGTCAGGCTAGAGGAGCTTCTCTTGGGAGCCACTGCATCCAAACCATGGGATCCGCATCTCACTGGGAAGCCGTGTGGGGAAGCTGTCGCCCAGTGAAGTAGTCGTGTTCCCTGCCGTGCAGTCTGGTGGATGGCACAGCGGGAGAGGTGCCATATTTCCTGTCGAGTCTTGTGTGGTGCAAAGCAAACAAACAAAGATCTCGGCTAAGCCCAGAATGGTTTATATACAGGAATGCAGCTTTTCTTTCAATACTTGAAGAAAAAAGGGAAAAAAAATATAATGGAAAAAACCCCTCTCCTTCCCTCTCAACCCCTGCCCCATCTCTCTGGTATCCATACTTTTGGACAGGGGACCAAAATATGTTCTCTGAACTGTATTGTGTCCACATGCCCGTGTGCTGACCCCAAAAAGATCTGGATGAGGAGGAGTCGATAGGCACTTTAGGCTGCTGGTGCTTAGACATTCCTCTGTGCTCTTCACTTCAATCATTATGAGAAACTGTGCTCATTCAGTAAATTATGGGCTGTGGATTGAGACCCAAGTACAGTTCCCATGAGAGACACATTTGCCTGCAGCTGAGCAAGGTGGCAGGGGTTGATGTTTCAACTCTCCCTGAATTATTGATCCACTGCCTGAGGATAGTGGAGGGGTTATACAGAGATGCTAGGAGGGCATCTCAGGAGGAATTTTGCAACCTTATCTGACAGACATACGTGTTTGTCCTTACAATATCAGGGAAACCCTAGCAGGGAGAAGTGGCAATATTTTATTAATTGAGATATTGTGATTTTGTTAGAAAAAGAGGAGACAGATTATTCTGCTCTCTAAATCCTGTACATTTATGCAGCATCTAAAGGTTAATTTAATAAGTTATGGCCTCAGAGTGAGGTCTTATCATAGTTTGGCTTTTATCTAAAGAGCAGACTTGTTTGCATTGGTGGAAGAACTGGCACAGCTGTTGGTGCTTCACTTCTGGAACAGCCCTGGGAGCTCTGGCCTGATACAGGGGAGGTGGCCTCAGGCCTTGGCACTTGCACTGGGTGCAAGGAACAGTGAGGGCAGAAGAGGGTTGAGTGAGTAAAACGATGGGCAGACCCATGCTGGCACAATAAAAGAGCTGTGGGAAGAGCCAGCCTGATGCTAGAGCGAATTCTCAGCCCCTAAAACTCCCACTAATGCAAGGCAAGATTTTTACCCCTAAAACCATTTTACAGGACTGTAGAAATCCAAAGATCCACAGCAGCACAGTCAGTGCTCTGCACTGCAGCTTTAAGGTCCCTGTACAATGCTGAAAAGGCTGCTACTGATCTCACACTTCAGCAGGGAGTGTGACATAGGATGCTGCTGATGGCTCCCAGCTCTGCGGGGAGCTGTTGAAAAGTGAGCAGTGGAGGTATGCAGCATACAAGCGATGCTGACACGGTACTAGAGTTGTTTGCGTTCAGACTGATGGAGTGGATGCCAATTCGGAATTGGTATTCATTTGTTATTAATTCTGTGGTGCTTGGCGAGCCCATCAGGTTCCACTATTGCAGTAGAAAACTGAACATGCAAGTCCTGGCACGTGAGATGTAAATCTTGTCAAATCATCTGGTTGCCTCAGTCTGGGCTTTGGGACTGATGGAGTCAACCCGATTTAAGGAAGCTTCAGTGTGCAGCTATGGTGAGAAGTATGCGAGAGACTGCTCTGTCTCTCAGTCCATGGAGCCTTTGCCAGAATATAGATGCTGAATATCTAAAAAGAGACAGCCTCAGCCTTCTGCCCAAGCCAGAGCAGTCTTTTTAATGAGGGAAAGTACTCTTCCTATGGAGACAGTAAGGAACGAAATGCTGCCCTTGGGTGGAGGGGGAAGAGGCTGACAACTGTCAACTTTTTTTTTTTTTTTTTTTTTAATGCATTATGTGAGTTTAGGAGGCTAGAGCCCGGGGATGTAGTGTTGCAATAAGCTCTGTTTCTGCCTGGAACACGCAGTGTCGGTCGTGCTTTCGTGTCGGAGCCTGCGCTTCACTCGCAGACACAGGCACAACCTCATGAGCACGCAAGTGAGATATTCTCCAGATGCTGAGGCTGTGCTTGCAGCTTGTCCGGGCTGGCTCTGTCAGGCAGCTCCTGCGGCACGGGGAGAGGCTGGCAGAGGGGGCGAGCAGCGGGGACGCAGCCAGGTGTTAGCAGCTTGGCCCCGTGAAGCAGAGAATGGTGTTGTGCCTGTTTTGCAGATGGGGAGATGGTGGATTTGGTGGTAACCCTGATGTCAGGTGCAGGGAAGGTAATATATATAATACATGTGATAATGAGTAACTCCTCTTCCTCACCAGGGAGGATAACCAGCAAAGAGTGGATTAGAAAGTAGGGTGCAACCCTTGCTCCAGCACTGCCAGCGGAATTATAGGATTTCGTCCCCGTGCTTTAGCTGGCCAGGTGACTGCTCCGTCCTGCACGCCTGTAACCCAGACCAGGAGCAAGCAGAGCTGCTTACCTCGTAGGGACTCCTTGGTGTACATGGAAGGACTTACTGGGGTTCGGTCCAGTTTCCTAGGGGCTGGTGTCCCCACTGTAAAAACTGCCATCACAACTGTTCTTCTGTTCTTAGCACAATGGGCATTCTTCGTTGGTATTTGAGCAATGCGGTGGTAAACACAATTAATACTAATTGGTACTAGTTGGCAGCCCCCATGGAGGAGCTTGGAGAGAGCCCGTGGGGCCAGAAGCCATCTTCCAGCCCACAAGCTCAGAGAGTGCTGAGGGTTGCAGAGGACGGGCTACATGCTCGCTGGCTTGCCAGCCAGCAGGAAATCTTGGGCAAGCAGCGCCAGGCTGCTGCCCCTCTTCCTAAACAACCTGCAGCTTTTTCCTCCCCTCCAAACAGAGTTATGAAGAGGGGGCTCCCTTCTGCTGCTGCAGAGGGCTCACCCTGGGGATCGGCACAGCTCGCACAGTGCTACAGGGAGCCTGGCTCCGCCAAGGCAGGGAAGCTGACCTCCCCCGGCAGTCAGCCTCGTTCCTGTCGCAGGGAATCCTGAGGAAGCTGTGCCTGAGTTTGCGGTGAAGTTTACCCCGCATTCCTGGCCTGCGTGTGCATCCTGGCCACGTCCTGTCTCGGAGGCAGGAGGAAATGGGTTGCACACCATTTCCTTCATACCAGGTGCACAGGCAGGGAGGGAGCTGCTGCGGTAGGTCCCCAGTTGAGGACGGCTGGGGAAACGGTGGGCCATGCTGCAGGAACAGGCTTTCCCTGCAGCAGGATGTGGCCGGGCTGGGGACATGGGGCTCCCGAGGGCGGGCTGCACTGCAAGGTGGCTCTGCCCGCAGGCGCCAGCTCCACCATCAGGACTCTTTCATTCCCCAGTGTGTTTGGGCCTGAGGTTTGTTTTGTGGTTCAGCAACGGAAACCAAGAAGGACTGAGAAATGCATTGTGTGAAAACAGTAATGTGACTTGTTTTGTCTTTAATGTTTGCCTAGTATGAACATCTCACCTCTTTTCATTGCCTAAAAATGGCTGATGTTGTTCACTTTTTAGATACCAATGCCTTGTGTTAAAAATCTGGATTGTACCTTGGAATTATCTGCCTTAAAGTGGCTCTGTGCCTTCAAGACGACCCCTGGGCCACCTCTCTGTTAGAACTGGGGGGATGTACTGGTTCTCCCCCACATTTTATAAATACATTGTCTTCCTACAAGAGCTCAGTTCTGTCTGCGTGTTTCTTGCACACCCACATCACCACACAGCAGAGGTTAGGAACCAGCTGTTGCTCCTCTGGCCTCTTGTAGCTGAGGCTGTAGGCAACGAGATGCTGCAAGCGAGGTTGGCCAGGAGCAAGACCTCTTGTAGACCCCTTGAGGCAGGGTGCCCTAGAGAAGGGGATGGTAACAAAACAGATTTTCTCCTGTCTTGTCTCCTTATCCCATGGAGCAGGGCAGAAACATGGGACAAATGTGTGCCCCAGCAAAGCAGCAGTGCTGTGGACAATGATGCGGAGAATGAAGTTGTCTCTCCTGCAAGCAGGGGACAATTCCTGCAGAAGGCTGCAGGTGAGTCCAGACCCGAGCTGGGTGCTTGGCACCACCTATGCCAACGGGCAGCCAGCTCTTTAATGGCAACTGCTTACTTGGATTAAAATTCATACCCTCTTCACTTCAGCTCTGCCTCCTTTGGGTATAAAAAGCTTGGCACAAACGGGGGTCAGACAGAGAGAAGGAAAAAGGCAGCCAGGGTTGCTAATGACTCCGATGCCATTAAAATGGGAAACGGTAATTCAAGGTGACAGGAGAAGCGTTCCAGCACACTGCTGATCTTCTGCTCCCCTCTGCCAGCTATCGGGAATCCCTCTCCATACGGGCCAGCCTCACTTGCCGCCGTACCTGACTTGGCAGCTCTCTGAGACGGTGATGTTGAAGTTAAAGGTCTGGTAATGAATTTCCCCTTGCTGCGTCTTTCCCAGATGAACCTTTCTTTTTGTTGCAGTCACTCATCCATGCTAATTGCTTTGCCTCCTGCTCTGTGAAGCAGTGACTCACAGGATTTGGGATCTGCAGACAGGGTGCACCATTTTTTACCCTTTCATCAACCCAGCTGGCCAGCAGTGGCTGCAAGCCCTCAGCTGATGGTTTTCCACTGTCTGAATCTAGCATTTCTGCCTCTCCAGTGATGGCTCTCTCTGGAGGAGAGCAGGGTAACAGATGCATCTCAGGTACATCCACCCCCATTTGCTGTTGGTGTCAGCAGCAACTGAGGACCAAGACAGGCAGCAAACTCCCTGCCACCCCAGACCTGTCATCCCCGGGACAAAGTGGAGGACGAGTCTTTACCTGATGCACAGAACAGCCCAGGACAGTGCTCAACTTTGCTAATTACAATTCTGGAAAATAACATAATTGTTCTTTGCCACCTGCACTTTCTATGCAACTGCCCTGCAGCTGCAAAATAGCCCCTGTGATTTGCAGCCACAACCTGGTGCCGCCCGCAGCCTTACCCAGGTGCTGTTGTTGGCAAGGTCGCTCATGATCTCCCTACAAAAGAAGGGCCACCTCTAAACAGAAATTTTGTTCTGTGAACTCAGATATGGAGTATAAATGGAATCTGCCCATATCTTTAAATATCATATAATATTTTTTAAAATGTCAGTCACTCCTAGTAGCTCCTGAAGACTAATACGTAGAAATTTCCATGTCATTTCTTTCCCAGTGGTGGTAAGATTATGCAAAATGAAATAGCCAGATTGATTCTGCCATATGAAGGAAAAAAATCATTTAATAATCAGAAAAGCATATACTTATTTAAATAGGTTTATGCCAGGCTACTAAAATATCCATTTTAGCATGATTACATATTTATAAAATTTAGGATCCAACATTTTTACTCTTTCAATAAAATCTGAAAAATCAGTAATTCAAAATTTTATAAGGAAAAATGTTGCAGTACAAGAGAGTTCCCAATATTGTTAATGTGAAGATTAGATATTTAAAAACATAGATGTTAGTAATAACACCTTAAATTATGGTGGTTTATTTGTAAAGTAATACACTATTCATTTGTCATTTCCCATCGTGGCAATTAGCCTAGGATGTCTCATTAAGTATAATGTTTTTCTCCTACCTATTGTCAGGCTGCTCAGACAGCATTCCCGATGGGTCCCTGGCAATGACATCAGATCATGATATCTATTTTCTGTCATTGTTATTTTCCCAATACTGGAAATGTATGATTGTTTTCATAACTGTTTCTCATTTAATTTTATTTTTAAATGACTAGGAAAATAGTTGAACTCTTTTTAGCCATGTTGACATACCCACACTTTCCTATCCTCCCATGAGAACCTTTTTTTTTTTAGTTTGAGAAATCCATTTCTACATTTGGGAGGTAAACTATTAGACAGCACTGCTTTAAATATAGCAAATTATGCCTGAGCCAAAAAGCTGGACATTTTATGTTTATTTATCCTGCAAAGTAAATTGTCCAGTCTTCTCTACACAATGAGCCGATACTGGATATGTGAAGCAGGCAGCTAAAATAAGAGATGAGATTTACAGAAGTACGCTTTGAAATTGTGTACCTGCTGCTGTTTCTGCAGCTTTCTCTAGAAATCGCTGCAAAGTTTGCTCTGGTTTCAGATAGCAGTGGAAGTTGTCACCCCTGCAGAACTGCACGAGCATCACAGCAAGGGGCTTCCATGCCAGGAAACGCGTACAAGTTTGGAAAGTTTAACCCAGTTCTCTGCATTCGTTGACGGGGTCCTGCTGAGGTGGTGCAAATACAGAGGAGATCTTCCACCACCAGGCACATGGCTCGGGTCCTGCAGGACAGACAGAAACGCTGTAAGGTCGGGGCAGGCCTCTCCATGCCACACAGGCAGGGGGGCAAGGCAGGACAGAGCGGGTCACTCAGTGCCACAGCCACCGCTGTGCGTGGGGGCTGCAGCTCCTCAGCGCTCCCACCCCGCTAGGCCCCAAGCCAGCGGTGTTTTATGGAGGATTTTGGCCTTCATGGTGAGTCCGAAATGCTTCCTCCCTCATCGTGTCGTGTGTCTATCAAGCCTTCTTGCTGGCTGTTGCCCCAGTTTATTCCTTCTAAGCTGTGTCTACACAAGTGAGCCAGAGATTTGAACTTTGCTTCTTGACTTAAAGGACTTTCGACGTAAGAAGATGCCATTCCCTCATCTGACCTGACTTCTGAACCCAAGTGTTTGGTTGGATTCTTATTCACAAGGCTCTCTCCTGAAAATAAGAGTTAGCTTCTTAAAATGGCCCCCACCAAACCACACCAGCCAGGGTGAAGAGCCCCTTTCCCCACTGCTTCCCAAGCACCTTCTCTTTTTTCTACTCAGATAATGCTGCATCTT
Source organism: Anser brachyrhynchus (assembly GCF_964034855.1). NCBI lineage: Eukaryota > Metazoa > Chordata > Aves > Anseriformes > Anatidae > Anser > Anser brachyrhynchus. The sequence goes on from NC_137694.1 coordinate 65,005,147, forward strand.
CAGATACCTCCCAGAATGAGCCCGGTTTTCTTTCCCAAATTTAGCTCTGGATCACAACTGCTATCAGTATCTAGCACGAGATCCGCAGTCTTCTGAAACCAAGTCAGGATGTTTGGTGTTCTTGCTTTACAGACCAAGCAAGGAAATCCTCCTTCTCCCATTGAACAAGGAAATTGTTCAATGACCCTGGGTGCCCGCAGGACAACAGCATGCCCCTGGAAAGGCTTTGTGTGTCCGTGCAGCATTGCCTTCTGCTTATCCACCTTGCAATGATGCTTTCTGAGGCTGAGAGCCCCTCCAGGGGCTGGCAGCGATGGGGAGGGGACTCACCCCTTTCTTACCTGGCTCCATTGCCCCTTGACTTAATAAGGTCGAAAATTCCTGGTAGGGTAGAGGCCTGTCTTCTGCACCCCAAAGGCTGTGATGAAGATGTTGATGATGACTGTGATGAAGATGAGAGCTGTGGCAGCATTGTTGAGTATATTCAGGCGGGGTTGCTTTGCAACGTCATTCAGGTTCAGGCGAGCTGTGTGATTCAGTGCAAAAACAAAACGTGATTTGTGTCTTGACTCCAAGTCCCCCAGCCCCTGCAAGCCTTCCCTGCCTGGCAAATGTCCATGGTGGCCCTGGACACAGCAGCCACATTGCTGGGGGAATGGTCCCAGGAGCTTTACAGTGGGCACAGCCTTCCCTATGACAAGGTAGGAGGACAGAGCAGGGGAAAACCATCTTCCCTTTATGTCACGCGTCTCTTTTTGCCATGTGGGTGCCATGGCCCTACAATGGCCAACCCAAAGCAGCCGAGTCACTGCTGCGTGCTGGCCAGGCACGTGCCATATGACACCCACTGCATGGCTGTGGGACGTGCCAAGGTAAGGCTGGGTGACACAGGGGACAAGGCTGGAAACATCCTGCTGTGGTTGGGCCTCAGGACTTTCTGTGGCCTCAGATCCCATATCCCATATAAGAAAGCACGTAGGATTTACAGGAAAAGGTGGTGTTCTGCTCACTTTTAATAATGGGCATGTGTTTGAGACTCAAATGCTGGAACTCCCATGTCAGATGGAGCACTGGGCAAGCCTGCCTGAAACACTGGTGTTAACATACTGTCTATATGGCAGTAGGAGAACTGTGGCATTGGTTAAAGGTGAGGATAATGAAGAGATAATAAATGAATGGTTGGGGAAAGGGGCTTCTCCCTCCCACCCCTTTGCCAGCAGCAGCGTGCGAGGGCATACACATCTCGACAGCCACCTTACCGCTGATGATGAGGAGAATCCCGATCACCACCTGGAAGAAGAGGGAGATGCTGATGAGCACGATGAGGGTGATGTAGTACTGGAAGGAAGTCCCCTGCTCCAGCACCGCTTTGAGCTGCGTGACGTTCGCCATGAACAGCGCCACATCCAGCATGCTCTCCGCCACGCTCTTCTTCGTCGCGTAGTGGTTGATGTTCATCGGGCCGCTCATCCGGAGGTGAGGAGTCGTGCCCTGAGGAGGCGAGAGAAACCACATGAACTAGTACAATTCCTAAGCCGACAGGACCCTCTATTCTGCCTTGCCATGGGGTTTATCTAGAAAGCCTGGAAAAGAGTTAAAGCTTCATGCTTTAAACCTGGTAAGAGCACCCAACTTTCTCTCGCAGTCATCTCGTGGTGTTAATAGGCACAAAACACATGCAGTGATCAAAAGCTCAGCAAGGTTAGAAAAACACTGGGAATTTGTGTGGAAAACAAGCTCGTCCAGAGATAAAATAGTGTAGATTACCCAGAGACAGGGATTTTACAAGCAATATTAAATTCTCTTCCTTCGGGGCACAGACAAGCCTCAAACTTCAGGGGACTTAAAGAGAGATCTTCTTTTTCAGTCGGGTGTTCAAAGGGCTGTCAGTGGCTGGGCTTTGGATCTTCTCTGAATGCTTGTTGCTGGCTACTAGCTTAAACAAAATACTAGAACATATGTGACAATCCATGCTTTTTTGTCTGTTTCTGAAACCACAGGCACTATTTCTTCGAAATGTCAGGCACCAGAATGCTTGGAGACAAGGGGTGGGATTCATCACACCTAACCTGAACCAACCATTCAGGCATGGTTTTTGTCAGTGGAGAGAAACAGGTATTTACAAGGGGTAGGTCATCTGGTTGCTTTTAACCTAATTACAAGGTGTAGGTCATTTGGCTGCTTTTAGCCATCTACCTTTATCAACCTTAAGTGAGTTCCTCTGTCAGCTGCCTTGCCCCAGATGATTAAAGGACAACGAGATGGAGGAGACAAGTGCTTTCAGCTCACTCAGTGTCATCAGCTGACACACACACACACAAAAAAGGCAACAATAACAAAAGGTTTGAATATATCTGCAGCAAGCTATGATCTTTGTCAAAAAGAAAGAAAACAATGTGCCAACATAGCAGACAGGCTTCAACTCTGGATAATCAGCCTCCTGTCAGCTGTTAGCGAGGGTTGGCAGCCTTGCCCTCAGCACTGTCTGATGGACGACCCTATAAATCTGTAGAAAAAGGGTAGGTGTGGTTCTGAGGGGTCTCTTTTGTTGAGAGTGGCAGAAGAGATGTCTCCAGGCGTGTACTGGAAGTAGGGCTGTGCCTTTGTCAAGTGGTGAGTGCTCCTTTGGTCCATTTGTCTCTGATAAAGCACAAAATGTAATCTTTTCCTCCAGGCGGAGCACTAGAGAAAAATGATGCATAGTGCTCTATGCTGCTGTCTCTGGTTTCCTTGTGCGTCCCTGTGCTGAGCAGAGCAAGCAACCCTGGGAGAGCCTTGTGCGTGTTTGTCATTGCAATAGGGACCAGGTTTCAGAGGGGGGTTGTGGCTGTGCCAGGCATTGCCCTTGTGTGAGGAAAGATGTGCAGGAAGGGCTGTGTCCTGTTTGAATGACTGATGAATGTGGTCACTTATGAAGGGGCCAGCTTTGGGGGTAGGAATGTGCTTTTGGGGATTTTTATTTTTTTTGATAGTTTCAAGCATATAATTCTTGTGGTTTCTAATCCTGAAGCAACTGTGGTTAAGAGGCTTTTTTGCAGAGCCTGTATTTCTTGCTGTGGAAAGCAGAAGGTAAAGGATGCTGGAAGGAGATAAAAGTAGAAGAGTGGGGAGCCTGTAAAAACTCTAAGGCAGTGGAGGGGAGGGAGGGCATTCAGGGCTTCTTAACAGCACTGTCTGATGTCTGGGACAATAGAAAAGAGGTACCATGTCTAGGGAAAGGAGGCCAGCAAAAGGTCTGACCATGGGAATGTGTCTTAAAATCCTAGATTTAGGTATGACCTGCTCTCAGCTGGCATAAAAGCTTGTGAGCCTGTCACAGCAGAGTAACACTGACACGCAGTAGTGCCAGGTTTGAGATTTGGTCCCTTTTAGTGTGTTTTCCTTCTCATCTCTGAAGTTTGCCTTCTGACCAGCAGTGCTACAATACTTGGCATTGACAATTTATCTCTGTAATGATGAGTTAAGGATGGCAGAACAAGGACTCGTACAAACCGGACAAAGCTTCTGTCAAACAAGTGACTGGCACAAGGAGGCTGAGACATCTGTTCCAAGTAGCTTATGTGGAGACAAATAAGGCAAGTCAATTCTTCCTGAATAAAATCTCTTCCTCCTCTTGAGCTGCCAGCTCCTTTACCTGTAGCGAGAATTGGGGCAGAGTTGCAGTGTGCTGAGCTCTGTCACAGATGAACAGACAATGAAAATAGTTTTCACATGCTCTTTTATCACATGAGTGAGCACAATGACATGCACCCCTGTTTGGGAGATGATACTGCAGGCAGGAAAAGCTGCTGCTCTCCCATGTGGAGCTGCTGGATCTGGGAAATCCTTGCACTGAGCAGTAAAAAAACAAACAAAAAAACATGATTCCTGTTTTGAGGTTCTGTCTGCCCTGGCTTGGTAGATCAACAAAGGTGGCCAAAAGGTTACTGGATGGTGAAAGCTGGCCACCATGCTTATGTGAAGGCAGCTAAGCAATCAATCAGTCTGCAGAAGTGCTGATACTGCAGAAGTCCTATTGATCGCAGCTAAAGTTAGAGCAATCCAGCTCCTCTACGGATTCCGCCCTTACAGAGTACTCTGTCTGGCCCAGCAGCCACAAATGCAGACCTGGAGTGTCTGATAACACGAGGCTTAAGCAGAGCAGCAGTCTTCAGAGACCTGGTGTTTCGATTGCTGTGGGAGGATGGCATTGACGGGGTGCCAGTGCCGTAGCTGGCACCAGCTAACCACTGCATCTGTGCCCTGTGGGTAAGAAAGCTGTGACTGACTCTCTTGTTTTATTTCTGGGCTGCTGCTGTGTGTGCAAAGCTCTCGAAATGGGACCGATGCTGCTCTTGCTTTGCCTCAAAGTTCAGTCCTCTGATGGCTGTGGTCCAGGAGCTGATTCATGAGCAGCTTGTGTTTCCCACAGCAGGATTGCCCAGGGAGCTGCAGGGGGTTATGTGGGATCACTGGGGAGATTGTGATTCCCTTTTGGCAAGCAGAGACCTAAGGCAAGCCACAGGACATACCTGAAAGCTTATTAATGTGACTTAGGTCATCAGGGTAGAGCTGGTGTCTTTCTAGTCACATTGAAAGTGTTCCCTTCTGAGAGTGGGGATCGCTGCAGTATCTTCTGGATGTCTTGGCTTTCTGTATGAGACAGCTCTATTCCCCTACAGAGACTGGGCAAGCCTCAGTCTGACCTCAGGCATATCATCTTTTTGCTTTCTCTCATGTAAATGTGGCACAGCCACACAGATCTCTAAAGGGGCTGAGTGAGGCACCCAGCGATGTTTTATAACAGGCTCTAGTTTTACTCCAAGCACTCCCCTACACGCACGTGTGTGCTAATATTTAGCTTCCACTTCTACTTTTATTTTATTTTAGGAAATGGTGTATAATGTTCAGTTTGGGGCCCCTCACTACAAGAAGGACATGGAGGTGCTCGAGCGAGTCCAGAGAAGGGCGATGAGGCTGGTGAGGGGTCTGGAGAACAAGTCTTACGAGGAGCAGCTGAGGGAGCTGGGCTTGTTCAGCCTGGAGAAGAGGAGGCTCAGGGGCGACCTTATCGCTCTCTATAGGTACCTTAAAGGAGGCTGTAGAGAGGTAGGGGTTGGTCTATTCTCCCACGTGCCTGGTGACAGGACGAGGGGGAATGGGCGAAAGTTGCGACAGGGGAGGTTTAGGTTGGATATTAGGAAGAACTTCTTTACTGAAAGGGTTGTTAGGCATTGGAATGGGCTGCCCAGGGAAGCGGTTGAGTCATCATCCCTGGAGGTCTTTAAGAGACGTTTAGATGTTGAACTTAGTGATGTGGTTTAGTGAAGGACTTGTTAGTGTTAGGTCAGAGGCTGGACTCAGTGATCTTGGAGGTCTCTTCCAACCTAGATGATTCTGTGATAAAGGAGGAGCAGGATATCACCACAATTGTGTGGGGCCTACCACTTTTTGCATGTGATCTCTGGTTTAGCTACATGGAGCTGTCAGGCAGCAGGGCCTGTGAAGCCTTGCTTTGGCACCAGAGGGCATGCTGGCCTACACAGTTGCCCGGCCCTGCTTTGCTAACTAAATCTACCTGAAAACTTTCCACTGAAATTAGTTTTCAAGGAAATTCTTTTCTTTTTAATTTTTTTTCCTTCAAGAAATAGTTACCTTATTATGAAAACCCTTGGAGAAGGTTCATCTACATATTTTTTTCCAAAGCTCGCAGGTTTGCTGCGGGGGGTGAGGGACTGAAACACGCTTAAAACTGCTTGGAAAAGTTCTGCAAAACCTATGGTTGCTCTTGTATTTTTTGAGGGGAAGGAGGGGGGGAACAAAGAGCAGATCTAATTGCAAAACCTGTGGGCTTTGTGGGTTTTGTGACCCTCTCCTCAGGGAGGAGAAAGAGACAGTGGGACAGCGTGAGATTGAGAAGTATGCGGATGATAATCCTCTTTGTGGGAGCGCTCTGGCAGAGGGGGATGTCTGAGGAGCAGCTATATTACTGGCCATCATTTCCAAGGGAAATGCTGGAGGGTGCCAAAGCAAACAGGCGTGAAGGCAGGCCCTGCACGCAGAGGGGTAGGTGCAGAGGCTCGCACTGCGGGGATGGCAGCTGATAAACAGCCGCACACAGGCGAGCACACACAGGCATGCACCGGGCATCAGGCACCAGGGAAAACCCGGGGTGTTTTTCCACAGTATTTGCCAGTTGGCAGCTGTAGAAGTACTTTGTAAACATCAGCTGCTGAAGGTTAAAGCACACAAGCTCATCATTTTGCAAGGTAGGAGAGGAGCGCTGTTCCCCTTCTGCATGCAGGAGGCAGAGATGGAAAGCCCTGCTCTTGGTCAATGCTTCTGAGTGCACAGTTATTAGCTACTCTGCTTTTCCAGGGGAACTCAATTCCTGCAGCTCCCAGTCACTTCACTTGGGACGAATGGAGCCAATTTTAATATTTCTGGCATATGTGTCATATCTGGGCACTTGGCAGTGCTGGTGGCAGCATGGGGAGCAGCAGAGATGGCCAGACTCCTGCCCCCCAGCAGGCTGTACCTCTTCACGTCCCTCTGCAGAGGGGGGACATGCAGAGAGCACTCTGGTCAATACAAATTGTCTTGCAGACCCCGTGAGATGAAGACTGGTTATCTCCTATTTAGCCTGGCAGCAAGCACCCTGGCTGTGTTCCACAAGCAAAAGTTACAGCAAACCCTGCCACGGCTGCTGCAGGCAAAACGAAAGCTGAGTGTTCAGGGCCAGTCCCCCTCCTTGGCCTCTGCAGAGTCTGTCAGCTAGTCCAGTTGTGCTTAGGGTTTTTTTGTTTTTTAATATAGCCATCTGTTCTGCTCGCTGGGGGTCCTATCCAGAGCCAAATGGTTGTGTTGCCTTCAATTCAGATTGGATGAACCCCAGAAAATAAGTCAGGGATGCTTTCCTTGTATCTCAGGCTCTGCCCCTGTATGGGAGTGGTTCTGATCAAGACCTTTCTGATCTTTCTCTGAGGTGTCCCCACATTTCTGTGACAGGTCACTGCTCATTGTAAAACTGACCCCAGTGGTTTGGATGAGCTTTCTTCAACCAAAAAGTGGCTTCCGGTGCAGAGGGCCAGTGCCTCTTCAGAAGTGGAAACCTAGGCAAATGGCCAGCACAGATCCTGTTTGCTTGCTAAGCACCATTCATGTTCTCCAGTCTTGCTGAACTCCCACTCTCCAGTTGCTTTACCCACCTTCTGTATCTCATCTCACACTCACGTGCAAGCCCAGTGAGCTCTTTTGGATGGAGGTGTCACCACAGTGCAGCAGCTACAGCGCTGAGACCTCACCCTTGAGCCAGTGGGTCTCTAGGTGGGACAATAATACGGGTAAAGGGATGAACTTGCAGCAGCATGAGGCTGTCAGCAGAGCCTCCTGGATTTACCCATCTGAAAGGCTGGCCTCGTGTTCTCGCTGTGGCTCAGAAATGAGGCCGTGCAGGAGTCTAGCAGCGAAACCTAATACTGCATGGAGCTAAAGGACTGGAAGTGAGTGGTGAGGTCCCCTGGCAGTGGAGGCAAGGAGCGGGGCGAGTCAGGAGGCAGCAGAGCCCTGCGAGATGAATGCCTCTCCTCGCCCTTGCCCTGCGGCTGACACGGCAGCCGGCTCTGCTTCCCGGCTGGCTGCAGCACTCGCAGCCTGCAGAGACCTGCTTGTCGCATCAGGCATGCGTGCTCCGCGCTCCCCTTCTCCCTCTCCCCAGCTCTGCTCATCTCTCGCTCATCCTGCAGGACCTGCTCTGTCCCCATCTGCATCCTCCTCTCCTCCTCCTGCTGTCTTCTCTCATCTTCTTCCTCGATTCTCTCCTTCTCCATTGTTTTCTCACCCTGTGCCTCTCTCCTTGCCTTCCTTCCACACTTTGCCCAGCTCTTTTTTCCTTCACTCAGGTTGCTTCTCCTTTTTCGCCCTGCCCTGCCCTCCTCTTGGCACGCTGCGCTGCTCTATGGCAAGTTCCTTGAATCTGTTCGCTCTCGGATGCTGCGCACGGCTTCCCATGCTACAGGGCAGCATAAATTATGTATTGCACAAATAACTGTCTTACCAAATCTATATTAAACCCCCTCGTTAAGTGTATTTATGATACTGAATTGAAGGGATCCAGGAAATGACTGGCAGGCTGCAGAGCTGAGCTGGAATAGAAGGCAGTGTTTCTTTTCCAGGTAAGCTGGACTGAGGAAGAGGCAGGAAGGGCAATGACACTGGTGGAGGAGCCTTCGTCTACAGCTCAGGAGCAATTAGTGGGCTTGGGGGCACACGTATTTCTTGGCACCAACAGCTAGGATGTGCTGATGTGTGATCCCTGGCTGCTGAACAGAAGCGATTGGGTGTGGGTGTGTGGCGGGGGGGGACGCCTCTTTGAATGTACAGAGCTGGGAGTGCACTTGAAAGGATTAGCAGGAGCAATTATTTCCAAAGCCAGGATATAGATGCTGGAGCCTGTTCAAGTCACTTGTGTTTAGCACCCAGAGCAGATTGATCCTGGTGATTTGAGGGGTGGGGAGAAGAAAGAAAGTGGAGGCTAAAAACAGCTTTATGGGGGGAGAAAAAATTAAAAGTAGGTTAGCAGAGAAAATGAGTTTATAAAAAATGGAAGAGCAGCCGGGAGGCACAACAGTAACCACTGCATTGTGCTTACAAAGCTAAACATGCTAAGATGAATCCCCAAGCTGGATGGCTTATGGCACAAAATATTAAGAAAAGCTGGTTCTGATCTCAGGCTGCAGCCAGATCCAAAGAGCAAATAAGTTTATATCGATCATCGTAATTCAAAACATTCCTAGAGCAAGGTCCTAAATCAATTTCTTTCAAGTCTAAGGGTGTCTGCATCCACAGCTGAGGGTCAGGTTGATTTCTAAAACTGTGGGAAGATGGAAACAGCTGTGCAGGGTCAGGTCGAAGTGCTAGCTCCCCTCTGACTATGGTTGGTAGCAGATGCCTCAGGTAAAACTCCTAGGATGGGACAAGCACATAATAAGGATCCTTTGTGGTCTGTTGACCCAGTGACCTGCAGCTCTGAATGCAGAGCTGCCCTGGGCTGATGCTGGCTTCCATGTGAGGAAGCCCAAGGTTAACTTGTGCGTTGTCCTTTGCTATGTGGCTTAGGTCATTTTACATGCTCTCCCTGGATCTTCATTTCCCTGTCTATAAAATAATGAGAATGCTCACACAGGTCATGTCCAGGGAGAGAAATGGCTATGGTTTACTGTAGAAGCCTGATATGTGCCTGTTTTGGTATATAATACACATGGGCTGAATTCATCAGGTAAGCCAGTGAAGTGTTTGAAACTAGGTGATTTTCGTATTCTCAGAGAGCTTTACTTAGTGTTTTTGCAGACAGACCTCCCTTTAAGCCACTCTGGAGTTCAGGTTCATCTGCAGGTTTTGATAGGTACATGCCCCTGGTCGCCCTCTGAGTAGTCAGGGCTCCCCAGAGAAGAGGAGCTGTGACAGTCTGGCTGGAAAGAGGGGAGAATCCAACTGAAGGTTTCAAGAGAGGCAGAGTTGATGAAATCATCCATAAACAGTGCAACTCAGGGGTTTTTGTCCCTCCGTTATTTATAAGTTTATCTGCAATGCATTCTTCCAGTTTCACGTGCTAACACTCACAACAGCTTTGTCCTGTGGGTCTGTCTGTCTGCTATTGCACCAGCAGCTCCAAGCATATCCTACTGATTTAGTCTCACCTGGGTGTGTACCGTTCTTTCTTCACATTCTGCCAGGCTTAGCTTCCTTCTCTGCCAGGAAATAGAACCAATCTCTCGATCTAAAAGGGTTAAATCTACTGATTTTTGTTCAGAACAGGCACGCTCAGTTGTGTGCCAACTGAGGCCTCGTGCCATCAGGAGGAAGGGGAAAAATAAAGGTGCTGCTGCCAATCTAAGCATTCATAAGCCCTTAATCCTAATTGCTTTTATGTGTTTTGTTTTGTTTTCCTTCAGGGCTGGCCAAACTAGGTAGTGAATGTGGAAACTCGTGAGCCAGTAGCTGGGTTACAGGGAAAGATGCTTGTAGTCAGCAATGGGCAGTGAAGTATGCAGAGCAGCATCTCAAGTCTGTGCTAGGCTGCTTGGGAATGTCACATGTAGAAACAACATCATCTGTCTTCAGGAAGACTTTTAAACACATTAGGGGTGTTCTACCCAATGGCTGTTTCTTTTTAACATAAGAAAATGCAGAGTGATGCATGGCAGTGGCTGTTTGGCTTCAGCTAGTGTTAACACCCTTCCATTAAACCCTGGCAGGCAGGGCTGCCCCTTGCTTGGGAGCCTGCTGTGCCAAGGAGGGCTGCTGCTGCCTCGCCTGGGCTGGGGAGCTGGGGGTGACCTGGGGCAGGCACAGGGTGCTGTGCTTGAAAAGTGCTCTGAGGTGTGAGTGGGAGTACCTCCGCGTACCGTGGAGCACATCCATGGCTTATATCCCCAAGCCTGGCTGAAGAACTGCCATGCTTGTTTGCTTTGTGTCTAGTGTTGTTTTGTGTGGGGCCAGTGCGTAAGCATTTCTGCTTGTGGCTTGGTTGTTCTCCAGCTGAGGCTATTGCTCTTGTTCTTGGATTGATTGTGGCGAGTCGTTTAGCTGCATTCTAGAGGGTTTCAATGCTGCTTGTGCTAAAATGGAGAGAAACAGGATCGTGTGAGCCAAGTCAGTTCCAGGAGCTCATGAGGCCTCAGCCTGGCCCTGAGCTGTTGTATAATATCTGCCTTGGATTCTCAGTAAAAATAACACTGTTTCACATCTCATGTTGAGAGGTTTTCAGTACAAGAAAATCCCTCCTCTTCCACATACGTACAGTAACTAACGCAATGGAGCTCTGGTCTCCCTGTGGGCACTCTGTGAGCCTGACTGCTCTCAGTCAGAGCCTATTATCCTAACTCTGACAGAGATTTTAAGTGTTCTTAATTTAAAATTTATGATGGATTTGACAGTTAGCTTGTGCAGAGGCTGTACATGTGTGATTATTATCCGTAGGTGTTAGGAAAAGTTATGTGAATCTGAACCACCAGGAAAATCCAGATGGGGTCAAGATGAGTTTTATGCCAGAACGTGTACTCTGGCCATGTGTGGCGGAAACCTGAAGCAGACAGAACCCTGAAGTGGAATGGCCTTGCATCAAAAGGTATCAAAAGCTTCAAGTCTGTAAAGCTGGAATTATGAGAACAGTATATTAAGCTAAAAACAGGTAATCCTTTAATTAGAGGAATTGCTGGGTGAGACACATTAATGTTTAAAACAAAGTGCCTTTTCAGGTGAGTCTATTCCTTCAGTCTTGGTTTCTCTCCCAGCAATTTCCACGGACTTCCTGGTGTGTGTAAACCTGATGTTCTTCACTAAGTCCCTGGGAAAGCCTTCTCCCCACATCCTGCTGAGTTGCTCACCCTCTTCTCCCTGCATAGCCCTGTGGAGCGTGCTCTACGTGTCTTCCCCTCTTCTGGGGCCTTCCAGTGGCTGAGGGAACAAGAGCAGCAAGATGGCAAACAGGCAGCTCTTCTCCCACGCCTTCCCCAAGTGGAGAAGTGTCCCAGCCATGCCCTTCTTACTGGAGTACGCAACTTACAGTCTCTGTGCAGTGAATTGGAAGCAACCAAGCCAAGCGGTTGTGCCATCTGCTACAATTAATGAACAATTTGGAACTTTATTCTGGGGGGGGGGGGGGGGAAGGCCCTGTGCAGACCCATCTACAGGCAGGCAAAAGATTACAAGAGCAGTTTTAAAATCCTTTCTTGGCATGAATTTTTCACAAACTACACAAATCCAGTAGGATCTCAATGTTGTGCAGAGGGTCTAAGCCCTATAATTAAGCCCCTTCAAAGGCTCACTTCTCGTGGAGAACCTGGCATTCCTGGGCAAGGCGTTATCACTAGAGGGCACTGGGAACAAGGATGTGGGGACACAGCTAACCAGGTCACCATGGGAGCCCTTCCTTTGTGAGGAACAAAGGAAAGAGCCAACACATCATCCTTACCAACCCCTGGGTGCCCAGGAGGAAAATCTGAGATTAGTGCTTCTGATATTATTTTGTTTTATATGGGTTTACCAACTTGAGGCATCTGAGTTGGGAAGCTTTGACTGTATTGTTAACAATTTAATTGAGAGCTGGGCCAGCTCTATGGCTTAGGACAAACAGTAAAGTCCAGGGAGGGGATTTAAGGTGGTAATAGAGTGGATGATTTTCCTTAATTAGAAATATTAAGTTTGGCTTACCCTTCTCTTCCTGGAGTAATTTCAAGGGTGGGGTCATCCTGTTGTTTGGGTTTATAGCTTGCTATGTTGACAGAAGGATTCATAGGATGGGGTTGTTTTTCTTTTTCTTTCCATCCTTCAGTGCAGCTTGATGGTGCTGTAAAATCTAGCCATGCTAAAGTCAGGGCAGTGATATAGTGTGCTGTAAAAACGGCCATTGGTATATCGGTAATACTGCACATAAATTGGGAATTTCAGCTGGGCAGAGATCAGAACTGAAACAGCCAGCAGTCAGTAACTTCTCCCCCTTCTGAAAAATGGTACCGGGACTTTCCTATCCAACTTCCACTGAGTTCATCAAAAGTTAAACAATAAAACGCTTATCTTTGGCCATTTCAGCCTAACTTTACAACATTGAATTAAATTATTCTCCATCAGTGTGGCTCTGAAGGCATCCCCCTTGAAGTAAGATCAAACAAAGTGGCAAAACTGAGTGCCAGGATCAGATTTTTTAATAATATTAGGTAACATGGCTGTTCTACTTGGCAAACTGCATTAAGCAGATAATGGTAAACTACTTGGGTGATCACCAGGACACTGGCATGACTGACACAAGAAACTCAACATCTTGGATTTCAACCATCAAGTGCTGGCATGAGCAAGGCAAAGTCATGTGTTTAAAGGGAAGTCAGAGTGAGGGGAATGAGGAAAGAGCTTGATAATACGGATAAAGGCACTCAGGAACTGGGCGGAAAAGGAAGTGACCTCTGTCTTTGCTTTTCACGTGTGAGCTGTTCAGTGTAGGCCTCTGAGACTGAGCAGGGAGTGAGCGTGGTGAGGAGGGGGATTTTTGTTCCCCTCTGCTCCAGCTGTGCCATCACAGCTGCTTCCTGCCGTGCATGGCCTTGAGGAGTTCAGAAGCTCACCTTTGAAATCTCTAGGTCCCGTGTCACAGCAGCCAGCCCCTTTTCCATCAGCAGGTCTTCCTAAAAGCTGGGATCTGACTTCAGCATTTACTGGGATGAGGGTGGCAGGAGAGAAACGGATTAGACGAGAACCGAGATAACCAGCAGGTGGTGCTCCTTTGTAAATGTGAAGGGTTGCTCCATCGCTAAAATGGTAGCAAGAATTTTTGCAGTGCCATCAGTTACCCAACGCTCGCATTTTTTTTCCAGTGCATTATGAGTTTGGATACAATGATGGGTTATATGCTATCTAGATAGAGCTCTAGGTGAGGAGGTATTGCAAAATATCACTGTATAATCTGGAAACTTCTTTGACCAGCTGCAATGTAGGAGTTGGAGTCTAAGGGCAAGGAATTCAAGAAAGCCCTAATCGTTTGGGCTTCAAAGATGCCTCATGTAACTCATTTAAGATACAGTGCCAGAGGAATCCATAGAAAAATAAATATGTAGCAACTGTAGAATTTCTCTCTCTCTCTTTCTCCCCTCTATCAATCATCAATTTTAGAATTCATTTTGTGCTTTTTCTGTTGTATTAAAATAATACACAAGAGCCTGGAACATTGTAGTGAGTAATGTGTACAACGAAGCTCAGAAAGGGTGCTCTGTAAAAAAAAAAAAAGTGCTACTTCAGAAGATGGTCATGCATGTAAAACTGGCTTTCATTAAAATTGATTTATTTTTTAATGGTTTCTGTAGCCTTCAATTGTGTGTTTTTTGTTTTTGTTTTTTTTTGGAATATTGAATATTAACCACCTAACTGAAACACATTCTCCCAATAATATTTCTCTTCAGGTAAAACTGCCTGTCCTGCTTTAATACTAAATGCTATAATTTTTCAATAGCAACCTTCTGGAGTCTTAAGTTTCTCTTCCCTGCAGCACAGAAGGGAAGCTGCAGTAGGCTTGGACAAGTATTATGTCTTGGGCCCAGTTCTTCATACAGCTGTTGCTGTTCAGTTTTATGTAAATACAATACTAAAGGTCAGATTAGATAGTGTTTTAGAAATAAAACTGTCCTTGACCGAAATCCTGTGTAATTCGTGCGCAGACTGCAAGCAATCATAGACTTCATCCGGCTGTTTTTAGTTTCCAAAGCAATGATTCAGAACAATCCTGCTCCGAAGCAAGTGTTCCCACATGGTTTTAAATGGTGAATGTCTACCTGTCTCAAATCCAGCAAGAGCAGGAACATACCTCGTTACTTTTTACCCCAACATATAGTAAACAAAAATTTGAGACAGGAAAATAAGGGGAACAGTATCTCTAAACAGACTGTTTAAGCATCCCAGAGAATGGGGTTTTAAGCTTCCAAAAGCAGTGAGGGCTTTCTAGATGACTGAATAGAAATGTGCTGGCCTTCACAGGCTGCTGAGAAAGCTCACGTGGCTGAAATTGTGCTTGTGAGAGTGTTCTATGGACAGGCACGCATGGGGAGGAAGATCAGTTTGCAGGTACCTGCCAAGATGTCCTGTATGGGTCAATCCCAGCACACCAGACCTTATTGCTGTTGCTCATGTGGTCCAGCATTCTGGCTCAGGCTCATGGAGTCAAAAACTGACTTATAATTCCTCCATTTCAAAATTAATAGTGGTCTCTCCTATCCATTCAGCTAAGTGCTATTCCTTTTAATGAGGCTAACAGGGTTGGAACTTCTGGTATAACCGGTGGGAGATTCTCAGCCACAATACGTGGCTTAGGTAGCTGTTCCAGGCAACAGGATAGCAAAATGCTGATATCTGAAAATTATACTGTCTGAGGTCTTTATTTTCATCCACCTTCTTTCAAGTGACTACTAGAAACTCTGAGATTCATTATGCTGATGTATCTAGAGTGTCGCAAAGTGCTTTGCATCAAGAAAGCCAAAGCAACGTTTAAGCAAATGGCTGTGGAATGGTCTTTTGGCTGCAGCCAGCTTCAGAGAAAGACCTGTCTGACATGTACCTGCCTTGATGGCCAGCTGTGCTTGTATTGAAAGCTGTGGGGAAGAAAGCTTCCACTGACCTCCCTGGGGGAAACAGGAGCAGGCACTCCTTGGGCAGTGCTGGAGCATGGTTTTCTGTCCAAGGGCACTGATTAATAGCTCCTATTGGCTTTGAATTTGGCACATACTGAGCACTTCTGCAAGTCAGACAGGGTTTGTGTGTATTTGAGGCAATCTTCCCTAGTATAAGTAATTAGATAAGGTGCATTTAATTAGGCTGTGGAAATTAAGAAAATCAGAGTCCAATTCAGCTGAAGTTGTGTCTGCTTTCACAGCCAAAACAATGCATTTGAAACAGTATTGTGAATAAATCTCATCAGAGATTCCCTGTTAAATATCCATGCTTACAACAGAACTGTCATCTGCGGGATGAGTGTTGCCTCAGTATGGGGGTTGGATGGAACAAGACTGGAATTGGGCAAAACTAGAACTTTAACTCACTCTCTGGACAAACCTGGTAGTTATGGGAAGTTTAGTGATGTCTAAGATTAAAGCAGCAACTATGGATGCTCAAAACCGAAAGAAATTGTCATTGCTGAAAAGCTGAGAGAACTCATATCTCAGTGTGGAAAGTGAGAAGAAAAATGCAAATAGTGTCCAGGAAGCACTTCAGGAATGGTCACTGTCTCTAGCTGTGCTGTCAGCTCCACTCCAGCTGCTCATACGGTACTTGCACTTTTGAATCTCGCATTATCTTATCACTGACGTACTGGAGGGTTTGGCAGGTGATTCATGTACACTGATTCACAATTCATCCTGGGTGAAGCTTGCAGCAAAAGGTATGATCTCCAGTATCATATATGGGGCAGGGGGGATGGGACCCATGATCAGACTCTTTCCTGGCGCAATTTTCTTCTCTGTGACTTGCAGACTTCTGATTTGCTCTGCTGCCTGTGAGGTTGGAATCGGGGTCACATTCTGGCAATTTACACACCATCAGCTCTCACTTATCTGTGGGTGGTTATTCAGGTTATGGATTAACTGAGCAATCATTTAGCAAACCTTGCTTTCAGCTGCTTCCGATCCAAATTGGTATGTGGGGCTGCACAGACTTGGCTAGGTGCTAATTTAGGAATCCCCACAGCATGTTGTCTGCTGTGTTGCTCAGCTTTCTTTTCTCTTATACCCTCAGTATCTCAGCTCTCACAACCGGGATGCAGTAATACCCAGCTACAGCAAACTGTCAGCTATGACATTTACCTGGAAAATCATAAACTGAGTATATTGGCAAACAGGTACTTTATTTTAATACACTCTTTATTCTGTGGGAAGCTTATCCAGATTAGGAAGTCCCAGCAACTTCTCCCCTTTCAAAGTTAGTTTTGATGCAAGAACTGTTGAGTGACTCTGCAGGAAGAGGAGACAGGCAGCAGTAATTGTCTGTCAACCCAAATGCTCCCAAGACCAAACCCAGCAAAGTCTGTCAGCACAGTCAGAGGCTTTGAAACACCAGAAAGAGCTGTGCTGGGGCATCCTCTGTTCTCTTATTCACCAGAATGAGAGCCACATACATCTGAAGGGACAGGAAGATCCGTATATCAAAAGCACCAGTTCTGGAGCTTATGTTCCTCATGCAAGGAGTTCTTCGGAGAAGAGGCATTACTGCCCTGTTCGAAGCCCTTGGCTGGTGCGGGTGTTGGAGAGCTGCTGTGGGACTCGTACATGAAGGCTTGGGGCCCCAGCCAGACTCCCAGCACTAATGGAATATGTAGTTGATTTTGTGGTGAAGTAAAAAGATGCATTGTGAAACCTTGTGAGTAAAGAAGGGTCTATTCGCTTAACAAGGCTGGACTTGCATGCACGCAGTCCTGGAGCGCTCCAGGATGATCTGCTACTTTCTCAAAGACAGCTCACGCTATCATTCTGGATGTTTACCTTCACAGTTAAAAAGTGCGTTTATTGATGGGGTAAACAGGTACACTTCTCTCTAAAGAAACCAGTTTGGTTAGTCAGCCTGGGTGTTGACATGAGGTGGAAGGAAACCATTAGAAGAAACTGCATAGTAGATATGGTAATTAGCCATGTGGTTGGTACCAGACAGTAGAGGCTTATGTGGAGCCTAGGGAACGTGGAGAGATAACTTTACCTTTCTAAACAGGAGGGCATTGAGCTCTGCTTCCCTGCCTGGGAAGTAGGTCAAGAGGAAGTGCACTCTCAATTTATATTCATCTCATAATTATTTCACACACTGAAGAACAACATTTCTGTCAAGGGGAAAGATGCCTCTGTGGCCAGTCTTATGGAAGAACTCAAAGCAATAGCATGCATATTTGACGCTTTCAGCATCAGCGCCCATCAGCATTGCCTTCCACATGAGCTCTCATTGCACTTCTGCTGTTAGTCTTGACCTTGCCAAGCTCCAGATGCACTCCAGTCACCACCAGTGTGAGAGTGCACCACCTCACCTTTGCCAACAGGACTCAAATCAAAGTATGATACGCTCTTGCTCCTGTTAACTAAAGCCAATTGTCGTCTTTCAACATCACTATTGGAGAAGCAAATGGTCCTGACAGAAACGCTTGTGTCAGGATGTGCATATTGAACAGAAGACCACTTTAAAATGTCTCCTTTTGCTTCCTAAGTATTCTCTTTTCCTCACTTTAAGAAATATTTGCTTATTTTCATATGTAAGAGATAATAACTTAAGACAGAAAGGGCCTTTGGAGGCCATTTGGTCCAAACCTCTGCTCAAAGCTAGGCCAACTGTGAAGTTACATTAGGTTGCTGAAGGTTATATCACTAAAGTATTAAATGGATGGACTGCCCAAAACCTCCCCGAGCAACCTGTTGCAATGTATGACCACCATCAGAGTGTTGTTTTTTTCCTTAGAGGTTTTAAAGGTATGTTTTAAAGATGGATACTGAAGGTTACGTAAGGATAAATCTATATTAGTCTAGGTAGAGAACAAGTGTTATATAGTCATCTGCGTTACCTGTTCTTATTTTTTTCCAGAAGAGCCTTTCCCAGAAGCGGGGTGGGGAAACACACCAAAAAAAGTTTATATCCCATTTATATCCCATGTAAAATTTCCCATGACTTGAAGAAACATGTAAAGCAACAATGGGGAAAAAAAAAAAAAAGCCAAGCAACAGTGTGTTACAGAGAATGATGGCTCTAATTCAGCATTCAACTATAGAGAAATATAAGGCTAAGTACAGCCACTCAATTTGACAAATCTTCTAAGTTGAAAAACAATCTACATAGTATGTGAAATAATGATACCATTAAAAAGCACACTGCTTTCAAGCTGCAATGTGTTATCTCTACATATACTCCTTACAAATATTTCTCAAAACAGTGACCTATTTTTTTAAAGAGAATTGTCAATAGCATAGGAGACAAACACGTTGCTGCACCAAATTGTATATGTTCCAGATCTTTTTCTGTAGTAAAATATTTAGTAGCTAGCTTCATTCTCTGCCCCAGTTAAACCATTTTTTTGATAAAAACTTTCTCAGTTTCGTCATAACAGTGCAACTTTTTCCTCAGTTATTTCAACATCATGCTCTTAAGATGACTAAGTTGACTTCAGTGGAGATAGGACACTATGGGTTTTAGTTTAGTCTGAAAAGTGTAATGTAATCTTTAAGTTACTGGTCTACTTAGCTGGCAAAAATTGAAGTCAGAAATTCCTGAATCTTTTTCTTATCCAAGATCATAAACATAAAAATGAGGTAATACAAGGTGGCTGCCTTGGTGGTGCTGGGGAAATATCCACTTTTTTTAATTCCTCCAATGGAATTACTGTCCCTGTAACACTCCATATAAAATACAAAACTCAGCCCTCGCGGCAGTTATATTGCCTGAAGTAATATTATAACTGCAGACATGCCTGGGATGAATCAGTCTTTTCTTAAGAATGAGGATTGTCATTTTCCTTCCGACAGATCCCTGATCTGTGCATACACCAAAGCCCTGATTTCCCCTCAACATGTACTTAAATATTTCCTGCTGACAGCCATTCATACCAGTTTCCTGTTTTATTCTATTTTCTTCATGAATAGCAGTACTAAAATCAAGTAAGTAGCTATGATGTTGTAGCAAAGTTTGTGTAATGTCTATTAGGGGGGAAAAATTGGGAACAATAGTCTCTCTTCCAGCTATTGCAGTAGGTTTGAATTAAGTGAAGAACAGAAAAGCTATTTGGGAGCTCTGTATATACATGGGTAAATACTCCTGTGTGTTATCACAGTTATCCTCAAATAAAAAAAAATAAAAAAAGTATACTAAGTATTAGCTGGGTAAAGTTCGTAGGCTTTATCTTAGCTACATCAGTTTTCAGTAGTGAACAAGACCCTAATCTCATAACCATTAGCTATTTCAGTCCTGGTAAACTTCTACAGTATCATCAGGAATGCTTGTTTTTTGCTTCCCTATACTTCTCAAACAGCAGCGTTTAACAGGAAGGAAAAGCACGAACTAGTCAACTATGTTCATCTGTTCTTAGTTTTCTGGATATGCTACACGTTTTGTTTTCTTCACCCATGTACTTAAAAAAAAAAATCTGGTAAACTGATGTCATGCTTTAGTGTTTTCCCCTGGGACTTGTCAATCTAACACAGTTCACTAAGAGCACAATCTAATCATCATTACTGTTAACCATATTTCAGAAGCTTGTTCTTTATTAAGTACTCGGTATTTTATTGTGTCTTTGAACTCCTAGTCTTTGTAATCTAATTTTCCCTGTAACTTTTCATTTCTCCAGTAATAATGCCTAACAGATTTCCAATAATTTTCGAGCTGAGTGGCGTTGGTTAATTCCCAGAAAAGAGACTGCCAGGGCAAGCCTAGCAACTCCTGCTAATGGCTAAGTACTTAAACTAAATTAGAACAAGAACTGAACCCCAGCACATTCTGAAAGGACATTGAAAATAATCTCCTTTTTTCTTGTTGAGATGTTAAACCAAGAGTCTTTCATCATGTGTAGTATTCAAACCTGCCCAAATTCTAGCAAAGACACAAGATTTAATTTCTGTTCTGTCTACTAGCTCTCTGTATAGCCAAGTTTTCAGTGTTTTTGAATGGCTTATTTCTCAAAGCAACCAAGAAAATGATGAATGAAAGTGACTGGGAAGAGAAACTTGGACTGATTTGGACAGGAAAAGGTGAATGGAAGGTGGAAATTATTCTAGAAAAGTTTACTAAAAACAACAGTTTCATAATCATGAGTAAGGACTGCTTTGGTTAGAAGCACCTTCTTAAGTGAGGAAGTGAAGGCAGCTATTAAAAAATATATCAAATAGATGGGGAAGAGGAGAAAGAGGAAGGAGGCAACAATTATGTAAATTAGAGACTGGGGAAACATAAAGAGTAGAGACTTGAGCAGGAGCAAAATAAATAAATAAATAAATAAATGAAACCTCTATCTCAGCCTAAGGGCAGTAAGGCATTTTAAAGGATAACAGAAATAAAATAATTCCCAAAAATACATAGCCTGCTTGCTAGCAGAAGATGGTGAAAGTCTTAACGATACAGGAAAGGCAGAAATATTTGGTAGTTCTCTTTTGTGTTTAGAAACAAGCCAGATGATGTAATCATGCCTCCTGGGAATGCAGAAGTACTTTCCAACCCTCCCAAGTAACTAAGAAAGATGTTAAACAGCAACCACAAAGAATAAAAAAAAAAAAAAGGCATGCCTAGATAGCAGGAGTTATGCAGAAGAGAGTTTTGTGAGATGAGTGTCCTTCTCTTGCTAGCTTGTCATAAGTGTTTGTGCACTAAGGAACTTCGAGTCTACAGGAGAGTTAACTCAATTGTAGGGCAAGATAACCTGGGTAATTGTGATCCAGCTTGTTTGATAGTAGAGGCAAATCGTGTGAAAGTTTGATATGGTATTCAACTTGTAAAGAAGGAAAAAGGATATACTGCATTGTGCCTAGTATAATGTGAGGCTTTTTTTTTTTTTTGGCTTTTTTATTTCAGAAAATATAATTTGGAAACATCCATTGCTTTATATGCTATCCTGCTTGAGCAGATGTATTGTCCTTTACAGCCCTTTACTAGCTCCTGTAGCATGGTCTGGTGCCTGGGATTAGTTTGTGCTCTAGCTGGATTTGGCATAGATGTTGAGCGTTAGAGCTGGAACCATCCAAGCTAGGGTCAACCTGTTGACTGCTGCTGAGAGAGTTCAGTCTCTTCGCCTGTGTCATTTCTGGAGACCAAAGCTGGCTTAAAACAGAGGTACAAAAAACCCTTGCAAGCCTGTGGAACAGAATATATGAGAGGTAGCCTGTGATGAAAGGCAGGTGGGCCATGAGGCTATGCATATGGCTAAGGGAGTATGTACGGACTAAATTTTTTAAACAAAAATCTGTAGATTTTATTTGTAGAGATAGCAAAAGTAAGAGCAGATCATTTAACTTTGTGTGTCTCAAGGTGAAACTAGCCTCAGTTTATCCAATATGGTTAAGTCTTGACTCTAATCAACATGGTCATATGCCAGATAGTTTTGTCAGGCAAGTTTGCATTGATTTGACATAAAGTAGTAGATAAAGGTAACTATAATCAGTTATAATCAGTAACTATAATCTGGTCTTTTTTTAATGGCTAGATACAATACAAATGAAGTACAGTTTATGAGCATTAAGAACTACACAAATGGAAGGCAATAATCCTGAAACGGATTTAAGGGTCCTAATGAAAACAGAGCTGAACAGGAGCTTGATGTGGGGCATAGCAGCTCTACAGTCATGACAGGAGCAGAGCTGTGTTTGTAAGATTCAATAGTTTAATACCAGAATAACTTGGGAAATAAGCTTTCTAGTAGCTGAGAAATCCACAAAATCTGGCAGTGCACAGGAAAAGAGCCATACAAATTATGAAAATACTACAAAAAAAAAAAAAGCCTTCAAATAGGAAACTGAAAGAGATCCAGCTGTCCACCTTAAAAAAGGCTTGATTCTGACTTATTAAGTAGCAGAATCTACCCTAAAGCAACTGTGTATTATTGCTGGAGGAAGCGTATCAAAAACCTATAGCAGGAAGCTAAATCTAGATAAGTTTAAGTTAGAAATGAAGACAGTAAGGTAACTTGCCAAGAGACAGGGTAAAATCTCCACCTCTTGAAACCTTCAAATGAAGATGTGGCACCTTATATGCTCTAGCCAAATACCAGTTACTGGATTCAGTGCAGAAGAAGAAAATTAATATAACATCAGCCTTACACAGAAGGCGACCCCGCATAATTTAATGATCCCTAGAGACTCGTGAGTATCTGTTGCTCTTCCTGAATTTTTGAAATGCATTTCTGTACACTGGCAAACTTCACTCAGCTTTAGTGCTAATATAGTGGTTATTCTATCAATCTGTTACAATGGGGGTATAGTTAAGACTTAGTCAAATATTTAATTTAACCAAGTAATCTGTGTAACAGGCTTTGTTAAAACAGCTCTGTGGGGTCTGGATATTAACCCCAAAAAGTGGGAGTTTGAGATTCTAAAAACAGGGGTGCTCATAAGAACCTTGCCACATGATGATGGTGAAGTATGTCTGCTAGTACTGGATTATTTTTTTTAAATAAAAAAAAACAACTGTACTTCCCCTATAGTGACTCCTCGCCTGCTTTTACCTAGCTTCCTGCCAGAATGCACACATTCTAAAATCTCTCCAGTATATTTGTATATTTTCCTCTCTATGAACAATCTAGCATGACTTGAAGAGACAATGAACTGCAGAGTTAAATACAGTGAAGGCAGTGTAGCATTCAGATCTGGTCATGTCCTGACATCAAAAGTTTCTTTTATGTAACAGATTCACCAAGATTTTAATGAAATCCAAAAGCCATAGATGGGTGGTCAGTAGGGTTATGCAAGGCCTAAAATCTCTTGAGAAAGACTGTGAAGCTGTACTAATACTACTGCAGTTGCATGACAAGCTGGCAGGCTCTTGAATCATCTGAAGGCTCTTCCTGTTTTGACTTTCCCTGTAATGATTACGTTGACACCATGCAACACAGAACAGCACATTGAAGGTGTTTTGTCCAGCTCTTGGTCTCAGCAGTGTGTGGCCTTCTGCAGGATCTTTCAAGTGTATGAATAACCAGGAGCGCCAGAGGGCTGTGTGTGTGGCCCCATGCACGTAATAATTTCTTGATAATTTGAAGATAGTGATGAATTATGAAGATCCGAATAGTTACTGAGGAGCCCACAGCATACCATTACATGTGATGGGACATCTTTTTTTGGAGGGCAGACTTTAGCATATAAAACCTCTCTGGCTGCTAGGCTGCAGCTAATCCCTGGGCTTCTGAACTGTAGATTGCAAACATCTACAGAGATGTCTGCATATTTGGAAGTAATGTAAGAAGACAGCAGTCAGAGACGTAGCTGCTGAGTTAAATCCTGAACCAAATATTCCTCTTCTTTAGTCTTCTACATCCCAACTCTCTGAGACAATGCATGAACAGGTTAGCCTTTTGAGAACGGGTTAGAAAGAGGATGATTCTTGGTATATGCTGGAACAGCATGAGCACTAGCTGGTTTTGGCTGGTAAGTTTCCAACTCTTCCCAGGGTTTGCCTGCAACAACCTGAATTACATGCCCTAGCAACCATAACTGACTTTCTCACAGTGTAGTTAAGATTGTTGTATTCAGCTGAAGGAAGTTTGAATTTTACCCAGTAGATACACAATCAATAAACGCATAGTAGAAAACTGACAGCTTTCTGCTCATCTTATTTCCAAGATCAGGAAAAGGAAACATACATCTTGCAGAAAATCTCAGTTCTCCATGCCACACTCAAAACCTGAACTCTCCTATTTTAATAATCAGTGTATTATTAGTATAAATTTTTTGTCAAAGCTACAAAGATATCTTGCTACAGAGTTTGGAATTTGCTCCGTATTTAGTAAGACCACACAGTCGGTGGGTTTTACTGCACTAGGATTACCAAATCCAGTGAGTATAGATAACTGCTGCGATAGCCAGCACCGCCACCAAAATCTTTAACTAGACAACATCCAAAGCTGAGCGTGGGGGTCCCTGCAGCCTGAGCTGAAAAGCCAAGCTTTTCTGCAGAAAGCTGTAACTCATCCAGGTCCTGCGTGGCTCAGACCCAGAAAAGAGTGCGTAATATGCACTGATTACTTGGTTACATTCAGTTTATTTTGTTCTGATCAGGAATGATGGCTAAGCATTTCAAAATTGTCTGGGAAAGAAAAGTCTAAGGCGAGAAAAGAACTTTATAAATGAAATATATGTATTATGTTAAGAGAAAATGTTCTGATTAATCTCAACAATAGTTTAAATGCTTTGTAACATAAAATACCAGGACAATCAAATCCAAAATAGACAGCCATTTCAAGAAGAAAAGATAAAATGCTTCATTGTGAAACATTTAGGTGGAAAACTTTCACAAATTTGGTTGAATCAACACAACTTTTGAGAGTTTTATTAAAACTCTATTATTCCAATAGAAAATGATTCTGTATCATGATTTTTTTGACTAAAACTTCTGGCCAGGCTGTTATAATGCCCCAAGTAAATGTTAACAAACCTTGTTCAGTATTTCATCATCAGTTCTTACAGAACTTAGAGAACACTGAGTTGCTTGGAGGGGGAAAAAAAAAAACAACTTTCCTGTGAAATATGTGTATGTCACAGTTGAGTCAAACTGGCAATAGCAACACCAGCACATATTTGGAAAGATGGACAGTTTTTGTTTCTAGAGTATTCTTCATTCCAAAACAGTCAAAATTGTTTCAGACTAGATTTCTAAACCTGGAGAGAGGAATGTGCTTGCTTTGTAATGAACCCGGATCGTGTATAGCCCCATTTGATAATGTTAATGTTCAGTGATTTACAGATCACAATCGGAAAAGAAAATGGAGAATCACTGTTTGAATAGCAGCCCAAGAGAGTATTCATTAAGTTTATATCACTACTCAACAATGTGGTTCAGAAAACACAGTTCAGCAGTTGGAAACACATTGGAAATTGTTTACATTTTTTTCAGATTTTTTTCATCTTGGCAAATGTATCCATAGGAGGAAAAAAAAAGAAGACTATTGGCCAATTCCATAAAGACATTGAATGCATGCCACTGATGAATAGTACCATATATAGTTGATGCTGATTCCAAAAGAGATCTTGATCAGTGCTCAGCTATCAAGTTTTACTCTGGCAAAAGTTCAAGTGGTTAGTATCTTACAGTATGTGGTCAAATGATGTCAGCCTCTGTGGACCAGCTGGGCCTGCAGGATGAAGAATTAAGGGCTTGTTATCAAAAATACCCTGTGCCTGTGAACAGTCAGGTCATTGGAATCTTAGCAGAATCACTGCAGTGGGTCTGAGCTTTTCCAGCTAGGGTAAGGGATGGCTACTGTTTGCTACAGGCAGACCATAAATGCCATTGCACCTTTAAAACTGCATTTAGTCCCTTGGATTGCATCTAGAAATGGAGAGGAAAGAAGAGAAAGCACTGCTTGCCTCAGCTGTGTATTTGACAGTTAAATGAGCAAGCAGCCCCATTTGGACTACCTGGTGTTTCTGGAAAGCTTGCAAGTCTGTACTCTGGAATATATCCTTGAACTGACTGAGAAGACACAGTGCTGTGGAAGTGACAACTCTGTATTACAAAAAGGATTTAAGCTACCTGGAAAATGCACAGAAAGGACCTTTCGGGCAATTACTTTCCTTTGGGAATCCAGTATCCCTTACAAAGAAAGCAGTAAGGTCACGATGCCATCTAGCAGTGGTGTCCAGGACAAATGGTTTTCGTTCCATTCACTCCCTTCTATTCCAAAGACTCCCATATTGTCTCTGTCAATGCAGTATGGGTCTAAGCAATGTGTGTGCCTTGCAGATGTCTGAAAGTCCAAGTAACAGAAGTAGATGCTGCCCCACCACCATTTGCCCCCAAGCCCCTATATACCACAGTCATCTTTAGAAGGAGTTTTCAGTCTACTTGCAATCGTGTCTTGACGCTGAGGAAACTGTAAGAGCAGACTGGTCCAGTGCAAACCTCCACTGTGTGTTGCAGATGTTGCAGCCAAAGTGATTTAACTATCTATGTATTTCATCCCTTCGTCAAAGTCAAGAGGAGAAGGGCCACGTGCTTCCCCGCGTGATGGAGACGTGGTTGCGTGTGTCTAATTTACCTAACGTCTGTCTCCAGCCCTGCCCTTGCTCTTGTTGTGCTCCTGTGCATACACTGCATTCTGCCAGTACCTCCAGGGTTATCATTCATCTCCTCTTACTCATATCCTCGTCCATGGTGCTGTGTATTGTTGAGAACTCTGATTTGGTCCAGCATGTGATCTCGTTGGTTTATAATCCTTTTATTTTTAAGAAAGCAATTCTGCAGCTATTACCAAGTCCTGGTAGCATAAAGGAATTGAACAAACTGAAAGTTTTGGAAGAAAAGTCAAAGCTATTTATGCAACTGAACCAGAGTGGACATCAAATTTTGTTATTCAAAACTGCTATCAAATCCAGGCTCAAAGAAATAGGGAAAGTCAAAATTTTTTACACAGTACTGAAGATGAAGTTAATCACATCTTTCTTAGTAATATGTGATCAGAAGAAATGTTGCCTTAGTCATTCTAAATGAGCTACCTTTCCATGATCCCAACCACTCAGAAGCACTATCAAAGTATAGGAGAAATTCAGGCTAAAGCTCACAACAACAAATAGCATTAAGTGGTGAATCTGCTTTGCACCACAGGAGAGGAGTCCCCCTTTC
Source organism: Anser brachyrhynchus (assembly GCF_964034855.1). Lineage (NCBI taxonomy): Eukaryota > Metazoa > Chordata > Aves > Anseriformes > Anatidae > Anser > Anser brachyrhynchus. The sequence continues at coordinate 65,031,943 of NC_137694.1, forward strand.
ATAGAGCAGTGGCTGGTTCTGAGGAGTTCCAGATGTCCTCCAGGTTACAGGTTGAGGTATTAAATGTAAATGTCTTTCTTTCCAGCATCTGTGGGTTTGGCTGAAGATGCTAATGTCATTGCTATTTCACACTTCAGATATTCAGAACTACTTCTCACACTGAGTGGAGTTTTAAATCAGCAATTTAAGGACCTAAAAGAAAAAAGGTTAATACCCATGTTGCTCTTAATTAGCAAGCCACAGATAATGTGTATAACTAAATTAGAGCCTGGAGTGTACGTTTCGCAGGAGTTATAAAGTGATGATTAATCCTTAAAAGAGGATCCCTCACCTGTTCTTTAAACTCAGAGACTGCTCTCCCTTTCAGCAGAGAAAAGAACTTATTTAAAATTACATTTGCTGAATCTTTCTGGCAAATATGCTGGCCAGTGAAGACAAAAACTGTTGGGTTGTTAATGCATCAAAATTAATTATGCTAGTATAACTGGTTATCTTTGGCATGAGTACAGAGCTTGAGGGACCAGACGTGGCACTGCCCTGTTTGTTACCATGGCAGACAATTATGAAAGAAGTACAGATCTGGACTTGCATAACTCAAAAGCGGTTCTGAGCAGATTGTAAATTTCCAGGTTAAGAGTAACAGAAATACTCCTTTCTCAAAAGCTAAGGTTTAGGATACAAAAGGAACCTGACCCACTTGCAGGGGAAAAAGCAAAAAAGTAGTCTAAAGAGTTGCGATCAATGTTTTACTGGCTAATGGGTTTTCACAAACCACTCTGGAAAATTCACTTGACATGCACTTAATCTGGTACAAGGTGGTAAAAGCAATCTAGGTATGGCACCAGGTTGATATTTTTAGCTTGGACTTTTCTGGCCTTCTGTAGTTGGGGCTCAACGTGCAAGCAAAATGGTGAGCAGTTTCTGTGAGACTGCAGTAAGCTACTTAATCTGGCTACGTTGGTGTATCTACTTGCTCCTTTAGATAGTTTTACTTGGAATTGGGGCTTGGTCAAGCTCTGCAGTTAGCTTCAGAAGTATGCTTGTAAATGCTGCTTCTAACTTGTGCAGGGTAAAAAACACATGGGATATGGAGACAGCTTTTCTACTTCCCAGGAGTGAAAAGCACCTATATCTCAATAATCCCATGGATGCAAGGCTGCAGAAAATTCATGAGGAAATGGCGAGCAACAGCAACCACCTTCGTTCCATACAAATATCGACTAAATACTCAGTAAGGCATAGTGTCTCCTGTCTAGAAAGAAACTTTTTCAAAATCATCTGCAGACCTGAATGCAGTCCAGTAGCTGAGGTACATTTAAACAGTGTGCCAAGCAGTGTGCTCTTTGCGTGTGCCAGATGTAAGCAAGCCATGATTTATGTGTGCAAATGCCTCTGTGCATACGTGCATGTTAGCTCAGCCGGAATTTAACATGAGTGCTTTTGAAAACTTGAATTCTGAGTTGCACTTCCAACACTGTTTGTTCTTTCATATTGGAACAGGCTCTGCTTCTGAAAGGGCACAGAGTGGAACTTTAAATGAAACCAAGAAAATAAGTTTTAGCTCAGTAACAAATGGAGGTGAGTGCCAGTGAGTCATCTCCGAAGTTTTGAGGGCAGAGGGCTGGACAAGAAATTCCAAACCATTCTTTTAACACCACAAAAATCTTTCTAATCTCTAACCATAACTATGGAGCTGTTCAAAACCAAACTCTGGACAGATGGGAACGGTTTATTTTTTCAGAACTTAGCTTCCAAATACAGCTGCTGTGACAAATTCATAAACTTTTAACCTGTGTCCAATGATAGCAGTTACACATCCACATCTTCTGTCACCTCTGTGCAGCAACTGAGTGCTGAAAGGAACAAACACACATGCATTTGTCGGGAGGTGAAAACACTCAAGTGGGTTAGCACTGAAGCTTATTTAAGGATTCTGACAAGGTGCCCTCCAGGTCTAGGGCAAGCAAAACCAGACAGAAAATGGTCAGAATTTTGCAGTGGACTCTGATGGCTGGTGTGCTTCTGTATGCTTTAGTTTAGTCATATAGTCATAGATACTGTTTCAATCCACAGAGAAGACATGGGTATATCTGATAGTGAGTAAAGCATTACACAGGTCCTAGTGGCTGTTATGTCTTGCCATCATGGTATGTTCAACCCATAAAGGCTATTCCAGTCACGTGTCATCAGCTCTAATTGCCTTTCTTCATTCTTTTGTGGGACTGCATGGTACAGCTTGAGGCGTCCATTTGTAGCTATATTTGTAGCTTCTGAATTATAACAATTATTCTGCTAGTCCCCTTTCTGGCATGAACAAATTCTCTCAGAAAGCAGCTATGGTCATCTATATAGAAGAAGTGAAACTACCACTGTGATAAGGTGGTGAAACTACCATAGTGATTCTATAGAACCTAGTAGCATGTGGTGGACTTTAGTACTAGGTTAAAGGTTGGACTAGATGATCTTAGAGGTCTTTTTCCAACCTGAATGATTTGATAATTCTACCAGCAAGAAAGCATTTTCTGCAAAACTCTGGGGGTTGCACCTTGTAGCTATGCTGATCTCAGAGTCCAAAGCAAATGTTCCTGCTATGGGCCTTGTGCTCTTCTACACTCTGGTTTTCATAAGACCCTGTTCTGAGACAAATTAGCTCATTAAGCCAAGCTAATTTAACAAAACAAAACAAAACAAAAAAACATTTAGTCCAACTTTAATAAGCTGAATAGTTTAATGGAAAGGTCTGTCAAACGCCACACAAAAGCAAGGTGAGATGTGTCTCTGGGAGCAGGAGGTGAGGAGGGAGCGAGGGGTTCTAGGCTGAAGAAGAGCAGGACCTGCCCCTTTGGGGAGCAGCAGGCTGTTATATCATCCTGATATGCAAATTTCTGTCTGTTAGTCATTACCTTGGACTGGGGGTGTCATAACAAAACCTTCATTGCTACTGTTGTTAACCTTATGACATAAAGGAAGCATGACTTGTTTCACATAATTTCCTTCGTGTAAACAGTGACTACAACTTTCGTGTTTCTCTGTGTTAGGGACACCACCAGTGACTTCTCAACAGCTTTTGCTGTCTGGTGAGAGTGCTGGGCCGGGAAATAAGGGCAGTGGTGACCATAAAAATGACTACAAAGAGCAAGAAGTAATTTTCATTTGAAAATTGAAAATATGCACTGAGACCTTAAGGAAAGGTGTCATTTATCTCAATATGCACTCTCCTCTTACAGTAACCTAGGTAAGATCTGTGCAGCGATATTTGATTGTGTGTTTGTGCTAAAAAGTCATAAGCAATCAAGTTAAGCTATAAAAGCTGTTAATGATGCAATGTATTTTCTGGACTGCTTATGTCACGATATATTCTCTTTGTCGAAACTGATGAACAACTCCTTTGGTTGGTAAAAGCTGTTCTTCCACTGGGAGTTTTGCCAGCATAGCAACACCAGCAACATCTTCACAGTATCATGTATGAAGTACAGCCTGAGATTCACCAGTAGCCCGGAGCGAAGCAGCATCTTTTATTTTGTGAAAAGCAGCTGCACCATGGAATGGTTCCCTAGAAGAGATAGCTTAATGCTGCAAAGTGTGGGTTTGGATCCAAAGCTTCTAGCAGTTTGCAAGTGATCTATGCTGAACTTTTACTTCTAGTCCCTAACTTTTCATGTACTTGTATGTGCATATTTTTATATTTTTTAAGTCTCAAACTGGTCCCAGAAAACACACAAAAGGTGCCAAGCAGGAATTGCAAGCATAACATATAGAGTTTCACATTAGAGTCAAATAGATGTGCATGAATTCACGCAGTACTTTGTGTATTTGCACAGTGTAACCCTTGGTTACCTGATTTGTGGACAGGTGCTCAGGTTGTGTATGTGGAATTTCAGCAGTTGATTTACTGAAAACATTAAAAAATAGGTTACTATGTCTATGCAAGTTCACTACAAAGAATGCTTCACGCTTGCCTATACATGTTAACTCTTTTCTTTCTGCACCCTCTAACACTTTGCACGAAATAGCCTGTCTTCTACAGAAGTGAACCTACGAAAACATCCACAGAGCATTAATTTCATTTACCCCTCCTGAAGGAGCTCATTTGCTGTTTCCAGAAGCCTTTTGTGACCCTCAGATAAAATACACTTCATCTGTGGTAAAATATTATTATTGTTGTTGTTGTTGTTAGTCTAGTGTTTTCAGTGTTTTTTATTGGAACCTGATGTCCTGCCAAAAGTAACACCCTGAGAATCTTTCAACAACTGTTCCTGGGTGTTCTGTGTATTACTGCTGTTTTCTCATACGCTGTCCCTGGGAATTAAATTCTCAGATTAGAACAATGTCAGTCCTCTTCTCTCCATGAAAAGAGAGAAAAAAAAATCAAAAAGCAAAAACAACAACAAAAAAACAACCCACAGTTCAGGCTCTATACTAAAAGATTAGGCTAGCATTTTTTTTTTCTGGTGACTTATCATTCATTTGTGCTTTTTTTTTTTCATGAACTCCTTGCAAAACAGGTTCAAAATGTTAAATAAGTATAACATGAAGGATCTTATAGCATTATACAAACATTTTGCTTAGCTGTGAATGGCCAGTTAAAGGAAAAATGGTGGAAAATTGGACCCAGACATTCAGTCAGCAACTTTCAACCCTGCAGAGACAAAGAACCTTAAAGAGCTAACTTTATAATGAGGAGCTAAAGTACAGCATGGCAGAAATTAAAGAGGCCCAAATCCCCTTAGTGACAATTGTGTTTTTCAGAGATCTCCTGGGTGGATGTTGCTTTGAGAGACCTTTGCGAAGGGGTGTAGTAAATGAGGGCTTCCTAGGAGACTATACTGGGGAAGCAAAAGCCTCTGGGCCAGAATAGGAATGGGAGGAGATTAAAGCAGAATAACCCTTTCTCTGACAATTTAATTCCCAAATTCTGCAAATATAGTTGTATTCTGAAAAGCACTCTCATTCAACCACAAAACACCCTCGTAAGTCCCTAGAGTGGGAAACAAAATTTTGCATGAACTGCAAGTTTCTTATGATTCTTTTGTTACTGCTTCTGGTGTTTTTCCTGTCGTTTCTCACTTCAGTTGAGGAGAATTAAGGGTAGGTTGAAGTAGGAAAAAAGAAAGGACCATACAGGATGGACTAGGCACTGGATGCTTGTGCTTTGCAGTGCCATGGTTGTTGTAGTTGTCATTAATTGATATGGTCTCAGAGAAGCAGCTCATACTAGCTCCCAGTTTTAGTCCTGTGCTTTAACATTTGCACACATCTAGCACAAAGTTCGTTCAATTTTGATCACACTCTTCCTTTTCTGGTTACTGCCTCCAGCAGCAGAGCTCACTGTCATTGCAGCAGATCAGCTTTAGGTGAGGATGTTTTGTAATGCCTTTCTGTGCGTGCATTACGGTCAGTTTCTCTGCAAAACTGAAAATAAATGCAAGTTTGCCCCTTTATGCTTATTCACAGTTTATGTCCTGTCTGAGCATCCTGATACCCTGTTTGCTGATGATGAGGTGACCAGAGAAGATGGGCAAAAGAAACTCCTCTCCATCTGTTAATACAATTATCATGACCAGGGACTCTTAATCTATATTTACCTGACAGGAAGATAAATATTTAGGGAAATCATTACAATTGTTCTCAGTTCTTGACCCTGGCACCAAATATTCTTGTTTTCATTGGGCCTTTTGAAAAGGTTTTACCGCGTAATCTACCTTCTGAAGAAAGGCTGCCTCAAAGGATACCTCTTCTATCTTGAAGGCCTTCGTTCAGCTACACCTATTACATCGTCTGTAGTTGCGAAGCCTTTCCTCTCCTTCCCTGCCCTCCCTACCTTAATTTCACATATCCTAACACCTCAGCTCCTGCGGCATTTAAGCACAGAATGTGAATTTCCCTCTGCTCGCAGGTATCAACATGTTAGCGTTGACTGTGTGTGTAATACAGGTGCCTTGGGCAAAAGGCAGACCCAGTGCTGCTTGGTAACAGATACAATATTCCCACAGTTTTGGGCCCACGGGATATTATCTATAATGCAACCAAGAGGATTCACAGAGGCCTACCTGCCCTTCACAATGCACCAGGAGGACAAGCAGCCCTTCAAAGGACATAGACCCTCCCATACAGAGATTGTGATCAGTAAATCACAGCCTTCTCTTAGCCTCTGTATTTTGCTAGTCCTAAGACAAACTTCCCACAAGCGTTGCTCTTGTTTCTGCTGAATCTGCCTTACAATTACGCCCACTGGGCAGATGATAACAAACGAAGAAGCGCCTCATCGTGTGCTGGGCACTGATACAGTATGCATGTGGAAACGGCTGATATAGCCAGAGCAGTTACTCAGCTAGTTGCTGTCCCCTTATTTCTCAGAGGGGGTGAGGAGAATGGGGCTAGAGGCATTGTCTTCTGATTGAAGGATAGCAGCATGCCATTGGGAAACAGCATCCTCTCAAACTGCTCCAGCCAGATCTGCAGCACAATGCACCCACAATGTACTTCATAAACAGATGTATGAAGTCTATGGACATACATGGCTAATTGTACAGGGCTCATGGTAAAGCTGAAAATACATATCAGTGCTACTTGCTCTTGCATAACTCCCTTGAGGTTTAGTTGGCTGAACTTTACTTTTCATACATCACTTGATGATATGTAAAACAAAAAAAAATGGGGGGGGGTGTCCAAAAACCTATGTTAGGCACAACAAAAACAGACAGATTGGGCTCTTAGATAGGAAAAAACAGGGAGGAGAGCAAAGGAAGAAAAAAAAATGCTTTTGGATCACACAAAAAAAGAGGGCTGTTTTGTTATCATTTGCAGCCACAAAGTGATGGATTTATTTTTTTTTAAACTACTCTTTGCTGTTGGCAGCTATGGAGACACCTTTCCCTGCAGCTGGCCAAGCATCTGAGTCAGTTGCTCCCACAGGAGAGATAATGTCCCTGTTTGTACATTGTGCAAGTGAGGCAAGAGGAAGTGCTTTAGCACGACCCACTGGGCTCAACCCCTGCCCCACCCTGGCTGTAAACACCTGAGTTCACCACCACCATGCTGGCCTGTGTCCGGATCCCAAGCCTGTTCCCCACCTGGGGTTCCTCGAGAACTGCCATCTCGTCATGGCCCAAAAAGTGTCTGCCCTGGGACTGACCCAGCTCAGTAACTCAGAGTTGTGCTTGGAGGCTTGTGGCTGGAGGTAGCACAGAGGGGGCTGGAAATGAATCAGAGGACTGCTCAGCTCCACATCACTCACCAAAATCTAACCTAATTAGTAGCCACCAAGCATTGTTGCCATCTGCTCTGGAGTTGCCTGTCTGAGCCTGGTCCTGAGTTCAAATCTATGCATATAGATACAGATCTACAGCATGCCTGCAACGCTGTCCACATCAGAGATGACATTAGTTATCTTTTTCTTTTTTTTTTTCATGCTCTCAGCAGAACAGTTGTGCATTAGATGGCTCAGAGATGAAACATGCCTCTTGCTATACTTAGTAGCTCAGACTAGGAAGAAGCGGAGGGCTCCATCTTCTCTGATTTCTGGGGACAGACTTTCATGACTCTCTGTCTATTCACCCCATTTTGCTTACTGGCATGCATAATCTGCCATTTGTGGACTCTGAGCTTTGGCTGAATTTTTACATGTGTCCCTAGGAAGGTAATAGGTCTCTGAGCTTTTTGCTGATTTTTCTTCTTTCTTCCCAAGACCATGCCAAGTTGTGAGCTTTGCGGGATTCTGGCCTTTCTTAAATCACAGGCACAAAAGAAGAAAATCAATATCCTTGCACAACCAAAGCAACTCAAACCAAGACGAGCTCCAGCTTTTCCTGCTGTGCTGCCAAGCACCACACCCCACTGGAGCTCTCTTCTGGGTCTGCTCTCCTGGCTGCAGGGCAGGAGGAGGGGACAGGCCTTTAATCAGGGATAAGACTCACCTTATCCCTAATTTTTTTTCTCTCCTTCATGATTTGCTTTCTATACGTAAGGATTTTGTTTGTTTGTTTGTTTTTCTGTGATGCAGAGGTTTTTACCTCCTCTGAACGTGTGTTAACATTTTTATTTTGTTAGGCCCATATCTCTTTCCCCCAGGATCTGTGTAGCTGCACCTGGGTATGAGTAGTTTTCTCCCTTGAACTCTGTTGCACCCTTGCTTCTCATCTGAGGAGGAGGGAAGAGGGGCTTCTATTGTGCTGGTGGATTTTGCCCATCCCTCTCTGGATCTGAATAGGCCAGCATTATTTCACAAGTGCTAAATCCACTCACAATGGTTTTAAACGACTGAGCTGCTGAGCAAGCTGAACAGCAAACACCAGAGGGGAAACCACATTTCGTGAGCACTTCAGATTCCTTCAGACCCTACGTGGAGCCATTAAGAGCAAAGTAAAAGCCCTTTGACACAACTCCCTTGGGCAACTTTTTCACAGCCACATGCCAAAAATGGGGACTGGCTAAGGATTTAGTCCAGAATCAGCTCCCAAGAATCTAGCACATGAAGATGAAAATGGAGTTCAAATCTGTTTCTATTAAAAGAGAGGAAAACAGCAGCCTATTATATTTTCTTGTGGCATATTAATTCTTTGCTGGACGTCTCTCTGATCAGTGTGGATTGCCAGTCAAGGTATCACCGTGGGCTAAAGATAAGGAAAAACAAGCACTGGTGTTATGCAGGAATGGTTTGGGTTGTATTTCTGTTTGTATCTATTTTCCTTATTCTTTACTTCTAAGATAGAAAGAACCCAGATTGTAAATCTTATGATCTTCCCAAATCATCCCAGAAGAACTAGGTCTTCTGCTAAGATGACCAGCCAAGAAAAAATCCAAGAAAGGGAACAATTATTCCATTGCAATAAGATGGATGAGGGCCTGTCTAAAGGAGCTGCCATTTCTGTCTCTGTCCAGACTCGTGAAGACAGGGGACTTAATTCTTCCTTGGAAAAAGACATAATTGCGCATTCCCTAAACAAGCTCTTTCACAATGATCTGGGTTAGCTTAGAAACTCAGTAATGGAAGTTTCCTAGCCCAGACAGTCTTGATAGAGTGATTACTTTGAGCAGTTGCTTTGGTGGTGGTGGTGAGGATGAACCTCCCCACAGTCAGTGCTTCAGCTCCAGTCAGCAAAAATATGTAGACACAGCCTGAAGTCACGCAGGGATGTGGAGGAACATTTAATCTTGAATCAGCTAAAAAAGGGTGCAAACTTAAAGTAGAATAGAGGCATCAAGAGCATGTGTGATCATTCTGAGTCAGAATTTATGTTTAATTTAATTTAGCTTGCTTCACTTTGGCTTTGGGGTTTGCTTCCTACACCAACATGGTTGAACATGACTCTAGCTCCACCAAGAAAGAGGTGCAAACACAGCTGTGTGCCTGTACTTTTGAAAGCTTGTCAACAAAATTTGTTTCCAATTGATGTTAAAGATACATTCAGCAGGGTAGGAATTGTGTTCGCTTCAATTCTTCAATTAATGTTTTACTTTACATTGTGTGAAGTAACAGAGTGCTCTCTGGTGACTAAATACAACAATCTTTTAAAAATTTCTTTAAAAAAAAAAAGGAAAAGTGGAGGTTAAGACTTTAGTCAGTGAAAAGTACAGACGGAACCACAGACCACACTGCTGCATGGCAATTCATGTATTCAGTCAGAGATGATCTGGTTTTCCTTCCTGCTTCTGTCATTTTCTGCTTGTATGTTCTTGGATACATCAGTGGTCATTTAACTGCCTCTGCCTTGACTTACCCATCTGCAAAATAAGCAGAAAAGCACTTCTTTCTTCATGTAGGGACTGTGAAATTAAATCCACTGATATTTACAAAATGCTTGGAGAACTAAGGACAACAGAACTTGGTTCTCACAAAAATCCTGTGTACGTATTATTTCAGTGTATTTTTTTTCTATAGAAACATTCCTTCAGAGAAACATAGGTTACAAAAGAATGGTTGATTGCCTTTTGACTCTTTTCAGAATGGTAGGGGCAGTTCTTTTTCTCACATAACTGAGGTTTGTGGTGAGTTTGGGGATTTTTTCGTTTCCCCAAAAATACTACTTTGACTTGTGTGGCTACAAAGAGAAGAGTCCTGCAAATATGCATAAATATTCACAAAAATTAAAAACCTAAAGAAAAAGAAAAGAGCCCAAACAATCCACAAAACAACACAACGTCTCATTTTCTTGTTCTCATTTCTCTAAAGTAGCTGATAGGATTCCCCCAGAATTTCCAGCACTCGCTGAACCTTGACCCAAGAAGCTTCATGAGAAATTTCTTCCCTAAGGGTTATTTTGGATAGAAAGTTCTAAGATCCCGAGTATAAAGGTTTTCACAGCTATAATTATAGAATCACACAGCTGATTCATGTAATTTGACAAGGAATTATAACCTGCCTGCTTCAAAGGTGTGTGTCAAGATGTATGGTAACTGGTGATGTGAATCTTGCAGCATCTGCACTGGGGCTATTCCATCATTCTGGTGTACAATTCAGAAGTTTCTGTTGCATGTTTACATACCTGGGGCGATCCAGATTACAGTAGTGTTAAGTTTCATGGAGCTCCTTTCTTGTACTCCCTTTTCTCAGAGAGAGTTTTATAAACATTTGACTCACAAGCCAGGGATGGGGAAATGGCAGTGAAAATGCCCACATGTCCTTTCATACTCAGAGAAGTTCACACTTTTTTTTTTTTTTGGGGGGGGTGTTATTGTATGCATGGAGAATAACCTGTTGCTGGCTCTCAAAAGAGAGACATGACAAATGAACATGTATTTTTCAGGAAGGGCTGAGAAATGGTAGCTTGGGCTGAAGGCTTCAATTTTTACTGGCTAAATGAGTGGTGGAACTGTACCTGCTTGTCAGATGGAGGTGACCAGAGAAGCAGAGGAATGGTTCAGCTCTCAGGCATGGGATGGAATGAAGCCAAAGGAGGCAACTTTTTCATAAAAGACACAAAAAACAATATATCCATGGTTTAGCAGGTGCTTCACATTGTAAAGGACTCCCACACTCAAAGATGGCTTAGTGGAAGAGTGACATTGGCCAGCCAGGAGAAGTGTATGTTACCATGACCGTAACCAGGCTCATGAATACTCACTAAATAAAACCCACGCCCTGTGCCCTCAAATCTGTGATGTGCAGGTGTGGGAGACACTTGTCTGTATCTCAGTGTGTAAAACTGGTAAAAGGCAAGAGATGGGGCTGTTAAAGACTGCTGCTGAGGGGAAGGTTGCAGGATGAGGGGGAAGGGGTCCTGATGCACAGGAGGTGGAAAAGGGCTGTCCTGGGCTGGTTTAGTACAGCTGCCAGCTGACCTTGTCCTCTAAATGGGGTGCAGCAGCAATGGCTCACTGCCTCTCTTGGCAGAGCAGGGGGCCACCACCTCGCAAAGCTCCGAGTGTCCCCTCAGCCTTTGGCACTGCGCAGGCGCCATCTTGTCGCCCCCTGAACTGCTTCATGTCCTTCCCACCCCCCAGGAAGACCCATGCCTCCCAGGCCTGCTCCCTCTCCACTACCCTGCTTCAGCTGTAGGAGATTTATAGAGTAGGCACAGAAGTCTGTTAAAATTATTACGCTTTTGTAGCCACCGACCTCTGTGGTCCTCTCCCCTTACCTCAGGGAAGTGGCAGTAACCCTGTCCAACAGCAGGCAGTACAGGCAGGTAACATTTTTCTTCCATCTCCTTACTTTGTGCCCTGTTTTCTTATTCACTGGTCACTGCTGAAACATTTCTGAGTAAGGACTCTCACCAAAGAGCACAGTGGGACCTCAGTATGGGCCTGAGGCAGTATGAGTGTTCAACAACCCTAGCAAAGACTATGATATAAGTTAAACTGGGTTTCCCAGTTAAGCTGGGTTACTCTGAAATTCTTGCCACAACAGACACAAAGAACTTAGGTCTCTTCCTGTGAGCCTATCCTGGCTTCAGAGGAGATATGTCAAAGATGAATTTGTTTCCCAAGAGGTGCTTTGGCATGTAGCATTGCTGTGGACCTACTTGCAACTGCAGGTAGGTTTTCACCAAGTCCTGGCACGCAATGTTTTAGATACATCAGAGGAAATTGCTATTCTAATAGCACATCATTGCCTTTTCTTTCTGCTGCAGTGCTATCAGACTCCTATTCTAGCCCTAAACCCCATGTAAGAACCCTTTCTAGCAAGAGTCCCTCGTACTCTTCTACAGGAGGCCTCTGCATGCCATCAGTGAGAACAGATTTAATGAGCGATATGTCAGGCTAATTCACTACTTGATGTGCTTTCTATCAACATCCCTTGCCCTTCTTTACCTTCACACGCAGAATTTCACTGTGGACATGGTTTGCCAGCATGGGATCAGACTCCCTCTCTCACTACGACAGTGGTACTTGCCTTTTACCACCCCTCAGCAAGGTGGAGCGCCAGGGGCCAGATCAGCCTCCAGTGTGTAAAGCCACTGATTTCTGTGAGATAACTCCAAGGATCTGATCAACTCCACGTGCCTCATTTTCCCCATATACCCTGAAATGTGGGGTTCAGTTGCTAAAGATGAGAAAATCCCCTTGTCTGGGAAGGACACAAGTGAATGTTCTCTCTAAGTTGGAAGTTTGGGACCAGTTAGAGCTGCTGGGAGGAATGTATAGGGTAGAGGAGAAATGCCACATCTGGCTGGAGAACAAAGGACCCATTACCCAGGCTTAAGAAAAAGTGTCCTTCTTCTCAGAGTCCTGTCATCACGCTGTCTGTCTGCTACTGTCAGAGTTACAAGTCTCTGGAATCAGCACGGGTAATGCTACACAGACTTTGCAGGTCTGAGGGAGAAGAGCACAGGATCATTCTCACTCCTAAGTGTGATAGCATATTTCATACCTGCCTGTCGACTGACTAGCACTTGGTGATTCTTCACCTTAACCTCTAGCTAGGCCTAGAAAGGCTTTAGTCTCGAGCAGCAATATGAAATCTTGCAATCTGAGTGATGTGCACTAGTGAAAGCAATCATTGCTACCATTTGGACCTTCCCTGCTCCTACTGCTGGCTACACCCAGACTTGGACCTTCAACTGATTGATCTGAAGTGAGAGGCAGCTTCTGCTGGAAGGAGAGAACCTGCTACCTCCCCATGCTCTCCTGGCCACACAGACCTACCTCTCCTGGGTGTTGGCCCTTGTCTGATCCTGTCAGGAACCAGTTCAGCACAGCAGACCAGAAACCCTGACAAAGAGTGATGAGTTTTCTCTGAGTTTAGCTCCCTGAATCAGCTTTACCATGGTCAAATGAATGGCACAGGAAGTGGAGTGCACCCTGGCAGTGGGGAGTGGGATCATGCCAGAGGGGCTGTAATAACTGGATTAGTTTTGTTAAAAACATGGTGAGTAAGTTCCCCAAACTCTTGATGGCTGAGTTGCATGCACTACAATGATGTATGTCACAGTAATAATTATTTTTGAAGCTTTTGAGATTTTCTTTCTGAAAGATTTTTTTTCTCTCTCTCTCATTGCAGACTGGTGTTATACAAACACAAATCACACAGATTGTCCCAGAACCCAAATAACACTACTGAAGTCCACTGGGGCAGGGACACTGCTTGGCTGGTGATGTTATATTGCCATCATTCTAGGAAATTGCTAAATGAGGGTAAAGGTCCTACAGCACTAGAAAGCACAAGCTGGCTGTTGCTGCAGAAGCAGGCAGATAAGTGCCCAAGCCAAGAACTTGTAAGCACGTCACAGCCTCAAGGCACAAGCTAAAGCCACGAAAAAAAAATGCAAAACCAAAAGTCTAACACACTCACTGCATTCCCTCATCAGGTCAGGCCTAGACCAAAAGTGGGATGTGGGAGATGGGATTTACAGCGGTAAGTGGGACTTTCCATTTGTTTTGTGGGCGTTTTAGAAAAGTCCCTCCTGTTAGGCCTACAGCTAACTCTATCTGTCTGCAGATAGATTTTCCTGCTGCTGACCTGGTCAAAACCTGAGCACTAGAATTAATTTCCAATGATTTAAAACCTTTTTTTTTCCCTTGCAAGTTGCTTATAAACCTGTCTTTATTCCTGCAGATGTACATAGCATTCAAAGCATTCACCAAAGAGCTTCAGCCAAAAATTTTAGCATAGGGTCTGTTTTCCAGAGTGATTATTTTATCTGTTTACTCTTTTTACTTTTGATGTATGAATGATTCCCTAAATGGTGATGTATTATTTCTGTTTCTCATCCCAGAGGATGAGAAATTTTTTTAAACCAAGGAGTAAGAAACTATAAAAAGAAAGAAGCAACATACACTACATAGTCTCTTTTGCAATATGAATGTGGATGGCATTCATCTGATGCACATCCTTTAAACACCCATTTACACAGAGCATAACACTCATTCATGAATTAGAAAATATAAAAATACAAACCTAATAAAATTCTGGATCCATTTAGATTCAACCCTAATCTTTGCCTCATTTAGCAGTGTTCATCTGGGGCTTTGACAGACCTAAGCTGTGGCAATTATGTGTGAGTGTTACTGCCTTCAGCTGCCCACAGACTTTCTCCTGGTTCCTGCCACTGTGGTGGGAGTGGTAGAATGGATGTCATCTCAGTTGCTCCCATTCCAAGTCTGGTACATTACTTTAAATCACCAATGAAACAGGGTTGTGTTAAGATGCCAAATCATGAACTGCAGCAGCTGAGGTACACAGCTAAACAGATTTAATGGGTCTTTTGCTGCTGAAAAGAACAGCCCTGTATGGCTCTTTCACTCCCCCTGCAAATCTCTATGCAAGGGGAGGGGATGAGAGTCAGGGGGAGTAATAGCATAAAGAAGTGCAGATAAATCAGCCAGAGTGTGACTATCAAGGCTGTACTACTACCTTGATTTGTAAGCCTTTGTTTCCTGAAGCAAAAAAGAATTGGTGATAGGACTTTGTATGTTGTTTCCTTTGTTTCTCTCCCAAACACGTTTTTCTGATTCCAGCTATCTTGGGATATACTCTATTTCATCACATTATTGGTCTGCCTGCTCAGTTTCTTGTCAATGGCAGATGTTAAATAGGGGAAGATGAAACTTTTGCTTGGAAGCCACAAATAGAAATGTCTGGTAAGAAAAATCCATTATTCATATTAATTTGTGTTAAAGTTTTATTTTTTAACAGGTAAGCTAATCTTTCCAATTAAAAGATTTTAATTTAAGCTTTGTCTTAGCACTTGGCTGGCTAGCATAGATCTGGTGAGGATGTTTTACAGCCTTGTGGCTCTTTTTTCCTTTCAGCCTCATTTCCTTTTAGCATCTCTCTGTGCAATTTGAGGTTCTGTTAGTCTTCCTAGAAGCCAAAACTGGAAAAGAGACTTCTTTGAAACACACGGAACAAGAAAAATTTTGTGAGGGAGCAAGTGGATTAACGGGAAATACCTCTTGCTGGTAAAAAACTGTTCTAGGTCTCACTTCTGGTCAGTTGGCATACATCTGCTCTAATGCTCTCTAATGCAAGATACCACTTGCAGTCTGGTCAGCAACTGTGCTATTGCCTGTAGGGAGCTGAAAAGGGCTTTTATTTTTATCCTGCCATTGGATTATGGGATTTGAAAGTACCTTTTTTAACTTGCATAACTGTAAATATTGTTACTGGTCATAACATTTTCCTGACCTCTTCTCAATGTTGCTCCAATATTTGTCTTTCTGACCTGCTCCAGGAGATGGCAAATTCCACAGGCTGACAACATGCTGGGTGAGGGAGTGCCTCCTGTTACGGAGACTTTCAGTTTTGCTGAGTCAGCTCTTGTTCTGCTCTTTTAGGATGAGCAAAAAAGTGGGTGACTGATCAGTCATCCTTAGAAATGTCTTAAATCTTGATCTCCTCTTCTATCTCTCCCCTGTGCTACAGGCTCATATGATTTTTATTCTCTCATTACCTTTCAAGCCTGGCTATGCAAATCTTGTGTAAGAAATGCTAGTAGTTATGGTGCAACTGTTCTGGGACCCTATAAATAAAAATTCCTATTTCTGTATTGTATCACAGTTAACATTCGTAACTGTTCCTGCCACTTCAGCCAGGAGCTGAGGAGAAGCAAGTCACACGTCACCGGTCCTGAGTGTGCAGCACACGTTCCCACCAGCTCCTTGTAAACCCACAGCTGGAAACTTCCAGGAAAACACCTGCACTGCAGTCCGTGCTCAGAGCAGGGACTCAGCAGAGGCTTTTAAATGTACTTTCTACTGAAAGACTTCTTCCCCACCCCCTCCATCAATGCCCTCATCCCACACTTCTTGAGTCATGTCATGCCAGGACCCTCTGCTTGTCTCAGCTGTACAGCTCTGTGCAGTGCTCTTTCCCTCCCCTTCCAGCCCTGCATATTTTCTGGTCATAAGAATGCAGGAATCTGTGTGCCTTTGTCTACATTTTGTACTTTCTGGTGGCTTCATGAAATCCCTGTAAATTGTTATAGAGAAAATCTCAGTGGCGTGATTTTTCTTTTGGCAACCTGTTTAGAGGTAGATAGAAACACTCTATATCTTTCTGCTCTAGAAACAGGTCTGTATGCTCTTTTCAATGTTGTAACTCAAGGGAACATTGACCTTTTTTGGCTTACTAACCTTTTCTGAGCATTATAAAGACTACTTTTGGCTGAAGGTTCCAAGGATCACTTTTGGCTCTTCATTTAATGTCAAAATGGGTTGAAAGATAAAAGTGTGACTGCAGAAGAATCTCAAGTCCAGATTTTTCCATAGTTTATGAGCATTTTAATCTGTGAAGCTGATTTTTTCATCTATAAAACCTGGGATAAAAATCCAGACCTGAAATTTTCCATTGTGTGGAAATATTTAATATCCAAAGAGTTAGTTTGACTTTTTATTTAGCCCCTTTTTTTTTTTTTCCTGTGCCCTCTGTCCCCAGTTTCTGGGTTACTGATTTCTATATTTTTCCCTTTTTACCTCATTCTAGGAAAGCCTAACGTCTGTCTTTCTGAGTGCTACATAGAATACATTTTCAACAATTGTCAAAGCCACCTGTATATTTTCCTTAGTTATGGTATCTCTTATCTGAACTTAACTGTTACAAGGTCTTAAAAAGCTGCTCTGCACCTCGTATTTTAGGGGAGGTGAGCCTTATTTTCTGCAGGATTGGGGATCTTTGGTCCTTCTTTCTAGACCACTTATCTAGCACTAGGATAATGTAATTATTCCCAAGGGTTCTAATCTTACATTACAGCTTCTTTGACGTGGGCCAAAGAGTTAAAAATTGAGACAGACTTCCCCACTTTCAAGTCTGAGGGCTGCTAAGACCATTACAGACAGAAAAATCAGCTGCAGAATTTGGACGCTGCTGCTGACCTTCCCAGGGCTGGAAGCTGTGACCCAGGCAATGCTTCATGGTCTCCCCTTCCCTGGAGTTGGCTGAAGTGCAAATCTGGACTTGAACTTCTGATGTTTGACAGGTGTTTGTGATCTGGGGTTTTGATTCCATTTCATCTCTAACAGTTTCTTTTTCCAAAGCCTTGGGCAGTTGCCCTTTCCTAAAACACATGCTGAGCACAAGAAACACCCTTCTTAAAAAACACAAACACTCAGAAGAGGAACACAGAGAACCGAAAGAGCTTTATCAAGAAGTTTTGTTTTCTATAAACCCCACATAGGAAACCCTGGCCTCTGCGCTCCCTCAGCATTTTGTGTATTTACTTCTCCTCCTCCTCTCCAGATCAGGAGCACTTTCTGCCAAACAGAGAAAGGCTTTGTAAGATGAGGAACGGCTCAGATTTTTGCAGCTTGTAAAGTACGTGCTGCCTCCTTCGGAGAGCTGAACTCTTAATTTCTGCCCCTGCTGCCTCTCATTCCCCCAAAAAGCAGCCCTTCTTAGTAATATCCCCAACTTCTTTCCCCGACTCTTTTGGAAAAAGGTCCGTAATAGCTCCTGCCAGAAAAGGGGCAGAGATCCTGCCACTGGCTTTTCTTCAAAGGAAAGCAGAGGAAAAAAGCAGCAATGTGTTTTCAAGTGAAATTAGCTGTGAAAGCTGAGGAGCAAGTGGTAGGAGGGATGGATATTTTCCCCAAAGCGGGGACCTTCCCTCCCACTTCTCCCTCCCCTGGGTATTTCCCTGAGATGGACTCACTTGAAGGTTGATGCTCTCCCCTTCTGAGGCCATCCTGCTGCCCCCAGGTCTCTTCCTCGGCGGACCACGCAAGGAGCGGGGCACTCTGTGCTCCGGCAGCCTCTCTCCTCGCTGGACCGGGACGCGCAGCTGCTGGAACAGACCTGCTATTCATCTGCCGGCGGCCGGCCGCCCGCCTTGGCATCGGCTGAGGGCCGAGAAAGGGGGTGGCAAGCCGATTCTTCATTGTCCAGGCGGCGCGTGGAACAAGCGTCCCTCTTAGACTTTCCATGACAGTTGTGTTCGTTACGTGTCTGCGCTACCTCTCAGAGTCCAGCTGAGCCTCATGAGCTCACTTGGGCTGCGATGCGGTGATGCAGACAGTGTACCAAGAGGTTCCTGGCATGGGCTGTGCGGCCGCGGCAGCGATACCCAGCTCGCCCTCCCTCACCAGCACGCAGCAGAGAGTACGGATGAAAAACTAACGGGTAAAGAGATTAGGTCCAGAAAGTTGTGCCAGCTAGCTGCTGCAGCAAAGATATTGTTACAGCTGAGATGAAATTTCCACTTCACTCTGTTTGTAGTCACTTCTTCTCATTTTTCTCCACAGCCAAAATGCCCTTCCTTTCCCTTTCCCAACACTTTTTCCAGCTTGAATTTGATATGGCTGGTCTCAGCTGGAATGAAATACTGCTTTTTGCTGAAGTTAAAAACAACTACAAATGACACTAGAATGGAAATATATACAGCCAGAATCAAGCCATAGTATAGGAAAATAAGTATTGAATGAAATCCTCAGGCAGAAAAATCAGTGCAATTCTCTAGGTTTCAGAGAAACTCCGCTACTCTGTACTGCCTGCAGATCAGGTAGGTTTGTCTGGCTTTTTGAAGGACAATTTCTGCAGTTACAGTAGCATGGAAAATGTATGGTAAGTAATATATTCTGTTTAAACAGTTCAACCAAATGCATGTCCTAGTACTCCAGCTTTATAAAAAGTGCTGACAACTCTGTCAGTAGACGATCCTGTCACACGGATGCTTCCCAGCAAAGGCCTAGGTTTGCAGTGATAATACCAAGTGCTTAGTACTGCAAGTTCACTGCAAAGTGCTGATGAACTTACTCTGCCTGAATTCCTCTCTACCAGCTTTTTTTTCTTCCTTACAGATGTATGAGATGAAGAGGTGAGATACGTCCAGTAAGTGGCCAACGCCATGCAGAAAAGCAGGACTAGGACACAGCTCTTTTGACCCTTAGGTTGTGGCTCCACAGCAGCTTAAGCCCACCTTGGTTAGGGATGCTGCAGCCTTGCCCAGCTCACCCCTCACCTCTGGCCTCTCCTTGGGCTAAAACATCAACCAGCTGGGAGCTGACCCAGCCACAGGCTTATCGGGGGCAAGGAAAGGAGCGTACCCACACAGTTCCTATGGAGAAAGGTTTTTGCTACTGTCAAAAGCTCTTTTGCTCCATGACGTGTCTACGTGCAGTGGGTCAAGATTTCTTTCACTGGGGAGCAGTTAATAGTTCAGATCCTTTTCCCCTCAGGCCCTTTGGGCCACATGGAGGTTCCACATCCCTGGCAATTCTGACTTATAGTAAGGGATAAAGCAATAACTCTTCTGCTGAAAACATAAGGCAGAATTGTCATTTGGACCAAATCTGGGCCCCTGTCCAACACCTAGACATGCACTCTATAAACCAACTACTTCCCTTCTAAAATGTATAACAGAAGCTACAGCAACTGGCTTCTGTATTGTTGCTTTCTTTTTTTTTTCTAACAGTCAGTTTTCAGATTTATTGTCGTCTTCTGAGAGAGAATGAGACAAAAAGATTTTGGTTCATTTAAAAGATATGCCCTGCTTGCGGAAGTTTAGTTGAGGCCGACTCTACAATCACAATGAAAGCCACCTTCATGGCTTCTACTCTTGAATGAAAATTAAGATCCCTGTGGCTTGCTGTCAGTTAGGTGATTGTTTGAATGTTACGTTAGGCTACTCATTGCTACTTTTCAGCAACTGATGACTTTTTAATTTAATTTTATTTTTTTTTAAGGAGCACTTAAATCAAAATGCAGGCATCTGCTGTCATTGACTTGCTGTGCTGATGGGAGTCTGTATGTTAAAAAACAACTCCCTGAAAGTACACTATTGCAGAGACATTAATATAGAAAGTTACCTGTTTTAAAATACATTTCTTAGTGTAGTCTATGCAAAATAAAATAAAATAAAATAAAAAAGAATAAAAAAGTATGGTTGCTCTATTTATAAATATGTCTTGGTTATTAATAGATAATTTATACTGAATATACTGTGTTTGTTGAGGCCATTCCTGGGAATCAAAAGCAGTTCATGTTGTGCAGGTTCTTTGTGGACAAATCTCCAATGAATGACCCATGAAGTCTGGCCAAAGTTTCTGAATCCCCACATGTCATAAGCATAAAAACAAGTCCAAAATAGCTTCTGGTAGGCAGACAGGAATGAAGTATCTGCCACTTTATTTGGTAGATAAACAAATATCACTAGTGAACTATCTTCAGACAAGACTGCATGATCTATAACAATAAGCCCTTTTATAACTAGTTTTTCTTAGCACTGTATCTAAATGCTATGATAGGGTTTTTTTCCTTACTCTCTGAAGAAGTATTGCAAAGAGTAGTAGTCTTGCACTATGTCCTCAGAATACCTACAGAAATCAGTCAAACTTTACAGTAATCCTTGTGTCCTTCACTTCAGTCAAACTAGGTTCCCAATTTGCTCTCCCAAGACAGCATGAAAGAGTTTTTCTGCAAAGCATGTTAGCAATAATGGCTGTATCAACCTCCCTTGGACTGTCTGGAGCCAAACACATTAGAATGAGAAAACTTCAAACAACAACATTTTTCTTGGAAATTTTTTGTGTATGTCACCAATAGCAAAGCTCAGAACTGGAAAATGAAAGAAAAGAATGAAGTGGGTTTATTTTAACTTGAATTGTAATAGCTTACCAAGAAAGGATGCCTCAATGAACAATGATATAACTAAGATTTACTTGTTGCTAAATCTGATGACAAAGAGCTAAACTTTTCAAACTGTCCTTCTAGTAATTGTTATGATGCCATAATGCATTATTACAATGGTCCAAGGACAAAGGCATAGAAAATACAGCACAACTTCTAAAAGGGATTGTGTGATGTGAGTAGCACCACTCATGAGATTTACACTCAGTGACTCTTCCAGACTGTTTTTATTAAATGAGATAAGTGGGAGACCTCCAAAACCCAGCTGTTTTAATGGATGTTGATTTGGTTAGAGAGTCTTTTTTGGCAATATGTACTACAGATGGATGGGGAAAGAGCAGCGTTCCTTGAAAGGAGGGTGGGGAGTTCTTGGGGCATGACAAAGAGCAAGTACATGATTTCCCTTGCAAGATCAGCCCACGCTAGCTGAGAGTGGAGGGGAGGCTCTGTGGAAGAGCCGCATTCACTTGGGAGGAGCACGCATGGCAAAGTTGCTTATTTCCACCCCCGTCCTCTTCCCTCTCATATGCCAGCCAAAGTTCTTGCGCAGCCACCCAAGAAACCAGACAGAAGAACTTATTCCAGCTGGGGAAAATAAATAAATAAATAAATAAATAAATAAATAAATAAATAAATAAATAAAAATTGCCAGGCTATTTTTTTGGCTGGGATCAAATCCCTGACCTGGTTCTGCACATAACTGCACAAACACTTATGCTGGCAGTAGAAGGGCGCCCAGCGGGAAATGGAAAAAGCAGCTGGGAGTGGAGATGGGTGGGGATGAGCCGGTTCAAGCAGCATTGCTGCTGAATGTGTAACCACAGCGTTGCAGTGCTGGTGCCACCAGTGGGGCTGGCCTCTGCAAAGGGGACGTGGGAAGAAGAGCTGCAATTCTCAGGCCTCAGCTCTGGCCAGCAGAGACTGCCAGCAGCAGAAAGTAGGCCATGCTGTGCAAAGATGGATGCAAGAATTACTCCTCCCCACAACTCTCAGATTTCTTGTGGTGCTCAAGAGGGAACCATAACCAAGACCACAAGAGTTTCTGTAGGACAACTACATTTCTAACAGAGCAAATAACAGCGCAACTTCTTAACCCTTCACAGGCCTTGCTTTTGTGTTATAAAAGTGGTTGTGTTTTGTTTCTGAGACACCCTTTCTCCACCATACAATTTTGGGCCACCTCTTCATTATATCAGAAAAGGAGTGTGCTACTGATCTGTTATGGGTGCATTCAACTGAGTCTCTGAGAGGATATGAAAAAAGCTTGGTTTATTTAGCTTAACAGAATAAAAAACAAGAGGGATACTGATGTCATCTACAAATCCACTAAACTGGAAAACACCAAGGAAGTGGAAACACAGTATTAGCACAGGAACTAATTAAGAAACTGGCCAAGAAAAGGTGCAAGGTTAGAAATTAGAGGAAGGTTCTCAGCTGTCAAAGTGCAGATGTTGGAGAAGCCAGCCAGTGTGAGCAGCAAGGACGAGCAACCGAACCAGTCTGGAGATGGGGTTTGCTCAGCCTCCCAAGAGAACTACCCGATGTGGTTGCCAGGGGCAGCCAGAGACAGAGCCTGTTAACCATTGTTGGCCCAAATCCCATTTCCTGTGTTTCACTGGTGGTCATCTCTGAAAATCACAACTCAGCAATGCTGTCGTGCATGCCACCGTGAAAGTGAAGGCAAGCAACTGTTTGGCCAGAAGGACCATATTTTTTGCAATTTATTTAGGAGCAATAGTCCCATTGTCTTTCAATGAATGGTAGGGTTCTAGCTCCCGGCTGGCAGAACTAGTTTCACCTTTAGCAGGAGAGAACCACAGAGCATAGTTGGAAGGGGAATAATTTTAAGGCTCCAGAAACTAAGAACACAAAGATGTAAGCATATTTCTAAAATTCTCCCAAAGGGTGACAAATGGATGTATACTTATCCAATGAATCACTAAGTTATATGAAAGCAAGGCTAGAAGGGATTTTAAGCGGTCCCAGATTCCTCTTCCTGTACCAGTAGATCAGTGACCTGATCTCTGATCAGGATCTCTGATCAGGATCTCTGATCAGTACGTGTCCCATTAGCACAGATGTTGCCCCAGCCTGCTCCAAAATCATTCCAGTTGTGGAGATTTCCAAGGTGTCCTATCCCAGTGCTTCTATATCACCACCCTTACAGCTAGAAATGGTTTTGCTAATACCTAATCAAAAAATAAATAAAAAAAATAAAAATAAATCCTTGCTGCAATTTTAGACTGTTACTCTTATCCTCTCTACGTGGGAGAGAAGAGATTATTTCCTTCCTCTTTAGTGAAGTCGTTTACATTTTTGAGGACTGTTATCATGTCTCTGTTCAGTCTTCTCTATATTTAAGAAAACAAAAATTCCTTTGCAGTTTCCTCATAGGTTATATTTCATAGATCTCTGAGCACTCTTGTTGCTCTCTGAAGTCTTTTCAATTGAATAATTGGAGAGGTTTGAACTGTTGGCAGTCTGCATTCATTCAGCACAGGTGAAAATGGTCATAGGGGTGCAAGTGAGAGAAATAATAGCAGAATAATCTTCTGTGGATTTGGACTGATAATAGGAGTCTGGGGCACAGACTGTAATTTTTGTGGGGTTTGACTAAGAGCAAATTTTCTGTCTGTCCTTGAAAGAAAATCACCACTTCCAGCTAGACAGCCAGGACAGATGCTAGACAAGAAAGATTCTTCTAGCACACACTTCACATTTTTTAAATGTTGTGGTGAGCCACAATCAGAAAGTGAGAATAGATTAAAGTTAGAGCAGGCTGTAGGGAGCCCAAGGTCACCTCCTGACCACCAGCTGAAGGTCGTGTAGCTAAGAAGCTACTGATAATTCCCAGAAACCCTAGCAGCCCAGACTTGCTTTGGAATGATGAAACCATGTCCCATTCGGAGAGAGGTTCTTGAAGTCTAAGCACTGTTTCCTGGGTGCTGAACTGTTGGCGTTTATCTTCCTTAGCCAAACACCTGCCACTGCAAAGGTGAGTTAAGAACATTAATTAACCACAGGCCTGGCAGGAGAAGGTACCATTCCAAAAACGGGGAGCCAAGTCAAACTACAGCCTGACTGGCATTTCCTTGAGCTCTTTGGGAACTCAGGTGGACAAAGAAATCCCATGTCAGTCCTTATCTCCTACAGAGGAAGGCGTGAAAGGTTAGGAAGGGGTTATGTGCATTCCAGTCTACACCCCTTCTCTGCTGCACCTCAGCAGCAGCCTGCAGAAATTACAGGTTGCTTCACGCTCTCTTTTCATCTCATTAGTTCAGGACAGATGGATACCTGAAACTTCAACAACAGTGGGTCAGGAGGCACGTACGCGTGTGTGTGCGCACGCACAGAGGCACACACCCCTGTTTCATGAGCATTGCTAACATTGCGTGGTCTTTTGGAGTCATAATAAATTCTTTTTTTCTGAGTCCTCCAGTGATTACTTAAACATCCTCTGTGAAACTTCTGAATCTAAAACTCTTGCTATCTAAATTTCCCTGTGGATCTTTCTACTGACTTCAGCGCTTATGGCCTTGGTCTATATGTGACTTGTCCACGTGGGCCTCAGCAGTGTTTCCTAGCCTTGCTGGACCTGGCAGCTTTGAGGCCATTTTCCAGGGTAAAGTTTGGAAAGTTCAGCTAATTAAAACTCCCTCGTACATGCTTCTTTGCTTTTCTTCTGGAATTTTTCTCTGAACACGTCTCTTGGGAAATGGGCAAACTAAGGATGCTCGCCCCTTTCCATATTAGTACCCTTCCCGGTGTTCCTCCCTGTTTGAAATGAGTGTTTCCCGGATCTGGCCCTGGCAGCAGAGCTTGCCATCAGCACATTTTGCACTCTGTGAACAAATGCTGCAAAGTTCCCTGTGTGGCAACAGCATTTCACCTGTATGCCATTTTCCCAAGGGCTGAGAATTTGAAACTCAAATCCAGTAGTGGCTTACTCATACAGACTAATTCAGAATATTCAGATTGCTCCCATTTGCTTCAGCTGGAGCTAAATACGCTCTGCAGAAAGTGAACCAATCCTCTACAATGAACCCCTCTCAGATTCCCTGTCTTGTAGCCTCCCTTCCTCCAGCGTCCAGCCCTCCACCCCATGACCCCACAGAGAACTGACCTAAGGACAAGTTGAGGGGTAGGTCAGGAAATGGCTTGTTAAAGGCATTCCCTTCTGCCATCCTTGCTTATTCCCATTTTAACACCACACACTAACTATAAAAGAAACCCTCAGTCTTGCTTGCTCTCTCCCTTCCCCCACCCCTGCCCTCATGACAGTTTCCAAATAAACCTTGAAACCCACTATCAGTTGTAAAACCCCTAATCAATGAAAGACACAGGAGTCAGTAATATGAAACCCCCTGTCTCAAGATCTTAGTGTTTCTTACTGAACTTCAGTCTCTAAGGTCAGGTATTTGAGCTGCTGTTTGGCTTGATGTTCATTGAATACAAAGTCAAACAAGGGGCAAGCCTAAGTAGGTTATTCCTCTGTTTACAAAGCAAGCAGCATGCTGACTCCCAGCAAAAGGGACGTTAAAAGGGCATCCTCAGGTAGCAAAGCACCTAGAGGACAGCAGGGCAAAATAGGGAGAGATTTTGTACAGTGGGAACTGGAGCACCGGGCTGCTTTGCCTCCAGGTACTGAAGAACTGCAGACAACTCCAAAAGCGAAGACTGAAGGATAATGAAAGCCATAATTTGCAAAGAGCTGTTTTAAGAGCAAAACATGTGGAGGATAGCTAAAGCCAAGGCCTCCTACAAAGCCCCCTTAAATCCACAAAAAGTCCTCTTGTCTACAGCGAGCTTTAAAGCAGCCCTGAAGGGACAGAGCAGGGGAGGGGGAGATTCCACCGACTTTTGAAACAGGATGGAGGAAGGGAGTTATTTAGGGAGGTAAAAATACAGGTACAATGGGACTGAATTAAAACAGCAGCACCTGGCAATTGCACAAAACATACTGAGTGTTGGGCATCCTGTGTCTGGGAAGACCCATGTTTTTATAATGGTTGTGATTTGACATGATTTATCCCTGGGAAGTATATTGCAACAAGGTAAAATAATCGATTTTTACAGTGTAAAGTGGGATTAGGAAACTTAATGCGGCTATCATATCTGTGTCTTGAATGTCCTTTTGCTTTCTTGCTGCTGGGTTCTGGGGGAAAACAGAATTTCCGGTCTCACAGATTATTTTTGTACAGACATTTATAATCACATTGTTCCCCCCTCCTAAAAACTCCCCCCACAACAAATGAGGGATGAAGAGGTTTTAATGTCTGCTGTCTTCAAACAGTTTTATCAACAACAGCTGAGACCTGTTGACACTTTAAAGACAGTCTATTTAGTTAAATTGCCACGTGTTCCAAGTGCTGCCATTAGGACAATGCCTCAGGTCAAGACCCCAAATACAAAGCTCAATAATGTATATTATTCAGAAGGTCATGTTACTGAAGACTGTGTTTGGAGAGCCATCCAACCCACCCTGAAGTCGGGGGAAAGACTTTTCTCTGGCTTTAAAGGGTTTAAGAGCAACCTTATACTGATTCAGTAATTAGGTGCAAAATATGTATTTATTTGCTGACAAACGCCCTTTTGGGCTGCAAATTGCTAATCAAAAACTTATGCTTAATCTGGTTTGACAGGTATTTTACATTACGAGGTGCAGACACAAGAGCTACTGAAATGTTTTTGCTTTAGCTTTATCACTTCCACAGCATTTGTGGTATTTGTGAGCAGCCCTTTAAGAGGTCTTTTTGCAGTAACATTTCCTGGTGGAATGGGAGAATTTCAGGCCTGAGTGTGAGTCGTGATGAAAATCACTAGTCTCTACAGTTTTCACTCTGAATCAGACACAAGTATTTCATTGGTGTGGTTCCAAAGGCTTTGCTGGAATCCCTCTGATTTACACCCATATGAGATCAGCATGAGGCCCCAGTGTTTTCATTTTTCATTTGTTATTCTTGGCCCTAGTGTCCTTTTACCACTGTTGAATACAATGTTCCTAAAACACCAGATGTGCTTGTGAGATGAGGGAATACAGAAAAAAAAATAGATTGCAGGGATTCACTAAACAAAGCATGATTTTCTTTTGCCCTGTAGTCTTAATACTGAGCTTTTACACCAGCATAACTGCATTTATTTCTACAGGGCTGTTTCTGATTACAGCTAGGAAGTGAAGTTATAATCCTTCCTAGTATAAGGAGTTTTGTTACAGTAGCTCCTTATCAGGATCATTGTGCTAAGCTCAGCATTAGCTTGTGTAAGAACTGATGCTTAAATATACAACGCTGGCCGCAGATTGTATACTAATTCTGTCTTTCCAACCACTTTTCTAGTGTTTCAGTCATATTACTTACTGGTTCCAAGCCATTATGGGTTTTGTTGCTCTTTCACTACAGACTAAGTGGGGCATAACTCACCTAGTGAGTTACCAGTTAAATAACACAGTTCATATCTGTTATCACATGGTTTATACCAGTTAAAACTGGTGGGAGATCCATATCTGCCCCAGTACCCTTTGATGTGGTAGGAAGCGCAGGTTCAAATCTGCAGAGTGCTGACCACTCCAATCTTAAACAGCAAAGCATTAAGCAAAATGCTGAGCTTTAGGTGAATGAGTAATAGGACTGAACACCCATCTGCTCTTCAACCTGCACAGCCAAGCCCTGTGTGAACAGGGAGGCCACAGCTGTGTGTGATCACCTGTAATATTTCGTGCTTGAAGCTGGGATCTGACTGCGATAGCCAAGCTATAGCTAGCTACTCACAAAGTCATCTACTTAAAAGATCTGAGGCACCTTTGCTGATTATGGAAGTTGCAGGGAATTGTTTTCTCCCATCTTGAGGTAAGTTGTTCACTGTTGTCACTGAAGACCCCGCTTCAGGTAAGGGAAAAGAATGGAAAAACCAACCAACCGACAACAACCAGAGAGCATCAACAGTGATATTCTGCCATGTATCCCGTCAGAAATTAATTTTCAGTTTGTAAGGGTGAGCTGTTGCTAAAGCATTGCTCACCTTTAATTAGTCTTTGGGGATGATAAATGTTTTGAAATGTTTCTTATAGCACTGACAGTCACGCAGGGAGCAACAGTAAATTTAGTACCTTAAGGACACATTTTGCTCTCATGTATACTGCAGTATATTTGGAGTTGATCACTTGATGTCAGAAATTTACCTCAAATTAGCACTGGTACAGATGATGCCAGAATCTCTACTTGAGTGAGTATCCACTTTTTGCTGCACCCACTAAACTGCATTCATATGAAGCCAGAGGAAGAAGACCCAACCCCTCCCTGCATGTGCATGAACAAAAGCATTGGTATTTCCAAGTGACAGCACGTCCATCCTGGTTGAGCTGTGAAGCCGGGGCCTGCCAAGATAGAAGAGAGGGGGAAAAGGTGCTGTCCTTGACACCAGCCTTGCTTCCCAGGGATCCACAAATGACTCAGATCCTCTGGCAAAAAGCAGAGACCTTGTGGCAGAGACCTACGGGTGGGATTGTATCAGGGTGGTCATTTATTGTGTCTGCTTCTCCAGGCACAAGCTCTTCTTGTGAGACACTCAAAATATAGGTGCAGTTAGTCGCCCTTCTCTGAAAAAATATTAGAAAACTGTGTTGGCAGTACTTTCCTCTGAGCCAATTTCCAGCATGTTGATAAGAGGGGAGAGTGGTTTGCAAGGTGGCAGCTTGCAGCTCAGAAGTAAAACCAGGGACTTAACTAGTTGTGTCAGTTAAAATCCTGTATCACTTTCTGGACTTTATCAAAATGTAAATCTCTCTTATCCTGGTAACATCCTTGATGTGCAATTAATTCATTTCTGTCTAAAATCCCTCTTCGTTTCACTGAGAACATGGTATTTGCCACTATATGCCTCAAATAATACTTGCTTTCTGCCTTAAACAGTCTTCCATCCTAGATGTGGCTGAATTGCAGTAGTGAGCAAAATGTTCTTTGTGTATATGATAAATAATCAGCTGCTGAATTTCACTAGGTGCTTGGAGATCTCTGGATGGGGGATATAAGATGTGTAAGTCACTCCTTGGCAGGAGTATAGGTGGGCTACGGATGATGGGTAAAGTGAGAATTCCAGGAGCGTTGAGAATTGAACAACAGAAGCTCAAGGCTTATTGTAAGGCATCCTTTCTCCTCTTTCTTTTCATACTCTTTTTGTTTTTCAGAGATACAAAAGAAAGTACATCTAAAAAGCTTTTTCTATTGCATATGTAAAAGATATCAAAGACATTCAAAAACGAAAATTGCCTCTCTAGCCGCAGCACAAGATGAACTGAGGCTTTAAAAATTTTCCCCTTTCCAGCGTCTTACCCCATATATGTCATCTGGGATCTGAAGGGGCTGCTCAAGGAATAAGAGATAACATTGTACCTGTATTCATGTTTATAAAGGTCTGCCAGAGTGATGGGTCTATAAATATGGATCTGTGACAGGTGGCCAAATGTTTGCACTCTGGGCATCTTGAGGACTTGACTGAAACATAATGAAGGTAATGGAAACATCCCCAGTGACTATAATGTAGCCCCGAAACTTCTGCTACCATGCTTGTGCAATTTCAGATGTTTAATCACGATGCTGTGAATCCTCCATTCCAGGAGGTAACTAAGCATCACTATTCATTTATAAGGTGACTGGGATGCTACTTAAGGTAGTAAGCAAAGTAAAAATACATGCATTTTATTTTCCAGCCTACCATCCCATGCTTACTTCTAAGTGAATTACATGTCTTGAAAACTGTCAGGTTGATGGCCCAGGCACAGCATCCTCCTTTTATCTACAAACACTTACTCCAGCAGCAGAACAAAAGCCCCCTCCGTTCTGATCCCTGACAGTACATCTTCCTGCTGAAGCGACTTCAGATGGCAGGCCCTCTAAGTCCTTGATCTGCCTGCCAGCCTCTGCAACAAAGGTGCAAATTTGTGATGGTGCTTTTTATGATATGCTTCCCCAGCAGAAACTCGACTGGGAGCCTCAAATTGTCTCATGGAGATCAGCGCCGTCTAATGTTATTTTTCACTGGTGTGCTAAAAATAGTTGTGATTAGATTATAATGGATAGAAACCTATAAAGACGGCCTAGAATGCTAACAGTTTACTTTGGAATAAACATTTTTTTTCCCTAGTGAAATCTATCACTATGCTAGAAAAAAATTACTCCCAAAGGAATTTTTATTTTTTTTTACATGCCCTGAACTTGAAGGGTACTTGTGGTTTGTTTGTTTTTTGTTTGTTTACTTTTGACAAAAAAAAAAAAAAAAGAAAAGATTGGACTGCAGATGCCAAGAAATATGATAACAAAAGCATTTCTCACAAACATCACCAGTTTTGCAGAAATACTGGCCATGATACCTGATTATGTCAGGCATCTGTGACTGCCCATCATATAGGAGTTACAAGGGCACCAAGACCTCAACAGACAAAGGAAAATCACAGTCTTACCCAATATACGATCCATAGCAAACACAAAGTGTTTGGGAGATAATGAGTTAGCGTGGTAAAGTAACCATCTTGCTTATAGATGCCTGAAACAGGACTTCCAAAATCCACTATTTTTAAATATCAAATTTCATCCTGATTTACACACAACAGTAAAATTTCTGTTTCAGGTGCCATTCTCCTTACTTGAGAACAGGTTTAGATTTTTTCCTGTGAGACAGCATCAGCCCTGAATGAAAACACCCTACTTAGAAACTGGTATTTATATCCTGGTCACCTGTGCAGACTGAGACTCTGAGCCTTCAGTACCTGTTCTCCTATTCCAAACACCACAACCAGATGTATTCCCTCCTCACCGGGGGCTGCTGGCGGTGTGCATCCTTCAGTCGGTAAGGAGAAATAGGAGGAAAGAAAGTGGAATAGCTTTACAAGCAGTTTGAATGAAGTGCAGCTGATAGACGAAAGGCACAGTTCTTCACCATCACAGGCCCGTCTTGCCTCCTGCCAGCCTATGATAATGAACAGCATAAGCACTTGCCTGAAAGCATCTCATTTTAAGCTTTTTTTTGCCTTTTTTTTTCCCCACAATAAATCAAAGGAAAGTGGATTTTCCATCAAATAAGAAAAATCCCTATCTTCCTTCAGCCCCAGCAGAAGCACCAGATACCCTAGGGGAAGGCCTGTCTTTGTGTTGGACAGGTCTCTCCATCCATCCCTGACTGAAGCAGCATCTACTCCTCCTAATTTGCATTTCTCATCTGGGACCCATACCCTCGGGCGAATTCCTGGCACCTGTGCATTTTTCATTACAGAGCTGGACCAGCTGCTCCACCGGCTTCTCAAAGGGCCAGCGAGCCTTGCTAGGAGCAACACCCAGGGGAGAAGGATGGTGTGTCCTTCTGCCAGCCCCCACCCCAAAGAGGAAGTTGCCTTTTGCCTTCCAATTGCCCTAAAGCAGACGTGAAGGGGACCCAGAGAGTGGTGGTACTGCCAGCAGCACTGGGACATGGAGGAGGACCCTCGTGGTGTGGGCAGCCTGCTGCGAGCTGTCTCCTGTGTGGAACAGGGTGTGACAACAACTAGCTTTTCTTTGGAAGTGACGGGGAAAAAAGAGAAAATCCGTTCACATCACAGGATTTTGGTCTCAGTTTTGTTTTTTGTTTTTTACCTCTGACTAAGTGTGCCTGCCCATCTGATGTGCTCCTGTATTCCATCATAACAGTGATCAAATGAATAATAAAAACAGTTAGAAAAATGAACTACAGAAAAAGAATGTAAAAAAATAAAATAGAGCACAACTAAAAGAAGAAGAAGAAAAAAAAAAGATCATATTTTACACTCACAGAGTCCCTCTTAGACTGAAGATTAGCCAGAAGCAGTGTTATGGAATAGGCAAAAATCAAAGGAATGAATTATTATGACCCAGTAATACCCATCATGTTGTACTCCATTGTGAATAAACACTAACTAACGGCACAGGGAGAACCCTGATTTTCTAAGGAAACCATACGGCAGTCAGACTTCTGATTTTGAAAATGCCTTTTGTGAGCTCTCTCCCCAGTGAGCTGCATGGCTTTACTTCAGAGGGCTGCACAAGCTCAAAAACCTCATGAGCTTTGGACTCTGTACGATGGTTCTGGAAACTTCTGATTGTTTCAGAGATCCTTTTTTTTTTTTTTTTCCCAATTTTTATATGCTTCAACTTTTTTCTACCTCTTTAAAATTTCTAGTCTTTTCTGAGTTCTAGTACAAATTAGAAGCAATTCCATGGAAGTCAGTGGTGCTTGTCATAAAACCTGCCTCAATGAAACGCTGTTTTTAAAAAAATAAATTGTTTTTCCAGCAAGCATTGGCATTTCCTCCTCCTCCCCAAACCACCTCACCTTTTTCCAGTCATCTATTCTTTTGGCTATTATTTTAAGTACACCAATAACAATATTGATGTAAGTTCAGTCCAGAGTGCTCAAAATAATAGAAAACCACAGGCAAACCCTTTTGCTGCTTTTTGTACTCAGTGTGGAACAGTTAGCACAATAGCTGAGGGCTGATAATGAGCAACCCTATTGCGAAGGATCCTGGAACAGTAAGCTGTTTTTGCGGGCTGATCCAAAGTATAAGGAAGTTGATGGATGGCTTTATACTTTGGGCTCCAAGGTTATGGGATGGGATCAGGTTTGAAGAGGATGTATAATAGGCTAATTGTTCTGAAGAGATAACAGCAATTTGCAGCTGGATGGCTATACTGTGGTATTTATTCTGAAATCTTTTTACATGTAGTAAAGCCATTTTTTACTCTTTACAAACCTATTTACCAAGGAACTTAATGCAAGAGAAAATTAATAATTTTGGAAGGGCTGGATTGCTCGAATGGGATGTTCTCTTTGCCTACCTGACAGCAAATTTGGCTGCTGATGGGAAGAGTAGTTACAGTCAAGATGGCTGCAGGATGTGTTGCGGAGTGCTGTGGGCTGCCCAGGTTACCTGCAGAATTACCAGAAAAGGCAAAGACAAATATCAGCAGAATGGCATGAAAATGAGAAGAAAACCACACAACACAACAAAAAGAATGAAACTGTTCTCAATTACATATCCGCAGTCCAACTGATCTCTGCGGGGGCTGCATGGTTTCAGTGCACACAAGCGATGGTTGCCTCAAAAGGCCTGAAATAAGAGTGACTAACAGGGAAGTTCCAGGGAAAGACCCCTGTTAAAATAAGAGAAGTACCTATGGACATTGTGCTTGGAAAATGTAGAATGACTGAAAATGAAAGTAATTCGATAACTGTGCGGAGAGAAGAAGGTCGGGTGTTTAAGTCATCAGAGAAGCTGAAATGGCAAGCGTGAGCACTGGCACTAGCTGCAGCCTGCAGGCAGCTGAAAGGGGAGCTCCAGCTGCAAGCCCAAGAGTCCAAGATAACAATCACTTGGGAACACTTGTGCCAAGAAGTATGGCTCCATTACTGCTCTCCCACTAATGCGAAGGATAATAGAATGAGAAAGATGCAGGTCTGGAAGGGGCCTCCGTAAGTCCTTTAATTGGTTTCCTGCCTGAAGGCAGAATGAACTGTACTTATGCTATTTCTGGTAAGTGTGAGTCGAACCTGTTCTTAAAGGCCTCCACTGACAGAGGCTCTGCAGGCTCAGAGGAGAGGGCAGGTGGTGATGACACACGAGGTGGGATGGCAGGATGGAAATGTGGGCAGAGGTGGAGAACTGGTTGACCAGGAGGAGCTGAGTGCAAGAGCAAGAGAGTGTGATTAAAAAGGAGCAAAAAGTGAAAAATCTCAGCCATAACATCTATAAGAAAAATCTAAAGAATGCGGGGCATAGAATAGGAAAGCCAAAGCTGTTTGTCAGGAATTAGGTGAGGAAACATGGAGTTCACATGGGAGGAAGTTAGGCATGTGAAAAAGGGCTTGTGTAGCAGGAACTGTGGACTAGTGCTGGATTCCCTACACATTTCATTATTTATTTATTTATTTTTAACAGTACTCTTCTTGTTTCTTGACCAATGATCACATGAACATTCATGCAATTGTCAGCTTGATGTCTCTGTAGATAAACAGAGCACTCTTCCTGAATTGATGTGGTGGTTGCTGTAATGGCCAGATCCACAAGTAAGGGTCTCGTGATTGGCACTTGAGTGTTTCCATATAAAGGTGGGAGCACAACAGAATCAAGTATGAAAACCTAGCTAGTGACGCGAAGTTCTTTCCTGGACATCTGCCAAAAAATGCTACCACTGAAAGGCTGTTAAACCATCCGGGAAAACTTCTTCCTCAGAACACGAATTTCGTATATACATTTTTACAAGCAACTTCAATCTCCTGAAAACAGTAAGGCCAATACCAGATGAGGAAAGTAAGAGAAAGGAGGAGAAAATGGAGGCTGAGAACTTCACCTGGTGTAAATTAGTTCGCTGCCTGTAGTAGCCAACACAATATCACTCACCAAGGGATGGAGATAAATTGCAGAATGGCATCTTCAGGACTTTGTTTAGATACTGAACACCTCTACAGTTCCAATGTGGTTTCACTGGTTAGGGATGTCATGTGGGAGAAAAGGTTCTCCCACAGAACAGCTCAAGTTAAATAGGGTGTCCAGTGAGACTATGGTGATGATCCCTTT
This sequence comes from Anser brachyrhynchus, assembly GCF_964034855.1. Classification (NCBI taxonomy): domain Eukaryota; kingdom Metazoa; phylum Chordata; class Aves; order Anseriformes; family Anatidae; genus Anser; species Anser brachyrhynchus. Next base: position 65,066,523 of record NC_137694.1, read on the forward strand.
TCACCAACTTTTAATTTCATGAATCCAAGAAATGTCTGCTACTAGTCAGTAAACCCATACTTGCCAGCTCATACCTGGAATGGAAATTTCCTCAGAAGAACAGTGATATTTCAAACACTCACATCCCATCTAGCTAGCACATAGGTGGCTCGGAAGAGCCATATGGCCTTCATTAGAACAGGAGGCAGATGGAAATCAGGAAGAGATTAAAACTCTCTAAAAAGAGCTGAAGTTACAGCACACGGTACTTGGTCATTCATTATCACTGGACATATTGTCTTGACACTTATTGCACACAGAGATGAAAATCCATATAAGACAAGGTAAATTAAATATGGTTTTACTTACTAATATGCTTTTCAAACACACATCTCACACATCCTAGCAGAAATCGACAGAAAAGCCGCATTTTAGAGAAACCTGCCTCTGGCTCTCTTAAAGGGACTGCACCATTAATCTAACTGTGCAGGAGCATGATGCATTAAAGGTGTCCCAGGTTGGACAGTGATGACAGAAGCTTGATAATAATGCTTATCTTACTGCTAAGTAAAGAACAATACTATACTACATCACCAGCTCTGGGCCAAATCCCAGCCTCTGATGGTGAGACGATGTAACGGTTCGGGCCTGGAATGATACTGGGGAGCAGTAAGTTAAAAAGGATGCTCTGTAGTAACTCTGTGTGGGGCCTTGCTGCCCCACATGCAAGAGACTTCCTAGAAGAGAGCTGTGCTCTGCATAGACAGGATAATAATGGTTGCTTTGTGAGGGGTGGGTAATGCTATAGAAATCCAGCCTCTGGCTCATGTCAGATGTTGAATACATTATTCAAGTGCAGCAGAATTATGTGATTACTCAGGAGAACGCCCTTGAAGCAATAAAAAGCTTTGAGGGTGAGGCAGAATCTCTAACACTGGTAAAAGTATCACTTTCCTTCCTCTTCTGTGTGCAATGGTGAAGTGTCACCACACATTGGCCAGCAGGCAGCTATGCCACCATGGTTCAAGACCTACTGGCCCTTTCTTTCCTAGAAAGTTTTAAGTTAGCCAGCTGAAGTGTATAATGTGTGAACTCTCATGAACTCAGCCTAGCATGAAAACAGACAAAAGTGGTCATTCTGGCCACCACAAACAGGGGGGTTATCTGTTTGCATAGCAGCCAGGGTGAACCTGCAGTCCCCGCTGATGAAACCCTGCCTGGCTTCCACCCGCCTGACTTCACTTGTGAGACGAGTCACGGTTGCATGTGTTGCTCCAAGGCCAAGTTTGAGGCAAGAGATTCCTTCTCTGTCTCCAGTGTTATTTTGGTATATTTTATTTGGCCCAGAATTTGGGAAAACAAGAGGGAGGTTTTCCGTAGGGAGTGGAATGAGGAGGCAGGAAGGGCTACCATATTTCTCCAGACGGAAACTCCTACAGTGTTAGAGTCCAGCACTGCTGCATGTGTCAACAGATCAAATATGATACAGAAGGCCCTCTGCCAACTCTTTGCTACTGCAGCAGCAAACTGGGGAGGAAAGCAGGATCTAATATCCAGTACCACTGAGCTAGGTTCAGCCTGGGCTGCAGGGGGGTGAAGCAGGAAGAAATTAGTAAATTAGTAACCACCTTCTCCTTTCCACGCAGTACAGCATGGGCTGGCCCAGGGTTCCCAGCAGGACGTGGCTGGCCTGCAGAGGCTCAGAGGCAGGGCGATCGGGCCTTCTGCCGCATCATATACAGTATTAGCCATCTCTGTTGTAGGGTTCTTAACATGTGGAGTCCTCATCCCAGTCACTGTCTCCCAAGAAGCCCCTGAAAATTAAGTTGCCTCCAGAGCACCACACTGCACGCTGTGCCCCTCCATGCCAACAGGTGTGATTCAGACCAATAGCTGCTGAGGGCAACAGATTGAGCTGTAATTAGCTGCTGTTAGTCATCCTCTTCCCAAGTACAAATGGTATAACATTTGATTATTTCAACACAGTTGGATGTGGGAGGAAGGTAGGCCTGAAAACATTTTCCTGACAGCATACTTCCCAGCTCTTTTAAAACACCTCTCATGTTGACACTCAGCACAGCATTTCAAATAAAATGCTATTTCCTCTTGCAGAGCAGTGAGGAAAAAATGCTGTCACAGATTTTGTAATAAACATTAGGTAAGCAGTAATTGTACCCATTGTGCAATCTGGAATCCAGGTAGAAAAACAATCCATAGATGGTTAACAGAGAGGTAGCATGTGTCTCAACCATCCAAAGATGTGATCTACTTGAGGAGCACAGAGAAGGGACAAGGTTGAATGTGTTAGTAGGGCAACCTCACACTGGCAAGTGTGAAGAACAAAAAGGCATAGTTTTTAGACTGGAAACTACTAAGCTGACACTGCTGGAGAAAATGTGGGTTACTTATGCTCAGCTAAGCTCTTCATGTTCCTTTCTCACGTAAGTGTTCAGTGATCTGCCTTCAGCAATCTTCTGTTGTGATAGAAATCTCATCTACCATGTAGTGTCAAACCCATTATTAAGATGGTGATGTTTATTCATATTATGAAAACCACATTCTCTAAATAGAAAAAAATACAGAGGCTTTTGTGAGGGTTTCAATAACACTTTTTCTTTTTCTTTTTCTTTTTCTTTTTCTTTTTCTTTTTCTTTTTCTTTTTCTTTTTCTTTTTCTTTTTCTTTTTCTTTTTCTTTTTCTTTTTCTTTTTCTTTTTCTTTTTCTTTTTCTTTTTCTTTTTCTTTTTCTTTTTCCTTTTTCCTTTTTCCTTTTTCCTTTTTCCTTTTTCCTTTTTCTTTTTTCTTTTTCACTTACTGCCTCATTATTTCATCCTCCTCCTGAATTCACAGCACCTGGAATACTGAACCTCTCTCTGGAGGTCTTTATGTTGGTCTTCTCAAAATCCTGGAGTTACAAGAGCCAGTTTGCTGGGAGGAAACTGTCTAGGGATATGGGACATCTACAGACCTCAAGCAAGTATAATGTTCTCAAAATCCACATAGTAAATTTCTGAGTGGTAAAAGAGGATTTAACAAGAAAAATTCCCATATATAATAATTTCTGGTTTATTTCAGGAGGGTTTATAGAGAATCAAATGAAAAATAGTTGGGATTCTAGCATTCCCAACATCATGTGTCTGGTCTAAGAGTGTCCCTTGCACAAGCAGAGCCTGCATTGTGTAGTATAGATTTAGACAAATGCCGCTTGTCTGTCTATGGTCAGCTTCTCCTCTTCTCTTCTCTTCTCTTCTCTTCTCTTCTCTTCTCTTCTCTTCTCTTCTCTTCTCTTCTCTTCTCTTCTCTTCTCTTCTCTTCTCTTCTCTTCTCTTCTCTTCTCTTCTCTTCTCTTCTCTTCTCTTCTCTTCTCTTCTCTTCTCTTCTCTTCTCTTCTCTTCTCTTCTCTTCTCTTCACATTTTATTCTTAACAAGCAAACTTGAAATAAAAAGGAATCTAGACACTAAGCTAAATATATGTTATGCAATTGCTTACTCCAACCTTTAGAGCATATCGTTGTCAGCTGGCATTTTTAAAAACTCTGAACCAGCCAGCTGAGTGAGCTGAGCTGGTAACAAGCAGATCAGAAACCATGTCTTAGTGGTGGTTACTTCTCTCTCCTGCACAAAGACCTCAGCAACACTGATAAAATGATATGAACAGCTTAATACGTTGGCATAGTGTACAGGTGCTACCAGTTTTACAGGTGCTAAAGAGGGTGTACATCTTGGCTTTGAAACAGGAGGGGTGGATGATCAAGAAAGTGTCCATATTCAGAGTGTAAACTGATGTGTTTTGTTGTTGTTGCTGTTTTAAGCAAATATTTGTAACTATACCACTTACTGACAGTGATGAACTCATTACTCTTAAAACCAGGGTGATGGATTGAGTTTGCAGCAGTTTGCACAAATAATGTTTCACGTTCCAATGTGTCTCTCATTTTACATGTTTTAACTCAGAAGATTTTGAATGCTGTTTTGGGATTGCCACCAAAATAATGACAAGTAAAGCAGAATCAGCTCTGTCTTACTGCGAGCTTATTCCACATTCAAACATATTCAAACTTTTCCATTTTTCCATTCCACAGTTCACTGTGGTAGTTCTAATATTACTTTCTTGTATTACATGAACCCTCTCTGTGGTTTTACGCTTTAAATATTTATAGACTGCTATAATGCCCAAATAATCACATGTCAAGTCCTCAAGAATAATTGTATGGTAAAATTACCTACATTTTAACAGAGCTTTAAGCCCTTGAAGGATGTAATTGATAGCTTCATTACGAAGAAATCTTCACAGCATTGTAGTTGTCCTCCTTTTTTGATGGTTTTGTGTTAGAACTGACTGTCAATACACGATACCTCATGTGAGATATGTTACATACATGGTACAGTGAGGGGACAAAAAATCATGTTCGAGGAATAACCATTATTCTTCTTATGTGTCTGACAACATGTATCATGTTTGAATTTTGGGCAAAGAAACAAAGCACCAACTAGGAAATTTTTACAGTTAAGAGGAAAGCTCCTGCAGATGCTGAGCGCAGAATTTACACAAACTGAGACATTTGTGTGATTTGTGCCTCATGGTATCTTGGGCCACAGCCAAAAGTGTAAGCTGCTCAGAGACTGTTTGGTTCCCCTGAGATTACATACTCCCTGTAATGCAAGATGTTTTTAAAAAGTAATTTACTTACTGTGATATTAGGAGTCCTAATGTGTGGATCTATATTTCCTTCTGCTTGAAAATCCTGGCAAACCTTGTAATGAATGTTGTGTAATCTCTGTCACTTGATTGTGGATCTAATTTTAGGTACTGAAGTTTGATTTGGAGATTTTTTGTACTTTAGAAGAGATCAGAATGATTTGCATTTTCATGACCTGCATTGTTTTGAATCTTAATTGCTGTCCCTGTAATCACATAATCACTGGGAACCTGATCCTTCAGACACTTGCTGTTGTTTGCAATGTAAACTGTCAATGGGACTGTTCATAGGACTAAGTACTGTTTCCCAGCTGAAGTGTTTGCAGATTTGTATCCTGTCTCCAGACACAGTGGAGGGGGTAACGATGGGGGGAGAGGGGGGGAGAAGGTGCTGGGAATAAACAACTCATGGTTCCTTTGGAAGCACCAGGAGTAGTTAAGCCCTGCATCCCAGGCAGGGTGGCACCAACTAGAGGAAATGAGCCTGACTCATCAGAAAGCTTTAATAATTTGCCCTTTATACAGACCTTTCTCTGGACAATCTGCCTACTTTGTGTAGCTGAAAGTTTTGAAGCCATGGCTGTATCTAAAGATACCTGTTTCCTGAGGCTTTGTCCTGTCTACCTAAGGCAGTTGAGGAGTTATCAGAGCAGAAAAACATTGCCCTTACTATAGGCATAGTCTGGTCTTCACTGTGATGTTGGCTTTTACTCCCACAAGGCAAAACCTTTGCATTCTACCTATTGGTGACAGTAAATAGTTTGTGGAGGGATGTATGAGAGGAGGAGTTGTTTTCAAAGAAAAAATATGAAATAAAAATATTTTTAAAGGCTGAGGTTTCGGGACTGAAACAGCAGAACCACTGTGTCGATATCAGAGGCAGATGAATTGAACGAGTTGTTTCTGAGAGAAAAACATTGAAATATAGATGTCATATACATGTACACTAAACACTTCTAAAAATGTGTCACATCTCAAAGACGGTCAAACTGTGGACTTCAGTTCTGCTCCATCTGAGGTTACTTGTTGAGTTCTTGTATACATCTCTAGTTTGGAGAGGCTGGTGTTTTGTGATGGAGTCATCCATCAGCAATTTGTGACACTTCTGTCACGGCTGCCTGTATTAAGGTAGTATCACATGGATGCAAAGGAAACTGAGAACTTCTCTAGTTTATATTGGTTTTCAAATCCACCCAAATATCCCCTCCAGTGGGATTCTCACCTGGAGCTTTAAGACACCCATCAGCCTCACAAGACCTCTGATAAACACCAGGTAGATTCCCTGGAGCATGTCACTAAGATCAAGTGCAGCAAAAGATCCATCACTGTCTGCAAGTCAGCTGCAGCTCCCTGATTCTCTGCCCAGCCTTGGACACAGATTTGAGCAACATGAGAGCTTCTCTGACCTGTGTCATCTGGCAGTGGTCCCCAAGTGCTTGTTTACACTGGATATTTTTTCATTAGAATGTAATTACACCACTGAAACTACAAGAGTGTGAAAACTTTACACGTGTAGCAGAGTTCAAACAGGTATGGGGCTTTGTTGTAAGTCACATTTAATACCAGCATGGTGTATCACCAATAACCACCCTCGCTACCGACAAAAAGCTGCAGTAGGCCATGCATCACCTGAAGATTGCCAGCATTACGTTTCAGGTCTGTGCCTTCACTCCTGATCCCAAGAGCATGCAAGAGGAGCAAGCCAAGTAAGTCTGCAAGTGGTAAGGGCTGTGCAGAGTGCTGCCGTGTGCACAACACACTGCTGTTTTGCAAGGAGAGAAGTCATCTGAGGAGTTTACTCCAGGTGTATATTGGTCTCTTCAGTCAAATCATCATGTTCCTTTTTTTTTCTGTAGGACTTCTTCCTTAGCCAAGGCTCAATTCTGCATGGTGCTGAGCTCCACTGTGAGGCACCGAGTGCTTCTTGTTCCCTGCCATCAGCGGCGCTGGAGGGCAGTCATTATCCTTCAGGAATGTTTGACATCTTTCAGAAATGCTGAGCACCTTACAGTGCTGGAGCTTCTGGGTTAAATAGGACAGAAACAGGTCATGCTTTGCATTTGGCCCAGAGTATTCTTTTGAAGGACATGAAGAAATTCTTTATGCTAGACTATGAGCCTGCTCTTCCCTCGACTGAGATGAATAGTGTTTGATTTTTGTACTTTGTTGTAGAGAGGAACAGGATCAGGCCTGCTGGGTGAGTGATTGATTTTCATCAGCTTGTGGCTGGCAAACAGCAAGCAAGGCAGGTTGGCCACTCCACAGCATCACGGGCAGATTCAGTCACAAACACAGCATCATCACCTTTTTCACACTTTCCTCCGCTTACCTTCATCAAACAGCTCCTCCTCATTAAAGCAGTGCCCCTGCTTCCGTGCTTGCTTTAGATGTGTTATGACACTGCTGTGAAGCACAGAATTCCCTAAAGCTTCAGAGAGAAAAAGATAAATGAGACATCCTGAGCCATCACTACAGACAAAAAAGGAGAACACAATGCTGATTTCAGCAAACGGCCACACTTCCACAACACTTACTCACTATTAGGCTACTCCACAAACTTTTTATGTAAAGAAAGTTTGCAAGAATAGCCACAATGATGACATAAAGAATGAAATGTGCAGACATTTTCCACTCCCCCCAGTATGGATGACATTAAATTTGTCCACAGTACCCCTCATTATGGCTTGATACAATTTGAAATAGCGCGTGTATAATAACTGAGTATCACCTCTGGTAAAACTCAGTGTTTGAGGCTTTTTTAATGTCCTTTTATCATGTTCCTGTTGTTTGACTTTATCTGAAGCAATTATGTTTAGAGAGCATACATAGACAAATAGATATGCTAATAAAATATACAATAGTTGATAAGATATAAACAACAGGGAGCCTGCAGCACAGGCTACAATGAGCTCCAGACTAAAAATGGTTACTAATGTAACTGAAGTCTGTACTTTGGTCACTAAAAAACACAGATAACAAACCAGCAATGTATCCTTCTACTGTTTCTCTGACTGATTTACTTTCACGTGGCTGAAATATATTTGTTAATGTAGATCAAGAGAATGGTGAAAGAAAGGATATAAAAAGAGTTATGCTTTCTATTCTAGTAGCTAGGATGAGGGGTGTGAAAGGGAAATGCAGGTTTCCATCTGATAAATAAAAACATGCTCCACACCAGGCTTATGGCAGGGCTGTCAACATTTTCTCAATCATAAGAAACATCACATAAAATCAACTTCTCTGAATTGAGTCTTTCTTATGCAGTCTGGCTGCCTCTTTCACTGGTCCTTTAGTTAGAGCTCACTCTGCCCAGGTGTCTTGGTCCTGGCGTGTCCTTGTCTTGGCTGCAGAAGTAGCAGACTGCAGACCAGGAAAGTTCAGGAGAGACATATATTTCTGAGCCTTATGAGACTGGTAATTCTTGCTCTTTTTCCAGTTCCCATCTTCTCTGCTTGTTGAGAGACTACCCACGTTCAGAGGTTTTGGCAGGACTCCCCATCCAACATCATCTGATGAATCACCTATTACAGAGTCTGAAGAATTAAATCTACCCAAGGATCAGGGAGATGTTTCCAAAGTTCAGAATGAATGATTTCATAATCAATGACCTGACTTCCAGAGCTACTTGAAAGTACAAAATTTCATTAAAGACAAAAGAATAAAAGAAATGTAAGGTTTTAGAATGTTTCCAATTAAAATTGGCTTTTCTGGGGGAAAACAAAACAAACCAGATTATCTGGAAAGTTAAATACTCTGATTTCTCAAACATGGAGTCCTGAAACACTTGGTTTCACTAACTTCCAGCATCAGGAAGCACGAATGAACACTGTGGCATATGCCTAGATTCAAGAAGCATCAAGAAAAAAGAAGAAACTGCTTGAAAAATTTGGCTTGTCACTATTGTTATATGGCACTGTAGCTGCAACATTGTAATCTGCAATAAAACTGACATGAACAGTTTTCTTTGAAAAGCACTTAGGTTCTAGAATAAAATCACATGCATCAAAATTATGGCATAGCCTTCTGTATTGCATAATGCATTGCATAAGAGAAAATAGAGAATAGCTGTTTCACATTAATACTTTGTCACATGGGCAGGTCAGGAATGCTAACGGTGAATGAAATTTCACTGTAGAAAGTAAAACAGAAAAAAAAAGTTTCTGATTCAGTCAACTTCAAAATCACACTTCATTCAGAGTAAAATTTTAAACTATTACCGATCTAAGCACGATGACTGTAACTAAAAGAGGCTTGATAGAAGGAGGATATTTTTACTATGTCAAGTGTCAGCCCTTTGGATTCAATCAAAAGATCTTTTAAGTCTCTTTGCCTGTAATTTCTCAAGTATAGTCAGACTCCTTATTTCAGTGTATTTTTCTTACAGCAACAGGAGAAAAGGACATTTTTAATTGGCTGAGGACCTCTGGCATTAAAACTATTTTAATTACTTGTTTCTAAACATAGAATACAAATAGAATTTACTTAATGCTTTATTAAATCTTGCTGCAATACTGAAATTTTCCATTTAGCCTAAACACATTTTTACAGACTAAAAAAGACGAAATAAAATTGAAGGGCAAGGAACCCCACGCTCTTCATTATATTCATCTTTTTTTAGGTTGACAAAATTAAAACAACACCCACATAAAATGTAGTTGCCAAAATCATTCCACTTCGTTTTGTGAGTCAAAGAAGGCAAAATACATCATTCCCACCTCCAGGTCAGCTGCTCAACCATTTTTTTTATTTATTTATTTTTTTTATTTTTGCCCAGGGGTGACTGCTATACCCATCTCCGCCCAGAAGAGGAGCCAGTGAGAAGAGCTGGGTGTTAGGGACCTCACTGAACACGTTGTGCCCAGACGACTAACCTTACTGAATTTCAAGAGCACTAAGGAATGTGCTGGATCAGACACTGGGGAGGTGCTTTTTTGCATAATTACCACAATTTTCTAGTAGGAGGCTGCCTCAGGCCCCCTGTGGCTATGCACTCCAGGGCTTCAGGTCTCTTCTACAAAGATTTTGCTTAATTAACTAAGAGAAAATACATTTAAGAACAATGGGTGAAAAGCAGTTGGGTAAGAGAGGGGCTGCACGCAAGGTCGCATTTAAACCATTCGTGTAGACCGCAGGGAGGCGGTTCCCCAGGTGCAGCCCAAGCACCTTTTGCAGTGGATCATACGGTAGGTACGTGGCTGGGTGCAGGCCTGGGAGCTGCCTGCCGAAGATGGCTGATACTGCAAGTGGAATTCACCGAAGAAAGCTGTAGGCTTACACCACAAGGCATGATTTATCACTGTGTTATTTTGGGTATATGCTCATTAAGTTACAACAGGCATCGGGCTGGAGTGAGGTCTGCTGTCTACTCTTGAGTTTGCTACTTATCCCACCCAAAGTGTTTGCAAAAACGCAGCAGGCAGGGGAGGAAAGTGGACCTCTGCTTGAATGTAGCTCCAGAAGGCAACAACAGTGAGGATAGGGTGGCATAGACCAGGGTGGATAATGGGGCCTTGGATGCAAACCCTTGCTGGAGTCCCGCTACTATGCCCCACTGCCCTTAATAGTACAAAGCTAGCATGGATATGCCTGCTGACACTACAAATGAATCTTCATTCCATGATGAAGAGATGCACAAATACCTGTAGGGAAGTGTTGAGTGAACCCAAACCCTGCTTGGTATTAAAGATGTTAATGGTCAATTGCTGGAACTGACATGGCAGTGAAGATAAAGCAGATTGAGTTATGAGTTAATCAGTTTTGATCCGGTCACTCTTTGCTGCTAATCAAATCATGCTGTTTAGTTCAGCTTTGTTTTGGAGAGTATCTGCTCACTTGTGCCAACGCAGTTCTGCTGGAGCACAAAGAATATACCAACTCAGAGCAACTTTTGAAGTGAAGGCAAGCTCTAGAATGCTTACACAGTGCAGAAGTCTTTGCTGAAGAGTTGTACAACAAAGTACGTTTTGTCCCCTTTGTGAAGACTGTATCATTATTTTGTTTCCTGTTATAAAGAGTAGCTGATAGAGAGAAAACAACAATCTTCCAATTAGTGTGGAGTACTGCATTTTTTAGGTGAGAAGTACAAGCATATGAGAATTGCTTCGGTTGGTATTTTGTGACTGGGGGCTTGCGGGGCTCTGTAGGGGCCGTTTGTGTTGTGCTGTGCAGAATGAGTTCAGGCCTCACATCAGCAACACAATGCACAACTTCCTCTAAACTGCTGTTTTAAAAGTAACTTTTTTTTTTTTTTTAAAAAAAAAAAGGGTATTTGAAGTGCCAGGGTGTCTCCTGGGAACATATTATTTTCAGAGGGAGATTTCCTAACATTTTATTTCTTGACATATTTTTTAATTATAGTTGCCTAAAAGGCATGGTACCAAATCATTCACGCCTCCTTCAGTACATTCCCAGTGTCTTCAAATGGCTGTTCTCGTAAGAAGGAAAGTGCTTGGTTTTGGTACATTACTATGAAAGCGGAACATGATATAAATAAGTAGATGACTCGTGTGTACCCATGCTTTTTTAACCTGACAGTTCCTGATTTGTGTCAGCGTTCACGTGGGCACTTCCTGCACTTCTGACTGTTGTACATCCTTTATGCCGCTATAGCTGCCAAAGCCTTGACTCCAACTGTGGTAGGGTAATGATCATTTTCAGGGCAAAGTCTGCAAACGCTGACTCTTTCAGATAATTGGGAGCGCGGTTTACATGCTGGTTATTTGCATTTTAGGTTACCTGGCCAATTGATGCATATGCGGATGATGTAAACTGAGATTAAAAAAGGGCCCAAAATAGACTACCTCGTGCATACATGGTGCGTGCACCTAAGGGGTTATCTTTGCTGGAAATTTCGAAGCAGCGAGGCAGGGAGGCAGTGTGAAGACGTGGAGCTGAACACCTCACGCTCCCAAGGGTTGCAACACGGGTTCTGTGGCGCCCATGGCTGGCCGCCTTCCCCATTCCTCTGGCATCTGCTCTGTGGTGGTACCACCGCCCGCTCCCACCCAGCGGGTGAGTGCTGTCCCCGCGTGAAGGAGGGAGAGCCGGGGTCCATTCCCCCGCGCCCCACATCACCCTCCTTCCCCCTGTGGAGGAAGGGGTTCCCCCATAACCTCCTTTGCGGCCTTACAGGCGCAGCCGCCCCCCCCCCCAAAAACTACAACTCCCATGAAGCTCCGCGCACGGCGGGCGCCGCAATCTCCCCGAGCACCCGGCGGGCGGGGCGGCCAGAGCGGACGCTCCGCTATCCCGGCGGGGGGGGGTTGGGGGGGGCGCGGGCGCGCACGCGCAGTAGCGGGCGCGGAAGGGGGCGTGTTGTGCGGCGCTCCCCCCTCCCCGCCCCCCCCGCCGTGTGTCGGTTTCGGGCGCCCGGCGCCATTTAGCGCCCAGACGGCCCCGGGGCGGCTCCGCTGCGCTGCGCGCCCGCCTCCCCGCCCCGCCGGGACTCGGCTCACCTGCGGCGGCTGGGCGGCCTCCGGTGAGGGCGGCTGCGGGCGGGGGGCGGCGGCGGAGGCGGCAGGACCAGGAGGACCGGGAGGGGTTCCGGGCTCCCCGCGAGGCCGCCGCCGTTGAGGGAGCGCGGCCTGGCGCGGGCGGTGGCCGCCGAGCGGCGGGCGGAGGCCGCGGCCGCCATGGGCGCCGCTGCGAGGCGGGGCTGAGCCCCGGGGCCGCGGCTCGGGGTTTTTCCCCCCCTCTCCCTCCGTCCCTCCCTCGCTGCCTCCCTCGGTCCCGGCCCCGCTCGCGGTGCTCCATGTCGGCCCCGCTGCCCGGCGCCCCGCCGCAGGATGGATGCAGGCGCTGAGCGGGGACGCACCCCGCCGGCGCAGCCCCGCCAGCAGCCGCCTCCCAGCCCCGCCGTGAGGAGCCCCCGGGACCCTCCTCCTCTCTCGCAGCTCCCGCGGCGGCGGCCCGGCGCGCCCGCCGCTCGCTGAGCGGCCTCTGCCCCTCGCCCCCCCCCTTCGTGCCCCCGCCTCGCCCGGCCGCCATGTCGGGGGGCGCCGCGGAGAGCGGCCCCCCGGCCCCCCGCTTCCTGGCGCCGCCGCCGCCGCCGCCCAAGAACGGCTCCAGCTCGGACAGCTCCGTCGGGGAGAAGCTGGGCGCCGCCGAGCACGGAGCCCCCGGCGCCGGCGGGGCGAGCGGCGGAGCGGGGAGCGGAGGCCGGAGCGAGGAGTACCGGCGGCGCCGCCACACCATGGACAAGGACAGCCGAGGGGCGGCCGCCACCGAGCACCGCTTCTTCCGCCGGAGCGTCATCTGCGACTCCAACGCCACGGCCTTGGAGCTGCCCAGCCTGCAGCCCGCGGCGCCCTCGGCCCCCGTGTCGGGAGGCAGCGCCGCTCCCTCGGTGTCTCCCCCCGAGTGTGCCGGCCGGACCTCCGGCATCGCCGCCGGCGCCGCCCAGGCCCCCTCGCTGCTGCTGCAGCAGCCGCCGCCGCCTGCCCCGCTCCCCCTGGAAGGACAGTGCGCTCAGGAGCCCCCCGCCGCCAAGGATGCCGCCCCGCTGCTGCCCAAAGAGGAGGAGGACGAGGCCGCCGCGCTGCCCCCCAGCAGCGCCGCCGGCAGCGCCTCGGCTGCCAGCCGGGAGTTCGAGGAGCGGAGGACGCAGCAGGAGGACATCGAGGAGCTGGAGACCAAGGCGGTGGGCATCTCCCCCGACGGCCGCTTCCTCAAGTTTGACATCGAGATCGGAAGAGGCTCCTTCAAGACCGTGTATAAAGGACTGGATACGGACACCACTGTGGAAGTCGCCTGGTGCGAGCTACAGGTAACGTAAATAAAAATTGTAGATTACCAGAGCACGCTCCGTCTCCGAGGTACTCAGCTGCATGCTTGACAACGACAAAATCCTAGAATTAATCCTAGAATTAATTTTTCACAATTTGTTTAGGTGCTTTTCTTAGAAAAATATTAACATGTAAATTTCACAGATATTTCATGTTCTGTGGCAGTGGATCCGTGTAGGAGGTAACCTTAGAATGTACACAGTCATGTAGTTCATCAGGTTTAGTTTTGCAGAGTTACTGTTTCAGTCTAAGATGTCGGGTTCTTACTTGATACAGGTACAAGGAGGAAAATAGTCTCTTTTCTGAAGCTTTGCAAAACCTCAAGTTTAACGTTTGCAAGTGACTGGATTAAACCGAGTAAGAAACTGTTCTTCTACCAAGTTTCTAGCCAGAGCAGAGCCAGCATTCTGCAGAAGCCCAGTCTAATGATGACAAGAACACCCTTATTTCATGCGAGTCAGAGCTTGTGTAACTGAGAGGCAGGTTGCTGTGCAACAACCTTAAAAGAAGTGGGAAGAGCTGGAGTACCAGGAACAAATACCTGGTGCAGTATTTGGCTTTCAATGCCTCAGTGTTAAATTAAAAGGATAGTGCTTGTTTTTAGGGTTGCTTTAGCACAATCTGTAGGGAGACTCATGTAATATGGCTTTATTATTGTGTGTGTTCTCATGCAATTTAGGGCAGACAAAAGAGCATTGGGTCAAAATCCCAGGAGGTTTTGAGGAGGCTCTAAGCAGATAGCTCAGTGGGGTGAAGTGCAGTACTAGGCCAAAACTTTGTTACCTTCGAAAGCAATTCTGTATCTGTTCCACTGAAACTGACAATTTATTAAAAGATCTCTCAATTTGGATTGATATTTGCTTTTGGATGATTGCTCAAGCATTCCAGCAGTACCTTGGTTGACTATTATATTACTGCCCTTACTTCCACAGTCAGTAAGTGTAGAATAAACTTCCAGTTTTCTTTGAGACCCTTCAGCATGCGCTCTTCCTACATGCTAGTTATGTTCTTGCTGTGGTAGTCTTTTGAGCATTAATTTTGAATAAAAGTGCTGGGCTCTGCTAAAGCTCTTCATATGCAGTTTGAACTGAGAGGAGATTAGTAATCCACCAAAATGATATGACTCTTATTTGAAATCGTAATCTTTGCAGTTCTGGAGTTCTGTGACTTTAACCCCTGGATCTGTTTTCGTCTTTACAGTGTACTTACTGATCAGAAACTAATGTCAGCTTGGCATCGGTCGCTTTCAACTAACATTACCTCTGAAGTGTCCTAGTCATCTTCAGTACTATGCAAACGTTGTCTAAAGAAGCACCTTCTTTGAAGTAACTTAATAAAGAAGTTTGTTTTTAGTGTGTTGCTGAGCTTTCAGATGATTGAAGAATTGAATAATTTAAATGATAGTGAGACTGCAGAAAGCTCGAATGCAAATGTTTGTAGGGGGGAGATGTTTGGTGTTCCGCTTGGAGACTAAGTATATTAGAGTACCTTCTGGGTAAGTTACTTTGAAGGCTGTAGCTTTTCTCTCATAAGGAGACTGCATACAAAATGCCTCTTTGAAACATGAATATAAGTTTTATAGCCGTTAAAGTGTTTGCTATAGGAACTAGACTGTACAGTTAGTAGAATATTTTAAGATAAAGTCCTGCTTTATTGTTTGCATCTAGAAATAAAAGGAGGAACCTGGGAGTTGTTGGTGTGATGGGTACATCCTCTTCTTTTTATCTAGGAAAACAATAACTGTTGACAGGGTGGTGAAATGCCTTATGCATGACTTGTATCAGAGTAAAATCTAGTTTCACAAGGATAGACAAACTTAAATGTCATATTGGTTTTTCAGAATGCCATGGCTCAAGGATGGGTGAACCTTCCAAGCCTATTTATTTTATGTTGAAAACATGAATGACTCTCTTCAAACGACTCTTCCATGCTATATTATAGCAGCCATAACTGACTTGTGCTTATTTTTAATTGCCTTGAAATGTGTTCTTTGCCAATAAAGCATCTTTTTTTTTTTAACCAGTGTTTATGCTTGCAAGCATAGGCATCCAAGGTGTCCCACCTCTCCAGAGCCTTCTATGCTACGACTGTAGCTCTGCCAGGATAAGGCTGCTTGGCAGGATTACGCAGGTTGAGTTGTCCATCTCTGGGCTTGCCCAAAGTTGATAAAGGTGTATCACAGTTATTTGAGAAGCATGTTCTTTTCAGGCTTTTCTAGTACACCTTGAATGCGTCAGTTTCTTTAAGTTCTCTGCTGTTTGAAAGGAACGAACATGCCAGCTGCTTTCAGTTCAGGTAAATTAGTGTTTAAATATCGGAGCAAATCTTACAGTAGGAACCTTGTGGATCAAGGACAGCATGGAACAGTTTATAGTGGTCTCTGGCAGAGTGACTTTATAATGATGGACAATGTAACTGGTGCTGTTTATCAAATGCAGCTCGGGTTCCCAAGTTGGTGATGATTCTTTGGAGTGTATTGCTCCATATCCAAAAGCAGGCTTTTCAGTGGCCTGTAATGCCCCTTATGCTTGGTGTACTGAATTGTGGTGGAAATAGGAGAGAATGAACTGCTGGGGTTAGCTTTACTGTGTTAGTGTCTTCAGCATGGGAGATCCTGGCCAAGGCTTAATTTTCCTCCATCTGAGGAAGACAGGAAGGCTTGATTTGAAGGAATTAAGTATTTCAAGGTTGCTCATAGATGTCTAACAAAATTCTAAGGAAGGTATGACTGATGGACAATTCTAGTTTAAATTTAGCTGTCTGTATTAGCAGATTGTAGCTGAACCTAGTTTAAATATTGGATGCAGGTATTTAAATTTGAAATACAGCCCTGCATGGAGTGGAGCATGGCAGAGCTGTGAAGAGCTCAGCAGGCACTGCTTAGGGCCAGTGCTCAGCTTCAGTTGCTGCAAGGAAATTTTGAAGGCTTACACTGAATTAACATACTTTTATTCCCATTGTATATGTTCATCTTGGCTCTGGTTATTCTGAGTCAAGTGTGCCTCCTACTGTTGTCATTAGCACATCTCATAAATTTAGTCAAGTAGTAGTTAAGATTACTGCTTTAATGGTCTTTAAGTAGTAGGCAGAAGCCAGCAAAAGTGGTTACTGCCACTGTTCCCATTTAATTTAAAATCTCTTCCTGTGCAATCGTGTTGCTGTTCAGTCTTTAAAAAGTTAAACTTCTGAGCAGTAAGTCTTACACCTCTATACAGCTCAGGTAATGTGTCTAAAATATGCTGCATCTTCTTGTTGTATTATCTGTGTTAAGTAGTAGGCTTATACCAAAGGTGGTAGTCACGTAGCTGACTGTAAAAGTCAAATCATAGGGGTAATGTGTCATTCTCTGAGTCTCTGTTTCAGTTTGAGTCAGTTTTAAACTAAAGATGGTCACTTAACCTCTGGTTTACAGAGCAATACAGGCCGGTCCAGTCACTTGCTGGACTGCAAAATTTTGTGCAGAATTACTGCCCTGGGTTCTGTCAATCAAATACATAACTCTTCAAGTACAGAAGGAAAATTGAGCTCTCTTTTGAACTGCATTTGTCAGGGATTTGAAGTCTTACCTTCTTTCATTTGGATAGTGTTTTCTTTTAAAGGAAGCATGATCTAGAAATTGCTCCTAGGATGGTATTTACATTAGTTGAAAACACATTGCTGGTAAACTGCGTGCGTAGAAGAACTGCACTGCTTGTCTGGTAAGTGCTGTATCACTCCTGTCCCTTGTATTCACAAACTGTAACTGGTGACTGACCAGCCTTCCTTTCCTCGAGAGGAAATACATCTTCTTGCTGATGTCTCTGCCATTGTTACTCTGTCATCAGTGCAGCATTAGTCAGGTTGCTGTGCTTAATGCTGGGTGCCTGAGCTGCTGGGGGGGTGGGGGAAGGAGGCCGAGTGCTGTCTGCCTTAGGCAAGACAGAGCTGCTGAAGTTAGGCAGTGAGTTTGAAAGGTGAATGATGCAAGAAGTTGTGTTGTGCTAGTTACACTTTGAAGGGAAGCTGAATGTGAATTTGGTTACCTTTAGTTATGAATCTTCTGGGTAATAAACTAGTGTAGGGTACAAGAAGCACAATTGTGTTGCAGACTGTAAATTACAGATCAGGCATCGTGTATGAGATGCTTCTGGCTTACCAGTGGAGTTTTCCATAGGCAATAGCTGTGAAAAACAGTTGAGAACAAACAACTGAATGTGAACCTTGAGATTCTGTAGTGCAGTCTGGTAGGAATGATAATGCAGCTGGTCGTCACTCTTTATTGCAGGAAGTAGTGAGGTGCTGAATAATATTTCCATATGTCAGATTTTTTTTGACTGTAACAATGTGCAAAAGTTAAGCTCAAAATACAGGAAGTTGCTTAGATATGAGGTACATCTTCACTTCTAGTGACACTTTAGTTTTAATTCTACCTGTTTTTATTTCTTAGTTACAGCTATACTTAGTACTGAGTTCTACTTGCGCAGACAATGATGGAATATAGCCTCTATACTCAGGAGGCTTCACTTGATTGCAGGCTCACCATGATAAGTATCAGCCTACAGAAGTCAAAGTATAATTCTTAAAAAAATCTCTTTGCTTTCTCAACTGGCTGAGCTGGGAATGTTTCAGAAGCTGCATGTTTGTCTGACAACCAAAAAAGGTCTTGTATCACATAACTGTGGCATCCTGTAGTCTTTTTTTTAAGCTGGTTGCATATTGCTCACTGGCCAGCCTGAGTGCAGAGATGCTAGCTGTGATGCACATATAGCTGCATTAAAACAAAATGGAAAACGAGATCAAAACCTCTGTGCAGTGAGAGGAAGCTGAGAAGCGTGGACCTGGAAGTCATCTGATCGTTAACATGCTACTAGAAAATGATTACATTCTGCTTGTTGTGGAGAAATAGTCAACAGCCTGAAATAAATGTGCATTCCTTGACAACTGTAACTGTTTTAACTCTGAATATTTTATATTTTATAAAACTGTTACTGAAACAGTTCAAACTTGAACCTAATCCAGTATCGTGACTCCTGTGCCTACCCTGTACTTCTAATCAGTGTTTAAAATACTCCAGTGGTCTGTGAGCATAACCGTTATATGCTTCTGTTACAGTCATTGTAATGTATCCCGTTCATTACTACTTGTGTTAGACGTGTGATTGTTGTAAATATTCATAAACGAAGGTACATGATAATTCCTGTGAATGTCATTGGGGCTTTGTAGAGCTGAGCACAGAGGAGCTAATAAAGTCCAAACCACTGAAAGCAAAAACTGCAAAACTATGACTTTCAGGTTACACTGGATTTCTTTAAGTCTGCGCATGTACAGAGTTTGAAGTCTTCTGTAATCGAGTCTAAATCTATTTTCAGCTGCTTTTCCCTGTTGTGTGGCAGAACAAGTTACTGGTACTTACTGGCCTCAGGTCTCAGATTTGAAAACTCCTTTAGCTAAAGAACAAAACCAGCCATATTCCTTGAGTGTTTGTGCTGTAATTGATACAATTGACAAGCTGATAAATGACATGGGAAAGGAGCCAGACTAATTACCTGCAGAAATATAAACAGTGGACAGACTCCTTCAGACTTTACAAAGGTGACCCTGAAAGAGAGAAGGGAGCTTTAAAGTACATTCTTGAGCTGCAGCTGTTAGGAGACCTCTACTTAGGAAAATAATCTTACCTCAAAGGGATATCACTTTTAGGGATGGCTGTGGTTCAATTTATAACTGGCTGGTTGCAAGACAATAACTCCAATCAGCTATGTACGTTCTGAAAATGCAGTGTTTCTTGTGGAAACGTCATGTTTGTCAGTTCACGTGTGTTGGAGAGCTGTGGAACTAATGCTCTTAAATGAGATTTGTTTTGGGCTGCTGTGGCTTAAAATAAAAACTTGGCTCTGTAGCTAATTTTTTGAGGTCTAAAGGGAAGATATTGGGACCATAATCCATCTTTGAAAGGGCGGAGGGAACCTGCTAGAGCTCTCTGGAGACATCCCGTGTAGGGTCCTTTGAGAGCTGTCTAGCAGAATAATAAATAAAACAAGCAGTAACAGATCTGGTTGTCTCCATGGATGCAGTGCCTGGTGCAGTGTAGCTTCAGTACTTCTTGGTTAGTAACTTCCCTCAGGGCCACATGTCCACTTTCTTATTTTGTTGTTTTGTTTCATACCAGCGGCTTGTTCAACAGCACAGCTCCAGCTGTTACCCAGCATCTCCATGCTGGATGTGACAAAGCCTGTGCTAAGCAGGGGCAGCCGTGATGCTTCCTGTCATGCACGTCTTCAGAAACTTTCACATCCTGTAAAGACTAGCAACTTTTCAGAGATTACTAACTGTTTCTCCTGAATCACAATTGAGTTGAAATAAAAGTCAAGTACTTTTCCGTTCCACTCTTCAGGTTCACGTTTTTAAGCTTGTCTTGATCTGGAGGACTATAAACTTTTGAAGAATGGAAATGCAGACATAATGGCTGTAATGTTTGGGCTTTAAGAGAAATAATAAATGCCATGCAAGTTTGCAGCTGGGCATAAGACTTTCTCTTGGCAGAGCATGTGTTTTTTTAATAGCAGATGGTACTGAGTTACTATTCTTGACTCTTAAAACTTTAAATAACGATTCCATGGTTTTAACTTGATCATGATGTGCATGTGCAATGTCTGGAAGAACATTCTTGCAGTATATTTAATACACAATTCCTATTCTAAATAGCAGGATTTATTGTGCTGCTTGAAGATTGATTTCTTGGGCTTTTTTTTGAGGGCTTTTACCTAATCTGGGGCATCTGAAAGTCTCTTCAAATAAGGTGTGAAAATTCTTGTCCTAACCAATGAGACTCAACTTATACCAGCACTTGTAAGTGTTGTGTAGGCTGCTTGCAGTCCCTGAGACTTTCGTCTAGGTGCTTTTGAGAACAGTTTAGATTCTGTACCGAAACTTAAATGGGGTTCAAATGTCTCTGGTCAAGATAGTACAGGCATCCTCTTTCTACTTTACCTGTAGTTTCCTCAGCATGTTTAGGAATTTTCAAAAAACTTAGAAATGTAATGTGTGGGTTTGGTTGCAAGTTCTAAAAAGTTCCCTCATTATTCCCTTTGGGAAAGCAGGAGAGGTGGAGGGGTGATGAGGATTGAATCTGTGGCCTTAGGCAATAGGCACTTGAGGTCATCTTTGAGAAAGGGAGTTTGTTCACTTCTTGTTTTATGGGCACAACCTACAGGCTACTCCTGAACTCCAGTTACAAAGAATAAACTGTGTTAATAATGTTCTAGGTCGTGTGATGCTCTCCTCTTACCCTAAAAGGTGATTCTTACAACAAGATCATCACAGATGTTGTTAAATATTTTTTTTCTAATAATTCAGAACAAAATGGGATGGAATACAGTGACCAGAAGAATTCAGATTCATTTTTTAAGCATACTTCTGAACTTCATTTCAGTTGTCATTTTCACCTGGTGATGACACATGCATTACGCGCATCCAGATTGTTCTAAAGCGCTTCCAGATTTGCCTGGGTAATTCCCATCAGCACTGCATTTTACTTTGCCTGAATCACGGGCAATTTAACATACTTATTTTTTTGCAAAGGAAATTACAGCTTGGTAAAAATTGTACTTGTGTTGGGGTTTTCTTTGTCTTCGAGATTCTGTTTAAGAATTGCTCACCTAAAGTGATAAGCACTTTTCACAAGGATAATGTCTTCTAAATCACTCAGGCAGAGAAACTTACAACTTTTAGATTTGTCCCTTTAGGTCTAAGCAGAATCTTTGGGACTGCTACCTGCATACTTGCTCAGAATGTAAAAATCTTGCAAAAAGCATGCTTGTGCTTGATGGCCATCTGTGCTTTAGACAAAATACCTATGAGTTCTCAAACGATGTCAGTGACCCTGGACCTGGCTGCGTGTTTTAATGTAGGATGCCATTTCTTTTTGTACTCAGCGTGCCCAAGAATGTGGTACTGAAATCATCCGGTCTATGATTTGTAATAGTCTGAGCAGCAATTCTCTGAAGTATCTGTTTTCAGGACGAGATCAGTATGGTGGTTTTCAAGTCTTCTCATTTCTGCAGTGGTTGGCAGGATTCCTCCGAGCATGTTACCGGTAAGATTTAAATCAAAGGGGAGACTTTGACAACTGATAACTTGTGGTGTGGATGCTGTGTTCTGAGCCATCTTCCAGAATGGTTTGGATCCTGTTGCCCTTCTTAATAAGAGGTCGTGGATAGAAGCTTTTGATGGCCAACTACTGCACTGTGGTGGTTTTTTAGGACAGCAGATGGTATGGAAAACAAGCTTTGTTAGACTCCTTATACAAGCTTAGTTGTTTCTGTTTAGCTCTCCCGGATCGCCTATTTCATCTGCATGGTTTCAGCCATTCCTAACTTCGTGGCATCAGTGGCTGAAGATGGTGGGTTCTGATAGCAGATTTGGGGCTAGCGAGAGAAAGCAAGCAACTACAGATGGAAAAAAAAAAAACAAAACACAAAACCTCATTTAAGTGACTGAGGGTTATTACCACCATTTAGAAGAACATGAAAAGAATAGGAATACTGATCTCCATGTAACTAGGGTAAATTTAAAACAACTACGTAGGGATGCTTGGCTAAATGGAAGATAGTACAAAGTGATACCAACAATTATGTATGTTTTATCTGGTTTTGGCTGGTTGATAGAGTCTCATGATGGCTTATGTCTGTCCAGCTGGTGGTGTTACCCAGTTTTCTTGGATGTTTTCCTCCGAGTAACCATGTGATGTGTTTCTGCTTTGCTGACTGTTGCTGGCAAGTTTATGACCCCCGTATGAATGCATTTGACTGCTATGAAAACAGCTTCTATCCTGGCGAAGACTAATGACGTACAAACAATAACCCACAAATATTGCTATTAAGAGCTTCAGCAATCCAGGCTGATTATCTTAAGGATCTGCAAATCTGTATACACTTATGTAATACGCATCTGTTAATGGCAATTTCTGAACTGTTAGCAGGTTTTGCTGAAATACTGCAAAATGTTATGTCTGTTTCTCAAATCTGCTTCATCTTATTCTTACGGTTGTTTTCCAACATGAAACTATTTTTGGTTTGCATCTTTCATTATTCAGCTGCTTATACTGTACTTTCATTCAGGAAATATAAGTTGTGTATCTATATAAAAATGCAAGGCGATAACTTTGTGTTCTCCATTATCCTATAGCCGATATGGACTCCGAGGCTTTGAGTATTCCCTAAGGAAAAGTTATGGAAGGTGAGACTAAATTTGAATTGGAGGGTTCTTAGAAAGCAGTCTGTTTAGACAAGGATCTTAGAGTAAGAAAGATTGTCTGAAAAGATTGATTTATTTTTATGTTGTCATCTCTGGACATAGACCAGTAGAGACAGGCAGTATGTAGAATGTCCTGTGAGGGCATGGTCTTTATTTGTGTTTATCTTGCTTTAGGGTTACTGAGTTGTTAGGTTTGCTAGGAACAGTGTGCTGAAAATGGAGAACCTGCAAAAATGTCTGATAGAAGACTTTAAGTTCACTGTTAGCATGTTTCTTCTGTGGTTTTCTGTACTTCCTTTGCAAGCAGCTTGAGCTTTTGTCTGCAGATAAGCAGCTGAAAAGCAGAAATGCAGGTTGTCAGCACATGGGAAAAAAAAATCTTACGTGGTACTTGAATTTGATTTTTGTTGCCTCTTGATGGCAACTGTGAGCCGGTTCAGGTGATGGTAGGGTTTCCTTTGCTGTTCTCATTACCCAAACCTTAACATATCTGAGAGGTTCAGTATTTACTCTTGGGACCAAAAAAGTGACGGGGGGAGAGAAGCAGCTCTGGGTTGCTGCTGAAGGCTTAAATACTGTAGTATATTAATAGATTGTGTGTGGTCTGTATCTGAAGATCTGCCTAAAAATAACTGCTTTTAAGAGGTATTCTTCTAGGAAAACATGTATTTGTCTCCTTTGTGGCCCTTTTGGTTTTGTAGACTACATGCTTGAACGTTCAGCACTTCTTGGGGTAGTGGCAACTAATAAAATTGAGAGAAATCTGAGGGGGAAGAAGAAGGAATTTCAGCCTGCAGTTGCAGTCATTTTGTGCTTGCAGAAAGGGAAGAGATCCCAGGGAATTCTGGTCTGAGTTACATTCATGGCTGAAGTAGATTTCGTGTACAGAACAAATAATTAGCAAGCATCTGGTTGTTTATGGACTACGTTTTTTCTGTCTGTGTAAGAGAGCAAATCTTTCCAGTTGCTTTATGGTATTATTCAGGTATTTAAGAATGTTCAAGTACTTTGTCCCTTTTATCTGGGTATGAGTAATGAAAACAATCATGTCCAAAATTAACTTCTCGATTTATTCAGGTAGTACGCCTGTAACCAAAACTTCCTGTAGTCAGGTTGTACTAATGCAGCTCTGTCATACACTTTTCACTTCTACTTTCATTTTGTTGACAGACTGGTCATTTTCCTTATAGTTGCTGTCCTTGGAGATTTTAGGGTGTCTGTACGGATGCATCATATGGGATATAGGGTTTGTGGAAGTGTGTGTATATGGTAAGGGTAAAAAAAAGCATAATGCAGCACAAATTACAGCATATCAATGCAACTGGACAGGACTACGTGGACCAATTAAGTGGATGTATATTTGTAAATGTATGTGATAGTGTTTGTCTATTTCAAATGAGAAAGCCAGTTTTCTTGCATATATTTTGCAACTAGGATTCAAAAAAGTTTTTCTTCTCACCCAGTAAGAAATCTTACTTCTCAAATTCGTGTAAATCTCAGAAAATTAGGTAGAATTGAACCATGATTCATTGGTGTTGGAGGTGCTTAAATCTGTCACTATGGTTGACTTAAGTGATTTCTTCTACAGAACTTTGAGAATTGAAGAGACTTTTGCAAGGTAGGTGGGGCATAGCAAAAACTTTTGTTTCTTGGGTTGTACGTGGCATGAGTTGTAAAGCTTTAGGACTATACAAGTTTAAAACAGTGAATTGATTCTGAAAATTGCCATTGCTGTGAATGGCTACCTCATGAAAGTAGTCTTAATGTAATACTTTGTGGATTTATTTTGCCAAAATACCTCCTTTTGTGTTATTAAATTAATAACACTTTAATAAGTCACCTAATTTCAACATGCCTCAGTTTCTCAGTTTTTTACAGACATGTGAATTAAGTATCTGTGTTAATCGCATGGGCATGTAAAGTCGTTTTATACGTGTGTCCGGACTGAGCTGTATAATGGCAGCAGTCAGTACAGATGAAAAGTTTGTTGCTCTTTGTTTTTTTAGTATTTTGTAATACATTATGAGCCTGCAGATTTTGTCTCCAAGGTAAAACTTTGTGATCATAGTTTAGATGTTTGAAGGCCATTTTTGGATTTGGAGAGATCTATCCCAAAACAGCACCTGTGGCTTGGCTAGTGGTGAATGACTAGCTGTTCCAGAAGGCTTTCTGGATCTGTCTGCTAAGGTCTATAGATGAAGAGCAGTAAAGTATTAACATGAAGAAGACTGAGAAAAAAGTGCAGTTTTGTATTGCAGCACCAAGCGTAGAGATGTGGGGAAGCTGCTAATGTACCAACATTATAAATGGTTTCTGTTGGATAAACCCACACTGTGAAATTATTGTTCTTTTTTTTTTTCCAGAGAAAGCAAAGCATTCTTAGTTTTTAGACCATGGTGGTAGTGTTTTGAATTTTAGATTGCTGATAAACAGGTCCAAAAGAATCTGTAAGAACTCAGCCCTGTTTTCATGTGTGAACGTTAACACAAGTGAAACGGTAATTCTCAGAAATGGTGAAGTAAAGAAATGGTCCAGTTCTATGAAAGAAAAAGCTCAAGTAGCTTTAGATTAGGAAGGGGTAAACAAAGGGAGTATGCCAGAATCCACTCTGCTAAAACAGATACTTGTACTTTCAACATCAGCAGAATAGCGCCCCAAATTCTTTTTGTGGTAGCCTCCATTATTTGACTATTATTGCAAATTGCTGGTTGGTGTACTGGATTGTTTAACTGAAGGTTTGCTTCGCTAAAGTTCTTTGGTGGTTTGACCTCTGTCAAAAAACAGTTGTGGCTTCTACTGTGGCAGCTTATAAGACAATTCTGAATTCCCAAGTTATGCTCGTGTTCTGTGATTTTGCTCTTGTATCACATCCAAGAGTATATGTTGCTCAACTTCTGATCTTGGTGACTTTTTGCAACAAACCACATGGTTTGGGTAAACTTGTAAAATGTGAAGGGGCGTAACTGCGATATAAAATCACTGATAATTACTGCATAATGACTCAACTGGTAGACATTAACTAGGTAGGTTTGGGTGAGTGCCGTTAAAAACTTCAGGCTGTAAGCACGGTGATGTTTTAAGTATATTTTGTCACTTAAGGAGTATGAAATCTGAGGAAGTTCGCATTGGAATTTAGAATGGAAAGAATGAGTTGACGATGTACAAAAGTATTTTCCACTTTCCCTCTGACTTCTTTCCTTATCTTCTCTGGCAATAATACGCACGGAAATGGCATCTTTTTTTTCTTGTTCCTGCGTGTGGGAATGGTAATTGTTCTTGCTGCTTACCTGTTCAGGAAGTATTCTCATTCCTCCCCACCACTCCTCTGCCCTCCAAACAAAACACTGTATCGGTTATTGCCAGTGACACTTTTGCTTTATTTCCTAGCTTTGGCCTTCCTGTGTTGTCCTGTGGTCTCTGGATACTGTCTGGCAAAACATGGATTTTTTTTTCCTTCCTTTCCAATCCGGGATGAAGTAGATTTTGTACCTATGTCTGAGTTTGGGCTACCATATGTAAAAGAGTGATGAGCAGAGTTAAAAACCTGCATTTAAATTTTAACTCCCGGAGCTGCCTTCTTCCAAACAGATTTTTCCAGATGGTAAATCGGTCTCATGGAAATATGCATACAGTTCTCTTGGGAATTTGCTTTTTACGCTTGCCTTCTCCCTTCCCCCTCCTCCAGCCAAATCTCTTTCTAGGAAGGGGGGGGAAAAAACCCGTGGACTAGCATGAGCTTCAGTTGGATAGGGTGTCTCATTTCAGATACACTTTCTGCTGCTTCTCAGATGACCAAAACATAAGTGACAGCTGAGTTGTCTGTTTGTGCTGTGGGTCAAGGGCAGTCCAGCTCAGCAGTTTCCCTTTCCTCTTCCCTGAGTTTTGTTTGGAAGCGGTAGTGATTTGCTGTTCTATATAGTCATCCTCTTGTCATGAAGACCAGATGGAAATACGTCAGTTGTTTCATGTATAAATACTCAATCCAACAGCTGTGAGTTTATCAGGAGTCACTGGGATCACAAGCTGGTGACCAAATTGTTAGTTTAGAGGGCTGAAAGCATTACTCCAACTTGAAGTAAATAAAGCTGTACTATGAATCTCTTAGGAATGATCTTAGCACTAGACTCATTGAAAGAAAAAGAAATGAAGTTGGAGCATTTAAGTTTGAATTTCTTTTTCAGGTGAAGTTATTTTTTTTTTCCTAGAGTATAAGCAAATCTTATACTGATGGTGATGATTCAGCCACTGTTGCTGGGTTTTACTGGTGCTATTCCTAAAAAGATTGCTCTGAAACCTTCTAATTGCCTCCTTTCCTTTTGTAGTTTTATTAGGTTAAAACATTTATCCAGACTACTGTCCAGTGGTCTTTTGGCCATTGGATAGTCCTCAGTCTGTGTTTCAATCTGGATTTCTAGTGGAAAAACCTGAGATACTTGATGTGATCCTAGCTAACGATGAATCAAGAGCAACAAGATTGATAATAAATCTACTTGATGCTGATAATTAAGGGGGTTAACTTTGCAGATTGCAGAGGGTTTTGCTGCTATCCATGTGTAAATGAGCCTTGATTTATTCCAATAATATTGAGAAAGGGGAGATGGAAGTCTGCCAATGGCCATTGGCTATGTGTTTGCAAAATGCAATGTGTTGCATGGGCTACTGAGCATAATGCGAAACAAAGTGCCATAAAAAACTTGAGTGCTAAGTACATGACTGAAAAAACACTCTAATGAGAGAATGGGCATGGCCATTAACTTAGAATAGCTTCTCTGCAGCAAATTTCTGTAAAGTGAGATCTTAGTTCTTGACTAATGAATACTGCAGTGTATAGGAAGGAAATGGAATTAGAAGTAAAACAAAAACATGCAATAACTACAGACTTATGCTAAAAGCATGGAAATCAGCCAGGTATTGGTTGAACTACCTGCTGCTCAGACCTTCAGAGGGGTTGTGCTTGTTGCTTTAAGAAGCTTACAATTTCTAAGGGGTATTTAAGGCATTCTGAATATCCATGGTCAACCCTTTTATAAAATGGAACAATAAATGCGAGCTCCTAGGCTTCACAGGCCACAAACAAAACAACAACAACAAAACCCATCCAATGACAACCAACCCAAACCCTTGTCTGGTTGAGTTGCTTTGTCTGCACAGATCTGGCTTTTTCTTGCATTCATGTTGCGTTTTCAGAAACAGTTTTCTTGTGGCTCGTAGAGCTCCCTAATGCAGTGTCTGCGGGACAGAAGCCCTTGCAGCCAGTATGAAACAGATGATTTGCAGCTCGAGAGGTTTGGGAGATCTAACGGGAGCTAAGGAGGCTGAAGCTGTTCTAGACTCCTTTAATGAGAATTTTCTGACCTTTGAATTGCAGCTGTCCTTCAGTGAAAACGTCTGTTGTTTGAATCTTCATGGCTGGTCTAGATGATGGAAACAGCATGCTTTTCTCTGTCATATGGATGGTGTTTATGGGTGTACTAGAAGATGGATATATTTAAACAAATCTGCAACTTCCTTGCTTCAGAATCTCGATGGACTTCAGTTCTTACTGTTCTCTGACTTTTTAAAAACTGCTAAGTTGTCTACAATGTCACGTTCTGATATATGGCTGAAAAAAACACATTTAATGGTGTGATCTCTTGCTCTGGTATCAAAGCACAAGCAAGCCTTTGACTGGAGTCTCATCTGAATAGCCATCTTCTAGTTTAGTGTCAGGTTTACAGTTTGAGAGTCTGGGACTCATCAATGCATGCTCCTGGAAATTGCAAGGATAGCTGTTGCCTGTCTGTCTTTTCTGGGTCTTAAACAGAAGCTGCAACAGAGGAGTAGTTTGGGGCAGTTCTTCAGATGGAGCGGCATGAAGAGATGTGGTGCATACTTGTGCAGCTCCTCTGAACCTTGCTGGCAAAACTCCCACCACAATGATTTTGTGTTTGAATGTTCAGAGCAAGACTCTGTGACAATTCTTAAAATAATGGTTGAAATGATTATTAAGCTGTATATAGTTGAAACTCTTTGCATTACCATTACACATTGCTTGCATAATGTGCAAGCTGCTATCTGTTTTGCTGCTTCTAAAAGTATGAAAATCGGTTCACTTATCTTTCATGTTCATGATGGGCTGGATTCCTTTAGTGGAGCCTCTGATCTTAGTATAAGAACAACATGCATCTCTTTCCAGATGAGCTTTATCCTCTTCAATCATTAGAAATACTACTGAAATATTTTTTCTAATGCCGTAAAACTGTTTGGTTTGAACCCAGGCTGCAGTGAAATGAAAAGAGTCTCTGTGTGAGAGCCCAGAGCTGAGAAATCAGTTGAGTATGCTTGCTGTAATGCTCTCAGTTAGTGCACTGCGTGTGATGCATGTGCTTAACGTGAATGTCAATCAGGTCTTTTTTCCTCTGACAGTATGAATACAGGTCTCTCATCCAGTGTTAGAAGCTGCTTTTTGAACTCCCTAGTTACTGCACTTTTTGGACTGTACAGTCAAGCAGATTGAGAAGTCAGCTCTGTAGCACAAATACATAACTTTCCAGCTGACTTTGAAAGAAACGCGTTGCTAATGCTCTGTATTTACATAATGGTCATCTCCTGTTCAATTTTTTACCAGCACACGTGGGAATAATACATTAGGTAGCACCACTTAAGTTTGATTCCTGTCATAAGATCCTGCTTTGTTTCCCAACTGGCATACCTCAGCCACTTGGGCTGTAGGTTTTCAAGCTGAGTGTCTGTTTCAAGCTTGTTTCAGAAGCTTCAGCCAAGGTGGTGCAGGTGCTTCAGAGAAGTGCTTACTCTGTTGCATCCAATGCCTTCTTGAGCTTTTGTACTTCAGAGTTGTCAAGCGGGGACCTAAAAGCAGCATTGAGACAGGTGAGTTGCCTTTGTGCTGAAGAAGTATTTCCAAATAAATATGCTTGAGATAAAAAAGCTTCAAAATAGGGGGCATTTTTGATATGAGACTTATCTGGAACCTCTGTTATCTTTTTAAACTCCAAACTCTTGATCCGTGTTATAGTCTGCCAGTGGTATGTGGTAGTGTCTATGATGCCATCTGAAGGAGTTTGTTCCACGTATATTTGTAAATCATAAAGCCAATGCACATGGTATAATTATTTTTATATAGCATGCACAAGCCAAACTCAGCATGGGAAATACAAGGTAGGCTGTATGATATAATTCAGTTCCCGTGTTTCTGTTGCAGATGTTTAAGCTATTAAAGTTTGATATCCTCAGGAAAGGCATACTCCATCAGTACATAAGTTTCTCTGAGGAATAAGGATTGAAGTTTCCAAGTAGAAAATCTTCTGTGGAACAGCAGCCTCTATTTCTGCAGAAGCAGCAGTCTTTGCAGCTTAGTTCCAATGATGGAGAGCTAGCTGTGGGCCTGGCATGTTGTAGATGGTCTGATGCAAACATCTGTGAAAATATACTGCTCAAATAGCTTTAATTATAGGAAATACAGATCTTGCAAAGCAATTTTTATTTTAAAAGCAAATGCTCTTGTTAAAATCCATCTGCTTTCCCACAAGCCTGAGAGAAAGATGTTATTGGATAATATGTTTTTACTGCATTTGGCAATTAGAATCTTTATCCTTTCAATCTAATAAATTTTGTAAAATACAGGAGTTCATATGTTTGCAGTTTGGCCTTTTAAATACCTTTTGGATTTTTCACATCAAGCTGGACTAGATACTCAGGGTTTAAGTGAAGTAGGGCCGCTAGCAAGCACTGTTGCTATACAGGCTGCAGGGTTGTAGAGATGTTTTGATTTTTGTGTAACAATAGTTGTCATGATTGCGCAGAGGAAAAATAGTCTGAAAGAAATGTATGTAAATGAAACAAGAGCAAGAAATCTAAACAGTCTAAACATAGCTACAATCAGAGTAGTACTTGCCTACTTTTAGTTTTGTTCTAGTGTTTAGAATCTAGCACGCTGTATGGAAATGCTTTTTTAATTAGCTCAGAGTCAGGTCTGTGCTATGTCTAATGCTGTTTGCCCCTCCTGGGAAGTAGAAACTTGAAGGTGCTTTGGGAGGAAGGGTTGGCAGGAGCTTGCAGTAGGAAGAGACAGTTATCCCTTGGATTAGCTGGAAATTGGTCCCTTCCATCTCTTACGTAATTCTGGATGCTTGCAGCCGTTGTCTCTTCTACCGTCTTAAGGTTTCACCCTGCTCTCAAAATACCATCTTGTTCCACTGTTTATTTTTTGGAAAAACATGAATTTTGAAGAAAAGTGTCCAGTTTTTACAAAGGTGATCACTGCCAGTAGATTTCTTGTGAAGTCCTTATTTAGGTGTAAGTGTTGTGAAATCAGTTGAGATAAGAGCTCATAGTGGCACGGAAATTTCAGTTTCTACCTTACAGCCTTATATGTGTGACTAATTCCGAAATGGAGTCGTTTGGACTGAGTCAGCATTTTAGTTGAAAGTACTCGGGCTATCTTGATTTGGTTTGCACTGTATGTTAATTTGCTGTGCGGATGGAGATCCAAACCGATTGGTTATGCAGACCTTCAGCTGAAGACAACGCGGGCACTGGGTTTGTCTGAGAAAGCATGCTTTAAAATGGCAAGTCGCAAGAAAGTTTGAGAGATTCAATATGTGTTGGAAGCACAGAAGAGATTAAAATAGCATCAAAAAACTAGCAGCCTCTGTAGCCAAAGTGCTCAGGGCAAGAGCAAGCAGGGGTGGAACTGCAGCCCTTTGTTTGCAGCGAAGTCTGGATTTTATTACTTGCAAAGTGAAATCACAAGGGGGAATGTCTGTTTCTGGTGGACAGATATGTTGCAACTAATTCTGAAGAAGCCTGTTCATAAATTTTTCAGCCTGCTAACAACTTTGAAGGTAGGACTAACTCTTGACTGTGATTAATCTGTCCAACTCCTGCTTACTGGGCAGCCTGTTGGTTTTGTTCTTCTTTCACAATTACAGGCTGTTAAGTATTGATGCTGGTGCGGTTACCATAAATTTAGAGTTTTAAAACTTGCTACTCTGTACTCTAATATTGTTGTTGGCTATTGAAGTCTATTTCCCATATTTCTGAGGTGCTGCTGCAGCAGGTGCTTGTGCCTGGCCCTTGTGTTTTGGTAATCAGAGAAAACTAGAAGCAGGTACTTTTCTTTCCTCTATGTCCCTTCTGGAAGGATTCAGTTTTGTGGCCCAAGCTCTAAGTAATTAGTATTAATTAGTATGAAGTGTTATGTAGTGCACTGAGATGTGAAGCTCTAAGCACAGAAGTGCTGTGGTGGCAATGAGACAGTTGTCTTCTCAAGAGCTGTATGGTCTTTTGAGGAGGTAAATCTATGATGCTTCCACTTTTGATCCCCTAGCAAAAGCAGTCTTAAAATTGGATCCCCAAGGGACTGTTTCACACAGCTGTCCATCGGAAGTACTAAGGTCTCTCTATTTGGATCAGAGCCATCCTGTGCGGAAGTTTTCATATTGTCGTGGCATCTCGTGGAAGAAAAAATACAAACCTAGCTGAAATTGCTTCAGAAAGAATTGGTGAGGTTCTCATTAATATCTCTAGATATTAAGCATTCAAACACCAGCAGTTTTGATTAGAAACTTCATCTTTACATTTGGGTTATTTCTGAGTTAATTGAAAATGTGGGAAAGGCAACAGGACCTGATTCTGGAGCGCTCCTAGACTGTTGCTTATGTGGATTTCTTCTTGCTTTTACTCGCATCCCGTTGCCCAGTAGTTGGACAGAAGGCCTTTATTCTGGAAATTAATATAGCTGCTCTATAAGATACCTATCCTGAGATCCATCCAGATGCTGTTTCTGCCTGTGATAAAAGATGTTCTTGGGTAGCCTTGGTTGTCTCAAGAGTGGGGAAGGATAATCCTTTCTAGCAAGAGTAAGCCTGTGTACTTGATAAAGTAGTAACTGGTAGACTTGAGACTAAAACCAGCTCTGAGTGTCTAGTGTCTCTATGACACTCTGTAGCTTCATTAAAATTGCCTTCTTGGGATGTTGCAAGGGGTGGTGAAATAGAGCAAGGAATTTAATTTAAACAGAAATACGGGATGCCTCAAATCCACTTAACTTCTCTTACCCACAGAAATGTAGTTATTGCCACTGGAGCAAGGGATGCAGTACCAGAACACTCGTGCAGCTTTTCTGACAAACCACTTCTATTTGAATTCCTACTTCTGTGGCTTTTCGTGTATGCAGACTTGCTGAACACAGGAATGTCTTTTAGATGGAGCCATGGTGCTAAAAATGTTTCCAGATAACTTTCTCGCTAAGGGAACCTTTTCAGTGTTAACATTGTTAATACTTTGGTGTATGATGTGCAGAACATCAGATATTTCAGTGTATGGAAAGAGTAAAGCTTTAACTCTTTGGGCGATGATGCTCTTCAGTTCACAACCACAATTAATGTTGAACTGCAGGTAGAGTTCACGCTTCAGTGTGACAGAAGAGGAGGTACGTTGAAAACAAGGAAACATTTTTACAGGTTGTGATGCTCTATTTAAGGTAGACCCTTTGGACCATGGTATCCACAGATCTTACAGTTTTACTTTGACATTTGTTCAGTATTGCTGTTCAAACAATTGAAATAATGGCACCAGACCAAGGACAGTATTTAACTAAAGCACAATATAATGACAAACAGACTTTTTGGATAAGCTGTAAAAATTTGAATAGCTGATTCATACGTTAGGTTGTGGTGAGTATCTGAGGTCTTTGAGGTCATGTTTGACCTTCTAGTGATGCGGGATGTTCCCCGTAGCGTTCTTCAGAGAAAGCCTTAGTTCAATACAGAATAGCCCTGCCAATGGCGATAGTACCATATATATTCTCCAAATGCTAAGAAGAATTCAGAGTATTCATCCTAAACTTCCTCTAGTATTTTTCCCTAGCTGTCTGCCTTGGATCACCTTGGAGATTACTCTGTTGTTAATCTTTCATCTCAACTCTTACAATACCACATTTTAGTTGGTGAAGCCTTTTCCTGGAGGTTAATCCAACTCTTAAGTTTTTTCAACTTATTTTAGTTCTTTTATGTCCAAGGTATGCATATTATTATCCTTGATTTATTGTTCTGCTCACTGTTTTTATGTATTGTATCTTGAGTTGCTTTAGAGGATACAAGCTGACTGCTCTGTCCAGCTGCATTTCAATTGCATTGTTTTCTTTTGTATTTTAACTCATTATAAAGTTATTCAGAGTTGCACTGTAAAGCCAGCTATGCTTCTGGATACTTAGTATGCTCGACTCCACCAGTATTTATAGTTTTTCTTCCTACCACTTTCCCACTGTTAAACTTTTGAGTGTTTTCTTTCTCCTGGCTCAACGTCGTTCATTTTCCTTCCTCTATGAAAGGTGATGTGCATATTTTTAAATTTATATTTGATATGTTTAAATTTATATTTGATATTGATTGTCAGTTGTAAACACAGGTGTCTCATGTATATGGTATCATCACAAGAGTCTAGTAAACATGTGAGTGATGGAAGAACATGATTTCCTAAGTCTTCCTGCTAGGTATCCATGGAAGACTTACTACTGCTTTCTGCTTTCTTTTATGAGTAGGTTGAGAGGAAGATGAGTAGGTTGAGAGGAAGATGGGCATTAAGGTAGATCATAGGAAGACTACATTATTGTTGCATTTTTATTATTTTTATTAAAAGATAATGCTCCTCCAGTTCATTGTAGGACTTTGATATTTGTGGCATGCTAGCACTGATGCTAGCACGTAAGCAACTTGTTTCTAAGACCTCATCTAGAATGCAAATTTTGGTCACCTCATAAAACCTGGGTCACCTGAAAAAAAAAGTTTTGTAAAGTAATTGAAGTACTCACTTTGGATGCATTTGCAGAAGAAGCAGCAAAGCTAGGAAGATATAATTAGGCTGCATATGCAGGGTATGTACCTATGTTGTATATAACTTGAAGCTAATGTGTATTGTTGGCTGATGTGAATTAATTTTACAACTGGAAGAACATGGGCAGGCCCGTAGGGAAAACTTAAATGCTTGAGCCAGGTTAAGTCTGTCACTTCTGGCTTTATGCTGGGATTTTTGTAAGGGAACTAGTCAGTGGCACAGGAATGTGACTAGTTTGTGTGTGTGTCCATCTTTGCTGATCTTTTGTAGTTTTAAGTACCACTTATAAATCTTGGGAGCCATCTTTACACTTCTGTATCATTTCCAACCAGCATATCAGTGCAGCTTGTCACCATACAGAAAAAGGGAGATAGATAACCCTTCCCATTGTCCAGTAGTTTTGGATGAAGAATTGTAGTATGTTTTCGACTCTGTAAATTGATTGGCCTCTATTGGAACTGGTTAAGGGTTCACCCTACTGTTCTAGGCTTTTTCCTACTCATAAAGGATTCTTATGGTCGTACAGAAATAAGTGAAATGAAAATAGTGACAGTTGCTCTTTTGGTACTGTGAGTTAATAGATGAATAAGGTAAACGGAATGGGTTACGGAGGAGGCTTTTTTCTTGCAGTATTGTCGCCCCCTAAATGGAGAGTTGGGTTTTCCCAGTAAAACTAAACTGAGGTGACTGAATGTAACTTCCCTCTCTCTAACAAAGCAATCATTTCAGCACAAAATGGGAATTGACATGAGCTCCAAAAGTTTTAATGAGCCATCTGAGCCAAGTGATAAGACGGTCCAGCTTGTTAATAGCTCATCAAGAATTCAGTTCAGCTAGCACTTCAACTCTTTAATAAGCTATATATATTAGATATAAGCCTTATTGTGAGCTGATATCAGATAGCAAACTTACCCCTTTATCTTCCATGGATCAAATAGAAATGTGATAATATAATATATATATATATGATAATATAATCATATATATGATAATATAATAAATAAAGTGAAAATAAAATAGAGTTCTCTGTTCTAGTACTGATTATTTCTGTGTAGCACAGCATTTTGATTACTGTCCCTTATGTTCATCCTTTGAGGCTGAACAAATTAACTAAAACTTTCAGCATTTTTTTCCAGACTTCTGTGTAAGGAAACACAAATGCTGCCTAGAGAAACCCTAGAATAGAAATGACTGAAGCCTAAACAGTTGCTTGCCATTTTTAGACCACATTTTCAATGACCTGAGAGATTCCAGAGAAGGTCATGCCTAAGCTGTAGGTTTCATATCTGCTGTTTTATTTTTCTCTCCTATTGGTTGTGAAGAGAGCAAAGGAAAAATACGTAATTGACTTGATAAAGTATGAATATAAGTTTTCTGAAGCTACTGTGTAGTTGTCATAGCTGTATGCTGCACTGTGAAGAGTGCAAGTGAAATAATTGGGATTTCCTGAAGGAAATTGTGGGATTAGGCAGTATATTGATTTGTCGTAGTCATTATTTTCTGCAAAAGTAGAATATGGTTCTTGGATCAGTTCCTCAACCCAGCCTACTTACTTTGCCTGTAAACATTCAGGCTGGCAAGATAAAGAGGGGAGAGAAGTAACATAGACTTGTGTTAATGTATATTTACACACGGGGCAGTTTTGAAGCAACCTCACAAGTGGTGTGATTTTTATTTTTATTTTTCCTGGGAAAAGCTAGGTGCTTTACTGCCTGGTCATGCCCATGCTTCTTAAGATTGAAGTGGAAAGCTAAGAAATCAGACAGTGTCCATATCTTGGAAGCCTGTCAGCCAGCACTGTTCTAGCTCTTTTGGAGCTGTATATGTTCTTTTCTCTGTCAGTATCTTTTCTGGAGAGACCTGGGATGTATCCAGTTGTCCCAGTCTTTAAGCAGCGTGCTTGCTTCCGTCTGTCTCCAGTGAGCGTAGTATCGAAGTGCACTGGTGTACCATCTTTGGCACTTCTGGAAATAAAAATTCCTCCCAGTGCTGCTGTCCGAAAAGATAAACTCTGGGGGTAGTGTTGCAGTTTTTTTGTCACCTTACATAAAGAGGAAATGTTCCAAACTGCTGCTGCCCTGCAGAGGGGCAAAAGTTTGTTTTCTGCTGCTGTTTTCCTGATGCATGGTGTATTTACATGCTCCTTATCTTCTGATTCCACTTCTGCTGTTTATTCAGTGTGAGGAAGTGAGGCAGAATGACTTCATATCTACCTGAGTCAGTGAGATCAGCTCTGATGCAGCGTTCCTTTGTTTAAGCTCTTTGTTTTTGCATGATGCAGTTATTCCTGTACTGACTGCTTCCTGTACAGCAATAGCTGTATTAGAACTAGACCTGTTCTGAGTGTCTTTGTGAAAGCAAACTTTCTTTTTTTCTAGCTGAAGACTTGGAAGAAGCTTATAGTTGTGACTAGTTACAGGTCAGTTGTGTTTAACAATGCTAGAACTTGGTACCAACAAGCACATAGGTCAGTATTAATGCCTTATTGTCAGGAGTGTCTCAGTGAGGATGGCTCTTCAAGCATAGGTCAAGTCTATGACGTTGCTGCCACCAGGTGTCTTAGATGCTGCTTCTGTTCCTGCTGGCACGGGTGCTGCATAAATGAACGTGGGAAAAGACCACAACAGAGGAATATAATTATTGGTGGTGTTCTCCCTGCTTCCCCCATGCTGATGAATCATAGCTTCATCAAAACTAACAAGCAGTTGCAGGAAAAATGGGGAGCAGTGCTAGTATCTTTCAGTCATGTATGTAGGCTTCGGTTGTGGATACTCCCTCTTTAATGTTAAGATGAAGTTGTATTTCTTATCTTCTGAAGCTTCAGCATCACCTCTTTCAAAAATGTGTAATTGACTTCAGACTAAATCCTTTTAGTGACAGCAATATTTTTTTTGTGTGCATAATATTGCTCGTTCTGACACAAACATTAAAAGAAAACAACAATACAACACCCTTCATTCTGTCTTTCAGTACAAAGTAAAAAGTTACCAGTGCTTTCAGTAAAGCACCAAACTATTTCAAATCTAGCTTTGGATTTTTATAGGTTTGTTGCCATGAAGCTTAGACAACAGGAAAAATAATTCTCTTCGAAGAGAGAATTGGAAGCTCCCCTCCAAGTTGTACATTTTCGTATTCAGTGTGTTAGCAGAAAAGGTCAGTTGTGCAAAGATACATGGAAGTACCTCCATGTTGCAGACTGCTTCTGACCTGTGTGGTCCACTTTTTGCCAATTTTATGTGTGTTTGTGTTATTTTTTTCCTTGTGTGGTCTGTTTTTTTATGAATGGAGGAACCCTGTTGACTCAAGTCCTGAATCAGTAATCACCTCAGAAATACAAATAAACAAGGAAAGCCCAGAGTTTTTTTTACTGACCTACTTTCTCCATCCAATCACCAGAACAGTTAAACTCTCACGAGAAGTTTGTCTAAATTTTGACTGATGAAGGTTCGTCTGCTCCCTTTTTGATTATTGAATTGCATTTGCCTCCTCTTCTTCCACCCCCAATCAGTTTACCCAAGTATCATCTCTGTCAAGATAACATGTACAGTTTCTTGAATTCTGACCTTTGGGTAGCAGCACTAAACTTGCCCATCTTTGCTGTATTGCTTCTCTCTGTTCATGGTAAGAGGAAGTCTGCTGTGCTATTCTGATTTGTGCATTGAAATGCTAGAAATGAAAATGCAGATGATAACCTATACGTTACCTTCTTTTCACCAGGAAACCATACAACTTACTGCAAGTAATCCCTTGACCTTTCACTTAGGATGATGACTTGTGTACTTGCCTGAAACTTAAAGTATTTTTTGGATGCCTTACTTGAGTAGGGAGTCTACATAAAACTATTTACCCCTAATCATGAAGTTTAAAAGGTGTAGTAGATAACTGTTTTAACCATCCTCCTTTCAGCTGTGTTAAATATGTACATTATATTTTAGTGTTAGGATTATTTGCTTGCTCACTAAAATTGTCTGTAGCTTATATAAAGTTGAACCTCCTTGTGGAGGCTTGCCAAGCAGGGACATGAAATGGTACTTACAGCAAGCGTTAACTTGGTGTTGCCTTTCATTCTGCAGCCCATCCCAGGAACTTTGTCTTCAGTCTTCAAATTAAGATGAGGATGAGGAGGAAAGGAACTGAAAATTGCTGGTTGTTAGCATCCAGAATATAGGAGTACTGAATTCCTCAGGTTTACTTACTTATTAACTAATCCTTCTGTATTGATATGACTGCCTGCTTTTCTGCCATTACAAGTCTTTGTTTTGGGACTTGCAGCCTAATATCAAGAAGAAAGTATTCTTCCCTTCCAGCAAGCCACGTGACTTCATGCAAGCACAGAGATTGATCTTGATTTCTAATTTCTCTAAGTGTGGACAAGGAAGCAACACTGAAGTAGCAAGCAAACCTCTTTCTTTCAAAAACCTTTCCAGAAATCTTTGCAGAGCTGTTTCTGGGGATGAATGGCCTGGGCTGCTGGAGGGACAGCTAGGGAGTTTTGTGTTTGGGAGATGCCTAGCCTTCTGAAGTCTAAGAGAATTTTAGATGTTGCTTTGTGGCAAGGAAGCCTGACTCTTTTCTTAATTTTGTCTGGTTTTGGCAAGTAGCTTTTTTTTTTTTCTTAGCTTATCTTTTGGCCAACGTATTTATATTTTTTGGCAGAAATAACATTTGATTTATCTAAAGAACAACCAGTGTGTATAATAAGACAGTCTGTTTTTAATAAATTATTCCACGTGTGTGGAGTGCAGTCTGGAAGCACTGAGAGCTGTGTTCTGGCAATTCTTCTTGTATACTGTGTTGGGGTATCCAAATGTGGCACTCATTGTCCTCAGTAGCCACAGTTTTAATATATTGCTTTTCTGAATGCTTTATTCTGCAGCTGACAACCTTGGCAGCTAATGGTCTTTCCCCGTGTGCTCAGAGCCCCCAAATTATTATCAAACTCAAATTTTGGAAGCAACCCCTACTATCTTACATGGCAGAGGCTTGCCTGTGAAAGGCTGGACTATTTGAAGGTAGGAGAGCTGTACAAAGAAGCAGGAGTTGCCTGAACAGCGAATGGTTTGCAGACCTGATTCCTAACTCCGTGGTTAGCTAAAGATTTATGTAACTCTATAAACATCATATTATACAATTAAGCTTCCAAACAGGGTGCTCAAATGCTCTGAACATTTGAGAAAGTGTATGCCAAACAACAAAAAAAAAACCTCTTGCATACTTTTAAAACAGCATATGCTCAGCTGCATTTAATCTGTTTTTTGTGTTCAGAGGTTTGTAGAAAGGTATATTGGTGGAAGGATATGTGGAGATCCTTAATCAATTTTCATGTCTGTTGCTGTACAGAGATGCATTTTAAACAGTATCTCCCCCCCTTCCTTTTTCTTTATGTTCTACCTACTCTTTTAACGTTATAAAGTCTAAAGTGGTTGTGTTGACACAGAAGAGTAGATGCAGTTCTTGTGCAGTCAGAATTCCATTTCTAGGTAGGAACTGCATACCGCTGGATGATTTTTAAGCTCAGTGCATTCTTTGTTGATATTTTGTTAATCTAGCTTAATGGTCACTGTACTCATTTTTCCTCTTTAACTGCTAGATTTTTTCAGGATGAGAACACTGCTGCCTACAAAGCCTTGGTTCCATTAACAGCACTGAATATCAGAGCACTGTCTTGCTAGCTTCTCCTCTGATGACCCCTCATTAACCTTGCCTAAAAGGCTTGCAAAGCCTTTCTCATATGCTGCACAAATGCACACAGAAGAACGTTTGTCTGTTCTGTATGCTACTTCTTCCTTTGAATAATAGGCTAGGAGCCGCAGTAACTTCCCCCCAAATTTCAGACATTTGGAAAGCTTGACAAAATGCTGCTTGGTGTAACCTCAGCAGAGCTGGATATTTCACCTTGGTTGTGATTCAGTTTATCTGTAATTCAACAATGCTTTGAAAGCTGACATGACTGTACATTGTCAGAGCACATCACTTGAAGAAGAATTTCCTACTAATTTGCCTGGTGTTTTCTAGCACATCTCTCCTAGATAAAATCTAGACAGTGCTGCTCTAGAGTAGCTTTAAAAAAAACATACAAAACCCCAAACCAACCAAAGCCCACTACCTGTGCGAGCAATGCAACAATGCAGAATTTCTGGATCTAGTGGCATGACGTGCAGAAAGCTAGCAAAACCTGTCTGTAGTAGGTAAAGTGCTCAGTCTTTTTCCTCTGTTGGGTATCTTCCTCATACTGTGGAAGAGGGAGCAGCTCTTTGAGTTCCTTAGCAGAGTACAATTAACTTTTAAGATGTATAGCATGAGCAGAGAGTAGATCTAGTTGCTGCCATGTGGAGTATTTCTCTTGTTGTCCACTTGCTTGATCTCTTGTGCCCATGTGCTGGAGAGCAGCGTGGTGTGTCTTTAGTGCTTACCTGTGTCCATTGAAGGCCCACTGAGTGTGTCGGTTCTTTCTGTAATACAGAGTATGTTTGCTCATAGTTTACATAACAGGTACAGTTGCTTTCACTGACTTCTGAAACTCAGTATTTGACCCGCAGTTCTGGATGTCGACTGCCTACCGTACTAGTGTGTTGAAACATTTTTCTTTTGAATTGCTGAATTGTCCTATAATCTAGCTCAGGCCGCTTCAGTACTCTTCAGTGTCAGCAAAAATGGATGTTGGGGCAAGACAGAGGGCGAGACCCTTACTTGAGCTTGCTGTGAGCAGAGCAGGGTCGGCTGGCCGGAGCGGAGCATGGTGCCTCCCGAAGGCAGCTTCAGGTGGCTGAGGCATGCTGCGTGCCTGGCAGCATGGTGTGTTGTGCAGGTAAGTGCCCTTTCTTCTCACCCTGTTTCTGCAACAGTGCTGGGACGTTCTGAAGGAAGTTGGTATATGAGCAACCCCGCTGAAATTTAAGATTAATTTAGATGTCAGAAATGTATTTCCTTTCCTCGTTCAGAAGGATGCTGAACAGATATTGAGCTTTGGCTGAAAAAAGTCACTGAGGGAATATAGAGAACTTTTGCTGATGTGCCTCACTTTCTGTGGCTTGGCAAACCAGCTAATCTATGTGGGGGAGTGTTTAGTTCTGTGTCTGTTTTTCTCTCTTCATTTATATAAGGTACCTAGGCACAGGGATAGAAAGCAGGTAGTTACAGTTCTAAGTCACGCTCCTCCAGATGAAATACCTGGTTTATCACGAATGGCCAAGATTCCTGTCTTATGTAGAATAATGTAAGTACCTCTGATAGCTGTTTCCTGACCAAAAGAAGTCAGAGGGAAGTACGTGGATAAATGAAAACTGCCGAGGAAAGGTTATTGAATGGTATTGAGCCAGACAATTGTTTCACTTAGTGCCTCTCTCTATTCAGGCCCCTGGCACTGCAGAGCCGTGGGTCACGTGCAGGGAAGCCTTGCTGTTTGTCCTGGCTTGTCAAAACAATTTAATGTAGGTGGAAAGGAATGAATGAAATGAACAGAGTGGGCTTGATGCATCTGTTTCAGTTTGTTCGAAGGGCAGCCCAGTGATTGGGATGTGGCACTTGAGTCCTTTGGGGAAGCTATCGGTTCAGGAAGAACAACGCTGCCCAATTTATAGGATAGTTAAGTCCATTTTAGGAAGCAAGCTCTCCTCGAGTTTGACAGCTTGTATATTTTTAAATATTTGTGCTATATCGGCTCAGCACATGCTATAACTGAGATGCGAGAATGTGATTTGCTAATGCCTAGGCTTAGGGGTTTGTCTTCTCTGCCTGGGGTTGCTTCATTATATGGTAAAAAAGGAATGACTGAGGGAGGAGGGAGGGTGTCCTTTTTTTTTATTTTTAGTTGAAATTCCAAAACAAATTGGTCTTTGAAGGATAGAATATCAAGCCATATATTATTAGCTGTTCTTAAAGTGTTTTCTTCTTTATAAATTTATTTCTCAGACTTAAGAAAAGCATCTTATGCCTTTTTTGTTTTGTTTCTGGCTATTAAAAATAAAAATGTAAGTTAAAACATCAAAACTGTTTACCCAATCTTATGCTTTGTGATACTGAAATGTCAAATTGTGAAATCTGTTTTTGCTTCTGGATGGAAGAAGCAAATAGATGCTGCTATGATCTTTCTATAAAACTATTTAGACCTCAAGCTGCAGGGAAAAAGGGTGCGGAGGTTATAGATCTTATTTGATTCACCTTTAATACTATTTAATCAAAGGTAATAGCTTGCTTTAAATGATACACAATGATGCTTTTTACTGTTTCATTAGAGGTGGAGATGTGCAACAGCCACCCTTGCCCCACTGCCTTCCTTTTGCTTAGACTGTACGCTATTTGCAGCTTGCATTGGAAGGTAGTGCAAGTATAACCACCAGTCTGTGTATACAGATTAGTTTTGTTGGTATAATTGTACATGAGGTCTAGTATTTTCTTGATTGCTAGTTTTCTTGCTTTTTCAGGTACATTCACTGTTTTCTGCTACCTAGCTGTTCCTTTAGGGAAAGAAATAGAAATACGTGTCATGGATGAGTGTAAGATCCAAGGAAACGAGGGTAGTTAAAGGCAGTATGCATTGCTAGTCTTATGAAACAGGTGGCCTCTCTGTCCTTTTCTTACAGCTCTGTTTAGTGTTAACTTTTGCTGTTGCAGTGCACTACTGAAAGGTGTGATGTTCCCTTGGTTGCAAAAACATAGCTGTTTGCTCTGGGTGGGATTTGTGTTTGTTTGCCTGTGTTTGTGTCCCAACTTGTCTGAGTTCATTAGTGCACTATGACTTTCAAAGAAGTGTTGAATTAGTATATTGTTATTGTCTGGATTTTTTTCTTCTATTAACGCCAGCACTGAAGTGTTGAGTGTCTGCTTTAAACGTCACAGATATGTTTGCAGGAACACGATGCTACCATTAATGTGACCAGAAAGAGAAATGACTCAAAATATGCGTGCCCATTAGGAGTCTGTTCATTGATAAGAGTGATTAGCACTTGTTAGTTTCTATTTGGGGCCAGTAGTACAGTGCTAGGGAAGACTGAATGAGGCCCTTAAGGGAGATCAGGCGTACGCAGGTTTAGATGAGAACTTAATGTCAAGTGTGGGCTAAAATTGGTTAGTAATGTTTGGGGTAGGTAACATGCACAAAAATGCACAAAATAAAGGAAACTTATCCAAATGTACATCTACAGTCTAGTTTTTGGACAAACATAAATGCAAATATTC
The DNA here is from genome assembly GCF_964034855.1 of Anser brachyrhynchus. Taxonomy (NCBI): domain Eukaryota; kingdom Metazoa; phylum Chordata; class Aves; order Anseriformes; family Anatidae; genus Anser; species Anser brachyrhynchus. Next base: position 65,110,229 of record NC_137694.1, read on the forward strand.
ATATTATATAGCTAAAATTAAGTAATATAAAAAAGTAATTGGTGCAGCCTTTTTTTAATAATTTATAAATAGTAATTAGTCTTAACAGCTATACACTGGTTTTAAAACGTGAAGTATATGGATAAAGTGCAGAGGCTGAGAACACTTTGCTTCATTTCTCTTGCAAAAATTATTATTTTTTTGTAATTTTATGTTCTAAGTATTGAGTTTCTTAAGGCATGTGCATATGATCTGTTGATTGAAGTACCTGTAGCAGCTCATTGCTTTTCTGCATCACAGCTGCTTGTAACAGTCGGGATGAAATTGGTCTTGGACAGAATTTGTGCTGCTGCTTATTGTAAAGAAAGGAAAACTATTAGCGGTATAAGGCAGCATTCCTTCCATATTTAAAAAAAAAAAAGAAAAGAAAAAAAACCAGCACAATCTCATCAGATGTGAATATTTAAGTATTTGCTTAGTGTTTCTGCAAACACGATCTAGCAAAACTTATGCGTGCGCAAGGTTGCTTTCTTTAGGAGCGAGGGGAAGTGGTAGTGCTAATTTCTGCAGAGGGGAAGTGGTAGCGTTAATTTCTGCAGAGAAAAATAGTTTCAGGATTGAAAGCTCCTGATACCTATTAGTTAAATTTGTGACATGAATTTGGCATCTTCCTAAAAAAAACCCAACACATAAATATATGTGATTGACAGTTATAAGCACTGATAAGCTACTGATCTCTGAAATAATTGCAAACCTATTGTCAAACTTTCACCTGGAAGACTATTACACTCCTGAAAACTGGAGCTTCGTCTGGAAATAAAGTAGGCTGTCCATGCCCACAGATACTCTGTGGGCCTCTTAGAAAATGTTGATAATTTAAGTGACTAGAGGATGGTTTAGATATTAACATGGCTGAATCTTATTGAGAAAACACATTAACTGTTAACAAAGGAAAAGGAATTACAGCCTGGTGGACAATAGAAGGTTGTGAGCAGTATGAGTAAACCCTGCATGCTTATACTGCCTTCTAATTGAAAAGGAAATCTGAAATGGAGTGACTTAAAATTATTGCCCATATTTGACAAAGGTCACTAGTTATTCGTAAATAACCGGTAGAAATGCTGATTGTAAAATTCTTGTCTTTAAGTGTATCCTGAGACGTTTTGAATACTGCATATGGATCCAATTCATGTCAGTTGATCAGGCTGGCTGGTGTGACTATGCATTGGTAAACTGACAAAACTGAAAGATGTAAGGAGGCTTTTTCTCCTCCTTTTGAGACTTGCAACTTGTTCTGGAAATAGCTGGTCAGACTCCTGAAGATATTGGATAGCCATTTGTTGGTAGATAATACAGTAATATTGTCCAGGAATGCTTTTTCATGGTTCGTCTCTGGCCAAAAGCTTGCTGTCTCTCCAATGTGAATTATGTCCTTGTTTTCCTTGATGCTAGATTACAGGAAACTTGCTCAATCATGAGGTCATACTTTTAATCTAAGAAAATCTAACCCAAATCCATTTGTCTACTGTAAGTGCATGCCATATGTTAGGTTTGTTGCCCTACTCTCTTCATGGAGAGTTAATACAATCTGTTACCAGTGGTCTGGATTCTGTACACAAAGGAATAACTTTATATATATATATAAATCTGTGAAATGTGCCTCAAATGATTCTGTTTTGCCTGTCCTTGAATACTTGAATGTTTTAGGACGTTATGTTCCCCTTCTACCTCAAGTCAGACAACCTCTTTGGAGTGTGGGAGGGAAACAGGAAGAGGAGAAAATTCCCAGCCTCCCTAGTCTTAACCTCTGAGAGCAATCAGACTGTAAGGAAAATTATGATTTAAACAAGCAATAATAGAATGTCTTCCAAATAAAGTATTTAAGGGTAACTGCGAGCAAAATGGCATTTAAAAGATGCTGATGCTTGTTCATTGCTTGTACATAATTGTTCTTCAGATTGTTGCTTTTCTAAGCAATAAAGCAAAGCTTTCTTTTCTTTTTCATTAGGATCGGAAACTGTCCAAGTCAGAACGACAAAGATTTAAAGAGGAAGCTGGGATGCTAAAAGGGCTTCAGCATCCCAATATTGTCAGGTTCTATGATTCCTGGGAGTCTACAGTCAAAGGAAAAAAATGTATTGTTCTTGTGACGGAACTCATGACATCTGGAACGTTGAAAACGTAAGTAAATTCAACCGTCTCAAAGCATATGATAAACATTAGCACAAAATTAGAGCACTAGATGATAATTCAGAATAGAAAAGAACAAAGCCCTTTTAGCAAGAACTGGACTTCTGTAGGGAAATTCTTGTTTAAGAAGAGTCTTAGTACTGCAGGGTACAATGGATTATTCTTTAGGTTAGCAAAATTGTCAGATTCTTCTTTGTGATATCCTAGTAAGCACATGCAGGAGAACTCTAAGATTTTGTGGTCTCATAAAGAGAATTTTTACTTTTCAGACCTTTTCCCTTTCCTGTCAAGCTGACTTCTGTTTGGCGTGAGGCTTTGGATGTAAAAAGAAACAAAACCCAAAACACCCTTTTTATTTAGTTGAAACTTCATGAAGTAGTACCTGAGAAAAACCTGAAAGTATTTGCAATTTTGCCATGTGAAGTAGTTGGGTGAAGCTAGATCTGTCTTTAAGTCAGAGTTAGACACCAGCAAATCAAACCGTTGTGAGGTCCCTCTAGTGGCGTGTAAAGCTTGGAGGGAGTTAAACAGAAATCATGCCTTTGTCTTGCACTGTACGATCTTGCAAAGATGTGAGCTTGTTCAGAAGCATCCAGTTGTCATAACTCTACTGGAATTAAAATTGCCAGGATTTGAAATTCATATATTGTGGGTCATTGTCTTAATTTGTTGCCCATTTAAGTCTTGGAGAGTCATTCAGATCCTAAATATGTGAGCAGACTGTAGGAGCTGGAAACAATTTGCAGTCTGTTTGGTTAAAATAGCCTGTGAACTCTTTTTTTTTTTTGTGATGCTTATTGATAGCTGCAAACGGACATGCTTAAAGCAGGAAAAAATGCTCTTGGGAGTCTGGACTGTAACTATATGGAAGTGTTTGTCTCTTGAAATAGTGCTGGAGGTTTAAAGATGTTACAACTTTTTCTTTATCCATATGTTTGGGAATGGCTTTTGTTTTTCTAAAGGTTGTTTAAAGTATTTCAGATAAAGTAATAGATCAATTGCTCTATGTCCTGTACTTAAAGCAGTATAAAGGTTTTACAGCTCTGTACAGGTGCTTCTATTTACAGTTATCTATTTTCATGGTAGTGTATGTAGTGTTGAATGTAACTTTCTTTTCTCCCTTTCTTACCCTTTTCTTTCCCTCACAAATGTAATGTTTGGATTGTCTTGTTGTGTAGTAGCATAAGCAACATAAGACAGTAATAACAGACAGCCATAAGATAATGTTTTGATGGGAAGAAATACTTTAGATTTGCTGGCCTTGGGATTATTTTGTACTCTGAATAATGAAGGTCTTTTTATTTTATCCGGAAAAAAATATTTTTCTTTTTAATTGCTATCTTTTAAACTGTAGACTTTCATTTTTTTTCACCATTGTGTACTTTGTTATATTTTAGTTTATTCTTGTCCACTTCACTTAAGACCTGACAGGTAAATTGTATGAGAAATTTCTGAAACACCAAAGTTAATATCATTGAGTATTTCACTTACCTGTGTCATATTCCTGGTTTTGTACTGCGCACTTGTTTTAGCATGTGAAATTTGACTAAATATAACTTCCATATATTTTCAGTATGTCTGTATTATCTGCTTTTCATGTAAATGATATCTTCCTCATTTTGAGACTAGGGACATAGCCATCATTGCCACTTTGTTTAAAAAAAACTAATGAACAGACTCAAGTCTCAACCTCTAGTCTTGTTTCCTGAGGACACTGTAGTATGTGCTTCTGATCTACTTAAAAAGAAAGTGTTAATTATCTGATAGGATACATGCCTTTGTAACTATTTCTGCTAACTTAGTAGGGTTTCCTCTAGCTCCTGGAGATGAGATGCTGTGATAGGTCACGAGCCTTCCTGCTTTAAAAAAAAAAGAAAAGATTGAGACAGCCAAACTCTAGTTCCTGTTTTTCTCTGTTCATTGTAGTTAGCTATTAGGATTGTTCTGTGCTCAGATCAAATACCTGTCTTTAATGGACTACTACCCTGTAAAATAGCCAAGAATGACATTAAGTAAGAGCAAGTTCAGTTGAGGGTCACCAAGATGGTCAGGGGCTGGAGTGCCTACGGTGTGAGGAGGGGCTGAGAATACCAGGCATCTTCAGCCTGAAGATGGGGAGCCTTTGGGGGAGACCTAGAAGCAGTCTTCCAGTGCCTCTGAAGAAGTCAGAGGCTCTTTCCCTTAGTGCATGGCGGGAGGATTAGAGAGAACAGGCATACATTGAAACAGGAGAGGTTCAGACTGGGTATAAGGAGAAAATCCTTTACACTGAGGACAGTAAGGCCGTGGAGTAGGTTACCCCAAGAGGCTGTGCGACCTCCATCCTTGGAGACTCTCAAGACCTGACTGGATATAACCCAAATTAACCTGATTGACTTCGCGCTGACCCTGCATGGAAAGGGAGCTTAGACCAGACACCTCCCGAGGTCTCTCCTAAACTGATTTATCATATGATGTTAGGAAAACTGAAAACATACTGGCTAATATGGCTGTCCGTGTACTTTTAAGTATTTATACATTTCCAGTTTGAAATGCTTTCTGCCTTAAGTGACATGAGCCTTAGTTCATGACAGTGTTATGGAAAAATTATAGCAACACTGCAGGATGCTGGGTGATGGTTGGACCCAGGTCTTTTAACAGTGAGAAGCTGGCAGTAGGCTAGCATATTTGAAACCAAGAATGTAATTAGGGATTCCAGATGCTGAACTGAAGTGCCCCTACCATGTGATCTTTGGAACAGGCTCAAGAGAGATGAATGAGGATTGTGTCAATAGCAAGAATTCAAGTGGTAGCTGATGTGATCCAGGACCTCCTTCAGCTTGTCTCCTTCCTTGGCTTGGCTTTTCCCCGTTCGTCTTTACATTCTGTTTTGAGACTCCTTCTGGAACAAGGTCCTGATTGCTTTTACAGTTCTGTTTTCACAGCAGAATTATTGCTCGCAACTTGCTTTCCAGATCTCCCTTTGAACCAGAGAAGTTAAAGTAAAAGGGATTTATATATCGAATTTTTATGTTGGCATTGATTCAAGTAATTTTATCAAGATTTATACTCCTGATTAAGTGGATAGGCAGAAGAGACTGAACACTGCCACAGAATAATTGAACCTTACTTGGTTTTAAGAATATATCTGCTGAATTCCATCCTGGTCATAGAATTTACCACCAGTCTTGTGGCAGTGTAAAACTGGTCAGACTTAACTGAGTAACATTGGCTACATAAGAATAAAGTTATTGCTGTATGCAGCATACTATTTCAGCAGCTCCTTCTCTAAATGTATTTCAGCCCGTACTTTTTAAAAAGGAGAAAGAAAAGAACTCTTCACTTTAAACTCTTCTACCTGGAGAGGGATAGTGAGAATACACAGCTGGAAAACACTTGAATACTGTCATAGGTTATTCACTGTGTGGCATCTAATTTGTTGAAGTCGAGGAGTAGGATAAGATCACGCTCTTCTGTCACAAGGATTGGAAAAGATTTTTTGACTCTTCTGACATGGATTTTGGAAAGCAGCAATGTTAGAACAGTTAAGGCTGTTAGAACAGTTAAGGTATGCTGACATTATGTACAAACTCCCATCAATTCTTTGGCGTAACATTTTAAAAGATTTTTTCTCACGTTCATATTTGTCCATAGTTTTGAAATAGCAACTGGTCAGATTCAGGTGATCACATCTCATGTGGGATAACATCAGGGAGGTGATCTCTGAGAAATTCTGATTTGCTTAGCCACTCAGCAAGTAAATTTGAAGTAGATTTAAAGCGTAATCTGGAGTCCTTGATCAAAAAGTTTGGACTAATATTGATAACTGAGCTATAATGACTTCATAGTTCTTACGCAGTTTGCAACAGCTCAGTACTTCTTGTTCTTTGTTAGCATCTTTGGCTCCACTGCCCCTGCCCCCTGTTTCATCAAGGAAAAGGTTATAACTATTTATAGTGGTTAAGTGGTAAGTGGTTACGGGATGAAAAGTAGGGGGAAATAATCCTCTTAAATAAGTAGATAAGGGAGGTGTAATACAGAAGTTTTTAACTCTTCGTTGGGGAAGCAGTGCCTTGAGATTTAGCAAACTAAGTGTCTAATTATCTTAAGATTGACTTTGTGTGCAGAGGAATTATTAGCTATATATCAAGTATTTTGCTTTTATCTTTCAGCACTATAGTCTCCTGGTTAGAAGGAATTGGGTAGAAATTCTCAATATGGCAGTTTATGCTTTAGGAGGGGGGTGCATCTTCAGCTCTTCAAATTGTGAAATTCACTGGTAGTTTTTAAAATAGAAGGTGAAGCTGAAATTTCTGAATCTCTCTAATTACTGCTTTTTCACTTCAGAGCATCAAATGGTACAGCGTAATCTGCTACTTGGTAGCAGAACTTGATTTTGAAAGACAATGGGTTGACGTTGGAACCTGTTTAATGTACTGTTATTTTTCACTAGGTATTTGAAAAGATTTAAAGTGATGAAAATCAAAGTACTACGAAGCTGGTGCCGTCAGATACTGAAAGGCTTACAATTTCTACACACACGCACTCCTCCCATTATTCATAGAGACTTAAAATGTGACAACATCTTCATTACTGGCCCCACTGGATCAGTCAAGATTGGAGACCTTGGTCTGGCAACCCTGAAGCGAGCTTCTTTTGCCAAAAGTGTGATAGGTAAGCCTCTACTGTTTTGAAGGCTGGTGAGCCAGTCTACGTACTTGGGAACTTGAATCTTAAGAGCTTTCCTTAAAAATATGGTTTCAAAGGTACATGGTCAAAGCCTGAAGATGTGCAGGCTGGGTTTCCCGTCTGTTGAGATCATTTGCTGTTCCTGGTGATATTACATGTTGAAATGCTGGTTGCGTTTTTTGATTTTTTTTTATGTTAACATTAAGTATTTCAGTCTAGATTTACTGCCTTGCCCAACAATTTCTTGCAACGCTGTTGATAAAACCTCTCTTAACTATAAATCTCACCTTTAGTGTGCCTCTTCAAGAAATGTCCAAATGGATTTTGGTGACCAAACAACATTGATATTTAGTCTAGCATTAATTTGTATGACTAATATTTTTGATTGTCACCAGGTGTTAATATTAAATCTCGTACATTTTGTGAGTCATAAAAAACTAAGATGTATCAAAAAAATAAAAATATTGCAAATTGTGGTATAATGTCTTACTCAGGAGGTCCCCAGACTATGGAAGGGGGTGCACTGGGGAAGTGTAGTCCTGTACTTGGTTTGTTCTTAAGTATCCCCTAATGACCTTTTTTTTTGAGAAATAAACTATTGGGTTGATAGAACTAGGATGACCTTTTCTGTGAATTCTTCAAAGAATTGGTTTTATCAGCTTTGTTCTTGTAGTTGGGTGAGTAGGCTGCAGGGAATTAAGTTGCTTTTATTCCTAGTATTTAAGCTTGCTAAAATGCAATATTGCTCAACAGTCCTGTTCTAGATTCCCAGATGGGATTAATGATATATACCTGTAAACTATTTTGCAAGGAGTCACTGAAATATTTCCTGCTTCTTAACCAGGTCATAGTATTAGTAGGAATGAAAAATATCCAATACCAAAAAAAAAAATGATTTTCTTAAACATACTCTTATCATTAGAAAATTACAGCTTTGTATCTTGCTGTTAATAGCTAGCCTTTGGATAAGTGGCTACAACTGCATTCTCTTTTCTGATTTCATGTGGTGAAAAGGAGCAATGTGGTTGTTGAAGGATTTGTAAACTGTCTTGAATCTGGTGTCTGCAGGAAATACTTCTGTACTGAAATTTACAACAAGCAAACTTGCATCTCTGGCTTAAAGTAAATCTGATCATGCAGTGCAATCCTTTGGACTGCAAAGAGGGTGCAGTGATGCTTCCCTGAGCAAAAATTTTCTTCAAACTCTTTAAATGGGACTTGTTGAATCTCACGCTCTATGCCTGTAACTCAATCTCTCTGTATTTCTAAGTATTTTTGACTGTAGGATGTTCCTCACTAATGCCTGTATCTGCAGTAGGCCTATAAATATACTGCAGGTGGGAAGGTAAGTATATGAAGAAGAGGGCTCTGGTGAGTGGCCTTTGCAGAAAAATTACTTTTTATCCTTTTTCATGAAGAATTATGTTTTAACGACAGAGTTTTTCATTGCAAGGCCTTTCCTGAACTATTCTGCCTGAAAAAAATAGGTGGAGAGCACTAGGTCAGAGACTAGCTGTGGGCTCCTACCAGTACTACTTCTTTTGCAGCAGAGGGCAGTCAGGTAATTCTTGAAAACAGGTTTAATGTGCCTCCTTTTTTACAGGGAGAAAAGGTAAGTGTCTTAACTCTCCTTAGTATTTGGTTTGCAGCCTATGGCTAGTCTGACTGTTTTCCCCTCTTCTTATCCCCCTTCCCTCCATTTGATGCCTGATCCAGTCTGTTTTGATTCTTACACTAACATGCATAAAACAAGAATCACATCAGCCCTTTCATGCCATTCTTATTCCATAAAGACCTTGCAATGGAAGACTCACAAAGTATGTTGATGGAACAGAGTGACTAAGGGTTTCCTCCCTCTTCTTTTTGCCTCCACTTTCTCTTGTCTCACAGGTCTGCCCAACTGCTTCCTCCTGCGGTGAGTAACGCCAGCAGCCTCTGCTCGCTTTGAGACATTTAGAGTCTGAATCGTTCTTTTAATTTAAGGTACCCCAGAGTTCATGGCCCCCGAGATGTATGAGGAGAAATATGATGAATCCGTTGATGTATATGCTTTTGGGATGTGTATGCTAGAGATGGCAACGTCTGAGTATCCTTATTCTGAGTGCCAAAATGCTGCGCAGATCTACCGTCGAGTGACCAGCGTAAGTTCCTCCCCGCTACTGATTCTAAAGCTATGGCAGCTAGCAAGGGAGTACAAATGGTTGATCAGAAACCTGTAAAATATGTGAATGGAAATAAAATTTTGTATGTGTTGATACTCCTTCAGTATATTAGAAGGAATAGCTTGGGATTTAATAACAATGACAACAAATACCCAGCGACAACAACAAGAAAACACATTAGAATAACATTATTTTCTAAGCCACTGAAGGGTTGGGGGTAGTATTTCAGTCCTGAAAATCAGTTGGCAGCTTTGTTCTCTAAAATAAAGCTGGTTCACAAATTCAGAGCACTTTACTGTAGCAGCCTGCCAAGACAAATCATAAATTGTTACTTACAATGATTTTAAGTTTACTGAATACCAGATGGCTCTTAGCTACTGTGTCAGGTGCACTTCTCATAATTATGCAGTGGAAATACTTAATCAATAGCAGGAAGATATTTCACTCTGAAAAGTGCTGGTAAATGCGGTAGTAGTGTTACTAATGAAACCACGTAATGGTGAAAAGGTGACCAAGAGCTGAATTTCTCCCATTTGACTAGACTAAGTAGAACCTACAGACCTTGAACATACAAAGCAGACTAATGTTAGAAATTCTGAGAGTGGTTGTAGCTGATTTACTACAGCTGGTCTCTAAAACAGTACCATGAGAAGTACAGCAGCATAGTAAAACTAACTGCATACATTCAGCCTTCTAATCTAAGCATTCAGAAAGAACATAGTGAGGTGGCCATTTGGAGAAGCAAGAACTTGCACTGTTTTTTTCAGAGTATCTGTGCACACATACAGAGGGAGAAAATGACTTTCACTAGTCTACAAATTGAGGAAAGAGTTACTCCTGTTAATCTTTTGGCATGTATTATCTTTGAGAAGTTTAGGATTTAATAACAAATGACTTGCTGAGGTCTGGAAAAATGCTTATTCCTGATACCTCACAGTATAAAAGGCAGATATAATTGCTGACTGCAGACGGGGAGAAAGGGCCTTCATGGTAGAAGCAATAAATTCTGGAGGAAGGCTTGGTGAAATAAAACGTGATTTCTTGCTTGAAGGGGAATGTGGGAGAGGCACAGGAGGAGGAAGAGAAAAAATAGGTGTTTTTTTGAAGAGGTGTTAAGAGTATGTTTTATTTATATATATATGTATATTTTTTGGTATGTTGGTGAATTAACTGTAATCTTCTAAATCAAGAGGAACAAGGGTAAAATCTAGTGGTTAACTATGCATATTCTGATGTGTAAGCTATCTGGATCAGTGAAAGAAAACAAAGTAGCTTAGCAAAACAGTTTTAGTGGTATCTTCTAGTATGCTTAGGTTTGTATATTGACCAGAGCCAAAGAAACAATTTCAGTATGGATGGGTACTTTATATCAAACAGGTATCTGATGCAGCTGCCCTTCCATTCCTTAAAGTGTGCTAGGGACTGGGCTATGGTGAGAATAATCAGCTTTTGGGACAGTCCCAGGCTTGGAAGTCCCCAGGTCTGTCATTTCCCTGGTCTGTGAAGTACTTAGCAATTGGAAAGTCTTGTAGGGGGTTGTAGCAGACGCATTATATAGAGACTTACTGGATTTCTACTTACCACTTCTTTCTTGCACCTATGACAAACCTGATACTTCTTTCTCCCCACTGTTTTTGGTTGACTGTTGAACTTCTAAGTGGACGAGAAACATTGAATGGTAATTTTTTGGTCTGTCCTAATACATTTTTTACTCTTCTCTGCTGTTGGTGGTTCACAGATTGAATTTCATTGATTTTATTTCCTGCTGTTTCATCTACTGCTTGATATCTCTAAAATGCATTTTTATATGAAAGAAAAGATTTACTTGATTTCAGAAGGAGTAAAGGACAAGAAAATAAAATGAAATGTACGTTTCTCTGCTTCTAGGCAGAGAATGAAAGGCTGTGTATTTTGGTATCTTTGGGTTTGTTGTTCTTTGCATTACAGTCACAAAGCAGTCTATTTAAAAACAAACAAAAAGAGCAAAACCCAAAACAAACACTTGAATTAGCATTCAAGGAATACTTTCAATGAAGAAACAATGATATTATCTAGAAATGAAGCATAAACCTGTCTTAAATGACAATGGAGAATTCAGTGGTCCTTCCATAACACAGGCAGCACAAGCATGTTATGAAAGTGAAATAAAATACTCTTTGTATTTTTTGCCAATGTGAAAAGAGCCGTACAGTTTTCTACCCTTGTCCTCTGCTCATTGTAGAAGAAAATAAGATTTTCTTACTCGCATTTTGAAGGATACTTCAGGAATTTTGCCAGTATCTGTAGTTGTGGTTGAGGGGTGAACCAGCAGATAAATTCAGCGCTTAGAAGGACAGTGTGTGAACCATCAATAACAGAATGGATTGGGAAAACTTCCTGTAGGAATGCATTCAAAGGTACTTACCAGAACATTTCCTTTTAACTTAGGTTAGAAGGTGATTGTGGTTTGTGGTAGATGGTTAGCACGTCCAATTCAAACCTCTAGTTTGCTGCTTTTCTAGGAATGTTTAGGACTGTCGAGGTAGGAGCTGTAGTTCTGTTTGTGCCTTAAAGGGAAGGATTATTTTACCTAGATGCATACACAAAGACCAGAGGGAAAGATGGTGATGGTTTGTCATTGAAAGATCATGAAAAAAGATCATAAAAGATCATAAAAAGATCATAAACAGTGAAACTCCAAAGGCAGTAAGATCAAAACGTACAGCCACTGAGTGCAGGAGATAAGTATTTAAATTGTTTGATTTCCCTCCACCCTTTTGCAGGAACTGTTGGCCTTGGTAAAAAGCACAGTTGCTGTGTTAGCTTAGACCCTAGCTATTGCTTAGGAGAGAAACCTGTAAAGGGTGTCTTAATGCCCATGGTGTCCTGTCAGCTCTGGACTTGGTACTACCAGCTTACGTTCTTCTCTCCTGTTTCGTCTGTACGTTGGTCTCTCTTCTAGAATGGCCTTCAGCTGCGTTGCTTTCTGACCTTATTCCTTTTGTGATTAGGATGGCTCTAGCTGATGCATGATACTGCAGCATTGGCTTGAGGCATTTGCCAAGATTGCTCAGAATATTTGGGTGTTCTACCTCTTCTGTTCAGGGTCTTCTCTTTTTTTTTTTTGTTTGTTTTTTTTTGTTTTTCTGTTCTGGGAGCAGTTTTCTGATGAAGTAATGTAGTTAGGTAAGCAGAGATGTAGATATCAAATCTAAAGGCTGAAGTTTGTCTTTTTGGTGAGACTTATTGGCCCAGCTGATTATTGTTGCTTTGCATCATGTACAACAGCAGTGCTGCACAAGTCTGTCATTTTGCAGGATGTCTATCTTGTCTATGTGCTCATTGAGAAATTCCTATTTTTCCTTAATAAAGGAGTGCTGGGGTGAAGTTCCTGAATTTTCCCTGGCATGGAAAACAGTTGTTAAACTGGTTTTCTGGCTCGACTTTGTTTAGAAGAATTCTTCTTTTAGTAGAAGAATCTGAGTAAAAGCCCAGTTTAAAAAAAAAAAAACAAAACAAAAACACAAAAATAAAAAAAAAAAGCAAACAAACAAAAAAACCACCACAACTGTCTGCAAGTTATAGGGGCCAAGGTGTTATGTTGCTTTACAGTTCTGGTAAAGCAGTCAGGGGGAGTTTAACACAAAGTATTTACCTCTGGTTGTATTTGCACGCTCTACCACATTCAGTCCAGACCTTATCACTAGCAGTTTCTTTAGAATAGAAAATACCTGCATGTATTCTCGCTCAGGTATAAGAGTCTAGCCTCCCTCTATTTTCATCAGAACATAATGTTACAATTCTGTCTCCACAAAAAGCATATATTCCGCTTTGAAGCTATCCTCTACCGTTCTTTGGAAATGGCTCTAAATAAATGAGTAGTTAGTACTTAAAGAAGTTACGATTTCTGGGATTTTTATCTTATTAAAAAAAATAATAATCTGTGGTTTAATCAGTAAGTCTCTTCAGCTGGGACTGAATGCACCCAGTGGGCACTTATTGCTGTCTACATGACCTCAGAAAAAACACACCTAAGCCTTTACTTGGAAAGTAAGCTACCTATTAATTAAAGCTACCCATTAAGGTAGTGTCGTCTGCTCCTGTGATTTTTTTGCCCCTGCCCAGTTGTGCAGTCACAGCTGTGTCAAACTGTATGATGCAGTACTAGGTTATGCAGTGCCCCCCACCTTTTTTTTGCAAGTCTGAACCATATCAAGCAATACAGGCAGTTCAATACAAAATGTGATCATGGTACTTAATTGTCACGTAATTATTTATACAAAAAAAAAAGTGAAATAAGATCTTGGTAAAATTTGGGAAGATTTTCATGTCTGACACTGTTCTCTCAACTGGTATTCTTTCTTTGACCTGTTTCATGCATATTTCAATTATTTTGTCACAAGAACATATTTGAAACGGGCTATACGTGTATTTAAATGAAAATGGATATTTATAGAACAGACATCTTAAGTATGATTTCTTAATTTAGTCTTTGGGAAGCAACGCAGTGAAGGCATAACTGCATAGGTTCAGCTGCTTTGTCTCAGCCTCTGGTGTGACATGTAACCCATGCAGTTGCTTGAAAAGCTAGTTTGTTTTTTTTTTTGTTGTTTTTTTTTAGGCTTACATTTGCTCTCTACTCACAGATGCAGTACAGACCTTGGTTACTTCTGTTCTCTGTTTCCTGTAAGCTTTCTTTTTGTAGCACAGAGATTATTTTTCCAAGTGCATAGAGGTACTGGTTGCTCCATCTCTAATACTTGTATATCTAAATCAAATTTTCTAGATGATTGACTAGTCCCAGGATGAGTAAAATGACAGTTAATGGGGTTTATTATGCAGATTCATCTCATTCTTGCATGACTGTCACTAACATAAATCCAAACATGTTAATTCCAAAAAAAGTTAAGACCATCCTTGGTTTTAAATGTACTAATCATCTAACGTGAGTGTGAGCAGAACATTTTTTTTGCCCCCTCCCGTTATATAAACTTACCTTTTAAATTTTCCTGATAGTCTTGTTCTCTATACTTAATTTTCTTCACGCTTACTTGGACAAAGTGAAGTTTTAGACTTGTCCTTGCCTTCATCAAAAGTCCAGTCTCTTCTCTAAACAAATATCTGCCTTCTGAGCCTTAGGATGAGGAGAAAAAAACATTTTGCATTTTGACTTAAGAAAACAAAGCAAAACACAAAATGTTCTGTACTGAAATGTTCCACAGAATGGGCACAGCTTTTTTTCATCTCTGTTGTACAGAGCTTAAAAAAGGCCTGAGGGAACAAGGTACATAATGAGTAACCAGACCAGGCAGTGTCTAACTGGTTTAAAAGCTGTAATTTCCCTAGCTTGTGGGAACTGAAGCTTACTGGTTAGAGTGAAGGTCATTCTCTTGGCTAGAAACCAGTCACTTATGAAGTGCTGCAGCTTGGGCAATTGAGATTAAATTAATTTATTCTTTAGTGACTTAAAAGTTAGACATCATAATTGCCTAACTTAATCAACTAAATTCTTTATTTTCCTTAGAGATGAAATGGGCAAGTCATCCTACCTCTGTCTTCTTTTTTGTTCCCTTAAGACATCCAAGGCAGCAAATATAACTGCTTAACCTTTAGACTGGTGATTAGTTTTACTTGTCTAATGAATATTGATGAATATCCTATTTTACTTTCTAGAAGTAATGTGAGATTTGTTAAGTGTACATAAAGCTCTGTTCCTTTACCTTGAATAACTTGGTTTCTTGGCCTCATTCATATACATAGAGACACCCTTCCTACCAAGTTTTCAATGGGGAATAAGCATTGATAAGGAATGTTGGAAAAGCAGGGAAAGGGTACCCTCTAATAAAGCAAGTAGTCTTTTGTTAAAGCACATACTGAAAATCCCTGAGCCTCCAACCAAGCACAGGAAACATAGTAAGAAAGAGAAAATTATTGTAATTGTGTTGACTGAAAGAAGAAAATTCAGGCACTTAAGTATCAAATGGGGAAAAAAAAAAAGCACACCAGGTGTAATTCCTCAGTATCACACTAAATGAATTAAATAATGAATTAAATGTGGCTGGATGGCCACAGCCAGAGAGAGACCTGCAGTCAGTGTCTCTGTGTCCAGTTGGAGGCCAGTGACTAGTGGTGCCCTTCAGGTGTCCATCTTGGGACCAGTACTGTTCAGTATCTTTATCAACAACATAGACAGTGGGATCGAGTACACCCTCAGCAAGTCTGCAGAGGACACCAAGCTGAGTGGTGCAGTTGATACAACAGAAGGAAGGAATGCCATCCAAAAGGACTTGGACAAGCTAGAAAAATGGGCCCATGTGAGCTTAATGAGGTTCACAAGGCCAAGTGCAAGGTGCTGCACCTGGGTCAGGACAACCTGTACAAGAGGACAGGTTGGGAGAGGAACTCACTGAGAGCAGCCCTGCAGAGTAGGACTTGGGGGTTCTGGTGGATCAAAAGCTCAACATGAGCCAGCAGTGCGTGCTTGCAGCCCAGGAGGCCGGCTGTATCAACAGAGATGCATCAACATCTGTGATACGATACTATGATTAAAGAGTATGTAAGCTTCTGCTGCTTGTATTCTGTAGCCGTTCAGCTCTGTTGCAAGCATTTTAAACAGCATTTCTTTAAGAATGTGGAATCTTCCTGAGTGAAAGTACAGTCACTGACTCATCAGTTCAGAAATACATAACCTTAAAAATGGAAGGGGGACAAAATAGGAGTACTAGGTCTCAAAGCATTAATATCTTAAGAAGTTTTGTCTTAGTTAAGTCCCTCTTTTTAGAGAAATAACAATGATCTAAGTAAGAAACAACAGGAAGCAGCTAGAACACTGCAATTAACATGCTACACAGTTTACAAAGCTAGGTTATATATCTGAAGTTAGAAGGAAAAAGACTCATTCAACTGAATTCCTTTCTAAAAGTAGATCACTTTTATGAGTTCGTCTTAAGAGGCATTTGTACTATTCAGCATCAAAAGCTTCTAGATTACAGCTAAAACTGTTATGTCAATATTGGTATTTAAAAAAAAAATTTAGTCGAAGTGAAAGGGGATTTTTCTTACTTTGATCATTGTTGAGCTTGGGATCTGTCTTAAATTATGTATGATTTTAAAATGATCAGGAACTGAAATGGGGGAGGATATGAGCTGAGGTGCAGAAAATCAAGATCTAATACATTTTTTCGATGTGAAATTCAAAAATTTGGTTATATTGCAGACTTCTTAAACGTGTTTTTATAAGCCTACATTAGCCCATGGTATATTGAGTAAACAATGTATATATATATAAAAAAAACAAAACACAACAACAAACCAACCACAAAACCAACCCACTTCAATATCTCTAAAGGATCTGGCCTTGTTAAATTGTGATGCTAATATCTAATATTATCCTGTACAGACATTTATATAGCTCTTACATTAACTGTGGTTAATTTACTTTAGCAAAAGATGGGAAGGTGACTCTCTTCTTAAGAACAGAGAAGTGGTCAGTGTTTGAAAATGCCTGGCTTTGCAGTGTTAGGAGAACCATTAATGAATCACCGAAGTCGCACACTAAGGATTTCCATGGGGAGACTGATAGCTTGATGGTTTTTTGTCAGCACTAGTCAAAAGTACTGACATTAACAACGGATGGGCTGCTATTTCTTGTCCTAACAACTGTGCTGCTATAGTTGCACTTGGGTAGAAATGTGTTGACTTCAGGAAAGTTTTAGTCTTGCAGAAGCTCACAGTGGCAATGAGTTTAAAAAAAAAAAGTTATTTTGAGATGTTATGTGATTCATAGGCCAGAACTCCACTAAAATTGTATGGAAACCCTATATAGGTCTCTACAAATTACTCCGAGCTGTTCCCAAAACAGGCAATAACATGTGAGCATATATGCCTATTTGAATGCTTTGTTTTGTTCCCATATTAGAACAGTAAAAGCTACCAAAACTGAATGAAAATTTGCAGGTAGTTTATTCTCAAAAGCAGAGAATCATAGAATTGTCTAGGTTGGAAAAGACCTTAAAGATCATCAAGTCCAGCTATCAACCTGACCTACTGTCCCATCACTAAAACACGCCCCTAAGTGCCACATTCACATCTCAAATACCTCCAGTGATGGTGATGCCTCCACTTCTCTGGGCAGCCTATTCCAATGCCTGACCACCCTCTCTGTGAAGAAATTCTTCCTATGTCCAATTTAAATCTTCCCTGGTGCAACTTGAGACCATTTCCTTGCATCCTATCACTTCTCACCTGTGAAGAGAGACAAGACACCCTCCTTGTTACAGCCTCCTTTCAGGTAGTTGTAAAGAGCAATGAGGTCTCCCCTCAAGTCTCCTCTTCTCCAGACTGAACAGCCCCAATTCTGGGGGGCTCAGCCATTTCTCTGTTCCCTTCACCAGCTTCAGTGCTCTTCTCTGTACGTGCTCGAGCAACTCACTATCCTTCTTGTAGTGAGGGGCCAAGACTGAACATAGTATTCAAGGTGGAGCCTCACCAGTGCTGTGTACAAGGGGATGATCTCTTCCCTAGTCTTCCTGCCTACACTGTTTTTGATGAGAGAAACACCAAGCTTGAAAGTGTGTATGAGAAACTCCATTGCTTATTGTGCGTAATGTTTTTATGCTAAAGGGAAAAAAGACTCTTGCTTTTCTCTATAGTGAAGGTGTTTTGCGGCTTCCTAACACTGAGCTTGTGACTTTTGAAGGTAAATACCTTTCAGATGATTCTACCTTACCACCTATTACCATCATAATTCTCCGAGTAGCAGGGATACTTTTTAGGACCCTCCTCTGAAACTGAATCTTTTGGTACACAAATAGAAGTCCCTCGCTCATATTCTAATAAGTCAGAAAATAAAAGGGATAGTGAGATAGTGACTTTTGGTCTGAATTGTGCACTATTTTTGGAATTTGCAACATTATCCTAGGCCTTTTAGTAGTTATCTTCTAAGCGGTTGTTCTGGCAGTGAATATGTTTTTATGCCCCATGGAAAAGATTCAATGTTGGATTGTTCTTTTTAATTCAATTCCAAGTCCGCTGGACCTTATCTGTGGCTTTAGAATTATTAGTGCTGTACTTAAATTCTAAAATGAGTGCTACATGATGTTTTTCTGTCAGAATGATAGCTAATTAAAGCAGAGAATGCAACTAATATAATGTGATTTTTCAAAAATATATTTTCCATACTGAAAATAGAAGAAAGACATTTTTGTTTTTGATATTGTGTCACTGTGGCATTTCTATATTTATAGCACTGAGATGTGTGTCTAGGCATGTCCCCATTTTTTTTGAAAGCCGTTTCCAAGCTAAAATCCCAGCAAAACGATGGCTCATTTAGCTAGCTCAAGATGTGCACCACTGCATGTTCTTGTTCAGATAACAAAGGCAGTACTCCTGCTTCTGAGTGTCAAGTTTAACAACTGTGTGATAAATTAAGCTGATCTTACCTTTATAGTCCTGTGGAAGAATAAAAACTGCCAAGTTAGTTCCCAGTCTGCTTGTGCAGTCACTGTCGTTTTGGAAGAACTTCTATCCTTATCACGTGTGTTTCTAAACAAGGCCCTTTCCACCATTACATGCAGCTATATCATAATGGTTTGACAGCTATACATGAAGAAATTGTGTTCTGCCTTTTGATTACTAAATTTCCTATTCTAGAGATTGTGTGATTTCTTCTATTCATTGGAGAAGGTTGCTGCAGTTACGAGAGGTGCTGTGATTAGTTCATCTACTTCTTACCTAAAACTATCCATTCAACTAGTCAGTCATAAGGGATTCAGATTCTTAAGACTTTTGAAATAGGTTGATGTTCTTACCTGGAGGTTCTGTTGTGAGAACTTGCATGTCTAAAAAACCTAACACCCCTTGTGTGCTGGTCTAGGTAATTAGTCAATGTGGTAATTGTAAGGCATGATGTATATCTAGCATAGTATAAATGACAATTCAATATTACCACAAATACAGTGTTTTTTACATTGTTACAGCCTTTTACTTGGGAGTGCTGGAAAAGAAAACAACCAATGATTTCTCTAAAGAGTTAAGACTAGTGCTAGTTCAGTTTCTTAAATTAGATTTGGTGATGGGATGGATTTTAAGTACGTGGCGTTGTAAGGCTTTTAACACTAAATTCTCTGGCTTTGAATAAAACAAACAGTATTGAGGTGCTGGCAAAGCAGTTGGATGAGCAGGCAGTGTAATTGTCCTGCAGCTTGTGGGCTTGGAGGTCAGTTGTAGAATATGGATGTGGAGATGACAGCAAGATGTGATAGCTAGTCAGACAAGGAACATGTATTTATTCTTTTTACCAAAGATTCTCGTACAAATAACTAGATACTTCTCTTAAGCAACTTCACAACTCAAAGAATAAACAGTTAGTATGGGTAGAATGGTTATATTGCAAATGTATCTTGGCATATAACAACTTCAATCATGTATGTATGGGATGTTTTTACTGTCAAGTATATGACTATATATGACTAGCCTTTTGTTTTTATTAACATCTCAAATTGTTTGAGAGTACATGGTACATTGAAGACAAAATAGTTTCCAAACTGATCAGTCAGGTTGTGGCAAGCAGGCCTGTATAAATACCGCATTGCCTCTACTATCTTCATAACTGAGTGTGAAATCTGGACATACACGGTTATCTGTTGCAAGTTTGAAGACTGCTGATTTTGAGAAATTTAAGAATCATGGGACTTAGATTACTTGCATGCCAGTATGATGAGGGGAGAGGGGTGTGAATGTCGTATCTCCAGCTTCTGCAGTCTGAAGACACTGGTTGAGCTATTTCAGTGGTGTAGAGCTTTCTTAAATAGTTGAGGGAAATTCTGGTCTGGCTGGTGGTAGATTAGGCAAGTTCAAAAGGTATCAGGTTCAAAATGTGCAGTCATTGCTTTTCTTCAGAACAGGGCAAAACTGTCCCAAGACAATGGTCTAAGTAGAGGCTTGTGAGCTGACTAGCTCATTGAAAGCCTTCGTCTGCTTCTATTGCTTGTACTGCAGTACTACTGTTTACTCTGTTAGGATATTGATCTTGTGCAGAGCTTATTCTGCAGGATTTACTGATTTCATTCCTGACAGAATTATCAATTGTCCAGAATTAATTACTATGGAAATACTGAAATCAGAGAAGCTCAATTTTCACTTCTGTTAAATGTGCTGCATCATTTTAATTTTTTCTGAACTCTACTGTATCTTGTTCTTTTTAACAAGAACAATAAAATGCAGCTTCTGTAGGCAACCTGTATCTCTTCTGAACCGAGTAAATGCTGAGTGAGGTCTTTTCATAATAGATAGGCAGATATTCAGTTGAACTGGGATAAGAATTATGATATAGATGTACTCTGTGTGAGTTAAGGAAAGAAATCTGAAAGATTGTTTCTAGATGATAGAACAGTATTGGGATGAGGGATTAGATGTGGAAAAGGGGGTGAAATAGTTAAACTTGTAGGTTTTGAGGGCTGGGTGAGTAACTAATAGCCAGTGGTGACCTTTAGAAGATCATAGGGTAAAGCAATTTAAATGCCATATATACTGTTGCCTGAGGGCTTCTGTGAGACTATGGGAAGGAGGTAGGATCCCTGGCTTGTTTTCCACTGGAATCATATGCTCTGTCAAGTTTCCTTGAATTAATGGGTTGTGGCAGCCTGGATCTGGCTCAAACTAGCATGGTAACAACTTAGCTAAAAAGAAAATATAGAGACTTTTAATTACTTTGTTTTTGAGATTTGACTTTGCTGCTGATTCTATTAGCCTCTGGACTGCAGAGTTTGAACATTTTGTTTGAGAAGATTAATCAGTTACGGTAGAATTCCTCTCAAGCTCTGCAGTTAAAGTACTTTTGCAAAGAGCCAAGCAAACATCATGGTTAGACTGGGACAGGTACACTGTGTTCATATTAAAAGCTGAAACACTTCAAATATTCTTCACATCTCATGTGGTGCGCCCCAGAAAAGTGCAGCCTTAATGTGTTGAATGTTAGGTGCTGATCCTGGGAAGTAGATTGGCTTTGACTGTACAAAACCCGCTGTCATTGGGTTTGAGTGCCACTGTAACAATGACAAACAAATTATAAACACTGGCAAGTGAAATTCTGATGTGCTTTATTGAAGATAGCAGTAAGCACTGTTAAAACTGAGGTGATAATCAATAGTTAGTTGATGTGAGTGTGTAAGTGTCTAGCTAAGCAGTTGGAAGGCCACTCAACATAGCAGTATGTTTTAGGACCTCTTTTCCCTTGATATCTCTAACGTTTCACTGCAGCTGGTGGAGGGGATTTCTAAAATGCCCAGCGAAGGATGAAAAGGTGTTGCTTTGCAACATTGGTGTTGTGTGATATAACAATATTTGTATAACTTTGGTATACTTGGGGAACTAAGTCTGCTGTTTTGTGGGTTGAGAAGTGCTCTTGATAAACTGTTATTACGTTCAATTTTAAATTATCCTCACTAGCTATCAAAATGTGTTTGTTCACTTTGCACTTTAAAGCTGTGTATGTGAGCTTTCTTACCATTGCTGCTATTGTCCTTCCAAAAAAAGCCTGGAAGCTGTGAACAACTCGTTTTATTAGAAAGCAAGCTCTGCAATAGCTGTTTGAAACTAGATACCAGGGGAAGAAAAAAACAACAGACTTCATGTTGGGTTTGGAACAGAGCAAGAGGCGTTGGGAAATATAACTCCAGATTATATTCGTGCACGTGATATAAAAGAAGCAACAACACAGCCTTCTAAATTTGTCCAGCAGTTTGAGAATCTCCTTAAATACCTATTCCCTTACGTTAAGCACCTAGTAAAAGAAAAGCAGATGATGGTAGCAATGGTAGCAAATGTAATTGTTAGGGAAGAGGGAGACGGGCTATACTGTGTTATCCTAGTGCAAGTTTGTGTTCTTCTGGGATTAAATTGAAGTTATCAGCTGTGAGTATACTTATGTAGCTCTGTGGAAAGAAGAGGAGAAACAGCAGTTGCCTTCTCTCCTAGCACAAAATTAGTGCCAGCAACCTTGGGTCAGAGCAACATACTGACTGATCCGTTCCCTTCAGTTCAAAAGTGTACGTCTGCCAAAGCCAGCGTGGAGCTGGGTGATGTTCCTCCTGCAGCCTTAAACTATGGCAGAAAACTTGGGTGGAGAATAGGAGAGCAGCCAGCCGGGGAGGCGGGGACATGCAGGAAGTAAAGGCTCCCTGTGCTGCCTCCTCTTCCTCCTCCTTGCAGCTAGCTGGGCAGGCAGGAAAGGACAAGCTTACCTCTTGCTTATATTCATTCTTTCTATTCAGAATTTGAGTGGCAAAAGCAGATATTGAGCTTGAATCTCTGCAGCCTCATGTACTGGACTTGGAAAAGTACAAGGGGTATCAAACAGAAAACAATGCTTCCTTCTAACTTTGATGTCTGCTTTCCCTCCGCTGTGCGTTAAGTCCACAGCCAAACGGATTCCCATCGGAAATTAACACCCAGCTAACTCTTTGGTGTGTGCATCTCTTTTCCTGATGGATTTTACAAAAAGAGAGATCTGTCCCGTATTTGTAATTGTTAATTCCCACTGTTGTTGCTGTTCTCACAAGGATTGCACTAAAGAGGTAGGTGAGAGTGTCAACTCCAGAGTAATTGTGTGTAGCTGCAGTAAAGGATTTGGGGGGTGGTGAATCAGAATTCTCAACAAATCTGAACTGCTTTGCATGGAATGGTTCCTCAGCTTTTAAACTCGATGATACTTTTTCTGCAGCTTCCTAATGTACATTAAAATCCTGAACAGCAAAGCTGGAACACTTGTTGCTCCTGCTATTTCCAAGCTGTGTTGCTATTTTTCGTTTTTTTTTTTTTTAATTAGGATTGCTGAGGTCACATGATGCTTTTTCTTTTTTTCTTTTTGTATAGTAAGTTATACAGCACTGATTGTATTTTCTCTTATGATATTTTCAGTATCTTTTGAATTACAATGAGATGTTAAACTACTGATTCAGTTATTTGGTGAGCACTGATGCAAAATACCATGTTTTTGGGCAAAAATTGTGAAGAGGAGTTCTTGTGTTTTAAATATTTCGAAAATATGGATTTTTTAATAGTTACAGATCTTGCTTTTAGTGGATCATATAACTGTACAAATGTGGATGTTACAATTTTGGAATTCAATTTTTTTTACCTGATTAAAATCTGATGAAATCACAAAATTTATCATATCTAAGTTAAGTGAAACGTGAAATTTCCTGTGCTTAAAATGAAGACTAAGATAAGTGTTAGTAAATATCCAGGTTTGCATCAGTTGCACCTTGTGCTACTTTACACATGTGCCCATATTATAAAGTTTTGGATGGCTTTTCAAAATGTAAAAATTAGTGAGTTTACTTGAAGTTTGCACTGCTTTCAAGGGAAGCGATTCTGCCCTTGTTAGCTATAGCCCTAGTGCTCCTTTTGTAAGCCTCAGAGTTTGTGCCACAATGTAGTGAACCTGGCTGAGTTTGCTTCAAGTCTGATAAATGCCGTGATCTGGTTCGTTATGCAGCTGTATAAAGGTTTGTGCCAGCAAGAGGGGGGGAAATGACATGGGTGTGGAAAAGGGCAATGGAGAACAGGAGACTGCTGCCTTCAGCCCCAGTGCCAGTTTATGCTGTTGTAGATAATAGCTTGGGAAAATGTTTATGATTTCATGTGTGCCTGGTATACCTACCTACACTTTTATTTTCCTTTGCAAGAGCTCTTCCTTTCATTTCCTTAGCAAATTATTAAGACAAAAAAAAGCTAGTAGGATTTGGGTATTTAGCTCTGATTAATGGGACAAATAGATTAAAAAAAATTAGATTGTGTGGTTTTTCTAAGCAGTTTGGAGACTGGGGAATGAAGAGAAGCATGTAAGAAAGTGACAGTCTTGCAGTAAGTGTGAAATGTTGAAACCAGGAACACTGAGTTGCTTAGTATGTACTTCAGCGCCTTTGTGTTTGGAATCTAATGAAAGTATGCTTGGCTGCTCAGCTCCTGAGCTTTTAAGGGCACATCAAGGTTATTTGAATTGCAGGGCTCCCCTTTGGTTTCTCTGTGATGGTGTGATGAAGCTGTAAAAGCATCTGTGGGTTGATGTATTGATTATCATTAATACTATCTTCTGTCTTGCGTTGTGA
This sequence comes from Anser brachyrhynchus, assembly GCF_964034855.1. Lineage (NCBI taxonomy): Eukaryota > Metazoa > Chordata > Aves > Anseriformes > Anatidae > Anser > Anser brachyrhynchus. The sequence continues at coordinate 65,134,317 of NC_137694.1, forward strand.
AGTAGTCTGGCATTTGCAACACTTGGAGGGGAATTTTTTTTTAAGGCTGATGCTACTTAAATAGCCTAAACTTTAGCATAAGGGATGCTTGGCCAGCACTGGAGTTCAGCAATTTTGTGGAAGAAGCTAAGAAAGGTGCTTGAATACCTAATCCTGTATTGGTTTTAGGCCCTAGTCTGAAGGTCTCCCAGATTTTCTGAGTAACAGTTAGGAATGTGGAAGGTGTGGTGGAAGAGTCTTGGAGGGGTTTTCTTCTTAACTGAACTACTGTTTTGGAACTCACAAAAAGGAATAATCCAAAATGGCTTTTATGGAAGGTCCCAAACACTTTGCACAAGTATTTAACTTCTTTCAGAATAGAGATACACATAGTATCAGACTGAATCACAGATTTTATTTTTTTCCCCCTGGCATTGTGCAAGACCAGAGCTTGTAGTCAAATGGGCTACAAGAAGGCTCACATTCTGGTTTCTTTAAGTTAATAATGTTGTTGTACCAGTTGTCTCGTATTCATCTTAGTTTTCAGTTTTTCTGACATGAGATCATGTCACAGATCTGACACCTTCCTTTTACTGCCACAGTATAAATGAACATACATGTGGGCTGCTGGTATGGCTGGAACTTGGGCTATTTAGAAGTATTGAATGTGGTAAATTTTAGGTGACTTCTCTGGCAAGTTTAGATATAAATCTATTCAACAAGCACACAAATAACTATTGCACAGACTATGCCTGCCTATATGTGCATGTTGGTGAGCATTTTATTCTATGTAGAAAGATCTGTCTTGTACACATATGAACGTGAGCAGCTGGGACCATTTAAAACTTGGCCATGGTTAAAGGTGGATGTCTCTGTGACTCATCATTGCTGTATGAGCAGAGACAAATGCAATGGGTACTTGATGCAAGTAGTAAATGCAAAACCAAGTTTTATGAATCTCTTAGAGTGCATTGCTCTGTGACATGTAGCTGGAGACTTACGATGTGACCTGGTTACAGTATTAAAATTTGCTCGGGCAATCTTTGCTCTGGTGTCTTACCAGCTGAGGCACTGATCTTCAAAAGCTTGATGTTCACTGAAGCTTTTAAGAATTAATTTAATGTTCACTGACAGGCTGTGTTTCAGGGCTTACTCTTGTCACAATATACTCTTCAGTTCTGTGAATCTCGATTGCTAAAATTTCGTAGGAGCAAATCTTAGAGCAAAGAAATAGAAAATCTAGAATGCTGTTCTAACAGGAAGTTTTTAAGTGAAAGATCCGCGTCTTTCTGTAGTTCTTGTCCTTTCTTTTAAATTCCAGATGTGATCACAACACCTTTGTACAACATCATGACAAATGCTACTGTTCACTGAAGGACTGGGTGCTTGTGCACCTCCAGTCTTGCATTTGCATCTGTTAAAGTCCACTATGCCCTCTCCTGGAAGAGTGTGGTAGAGAGTATCTTAGGCAGTGAGCACATTGAATTCAGTGTAACGCAGTGCTTGGCCAAGAAAAATGGTATCTGAACGTAGATGAAAATTACTAAGAAAAACAGTATCTGAATGTAGATTAAAATTACTATCATATTAAGTCCACGTTCCCTTAAATGATGGTCTGCAGTTGCAAAGGCTGTGGTTCAGAGACTTGACCCTTTCCATTTCAAGGCTTCCTTGCTACTGACAATAGAAGAATGGTGAGAGAGGTATCTAATGGTATGCTGAAATGGTATATCTGTACTTTACACTCTGTGGTTTTTCGCTTGTTTAGTTGCAATTCGCCAGTGATACAGGGTCAGATGTGTCCTGTGTAGGTGGTAGGTAGTAACTGAAGGCTCGTAACATGTAGTATTGTGTGCCAAATTATACTGATCTCAGGATTGTTTGGTTTGAAAGTTTGGGCACTTCAGATAACAGCATTTAAACAAGATGGCTCCATCCTCTCTTGTGTCCTAAAATACAGAATTTGAAGCTAAAGGCTGAATCAAGTAAAATTGAGTGCCAAATTTTGCTATGTTGGACAACTGACTTCCTGAAATAGAGCTTTTGGACATGATTAAATGACGGAGTTTGGCTTTCTGTGCCTGCAGTGCTTGCAGAATACCCAACTGAGCATATCTTATGGTTTATTTACTTGACGGAAATGAGTAGTTGACTGAAGTTAAATTTTGTTTCCCTCTGTCCCCCCCCCAATGGCTTTAACATGTATTGGAGAAAGAATTGTCATGTGTTGTTGAAGAGCAATTGGAAAGGTGCATATTGTTAACTTTCCTGAACTCAGCAGTAATCATCCAAGAGTACGGTTGGAGATTAGTAGATCTGGGAAGAGCTAAGATACAAGAAAGTCTTTTTTTTTATTTTTTAAGCACTGACCAAGTTATTTAGTGATTCAGTCAGATCATTCTGGGCTAATGTTTTTCCCCTAAAATCACTCTGCCAAAATTAGTTCATATAATGGCATGTTGGAAACATTCTGGGAAGCAGCAGAATCCTTTGAAGACTGTTAAGTTAATCATGTGGGTTCGTGCATTAGCGTTATGTAGGAAACATTTCCATTCCCAGTCTAGTATGTTTATTCTCCTCTAACCATCATGCCTTCTGTAGAAACTAAATGGTATGCTTAACATAACTTGGCACCTAACTGCCAATACCTAGTGTAATGGAGGTCTAATTAAGAAATGGGGAAAAAAATCCATGTTTGAAAAACTCACTAGCAAACAGATGAACAGTAAGATTGGGGGCAGATTTCTTGGTAATTTCCACTAGTGGGCAATTTGGGCCAGTTACCTATTGAATAAAAATAGTTGGTTTGTATGTGAACTTTTGCACAATTGAAAGTTAAATCAAGTGGGCCTTTCAGTTCTTCTGTTGTTACTTGTATGTTCCAGGGTGTCAAGCCAGCCAGCTTTGATAAAGTAGCAATCCCTGAAGTGAAGGAGATTATTGAGGGATGCATTCGGCAAAACAAAGGCGAAAGGTAAGTTTTCTTTCTAGATAGAGGTATTACTGTTGACTCTGTAACTGTGATAATACCAGATACAGTTAGTTGTTGGGGTCTGATGAAAGTTAGGAAGCTATTATTACTTCTGCAGGATCTATTCTCTCGCAGGTTCTTATTTAACACTTGCTTTACAGCCTTAGTGCCAGGAAAAGTGCAAAAGCTATAGTAACCATCCAAGTAATTTTACTCAAATTCTACTGATCCTTTAAAGCTTTGACCTCATCAGTAAAATTGTGTATGACAGTCTTCCCACATTACCAGGTAATAATGGTTTTATTTGGTTGGTTCCTTATTCCATAGTCCTGTTTTTTGTTGTCCCTTTGATTCTTTATGGCTGATTATTTTGAGGGCTCCTTATTTTATAAGTTCTTGCTGCTCATTTTCATTCAAATTTTCTGCAAGATGACATCTACGTGAAGTGATTAGCTTATACCATTACAGAAAACCTGTAGCTTCTCTAATGGCTTATTTGTGGATTTTGTTTCACTTTCTGCATTTACATAGTTGTTGCTTACTGGGTGTTGAGTTTAAGAATGCTTCAGCCTTCTGTCTATCTATAGCTTCCCACTATCCTGTTTGGAGCCTGTTTTGTCAGTTTATGGATGTGGATTCATTTCTTTCTATTTGTTCTTGAAGCTTTACATCTGATGGTGTTGCTGTGTATTTTTAATTTCTATTCATAAAACAACAGCTTAAAAGCTGTTTAAAATAATTGTCTTTTTTCCCATTCTGAGTTAATTTTGTGGCTGCATGTCACTTCTTCCTTGCCATTTAGCTTAAACAATTAGCTTTTTGACTACTGCTATTATGCTATGTATATAAGAACATAATTGACCCTTGGTACCTTCTGGACAAAGGTATTTGTGCCAAATGATACTATCTTGAATCACTTCGACTTGTACAGAATATGAAAGAAATCATGTGGTGCTTAGCTAATGCTCATTGAATTAGCTAGGTGAGACTTCTGACAATATCATGAAATAGACTGAAATATATATTTCATTATTACTGATCTGATTTGGGGACTATGGGTTGTGTTAGATCTTAACCTTCAGTAAAACCAAACTGTTTCTTCTTTAGTTAATACATAGCCTATTCAGTTCTGTTGATGTAAAATCTGTGGGCATTTCTGCTGACCAATGTATAACTTTACTGCATCTGTACTTTATTTCTCCATCATGATTTTATATAGAAATCTGGATGATAAGCTGTCAAATTAATGGGAGGATTAATGGGAGGAAGCATGAAATGTAGACAAATTTAGCAGATCACCAGGCAAGGACATTCCTTAATAATTTATGAAAACCTAATAACTGTGTGCTTTCTACATTCTTTCCCAATACGCTAGATATGCTATTAAGGACCTTTTGAATCATGCTTTCTTCCAAGAAGAGACTGGAGTACGGGTAGAACTAGCAGAGGAAGATGATGGAGAAAAAATTGCCATTAAACTCTGGCTGCGAATTGAAGACATCAAAAAACTTAAGGGCAAATATAAAGATAATGAGGCAATAGAGTTTTCCTTTGACTTGGAGAGAGATGTCCCAGAGGATGTAGCACAGGAAATGGTAAGTGGTGGTGGTCTTACAAAACATTGAAGGTATTGACATTCTCTGACAGTGAAATATTGCCCATCAGCCTCTGCATTTACTGTTAATGTCTAGAAATAAAACTACTTCAGAAGTTTGTGACTGAGAAGTTAGTGCAAGAGAGTGATAGCTTATGTTGTAGTACCGCAACAGTGGCTGTCTATGACAGTCTGAATTCTGTGAATATATCCTCCTTCAGGTGGAATCTGGCTATGTCTGTGAAGGGGATCACAAGACAATGGCGAAAGCTATCAAGGACAGGGTATCTTTGATTAAGCGAAAGCGAGAACAGCGTCAGTTGGTGCGAGAAGAACAGGAGAAGAAGCTTCAGGAAGAAGGTAGTCAGAAGCAGCAGCTGGAGCAACAGCAACCCTCAAGTGCTTCCCATGCAGGGTCAAAGCATCCTGTATCTGTCAGTGGTACTACTCCTGTCCCCACTACTTCAGCATCAGTTTCTACACAAGTGGAGCCTGAAGAACCAGAAGCTGATCAACACCAACAACTTCAGTTCCAGCAACCCAGTATATCCATTCTTTGTAAGTGTGTCAGTTGATTTATTTAGGAACTCTTGCATTTACACTATTTCCCCCACCCTTAGAGAGTCTTGAACTTCTGGTGGATATAGCACTAATTATCTTAAGATGTTGCTGTCTGCTGAAGAAAATAAGGCCAATGGAATGCACACCAAAAGAAGATGCATTTATGTGCCTTAGCTGAGCCAAGTCAACAGTGTAATTTGCAGTTCAGTCTTAACACAAAATAATTTTCCTTTGTTATAAGTTAATAAACTAAACAAACTCAGGCACCTGAAGTATGAACGCATGTTCTAGTTCTTGCTGCCCTCCTGCAGGGACAATATATTCTTGTCATGCAGCAGGTTGCATACTTTTGCACTAGTGCAGTTAGAAGTATTAGAAATACTTCTACGAATTGTCACTAACTTTTGTTTAAGGTGATAATTAGATTGTTGCAAGCAGTTCAGATCAAAACTTAGTTTCAGGAAAAATTTCATTTCCTATTCTACATACTAAACGTGAACAGATGAGGAAAAGTTGGGAGTGTTGTCTGGCATCCCAACATTTGAATAACTACCTGAATAATGGTATTAGATAAGTTCCATATTAGAGTGGTGAAATTATCAAATTGCTATCTGCCCTAAGGAAGTAGAGATTAAGTTCTCTATCATACCTACTTCAGGTGCATCTACCAGCCAGCACAACCCACCTGTTTTATACTTCTATATAAAAATAAGTAAAAGTAATAGAACAAAACTGAAAGATCATTCATGACAAATGGAATTTAAATTTTTATTTCTCGTTCAGCATTTAATAGGGAGCATAATTTACTTTCAAGTATCTTTCCAAAGAACTCCTGAAGTTACTGATTTTCAGAGGTTAGGGGAAGGCATGCTGGTAAGGAGTTACTATATTGAGAAAGAAAAAAAAAAATCACAGTTTTTCTATCAACATAAATTTTAGCAGAGGTAAAATGCTTATAAAGTCTATGTGACATGAAACAAATGCAATCTAGTATTCTATTATAATACGTTCAAATTATGAAACAAGACTGCAGTTATTGAAATGCAGATTTTTGTCTTTAATTTCTGCAGCTGACGGGACAGTTGACAGTGGCCAAGGGTCATCTGTTTATACTGAATCTTGTGTGAGCAGTCAACAGACTGTGTCTTATGGTTCCCAACATGACCAGCCAATCTCAACAGCTGCAGTCCAGGGGTACGCAGCTTCAGTTGGCCCAGTGCAGTCACAACAGCATGGAGGATATCAGCCACCTGCAGTGGTAAGCCAGAACTTACAGTATTGCAAACGCATGGAAATACTTGGTTGTGGTTTTTTCCTTCTTCTTAAAGGAGAGAGGAAAGTCTGTCAGGCAGTCTTCCATGTTTTTGTTTTGTTTTGCATGCAATACAAATTCTGTATGGGAGCAGTTAATGGCCTGTTTTTATAAGGTGACTGAGTCTAGTTAAATAAAATACAAGGGTATATTTGTCTTTAAAGCTTTTTTTTTTTTAAAAAAAAGGCTTTGGGGTTGAGATTTTAATGGATGTAAATAACATTCCTAGTACAAGACTGAAAATAAGCACTAAATCTCACTTGAGAAGGTGTTTTGTGTGTATATGAAGTTACCGGGGTTAAAGTTAAGCTGTTACTTTGATTTGAAGGAGGGGCTAGAACAATTTGAGCTGCTGTTTAAATATGAAATTGCTATGTATGTTCTGTGAGACTTTGATTACAGATCCTGAAGGTAAGATCTTTTTAACTGTTATAGAATGCTGCATGTGAGAACTCCAGACTGAAAAGACCCCACGCCCTTGTTCCCAATTTTATTTCTAGCTTGCGTTGATTTGCTCATCAGTTGCCATGCATATTCCTTTACCCTGGAAAGTCTGCACTGGGCACAAATACTTTTCCTACTATGTTCATTTGTGTTGCCCTTTTATTTTGGTATGTTTTTCCCTTGGTATGTTTTAGGTAAGAGTATGAAACCAGGCAGAAGTCTATTCCAACTCTGGAGTAGAACTTCTGCTACTGTTACATTGTCTTCAGTGGTTCCCTTGTCTTGTTTTTTTTTTTTTTTAAAGAATCAAAACCTGAGGCAGTGACATTATGTTATTATGTGGTAATACCATGCAGGGAGATGATGCGATACTTTAGACTTGAGGGTCCTCACTTTTTTGGTACTTGTGCTTGCGGACTCGATTACAGAATCATTGGTGTTCATACCTTTTTGGAAAACATCCTGGTTTCAGTCAGAGCCTGAAGCTGTGTGGTACTGCTAGTCCCTGAGCAAATGAGTTTTCAAGCCCTCTAAATAAGCTCTTGCTCTGGATAAGACATATTTTGATGTGCGAGCGTATCTTGGACCAGAAGCCATTTCACTGCCTTGGGATGGCTAGCTTCCAGCTTGAAAGACCATTATCTTTTGAGAGGGATGGGAAAACAAGCACATAACAGATGTAAAGTCAAGCTGTTTAGTTCACTCCTAAAATGTGCTCATGCTCTATGGTGACGACCGTGGTACCAGAAGGTTGACAGAACGGAGCAGAACACTGCAAGAACTACTAACAGTTTGTTGGGAAGACAGGATGACAAGTCAAAATGATATTGACAACTGGAGAAATGATCCTAAAAAGAAATAGAATGCAGTTCAATCAGGACAAGAGCAAGGTTCACGCCTAAACAGGAATAATCTGCTACACAAGTACAGTATGAGCAACAACCAACTAGGCAGCAATTCTGCCAGAAAAAAAAAAGTCAGGGATTATATTGGACCACAAGCTGGACATGGTCAAAAACATCATGCTGTTGTGAAAAAGGCAAACATCATGTTATGTGAAGTAGTTCTGTTGCTCTTGGCCTTTGGTAAGTCTATTCTGGACACCCTGCCTGATGAAGAAAGTTGAGGGTAAATTGGGAGAGAATTCAGAGGAGAGTGACAAAAAAACTCAACTAGGAATACGCAAAACAGGGTTTATGTGAGAAGACTAAAAGAGTTAAGTTGAGTCTATAGAAGATGAGCTTGAGGAGAGAGAAAGCTGTAAAGGCTTCCATAACACAAGAAGAGGCTAATCAGATCACAACACCGTTGTCAGATACAACAACAAAAAAAGCTTAAATAGGAGCAAGGAATTATTGTTTGGAAAAGAGTTTTTTTCTAACCAGCAAAGACATACTGTAGACACCATCACTGGAGAGGTTTCTGAACAGGCTAAATAAATTAGTCAGGAATTACATGTGTAACTAGTACTGACTTGGAACAGGTGAAGATTAAAGGTAAAATATTTAATCCTTTGAGGTCCCGTACGCCTCTGTTCCAAAATCTTGAGCAGTCTAGCAAGATTTCTTATATCAGAAATACTTAAAATCAGATCTCTACTAGAGATCTTGACTTTTTTTTCTTGGAGTTCTGTATTTGATTTCAATTATCTTAAGAAATTACATCCATAGGAGGAGCACATATAATTAGAGAAGGAAATCTTGCAGTTGAAGGCTGTCTCTTTAAAACATAACCTTTCCACTCACCCTAAAAAAAAAAAAAAGACAAAAGTCTAATTCTGATTCTTCCAGTTTGGTTGGATTTTGACCCTATGGCCTTCTGGATTGTGGCAATATTACAAAATCTTGGTGATTTTATTGGCCCACTGTCTGGAAAACGCTAGTCTAAGACTAATTTTTCCTAAATTTTCCACATATTAAAACAACTTTTTCCACAACTCCTGCTGTAGAATAAGTGATGTTAAAGTTCTTACGGTAACATTTTAGTTAATAAAGAGCCAACTGTAAACCGTTCACTTAATTCAGGGAGGTGCCCAAGCAGGGAGACTGGTGAGGTGATAAGTGCAAACACACATCCACTCGCTAAACTAAGAATAAACGAAAGCTCATCAGTAACTTAGGGCTTTTTTATTTGTCAAACTCCCAAATGGAGTGAATACACAGTATGGACCACACTGATGGCCCCAGAGAAAACATTCTCTTTTTTTCTGCCTTCCACATGCCTCTTGTAAGGGTGCTAGGGAACTTTCCTCATTGTTCAGTAACCTAAGGCAAACTTGAGTCCTCCTAGGGGCGCATATCCTGTTCCTGGTGTATGTTGGCATTCATTCAGCATTCTCATATCTTCTTGCACACATAGTAGTCAGTATTGGGCCTATCATTGTGTGTCTGCATTTCTTTTCTATCTCATTAGAGTTTTTGCTAGTTTTGTTTTTATTTTTTTAAGAGTTCAATTCTTAACTTTTGTTTCCCTCCTTTAGCCTCAACGTGGTCGTAGCATGTCAGTTTGTGTCCCCCACCTTCCTGCTCTTCCCTCTATGTCCTGCATCCCTCTCAGTGCTCCTTGCACCCCACCACCAGCGCTGTCTGCACCTCTTTCTCCTTTCTACCTTCGGACTGTCCCTGAAGAAACCTTTGCAGAAAAGCTTTCTAAAGCCCTGGAAAGTGTCCTGCCCATGCACTCTGCCTCTCCACGCAAGCATCGACGCTCCAGCCTGCCCTCCCTCTCTGTCAGTCCTGTATGTGTTACCATTTGCCTCCTGGCACAGTAAGATAAGTTATCATTAAATACATCCTAGGCTTCGGGCATTTTTAAAATGAAAAAATGAAAAGTTAATTTTTCATTCCTAATTACTGTGCTGCTAGATTATTGTTTTGTTTTTGTTTTCTTGAGAAGTGATACACTTAAATAGTCAAACATTGATAACATTTTATTTTGTATTTTAGGACAGAATAGTAAAAATAAATGGAAATTATTCAATTGTACCACAGAAGGTAAGGGGAAGCCTAGTTCTTATCCCCTGATGTCAGAAGACTGTTTATTTTCTAACTTCTAAGCAGGCATTCAATGTTAATTAAGCCTTGCACAAACCAGCCAGCTTTTAAAGCTTAGTTGCTGTGGTTGGTTATTCTAGAAGCTTTGGTTTGCTGAGGTAGTGTAGTGATAGTAGAAATTCAGAGTATTAATACTTTTAAGGACTTTTCTTTAAGTTTTAATTGGAGTTGACACTTTGGCTGGTGCATGATGGAAAGAAGCCATACATACCCCCATGTGTTCCAAAAGGTCAGATGCAATATAGCTTGCAGGATAGGAGGTAGTCTGTTTTCAGTCCGGGGCTTTAATTTACATAAAATAAGCTCTGGAAAACTTTTGTTTGTAATTGAAGTATATGGAACTAATTTTCAAAGTGTAGGAAGAATTCTTCAGGAGTACGGGAGTAGGGACTGTCTTGTTAGTATTGGTCAATATGGAAATTTGCTGCTGCTTTTCTGTAAGATGGGAGGGGAAAAGAAACAGAACAATGTGGAAATGACAATTTGAAAAAGTTTTAAGTAGCACCTGTATTAAAGATATATTTGCTGCTGACTTAACAATTTTTTTCCTTTAGGGTTGGTAATACCTTCTCTCAGTATACTGTAGGCAAAGATGAAAAAAGGCAGCATTGCTAAATTGTTTAGTGTTCTTATATAGAATTCTCTCCAATGAAATTTTCCCTATATTGTGTTGACTAACATAAGTCTAATCTGTGATAGCACATCATATGGAGTGGAATTGCTTGAGGACTTTGCTGTTTTTAAACCTGTGAATGTCTTATTGTCCAGGAAAAAGTTGGTTTGTTTCAATGACTGATGATTTCTTATCTGAAAAAGTCTGATGCAAATGGACCAAAGTGATCAAAAGGGATGTTTGAATTTGGTAGAATCCAAAGACCATGCAGTTTTATAGTGGATTTTTTTCGTTTTTTCGGCTGTAGGCTGGAATGGTTCAATCTTATCTCATAAAAGGTCTGTCTTTAGCTCTCTGGATATCATACAGAGAACACTACTGACAGGACACTAGCACTGTGTTTTTTACATTAGATAATACTAAGATTTCACGTCATCTTTATCTTCTAAATGCAAACTAGAGGCTCTGCACTGTTGCTGCTATCAAACTGAATTTTTATATGCCCATATGGCAGCAATGTCAGGAGTTATATTGGATTTCAAGCAATGACCACAATGGATAGCCCACGACAATAAATCTCATTCCATTGTCATGAGCAAAGCTAGTTTCTTTTAGTGGATGATTGGAGTTGGACTGGAAAAGCAGCTTTAACACAAGCAAATGTTTCCATTTGTAGCTATGCCTGCCATGGATGTATTTAATGGATATTTACAACTCATCTAAGTTTCCTAAGTATTGTATGTTTTTGACCATGAATTGAGTAGCCATTCTATAAAGTTACTTCACAGAACTGCATCGTGAACTGTGCATGTTAATGTGCTTCACTTTTAATGTATGAATTACTTGTCTTGTTCATGTCAATACAGCCTCAGCATCCGCGTGGGGGAACACCAACGTTCCCAGATTCACAGATATTTTTCCCAACCGTTCATGAACGGCCGGTGTCTTTCTCACCACCACCTGTCTGCCCGCCGAAGGTGGCAGTTGCTCAGCGGCGCAAGAGCACTTCATTTTTGGAAGCCCAAACTTGCCACTTCCAGCCATTGCTGAAGACTGGCCAGAGTTTAGTTCCACCTGGTGGTAGTCCCACCAATTGGACACCAGAGGCATTGGTTATGCTGGGCACAACAGCTCATAGAGTCGCTGGAGAGCCTCTGCATGTGCAAGTTAATCCTGTGTTTGAGCCAGCTCCTGTACACAGTGACTATAGATCTGGACCAACGCCTCCAGAGGATGCTCACTACAGAATGCATCCAGAAGCTGTATATTTGGTGGGCATGCACTATCCATCACAGGTATCGGAGCAGTATGATCAAGTAGCTTATAACTCTCACGTGACTGAACAACATTTGAAGCAGGTCCCTGAGTCAAAGCATGTGCAAGGTGGTCCTCCACAAAGCTCTGGGTTTGACTATCAATCGGGGCAAGCATTCCTGGCAAGACATGTTCAGAACCTGAGGCTGGATTCTGGGATGAGTCCCCTTTCTCCATTATCCAGTGTTTCAGCTCCTCTGAGTGCAGATCCTGCTCAGATGACGTTCCATCAGGTATTTGTTCCGCACTCTGCCCCAGCTGTGCTCTCGCACAGCGGTGATGGCAGAACAAGCTGTGTCTTTGAGTTCCATGTGCACACACCGAGTTCTGCTCCAGCAGACGGAGCGATTTTAACCCAACGGGTCTACCGAAGTCGCCGGGGCTCTATGGAGACCAGTCAAGAGGAATCCACTCAAGGCATAGGGTTGCATGGTCGGCTTCAGCCTGTGACAGAGGAGCAGTATAACTATCTTGGTCCTGAGTTAGCAGGTCCCGGAGGGGGCTCTGCCAGGCGGAGCTGGCCGGAAGGAAGCCCAGAGTACTCCAGTGATTCCTCACAGATGACTTCCTCTGACACTGGCGATTTTCAGTCTCCTCCCCCTACAGGGGGCTCATCTTCTGCTTTTGGTTCAGACTTCTCATTGCCCATTGTTCAGCTGCCTCAGAAGGTATTGCAAGAGTCGCAGCTCTTCATCTGCTTCCAACAGGGAGCCTCGACTCAGCAGGCCTTGTCCACCTCGCTTTCATCAGGACCACCTGCACTCTATCCTCAGGTTACAGGAGCAAACCCTTCCAGAATTTCTTTGCTTTTTATAAATCATACTTTGCACTTAAAGGGGAGCCATGCTCTTACACTTGCTCCATGTGGTTCTAATTCTTAGCATTCGTGGGGGTGTCTTTACAAGATGTCAGTGGTGTACTAGGATTTCTTTAGCTGAACAGGTTGCAATTAAATAGTGAGGCATCAGCAACCTCTCAGTCCGTGTTCAGCTTTGGGTGAAGTATTGGTAGGGCTTGTGTTAAGGGTAATGTGTGGTCAGTGTTTTTTGTTCTAGTTACTGTTTTGGAAAGAGATAGCTGTAGTTCCAAACTGGCTGTTAACCAACGGGTTTAATGAAATGCATCTTCCATGCAGTTTGAATCAGTACTGATGGTAAAATTTGCTTTGTATTTTGTTCCTGCTCTTCAGCTTTTGATGAGAATGTGTTATTTGAAGTTGAGCATTTGTACGAATAATATTTCAGTGGACAACAGCACGAAAAAGGTTAACTCGCTGACTGTTGAAAGATGTGAAAGTTTTTTCCAGGCTTGGGGGAAGGAAGTGGGGAGAAAACGGAATGGAGTGCAGTATATATTACATGTACATGGATCTGGAAGTGCACTTGCAGGATCATTAAAGAAAGGAAACAAGCAGAGTAGTAAACTAGTAGTACAAATGACTGTTAATGTAGGTTTTGCTGCCTTATAAGCCTAGAATGTGGTATCCTTCTGAAAAAGCAAAATTTGAGACCTGAAGCTTAGCTGGAGGTGTGTGTTTTATCAATATATGGTAAATGTCCTTGCATTAGTGAGTGTAGTATTCTTCAGTAATGTGTTTGTACACCATGGATGTGAGGAGTATGTGTATTGTGTCTGTGCTTGTATTCTGAAACTTTTCACAAAATTATTCTTTTTTTGGTGAAAAGGGAAGATTTACTTTAAGTAAGCTTCTCTCTTGTTCCTTCTGTTGTTCTTGGAATTGAGGACTCTGACATTTCAGTTACTGTGGTATTATCAGTTTTGTGATTCCTCTAGATGAAAGAGGAGAATGTTTTTGATTTATTGTGGTAAGATCTAGAGCTAAGTACTTAAGCCTTTCTGTATGGGATACAAAGGTGTTTTGTTAAAGCTGAAACAGCTTAATCACTAGTGTAATAGATAGTAACTTCTATGCTGTAGGAGAATTTGTGGATTGAAGCTTCTGTGCAAGGAGTTTGAAATTACTTTGGGATTGTTTCTCCATAAACTACTTGCTAAACTTCAGAAGATAAAAAATACACCTGGAAAACATAATAAGGAATCCAGATTGTTTTACAGAATATAAGTTCCAGGAGCTCTTATCTAATTCATTAAAAGATCAGAATCTAAAGACACAAGCCGAGTCAATACAAACAGATATTATTGCAATGGGTTATAGAATATATTTATATTATAGCCAATAAGGGCCTCAAAAAGCTTCTAAAACTGCAAAGAAAAAAAAATGGCTCTTTTCAATGGCAGCCATCTCTTCCCAAACTTTTTATAATTAAAATAATGTATTTTTAATAAACTTTTTTCCCAATAAGCTTCTGCAAGCTGAGTATTCAGAGGATTAAGACATTTTAGTAGATATTCCTGATATACCTATGAAACAGATGTTTCTTACAAAGGCAGTTCACCAAAGTGGTGTGTGTTTAGGGAACTTATCTGGAGGTCTCTAATTGTCTCCAGAATCTGATCAAAAAGGTCACTCACAAAAACAATGGTGAAAATTCATTCCATTTTCCTCTGCATCTTTCACATTCGTTTGTATGCCACTCAGCCATTTTTTGTTGTTGCTTATTCATTCAAAATTCTGTCTTAGCTAGAACGTGGACCTCCAGATTCTTCCAAATCTAATTCTTGGCTAGTAGTGAGTCTGGAAATGACTTTTGACTTGGATTTTGACATGCTTCTCAAAAAGAACAAATGACACATACATGTATTGAGTACTTTGTTATTGGTCTAGAAGTCCGTACATCTTTGATTTTTTTAAACAGTTTTTTCTTCTAGCCTTCTTTTATCCCCTCCCCTGCAACTGTGTTCAGAACACACGAAAAGGTAAACTTTAATGCCTCTGTTTCCAGTTATCATACCTACCAAGGCATCCTGATCTTAACACATCATCAGTGGAGGAAGAAGATGGTAGGCTGATCTGTCTCATATCGAGGGGCATCTGGGTTGCAAAGACTTTGTTGTCTTGGAAGACTTAAAATGGAGTTTGGTACTTTTCCAGATGGCACTACTTTGTTCTGGTTTTCATAGTGGAATTTGGCCAAATGAACTACTTGTCCAGAAAGAACAGCTAGAAACCTATTACAACCAGATCATTCCAGGCAGAAATGATTTTAACAGCCTGCTGCAGAAACCATATGCTTTTTAAAGCTAATTCTTTTTTTCCCCTCCAGACACAAGTGCAAGGCCAGTCAACTTCAAGTAGTGCATCGGTACCTTCTCAGCCTACCCAACATGCTCAGCAGGTATGATGGGTTTCTAAACCTGGAATTAAAACATTTTCAGTGTAGGAACTTGATGACTCCTTAAGGAGCAGCCTTTCCCTGTCTACTCTTCAACTCATAGTTTTGGACAAGAAGAGAAGAATCCTCTAATTTTGTTTACTTTTTGAAATTTGTTTTTAGAATCATGTTAATGCTTCTTCTCGTATGTTTGTCTTCCCCAACTCCTAACTAAGCTTGCAGTGGAGGTGCCATGCAAGGAAGGGTACATCAGGATTTGCAATGGACTGTCTAGACAGACAGACCTCATTCTGATGAGTTCTTCCAACTTGAAATAGTGTCTTCTTAATTGTCTCTTTCCCTTTATAGAGTCTGCATTCTTGTTTTCACTGAAACAAAAATCCTGTTGCAAGATTTGGTGCTGATAATGGAATTTTATTAGTAATACTAAGAAATGTTAAAGTTTAATTCACTCAGTATGTTCAGAAGAACCATTAAGGTCACTTAGCAGGGAATAAAAGTTGAAATTTAAATAGATATAATTTTAAATCTTCCTTTTTGGGGCGTTAAGAATAGCTTCTGCCTCTCTTCCCTGCTACAGAATGCACAGCAGCCAGCCTCTTCTCAGCAACCTGGACAATACTTACCGCAGCAGCCATCAGTTTCTACTGGTGCCACTCCCCCACAAACTGTCTCTCAAACTCAAACTTCACAGGTTATGCCAATGCCTCAGGCAGCAGCTGGGACACAGGTAAGCAGTATTTTTCTTTCTAGCAGAAGATCTCTCTTCACAGCTGGCAAATTAAATATGCTGCTACTTTCACTTTTATCGTCTTCTCTTAATAGTTCCAAAACATTCATCCAGACAGTAGTGTTCTTGGTATACTACAACTGTCGGTTTGGCTGGAAAATATATATTGGAAACTTTCTTTCACACATGGCAGTCATGAATAATTTATTTGAGGGAGGGATAGCACTTCCATGCTCAAAGATCTTTAAACTGTCAAAAATATCATGAGGCATATTGATGAATGGAGTACTATGAATGCGTTTTCAGGAACTTGTCATTTCTCTGCTTCCCATAGAATGTACATCTTCTGCACCATTGTGTGTGTAAAACACATGTTCATATATTTAGGTAGTGAACCATAAGGACTGCCTTCTCCACTCTTGTCATCTCTCTTACTCAGCTCTTCTCCTTTACTCCCTGATCAAGAAGCTTCTGTTACTGAGTATTACTTCATTTTGGCTCATATCTCTATCTTGAACATGTGAGCCTTGATTTTGTTTTTAAAATTATTGTTTTGTTGCTTGTTCATCTAAACTGTCTCTCAAGTTGCATCATTTGCTGGCTTAAATTGACATATCCCCTGCCATTCTCTGAATGCTGGCACAGTGGCTTTTCATTCTCCATTGCTTTAGTCCCCATACCCAAAGCTAAGAGATTTGTTGAAAGATTTGTGCTTCTTTCCTGTAAGAGGACAGGCTTGGCTCTGGGGACAGAGTTGAGGGGAATTGGATTCTGTTTATGCACAAGTCAGTGCTTCAGGGTATTCTAATGTTGCTCTTTCACCCTCTGTGGGTGTCTGTTTCAAGAGCTTGTGGAGTTCTTCAGGGGAAGTGTTGCGAAGTGAGGACCTTTTGGAACTCCAGACAACTTCCCAGCCACTCTGCCAACTGTGCTCCCCACCCACTTTAACAGAGTGCTGTAACTTGAATAATTCTTTCTTTGACTAATGCATAAAAATTCTGCTTTCTGCAACCCTGCTTAAAAAACAAAAAAATCTATCTCTATTTTCTTTACCTCCCCAGCTTCCTGTTTCCCAACCAGTGTCGATCATCCAAGGCGAGCCTCAATTACCTGTTGCAGCACCTTCTCTCCCTCAACCATCAGTTGCCCCATCAGTCCCTGTTGGCTCTCACTTTCTACCCATGGGACAGCCCTTGCCAACTTCCATGGTTCCCCAGTTCTCGGTCTCTCAGTTGCCCATAGCAGCTCCTCACGTGTCAGTGGCTCAGCCGGGTTTCCAGTCGCTGCCCATTTCAATGCCAGGTGGCATGAATCAGCCACTGCTCACACTGGCAACATCTGCTGCGGCAACTGCTATCCCTGTAGGATCAACTGTTGTCCCTAGCCAGCTTCCCACACTGATGCAGCCTGTGGCTCAGTTGCCCAGCCAGGTTCTCCCGCAGCTCCTACAGCCGGCTGTCCAGTCCGTGGGATTGCCAGTCAGCATTGGACAAGCTGCTGAAGCTTCACTTCCTGCTGGAGATGCTCTTTACCAGGTATTGTTGCAAGCCAGCAGAGCTCTTCCCCACCCCTGCCCTCCACATTCACCTGCTCTAAGGTGCCAGCTCAGAACTGTGTGCCTTGGCCAACTCACTTCTCATAAGAGAGCCACTAAGCCACAAAGATGAATTCTGTTTTGTGGTCAAGGACGTTTTTAAAGAGGAAAAAGTGTCCTCTAACACCCTAGTGTTTTGATTTTTTTTTTTACATTTGGCAATGGAATTTGTCTAAAATGACAAACATAGTGCAGGACTTTGGACAACAACTGTGTAAAGGAGGATATCCAAGAGATCTGCCAACTTGAATATAAAAAAGAGACCCAAAACATTGTGATTTAAATATGGGAGTCGTGTTTTGGAAAGAGAATCTGTGGCAGCATATTCAGCAATGTCAGTATTTCATACCAAGTCTGGGAAGGGGAAGGGAGGTGGGGAGGGGTCGACACTGATTTTCTAGAAATAAGTCAGGAGACATGGATCTTGAATATAAAGTAAGTACCTGATGCTAATCATGAAGTGCTAGACTGGTCGGCAAGGACTGCTTCAATCTACTTCATACAATCATTGTAAAAATGGCAATATGAATAGTGACAAAAATTGTGACTTGGCATATGATTGTTCTTTTAGAACAAAGTTGTATAGAGCTACTGTTAGTCTTGAGAATCAGCAGCAGTTGCATAACATGGTCTAAACAGTTCACACTAAAAATTCTTCAAACTAATTTCAAGTCTCAGATCTTAAAATATTAAGTCACACAGGCAACTGGAGAGAATTGGGATATGAAGATTTTGACCGAGACTTGAAATTTTGGGTGGGAATTTGCTTGTTGAAGCATGGTGACTTGTAAGCTAAGCTTTGGCTATTTGAGCAGCTGCTCTGCTTCTCTGGAAAGATGGTCTTTGGAAGTTCTTGAATAAGTACAGAAAGGAAAGTTAGAAGATGCCCCTGAAACTGATACTTTTTTTTTCCTAATTAGCTCTGATATTCACTAACTTGACTCCTTCATTTCTATTGCAGGGCTTTCCATCTCGGCTGCCACCTCAGTACCCAGGAGACTCAAGTGTTGCACCTTCCTCTGCTGTGGCTTCTGTTAGCATTCCTTCTGCTGTACTGTCCCCTCCCTTACCCACAGATGTAATGGCTCAGCCAGGCTATCTTGCCCCTGTTGTGCAGCCGTATGTGGAGCAAAATGTTTTAGTTCCTATGGGCAACCTAGGAGGACAGGTTCAAGTGCCCCAGCCTACAGTGAGTTTAGCTCAACAGGCCTCGTCCGCCTCTTCACAGCAGGCAGTTGTGGAGGTAATTATGTTGAATACAATGTAACAATACATTTAGGGTGTTTAAATTATGGTACATTGTATGTGTGTGGGGAACTAATCCCTTCCATGCTTGTCTTCAGATGGAAATTAATGTTTCAAATAACCTTTTTCTTACAGCAGAATGTCATGCCAATGTGGGGACCTTGTTGCCACTGGCTGTTCTGTTGGGAAGTGAGTGTGCCTCCTACAGGCAAAAACCTGTTAACACTTCACTTCTTGCTAGTACTGTAGAATATTTTGCCATATCAATGAGAAACTGCAACTTATAGCCTTTGAGATCCTCTCGTTATGCCCGTTCCCTGCAGCGTTGATGTTGCTAGGGAGAATTTGAATCGTCTTTGAGTTCTGCATTGGCTTGCCTTTTGCACATTCTGTTAGTAAGACTATGGCTGCATGGCAAACTGTAGTGACACGTAGCAGTAGAAAGGATGGCTGATTTTCTGCCCTTCCCCCACTCCTCTCCAGGATGATAATTTGCTTCACTGCAGTTTGCTCTCCAATCTTTTTGTAAATTAGAGCTTTCTAGATGCCAGCTGTTTGAAGTTCTAAAAAGGCAGTGCTTTTAGCTTTATAACTGATTTGGGAGGAAAAATTGAAGACTGATGGGTGACATCAAAAGGATGGGGGTTCTTTGGAGTTCTTGATACAGGTTTCTCTCCATAGGGCACTCAAGGAGTCTCACAGACTGCTCCTTCAGAGTCTCTGCCATCAACACAGCCTGCTCAGTCTACTCCTTTGGCTTCCTCTATGGATAGGTAAGCATGGATTTCTTTTCACCATATTGAATTTCAACTTCATGTGACAGATTACCCAAGGAAGAAATATCTTTAGGTACCTCTTTTTCACCAGGGATATATTTGTTTTTCAGTAGGGGTGTTCTCTGAGGACAGGAGGAAATAAACTTCCTAGAGGAAAAATAGGTTTATGAGAGTTGAAGAAAGGTTTGCTTTACAGCAGACGATGAAGGGAGTAAAGAGGTTCATGTGTAGTGACTTCTAATCTTTTGTATTGACTGTAAGGGACGCTTTTCTGTCCTTTTGGCACTTAAACTGAATTTAAATTTCAAACAGCTTGAAAACATATTTGGAAGATGTACAGCTCAGCTTACAAGAAATACATAATTAATTACTCTTATAATTACTATTCAAGCAGCTTTATTGGCTGACAGAATTCTTCTCCCCTGCTCTGTGATTAACAGGCAGCCACTGCTATCCTGAGGAGAATATCATCTGGCAGGGTAAACCGTATTGTTGTTGCAGCTATGGAGTGCATGGGTACTAATACAAAGTTGCTTTTTTTAGTGCACATTCTGATGTTGCTTCAGGAATGAGTGATGGCAATGAGAATGTTCCTGCTTCTAGTGGGAGGCACGAAGGGAGGACTACCAAGCGTCATATGCGGAGGTCTGTCCGCAGTCGCTCTCGACATGAAAAGACTGCTAGGCCAAAACTGAGAATTCTAAATGTGAGTGTTGTGGTTTTTGTTTTTAACTTAAGTGACAGTTTGGTAATGTTGATGCCTGTTTTTGAACTTCAAAAGTTGCTTTTCTTCTGAGGAATGTGTCTTCTGTGTGCTTGTTTGGTATGTTGCTGTTCCCCCACTGCCACCTCTAAGCACACAAGCTATCCCCTGCATTTCTTCTGCTTCTGGAGTCAGTATTCCAAAAGTCATAATTAAGAGCTTTTGGGAGCATTACAGATGGCAAAATCAGCTTGCTTAGCCACTAGTGATTCCACAGACTATTCCTGAATATTTGCTTTAATCTTATTAGTAAAGCTAGGCCAGTGACCTGTAAGCTAGAAACAAACAAGGGAGCATCAGGAGTTCTAGAGAAGTATGGACAAGGTAACCTTGGATGTTTGAGTAATTGGTAGATCCTCAGGAAAATAGTGCAGTAAATTGCACCATTTATTAGTCTAGAAAAAGAGAATGTGTTCATCTTAAAGCAGTACTTTTGGTTTGTCTCCATGGGCTTTAAAACTCAAGCCTTATATTCTCATGCTTTTCATAATTTCTTTACTTTAGGTTTCAAATAAAGGTGATCGGGTAGTGGAATGCCAGCTAGAGACACATAATCGGAAAATGGTTACTTTCAAATTCGATTTGGATGGTGACAACCCTGAGGAAATAGCTTCGATTATGGTAAGATAAGTCTCAGAAATAAAAGATTGAATCCAGTCTTAATCACAATAATAATATAAGCAGTCTTATTTTCTCACTTGCTTCTTTCCATGTAGAAAAGCCTGCTTCCTCTTTTTCCTGTGCTCACTTTATTGGTTTGTAAGTACAGCTAGAGTATTCCACAGCAAAGAGAAAACCAGGGCAAACATTTCAGTGCTGGATATGATGAGAAGCAATTGTTTCTCTCCAGGATGTCATCAACTTTACCTTGTGCATAAGAATGGTGAAGGGAGGACAAACAGTAACGCTGAAAGTTAAATTATGGTCACTCAATGTTCAATACATAGTTTTGAAATAATTTGTGATAAATAAAAAATATTGCTCTTCTGCTGTCTTTACAGGTGCAGAATGAGTTTATTTTAGCAACTGAGAGAGACTCATTTGTAGAACAGGTGCGAGAGATTATTGAGAAAGCAGATGAAATGCTGAGTGAGGATGTAAGTGTGGAGCCAGAAGGTGATCAGGGTTTGGAGAGTATGAGGACAAAAGATGATGGCTTCTTTCCAGGGTCGCAGGTATGTAAAAGATGGATTACCTTAGCTATTCATGTTTTCGTTTTTGGGTGGTATGGTTTTGTGAGTAGAGCTAGTTAGAACTGAAACATCCTTTCATGGGAAATATCAAAGCTTAAAAATGAAAAGATACCAGAGCTTCAGATCAGGATGAAAGCCTAAAATTTATTTAGAAAGATGAATAACTTAAACCATTTTTTGACATGTTCTAACACTTTTGAAGGTGCTGAATTTCCAAGTAGACCACTAGGCAGACAATCTTAAATGCTGAGGCTTCTTGGGTTTGAGGTTGTTGTAGGACAGGGCACTAAAATCCCCAGCCTTCTGCTGCTCCATAAACACTGAGAGCTTGGAGTCAGGCCCTCTGTGGTCAGTGAGCTACTAAGAGACTGGATGGGTCAATTAGAAAGCACTGGTATTGAAGCTGGTTGTTGGGAATCATAAGGGGTGACATTTCCTGAATCTTTGCCTTATTTTCACCTAGAACTACTTTGAAATGTCCGTTTATTTATCTATGGAATGTTTAAGGAAATAGGCTGGACTGCATGTTATAAAAAAGATGCTTAGATCAATTTGTTACATTGACAGTCACTAAACCGAGAAGTTATAAAAGCACTATAAATGACATTTGTCTAGGCAAAATTTTACCGGTCTGGTAATGGTGCTTGGGTCCATGGCACTGCATACCTTAAATGCCCACATTTCAGTAAGCTAGCATTTTAAGAACTATCTTGTGGGTTTCTGTTTCAGAATAGAACTTTAAATTTTATCTTACTTTACAGAAATTAGAGTTCAAACAGCCAGATCCTACATCTTCCATGCCACAAAGAATAGGTAAGTCTTTTGTGATTTTTTTCAACAGTTACCTTTTTCTGTTTCAGCGGATGGGTGCAGCCAGGTTTTTATTTTGTATGATGGAGTTCACATTCCATATTGCAGGTTATGTATTTTGTTACAGCTCTGTATCACTGAATATCCAACTTCTTTCTGTTTAGGGGTTCCTCCTAGCTCCTTTACCCAGGTTGTCCATTCTGCAGGAAGACGGTTTATTGTCAGCCCTGTCCCTGAAAGTCGGTTAAAAGAACAGGGATTTTTCACTTCTGCTATTCCTGGAGGAAAAGAAACTCCGGATATGGGTAAGTTATCTAAACTCTTAAAATCTGAAGGCTAAGACACGTTCTTCAAAACTGAAGTTAGTTAAGTAAACAGACAAGCTCCTAAGCACTTAAAGTACTTGGAAGTAGGGAAATGACTGTGCTGGTAAGGAGTGGTTATAATCTGGATGATGATATGCAGGATTCTTGCAGGAAAAAATGTTGATGGGCTCTCTGCAAGACTGAAACCTGAATTCTGTGGTTTTAATTTGTTCCTGGATTTATATATATATATTTTGAATTATGCAGAGAGGTAAACTTGGTCTTAGTCTAGCAATAGGAAACAATCCAACTAGGAAAATTCATTACAGTGTTGATATTTTTCTTTTCATTCAGTTGCTGCATCTCCACTACATGGTCCTGGAATGAATCTCTCCCACTCTGCATCATCACTGAGCTTGCAGCAAGCTTTCTCTGAGATGGGGCATGCTCAAATGACAGAAGGACCTAGTACAGCTCCTCCAGTGTTCAATCAAACAATACCACCATTTCCACCTGCGCTCTCTACCATGGCAGGCAGTGGTGCACCTCCCACATCTGTAGCTGCTGCTTCAATATCTGTTCCCTCTAGCACAGGCGTTTCTCTTCCAGGTTCTGTTACTCTGCCTTCAGAAAGTGCAGCTGCTGGAGTTGCACCAAGTGCAAGTGTGCCAAGCTCTGTTTCCCCTCCTCCAGCCTCACAATCTGGACAGCAGTCCGGTGGTGTGGCTTCCAGTGCGAGCGCTCCTGCATCTTTCTCCTTAACTGTCACGTCCCAGCCTGCTCAGCCAGTAACTGGAGACATTGTCCCCAGCATCAGCACACCGGCTTCTTTGGCATTGCCAGCTGCCCAGGTTGCTGGTGTCACTGGTCTTGGTGTCGTTGCACCAGCTGTGACAACTCAGTCTGCTCCTCAAATTGTAAGTAGTATAGCAGCACCACAGACATCTGTTGCCCTGTCTCTGGCTCAGAATGTGGCTTTGCAGCTTCCTCAGCTTAGTACTAGTGGCTCTGTCTCCAGCCTGGCAGAAACAACAGTTGTAAGTGCTCCACAATCACTACCTGAGAGTGGGCAGTCCGTAGATAAATCACAGCTCTGCAGTGCAGCTGGCTTATCTCTTCCAGTCTCTGCACCTTTATCGTCCTCTGTAGCAACAAGCGTATGTGGTTCCGTCACTCAGCCAGTGATACATCCCTTACTCATCCCATCAGCAATTACATCAACACCTGTCCTGCCCCAGATTCCAGGTGCAACATCTGTGTTGCCCCAGGTTCCCTTGCCTGGTGTCTTACCACAGCCAGTCACTAACTTGCCTGCAGTACAGCAAACATTGATACACAGCCAGCCTCAACCAGCTCCGTTACCCAACCAACCTCATGTTCACTGTATGGAGGCCGATGCTGATGCTCAGTCTAAAGCACCTGGTATTGATGATATAAAGACCCTGGAAGAAAAACTACGGTCTCTCTTCAGTGAACACAGTAATGTGGGAACAGCACATCCATCAGTATCTCTGGAGACATCGCTGATAATGGAAACTACTGTTATTCCTGGGATACCAACCACCGCTGTTGCACCAACTAAACCCCTGACGTCCGTTAGCACTTGTATACCTCCAAGCAGTTTGCCTCTTGGACCAACTGGCTTGCCAGTGCTGACACCAGTTGCCACCCCTGGGCAAGTGATCACCCCGGTCAGCTATATTGCGGCACCAAGCAGCATTGCAACAGCAGTAGTGAAACCAGGCACCTCTCCTTCGAAGCCCCCTCTTAGCAGGGTACCGGTAAGAAATGCAACGTTTGTGTGAATATTCAAGTATTGTAGAAAACAGCCTTTTTGAACAGAATCCCTTTTTTACAGCAAAGTATTTTAGACAAGTATGTCTTCGGTTATAATGTCAGAAGGAAAAATATATCTTGTTTTATTTGTCCCAAGAGGTGTTTTCTTCTGTCCATGCTGAAACAAATGTCCAATTCTATATTGTGTCTGAGCTATCAAATGTCACTGTTCATTTTTTTTACTCCTAACCATGAAGAGTGAAGCACCATGAAGCGTGTGGTTTTTTGTTTATCTTTTTCCAAATAGACATTTGAGAGGTTTGCTTTAAATACGTTCATATTTTATCCATAATCAGTAAAACGTGTCAGGGAGGTTTTATGTTTCACAAAGTAGTTGTGATTGCTTAGCTTTGCTTCTTATCATTAGCCTGATCCTTGAAAGCAAGGATGAACCTGACAGTGCTTTTTTTTTTTTTTAATTCCTCTGTTCCTTACATAGTGCCTGGATAGTCTCTTTCTTCCAAATGCTAGATTTGTGAAAACAGTATTCTGAAAAATTTAGAAGAGATGAGAGTATCTGAAAACATAAACATTTTTTTTTCTGAATTGTGCTCTGCAAACACTGTTTCGTAAAGTGTTGAGCTACATTGTATAGTAACAACTTGAGATGTCATTGAAGTTGTTACTTGGCTCAGTAACCAGAAGTGTAGGTATGTGAAATTAGGCTGGCTATTTTCTTATGAATTGTTGCCAGTGTATTTCAGTATTTTAAACCATTGTTAGCCCTTTTTCTTTTCAAACCTTAAATGCAAGTGCTTGAAGAAACATTCAGGTTTTTAACAAAAGAAAAACCTTAATGTGCACATCTTTTTGTTTCTGTACCATTCTTCCCCACTCACCAACACTTTGTTGTCTTTAGCTACCCTTGTTATTAGAATAGAATAGTTCAGTTAGAAGAGACCTGCAGAGATCATTGAGTCCAACTGCCTGACCACTTCAGGGCTAACCAAAAGTTAAAGCATATTATTAAGCTGTCCAAATGACCTGAAGCTGGTTAATGTTCAAGGCATTGTAATTGAGTTAATGCTCCTACCATCTCCATTTATTAACAGTCTTTCCCTTGTACTCTTACTAATACAGCTTCCTCCCACTTCCTCTGTGATTGTGTATGTAGCAGATGTAGAAAATGCTTCTTCCCTTAGTATTTGAGCCAGTACTTCCTTGGGACTTTAAAATCTAAGTTTATTTGTCTCTTATTTTGAACACTGATTTCGTAACCAAAATGTACTTTTTTTTTCCTTTCTATATTTCTCTGCTTCTCTGAGAAGCACATCCAAGTCCTTGGAGGCTTCTTTCCCAGGCTGTAAAGCACTGATGCTGTTGTATTTTTCTGCTAGCGGTAGAATCATTAATACTTCCCCCTTGGGGAATCTTGAATGCTCTGTTCAGGGGAGCAAGGCAACAGAAAACAAACTTAAGGCTTCTTGCCTTGCCCTATGATAAATAAATGAAGTTTCTAGGGTGAGGTAGGGAGCAGAACTCCTCCCTGTGCCTTGCCAACCAGACTGATGTTATTACTTTTCCAGCTGTTTTTACAAAAGTGAAGGGACAGATGGGGTATGAACATGGTACCATTCCTGTGTGGAGATGGATATTTTTCTAAGACTAAACCAGATGTGATCACTGAAAAGAATAGGTGAAATAATGTCATCAATTTTATATGGGATGAGCAGGTTTCAGCTAATCATAATAGTGTGTTAGTAGACTAACATGCGAAGTTTGTGAGACCTGAGGGAATTTTATAGCTGCTATAGCAATAACGTTTGAGAATTTCACCAGCCTCTCCAAGATTTCTCCATATTTTAGTTGTTACAGTTTTCTAGGAATCCCTTTCTATTTGATTGGTTCTGCTATGCTACTCTCAGCTGCATTCATATTCTATTTCCCTACCTTGGGTTTTCTTCCTTGAAGATTAAGTAAACCATACTGATGCTACTGAGAGTATAGATCTACAGATATCCCATGGGTTACATGTTGACCTCTAAATCCACCTTTAACAAGACCACACTGGAGTAAAGTTAATGGAGAAGTAAGAGATGGAGATGTAAAAGGGGACACTGAATGAATGGAGCTAAGACTCTGGAGACTCGTCTGTTTTTTTCCTGAACCCCAGCAGATATTAGAGATGGCATCTTTTCCTCTACCCTAGTAGAGGTCGTGTCCGTGTAACACTTGCCTTGAATTATAAATGATTCACCAACTTGGACTCAGCAGTTATTTTTTAAGCAAAATTGTGTTATTGCCCAGTGGGGCACTTCTTTCCCTTTTAGATTGTGTTCAAATGCAAAGTAGAAGATTTCTGCTATGGAGGAGCAGGAATATTTGCCAAGGAAGTTAGGGAAGAAATCTAGACACAGAAGCATATTGAAATGAAGCTGAGAATTAAAGAAAGATTAGAAAACTGTAAAACCTAGTTACTGGTTCAGGAATAGCTTGGAACAGTTAGAAACCTGCTAACTGCAAACCTGTTACTAAAAATGCTTGGATTTAATTGTAATAAATAGTTGAGGTTTTTGATGTCTGTTCTAGGAAAACTATCTCCTTTCTGAGTCTTTCACTTCTAAATTACTTTGTGTTTTTTTCAAAACTTAACTTTAGTTTTACTTTGAGTTGTTTTTAAGGAGCTTAATGCTTTAGTTATCTGGGGTTTACTAGACTGTGGGGGAAGGGGGGTATTTAATTTTGTTTATGGTCAATCTGTTAACCTTGCACAGTAAATATGTTTTGACTTGTCTAATGAATGTATTTGAAGTATGTTTTGCCTTTTATTTATAAACAAAATGATTAATTTACCACAGCTGAACAAGTGAACGTGCATCAGAAACAGTAATGCCCATGTGTATGTTTGTAGCACACACACAAGCTGAAGTAATACAACTTGGCTTAGTTCCTACCCCAACATTTGGGGAAGGGTAGATAATTATGGCAGGTATCTTCACTGGTCAGTTATTTCTGCAATCTGAACCCTTAGTTAAGCTGTGGTAACATGACTGCAGGCGAGAACTGGTTCTGTTTGCTGAGGACCAGAGCAGACTTTGGGCTGATTACACATACCCAGCAGTGTTTGCTGTCACAGAAGGGAAGCTGGCTGACCAGCACTGTAACTCATAAGGCTATCCTCTGTTTCTGAAACTTCAGAGTCATGGTCAAACCTTCACGGTTACAGCTGAGAATAAGAATTGCAAATTGTGTAATGGATCGCTTAATTCCTAGGACTTCTCACTTCCCTAACAATGGAAATAACTAACTGGAATGTGCTCTCCGACCTTGCTGGGAGGCTTTGATCCCTCATTCTAACCTTTCCAGTCTCTCTAACCCCTTCCATGTAACCTGGATGACTTCCCCGTATTCAGTTGCATGGCCTAGTCATCTTCTGTGGGTGATCAACATCCTCAGGTTCAAGACCAGTAGTGGATCAGGAGACTGGTGTAAGAAGCTTTCAAATATGCTTTCAACAAGTGGAGACATCCTCAAGCGTGACAGTTTCTGTTCAAGTCATTGCTTGGACCAGGTTGCCAGCAGCACATGGCTTGGTGTTGTTAGTGGGCCATTAAAATAGATCGTTTGTGAGGAGGTTGAGTGCATTCCTGCACCCCTTCAAAAAAGTTTCCAAGAGGCTTTATTTATGAAGAAATATTGTTGTAGCATTTCTCACAGACTTGAAAATAAAGTTGCCAAGATGCTCTGTTCCTGGGCAGAGCAACTTGCTTAAACTGGTAATTGTGGCAGTCAAAGGCAGCCTGAATTAAAACAACAAAACCAGACAACCCTCCCACCCCTGACACACACACTTCAACTGTCACAAAACTCCCCAAGGATTCGACGCTAACTTTCCAGGAAGGAAGTCTCCACAGAAAAAATGTAGAGGCCTCTGTCATATAGCACAACTGACTGTAACGTGGTGTCTGATCCTCCTGTGTTCGTGTCTGATGGACTCGCGTTTCCTCTTCATCATAGGTGCTACCAGTAGGCTCTGAACTTCCAGCTGGCACTCCGTCCAGTGAGCCGCTGCCACCTTTTCCGGGACCTTCACTAACTCAGGTGCTACACGACTCAGCAGATTTTTATCTGCCTCTTTTTCTTTCAAAGAGCATGTTTCGATTAAACTCTCCATTGCATGTTATTAATGTCTGTTTTTCTGTTCTTTTGACTGAGTAACCCTTTTTGTGTAAATGGAGCAGTGGCCAGTTGCTTCAGCACTGGAGATACAGCTCGCCCTTTGGGATGCTGTACCCAGTGTCTGAAGTACAGAAGCAATGAATCAGGCTCAGAATTATTTAGTGTTTTAACCTGATCCTTAGAGTTTTTTTAAATGTAACACAGGTGAGTGCGTGCATAAACTTGAACTTGTTTTCTTCTTACACTGAAAAGATGTTTCCCTAAAGAGCTATATGCCGTAAATAAATGTTATTGAAAAAACAAAATTACTGGCTTTGAGAAATTCTGGTTTTATTTTTTATTTTTTTTGCAGTTATTACTAGACTCCTACTTCAATAGGTTTTCAGATTTGTAAAACGTCTGTGAAGCTCCAGACCCTAAACAAGAGCTGAAATGTAACAGTGGCTTAACCTTGTTCAGTTTCTGTCCTTGTATGCAACAGTTAGCTTGGGTGTTTTATATGTGAATTGGACAGGTGGTCAACTCAAGATCTCAAAGATAAAATGTCTTCACTTTTCTTCAAAAAAGAAAAAACTAGATAAAAAAATTAAGACAAAATTGTTTTATGGATCTTCTAAATGCTGTGCAAGGAAATGTCACATGGGAAGAATACACTTCAATATACAAAGAAAAGCTGAAAAAATAACCAGACAAAACCCATGAGATCAAGAGATGGCAATACGCTGCTTCTGAAAGAAAGAAGACTGAATAAACAGACAGCTTTTTATAGAACTATACTCAACTTGAGAATTATGATCCTATTTTTAAATTCAATTTTTATTTGATTGATATTTCATTCAAGTGTGTACCTAGTGGTGCCTGCTTAAGGCTCAAAGTAATTTTGTTGTAAATCCAGCACTACCTATGTATGTATACTTTTTATAGTATTTACCTCTTCCATCTGTGGCTTTGGATCACAGAGAATAGTCCTTGATTTCATGTCCAAAACCTACACTTGAACTGGAATCTGCCCTTTCATAGAAAGGAATTATTTTTAAGTCTTAACTATAATTTTAATTTTTTAAAAAATAATTTTAAATTTGTATTTCCAATTAAATAACTACAGTATGAAAACTTGTACAGTATTTACAAGTATCGTGGCCTGATTTCTTTTATCTTCTTGACCGCTGAATTTTAGTGCAGACTGTGAGCTAACCTTGATAAAGTCCTGCTCTGTGACACTGTAGTAACAATCTCCCGCCCATCTCTTGAAATAGAGCTCTTGAATTCAAGTTTCACTTATGGAAGTGAATTTAAAATGAACTGTAAAGGTCATTTTAGTTCTTTGCAAGCTGTTCTTTTTTTGGGATTTACAATAGTCTGTGAGAACCTCTATCTGAAAGGGTTTAAATTGACTGTCATACAAAGGAATAGTTTAAGAAAATTGTAAGTAATTTAAATTGTTAAAGCAACTTTGGTTAATGAGCTATCATGACTCATTCTATAACTAAAACTGTAAAAACAGAATTATATGTATTAGGATTCTGATCTTCAAAGATACCTTTTGAATTGGATTTTCATTTCTATCTTTGAAATGTGAGAAATATGTATTCCCTGGTTCCAAGGGCATGAATAGAGTCGAGTAGCAGGGCGTTAGCTCTTTCGTGTGTTTTTTGTTGGCTGTGACATTAATTGTCCCTCTCTGTTTTCCATTTTTTTCCTCCGGTGCTGTCTGTGCAGCAGCTGTCTTTATTCAATAGTTTCTTCAGTTCTCCCAATAAATGTCACTATTTTGTGATCCCAGGAATCTCTCAGACAAGTTTGCATAGAGTATGTCCTAGAGTTTAGAATGGGAACAGTCTAGAAGGCCTAAATTACAAAATGCTGAAAGTTGGCATCTCACCCTATCTTTTCTTGCTCTATCACCTTCTCAGTCCTCCTGATGGAGCAAATGCAAATCAATGACAGTACTATGTCCAGCCTTAATCGATGAGTCCTTGCAGATGGCTTTCATGTCCAGAGTTACTTTTTGGTTGTCTTTTTTGGTTGTCTTTTTTTTTTTTCTCTCCAAAAAGTATGTTTCAATGTTTTGAAAGCAATGAGGATCAGTCCACTGCTTGGAGAGTATTATGCAGTATAAGAAGGCAAATACTTGTTCTCTGTATGTAAGAAAACTATGAAAGAGAATGCATTGCTCTCAAAACAGAAAGGAGACTGCTACTGTATTTCGTTTTATGTAATTCTTACTAGCAAGCAGAATGTGAGTAATTAGGCATGGGTATCTTCTGCCTCCAACTGAGCAAGAATCTGGTCATCTTATGTAGAGCTATGAGGTGGTAGTGTTAGCAAGCAACTTTTTTTTTCCCCTCTAGCTGCTGGAGGCAGAAGCTTTTTATGTGCCTTTCAGCCAGTTCTTTTTAAAGTACGATTTTGCCAAAGAGGAGATGCCAATTTGGTGATAATTCTTAGGTGTTCTAACCACAAGCAATGGTAGCAAATGGATCTGAAAGCAGTTGGTTAAAAGTCACATTAAGTTAACAGTGCTTTTTTTTGGTCATCTCTTGGAACTGGGTATCTTAGTAATCCTTCTGCCCAAATTCAAAGCAGTTGTAGCCACTATAGTGACTCAAACCACAGGACTACTCCAAAAGGCTTCCTCAGGTTTGTCATAGGTCTTTCTGGTAGGATCTATGGTAAGAAAGGTACAAATAGAGATCTCTTGCTTGTCCTTTGCAAACAGTTTACCTAATTTCACCTCTCATTGGAACTCTAAAGCCTGTCTAGGAGTGTGAGACAGAATTGGAGAAGACTTACTGGATCAAATCTAGTTGACTGTTAAGAGCATTTGCTGCTGTCACACAATAACTGTCTGGAAAATTACCGACTTGTCTTGGAATAGACAGGCGTGCCTTCCTCACTGATTCTGTCAATAGCTCATTACACAATTTTTTTTCCTTAGTACCAGATTCCTAATTTGCAGTTCAAATGTGTGTCATCCCAAGACCAGTTTAGGACAGTTTGTTCCTCAGTCTTAAATACCCGTTCTTTTTATTCCTTAATAAGGAATAATTCCTTAATAAGGAATAAAAAGAGCCTTTTAAAGGTATATTTAGAATAATATTTCAAGCTTCATTTTGCTACTATTATTTCATAAAGAAATCTTTATTTCCCGATTGTTCTGATATCTCAGCTCCTCGTTTGTTTACTTGAAGCAAATCTCTTCCTGTAAGCACGAGTGAAGAGAACTGTACAGTATTTCAGACAAAATGTCATTTTTACAGTATTACTGAATTAAATTAGTCCACCTAACTGTTAAGTATTTTGATTACAGCATCTTTACACAATTCTTAAGGGAGGAATGCAAACAGCTATCTTCAGGAAAAACAGAAGTTCCTGTTAATACTTCTTTTTCTATTTTTACCAAACGTGTTGCTTAAATTGTTCCCAGTCTTACTGTGCTATACATGTGAAATGTGAGCATACAGGAAGAGAACATGATAGAAATATGGAAGCTGTACTGACTACTTTAAATTTTAATATTAAATATGGCTGTTTTCTGAAATGTGACATGTTTTTCTCTTGAGCTGGGACACCTACTTACTTTTTCCTCTCTCATCAGTCCCAGCAGCCACTGGAAGATCTGGATGCTAAGCTGAGAAGAACCCTTAGTCCAGAGACGGTTCCAGTGACATCTGCTCCTGCCTGTGTACGTTTGCAATGGTAGCAGTTAATAGTCTTGAGTAACGTCAGTGTTTTCTCAAGTTGATGCACTTAGATCACTGCCTTTAATATCATTATACTAGTCCATAGACTTTTAAAAATAAAAATGAAGAGTCATCTTTCAGCTTGCAAGACTGAGTCAAACAAAATAGGGAAAATCTGTATGTTACGATAGATACCGTATTTCTTGAGGCTGGTTTTGGTGTTAGTTCTTAACAGCTTTTTGGCAAAGTCATTAATATCACTGAACTAGAAGGGGAAGTGACTATGGGATAAGGGGAAAGAAGGTGTTAAACAAGCAGTATGTGCTATGTCAGTGTAAATTTGGGAGGGCTGTTAAACGTGTGGATCTAAATGCTCATGACTATAGTAGAAGTTTGATACAAAATAATGATAGTGATTAACATTATGATCTCCAAGTGGCTACTTATGCATTACTTCTGCAGAGTAAAAAGGGAGGTACTGCTGACAGTCTTGGGTTGTAAGGCATGCAAAATCTGTTGCTGGTGTTGCTTGTTTTGGAGATTAAAAGATCTTGCATTAGTCCTGTCATGGGTCATTCTTTAGCCCTGATGGAACTAAAAGATTCAGTAATATGCAATATGGTGGATTTGCTGAGGGTTCACTCAAACTGTGATTCTCATAAGTTTATTTTTATTTTCCCCCTTGAACTTGTAGTCTGTGCCCTCAGTGGCATCTACAACGGTTACCGGGCTGGTGTCCACAGCAACACAGTCTCTGAAAGAAGGTAAGACAGCCTTTGTTATTTCAGGTGGTTTCTTAGTACAGAGATATAATACAAAATCGAACAGACTAGCAATTTGAAAGGATATAGCTGTCATACGATGACATTTCCTTAAGAGTTGTATTAGTTTTTAGTAACTAAACTGAAATTTTCCACTGTAGATCAAGAGAGGGGAATGATGCATGCATATTATAATAAATTATTTAGTATTTGAAGCTGACCAAAATAATAAATTAAGACTTGCAAAGAATGTCCAGTATGCTTCTGAGGTACAGCTTCAGGATTTGAAGGAACTGCTTTCTGTCTTGTTATATTCTCTGCAGTAACAGTAAGAACTTTTGTGTTGTCATGCTGTTCTGTATGTAGGATATCTCCTCCTAATCACTGTTTCATTTCTATTTAGTTAGAGAAATTGGTGTTAACTAGAAATTAAAGAAACAGTAACAAAAAAGATTCTTCTGGCTGCTTTAGAACAACTGAAGGATGACTAGATGATCAACAATTGAATACTGAATGATCAATGACTTTCAAATCTAAATGACTTTTATTGTTGGGGGTGGAGTTAGGGGGTAGAATCAAACAACCCAAACTGCAAAAGTAGCCTGAGGCTTTCCAATCAGTATTCTCCTACTCATCCTAATTAAAAAAAAAAACAAACTTATTTTTTTAAAAAAGAAACTGCTAATGTAATACTAACATTATTTCTGATTAATTTAGTAAATAATATTCAAATTGCATGTGCCTCACGTTCAATGACAAACCTTCAAAAGCTAATAAAAACAATAGTAAATAGCCCCATTATAGTATGCCGGTAGGTAATGATACCATAGAAGTCATACTACTGCTAGAAAATGAGTGTTTTTTGCCTGGTGAAGTTTAGATGGTAAAA
This sequence comes from Anser brachyrhynchus, assembly GCF_964034855.1. Classification (NCBI taxonomy): domain Eukaryota; kingdom Metazoa; phylum Chordata; class Aves; order Anseriformes; family Anatidae; genus Anser; species Anser brachyrhynchus. The sequence goes on from NC_137694.1 coordinate 65,168,116, forward strand.
GTAAATGAACTGGGAAGTTGCTGAATAAACACAGCAAGCTGTCCAACAGAATTAGTTTAAATATAGAATGCTATTTCTCAGCTTCTTTGTAACCTTATACTGCCAGTGCAAACAACAATAAAATTAGGAGCCAACATATAAGGATCCAGCTCTGCAGACTTCAGACTGCTTTGAGTAAATGTTGTTTATAGCATCTCTTTAACATACCATTTTTCTATTAAGAAACTGTCGCCAGTATTTGAAATTTAGGTAGTCACTGTGGGTACTGAACTAAAATTAAGTTCGTTCTTATATAAATTCCAGTTGTTCTTGAGTCTTTGTCTACTTCACATCCTTTTTAGAAATCAGTATGCTTTTTTACTACAATCAAGAAGTGCACTTTTGAAAAGTGTACTGCACAGGGAAACTTCATAGAAAAATACTTAGTATCAAAATGCAATTTTAAAATTCTATACGGCATAGCTGAGAAAAGAGATTAGGTTCCATGAATCCAAAAGCATGACATAAATACTCAGCTGACAGTTGAGTTTGAAATGTTGGAGTGTGAATAACTTGTTGCTAATTTTCTTCTCAATCCCATTCTCCTTTTTCTTAGCTTCAGCGTCGTGTGGTGGAGAGAGCAGTGGTATGGCTGCTGCAGCAGGAGCTGGTGTTCTTAAGATGGGACGATTTCAGGTGGGAGACGTTAAACGGATGTAATTGTTGATACGGAATCCTCACTGAGCAGTTACTGCCTAGTGCCAGCTCAGTGTGCCTCTTTGAAGGCTTTCGTATTGGGAGAAAATACCCATACTGAGCTTGTGATCGAAGGGTTTTGTGCAGACGCTGTTCTTATTTACGGCAGGGATTGCACTAGATTATACAAGGTCTAGTTTGCGAATCCAGCATTTGATCGTGTCAGGGATTAACTGCATATCTGTTGGCCTTGGTCTTTATGTGAAGGAAGTCCTGATTGTGATGCAAGTCCCCTCTGAATCTATTGGGATTTTCTGGGAGTTAATCATCCAGCCTATCTAGAACTGCTGTTTTGTGTGGCAACGTGTTACTTGGAGGGAAGAAGCTTGCTTTGTGGCGTTCCAGGGAAACTAGTTATTTTCCCCCCATATGATTTTTAGTATTTAAGGTAAATAAGAGCATCATGTTGAGGAAGAACTAAGAAGATCTGTGTGATTGCATTTCTGTTCTAGGTATCTGTGGCAGTGGATGATGTGCTAAAAGAGAGTGACAAACCTGAAACTAAGCCGGTGCAATTTGAAACCACCTCCTCTGATTCTTCGCCTCTTTCTGGCAGTAGTCCAGAGAGTACACTGGTAAAGCAGGCTGGCAGTCGGAAAAGTGAGGCTGTCACTGACTCTTCTGTGGATGTGGTAGATGTTATTCCTCAGCCAGTTCCTGGGCTGCAGTTGCCAGTAGATGTTGGTCAGCCTACAAAGGTTGGACGCTTTCAGGTAACAACAACAACAGATCAAGTGGGGCGCTTTTCAGTGTCAAAGACTCAGGATGAGGTCACCTGTGCAGAGAAAGAGCCAATGACTCTTCCTCTCTCCGTGGACTTGGAACAAGTTGCTTCTTCGGCTGCAGCTCCTAAGAAAGAGTTGGAGTCAAGGCAGTCCCCACATTTGAATGGTCCATCCTCTGAGCTGGAGGCTGCCTTCTTGAGCGGAATGGCTAAGGATGTGGATGACGGCTCAGGGAGCCCAGACTCTCTCCAGCCCATGGGGTCAAAGATCAGCCTCCCTGTTCAGAGCCTTAGCAACTCGTTCAATTCTTCCTACATGAGCAGTGACAACGAGTCGGATATTGAAGATGAAGATTTGAAATTGGAACTCCGTCGATTACGGGAGAAGTAAGGCTTCCTTTTGTCTTGTGTGTGCATGAAACGTGTAGCAGATGCTTAACGTGAATATCTTTTATTTTCCTCTGGACTCTACTTTTCTCAAAGAAAAAAGGTAGACTTCTTTAAAACACTAGACCTTTGCTAAGCATCAGGTCCCGTTGTTGGTGTTTATGTGGAAAGTAAAATCCTTTAGCAGGAACTAATACATTATGATTCCAAACAATGGGTATACACACTTGCTATACTTAATATTATAACCTGTAATCTTGTTGCATGCGTTTATATATAGATTGATTGCCACACTGGATAAATCTGTGCAGATGTATGGAATTTTTTGCGTAGGACTGAAATTCAGTAGTTAGTAGAAATATTGGTGTCCCTTGAAAATGACACACAACTCAGCATTTCTAATATGCGTTTATGGTATTTGTTCTCCTTTTCCTGAATAATCCCTGTTGACTTAGGAAAAAACCTCAGAAGTCAAGGCATATGACCTCCTAATTTATATTGAAAGCTGGCTTTTTAGGACAGCTGGCAACTGCTCTGATCTGAACAGAATGGTGCAATACAAATGTATGTCCTCCAAGGCCATGTGCCTCATAAAATGAGTAATCTAACTATTCCTGTAACATTTATGATGTATAGTTTGATCTTCTATGTTAGCTGTATGTTCTTGTTTGTACATCTGTTTATTCTGGTTTTATGATACAGCACTGGGAACTTTGTATTGAAACTGTAGTCAGTGTTAAAGCACAATGGAAAAAGACAGGCCTTCTGCCGTATGCATTCAGTGGTTATTTGTGGAAGGGATTTATTTCCTCTGTTCTTGAATGTTAATGGAAGTTTGACCAAACAAGCTGGGAAGGATTGTATGCACACATGCATACATACTTTTTTTTTTTTTAAAGTCATACTGTTTTGTAACTTGTTAGGCACCTTAAAGAGATCCAGGAGCTGCAGAGTCGCCAGAAGCAGGAGATTGAATCACTGTACACAAAATTAGGAAAGGTCCCGCCTGCAGTAATTATTCCCCCAGCTGCACCCCTTTCAGGAAGGAGAAGACGACCCACTAAAGGAAAAGGCAGCAAGTCCAGCCGTAGCAGTTCCCAGGGAAATAAGAGCCCTCAACTATCAGGTAAGGCTTTCTACATTTTTTCTAGATAAGATAGTACTGACATGGTGCTATCTGTCACTTTCAGGTGGATGTGATTCTTCCACCCCCTTCACTCCTGTCGTGTCCGCCCCCCCCCGGTTCCTCTACTGTCTGGACTATGAAGTCTTAAATTGCTTTTGATAGTTGATAGTCTTGCTTGTGGCTTTTGCAATCTACTGAAACATACAGAAAGTATATCATGTAGCTTTGTAAGAGCAGTTATAAAATTGAGTATTTTTTTTTTATATTAGTGATATGGCTCTGGCTAAGAGGACTGGGAATCCCTCCTATCCGGAGTGAAAAGTGTAAATTAGTGTAAATTTAGTGTACCAGGGATTTTTTTTTTCATGAACTGTTGTTATTTTCTCCTGAAAATGATTTTGGAGAATGGGACCGGTCTCTTCACTCCTCTCCAGTCACAATTCTTTATACTTACCAAATCGAAAGTTTCAGTTGTCAAGGCTTCCTTTCTCATTAAAACAGTATTTATAATAAATTGGAAAATAGTTCCGTGACTGATTGATGTGGTTGTCAGATCCTTGCTGTGTAATTGTATATGTCCCTCAAATCCTGTAGCATTGAGTAAACATCATTGGATGGCCAGCCCCATGTCATGCAGCAGGGTCTGTATCCAGTCGCACTGTGGGCTCACTTCTGTTTTGTTATGTGATAGAGGAGCTATGTGTGAGCATGTGACAGTGAGCTAACACTGAGTTCCCTTAAGACTAAAGTACATAAAATTATTCTAGCCTTACTACTTTCTTAGGAACTGCTGTAGTCCCTCCTCTGCACCTCTCCCTCTCTCCCTCTGGGAATGTCATGCTTGTCCAGAGGGCAATATCCTTCCCCTCTGCAACCTGGCCCTGCATTTCTTCCTGCATTACTAACAAAATAGCTCACTCGTACTTTCCTCTGTTCCTTTTTTTTTTTCCTCTCCCTTGGAAACGATGACAAAAGCTTAGAAAATGAAATATTCAATGTGTTTTGCCTTTTTTCTTCCTATAGGCAATCTGTCAGCTCAGAGTGCACCATCAGTCTTACCCCCACAGCAAACTCTTCATCCTCCTGGTAGTGTGCCAGAGACTGGACAGAACCATTTGTTACAGCCCCTCAAACCTTCACCTTCTAGCGAAAATCTCTACTCTGCCTTTACGAGTGATGGTGCCCTTTCGGTACCAAGCCTTTCTGCACCGGGCCAAGGTAAGACTTTAAATGGACTTAGCGTCAAGTCTTGCACCTTTGCTGCTGGTGAAAGAATGGTCAGCTTGATGACACTTGGTATTTAATACACATTGTAAAGTAGACAGGGAATTTAACCCCTATGCATGGACACTGATAACAACTTTTTTTGCAACTAGATTTCAGGCTTCTCACGTAAGTGAAGCATGTTGAGATTGTTGAAGTAGTAAATAGATAGCATATGGCCCCATCTGCCCTAATGAAAACACTAAGAAGGACACAAAAGAATGCAGTGTGATGGCAGCAAGCAATATTCTTCTGACCTGGGGGAAAAGGTGTTGGCTGGAAGAATGAGGAGACAGATGAGAAGGAGCAGGGGGGGAGGTGTGTGCAAATGTGAAGTGAGACTGAGGAAGGGGCAGAACAGCTTTGGTGTTAAGAGATGATTGAAACGGTAGGAAACTTCAGAAGACTTAGTCCTTTTAGATTTAACTGCTTTGGCTGTTTCTGTTAATGATGTTTTTAGCAATAAAAGAAAAAAAAAAAAGGCCCATATTCTGCATTATGGGTTACAGATATGCTGGGTAAGAGTATAGGAGTATGGAATGGTGTAGGAATTTTTAATTTTACTCAAGTTGGGAATTGCTTATAATTAGTTAGTATGTTATCAGATCATTTCTCACTGATTTATTTGGGAAGTTTTTTTTCTCCTTGCCACTCATTAAGGGGATTCTTTTACTTCTGTGAACTTAGTTGCTTCCGGTTTTTCTGCTTTATTATCTTATTGAAAAGCTTTACCATAGACTGATTGAATGCATCAAATCAAATGACTTTTTGTTGAAATTGGAGAAGTACAAATGGAAAACAGAAATGGACTTCTTGGAAGAATTTTCTCTAGAGATTGTTTTTAATGAACTGTTTCAAGTATTTTGGAGCTACTTTCATCTCCCTACATCCAGAGTTGTACAGTATCTATTATAGTTAGATACGTTTGCTGGCATTTGGCTTTCCTATTGATTGAAACCCTATTGTTGGGTTATGTACTGGAGATTAACCCAGCAAACTTGGCCTAATGTCTGCAGCTGTTGAAGGCAAGTCTCTTCACTCCGTATGTTGTCTGCGTACTCTTTGGTCCACTCTTTTGAGGCTTATTCTTGTGTGCCATGTTAATGCATTTCACCCTTCCAACCTCAAGTTGCTAACATCTTGTAGTGGTGTTCTGTCTCTTCTCCTCTCCTTCCTCTGTTCTTCCCGTTTTTGTTTTCTCACAGGCTGTGCGAAGTTTAACTGTGCATCTGAGAGAGTGACGTTCAAGCCTGGTGGCAGGAGGACCCGATTTCTGAGTACGCCCTGCTTGGCTCTTTGTGTGTAACACCTTTACTCCTTCCTTGTCTGTTTTTTTGTTTTGTCTTTTTGTTTTCTTCTGCTGCCTGGATCTGTTTCATGCAGCCCATTCTCATCTGCCACCTTGTATTCCCTTGTATTCCATGGCACAGCTGAGCTGCTCTTAGCGCACCTTTAGAAGTTTGGGTTCTCATGTCAGGTGTTCTCTTGTTAAACACATAATAACAAACACTGAGTTCTCCAAGCTTTTGGCGGAAACTTTTCTGGGCAGTTCAGTGAGATAACAGAAATCAGGGTTAGCTTGCAATATGTGAGTGCCTGGGCCTTTTATTCTGGCCTGCTTAGTAATTATGTTTCAGCATATATTAGCTGACATAAGACTTGGAGGGGAAGTACTCTTTCTAGTGGGACACAGAGGAAGGTTTGTTTTCCAAGTTGTTCCTTTGTTGGGCACTGTTGTAACTGATAGCAGGAGGGCTGTGTTGTCTTCCTCCAGTAGTATGCTTACTGTGCAAGCTGGGTGTTTTTGCATGCTGTCAGCACTAGTGCTGATTACAGTGCAGAGCATTGATGCCACCTGTAGGCAGTTAGCAGTGACTTCTTGTGTTCATTAGCAGATGGATAGCTAAAGATTGAAGTGTTGAGGGTTTTAAAAATATTTATAGGATACTTCCAGGCACACTCAGATGAGCCCCAGATTTAGAAGTTCTTACTGTGAATTGGAGACAGACTAAATATGACACAAATAGCAGTAAAGGTGGGGAAATAGCCATTGTCAGACATCCTGTCAGCCCTCACAAGTTACCTTGCAGCTTTTTTCAAAATCCTTTCACTTGCGCTTACGTTAGGCCAGATTAAAACGAGAGCCTCAAACTTCTGATGTGATTTTCTGAAGTAATGACATGCTTGAGCTGAGGCTGCTGATGTGATGCTTTTGATGGGGAGTGCTGTGACATCTCCCATGCTGCTTCTGCAGACCAGACCTTTTGAATGCTCTGACATTTATTTCCCACCCTCTGGAATGACTTGGTGTGAGAAAGCTTTAAGTGCTGTACAGAGACCTTCAGCTGCTGCACTGCATGACAGTACCACGCATCTGTAGCATCTGTCTCACTGCAGTTGGCAGCCAGAGAACTGTGTGCAGGAATTAGACCTGGCCTTCTGCAGAGACAGCTGCAATGCAACCAACTCAGTCCTCTGAGACAGGAGTGAGTCAGAGGGAGGGGAGAATTTTTCCTGGCTGCCAAGTTCTGCAATTATACTGCTAGCCCACTTCATTGGATTTTTAGGTACGTTACTGTGCAGATGTGCAACTAACATCTGCAATCCAAAGACTTATGGCTCCTTTCTTAGAAGGAGTGAAATGCTTACCAAAGCTAGCTTTTTAAAATTCTCTGGTCTGGCCTATCCTTTTTGGGGTAGGGAGTATAAAGAATGACCACTCTGCTTCTGGACTTGATAGTGAACTGACTATATTAGAGTGTCATATGCCTACGAGGCCTTGGCTTGCTGCAAATTGCACATCATCTGGCTATAAGAGTGCTTTGGCATGTACATCCCTTGCCTGTGGGACTGGTGCTAAGGGAAATGGATTCCTTTTGAAAAGCGTTTTGTAGCTGTCCTGTAAAAGCAGGTAATACTTGTGAAGGCATGGCACAGCTTGGCCTGGCTCCCAGCTTGTTACAAGTTGCTTGCTTCCCAGAGTCTTGTCCTTGAAATGCTATTGCAGACTGTTGTGGAGAGTGACAACTGGAAAAGATGCTGGGTTAAAATCAGAAGTGTTGAGGAAACAGGGTGGTAATTGATGCTTTTAACTGTGCAGCTGGAGAAACAGAGCGGTACAGCTTGGCAGGGAAAGTCTGAACTGTTCCACGGAGCTGGGAAGACTTGGGAAAATAGGGTGACAAACTATGAAAGCACTTGGCCTATCAAATTCTTCTCGTTTTGTGACACGGTCGAGCTTGAGAGCTGTGAAGTGCTTTCTACGTCCTGAAAAAAATGGAAGATGAACTTGTTTTTCCTTTTGTGATAACAATAATGCTTCCTGCCATTCTTCACTATTTTGGGAATTCTGAAGAATAAAGGCAGGAGGCTGAACCATTTCTTTCTCTGAAAGTACAGCTGATGAAACTGTCAGACCAGTCTTTGGATTTTTTCCTAGAATGTCCCAGTAGTAACTTCAAGAGCCGTGCTGTGCTACGTCCTCTGTTTCTCACCAAGCTTTTTGTACTGTTTGCTGATACTAAACATTTCTCACTGTTTCTCTTATCTTTAACAAATGACTCTCTCTTTGTGCTTCAGGGAAGATGGTGAAAAAAGTCTGTCCTTGCAACCAGCTCTGTAGTAATTATCTTATTTCTGTTATCTCCAGTTCCTGATTGTAAAGCTGTTCATTGGCTTTTTCTGGTCACTGAAGCCTTACCTCCCTGACTCTGTCTCCAGCACAGCATCTGTCTGTCTCTGTTGTGCCCTCTGATGTCTACTCTGTTGTTAGCATATTTATACAGCGTGGCTATTACTTCTGCAGAAAGGTGGAGGCAGGCAGAACCTCACCTTCACTGTGGAGCTCTTTGCTCACCGCTAATGACAGTGAATCGAGCATCAGGGTCAGCAGCTCACTGTGACGTGCTAAAACCGTACCTTTGAGCAGCTGGTTTGTTTACCTCTGATGGGTTCTGCCACCTCCAATTGCAGAGACTCCTTCAACATTTTAAGAGTAAGAGTGAGCCATCAGACCCAGATCTCCAGTCTGTGTCTAAAAGTAAGATGTTTAGAAAAGCCTGGGTGTGGTTGTGCCATTTAAGATTTTGAAGGTGCCTTTTCACTGTTGGCTTATGGGGAGATTAAAAAAAAAAAGAGCGGAATAAAGGCATTGTAGGTAGCAGGCTGGAGAGGGAGAAGCCTTTGCACTTCAGATCACTCACCTCAGAGCAGAACTGGGGACGGCTGCTGTGACCGAGCAGGAATGCGGGGGGTTCTTCCCATTGAATGCTACAAATTGAAACACTTCCTTTTCAGACTCTTCTGGATGGCAGCTTCGGTAGGTGGTGAATACATCAGAGCTAAAACGTGAAATTCCTGAGAGGGCAGTTTTTAAATTGTTACTGTGGGAGCTCTAGTAATTTTATAGCTTGCCTCTAATAGTATAGGCTGGTCTGCTTCAGATTGCGACCTGGGCCTGGAGCTCTGAAACAAAATCATTTTGTAGACAAGGCTCTCATTGCCTCTCACCTTTCCCACCTGCCTTAAACCCTGAACCAAACCCTAAACCAATCCATCCCAAAGCACTTGAGATTTCCTAAAAGACTTTTCACATTTTCAGATGAATGCACTGTATTATATTCCTTGAATAATTCTATTCTTTCTGTGGCCTGAGGAAGCTCCTCAGCTTAGGGCCTAGATTATAAGCTGTATGCTTACTGATCAAAGCAGAAATGTGAGATACCAAAACCAGATATTGGCCATCATGAAGAGTATGAGAGCAAGTGTATCAAGCTCTGCATGAACCCTCATGGTGGAATGTGGTTGTTACTGGTTTTGATGCCTCCTCTTGAGTACCTCTTTGTTGGTTTTGCTTGTTTTGTCTTTAATTTCACCTTTCATGTCATAGTTCTGATTAAATAATTGTATTCTGAGCACTGTCTGTGCACTGCATGCTTTAGGTTCTCGTTATTTTACTGTAGACTTTTCCTTGCCACCTTACAGTGAGTTTCTGTTACCGTTCATCTGAGCTGCAGCTGCACACCCTGGTCAGGGAACCTAATGCTTTCCTTCCCGTGGGTACTGTTGCATGTGTCTGCCTGCCTGTACCCGTGAGCGCCCGCACGGGGAGCCACTTCCATGCTCGAGTTGGAACTGGTGGGTGGGATGCATATCCTTCCCTCTTCAGCACCACTAGAGGCAGTAACACTTTGCTTAATTGTCCTGTGTAGTAAGTATGTCACCTTCCTGATTCACTCCTTAATGTGAAGCATTCCTGCAGGGGTTTGGAGCCAGTTCTCTCTTTGATACCGTGGTTGCGAGGAATGAGGCTGGTGGCCAGGTGGAGGTGAATTAGCTGTCAGGCGGGAGACAGGGACTGTCATTTGGCCCTTACAATACAGAGGTGATTTTCATTGCTGGGGCTTTTCATGCTCCGCTTTTGATCAGTTTTCTTCAGAAATTCTGCCATACGCTCAAGTTTTCTTAGACTTCGCAGTTGCAGTGTTTAGAGCAAGCCAGTAGAAGGGTTTGAGGAGCTTTGAGAACCAACACCATGGAGGTGAGGGTGTGTGCTCGCAGTGAGTGCGGGGTTTAGCACTGCAATGGCAGGATGCTTATTTTTGGTGCTTTAATTGGTTTTGTACTAAATGGATTTGAGAAATCTAGATTTGTTCTGCCTTTACTGTGTCCTTCAGAAAACAAAAACAAAACAAAAAACCACAACTATAGGCCTAGTGGTTAACCATCATTTCCACATCTGTAAATGAAGACACTTTGCAGTACCACTAGGAATTCAGAAAGCTTCCTTGATGGTATACAGCTTTGATTACTGTTTTGGTAGCTGCCTTTGAAAAGCTCAAACTTGAGTGAAGTTGCTTGTTTAAGAGAGAGGGGTAGGGCAGGGAGGCTATCCAAAACAAAGCTTTGCGACGTTTTCTACGGGCTGCTGTTCAGCAAGCTTTCTAGCAGAACCAAGCCCTGGTATTTCTGTGAAGGTTTTTCTTTGTGTTCTTGCGGTCAGCCCAGTGAACAGAAAAGCTTTTCAAAGCAGGGCCAAGGAAGTATTCCCATTTCTGCCTTCTTTAAGCTGCATTAGTCATTTGCATCTGAAATGCTTGTTCTTCTGACATAGGAAATGTGAACATAATGGCAAAAAAATGCCTTCAGAGCCAAAAAGCGAAATTTAATGCAGTGCAGGCTTCCCATGCTGATCCTGGCTCTTTGGTGGATGAAGATAGTCCCATCTGGTTATTCTCAAGAACATAACTATGGCAGCTATTGGAAACAACAGTTGCTCTTTCTCACTGTGGCTTTTTTATGTAATCTGGGTGAATTTTTCCTCTTCATTTTACGTAGTGGAGATAATTTTCTACAGAGCAGCTGGCTATGCTGATTGTACTGCTCCTTGTTCGGCATCCAGCATTGTCCTCCAAGGTGGCGTTGACTTGTGCTGATAGTGGTTGCTGCTAATTAAAAGGTATAGGATGAGAGAATGATGTGATTTCTGTCATTTGGTGCCGAAATCTAATCTCCTTTTTCTTCTGCAAAGACCTAGAGGCTGCTACCATTCCCTCTTAAGATGACTACTTGCAGCGCTTCTTGAAAAGCAAACATATCCATGAAATAGATGTGCCTGTAGGAGTCCTTGTAGTTCCTACTTCAGCATGTCTTGGAATTGAAATGTAGACTTGATCTGCATGGCATTTTAACTGGCTCTCTGTTGTTGTACCACTGCCACAATTATTACATTTACTAGAGGAAGATGATCTTTAACCTGAGTTTTGACTCCTGTTTCTTGTACTTTTAGGGACCAGTAGCACTAACACAGTCGGGGCTACAGTGAACAGCCAAGCACCCCAGTCTCAGCCTACTGCTATTGCCTCTAGCCGAAAAGGGACTTTCACAGATGACCTGCACAAGCTGGTAGATAACTGGGCCCGAGATGCCATGAACCTGTCTGGCAAGAAAGTTGGCAAAGGGCATAGCAACTATGAGGTAAGATTTAACCCACAAACGTTTATAGGAAGAAACTGTCACTGTCATTGCTGTCTCATTAGTGTGTCAAACAGCAGGCAGAGTATGGTTGCCACATAACCTGGACAACTGTGCCTTAAAGATGTTGGGTATATCTTTTACGTGCAGCATTATATTACATGCTATGGAAGGGAAGGGGAATAACTGAAGAGTAAGGCCATAGTGCATCCTTGCGAACATCCATTTGGAAGAGCCCGTGGGCTAAGGGGATAGCCTGTGGATTTTAAGCAGTTGTATGACTTGAGGGTTGAATTTTCTTTCAGGGCCCTGGAATGGCAAGAAAATTCTCGGCTCCAGGTCAGCTCTGTATCTCTATGACATCTTCCCTGGGTGCTACGCCCATCTCTGCAGCATCAGCTACCTCTTTAGGTCCCTTCACAAAGGCCATGTGCCCTCCGCAGCAGTATGGTTATCCGGCAGCGTCTTTCGCCGCTCCGTGGAGTGGGACAGGTGGTCCAGCACAGCAGCCACTTGGCCAGTTCCAGCCCGTAGGTGCCGCATCTTTGCAAAGCTTCAACATCAGCAGTTTGCAGAAATCTATCAGCAACCCTCCAGGCTCCAACCTGCGGACCACTTAGCCGCGCTCGGACACCGTGCTGGCTAGACCTCGGGACAGGACATGGGGAGGGAGATGGGGCCCTGTATCAGCTCCTAGTGCTGCAATGAACTGGTGGCTTGCCAGACTGGGAATGATTTTCTCTTTTCCAACCATTGCTGTTAACTATGTAAAGGGGGTTTCCCCACACGCTTACAAGGGGGAGGAGGATGATCAGCATCCTTACGATGGGACAGTTCTTTTGACTTGAGGGGTCCTGCTCTTGTGTGGAGCAAGAGCTGTGAAGATAAGTTATGGGGTCAGTTAACGCAGTCTTGCTCTAAAATTTCTCTGGTTTGAGGCTGAATCCACGCGTGTTGAGATGGGAGAGTTGAATCCTAGCATGAGGCTTTAGCACACTTCTCTTCTCTCCCTGAAGATCCAAGACCAGGAGAAAAGCTGTCCAAATCCCCCTCCTCTCCCTCTCCCCAGTCAATTGTATTTGGCTCCAGAATGGTGGGGCACATGAATGGACTTGCAGTGCAGCCCGTGCTTGATAGGTCATTACTGCTTTAAGTAAGATATTAACAGCTTTGACTGCAGCATTAGAGCAATTTAAATTGTTTAAAAATTTTAAAAGTTCCCTGCGGACATGTACTTACCATCAGTTTTGATGTGGAAACACTGTGATATATAAATGTTGTTGGACAACAGTAGTTTAAAAATGAGTGGAATATAGAGGGTTAAAAAAGTTAAAAAGAAAAAATGGGAAAAAAAGCTAGCTATATCCTTATACTTATTGGAGACACTTTAACTTTTTCCTTTGTATTTTCATTGTATTAGATAAATAAATGTGAATGTAAAATTGTATAAATTAATGTACTTGAATACTTGTCTGTTCTCCCAGTATGCTTGCTGGATATTTTAGTGCCTTGGACTTCTATTGCTTCTGCAGTTAGCATTGTCTTCCCAGCAGACCCCGAGGTGGACGGAGGGCAAGTTCAGAGAAGGATGGATGGATTACTTGTACCTAGTGACCAGGACATTGCAGTTTTCTTAGCGATACCGTTGCTGTTTAGAGTAGGTGCGTGGAGGGCGAAGTCACTGAGGCAGTGGATTGGAACAAGGTGCTGCGTGTTGGGGAAACTTGTCCGAGTGGGTGATCTGAAGTTGCTGCTGTGATGAGGGCCAGGTGGGGGTGGGATGGAGGGTTGCAGGTGACGCTAAATTGAGACTAACCAATATTGTCTACAGAGGCAGGAGGTCTGGATCAGAAATGGAGAGGATGGGGAGAAGGTGTGTCTTTGGGAAAGGTCCAATTTAAGATGCAGTTTGACTCCACCTGTGAAGTGGTGAAGATGTTTGGTCAGGATGTGGTTTGAGGGAGAGGTGCCATTGCTCGTTGGCATGGGCTTGTCTGCTGGGATTGCTTTTCTTACTTTTTTTTTTTTGAATCCATTTAAGCCAGGAATAAACTGTCCTGGTGCAACGTCCATTGCCGGCAATGGATGCACTTGAAACAGCCGGCATCAAGAAGTTTCCTCAGTCTTATTTTGGAGGATTTATGATTTTGTTCACTCTAACAAATTTCAAGCTGGTACCAGGACTGTAGCTAACTGTCACCTCTTAGTAACTGTACTGTACCTTCTGCTTTGTTCATTTTCCCTTTTCATATTTAAAAATACTGGTTTCCTCTTCAAAGTAAAAATAATACCAGCCAGTATTTATGTAGTGCTGCAAAAAGCTGTGAAGGATCAGAGTACTGCTTCCTGGTACTTGGGAGTAGCTCACTGGTATCCTGGAAGGTGGTGCATCAAGGAGATGTTACTTGCCTGATTTTTTTTTTTTTTCCCTGAGTGCTGTTCCCCCGTGGAGCCTTAATAGGGAGTTTTTCTGTCTGTGGATGTTCTCGCTTTTATTTTTACAAACACGCAAGGTCCATTCCTTTCCTGTCACTTTTTTTTTTTTTAAAGCAGTTTTGGCAGCAAGGGCATGTACAAGGTGGAGAGGAATGCCTGGGGGTGAAAGCCAGTGGCAAGGAGGCTGGGCTCTGAGTTCCTTAGATTTGGGGGTTTATTCTTTGTAACTAAAGTGCAGACTGGAGCTACAGGAGAGGAGGCTCAAGGCTCACGGTGTGAGTGTGGTGGAAAGGGGGACAGAAAACAGGGGTTCCTGCTGCTGAAGTTGAACAGAAAACCTCTGCTCTTTGGTCTGACGGGATGCAGAGAAGTTTCCTGAATACACCCAGTGTAAGGGGAGAGGTGTGCTCGAGGAAAAGGAGCAGTTTTGCAAACCTGCGGCAGTAATGAAACAAGGGGAATATTCATGACAGGGGAAGTAATCAGCTGAATGCAGCACGTGGTTATTTAATTTTGATCTAATAAGTTTGAGGTCGTTTTCACTTCATGTTATGCAAGAACTGGTTTTATTTACCATTGATTCCCCCTTCCCCTCCTGTGGATGAATAACTGAAGTCTAGAGGAATAAACTAATGCTACTGAACTGTTAAATTATTTTGTTTAATATTACACTTTGAGTATCTTTTTCCACATAAAATCTGTTTCTGAATTACAAGCGTTTTCTTTACATTATTTAACAATGTACACTGTAAAAAAAAAAATAAAAAAAATAAAAAAATAAAAAGAATTGAAACTTTGGGCTTCCCTGGCCGTAGTAGTTAGTTGTATATTTTGCACTAAACCCAGGCACTGCGCTTCCTGTATGATTGCGCTTTGTGCTGCCATTTGTTACCTTTGTAGAATATCAAACAAAGTCATTGAAATAAACCAAACCTGCTTTTGTTGAGCCGTGGGTTTTCTTGTTGAACAGCAGGTTCCAACCTTTCCTTCCTGCTTCAGGGGTGATTTAACTGTTATCCAATTTATCGCAGGAAAGTACAAGAAACCCATTTCAAGGAGACCCTTAACTTCTCAAAACCAGTGATCGATGAGCCTTGGACCTTCTAATAAAATTCTCTGAAACAAGGTACTACAAAGAGCAATTCATAGAATGAGTCTTTCAGAGAGGAGGAGTCCCAGGAGGTTAAGGAAGAGGGAGGGAGAAGGTATGCAGGATAATGCCCAGAGCAGTAGGGGAGTGCTCATGGCTGAGACTGTCATGCAGTTACTGAAACACTCAGCTAGGCCACTCGGGAACTTGGCTGCTCCCCAGCCTGCAACACAGGTAAAGTGTAACCAGCCGCGGTTCTGTGCTTCCTTTTTGGCAATGAAGCTGGAGCAGGGCTGCTAAAAGGGCTGGGGAAGCCCCTGCCCTGGCAGGGAACAGTCCCTTCTGCTGGGCCCATCGCTCTCCTCTTGGGTGGAAGGGAGCAGCACCTGTGGTGCTGGGGGCTAACTTTAGTCTAGATCTAATCTGAATTCCATCTCCAAATTTGCAACTCTACTGGTACACGGTATAAGAGGAGAACCACTTTACAGAGTCATTCTCAAGCAGCTGTAACTTGCAGGAATTATTTGACATTTCTAAACACTAATTACTGCTGCATTTCTTTCCATTTTAAGAAAGGCTTCTGTTACGAGTCATGCTGCTCAAGTCCTTAAAGAAAAAGCTCCAAGTATGAACTTTACTGGCTTTTTTTTTTTTTTTTAAAAAAAAAAGTACCAATCCATGAGGTATATTGCAGTGATTCCTCTTAGCAGAGATATCTACAATTGCACTGTTCTGGAGTCAAGAAAGCTGACGAAATTGTTTTAGACTTCTAGGTTTTTCTCTTGTAAAAGTTTGGAGAGGGAGGCTTTGTTGAATACAGTAATGCTGTATGTCTGTGCATTCCCTTCCTTACAGGTATCTTATTTCAACAGTGGGTGCATGACTCAAACATGTGGTATGTATTTCTTTCCTGAGCCTCAGCCCTGAGTTGGAGAGAAACCAGTATTGGTGAAATCTGAAACTATTTTCTAAGTATAATACATTACATTTAACTGTAACTTGTCTTGTATTTCCATAGTTAAATCAATGCTTGTTCTTTGTCCTGTTTGGGAATTAAATGGATAATAGTTTACTTAAGGAAAAAGGAAAAGTGGCGAAGGTGAAGTAGGAGGAACAGGAATAAATGCTTACTGCTTCAAATGTGACAGACTGCTTTAAGAGGCGCATCCAGATAAACCAGGAATGGCAAAGCACAGGAATGAGGTCCTGTTTCAAGTCTGACATCAGTTTTGGCGTTGGACTAACCAAAGCTTGTAAATTTTCCTGGTTCAGCTCAAACTTCCAGCCATGCTGTATCATCATCCTTGCCTCTGGGCCTCAGGTAATGCAGAACCAGCGTTGACACGTGGGGAGCTCAAACTGCCACCTGCCAGGGAGAGTGCTGCCAGCGCAGGTGCCAGCTTGAACACTGCCGTGGTGCTGCCAGGTTCCTCCCCCGGGCAGCAGGAGCTCCAGCTGAGCCGCTTTGCCACATGAGGAAGGGCCCAGGTAGCTGCCCAGCAGAACTGCTCCCTTTCCAGAGCAGGGCTTCTCACCCTGGACATGGGAGTGGTTCTTAAACACTGCCTAAAATTTTTTCTTTCACCTTATTTGAAGGCACCTCTGCTGCTTTGCGCTGTTTAAAACCCACTGGAACCTTTGCCCCCTGTTAAAGCAAATGCTGTGCGCAGTGGTGTCTCTAGTTTCCTGCTTGCACCTGGTCAGAACACATTAGTGTCTTTGAGCATGTTAAACAGGAAATGAGCTGTAAGTGTTTGAATAATAATGAGGCATGAAGAGCAACGAGTATGGTTTGTTTTCTCCAAATTTCATGTTTATTTTTGTGTTAAAAATACGACTATAAGCTTATTTAAAACATCAAAAAAACCTGCAGCTCCCCTTCATTTTACAAAGAATCCAAAGGAACAGCCTGAGATGCTCTGTGTACTCCTCAGCAGCAATCCCAGCATGCTCCTGCCCTGGCACAGGTGAACAAAGGTGCTGCGCTGCTGCTGCTGGACAGGAAGCGGGTCTGACTGAGGAAGAATCTGAGGCAGAGCTGTGTCAGGGTAAGGGCAACGCTTCTGACCAGTGCAGCCCCAGGGCAAACAGCTGGGCTCCAAATGGAGGCAGGTACTGCCACAGCTGCAAACAGCCACATGGACCAGGAGAGCAGTGTGTATGCACTCATGTGACCGTAACCCACCCCCTCATTTCATTGAAAAACCATTCCTGTATGCTGAAACGTAACACTGAGGAAGAAAGAAATGATGAATGGCAACTCATTTTAAGGATTACTTGTGTTACAATTTCAGGCAAATTACTTGTAACGCCAGCTTGTAATAGAGCCACAAGTGGATGCTGCAGAAGCATAAATGATTACTTGTTCATAGAAAAAATCTGAAATATGTAACAACCCAAAAGCAGGTGAAGTTCTTGCCGGTTGTAGTAGACTCTTCTGTGTGGCTTCATCATAACATACAGGACAATCTATTAATAGATTAGTCTTCCTCACATACTTTGAACAGCCAGCTGCAGTCTTCTGATGTAACCCAGTATGTAGGTAACGATACCATCAGGTGTCCTATGTAGGTTCTAGCCTCCTTTTCTTCAAGCTTTGACTTCTGTGAGGGCTGGGCTCTGCTAAACAGGGAGACAGTGAGAAATCGAAGTTTCTTAAAGCTTTTCTCTGCTTCTGTAAGTGCTCAGTGAGTCATTATTTAGCTCTTCCTTCAGAGGATAGTTGGATGGAAAAAATAGTTGTCCTAGCCCACTATCACAGCAGTCCGCAGCCAGGTCCGAGAAAAGAGGGATGTTTCTCCCTCTCCAGATTAATAATCTAACTAGTGCGTTCAAAGCAATTTAGCAATGCTTTCAAAGTCAGGAGCTGTTTGTAAGACAGAAAGAACGTGGTCATTTCATTATAGCACGTACCTGGTGTATGCTGGTCGGCACCGTGGCTGTTGCTCATGCGAGTAGCAGATGGCGGCAATTGTGCAGGTCTTGCAGGAGGTTTGTGATAATTCATTCTCTGAGGGGTCCTGTTACGAGTAATCATTTGATGACGTCCATAGGGTGTTTTTGGCGTCTGGTGTCCAGCTAATGGGCCTGCCATTTTGTGACCCATTATCTTGTTAAGATCAGTGGTCTCCAAGGAAATGTCCCAAAGTTCAGGATCATCTAGAATGAATGAAAAGATGATGAAACCACAGGTGACAGTATGGCATTACAGGAACAATAACTGCAGGACCAGCCCACTCTCCTGTAGTGGGTGGTGGCCACTATAAAAGTGAAATGTCAGTGCACAACCAGAGAACAGTACTACCCCCTGTGCTCTGAACTTCAGCAATGTCCACACACTGTGGTATGCAACTCAAATAGCCAGTTATGTTAGGCAAAGACACTTTCCTCCCAGCCCCTGCAGATGTTCTGTTTCTGTGCAACATTGCTTGAAGAAAAGGGTTTACCAAACGTGTATAACCATGCTCTACCGAAAGGCACGGTGTGAAACCCCTTGTAGTGATGGGCATCTCATCTTTTCTACATTTTAATATCATTTCCCTGCTATTCAAGCAAGGTTATTACTGCTAAACTCTCAGGATTAGACTCACACTTCTATTATTCCAGCCTCTTCACAACTTTTACCTTTATGCTACTTCGAAGAGTTAATATAAATGTTAATGATTTAACATGATTTAACAATAACAATTAATTAACATTAATTATTTTTGGCTGACCTGCAAAGAAATCTTCTTCTATTGCTAGTTCCTGTTGTACTGCTGCTGGAGTGTCCTGTTTTACAGGAGGATGGGCTGTTGCTAGACAGAGGTAACACAAAGATTAAAGTTAGTAATACAGAAGAACTCTTGTTCCTCCTTAACAGAGCATAAGTCTGAAATGATCATCACCAGCTGCCACCAGGTGCCCTCTTTTCCCACAACTGCTTACATTTTGGAAGCAGTATGTGGAATGGTGAGATGCTGATGATGACTAGTAAGAGCAATTGCACCACTGTAAGATGTTTTTTAGCCTGTTTTACCCTGCCCCCAAGTTCCTGCTTACAACACAGCTGTCCAGACTTCCCCATGAGTGAGGACCAACATATTAGTGGTTAATGCAAGGTTTGTTTGCCAGCCTCAGTGAAGTGCTGCAGCTTCAGCTCTGATGCAGCATGTTAATGGTACAGGTGTCAATGGCTGTGCTACATGAAGCTTTAGAGTGGCTGTAGGGTTACAGTTTTAATTATGTAGTTTTGGAGGTGACATTCCTGTTACTTTGAGAATGTGGGGAAACGAGTATGATGATCCTCTTTCCTTTGGTCTCAAAGGTGTGTGATAGTACAGTACAGAAGCAAAAGAAACTGGTCAGGCTCCTGTGCTACGAATAATGTGCGCCTGCCAGTAGCCATCATTAAAACTGTCAATTTTTAATGCCACATCTTACCCTGTTTGCTGCTAGGAGTGACTTCTGTAACCTGACATCTCTTCTCCATCTGTTCCCGGAACTGTTGCTGTAGCTGCTTTTGACGCAATTTCCGCTGGTAAGTGGCATCACACTCAATAGCTAAGGAACCTGAATTTCTGCCCCTACCCCAGGTAAGCACAAAATTAGTTAAAATAGGATTGCAGCAACTATCTTTTATGAAGAAAGTTGTATAAAGAAATAACAGCAAGCAAAATCCACTGAACTGGTATTTTATGGCATCTTCTACTTTGGGCGATCTCCATGTTTTAAAGGGAACAGTAACTTGTAACATATCTTGTAAAATAAATGCATAGTAGTGGTCTCACCTGGAACTGTTTGGCTGTTTCTCATCTTCCGTCACTACAGAAGCCTCTGTGTGACTAGATTTACAAGTAGATGCCATCTCACGGTGCTCTCTCCATCCTGTGTTCTGCCTTTCCAAACAGCTGTTGAATCTTGCTTTCTCAATTTCAGGCTCGTAGTCCTGTCTTTTAGCTTTCACCAAATCTAACTCAGGGGGTATCTACAAAAGAAAAAAAAGAAAATATATTCAGAAATTTCTGTCATCAACTTAATGAAATATGCACAGGCTTTTTCTATATATTTTTCTATATATTCTGTTAGGAAATCTTATTTTGTTCGCCCTAAGTGGAGCAGTAAGATAGGAAACCAAAATGCATTTTTAATACATTGCTGATGTAGTTTATTACTAAATTCATGCAACTTTGTGTCAGTTTAATAGTTGAGTGCTTCAGGGCAGATATCTCATGTCTCCCCATATTGTGCTTGCTGCATCTGAGAATAGAGGAAGAATTTTGTAGCTCCTCAGTCTCACAAGTCTGTTGTTGGCATCTGTTAGTTTTGCCAGTTCTGTTTTCACAAGTGTATTAAAGGACAATGGCAGACACTTGCTCTGTGAGCATGTGGTCACTGAGGAAGGTATTGTACTCTGTTTCTATTAAAGACAAAATGGTTTGTCTCTGTGATTTTACAAGTTTGTGGCAACACCACTAATAGAAAATGACCCTGGCAAAACAGAAATCTGTTTCATCTTTAATTTGGATCAGTTCCTACAGCCTAAGTTAGCTAGACAGAGCCATATTAGGGCTCCAGGCTGACCAGCAGAGTTCAGTAGATCCCGTTATGATGAAGGTAGCCTTCCTATGCAGCTCCATGGATCAGCAGCGGTAAAAGGCTTACTTGTTCCTCAATGTGCAAGGTAGGTTACTGCCTAGGGGCCTACTGCCCCCAGCTGGTACACATCAGGAGCTAACAAGATTAATGTTAATTAACAGCCAGGGCACCTTTAATACTAATACGGGCAATACTAATACGTTATGCCAAAGCACACTTTGTGGTAACTCTGAAAGAATGGGCTTACAGTACTGTTGTCATTGACGGAATGTACAACACATTTTTTTTTCCTCTCTCTGGGCCAGAGACCTCCAAAAGAGGCATTTCTCCATGGTGTTGGTTACCTCGGAAGGTTCACTGTTTGACCTAGTACTTCAGAGGGTAGAGTAACTGCAGCTCCTTCCTTGCAAACTGAAACCTAAAGGTAAGCAAGGAGCCTGAAAAGCAAAGCAAGAAGTAACATGGCTTATTACTGTTCAGAAAGACCCGTACTGTTCAGAACCATAGTGATGGCAGGGAAAGTAATGGCATGTACCCATCAGCTGTACAAACTAACTATTCTTATATTAAAGAGGCACCATTTGCTAAGTAGTATATACTATTGAGGCGTTTAAAGCAAGTTAGAATGTATATTTTCCTAACACTATTCTTTATTCTCCAGCAGCCAAGTCTAATGCACCCAGCTTTCATCATTCAGTTGCAACTTTCGGGTACATTTTGAAGCCAAGCAGAGGATATTTGCAGGGACACTTGTGTGCTGCTAATGTATCACAACAACAAAATACAATTACCTCTTTTGCTTTTCTGTGGTAAGACTTTGAAGCAACTGGCAACAGCCACATTCTTTTAGGATCCAGTCTAAAGGTTTAGGCTCCGCCTTTGTAACATAAATGTATCTAGTATTTTGCAGTGTTCTTTTGGGAAGGACCCAACTGGATTACATTGAAAGCTGAAATCACCTTTTGAAACTAACTTTGCTTGAGACCACAGTACAAAAATATTGTTACCAAAATAACTACTTGTTAACTATTCTAAACAGAACAATGAACAGACCTCTGAGAGCTAAAATACAGGCACACTAAACTTTTTTTGCAATGGCCATGCTGAGTATAGTTTCTATCTAGGTGGTGATGTGCATTAGAGCTTTGCAGAGGTTTGAATAACAATTAGTGAAAGGACAAGACAACCATCAGCACACATATTGGTATTGCTACTGTATGGATTTTGCTTAATTTTAAGTAACTTTATTTGAAGGATGAAGTCTTCCTCATGGAAAAACTCCTTATTTTCTGCCAGAACTCACTAAAATGTAGAGAACAGTTCTTCCTGCTGATCACTGGTTAACATACAGGCTGTCACCTTGAGAGACTTCAGGACTAAATGAAATAGTCCTGATTTTGCAGAAATGCAGACAGGAGCTTTATCTGTTTTAGGGTAGGTCATGCAGATAATAGATGTACTGTCTGGCTATTTTTTGCCTACAACCTCTTATCACCTCTTCCAGCAACTGCCAATCGTGTCACTGTATGAAGTCAACTTCTATCCTTTTTTTGATTCCTGAAAAAGTCCAGCAATGAGAGGAATATGTCATATAAATCTGATTTTAAAATTCCAAGTAAGAAATCAGATTGTGCTACCACTGTCAATGAGAACAAACAAAGAACAGTTCTGCCTGTTGTCTTATACAGGGCAAAATACAATGCACACTGCCTTGACAGACACTACTCTCCCAAGGATTTCAATTTCATTTGTGATACATCTGTGAATGATAGTGGTATCACTGCTGATGAACGTTTAAGCACAAGTGGCTGGATGAGAGTGATGAAATGAGTTGGTGCAACTGACAAAGCTTAAATGGGCTTAGCAACTGCAGCATGTGTAGGAGATGACACCTAGAAAAAGCTAGTTTAAACAGTGAGCAATTGCTGATGTAGCATTTAACCTATTATGAACACAGACATAACTGTATGCATTACTGGCACTAAAGAGAGACTTAAACAACATGGCACTAAATGTCACATAAGATCCTGAGTAGAATACTGTTTCCTCACCACAGGAAGCTTGCCTAATGCAAATGGTTAAACTTTGGAGTAGTTCTGGTAAAATGCTAGGGAACAACTCAGTAAGATAGTTCATGCAATCAAAATAGCACGAAAATGCTGTGGATCTCATAGCAGGAAATATTCAGGAATAAGGTGCATTTATGTTATTGTTTAAATTCCTTTTAACATGAATGATCAGGAACAATCAATATCTAACAGTCCCTGCTGTAAAAGACCATGTACTGCACCTGACGTGGAAGTTTATTCACAGCTCGTAGGTAGTCTTTGTCTAGGATGCAGTTCCCAAGAGCATTCCCAAAGCACCTGAGAAACAAAGACAATTAATTGTCACCGAAAACAGCAGGTAACTCTCAATACCCTTCTGCAAATGTGCAAGTACTGATCTTCACTTACTTGAGCGCCCTCTTCAGTCCATCTGTTACTGCCTCCTTTCTTGCCTTTTCTAAGGACAAGGCCTTAGACTTAAGGCCTTCACTGACTCCATAACCTACATCTTCATGGTATGACCCATCCTGCAGTAAGATTTAAAAAAAAATACACACACACACAACAAACAACTAAGTATAAGGAAGATTCTGCACATCTATCACTTCTCATTAGATGCTGTGCTTTCCTAAGCCTGATTATTCACTCTTAGCTGGATGTTCTATAGCAAGGTCAATGTTTTAGACGCCACTATATTCTCTCGTATAGCGGAATACTCTTGAGAACCGCAGCCTGACCTACGCATGAACTTTCTTTCCCAGCCTTAAGCAATTGCTCAGCTACAGACAGAGCAAACAAAAAGTCCACTTACCTTAAGCTGAACTTTCACAAATGCACAGACCCCCACATAGAACCTGCCATTGTTGAGGTCAACAAAGTCTGGGGGGGGAAAAATGTAACATCCTAAATAATAGAAAAAACTTCTGATCCACATGTAGATCTCATTGCATTTCTTCAGGATATTTGTAAACCTGCAGCATACTTGCTGAACGGGCCTGAGATACTGTGTCTTCTACCAAATGGAGCACGATTTACAAGATATTAACTGTGGGCTGAGAATGATAACTTGAATATATGCTTTGAGTATGTTATGTTATGTTTTCTGGTTATCAGCGTCTAGACCTGCCATACACTTGCACCCTGCTATTGTGTGTATAAACTCTGCACTCATCTGGTCCACTTGATCGATTGTTTTGTAAACTTGCCAGAGGTGCAATCATTTTTTGATACATGGGTTTATAAACAAGTATAACAATCTTCTGTCTCTTAACTGCTAAGGTATGACTTGTTATAGGATAATTTTGGGAAAAAAAAGTTTGAACTACATCAGTCTTTTCTTGACTGAAAAGGGGGAAAAAAAAAGTGGTACATGCTAGGTGAAAAACCACGAAATAACTTGCTTTATGTCTAGAATCTACCAGCCACAGGTATGAAATATTCCTGAAAGTGTGGGGGGTGTGATGCAGTGGGGTGGGGATGGGGTGGCCGTGAGTGAGGCAGAGAAGCAAAGATGTACATATACTCAGCTGGGTTGAGCTACTTCAACAGCTTGACTTGGACCTAAGCATAGCAGATCTGCAAGGACAATGCTTCTCTAGAAGCCACTATTTCAACTTTCAGGACAGGGGAAGCTTAAGCTTTAAGAACATCCAAAGATCATTTCCTTGAAAGTGTTTTTCCAAAACTTTCTACTACAAAAATATTTGCTAGAAGAGGAATCGGTATGGGGGGGGAAAAAAAAAGGACCCTAAAGATTAGGGGAATATTAACTCAGAGATACTTTTTAGAATGCAAAAATTACAGGTGAGAATGACAGTAGGCTCAGGGCTGCTGGGTGTTAAAACAAATGGTTTAATTGTCGTAACTCTTGACTGGCTGTTCCCACAGAGATCACAAAACTTGATTAGAATAGCTAATACACACCCTTAGAATAATTAATTTGACATATTCCTGTGCAAGAGCTAAATAGAAAAAAAACCCTATATTATAATTAAATTTTCGGTGCTAAGACACCTGAAAATTCCACATGCCTTTTGCCAGGTTCTAACACTTAAAATACATACCAAAAAATATATATCCCCCCTCTTTGAAGTGACCATGTCCTTGGATAGATACTCTTGTCCTTTTCTGAAAGACTTCTCCTTCAGGGCTTCATTGTGAAACAAGAAGACTTTTTTTTTTTTTTTTTTTTAATCCTAAAGAGGTACTTACCAACATTCTGTTGAGTGACTGAATGAGCCCAGCCATTGAAGCCAAACATCTCATTGGCCAGACTGATTACCTTGTGACCCTCAATGTAGCAGACCTGAAAAGAAAGGCATATATGCATGTATACCTACATATATATACATATGCACACATATATACATGATTTATTTTAAAAAGAGACTACAGATTGTCTTAAACTGAAGAACCAGAGCTAAATTTAGGATAATGTGAATGATGGTCCAGATTAAGTTCACCTTCTCCTGATAACAGCTGTGGTGGGGGGAATTGACTGAAAACAGAACTGAATTAATGGAAGTAGAGGTAGCAGATGCTAAAGAGGTAAAAATGCACCTAATGTCATATAATGATTCATATATTCCAGTTCTGAGAAAAACCTTAATGTTCCACAAGTAGACAAATATTCCCTTTTAAAGGATGAAGCACTCAAAAGTGGCTTTTCCTAAAGTGTATAAGGACCTTTGGCTAAGTTAAAGCCAGAGTTTATGCTATCCTGATTTTGCTTTCATATTTGTGTATTGCGCTACCAGTGGGAAATTAACTTCAAAAAAATTTTATTTATTTATTTATTATTTTTACAGTAGTTCTCCTGGAAAAAATGTGAGTTGAAATATCTGCAAGTTGATTCATACCTTTTGTCCTCCTCCAGCTTGTCGACTGCTGATATATTCTGGACCCAGTTTCTGACGAAGAGCATGCTGGATAGCTTGATACTCATTTGCTGTATATTGACACTTGATGAAAACAAAGACAAAATTTCTCACTCCCTCCATATTAGCTCCCCCTTTTCTCCTCATTTCAATTCTTAATTCCATTTTCCAAATACTGTTCTTTCAAGAGGCGTATGATCCATTTTTAGAATCAGGGTGTAACCGACAAGTTGGGGTGTGTGTATACACTTGTGCATTATATTGTTGTTTTTTCCTTATTCTTGAGGTCACATGTATACAAACACTAATTATTAAACTGTAGTAGTTTTTTCCATTTTTCATAAGCATCACTTACATTAGAAGAACTTAAATGAGACAGGTCTGTTAGTGTCCTATCGAAATCTTAATGTGGTCATAGTCCTAGTCATGGCTGCCTAACATAAGCATACAAGTATATGTTTGTACATACCTTTCAAAAATAAAATATAATTCTTCACAGGAAATGTTTAAAAAATCCAACAAAACCAACGTTTAACCTTACTCTATCACCATATTCCATCAAAGGCAGAGAGGACAACAGCTCAGGCAACCAGTCAAACTGGAAATGTATTGAGTAGTGTTCAGCATATTCCCCTAGTGCAGGGAAGGTCCTCTGGATAACTCCAGCACCACTGGTATCATTAGGAAGCCCAGAGTGTTGTAACTTGCTGCATGTGTTACTAGAAATACAATTTACATTCTGCGAAGGTTAGAGAGGCCTAATTGCATGTTTAAGGATTCAAGCATGATAAAGCTTGTGCTGCTACGTCATGATGTGGGACAGAACAAAGATTTCACCACCTGTATCATAAGTATTGTGTATTCACATATTGGCTGCCTCATCACTCAGTAGAACAGTATTTGACAGTGCGTGTGCCATTTAGTTCTAGTGCCTGCCAAACCTCATGCATTTATCTTTGGTTCTGTTTAAACTTAAGGGAATAACTTGGTCTTTTTGTGGTACTAGAATGTGAACTTGTTACCAAAAGATGTAAGGAAAAATGGAGAATATATGTGCACATTAAGAAACTATGTATAAATGCCTATCGTGGGGAAGGGATTTCGCTGCCAAAAAGGAAAATTGATTATCGTACATTTTCCCCAATTTATTTCTTTTAAGTAGGTGAATGAAAGCAGTTTGCTTTTCTGAACCAGTACTGAGAACGTGTGTAAACATGAGCCAAGCCATCCCCAATATAAGAGAATAAAATGAGCCATTTTATGGCACAGTATCCAACTTTAAAAGGAGGAAATATGCAGAGCAGATTTCCAGAAGTGCAAGC
Source organism: Anser brachyrhynchus (assembly GCF_964034855.1). NCBI lineage: Eukaryota > Metazoa > Chordata > Aves > Anseriformes > Anatidae > Anser > Anser brachyrhynchus. The sequence goes on from NC_137694.1 coordinate 65,194,672, forward strand.
ACAGAACTTCCACTTCCCTCTCGGGACAAAGGAACTGACCTGTCCAAAGCGAGCAACTGAATTGCTAGTGCTGGAACTGCTGCTGCTGATGTGGCTTTCGCTGTCTTTCCCTTGACTTTCAGGCATCCCTGAAGATAAAAGAAAATACAAATGCTGAAAGTAACAGGACCAACAGTCCATAAGAAGACATGTCAAAAAGGTGTTGAAGTCCAATGCCCAGCAAGTGTTGAGTCCACTGCAATATATTAGACATTAATATTATAATTCTCACTCCATGGAACTTCTGCAGGACCAATTAGAAATTTGTCTTGTGATGTTTTGTAACAGTTAAAACTCTTCTTAAGTATGTTATACTATGCAGGTAGAAATAGCTAGCTTTATCGGGGAAGCAGAGGTGCTGTTCTGGTCCTTCATTCATTAAAAACAATGAGGGTGAGCTTGAATTGAATTAAATTATTATTTTATTTAAAGAACAAATAAATTATTCTTGCTAGTAAAATAAATAAATAAAAATTCCACAGCATCTGGATCTTGTATAAGATCAGACTAGAACAACACCAACAAAATGTTTTGAGTCATTATTCTAAATATGAAACTGGTAACATACGTATATATTTTCCTTTTAGATAAGCGTGAATGCATTGTACAATTCGAGGTAAGGAAAACCAAAACGTCTCGTTCTTTCGCATCCTTTCAGCACTGTCTTCCTACATTGCTTTCAATATTCACCAATACTTTGATAAAAAGCAAAAGGAGCTTTCTAAAATAGTACTTGTCCATACCCTGATTCGTTCATCTTCATTTTAAATTATTGTTTTGACTATAATTGTCTTGGGTTATGACAGTATCACATAAATCACATAGAGCTGAAAATCATACAGAAGTTGTACAGAATCTGTTTTAAGAAGCTGTGCCGATAATTCAGTAGATGGCACCCTTTTCCAAGTCAGTATCCAACAACGGCCGAGTGGTAACTGGGCTTCCACTCCACAGTGCTGCTGGAGAAGTGGTGCTGAGAGTTTATACAACAGGAGCACAAAGGAGCTGCAGCAACACTTTGGTATGAGCCCACAGAGGCAATCTTGTATTGTATTTGCACAAATGCTGAGTACAGCTGACTTTATCAGTCTATATAAGACTTCAATATACAACACAAATATAAGGCAAGTCAATCTACATACAGGACAGATGGGATATCAAAACAGTTGAAGAAAGTTTAAAATCCTCTACAGATAGTGATATCTGACAGTCAGTAGGAGCCTAACAAATATTATGTTTTGCTACTGTACTTCACGTTCAGCACTTTTTCAAACAAGTTGTTTTTCTGATCTCTAAACAAGGAATCCAAATTTCTAGGAAGAACTTCAAAGCAATTTTCAGAAAAAAGGATAGTAGCCATTTCCTTGGCAAGTGTGAATACCAATATTATACTAGGTGTAGCTAAAATTCTCCTTAATTTTGGTTGGCTATAATTATTTATCTTCTGTCCCACAGTTGTGTAATTGCATAGTGCTTATACAGTTAAATATGTTGCAATCAAAAGTTAGCTGCAATTTGTGGTAAGCATATTTGGTTTTGGAAGAGAACGTACAGAAATTCATATTACCAGGAGATGTACTCGTGATTTAGGTAGGCTATTCCCCTTTTTAAGCAGAGTCCACTGCATCCATTGCAAGGAGACATTTAGAGAGAGAAAAAAATAGGTGAGGGAGTGGTGGAGGAAATCAAAGTTTGAACAATACTGTATATTTTTTTCTCTCCAGGCAGCCTAAATCAGATCCTAATCAGCATAAAGCCTGTGGGAGAAAAAGCAATGCACGAAATGTGTGCATTTGCCTACACAGCCCTGTTAGCAGTTTGCCACAAATCTACACGCACACAGCAGGTGGGTGGCAGTTTGAAGTAAAACTGCTTTAACTGAAATCAATATTAAACCCTTTAAGTTTTTATCAGGTGTGCACCATTGTCAGTCTAAATTCTATAAAGAGATACAGCTTTAACAAAACTCTGAATAAGGTATAGGGTTTGATTTTGAATGAGAATGAGGAAACACGGAATTCCACTAAAAATAGCATCACATCATATGGCTTTAATCTAATGGATCGGATTCCACTAGAAAATTCTAGCAATATACGTCTTTGCAATAAACAGTTTAAACATGTCAGTGGTTTGTATTCAAGTTATGATTTACTGTACAGCTTGTGTGAATGAGACAGCTGATGCTGGTTTAGTTTCAGGCTTTGCTTGTACCAACAGTTTGCTTCAGCTGTGAATCTTGTTTAAGCCAAACATTCTACTGGAGCAATGTGATTTCTTTTTTCAATCTGGTGAAACGCAGCACAGCAAGGCCCTAAGTCTCCAAGCAATTCTCAGAGCATTTCAAAGTGACAGTGACTTCAATTTCAAAATTATTTGAGCAGGAGTTCAGAAGAAAGAAATATTAATTCTGCAAATGGAATTATAAATCTCCCTCGACATCGGAACCAGGAACTAGGGAAGGCAAGATTTCCACTCCTCAGTAGAATGTTGTTTCCTTTCTCCCCTTCTCCCCGTATGTTTTAACTCACATGAAACATTAAAATACTGAAGTAGATGATAACGATAAGCTATTGACTAGAGAACAAAAGAGCCTCAAACACCCTCTAGGGCAGTGGTAGGAGATCTCCTGATGCATAAACCAGTGCTAAAAAGCCATATTTTCAAACTGCCTTTAAATACTAAAAATTGAAGTTCATATATTCTTACTGTGTATGGAGGATGATTTAGAGGATAGTTTAGAGATACCTAGGAATTATCATTTATTACATCTGTGACTGTGACCATTATTAGTTATTTATGGGGAATTGTTTTCATTTTAACCGGTAATGTTCTCAGAAAGTTTTCTTATCATTGAGAAAAACACACACAAGACTACAGGCGTTGCACTGTGCTTCAGAACACTGCCGTGGTAGACTAGAACAGGCAAAGAATCTTAACAGCTGTTACCACTATTGTGTTTAACATTGCTTTTTAAGTGTCAGTAACGAAAGCTTAAAATTTCAACAAATTAGGTATTCAATCAAAAAAAAGGCTGTTTGGGGAAACCCGATATGAAATATTAATTTTCTATAGCACTCTAAAGTGTGTATTGGTTTGTATGGGGGTAGTGAACAGAGCAGCTGCTGAGAAAAATCTGGGTGTTGGCCTCTGATGCTTGCCTATCAATATACCCTATCAATGCCTCTCATTGCTGTTGATCTAGGCTATGTTCTACAGTAAACGCACTCCAAAAAGAGAATGAAAACATGTAACACAGAAAGTTTGTGCTGTCTGTAGTAGTTAAAATGTATTTGCTTTCAAGGCATAGGAACACAATGTTAACAATTTCTCCTCAGGTACACACGTTTCAGATTTGACATACCTTCAAGCAGTCCCAGTTAATTCAGTGGAATCTGTGGGTGTGGCTTCAAAAGCAAATCCCTTTAACCCTCAGGTTTATCAGACAGGACTGGGTTTACTTCTGGTATGTTTGGGACGATGACACCCTGCCTGCACAAACCAGAACACACTAATTCAGGTTACACTTTTAACTTATTAATGCTGTAACGAGCACCACATAAAGATTTTTATAACCTTTATCCAGCTTAAGCATAGAAACTTGGTAAATTTGTGAGCGAGTGTTTCTCTTTAAGAATATTCAAAACCATCCAATATCTGAAATGAAGCCTATCCAGTAAATTCCTGCATTTCTGGAACACAGGATAAGAAAATTATCTCCCCATTATGGTGAGTTTCCTGTTATGACAGCCTTTGTGAACATCAATACATCCATTGAAAGTAGTTATAGGACCCTACCTCCCCTGCAATTACAAACCCACTTCCAATACAAATGGATTAGTTTAATGTATGTGTTGCTGTGCTTGAGACTGCATATTTTTCTGGTTTTGCTGGTTACTCCTCCAAACGCATTCTTAATAGTTATGTTAGGTATAAATTACTTCTCTCCTACATGATTTTGTTCACTGTTTTAAAATTGTGCCCCATTGTCACTTTTGCCTGCAAAGGATCCACATAGTTAAAAATACATCAATACCAGCACAGACCATTCCAAAACGTTCTAAATTTGACATATATTTGCTTTCTAAGAATATATGTATCTCATGTCACTTCTCGCTTTATTTGCATTACTATATAATTTTGTATAGAAGATGTTTCATCAAATGAATTACCTGGCACTCTCTCACAAAGAACCTTTTAATGAAATTATAAAGAAAAAAATCTCCTATAACAACAAATGATAAGCTAGGTTTACAATAAGAGGCAATCTCTTATTATGACAATATGCAGAACTTAAGGAAAACAGAAACCATTTGTTTGGCATACAAGCTTTTTTCCAGGCACGAAACTTGAACACCTTACAGCTACAAGAAGTGAACAATTCACTCCTGAACAGCTCATTTCACGTTTGTAAAGACGGATGAGCTGGCAGTGTGCCCAGGTGGCCAAGAAGGCCAACAGCATCCTGGCCTGTATCAGGAATAGTGCAGCCAGCAGGACCAGGGAGGTGATCGTCCCCCTGTACTCTGCTCTGGTGAGGCCGCACCTTGAGTGCTGTGTTCAGCTTTGGGCCCCTCACTACAAGAAAGACATCGAGGTGCTGGAGCGTGTCCAGAGAAGGGCTACGAAGCTGGTGAAGGGCCTGGAACACAAGTCCTGTGAGGAGTGGCTGAGGGAGCTGGGGTTGTGCAGTCTGGAGATGAGGAGGCTCAGGGGAGACCTTAATGCTCTCTACAACTCCCTGAAAGGAAGGTGTGGGGAGCTGAGGGTCGGCCTCTTCTCGCAGATAACTAGTGATAAGACTAGAGGGAACGGCCTCAAGTTGCGCCAGGGGAGGTTCAGGTTGGAAATGAGGAGACATTTCTTCTCAGAAAGAGCAGCCAGGCATCGGAACGGGTTGCCCAGGGAGGTGGTGGAGTCACCGTCCCTGGGGGTGTTCAAGGGAAGGTTGGACGTGGTGCCTGGGGACATGGGTTAGTGGGTGACATTGGTGGTAGGGGGATGGTTGGACCAGATGATCTTGGAGGTGTTTTACATCTTTATGACTCTATGAAAAGAAAGGAGCTTGTTCTGGAGAAAAGGTCTGGCAAAAATATTTCTCAAATACCTAAGAATAAATTATTTATGTGGATACTTCTTTCTAAACGTACGTCAGATTGATTCATGATCGCATCATTTATGTACAAGCCACTTCGGCCATCCCAAGGAAAAGAGAGGAGAGGCTTTTAAACTCCCCTCAGCAGCGGGGAAGCACACCCTGCGTGACACTGCGACCGAGGAAACCCTCTAGTTTCGCCAAACACAACTGCCACACGTGAAATTGATTCCAACCAGCATAGAAAACGCGTGAGCCCTGTGGGGGGGATGCGGCGGGGCGGGCCGGCCCTGCCCGCGCCCACCAACGGCCGCCCCCGGCGCGCGCGCCCCTCCCCGCCCCTCCCGCGGCCGCCCCGCGCCCCGTACCTGTGCCGGGCCCGGCCGCCGCCGCCGCCGCCGCGCGCAGGAAGAGGCGCCGAGGCGGGAGGGACGCTACGGCGCGGCGGAGGAGCCAAACCGCCCGCGGGAGCTGACGCAGCGCCGGGGCGGCCGCCGGGGGGCGGGGCGCGGGGGGCTCGCGCCGGGGGGCGCCGGGGTGACGGCGACGCCGCCCGCCCGCCGCCGGTGCCGGTGCCGCGGCAGCCGCCGCGCAGGTGAGGGGCCCCGCTGGGGGCCGGGGGCCGCAGGGGAGGGAGGGGGCGCCGCCGCCGCTGCCGCCGCTCCTTACCGGCCGCTGGGGGGAGCCAGCGGCGGGGCGGGGCCTGCGGGAGCCGGTAGCCGCGGGCAGCCGCCGGGCAGGGCCGTGCCGGGGCTGCGGCGGGGCCTGGCGGCCGGGGAGCCGCCGCTCAGGTGGGTCCGGGGGCGGCGGGGAGACCGCCAGGGCCGGGGGAAGGCGGCGGGGGGGGAGCGGGGAGCGGGGCCTCGCCCCTGCCGGGCCCCGCACGCTGTCACCGCTCCGGTCCGTGTGTCCGTGCGTCCGTCCGGCCCTGCCCTGCCCTGCCCTGCCCTGCCCTGCCCTGCCCTGCCCTGCCCAGGGGGTGTCAGCGGGCACCGGGCTTTGTCCCGGCATCTGCCGGGAGCCGCCGCATCCGTCTCGGCCGTGCCGCCAGCCCCCGGTGCCGCCCGCGCGGCTCGTTCCGCCGGCAGCCCTGCGGCAGGGCGGGCAGCTGGCCCCGCCGGGCGTGCGCCGAGCGAGAGCCCCGCGGAACCGGGGGGGGCTGGAGACGGGGCAAGGTGTCAAGGGGCGGCCGCGGGGGTGGGGAGGCGGCGCGTGGAGCCCCGAGAGCACGGGCAGCGGGGGCGCCGAAACAGAACGGGTGGGAAGGGCAGCGAATGCTCTGCGTCTTATCCGGACTCCTTCTGGGGACACGTCGGTGGAGGTTGGGTGAATAATGTGTTGCCTCAAACCCAACAGGTTGTAGCCAGAAAAAGTTGTCTAGTCTGACTGCACAGCTCCGGTTCCTAGCAAATGGCCAGCTAGGATGTCTGAAGCGGTAACCTCCACCCTCTGCCTTGCCCTCCTTTTGTCCCAGAGAGCGCTGCATCTGTAGCAGTAGGTGGCTGAACATACGTCTCCTCCTGAGTTACTGCGGCCTGACATATCCCTGTAAAGCACGCATGGGTATTTTGGGTTGAAAACTGCAGAAGCTCAGATGCGTGCCCCAGTTTGGGGTCACGTATGAGTCAGCACCCTTACAGCATGTCAAGCAAGGCTAGAGGAGAAAAATCACCACCTTGCCCATGCTAGCACGAGCAGAGTTAGTAACGCAATTGTTGGTGCTTATCTGTCTTATCCTATCCATAAGAAGGGCTTCAACTAGAAAAAGTTGCGGATCTGCTGGGTAAAACCTGCGTCTGTCATGATATTCGATATAATTTGAACTTTCTCCACATTGTACACCATGCCAATTTTGCTGTAATCAGGTCACTCCAAGGATGTTAGCAGTTTTCCTTCTCTTTGGGTTTATGTTATGTGGGCTATATGAAGGCGTCATATTTTTCCTAAGTCTTAGCATTGGGGTTTTTGAGCCTGACCATTTATAAAATTTTGTCCACATTTTGTTTCATCTCTACCATCCAGTTAATGCCTGACTGGCACAAAAGCAGGTACGTGGCTTGTACCTTTTTACTAAATTGCAATCTTGGTCATGAAGGAAACTTTTTTTTCCTGAGTCTGCCACTTTCTCAGTTCCTGATAGCAGTCTTCTGTGTTGCTGTATGAATAGAAATATTTGACCATACGATCGTAGCCAGTGCATGAGTTCCTTGCTATTACTCCTTATTTTGCGCAGCGGGATACTCTTCCACTGTTATTCCCCTCACCGCTCCCTGTTATCCTTCCTTGGATAAGGCTTTTGAAAATTGTAGGTAGGTTCACCAGGTCTAGCTTGTTTTATCTGAGCATGGTACGCCCAGAACTTTATGGATGCGTGGACACAGCTGTTCAAATAATCAAACCAGTTGCTAGAATTATTAATGTTGGTGATCCTTGCTGGCCACCCTGCAGTATGAGCACTCAGGTGAGGAGTCGTCTATCAGTTGGCGTCTACTTAAGCTGGAGTAACTGTGTCACCCTGTGGGCTGTTGTATAGCAGCAATAGACCAAGAGAGCCTAGAAAATCCAGTGTTGATTTAAGAAAAGTGATGTTTCCTAAGAGAAACATCTAGAGATGTTAAGAGAAAGATCTAGAGATGCCCAGAGAAGCTGTGGCTGCCCCATCCCTGGAGGTGTTCAAGGCCAGGATGGATGGGCCTTGGTCAACCTGATCTAGTGGGTGGTGTCCCTGCCCGTGCCAGGGGGTTGGAACCAGAAGGTCTCTAAGGTCCCATTCTGTGTTCTAATTCTGTAGAAGGAGCACGCTTTGCACTGATGTTACCTGTGGAGAGCCTAGGCTAGCTGTCTATGCAGATTCAGCAGTGCTTCTAGGTACTTCTGGGTTTTCAAAGCATCTCTATCACTTTCAGGGTTGTTTCTTACTGATTTCAGTACTGGGAAGTTGGCTGTTAGTTGCGTGCCACCTTGGGGGAGAAAGAGAAACAGCCATGTGTACTACATGTGCACAGTATTTATTGACGGTACACTGAAAATCAGGCTACAACCTCTAGCTGTACACAGCAAATCCATGTCTACAGGTCTTTAACCTCCTAGGTAATTGAAGAATGAAAATTATTTTAGTTAGGGCTGTTTCACCACTAATAAGTTTACGTGCACACTCTGACTTCTGTTGCTTCTTGTCTTAGTGTCTTTTTTTTTTTTAAAAAAAAAAATAAGGCATACCAAATTTTGTTGGTTTTGTCCCATACTTACTTTAAATTTAGGGACTTAGCTCCCATTCGTTGCCCAGCACAAATCCCGATGTGCCTGTGGACCTGTCAAAGCATATCAGTGTTAAGAAGGTAGGGCTGAGAGGGACCATCCGGTCCAATCTCTGGTAAACCCAGACAAGAACCCGCAACTGAAGCTGATTCATGGTGTGGGATGGTATCTGCACCACGTGCCAATCACCTTGTAACAAATTTGATGCCGCTAGTGAAAGACAAAACTGAAGGAGCGAATAGGTGCTTGAACAGTGTCCAAGGCTTCTGCCGTACCTGTGAAACCTTTAAGCGTGGTGTCCAGATAGTCTTAAGAACTATGTGCCCCGCTCTCCTGTGGAAGACAGAAAAATTTTTACTGGCGCACAGCTACCTGACAAGGGGGAGGAATTTGCTTGTGCAAGCAAATGTAGTGACAGGTTAACTCTTAGTTTGTTGTGAGCAGAACCACCTTAGTCTGAAAAATGAGATAAGGCCTTTAGAAATATCAGTAGTACCTTGTGTTCCCTCGCTAGTTGAGGCTGACCTCAAGAGCTGTAAGAAAAAATGCTTATAAGCAAGTGGTGTATCACAGAGTACGTAAATAGGAGTGAACGAAGCTGTAGCTGAAATATGTGCATCTTTGTAATAATAGTGAGCTTTTTCTTTTTGTGCTCTCAGTTTTTAGGAAGGAAGATGTAAAGGAATGAGGCTGTGATGGTGAAAATGTACCCTTTGTGCCTTTATCATTTCCAATAATAATTGGAATTATAAGCAGCAAAACCTGATATCAACTGAAATTGCTTTTGCAGAGAAGCTGCTGTAGAGTAGGGCATGTTCTGTTGTCCTAGTCGTGTCCTTCTTGCGGAGCAAGTAGATCTCATGAAAGGAAATGTATGCTTAGGAGGCAGAACTTCACTAGGAAGCCAGTGAATTGTTCTGGGTGTAATACCTTGAAAGCGTGGAAGAGAAGAATGGGAAACAGAACAGTATCTACAAAGGACAGATAATCAAGATGTTTCCATGTTATGCGGTGATTTAAAGTGCATGCGTACCATTTATGCTAACCTTCCCAATTCAGAAAACATGTAACAGGAGTGTCAGTTAGGTTTAGCAACAAAACACGCCTTTAATGCGTGACTGCTGGGATTTTCCTTAGAATGTTAGGGTCAGAGTTCACGGATGCCTGCCTTTTACAGAACATGATTTTCAAAACGTCAAAGCCACGTTCTCAGTGATTTTTGAGATTCTTTTTTTTAGGAAGATTTCTCTGTCTACATATGCGAGGGAGAACACATCAATTTACATTTTCTTATGTTCATTGAAGCAGAATAAGGGCACCATGACTTTCAGTCAACTCAGCAGATGTTCAAGTAGGTGAACTCAAAAAAACAAAAAACACAGCACACTAAAAAAGCTTGGACACAAACAGATGTTGGTGCTTTGGCATCTATTCATACACATCCAGGAATGAGAATCATTCGTAATATGCAGAGTAACTTTTCTGTCGTCTTTCTGTCTTAGTTATGTTAATCTCCCTTGCTTTCTTGCAGTCAAGGCTACGAGGATAAAAGTATTTTGATATGGATAAACAACCCTGAATTCCACGGGTTCAGTGCCTTGTATCCAGCATTGGCTGGCTTGCAAACAATTTCCAAGATAATTTTCTTCTGCCCTTTTACTGTGTAGTAGTCACTAATTTGCTATAAAAACTGGTAAGCTTTCTGACTTTGCAAATCTAAAAGTCAAACCTAAAGGACAGATAAACCTAATAACTTCCAAGCCTAGAAGTCAAACTGGAAGATAAATGATATTTATCTTCATTCTTTATAAAAAGTGCATACCCTGGCTTTTGTAATTTGGGGCGCACACCAGAAAGTAACAGGAAAGTCCAGGTCCTACTGCATATCTTGATTAACTGTGAGGGTATTAATTGAGAAAAATTGATACCTTTGTTAATGAAGTCCAGTGTGTCTGCATCACTACATTGTCAGATTCAGACCACCCTTGGAAAAGCTGACTTCTTTGTTGCTGTAGTAGAACTGACATACAAAGCTCTCCTTCTGCAAACAGGGAATGAACAGGCAAGCTCATTCGTCTGGAAGCTGAGTATGTGACTGATGTGAGACACTGGAGGCGTCACTGTGCTGTAAGATGGGTTTTCCTGCCTCATTCACTGTTGGACTGCTTGGTTGCTGAGTATTGGGTAGTGATGCTCTTACAGAGCTAGCTCTGTACGTGTTTTTGTCCATCAGCTTGTGGCAGTCCTGAATGGAAACTGCAGCAAACCAGTTCTGAGGAAGCATTACCTACTGAAGGCTGCAAAGGTTATCCTTAAAGTCTTTTTGTTTTAGCGAATGTAAGCAGGGATATTCCTACGCTTCTGCAATACATTTTTCTGTATTTGGTTTGCTTCCTTACCTAAAAGTAGTTACTGTGTTATTACTGTTTTTCCTGGAGATCTGGGAGTTGGGAAGGAGTGTGAGAGGCTTTATATATTTATAAGCAAGATTCTCTGGAGATTGACAAAACTGAAGCACCATTAACAGAGGTTTTCTGATAGGTGTAGCCAGGAATGTCTGCTTTCCGAGCCATTGGTTCACATCCGATGCTAGAAATAGGGGCTGAGTGTGACTGTTGGTAAATGCATCTCATTTTGTTGGGTTCTTTATCCTGAAGCTGATATTAATCTGGTCCCTCCAGAAATTCTTACACTTCTAGAATGCCTGAATAAGCCCTTTTGTTGAAAACCACTACATCTTTTCACAAAACTAGCGTACCTGTTCATGCCATCCCTCACTTTGTAACTGCCGTACACATACATTTCCGTGAAGCTGTGCAGGTTCGGTTTGCCTGCTCTTTCAGCATGCTGGCTTCTGGGGCAGTAGGTAGTTAACCACTTGTACTGATGCATGGCTCTGGATATTGAGAGACTTCTTGGAGCAGTAGCTGCTTTGCTGTTTTGAAGGAGACTCGATCCTCTGTTGCTTTTCACTGGGCGTAACTGGGCTCTGTTAATGAAATTGATTCATTTTAGTTGCCATGAGTTACACCGTAGTACATTTAAATGTTTGTCAGACTATACATTTTTTTTTTTTTTTACCATTCTCGTTGTTCATCTCGTTCATGATCACAAGATGGCATTTACAACTAATACCTAAAGCAGGTTGATTGCATGTCTCTGTACTGGCAAAGCTGCTATGCCGATCTCTAGATACCTGTATGGTGTTTTTGGCTTGACTGATGTTAATTTTTTAGGATTATTTTTAATTAGCTTGCAGATATGATACCGTTTGGAAGCTTTTGTTCACTGAATGAAGAGTGAACAAAAGAGTTTTGTTTCGTAGCTGTGGAAGTATGCATCGTACCTTGAGGGGAAAAATGGTTTAGCACTGACCTCAGCACTTTATTATTATTTTTTTAAGCACTTTCAGCTTATAATCTTTCTTTGTAATCATAGGTGAGGCTTCCTGTATTGACAGAAAAGACTGAAAATTTTTAAAACCAACAGGGTAATTTGCAAAGCATTCATATCACTGTTCAACAGTGTTCCTTGTGGTTTTGACCACCCTGTAAGGTTAAGGGATGATCTATCTGCAAGTAAACCTCAAGTCACAGAGGAAAAAAAAAAGTGCTGCATCTTGGATTCATGAAAGATAAGAGGCCCTACTTCTGAGACTCGTAATAAAATGCTAGAATATTGAAAAACGAACTTTTCTGGTTATGGCGCTTTCTGAAGTCTTCCATGCTTGTATTACTGGAAGAGATCTATAACTTTCTTCTTCCTGATCAATTGCTATTGCAAATGAGAGGAGGCATTTCTGTCATTTCCTTCACTTTGCTGTTTCCAGGATGAAAGATGTTCTTGCTGGTGTGATTTCTCTTAACTACTTCTGCTTCTGGATTCCTAATAGCAGTAAAATGAAATGGCCAGTGAAGAATGCTACTAGAAAAAAAATAAATCTAAAAAGAGGAATTGAGATGATTTATTTTGTAATGTGATTTTTTTTCTTGAACCACGACAAGTTTCTGTGTTAGTGAAAATACTGGAACATGATTGGAAAGGTGCATTTAGTTAGTATTTGGAATAGTCACAAATTTCAAGTCTAAAAATTATATAATGAAAGTTCTTACTCCGAGAGAAGTAGTGGTGGGTTAGGTTTTCTTGTTTCCAAAGACCTTTTTTTTGGTTGGTTATTTTTGTTTGTTTGTTTGTTTTGAAACGTGAGTGCACTGTAATGTACGGAATTGATGTCTTTCTCTGAGTGTCACATGTGCCCACTCTGAGTCCTGTCTGTACATCTGATGATGTTCTAAGTCAGTAGCAAATTCTAGCAGTTGCTATTCATAGATTGAATTCCTTAATTTATTATTATTTTTGGACTAATAGAGAGGATGCCTGCCTGTGAAAAAGGGGTAGGAGATGAGCTAGTATAGAACTGGTGTTTTCAGCTACGCTGGAAGAGGATTAATCTGCTGCCTGCTGTGTGGCATCACCGCGGAACCGCGCCTTGTGTGCGACCAGCTCCGTTCAGCTGCGTGGGAAGTGACTTTCCTGCCAAGGACACTAGTCGCTTTCATTCATTCAAAAGCTATGAATAGTTTGATAAAATATTACCTAAAGTAAAGAGAGTAATTCCATGAGTTTAAACTTTTTTTTTTTCTCTTTTCGGGGTTGATTAACTCATTAGAAATGCTCTAAAATCTTTTGCATGCTTCTTGCGTGTTGTTAAGCACTTACTCGGTGATGCTTCTGCATGCTTCAGTAACTTACTGGTAGCAACATTTAAACTTCATGTTTTTGGAGGGGAGAGTGCTTTAGCTAAAACTTATGAAATAAAACATTTTTGGTTTGGGCAGAAACATTTAAAGCTGTTTAAGTGAATGAGTGTTCACAGTGATTTACAGTGGTGAGTTTCTAGCAAATTAAGGACTGTGGATTAATTTTTGTGAGAATCCTTATAAAGACAAGCTCTCAGATGAACATAATTTCTGTAACGTCAGAGAAATATCTAACTTGTTTTGAGTGCTCAGTGGTTGCTATTGCAGCATTTTTAGCATTTAGATGTCTCAAACACTGAGATTAGTCTGAACTAGCTTTTCTGTTTGGAAAAAGTGTTTTCTTTCCAGATCTGGGGCACAGTGTCTTGATTATTGAAGTTACTCCAGTGTAACAAAGTCAGCACTGTTTCGTAGTTTGTATTTCTGTACCGTTTTGCATAAGGATACCTGGCTGAAGTATAAGAAACTTCCTATCTGTAACTTGTTTTTAAAAAACAAATAACTTCAATTATTAGTGCCACTGGCTATCTTTCCATGGCCTCTTTTACTTTACATATGCTTAAAATGTGTGTGCTTAAAATGCTCCATAGCAATGTTGTTGCTAGACTGAGCAGAGTAGCTATGGTTGTCGCTTATTTAAAAAAAAAAAAAAAAGAAAAAGTGAGCACTTGAACTTCTTGAGCACTGCTTATGAAGCACAGTAGCAGCTACACAATAAGCTTTGTAAAATTACTCATGCTGTTGTATTTTCCATGAAATAGCGTGTAAATGAAGCTGTTCTACTCTGATCTTGTTTTGTGATTTAAAACTCCATGTTTAAACAGTTTCTTGCATTGTGTTCCTGTAGTGACTCTTTTCTGAGAGCAAGAATCATGTCTTTTCTTCATCAGACTTCTACCTCCCCCTTGTTTTCTACCCTCATCCAGTACTTTTCAAATACTTTTTTAATGTTTTCAACCCTCCTCTACCTTCCCCTCACACTCCCCAAGTTCTACATTTTTTTTGTAAGTGTACTCTTCTCTTAACTGTAATATTTTGTCTGCTTGCCCAACTCATAAACATGCCCTCAGCAATAGGAGCTGCAAATATTGATTGATTCCTAATATCTGGCAAACCAAACTTCCTAGCAGAAGGTGAGGTTGGATGAAAGCCAGTGTGAAAGGAGAGATGTTACGATATATATGGTGACTTTGGACACCACTAGGTCATCTTTCACCAAATGGGGAGAGATCAGACCAGAAATCTTTCAGTCTTGTTTTATTTTTGATTTTAGTTGAGCCCAACAGTGACTTGAAATAGTTTTTACTGGAAAAATAAATTAAAAAAAAAAGTGAGAACTGGGTAGTGGTGGGAATAGTCCTACAGTGCTGTAGCTCGGTCATGAGAGTAGATTTCATCCCTGTTTCTTGCTGTTGTGATAGATCTTGACTATCTGTGGTGTCAGCCCAGTGCCTGTACCAAAGAGGTACTTGCTAGCACACTTACAGAATGGCAAAATATGCATAAAATAAGGAATTTTGCTGTATATCCATATTTAAAATAACAGGGAGGGGGAACTGCAGCATGGTGTTGTCATACTGTTCTATTTTTGGAGAGGTCCCTGCGGTTGGAATGATAGCATTTAATAGAATTAATCTGAGCTGATAAATGAGAAGTATATTTTGATTAAAATATTTATTTAACCCGAACAAAGATTTAAGTCTTGTTTAGAGAACAAGTACGAGATTGGAACCATTTCAGTGTAGGTACGCACTGGATTTAGAAACTGTCCTACAGGAGCTAGCAGTGCTTGAAAGAAAAAATACAACTGAATGAGGTTTAAATTTTGGTTAAGTCTCTTTTACTCAGAAAAGTAACAGGTAAAGGATAAGGGTGAGTTAGAAACAGTGGGGAAAAAAGTTTCTCAGCGTTTGTAGAGTTCAGATCATGATCAACAAAATTATGGCTTGAAAACTGATGAGGTTTTCATTCTCTTTACCTTTATAACATGACAACAGAAAAACAAGAAAAGAAGTTCCTTTTTGAGTTCAACTGTTAGGGTTGAAATAAAAGATCACTTTTATTGCTGGTGGGAATTAAAAGGATGCTGGAGGAATGCAATGGTAGTAGAATATGCTCTTATTCTAACATGGGATGAAATATTTTCTGATAAACTGGATCTTTAATATGTTCTTTTTCTTGGCACAGATATGGTCCTGAACATCGTGAGCATGTGACTCCAAAGATGGACAAATGGATCTTTTATAAGTTGTGATTGGCCTTAAGCTGACTTATAACCACGGAAGAACTTCGTAGGACTTTCCATCCCAGATTTATGCCTGTCTAACTGCCTCACACCACCAGCTTAATCATGTATGGAAGTGCTCGGTCAGTTGGCAAGGTTGAGCCAAGCAACCAGAGCCCAGGGCGTTCACCAAGGCTGCCACGGTCACCACGCTTGGGCCATCGTCGAACCAACAGCACAGGAGGCAGTTCTGGGAGCAGTACTGGGGGCGGCAGTGGGAAAACCCTTTCTATGGAAAATATCCAGTCCTTAAACGCTGCCTATGCTACATCTGGCCCTATGTATCTAAGTGACCATGAGAATGTGGGTGCAGACACCCCGAAAAGCACCATGACTTTGGGCCGATCTGGGGGGCGGCTGCCTTACGGTGTTAGGATGACTGCAATGGGTAGCAGCCCTAACATTGCCAGTAGTGGAGTTGCCAGCGATACTATTGCATTTGGAGAGCACCATCTCCCTCCAGTGAGTATGGCATCCACCGTGCCTCACTCGCTGCGCCAGGCCAGGGATAACACAATAATGGATCTGCAGACACAACTCAAAGAAGTATTAAGGGAAAATGATCTGCTTCGCAAGGATGTGGAGGTGAAAGAGAGCAAGCTGAGTTCTTCCATGAACAGTATCAAGACCTTCTGGAGCCCTGAGCTAAAAAAAGAGAGAGCTCTGAGGAAAGATGAAGCTTCAAAAATCACCATTTGGAAGGAACAGTATAGAGTTTTGCAAGAAGAAAACCAGGTTTGTTATCTAATGTTACTGTTGTGTTAGTGCAGTAGCATGATTTAAATGAGTTTAATAAGCTTGCATGTCACACAGACAGCTAAATTATTTTGGTGCTTCTCCCAGGCAATTGGTATGATTAAAATGTTTTCAAGTTGCAAGCCTCTTTTTAAATGTTTCTTGTCAGACTTGTAAGCTTCCTCTTCAGTGCTCGTTTCTGCTTCTTGTGTTTTTTCTTTATCATCTTCTTTTCTGGGATTGATGCTAACCACTCGCTTTCCCTTTGGAAGTAATTTAACCTGCTCATAATCATTTCTGTAGTGCTTACCTCATGAAGCATTCTCTGAGAGGCAGAATGTACTAACTGCTGACCCCAAATGCAACGGAATGGTGCTGAATGTTGACATATTGCCAGTAAAACAAACTTCACATGACACTGGTCTTAATTTAGATCTCTAGTTAAAACCTACAGTCCCACAGCTTTCACAAATACATAAACGGCATTCTTGGCTACATTTAAGTAATACTGTTTAATACCTGTTCATCTTTTGTCATAAGCAGTGCATATCTTGTTATGCAACTGTCATAAAGTACTTTACAGTTTTTTTTTTTTTTTGTAGTGGTCTGGCTAGTTACAGAATAGGCAGAAGAACAGAGAATCTTGGGCGTCTTTTGTCTTGTCTGTCTTACAAGCATCTCTAGATTAAAATAAATCCGAGATGTTGGTTAAAATTGAGGTCTCTTTGTAGTCGACTCTACTTACAGTAAGTTTTTTCGGTTTGCTCATCTAGACCTTTTTGCTAGCTTAATCCTGAAGTAGCTACTGGTATACTCCTGTTTAGTTGTTTGTGGCCAAACAGTAAGAAACCTCACTACCCTCATGGAAAACAGGCCCAGTGTCCAGTTCTGAAAGTTTCCCTGAAATGCATGTCAGCCCTCACCATGGAAAAATTACTTTCCCTTTTTTAAAGTTTTTAAAGTATCCAAGAAGGTTTAATGAAATGGCCTCTGTAATTCAAGTATGGTCATGTTTTTGAAGCTGTTTAGGTATATTTACTATTTTAGGCAGTGCTTTTTTTGGTTTTGCTTGGGAAGATGAAAGGGAGAAGGAAAGTGCTAGAGGAAAAAAATAGTACTGGTAGTACTTGACATGTTACACTATACTTTCAGGTGACCTGTGACTTAAATAGTAGATTCCTTTTGGTTAGTGATAATCTGCTGCACTGAAACTCTCTCGACTCTTCACTTTTTAAAAAACTTAATTGAATACAGTAAGTTGCTTTTTCTGAGTTAGCATGAAACAATTTAATGAATCTATGCAGTTATAACTGTATTCTTACTGAATGATAGTACCACAGCGTGGTACTTGTTAATATGTGTGATATTTTCTATTCATTTTCGTGTCTTGTTGGAAAAAACCTAAAGTTAAATAATTTTATTACAGAAGTATTTTCTTAGGAGTAGCCCAGTGAAGATTTCAGTTATACTGGTTGTTGTGGTTTAAACTGGTAAGTAGTTAAGTGTGTCCTGGTTCCAGTTAGGACAGAGTTAATTTTTCCTCATAGTAGCTGGTAGGGTGCTATGTTTTGGATTAGGATGAGAAGAGCGCTGATAACATGCTGATGTTTTAATTGTTGCAGAGCAGTGCTTACACCAGGCCAAGGACTTTTCGGCTTCTCGCTCTGTCCTGCCAGCGAGCAGGCTGGGGGTGCAGCAGGAGCTGGGAGGGGACAGACCCAGGACAGCTGACCCAAACTGGCCAAAGGGGTATTCCATACCATCTGGCGTCATGCTAAACAATATATAGGGGTGGCTGGCCGGGGTGGGGGGCCGGCTGCTCGGGGATAGGCTGGGCATCGGTCAGCGGGTGGTGAGCAATTCCATTGTGCATCACTTGTTTCTTACACATTATTATTATTATTAATACTATTATCATTATCACTATTATTATTATTATTGTTATTATTATATTCCTGTCTTAATAAACTGTCTTTATCTCAACTCACCGGCTTCACTTTCCCGTTTCTCTCCCCCATCCCAGAGAGGGAGGGGGGAGGGTGAGCGAACGGCTGCGTGGTGTTTAGCTGCTGGCCGGGTTAAACCACAAGTGCCAAACAGATGTTTGCTCGCTACCCCCTCCAGTGGGATGGGGGAAGAATTGGAAAGGGTGAAAGTGTGAGAACTTGTGCGTTGAGATGGACAGTTTAATAAGAAAGCAAAAAAAACCAAACCACACACACAAAACAACAAACACAAAGAAAAGAAACAACAGCAACAAAAAAAGTGACGCAAAATGCATTTGTTCAACACCAGCCAACTGATGCCCAGCCAGTCCCTGAGCAACAGCAGTCCCCCCCAGCCAATGCTTCCCAGTTTTACTGCCGATCATGATGCCACGTGGCACAGGACATCCCTTTGGCCAGCTGGGGTCAGCTGTCCTGGCTGCCTCCCCTCCCAGCTCCTGCTGCATCCCCAATCTCCTTGCTGGCAGGGCAGCACAAGAAGCTGAGAAGTCCTTGGCTTGATGTAAGCGCTGCTCTGCAACAGCTAAAACATCCATGTGTTATCAACATTATTCTCATCCTAAATCCAAACACAGCACCACACCAGCTACTATAAAGAAAATTAACTCTATCCCAGCCAAAACCAGGATGCTGGTGAAATGCCATTCACTCAGCTTTCTGGTGCTGCTTGTATTTCAGCTGCAGGTGGGTATTTAAAACCCCAAATTCCCTTTTCATGGTTTTAAAGTTCTGTTTTCATGTTGAAGAGAACGTCTTTGAAAGTGACAACATTTTTATCAAATCAGTTTTGACACCTGAGAATGCTTGGAAAATCTGGCAAGAAAAATGAATGTTTGGTTTAGAATGGATTAAGTAGTTACTGAATATGTTTAGATTGGAGAACACTGATTTCGCTATCTGAGGGTTTTTTTTTCTTTCCTTTATCCCCTAATTAAACATTTACAGATATTTCCAGGCCGCTGTTCTCTAGGCAATCACTATAATTACTACCACACTGGTAGAATTGTGTAACTTTGGTCCAAAAAGAGAAGGGTGCAATTTAAAAGTAAAAGGGTATTATTGCAATGAGCTGTAAAAACTAAGAATGCTAATTAATAGATTATAGTTAGCTAACAGTGTGTCCTAATTAAACTCTGAATTCATTATGTCTTCTATAGCCTGTTGGAAGTGGTCACTTCAGCCTTTATAAGGAAGATCAGTTTAATAGGATTTACTGTAATTAAACAGACTTGTCTGTTTAGACACTGAACAAGGGATTTCTCTGATCTGTTGGGGACCTGAAAAATCTGTTCATTACCACCCTCTACACTCCCCCAAACAAGTTTAATATATTCCTGCTATATTATCTTTCAGTGTACTTGCAGGAACTATTATTTTAGATCTCTATACCAGTATTTCAGCACATCCCTTTCAATAAAGCCTTTTTGCATGAGCAGGACTTGTCTGGTATATTAAGTTTAGCTAAGGACAAATGCATTGTTTAAAAACTGCCTTGACTCACAGAGCCAGGATGCTGGCTGACTCATGCCATTATCTGATAGTCATCGCAATCTCTTTGCTGTGATCTTGGCTCTTTACTCCTCTCTGCACACTTGATTGTCTCTGATTGGATTTTTTTTTTACTACTGTTCTTGTCACCTCAACTTTGAAAGACTTTGTTGTCTTTTAGTCCTGGAAATTAAAAATGTGAAAACATGAGCTTTGGTTAATTGCTACCTCAGTCTCCTGTGAAACATGCATTGGTGTCTTTGAGTTTTCTTTCCTATTTCTTGTGAACGTGTGCAAATAAATGGTGATTATTGGAACAGAACTCCTGAAAAAACTAACAGGGAGATTAAAGAGTATGTTACTTAGCAGGGCTAACTTAGATATAATATTGAAAATGTAATGCACTTGCATCCATGTAGCCCTCGCTTGGTTTGAGACTGCTTAAGCCTTGCTCGGTTGAGGTGTTTTCAGCTGTGATGCAGCACAGCTGTATTCATCAGCTACTCTGAGCAAATATTAACAGCTGTGGAGCATAGCATATGCTGAACTTCATTTTCATCCTTTGTTACTGATCTTGAAGAGACAAAGTACTTTATTTTGGTAAATGGGGAATGTCATTGTCATCTCATTTTGAGGAGATCAGAACTTAAAATGGAAAATATTCCTGGAGTTAGCAGGTTCTTGGAAAAATACAGTAGCTTGCAGTCTGGTGTGGGTTAGTTATCCAGCTACACTTTACAAAAAGCCAGAAGCAGAGTCCAGATGATTTCTCAAAAGTTAACAAACACATGCATATCCAGGGAGGAACTGATGGAGCCAATAAACAGGAGCTTGGCATGGTGTTGCTCTCCTCAGCATGATTTCGTAGGAAGTGTATTTCTCTGAGTTGAAAAGTAGTTTTTTTTTTTTCTTTTTTTTAGTGTGAGTGTGGTTTAAAGGTTACCTGAAAATCTCTTCATTACAAGCCAGAAGAGTGAAGGAAAAACAGAGGGTTTTTTGGCACTGTGATAACTTCCCTAAAAACTGGACAGTGATGGGCTACGTGGAACTAGAGAGAAAAAAGGAACTCCTTTCAGATGAAACTTGTATATACCAAGGTCATTGTCCTTAAAAATAACTAGTGCAGTGCAAACTTGATGTCTAGCACCCTGCATTGAAATTAACCGCATTGTCTGATCAGTTTGAGATCTGAGTTATGTTTTGGCTGAAATAGTGCGGTATGGCTGAAAACATCTTTCTGCTTTGATGTATTTTTGTGGTCTTTTTGTGGTTAGAGGCCTTGGATGTCTGAGTGAGAGAGTTTAACCAAGAAAATATGTCTGAAAGGAATTTCACCTTACTTGGGGTAAGCGCTTACAGAATATTCTGCTTCATTGAGATGGAAAATGTGGCTGGTGTTCTCCAGCAGTCTTCTCCAGATTTTTGTGATCACATCCTTGCAGTCAGAAGTGGTCTCCATTTAACAACCGCATAGAATGGGCATCTCACTGTTTAACACAGTCATCCATAAGTTAGTTTCTTAAATGCTTTGGGTGCTGCTGTTGTCAGACTGGCTGAACTTCTAAAGAGTAAAATCAGATTCATTCTCCCTCTCCACTGATTTTACTTTTTAAATATATAACTAAACAAAACAAAAAGTTTTGATTTGTTTGTCCTAATACTGTATCTTTCTAATACTAGTACCATTCTTGAGTTGGTTATTAGTTGACAGAAAGCTAGATTCTTTAATTGTGCCATATGCAGTTCCATAGTCATTGCTTAAAGTCATTATCTGTATCCCACAACATCACACTTAAATAATTTTGGCAATGACAGATCTGTCATTTCTCTAGAAAACTGCTAGCTTTGAGGTTCCCTCTGTCTTTCCTCAGTTGAAATGTGACATTATAACTTAATTCTCTTTTAGAGTAACTCAAAGCTATCTCCTGAAGAGTGCTTAATATGAAACATTTATGAAGTTGCAGCACTGTGTAGGGCATTCAGAAATTGTCACTTAATATACTAAGAGATGGCTCTTCTGTGTTCTGCTTCTTTGCAGTTCTATCAGGAAAGAAAAATCAGACTTTTTGTGCTTATCAAAGTTCCCTAATGCTCCTTTTCTCCCATGTTTCTTAATAAGCTAAAACCATCTTTGAGTTGCTTTTAACTTTAGCATAGGCTGAACAGCTGGTCCCTACTTGATTCATTAAAAAAACAAGGGGAACACTACCAACTTAAAAGCAGCTTTTAATAAAGTGGGTGGCATCAGTTGAACTTCTTTAGTAGTTTACCTGTGCTTTTTGCAGTTAAGCTAGCAGAGGGATTACTTGAAGTAACCTATAGCAGACTCTGTTCCCCTACTCTGCTATTTAAAATTCTTTGTCTGCTCTTCAGTGAGGCTGTTCAGCTCCCTAACTGGGGTTGGGGCATATTGTTCCACCGTTCAGTATGTATATTTTTGAAAAGTCATGTCTGAATTACTAGATTTCTCTAGATTTTTTTTATTTTTTTTTGCCATTATCTTAATTCTGGTATTTGAGTTGTTTTCCCTTATTTTTTTTTCCCCCTAAAGTGTTCTTTCTTTATCTAAAGTATGTGGTATATATCTTGAAACTGTGTCAGGCTCAGGTTTGGAACAGATCGAGCTTCCTGCTAGTCACTCGGTGAGCAGCTGAACAGTGAGAGCTGATAGCAGTAGCGCAGAGATATTCCTACATTACTGTTCATTTTAGTAGAGGTCTTGTACTGCTCTTAGAGCTTTCTAATACTAAATCTAGTATTCTCGTGTGTCTGTCTTTTTCTGGGTGGTATTGATTTAAGTAGAAAGGAGAGGAGCACTTCTGATGGAACTGCCAGTCCATGGAAAAAGGGTTGAAGCGCTACCAATTATACATATGCCAGTCTTCATGTATGCCTTCCAGGCCAAAAATTGAAATTGAGCAGCTTTTTTTCTTTTTTCCCCCCCAATCTGGTGATTTTAGAAAGTCTTATAGACTTGAAGGTGGCCCATAGTAGAGTGGGCCACCATCCCTAAGCTCATAGTTGGAAGGAATACTTTTTTTTTTAAGCACAGTAGGTACCCGAGATCTTGTTAACGGTCTATGTAATGCTTGAGCCATTGGTAAGACAGAAGCTTTATGTATTTAGGGTAAATACATTTCTCTATATATGATAGTCTCAGATAAAGGCTAGAGAGCAAAAGAGTTTAGAAGTGACATTTCTGTACTCAGAAAGCAATTACTGTGTTGGATAAGTTATCAAAGGTAGCAGTGATCTCTGGTGATTTGAGCTTCTTGACAGAAATCAAATTACAATGGCACGTCAGCAGGTATGCATAGCTATCTTGTACTACAGATTTGTTTTTTCCTACATGGTTAGTACTTTGTATTTTTTTTTCCGTATTATTTTGGCATAATCTAATGAACAAAGGCAAGAATTCTGAATGCAGAGGGTCATAACTGTACCTCAATTTTTTTTTCCTGAAGATAATTTACACCTTGAAAAGAAAGTCTTTTCAGCAAAAATTAGTTTCATAACCCACAAGATACACATAACTGTCTTTAGACAGTATTTGGAGATTTATATTTGGCCCTCTTGGAAAGACCATAGTCACCTTTTGTAGTGAACAAAATCCAAGGAAAAGTATGGTTAGTATCATTCTGCGTTGATGTGAGTTAATCTGATTGACCTGCCTAGTGGTTGCAGTAGTACCTTAGACTGCAAAGTGGAAGTAGTTTGTGCATTAACAGCTTTGCAACTCAGTCACGCCCTGTTGTGTTGTCCTGTATGGTCACCTTTGCTTCCAAAGAATACTTAAATAGTTTGTTTTCCTTTATTTATCCTAATGGAATGATAGTATTTTTTTTTAAAGCCTTGGATTAAACACCAAAAACCTTTGCCCTGATTGACAGAAACTGAAGCACACCAGTATAAATAATGGTTTGCAACTGCAGAGTTGGTGTTTACATTTAAATCATAAAGAAAAGAAAGAATATATGGAAGGATTCATTAGCAATATCTAGATCGGTACTTGAAGAATTTTAATGAGAATTGAATTTTTTCAGTTGAACTCCATTAAGAAAGTCATTTTATGGATTCACCCTTGGAAGAGACTGGATTCTTTTAAAATAAATAAATAAATTAAAAGCATAAAATACTCGTCCTATTGCACGTGTGCTAATTGAAATTAGCTTAATCAGATGCCAAAATACTGGCACAGAACACCTGTTAAGAGTTCTTCCAGTGATCGTTGCATCAGAAATTAGAGAAGTTCAACTTCCAGCAGTGTATAACAGCTACTGGAATAAATACCATGCGATTGGCTTCTTCAGTTTAATTTCAGCAACTTCATTTGTAAACTGGAATGCTAAGTAATATACTATCATTGGTAAACCTAAGTTTTTGATGGTTGTGCTAAAAATTCCTACTTGCTTATATATAAGCTTTTAAAAAAATGATATATGTATCATTACTATTTCCTATTGTTTTTAAATGGCTTAAATGTGTGCACATTGGTGGTCTTTCGCTTTTCTCTGAGTGGGGACTGCTGGTCAAGAATCCTTTTGAAATGGAGGGAAATGATTGAGTCCTTGCTGTTTTATGCTGCCTGCATCTCCTGTGTGGATTGCTTTTAAGATCTAATGATTCTTGTCAGTGTCTTGGAAAATAAATACTGTAAGTCAGCAAGGGTGAGAAACTGTTTAAAGGCATTTAGATTCTTCCAGGATTTGATTCCACAACATCAAAAGCGATTTAAAAGCAATATATGGTTTCCCAGTGATCTCAGGCAGTCCATTGCAAGCATGCAAGGTAAGACTAGTTCATAGGGGTGAAGACTTTTCTAATCTCCTGCGTAACACAAGGAAAACATGCTTTTTCTTGAGGGAGGGAGAAAGGGATGGAGGTCAGCTGTCCAATAGAAAGATCTTCTTCAGTGCTTTGCAAATAAGCAGAGAAGTTACAATAAATTCTATTCTTCTAAGACAGTGCTTTGTTAACATCTTCTGCTGTGTACCTGCATTGTTTTGAGGTTCTATAGTGTGTTGCTATCCCTTTCTTCTACAGGACGGCCCTTTACTGCTTCTTGCCTTCTATTTTTACCCTTTGCATCCCTACCCCATTTGGCTGAGGAGAGAAGCAGGGAGGCAGTCTAAGGTTTGGAAAAAACAAGCAAGTAAAGAACGGTAGTTCAAGATTAACTAAGTCTCATTGGTATCTGTATCAAAGCTAAATAAGGTTGTTTTTTTCCTGGCCAATAAATACTTCATGTTCTTAAGAGCAGCACTATCAAGGAGTAGGCACTTCACTAAATACTCCTTTGATATCTAGGCATTTCACAGACATAAGATTTCTACATGGATTCCCTCACGGATTTCTACATGAGGAAGCAGTGACTGACATTAAGTTTATGGGGTTTTGATCCTTGTCAGATACTAGCTACTTGGTGACTTTTGAGGTGGTCCTCTAGTTAGATGCAGATATGGATTCCAAAGAATAAAGGGTCATGTATTTCTTCTGATCGCTTTGGTTGCTTTTTCCTGGCCATTAAGCCAAGGCAGCACCTGAACTGCCACCATTCAGAGGTGAAAATCTTTTTTTCTTCAGGTACTGTGTACAGGTTCTGATTCTTCAATAGTTGATTGCTCCTGGCATTTAAGATGGGAGCGAGGAGAGTACTGGGAAGCAAGTCCTACATTCTCTATTGTGGTACAGTGAGCCTTATGTACCCTTTTCCTTTACAGGAGTCTTGAGTAATGGTCTTTTGTTTGTTTGTTTGTTTTTTCCTAGTGGAATTGTGCCCCAAATTGCAGATGCTTATTTCTGACTGAGGGGAGAGAAAAGCTTTTAAAACAAATGTTTGTGTAGTAGCATGTTGTCTGTGAGGACCTGTAATGTCCTCACGTGCTCATCTTGGCTTAACAAGTCCTGATACTGAAGGTAACAAGTCCTGATGCTGAAGGTAACCGTGTCCCATAGCAGATCACCCTTGTCACTATGAGAAAACAAAGCATATATATGTGTGTGTATATATTATATATATATAAGCATAATTATATATGTAATTATATACATTACCATTGGCCTAATTAATTATGTCTTCTACAGTATAACTGGATATCAGTTCTCAGATGAACAGAAATAAACCATGAAGCAACAAAAGCAACTAGAGAAAACCAGAGCTTTCCTCACCAGTGAGACAAGATACCCACATGGCCTGTTCCAGCATGCAGTCTTAGTTATAAGCCTCCATGAGGTTTATTCTTCTGACTACATCTTTTTTGAGAAGTTGAAGTGTTAAATACTAAACGCTTGATTTGCTAAAGGATTTGGAGCATTGTGCCAAAGCTTTACTGGAACTTTACTTAAGCTTTTACTGGAAATGTTAGAAATGTCAGAAGTAACAGAGCTAAGAAACTCCAATGTGCTATGAAAATAAAGTTTTATTTGTAGATGATGCCGATGTTCTGTAATCAATTCACGCCTTAGAATGGATCTAAAGAAGCAGTAGATTGATGACAGACATTGTCTTTAAGAGAGGTCATACTTCTGCAACCCAGGCTAGATCCTTTCAGCTCCCCCGTGGGGAGCTAGATTTTATGGTTGAAGGTTTCTATATAATGCTGAAACTGAATAATTTCTTGCAAGTAGGGTACAAAATGAAAGTATTTTTCCTCCTTTTCAAGAGCCAGAAGGTGCATCTTATGCACACAAATGGAAGGGGACTTGGATTTGTTTTCCTCTTATACAGAAGAAAAAGGGGGGTTTTATTTGCATTGTAGGTATAGAAAGAGTGGAGCATTTAGATCATGATTCGCTCCTTTCTCTTTTAAGGCTAAGTTTTGTTTTATGGAAGCCTTGTGGCACACAGGTTTTTTATCTGATCCACAAGAAATCCCTCAGTTCATAGTAAGACTTAACTATGGGTCTGGCTTTTACGTTGACTAGAAACGTATATATGAAGTTCCTTAAAATGGTTTTGGCAAGTGGTTTTGGTGTTTGCTGGATAATAGAAACAAATCCATGCAGAGGATGACAAAAGGATTAGGATTAAGTGAAATGATAAACCCCAGAAGAATCCTAGAAAAAGGAAGTGGGAGCAAATAAAAACAGCTTTATAGTAAAAGCTTTTAATTAAGTAATTATTAGGAAATGCTATGCCCTGCACCAGAGTGTTAGGAAGCAACTGGCTTATCTCCTTCATTTGACTAAATGTGGAGAATCACACTGTACAGTGACTCATTATTTGTCCCCGTTGAGTTTAAGAATACAAATAACTTTGCTGTGTTTACCATGTAGAGCACAGTAACAGATTAGAGCATAAAATCAAGACTTCAGTGCTTTTCTGATAGTTCTGCTCAGTGATTCTGATGAAGAAGGAGAGAAGAACTCTGGGAGAGGGCATAAGTAAAAAATCTAGATAATTCTTTAATTTGACCAAGCATGGCAATCTTTGTGTGTTCTACATCAGGGTAACAAATACATGTGCATATCTGAAAACTTTCTTTTGTATGCGTTAAAATTAACGGATATGGATGTTTCTGGAGGTTAACGCTATCCAGATTAATGTATTAATGGGAACCCACAGGATCTGCTTATTTTTGAGGATTGTGAAATTTCTCAGTCTTTATTGGCCAGTTGAGTAAAATCAAATTATTATTATTATTATGCTTTGATTTGGAGGACAATTTTAAGGCTTTCTACTTCAGCTGGTATCTGATAGGTCAAGTTTGGCCATATGGTTGTGAGCCTGTTAATGTGTAACCATTTTAATAGATCCCTAAGCCTAGTTACTCAAAGGAGGGAACTTTCTAAGGAAGCATAGATATACTTTCATATTAGAAAGCAAATATTATGCTATATATATGCAATCAAAAGCATTTCTTGTGAGAGAAGAAAAATGAAACACTCAACCATTTTGTAATCCTCTTTGCAGAGAGCGTTTGGATTTACTCTGGTCTCATTCATTGTGTGGAAGGTTCCAAGGAATGGAATTATCTTCAGTGCTGTGTTTTGGAGGGAAAAACAACAACAACAACACCCTAACCCCTATTTTGCAATAAAATGAGTTGATCCAAACTTTTCTTAACAACAAATTCATGCTGGTTTGAACTAGCAGATGGTTTTGACGCTAAGAAAAATTTTAATAAGGGTGCTTTGGCCATGATTCAAGTTCTGTGCACATATTTGACCAAGAGTTGAAGTGAATGTGGGTACTGCTGTGTGCTCAGGTTATGGTTGGTATGTAATATCAGAGGTGTCTGCTTTTTGCAATTGTGTAACATGCTAGTGAGATCCTACTAGCAGTTCCATGATTATTTCCAGCTCTAATGGCTTATAAAACATTACTCTTACAAAACCCGGCTTTTTTTGTGCATTATGGTTTTAAATCACTAAATATCTTCACAATTTGACTTTAAAATTGGACTTTGCACCTCACATGTAACATTTGAATGTAACAGTTGAATGAATTTGATGGTTGTACTGTCATTACATTCTATCTCCCATCCCCCTAGAAAAAAGATTCAAAATCTAACGTTTGCTATTTAAGGAAAGTTCCAAGTGAGCGTTTCTATCTAGCAAAAGCTTTTACTTTTTGCTAAGGCTGGGAATGCATTCAAGGCTAGCCTTTTAAAACTGCATGCTTTGTTTTCCCAAAGCGGAATCAATTTAGCGTATAGTTATTCAGAAATGATTTTTCTTCTTTCCATTTGGCTGAATCAGCTCAAATCTGTCTGCCTTTAAGAGGTCTGAGGTCTGTCTCTTTTCTTTGTGAGAATCATCATGAATTCATGTTTAGCATCACTTTTTTGTTAATTAACCATTTATAGTGTTTCATGTCAGACTTCTTTAATCTGAAAAACCGGGAACCTGTGGAAGAAATCATTAATTCACTTCCCTCTACAGTTAATACAGATGTTAATGTTTCCTTGTGAAGTGCTGAATGCTAGACAGTCTTTGAAGGCTGGTCTGGAAAAAGTAGGTCTGTACTTCACTGGTTGAATGTGTTAGCAAGTTATTTGGTGCAGTAACACCTTAACACCCGATTATAGATAAACAGTTGTTGGTGCTATGACCTCTTCATGTATGCTGTGTGCAGTTTGGCTGTTAAACCTACTGCACGTGTGATTTTATGCTATCCAAAGGGGTGATTCATAGTTCACCTTGTTTCTCCATTAGAGATTGGGATGCATTTAGTATGCATCTCAAGCAGAGCTGCTCCTTTAGTTTCCTTTGATACATACTTAGTTCATGCGCACCAAAACTGTTGTGTGAAACCAACCAACACATGACAAGTAGGGACTATCTGAGGATCTTTCAGACAGTGCCACTGCTGCAAAATAAAAGGCTGTTGTGGATATAGTCACATTTGTATAATTTCTAATGCTTGAGCCTTCAAAGGAACTTAAATACTGATGAAGTTAAGTATTTCAGCACTCAGGAAGATAAGTGTTATTTCTGTCAGTGAATGCATATTGTAAAATGTTTCCAAACCATTAAATTGGGTTAGATATAATGTGATTATTCAAAATCATGCAGTTAGTGGTTGCTGTAGTTTGAGATGTTGGAGGATTTTTGTCCTCAATGCTAACCATCAGAAAGCAAAATTGCCTCCTCCTTCATAAGATAATTGGATGTATTAAGTATTGTGAGCTCTTCAGATACGTATTCATAGGAGCTCTACCATATCCTTAGCTAAGATTTGAAGCAGGATATATTTTATCTTTCCTACCTTTTCTTGAATGTGTTGATCTTTATCTGTCCTGCAGAGTTAACATGTATTTCTCTGTAATTGAGCAACTGTAACAGTTAATTTTGTTAATCATATAAGGGGAGGTATCAATTTTTAGTAGTGTATCAATAACAGGATGGGTCACTGTGCAATACAGACTTGTGTGTAGTTGAAAGAATGAGATGAGATTTTGCTGCTGAACACTGCAATTTTTTTGGACTTCATATCTGATCAGACAGTGAGTGTTTCATGAATAGCAGACTACAAAAATGCAGAAATAACATTTATTCCAGAAAAATGGGTCATATTAACTCCAATATTTTTATATTTTCACAGCTTTTTCATTCCAAGAGGGGATTTTTTTTTAAAGTGAAAATTCTTATTTTATGGACAATATTTCTGCCCTTAATGTCCCCTTCAGATAGATATTTTTTTGTTAATTTAACCAATGGAAATCAGAATAGGTAGTGAGATATTTCATAATTAAAAAGGTAGCACATGACTACTTGAATTTGGTGGCTTATGGTCTTTATTAATCCTAAAGTAACTGGTTGAAGTTCTGCCAGGTGTAACTTATGCTATGTGTTCCCTTGTATGGTAAGTCGTAAACCAGAAGTACAAGTAATGAGCAATGCTGTATTAGTATTTCTTCAGGTTACAAAACTGTTATTACTGTCATAAGCTGATTAAATTTCCAGTAGGAAGCTTCTTCCTTTCTAACGTATTCTTAACATGTTCTGAATTAATGTCTGTCACATCATTTTTTTCATCGTTGAAAGGTGATATTAAACAGTACAATGTTAAATCATGAGAAGAGGAAACCTATGGAAAACATTAAGCACAAGGCATGAGAGATGTACTGCTAAATGAAGTAAATAGTAATTATTAGCTGCAGCCTCATATGCAATACTTGATAGCTAAAACTGATTTTTTTTTTCTTTCCGAAGAACTTTATCTCTTGATTTGTGGTCTTTGGGGCTGTTTTCTTGTTTTTTAAATACGTGTCCTTTCTTTTCTCCCTTCAGTGTTGGGCTAGCTGTTAGGAGATGAGTAGCGCAATTGCTCTTACATCACTTTTGATACTGGAATCATTTAAATTGCACAAGTTGATTTTTTTTGTGCAACAGATTACGCCCTAAGGTGCACACCTATGTGTATCCAAGCTACACATCTAAATGGCCTGCATGGAAACAAGAAGAGCCCTTTTTATCATGGAGATTTTATAATACCTCATGTTCAAGGCACATTTTATATTGACTATGATTTGTACATTTTCTGAATGTCCATTAGTCAGGTCTCCAACAGAAGAGTGTGAGTGTCATAAATTGTAGGGAAATGTTTGACCAATTTGATGATTGACACCTGACGAGAACTCTCTGGAAAAAAAAAAAAGAAAAAAAAACCAGAAAAACAAAAGCAAAAAATAGTTGTTGCCTTAATTGTATTTTCCCACTGATCTAAGTTTTCTGCTTGTTCTTGATGGATCTTTAATTACCACATGCTGTGGATAATACCAGTGGTTACAATCAATACAATTTTAGTCCCCTAATTAGCACCATTCAGTCTCTGTACCAAATGAAGAACAGTTGGTATTATAAAAATGTGAGAACACATTCAACATATGTAGAATAAAGCAGAATTAGCTCAATATGAAGCCATCCAATTAATAGGAAGTCCTGAACTTGGCACATATTTTTAATGTAGTTCTTGGATGAAATTTGCTTTTTAAAGTGCTGTGTTTCCACTATCATTAACCTTATATAACTTGGCATGGCTGTCCCCTCTTGGTTGTACTGGTTTTATATAGCTTCAGATGAAGTGAGTGTCAGGGAACCGTTCTGGTTGGAGTGATTTGGAAAAAAGGGTTCCTTTTCATCTGAATTTGTTCCTTAAACAAGGCTGAAAGAAATAAATTTGAGATATAGCCTTAGAACTATAATGATGTTTTTATTACTGTAAAACATGTTTTGTAATAAACTCTAGAACAAAATAAATCTCACTTATTTCCTACTCAAAATATCTGTTTCCAGACAGCGTATGGACAGAAACAGGAGATCACGATAGAATTTTCCTTTCAGTTTTATAAACTGAGTAAAAATATGCTTCAGTTTCTGAAAAATTACTATTCTTGGGCGAGTATGGAGGAAAGGAATGAAGAATTATTTTCTTAACTCCTGGATGTG
Source organism: Anser brachyrhynchus (assembly GCF_964034855.1). NCBI lineage: Eukaryota > Metazoa > Chordata > Aves > Anseriformes > Anatidae > Anser > Anser brachyrhynchus. Next base: position 65,226,226 of record NC_137694.1, read on the forward strand.
GAACTGAGACATTTATTCAAGAACTCTTAATGTGAAATGCAGACTAGTCTTGAGCCCCTAGATCGATTACTCAATCTCTTCAACCTTCCCACTTGGCTTCCTACATTCTCCCACAGTATGCAAATAGAGAGATAACACATCTGAACAAAATGTTGCATCTTTCTGTGCTATGCAAGTCTGCTGAGGTACTCTAGAAGATCTACCAGGCCTTTTTGATGAGAGCCTGGGTTCAAGGAGACCTACCAGCAGTGAATTGAATGAGCATTGAGTCAGGGATTACTTGGAAGAACTTGATCCGTGTGAGATCATGGGATGAAACTGAGGGTGCTGAGATTGCTGGCTGATGCTAGTGGAAGGCTTATTCCTCTCATCTTTAAAAGACTATGGAAATTGCAAAGGGGTCTCAAACAACTGGGGAAATGTAGGTGTTATCTGGTCTTCAGTCTAGGTCAAAAGATAAGGCATGGGATCACAGGCTGGTGTGCCTCACTTCAAGTCCCTGGGAATTCTGCGGGATGAGTCCTTTTTGAAAACATTTCAGCACAAGTGAAAGACAAGAAGGGAACAGTCAGCATGAATTTACCAAGAGTAAATAATGCCTGACCTCACTGCCTTCTCTGATAAAATGGCTGAATTTGTGGAATAAGGAACCGGGTATCATTTACATTGCCTTTAGCAAGGCTTTCATCACAGTCTCCCACAATATTGTCATAACTCTGATTAGAATGCTATGGTCAAAGTGGTTGGCCGGACACATGGGTAAAAAGCTGTTTGCGTGTTCAGACCCTGGGTAGTGATTAATGAGTTAACATCTACTCCATTTCTTGTAATGAGATGAGTCCTGATTAACATCTTTATCAGTGACCTGGATGAAAGTGGTCAACTTTCATTAAGATTGCCGATGACACCAAGCAGGGCGGACTAGTTGATATGTTCTAGGGCAAAGCTGCTGGTCAGAGAGACCTAATCTGCAGGAATGAGCAGGCTGGAGTCTTAGAGATTCAGCAGCAATGAGTGGGAAGAAGGCCCCCTGCAGAAACAGAGGATGGGGATGGGCTGAGTTGGAAGCAGCTCTGCAGAAAAGGATCTGGGGGGCCTGTTGGACAGCCAGTTGAGTGTGAGCCAGGAGTGTGCCCTGGCAGTGGAGGAGGAGGCTATTACGAATAGATGAAGTCATTATCTCCTTCAGCTTAGCACTTGTGAAAACATGTGTAGAATATTGTATCCAGATTTGGGCTGCCCTATCCAAAGAAGATAAAAATTAGTGAGTTCTTTGGAGGGGTACCAAGCTGGGTAGTGGGCTGAAGTACAGGCCTTGTGGGAAGAAGCTGAGGAAATGGGCCTTGCTTACCCTGGAGAAGGTCTTCGGACCTAATAGCAGTCTGTACTATAAGGAGGTTATTGAGGAGGTGGAACCAGGCTCTTCACAGTGTTGCATGCTGGAAGGGTGAGAAACAATGGGCATAAAAGTTCTGATCAGATATAAGGAAAACCTTGGTGGTTTTCAAGACCTGATTGGATAAAGTCCTGAGAAACTTGTTGTAATCTCATAGCTGACCCTGCCTTGAGCCTGAGGTTAAACTAGATGACGTCCTGCTGTCCTTTCCAACCGGGATTATCCTGTCATAATTTTTCTTTGAAACACTGATTGATATAGTGTATTATGTGTGCTTACGTTTCTAGTCTAAATCAGAAATGAAGATGACTTCCTGTACTCATCTTGTTTCAGAAAGGTATGGAAAGAATATGATACAAATACAGTATCAAGTTATGTGTAATTGTACACTAAATTGACAGGCTTTGAAAACTCTCCTTATTCTGTTTCAGTTATGCCTTCCAGTAAGCATACTAACAGTCACCAGCATCATTAGTTAAGGAATAAATGTAAACACATACAGAAAATACATTTCTTCACAATGAGGTGGTGAGGCACTAGCACAAGTTGCCCGGAGAAGCTGTGGCTGCCCCATCGCTGGAGGTGTTCAGGGCCAGGCTGGATGGGGCTTGGTGCATGTGGGGTATTTGAGGCTAGTGGGTGGCATCCCTGCCCATGGTAGTGGGGTTGGAACTAGATGATCTTTAAGGTCCCTTCCAACCCAGGCTGTTATATGATTATGATTTTCTGGAAGTCTTTTTCTAACTGGGTACAAAAATTGTGATTATTTTAAAAAGACATCTTTCCTTTTAATTTCTGAATAGACCTAGGTTGGGTCTGAAAAGAAAGTGTACAGCTCCCATCTAGCAGTGCTAGGTTCACCTTCATGAGACGATAGAAAAAAGTCTGTAAAATGTTCAGTGAAAGAAGGTATTATCCTCAGTCTCTGGGGCAATTATTACTGTGATCTAAGTTTTATGGTTGTCTAAGCCTTTATAGTAACCTTTATATAGCCTTTATAAATCTCTTGTTCTTTCACAGTGATTGAACTTCCCATATCAGTTTAGCTGGAAAAATGTTCCATAAAATATAATAGTACTAGGTGGAGTTTCAGACAGCCAAAGCGTTGCATCCCCAAACTGTATTGAGTATATTGGTACTGATGAGACTGGAACATGCCCACTTTTGTTTCCAATATTACTGATGTGTTCTTGCCGGACATACTGGTGCTGAGAGAGTATCAGCTGCCCAGGCTTACAAAGTTGCTACAGACCCTCCATGTCAGCAACTGGAGTGCTTTCTTCTGTCCTGACAGTCAAGGGCATCCATACTTTTGTTAGAGGTAAAATGAAAGCATGTCAGGTATGATGATTGCTATTGTACTGTTGCTATTGCTGTGTTCATTTTCTTCACTGATCACGCAGGCTTTCCAGGGAGGAGTCTTAGTCCAGGTGCATTAGATCCAGGTTGACCTTCAAGTCTTACGTTTGACAGTATTCCTACAAATCCAAGGTTATTTGTAGAAGTGTAACTGTTATCTTTCCAAATCCTGGGTTCAGGACATAGATCACTTTGATTTGTTTTGTCTCCTAGCTTTTCATTGGCTTTGATTCTGTTGCAGATTTATTTTATAAACGTTGAATAATACCTTCACTAGATGCATTTGTTTCTCAGATTCTTTATGATTTTAGTGTTAACACCTATGCACAAAACTCATGTGTTTCAAAGCACTGAACAAATGCTCATGACAATCATTTATTTTTTAAATATGTTTGTGAGGGAGGAAGTTATTCTCATGGTGCAGATGGTGATGGTACTTTTAAAATATTAATCAACGTGGAGGCATATCTGTATGACAGTTTATGGTGAGCTTTATGCTGTCACATTATTTTTTTTTTAAACTTCAAGAAGAGTGTTCAGTCTGCGTGGCAGTTCTGTAGCTGCTCTGCCTCTGGCTCACCATTCAGTTTCAATTCAGGTCAGACCATCTTCGTGTTAGCTTTTTCAGTAGCCTTGCCTTGCCTCCCAAGTCTCCTGAGGGTTTTCCCTAGGACAGCCTTAACAATTAATTTTTCAGAGTACAGTTAGCCATTTTATTTTGATTTACCCTTAGTAATTCTTCATTCACTATCAGTTTAGCCAATTTATTAAATGTGTCTTTGTTCAGATTTTAAATGTTAAAGACCTGAATTTTTAAAAACTTTTTATATCAGGTGTAAATTTTATGTGCTAAAAAATTGCATTTTGTTAAAAATCTAAATTTTAACTTTGTTGGTTTTTGTAGTAAACTGATTTAGCAGTTATCACTACAAGTACTTTCTAGATGATAGAAAAGAAGTCTTTCTCAGCACCCCTGAATGTATATAAATACATAAGCTGAATGTATATAATACATAAGCTAACAGCTTGTCCAGCATCAGTGAATAGCCTTTAAATTTACTCTAGTCTAGATGATCTATTTTCCTCAGTTGTTTTCGGTGAGTTTTGTCTTTCTTATTTAACAACCTTTCCATTCTAGTTTCTGTCACCTTCGTCTTTGTCATGTTTTGCAGTGTGTGGGCGTCATGGAAGATACAAACTGTGTTTAACTTGTAGCAATTGGCATAAATCATGCTGAGTCTCCCTCTGCTTTATTTTCTAACCAGTCATCTTATTTCATCCTGGTCCTGCCAGAACAAGGATAGCGAAAGGAGCTCCTTCTTCATCACCTCTTGTGGTGGGCTGGCTCGTCAAGCTGCTCTGGCATTCCCCCTTCTCAGCAGGATGGGGGAGAAAGTAAGATGAAAGCTTGTGGGTTGAGGTAAGGACGGGGAGATCACTCACCAGTTACTGTCATGGGTAAAACAGAGATGGCTTGGGGAAAATTAATTTGATTTATTGCCAATTAAAAATAGAGTAGGATGGTGTGAAACAGCACTAAAAAATGCCTTCCCCCTACCCACACCTTCTTTCCAGGCTCGAATTCCTTCCTTCCTGACTCTTACTCTTGTCCCCGCCAAGTTGTGCAGGGAGGTAGGGAAGGGAGGCTGTGCTCAGTACATAACGCTTCATCACCACCACTTCTTCCTCCTCACACTTTTCCCCTGCTCCAGTATGGATTCCCTCCCACAGGTTACAGTCCTATGTACATTGCTCCAGCTTGGGTCCTTCCCATGAAGTACAGTCCTTCAGGAACAGGCTGCTCCAGCATGGGTCCCACGCAGGCTGCAGTTCCTACCAGACAACCTGCTCCAGCGTGGGCTCCTCTCCATGGGCCACAGTTCCTGCCAGAAGCCTGCTCATGTGTGGGCTGTCTGTGAGCTGCATCTTCATTCGGGATGTATCTATAGGCTGTGGCATGGATGTCTGCTCCAGCATGGTCCTCTCCGCAGTCTGCAGGGGAACTTTGGCTCCAGTGCCTGGAGCACCTCCTACCCTCCTTCTCCGCTGACCTTGGGGTCTGCAGGGCTGTTTTTCTTGTATGTTTCTCACTCCTGTCCCTCTTAGCTGCTGCACAGTGTATTCATGCTGTCAGAAACACTTCTCAAGTTTATAAAACAGATATTCAACAATCAATCTGATTTTTGCATCTTTCACCACTAATTGCAAGTGCCTATTGATTCAGTTTCTTGATGATGACTGTCTTGTAAAAACGTTGCTTTGCATAAGTACTTTGCAAGTATTATACCTTCCCTGGTTTTATGCTGTGAAAGATCTTTGGTCACTTACTTGACCTTCACTCATTTATATAGATATCTTCTTCTTCCCAGCTCTAGCATTCATTTAGATCTGGGAATCTTGGTGTATTGATCAGGAACTGCTGTCCTGAAACTTTTTTTTTCTCCTCTCCCCTTCTCTTTTATTTTCAGACTTTAAAGGCATTCTCTACTTAATTTTCTTTGTGAGACTGACTCAAAATATGTCTTTTGGATATATCAAGACATTTTCTGTTTATTTTCTATTAAATATGTTTATATATGTGTGTGCATATGTATGCATATTATGTGTAAAACATGCATTTGTTTTAGAAGTCTAAAATCTGTTTAGCATGTCTCATCATTAAAGCAGTTGTATGTTTTCATCTCTGTCTGGCTTGTTCCTTTTGGATTTTTCCCTTCGTAGTTCCACTGTATTTTATGAAATTGGTTTGTAGGTAAGCAGTTTCAGTTCCTTTACTCAGCTTGTTCATACAAGTTTTATTGTTCTAGCACTTCTGAATTCCTCTTGCATTCAGTCTTTAATTTGTTCAAGTGATAGCTCAGTTTTGCATTGTTGATATTCATGTACCTTTAGCACCAAAGTACAAAGACACTGTTGCAATCTCACCTGTTCTGTATATTGCCCATGCTTGTCTGCACCTGCTTAAATATTTGTCTGAGATCTTCTCAACAGTTCAGTGTAGTGAATCTGTTTAGAAGAGCCTACTTTCTCCCTTCCCTACAGCACTGAGGTCATACCATTATTGACACTGAGGGTATCTTTACTTTTTTCTGCAGAGAGCTTCATTTTCAATGCCAGAGATTCTAAAAGTGGAAATGCTTAGACTTCTAACTTTTCTATATCAAAGCGGGTGTTTAGTGTATCCAAGAAACATAACTCTTTTCTCTGTTTTTTTTTTTTTTCTTTTTTTTTTTTGTTTTTTAATATCCCTGTTTGGGAAATAGACTTCTGTTTCAAAAAAAAAAAAAAAAAAGAACCAGACCACTTCTGTAAAGAATGTGAGCAAGAGAGACAGCATATTTGTAAGTATCTGAACTTACTGTGTAGTTCCAGACCTTTCAGTCACCCGCCCCCAGCGATCTCTTTCAAGAGATGGGGTGGGATTTGTTGTCATGTCGTATGTCATCCCCCCGCCCCCGTTTGTTCTTGACTATGGCTATATGCACACCTCTATGATGTTAGATAAAGACACCACTGCCCACCACTGCCACCACGTTTTATATCAACAAATAAAGTGTAGAATCCCCATCTTCCCTCTGGAGAGAGAATCAGTATCAGAACTAGTGTATCCAACATTGTATTTGTCAGCCATCTATCTGCCAAGACTTCTGAGTGCCTCATCCAATGTGGATCGTTCTGCATGAAAGGGTCAGTGCCACATGAAAAAACTCATACACGTGAGTACTTTGACATTGGTACTTGTTTAATCAGTGTGAGTGAATTCTTCGTGCAAAGTTGAAGAGAGATTCACTCATCTGTAAGTGGATGCTGTATGTATGCCTTGGCTTCCCTTTTGTCTTGGTTGAGGTCCTTAAAATTCTGAGATTTGGAACTGAGGAGTATATGGTCTGTTGTTCCCTATACTGCTTACTAAATATCAATATCTTATTTGCATACATGTATCATATCCAACTCTATCCTACCTTGCTATCACTTTTTTTTCACCTTGAAATTAACAAGGACGTTAACTGGCACTATCTGATAATGGAAAAAGAGAACACCATGCCCACCTTCAATGTGGGAAAGAAAGAGGATACAGTGAACTGCAGGTCATTTAGCATAATCTCAGTCTCTGGAAAGGTTACGTAGTAGATCCTCTTGGAAGCCACACACGAGCATGTGAAGGACAAGAAGTTTGCTGGGAGCAGTCTGCATAGTTTTATGAAGGGCAATTCTTGCCTGACTAACCTAATGATGTTCTCTGAGGTGACGGGCCCAACACGTGAAGGGAATGCAGTGGATGTTTACCTGCACTTAAGCAAGGCCTTTGACATGGTCTCCCATAGCATGTTTATTGCCGAATTGGCAAAATACACACCAAATGAGTGCGCTTCCATGGCTGGGCTGCCAGGCTCAAAGGGTGGTCAGCAACAACACAAAATCTGACTGATGTCTGGTTACTAGCAGTATTCTTGGGTCAGTATTGTTCAGTGTCTGTATCAATGACCTAAGTAATAGGATGGGAGTGTACTTTCTGCATATTTGCAGATGCCACATTATGGGGAGCAGTTGCTATATCAAAGGGCAGCACTGCTACTTGGAGGGACCTCATAAGGCTGGAAGAATGGAATGGCAGAAACCTTACAAAGTTTCATAAAGGTGAGTGCAAAGTACTGCACATGGAATGGGAAAAACCCCATCCACTCAGATGATCTGGGGTTGACTGACTACAAAGTCCTGATGAGGGGCCTGTGGGTCCAGGTAGACATCAAAGTGAATGTAGAGCAGTAGTGTGCCCTTGTGGTGAAGAAGGCCAGCTGTATGCTGTTTTGTATTAGCAAGAGTATGGTCAGCTGATTCAGGGAAGCAATTACTGCTTCTATTCAGCGCTTGAGACCACATCTGGAGTACTATATCCAGTTTTCTGCTTCGCGCTACAGCAAGGAATGTGGTGTTCTGGAGCGAGTCAACCAGGTAGCCAAAATGATTAGGGAACTGTAGGGCACATGAGAGCCTGAAAGAACTGAATTTGCTCAGTCTGGAGAAAATAAGGCTCTGGGCATCTTTTTGTGGTCTTCAGCTACCCAATGGGGAAGTGTGAAGATGATGGAGGCAGACTTCTCAGAGGTGTGCAACAGAAAAGGAACAGCAGTTTTCACCATTAGAGTAATTAAACACTCTAAGAGGCTAACCAGCATCTCTGATCTTGGAGACATTCAGAGCTTGATTGGGCAAGCTGCCGTGCAAATGGATTTCATTGCCCTGCTTTGAGCAGGATATTGGATTAGATAAACTTCAAGTGTCCCTTTCAACCCATAATACTTTATGGTTCTACATATCTGTGCTCTCAGAATGTGGGTGCTCACTTTCGAGGCACTATCTGATAAAACTCTCGATCTTCAGTTTTAGTGATGTATGGATACCCATGGTGTGACTGTACACAAAGACCACTAGTAAAGACTAGTAAACATCAATATTTATAATACAATATTAATAATTACAATATTAATAATTACAATATTAATTAATAATTATAATACAATATTAACAACAATATTAATATTTGGATTATGTAGAAGTTAAAATCATCCTTATGTCGATAATGCTTTGTGTAGGTGCTAAGCAGGTGACCCTTCAGTTTGGTAGAATTTTGCTCTGGCTTTTTTAATTATAGTTTCTGATTCCACAAATCATAAAACTATTAAAGAAATTTAGAAATGATTTTGTGTTTTTGTTGCAGGTTCATGCTTATGCCAAACCAGTGGAAATAGAGAGCTGCCTGATTGCTGTTCATTATTTACTCTAACTAGTCAGTTTAGACAGATTTGTTCACTAGTGTTTTGAACATTTTTTGGCGATGTTTGTCATAGGCACTTTACCACATGCATATCTTTTCTCTGCAGCTTATGCTGCGTTAACTGTGAAGAAATTGGAATTTAAATCTTTAGGCATCTTTTTGGAGTCATGGTTCAGGGAAACAAAGATTTCTCAGAAAGCGAGCACAAGTATGACCATTATCTGGTACTGTTTCCCAACTGAAGTAAAGCTGATCTTTAGTGGCTATACATTTGGTAATCAAGTAACGTGATTTTAAGGATAGTAGGTTTCAGAGATGTAGAACTCGGTTGAAATGGTATAGTTGCTGTGGCATTTTAGCATTACCTTGTTATAATGTTACTGTGGTGGGTTGGCTCTGGCTAGCAGCCAGGCACCCACACAGCTGCCTTCTTGGTCCTCCGCTCCAGTGGGACAGGGAGAAAATAGGGAGACAAGGAGCAATAAAGCTTGTGGGTTGAAATAAAGACAGGGAAATCACTAACCAATCGCTGTCACTGGTAAAACAGACTCGACGTGGGGAACTTAACTTAATTTGTTGCAAATTAACATAAATATTTAATTACTGGGGAACAAAAAAAGGCAAACATTAAAGTACTTGGGGAAAGACATCTGACTTCCTTTCCCAGGCTCAGCTTCACTCCAGACACCTCTCCTCCCCCGCTTCTGGTCTCCAATTCACTACCCCAGTCACCTCTCTGCCCTGCTTGTTGCCACCTCAGACTATACTCAATGCCTTCAGCAAGGCAGGGGGCAGTCAGGGGTTGGGGCCAGGACAGAGTAGTTTCTCTCTGCTGCTCCTTCCTTCCCACCCTTTTCATGTGTCCCAGTATGGGTTCTCCATGGGCTTCAGTCTCTTTAGGGTGTACCTGCTGCAGCATGGAGCTCCTCCTCTGACCTGCCTATTCTCTCACTTCTTCTATTGTTCTCTACCTTCGCTCCCCATGCGGCATTTTCGGCCCTTTCTTAAATACGGTTTCACCAAGGTGCCTGCTGTGTTTGGCTGATGGGCTCAGCTGTGCCCTGCAGTGGGTCCACCTCAGAGCCACTGTAACCGACTGCATCGGGCACAGGGCAGCCTCTGGCCTCCTTCCCGCCTGCAGCTCCCCTGCTGCCAGCACCTTGACACCTGCACACACTGCAGTTGTGATCGGAGCTGCGTGTATTGCTGGCTAGCCCATAACATCCCAGGAATGTGGAAAAGGGAGTGCTGGGCTAAATATTACGAATAACTGGTGATAAGTGCTTCCTCATTAGAAGCTAATGCTGCCTTCAGCGTTCTTGTAGTTCTGTGTACGTCTGGATTGCTTCCTCAGTCTAATGCCTTTTTGAAGAACTCTTTAGTGGCTGAACTCTTGGGTTCTGTTTCTAAAATACTTTTGGTGCTTTTTGCCTGCCTGACTAAGGCTATATAGGAGTGGTTTTGCTGCAAACAATATCACGGCGAGTAAGTCATGGAATAAGGTGCTATAATCAAGCAAATATGAAAAGGCGGAATTTGGACATGTATAAAGAATAATGAATTGGTCTCTGAAAAGCAGCCTAAAACCTCCCTGTCCTGAAAAACAAACTGCTAAATAATTTGTTAGTAATTTAATGGATTTTTTTAAGTGAACAAAATAATATGGAAATAAATCACGTTAAGCCAGATCTGGATTTCTCTGTACCTTTCATGTTCATGCTTAATGAATCCTTTGATGCTTTTGTAAGAAAGTAATTAATTGGCTACTGATTTAACAAATGATATTATTATTCTTTTTGTGTTAATGTCTTCAGTAGCTGATTTTAGTATAATAGCCATATTCCAACATGAATATGCATTTAACTACTGTCATTATTAATCTTTTTCCTCTAATATGCTGGTAAACATTTGGTGACTCATTAGGAACTTTATAAACTTTACATATATATATTTATTTATATATATATGCATACACATACACCTTAGATAACTGGGTTAGCAGATCTGGATACTGCAGTTATTTTATCTTAGAAATTACTGTTTTCTTATCACTTATGTAGCTTATAGTTCTTGAGTCACCTTTAGCCATAGAAAGAAACGTTTATAAGTAGCTTAAAAAGTCTACCCATTTTATCTTCATTTTGTGTATTTTGTGCTTAGGTAAATATTGCCGTTACTGGTTGTCATGAATGAACTTGTGTAAATTTCTGATATCATGTGACAATGTGTACCACAGTACTTATTTCATCCCATCGGGTATGTTTTGTAACCTACTGGCTAACAATTTTATACGATATTTATTTCTCTTACTGCAAAAAACAAATGAATAGTTTTTCTCATTCTCTACACACCTTCTCCACACCTTTTGTAATTTTATTGACCTTGTAGAGAAGCAGAGAAATATCTGAGTAGCTGTTGCAGAATCTAGTTGACAAATTAGTAGTATCCACAAATAATACTTTTCTTAGCTCTTAATTGACCAGTCAGTAACTGAGCAAAGTCGTGCCTTTGATAGGGGTTGGAGAAATAACTGGCACTTCAGTACTGAGAAACTGCTCTACAGTATCTTGTGATCTAGATGTTATATTCTAGAGTAATAGTAGCTTTATTGCAATTACTTTCATTTTTGATGGTTTATCAGTGTAAATAATATGTTGTTATATGCTTTATTTAGCTAAACTATGTAGCTTTGTGGTTTGAATTTAGAGACCTCTGTGGTTTAAAAAGGAAAAAAAAATCTTGTGTAGAATTTGACTATCTTGAAAATAAGCAATATACTAGTGAATATTGTTCTAAATCTTTTAAAATATATTGTAAGAAGAATAACTTATCTAGTAAATAATTTTCAGGTATTATTTTAAGTCTCAAATATACAGAGAACTTATGGTACCTCGTTTAATCACCTTGGTGGCATATATAAGCGCTTAAAAAAATAATGGTGCCATTTTCTGGTTTAGTAAACATTTTGCAGCTCCCATAATAATAATTTAAAATATGTGGCTAAAAGGATATTCTCTGCTCTATCTGGAATATTCTTCAGATACCTCTACGGAAGTCAATCTCAGGCAACTTTGTGGATATACATGTCTAGCTCCCACTGACTTATTAATTCTGTATTTCTTTAGGTATGAATTTTGCTGCTCGAGACTTAAAAGTTAAAAATCTTCAATATTAGGTTTATCAGTAATGAAAAATTATTGACATGATTTATTGTATAAAACCTTCAGACTCAAAGAGGTAACATACAGGAATTTATACTCAAAGCAGCAGAAAAAGTAAATGTGTGAGCTTCAAACTGCTATTGTTTACTAATTCACAAAGGCACAGTATTTTTTTCAGTACTACATAGCCTGAGCAGAGGCTTTTCTAAGGGTATTTGTTCAATACAGTCTAGAGAACAGATTGATCTCTTAGACTGATGCAAGTGTTTAACTGGAAAGGAGTGCCTCTTTCAGCTAGGAAATTTTCAGCCTCTGAAATTACATTTCAGTGCTGTAAAATAGTGCTGCATGATTGCAAAAGCTTGATTTGAATTTTAGCAGAGACTTTTTTGTCTTTAAATATATCTTTCTCTGGGAGGAACTCAATGTAGAGTGGTAGAATGTAAGTTTATAACAACGTAATCGAATTATGTTCCACAGATATGGATGAATCAGGGTGCTTGTCAGGTCTGGATAAATGTAGGTACCCACTGACAAACTGTTATGTCATACTGGTGTTTCAGAGGTCTAACTGCATTATTTTAAGTTTTTAGTGTTTGTTCCAATACTTTTGCCTGGTGAACATGGCTGAGTGACCTAAAAGTTGATGTTTTTTTTGTCTCATCTTTCCTCTGCTAATGTGGTAGAAAATTACAAGGGACATGCTTGTCAATGGCAGTAATTAACAAAAACAGCAGAAAATAATGGATATGTAGGTAAATATGACTGTTTACACTGAGGCCTAGATTTCACGTGCTAGATACATCTTTGGTTTATTTGAGTTTTAGAATATGCTTGTGAGTTTTAAAATACAGTCCAACTAGTGATATTACACTTCAATTCCTATTACAGAACTAAATATTAAACAAAACATACGAAGTCTTTAGCTGTTACCTTCTTAGTTTGGTAAGTTGGAGATAAACCTAAAGCTTTCCTTCCTATCCTGATGTGTATCTCTAACCCTGTAAGGGAGCAGAAGAGAAAAGGAGATGTGCATTGAGTTGTGTGGCTTTTGAATGAGATCTTCAGGGCATGTGGTCTCCACTGAGTTTGTGTGATTTGGCTATGAAGGGCATTTTGAATTCATGAACGAATTAATGTTTGTTCTGCCTTTTTTTTTTTTTTTTTTCTATGTACAGGCATTTTCCTTGTTTACCACTGAAGTGGTAGTCTGAGTGGTAGGCTCTTTAGCTAGCACCTGCAATGCCAGGCAGCCTCAGTAACTACATTTCAGAAGGTCTATTTGCAAAGAAAATGGTAGTGTCCTTTTTTGTATTTGTAGGAGTATGCAGCTTCTGGAATTCAGGCTAGTTTGCTGAGGTTAAAATTTAAACTATGAGTTGTTCTTTTTTTTTTTTTTTTTTAAATTAAAGTAAAAAATCCTGTCAGCCAAGTACTTAATCTCACAGAATCAGCTTGAATCAAAAATACCGCAGGCAGTAATACCAAGTTAGTGCTCACAAGCAAATGAGTCCCAGTAAAGTCCTCTTGTCATTTCTGTTGGTGGAAAAAATTGAATATTTCTTTTAACTGCTACTTCTTTTGCATAAGCTGTGGAAGAAATGAAGCTTCATACCTCAGGGATGAGGTTAGAAGTTAAGGTGTTCAGTTTCTGTCTTGACTCAGAAAAAATACCTGTCTAATCGAAGGACTGGAAATATAACATGCGCTGGAACATCATTTTCTTAGAAATAAAAGTTCTTTAACGATATCTTTTATCCACATATTTTTATTCACATATATATGTGAATTTTGTTTAGTCTCGTATATGAGAAACAGTTGAAGAGTAAAAGAACTTCTTGAAGGGGCATGTAGGCAAAGCAATAGATACTAAAAAGACTAAGGAAGCAGTCCCAAATGCTTTATCTATGTGGCATTACTAATAGCCATGACTGCTACGAATTTGCAATCAGTGGATATATCAGCTTCCAAAGGTAAGAAGTGTCTCACAAAAGAAATGCTCTGAACTCTGAAAAAAACAGTGTCTTCAGGGTCGCAGTGGTGGTGGAGTCAGACCCTTCTCAGGACAGAATGGTATTTTGTATGTGTTTTTAATTGCTTACTGCTTACTAATTAACTTGCTCCTGATGGGATTTATGCAGAGAGACTGTTGACCCTTGATTAGTAAGCAGCTGACTTGAGACCAGTTTCATTGCATTTGTACTTTTGGTCTGGGCTGCCAGATTTTTTAAAAAGCTGATAATTTGAAGTAAGCTCTTCTAAATAGCTATTGTAAAAATAGCTGTGTACAGCCTGGCCTGCTAGATTCCCTTCAAGTTAATCTACTGTGCCACAATACAAACATAATTTGTTCACTCGCTGTCTGAAAACACTTCTTGAAGAGCAATTTATGAGGAGAGGGAGGGAGCAGCAAGGTCTTCAACACATTACATTAATCTGTAACAAGAAACCTTAAATTTTAATGGAAGGAAAGCAAAGATCCTTTCTGATGTCTTTTAGAGTGTTTTAAGTCTTGATATATTGAAGCTTTTATAACTTCTATTTTGCACTGTCTTGGTTTATGTGACCATACGTTTCTACAAATCCCAACATTGCTAACCATTATTCTAGTAAACTAAAGTATTTTTTTCTTTTCCTTTTCTTTTTTTTTTTTGTTTTTCATTCCAGCTGTTGCCTGTTAGGTTGGTTAAACCTGTCTTTTGCTAAGCTGGTTTCTGTTTTCCATTGCATAGAAGTTGGCCAGTGTTCCAAACAGATAAATAGAAAAGGAAATGAGGTTGCCTGAGGGAGTGCAGAGGCTTTTACAAAAGCAGGAGATGGTGCATTGAAAGATGTGGTATTATTGATCTTTGGTGAAAAGTGCAGCATTATTGTGGTCTTGAAGGCGTAAATCTTTATAAACTGTTTTTTTCTTATTTGAGGGGGAAGAATTGGACTTAGCCCTGTTGCTAGGGATTTATGAACACTGATGCATGTATTATCTTCACTGCCTTTTCTTGCCTTGGTTTAGTTTTAATCAAAATAAATTGTGAAAAATACCAAGGCAGGAAAGTAATTGAGTCTGAAAACTCAGTACTGTAAAATTTTGCTACTTTAATACTCTTGAAGATCTCTGAGAATTCTTGCTTTTCTAAGACAGAGGCAGTTGTGCTATGCTATATGCTTTTGTAATACAAGTCTGTAGGATAGAGCTTATATTTTTTATGGTGACGTTGAAAAGTTATTGTTGAACAGATATAAACTGTGCTCAGTATTATTATATATATACATGTAGCACATATACAGGATTTGGAATTCTAGCTTGAAATACTGCTTGTGTATATGATACAGACTGATATTTTTGACTGATTATGCGCAAATGCTATACAAATTATTTTCTATTTAAACAAGCTAGAAGGAAAAATCTATTGGTATATGTCAATGATTGCTTGATATATACATGAAGTTTCTAATTCATGTTTTTATGGCACAACCTATTAATGATGGTAAAGATTTGAGAGGAGCTGACCTGATCTAGTGTTGCTACTAACCCTGCTTTAAGTGGGAGGTGAATTAGACACTGATCAACATTTCTATGTATCTGTAAGGTATAAAAGAAATATTGCTAGCAGTTGACACGGTATCTTTAGCGGCACAGGGCTGACCAACAGCTGGCATCACATAGACTCTACTTTCATGCCTTTTACCTGTTTCTAAGTCATTTTTTCTCTTTGCTTTACAAATACTTCTTTTTTTCTTGGAGGACCATATCCCTGAGAAAACCTTTGTTTTACAAAGGCATCAATTCTAATACCTTTCATGGAAAGGAGGGGACACTACGTAGTTATTTGCAGCACACATACATCAGCTTTGGCCTTGAACCAGAACGATCTTGAATGTTTGAGGTCTACATAACCATTCAACTCTGATTTCTCCTCCAATCTGTAGACCACAACTGGCAAGTCTAGCATGAAGTTAGTCCTTTGATGGTGTCTCCATATAGTCTTGTTCCCAAGACCTGTGGCATCGAGGGAAGGTCCCTTGCATCCTGAAAGAATCAGCTTCATTTATGAGTGATATAGAGGGAGGATAATAGAAAGTACAAAGCTGCTACTTTTGCCAAATAATGGCCTCCAATTGCATGTGATCTGCCTTCTACTTCTAGACTATCCTCTGCTCTAAAGCACTGGGGTTTTCCTTTCACAAAACCATGCCTATTTCATTGGAGTCTTCTACTACCTTCTAACATCTTTTCCTCCAGTCATCTTAAGTGAACTGATACAGGTGTTGAAAATATACAAAAAAACTTCCTGGCCATAGGCCTCTACATTTTCTGCCTGGAGGCACAGGCCAAGAGAGTAGATACCAGGTTTACCAGCAGTGCAGTTCTATTCCTGGAATCTCATAAGCTAGAGAAAGAAATTCTCTTTCTCAACAGTCACGTTCCTAATGCCAGGCTGTTTGCTGCTGTGCAACTCTTGTACTAAATATCATCAGTAAAGGAGACGGGCACTGGCATGAGTTTATAGTTTCCATTGTTTGGTTGCTGGGCCACTGGTCACAAACCACTGAGCCTTCTCCACTTCTGTTCTTGATTCTTTGGGTGGTGAGCTTGCTGCTTCAGCCATCAGTCTTTCATATATCTTCCTGTACAGGAGCAAGTCTAAGAGGTGAGTCAAAGAATCACTTGGTGTTCTGTGTCAGGTTGTTCCTACTTGAGTTTATGGCTTTATTAAATGATAAAGACCATCTTTCTTGTGTGCCCAGGACTTAGGGGGATGTCTGTATCCCTTGTCATGTGTGTTTTCAGTTCTTGTGGATCTTTTGTAGCAAGTGGTTAGTGCATTCTAGTTACCTCAAAGTCTGTGCAGAAATCTGCCCTCTGCCCCTCCATGCTGCTCTGACAAATACTCCGCACCTTTCCTCTAAACGGTGTGCCTCACCAGACAAGCTGACCATGCGGAAACTGGCTTTTTCCCTGTGGGATATTCTTGCTTCCATATGGTCTTGAGTGGATTGGTGTGATTAAATCCTGGCATCGAAACACATTTTCTATTTTCACGTGTCCTTGAATTATTTTGTTGCAGTGGTGAGATTACAGGGAGTTCACTAGGTTTGCAAGTCTGACAGTATGGACTGTAAGGGACGAGATGTGTTAAGAATGGAGGAGGAACATGCTCTTCTAACGTTATCCTGTGTAGGACTGTAAAACATGAAGCTCTTCAGACTGTTTGTACTTATTTTCAACGGGATCAACTCAAAGCACTCCTGGAAGATTCCCCTGCTGTGAAAGCTCTTCATATATAAGCGCTTACTGAGGGCTTGGTCTTGTGAGGCAGTTCAAGTTCTAGATGGGGCAGATACTGCTATGCAGCTGACTGCATAGAGAAGCCGACTTTGTCTCCTACTTTAGCCTCTTAAATGTTGGGCAGATATTGCAGTGTATCTAAATGTCATCTTTCATGATCTTTATGTGCAGGCTACGAGTTATAGCTCAGCCACACACTCAGTTTGTGTTCTCTCATTGGCATATTTTGTGTGTTCATTGAGAAGCGTATGATTCATTCTGCCTCAATCTCTGTCCACCATCGGTAGTCACTTTTGGTTAGTCATGTGTCTGGCTGAAATGCCTTTATTTTGGATCCCTGTTTGCTGGATACTGAGAGTCATGCATATAACATCCGGCTTCTTTTTCACCCTCCCTTTTCAGGGACCCCTCCCATCCACACAGTCTGAATCACATTGTATGAAGGGTACTATTTTTAACTGGTGTCAGAGTAATAGGCAATTAAACCTCCTGCTAGGTCAAGTTATATTACATGGGACTGTTGGTCTGCTAAAGATGCTTCTCTTGCATAAATATTCTTAAGATACAAGGAGTGTGGGAAACATGCCAGATGTTTCTCTCTGTCATAAAGCATCATTTGCAGGTGATGGCTAAAACATTTTCAGTAAATTATAATTTCCAGTTCCCTCTCTTACAACGTGTTTGGGCTTTGGTTCACTAGCTTCTCATATATCTAAAATGGGGACTAGCAGTTGGCAATCTGCTTGCAGGGAACAGTCGTTATCCTAGTTGTACAATGAGACATTTTAAGTGATACATCATGACTGAGGCATTCAGAATGCTTTTCACTGGGTGATATTTTTTTTTTCCATTTGCTAACTAGGGAAGACCTGAGATCAGCCTCTTTCAATTCCAGGAGAATAATATTGATTTTTCTTCCAGGATTGTCTTGAGTTTATCTCTGTTCTGTGGGTCTGATCAGCTAATGTATCTCTCCTGCAAGCCCCACAGTGTTGCAGAAGGTAACACAGGTTGTGTCTAATGTGATTTCAGCTGTACTGGCTTTTCTGGGGTACTCATGGATTTGGAACTTCCATATATTCACGCTGATGTCTTGAATGATGTTCATAAAAGCAAGTTCCTTTTCAGGAACTTGCAGTGCAGGGAATCTGGCCAAAGATGGAAAATCTGCATCATATGGTATGTTTACTCAAGATTTTAGTAGGATTGCTTCAGAATTGCAGAGAGGCTCCTTTCTTGAATCTTTATGAATGACAGGAAAGCATACACATATTAGTAGGAATGTGATGTGGTAAGGTTTTTTTTGGGTTTCTGGGCCTGTCCGTTGTTGTTCTGAAAGTACTTCTCTGTATCGTTTTAAAATAGGTCTCAAGAACGTGGATCTGTTAGCTTCATCCAAGTAATTTTGAAAACTGTTTTAGGACAGCATCTTTGCACATGAATGAAAGAATGTTGCAATCTGAAGAGCTTTCAAAAAATTTTGGTCTCTAGATAAGTTCTTCAGTGCTTCGTTCCATGCTGGAGAGCCTTTGCTGTTACTACTGCTCACAGGAAGATGTTTCTTCCAGCTCTCAACTTAGTCCATTCATGTTCTCTGAGAGTGTGTTGTCATTGCTTGGGTGCTCAGAGCAGTGTGCTAAAGGCCGAACACTACTTAAAAGAATGGTCTGTTTACAAATTTCTTGCAGCCATGGAGTTATAAAAGTCCTGTAACTAAGCTATCTTGAAGACACCATTCAAATATGCTTGGTTAACAGTTAATAAACGCTGTGAATAAACATGAAAGTACACCATTACAAATGGCTTATAAAAGAGCAACACAGAAATGGAAGAGAAAGGTTCTTAATTTATTTATGCCAAAGTTGAATCTCAAAGTTCTTCCACCCCACACCTCCTTCAAAGGACATCCAGCTCCTGCACTGAATACCTCTACCTACCTTGCTGTGAGACGAGCCTTGTTGGATAGTTTCTCTGCTTACTTGATGCCTCTATTTGCATACACTGAAGGGAAACTCATCTTGGTATAGCATTTGCTTTTTATAATCTCTTTCTTGAAGTTTTATGTGCTGTCCAGACAGCTTGATTTTTTTTTTCCTTGCACATTCTTTCCTTTAGAAATTTATTTACAACTTCCGAGGAAGTTCTACTTGTCTGACTAAAATAAGCACCATTCATTTTCCTCTTTTCATTTCACTTTTAGACCAGATGTTGTCTCTTGTCCTGGATTGGTTGATCAACTGACTGACTCAGTAAGAGGTACTCCTCCCAACATTTATTTTGGAGATTTAGCACCTGGTAAATGTCTCCATGCCCAGAAATTTATGTTTGTATTCAATGTATTCAGAAATGAACACATTTGATACAAATATCTAAAATGTCCTAAATGAATGTAGCTGATTACTGACTCTTGATTACCATCCAGATGGAATTCAGCTATGAAATAACAATAGTCTTGGAGTAACCTTCGATATTTTTCTTCTAAAGAAAGTCTTCTTGTGCTACTTGTTTGTGAATACCACAAGTCAGTAACACAAACCCACAACAGAACAGGAAACAAGTATTAACGTTAGGCTAACCATATGCGGTTATTGTCTTCCTCTCTATCTGTCCACAGGAGTGGATTTCTTAATAGCTGTTATCTCAGCAGGCAGGACTGCAGAAATTCAGGCATGTGAGAACCGATTCTCTCTCTTTCCCGCTGCCTTGTTCTTTCAGGATACAGTTGAGCTTTGTACATCTGTGGAGGCTTTAGCCCATGTGGTTTGAGCTGCAATTTTTGTGGAGTATCGTCCTTCGCCTGTTTTCAAAGTAATCCATTCATCCTTATGGGGGACAACATTACAGAGGCTACCTTGTAAAGGACTTCATCATCATAGTTATATAGAACTTGGCATTTCTGAAAGTATGTTTTTGTTGTTGTTGCTTCCCTGATGGACAGAATCTGATTTTGACAGTTTCTTCTCATAGTCTGCTTTTCAGAACCACTGTTTGAGGATATGTTGTAACAGCAGATGGGAAAATACTAGTTTGGGGACAAACCATTTCTGTGGCCAACAAACTCAAGAAACCATCCTTTGGGAGACCTGCAGAGCTGCAACTGGACTTCTCTGCATACATTAGTTAAGCATGCCACTAACTGAGGGGTCTAGAGAACAAAAACGCTTTAACTAGCTACAGTCCTTGAGTTCTCTGATAATCCATTCAATATGTACTGCGTGATCATCAGTAGTGGGATGACATGTAGACTATCATTTAAAGAGAGAAGGAACATTACAAATGGAGATTATTTGTAACGGAGAAATGGAGATATTTTGAAAGTCTGTATGTCTTACCTGCTTCCATGGAGCCCTTACCTTATTTTTAAGGTAGCCTTTTTAAAATAGGGTATCCTTGTGTTTGAGGAGAAACTGGTGGCAGGGAGATATGGGGGGTTCATTTGTAAAACATGTCATGGAAATGGAGGGACTGGGCGTGTACTAACGAGGTACTGTTAGGGCTAACAGTCTCTGTCTTGAGTGCAGTAGACAATGCTTTGGTAAAAAAAAAATTGTTAATGGTGATCAGTCATCTCTTAAAATTTATATGCAGAGCTGTGTTGGCAAGAAGCATAAGAATGTTCTCACTAGTAAATGCATAGCTATTCAATAAAAAAGTTAATATTCATGCAGTTATCCTGGCAAAGAGCAGCAAGGAATTTAGCCTTTACTTCTTCTCTGAAAAAAAAAAAAAGAGAATGAAGTAGAGGAATTTTTAACTCGTTTCTTTATTATACTCATCAGACACATAAATGGGGGTTCAGGTTTGAGAATTATGATGTCCCTTCTTCTCTGGAACTGCCTATCAGCAGTCTTCTCCGATCATTCTTCTGTAAATAGGTGGAAGCAAATGACCTGTCTGTTTTTGTTCTTACTGACCACATTGATAGTTGCCAGTCTTGCTGTAAGTAGAAGAAGAGTTAGTATAAGTCTCCCATGCTTGGGTGGTAGGGTCTCCGGCTGAGAAGATTTCTTCAGGGAAGCTTCTATACCAACCAGTATTGGGAAATCTAGTATGAGGCTAATGTTTTTGGTGGATTTTAAAGTAAAGTCAGGCTCCTGGAGAAGATAGACAAGCTTGTTGGAAATACAGTTTCCATCCTTTCTAGAACAGCATAAGAACTTGTTTTGATACTTCCTGTAAGAAAATCCTTTCATTGTTTAAGGAGCTTTATCTATGCTTTCTAGAGTTGATTTTGTTACTTAAATCAAGAATACTAGCTTCTGAACATTTGGCTATTTCTGTACTTTTTTGGTCGTTTAAGTTACAGCTGGTCTTGCCACTGAGGAATACTATACATGGACAATGAGCTTACATTACAAATGCTTCTAAAATATATTATGAGGCTGAAGAGCATCTATGAAGGTTGTTGTTTCTTGAAGTTTGATAGAAATAGAGGAAATGAGGATAATGGAGTACCTCTTCTTGTTTGAGACAACTGCTCAGGAAGTCTCACATGTCTGTTAAAAGCATCCTTGAAATTTTTTAACTTTTAAATTTTAATTTCTGAAATACATAATCATTCTTTACCAATGATTTTTTTTTCTATTATAATTTGTAGAAAACAGTTTTATTTCAAAGTTATTTCTAGTTTTATTATTGGTATGTTCTTAGGAAAGGAAAAGCTTTCTCTATAAATTTTAGTACTACCTTTTGAACTCAGTTATGAAAGTGTATAAATTGATTCAGTAAATGGATCAATAGTTCAGCTTTGGTTTCATTACTTAGCTGCTATCCATTAATTTTCCATAATGTAAAATTAACATACATAATAACCATCTTTTGGCTGCAGGAAAACTGTTGGAAATCAAGGTTCTTGTGTTATTCTTTCCTAAGAAATAAATGGATTTTTTCAGTCAGAGTAGTTTAGGATAATTGTATCTTTTTGCTCCTAAAATCACCTATCAAGAGTACTTACTTTTACATTTAAGACACTGTAGCAGTATAGTTGTTTATTTTTAGTGCCTTATTGTTCATTTTATTTTCCTATTGCTGAAAACATCTTGAGAACAGGCAAACCAACAAAAGATTGAATCTTCTTGAAATTTCTCATGGAAAACCTTAAATGCAGTTGGCTAAGACAAGTGATTATCTTTTGAACTTGGTCTTTAATACAAACTGTTCTGAGGACGAAAAAAAAATCCATAATTCTCTTAGTATTTTTGAACATTTGAATTGCATTTAATTTTAGAATGTAACCAAAGGTTTTGTTTGGTCTGAATAAATAGAGGTGCTTTTATATAATAGAGGCAAGGTACGTAGCATCATCTTTATTACCTTGCTGTGGATGTTAAACTGAGACTAAGCAAGGCTACTGAAGAACTGGTGCACACAGAAGTCTGCATCACAGGAAATCTTGGCCTGAGTGAGTTACCGGTGAATCATCACCAGTCACAGTGTTGAGAAGCACAGGAAGGTTGTTGTGTCCTGCCATGGGATGGTGTCAACAGTGAGTCATGGATAACTTCTGTTACAAGGAAAATGATGCAAATAAATGTTAAGGGTTAAAGTCTTCCTCAAAATATGTTATCAAATGTCCCAGTAAGGCTATCTGATAGTCTTCCATAAAAATGAAGGTATATTTAGTGTCTAGGTGCCATTATGCCTGTTACTTAACTATTACAACCTTAATACACATTTTTTTTCACAGAAATTCTTTATTTTTCAGAAGAAAACTCGGAAACCATATTTGCTACAGGCTTGAGCTACCATATTTACTTCAAAATAGATGCTAGACATTGTCATAAAGTTGCGCTACTCAAGTCCATCTTACTGTAGTAGAACTTTCTCCTTTTTTGGGGCTACAGTAAGATACCCTGATTATCTGTGTAGCAATACCTTTGCCTTTTTCTGGTGGGGTGTTAAAATCAGGTGCAAGGAAGAGCTAAGTTATTATCCCTATATAATGCTTTTAGAGAATCATAAAATCACAGAACCGTATGGGTTGGAAGGGACTTTAAAGATCATCCAGTTCCAACCTCCTGCTATGGACAGGGACACCTCCCACCAGCCCAGGCTGCCCAAAGCCCCATCCAGCCTGGCCTTGAGCACCTCCAGGGATGGGGCAGCCACAGCTTCTCTGGGCAGCCTGCTCCAGTGCCTCGCCACCCTCATAGGAAAGAATTTTCCAATATGTAACAGATTTTTATACTGACTGATGTAGCTGAGAGAAAACCAAATTTTTGGACACAAAATTCATTTTTGTTTGTTTTTTTATTTTTTTTGTAAGTGGGGAAGGGACAAAACCAGCCACTTTTAGGTTAAGAAGAAATTGAGAAATTTTGGTCTGGGTAATGTTCCTCAGTTTCAGTAGAGAAAAGTTCTGGCTGGTAGTTGTAGATAAACTCACTCTATAATATCCCCTCCTTATTAATGTAACAAGCTTTCATGAGTTAGAGAACTGTAGGACAGCGATGAATTAACGGTGAGTATGGCATAGGAAGAATGTAATGTGCAATATTCGATTCTAAAAATCATAATTTAGATAAAACGTTTTTATAGTACATAATCAAGGTTTTATATTTGCTTGTATATGATTGCAAATATTTAATACAAAAACAGCAAAGCCTTAAACAGGACTAGTGTTGTGAGAGCTGGTTTTGGTTTATCAGCTGGTGGAGTTACTGCCTCTCTATATAAGTCTTGTGCTCTGGTCTTTAGACCACGAGAGCTGTAATGTTTTTGTGAAAGCCGTTATTCATTCATTATTTATTGCTCTACGTCCTTTTTTCCTTTAACACGTTGATTCACTGTTTATATTGCGATTGTGTGTAACAGTTGGTGTTGCATTGTTCCACTTGATGTACAAGCACAGGCATCAAAATGACAGTTGCTGCCTGAAGAATTGATGATCTAGGTTCAAGAAAAGCAATGATGGTAAAGTGATCGTGACTTCTGACTGATAGACTGATTGCATCATTTGCTTGCGTATTCTCCAGAGATGTTTAATTTTTACGTTTTATATATTGACTAAAGAAATGTTACATTTGTATGGTTTCATTCCCCAAATATATATATTCTGTTCTTTTGAGGGTTTCTGTGTTTTAAGGATCTAAGTCACTCTTCTCTAGCTGAAGTAGGGATTTTTAAAAATAGCACTTTTGTCACATATTCTGCATAATATACAATTTCAAGCCACAATAAATGGTTATTTTTTCAACTCGTATCACTTAAATTAGTCACCTATTTTCAGGTTAAATTGATGCTGATTTGTTTTTCTTGAATTGATCATAGTGAGTTAACCAAGAGAAGCTGTTACGTCCTTTAATTGTAAACCTAATCAAACAATAGCCTTTTATTTTTAAAAAGGCATATTGTGGTACCCAGTATCCTTTTACATTTATTGAATGTTTTATATCAAAATATCTAATGAGATTTTTCTCAGGAAAACAAAAATAGAATAAAAATCAAATAAATTACCAAGTGTGACCAAAACCTCAAACCATGCCTGCAGTTGAATGTTGAACTTCAAAAATGGCTTTTATTTTGTTATACAGCATGGTAGGTGAGTCAAAAAGAATGGTATGACTATGATATAAAAGCTATGAAATTTAAATTATAGGCATAAAAGATGTTCTTTTGTGAAAATCAGCTACGTTGAAGTAAATGTTAGGAAAATAGAATTGTAGGAATTTTGTGTGTGTAGCTAGATACATGTGCAGATGTTGGGGCATGATGGTTTTCTGCTTTCTATTTGCTGGACTAGTATGTAGTTTCTGTGTTTCAGAGAATTAGTTTCTGGGGTCTTCTACCTAGACACCAAAGTGTTGAGATTTTCTAAAATCAGCACTGCCTCCTCTAAAACAATATTAGGCCCTGTTAGTCTGGAAATTGAGGTGAGTAAAGTGCTAGTGATAGGCAGTAAATCATATTAATCTCCCTATGCTGAGTCTATTTTGCCCATGAGAGTGGTGAGTGATCTTCCTGTCCTTATCTCAACCCTTGAGCCATTTTCATTGTATTTTCTCCCATTTTTCCTTTTAGGAGGGGGGGTGAGGGAGTGGTTGTGGTGTTCAGCTGCCCAGCAGGGTAAAACCACCACATGCCTGCCTGAACATAATAGCTAGGCTCTGACCAGAAGGTAATTGTAAAACTGCGTAGATTAGCTTCTAGCCTTGCTGTCTGTTGGATTTTGTTATTGATGCTAGCTATTACTCAGTTACCAGTTTAGGTGGATTTTTATCCCTCAAAATTTTGTTTGGAGGGTTACAATATAAACAGCAGTCAATTAATCTGGTGGCAGAGCAAGATGACAAATGGCCGTCTACTTTTAGTAGCAAAGAGCAGAAAGGAAACAGGAGGTTGTTCTCTCATATCTTGTTCTCCAAGAACAGTGTGTTTGTAAGCAGTTTATAAAAAAAAGTCTCTTAAAAAAAGCAAAACAAAACAATGCAAAACCCAGTTTTGCCCTAACACCAAAACCAAATGGCCCTGAAAGCTTAGGTACATATCTGGTTGTACTCATTAGTTAAAAATAGCTATTGGAAATTACATGTTTGTGCTCCAGCTGCATTAATGGAAAATGAGGTTTGTTCGACTGGACTAGGGTGTTTGGGGGTCTAATTAGAGGGGAGAAATGTGCATGCGTCTTCAAGAATTCAGGGCACTTCGTTTCAGTCCTGAGTTTGTGGCTCGTCTGCTCGTCTCCGTATCAAGGGCATCTCCAAGCAGTGCTACCAGCAGGAGCGTTGTAAAACATATGTTAATGTTAGATGGAATCTAAAAGGAATGAAAGGACTATAAAGTTCAGGAATGTGGAGTGGTTCCTTAGTAATATGTTCCGGGTTTCTGTGTTAATTAGATGTACAAGTCTTCTGTCTAGTAAAGCTCGTCTAGGCATCTGTTTTTCCTTAGTGAAAGAAAAAAAAAAAAGGAATTAAACACTGCTGCATTTTACTTTTGCTCTATTTCATGACTAATGAGTACTTTCTGTAAAGCCAAGAGAGTGTGTGGGGCTGGGAAGGAGGGGGGATATTTATTTCTCAAGGAAAGTTCAGTCAGTTATTCTGAAGTGTACCTTAAACTGTAAATAAGTTTTAGCACTGGCCCTTCAATCTTGCAGTGAGGTGGCTTAGAGGAAATCCATTCCCTAATTGTTTCTGTGTCCTAGGACAAACCCAACAGACAAGAATGCTAGACATCAGAAACCACCTTGTTCTGTCTCCCTGAAGCTAGATGTGTAACACTAGATAAATGAGGTTATGAGATTCTCATTGTTACAAGCCCTTTCTAGTCGTCTTCTTCATAGTTCTGAATTAACAGACTCTGAGATTAGTATCTTTGTTCAGATGCTTGTGCCTTGCTTAAACTCTTGCTTAAGTTGGTGGATTGACACCTCAAACTCACAGCAGGGAATTCCATTCTCCTTTCTGTCTTGACAGTTGTTCATAGAGATGTATCAACAGATGAATATATTTCTCTGAATCATTTCTAAATGCAAAACACTTGGTTACAAGATAATTTGCATAAATGCATTTGAACCAGACCCAAAAAGCTAGATTTCTATCTATTTTATCTCTATTTCTACAGATCTTGAACAATTGTGTTCTCAGTCTGGTATATAAATAAGCAAGTGACTTCAGTCATTGCTCTGCAAGAAGCCTAACAGCATGACATATACTGCATGAATGACTATGTAGTAATGATTCATGAATACTTAGTTCCTGAAAAATGTATTAAGAGCCAATATTCATTTGGAGAGCAATTTTTACCCTAAATGATTTTACGGACACGGTCTACACCAACTATCCATTTTGATGGGAAATGCAAGACTATTCTCAGTGTTTGGTAGTTTAATGTTTATTATGGTGAACCCAGATCTCGTTTTTGTGCTTCTGTCTGTTCCCTTGATTCCTTGAGTGATATGCAAGGTTAGACAGGATGGTAGTAAAGCTTTCCACTGACAAAAGTCAGTCTTGTTGTCCATCCTATTGCATATGTTCCTTTTAGCTTGTCCAATTTGCATTTTGATAAGATGCATTTCTGATGCTTATTGAGAACCCAACTTACTGCACCTCATGGCTTGAGTGCTAGGAAGATGTCTACAGGGAAGAACCACTCTTCTAAATGGAAAACTTTTCTGTGTTGCTATTTTCATAACAGATGAAAAGATCCAGTAAAGAGTTTCATAATGAAAATCCTCAATTGTGCTTCCAAAGCAGCATGTGAGCCAAGCATCTACCACTGTCATGGTAATTCTAGCAGGAGTTTGAATGCCCCAGTCCAGGTGCAGCGCTTTGCACTTGGCGTGGTTGAACCGCATGTTTTTCGCACGGGAGCTTATTGCTTGAACTCGATCAAAGGGATGTTGTGTTACCTCTTATAGGTCACAGAAAGTTCCTTTATTAACGTAGTGCAATGTGCTGCACTCTGCTTTGCCCTCAAAGGCGCTCCTGTCATTTCAGCAGGAGGGTAAGTGCCAGAGCATTGGGATCAGTGTTTTTTTAATATGTTCTTTCACAGGGACAATGATTACTGCAGCCATATTCTAAATTTATCCCGAAATTCCAGTAACACATTTCATCTGCCTGACTTTCCAAAACTACACTCAGCGTAACAGACTTGACATACCCAGAATAAACATGTTCAAGTCCCTTATTTGTGAATGTAGCCAATATTTCATGGCTGAGAGCTGAGAAGATAACATGTATAGTATCAAAAATCAACAGGTTTGAAAAGGTTTAATTGAGGCCCACTGCTTATTGTAAGTTCTTCATTGTAAGTTCTGTCACAAATAATGGATTTCTACGTTTCTCCTTCATGCATTTGGAAGAAACTGAGGAAAAACTATGAGGATGGAATGGATTCATATATTCCATGTGGCAAGGAGGTGATTTTGTTGCGAGAACTTCAAGCCCTAATCTTGCAAGATAGACATCAAGTGATTGCTGCCATTGTGGCTGACTGGTGCATTGATAACTCAAAAAAAGAAAAAAAGAAAAAAAAAAAAAGCCCATACTTCCTGCTTTGAGAAGGGAGAATGACTAAGGGACTAAAGGTGTTTTTCTTTCTTTTTTTTTTTTTTATGTAGCAGTGTAAAAATGATAGCCCTCTGTAGTGACTGATGATGTACCTGGGCAATGTTCTTGTTTCATATTGTTTTAGGCCTTTTGAATTTGGGCCAGTTGAGGGTGGAAGTCTTCAATTATTTCATATTGTGGCTTAAAACAAGCAAAACACACAGAGATGCTTTTTCAGGAAACTTGCAGAAGAATTGACAGGATTGTAAATGTGAGAAGATGCAATGCTTACATTTATGTATTGGATAGAAAGCAGTTAAGGAGGCGTATTGGAGAAACTATGAGCAAGTAAGTAAAGCAAGAATGGAAGTATTACATGATATAACCAAATTGGTCCTGTCTTCTTGTGAAGCAGTGGGATGGTGTGTTGGCCACACAGTGTCTCAGCACTCTGTACTTAAAAGTCAGCTCCATAAGCTGACTTTTCCCTTGCAACACTACCATCTAATCAGAACAAGGAAAATTATAAGCAGCCAATGTCCTAATTCCTATTGTCCATCTCCTATGCTTTTCTTGCTTCCAGCTCCCAATTCCAGCTCCTGGCCATGCAATGAATTTGCACCCAGTCGCTGCAAACTGCTTGACCCAGGGTAGGTTGTGAGCAGGCTGGCAAAACCTCATTCTGCATGCAGGCTGAGCAGCCAAGAGGCAGCAGCTCTTCTGTGTTGTTGGTTCTGTCCCTGTCTTGGTTGAACACTGCAAAGACTCCCTTGGCAAAAATTTTTCATGTGTTGTAGTTTCAGCACAGTACCAGCCATTTGTTTTTTATGAGATCCTGGATGTCACATGTCCTATTATTTTACAGGATCAAAGGATCAAGTTCTTCATGTAGTCATATTTGTGGCCATATCTGGTCATTTGATGCTTTTCTTTCTCAAGAAAACTTCTTTAAAAACAACAAATTTCAGTGCTTTCAGAGCGCTGGTGAGCCTCTGTCCAAGTTTTATGATTTGATCTGGTGGGGCTAGCAAATCTTTCGTTTCTTCAACTGGTTAGTGGGCTCTTGCAATCTCATCTCAGTAACTCAATTTCTGGACAGCAATGCTTTTTATTAACCTGCTATAGTTTGAAAACTCCTTAATCCTGTCATCTGGAGAGCGTATTTCCTAAACCACCAAAATGCCACAAGTTTGGAAAAAATACTGTTGTGGTCACTAATTATAGTCTGTGAGCATCAGATAGCTCGTGAGATCTTCCAGTATTACTTACAACTGTAGGTGCCACTATGCTGTTTTCCAGACTGGCAGGAAGAACTAATTATTGTATTTGCCTGCAGTGAGTTGCTTACAGTACTTTGCTGTGTGTGGGTAAGCAGAAGCTGAAAAGCTTACTGTTTGATATTAAAACTAATTCTTTGAAATCAACGTATTGGTTACAGCCTACCCTGTGATCGGTGCATCAGTCCACAGGAATCATAAGCTTGAAATATTCAAAAAGCTTTGAAGATCAGGGCTACTCCATATTTTATACCTTTAGAGGTATAAAACCCTACAGAGGAATAGGGTTTATGCATGCAGTAGAAGTTATTCAAAATATTTTGATCATATTCATGTTGGTTAATGCAAATGTGTATTGATATTTATATTGTAGTCACTCCAAATCACCTAGTATAAAAGGTTTTAAATTTGGGCGGGAGATGGCATGGGAATTGATGTGGATAAAGCAGTTGACTGCTTTCCTTGCATTTGTTTTTTATATATTATTCTTTCATTATCAATGATCAGCTGTTTTTCCTTTTTCGAGCTCAGGGTTGATGTGTGTGCATATTCTGGAAAATACTGAATATGAGATCAAAGGTTCCGTAGCAGAGCACCTTTTATCTTGGATTGATTCCTTGCATCAGCTAATGGAAACATGTATTTGCTGACCTCCCTAATAGAGTTGGCTAATAAGAATATGTTTTTGCAGAAGAGCTCCTATTAGCAAAATGAGTCATGTTTCATATAGAAGCTATTAATTTGAAAATATTAGGCACTTCTACATATGTAAATATTAATGTTCTTCTCTCAAGTACCATTATCATTTCTAACTACTTCCATGGGCTGAGGGGTTCACAAAATCTGTATGTGGCACTTAAACACCTGTTCCACCTATTCAGTTCATGCAACATTTAGAAGGAATCTATACTGTGGATGAAATTGAGTTCTAGTGGGTTGCATAGCTATGCAAAACACCATAAGATGGAGTTCTATAAGATCTATCATGGCTGGCCTGAGTATGGATCAGTCTGATGTTTGTGTGTTGTTTTTTTTTTTTCCTCCTCCAGAAACCTCTTACGTTAAGATCCGTTTTATCAACACAATTTGTGACAAAGGAAGTTGGTGCTTGCCAAATAAAGGAGACAGAAATTGTAATGAATTATCTTGCTGCAGTGAGAAAGGAGGCCAAGGGGGAATCTTATCACTGTCCATAAATACCCGAAGGGAGGGTGCAAAGAGGATGGAGCCAGGCTCTTTTCAGTGGTGGCCAGTGCCAGGACAAGAGGCAGTGGGCACAAACTGGAAAACAGGAGGTTCCCTCTGAACACCAGGCAGCCCTTCTGTGCTGTGCGGGTGACAGAGAGCTGGCACAGGTTGCCCAGAGAGGCTGTGGAGTCTCCTCCTTGAAGACCTTCCAAAGTCACCTGGAGCTGGTCCCAGGCAACCTGTTCTGGGTGGCCCTGCTTGAGCAGGGATTGGACCAGGGGGACCCGGAGGTCCCTTCCGAACTCAACCATTCTGTGATTCTGTAATGAATAAAACTGCATATACATAAGGGCTTTGCTTCTTTGTCAGCACAGAAGCAAATAATCAAAGCTTGTATCTGTATATAAATAAAAGATGATATTTAAGTAGTGTAGTACTAACCCAATTTGGATAGTCTCACAGGAAATTAAATGAGATTAAAATCAGTACAGAAATTATCAGTGTTGCTTATTTGTAGAATGTCATTTTTTTTGTCAAATGACAGTTAGTTCATAAGAAATTTGTTTGTTTAAATAATTGAACATGTTTACATTTGACTGAATTGATTTTTCATTCTGCTGTGCAGACATTGGTATACCATCAAGGTAGCTTCTTGGTAGACCATTTTTGATTTTCCAGTCTTTCTCCTGGTGAAAATCAGTGTAGGGATAGAGCTAGTTCATATTGTTTATATTTTATTTTTATTATTGCTTTGTCACAAATATATCATCTCAGATTTAAGAAATCCCTCACCTACAGATGCTGGGAGAATATACTAGAAAAGAATTACTGTACTATTACTATATATTCACCCTCTTATGGTTTTCCTCAGGTATTCCCTTTCAGCAACTTTGAAGGTAGTATACAGGACAAGATGAAATCAATGTGGTTTACTTCCTTATGTTCTTATGTTTTCTATCAGTCCATATGATGACAGGTTTATTTTTATTGTCCATCAAAGATGATTTCTGGCCCTGAGAAACAGTGTTTCTGTGCACCCACTCTGCTAGATAAGGCAATAATAAGTCCCGACACACTAATTTTAGCAGTATTGGTCATTTGCTTGGCTTACCTACTATCGATCCTTTTTTACAGCAAAACTGCAGCTTAAAAAAGCTGAAGTAGATAGATAGGGCGCTCTCTTTACCTTCATTACTTATTCGCTTTAGATGCCTCAATCCTAGCAATGCGAACAAATACATGTAAATATATCCTGGGCAGGGATTTTCTCAATAGTATCTGACATATTTAATACATGTCTCTTATTTGTTCACCAGAGTACCTTAGCTGCTGAGCTTTCTGGTGTGTTTGTTATGCTGTTTACTCTTTCTTATCATCTCCTTTTCCCTTCCCTGATACAGAAGAATACAGAAATCACAACCCAGAATGGGATGAGCTCTCTTTTCCACTTGGGGGACTAGGGATTAAGACTGTCATCATCAGAATCTTCTGAGGTTCTGGGCAGTGATAAAGAGGCAGAAATAAATGTTTGAAACAACTCAACTAGGAATTGTCTTAACCAGACAATTGTTATCCCCTAATCCTTGAATCTACTTTTTCTTGGTATTGCATGGTGAAAAATATAGTTTGTGATAGTACAGAGACATGTTGTTAAAGACTTTCTATATTAAAATGCATTTAAAAGCACACTTCTGAAAAGGGAAAAATACATTTTTTTTTCTTGTACCCATTTTCACTCTTCAGTGCTGTTTTTTGTAGCCCTATGTGTTGGTAAAGCATATGCAGGAAAGGGATAGAGCTTATGTTCATACAGGGGAACTACATCTTATGTTCTTGGTTTCTGCAGTCACTTTCTGTGTAGAAGCACATGAGAAAGTAGATAGTTACCCACCCAGTTCCCCTCTCCCGCGCCCAGGATTGTAGACTTCTGAAACTAGACTTGGGCAGAATCTTGTAAACCAAGGACTTGGTAACTGGACTTATGTTTTCTTCTGCTAGTTTATGATTCTCACAGTAAATATTTGGCTTTTATTCCCATTCTGTCAAGAACTGAACTCATC
The DNA here is from genome assembly GCF_964034855.1 of Anser brachyrhynchus. Lineage (NCBI taxonomy): Eukaryota > Metazoa > Chordata > Aves > Anseriformes > Anatidae > Anser > Anser brachyrhynchus. The sequence goes on from NC_137694.1 coordinate 65,258,724, forward strand.
TTCAGAACCTGGAAGTTTTTAGCTAGTATGTTGCTGATGCTTATTAGTCAGAAAAAGTAGTCACTTTCTAAGGATGATGCTTGCAGCAGTGTAACTTAGGCTTTGCAGATATCTCTTGATCATGATCACAAGGTTTGTGCCTGTGACTATAGAGAACATATTGGCATACCTAGAAAAAAAATCAAATGGAGATTCTGCTGTTGTCTATAATACATTTAAGTGCTCTTTTTTTCTCCCATTCCCCATGAAATAAAATTTTGTGAAAAGCCTAACATCGTGATTTATTACTAGGGATGGATCAAGAAATTTGTACAATGATGGCTCATTGGAATCTCCATCATCAACACAGAGTAACACTGTGTTGTTAATGAAGTCTCTTACGCTTTTGCAGTGACACTTTGTCTTTAGTGATGGTTCTGTCAGAGTTTAGAAATCCCATCTTCTGAAGCTGAAGTAGATGATGGTCATGTCTGTCATATAAACCAGGCGTAGCCATGTTTGTGCTGTCACAAGTCAATGCTGTTTTTACAGATCAATTACTCTTTAACAATGTGTTTAGTTCCTATGTGGCAATCATAATATATTTCTGCAGATGTTGGATCTCAAATTTTGTGGTCTGAACTAACAAGTGTCTTACAGCAGGTGAGAAAACAATCTCAAAAAAAAAAAAGTATGTGCACAATTTCTTCAAAATAAGTTATGCTTTTCAGTGCATCAGGTATTCTATAGAAACTTCCCATATACTTGTTTTACTCCTTGAAAATACAAATAGCTTACTTTTTTCCTTTGCCAGATAAGCTGCTTTATATTTATGGTAGATGAATATTTTTCATGTGAGCATTTGCCACTGAATAACTGGTATACTGTATTTATGGTTTTACCTTGCAGCTGTTTTGATGCCATCTACCTGTACACTTAGTATGAAGCTAATGAATTGCAGTTTTGGTTCTTCTGTGGCTACAAGTTTACCAGTTGTTTCTGGTCTGCTTACTTTTGGAGTTTAGATTCATTTCTGCTGTTTTGCATGTGTGCATGTGGGGGTTTTTCATTTGTTTTTGTACAGATGGGAGGACACTGCACACTGCCCCCTTAAACCAAGTGAGTCACTTCGTGTCAGTCTAGTTCAGCTGAAAAATGTATTGCTGACAACTTAAGCTCTTTATAGCATTTTTTTATTATCTTGCCCTTCTGCTGTTTCAGAGGTAATGCAATGTATGTTTGTCTTTAACATACAAGTCTATTTCTTTGGCGTTCACAAATTAAATCCTATTACAGTCATAGCTGCATTTTCTATCAGAGCTAAACATTATAAAAATCATCCATTCATTTCCATTCAAATAAGGGTTTTGAAGCCCCTGATCCATTTTACAAGGGAATATGTAGCATTTCTGGAACTGGCAAGTTCTGTTTCATCCCAGCCCTGCTGGACACCTGACATTAGCCCTTTTTTCAGTTTCTTTGCGTGGGCTGCAGCTGAATGTCAGCAGGGACTCCCTCAGATAGCCAGGCCTTTGCTTCTACTGTGCATTCAGCAGAACCTATTTCCCAGAAAGGCTGCCAAAACATTAACTCTTTGAGAATGGGAGAGAGTGATTTCCCATAGCGACCAAACTCTATTCTAGCATTTGGCATGGGATCGCTTTTGAGCTTAATGGAGTTCATCCTCTTACAAAAGTTTGAAATGCCTTCATTGTGAAGAACACTAAAGGAATTGTCATAATACAAAACTTTGTGATTGTGTGTGCAGATTTACTGGCAAGAAAAGCACATTCACGGGCTCTTGTAGGTTCTGTCATTTGCTGTTACTCCACATTTGAAGGTAGACCTTACTGAATTGTCCTTTGGACATAAAACATACTGTAATTACTGTTTCTGTATTTTTAGAGTAGTAGCAACCTAGTCACGATGACCTAAAGATAAAAATAAGGCTGTTTTTGTTAGGTACTCCAAGTGTATCTATTTCAGACCTTGAAGGGCTTTCCTGGCATTAAGTTTGTCTGTTTTGTTTTTTTTCACCCCCAACTATAAAAAGAGGTGGCTATATAAAAGAGATTACCTATAAACTGGCAACTTCAGAAACCTGTTTTTTGGTCAATTAGCACATTAGATCTGTCTCTTTCTTCTTTTTTTTTTTTTCCTTCATCCCTGCGTTGTACCCAGAAGTATGTGATACAACAAATGCAAACCTGTCCTATGTCTTTCCAAGCACTTACTGTTTTCTGCATGAAGAACAGCTTGATCACTGAGCAGATTCACAGAAAACTGCCAAATACATGTACATCGTAAAGCTGTCATTCAGTAGAGGATGTCTTGGCATTGTGGTTTTACAGTAGAAGTAATCAGGAAATTTTCAGTAGCTAAGTTTGTCAATAATATTTTTAATGAGAAAATTTACTGAATCTGCCAATATCAGCAAAGCTTTTGTTAGGAAAAGATTTCTTCCCTCTGCAGTGGAACTTCTGATTAAAAATTAGAAAAGAGTGAGATGAGATCAACCCTTGAGCAGGAAATAGACTTACTCAGGGATGCACGCTGCAGTGTGAGAGATTGTAAGGGGCATCTTGTCTAATTCAAAGACCTTGAGCTGAGATTCAGCTTCCCTTTATGGCACTTCGATTTGAGAGATGTAGGCTCAAATTTCTAAGCCAGTCACTAGTCAGATATTTATACAAAGTAGAATCTCTCATTCCTTTCTGTAAGAATTCCTTGTTAGAGATCCACCCCAAACCAGCTTATTGTTTGCTGACCAAACGTGTATGTTTGGAATACATGAAGATGGTGAACAAGAGCTTGAATAGTTGTCTCCTAGGCTGAAACTCTACTAATACTGCACATGTATCTTAGTGGGACCTCTTTCCGCCCCTTCCTTGCCATCACCCCATATTCCCGTGCTCATGAACATGAGCTCAGTGTTCTCGCAGTGTAAGAGGATGTACATATATATATATATATAGGAGTTCTGCAGAATGTAAAAATGCTTCTCACCCCACTGTGACGAATTTCTATGACACAGTGTTGTATAACTGCATGTCATGTTTTTCTTTGTTGCTGGGAAAGGGTAGGTTCTTGGCTTCCTCTTTCCTGATTGTTGACGGGTCTCCCCGGAACATACTGATTTTTTTTTTTCTTGGTGTTCTAAAAATTGTGATTTCTGTGCTTAACCTACTTAGAATTTAAAACCAGAAGATTATAGAGAACTTAACTATAGAAGTGTTCAAAGCCTAGGTGCCTTGCCTCTATTGCAGATCCCACAGTTCTAATTTAGGCATTCAGCCTTCTTGAATAAAGGATGGGACGAGTTATGCATCTTATTAAGGTAGTTACAAAGACAGTATCTGCAGTGTGAATAACCTAAACAAGGCAATTAAAAACAAACACACAACTGCTTATTGGAATCTTAAGCACCTTAGCTTGGTAGGTCAAGCTCTGTCTTGCCAGTATGAGTATGAATCCTTTCTTTTAGAAGTATAGCACAATTTAATTCTTTCTCTCAAAATCATGCTGGTAGCAAGGCTTGCCTCCTTTTGATCTAAAATTTAGGGTTAAAATGGAGATCTTGGCTGTAAAGTATTGACTAAATTCCCTTTTCAGTCTCAGGATGTTAAAATCCACTTCTTCCACTGCCTTTGGAATGGTAAGATGATAAACATTTAAATTAATTGGAAGAATTGCTCTTCAGGTCTTTCTGTATTTGTGTGTGCAACCAAATAGAATACGAAACTGTGCTCTCTTCGGTATTTTCCATCAGGCCTACAGAATCTTTAAATATTTCATGCAAAATAGAAAAGCTTCGATGGGGAGAGATGAAAAGAGCTGCCTGCAGCAAGGTTCCCAAACTCACCAGTACAGCAAGAGGTGTGTTGCATTACCCTAAGCCCACAACAACGGGGATTTTTTGTGAACCGAATACAAGGAACTTCTGTATCATTGACTGTATTCATACTGTAGGTTGGAAACTCAAGTAACCAATCTGCCAAGGTGAGGGACATGTGAATTTGAATCCTGTTAGGCAGAGTAGAAGATTGAATCATGTTCTTCTGCTTGCAGATGTAAATTTTGTGCTGCAGATGAAAGGCAGCCTTTGCCCTTGTGTAGAGCCCAATTAACAAACTTTTAAGTTGCCCCATGGAGGTAATATAGGCAGAGAAACAGCTGGTAAGAGGTTGTTTGCACCTTGGGTGTTTACATTTGAGATGGGCCGAAAGGGGCTTAGTACTGCAAAGACAGAAGTACTTTAGGCATAACCAGAAATACCCTTACTAGGGAGATATGCTCCCAAAAATATCTTTGTAATTTGCAGATGTAGTTATAATTTGTAGTGATGCTTAAAAACCAACTTTCATTACTGGAAAAAACAGGGAATCCTCAAGGTCTGAAATAAGAGCAATAAGCTTCAAGCAAAGTACAGGTCGAATATAATTGCTTTGACTTTAACTACGTTATCTTTATTAAACTATGGAGGAGTGTGATTGGTACTTTACCCAGCAGAGTAGGATGTAACCAAGCTCAGTGGGATTAAAGGTATTTTTACTTGTCTATTCCTAGATGAGATAATTTCAGCAGTATTTTTTAAGTCAGATTGAGGGTCCTAGAAATCCAATTAACGTTGGTGGCTAATATTATATGAACGTGGAAAAGATTTTGCCTTTCTGGGATAGTCACTGATTTAAAAGTGAAGTCTAAGAAATGGATGAGAAGCTAATAAGACTTGTCTGCTCCTTCAGGGGGAAAAGGATGTTTTCTTTGAAATGATTTGGAAGGAGAGCTATGATAACTGAAAAACTGGTTTATTTATGATGCCAACTAATAAAAGTTGGTTAAATAATGTTTCATTATTCTGAAAATCATAAAAATTTGTTGGAAAGCAGAGCAAAGAACCCATTTTGCATACCTCTTTCATGTTGGAAAGGAGTGGGTGTCTAAAGCATAGAACAATATTCTGTGGCTTGTTTTCCAGCTCCTTTGCACATAATGAAGTTTTTCAGCTGAGCAGCTTGGAGAAGAGTGATCAGGGTTAACCTCTCCTCTCTTCCATAGCTCTTAATTTTCCCTGGGAAACTGCATACATTGCAGTTGCTGACCAGTTCTTTCCTTGCTTAAAACTGATGGATTCCCTTATGTGCCATTTGTCATTGGATTTAAATTTTATTTCACATCCTGTTTCTGAATTGTATGACAGATTTTGGTTCTTTGGCCCAGAAGTTATAATAGGTTCTTTCCCAGCTTTGGGAAAGAATTTCTATGGGTCTATGAGATGCAATATTTGCCTATGTAACTCGAAATGAGATTCACAGCAGATCAAATGATTAAAATTCGAACGCAGGAATTTGGTTGTGGTGGTTTAGTCCATTGATGTTTATAAATAACCCAAGTTTGATTCCAAGACAACTCTGAGTAGAGGAAGTCATTTCATTTAGTAGATGATGTGGTTGCTCAGAAGAAGCTCTTTTCTTGCTTGGGAGAAAGGAAATGCTGAGGCGGCAGTATGTGGAGAGGCAGGTGGAAGCATGTGGGAGCTTGTTAGCTGGAAGAACAACACACAGCTGGGCTCTGCATAAGTAGGGCTTCTCAAAGCCATATTTACAAACGGAATTAACTCCTGTGGAATTGTAAAGTTGTATCTAGTTAGGTAATTTAGTTTGAAGTTTAAGGAAATTTAAGGATATTCTCTTGCTTCTGCTGGTAAGTTCTACTGATTTTATTCATGTTATATAGGTACAGATAAGGCAAACCTTTTCATGAGCACAGTAGAGTTTTTCTTACAGCTCGATCACTGTACGTTAATTGAACAGATTGTAGTAGCTTTGATTGCCTACCTGCACGCTGGCACGCTTGTAGTAGTGCCTCAGGTTGAAAGCTTGGAGGTTTTCTGACATTCTTACTCTGACTGTGGTTTGGAGGAATGACAAGGAATGAAAACGGAAATCTGCATTAAAAAAAAAAAAAAGTGTTGGCTAAAAAGGTTTCCAAATCCAAACTGATTCCTTTGAGATGTTTCTATTCTTCTCTTGTACTATTGAATGTCAACTTGAAAATAAATCTGAGTGCCTACCAATATATAAATGCAATCTACATTTAGGAAGAGTAATTAATTATCCCCTAACCTAATAAACCTGTGCCAAGTTATCACACAGATTCTATGACCTATTTTTTTAGATTAATAGCATGACTAACTGCCAAGTATTGTGTTATTGAAATAGAAGAAAAGGCAGTTATAGCACCTTAAATCAGTCATGAAGCTACACATTTAAGCTGATTTCAGTTTATGTTGATAACATAAAGGATAGTTCCACTTTTGTCTCTACCAGCTCCTTGGCTGCACATTTCCAACCCTACATTGTGCCAGGATCAGCACTGGTGTAGTCACTCCATCAGCTGCATCAGAGATCTGGCTGGAAAGACTCTGTGTCGCTGTGGCTGGTTTTCAGCCAAGTTTTCAGTGACAACCACTTAAGAGAACCGAACTGTCCTCTTATAGGCCAGAACACAAAAGGAGAAGTACTTCTGGAGTTTTGACCTTTGTAAAGAAAATGGGATTTGACTGCCTTTATGCATCATTCCATACAACCAATCTGACTGTTAAATCTAAAACGAGTTAAAGAGAGAATATAGTATTTGCAGTACATGTATCTAGCTATTGTATTTTCGTAGTATCATAAAATCACAAAATGGCTGAGGGTGGAAGAGACCTCTGGAGGTCATCTGGTCCAACACCCTTGCTCAAGCAGGGCCACCTAGAGCAGGTTGCTCAGGACTGTGTCCAGACAGTTTTTGAATATCCTGAAGGAATTTTATATAGTAATTGTGATAAATGCATTTTTGAAGTAATACTTCAACCTAAATCTTTTTACATCTTCTCTTTCACAAATGTTTGAGTGAAATGAGCTACTTGAATTTATGTCAAGCGTACGAAATAGGCACCGTCTTTACATTACAGACCTTAACAGTGTGTTTCCTGCATCAAGTCTGATAACAGTTTATAATATTAACTTATACTTTAGTCCTGGTGAATACTGGAAATAACTGTATTGCAGATGTTGATTTCTGTAATACAAAAGTAGACCCCAGAGAACAAGCCATCTGACTTGTTTACATTCAGACTAAATTGTGAGCGCATCTGCCACTCTCAAGAAGCGAGTCGAGATATATCACTCAGTGGGTATCTCATCCCTGGTAATCAGACCTTTGTTCAGCATGTTAGTACTTCCCTCTTATTGTCCTAATACTTCTGTTTTACAGAGAGGAACACAAATGTTTATCTATATATGAAGGAAAGACTTTTTCCCAGGCAAACTGTGCTTCTCCTATTTTATCGCACTTATATTATCTCACTGTATTCATAGTCATTGAGATATGATTTATTGTCTTGCACAACCACAAATTACTGCTGATCATTGGATTGACTGCACATTCTTATTTGTAAGGCAGCAGTCTCTGTTCTCTACTAAGATCCTCATGCATAAAATTGTATGCACCCCAGTCAGCATATATCCATTTTTCTGTAGTTGTATTTCTTTTTGACATGACAAAGCCTCATCTGTAAGTCAACTGAGATCTGTGCTATGTATAGTGTCACTACTGAAGACCTAGGGGAGCCTCTGTGGCTGATTACATTTTATTAAATAGTACATATATTCTTATAGACATGTGTCCCTTTGCTTTGCCAAGAGAGTAATTTTCATCTAGGACTTCTTATGCAGAATTCTTCTGTAGCATAGACAAATACTTGGAAAAAGAATATTCAGAGCTCTCAGATTTTGCCTACCAACATTTTTGGATTTGAAATGGTGACCCACTCAGGTTGGTGGAATTGGGAGTATCACTCAAGAAGATTTCTAGCATTAAACAACCTCTACCATGCATAAAAGAAGGGACTTGAAAGTACTATAGAAAACCTAGTTTCTTCTCTAAAATTCTGCTTTCAAAAAACAATATTGTTCTGTCAGTGTTGAAGTTTCCTCTTTGTTGGTAGTTGAGGAAGACTGAAGTGGTTCATATTGTTCTTTTTATTTCTCCAGTGGAGGGAATCCTCTGATTTTGTTTATTTATTCTTTCAGCATATGCAGATGACTATCCAGGCTCTCCAAGATGAACTGCGGATCCAGCGGGACCTGAACCAACTGTTTCAGCAGGACAGCAGCACTAGAACCAGTGAGCCCTTTGTGGCAGAGCTGACAGAGGAGAACTTCCAACGACTTCATGCAGAGCATGAACGCCAGGCCAAGGAACTCTTCCTGCTACGTAAAACCTTAGAAGAGATGGAACTGCGTATTGAGACGCAGAAACAGACCTTAAATGCACGTGATGAGTCCATCAAAAAGCTGCTGGAGATGCTGCAGAGTAAAGGTCTGTCAGCAAAAGCCACTGAGGAAGATCATGAGCGAACAAGACGGTTGGCTGAAGCAGAGATGCATGTACACCATTTGGAGAGCCTTCTCGAACAGAAGGAAAAAGAAAACAACATGCTGAGAGAGGTAAGTGACCAAGCTCTGGGTTCATCTCCGATCTTCATCTCTAGCTCTCAATCTCCCCTCCTTTCCATTTCACATCTGTAAGGAAAGAATTTTACATCCTGTCTATAAGCTGTATTTTACATTGCAGACAACAGAATTTGTCCCTGTCTTAAAACTTCCTTGTGTGTGATTTCCTGGGGTTTGTGCCTTAGGCCCCACTTTCCCCATTGCCCCCATGTGAAACTCGAGAAGTGAATTGACACATGGACTGTAAAATGTATTCTTCCATTCAATTTTAGCTTCAGTGAAAGTAGCTACCTGTATTTAGGAGAGAGCTGAGAGAAATCTTTGCAGGAGTAATGGATGATTGCTCTACAGTTTCCATGGAAACAGTCGTCTTGCTGTGAAGGGTATTTGATAAAACTATTAGCTGCCCTGGATGCACAGCCAAAAAAAAAGATTACTTAAAGGGACACTGCTGCAAATGTTGCAACCCCTTCCCCCACCTCTCTTAAAACAGAAAAGAAAACACGCCATTACATCTGTATCGCACAGTAGGGCAGTGTGATGACAGGCGTTCTTCACTACTAACTATCCCAAACTAATTACAGTAAAATTTAGGATACCGATAATACAAGTATCTATGAAAAATAAAGGAAAATAAATAAGGTGTGGTGTAGCCAGTGTCATTAAATTCCTTGACGTTAAGTGCATTTTCCACTTGTAGTCAACCAGCCTTCTAAAGCATTCTAATATTGACTTCTCAAAGGCTAGTAACTCAGTGTGTGTTATGTATCTACACAGGCACGTATTCACTAATTATACGATTTTCTGTAAAGATTATTTAATATACATCTCTAGATTGAATGCATGAATCGATAGCTATAGATGTATGTATAATGTGTGCATGTGAATCTATGACTTGTTTTGTACATTGTATATCTGTTTTGTGGTTCAGCATTTTTTTTGAAAGCCTGACATATACACAAGATCTAACCCCCCTCTCTAAGAAGGCGGGGAAGCAAGGTCTTGTAAAAAGGTTTTTGAAATGAGTGTTGTGAGCTAATAAATACTTCCTAATACCTCTTATTTATATGTTTTCCATGGCCCGACCCATTGTACTTGTGCTCTTGTAAGCATTTATATAAGAAAGCAAGACCCCATTGCATTTCTGAGTCAGATTTAGGCCAGATTTAGTTCTTTTAGAGCAGTAATCTCTTGAGTGTCTGGAGTGAAGATAATATGATTCCAGAGTTTCTACACTACAGTTTTTCCTTTATTTAGCGACCAATGATAATTCTGTTCCAATTCTTGTATCTATTTCAGGAAGAGCCCCAAATGGCTTCCATTTGTTTCTGCTGTAAGGCCGGCAACGTAAATGAAAAGCTGGCAGGAGCTGTGTAATTTTTTTAGGAATGCGGTTTCTTTTGTTTCTGCTCAATGATGAGTATATGTTGAAAGATAAGAATTCTCTCTTCATTCACATATGTCTGGAAATCATCAATTATTTAAATCTTAATGTTTATGGTAAATGATTTCCTGGAGAAGGTAGAGATGACATTGATTTTCTAAGTGCAAATGCCATTTATCTAACATACTTTAATTACTCTTTACTGCCAACCCATTTCTAATGCACTGAGAAGGATAAGCTGGGAATTCTGTAACTTGTAGCTCAAGCTGTTGATATGGTGCAGAATCCAGCCTTGAAGCTGAGCACCCTAGGAGCCTCAGAGACATGGTGCTATGTAAGAGATGCCAAGCTATTTCCATATTGAACTGGGCCTTATCAAGAAGGGTTTATTAGCACCCATGTGTTATTCTTGAGCTCCAAGCTAGACTATGCTGACAACTCAGGCTTGTCTGCACGAGAGCTGTGATTTAATGCCAACAGGCAGCTGAGCACCACCCAGCCACTCGCTCGCTCTCCCCAGGTGGGATGGGGGAGAGAACAGGAAAGGTGAAAGTGTGAGAACTCATGGGCTGGGATAAAGAGTGTTTACTGGGTAAAGCAAAAGCCATGCATGTAAGCAAAGCAAACCAAGGAATTCGTTCTCTGCTTCCCATCAGCAAGCAGGAGTTCAGCCACTTCCAGGAAAGCAGGGCTCAGCACGCATAATGGTTTCTTGGGAAAAATGCCATCACCCCGAACATCCCCCCCTTTCTCCTTCTTTCCCCCAGCTTTTATTTCTGAGCATGTTGCCACGTGGTATGGGACATTCCTTCGGTGAGCCTGGGCCAGCTGTTCTGGCTGTATCCACTCCCAGCTCCTGGTGCACCCGTAGCCTCCTCACTGGCAGGCAGAACGAGAAGCTGATAAGTGCTTGACTTGGTGTCAGGGCTGTTATGTGACAATTAAAACCATTGGTGTGTTATCAAAACTATTTCCATCGAAAATCCAAAACAGCATCATAAAAGCCTCTACAAAGAAAATTAACTCTGTCTCAGCCAAAACCATGACAATGAGTCTCATGTGGGGGTCCAGAAGGCCGGGGAAAATTAGGGTATGTTGCTGAACTGTAGCTGACTACCTCTGAAGCAAGTTTACTACCTCAAGCTTGTAGACTCAAGCTAGTAAACTTGAAGAGTTCTTGGGCACCATGCTGCTGTGTTCTGCGAGATCTGGTTCATAGTTAATGTCACCATCCCACAATTGGAAGTGGTCTGTGTGCAGATCTTCCTAGGTCTATCTGCATCACTTTCCTCACCTAAGCTTCCATTATCTGAATATTTGTCTGTATTTCCAAATCTGTAAGTTGTTTTAGCCTTTTGATACCCCAAATACTAACTATGCAGTTTCTGAGCTGTCTTGAAGAAAGCCATCTACTTTCTTGATTGTTCTTTAACTGGTATTTCCAGTATCAGGAAAGGTATGCTAAACTCTTCTTTAAATACTGCTGTTAAAAGAAACAGTAATATCCCAAAGGGATATGCAAGAGCTGGGAGGTCATTGTGGATACTTTATGTTCTAACACATCAGAAAAGCTGAGAAAAACTTCAGTAGCAGTTTTGACCATCTTAGCCAAAGCAAGTTCTGAGGTGTCAGAATTCACAGGTACTATTTCTGAGTTACATGTGTATTATACTTTTGGTTAAAAAAATACTAGGAGTAATAATAAATGTCTGCATTCTGGAGGAAAAGGTATCCCTCTATATTCCAACTTTGAAGCTTACGTGTAATTCAGATGGTGATGTTGTGACTCAAGGTCATCAGATGGTCTCTCAGATGGTGCAGCGGCCAGCAGTCTAACCTTCAAAAGTAAACATGTATTAATTGATTTCTTCAGCTACTGCTATTACTGTGATTGAAGAAAGGATTGCACTAATTTCCAAAGGAAAAGAAATTCTTAACAGAACCACAAGTCAGAGCTAAGAACGTAACTAAAGAATAGCTGTAGTGGTTCTGGCCAAGGATCACTTTATTGAAACAGTATTCTGTTTCAAATAGTGCCCATACACAGACACCTCAGAAGAGGTAAGAACAGGGCAAACACGTTACTTTTCTGTAACACTCTCCCATTTTCCAAACTGAACTTCTTGTGATTTGTCAGCTAAGTATCCTCCATGGATCTTCCATCCAAGTACGGCGTCAGTGTCTTACTCAGCCCATGTAGACTTTTGCAGCTGTGGCATCATCTTGTAAGTGGTTCTGTAGTTCTGCTCTCTTTTGGGGTTTGAACCTGTCTCCCAGTAGCTTCATTGATGGCTCCTTGTTCTTGCACTGGAAGACAGTGTACAGCTGATCACTACTGGGATTCTCTGTGCCAGTTGTGAGTTTGGATTTTTGTCATGTCCCTTTCAAGTTCTTTCTTTTTGCAGGCTGAAGTCATAGTCATTCATACAGGCTGAAGTCATTTGCTACTTAGTTGTTCCTCACGTAGAAGATATTTTATGTCTTTCGCAATCTCCCAGAGAACTGTCTCAGTTTACCATATCCAGCCTATGAAACGGATTTTCCTTCAAATAGTGTGAGGTATCTCTGTTATCAGTTTGGCTCTCTTGAATTTTTTTCCGAACATTGTCCCGAATACCATGAAGCTCAAGTAATCTCTCTTTACATATTCAAGGAAAGATCCTGTATCAAGCATAATGTAGGTTGTATTTGGCAACTCACTGATACAGAGGGCAGTCGCTCATGAACACAAAATAATGAAGAATTAAATGTCTTATTGAACATCTGGATGCAGTGACTTCAGCAGATGACAGTGTGATTGCATCACATTCCTCTTCCCTAGAAAACAAGCTTAAGCTTCATAGCTTATAAAAAGATGTTGCTATTTTGAGGACCCCTCAAGTCTTAGTGAAAATTATTCATATTGCTGTTGGTATTTTAGACCTAACTTTCAGAAACAAGATTATCATACCAGCAAGAAATACTTGATGAAATCCAGCAGCTGGACCTACAACTTTCAGAATAGCTCCTGACTGACGTTAACTGCCACTTCACTGTTCCAAACTCACCTGCTGCAGAATGATCAGCGATGGCAGTGACAGCACATAGCTCTAAAGATAACGAAGCTTGCTGTGCTCTTTTTGACATCCTTCCCGCTCCTCCCAAAATGCTAAATGCACTGAGTAGAAATATGTTTTTTCTCCACTACACAGAGTAAAAGATACACCAAATATCAGTGCAATTTATGGAAGAATATTGTGTGATTGTGTCCACATCTGATGTTCTAGAGACTAGGAGTACTACGGTCAAACTACATTTCATAAGGACAGTCCAACACAATTACACCAACTTGGTTAATCCTTTCTCTTTTGAATTGTTCATTGCTATCGATCATTAGGAATATATTTACCTGAACAAAGACCTGTGATTATACACTAATAGTGTCACAGTCAATAAAGAGTAACTTCTTGAGAGTTTTTGGAAAAAAAAAAAAAATGGGCCAAATTTCCCATCTGCCTAGAAGAAGGGATAAAAACAAAACCATCTGCATTGTTTCTACCCAGGGGGAACAAAAATAGGCTGCTCAGTGTGTATTATTGTCACATACAGTAGACTTCAGCGGTGCTGTCCCATTTTCATATTCCTCCACAAAGGATATCAGGACAGACTTTCCAACAGCGGTTCACGTGATGATGAGCTGTTTGTCTCTGGGTTGTTACCGGACACATACATTCTACCAACCGAATCTATCTTTGCTCACAGCAGTGCTATAGCATGCACTAACTGGAGTCCTCAGAATATACTCACACATCACTGCATTCCTTACGCTCAGATAGGGATAGCCTTTGATGTCTGCTATCCTAAGGACTGAGAAGGATGTATGAGGGGAAGTTCCCAAATGTGTTCTCTTTTCATTGGCCAGTGTTCTCAGTGGTACCTATATGTTACTCCTCTGAAGCCTTTAATTCCATAGTGCCTCATATAACATGCATTGAGAGTCCTGATAACATACATAGCTCTGACCATTGGCTTTTCCTGAAAAGGTGCAACAGAAGTTAGGCACAGTGCAAGTTCTTCTTCCTGCAGGAAAGTTCTAACATGTCCTTACAGTGAAGGGTATGTAAGTCCTGCAAATGAGTTGTGGCAGAGATTGCATGAGGCTGTTGTTAACACCTTCAACAAGAGGTCAGAAGCAACTCTGCATTTAAGGTAAATGGTGATCTCGTAGCCTTAGCGTCCTCCTGGGAGAGGGGAGTGATTGGTGCAAACTTTGAGGCCAAGCAGGCATTGAAAGTGGGGTGAGGCGTTCATTGGGATGCCAATGTAGTAGTCAGAGTGGTGATGTATTTCATCATAAAGAAGGAAAACAGCCATTTGAATTAACTGACAAAAATTAGACATAAAAATATAGGAAAGAAAACTGTGAATCCAGCTCTGGGACAGATGGCTGGCTATCGCCTTCTATTCCAAAAGAGAATGGAAGCAATATTCCTAGAAGGTTTCTTCCTGTGTCAGTTCTAGATTCAAGGTTTGCATAATAGCATGGTATGGAACAAGGAAAGAGTAACCAGCAGTAGCTTTGTATTTTGCATCACAAAAACTGTTTGTTAGTAAATTACAGGTTTAGTTGTATGACATTTTGATTATTTTAAATAATTGGGCCCATTCAAATGATGCATTTTTAATACTACCAAGTGCAAAACTAAATTAAGGAGATAGGGATACAGTATTTAGCAGGTAAAGGGTGTTTTTGTATGTAAAGCAGTCGCTGAAATGGATCATTCATAGAGGCAGCCATTTAAAATGGGCTTAAGGATAGAGGTTATGGCAGAAAAAGCTATTATTTGTTTTCATCTTCAGAGTGCATTGAAATGGCAATCCCACAACGTCCACTTTGTGAACTGTTTTATGGTAATCTAGTATGGCATTATTAAAAGGACTGATCCGTATTTGTAGCTTTCTCGAATCAAACAGTGCTTACTTTATTATAGGAAGTAACACAACATTTCTGTGAGCCCTCATTCCAGTGTCTCCACTTAGAGTACATTTCTGGCACAGCAGAGAGCAGACGCACTAGCCTATAATACAGATGTAGTTGGCTTAGCTTTAAATTATCTAATTTGATGCAGTGACAGCTAAACAGGAGGAGCACAGAGCTCAGTGAGAAGGGTAGGTAGGCTGCGCTGTGTAAATGTACCATCTGAGGACTGCTGAACAGTAATTTTGCCATTTTAAAATGCCCTGTGAAAAGAAAGGTTGTTTGCCTTATCTGAGCAGATTTTAATTAACTGTGACAAGTTGTGCAAAGAAGTTCTTTTTCCATGCATGTGTTAAAATTCTTACTCTTTTCTGCTCCAGGCTTAGAGAAGGATTTAGCAATTTTAATTAGAGCAATTAGAGTTATCTCAAAGAACGCTTTTGTCCTATTCCAAGATTTTGCAACATAAATAAGACACACTTCTGGAGAGAGGTTTGCGGTAGTATATAGCCTGGTTCAGAAACTGGAACTCTCATACCATTGTAGTACAGGACACCTTTCTAATGATTTAAAAAATGAAGTTCCTGCTTTGTTCTGTTGCTGCTTCATTTTTTTAGCTGAGGATAGCAGGGAGGAATTATTTAAATCAAGATAATTTAAATAGTTCATGTGTTGATTAGAATCACTCTATTTCTTTAGTTTTCAAGCATATTGAAATTTTGTAGAACAAAAGTCGAGTATTTGGGCTATTGCAACTTGAGAGCAAAATGTACAAAGAACAAATGATGCATGCTTTTATTTAATTGTGTTATAGTTTGGAATGTGTTATGTGACCTTTATAAAAAAAATGATGGTTAATTTAATTATTTTCATCCTTCCTTGGTTTAGGGGTTGGTTGCATGATATTTCTTCTCAGAACTAGTTTTCAACCTCAAAAAATAGGTTGAAAAATTAGGGTTAAAAATTACTTATTTGTTTCATGTCTTTCCAGACTACAAAGAAATCATAAACACCTTCCAATTCTTATATAGCAAATTTCTGATTTTTATGGAGTTTAGGTAATTATTTAATAATAGGCAGGTATTAAGTGAATAGAAAAAAAGCAGAACTACAGCTATCCATGAGGTTTTGGGTTTTTTTCCCTCTGTATAATAGTTATCATCTCATCAATGTGAAACAATCCACAAAAATTTCAATGTGCTTATTCATATGCTTTTTTCAGCATACAGGGTTAAAATTATAAAGAGATTTAAATTTTGTATTTACTGTGTTATACACTTATTTCAAATAAATTATTGCTGTATGAATGAGCTACTGAAGCTTCAAATAGGTATGGTTTTCTTTATTTACAAAAAGCAAAATTTCTAATAGTTTACTTCAGCACCTCTGACTCCCTTAGGTGAGATTTTTAAAACCATCTGAAACAATTCCAAAGGCAGAAACCTGGCTGGGGCTTATAAGTAAAATAATTAAGCTTTAATGTCTGTTGATATTTCATTATATTCAAGGGTTTTGCTTGTCAATATGTTTTACAGGATTGTCTTTATTTACAAAAGACAGCTTCAGGTATACTTTCTTTAGAAGTGTTAATGTTATCCTACACCTTTCTTCAGTAGAGCCGATACTGCTGGAACTTTATTTCTGTAAGTGTGAAATGTCGCAGTACAGGAAAGTATAAAAGTAAAATTTGAAAATACCATTAACAATTTGGAAGCTAATTTAAGAAACAAGTAGAAAACATAGGTTTATTGCTCCTTAAATAGGAGAGAAGATAAGATTGAATAGCACATATGTAAATAAAGTTATAAATTAATAGTATTTTATTTTTTAACCAACTTTTCTTTATCTTTTGAATTTATACTTCTGTAGTCAGACTTCAACACAATGACTTACTACTAAAAACTAGTAGGATGGTCTTAATTGGTCCCTCTCATCTTTGTCTCCTGCTTTTAATCTACTGCTGAAGTTTTGGAGGATTTTGCATTTGTTTTCTGCTGATTTGAACATTGAGATGAACTGGAAGCTGTGTTCTAATTTTCACTTTAAGTGATACCTTTGTAAAGGAATTTTGTGTGTGCTAGTATCTGAGTTCTTGGTTGGATTTTGAAATCACTGGCTGAATGTATTCATCAAATTGCAAAACATAAAGATGAATTTCTTTAGCTAGGAGTATCTGAGCTTCAAAGCAACTGTCACCCTCCATTATTGATTTGTGTTGAATTTCCAGCACATGATTCAAAGTTATGCTCATTACTAATATGAATAATTTATTGTTCAGGGAATTACATTGATTGTGTTCACAAATACAGGAAATGAGACATACAGAAGTAATTTCTGAAGAAACTACTATGATTATTGGTTCCAAACTTTCATAACTGTATTTTTTCAGTAGCAAAACTCTAATACTAAAGAGATAAATTATAGAGGACTTACATATTGCACATTCTTTTTTCAGTTCAGTTTTGTGTTGTTGAAATATAGGTCAAATTACTGGGCTTGAGCACTTATTGAAAAATACTCTTAGAAAACTTGAAACTAAACAATTGTGATACTCCTCAGTCACTGTCTGGTCCTAATTAGTAGAGATAATTGTATTCTGTAGAGTACAGAGTCATTTCATGCAACCTCCTGCTCAGTTTGGGACTCTCCAGTGATGGGGATTCTACAACCTCTCTGAGTCCTATTCCAGCATGTGATTACTCTCCTAATAGATTTTTTTCCATATTGTAAGTCAAAATTTACTCTGTTACATCTTTTGCTGTTGACTCTCATCCTTCCACTGTGCTCTTCTGTAAAGAATTTGTCTTCATCTTCCCTACAGTGTCCGATTAGATATCTCTAGACATCAACAAGATTCACCCCCAAGCCTTTTCTTTTCAGCTGAACCAACCCAGTTCTTTCATCCTCTCCCCTTATATTGTATGTTCCAGGTACAATCCATCTTGATGGCTGTCTGTTGGACTCTATTCAGCTTTTAAATGTCTTCCTAATGCTGGGGAGGCCAAAGTTGGGCCCGATACTCCAGGAGTGGTCTCACAAGAGCCAGATAGAGTTAAATATCTGCTTCCCATCATGGCATCTATACCATTGCTAATACAGCCCAGGATACAGTTGTCTTTTTTTCTATTTTTCCTTCCAGCAAGAGCACACTACTCTAGTTCATGTCTTCCCAAAATTACGTATACTCTGGAAACCTGCAGAGAGTGCAATCTATCCCATAACCCGGATCCTTAATAAAGGAACTGTACAGTTCCTTTGATACAGCCACAGTATCAAACTCCAAGGATTGGCAGTAGTAAGCAGCTACCTATTGGACGTTATATTGCTGTCCACCAAACACAGTTTGAGCCTGACAGTCCAGCTAATTTTCCACCTACCTTATAAACCACTTATCCAGTCTGTATGTCACCAATTTGGCTACATGGATGTTTGGAGGCAATGTCAAAGGCACCAGTAATTCAGGATATCCCATACCCACTGTTCACTGCTTGTCCATGAGACCAGTCATCTCATTGTAGAGGAAAATCAGGTTAGTCAGGTACAATTTGCCCTTCTACACAATTATAGATCTGTTTGGTACATTAAATAGCTTCTGAAAGTAACAATGATAGTTTACGCTGATACTGAACTACATTCCTGAAATTTTCTTTTGGTTTATAATATTTGCATTTCATTATAATAGAAACCAGGGTGCTAAATTCTTTCAAAATTTAGATGTGAAAGATTGACAGAAGCCATCTGGGAAACTAAGCTTTAAGTACAAGTATAATGTTCTCTGAGTAAGGCCTGGACTACATGTTGGAGAATGAAAACAAACATTAGATAACTATCCGGTCTGCTGAATGATGCAAAGATCATGCTGCACAGAACATCGTATTTGACCATATAAAGGCATGGTTAGGCTAGTTAAGATTTTTTTTATTTTATTTTTTCCTGAGTTTTAAGTGATGTTTTTAATTGCACATTGCATAGTTTTTGGCAATTTTTTATTAAAAACAAATTGATGCATGAAAGAGCACCTACTTCAAATATTTCTCTCCTTCATTCTTCATGAGATATATGCTGTCTGTTTAGGTGGGTTCTGCAGGAAATAGAAGGCGTGTCCTCTTCTGCATTTGGAAAGTGCTTATCTCATGGTACTACTGAAAGATAAGTTGCTGTATTTTTAAGCATGAAGCCTACTTCCCTAAAAATGTCACCACTTAAAGTGCACTTTCATGTTTCTGACAAATTCCTTGTAAAATCAGATGTGGGAGTAACTGAGGGAGTAGCAATGAATGATACGGCCAGCATGTTTTGGAAGAAAAGGTTCTGAATAAATTCTTCCCTTCATCATTATGTGCATATGTATAAGTTGCTAATATTTTTTAGATGTAGTTCTGATACTGCTCAGTATTGAGGACTCCCTCAATTCTGAAACTATAATCTCTAATTTCCAATTGTTTATGCATTTCTTGGTCAGGAAAAAAAAAAAACTAAACACATTTAGAATTTGTCATCCTTCAGATATTTTAGGGTGCATTAAAATTACATTATCACAGATATCCTTTACATATTTAATGTTCTTAGTACATTTGATCAGCTGTTCTATGTAATTATGCTAGATAGAAAGTTAGGGTGTTATTTCTCACAGGGATACAGTACTACCTTGTAGACCTACTTGGCAGATGCAAGGTAATAAGACACAAACCTTTAGTTTAGATCTTGTTTGAAGAAAAGGAAAATAACTATTCTTAATTAAAAATTGGTAGCGATGAAATGCTGAAGTGAAAATTCATCCCTTATTATAATTTAAGTTTGATTCAAAGGTTAGACGATGTTGAATCTTACCAATCTGTTATGGAATAGTATCAGTTAGATATGAAAGTTTTTTCTGCATGAAGGTAGAAGAAATGAAGGATGTTTTATTACTTGATCAGAATGGGTAAGTCACAAGAAAAAAGGATTAGTTTTGTATTTTTCTGATCCTGGTATCTACATGTGGCCCTGCACTTTAATTATTGTTCAGAGTCCTGTTTTGAAGATGAAAGTACTAATTTTCAAGCTTCTATGTGGCGTGTGTCCACAATATAATCTGAATATGTCAGAGAGATATTAAGCTCTCTCCTTTCTGCCACATGGATAAGTGCATAATTTATATTTCAGTGTTAAGAAGGATGTTTCTGCATGATGTTCCTCCAGCAGCCCTACTTAAGTTTGTGTTCTAGGGAGGTTCGGTGTGACTGTGGCCCTGTTTTCAGACTCATCAGAATCATAGGCAGGTTGCCAAAATCAAGTCCTTACTATGCACTTGAGAGGTGGGAGGTGTTGTTTTTCTGCAGGTTATAATTCACCCAAATTACAGTGAAGCTATTTAAGACGATAGAAGTAGGACACTTAGTTTGCTGTTGTGCAAAGCATCGTTTTAGACAGTGGAGAGACAGCCTTTCTAAAGAAAAAGCTTAAAATAATTTTCTATTTGGGAAGATGCTGTGCAATGTCAAAAGCAGACGCTGTTGTGCCAGCATCCCTTTAATGACATGCTGTTCTCATACTGGGTGTTTCATCTACTGCATTTCCGTAGTAGGTTGCTTGTATGGTCTAAGGTCAGAGACCACATCTCTGCACAACTGGAAATGATCTAGTACATAAATGCACCACTAAAATAAAAACAATATTTTGTTCAAAATAGATTTCTGACATACTCGTTTTTGACCTCTTTATCTTTCATTTTCTCAGTTTCCAAAAGTTCACAGGAATTTGTTTGTTTTTCTTTTCTATTATCAAGCTTTTTCATTTTCTTCTACAATAACAGTCCTTGGATGCTTGTACAGCTGACGTGACAGGGACAGCTGGGGACATAACTTTCTGCATTTAGTGAAAGTTCATGCTATTCTGAATAGGATACTTTTCACCTTTTTGATTTATCAAAGTTTATAATGGTGAAGAATCATTTTCAGAATGATTCATTTCTCCCCGTACATATGTTTTGATGTTAGGAAACAAACCTGAGTAGAACCAACTTTTCAATCCTGAAATCTAAGGGTCTCAAGCCCTCTTTTCTTCTCCTCTCCCGTAACTTTTTTTTTTTAAGTGGATGTGAATTTGAGAATGCCTACAACATGTGACTGGGGTGTCTTCTACTGTGGACAGTTTTTACTAGTTTTCTCTTAAAGAAGCTGTGTCATTCTTTGAGAAGTGTTGTTTTATGTGTATTTTCAGTTGATGCTCTCATAGTCAAGCAGAGATTACACAATAATTTGGTGTTATAGCACATAGGGTGTGTGTTACAAAGAGTGTTCTCAAATACCACCTCACTCAGTGTGCTACATGTGCCTTTACAAAAAGGCCGCTGTGTGTCTTACCTTGTTGTATCCTCTCAATCTGAGAATCACAGGAAAAGATTTTGAGAATCTAAAGAGGATGTGGAGGATGTGGGATATGTGAGCCCCTGCTGAAGAATAGTTAGAAGTCACTCTCATTCAAATGTTTGTGTACTCTTACACAATAGATCATTCCAAGCCGTGCTGTTCATTTCAACCAAATTGATAGTAAATCCATTTAAGAGTTCACCAAAGACTACAGAACTGCCATTGCAGAGCAGTAAAGTATCTGGATGCTTCTCCAATGATATGCTGTTTGATGAATACATGAATAGAGTTACCGTGTCCACTCTGGAAACTTAAAAGATAGGTAATGTTTTCAGTGTTTTTAAAACACTATACAACTCTAATTTTCTCATTCAAGTAATTGATCATATGGAGCAAGTTGCATGTATGACTACCGTATAAAATGTTCTCTTCCTTCACCATCTGTATTGAAAATACAAGTTTGTAGATGGCTTTTTGGATTTGTCTTCTAGGGCCTTGAGGGGAATGGGTGGCTAAACTATGCGTGTGTACTCAGATTGTTAGGTTAACTGATATTGCAGTTCATAACTTTGATGCCGTTGGGCACCAAAGTACTTTCATGTCATATAATATGAACATCCTAAATGTATTCACATGCCTACATTTAATGTTAATGTTTGTTGTAAGGACAATATTATTTTAACACAAATAATGAAAAAGTGGAATATGTATTCTCTCTGGAAATACTCTCGTATTTCCATTTGTTGGTTTGAAACATCTGCCTACTATATACGGGAGAACAAGCTATTTCTGCTTTCTGTCATTTTATTTCATACAGAGCTCTCTGAAGCATACTGGTTCTGTGAATTCGTATCAACAGAAATATCACGTGGACATTTGTATCCTCCTGTTTGCAAACTCCAATCTTTAGAGCAATGTGATAGCCAGTCATGTACTTTTGGCTGCATTCTAGCCCCAGTGGAGAAAGATTTTCATCCTACATCATTAAGCATTGCTACTCTGGAGTAAAAAATTTGAAAAAGGCTTATCAACACAGCTGCACCCTATAGCTTGTTGAAACAGAAACCACAGCATTATTGTTTTCAGTAAGCATCTAGTCAAATAAATGCTGTAGACGCTTGCATATGAAAATAGTATCCATTTAGATTAGCTTGCCAGGTAGATCATAGTTTTCTTTTAGTGGATTCATCTGCCATTTTAGCAGTTTATTTTGAGTAAGTACATGGTAAGTACTGTTGTGCCTTTTCAACTGAGACGGTGATTCTGTTGAATGAACATTTGAGTATCCTTTCTTTCATATGAGACATCATAAAACAAAATAAAGGAACTGGTAACATCAGAAAGCAGTGTTGAATTATGCTATGAATTAGAAAGAGAAGGCTGTAGTAATTTTGTTTGTATTTGATAAATGGGTCAAAATGCCTTTAGGCTAATTCTTGCTTTGTTTTCTGCTGACACAGGAGATACATCGACGATTTGAAAATGCTCCTGACTCAGCCAAGACAAAGGCTCTGCAAACTGTTATTGAGATGAAGGTAAATGGTCCTATGTAGCCAGTAGGAGAGCATATGCTTGGTAAAACAGGTTTTCATAGGAAAAGCGACTGTATCAAATACTATACTATTTTGTAAGTCTTCTTACAGAATTTAATTTAAGAATTTAATTTAAAAGAAATATATTTATTTTTTATTTTATTATTTCATTATTTTATTTTATATTACTGATAAAGGAAGACACACAACTGCTTCATGACACAATGAAAACTGCTTACTGCCTGCCTACAACAGCATATAGAGATTTCTTTCAGTTAACTAAGAGTCCATTGTATTGCAAAGATGAGTGTGGTGTATTACTGGTTCTTTGTGATGATGTGGTTTACTTTTTTTATTACACTATCAACCCTTGAAATGTCATTGCTTCGCCTTCCATGTGTCAACAACATTAGCAATTTGCAACCTTAAAATCCACTTAAAGAATGGGTCATACAGCTAGAAAGGTGCCTGTATGCCATCTTAAATGCAGCTTTTCTGGATGAATTTTCCTCTCTTTCTCCCTCCTTCTTTGTCCGAACCTTATTATTTTGGTTTCCTTCCTTTTTTCCCTTCCAACTCAGTCCATTCCATCTCAGTGTTTTCTGTAGTCATTTCCCATCTTTGTGCTTTCAAAGCCTTTCTTTTACTGTCATTCTTTTATTAGTCTTTTTTATGGTTCATAGCATTGAGAACTAATTTACCATCTGGTAACAATAAGCAGTCTTATTATCAAAAGAGAAACACAGGTATTTCTTGGAAATTATATGAGGGCTGAAATTAAGATACTGTTATAAATTACAATGGAGAACTTTACCTTGATACCTCTGTAATTTTTTGTAGCAAAAGTCTGCTTTCCCAATTTTAACTTGAGCATCAAAAATTAAGCAGGGAATCAGACTACATCTTCAAAATGGTCCTTTAGAACAATCTTATCTTATGAATAAAAAAATATATATGAAGGTCTTTTAAGCTTTTATTCAGCTGTGCTTTGATTATCACACACACAAAAAATGAAGGATTGGTCTATATAAGAATGGAGGGTAGTTTGAAATCTTGTATTTCAGGAAAGACAAAATATTTTGAAGACACTGAGTTTAAAAAAAAAGGCTACTCTCACGGATTGCATTTCATAAAGGCATATGCATGTAATAGAAAATGTGCATGCAACTCTGTGTGCTGTATGAATTCGGTTTTGCTGTTCCTAATGCGTAAGACTTCTAAAGAAACAGTAAATCAAGTAAACTGAAAACCTCTGTTCATTCTGTAGAACCATGAAGATAATGGTAGATAGGCTTTCTCATTGTTCCAGATGTATATGTTTGAACGATGGAAATATTTTATATGTTTTGTGTATGAATCAGAATGCATGAACATCCTTTACTGCTTTATATTACACAAAAAGAGATTGTTGCACCTCTTCCTTGCTTACGGTGCTTTTTATATTCTCCATTTGTGACCCGGCGCAAATTACTATTAACACAAACCTTTTGTTTTTCTTCTCTCTCTCTCTCTCTCTTTCCCCATTCTTGCAGCCATGTTACGCTGCTCATTGAATTAGAATTAAATTTCTGTTTTATGCTGGCTTAGCATTACAAGGCAACCTTTTTTCATAGTCCTTTATTTATTTTATGTATAGTGTGTCCAAGCCCCTAGCCATGTTTCCTCTCAGTACGAAATCCTTGTTTGCCTTGAAAGGTATAAAAAAAATTGAAAAATGAGTATTTGAGCACTCAGGCAGATGCTATGCAAGGAAGTATAGATTTGTTTCTGTAAAAACTTGGGGACAAGATTTCAAGGGTGGGTACATGTCCAACAAATTATTTCATATTTTACTTTTAAGATATATTACCAAATCATCTAGCTGTATGTCATTATCTGTCTCTTCTTTTCAGGATTCAAAAATTTCTTCCATGGAGCGTGGCCTCCGGGATTTGGAAGAAGAGATTCAGATGTTGAAGTCAAACGGAGCTCTGAGTACAGAGGAGCGTGAAGAGGAAATGAAGCAAATGGAGGTGTACCGTAGTCATTCCAAATTCATGAAAAATAAGGTATTGAGAAAACAGTGACGTTAGTAAGATAAAATGAGCCTTAAGAAACAGATAGAATAATTCTTAGCTAAGGAAAGTACCTGTGATCAGGGTTCCCATTCAAGTGCTGGCAAATAGAGTTTATTTGTATGTTGTCCTAAGCCAATAAAATACCTTTAAAATAATTAAGAGAATTTTAAAGACAAATTTCAAAATAGCATTATGACAGTTCTTTTATTTCAAAAGTATTTTGTGGTTATCTTTAGACCATTGATAATCCATTATAGTTTCAGGTTTTATTTTGTCTATAGGCTTCTCAAATGTAGTCTATTGAGAGAAAAAAAAAAAGGGTGTTTCTTTTTGTGACCTGTTGAATAAATTATGTTTTATTATGTAAAAAGGCTAAAAAGAACATGAACTGTCAGTATAACAGCTTTCCATAACGCTCTTCTTCTAGTAGTGGAGTCAGAATATGAGTAGATTCTACAACAGTCGTCATGCCACTATTAATTTATGCACTTGGGAAGATTTGTGTCTCAGGACAAATACAACAGTGAGATATGTTGGTCCTCAGACATAAAGATGAACACTGCAATGTTAGTGTATAGCCAAAATTGTACTATAGACAAATATCAATTGCTTCTTTGTTTCTCTCAAAGAAGTGTTTCTCAGTCTTCTAGGTAGGGAACCCTAACGTCTTCTAATAAAGATTCAGTCTCCCTTGCACGGTAAATTTAGGTTTATTGTCAGCAGTCCTGCTTTTCTTAGTAACTTGTGCATACTCCTTAAAAGCAGTGCACAAATCTCTGGAACAGAGGTTGAAAATTGCTAGGTCCTGAACAGTTCTAACCTACTGCATTTATCGTGCTTTAAGTTACTTGTCTTATATAAAGAATGCTGGAGAAAGTTTCTTGGAAAATTATTACTTGCCCTAAAGAAGAAACATATAGTAAGTATATGTTTCTTCCAGTTCCCTCACACCAGCTCACTGATTTACCTCAAGATAACCACATCTGTTCTTTTATACTTTCCTCCTTTATCCTACTGTTTTGCTTCTAGGAACTGAAGGATACCCCCTTCCAAATTAGGAATGGAGGTGACGCTTTTCTTCTTTCTATCCTTTTTTTAAATTTCCTTATTCTTTTTCATTTCTTTATTCTTTCCTTCCTTTCTTCTTCCCTTATTAGCAACACTTTTATTTTTCCTTCTCTCTGTGTTCTTACAGATCTGTCTGTTCAGCTACTTGATTAATTTCTGGGTCTATTCTGTTTACTGTGTCTGCTCATTACTTTTTCTGCAGAAAATTTGTTCCCTTTTGGTAACTATTCACTCATGAGTCATAACCAGCTCCATTCTTTATATCTTGCTATCCTGCTCTGTTTTTTAAATACACAAAATTGTTCAGGTTTTCTTTCAATATTGTATTGTATAGTCATCTGTGGCTGTATCTTGATAATTAACTTTTTTTCTCTTTACTGCAAAACCTCCCTTTTCCTGTCCTGATTTCCTGATGAATTCCAGTTTCAAAACTGTTGGGTGAAGTGCCCTATATTTGACATATATAACCATAACTATACATCTTTGTTTCATAACCAAATATTTGTCTGGCAGCCTATGTGAAATCACAGAGACATAAAACTTCTGTTTTGAGAAGACTTAATGAAGAATAGATGAGAAAATGAGTGACCAATGTTGATCCTTCTGTTCAGTTCTTTGTCACTTTTAGTTACTTGTTTGAAACAGGCTAACTAGAAGATGGCAAATAATAAATATTTAAAGCATAACAATGTCGTGACAGGTAGAGCAACTGAAGGAAGAGCTAAGTGCCAAAGAGGTTCAAGGGGAGGACCTGAAAAAAAGAGTGGCTGGTCTCCAGGCCGAGGTCTCTGCCGTAAGATTTATTTTTTGTGTGCAGTGGCCATGCACTGGGGCTTTCTAGCTCTCTTGCTTTCGGGGTAACTTTTCTTCTCTTACCTTCTTTACAACTTTATATAACCATAGAACTAACAGCCTGCTCAGCCCTGTAGCTGCATTTTATTCACGTGGTTTTGGTGTCCATAACATCACTTTTCAACTGAACATTTATATTAGTTCTATTGCTTGTTTTTTAATGGTATAATTCATTTAATCAGTAAGTTATTTTTCTCTATTGAAACAGATTTTCAAAAGCATTCAGCACCCGTTCTGGGGCCAGACTTTCAAAGAGATTTGCTTTCCCTCGTGGAATAAAAATAATTTATAACTTTTCAAAATCATGTGCTGAACCCTCTTAACATTCTTTCACAATAAAATGGCAGAAATTGGATGCTGAACACTTTTTAAAACTGATTTTTTTCATATTAGCAGCATGAACTTAGGCTCTTCCTTTGCTGTGAAGGTAGTGCATTTGCTGAGTGTTCATAGTGTCCCATCAAGGAGATGGGAAAACCCATTACTACTTTAACTTCCTTTGCACTGCATTCTTCCAAAAGATCTTTAATGCATTTGCAGTGTGGGCTTACTTCTCCGAAACAGGGATTTCTAAATATAATTACCTTGGGGTGCTACTTCAGAACTTTAATGTAAATGAATGTGGTTCTGTTCAGATGAGAACAATTCATCAAAACACAAGTATTTAGGGTAAGCATCTCTTCTAAGATGGCCTACCCCAAAGAGAATTTCTTTTAAAAAAGAAAGACCAAGCTGGGTTGAGAAAGGTTTGCTATATTTCTCGCTATCTAGTAATTGAAAAGTTCATGTCATTTGAAGTTTTTAACGAGACTTTTTTGTTTAGATACTGCAGGAAACATAACAAGTAGTAAATAGTTTGTATTGTTCCAGTTATTCTGCTGTGCCTAGCTCCACTGTGCCACTGGTTGTATTGGTCAGTAGCTGACAGCAGAAGTAGTGCCGGTAGCATCAATACTTTTGTATCCTCTTGTTTAAATGGATGGTGAAATCATTCTGTGGACATGTTTGCTTTTAGTAAAAGTATAAAAAACAATCAAGTAATGTCTGAATTAAACAAACAATCAACTATCTAATAGTTCTCTAAACTAAATTCTTTATATTCCTTCACATAATTCCATCTTAAAGACAGAGTTTATGGGGTTGCTTTTTGATTTTTGTACTTTTTTTTTTCTTTTTAAAGAGATACATGTCCTTCTTCTGCCTCTCCCCTTCTTCCATGTGCCATTTCATACTGGAATACAGGAGTCCTTGATGAAATCTTTTGTTGCTATTTTATTACTCTTTGTTAAGGAATTGTCCATTATTGAAACAGTGTTGTCAAGATAAATTCACATTTACCCAAGCCTTTCAGTAATTTCTAGTAGTACTTGCATTTATTTTGATTTAAAATACAATTTATAGCTTATATCTATTTATTTTTGTTCTTGACACATTCCCAAAAATGGAAGATGACCTGGACAATTCTTTTAGTCTGTGATGTCCTTTAATTTTTGTTTTAAAGCATTGAAGATTAATACTTTTGAGGTGGATGTTTGTTTTTTTTTAGTATCACAAAATTTTCAAGTTAAAAAAGGCAAAACTGTTTAGTTTTTAGAGAGATGCCCATCTCTACTGTATAACATGCAAGAGTAACACATTCATATTTTATTCCGAGATGTATCAGACACAAACCAGAAAGTTGGTTATAAACTTGGACAAAGTCTACCTTCAGAGTTCCATATCCTCTTGAATTAAAAACACATACTCTTTCTCCAAGTTTACATCAAAATTGCCCTGAATGATGATTGTGCTTAAAATGAGATTTCATCTCATCTTAGTGCTTTACTGTTAAAATTTCATACTGTTTATATTTTTAAATGATAATCCAACCTACATGTGTTAAAATAAATATAAATTTCCATACTGATTTAATTCACTAAATTAAATGTAGGAAACTGCTCTCAGCAACGTGTGGTTTCGAAAATGGTTTTAACAGAATCACAGAATAGTTTGGGTTGGAAGGTTCCCAGAAGATCATCCCCCTTTGCCATGGGCAGGGATACCTTCCTGCCCAAAGGCCCATCCAGCCTGGCCTTGAGCACCTCCAGGAATGGGGCAGCCACAGCTTCTCTGGGCAGCCTGTGCCAGTGCCTCACCACCCTGATAAGGAAGAATTTCTTCCCAATATCTAATCTAAACCTTCCCTCTCTAGCTTTAAAATTGTCACTGCAGGCCCTAGTTAAAAATCTCCCTACATCTTTCTTATAGTATTGAAAGGCTGCAGTGAGGTCTCCCTGGAGCCTTCCCTTCTCCAGGCTAAACAGCCCAGGCTCTCAGCATTTGTTCATAGAAGAGGTGCTCCAGCCCTCTGATCGTTTTTATGTTGTTTTGAAGTATATCTGCATCTGCTTTAAGCATCTTTCCTAAATTTAAAGGTTTTTCTTAGAAGAGTGAAATCCTAGTTTCCTAAAGAGTGGGAAAAATAAAGGTATCTTTACATACCTTGTAAACATGAGGCTGGATTGATGGATGGACAGAGAGGATAGAAAAGCTCAATGGTTTGACATTTGAAAGCAAATGTCATGCTTCTAAAGAGAAACCTGTAGCTATCTCATCTTTTCTGATGTTACAGAATGAGGGTACATTGCTGTTACAGTTTTGCTTCATCTTCATTAAAATCCTATCCCTGCTAAGTAACTGGTTTTGGTCAGGCCTTTGAAAGATGGCTAAGAATAGATTGACTCTGTTAAAAAAGAACATCTCTTAAAAAAACATTATTGCTCTCCTCTCTTTCTCCTTGTACCATCTGCTCATGACACAAATTTTTGCTGGCTCTCCATTCAAGATAACTGAAGGCTTTAAAATTATTTGAGACAAGTTTAGGGTATAATACTGTTTGTTGTTACTTATGTGAATTTATCACTGTTTTTGAAGCAATGATACAAATTGATCATTATTTTTTACTTTACCCATCTTTTCTTTCTTTTTCAGATCGGTCAGGTAAAACAGGAGCTGTCACGCAAAGACACAGAGCTGCTAGCCTTGCAGACAAAGCTGGAGACCCTCACAAATCAGTTCTCTGACAGCAAGCAGCATATTGAAGTCCTGAAAGAGTCTCTGACAGCTAAAGAGCAAAGAGCTGCCATTCTGCAAACAGAGGTAAAATGGGCAGTTCTGTACTTTATGACTTTCTACAGATCAAGAGATAAAGAGCATTATTTCTCTTCCTCTTGCTTAGGTTATACAATTCCATAATGATGCAATACTGCTTGTTTTGAGCACATTGTTTCTTTGCTTACATGCTTGGGTTCTCTTGGCCAGGGCTTTGATGGTAAAGAAAGTATGTGTAAGTGAACATATGTACCTGTGGATGAATGTATGCTTGTACAATATGCTCCTCTAACATATAGTTAATAATTTTTCCAAGGCACAACTAAAGTGGAAGTTGCAATGCCTGAGCTAGGGGGATTTATTTTCAGTGATCTCGTAGCTAAAAGAGATCAAAGAAAGGAAGTATACAACTTCCTGTGGCTTTACTACTACTATCAACATGTACGGGAACTCTTGCATGTGAACCTGTGCTTATACCTGAAATACGGGCTTTCATGATTTACGAAGCATACTCAAAGACAAAGGAATAATATTTTCAAAACTGATAACAAATTCTTAATAAATTCCCATATTGTGTAAGATGACTGCATGTTTAAATATCAAATGAGCAATAAGTATAATATATACACTACTGGGCATTCTTGAAAAACAAGCATGACATGTTGAGTGAAGACAACATTTCGATCCACTGGCATGGAAAATTGTAGTGATAGGAGAAGTCCAAAAGATGGCGGTCATGCATCAAAAAATCTTTGGGTTGTTACTGCTAAAATAGCAAAAAGCTAAGAGCTATGAAATAGGCATGCAGAAATTTTGTGGCTAATGGTGGCAGAAAGATTTTGTAATACAAGAGTGTGAGAGAATTTATTTGAACTTTTTACCCTCATGTAGCTTTCCTTTAGCCACATTCAGTAACTCTATGGATGCGCATGGCCTTAGCTGTCTGCAGAAATCAAGTTACGCAGCAAATGTCCTTTGATGTTCTAAGATGGCTTTTCTGATTGTTCTCAGGTTTATGTAAGAGCAGAAATAGTAATTCCTTTAACACAGTAGTGTTGTAGATATGACAGTGAAAGTTGTAAGTTACATCTATAAAGTCATAACAAAAGCATCTATAAAAGTCATAACATAACATCAATAAGCGATGCAAGTCTTACAGGAAAGAGAATATCTTCAGGTATTAAATTTAACTGACATAAGGAAAGAAATGCAAAGAGACCCCACAAAGATCATCTCCAGGTCAAACAGGCAGCAATTTTAAATTGTAAGCACAAGTCGAAAATGAAGGTCTGTGTTTAAACTTGACTTTATTAACAGACAACTTGACATGGGTAAATAACTTGGATTGACTGAGGAGATAGCAGACGGAGAGCTGTTAAGATTCTCTGGAACAAAAAGAGAAAAGTATGCACTCAAAACCTTTTCTGGTTTATTTTTTTTGAACTGGGCCTGTTCAGCCTGGAGAAGAGGAGGCTGAGGGGGGACCTCGTTGTGGTCTACAGCTTCCTCGCGAAGGGGAGTGGAGAGGCAGGTGACCTATTCACTGTAAACACCAGTGATAGGACCCGAGGGAATGGTGTTAAGCTGAGGCAGGGGAAGTTTAGGCTGGACGTCAGGAAGAGGTTCTTCACCGAGGGGGTGGTTGCACACTGGAACAGGCTCCCCGGGGAAGTAGTCACTGCACCAAGCCTGTCTGAATTTAAGAAGTGATTGGACTGTGCACTTACTCACATGGTCTAAACTTTGGGCAGACCTGTGCAGTGCCAAGAGTTGGACTAGATGATCCGTATGGGTCCCTTCCAACTCAGGATATTCTATGATTCTATTATTCTATGATTTTTTAAGTGTATTAAATAAAAAACAACAACAACAACATCAAACCTTTCCTTCCTAGTTTCCTGTTGGCAACAGAAATAGAGTGAGTTAATTTAAATGACCATTTTAGTCGTGGTTTAATTCTACAAGCTAGAAACCTTAATTTTGCATTTGTTTTTATTTTATTTTATATTGATACTTTTAGATTATTACTTGCAACTAGGTTCATTGGTATTTGTTGGTATAACTGTGAAAATGTGTTAGTTTACAATCATAAAATTTTTTTTAAATTTCTTCATTTTTTTTGCTAGTCAGGAACGTACCCTAGATTTGTATATGTTTATTTAGGAAAAAAATAAATAAAAAAAGAATAGAAATTACCTTTCAAAATATTATTGAAAGTAGATATTAGGTAAGCAAACAATTAAAAAATACAAATAGTAGGTTTTGATCCATTATAATGTTTGAAAGTATTACAAATAAATCACTGAGTATTGTGGCAAACTTGCAAAGCTAGAAAAACATTTAACTTCTTCCTTCTATATAGTAAAGAGCACTACTTTTCTGCTCATGACATGAAGTTCCCACAAGAATTAACTTTTAACAAGTTAAAAGGCTTTGGTAGATTTTATCGAAGTTCACGTCTTAACATTTATTGTCATTATTTCAGCTATTACGGGAGGTAAATGTATTTCTTCAACTAAAATGTGCATAATTTAACTTATTTAAAAACAAAAAGACGTTTTTATATACCCTTGATAGACACTCATGATAGTTATTCAAAATATTTTGATGTTATTTTAGCTGAAGGCCACGGTAGTTTGTTGTTTGTTTTTTTTTTCTTTTTTCTGTAGAAAATCCTTATGTTCTAGTCTCTAATTTGCTATATTACTATGTAATCGCTGATAATGTCTATTCATCACTGGTTTCTTCCAAATGGGTTTCTCATATAGCACTAGAATGCAAAACCAAATCTCACTTTCTCTGAAACATGAGAACACCTTTAATAATAAAAAGTGCCTGAAAAGAGAGTTTTTCTGCTCTCTGCTTTTAGGTTATTCACATACTTTGCTTCCAGATACCATAACTGAAACTTAACTGAAATAACTGCACTAACAGTGACGGATGATTTTCTATCTGTCTTCCTGTCCTTGTCTTTCAGTAAGCAGATGCTGTGGAATTAAAACATTAACAGTAGTGTTTTAGAATGATGCCTCTATGACAGACGTAAATGGATTATGGAGTTGTGAATGATATCACTTCTCTAGAAGAGTAGTTCAAATACAGCCTAGTGTGTTTTCCATAGTAAAATGTAGCAATCTGGCATGGATTGAACACACAAAAAGTGCTGTTGATTAATCAGAGTACTCCTTTGTGTCAGAGTTAAGTTGAATATTTAGAATTATCCATTTATGTTCATGAGAATTTTTATGTAATTTCAAGATATTTATACTTTTTGAAAGATAATCACATCTTTTTCATCCTTGCTGATGTATCTGACAAAAAGCTCGACAATTAAATCATCATGCACATTACCTTTCTTCTGTTTTCAGGAGTGATCCCCTCAAGCATAAGATTGAAACGCATTGATAAAGTACACTGTTGAGATGTTTGTTGCATCCTGTGATGCAACTGTTTCTGAAAGTGTATCTTTCTATAAAATAATTTTCACTAGCAGCAGGGTAGGAGCATGAGATCCTGCTTGGCCTCACTGAGTTGTTGACAGCAGCAGTCAGTGTTAAAATATCTCTAGACCTTCTCTTTAGACACCTAGAGGAAATTAGGAGGATGAGGAGAGGTACATTCTCTGCCATATATTGGCAGAAATACTTACAGGGAAGAGATATTTTAAGGTTGTATTTAAGTAAACATTTTGAGGGAAAAGAGCATACCTTCATGAGCCTTTGCCAGTTAGTCTTCTATTAAAGAAAACTGCAGATAGATGAGGAAAAGATGTTAGTAAAATGTCTCAAAAATGCATCTGACACCTGCCATTGCTAGAACTACAAAGAACAGTGTCCTATTTTGTGGTGTGTTTATCTTGAGGGCTATTGGGTGGAGAGGATATTGTGGTTAACTCTTCATTTTCTGAAGGAGCCTTTAAAAATAGCTCTAAAAGTGTACAATCCTTTTCTAAATAAAACAAAAAGTAAGTATTTATTTTGGATTTTTTTCCATGTAAAGTTAGTATTATGTCCCAGTGAGCCCTTTAGCTTAGTTCATTGCTGGCAGGTATGTGACTTCAATGGGAAGTTAGATTAATCAGTGAGAACTTTCCATTTATATACTGCCCATGCTGGCATGGTACTGTGCTTGGTCTATTCCAGATGGTAAATTCAGATTTATATTCAATAGAAAAATGAATTCAGTCCTCAGGACATACGTTATTTGCTCTGAATGTCTTAATAGAACGCAGAATTCTCTGCAGTTCTTACTTTACTGGGGCTTTTACTGGCATTTTGGAATTATAGTAGTAGACTCTCCCAAACCAGAGGCATTTAGAGAGTGGATCACATTTAATGAGGTGTGTGTGAATGGGAGCTGGGTGTCTCCAGCAAGACTTGTTAGCACAGGCCCCATTAAGACCTGTGCAGACACCTGCAAACTTTCTCAGCGCACAAAACTGTGTTCACCGTGTTTATTTAATACCATGTACTAGAGATTGTGGAAGAAGAGTTGGAACTGTTTTCTGACCTGAGCAGGCCCTGAAAATAGTAAGTACATCAGTCCTGCCTTGAGCTTAGAGGCCTAGGAAGTACCATACAGGCTCGGCCCAGTGTGTGCACCTCAGCTCTGTGAGGTACTCATGTCATCTTAGTTGCCCAGATAACTGGGAGCTGCATGTTCATAAAGAATTCACTTCTACATGCCAGAATGGATGTTGCTGCAATTGGTATAGCAAGTTGAAGAGTCAAATGTAATTTAATTATTAAGATAATCAATGTCAAAAATTGAGAATCAAGTCCTGTGAACTGCCACAGTATGCAAAATCAGTCAGTAAACATAGCTTTTAAGATTTAACTCCTGACCATGCTCTCAGGGAAACAGCTGAACTCATTTTGTGTTTACTGTCTTTCAAACAAACCAAATAGTAGAATATCACAAAAGTGATCCTTTTTAAAGTGTCATTATTCATTTCAGGTATTTGGATGCTTTATATAGCATTATCCGTGGCAGCATAAAAATAACATTTTGCCTCACACACCAAGTATATTTTTATGTCTTCCTTTGTGCATTTCTCAATTATCTCTGTATTCTGAGTGCTGACATAGATAGGAGAGAATTACTTCAACATCTGCCTTATAAAGTAGCTGGCTCTTGTTAGAAGTCAGAGCAAGCTCTTAACACATTTCAGGATTGATACTCTATCTGTTTCTTTTGCTGCCAATAGTGTAGTAAGAACAACAGAGAATAAATATTTTGAATTTTGCCATTAGAAAGAAATCAGGCCTTAGATAAAATGTTTGGGAGATTCTACCTTCTGATGTGACTGAATGGAGCAGATCTTGTTCACAGATCCAAATGAATGGTTCAACCATGGTTTGATCACATGGCAGTCAGATGTGAAGAGTCACTCAGTCTCAGGAACAGAGTAAAGTATGTTTTTTTCTAGGCATCATTGACATCTTCACAAAGCCAAGTGCAAACCACCAGCATCACAATAATAGCCTGATTGCTGGTGCACGCTAGGGATGATGGGAAAAATAAGAAAAAATATGTGGAACCTAAGTCCTGTTGTCTCAAGCTCCTTGGTTACTTCTGAAAATTTCTGTGGACTTTTGAAAATTTTGGTGATTTCCCTAAGCTATAAATTGGTTATTTGCTTCTTAAAGTTAAGACTAATTATAAAACCCAAGATTTAAAAAAAAAAAAAAAAAAAAAGGCTTAAGAATAAATTTAGTTTAAATATTATGTAATTTCTTGTGTTAATTCTGGTAAATATTGGAGTTACTAATGTTCTAGTTTTTCTTGGAAATTCAGAATTCTGCATGCTTTATATATGGCTATTAGGAACAGTCATAGAGTATTGTTTACTGCTACAGGAAAATTCTGTGATTCTGTGCCTCCTAACACCGTTTTTCGTACATGCTTCTTACAAGGAAGAAATTGAAAAATCTCATGTATGGTACACAGCTGAAAAGAGGTGCCTGTCTAGGAAGGCTATTGTGTTGAAGGCAGCCAGAAATGTTCTTGTTTTACTAAAGCTTCTTGGAAAATTGGATGGTATGTGGAGGCCAAGTTAGCAAGCACGTTGTTATACGAAGAACTAGCAGTTGCCTGAGCTGTGCTGTAAGATTTTACTTGCCATGCGTAATTAAAGACATAGCAGACTATTACTGTGAAAGCAGTTGGGTTAAGTCTGGGTTAAGACAACACCATCCAGGACACAGAAGTCAGGAGAAGGGGCGTCAGCACCTCAGTAGCTGTTTGCCTAGTCGTTTCCATGTGCAGAGAAAATCTTAAGCTGACTTTGTTGAAGTTGGCATCACCTGACTCCCACAGACCTCAATTCTTGTCACTGTGGGAGGATGCCATACATAAACTGAGTTGACATGAATAAACAAGTGCAGTGTTCTGCCAGGAATAGTGTTAAGGTGATGACTGTGTATCCTGCCAGCCTTTGAAAATATTCCTGAGTGTTTTCTGTGGTTTCCTAGGCAGGGACCTCACACAAATAAAACCAGGAATGCAATTTACCCCAAACCATAAGCTAATATAGAGTTCAAAGAGGATAATCAATCAGAAAATGGAAAGCTTTCTGTGGATAAATTTCTGTTTGCAGATGTTCTGTGTTCATGTAATACTTTGCTGTAGACATCTGGAGTGTCTCAAATATTTTGTAACACAAATGTTGAGGGTATGTAGATATGCTTGTGAGAGAGATTTTCAGTTTCCCTTCAAGTACGAATGAAAATGACAATTAGTTTTACTATTAGGTATATGCAGAGAAGGACATACCTAATCAATTTCTGAATCTGTTTCTTAAAAGAAGGCAAAGTCTGCTCCACCTGCTAAACTTTTCATTACAAACAGTGTCAATTCCATATATCACATTTGGGTAGTACCTGTTACTGTAATATCACTACAAAATATACTCCATGCACTGCTTGCTGGGTGAGAGGTTAGGAATGTGCTTTTAATAACGTATGTGTAAGTGAGAAGGCTCCAGACATCAAGGTGGCAGCAGGACTGCAGTGCTGATTGAAAGAACAGGGCAGTTCTTTTCCCCTCTGGCAAGGACTTGTTGCTCCGTGGAAAAAGAATCAGACAAAACAACAATGGCTTTTGTGGGCGTAACATACTGTAAACATAGAGCCTTAGAGGCAACTTTTCCATTAGCAAATTGAAATAAAGTGGAGTTAGAATAACTCATTAAAACTAAATGTTGCTCAAAATGCCGTAAGCAAGTGACTACCTAAACTCTTTCCCTAGCTGGAGTTGTCCTTGTCGTCTTTTCACTTCATGTCTCCACTGTGCAGAAGGACCAAGAAATTCAGTAATCACACTGTTTACTCTGTGTGACTGATGTCCTGTAATGGCTTCAGCTAACAGGAACCAAATCTGATACTGTCAAATAAGATTAGCAGCCAAGCTGGCAGAATTGAGCTTTGTCTGAATGCTGAGTGGATAGGGGTCAGTGGGTTTCTTTTGCTATCTTGAGCAGGTTGCTGGTGTTGGATTTCGTATTCTACAATGGTGTTTGAGATTAGTCTGTGCTCTGTGGTGACCTTTTTTTTCTCATCAAATTTATATTCGGGTAGCTCTGATTCCTTCTCCCATTTCTTTTGTCTTGTGAGCTCTGTGTTTCATTTGTGCAAGAGAACTGTAGAAGGAAAAGCAAAAGCTTCTCAATGTGCAGTTTTGAAGTTTGAGGGTACCACAGAATTCTCAGAGAGTGTTTCTAAGTTTATCGAGACTCTAAGTATGTTTGTGTGTCCAAATTGCATTCACAATATCCTGTAGCATGTCATTTGTTCCATTTTGTCTTTAATACAAAGCTGCATCCTACAGAAAAAAATATATTTAAACTGCTTCATTACTATTTAAAATCAATATTCTTAGCCCTTGTAAAGTAACCCTCTTCCCATGTTTTGATCTGAAGTGGCCACACAGACCTGTGTTTTCATTACCTCCAGGCTGAGCTAATACTTTGATTAAAACCTGGAATATGAAGTGACTATTTGGTACTAATAGTAAACATTTAAATCTCTGAACATTAGTAATCTTTCAAATAAAAGGGTTGATTTTCCTATGCATGAGAGAACCTCTGCAGCTTAGAAGAAATGTATTCTTCTGGCTTCTACTTTGAGGGGGAAAAATGCCTAACTTGTATCCTGTAAGACTGAGCTATGTCTGAGGTATGGTTCGAGATACTTCAGGAAGGAACATTAATGTCATATAACTGGGGACTAAAACGTGATTTTTTCAGTGTTTTGTCTCCTATCTATTTGTAATTTGATAGCACACACTTCCTTGTGGAAGAGCAGTTTATCTTTTTTAAAGTTCTCTCCTTCATTGCTAAACAAACCATTTCTGCATGTCTGAATCTAGGTGGATGCATTACGCTTACGTCTGGAAGAGAAGGAGACTATGTTAAATAAGAAGACAAAGCAGATTCAGGAGATAGCAGAGGAGAAAGGGACACAAGCAGGAGAGATCCATGACCTGAAGGACATGTTAGAGGTGAAGGAACGCAAAGTTAACGTTCTTCAGAAGAAGGTAAGATTGTAGACATCTAAGTCAGATACCCATCTTTGACACAACCTTATTCCTAAGCTTGTCAAGACGTCTGAACTAGAATTTACATTTTGGATGTTAGTGATTCAGTCTGTTCACTTAATGAGAAGATGGTGAATGATGAATTTCAATTTAAAGTTTTGAAGAAAAAAGAAAAAAATTCAAAGCAAATGTTCCCTTTCAGTGGGTGCAGGTGCTGCTTCTGGTTCCACTGCACTGTTAAAAAATGCCTGAAGTATTTGTAGGAGGTATGTCTTATGGAAAATCAATCCTTTCACACCAACCACCTTAAAGCTGCACTGATGTGAAGCATTGGGTACAGTGTGACTGATACCAGTATGTGAATAAATGAATGAAGGGTTGTCTCAGTAGAAGCAATTAGGATTATTCCTCTGTAATTTATTGAGAAAAAATCAGAAGAATTCAGTAGGTATAACTTCCATTAGAAATGCTGTTGTATCATACTTAATTCTTCTCAGGAACTTGTAGAAAAGGATAATCAGAGTTCAGACTATCCTACATAACTTTCTGGATAAGAAAATGTAGACCTAGACCTTGTCTTTGAAACTAGGGAGGTCTGGGTAAAAAGAAATGTAGATCCTGACACAGAAATTAGAGAGGTTTCCTAAAGGACTTTGAATCCTAGGGCAATGAATACATATATATATATATATGTGTATATATGTGTGTGTGTGTATATATATATATATGTATATGTATATTAGTTTATGGAATATTTTTTTCTTTGTTTGCATTTGTACATAAGATGTTCTTGGATCTTGTTATGTGTGTATTAGGCTCTGAATGTGCTTTTTTTTTTTTTTTTTCCTAGACCCTTTAGCAATTCTATGGAGTTCTTGTAATTTTAATAGTTCAGAATATTGATTAATTTCTCAAGCCTGGACAATGCCTTTTCTTTGAGTATGTAGCTATAAATCATGAACGTTTAGGTCATGATCAGTTCCATTACAGCAAACTTCACGTGGGAATGGAAGTTCAGCCATGGAGTTTAGCCATATATGTGTTATTAATAATTCTAGAACAGCCTTATTCCCAGTCTTCATGGTCTCGCTTTTTGACTTTTTTCATCTTTGTGGAACACTTAAAGACTTCTAATTTTTGTACTGTACTTTCTCTTTGTTTTCAAAATTGGTCATGCACACTCCAAACATTGATTGAGCAGAATGCTTAACCAAGAAGCAGGGAATCAGACATTTTTGTAAATGTTAAATGTCAGCAAGGTTATTTTACTTTCGTTTACTCTTACATTGTTGGCTTTTTTTCTTATTTGTTCTACTTAACTCGTTAGAATGATCTTTTATTGGTTCATTCTTAAGCAGTGCTGAAGGTTCTATTTTTGCTCGTTTTCTGTACTTGTACTTCTTGAAACCACTCTAACAATTATTAAGACAGTTTCATCTTGCCTCTTCATGTGGCTACCCTGTTTTTTGAGGTTTGTTTGCCGCTGCTTTCAAGTAAAAGTACTTGATCTCTCCAGATAAGAAAGTGAGGTCCCAAACTTGTAGATGTGAAGTTTTTGAGCTCTTGTTTTCCTATATAGCTCAACAAAGGACAATATTACTGTAAAAGTAATTTGAGCTGTTTTTGAAAACCTGTCTATGAGCTTCTTAAACAAAGAAACATATACCCTGTCTATAGAAAAATATCTCTTTCCTGCTGCTAACTAGAATCACACACAGATTTGAATTTGCTTTAGCCTTCAAGTTGTTGGAATCATTTTCTTTAACATGAACTGTTAAATTGTTAGGTTTTTAAATCCAAAGATATTGTTTTCAGTATCTATCATCAGCAAACCTAGAATATTTTTATGGAGAATTCAGCTGACAATCCTTGAACCTGAGGTTTGTGATGCAATATGGAATTTATTTTTGGTTTGTATGGTCCAAGGTAAATGAGCACAAATTCAGTCCTTTAAACTTTCAACTGAATTTCTTAATTGGTTACTTCAGACCTGAAATCTAAGACTAAGTTGGGAATTTCTATAGATTGTTCTTTGCACTTTCTTGCATAAAATCTGTTACTTTAAGGTGCTAGAGAAAATTTTGAAGTCTCATTTTGATCTGATACATGTGTCTCTCCTTTTTTTGACTCTACAAATAGTTATGTCAGCTCTCTGCCTGAAACTTCAGAAGCCTGTATCTCCTCTCATATGAATGTTATTCTCTTAAAGAGGAAAAAAACCTCTATTTTTTTTACCTTTTTGCATTTCTTAAGTACATGTTTTTATTGAAGTGCACAGCCTCTTTTATGCTTTATATAAGCGCTTTCAGATCTTCTAGTGGCAGTTCAGAATTTTATTTACTTTTAAAAAATGTGTAGCCTTTAAACATTCACATCCATACAACAACAGTAGTTTTTTTATTTGTCCCTCTGATTATAAACTGGTAATTTCAGAAAGATCAGGTTTTTAATTGAAGGTCTGGATGATCTGGTAGCAGCAGATCTTTCTACTGGCGTAGTTATCTGTTATTAAATGCTTATTTTAAGTTTACAAACATGATTTAAGTGGTATTTAGGCATTTTAACTGAACACAGTGAATGACTATGAAAGATGTGTGGTACAAAAAAGCGTTCATCTTGTATAGTGTTAAGAAATGTTTTTCTGTGGATTTCTGAAAGCAGCAGCAGCAGCATAAAACTGCTACTTGCAGTTATGAGGAAGAATGGGGTACAGGTGCTGGCATGTTGAAGGAATTTAACCAAATAAAGTATTTGATTAATAGATACTACTTAATCAGAATTTACCAACTATTTTTCCTTCAGCATATGCTCAGATTGAGGATAGTTTTGAAGTGTGTGCTCTCATGAACTAGATTTTGAACTCTAACATATTTTTAATGCTAGGTAAAAAAATTAAATTGTATCAAATACTAAAATCATAAAAATGTTCAAAGAAAAAATATTTATTGGAAAATCATAAACTTACATATCATCAATTTAGGAAAAGTTTTTTACTTTCTTTTAAGATTACATAGGTCACCTCTACTAATAATATAAGCATAGCCAAATGATGTATGGCTATGCTGGGCATTTGGACTTTTGTTCTTAATTTTTATATTTTCTGTGGCTGTTTTAGATGTGTAATCGCCTATTCTGATGATATTGACAAGAAATACTTTGGTATGGTGTCCAAAATTGCATTGTGCTAAATTTCTGCAATTTCCATTGTTGAGACAAAAATTATTTTAAATACACCCTTCAATATTGAGTCTCCGTTTGGATTCATTGACATAGGCCATTGCCTGGTTTGTTTTATGAACTGTTAGTATCATTCTAGTTTGCCACTTTTATTAATATAGTAAAGTATACTTTTTGGTCACTCTGAAATCCAGATGAAGAAAGTAATGTTTACTGGCTGATTAACGATCAAATAAAAGACACAGAAGAAGATTATGAGCAACAAAAATCTGAAAAATTAGCATGACAATGGGCATCACTACTGATACGCAGTAGGTACCAAAATACATTTTCCAGGTTGCTGAGAAAAACATGTGCTTCATATCTTCAGTTCTGGAATCTTTCTAGAACTGGAAGCTTCTACAATGGAGGTGGTTGATAGCATCTTTGCTTGAAACAAGAGAAACAGTAGAAAT
The DNA here is from genome assembly GCF_964034855.1 of Anser brachyrhynchus. Lineage (NCBI taxonomy): Eukaryota > Metazoa > Chordata > Aves > Anseriformes > Anatidae > Anser > Anser brachyrhynchus. Next base: position 65,300,661 of record NC_137694.1, read on the forward strand.
GCTAGAAATTTGGACATTACAGAAATGGTCTTTATGTCTGAAAATTTCGTGAAAAATCTTTGCTTTTTAGAGCTTCGGGATTATTGTTTTTTAATTCGTTGAAAGTAAATCTAGCATAAAATCTCATTTTCAGTTGTTAGAAACCCAAATAAGGGGAAAACATCAGAAAATGAGAAGCATTCTGAGCAAGTCTGAACCTGAAAAAGATTAAGTTGTTCTTCATTATTCTCTCTGCCACATCTGTCTGTCAGTGCTGGTAGACCAGAATGGAGAGGAGTGAGGAAAAAAAAAGTCAGTGCTTTCTAATCAAAGCATTTTAGAGAAGTATCATTTGTGATAAAAGGTAAGTAACAGTTACAATGAAGAAAAAAAAAATATATATATATATATAAAAGCAGTGAATTGTTCACCCTTTGCTTGGTGGAGGGGCGTGTTTTGTTTTTGGGAGTGTAGTTAATACTCCCTTCATTATGCAATGCAGCTGCAGGCAAATAAAGTTCTACTGTCTGAACATAGGGGTGTTTTTGGCAGCTCCATACACATAGTGTGGTAATTGACCTGTGATAAAATAGAGGAAGAACACAGATTTTTTTGTGGCTATGGTGATGTTACTTGTTTAGCCAGTATTCAGGAAGACTTCAGGTGCATTCCTCCTGCTCTTTTGAGTAAGAAGCATTGTCTTTCCCCAGAGGAAAATAAATTCTGTCTACTTTTCAAAAAGCTTAGAAATCAAAACAAATATTTATGCTTAATGATAAGAAATATTGTGTAGCAGGAGAGAAGGACTGCAAATTGAATTTATAACTCAGTTGTTTAAAATCAGTATTGGTCATAGTTACTGCAAGAACAGAGTTGGTTTAGTATTCACAACTTCTAAAGTTCAGTGTTTTTACTTTAAGGGTAATTTTGTTTCCATTCCCTCATCCATGAAGTATATTCACCTCCTCAAGCATCTCTTCTGATGCAACTCTGAAGAGACAAGAGAACATAGAGAAGGAACTACATTTTCAAACCTTAATTCAGTTTATTGTAGTTTCGTCTTCCCTGGTGTGGCCTTCACGTTGGTTATCAGATGAATGAATATATGATTTTCTAAGAACTAATAAAATGTAGGGTGGAATTTGAGATATGCCTTTCAGATTCTCTAAGATGACACTTAGTGCTTAAAAATCCTGTCTTACTAACACTTCACTTGATGACCTGTTCAAACCTGCAGTGTGTGTATGAGTTTCAGGTTTTGCTTTCTCTACAGAAAAGAACAAAGAAAGAATGTCCCATCAAAGATGTATGTTTACAGAGTGAGTAATCATATGGCCTCTCATTTAAGACTGGATATTTTTTTGCCTAGGTAATATACCTGTGGGCAAGCTTATTCTCTGCTTTTTACATGATTGAATTATGAGCATGTAAGGAGGAGCACTGTACAGTGCTCCAAGATCATATTAGATTGCTAATCAGCCCAGCTTCTGCAGGGAGGCAGAATGGAAGTATTTGATGTGTTCTCTGCTCAGACAGGATTGATAAAATAGTTACTTTTCTTCAGGAATAATGTGTCTTAATAAGCAGGGATTGGGCGTATTTCCATAAATATTTTTCTGTCAGAAAAAGCCATTCTTCCGCTCATTTTACACTATGTCTCCATGCATGCCACTGAACTGGTTCCAAACCCAATTTAGAGATTTCAACTACCACAAAGAGGACATAGAGTCCCCACAGGCTTGTGCCAGCTTGTTTATAAAAACTGGCAGTCGTGACCTCAAAGATGTGTCCTGGAGGGTCATGAGGGGACCTGTCCCTCCATGTTCCTGAAGGGATATCAGACCTCTGCTGCTCCTTTTTCCTTCATTCCAACCTTTCTGTTACAGGCTGGCTGGTTATCGCTGAACACAGCAAACTTCAAATGTATGGCTTTTAGAAATTTCCAAGAGGTTTAGTCCCTTTTCTTTTCAGGAACACCCTCTTAGAAGTGTTTTACCATGTGGGATGGGATTATCTTCTGTTAGGGTAATAATAACAAAAATTAGACAAGCTTTTTGTCCTTCATGTCTATCAAAGTATCACTAGATAGAATATTGTAGTAGCAGTGAAAGCAACTAAGGCAACTGGAGAGTCTTCGTTCTGTGAGTTCCAATTCAGCATAATGATCCTGTGGGTTTTCTTAATTTTCACTATTCAGGGAGATTAGTTGTTTAATTTCCACATGGGAAATGAGGATGCAACACACAATTTACTTTCATTTCACAGTGAGCCACGAACACTTTGAAAATATGATCCCTTATCCTTATTTTTTCACTTTCTACTTCTCTGAGAATCCACTGAGACTTTTGAGCAGTTGCAGCCCAGCTCAACTGGCATGATGGTTTTTGTTTGTTTGTTTGTTAGTTATTTTTCTCTAAATATACAGCAGCTAGTAAGAGTCTATTAGGGTAGGTTTTTAGTTTGTTTAAAGATGTCTGATTACCAAAAAGATCTTAGAGTTTATTAAAACCATTTCAGATTCAGTGTCGACAAGATATCATATACCTCTCAGGAAAGGCTTTAGCCCGTGAGATTTGATCTTTTTAAATAATTTCTTAGCCACATAATAACACATATCTTTCTGATTTGGAATATTGGTCCTAGAAAGTTTACAAGCATAGCTTCAGACAGTTTTTTCAGTGGCAGGTATCCTTAGTTTACAGTTGCTGGTAGAGGTGATGGTGTATTTTTCAGGGACTCAGCAAGGAATATATTTCTGATCTTTTTGCCTAATCCAGATTAGTCATGGCAGATGTCTTGCTGTAGCTTGAGGTGCACTCCAGCATTCTCATTTTAAGGGCTTTTGGTTTCCAAAGGAACAGATGTTTTACAGCTGAGTTGGGTGACACGTATACAGTGCTCCATGTATGGCCTTACCAGTGCTAATGTAGAGGGAAGTGTCACCTTCCTTGACCTGCTGGTAGTACTCCTCCTAACGTCTTGTGCCTTTTCTTGTCATTCCTTGCTCTAAGAATTTTGATTAGGAAAAGTGTTAATGATCTGAGCATGGTTTAGTTCTAGTGGAAGGATTCTGTTGGTATATTATTATCAAGTCCAGATACTTACTCCCTCTTCCCAGACCTACATAAACTTCTAGCACACTCTGGCATCTGGCCATGTTGTATCACATTGCATGGATGTTAGTAGCTTTGTGAACAAAACACACTTGTCTTGTAAGAAAGGACTTTCTAACCAACAGGATGGCACAAGGCACATTGGCCAAGTTCCTACCTCAGTGTTTCCACAGCTGTATCTTTCCCACTGTGCCTCTGATATTCTGCACTATATCCTGGAGATAGCAGACTGCACTCTGCAGAGTATATCTGTTCTTTCTAGAATCCCTCAGGTGTCTGGTTTCCTCTTCTACTTGAGAGATAAATTTTGTATCTGGGACTCTTGTGGATCCCCTCTTCAAGTCACTAGCATCTAGTTCATGTTTTATCAGTGTACAGATCGTGATTTTATCATGCAGGAGAGTGGGAGAAACCTGGAGCCTATTCAGTTTCCTTTTTGAATATTATTTCTGTAGCCTCATCAAAAATCTTTCTGAATACAGTTTCCAGGCTCAACATATATCAGTTTTATTCTTGGTGTTTTATTTTTTTCATATAAATTAGAACAAAACATTCTTTGATTCTACAGTATACCAGAAATAGTATATTTGAATATCACATAATTATTCCGGAGCACTTAAGCTTCTCATGGAATTTTTTCAAGAATCAGAGGGCAGTTAGTATTTATATAGAATTATATTTATATAAAATTATCCAAATAATGCTCTCTTCATTTATTTAGATTTAGGTTTTCATATATGAACTTAGAATGCATGCATTTACTGCTGTTTTCCTTGCAATTACCTGTTCATAAGGGTAGCAGCTGCAGTAGGATCACCCTAACTCTGTAATCATTATTCAAGCAATTTGCCACCTATTAACTTATACATGTATGACTTCTAAGAAATTTGTAAGAAAAAATAATGATATGGCTGGTTATTCTTAAAAAGCATTAAAAATGGTAATTTACCAGCAGTGGCCATGATGTTTGATATGTTGGCCACAAGGATTACATGATCTGTTCTTTTTACGCTGCCTTGTGGAATCATTCAGAAAAACACCATCATTATAACCTAAATAAGTATTATTACTAGTCACCTAAAATGTAAGATGGATGGAGAATTCCAAATAAATACTGCATGGATTTGGAAAAATAACTCAAAAAGTGTGTTTTTTAAATGCACATTTTAAAAATAATTCTGAAAGTTGAATAAAACTATCTGTTATTAAACTTCAGTGTAGTGAAATCTGTAAGTGAATTTACTCATGTGCACTTTGGAGATTGTTTAGTAAATTATTTGGAGCATGTTGACCTAGCACAGAAAGAAAAATTTAAATTTGAAAAACCAGTTTTAAACAAAACACATTTTATGTTATCCAGTAATTTTTAGTGTATAGTTATGGTTGCCAATGCAGCAACTATGTTAGAGGAACCCACTGGATTCACAACAAATGTTATGTCTCGTTATATTATAAATTAGAATTTGTAATTGGAGCATATGTTGCTTTATTTTTATATAACCCTCTCTTTAATATATGCTCTCTCTTTTGCTTGGAGCACCGTGTGATACCACGGTAAAAATAAAAACATCTGGATCATATGTAACATACGTACCTGTATTCCCAGATGAATGATAATACTCTTTTCAAAAATCAGGTGCTGTGCTGATGTGTGTGAAAGATAGCAAGCCAATTTCTTATTTCGAGATATAGTAATGTACAGAACATTTTCTTGACGTATACTGATGTTATTAAAGAATCTTGCCTGTTGCCTTTGGTAACTGGAATACTTGCCTTTTTTCTTTTTTTTTTAATAATGAATATTCACTTGTCCTTTTAGATAGGTAATTTCAAAGAGAGAAGGAAAACAGGATTGTGGGGTTAATGATTTTGGTTCTGTAGTTCAGCTGTTGTAGCTGGCTAACGTAGGGTTTTCAACTGATATGCATTGCTGTAATAGTGTTACATAAGATTGATAGCACCAGCAATGTTACAAGAAAACTCAGTGGGGTTTCTGGTATTATCTCTGCTCCAATGTTCCAAAAAACTGAAACCACAATTCAGCAAATCTGTCATATACAGAAGGGATCTTTTTTTGAGTATCCCTCAAAGAGGAGCATTTTAATATTATGTCCTTCTTGTGCCTTGAGATAACCTCTTGATTGGCAAGACAGACCATTACTCATAGGTAGTGGGACTGACAAATTCTGGTTTCTTGAAGGGATCTGGGAAAACAGCCAACTTTGGGGCCTCTTGGTTTCATTATAAATTAAACGTGTAGTTTTTCTGGCAAGATAAAGCTAATAAGCTTTGTTGGTGTGTTCCCTGTCATGCTAGACAAATACAAAGTTCCCTATGATTGAAGAGACAGGAAAAGCAAGGGCGTATGCCTTTTTTGAGGTTGCTTACATCAGTCTTCCTCACACGGCTTTTCATTGCTCTCTGGGTTGCAAGACTTCACAATTTCCAACACTTCGGTCACCGCTGAATTGCTGTCCAGGCGTTTTCTGCTCCTCAGGGGATTGTCTGAGCTGCGTCTGGAACAGACATTACTGATACAACTAGCCAACTTAATGATCTTCACTACAACAAGGCAGGAGTAATTTTTCAGTATAAATCAATATTTGCTGGTTTCAAGAGTGGGTTTTGAATCCACTAGGCTAGGTAATCTTCTAAGTTGGGTGTCTGTTCAATATGTATACAGTCATTAGGACTGTCATAAGGCACAAGTATATGAATAGCTTTCAAGCTTGTGACTTCACTTACGCAAAGGTTAAGAAAACTTCATTCCACTATGTGGTCACTATGGAGCAGTGTCACGAGGAGCAACTAAGATCGCGTTGTCCTAGAACAACATGAGGTTGATCATTTGGATGCTCTTCTGCATGATGAAGGGCTTACATACCTTCAAGCAAAGATGAGTAGAGCATGGTTTTAAACACAGAACTTCTGCATAAAGAGAACCACTCTTCCAGCCTTTAGGTTTAGTAGAGTGATGATTTGCCTAAAGTAATCCGTGGTATAAAATGGAAAACAATGTGATCAAATGATGATACTAATTTAATATATTGGGTTCTTAGGTTCATACATCTTTGGAGCACAGGCCATGAAAGAATTTTATTTGGGAGTTTGATATTTTTGTCAGCTGTCACTGTGTGTTCTGAAGTAATTCTATAAAAGCAATAACAGGTAAATACTCAAAATATACATACATACTCTTGGGTTTAGTATTTACAGTAATACCTTACTCCTCCCTTCCTATTCATCATTGTATTTCCTTTCAAGGAGAATGACACAGGATAATGACAGTGAATTGGACATGTTTAACAATGGGGTTAAAAATATCTATCCTTCCAGAGCTCTCCCCTCTGGTTTAGGGCAGTTTTACCTTACAGTATTTCTTTGATCATTTTAATAAATCAGTGATTTGGACAGTGTAATTGACTGTCTAAGTCTCATTTAAAATCTTTGTTCAAGGTATAGAGCTGTATTGCTTGAGTGATCCTTAATGATAATGTAAATGAAAATGAAGTTTAGTTTGCTGTGAGGATTTCCTTTTAGTCAACATTAAATCCCCATATTCCCATCCTTTCCACTGGTCTGCCTCAGTGTTTGTCTTCTCTGCTCTCCATTTTCCGTTCTTAGCTATTGCAGTGCCATTGCAAGTCAAGCCTCTCCATTCCTTTTTTTTCTGTGATGAGTATGTGATTTGTAGCACTATACTTCTAAGTGGATGTGTTTCACTAGTTACGGTATCCTTACTGTATGTAGAACCAAAATCAAAGTCTAAAGCACATCAAGAAAATAGCATCAGTATTTCTGAGTATGAGAGATCAAATTGCCGTAGAATGAAGAGTATATGACAATAATACTCAATGAAACACTGCACTTAGGGTTTATTCAAGTGTAGAAGTTTAATTCATAATTTACTAAGTTTTTCACTTTACATTTTTTAAGCATTATGTAGCCTTGTAAAGCTTGAACTACTCCAAAAGGAATGTCACAATTTCTTAGTTTTATTCTGTTTCCTATAAAACAGAATGTAAGATCTATGCTAACATTTACTGGTTCCAAGATTTCCTTGATTTATCAGCCTTTTGTAAGAAAGGGAGAGACTCTTCCACAGTGACATAGTTTTGGTTTTCCTTATTTTGAATGTTTGGATACCATCAATATAAAAATTCTCCCAATTATAGTATTTGTATTTTTTTTTTCTGTAAGGAACTTTCCTAAATCAAATCTGCACATATATCAGCAAAATCCTTCTTGGAACTTGGTACAGGAATGAGCAAACATCCCCCAAATGGTTGTGGTTTTGTTGTTGTTCAGCTTGTTTGTTTGTTTTTCCAGTGTATTTGTATTTGGTGGCTCTTAGGAGGAAATCTTCAGAAAGCATAGTCACAGACATTGCTTCAAAATGTCAGGACACAGCTGAAAGGGAAATTAGCATGATGCTATTCTTCATGATTGGGCCAGGATTTCAACAAAATGGATGTCATTCATAATTAGATTGTGAAATAAATTACCAGCTGATTTTGATTATGGTTCTCAGTGTAAGTGACATTTTAGCACATGTGAAATAAATGAGTAATACGTAAGCTTAGTGTTTCGTTTTAGGAGAAGAAGAGAAGCAGAGTCTAAATGAATTTGTTTTGCTATTTGTGATAGCATTGTTCAGTATTAAATTACATGGGTGAATGAAAGTACTGTCCTGAAGTTGGAAACAATGAATTGTCCTAACAAACAACCCAATTTGAAATCTTCATATTGGTGGGTAATGCATACATGTTCTTAGCTGATAAATACTGGAAAAAACAAGAGGTCACCAAGTGAGGCTTTAAGATAAAACAGTGATAGAGAGGTGTTTTTTTGGATTATGAATTTAGCCACTTGGCTCAGATAATGCTGAAACAAATCTCTTACGATCAGCTTATATACTTTCGTTATTTAATTTGCATTTTAAATATTGTCCATTCATATTAAAACCTGTATGCTTTGCAATATAACCAATATCTGTGGGTTAGAAAGAGTGCCTCCTCCTGCGCCCCTCTCTTCAAAAACCCCTCTTGTATTGGCCAACACTCCATGGAAGGATTTTTACAGTACAAAGACTGTTTCTGAGTAGATTGGGCTATTGATGTTATTAAACCTCCTCAGAATGAAGTAATTTCTTAAGTAAATTTAACTGTTTTACAGCCGTCTAAGGACGTGACTCATTGCTAATGTGTAATTTTTTCTAAGCAAATACTTTGGAACCGAGACAATGTTTAAGAATGTGTAAATTAGCTCCCTTGAAAATGTGAATTTCATGTTATTTGCCAACTCAAGAGTTAGTCTACAGTCTGTAGGTCTTCATTCCTTCTATTATTTTTTTTTCTGACTTGAACTCTGCAAGATTCTCCTTAGAAGCTTATAAGAAAAATGCTTCTCAGCATAAGTTTTCAGAAACTGAAAAGTTTGGTAATAAGATTGAATTTCCTTCAAACCTTCCAACACAATCTATTTACTAGCAGGACAGAAAGACTGCAAACACAATAGTATATTCTGAGAGTATGATCTGAAACATCTGGTTTAAATGCTGCTTGATATAGGGAATACAATAGCACAGGAAAAATTCTCTTCTATTCAGAAGATGCTATAATTGTAACTCAGCTTATGGCGACAGTTCGTTAGTTCTATTTTGCAGGGATCTGTCAGCAAACCGGAGCTACCAGAGGGTGATTAAGTATGCGAGGGAAAGGGGGACAAGAGAAAACAAAGGGATGGAAATGTCCTCAGAGATTATTTTTGTAAACAGAGATGAACTATTTTTCTGGTAGATACAAATATACTAGCAAAGCACCTTGTGTGGAAAAAAAAAACAACACTGAAAAGAGAATAGTCTTTTGGATCAGTGTCAATTGTTTGTGACTCCTTCACAACAGGTACAAAATAATTAACTGTCTGTACAAGTTATTAAGTCAGGCTTTGTTATAGCAGCTCTTCTTTCTCCATACTATTCTTTTCTCAAGTCAGTATTATTGCATAAATGTGAATACAAAGTCAGGTCAAGAATAAAATGTTGATTCGATTAGCAGTTCCCCAATTTCTTTTTTAGGCATTGTTTTCACTTTTTAACCATTTCTTCCTTTAGAAGCAGAAGCAACGTGCCTGTTTGTGGTCCATAGATTTATTTGGGGTTGTTGTTTGTTTGTTTAAACAGAAACCACAATAATAAATTCTTTGTGCTTTCTAAGCTGCATAGCTACAAAATGTTTTATTTGTGTAAAACAAAATACTGTAAGATCATCATGCTAATTTTTAAGGATTTTCATCAGATTGGAGATCATGAGAGTAAAAATGACAAAAAGATTTAGTCTTCTGAAAAAGCAACTGTTTTGGTTTTGTTCTTTTTTTTTTTCCCCCACCCATGGAAGTTATTCTGAATTATAACTGGACCTGGGTAGAAGTCAATAAGAATGTACTGTGTGTGATGTACCCCTGTGTTGGAGTTTCCCAATCTCAAATTCTTTTTCAGTTGTGTCCTCCTCCATACTCTCCCCATCCCTTTTAGTCTGTTTCTCTTTCTTACGCCAATACAGATCAAGGTGTTAAGGAATCCCATTGTACATCCCAGAATCTCAATATACTAGTTTCAGCAACATCAGGGCATTTTGAATTGATATTCTGATATGATGTTGCAAAGAGAGTGATGTTCCAGGTAAGCATTGAAGTAGGAGAGTGGTAAAAAGAAAAAAAACACCTTACTTGTGAGGCAAAATAAAAAGTAGTCATGTCTTCAAGGAGTAGCAAGAGGAATGTAAATTATGTAAATTGAACAAACAGATTTAGCACTTAACTGAACATTTCACCATCTCTACGTTGAAGTGTTAACCGATACTTCAGAATTTGATCTTTAGAGAAAACTGAAGAGAGAGAGACAACCACTGGTTTCTTGCATTTTTAGAGTGTCTTTAATTGACTTAATGCTTCACAAATTTTATGAAATTAACTGATATACAAAGTATTCCAGAATCATTTTTAGCTTGTTCATTTTTGTTCTTGTTCAAGAACAAGAGTATTCCTTTACAATAGTTTAACTGCGTTTATATCCATTGCTTAAATCATAAAGTAAAAAGAGCATATTGAATGCGGATGAACTTTGGAAGAAACTCTCACTTGTGTTTGCCAAAACACTAGTGAAAAAAAGAAAAATTTCTTTGATCTATACTAAACTTCAAAACAGGTTAAAAATCTCACCCTTGGAACAAGACATGGTATGCCTGAAACCTCAGCGTAGCACATTGTTGCTAGTCTTCAAAATTTAACTATAAAAATTAATAGTAAGAATATTACTTTCAGTCTAAATGATACAACTCGGTGATACAAATGGTATTCGCAAATGACATATCTTATTTCACTCTGGATTTGAATAGCAACACTTTATATTGGAGGTTGAAACAGAGCCAATACACGTACAAAAGACCAAATTTTGTGTCTCCATCCACAATAGAAAGACAATCATAATGATGAGATTTTTAGTATGACATCTATAAAACTAGAGCTTAATCTTATAAAACTGACCAGTAATCTTTGCTTATATGCTGTCATTTTGGTCTCCAAAAGTTACTTTAAAAGCATAGTAATATTTATAAAACTCATAGTATATTTTTCTTTAACAGTCTCTTGGGACTTTAGGTGACCAACACATTTTAGGAACAAAATTTTGAGTTCAGTTCCCTCTCAATTTTTTGGTGTAAATGCCTTACCCCTTCTGAAGCAACATTTTTTTGCATATGTCAGATACAATGGTGTGATCTTGTCTGTTGTAACTGTTATATTCTCATCTTGATTCTGATGCAACCCCACCTTTCTCAGCTTCTCAGATATCGTGGGAGTGTAGCAAAATAAAGTATGACTACAGACTATCAGCTTTTTGCAATGGATTTGTATTCTTACGTTGCCATTGAAGGGAGTGACATCTCTTCAACCAGAAAGAATTGTAGCTGTTTTATCATCACATACTTGTTAAGTTGCCAACTCTGTCTCCCACACTATCTTTTTTTCCTCCTCCATGTTGTTATTCCTGACATGGACAGACTCACCTCTGCCTGTAATTGGTGAGATTCCATCATATTCTAGTCAATGATGCTGAAGCTGACGTGGCCAATAGTGCTGTTATAAAACCAAGGAAGAATTGTTCAGAAAACTCACAACTTATATAGAGTTTTTATTTATTTGTGCAGCTCTGCCATAGGAATAGAACAGAAAACTTCTCGTCCCACCTGGTTAGTTAGGTCCTTTTTACAGTACTGCTTGCACGGGATGAAACCTGGGATCAGAAAAGTGGGAGGCTTAGCAGCCTCCTGAGGTATTCTCATGTACATCTGCCCTTGTAATACAGTCAAGGAATATTATCTTATGTTACAGTGATTGTCTTTCATATATTCAGTGTACATTAAGATGAAGATGAAATATTACTGATGAAAACAGTCTCTTTGCTGAGCTGTGTTGGGGAAGTGCAGAACATAAGCATTTTCCCCTGTTTATACAAAAAATATGGTGAAAGATTTGTCTGTAGGTAAGTGATATAACTAGTTATTTGATATTGGAGTTACAAACAGAATATGCAATGAAATTTCTCAAGATTGAAAAGGACCTTGAATATGCAAAAGAGTGATCTAACTTAAAGGGCTCTTAAAACTTTTTTTTCTTTCATCATTTTGTTCCTTTTAGAAGACAAACAAAATAGTAAAGAGAAAATTAAAAGTCGGAAGTGAAACATAAATACAGTTAAATCATGTTTCAGTCGATGAAAGAAGCTGTTGGAAGCTGTTGATCTTTGATTAAAAACAAATATTTTGAAGGAGGAAAAAAATATTTTCCAGTAACAGGAAGCAAGAGAAAAAGAAATTGAATTACCAATTCACAAACCCACTGTATTTATTCTGACGCGGAAGTCACTGGTACAGTAGAATTCAGCTTCTCGAGTGTTGTATTTATCCACACCTCAGGGTTTATGGTGGTTCTACAAAAGTTTTCCTTGGCTGAAGCATAGTACAAAGGATCTACTAATAACCTGTAACTAGAGGAATTAGGGAATCTAATGGTCTTTATGGGTCTTAAGCTAGATATGTCTAATTTAATTCCCTGAGGTGTTTTTTGTTCTTTGTGTTTGCATGGGGTTTTCAGTAGGACTGCTATTTGCAAAAAATAGAAGCTTCCTTGCCTTTGGAACAGCATCCCAGAGGCAACTTCTCGTGCCTCTACTCCTGTGCTTCAGGGCTGGAAAGTGAAATAATTGGTTTCACAGAATTAGGAGTAAATCATCCAGGTTGAAACAAAGTAATGCCTGACACCAGGTAAAGCTGGAGAAAAAGATTTCAGTAAATCATTATTGATGAAGAAATTGCTATGCAGAGCAGATCATTCCAGTATGTATAAAGGTATGTATACCTTTACAGTAAGTTTAGTGTTTCTAAGCTTCTAGAAGATCCCTGTCTTTACCCTTCAAAATAAGTATGCATATGAAGAGTAAATATGATTAATAATCTAATGATAGTATATATATATTTTTCCTATTTAGAAAGTTTGTACATATATATATTTCCTAGGTTTCTAGAACGTTTCAGGGAAAATTTGTCATCTTACGGTTGTTTCAAGACTAAACAGTGCTCCTTCAGTTCTTGTCCCTTTCTGTATTCCAGAGGACTTGGAAATTCCATTGCATTTTATTTCATCTTTCTTTGGGGAAAAAGACCCTATTTTGGTCATCTGCTTTATTTCTATCAGTTATTTGAGAGTTTGTTTGGTGTTACTTTTTCATTTTTCCTGTTGTATAGGAAAAGAGGATGATAAAACAAAGATGAGGTACATCATATATTCTTTTCAGTGAGAGAACTCAGACGACTTGCAAAGTCATAATAGCAAAGTCATTTATATTAACTGACTACAAAGGCTAAGTGTAGAATATTAGTTACTTTTTTCTTCTGATTATATAATTTTGGATAACCTATAGTTTAGCTATTATTTGTTTCAGTGGTTCAGGTTTGGGAGAAAAATGGAATAAAGAAATTCAGTTATTGTTCATTGTGATTTTGTAAGGGAAATTTTGCATCTGGTGTTGTATAAGTGTTTAAATTTGGACTCATGAGTTGAGCCAGTTTTCTGTAGTTGAAAGGCACATCCTTGTTGGGAACCATCGGTTATCCCATTCTGCAAAAGGCACATTTGTAGGTAGCTTTGTTTTTTTGTTGCTGTTGTTTTTGTTTTGTGTGATTGTTGTTGTTTGTTTTTGTGTTCTTGTTTTAGTTTTTTGTTTATTTTTTTGATACTGCCTAGGTATTAGTGTGACTTGGAACAGTTTATTGTACCTGCTGTTCCCTGAAAGATAAAAAAAGGAAACATTCATTACTCCAGACTGCAAAGCATGTATGTAGACAGAAAGAAAAGTTCATCCTTTTTGCATATAACCTTTTTTTTTTTTTTTTTATATATGACAGGGTGCGGTTGTAATGGGAAGATGCTTCTGTCATATACAGTACTGTTACATAGCTTTATTTTACTCTCATCACAGTAAATAGTGTTCGTCACACGTGTAAATGCATGTTGTGCTTGTGCAAATGGTTGTGCTGCCTAGGCAAGCATCTTAACATCGCTCGTTGTGAATTATTTAGCTGTCTCTTGTGTGCAGTTTGCTCACAGCAGAAAGTCACTCTGCACTCTCCCCTCTCCGGCCAGTTGGAGCCTTTGCTGGAGTGTTTCGCCTCCAGAAGTAAACACAAGTCTAAGAATAGCTCACGCTTCTTTGTAGTGTATTTTCATGGCTGGCTGTCTAAACAGCCAGTCTGTCTAGACAGCTGACGACACTGAAAGCTCCGAAGGTCAAAAGCAGCCCCGTAGGCTACTCTCAGGGATGTTACCTAGTTGGTAACTGCATGTGTGGGCACCGTGAGGGCTTCCATTCACAACTGCTGGAGTTCTCTCTCAGGCTCCGTGTGCTACATGCATATGCTATTAGGGCATTAAATAATAGATAGGAGTGCATTAAAAAGTTGGAATTTTCAGTTATTTCCAAGTCACATGAGATGTTACTAAGTTATGCTTTTTTGCTGCTCTTCAAAATTTATGAAGTCATTTCTGTTGTGCTCAATTTAAAATTTTAAGCATAATTTGAAGGCCTAATACTTTTCCTCTAAGAGAAAATAATGAGGAAGATAAACTAAAACCAATTTTGGTACATTCCTTAAAAACTGGGGGAAAAAACCAAAACAAAACATGTATGTTATTCTACTGCTATCAGTAATATATAAATTGTGTATAAAGCTGGATTATAAGTTTACATGTGCTTACATAAGAAAAATTAAAAAACCCAACCCAGTATGGAGTATCTTATACCAGGAGATTTCTTCAGTGGCCCTGAGTTACAGAAGACCATTAGCAAGGGTTTCCCTGAATTAGGTGGTTCTTCCCTTCTTCCTCCTAGCTTCCACATATAATAAATTACCATTTTTTGTGACTAAATGTTCAGCCTCTTGCCAATCTTTTAAATATATCGTTACTGATCTAGACTTTTTCACAAAACAATGGTCCAGAGGTGATTTTAATAGAGAACAAAGTAGTAATTGATGGCTTTAAATACTTGTTTGCTCTTAGATCACAATGTCTTAGTTCTTCCAGGGTAGAGCAGTAAAAAGTGGGGATATTTGATGTACTTCCAGTAACTGAAGAGCTTCTAACTGCTGTTAGACAGGTGAAACAAAAAGGCTAGTAATGCTTTCAAAAAGTTTACTAAATAATGGACTAGATAGTCCTTGGGGTTGTCTTATTGTATAAATTGATTTCAAATAATATCCTGCTACAATTGTTTTGAAGTTAGGCACCTTACTTGCCATGTGTCATTCTCCAGTGCATGATTTATGTTTGCTGATGCAAGAAGAACCTGTCAGCAATAACAACAGAAAGAAAAATCTATACCCACTTTAATCCTTTGCTGATAAATTTGTTTTTGACAGGCAATGATAATGTGCTAATGTGTCTGTTCTTTGTGATGCATGTGTATGTATAATACGAGTTTACCTTTGGGTCTTCTTGGTCTGTCAAAAGATATATTCAGATCTCATAAATCAATTGAATTCTACACCTGGAGAAAACAAGGATGATATATTTTCTACCCAGAGAATGATGCCTGATGTTAGTATACCATACAGCAAAACACTTTGTAAGACAAAAAAGCAGCATACCAGTATTGTGGACAATGCATCAGTATCAAAGGAAATACTTAGGAGAATACTTAACAGATTCTTAATAATTAAGAGCCTTTTTTTTTTTTTTTTGGTTTATATCTTCAGTAATGTTTTTCTCAGCTTTTATCCTTTCATATTGTTATTACATCAACAGCTTTTCCTTAATATCAAACCTAATTGTTTCCTTCAATTATCCTTCAATCAGTGCCCAACGTCCTCAGAAATTAGGTATAATACCCTTTCTTCATTTCAGTTTATTTTCCTTGGTAAATATTTAGACTTTCTTGCCC
The DNA here is from genome assembly GCF_964034855.1 of Anser brachyrhynchus. NCBI lineage: Eukaryota > Metazoa > Chordata > Aves > Anseriformes > Anatidae > Anser > Anser brachyrhynchus. The sequence continues at coordinate 65,316,246 of NC_137694.1, forward strand.
TGAGTTCTATCCCAGTTTCCAAAAAAGTTGCTGATTCTACGTTAATATTTGATGGTTTTGATTGCATTGCTTGATGTTTCCACGTAAGATTATAGAAATGATGCCCTCACCTACTTCCTTTGTTTTATTACATTTTTAAAAATGCTCTTATTTTTGGATGATTTGGATGGTTTTGATCACTATTTTCTTAAAATTTAATTTTCTTCTTTAAGATTGAAAATCTTCAAGAACAGTTAAGAGACAAGGAAAAGCAAATGAGCAGCTTAAAGGATCGAGTGAAATCTTTGCAGGCGGACACCACAAATACTGATACTGCCTTGACCACGCTGGAAGAAGCACTTGCAGAAAAAGTGAGTTTGACGCCTAAGTCCCTTAGTGAATAAAGGTCCTTCTACTAATAACGTCTCTATAGTCAGTTTTACTATGTGTTTGTTGGGCTCTGCATAAAAGAAGTCTTTTATGCAATATAAGTCTTCCGTCGGTGACAGCTGAGGCATCAGGAGTGATGTTTCTGCTGAGGTGCATCTCTCACTAGAGGGCACTGTAGGATATTCTGAGTGGCAGCCTGGGCTGCCGTCCTGTATAGCAACACGCAGAGTGATTGTAGTACTATGAGTAAGGCTTGAGGACAGAGCTGAGCCACGAGCTATTTCTCTAGTCATCAGCTACTTACCATATTTTTTTTGTTGTGAAAGAAAAATGTGTTCTTTATATCATCTTCTATGCTTGGGTCCTGCTCATGCTGTCCTCTGTTTGCATGGTACATCTTTGGTGCTCTTGTGGGATGCGCTACATTGCAGCTGTGCATTCATCTGCTTTTTTCCTTCTTTCTTTATAAAGCCTGGCCAATATCTAATTTCATTTTATGTTCGTTCCTCAGATATTTTAATAATAACTTTCATATAGCTAAACTTTAAAAATAAATTAGTTCCAAGTATTGAATCAAAATGCATAGCTATCCTGATGTAGCTGTATTTCAGTCTCACTTCATTTGCAGCTTTTTTATTCTCATTGTATTTTTGTATGCTTGCCCAGTTCTCAGGAGATGCTGACTGAGGGAACAACCTTGTCTATTCTGTTTTGGTGGGGCAGTTCTTAGAATTTCTGTATATTTTTTCTTGATCCCTGGAGAACCAGGGTTACAGCACCTGTCAGATTCTATAAATGTGAATGTAAAGCTATGGTAAAGCTTTGACTGAGCTTGGGGAATTCACTTGCACCTCTTCAGCTTCCAGGATAACCAAGGCTCTGTTGGTATCTGGTATACAGCAAAGTTGTTTTATTGCCTTTCTTACCACACATTGATCCTAATGTCACACAGGCACTACACCCTTCCTATCTGAAGGGCCACAGGCTTAATTGTATGCTTCAAAAATAAGACTTAAATAAAGAAGCAATATGTAACGTTCTAGTTTAGGGTAATTTTAGTTATCATAAGCAGATAAATTTTGTTACACTGTAGCAATAATGTGAACTTTCAGGTACAAAAAGCCTGCTATTTTTTTAGCAATGAATCCATCGATTTTTCAAGACAAATTTTCTCTTTCTTGAGGATCTGTTATACAAAATCAAAATAAACTGCAGTATCCTACACTCATCATTCTCTACATTATGTAAAGTGTTGTGATAAGAATCCTCAGAATTTGAATGACTAAGATGGATTTTCCTCACAGAGTACTTTCTTTTGTCAGGAAAGGACCATTGAGCGCCTAAAGGAGCAACGTGACAGAGATGAACGGGAAAAACAGGAAGAGATTGACAACTACAAAAAAGACATTAAGGACCTGAAAGAGAAAGTTGGCATTTTGCAAGGAGATCTCACAGAGAAAGAGGTTGACCAGCAAAATGAATCTGTTGTATTTGAGTTGTTTGTTCTATATGTATATGTTGTATCTTAGATGAAGAAAACTGTTCCTTTATAGTAAAGGTCCTTCAACAAGTTTATCTAGTAAAAATACATTGTTAGAGAATTTTTCAAATCATAAACATTTCAGAACGATCTTTTTATGGATAGCACACAGTCCCATTATTAGCAGCAGTTAATTATACCAGTGAATGTCCAATGGTCAATGATAGCATTTACTGGAGCAATGCTTAAAGACGACTGAGAACAAGCTTGTTCCTGGCTAAATATAGAAGGGGAAGGACAGAGGTAGATCAAAGCTGTGGGCAGAGAAAGCATACAGATAGTAGATAGTGTTTATGCCTTTTTGCCAACAACATAACTAGTTCTTTTGACTCACAAGAGTCTGGTTTTGGTAACTAGGTTAGTTGTTGTTAATGAACCAACTGGCTAGAAAAGTTAGCCTGATTATATCAGAGATATATCAAAGTATTCTGTTCCTTTCTTGGAATAATAACATTCAAGTCTACTTACAATATTATTTCAAAACTATCAAATTAAAATGATACAAAAAATGCATCTAGGAGGTGCTACAGGGAAGTCAACATTTAACAGGAAAAAAAAACAACACAAAAAATGGTTCAGAAAGCAAGAAGTTGAGATTTCTTCTGGACACGGGTGGCTTAAATCAGTTTCATCCCATAGTAGCTCTATGGAAAAAAAGCTTTGAGGAGACTCAGTTTTAGATACAGTGACCAAATCTGCTAAACACATATGACTTTTGAATATGGCTTTATTTAAAAGCTTTTTATCTTACATATGACTTTCACTGAAGAACTAGTTCTAGTTTGCAAAATCTTGGCAAAATTTTCCATCTTTAAAAATGATTTTGGAACAAATTTAGACAATGTTTCATTTTGATCCCGAGAACCTGAATTAAATCAAGCTGTCTTAAGTCAGCTCGGTGAACATCCAGTGAACATCCCAACAAAATACATTGTTCTAAGTTGGATCCTGAGCATCATGTGAAGGGGTAGGAAGAAAATGAAGACAAAAAAAAATAGCTGTTACACATAGAAAGTATTTACTTGATAGCTATTTTGCATCTTTTATTTTAGACATCGTTACTGGATCTGAAGGAACATGCTTCATCCTTAGCTTCATCGGGACTGAAGAAAGATTCAAGGCTCAAGACACTGGAAATTGCATTGGAACAGAAAAAGGAAGAATGTTTGAAGATGGAAACTCAACTGAAGAAGGTAATCTTACTTCATATTTATATGTGCAAAATAAACATCAAGTGTTAGACAAACCGTCCATGCCTACACAGAAAACTTTGGGTTTGTGAATTGCTTTTCAGCAAGTACTCTGGAGCTGTGTCCATGCAAACCAAATTGCAAGTTAAGCCTATCAGAAAGTAACTTTCAGACTCTGGTGCTAATTTTGGACTTCATTTTCATGCAACAACAGTGCTATTGACTGTGTATATTTTAACAGGTACTAGAAGTTAGACACATAGTTTGCTTCAGTACAGTTTCCAGTAGCAATTGTGCCATTAAACTGGTGTAACAGCTAACATTTTAACAGCCAAATGTTTCACTTATAAATTATCAGCACGTGTAGGTGTTAATGTGATAAATACAGGTGCATGGCTGGCACATGGGAATGCGTAAAAACAAATGAAAAGAATATCACCAGTGAAGTGTCTAATCTTTTGTTTTAATCTCATTGCCAGTCGCAGTTGATAAGCAGGAATATGCAGTTTAGCAGAGTAGTACACCATTACAGGCAAGCTAATTTATTTGAACAGAATCTTTCAAGCATTCTTTAGTTTAGATGTGAGTAGCCCATATACTATATTTTTTAGAGGAATATTAATTTGATTTTAACTTTGAAGAGTAGGTAATCAAAAAGCACAAAACACAGTAAGTGAACTAGTGATAATGGTTTTATTCATAAAATTAGAACAAGACAAAATACAACATTTGAAAGAAATTTAAGTTTTAGATTATGGAGTCCTAGTCACTTCTTTATACCTAGCCAGGAAAATGAGGTGTGCATGTGCTCTCTCTAGTCTGGAACTCTGTCCTAGTTTTTCAGATGAATATGAGATTAAATTTTGAGGCAACAATTAAGAGCTGTTTAGCAGTGCTTTTGTGTGAGTGCAAGGTGACACAACCATAATTCACATAAGAATTCTGTGAGTGAAACTCCATATATACATATCTAGACTCATGTTTTCCCTTCTTTTTAATTCTATTACCCCCAAGAAATAGTTCTATTGTTCAGAAAAGTACATTAGCGAGAATAAATAGTTGTTGTGCACATTTGATCAGTCTTGCAGGTTGTTTTCAATGTACCGTAGAATGGGTGAGTGCTTCAGAAGTCCTGAAGGACCCTTTCATTTGAATTGCAGTTTCACGCCTTGTCAGTGCGTTACTGATAATGAGTTGAGGAATATATTATTGTAGCTAAGATTAGCCAGATGTTCTTATAGCATCTGGATAATAGTAATAGTTTGTAGATACACACATGCAGTGGAGAATGTTGTTACAATTACTTAAATAATAATATAATATGAACTGGGAGAGTATATAACAAGTAAAGTTAGATAATGAAAAAACAGTTGTGGAAATTCAATTATTTAGGGAATGTGGTTTTATATTGAGCGTTCTTAAATGTACTGCTTTTCACTGCTTCTCCAGAGATCACTTTCTCACTGTATGCACTAAGCATCTCTATAGTATAAGCAAGCACCTGTGAAGGGTGAGCAAAATCTGGTGAAGCACTGCTACCTAGAAGATGAACACGCACTTACTTTGCACTGCAGTGACAGCTCTACATTATAATACTTTCAGGCCTACCTCTGCTCATTCTATTTTAGAGAAGATAGTGCTTAATAACTGGTATCCAATAATGTTACATAAGGACACTGAGCCAGTTCATAAGACCCTATCTTTTTATAATCTATTCTCTTTGTTTCAGGAAATAATTAGGAGAATGAGTTATTCTCCTGTGATCTTTATCCTGAGGCTGAAAATAGGAAAATAGCTCAAATGTAAAGAGCACTCTTAACTATGCAAGACAGCTGTGGTACAAATAACTGTATTCTTTATTTGGTTCTGAGAAAAATAATATACATTCGTTATATTGTAAACACAAGTACATTCTCATCCTCATGTCCAAAGAAAAGATACCCAATCTCAGTTAGTCATGATAGTTTCAGTTGTACAAGCAAGAAAATACATAACGTACTACTACCTATATACAGTATAAAGCCCTTCTGTAATACTCTGGATATCTCCTCTGCTTCAGGCAGTATTGATCACTGGGACATTCAGGCAATTATTTCCAGAGTGCCTAAAATGCTCTCTGAAGTCCTACTGAGACAAAAGTATCAATATCTTGTTAATTTTAAAAAATATTCTGGTATCCTTCTGATTCAACAACTGCATCCTTCTGATTCAATGGAAAATTCAAAGGAAAGATTTTTTGGTGATAATAAGTCACTCTAGTCCGGCTTCTTAGAAAGGAATTACAGCTACAGGACCCCAGTGTGCTTTCATGTAATTAACTGTATCTTGCTTTCCTCATGTTGGATGAAAGAGCCCACTTCTATCACTGATCATCCTTGCTTTCTAGAATCAAGTTACTGTTTCTCTTTGTTACAGCAGAAAATATAGTTAACAACCACTTGAATATGTTTTGTAGTTATGAGTAAGTTTAGGTATTTCTTTAATAATCTTTTCCCAGCTGTTTTTAATTTGCCAATGGTTTTTGTCATTTGCAGAAAAGTAGAAAAATATTTTTAAAGGGTTTCTCTCTTTAAGTGCATTAGCTATTCAGGCAATTTGACATTTTCAAGGTGGATTAGTTTCTTGTCATCCTTGAAACAATTATATGATAGATAATCCAGCTTCAATTTAAAACTTTTATAAAAACCCAGATTTACATATCTGCATTGTTAACCATTGCAAATAACTGTCATAATTAACCTTACTACTAATAGCTGCACAGGAGATTCAGTCTAAAACTGAATTAACATTGACCAGAAGAATTTTATTATGTTAAGTTTTATTGCAATAACAGTGCCTTTTTTTTTTTGCATAAGACACATGAATGAAGGACACTTGTGTAGCTCTTAGAAGGAAAAGCTTCTTGTCATTTGCTGTTCTTTCCCTTACATTATGAATAGAGATATGTCTAATATCATTGTTGTTTCCATTGCCTCTTATTTCTACTGAACAATTTGAGTACTTTCAGTTAACTTTATTAGCCTCAGAAGTTCAAAAGAGATTGAACTGGAACACTGTTAAACCACGAAGTAAATAAGATTTGGGCAGTCCTTGGGAAAAAACTCTTGCTAATCTCTAAAAAGTGAGCCTTTAAGAAATCATGAGAAGTGCAAGCTTCCACCTTGTCTGTAAAAGATATTTAACATTATACTAAAGTGAAATATTATTAACCAAGTGCAGCGTAGGGATGCTGAAAAGTTGCTGATATTATTCTTCTTTCCATGTAGGCAGTCTCCAATTTCTGATTCTACATGTCTAGTTCTTACCATTACTCTTCTTTTTCTTACTAATGACTATTTTGTAGCAAATAGAACTTCAGTGTTTTTCATCTTGTTTGGAGGGATTGCTGTTTGTGGTGGTGTTTTTTCTTTAATAACAATATTATGTTTATGCAAATCTCTGTGCTAAATGTTCTTATTATTCTACTGCCATTGCTTCTGTGCTCACTTGTCAACCTACCACCAGGAGATACTATGGGACATTCTGCGTGCTGAAAGCTAGCCATAAATCCCTGTTGAGTTTACATGGTTTGATGTCATACACTAAATAGTCTCCTTTTATGCTGAGATGGAATTATTAGAGGGAAACCGAATATAGGGGGTTCTCTCCAAGCGTTTCTTTCTAAGATGTCTGTTTTCTGTGAAGTGTGTTGGTAATATTTTTCTAGTGACAAAGTTTTCTTCTAGTTGTGTTGTCTTCAGGATGTCTTCTTTTCCTAGCCTTTTCTTTCTCATCTTTCCCAGCCAATATGCTTTGTTTCATTTTGTTTTTCTAATCTGGGAGAGACCTACTAATATTAGAACTTGTTTCAGCAAAGATGAGCAGGTCTTTGTCTTTGTTGCCAGTGAATAGTTTCTCTCCCTCTAGATATTTTGCTCATTTGAAAGGGATCAAGAGTAGAGAAAAGAAAGAGTCCCAAACCATATGTTAACAAACTTCCCCTTGGTGCTGTTCTGGGGACTTTTCATAAGAGAAATGTTAACAGTGATTCCCTGCCAGGAAAATACCTCAAGATTCAACAGGCTCACTTGTAGGATTTTTTCCTGCTATGGTGTTCTTCCCTCAAGTTAAAGAGGGTAATATCTTTCAAAAGACAGGAAAAACAGACGAAATGAAGTGTTGACCCAAATTGTATTTTTCCCAAGATTTGGCTTGGTTAGTCTTATATGGGCTCTGATGCTGTTTGTCATCTGTCATCAAACACTGGACTACATTAAAGATTTGAGGACTGGACAAAACTCTTACAGTAAGAAATCATGATCAAATTTAGAACTTGCACAAGGGTACCTTTCCATATTCTTCTTCTTACAAAAGCTGTTTAGTAATGGCTGTAAGGCCATTGTCAACTCCATTTAAGTTTTTGTGTGTTGGACGTGTATTCACCTGTGCTTTCATATCTGGGCTAGCACAGCATATATCGGTGAATTACTTAGTGTTGTGTGTATGGGTAATGTAGTGGGATACAAAAAAATGCAATGGTACATCTGACTAGTGAGGTTCAGAAAAGTCTTATAAGATGCTTTTACTTTTTGGCTGTGTTAGTAAATTCATTTTGCTTGGACAACTTACAATTGTGCCAACGTTTTTGTTTCCCTTTGCTGCCAGTGATCTCCTGTAGCTTTTCTTTCATCTCTATTGCCTGTGCATTTTCAGACCAAGAAAGCAGAAGAATTTCCATGCAAATCAAGCTTATTGTATGAAGGTATTATGAAACACTATGTACAGCAGCGCATTAGAAATAATAATTAAGATAAAGCAAGTAAAAGATTCCATAAAAAAATATAATCATTAATAAGCTCACTGGTATTATGTCAGTTTATTTTTGGATTGTATCACCAACTTTCTGTTCGATTTCAAAGAGCGCTCCTTTCAAGGAGTGTTTGTATAATAATATCTTGCTGCTGCAAATTATGTAATCCAATGTGTTTTTCATCAGAGGTTTCTTTTGTGAATGCATGCATAAAACATCATGTTACAAAACTTTCTGAAGGCTGTTATCTGTGTTACTTTTGACAGTATTCAGGTTAAATGTAGCTGTCTATCCTGACAACAATTATTGGAAGGTTAGAAAATTCCCAGTGCTTTTTCAGGGCTTTTTTTTTTTTTTCCCAGTTTTTGTGACATTCTGTATTAAAAATTATTTTAGTAAAGGGGACACTAAAATGCCTTTATGTGACTAGATTTAGAAAAAGAGTTGCGTGTGCAACAGAGTAAAGTAGTTGCTAGAACTATCAGAAATAACAACGAAGTGTCAATTAGAACATAAAAACTACTACGCTGCATTTTGAAATTTTTATTACACATAAAGAAAAAGTCATTAATAAGTATTCTAAGGTATTTGGTGCGCACAGATTAGAGTAACATCCTTAAAGGATATAAGTTTAGTGTATATGGTTTTTACATTATTTAGCATTTCATGACAGAGTATTTTTTCCCAAAGGTATTGTACGTTCAGGTATGAAAAGCAGGCACTCAGGAATTTTCTGTTAAATTAATACATTTCTTCACTTCCAAGGAATTTGCCATCCTCTTCTGCTATAGCTTAGGCTATTGGTACAATCTATTACTAAATGTGTTTAATGCATCCTATTAAATAGATTCTATAATTAATTGTTTATGATTTTGTAAAACCTGTCATTTGAAATTTATGTTGTTTGATTCAATGTGAGACTTTGTTTGATATTGTGTCTTCTTGAAAGAATCTCTCAGCCATAACAGCTCAGTGTTTTCAAGAACAAAATATATAATAGATTGGTTTTTAATCTTTCTTTTTTTAGACCAGTAGTTTTTTTTTATGGAAGGATATGGTCCTTATAACAGGTATTTATTAGGCCCCTGTTTAAATCTACCTAAACTGGCTAACAGTTAATTGCATTGCCTATTTGCACGTGCTCAGTAGAGATACAGATTTAGCAATGGAACTTCCCAGAGATTATATCTGCATTGATTATACCCTGGCCTGGAGTGAAAGGAAGAACTTACTGTTTTCTCTCTTCATTGCCATAATGCCTTCTATGTCTGGTCATTTGAGCAAGCAGCAGTAAATGCTAAGTAAACTCTTCAACAAATACCTTGCTGGTTCCAAGCAACTGCTTGATACAAATACAGCAGAAGCAAGAAGCAGCATCTCATTGTGCTGAACAGGTCAGGACAAATAATCTGCTAGGATTGGAAGCCAGTACTGGAATTTAGCCCCTGGGAAGAGAAAAACAGATTGGATTTTGCTGAGGGAATGAATAGATAACATTACCAGGAAAATTGTATTGAACCTGGGACTCAGGGAGGACATGGTGTGAGGAAGGGGTTGTGTCCCCAAACCTGAAGAAAGTGGAAGGAGAAAGATGGGGACACCTGGCAGATTAGTGGAATCCGCCTGGGTAGGAGAAGAGGAATTTGAACCTGGCCAAATAACATTGACAAAATGTTGGAGAAATGAATTATAGCACAAAAGGATTGTACTTATTGCAAATAGGCAGGAGAATCTGTGACCAGGAGAGCATATTTTTTGTGAAATCTTTAATAAAATGCAAGATTTCTGAATGTCTCGGTTACTCTAAAGTCAGAAAATATAAAATATTTGAACAAACTGTGTGTTTTATTCCCACCTATGATATAACCAATAAGGAAGCTAAGGTACAAGTGATGCATTCCCTTTAGAGAACTGGCAGAAGCTGTGGGGTGTTTTTTAAAGTACAAGCCTTGTTGATGGATGATGATATTATCAACATCATCTTACATAATATTAGGGGGGTGTTTTTCCCCATATGTGATTTTATCATACCTAAAAAATTAAACTTACCAACTCTATCTCCCCTTCCAAAAGCCTTGTGAATATAACATTAATTTTGAAAAGTTAGACATCCAAAAGCTAAGAGATGGCTGTTGCAACATTGTGTGGCCTTCCTAATTTTTGATTATGAGGTGGTTGTTATAGTATTTCATAACTAAAATGTTGTCTACCAGCCGCTTGCAATCTTCAGTATTGTGTGAAAAATATTCTGAGAATGAGCCAGAGGTATATAAGGAAGAAGATTACCATTTAGAAAAAAAAAAAAAATATATATATATATACATTTCTAATAGTAGGAAAGCATTAAGTGAATAATAAAAATACCTAGCATTTTTTTAATCTTTTACCTGCACAGTAGGTATAATAGTGCATCCTTACATCCTGGTAACTTCATAATAATGCTGGTGTTATGAAGTGAAGTTAGTTACTGTTTGCAAACAAATAGCCCACAGTCATGATTCGCATGATAGAAAACTGGGAAAATACATTCTTTTAAAGTGTGGTTTGTATACTTCAGAGTAAATAAGGCATAGAGCCACACACTGAATATCAACCCCCCAGCCCCCCAAATCCTCACAAATACTGAATATCTGCTGATTCTTTGAGTAAATCTCTTCTGTGCGTGAAGAGAGAGAATGAAGCACTGTTTCTTAAAATACTAGCTTTTGGTCATGTCACTAAAGCCTGATTCAGAAAAGGAATGCATAAGGATGCTGAAGTATGATTGCAAAGACAACCATAGTTTGGATATTTCCTTTCTTTCCTTGTATACTTATTGTGTCGGTGGAATTTCCAAAGACAGCAAATTGGTAATGTTTAGTATCAACTATGTGAATTCGTATCTTTCTGATCTCTTCAGAAAAATACAAGTTCCCGTAGTCGTTTTCCTTTTTAGAGTAATGGATTCTCTTGAGACATCTTTCTCTCATTTAGACCTTCAGCGTTCTTTATAAAATTATTCCTACCAAATACTAGCTTTTCAAGTGTCAAAATTTTACATTCACATTAATAAAGATCATAAAGTTCCTGGAGGGGATTTAAAAGAATTTGTTAAAAATAAGATAAAAAACATCTTCTTGTGACAGACTAAAGTTTTTTCTGGTACTAAGTATATCAGAGAGTTCACTAAGCCTTTTACTTCCAGCACAACCCTTTTGAAAAACCATCACAGCACGTTGTTTAGAGCATTGAAGCTAAAGGGTTGCTTTCAAATATATAATTTTGTCGAAACTAATAAAGGCATGGTGGAAGTCAGTGCAAATGTTTTATCATTTAAATTGCTGCCATCACAATAGGAAAAAAATCGTTATATGTGCTTGTCTTTTGCAATAAATAGTAATGATATTTTTTCATATTTGTGTATGCATTTACTATTTTCGGGAGATGTGAGGCACACTTGGAGGTATGAGGGTGAATTAAAAAGGGATTTCATATTCTTGGGAACTTCTACTTTGTGGCCAAAAGTTCTTGGCAACATTTGCATGTGAAATGTTAAACTGAATTTACTGTCTCTATTCATAGGTAAAAGTAGAAAGTGCTGTGAATTATTTGCTGTTTGATTTAGCTAACCTTTTAGGAATATTGATTTGGAATCTTAGTCATAATGTTTGGAATTTTTACTTATATTTTAGAACTTTTGAATTAGATCTGTGCTATTGTTTTCTTCCTTGCCTCTGACATACTTTAAGCTGTGTAAGATCACCTTTCCTCTTAGTAAAGAGTTTTTTGGCATGAGAAATACTAGCTTACAAAATTCTTCTCAATGTGTTTTGCCTTCTTCTCCTCTTCATTTGCAAATAGTTGTTATTTCTGTGAAACATTGTTCATCTTTGCTCTAGATGCAGAAGTTGGCTTTATCCAATGATTTTCTGTGGAAGCAATAGAAGCTATAGTACATTTATTTGAGGAACAATCACTCTTTCTTTTATTCTGTAGGTACCTGAAGTGCTCGCCCCATCACTTACCACATTCCAGATGGGAAATAATGGCTAGGAGCAGAAAAGCAGAAAGCTGTTAAACCACCTCTTAGTTTATAGTCACTCTTAAGAACTTTGAAAGCAAATCCATAGTGTTAAGATCAACTATTCTCAGTCTTGAACCACTTTGAATTTGGAACTAAATTTACACTGAAGGGGATGAAAACTGCTCAGATGAGCTTTGTTAATCAAAGCATAGTTTAAGAAGGTGCTGCTTTTTGGCTAAAATTTGTGTGTGTGTTTCTCATGCAGATTAATGTAGAATGAAACATGCAAGCTTAAAACACTCTTGAAAGTAGGTTGAAATCACCTGTTTGACTCCATGCTGAATCAGATGTGAAGAGCTAATGACAGGGCCAGCAGTAACAGTGGCTTAAAATAGCTTGTAATCAGGTAAACTGAATGGCCGGTGTAGACACACCTTCACTTATATACCTCATTTATCAGAGGAAAGTACAGTGTTTCCTTCACCCTAAGCAAGTTGTTTTTTCAATTTATTTTTTAATCATATATTTATACATTTTCATACTTGCTTGTAACTATATTAAGAGGCTGCAGATTTACAAGCAAGCCTCAGTCAGACCTGAAAGCAGACCTATCAATACGTACTTTTTATGGTCTCTTAATACAGCAGAAACTGTCTTAGTTCATTTGGCACTTTACATATCTATTCTGTTTTGAAAATGGTATTTGGAATTTTTGTACCTTTGGTGGGCAGGGGAAGTTTTTTGTGTATGATTTTAGATTTTTTTTTCCCACTATGAATATAGGAATTCATTATTTCTGTTCAACTTTTCTTTTTTTTTTTTTTTAATATACTGCTGAATTATTTCACACTATGTTACACTGGGAAGGCAGCCAATTTCATCTGTTTCAGATCTTGATGCGAGTTTGTGGGAAACCTCTAAATGCATTGGTTTTCTCTCCTATACAATAAATGATCCAGTAGGATTGTAAATATGGTCATGTAACACGTATTTTGTACATAAGCCACAAAATGGACCAAAGTCACTCAGTCAGTAATTCACAGCTCAGGAAGTGGTTTCCAGTTTACACCATATCACATAACATTCTCTTTGTGTTAGGTGAAAGTATCCATACTTATGTGCATTATATACAAATAACATGTGTTACTTGTCTTAACTAATAATTTATGTCGTGTAAATAGCTCTTTCGTTCTATAAGAACCAGACACGCTGAGCTGTGGGCTAATTTTCTAAAAAAATAAAATTGATTTCCTCTTCTCGGTAGTGTCTCTTGGGTTGTTGTGGAGATGCTTTTATTAGCATGGAGTAATATAAATCAGAACTGTCTTGACTGTAGAATTGCATTAGGTCTTAAAACTTCTTTGGAATTAGAGAACTCTGTAATCCATGCTAACAGCCTAGCTTTGCTTTTTTATTAAAAACAAAAACAAAACAACAACAACAAAAAAAGACACAAAAACTAACACCGTTCTTGACTGTCTGAGTATGTATTTTGGATGACTTTAAAGAACCTGGAGGAGTATTTGTTAAAACAAACAATTTGAGATGTTGGGAACATACCCAAATCCAGTATAGAAGAATTCAGGCTGTGCCTCTGGTGAAAAACCAGACTTAACTCTATACACAGTGTCTCTTAGGAAAAAATAGATGCCTCCAATAGATTTACAGACACTCCTCAAAAACAGTATTCCCAGTTCCTGCAAACCAGCAAGTGGGAGAGAATGATGGAGTTTTTGTTTGAAATGTAGGTATAATTGAAAAGGAAATGAGATCAAACATTTCAGATTTCGTGCGTTTTCTTCTGATAACACATTTCAGGAACACTCAACGATACTCTTTCAAAAACAAAGTATGTTCCCTGATGCCTGTGGCTGTTCAGTGAAACTGATGCACTTGTCTGTCTCATTGCTGCAAGGTCTTCCCAGCCTCAACATTGTGTTGGCAACACGTTATTTAGACTTCCACTTGCCTCATGAACCCTTGGAAAGTGCGCTCTAATTCAAACTGCTTATTTGGCGGTAAGGAATGTGGAAACGTAGGCAGCCGTAACTCCAAAAGGTTTCACAAAGTTCTCAGGCTCACGCACTTGGAGCTGGAGCTGGCTCAGCAGCTCAGAAGGAGGATTTTCAAACTTACAGCTCAGTGACAGAGGAGTGGGGAGGTTTGACATGGAAGTCTCTCAGAAGTGGGGAGCCTAAACACACGGCCTCCAGAAAGGGCTCTGTTCTTCCAGGATCTGTGGTTGTTGGGCAGTCCTGCGGAGATCCCAGCCCCAGAGACCTGGTAGTGGTCAGGCATTTTGTTCTAGGATAAAATACTGTGCAGGTTATCCAGTTTTCTGGAACTCCTGCTTCAAATAAAACAAACCCAAAACTGTTTAGCATAGGCCCTCAGGCAGGCTGCTGCATGGCCAAGGCTCTGGAACGTGAAGTGCTCTGGCACTCCTCGGCTCCGGTGAGGCCGCACCTCAAGTACTGTGTTCAGTTTTGGGCCCCTTGCTACAGGAAGGACATCGAGGTGCTGGAGTGTGCCCTTTCCAAAGAAGGGCAACGAAGCTGATGAAGGGTCTGGAGAACAAGTCTTATGAGGAGCAGCTGAGGGAGCTGGGATTGCTTAGTCAGGAGAAGAGGAGGCTCAGGGGCAAACTTATCGCTCTCTATAGGTACCTTAAAGGAGGCTGTAGCAAGGTAGGGGTTGGTCTATTCTCCCATGTGCCTGGTGACAGGATGAGGGGGAATGGGCTAAAGTTGCACCAGAGGAGGTTTAGGTTGGATATTAGGAAGAACTTCTTTACCGAAAGGGTTGTTAGGCATTGGAATGGGCTGCCCAGGGAAGTGGTTGAGTCACCATCCCTGGAGGTCGTTAAAAGACGTTTAGATGTAGAGCTTAGTGATATGGTTTAGTGGAGGACTTGTTATTGTTAGGTCAGAGGCTGGACTAGGTGATCTTGGAGGTCTCTTCCAACCGAGATGATTCTGTGATTCTGTGTTCCAGTATTTGGGAAACTCAGATCCATCTCACGCTCCCAGTAAAGAACAGCATTGAGGCATGCTTCTGTCCTGGAACACTCTGCTCTGAGATTGAGTAGAATTTCACTAGAATAGGGTGTGGGCTTTAACAGATTTAATTAAAAACAGGAGATTCCAAGGTTAAAATGCTGAGGTCAGTGAATAGGTATTTTCATTCAGTCTCATTTTGCTGAATAACTAAACTGCTTTCTCCAAGTGTGTCTTTGCTGTTGGTTGGTTCTAGGGAAGCAGCAGCTTAAACCCAGAGGTTTATTTTGCTGCAGTTCTGTCCCGTTGCCTTTAAAAGTAACAGAGTCCTGTCCTGTTGGATCTAGTCTTACTGTGCTTTGGAGCAGAACATTTGCAGCTTGTAAAATAAATTTCCAAGCTGCACAACAGGGGGAAAGGTCAATAGTTTTATGTTCTGTTGTAGGTTTGTTCCAGGGAAAAGAAAGGCCTTGAGTTCACAGGCAGTCTTGGTTGGCGGAATAGCTCCGCCAAACCTGCTATTCACTAAAGCAAATTTGAGCAGTTCTGAAGTAGCTTTGATTAATATCAAATAGCAGCTCAAGATCCACAGGCATAGGGGGAGGGAGAGAATGTCTTACAAAGGTATGGTTTGCCCTGCTCTCCTGATGCAAGATGACAACTACCCTTAGGACCCTGAAAAGATAGTCCTCAGTCTGCTAGTTTAAACTCAAGCATAAATACTGCCTTTCTTTTGTCTTTGCTATGTGTGGGAACCATTGAATTGATTTTACTAATAAATTAGCCATTTTTACAACAAATCAGGCCACTTAAAATAATTTAATTAATTAATTGAAAGGGTCTTAGTTGGAGCCATTTTATCCTCAGTCCTCTGATGCTTCTTGTCCTCATAGTCTGATTTTAAAACATGCTTCCTAAACAACTAGTCAAAGATAATTTCATTATGTAGCCATGTTCATATTAATCTATATTTCTGAGATAACTAACAAGGGCATCGGTTCAAGAGCACTGTCTGTGCAAATCTATCTGAAATTTCACATACAGATTTATTAATTGGAAGCTATTAACCTGTGATTTGGTTTTCTAGATTATCCAGCTTAAAAATATCTCAGATATCTAATTCTGTGGTTATATCACTGTTTTAGAAGTGTATTTTAGGAATTTTCTTTTTCCTTCCTTTCAAAGAGATTTAATGTTTTTCATATTTTTACTTTTTTTTTTTTTTGGTCAGTTCTGTTTCAGTTAAAAATCACTTAAAACTTTTAAACTATATATATAATTTTTAAACATTTCTGAACTTTTCTCTCCCTGGAGAGTATTTTCCCATACTTAAAGTGGTGTATGCACACTATGCTCATTTCTCTTTAATAATTAATCTTCTCATTTTGAAGTAGATATAGTTTTGCAGTCCTTATAGTATCTGTAAAATATGTGGGTGAGTAAAGTGTTTTTCCTGACCCTTTTTCTCACAGGCACATGAGGCAACTCTTGAGGCGAGGGCCAGTCCAGAGCTGAGTGATCGTATGCAGCAGCTGGAACGGGAGGTAACACGGTATCGGGAAGAATCTGGCAAGGCTCAAGCTGAAGTGGATCGTCTTCTGGAAATCTTGAAAGAGATGGAAAATGAGAAGAATGATAAGGATAAGAAGATTGCAGAACTGGAGAGGTGAGAATGGTATAAAGTTACTAGTCACAAAAGAGCTGCCTAAAGGTAGAGATAACATATTCCATTTTTCTTGTCTCAGAAACCTTGGAGTGTCTATTTTGGGAAAGTTTCTTTAGTATTTTTCTGCTTCAGTACTTAATTTTAGTATTGAAAAAGTCTCTTACTGGGTGCTTTCTTTAACTAGTTGCTCAAAAGCAGAGCTCATACAGATAGAACTAGAGGGGTAGGTAGAGCTGTCAGGGAGTGGAGATGGTAGGAAAAGTTGCCAACGCTGTAGTGTATTTGGAGAACAATCTATACATTTTGTTTAATAAATTCCTCGGGTATGTTTCTCCCTCCCCAAAAAATCAAACAGGAAAAATGACTTCTAAGAACTCATGATGGTTACCTTCTTCTGACAAATGGCATTGAAACTCTTTGTTATGGTAGAGACACAGGTAAAGTTTGGCTAATGTAAAGCTGAATGAATAGATCTGTTTTTGTCCAAACCAAATGTAATAAAACATTTTCAATCTTTGTGTTGGAGGCAGGATATCGAGATATTTTTTCTAGTCTTGAATGTCCCAATCAAAAATGGTAGTGTATTATGATTCCATGACATTTGCATCACAATCCAATAGATCTTGGGAATGACCTGAAACAGATTCTCTTCTCTGTTATTTTCCCACCTTCTAATGGTTTGAGAGAGATTTTCTAAGCAGAAATACCTGGGTTTTTTTTGTGTTTACTCTACCATTCATGATAAAGAATCACTTACTTAGAAGAGCAAAATGGAAATTTGGTTATTCCCCTTTGCATTTGCCTTGTGCCAGAATAGTTTTCCAATTTTTATCGTATTGCTGTTTAACTGCTCTGCATTTAGTGTCCGAGAGGTGAGAGAAATTAAGGAGAAGATTTTTCAGGTGCTTCACGAGGGCGATAATGGTTTTCATTGAGTTGATGGTAGTCAAATAATGGGCTCCTCTGAATGATTTGAAAAATTCTGTTCTAAGAAGCTCTGCTAATAGGAAGTCCACCCTAGGGATCTGAGGTTGTTTTCACTG
Organism: Anser brachyrhynchus; assembly: GCF_964034855.1. Taxonomy (NCBI): domain Eukaryota; kingdom Metazoa; phylum Chordata; class Aves; order Anseriformes; family Anatidae; genus Anser; species Anser brachyrhynchus. The sequence continues at coordinate 65,333,842 of NC_137694.1, forward strand.
TGTTCAGAGAAAGCATTAACAGGAAAGTCTAGATATCTCTTTTAACTTCTGCAGCATCTGCTGTGTGCCTTCATTTTTCTTCCTTCATCTTGTGCAAGAAAATCTCAGTGATAAATCCTGTGGGTAGAAGATCCTCTGAGTCCACTAACTTCAAATAATTTGCTTGTACTGCAGTGAAACTACTGGACTGAATAGCTTTACTCAGCTCTCTCTTTCACTGTAGGATGCATTCTTATTTTCCTGAAAGTAATAGAGCAGTTCAACTTGTCAGCTAGGTTTCTTCTCTCTTTGTGGTTGTAAGGATCATCTTGTTTTGTTACTTCTTACACCTGTGGTATAAGTTCAAACACTCAAAAGTGAACATAATGAACTTCCTAACAATCTTCCCTTTTTTCTGAATAATTTAACTTTCAGCCCATTCCATACATCATGTATTCAGCAGAGCATTTGGGCAATAGATTGGTAGAGAAGGTGCATTAAGTATAGCCTTGAAGAAAGCTAAATAGTAGTTCCAAGTCATGTTTTTCTGCAGGATTTTTCAGTCCCTTACAGGTGTCTATCTCAGGCACTGAATTCCCGATGTCATTATTATGAGTTGACGAGGGGGTCAGGAGCAACAAACATCAAAAAGAACTAAGGTATGGGAAGAAATCTGTTCGTAGTGCTTTAATTCTTTCTGTGTGCAGAAGGAATTACTGACTAGGAAAAGCAAGTTGGAAATATTAATCATACCTTACAACCTGATTCCTAGAGGAGAATGGAATGGCAGGAAGAGAATTTTCTTATGCATGTTTTTAATACGTCTGACTGTTTATTTTTTTTTAATTATGTTAGCATTCTGAAATTCCAGTCCAGATTGGGACTTTCTGTTTCAAAAACTGAATGAATACATATAAATGGCCTATAATCAAAATAGCTAATAGTCTACAAAATGATAACAAAGAAGATAAACAAAGCCAGACCTTTTTCTCTTTTACAGATAAAAGCACTGGCACCCAGTCATTAAAGAGTTATAAAGGCCCTTTTTCTTTGAAAAGATGAAATTCCAGAGATCAGCCAAGCAGTTATTGAGTTTTCTGTGCTACAGTGGTTGTTTCTTGCTGCTTACCAGTCACAAACCAAACTTATGCTATGTCAATGAAAGCATAAAACCCCAAAATGACTGGACATCATTCCATAACAACTTTGTGGAATACTTCGGCTATTCAGTGCTATCCATTCCTTCTTACCAACTGATCTCTCCTATTATTAAAAAAAAATTGAGTGCCCTCTTCTCTTTTTAGCTTGTTTTCTTTCCTGCCAGTACTGAGATAGAATATTTCTTTTATTTTGCTTCTAGTAATTTTAACATGTATTTCAGCTATGTCAAAGAGGAGACTGCTTTTGTTATCATGTGATTTACTGCAGCCATGTAAATCAAGGAAAAAAAAATCTGGAAATATTCATGTTCTTTAACAGAACCACAGAATCATCTAGGTTGGAAGAGACCTCCAAGATCACCTAATCCAACCTCTGACCTAACAATAACAAGTCCTCCACTAAACCATATCACTAAGCTCTACATCTAAACGTCTTTTAAAGACCTCCAGGGATGATGACTCAACCACTTCCCTGGGCAGCCCGTTCCAATGCCTAACAACCCTTTTGGTAAAGACATTCTTCCTAATATCCAACCTAAACCTCCTCTGCTGCAACTTTAGCCCATTCCCCCTCGTCCTGTCACCAGGCACGTGGGAGAATAGACCAACCCCTACCTTGCTACAGCCTCCTTTAAGGTACCTATAGAGAGTGATAAGGTCGCCCCTGAGCCTCCTCTTCTCCAGGCTGAACAAGCCCAGCTCCCTCAGCCGCTCCTCGTAAGACTTGTTCTCCAGACCCCTCACCAGCCTCATCGCCCTTCTCTGGACTCTCTCAAGCACCTCGACGTCCTTCTTGTAGTGAGGGGCCCAAAACTGAGCACAGTGCTCTAGGTGCGGCCTCACCAGAGCCGAGTACAGGGGGACAATCACTTCCCTAGCCCTGCTGGCCACACTGCTTCTTATACAAGCCAGGATGCTGTTGGCCTTCTTGGCCACCTGAGCATACTGCTGGCTCATATTCAGCCGACTGTCAACCAGTACTCCCAGGTCCTTCTCTGCCAGGCAGCTTTCCAACCACTCATCTCCCAGCCTGTAGCGCTGCTTGGGGTTGTTGCGCCCCAGGTGCAGGACCCGGCACTTGTCCTTGTTGAACTTCATACCGTTGGCCTCAGCCCATCGCTCCAGCCTATCCAGATCCTCCTGCAGAGCCTTCCTGCCCTCGAGCAAGTCGACACACGCACCTAACTTGGTGTCATCTGCAAACTTACTGAGGGTGCACTCAATCCCCTCATCCAGATCATCGATAAAGATATTAAAGAGGACTGGCCCCAGTACTGAGCCCTGGGGAACGCCACTAGTGACCGGCCTCCAACTGGATTTGAGTCCATTCACCACAACTCTTTGGGCCTGGCTATCCAGCCAGTTTTTAACCCAACAAAGCGTACGCCAGTCCAAGCCCCGAGCAGCCAGTTTCTTGAGGAGAATGTTGTGGGAAACGGTGTCAAAAGCCTTACTGAAGTCAAGGTAGACCACATCCACAGCCTTTCCCTCATCCACTAAGCGTGTCACTTTGTCATAGAAGGAGAACAGGTTTGTCAGGCAGGACCTGCCTTTCATAAACCCATGCTGCCTGGGCCTGATCGCCTGGTTACCCTGCAAGTGCCGCGTGATGACACTCAAGACAATCTGCTCCATGAGCTTCCCTGGCACTGAGGTCAAACTAACAGGCCTATAGTTCCCCGGGTCTGCCCTCTGGCCCTTCTTGTAGATGGGCATCACATTTGCTAGCCATCAGTCGACTGGGACCTCCCCTGTTAGCCGGGATTGCAGATAAATGATGGAAAGTGGCTTGGCCAGCTCCTCCACCAGTTCCCTCAGTACCCTCGGGTGGATCCCATCCGGCCCCATCGACTTGCGTACATCCAAGTGCTGTAGCAGGTCGCCAACCATTTCCTTGTGGATTATGAGGGCCACATCCTGCTCCCCATCCCCTTCCACCAGCTCAGGGTACTGGGTATCCACAGAACAACTGGTTTTGCCGCTAAAGACTGATGCAAAGAAGGCATTAAGCACCTCAGCCTTTTCCTCATCTCTTGTAACTAAATTTCCCCCTGCATCCAGTAAAGGCTGGAGATTCTCCTTAGTCCTCCTTTTTGTGTTGATGTATTTATAAAAACATTTTTTGTTATCTTTAATGGCAGTAGCCAGATTGAGCTCCAGATGAGCTTTGGCCTTTCTAATTTTGTCCCTGCACAGCCTCACAACATCCTTATAGTCCTCCTGAGTGGCCTGCCCCCTTTTCCAAAGATTATAAACCCTCTTTTTTCTCCTAAGCTCAAGCCCCAACTCTCTGTTCAGCCAGGCCAGTCTTCTTCCGCGCTGGTTTGTCTTTGGGCACGTGGGGACAGACTGCTCCTGAGCCATTAGGATTAACCACTGTAAGTGGGAATGGAAAGGGTCCTCAAGATCTGGAGACCCGAGGTACATATTGTTAGTGTGGTGAATTAACAAAATAACAATGATCTTTCAGGTGGAACTGCAGTGTAGTCACACTATGGGGAAAACAATATCAAGATTTCAGATACTTTGTAGTGACTAGTACATTCTCATCTTCTGAAAAATTGCTGAGCTTTCTATTTTGCCTTAGTTCTTTCCAGTTGCCCTCCCATCTCTATTCTCTGAAATCTTGCTTTCTACTTGTGAGTTTTTACATAAAGCAGAGATTTTAACATGCCTATTAAATATATAGTTGTTTATATATATATATATGTATAGGTATAATATAGGTGTTTACCATGTTTGTTTATACATTATTTTGCTAAACATGCTAAACAGATATATCCAGGCACGTTATGAGGAAGTTCTAGAGCTACAGTCTTGGTTTCTTGAAAAGAATTGATAATGTTGCCTTGTAAGAGTCCTTCCTAAACCAGTCCATGCAGAGTAAGCTAGAAATCATGACTTCTAATGCCTCTACAGCTGTTCAAACTCTTCTGTGTGAATAAGAACTTCGATGCTTGCAGAAGCATTTGTCAGCAAACGAGTGAATATAGCTGTGTCTGTTAGGAACTGTTATTATGCTATGTAGGGCAACATGAGAAGAAATAAGTCGCATTCAGAGAGTAACTGTACTACTGAAAATGGGATTTTTCAAAAGAGACAGTCTCTCCCTGGAGTTTTTCCTTATGCTAGTTATATGTGACAACTGGACTAGGAGGAGAAGAGAAATAATAACATGGTTTTGTCCATAGAAGAGAAGAAATGAATCACCTGTTAGAGAGGTATGTACAGTGAAACAAAAGGAGAAAAGGTAGGAGGAGAGGAAGATGAAATGGAAAGCAGAAGACTGTCATTATAAGCCTTTTCAATGATTGTAAAACTCCCTTTAGTTCAGATAAAAAAAAAAAAAAAGGGGGAAATGCTTCCACTCTTTATTAACTGTTACAATTACTGGGTGGGGGACTTTGTCTTTCAACTGTGAATGGGAGGGAAGATTTCCAAAAATAATGTATTAAATGTGGTGCATGCTATGCAAACTTTTGAAAAACACTTTGGAATCAACATCAGATTTAGAGTACAAACTCACTAATTTATAGTCTCTGTGAGCAGGATTTTGCTTTTTTTATGGGGGGTGGGCCATAAATTTCCATTTCTTCTATGGGTGAACAGTCCTAAAAGTTTTGGTTTTGTCCCAGTTGTGGTGGTGTAGAGGTTTTGTAGCTGTCTGGTTATTCACTTTTTTTCTAATGAACTGTTTGCTTTTTGTATTGCCATTCCATAATCTCCCGTCTCTCTGTAACTTTTCATTTTGTGTCTTGTTTTCTTCCTCACTTTTTCTTTCCATTATATTGTCACATCCTGGTTCCACGAGTTGTTTTGTTTTGTACGTGTGGGGGTTTTTTTGACTATGCCTTTTCTCAGAAAGCACGCCTCCCGCAAATTGCACCCTCCCTACCAGGTGTCGGTCCCTGCACCGCAACACGTAGGGGGGTTTGTGTGGGACTTCCTGGGAAAGTGAGTGCTCTGTAAGGCTACTGTTCCGTACGGGGTGGAATGGCACTGCTGGCTGCTGCTGCTGCTGCTGTTTGGGGCTGCTGCAATTACGCTTGTTTTCTTAGATTAAACAGGAACTAGTTATGTCAAATACAAGCTCTAACAGTCTCTGCGTTCAAGTCCTGCCACGGTGGTTATGACCACAGTCCAAAGCAGGGTTGCTGCTATTCTTGATTTAAACTCTGTAGAAACTGGTACTTTTTAGTCTAATTTTCTGCTGTGTTTTACTTTACCTTTGGTTCTAATCTCTGCTATCAGTTCTGCTAACCAGCTAAAACTCAAGTGCTCTAAAATGTGTCATTGATAGAGGTCAGTATTGCCTCATTCTTAAGTTTTATTGTGTTTTCTGTCCTGTACAGAGGAAAAAAAAAAGTACGTACTTAAGAGGCAGCAGTAAATACATATGTAGATGTTGCTTCAGAAGTAAGCAGTGAGAGAGTATGTATGTAAGTCCTGATACCAGTTACAGACTTTAACCTGATTTTAAATTGGTATGCTCACTGTATTGGATAGGTCGTCCTTGTAAGCCCATAGGGCACTACCACTTCTTTTCTGAAGGAAACTTGATTTTGACTGGGGACCAAAAGAAGACAGTGCCCACCTTGGGAGTACCAGCAGTCCCATTAAGGACAGCTGAAGATGATGACTTTTAAGGGAGAGATTTTGGTGAGTTTTTCTAGAAAGAATCTAAGGATGCCTTGTTCAAGAAGAAACCTTCAAACTTTTGATACGTATAGCTTTTTTGAAGCTAAAAGATACTCCTCATCTTAAATATTTCTTCTCAAGAAAGAACAAAAGGTTCAAAAATATAGGGTGATACAGAAGGAATGCTGAAAAACATGGACAGTAGAAGGAAGTATCTTACTCTGTCTATAAGATGGCAATAAGTTTGCATCTGTGGAAGGTAGAGGAGGAGAGAAATTAACTGCATGTTTCATCAGATTTATCATTTTTAGACTAGTATAAAGAAAACTATAGTAGTAAATTGTGCCCTAAGCTTATCTTAAGTCAACAATTTGAAGTTGAAATACATATTTTCAAACCACTGCTCTTATCTTGCAATAATTGTTCAGGGTTTTCAAGTTGGATGCTTCTGTGCATTTTAAAAAGAATTTTAAAAGAGAATTTATAAACAAGAACTGCATCAGGGTATATAAGGAATTTGAAGTGAAAGGGATGATGTCAAATTAAAGAACAAAAAGGTATTTATAAACTCATAATCATCACAGTTAAATTTAATCTTGAGAGATGGTATATCTGTAATTCTGTATTATAATAAGGGAAGACTCATTAAAGTCATCCAAAAATAATGTGAACTCTTATTTGGGCATAGGAAAAAATGAAATAATTAAGTATCAATTTAAAACACTTTAGTCCATTTGGGTATTTTAAATTATAAAGGCAAATTGAGTATTTTTATATCATGGTTGCATGGTATGAATACAAAGCAGAATTCTCTGTTGTTAATTATTTTTTCAGATGCATGCATGTGCATACTTTTTTTTCTCTCTTTTTCTTCACCTCCTTCAAAATTTAAAGATTTTCATCTGCTTCCCTTCAAAAATCACTAGATTAAGTGAATATTAAGTTTCTAAGTTTAATCACTCAAAATTTCAGACATTCCGAATTGAAGATTGCCATGTAACATTAATTCACCTCCTTTGGCAGCTGATATATCACAGTGAAGTGACACGGTCTTTAACCACATGAACATGTTTTTCCACAAGAATGCTGCCTTTGGTGTGTAAAGGGCACAGCTGTAATTGTCCCCCCAAAAAATAGAGTGAGGCTGACACCTCTCATGGAAAATTTCAGCAGAATTTGTTAATACCTGACAAGCACTTGAGAACAAGGTCTTGTAAAGAGTGATTAGGCCCATAACTAGTCCAGCTCCATCAGTGACCACACAAATATATTGAAAGTAAAGATTTTCATGATTTCCAAGTTTGGAAATGAAGAAATCCTTTCTTTTTAGTCTTGTTTTTAAATTGTACAAAATGAACATTAGGCATGAAGTCCCACGTGGTGTTTCACAGGGGAAAAAATTATAGATTTTATAACACCATAACTGCTGTAACCAGATAAGAATACAAGACACATACACTTTTACTCATTGGTATTTAAGTTTAGATATTTGAAATTATTCTGATTTTTAGAAGGCACATGTCTGCGTTTGGAAAGTCAACCTTTGTTAAGGTGCTTTAAGATCAACACTGAAATGACTTTTGAAACCTACTTCTAAGAAAAGATGAGAGATATTGCCAGCAACTGTAAATCCATCTGTAGAGAGGATCAGATAAAGAAGCCCTTGTAATGATTTTATGGTGACTCCTCAATCCATCCTCACCTTTTTCTTATAATGGTATAGCCTTTTTTCATTTGTTCTTTATTTAGCTGTCTTTTATTTCCCATTCTCTCCCTTTTCCTTTGTTTTGTGGGAAACTGAAACTTTGTGTTACTACAGAAACAGCTGTTTAAAAAAAACACACACAGCCACAGAACCCCAAATAGTCCAGCTCTTGGCACGTCAGGAAGTCAGAGCTGGTGCAGGCTGTGGCTGAATGAGCTTGCTGTGGTACCCCATCACTGAACCTCCTAATCTGGTGTTCAAGCATGAAATTCCATGTTCAGGCAGGCAGGAATGACACTATTCAACAGTGATTCGTTTCTACAGAGCTGTGTGCAGGCTGTATCCTCCATTACACTCAGCAATAGTCTGAAAGCATTGGTTAATCTGGTCTTCCCAGACTAAGCATCTTATCTTGTGTCGTCCAAGAAGGACCTTATGCTAGAGCAATACTTGTAACTAGGGAGAAGCATAACCATTGTGAGCTTTTTAGAAAGCTTCTATTTCTGCCAGCTTTACTGTAGTGTTAAAGTTCTGATTGTTTTTATCATTAAGTCAGGGTTGTTATCAAGCATTCCCTCTCCTGCCCAAATCTATTAACTGTAATGAATATAGGAGTTGTCATCTGATGATGCCTGCGTTATACCAGTGATGGGTTTTATTTAGCAAATATCTCCCAACACAACTGGTAGATCAGTGGAGTGTAAGAACTATGATATAATTAAAATAATTATAAAATCAGGAGAGAAAGAAAATTATGTAAATAATGAACCTAGTTTGCGTATCGGTATTTCATTGTTACCTGCCTTGGCTATGCCTCTTTAAAAGCTGTCTTTAATTGTTTATGTCAACATCTTTAAGCAATCTGAGGGTACCCATACACACAATCCTAATATGTAAAGAGTAAAAAAAAATAATATATATATATCTTCCTTTTTGTACAACTGACACAGTAAGGATAAAAGTGATAAATCCTCACGTTGTCTTGGAGCACAGTAAAAGCAAAAAGAAAACCCGGTAATCATCACTGTGCCAATGAAATAATGTTGGTTGTTCATGGACACCCGAGCTCATGTTTGTGCTCATGTGTGTGCAAAAAAAACCTCTTTGCATCTCTTCTCCATCCCTCTAAATATCAGCTAAAAAGAAAGGAAAAGACCAGCCATCATTCTTTTTTACCAAGAAAAGGTTTCAGAAGTGGTAAAGCATAAATGGCCTTTCTACTTCCAACTGACACAAGGAAAATCAAGTGTGTATTCACTGTCAGATTACTTTGAAGGAAATACGAAGTAGTAAATGTACACAATCACTCACTGTCAAGCAAGTAGAATTCAAAGGTTGACTAGAAATCATTACATAAACATCTCCCTAAGTACATCTGAGATTAACGTGGCAGACCTATTCCACTCTTTATTATATACAAGCATGAGGAAAAAATTATAGCTAGCATGATAAACAGCTTTTCAAATATATACATTAATTAAAATACAGAATATTCACACCTCACCATCTTTTGGTCTGTGCCCAGAAATTGTATTTAAATTGGCTATATCTTTAAGATTAATCAGTTAGCATCTTAAAAGAAAATGGATTTCTCTGAGACTATCATTTGATGTATTGTCTCCCGGTGTGACAATTGCATCAGGGTACACAATTAATGGGGCTGGGCTGAAGAGCTGCTGCTGGATCTTGTAAGGAATGCTGCAAGTGTGTGTTCCTGTTCAGAGTGAAATAGTGCAAACCAAAAAAGTATTTCTTCGCCGTGTCATGAGTGTGTTTCACCCTGTGTTGGGTCTGCTTGCTTGGGCTGCTTCCGTGGGGCAGGTGCTTTCTGTGCTGTGCTGATCAATTTCACTGATGTGGCCCCTGCACTGGGGGCTCCCCTGGTCTGCTGCAGATCGCCCTTCACTTTCCTAATATATTGTTGGCGACTGTAGCTCTCTGCCTCATTGTTAGTTTGAGTGCCAGCACAGTTCCAGATTTATTTCTAATTGTAATGTGCTTTCAAAGGCAACTTACACATTCCTCGTTTCTGTTTGGATAAATATTGCGATTATCCTAAAATCCTATTTCATATATTTTTTTAATATTTTGAACCCTTATAAAAGCATGAAAAAGGGACTAGTGATAACACAAAATGTATTTTTCTTACTAAGAAATAATTTATTCCATAGCAAAATGAAGATGTAGCAATAATTATTCTCCATTCAAATCCTGTGCAGCTGGCTAAATAATATTTCTGTACTGTGGAGAAAATTGAAAGTGACCTCAGCACAGCTTTTCAGACACTGTTTTGCCTTCATCTTATGCCAACAAAAGATACTACCTTTTAATGCCAGTTGAAAGAACATTGCGGTTCATTCAAATACTGCAGAACTATCCTGGATTTTATCCTATAGTTTTTTCCGCTGTTATTTTGAAGAAACAATATCATAATATCATCGTAATGGAAACAGTAACTACAAAGTGTCCTTGTAACACAAATGAGAATTCTTAAACTTTCATAATCTGGATTCAATAACAGCTATAAAAAGAGAGAAACTTTTTTTTTTCCTTTCTTATTTAGTCCCACATCTAGCCAAGCCATTGTTTTCACTTTTCTGTTCCCTTTTGATAAATCTAGTTGACCAGCCACAGTTCTGTAGTTCAGCTTAGAGAGTATAACCTTGGATTTTAGTCAGAATTACAGTTGCACCATTTTCTATATAAATTAACTGAGGCTTTTGGAACATTATGACTTACTTCAAGATCAAACACTGAGTATGTGGTATTTGGCATTTTCCAAGTCTCATCTTTCCTGAAGTCCCCAAATAACACAGCCTTTAAAACAGCGATCCTGGAAGAACTCATATGAAGAATATGAATTTAAAAGCCTAAGAAATACATCTTTACGCTAGTTTATCTGTTATAGACCAACAATTCACTTTGAAACTGCTGCTTGTACAAATTCAATATCCAACATAGCTGATTGTAAAATTTATGCCAGAGGTAAGGACTTTAAATTCCATTTACATAGTTCCTTGTAGTCAGAATAATAAGGCATATAGCAACTAGACTGTTCTATAGAAATATTTTCTCCAGACAATAGCCTACCTTTAGGCCTTTATAAAGAGAAATCTGTCCATCGACAAAGCACAACATGTGCTGTAGAAGTCAGATTGATGTTTTGGGCAGCAGGACATTTACTTTTTTTCTCTTTTGGTGATAGAAAAAGAATAAAATTTAAAATCAAAATAAAATAATCTGTATTTATGGCTCTTTGTTGACTTACATTGCTGTTATCAGTGAAATTGACAGCAGATGCCTATGAAAAGATATTGAATATATATGAAAAGAAGCAATAATGAACCTATGGGGTCTCATGTTTTACAGAGAACTCCAGCATTTTGGTTTGTCCAATCCTGCTGTTGAACAATGTTGGAGAGAACTGTCAAAGATATGCCCGTTTGGTCATTATTGTTTTTAGATTGCACCGTATGTGGGAGAGTTGAGACAGAACGATGTAGGAAGAGGCAGATGATTCCTTTTTTGCTTTTGGAAAGGTGACTTCAATGTCAACATTAAGAAAGATGAACTTTTAGCTTTGACAGGTCTTCAGGACTTGAAGACTTTATGTATTTTTTTACCTTCTGTTCCCTTTTGGCAAGTCTGGGTCATCAGCAGGAAAAAAAATAAATGTTTCTTGATTATGGAGACAAAATAAGCCCTTGGAAGAAGATGGCATTAAGGAACATCTTAGGGCTCATCTCAGACAGTCAACTTTGATGTTTTTGCAAAGTTAGCAAGAATTCTGGAAGAAGGAAACTTGCTAGTGATGTGATGTAAATCCAAAGTTTTCTACAGTTGTTTTTTTCCCTTTTTCCAAGAATTCATATGTGTATTATAGACTTATAGACTATTTTGTCTACGGAAAGTTGCCTCTGAGTGAAATGGTGTAATCTAAGTGTCCTTTTCTTCTTTTTTCTGTTTTCTGTTTCCTTTTTTTTTTATTAGATGTCTATAAAACATGCAGCTCTTTGTGTTTGTGAAGGATTGTGTGTCTTTGTGTCATTACCTGATTTAGATCTGCTTGTTTTGTCCTGAATTCTTGAACTGCCTTATCTCTGGACACTGTTTTCACAAACTCTAACTCTTTTTCTTTCGCATCTCCTTCCTGGATTTGCTGCTTCCTTCAGTCTCACATCAAGGTCAGTATTCATTTTTAATAACGGTTTTTATAACACTATTGTCTATTAAGCTAAAATTGAGATCTCACGGAAGATTGCACATTAATTTGCATGATCCACAAAATAAAAGATCAGAGATTTGGTCAAGTCTGTGTAGGAGAATGGGTTGGATAGGGCAGATGTTCAGAAGAAATCTGTACTTGAAGGAAAAATTTGTATTAAAGCCACTGTAAATCAATGTTGTAGTACACAGGGAAGAAGGGGGAGAAGATTTAAAAAAAAAAAGATTAAAACAATTTAAATATCTATGGTTTTATCTGTCATGTCAAGAAGAAAAAAGCTTGAACTTCAGCCATATTCTCAGCCGTGATACATGCTGTTGACTGCAAAACTAGTTGCTTTAAAATACTATTCAGTGTGCTTCCTTAACTGTTGAATTTTTACCATTGCATCTGTGTCTGAAACCTTGTAGTGTTGTTGCAGAACTAGTTTTGGTGCAGTTTCAGAATAGAAACTGAAATTTTAGAAACTATGATACTATAATTGTTGCATATTCAGTGTGTTGTGCCATCAGAATGAAATTAAAGGTGATACATAAATTAGCAAGATCACTTTGTGCCTTCAACAAATTTATAAGCTACTAAAAAAAAAACCAAAACCAAAACAAAACAAAAACAACTATCAAGAGACAACGTTTTGAAGTCTTGTAGCCATGACTGAAATTTTTGCTTCTTTGTTTTAAAGCAGCCATTAAACGTAGATTCAGAATTTCAATAGAGGTATAGCTGGGAACAAACTTCTATGACCTATGTAATACAGTAAGTGAGCATGCATGACCTAATAACCCCTAGTTACCTTTAAAACACTCAAAAAAACCATTTTGGATTCTTGTCTTTGCTGACAAAGTTTGTTTGGTTGAAAGCATCCATGACTCTGGATGAGAGAATGACTACAATTATTTCAGGCAGTGTCTTTGCCCAGAAAGCCTCTGCTTTAAAGCCTAAAGTTCTGAGTTACTGACCAATGTCCAGCTTTTCTATTCCTGATTAACACTGTGAAAAATGTGGTGGTAAATGGAATCCCACGATGGCGTGATGCTGCTGACGCCTTTAAACTGTGAGTGTTTTGACCTTGGTTTGGCACAGATGTTGCGCTTGTGGCCTTGGCTGCACATTTTCCTTCCTCCCACAAACTGGAAAAAGATTGGAAGTTAATCATGCTGTTGTCCATCAATACCTTCTGTTTTTAGTGTGTTGTACTGGCATACTTGTACTTTCTGTTGAAAGGAGGACCATCCTTGAATGACCCTCTTTTTTCAGTTCCCTGAGAACAGAACTGCCAGGAAGCTTTTCTGCCCTGTGAGCACTCTCATCTGAAATAGATACCATGTTTTTTCTTGCATGAGTAGTACGGTAGTTTGTGTTTGCTGGTTGCCCCTGTGAATGGAGTTTGATGTGCTGTGTTTGGCTGATGGAGTCCTAAATATTATAAAAGCCATCTGTCAAAGATATTTCGGCTTCAATACTATAGCCTATAGGCTTTTATCAAATCTGCACCTATATTGGAATTTGTGGTGAAGAGGAGAAGGATTTAGGGTGTTTGGTGATTTTTTTTTTCTGATTCAGAACATATCGTAAAATACATAAAATAAGTCTAAAGAAGATATGACTGCAGTTTGAGGTGGCCAAGTGTTAGGATCCACATAGTCCACATAGTTTCTTAGTGGTTTTATTATTGATACATATTTTTAATTGATTGCTATGATGGCTAGTTGCTGCGGCTTTCCTGTATTTGTTAAAATAAATGTGGAGTGTAAGGGAATATTTGGAGTGACTGCTCTTGGAACAACAAAATCCCTGCTGGCCAGAAACACAATGAAAATACTCTTCTAAGGACAACAGGAAAATTACAGGGGTTGCAGAACTTTTTCTTTCCTATGCATTTAATTGTTTGCCTAATTACTGTTAGCTGCAAGATATGAAGACATAGCTTACTCATGATTCTATGGTTCTATTCCATGAAGTTCCATTCTACACTGGAAGCTACTATGGGAGCCATAACTTCTTTTTCTCCTAATGGTGTAACAGTACTTATTTTTTTTTGGACATCAAAGCAAATGTGTCTTCCTGTAAAAGAACTGAATATGTGCAAAAATACATTAGGTATATTTGTTTTCTAGAAACAGGAAGAAATACTTAAAATGATTTCTGTTCTCATCAAGAACAGCTTTGCTTACTGTAATCAGTGCAAAACTTCTGAATTGTTTGATCTATTAAGCTCTCCTGTTGATAAACTTGGTGAACGAGAACAATAATCTACATCATTACTGTTGGAACATGTACTTACTGTTTAAAATTCCAAGGGTCTAGGGTGGATTTCATAATGGTTTGTAGTAAATAAAATAAACTTAGAAGGCATGGGTGTTAACTCAGTTTTCCATAAGGATTTTTTGCTAAGCATCTGTGTTGATGAGAGCTTTACTTAAAGAACTATGTAATGTTGAGTTCCAAAGAAAAGAAAAACAATAAAACTATTCTGGTGTCATTAGCCCCAGTAGTGGAAAAATTAGAAAAACACCATGAAGTCATGTGCTACAGTACTTTCAAGCAATCCTTATGGATACATTTCACAAAAGTTGAGATGTTATTACTATAAAATAGAAAAAGATAGCAAAATATAGAAATCCAGAAGTTTTCTGGATTCTTTGCTATACCAAAGAGAATTTGATGCAATAGGAAGTAATAAAAAATACTGTAAACCTTATTTCCACACAGCAGAGTGGTTTGGCGATTAGATAAGTGCAGGCTGGTGGCATGGATCCAGATAGAAGCCTGTTATGAGTGTCCATGTAAAATTAAATGTCAATATAGCAACTCAAGGATATTATAGCCTTATAAAATCAAAGTAAAAACAAAGTACTAAATCTGAAGGAATGGTTTCAGTCCTTTTCCCAGAGTCCTAAATTTCTGCTACGTATCTAACCACCAAAGAAGTATTTAAAGCATAGCATCCTTCTATAAGAAAATGATAGATAATATTTCATAGAAAGTTAAGCAAATTCAGAAAATTCAGGATACTATTCAATAACTGAAAAAAAAAAACCAAAACACATAAATGTGGAGTAGTTAATTACAGGCACACAGATGAATAGTTGTCTATGGTACTAAAGTTTTTTTGTTCTTACGTAAATAACCTTTATAAACTGTGTCATATACTGTATCTCTAGAAAGCTGTGTTTCTGTGTTCTGAGAAAGTGCCAGGGCAATCCGGACCATTTTCACTGGAAGTTTGGCTGGCTCTTTAATTTCTTACCTTCAGGAGACTCTGGTCTTTGTTCTGCCATGATGCTGGTCATTTACCACAGCAGGAAGTGATAAAAATGTCAAGCATGTAGAATCAGCAGTGGTTAGTTTTAGGTCAGCAGAGTTTTGTTTTCAAAGGAGTTTCCATTTAAATTTCCTTGGTTGTCTCTAAAATGTAATGGCCTCTAATAGTTGCTTTCAATTTAACATATTTTTCCTTCAATTTTACTTAAATCAGTAATGGCTTTATGGAATTCTTTACATAGAAAAGTACTCTTGTAGAAGTTCTCCATTCCTTTTGAGTGAGGAAAAGAAGTACAGCATCCACAAGATGATAGTGGGAAACAAAAAAATGAAGGAGTCAGACTTGTTGGCTGTTAAGGTTGGGTAGTAATGTGTAGAGCACAAAATGGAACTGTGTTTTTTATTAAAACACGTTACTGTCATAGTCTTTAGCATTTGTTTTAGGAATAATGATTATCAGAATTTTCGTCATCCATTGGAAGAGGAATCTCACTTTTCTGACAAAGGGCCTTTTTTCTTCTCTCATTTCACTGCATCTTAACAAAGTACAATTATTCACAGCTGTACGTCATCTCAGAATTCTCCCTTTTCTGTAGTCTTGTATGATCTGATTTCTTTCCTATTACCTGCTGAAATCTAATTAATTAGCTAATTAGGGTTTTTTTTGTTGTTGTTATTACTGTTTTCAGTACATGTATTCCTGAAGCATGCAGCTTTCCTGCGGGAATTAGAATCGAGGGAGCATAGAAAGACCTGCGGCTGCATATGGCACTGGCAGGATGTTTGTATGCCAACAGGAGGCTGTGAATTTTGAGGAGCTGAGTCAAATGCAGTTAGAGCAGCCCCTCACAATTTTCTTTTTTCTTTTTTTTATATCTATAACAGAAAAGATAGCTTCCTACCATACTATTTGAAAAATCAAAATATGACTTAATTTAGAATACATTTTAAAACATGTCTTTATGTTAACTGTAAAGTTAATAGGTTGTCTAGCATGTCACCATCAGAAGATTAACTGAAATTATCATTCAAACTTCATGCAACATTAAACATTTTGACTAACCCATATGTGTCACATCACATTTAGTCAAAGGAATAAAGTCTGAATGTCATTTCTCTTCTTTAATGGCTTACTTTTGTGCAAAAAAATGTATCCTTGAAAACGGTTAGACTTTTATTTCTGTCACAACTCTGAAGGGTAGGTAGGTATACGGACAGATAGTGAATCTGTGTTTTAGATTAGTCCTTGTACAAATGTTTGCATTACCGACTACCAAAAGGTTTAGCAGATTCTGGACTCAGAGAAAAAACAATAACAACGATAAAACACTACTAAAGTTACAGAGAATTCAATTGGACAGGAGACCTTCTTAAAATGTTACTGAAGAAGATGAGAAGTTCAGTAACTTTTCATCAATTTTTACTGATAATCACTGCTTTCAGATCTCCAAGTCCTTGAGCCTAGAGGCAGAGTCTGCAGGAGTAAAGCATTACCCACAGAAGTGGAAGACCAAGTTACAGACTATTTAAGTAAATTAGAAATACGCAGGTTGATGGAATCAGATTAGATACATACAAGGCTGCCGAGGGAGCCAGCTGACGTCATTGCAAGGACTCTTTCTATCATCTTCAGAAGCTCATGGCTGTCAGGGAATGTTCCTGATGTCTGGCAAACATCATACCTATTTTCAGAAAGGATGAGAAGGAGGGTCCAGAGAATTACAGGAGTAACAGGTTAGCCAGTGTCACTTCAGTAATTGTGAAGTTTTTGGAGCAGATCCTCCTGAAAGCCGTGTTCAAGCAGCTGAAGGACAAGAAGGTGATAGGGAGCTGGCAGTATGGTTTTACAAGCGTAAATCATGCCTGACCAACCTGATTGCCTTCAATGATGAGATTACTGGCTCAGAGGGGAATCAGCACTGTTTAATGTTTTTTTAATGATGTGGATGATGAGACTCTGTGTCCTCAAAAATTTCAAGGATGATAGCAAATGGCAGGGAGTGGTTACAGGGAATATATACTGGAGGACTGGGCTGCTTTATGGGGTGACCTTGACAGGCTGGAGAAATGGGCTGGCAGAAACCTCGTGAAGTTCAATAAAGGCAAGTGCAAAGTTCTGCATCTGGGGTTGAGTAGCCCCTGCATCTGTACATGCTGAGGACCAACCAACGAGAAGGCTGGTTTGTAGGGAGGGACTGAGGTGTGGTTGAGGACAAGTTGAACAAGTCAACAGTATCACATTGGTATGAAGAAGGCCAAAATGCATACTGGGCTATATCACCATGAGCATAGCCAGCAGGTCAAAAGAAGTGATTGTTTCCTTCTACCTTGTACTTGTGAGGCTGCACCTGGAAGAGTTCTGGGACTTCTGAGTAGAAGAAAGATATTGGGATAGTAGAGTGAGTCCAGCTGGCAGGCCAGCCACGGTTGACTAAGTGCTGGAGCATGTGACATATGAGATGAGGCAGAGAGAACTGGCTATATTCAAGCCTTGTGGGACATCATGCTGTGGTCTTTTGGCTATCTAATGGGAAGGTACAGAGGAGAGAGCCAGACTCTTTTCATGTTGTTCAGTAAAATGGCAAGAGCCAACAGACACAAATTTCAAAATATTCCAAAAAACAAAACAAACAAAAAGCCTTAGTTCCTTTAGTCTGCAGTGTTTAAAAAAGAAAAAGTATGACTGTTTAATCTGAATTTTCAGCTGGTGGGATTCTTGGTTATGCTGGATGTACTTGAATTCCTCAGCTAATCATACCAAATAAATACCAGCAGTAATGTCGCTTTTTCTTGTAACCAAATACTACATAGATATAGACCCTCAATTTACTTTTCAATGTGTATTCTGTAACTTTACATTGATATTACTGGTAGAACATGGTGGCAATGTTATATAGAGATCTGAATAAACAGCTAAGAAATATTTTCAGTACTAACTCTTTGTAGCAATATATATAAAGGATATAAAAGCAAATGTTTCTTCATTATTTCACATAACATATTTTAAAGGATGATAATGTCATTAATTAGGATAAGGTGGTTTTTGTTTTTCCTTTTAGCATTGCTTGCTGTCTGTTCTCCAGCAGTTTGCGTAGAAGATCTTTTTAGATCATAGAAGATGCAAGTAACTTGTTTTTTACTTCTTATTTCAAGATATGCCTTCTTCCCTTTCTCATATCTCTTGCTTTCAGCACAGTTTTCACATTTAATATGGAATATGCAAGTGCTCAAAGGGATGGGTCAAAGCACTCAGTATTTGATTGTTTGTTTCCTTTGCCTACTTCCATGATTTTTATGGGTATACTTGGATAACATGAACAAATGACAGCTGAAATGTATCTGAAGGAGTCTGTTTTGTATTATTTAACGCTTAAAGCTTCGAACATTATTGTAACTTGGGCAAAAACATTATAGTGTAAACAAAATCCTAATATTTAGAGGATTGTTTTAAAGTATTATTCTGTTGGTTAATTTTAAATAGGATGAATAAGTATGTGCTATTCCCAATTTATTCTAATTTTTCTCCTAAGTTATGATGTGATGCTTCTGATAGCAATCTGTTTTGGTTAAATTTCCCATGCTACATTTGAAGATCTGTTTTAGAAGCAAGGCCTTGCAACTTAGTTTCAATTTGTCAGGAGTGCTTGGTTTGGATGCCAACACCTGAAATACATATTTCAGTAGACACATTATTGTTAATATCATTAAACAAATCATAGAGGATCCCACAATGAATTGTCTTAGAACTGCTTAGAAAAGTCTTGTCCAAGGAAATGAGATGCAGCAGCACTTTCTCTTCTAGGGTCCCTAGTGTAGTCATACTCTTCTGATGGGATATAGGCAGTGATTTATGCTCTGCAATGCGATGTACAGCGTTGCTTCATCCTTCACTATCCATGTCTTCTCCACTGCAAAAAGCTCAAAGAAAGAACACCCTTCTCTTGTCCAAGAGCAAGGCAATTGGTGTTTCTCCAGTTATTTCTTTGTTATTTGTAGCACTGGTAGAGATGCGGTTGATACCCTAAAATTATTTCCAGGCAACTTTGGGTGATGGCAGACACTATTAAAAACAAACAAACAAATATATAAAAATAATATTTGTAATTACATTCCAGAAATTAATTCACATATTCAGGACCTAATAGTGTTTTACACAGTGCCTAGAACACCAGTTCATGTTTTATAATTCTACTGCTTGCTTAACAAATTAGAAAGCACTCTTACACTTATGGGTACCTCAGACTTTTATTGAATGCAATTTTTTTATTTGCTTCCTTTCTGTGTCTCTCAAGAAACGGCAGATCCCCAAACTCAGAACTATTCCTGCTATCAAGTTGAAGTTTGTTTTCCTCAGAATAAACACCTGCTGAGGAAGAAAAAAAAAAAAAAAAAAAAGCCTCACTAAAAATTAGTTGCAGTTGAGATCCCATCAGCATGGCAAATCAGCATGTTTGTCTTATTTCCTTTGAAGGACGTGAAACAGTTTCAGGAGTGCTTATGAATTGCTAATAGTTTTCAGTTACAGACATAATCTTCCATACATATATATATACATATATATATATATCTCAATTGGACAGAAATACATCTCTTACTGTTTTGAAAATATCAGCAGGGAAAATCCAGCCCTAATCCAAGAGATAGTGATTTTCCAATTAAAGTGTCCTGTCTTTTTAATTTAATTAGGTTAAAAGGACTGTCCACTAATACATTCTTATTTATACCTACCTTCACAAACTGAAAGCTATCAACAACTAAAAAGCACCAAAACCTTTAAAGGAATTGTAGTTGATTTCTTGAATTTTCTAGAGGTGAAGGAGCATATTTTCTTCTGCATCTTGGAATAGTGGAGGATGCTTTTTGAATAACAGATAAAGAAATTTTTGGTAATATTTTGAAGTAGAAAGGGTATTGAACTCTTCTGTTGTCTTTCTGTATCCCATTTTGACCATAGTCTCAATAATTTATTGTCAGATTTTCAACACAGGTTACACTCTCAACCTGCACCATGTAACTTCATTTACAGAGACACTTAATTTATAGAAAACACATGAGATTCCTATTAGGAATATTCCTTTTGACAGTAAAGGCTGTTTGTTGATCTTTCCTAAGATTATAAGTGTTTCCTGATTACTTGGAAGATTAATTCATTGAAGGAGTCATAAATGATTCATACCTGCTTGTAGCTCAGTGACAGTCTGCATCAAGGCAGTTGTCTTGGTAAAGTGATCAAATGTAATCAATTCAAATCTTCATTTTGTCTCATTTGTCTCAAGGTCACGGAATAAAAAATAGTTCACTGGAGTAATATAATTTTCTAGATAAAGAATTTATCTTCCTCAGCAGATACTCTAAAGTAGAGATAACTTAATTAACAAATTTCATGATCACTAAGGATATCAGTGACAATATATTTTGGAATCTGGAGCGTGGCGTGTCTTGTGCCTGTGAACTCACTTCAGCAGATTTTTTTTTCCATGCTCATGCAGATAATGTCCAAAAGAATGCATTTATTCAAAAGGCTCATGGACGTACTTGTTCTGCAGAAGATCCACTTATTGTGAAATGGTCAAAGTCCTGAAATGCACAGCCAGTAACATTGTGCACACACATTACCAAGACTGTAAGAGAAACGTCTGATTAAGAGATGCTCTCAAGTGTTGCTTGCAACACAGGTTCTGTACTCGCTCAGTTCTCCACAAACTTCATTGCATTCACTTGGCTCATGAAGTTCTCCTATCTGAACTCCAGAGAACTACAGCTACAGACTGAGAAGACAGGATTACAGCTATATCAGAGGAACAAGAACTAAGCCATATGCACTATTTAGATAGGCAGTTGAGCCCTGTATGTGGTATATCTGTTACAAATAGTGCTGCTGTTCCCCATTTTCTAAGCAATCAAAAGTCTGTAACAAATGATCTCAGTGGGCACTCTTCATATTAACCTGATGTGAGCTGTCAAAGCCAACGCTACGGAATGTATTTCATATGAGGAGTTACCTCTTAATAATAAATCTCTTTGCTAAGCACCAGAAGGAAATATGCCAAACATGCAGTCCTGAGACACTGTAGTCTGCATTCCATACCAGAAATCGGTCTCACCAACTGGATACCAAAATAGAGCTATATATTCCCCATCTCAGATTCTGATGTTAATGAAGATCCTGTAGCAAAATACGATTTGATGGCCATGATGCCATTGCTTTGCAATCAACCGTATCATTTTTGCATACTTTTCCCGGTATAGTCTTTGAGCATGGCAGAGTTTGATCTTGTCAGAAGCGTCAAATTTGGTACTGCTGCTTTGTAGCCAGCAGGATAAACACCTATCTGTTTACATCTATAGTGAGAGTCTGCTTGAAAGATTCTTCTTGGAAACAACTTTGTCTTTAAAGAGAACAGATAAAGAATGTGATCTTTATTTGGGCATCCCACTACAGTAAAAATCAGTAGGCTTTTAGCCCTGAAACAAACCGGTTTATATTTTTTTTTCAGAATGGTCCTGCTAGCATCTCTGTTCTCACATCATTTCCTTGAAGCTATTATTAACTTTTTTCTTCCCTACACAGTCAAGATTCTGAATGTTCTCATGCTTATTTTTCTTTGATATCAGAAATCCTCTTCCACTGAATTGGTACATTGATTTTGCTTTCTTTTTTGTCCTTAATAACTGCTCGTTTTAATATCTTTCATTGTAAACTGTGTTTTCAATAGCTGTGAGCTTTAAAGTATAAGATGTATTTTGATTCTTTAACGTGACCTATTTCAAAATAACAGGATAATATACAACCCTTATCCCACATTTATGAAAGCTTTTAGAAGAGGACTTTTCCTTATTGATAGCTTGTTTAATATATGATGTAAAATAAACATAAGCTACTCTAGCATAGCTTTTTAATGCTTTGCTTTTAGAATTTTATTCCCCCTACATTATATTTAATTTTTGTTTTTGTTTCAATGGCTGATTTTTACATTCCATTTTTTTATTATTATTGTGTGTATCAGGTATTATTCTAGCAGGAATGAAAAGATTGCATACTCTTATGAAAGAAAACAACTGCTCTGTTTTGATTTGTTTTCTTTTCTGGCTAGTGAGACTGCAGTTAAAAGAGATGTGTGTGATCTTAGATCACAAAAATACCCTCTGAAACCTCAATAAGATGCCATTCATAAGGAAGATTTTATTAGTGTTTAGAAAATACTTTTTTCAGCCAAATCGTGCAGGTCTCTTGAGCAGAGGGTGACTGGCTGTGTGTGATCCGTTCACAGGGTGGTTGGCTCATGATTTGGAGTTGAAGGTAAAAAGAACGGCACCTTTGGGAGTTCTTCCTACACTGCTAGGGCCAAATTCAACTAACTCAGCATGTAGCAGGGAGAAGGAATCCACACTGAGGCCTCATCAACCATTTTACAAATGTCATTTTTGGCTTTGCATCTGTTTGCTCAATTAACAAAAGCAGAAGAAAAAATACAACAAAACAAACTTATTTGTTGAACTACTGAATACTGGTTTTAAGGTCATAACAGGTCATAAGGTCTTAAAGCATTAGTATTTTCCTTAACAAAGGAGTACCCCTCTCATTATTTTACAGCTCTGTTTTAGGGTTCGCTCTGAGTTTGTACTTTTTAAGCTCTTAACTTCAATAAAAATTAAAGCATGCAAGGTTTAAGGTTAAAGGTAATTATAGAACTTGACGTTCAATTGATTAGACATTTAATCTCTGAAACCCGATTTCAAATTTATCATCAGTTATGAAATTATGGTATGTATTCATTATTTTCATCACAAAACTTACTTCCTACTAAGTAGATTTTGAGAGTTTAAATAGTTGGGAAGCTGCACTTTAGTTTTAAAAGAGTGGTGTGATTAGCTGTTGCGGATTATATCTACAACGATGGAAGTACAGATGAATGAAAACATGTAGTGCAACAGATGCTTAGCTAAAGCTTTTTGCTTCAGTCTTCTTTTTAGCATGTTGTATCTGGCCCTGTCTAAAAGTGAACATATGGCTTATTTAATTTGTTATGGACTTGTTGAACTAAAATGAAGGATCTCCTGTTAATCTCTGCTGTTAATCCCTCAGTTATAGCCAGTTCATTAAAGCACATTTTTCTTTTCTTCCAGTTGTTTTGAGAATACTAAGACAACACTTCACCACTGTTTGTGTGTAATTGGGCTGCTGCCTCCTGACTGGAGAATAGCCTCCTTTATTCTATGTTTTTGTTCAATCAAGAGACTGAAAGGAAAAAATATATTTTCTCTGAAATAGAATAGCTTGATAGTGCTTAGAGTATGCATTGGAGACACATGTGCTTCTCATCTTTAGTAAAATTTCTCTATTTGTTCTTGTATTTATTACATATCTTTCTTTAAATTCACTGACTGTTGATGCTACATCATTTCATGAGGAAAATTATTTCCATGTTTCTATAAATGTATGTTCCCTAGAGATCACTGAGAAATAACATTTCACAGTGGAAGCACCTGTAACATTCAGATTTAGTGTGTGTAGTTTTGATTACATTTTTTAGTTTTCTGCTAGAATGAGTCAGAGAGGTTAGAACAATAAGATGAAGAGCAAACTTAAATACGTAATATATATTGTATTATTAATATGTATTATGTATTAATGCGTATTGTAATTATGCATTGTATGGAGAAATACGGAAGGTTGGTTGTGTTTGACAGTTGACACATTACCTCAGAGAAGCTTGGACCTGAGTTTGAAGGCCTTTAGTTACTCAGAGAAATAATGTTCAAAGGTAGCATGTTGGTGCTGTTATCTTTACTGCAGGCTGATAGAGTGATCTGGTTAGGACTTGCTTACATCTTCCCATGAAACATACTATATACCATTAATAACTTGTGCTATCTCACTTCTTGGAATGTGTTATCTATAAGCTTTATGTATTGCTTGCGTGTCAGGTAATGGGTTTCTGTTAGAGATGGTTTTAAACAATATAAGGGTTTTAGACCATGTTTCTGATTATACAGAGTTTCTCTAACTTGTGCCTGATTTATATGCCACGTGCTTCACTTTCCCTATCTTCCCATCAGCTGTTTCTGGAAAAAAAAATTCGCTCTTTTTTTTTTATTTTTTTATTTTTTTAAGCTAGAGACACAGGTGAGATGAGTAGCTTGCTGACCACCAGAAAGCATCCACTGATAACATGCATATGATTCGTAACTTCGAGGAAGGAAGACAACCCGTGTAGAGTTGAGATCTTCATCTAGTATTTGACTTCCCTACCTACTGTTTCAGACACTGTTAGGCCCCTGTTGTGAAAATTTGGGGCAAGCTGGTTTCCCATAGCCTTCCTGGTGTTCATCCCTTGTCCCCTCCAGTGCTGATCTGAACACTCACTTTGTTTTAAAAACCAAAATTTCCTAGCTTCAGGAAATGAAGTCCACCCTCTCCATCTCTTAAAGCCACTGTGGGACTTCTTGACTCACATACAGCAGACCAGTTAAATTCTCAGGATCTGTTAATATTTTCATTGGCATGTGTTCGCTTGTCATATAAATGTCACAGAACAGCAAGAAACAGTGCAACAAAATGATGAGAGGTTGTTGAAGGAGACTCACAAGCAGAAGAAGTCATTGAATGCTGGAGTTAGCCAGCTGTGCGTCTGAACAAAAGCAGCTCATTGAAAGTATGTTGACTGGACTTTTATCTCAGACACGAAGTAGAATAGAGTTAATAATATTAGACCAAGCTGTCTGAAAACTGTAGTGAAATTATTGTTTCCTTTACTTTGTAAGTTAATGCACCTCTTTTTTAACAGTAGTATAACTACTTTAGAAGCTTGGATTGTTGATAGTGCCCTACAAAGCAAAAGACCAGCCCCAGATAATGCTTAGGCTCTAAAAGAAGTCCAGACATACTAGCTTTCAGATAGATCTTCGGCAGTATGTTACTTCCCTGATCCTATTTTTTCATTAAGTAAGATAGGGAGCTTTGTTCGAGCTTTGGCAGCTTTGCTTTGACTGTCAATCAGATGTGCAGCTGTGGTGATGAGACTATGTGATGTGGTCAGTCCTGTTTCCTACATCACTTATGTAGCTTTCATTCATCATTTTCTTTTTCTTGAGGTTAAGCAATTAACCTTTCCAAATGCTGCCATTCTTCTCTGTGGTTAGGTGACCAACTACTTATAAGGTAAAGTGAGTTTTAAGCAACTAAAAGCTAAAACAACACCTTTTGAAAATATTTTTTTCTTATATTCCATGTTAAGTAGCATTTTTGGGAATAGTTCCTCCTTTCCTGCTATTATACTTTCCAAAACGTAAACTTTTTTGTTTGTGCACCAAAACTATACACACACAAAAAAATCAAATAAAAAATCCCACACCTCAGCTATATCACTGTGCTTATGATCTTCATTCATTGCATACAGACATTTTACATTTTTTGCAGTGTTGATTTTATATATATATATACTGCACCAGTTTAATTACGTTGAGAAACAGTGTGCTTTAAAGCCAGTGAAGTTCCTCTGTCCATCAGGATTAGTAGCTGCAGCAACTGTGGACTGTCCTGTGGGTGGTGGTAATGCTACATCAATGAAGGCTCTAGCTAAACACAGTATTTCTGACATGGCTGACTGACAGTATGTCTACTTTTTAATGTAGAAATATTTTCCAAAAACCTAAGTAAGATGAATAAAACAGGCAATATCTTCTGGTGTGCATGAAATCAGTGTATTTTTTCCTAATACATGCATTCATTATTCAAAATACAGTATGTATATGCATTTTATTTTGAAGATAAGCTTCTGTAGTGGTTTTAATGCATTGTAAATATATACTTACACTCGGATTAGTATAAAAGCAGTTGTGGTTTGGGTATATAACTGAAGGACAAAATTAAAACATAATTAGAAAATTCAAAATTAACTTCCACATACTTTCAGTTAATATTTTGTCACCTTCTGTTTCACAAGAAGAACATCTGAAATTATCCCAGAAAAGATAGCCAGATGATAACAACGTCCAGTACATTAATATGTAGCATGAAAAATCCATACAAGGAAAGAATTAACAGCTATATATGTTGGTGTGCATAACAGTAAAAGATGATGAGATTAGTATTAAAATGCAAAAATATTCAATTTAGCATGGAATAATTTAATTTCATTAAAACCTTAATAAATAATAGGGCCTGTAAAGCAATTAATCGTATTGGAATTGAATCTTAAAGGAAAGAAAAATATTTCAAAGCACTTGCAGGTAGTAAAGTGAGTTAGATCAGTCTTCTTTCCACTTTTCAGGAATATTTGATTCTCCATTGGTTTTCCATTGCTTAAATTATTCTCCCCATATAAAAAGTCTTCGAAAATGTGGAAACTTCTCATTTGAAAGTTTTTGTTGTTTATTTTGAATATTTTAATTCACTTCCCATGGTGTTTAGGATAACAGCAATTCCTCATTGCTAGAAATTCAAAAATTTCATGAAGGAAAAGCATGGATATTGTGTTTTTGTTGTTGTTGGTGGTGGTTTTGTTTGTTTGTTTTCATATTAGAAGCCTGATTTTCATTCTACTTTGTTTTCTCTGATAGACTCCATTCTACCAGTACTTGGCAAGACATATAGCAAAAATGGAGAAAGATTCTAAGCGTTGGAAAAGATTTTTTTTTCTTTTGAGTGCTAAATATTTTTAGGATCCATACCTCAAAAAATGTCATTATCCAAAATTTTGGTCTAGCAATGCTACAACTACCCAGCAGTGAGATAAAGCTGTAGATACGCGTATCATTTGAGAGGTTCATTGCCCAACTTTTTGTTGCTTTTTGAAAAAGGAACATAGTGACAGTTGTATCCTGAACATAAATTCAAGTTTCCAAAGAATATGGCAATTATAAACATTACTATGAGTATTATAAGCACTAGGTAATTTCAAGACTACATCTTTTAAACTGCTTTAGGAAAGCTTGAATTTGTCTCAGAATATCTACCTAATTGTTAGGAAGACATTAATTTTGGTTCAGACATGAGAAGGTATACATAATAGCACAGATCCTTATAATTACGCCTTTCTTTGAAGTGCATATTTTGTTTGAAGACATTTTTGGACTGTGCAGGAGATGATCTTCCCTATACGTGTTTTGATCAGGGTTATAGCTTTATTAAAATTGTTTTCTCTTATCTAACCAGTAGATTACAGTAACAAATACCATTTTTGCAGCAGATGAATCCAGGTTTGCAAGTATATCAAAAATACTTATTTCCCTTACTTTTAATTTAGATGTTGAATAAGAATCCTTATGTGGAGCTGAATGTGTCAGGCTTGCATATTTTCATTTTCTGTGTTAACTTAGCTGTACTTTCTCTGTTTATTTTTTAGGACAGCTAGAGCCGTGTATTGTACAAGCTGAGCTGGTGCCAACATAATATTTCCAATAAGTTGTTTAATCACTGAGCAAGTCTTCTTTCAAACTGGGCAGTGCGCCCATTACCAGTGTGTAGCACTGGGTTAGAGCAACTTAACAATTACACTAGTAGTGTTTAAAAAGCATTCTGACTCAAATCAGCTGTAACTGTTGGAAAAGGTATTTAAGTATGCCAATAATTCTTTAACATCATCAGAAAGGGAGTTTCCTTTTTTCTTAGTCTCTGGAGGATGTCAGCACTTTTTCTCACTAATAGAAGTTTTTTTAGCACCAAGGAAAATTTGCTATCTTTGCAATTTTTCCATCTCCGGTTGCCTTACATTGCAAAAAGCAGAGCTCAGTGTTGAACCTACATTTTTTGTAAGAATTTAAAGCACTGACTAGCCATATGCCACATAATTTGAATATATATATATATTGCAGAGATACGTTCTCGATGATACTGTTGTTATGAGTTCTGGAGAAAATATTAAAGCAAAGTTGTTTGTGATCTGTTCTAAAAGTATTCTGAAATACAGAAGAAACATTCTTCCTTCTCTGTGTGGATAACATACCAGATAGGAAGCTAGTATATCATTCTGCTTTCTAAACAGTAAATTAAAGAGCTGTCTCTACTACTTGTATGATGTTTTGGGGAAATCTTGCAACCAAAGAATCTGTCTTTTATTCCAAAATCCAAACTCCAGATATAATTATGGAGAAAAGGGCTGAGGAAGCAAAGCTAGCCTGTTTTGTTTTGATTGGACTAAAAGTTTAAACTTAAGTTCCCTGTGGTCAGGAGGCTGAGATTAAAGGGTCTGTAATTAGATTCAATACTCCATGTGTCTTAATGCCCAGAAAGGCCAAACCCTGTCTGCAGGCAATGGTAGTTGCCAGTATCATCAAAAATAATTCATAGATGCAAGTGAAAAGGAAATTATCATGCTTTCTGAAATAGTTTGCTCTTACTTGCTCTTTCTTGATCCTTTCTGTAAAATGAAAGGATATGAAATTCCTCAAAATATTTAGTAAACAAGTAGAACTTGAGCTTGAAAAGAAATAGCTTTAATTCTGGAAACAGACTGCCTAGATCTTGTAGGTACTCTTCTATGTTCAAATCATGTTGCAGTATTTTTTCCTTTCAATCCTCCTATTATCCTTACATTAGATACAGTGGTAGCCAAAGCAAAACGGACTATTAGATGTGTGCATTTTTTTTTATATGCACGTGTGTATGAACAGAGAAAAGATTTCTGTGTAACCCATACCACATAGTCATAAGAAGACAAATGCATCTTTTGATTAATAGGTTATATACTATATAATCATTTTAAGGTTCTTGTTGCAGAACTTTCCACATTTAAGTTAATAGTAGTGAGTAAATTGAGGTGTTCTTTAGGTTGACTTAACAGTTGAGGGTAACGCTTGAGGATAAACTTGGTTTTTACAATGTGTGCAAACAAAGTCACCACATTTGAGGTACCACTTCTCGTCAGTACAACTCACAAGCGCTAGGCCTGACTGGAAGTGTACACTGGACTGCATTCTGAATGCTCTTCTCTTTTACAGGCAAGTTAAAGATCAAAATAAGAAGGTAGCAAATCTGAAGCACAAAGAGCAAGTAGAGAAGAAGAAGAGTGCACAGATGCTGGAGGAGGCCAGGAGACGGGAGGATAATCTTAACGACAGCTCCCAACAGCTTCAGGTAACATAAGAATTGAATAAAAGTAATATGGACAATCAACCTTAGCTACATCAACCCCAGATCTATTTTCGTAGCTGTTACGTACAAGTTTGTTATTCATTATTTAAAAGGACACGTCTATCCCAGAGCACTTCAAAGAAGCCTCTCCATTTTCTTCATAGCTTACTCCATCTTCAGAAAAAGAAAAAAAGGTTTCTAACTGTCAACTCAGTTATGAAGTGTATCATTGAAATAGTTTGATCGTTCTGACATTGAGCTTGGTGTGATGTTTCTTCCTTCACTGCTCTTCTAATAGCATTTTTCTTTAGCTATTTTGTGTGTTTTCCAAGCTGATACTACCTTATATTGGTGCCTCTTCTTCAGCAAATGAAAGATAACCAAGTAAATATTTTTATAGTAAATTGAAATTGTTGTGGGGTAACTGAAGGACCTTGTTTTCTGTGTTTACTCAGCCTTGCTTGACAACAAAACCCTACTCCATGAACTCTCAGTATGCTTACTAGACAGTTTGCATTATTTTTGAAATCGTAACATGCTCCTGCCACACAGAATTAACTGGTTATCTCAAATATATCTAGGCATATTGAAGTCACCAGTATGAAACCGAGTGAAATATTTTTCAGTCTGCTCTGTGTTGGTATCAGCTCTGGATGGTTTATCAAACAGTTAAGTTTTCAAGTGTTCTCGTAGAAATGTTAAACTATTGCCATGAAATAAAATGAAGATCCCATGATGCCAAGAAATAATAAATATTTTGCCTGTGATTTCTTGAATTTACAAAAATAACTTTCTTATTGGTAAGTGAAAATAAACATGGAAATCATAATCTGGCCTTAAGATCTTTTAAAATTGTTTTCTAATTCCTTAGAGAGCAAGCCTTCTCATAGGTATTTTCGTTGTTATCCTAGATTAAATCCTGGTTCTTGTTACCAGCTATGTTTCTTACTACATGTACGCTAAAGACATAGAATAAATCCTAAGAGCTCACTAGCAGAGACAAATCCCCTCCTTAATTTAAACAGATACTTCTTTACTCTGTTCTGTGGAATTCCAGTGGGATGGTTTCAACTCTTCAAGAACTTCTGAAAGAACCGCAGAAACGTGTCCATGTGGAATGCTCTCAGATGCAACATTTTGTGGTTTTCCCCCTCAGTTCAAGTCCTACATGTGCAGTGCACTGAAATAGTTAAGTTCCAAGTGTATGAAAATGATTTCATAACTACAGACTTTTATAAAGGCTGGGATGTGGGTTTTCTACATCTGCTAATGGGTTTTGTGGCTGTAATGCTATGGCAATCCACAAGGCTCTTGTTATGTGGCAGCTTAAATTGAAATAACACAATCGTCCTTGTATTAGTGAAATGTCTTAAAATTTCTAAAAATAATCTAATATTTGTTTAGATTTCTAATCTGTATTTGTGGAAATGTATATTTTAAGTTTGAAAAGGGAAGTAGCACTTGACATCTGTCTTTCAACTATATGCATGTTGTATTTATCAGGTGATACTATTCCATAAGATTTTTTTTTTTTTTGATGTAGTACTTCCAGTTTCTAAAATGCAAGGCTTTCTGTACTGGCTTTTTCCCCCAACATTATTCTTTCCCTTTTCGTTTTTCTTTCTGTTACACGAATGGAATGCATTGAAAAAAAGCCTGAAATTTGTTCTCTCACAGCTCCTGTTAGCATATTAAAATTGCTCTTCTTTAGAACAATAAGTTACGTGTGTAGTTGTACAAACACATTACATAGAAATGGACAGACAATGATATTCGGGTTATTGGTAACTTTAAGTCCTGTTAAAATTAGTTAAGTTTTAAGACATGTTTCTGATACTTCAATGAGATTTTATAGCTTTGGTGACAGCAGTGATACAGCTTTTACTCAGAAATTGTCATGTTAATGAACGACACTGCTTTGTATCAGAGTTGTTTAAGAATGCACACATGTTCTTTGAATGTACTATCCAATTCTTTACTTGCAAAGTGTTTTAGTAGTAGAGATATCATAGATATAAAACCAGGAATAGCATAGTTAGCAGAAAATTACTGTAAATATTTCCTCTTTTTTAATATCAGTTTTAGAATAACCATCTTAAATCTAGAAACTAGACACATAAGAATTGTCTCTTTTGAGGAAGCCAAGTTTGATTTTTTTTTCTTTTTCTCTAGTGTTATTTTGTTGCAGGTTGGAGGTCTAACAGGGAAGCTACAGTTGAGAACAAATATGTCAAAGTGTGTAATTTCATTATCTTTACCCTTTTACATTCAGGTTTCTCCAATCAGATATTTCTATACAGCAATATGCATTTTTTCCAATTTGCTTAGGCTGTGTTTTATTCTGCACTGGTGTCTTCAGTAGTTCTGCTGCTTTCTCTATAATCATATATAAGTATTTCTGAGATAAAAATAGATGTTAACAAATGCAAATTAGAATTTAAGATTGAAGTAACATGTGGTACTCAAAATTAAAATGAATAAGTTATCACGGTGTTAATATTACTTGACCTTCGCTGGTTCCTTTTCTGCTTTTGTGAACCTAATTGTCCCATTTGGGTGGGCTCAATTTTAAAGAGTCTTTCCCCATATTCAACATAAGGCTGAAGGGAATGCTTTCATTCACGGATGAAAAAGGTCTGTATGCTCTAATGAAAATATCAGGCTATGGTAAAATATGGAGTGTTTAATGACAAGTGACAGGTTCAATAAAAACTCCTTCCTTTAGAAGAGCCCTCTGCTTATAGCCTCCCTCTCTCAAGGATTTCAACATTTTGGTTTCCTGGAAGTAAAATTTACCCAGGACCACATTTCAATTTGTTAGTTATGGAGACCTGTCTTCTCTAAAGACTCTAAAGGGCACTGCCTTCTAATTGATTACAAAAAATTAAACCTGAGAGGAACATAGATTTTTTTTATGCAACCATTGTTGGCTTTGGGGTCAGGACACACAAGCACCAATTTCAGATAATTTTGGTCTTGGTGGTTTTGGCTGGAATTAATAATAAGACATTATGAAATGCTTAAAAATATATGATCTGCATGTTCTTTGGTTGACCGTCTGCAATCCAGTCAAATAAACACACTCCCAAGCACATAGTCCACTCCTCCTCTCTCTGTCCCTAACAGGCATGTGGTTTCTTTCTTCCTGAGTCCAGTAACAAAATGTTCGTTTATTCAGAAAGCTCTGATGATGGAAATTTGGTATTTTGGGGAGTGGGGGAAGAATGAAAACCATAATGTCTCAATTCTAGTGAGCTGGATAAATGAGTTTCCAAATTTGTCTTTTCCTCCTGGGTTCCCTTAAACCTCAGTTCTCCAGGGATCTGAGAGGTTAACGAGTGTCTGGTCTATAAACAGGATAAAAAAAGAGGCTCAAGGGCTGGTGTAGAAAATTTTTGCTTCAAGAAACTAAAGCTTGGCTATTGTGAAAAGGAAGTGATATGCTATCTTTTTGTAGAGAGGTAACATTTGCTGAAATTTCGAGATACTTGAATAGGAACTTGAAACTAATATTTGGAAGGTAGCATGTGTATTTTAATGTCCTATTCCTCCAGCATCTTCCAGAGTTTTCAGGAGGAATTTTCAGAATATTTTGTGGCTGGAGTTGTCTACTATTGTATCTATATTGCAGCAACTATCCAGCAATCCAGCAAATTGCTGATGATGAACTGCATATCCATAAGCTGCGTAAAATATATTTGGATGCTTTAATACGTAACTGTAATACTGCATAAATGTAGTAATTATTTTCTTTTTTTTACACACCCACATTTGGATAATTTAATACATAGTTCCTAATCCACAAATTATATGAAAAGAGGCAAATATGCACTGTTGTTTTTTTCCTTGTGATTATATGATTTTTCTATCTATTGAGTATTCAATAAGAAAAAATATCCTTGTAGTGGAAAGAACTGAATTTCAGTCTAAACAGATTCACAGTTTTTTGGGGGAACCTTTTTTTTCAGTTATGATTTTATCTGGATAAAATGGAAAGGTAATCAAATTACCTTCTCATCAATTGAACCTTCTGAATTCTTTACGTATCAGGAACTGTTTGTAATGAGGCACCATAGCATGTACATACAGTCGGTAGAGAATTCAAAACTCTGAAAACCCAAGTGAAGCCCAATGCATTTGGTCTTAAATTACTGGAGAACTTCATCCTGACACGCTGTGATCAGATTTTGAGGGTAGATAGCTGAAGTGTTTTAGTCTGATCTGTTGATGGTAATATGGCATGATGAAGGATAAGATTGGTTTGTCTTCTTTCAACTATTAGTAAAGAGAGATCATGCTTCCCTAATTAATCAATGAACTTGCTTTTGGACAGTATATACAAAGCTACTGAAGAAACAGTTTAAACAGATTTAAAGAAAAGCTCTCCAAACTTGAAGTTCAAGATTTCCTCCATAACTTAGTAGGTATCATCAGCTTTGAAGCAAATTGGTTATGCTAGGTAAAATGGTGTTACATGTTTTTCTAGGATAAGTGAATTTCAAGTGCTGAGTTCCTGGCTAATTTCTCTTCCATATACACCGCTGACATATCAAATTCCAACCTAGCCTGCCAGCTAAGTGGAGTATACTTTCTTTATCCCTTGGATAGTACAGCTCAACATGTTAAGGCCCATGAAACTGTCAGATACTCAATTTCAGCCTGGTAGAAACCCATTTTTCGTGCCATCTTGCATCTACAGATTTTATTACAGAAAACAATCTGACCTACCAGACATGTATTTTCTCACTGAGCTCAGATCCACCTTTGTGAATTACTCAGATCAAAGTGTTCTTTCTCTTTCCATTCCTGTCCCAGTACTTTTTAGATGCCTTCTCAGAAAGAAGTCTGGGCCTTAGTGGATTCACTGTTAGTGGGTAGTTCTCAGTATTGCCCAGCTTTGAAGGTGTATTTCTTGCCTGGGTCTGACTAGGTGTCATTATCACATATTCAGGTGGCTCTAATCTCATTAAATAGTATATTCAATTCTAGGTTATCCTTCTGTCCTCTAGAACAGAACCCCTAGCACGTAAAGCATGGAGAGAATGTGAGTTCCCTTTGCAATTCAATTTTTAAGAAATTCATAGGCATTTTTGAAGGGCTAACTTTTCTTGTTAGTCCCTGTATCATTCCATAGCTTACCACAAAGGATGGAACTTAACATTGTTTTGAGTTCTTTATAATA
Source organism: Anser brachyrhynchus (assembly GCF_964034855.1). Lineage (NCBI taxonomy): Eukaryota > Metazoa > Chordata > Aves > Anseriformes > Anatidae > Anser > Anser brachyrhynchus. The sequence goes on from NC_137694.1 coordinate 65,368,069, forward strand.
AAGCAAAACTGTGATTCTAAGTTCACACACAGTCTGAATGGGATTTGTACTGTCTGGCTTCCGGTATTACACAGAACTTTTGTTAATGAAAACACGGCAGATATGAACAAATACAGGATTTAAAGGACAATCATGCCTCATAAAAAACTTAATGGATGACTGTATGCAAATTATTTCCCCTTTTAGATTTGGGCTATGTAATGGTAGCCAGTAAGTAGTTTGGGGATCAATTGACCCTCCATCCCTTTTTCTGACACATTCTGTGACAGCTGGCTATGCATTAGAAAACTGAATATGCATATGCAGTAGTCACTTTAATATGCATCATGCTTCGTTAGTGATGTAACATTCCAGTAGTAATTTTAATTTCCATCAGCTTTTACAATATGTTACAGAAAATACAATGTTCCACAAACATTGCTTATTTGTAGGGTTGTAATTTTCAGCACACTGCAGTTGCTGTAGACACAAGCAAACATTTAACCCTGGCAGATGCCTGGAGAAAAACTAGGTCTCGTTCTTATCATGTCATAACTCTCTCTGTCAAGAGAGCTTTTCCTAACTTTCCTGGATGTCTGGGAGAAGTTCCAAAAATGATGACCTTTTAGCTAAGCTTGTCATGACTTAATGTGAGGGGAAGTTTCTATTTGGGAATTACTTTGAATTTTAGCCTTTTTCAGGAATTAAAAATTCATAATTAGGCATGCCTGGATTCCAATTGCATCAAAACAGTAGTGCACATAAAAATGAGCTTCTAGCTAAATGGGAAAATTCTATTTTCTCTTTTGAAGTCATGAAGCACAACTTTATTTCAAGGAAGATCATGAAGACTTGCTAACATTGTCAGAAGGTAAACAGGAGAAGGTAGCAAAAATATCTTGATAAACAAAGAGGAATGAAGTCAAGTTCTGCAGCATCTGCTCAGATGAGGTCCCATTATTAGGAGTATTAGTACTATTCAACTCTTAGACTTTTACACACAGATCTGAAGGACTTTGCAAGACAGTAGGTCTTTATTTACTAAAAGGAAGCTCATCAAGACGACCTGTAATGCTCATTAAGCCTCAGGAGTATTTATCTGAGTCTGTTTATAATACTAGTTCTCCCAGTTTTCTATACAGAAGTCTGATATCTGTATTTCCAAATAACTGCATACAAACAGAGTATATGGTAGTGTGGGTGACCATTAAAAAGTGTAAATTTATCTATCCCATTTCTGAATTTTCTGATATTTCTGAGATTTGATGTTTTAGCATTCTTACAATGTGAGTTGTGAGCCATGAGCAAATTGTGGTGACAAGTTTTAGTCAAGTTCTAGGAAAAACATTTTTTTTCTGATGAATATTTACAAGGTCTGAATAACCTTGTTGTTGCTCTTGTGTGCAGTGTTGCATGTTGAAGGAACAACTGAAATAATATACTTTTGAACAGAAAAATGATTGTCTCAGGAATGTATTTCTCTGTTGCAATACAAATTGTTTGTGTTAAAGGAGGGAGATGTATGTTTTTCTTCCCAGTGAAATTTAATATACATTTTTGAATATAGGAATACATATATGGCCTTATTCTTAGATTTGCTATGGCAGTTCTTATAGAGACAGAATCTGTCATTTCTCTATAATAGACGTTTATGCCATTAAAGAATCGTTAAGGAATTGCCTTCTCCTGTATTTGACCAGATGAGAGCACTCCTTGCAGAGTACTTGTTACCGTAAAGTTTACAGAAACTAAGCCTGAGAACAGACTTGACATTTAGAATGGATCAGTGTCTCCCTGGACAGACACTTCACCATCTGCTCTGTTTGTTTTCACTTTACAGTTTAGTTTACCATACATTTATTATGTTCAGGCTAGACGTAACACACTGCCTTCATTTCTTTAAAAAAGATGAACCATGTTACTCTGTCTTCTCATATAATGTAAAAATGCTCTGCAGTTTTGAACAGACAGCTGGAAAAAAAGTCCTGAAAGTCACTACTTACAACTGGAATTAGGCAGTCTCCCAATTATTCCAATGTTTCCTTAACTGCAAATTGAGATTTGTAGTGAGAGAAAACTATTATAAGGCTTGAGAGTTTTTCACAGAGGAAAGAGGACTCCCTCCATCCTTACATTTCTCTGTGATCCATCAGGAATATTATTCTCCAGACACACTTTCGCCCAGTCCTTACTGCAGAAACATTAGGTGTCAGTGGAAGAAGAAACCTGTTATTTGTACTCTTTTTGCCTGTTTGGCAAAGAGCAGCATTGGTACCCTTTATGATATGCCAGAAACTAAGTACTGTGAAGACTGGACTGCTGAGTGTGTGCCAGTAACCTTAACCACTAGATGTTTTTTGCAAGGTTTTTTTTTTTTTCCAAGATTAGTATCTGAGTTCAAACTCCTTTCCTAAAAACTGTCAGAGAGATTAATGTAACTGTTGACAACATGGTGTGGTTCCTGCGAGGAGGTCTCTCCTGAGAGCAGAAAACACTGAGGGCCAGATTTAAGCAAAACAATAGGAGTACATTCAAGGGGAAAAACAGCTCTCTTTTCACTTTGGTGTTTTATTTCATGAGCCTGAGAAATGGCAATAAATTTGCATTTTCCCTTTCTTTTCTTTTTCTTTTTTTTTTCTTTCTTTCTCTGTTAGACTTTTTTTTTTACTTGCTGTGTTGAAAATCGTTTCTAACTCATTTCTGCCTGGGAATAGACATGTCCAATTGCTGCCACTCATTTCATAGTCTCGTTGCTGAGTAAAGTTGCTATTCTGCCTTTTACTTGGTTTGACCAACAGAAAAGGAATGGGGATAGGGTAATGCTGGGAACCTAAAAACAATGTTCATAATTTATTTTAAAATCATAGTGATACACATGGATTATTTTTTAATATGATCTATACCTGTGGCAACAAATGCTTCGGCATTTCCTCTGATTGATTTCACATAGTAATAAACCTGATTCATTTCATTCTAATTCAGTATTATTTCTTAATCTTGCTTAACAAGGTGCCCAAATTGCTGTCATTCTTAAAATACTCTTTGTTTTCCTTCTAGAAACAAGACTATTTTGCCTTTAATGAGCACTTTCCCTATTGAATTTTCCTCTTTAGTGAAATTTTACACACTCTTCATATGTATATGAACAACTGCTCTTACTGTGATGTGCAAATATTATCTGGCATTGAGGCTTAGGCTGCAAGTCATGTATTCGTAATTGACAGAAGGTTGTGAAATACTTAGCGTCAGTCCATTCGGCTATTGAATTTTGAGATACAGTGGGATCTGAATACAGGTGGTGGGAAAAAAAACACACCTCTGTTTGTATCACTTAGTCTTTTACTGATGATTAAAGCATTATCTTCTTAATATTCTAGAAAATGTCTGTTCAGTTAAAATTTACCAGCAAATTCAGTTTAGGACATTGTGGTTTTTTCCCCGCAGAATCATTTCATAAGATCATTTAGGTTGGATAAGACCTATCAATTCTAACCATCAACCTAACACTACAAAGTCCACCACCTAAGCATGTCTCTAAGCTCCACATCCACACATCTCTTAAATACTTCCAGGAATGGCGACTCCACCACTTCTCTGGGCAGCTTTTTCTGTTGCCTAACAACCCTTTCTGTGAAAAGTTCTTCCTGATATTCAACCAAAACCTCCCCTGACACAACTTGACATCACTTGTCAGCTGAAAAAGGAGACTAACACCCACCTCATTACAACCTTCTTTCAGGTAGTTGTAGAAAGTGATGAGGTCTCCCCTCAGCCTCCTCTTCTCCAGACTGAGCAACCCCAGTTCCCTCAGCCACTCCTCCTGAGTCTTGTTTTCTGGTCCCTTCAACAGCTTCAGTGCTCTTCTCCGAATGCATTCCAGCAACTCAATATCTTTTATTGCTGATGCTTTAATTCTTAAGGCTTGATGTCCTTGAGGTCAGATGGTTTTCCAAAGCCAGGCATGAAAAGAGAGGTAGTAAAAGCTAATGGAATTCAGTGTCCCAACAACACTCATCCATGACCTTCTCGTGCAGAGCTTTCTTTTCTATGCCAATCACCATGCTTGTACCTCTCTCTTCCTCCTTTTGAAGAACCATTGAATGCTCTTAAACTATAAACAATTGTTGCATCATAAGTTCATGTGTCTTAATGTCCTAGATCTATATGGTACAGTTCTTGCTTTATGTTGAGGTAATGTACCTGGTCAAAATGGCAAATGTAATATTTTCTGAAAATGAGGCTAAATTTCTGAGTTACATTAATTTATTCTGGATACTTATATAGAAGATAATCTGTATAGTTCCACAAGTATCTCATAATTATAAGTCATCAATAAATAGGCAAGCAAAATTCAGTTTGAGAACGTATTAATATATGTCAGGAGAAAAAATCTTAATTATATGTGTACAATGGCAGGTTCTGATCTAGCTGTGTTAATATTTGACAACAATCTTGTAATTAGAATAAATATTTTCATGAAAATATTGGTTAGCAAAATTATTAAAAAAAAAAAAACACGTTGAGAAGTACTAAAGGACAAAACAGAAAATATCGGTATGCCATTAAGTACATCAGCAGTGCATTCACCTCTTGAATAATGGGTAATGATGTGGGCTGTCCACCTCAAAAAGCGTATAGTGAATTTAGAAAAGTTAAAGAAAAGGAGTAAAGTTATCAACATAAGAACAAGCTTCCATTCAAACAGATATTAAATAAATTTAGACACTTGAATGTGGAAAAGAAATGAGTGAAGTCAGGGACCAGGGAGGTTTTTTTCAACGTTGCAGGCTGAGAACAAGATATTTTGGAATATTTAGGACGAAAGAAAAATAATAACTATTTTTCTCTTTCCTCTGAACTACTTCAGGCTTTTATAGAAACAGTAAAAATTTCATACAAAAAATGGAGAATATCTCAGAATGTGAAGAATTTCCACTTTCTCGTCCTTTTGGTTTTTATACCACTGAATTGCTGTGGCAATTTTTCTGCATGTTGTGGTGCTGTTGCCTGTTCAAATCATACTATGAGTGTAGCAATGAAAATATACCAACAAGAAGCTTTTCAAATACTTCATTTCAGTATTTTCAACTCATGATTTTCTGATTATGTTAATATCTAAACTTCCAGTTTTCATCTTTTTCAGTATTGTGTTTTTATCTGCAGTATCTAACTGGTTTAGTGTTCCATACTTGCATATGAATTGACTATTGCCATGCACCTAAGTCATTTAGTTCTTCTTCAGTCTTTCTTGCCTATTCTTTTTTTAAAGATTCTGTTACTATATCCAAGTCATAAAGATGTACCAGTGAGCAAGAAACATCTTTGAATTCCACATCAAGATGAGGTCATACCTAACTTTATCATGAAGGTTATAGGCTGAAAGTCATTCTTTAAAGGGTTTCTGGTTAGTAGCATAATTCACATTGACTTAGATGACCTTTGACCAGGATGCAGACAGAACAAAACTTAACTAAAAGTCATCATTTGCTATTTTCTCAGAAAAGAACATGAGAAATTCATTTTTAAATGAGCTGTTAAGTTTTTCTCTTTTTTTTACCTAGTCATTTTAAAGTTGAAAAACTGTTTACTTTGGGACAGTATTAATCATTATTGTTGAGTTACTAGCTATGTGTAAAACTGCCTGTGTAATAAACAATAGGTTAAAGTACATGACAGATTCGTTTTTTTAAATACATAAACATGTTCATTTCCTGTTTTCAAGTGTATCCTTAGATTTTCATATGTGATAAAGCTGATCTGTGCAGTTACTGGTAAAGAAGAAGAGAAAAGAAAAATAAGTTTTTAATATTTTAAGCAAATATTTCCCTAAATCAGTATATATGTTTGGTTAGCAGCTGAATTCAGCATGTACTGAGACAGATCTTCTCCTTGAAATTAACTTCATTTGGTGCATCTGGCATCCATAGGGATTGCGGGTAGGCTGGGGTGTTGTGTTCCCAGATGGTGTGAGACTCACTGACAATTTAATTCTGACATGTGAAATGGTATTGATCATCTCTTGTTTGGAGCTGCAGAGGTAGGAGAAGGCCTGCATGGGATGAAAGTAATTACAGTTTTTGTACATTAAGTAAAATGAATAGTGGTTAGCATTTGCATCTCATTAGACTGTTAGTCCTATCCAGGAACTGATGGCTGCTTTAAAGGAAACAGTTCTGCAGTCAGAGCACAAATACAATAGCTATTCTACTCTGATGAAAATCAAGAAAGGGGTATCAGAGACTAAAATGAATGTACGAGACAGGAGATAACTTGCAGGAATTCCCTTCTAGCTTGAGAAAACAAGAAAGATTCAGTGGAATCAGCTGCTGGGTAAACATTTCCTCAGTGGTGGTGTATCACTAGCATTTTTTGTCATATAGTTCAGCTATGAAAAAGAGAAAAGAGAGAAGCATGCTCTTGTAGCTGGCTATCCAAGCATGCTGCTTCCACTGCTCTTTTCTGCTGAATAATTGAAAATGAGCAAAGAAAGGCAGGTTTTACAGCTACTGTGATATATTAGCACAATTATGATGACAGGACTGATGTTGTGAAGGAGAGTTCAGAGGAATAGAGGTATATCAAGGGAATAACTTATGGGTTCAAGCTTCTTATTAACAGTGCGGTTAGTTAAAACTGTCACTGTTTTCTGCTGTAATCTCATACGAATTTAGGTGCCTTGGGTCATAGTATTGATTTGTGTGTGAAGAAGAAATCTTTTTACATAGCATTTCCCCAATTAGCCTCTCACAGAAAAAGAAAAAAAAAAAAAGAGAGAGAGAAATCTATTGCTTTTGCTCACTTCAGAACACTTTTCACAGCAGTATTGTCAGCCTGAGGTCTCATTCCAATAATCAGTGCAGTGACCCACTATGGTTATAAAGAAGCATAGTCCCTGTAGGTTTTAAAAAATACAAATGTGGTAATTTGCAACAGCTGAAGTAAATGTTAAAGCTGTTGGCACCCTACACGAGCTGCTAAATGGTAAACCTGGTTGTTAGTATTGGCGAGGTTCTTTAGTCTATCTAGGTTGTTACTAATGAAAAGTGCATATACAAAATCAACATACCTGTCTGGTTACTGTGTTTGGCACGTCAAACTTGGAGTAACAGGAAAGAAGTGTCAAAAGCATGGTAGCTGTCAGTAAGAGAAGTTGCCGGTTTCTCATAGATTTAATCTGTTATGCCTTTCCCTTTTAGGCCTCTCTGTGTAATGCTGTCTGTTGGGCCTTTTCTTCTCCTTCCTCTCCATCCTCCTTCAAGTAGTGTATAAATAATCTAGATTGCAATGGAATTCCACTTCAGTTTCAGAGAGAGATATTGGAACTACAAAGCTTTAAGGTGGACATAATTAAACTAATATTGATTTATTAGATAATAAACTAATATTGATAATATCCTTTCTTACTGTTACCTTCAAGCTCTATGTATTTCAGATTGCTGCTGATGTTGAACAAAACTGCTGTATATATACTGGAAACGCTTTTTGAAAATAACATAGCTGTGAGTGGGAGCACATAAAATATCTTGGATGAAAAAAAAATCTGAATGGCTGGCACCATTCACACATTTTGTGGACACGTATAGTGCTCAGAAACATTTCTAGCCCCTTTAAGGAAATAATAACAATAGGTATGAGTTTTGCTAAGCACTTCATATGTGTTCAAGAAACAGACAATGTGAGAATTTTCTCTTAACTAAGTTTTTTTCCTTACAAAGCTTTATTTTGATTAACTTTTTTTCCTACCTTTTGTTTCCCTTTCATTTAAAATGTATCCATTAATAATAATATATATGGATCTGGGTATTACCTGTTGTGATGTGTCTTTACCACTGATATGTTTCTTGGCTTGAAATTATTTTATTTTTTTTTCTTCTTCCACATGAATGTGTTGTAGGGAACAATGTGTGCTTGTTTTGCCCTTACAATTGTACATGTGTTACATACAGAACACTATTTACATCTTGATATACTTCAAAATTATTGCTTTCAGTATCTTTTAGTGTTAGTACCGTTGTATAGCATTCTCACTTCTGTATTTGTTTTACTGCTTCTTTGTGACCCCAATATTTAAGAACAGAAATAAGTGCACATAACTTCCAATAGATTAATTAATTCCATGTTCATTTTCTTAACATGGAGAGAAGAGCATGGTGTGTTTCTTTTCTTACAGATGCCCAACACATCAGTCAGCTTCTACGTAAGTAATCTTGACACCCAATATGCTTCCCATCATAAACTTGTCATGATGTCTTACAGACATATTTTACTATCTACATATTTTTATTTTTTTCTTTCCTTAGTAGCCATGATGACTTCCTTAAGAGCCATGAGGTAGACAGTCATGAGGACTTTGTGCATGGTAGAACAGACATATGGCTGTTTTCATTATTTTGCATTTTATAAAATATGCTCAAGCACAGAAGTTAATGATTTTCTTTCAAGTGATTGTCCGTACATGTAACACTTAAATTGTGCAGTCATCCCATGTACAAAAGCAGATATTGTCAGCGGCATCTTTTATAGCTCTGCATCACTTGTCTGTGTCCTCCTGCTCTGCAGCAGTGATACCCAAAGGACACTGCTGTCCAAACACCACTCCATTTTTCTATTACCTTTCTCTTTCAAAACAAAAAATCACAGACCATTTCTCACAAGCTGTTGGTTTCCTTTCACAGTTACTTTTAGTGCACTAATTCAATTATACTTATCATTTGTCTGTTGGAAATAATTTTTCATCAATATTCTCTTTCTGCTAGAAATATATTTTTTGTTCTTTCTGCAACTGATGATCCGCAAGTGCACACATGTTCTGGATGTATGCGTCTTCTCTTTTTTTATTATGGTACTCTCAAGAGAACGTGTTCAACCCCTTCTGCTGTCCCTCATGTTTGTAAAGCTGTGGCTAGCTTCACCACACTTCCCTCTCAACCCCTAGTGGAACTAAATTCTTCTACTGCAATTTTTCTTCTTTTGTCTCCTTAAGTTATTTTTCTGTTTCTATGCAACTTGTCAGGCTTGAATTCTAATCCACGTCTTATTTGGCAGACATAATTTTTCAGTTGTTGACGTATGTTGTCCTAATGAATTGGTCATCATGCGTCTCAGTCTCTGATCTCACCAATGATATGGAAACATTGGTTGAGGATCTCCTTCTTGGCAGTTCTCTTCAGCTCTCAGACTTCTCCTTTCATTCAGAAACTCACGGTAACTATATATGCTGTTGCTATACTTCCAAATAAACCCTTTTTGGCTCATTTTGTGAGAGACAGGGACTTGATAGGCAGCTGTATGCAACACTGATACTAGCATTAGAATTTGTAGTTACCATTCTGTCAATTCCACTGTTTGCTCATGTCCAGCAATATATAAAGTACCAGCATCTCTGCTACTTTGTTTTCAGAATCTTTAATATTGGGTCTGTGTTTATTTGTGGTTCATGAACATCTTAGAACAAAGCTATAAACTACCCCAGACATATTTCCCTCTTTAGGAATTTACAAAGTCTTCTTTTATTCCACTCTTCAAGACAGCATGTTTTTTTTCTTTTATTGCCATATTCTTCAGCAAATGATAATGAATACAGAGAAAGAAACAATTCACAGTGGGCATCTCCTGCTTTGGATGAGTTGCACAAGGACCCCAAGTGCTCTTTTTGAGCTCTATTCTATGATAACTACCGTTCAGATTATGTACCACCGTGTTCTGTCTTTCAACATTTACCCAATATATATATGCTTGAAAACCTACTAAGTCAAAATATTTTCTAATCAGTGTAAGAGAGATTTCTCCGTTTGTGAGCAACATTTTTTCATGCTTTTCTTGTTCAGAGACTTCTAGAAGTAGTTTATCAACATGTGGAACCAAATGAAGGAAATTCACCATGTACACTTGAGCTTTAAAGTAACTATGATTATTTCCTTCTGAAATCAAATGAGACTCTAATACCATCTTTTGGTACTACAGCATTGTATGTTCACTTAAAGCTTCAGGACCTTCTTAAAAAGGCCTGCAGGTTTTTACAAATATTTTTCAAAGAAGAGAACAGTAAAGATTCATTAACAATTTGATTTGTATTCATCAGTTGCAAAATTCTGAAGTTCAGCCTTCTGATTTTGTCATAGCATCTTTCCTTCTGGGTTTGGCAGTGCGGTAGTGCAATCAGCGCTGCAGTACTGTGTTCTGCATTTCTCATCTATGAAAGCACAAAAGGCAAAATGTGCATGATTACACGTATTATGGGCTTATATGAGAATGGTCTTGCCCTAACTAGGTGATTGGCTAGTCCTAGAAATGTTTTTAACAGTCAAAAGAAGCAGTTCATTGCTTTCGCAAACTGTTAACTTATCTTTCCCAAGAGTTAACTGGAGAAATCCATCTTAATTTCAATTCAAAGAGTGAAATTAAGCAACAAAAACTTCTGTGAATCTAGTTCAAGACACAATTACGAAGAAGTTTGCCAGGATACCTCAGACTTCATTGAACCTAAATGCCTTGGTGAAAACTTCCATCCTATTTCATGCATTTTCACAAAGCTTCATGTCAGATTACACATTACATGAATGCAGGAAAGGTTAAATTGATACATTCTTTTAATATGCATCACTTGAACATCCTACCACTTCCTTCCTGAAGTGAAAGAAAAAGCCCAGAAATGTGTGTCAGTCACACCTCCTTTTCCTTTCAGGCCTTAAGACGGACACGTATTGGAATGGGTTTTGCTTACAAATCAGCTACGGGATCATAGTAATTTGTAGCAAAAATGTGTATTGGAGCTGAACTCTTGGCAATCCCACAGTGTCGACTGGGTTTTTCATTTTCATTGTGGTGTTACCAATGAGCATAAAGGCAGAGCTGTCTCCCCTGTCCTGGTTTAATTCCCTCTCTGCCATGGCCTCTCACACTTACGGAACTTGGGAGCAGAGCTAAGGGAGAGTCACTGAGATGTAGGGTAGGTAATACATCTTGAAGAATCCAGGTAGTCTACAGGTAAGAAACACTTTTTTTCTTTCTTTGTAGTCACATGTATAAGCTTCATGAAATGAGATTGCTATGATCTATCATTCTGCGATCCTATTGAAATAAACTTGCCCTCTTTGTCACGCTCTATTGTATGTATGAAGCAACACAAGTTGTACTCTAAGCCTCTACTTCGGAGGATCAATCCATTTCACCATTGGGGTTACCTACTTTAGCAGGATATGAAAAATCATGAGATGACAGTTATCTTATTCCTGCAGTTATAACCTTTATTATCACAACCTCGTCATCTGGATAGGGCGTATTTGTATCCTGTTCATGTTGAAAGGTTTCTGATCTCTGTTCCATTCTAAAACTGTTATTTTGTTCCTGTTTGGTAGGGTGGGTTTTTTTTTTGTTTGTTTTGTTTTGTTTTTGAGTTTGCCAGAACAATTTGTAGAATTAAAAATCAAAATCTTCTATTTCCATAGAAAACTCCCGATATAACTTAGTAGGTAATGGTAATTACGATTAGCCTAGTTCTTTCTCCAAATTTTAATGCTTGTAACAATAAGGATAAAATATTTAATGTAATTAAAAAGAGGAAAGCAGCAGCACAGGTTGAAGGTTAACATGAGCTTATCATGTTTTAGAGTTTAGAGCCAAACAGTTGGGAAAACATTGCTGATACATTAAAAGGCAAATGCTAGTTTGCTTATATTTACTTTTTCTCTATTTGGTTTGAAACAGCAGCTTGTATTAAAAATAAAAAATACCAAATACTGATTATTTAATCATGGAAAAAAAAAGAGTTGGAAACAAAATAATTATTTAAAAGTCTCCTGAAATTATTCTGCACTTTGCAGTCCTTCTGGTGTCTGGCTAAGCAGCAATCTTCTGCTCCACCCAGACATGGATGTCATTTTGTAAGGTGGGTAGACCCATTGTGGCACCAAAAACATAAGCTCTCAGAGCTCTTTTGTTTATCTGAGACAGAAGGTGAACTTCTGTAACTAAACTTACCTTACTGGATGGGTAATTCATATTAAACTGAAGTTTAAAATGATCACTTGTAGGCATTTTTTTCTAAGTTAACACTGTTGTCTTTTTTTTTTTTTTTTTAACTTGCAAATCTTGAACCTATATGTAAAAATTCACATATTATTTTTGGAAAAGTTATTATATGTGACTGCAGATTTTTCAGGTGCAGGTAATGCGTTACTGTCTTGAACAGTTTTGGTACCATCAATTACTCTTCCCCCTGTCCCTAAAGGATTCGTCTGTCTGAACAGAGCACTCTACTGTGTCAAATTATCCTCTTAAATGTTTGCCTGTAATGAAGAAAAGTGAGCACACAGTACACGTTATAATGTTTTTTTCTGCAACGTTATTTTAAAAGTTTCCATTTTACATGCAGCTGTTCAAATGAACCATTCCCACTTCAGTTGTTTGAAATGGAGAGATGCACTTTCACACTTCCTTGTCTGTCCATGAATAATACATCAAGAAGTACAGCTGATATTTCTCATGGAATGCAGATTGGCAAGTAAATAGTTTTCATGTCTGGCACAATTAGTATTCTCTGCTGAGTGTTTTGTAAACTTTTTTGAATCTTCAGTTAGGCTAATCATAACCATGAAGCAGCTTTGGAAGACTTTATCAGTGTTTCAGAAGGATTCAAAAAGTATGAAAACATGCTCTGCAACTCTGATTTTTTGAAATGAAAGTCTCTCCATTTGTTTCTTTAGAAATCAGCAGTTACTTGCCCTGTGATCCACTTTGGAAAGTAACCAACAGCGGAAAGCTTGTCCATCTGCAAAGTGTAACAAATTCTTCTGCCTTCGCTAGTGGTTGAATACTAGCCTTCCTCTACATAAGGGCAGGGGTGCCAGGGGTCTTGCACTAGTCTGATACAAAGCATTGCATCTCAGCTGAAAGGCTGTCTTCAAAAGTGATAGTCATGAGACTGCCAGAAATGATGTTCATATGACAGTATCCCTGGTATCCAAAGTTTTAGGAAGCAGCAATTAAGGTATAAGGCTCATTCTTTAAACTCCAATGACTATTTTTAGTGTTACAAAGGTTGCAAAGTCAATTTCTTCCAAGCTAGTTGTCTTTTTTCCTTATTCTTTATATGGCGTGAAACACAGAGAGAGTGGAAAATTTCTGTAAGGACAGAAAACCAGGGGGTAAATCTGGCAAAAAGTGAAATGCAAAAACCGAAGAGAAAAATACTTCATTCCTCCTCTGTTGCTGAGATGGCTAAAAGACCTTTGTGTTAACTTAAACATGCATTAATATCTGATCTGAACCATATGATCTAAACTGATCTGCAAGATGAGAAATGCAGAAATCTTCTGTCAAGCAGCTCCTTTCTGATGGATTTGTTAAGCAGCCACGCTCCAAGACATTCACATATATCTGTCAGGACAGCCTGCTCTGCAATCTTTTGTCCAAGCCACTACAGCAGAGGCAGGAGATAGACATTTATTTTCTTAGCAATGTTAAGATAAGGAGGGTTTCCTAAACAAATAAGAATGCCATTTATTTTGTATATCATTTTTCTAAGTTATTTTGCATGTATAAAGCAGTTGAACGGTAAATTTTCTGAGGAGAGTTATGGTTTTCTTCAGTGGTCTTCGTACATGGGTTGGACTTCCGAACCTGCAACTGTGAAGATGCTCTTAATTGAAGGATGTATTTTAAGACAGTCTTAATACTTGGATGTCTGAGGTTCAAACTTCCCAGATGAACCCTTCATATTTCCTAGAGAATTATTAATGAAAAACTTCCTTAAAGACTTACGTGAACAATGGAAAACTCTGTTGGGTTAATGTTTGCTTTTCTCCCACTGAATCTGGAAATGGCAAATTGCAAGACTGCAGTGCTATGTTTCCCTTTGTACCATGCCTGCTGGTGAATGTGTGAGCAAATGGGCAATTCTGCGTGCCTGCTACCTTCCCACCAATTCTGGCTACTCTCCTTCTTTGGAACTCCATACTAATCTCTATTTACAAACAAACCTTGCTTAGCTACGCTGCGTGATCTGACAAGACTGGTATGTCTGATGCAGAGGGCAAACACTCTTGAGGACCTGCTTTGCTAGCTTTTTTCCTTCTCTTTACTGTGATCTTCCTCCTATTCTTGCATTCCTTCATCTTTCTTTCCCTTGTGTGAAGATAAGTTGCCTGCAGTTGGGCCTTGGTAGGGAGAAACACGTTTTGCTTGGCATAAAACTTGGTTGATTAAAAGGCTGTCATTCCAAACAAGTCTTCTTCACCTAGTCTCCCGTCATTTTCCAGGACAATCTACGTAAAAAGGATGATCGGATTGAAGAATTGGAAGAGGCACTCAGAGAAAGTGTTCAGATAACTGCAGAGCGGGAAATGGTGCTAGCACAAGAGGAGTCAGCCAGGATCAATGCTGAGAAACAGGTCTGCAATCTCATAAAGTCAATGGTAGTTCTCTTAGGAAACTAACCAGACAGTAAAGTACTGTTTCCCCTGCTTTACTGTGAAACACAGATGGTTTTCTTTGATGATCAGCTATCTCTGTTCAAATACAGGGTAACTGAACCCATAAAGTTTGCAAAGCATTCATGATGATTTGTTTTTCATAAGTAATATTTTCTTGAAAATAGAAATATAAGGTACCCTGTGCTTTAAGATATTATTTTCTGTAATAATTCTTCTGACCAGTCTTGCCCATCATGTCTATCTTCCTATGTGTAAAGATGTTTACACTCACTGTGTTGTTCAGTGAGCATATTTGAAGAAGCTTATTTTTATTAGCATGGTCATATGTATGGATCTCAGCCTCATGTCATTTACAGTTGCACAGCTAGAGACAGAGAGACAATTCTCTTGATTTAAGGAAAGAATACACAGAGAAAATACACACTTGTGTGTTCAAGCCGCAGGGGTAAATTTCTATGCATCAATTTATTCTGTGCCACTGCTTAGATAAAGTGTCATGTATGTGTCAGATTTTTAACCTCCATAAGTAGTCATTAAGAAACCACACCATAGGTGGTGAATAAAATTTCTGTGAGATTTTGATAAAGCTTTTGAGTAGAATAAGCTGAACCTGGCATTCTTACTGTGTGTTTTGTGAACCTCTTCAGTGTTTTTCCACAGTTACGCTGTTCCTCATTTGACCATAATTAGCAAACAAGGAGCATTTGGTCTGTTACATTGCAATGACTTTTTCTGTTTGTTATTTAAATTAAAAAGATCTGACTAACTGCACTTTAAAACCATTTAAAATTTTTTTTCAACATGTATTCTTATATCACATGCTTTCCAAATATATTTGTATTTTAGTTAATAATCCAAGTTTTCATGAAGGAAGCAACTCTTTCACTTCAGGCTAGAGTTAAGCTCAACTGTTTGCTGGTAGAATTATTGAGGATAATTCTGGTTTCTATATCCTAAGATTCTGGATAACCTTATGGAGTTCGCTTTGAAGAGTGCCATCTTTCTAAACTCTTTTTTTATTTTTTATAATTGTTATAGAAGTGTTACCTTGGTAGTGAATAGGACATCAAAGAATAGATCTCCTTGTAAGAAAAATATGTATCTCACTATGTTGAGATGCAAATTCACCAAAATAGCATGCAATTTGTTACCTAGGATGTCATAATGTTTTAATTTCTTTGTTAGAGGACATTGATAATTGTATTCTTTGGGCACACAGAAGCCACGTAGAGTTCAACCTTTTGTGATGGCTATGCTATAGACACAAAACAAGATGCATAAGGTTTAGTGAGTTTATAAGAGAGAGTTTTGAAGAAGGTTGTAGGCTGATTTTGTAGGTATTAGAAGTATCTGAAGTTAGGGAAATAATTACAAAGGTAAATGTAACTTGTAAATTTACAAAAATGTAATTATGATGTTGGCTTGTATTAGTGGCTGATTACAGGTCATCTCAGTATTTAAAGTGAAGGGTGGGTGAAGTACAGTTTGTAGATGATGAGTAACTTATATTTGATTCCCTAGCAAAGAAGCATGCTACTAAGATTAACGCAATAAAAGCTACAGGCAAGTTTACTGCACAAATTGTCCCAATCTGCACAAGATTTTTTGCAGATTCAGACACAAAAGAAACCCAGCCAAAGAATTATAGCAATATAGTGCAATTGGAAAACAGATATTAGAGATATTCCATAAAAAAAATTCTGCAAGTTTTTCAAAATAACCTTTGTACAAGGATGTTTGAGTCAAAGATATCAAGATTAACAAAAATGTGAAATCTGTTCTGCCCTAGATGAAAAGAAATGAAGTAACGAGGAATGTTTCAGTCACGGGATGGAAAGGAGGGACTCATTTTAGCCTGTTAGCATGAGCTCCTTATGGATGTCTGTCCACTGTGAGCTGTTAGAGGCAGGTTTATTGTGGAGAAGAGATAAGTCTGGGTTAGTAAAACAGGAAACTGTTATAGAAGTGAAATTTTATTTATACTTGAGACATCCTAAAACTAAAATATAGAAAGAGAATAGTGCTTAGGGAATATCCACAAATTTCAGTTTTGGCAGCAAGGAAACTTTTCAAAGAATTCACCAGCAAAGCCTGATGAGAGGCAAACAATGAGGTCAGATGGTTAGAGCTTGGAGAAAAGGGGAGACAACTGGTAAATAGATTGAATGGGTCTACAATGTGAAAGATGAGGCAAGGCAGGGAACTGTGCAGCTTGAGGGTCGATAAGCCATGAGGACCACTGAGAGGCTGTGAGGACAGGAAGGGAGCCAAAAGAAGTAAGATTTGTGGGAAAAGATTGGTGGAATATGGTGGGCAATAGCATCGTAAACAGGAAAGGAATTTGGATGTAGTAGTTAGGATGGAAGTGAGGAGGAAGAAGGGTGGCTTGAAAGTAGTGGGATCAGAAGAGGAAAAACTCTAGTCTGTACCAGCGCTGATTATGACAGCTGTGTCTTACTCCAGCAGAACTAAACCACTAGCTGTGACTCATTGTACTTTATAGAACATGACCAACAAGGCAGCACAAAGGAAAAGTAACCGGTGTCCTGTTCCAGTCAGCATCAGGAGAGCTGATGGGCAAAATGGGGTATGATAGGATTTTGTTTTGGTCTTGATTAGTCAAGTAATAGATTGATGGCAAGTGGCTATTTTTCACCTCAAAAGTGAGGAAGGAACTTTCCTTCAAATATTTTTCATTTCTTCAATAACTTAAGAGAATGCTTTCTTTGTTTTATGTTCTGGTGAGGTTTTTTTTTGTTTTTGTTTTTGTTTTTTTTTTTGTAGAATTGTGAAAAACTCTTAGCTTTACAGTTCTGCAAAGGCAAGGCTTTGTTTTGTGTAGGATATTAATCTTTTGACCTCTACAAGTGATAATAATAGGTTAGAAACATTCTTAGACCAAATATGAATGGTGTGTGTTTGAAATTTTAATATTGTCCAAAATGATTATAATTTGCTTTTAATTGCATGCTTTTTCTTTCCTCTCTTCTGTTTATCTTGTTTTCTATCATTCTGCCACTTCACTGCCTGTCTGAAGCTGTTTAATGAATCAGTGCATGAGGTCAACCATTTTGGCTTTAAGTGGTTCAAGGTATGAGGACATCTTATCTGTGTGTACCTCTACCCCAATATTTAATGTTGTTCTTGTAGTCCTGTGTTGTGTAATCCTACCCTCCATCATCTTATGATATGTGGTTTCCTGCTATTTTACAGGCTTCAGATTTGAAATACTGTGAATGTGAAGCTACTCAGGATTTCATGGTCCTCAGATACCCATTTCAGACTAAAACCTTGCTCTTTTTAATCCAGTGTTTGAGAATATCCTGCCCATGTGTGTGAAGGGTTAGGGTTAAGTGTGTTAACACACAGTTCATATTTGGCCAGATTTCTCCAGCTGACAAAAGCTTCGCAGATATGAAAGTTTGAAAGTTCTTCAACAACTTCTTTATTTCCAGTATATTCAGCTGGTTTTGTTGCTTCGCATGTTGAATCCTGTATGTAAATGTTACTGTAAATTACTTATAGCTATAGACTCTGCCTGATCCCATTAGTTCAACCTATTAGGCTGAAGTCTGAAAGTATGTGGGTATATGGACACCTCTTTTTTATTTTTTTTTAAATAGTTTCCATAAGATTGCAGTAGGAGGCAGGAATTTATCATATTTATCATCTTAATGATAATCAACACCATTCCCAGAACAATGCTTGGAGTGTGTTTCTTCATGAAAAAATAAGGCTTTTTTGTGCAATAAAGTGAAACAGAAGTTCAGATTTTATAATTCAGTGACAGTAATAGGTAGCGTCAGGTCCTTGGCT
This sequence comes from Anser brachyrhynchus, assembly GCF_964034855.1. Taxonomy (NCBI): domain Eukaryota; kingdom Metazoa; phylum Chordata; class Aves; order Anseriformes; family Anatidae; genus Anser; species Anser brachyrhynchus. The sequence goes on from NC_137694.1 coordinate 65,386,296, forward strand.
CAAGGAACACAATATTACAATTACTTGCATTTTGATAGTTAATTACTGGAGGGCATAGTTGACAAATACAGGAAATTAGCAATTGTACTAATCTGAGATGCTTGCGCCCTCCCTCTCTTTGCTCGCTTTTATCCCCGTCCCTTCAGTTTTACCAGCCTGAGTCTTGCTGGGGCCATGTTGTGAAGTGGAGGAATGACCTAATTCATTAGTAATTATCTTATATTTTTGAATGAGTTTTTTCACACGGACCGATTTGCTAATCTCATTCATGGATCCCCACAAAGAACAGAAGCACACCTGAGGAGACATTGAATTGTGGGAGCAGGACACAGAAATGGAGCCAGGAATTACTTAGTATTATTTTTTACCAAAATTGTATTACTGTTATTGCCAAAAATGTTTTTACCAAAAGCTGTTATTGTGGCCTTTACAGTAGGCTGATATTTCTAAGAGTGTGATGGTGTGCTGCCTGACCATCACATTTTATCCTCTATCCTATTGTATTTCCTTCAAATTTGAAAAACAATAGTTTCAGAATTTTCAGTAGTATCTCTGCTGATAATAGTGTAACTCTGTTCTCTCATGAATATCAAATCCTGCTTAAGTGCTATCTTACTCTGTACAGTGTCAGCTAACATCCAACTCTGTACCCTAAAAGGTTATGGCAAATAAACACATGAAAGACTAGCCATTGCTTGTTCTTTGCTTTCTTCCTTAAGTAGTTACTTAAATTGAAATTGTTGAGTTAGCAGTCTGATTTTGACATCTTTCATCAACATTTTTTGAAGTTACAGTTCTCAGTGGGAAATTTTAACTTAGGTTAAGTATATAAACTTATAGCTATAAATAGCTTTATCTATGGTCATACACTGTCTCTTTTTATCCTGCACATGGCAGGTTTCTCTGCCTAGCCTTTTGAGAAGAAATAAAATACTGAATATTGTAATAGTAATGTATTGTTTAAATGAACTTTCTTAAGCTAATTTGTTCCTCCCAGTGTCTTTATAAGCTATTTCAGCAGGTTTTAATCTTCAGTCATGCACATATGATGTGTAAAATATGTTGATAACAAGACTCTTGAAATTCTGTGTCATATGTGCCCACTTCCGAATTTGCATCTGTTTCTTAGGAAAAATAAATATGGAATTGGTTAATAAGTTAGTCAGCTAGAACTTCCTTCCCAGTTCTTTCCTTTTTCCCCGCCTCCTGTTCATCAGGATTTCCCTATTGTAAGTACAGGGTCTGCAGAGGTTTGAATATACAGTTCAGCCTCCAAGAGCCTTTTCTGTTGTGTCCATAAGTTTCTATACAAAAAATCTACCCAAGTTTTGGATGATACCTCTCATTTGCACTTGCCATCAGTCCACCATTCTGGTCCTGTTTAAACTTCCTAACATATACTGCTTTAACTGTTTTTCTTGTAAGAATAGAAAATACATTTACATAATTATTATGTATTGGACCCTAACATTCAGCACTGACTATAATCAAGTATCTTCTAAAAACGCAAAATAAATTTAAACATATCTCCTTTTTGCTGTGCTATTCTGTTACTGGAATAGATCTAAAATATTTTCTAAAATATGTTTAATGTTGGAGTTATTTCACAGCCCAAATTCTCACACATTAGTTACTTCCTATAGGTCTCTGTAAGTGGGAAATATAAAGTGGAATTTCTCACGAGCTACTTACCTACAGCTGTTTTCTGAGCACAGTAGTAATCTTGTCTCCTCTATAACCGATGCTGGATAGTTTGCTTTTAACTAATGTTTTTGGCTGTTCTTCTCTATCTCTTATTGAGAAGTTTGATAAATCAAGTGATTGAAGATCAAGGCAATTATCCAAGCTATGGTTTGGGGGTGAAGCTGCTGGAGCCTGGTTGCTTCCCATTGATTTCTCTAAGCAGTCTACACTCTATTTGGCTGAACTCTTGAATATTTTCTGCAAAACTCCATTCTATAGCAGTCTGCCAAAATCAGTCTGGTTTGTGAGAGTATGTATATACATACACGTGCAAAGTCATATGTGTATTTAATTCATATTAAGTTAAAATCTGTACTAAAAAGTTAGGTTTGAATTTCCTCTACTGATATAAATGGTTTTTAGAACTTTTTAACAAAATGGTTAGCCTAAAGTCTTGCCGTTGTTTTTCAAGATCTAGAATGTTTTCATTCTTTTGTCTGATTCTTTTTCTTTGGTTAGAGAAAGTATTTTGGATATGTAAGGTACACTGTGTCCATGGTAATGAAGCTGGTGGCAGTCATTTTTAGAAGTGATGCTTCTCCCTAAACTTACTTCCTCCTCCCAGAGTAATTCAATGGATTGTGTAGCCTCTCCCCTTAAAATATCCAGATTGGTATCAAGTCACACTGCATACACGGGAAGGGTGATTCAGTATGTCAGGGAAATTATGGAATTCCTTCTGATTTCAGTAATGTACTTTTTAGGAGGTGTAACAGAGTACAGTTTTTATTCTTGTCATAGGTGTGTTCAGCTATACCTATTTGGGGGGCTTTAGGGATTTTTTTTCTTCAGTGAAGAAGAATTAACAGAAAATAATAACAAATAGAAAATCATAACCAAAGATGACTTTGGGACAGAAATCTTTTTCTAACATTGTAGTGGAAAAAAAAAAAACCAAATCTTTTAATTTTGTTAAACTTGTTGCCCAGTTGCAAAGTGAGCAAAATTTGATGACTTTTAAGAGAATTGGGGATACTGAAATTATAACTAGCTTCTGTTCAAAATATACATTGAGCATTTCTCCATATAAATCAGCTTTTAATTTTAATGAAATGAGAAATATTGATGGAAACTGTCTCATGGAAATTTGGTGCAAAGAGGAATCTTAACAATGGTTTTGTCTGGATTTTTATTCCTTTTTAATTTTTAATATACAAGTATTGATCTCAAATTATCTCCTTTAATATAGCCAAGCATTCTAGAGAAAACTCCATCTTGCCACTTCTCTACCTGATATGGTATTTCCTCAAGTGCCTAATTCTACATAGTATTTTATTTGCTCTGGCTCAAGAAAAAAAATCAAAGTCTTGAGTTGCCTTTAAGTCTGCTTTGAAAGAGAAAGTCGTGCAGATTTTTACAGTAAAGCTCACTTGGAATTGTAAGGACTGGAGCAAATACTTGCTTTAATATTTGCTTAAAGCTAGTCCTGTAACTTTTCCAATCGGAATTTATTTTCCGTGTTCCAGTTGTGATCTTACTCTTGCATCTAAGGTTGCAATTTAATACAATAATATGTAGATTAAAGCATTAGAAAAAATCATAAGACGTGTATATTAAATTTATAAATTAGAAAAACACTTTTTTGTGACAAGTGATTTTTCACCAAAATACCTTAAATTCAAGAAAAGAAATGGTATTCATTTCTAGACCATTCTCCTATACAGAAAAACACAAAAGAGTGACAGAGAGAGATTTGAGGTTAATTTAATTGAGGATTCTTTCTGAAACATTTCCTATTGACGCAAAAGCTTCCAGACATTGCTGTACTGCTGTTTATCATCAGATTCCTTCAAAGCCTTCAATGAATTTCAGCCTTAGTTCAGCTGGCTCAGAACAGTGGGATTACTTTTTAGTTGCTGTGACTAGATTCTGGTCTTTGTTTTCTATTAACTACAATGCTAAAGATTTGCTTCCTCAAGTTAGCAGAGGTGGAAACTTTCCTGAGCTTGCCAATGAGACTGTACTTCTTCAGTTAAACTTTAGCCATATGTTCAACCTTCATGTAAATGCACGTGCTTTCACATAATAACTGTTCATGATCCTTAACATCTTCTGGGAAGAGTGTTGAAGTTGAATGGTGAATTAGCATACCATTTTTCACTACATGTAGTGAGTTAATATATCATCCCAGAATTTTTCTCTTTGGAGAATCAATCTGTAACTATATAAATTGACAATCTGTGCTGTGTAGCACAGCATTAAATATTTACTTGGAATATTATTAAGGTATGTCTAAATTTCAGTCTGCCATGGTGACATACCCCAGTTAACATGGAACTATCTAAAATGCAACGAAATGAAAGTCAGTGTGGTTTGCAGACTCCTTGTGAGCTTAGATCCTTTGGTAATAAGTCTGAGCTGAAAGGCTTCCTTTGGCCCAATTACTATTACTACCTTAGCAGCAATCACAGATGTACCCTAAGAAAGGTCAAGTTATTTTGAAGATGTCTTTGTTTAGAGCTCTGCTTGCAGTATCATGAATTAGCCACTTTTCTGAAGAGGTTGTTTGGATTAACAAATTGTGCTAAATTTGTATGTGCAAAATTCTGCAGAAAGTGCTAAGTGTGCTAAATTCTACTTTGTCTACCGCTGTAGTGATTTTTAAATGGTAGTAATGTAGTAATTTTTTTAATCCAATTTTTGGCAAGATTGTTTGTTATCTTTCAAAGTAGTGATTGCTGCTCTGTTCTCAAGGGACTGGAGAACTTCATTGCTAGTCATGAAGACAAACACAAGGCAGTTTACTATGACTGTAGATCCACATAAAATAAAATTGGTCAGCATCCTTTGGTATGTTTGCAAGGGTTAAAAAGCATAGTGAATATACTTCATCAGATAAAGGTTCTAGCTCAGGAAAATGTAAAAATACAATTTTAACCTATTATAGTCTTCAGATGATGGAGACTGCAACAGGCTTCTGTCCTTAACACAAATCTGAATTCAGTCTTTCACTTTTTTTTCCTGGTGTGACTCATTTTTTGTGTGTGTGTTAAGCAGAGAGGATTATTGCTTCCTTCTCAAGAGCTCTTGTCCCAGCAGCCGGCCATTGCTTATTTATATGGCTTACAGCCCTCATTTAGGAGATACAACTGTCAAAGCTACCTCCAAACATCCTAACAGGACACAGCTGTGACTTCTTCAGTCCTAATGTCTAAGCTCAGGAGACATTTCTCTTTTCCAAACATCTGCGAGCTTTGATTCCTTCTCTTTCATACCAAGAGCACAAGGCTCTCAGAATATGAGCAAAAATCACTCCTGATGGTACTCAAGTAACATATTCCTTGACAAAGACTCCTGTGTTTCTGTTTCTGTGGGTACTACAGGAGTGACTCTGTAATGTCAGATATCTTCTGGTCAGTCTATTAGTCTTCATTGCCTAGAGTCATCAGTGACTCGAAGACTTAAGAAGGCTACACATTAGTGTAAAGAAACATGCAGTTCATCTCTAAAAGTCTTGTTGTATATATAGTTTATCCCTAAAATTATTGCTATATATTACAGATAATCAGAAACCTTGCCTTGTCTCAGAACTGATAATCCACCAGCCAGTTTCTCAGTTTTGACACCAACTCCCCTCTTTATTGTGAAAAAAACAAAACAAAACAAAAAAAAACCTGTTCTTCTCAGTACATGCAGTCTGTCACAGCCCTGTAATACTAGACACGGTTGACATTGGCAAAAGGGGTGCTGCAAATCTGGCATCCTCTGGGATGGAGGAAAATGTGATATACAGAAACACTGTAACTGTTGCACAACATTCAGCTATGTTTATTTCCCAGTTTCTTTAGGCAGGATCTCAGCTAAGGAATTCCAACATTCAAAAAAAATTTTTTCACTTATCTGTGTAGGATCTCATGGTAGTGTTTGTTAACAATGACCATGCAGAACAAGTGGAGCATGTACAGTGTAGGGAAGAACATTCTCTTTACATGATGAACATATGTTCACCTTAGGATATCCTTACAGTACTCACAGTTACAGAATAAAAGCAGAGGTAAAGCATCTTAACCTCACATATGTGCTTCAAAAGGATTAGTGACAATGTGACAGCATTGGCATAACAGAGAAGGCAGTAGCTGTGCCCCCTTTCTCTGTACACCTTCCAGAATATGCATGTTCTTGCAGTGGTAGTGAGTAAGAGGGGCTTGATGCAGAGCCAGAGCTGTGCATGTGGTAGGAGCAGAGCCATTCTGCTCTGTACCATTCTGCTCTGCTGCCAGTGTGGCAGAGCTTTCAACAGGTCTTTCAGTTGATGGCTGTCGTTAATATACAAACCAGAAATAACATTCTAATTTTACTGAAAACTAAGATTTCTCCTTTTACTGCTTACTTATTTCTCTCATTCTCCTCTGATATTTTAGCTCTCAAAAAGCTATACCCATCAGCTGTCCCAATAGCTATAAGAATTTGAAAGTTGTTCCCTCAATTCAGAATAGCCAAGAATTTAGTTAAGTGTCTTGGTTATGGTCTTTAGGAGTACCTAAAGCCACCCTACTGCTTTAACAAAAATGGGGCTGTGATGAAACCATAATTCATTTCCTTCTTATTTTGTGTAAAGGTTTATTAGCTTGTGATTTAAGCAAACCATCTGGTCCTGCTGGCAATCCAGGTTATGTCAGACTCAATGCATTCTCCCTGTAATATGTTACTTGAGGCAGTTAAATTACATACTTAAGTCCCAAGTCTGGCCTGTGCTTTTTCCATGTCTTAACATCTGTTCTGGGAAAATTTTCTGGTATCCAAACAAGTTTACATGGAGCCAGAACTCGTCTTTGTCTTTCTTTGCGTGTCTGTTTCTTTCTTTTCTCTCTGTCCTGCAGTCTAATCAGTTCAGCTCAGTAAAAGATAATGCAGAAATTTGCAGTCCCTTTATCATTTCATTAATGTACACAGTGAAATGAAAAATAGCTTAAAAACTCAGGATCTGAAAAAAAGTTGGAGAGAGTCCTCTGAGACACTGAGTGGAACTTCATGAGAAATGTTAATTTTTTTTTTCGGGACTTGTAGTATTCTTACTACTGACTTGTAATTTCAAGACCTTTTGTTTTGGTGGCCTAATTCATTTTGGACAGAAGTACAGATTTCTAGTACATTTTGTCTTGTAATACTAATCCGTTGTTTATCCAAGAAAGGCCTATGTTCAGAAAGCCAATAATTTTAAATATGTAAGTTAGCTTCCTGAGGTGGTTTTGAAAACAAGATCTCTAGTGATTGATTTATAAAATGCTCACTGAAAATAAATTGTTCCTACTGGTACTTGTATCTTTGTTTTCTAAAATCCCATCTTTTTTTGTTCTGCCTGGAACTTTTGAGATACATTAATAAACATAAACAGCTATCCCATAACCCACAATGCCTGTATTTATACTGGAAGAAATATAATTTTTTTTCCTTAAGTCAGAAAAATGAAAATGTATCCTTTTTTTTTTCTTTTCCAGTAGTTAGACATTAAACTGTAAGTTTCCCATTTATCACTGCATCTGAGGTACCATATCTCCAGTTTAAGAGTATGCATGGTTCTTAGTCTAATAGTCAAGTCCATTTGTCATGCCCTTTGAGACCTTTCATTAAAAAAGTCTTCTTCACTTGATCATAAAAGTACTCAAATACTTGATCAGAAGAAAAAGAAAAAGAATAAGGAAAGAAATATAACAAGAGTAACAGCTTGGACCATCTGCATGATTGAAACCCCATTTACATTTGAACTATGGATTCTTTCATGTCATTATACTATCATTTGAGCACAGAGAGAAGAGGAGTGAGAGTATGGTCTTTACACATTCTGAAATAGAAACTTTCTAGGCATAGGGCACAAGCTTACTTTGAGTTGAATTGGAAACGTCAACAGCATGTCTCAGAAAACTCTGGTTATTGGCAAACACTTTTTGTTATTTAATTAGATGCTCTCAGGGGAAAAAAATCAAGGGTAGATTTAAAGTTTCTTGTATAGGCTAAATTAGACATCTATTGCAAGAAAGTTGCTTCCAGTGACTATTCCTGTATCATTTCTCAGAGGACTGCTTACAGGGACATATAAACAGATCTGTACTAAGATTCATAACTTGCAACATAAAAAGTTTTGTTTTTCTATAAGTTTGATGGAAATGCTGCCATGGAATATCTATAGCTTGATGAATTCAGACAATGAACTCTTTATTGTAAATACAGGCATTACTACTTCAGTGAATTTTGTCCTTAGTAAGTAACATGACAAATGATGCCTTCTAGACAGAATGGAAGGTAATGACAGTTCAGTGAGCAAAGTTGTTGGTGCCACGTGAAAGCTACTCACAGTTTGTCTATTCCCAATATATGATTAGATCGATTTTATGTTAACGTTCACAAACATAGAACAAAACCTTAGAATGAAAAAATCACCAAATGGAGTGATTAGAAAAAGAATATAATACCCACAGTAGTCAGTACTCCAAATAATATAAGCCTTTGCTGCAGAGTTTGATCTTGCCACCCAGCAGTGACTGCCTTGCCCTAGCTACTGGCCTCCAGCCTCATTGTGTCTTAGTAGCACAGAGCTGTTATGCTACAGATCTGCATCAAGCAAACGGATCCTTTGGTGTTAGTATCACAAATTTGGATGACTGGGAATGGAATGACAGATGGCAGAAATCTTTCAAACTTCATTATGGAAAAGTTGTTGCTTCAAAGATTGTTTTGTCTTGGCAACTGACAGATTGACACAAACCTTTTAGATTGTTGCAGTTGGCTGGGGACTTGTTTATTTGAGGTTGCCTTTTGTTAAAAGCAGAGGATTTTATAGATGCCATGCCTCTTCTCTCCTTGATTTAAAGGAAAATGTTTATGTAGATAATTCTGATCCAGCTATAGGAAGTAGAAGTTGATACACTAGTACACCTTCACTTGCCCAGCATGTTGCTATTTTTCTCTTTCTAGGTATCAGTTTTCTTCCCAGAAGTACTTCTGCTATTGTTTCTACAGTTTTTCTTTACATTCTTTTCTAACTTCTCCCCATTTCTTTCTATGGAGCTTTCTCTTTGTTTATTTTAAAAATTGACAGAGGTTCTGGTCATTGTTTTGCACATGAACAAGACAGGAAAACTTGGTTATTTTATGCATGCTAGCCAGTTTTGACTATGCATCACTGAAATTCCCCTTCAGTCTGCTGATTGCTGGATGAAGTATTGGCTGTACATTTTGAATAGTTTTTGATAATCACATTTCTTAAATTTTTCTTAATTTGCTGAGCACAAGAATTTCTATTATCAGCTGCCGTTTAGCAGAAGTAGATAGGCATTTTGCCTTAAGCAGTGTATATCTATGCTAGATTTTATGAATATTCTAATTCTAAATCACACTGTTTTGCTTTATCATTGATTGAGGATGATTATCGATGTTTGTCCTGAGCCAATAGCTCTGCCTTTTGGAGTATTTGATTTATTAAAGCAAGCAGTGGTATATTCCACACCTTACATCCTCTAGTACCTGTATAGTGAATGATGCTCCCAACTCATTGTAAAAACATGTAAGTAGAAATTGAGCTTAATATAATTTCAATAATTCACTTCTAGGTTGAAGCACAAGCTGATTGTTGTCTGGGGATATGCCATACAATGCTGTAATGTCATACTAAATTTATACAAATGTTTGATCATGTGCAATAGTAACATCCGAGTTTCTCACATTTGAAGCACATTATAAAATTATTTATGAGTGATTGGTTGTGATAGATAAAATCTATAAGGATGATGTTGGTGAAAGAAATCTCTGTGCCATCTAACATTACTATAAAATTATCATTAAAATATCCAGGTTTTTTATACTACATATACTACATACTTAAGCATTTATTGTGGTTTTACATGTTAAAGTGATGAACTGTAGCTGTGACAAAACCTGCTCCTAGTATAGAACAAAATACAACTAGATTCATCTGTGCAGTGTCTATTCTATAACTTACAATTATGATAATTGTGAACCTTTCCCATTTTGTAATAACCTGGAGATTGTTCTTTACCTGTCTGCTATCAGCAACTCTTTGAAGGTCATTTATGTTGCTAAATTACAAAACGTGGTTATAAGCATTGTTCAACAGATATTTTGAGGGAAGTATCCTTACTTACATCTGCATGGTAACTCAGTCCTCTCCCTACTTCAGAAACATTCTGAACTTTATTCTTAAAGTACATACGTAGCTTCTTTTTAGGGATTATTTACAGAGAACATTTTCAGAATATTATTCATGTGTTCTATTAAATCCTAGCAATTTTCTGAGCTAACTTAGTTCATATAGATCATCTATTTATCTTTGTGGTACATTTTCTAAAATAGAAATATTGAAGAGTTGAAGATGTGTAATACGGTATTGTAACAGTAACGTTCCAGTCACCAGAGCATATTAAGCCACAGAATATAATGCTGCTTCCATCAAGTGTAGATGTAGTTTACACAGTGCTAGATGATGCTTCTTCTGGTCTACAGTATTATGCAGTGTACATGCATTGGTAACCTCGGACTCTGATTTAGTTGTGACCTTTAGTAAGTTCCAGTTGGTCACGTTGTACTATTTTTCTCTCTTCCTGCCTTCCTCAAAAATGTTTTAGGTAGAAGAGCTGATGATGGCCATGGAGAAGGTTAAGCAGGAGCTGGAGTCTATGAAAGCAAAATTGTCCTCTACTCAACAGTCTTTAGCTGAGAAGGAAACCCATTTGACCAACCTACGAGCAGAAAGAAGAAAACATTTGGAGGAAGTCCTGGAGATGAAGTAAGTGTTTCTTACCATTATTTGGAAGCATGTTTTATTGATATTTCTGAATTCTTCTCTGATCCCCAGTGACCTAAAGACAACCGCTGTACAAATATGCCTCTGTAGGCAGCTATCTGTATAATCAGTCAAGTCTTCAGAAGTGACTTCTGACTAGGGATTATCTACATTACTTTCATACTTCAGTTGGGGCTCAAAAACACATCTTCCTTCTGAACATTAGCAGTAGAAAGCCATTATCTGCACAATGGCATCTTCAATGTTCCTAAACAATTGTTGGGACCCAATTATTTTAAGTCTTACGAATGTGCCATCTTGTCTACAGTGGTCTATGATCTACTTAAAGGGAAGACACAAATCAGTGTAACAAATGATAAAAAGGAAGGAGGGACGAGACAAACATAATGTCAGATAGTTACAATGCTGAAATGATACTGCAGATGTCTAGTCTGATAAAGTGGTTTTCAGACTCATGTGGATGATTCATTAGTACTTGAACTGAGACTGAATTTCTCTATCAGACTTCTCTTGTCATCTTTACATAAGGAGACCTGAATAAAACTAAGCTTTGAGATGGGGAAAAGTGTGGAATTAGACTTCTAAGGCTTAAATACTTCCTAATTTCTAACTGTGCATTATAGATGAATAGTTATCGTTAGTTTAGGGAGACATGAATCCATTTAGTGCAATGATGGATAGTGCTGCCAGCAGTTCATTAGAAACACTTTCAGTTGTTTAGCCAGCCCTGAAAGAGAAGGAACATTTTTATTGGCAGGACCAGCAGTGGTTCCTCCACTGTGGTTTTTGTGAGCCATTATTTATTTATTTAGCTTTTCTATACTAACCTCTTTTCTTTTTTATTTTCTTTTTTTTATTTTCTTTTTTTTTCTTTTTTCTATTCGTTTTTTTTCTTTTTTCATTTTTTTCTTTTTTCTTTTCTTTTTTCTTTATTTTCTTTTTTCTATTCATTTTCTTCTTTTTTCTTTTCTTGTTTTTCTTTATTTTCTTTTTTCCTTTTTTCTTTCCTTTTTCCTTTCATTTTTTCTTTCCTTTTGTTCTTTTCCCTTTTCCCTTTTCTTTCCTTTTCTTTTCTTGGATAGAAAAACAGCTGTTACAAAATGGAAAGAGAGGTGGCTTAGATCTTGAAACTCTTAACTTAGGAGTGCTCTGCAAAGTGGGCCAAGCTTCTTCAGCATCATATTCAACTACTACAGTCTGATCTAGACCTGGCATAGGGACATTGGAAGACTGCAGTACTTAAAAGCCACACTTCTTATTTTTAATAAAAAAGTTTTATTGAGCTATAAATTTGACTGGCTTGAGAGTTGGTGTACTGGGGGATGGGAAGAATAGCTCTTAAGGTGATGTGGGAATCCAAAGCAACTGGAGATATATCCCATATCCAATCACTTGGCAGTACTTTCTTCTGCCAAACTGCTCTGCCAAACCTTCTCATTAAAATATAAATGTATTGTATAGTATATCCTGAAATGTATTTCAAATTGTGTAGCTCTAGCGCTTTCAATATAACTACTCACTTCTTTTAAATGATGACCTCTCTTAGCTAAGTAAGTTATTGTTGGAAAGCTATTGTACTGAAATTTAGTATTGGGAACTGCATAAACTGGTAGATCCATTGTACCTCAGAAGGAAGAAGAAGAACACTGGAGAGAATGGTAATGCTGTCAGCACATGGACAGAAAGATGGAAAAAACATTACATTTGTATAGTTAACTAGCTAAACATGTTTTAGACATAGCTGATCTGTCTTAAAGTTCTATAAAGCTGCCAAACGCATTCAAACTTCAAAAACTCATGCTCAGTGAGAGGCTCTGTTGCAAACAAGTCTCTAGTGAGGACTCCCAGTCAATTAAATATCTTATATTTATATACAGGAACCTCAGTATATTCTTTGTTGCCACATTTTCCCAGTCTATGCCTCTTTTGAAAAGTACTCTTCTCAGCTGTTTCCCAGTTTTGCAGAAGTTTCTAATGTTGACAAAATGTTTTCTACTGTCTCAACTAAAAAATAACAGCGACTGAATGATTAGTCAGTTTTGTGAAGCATTTGAGCAGATTTTGATATCCTTAACAGAAAACAATAGTTGCTGTACATCTACTTTTCATGATTACCATAAAGCAATATTGTTGCCCAAGTTTTAGGGCACACTTCAGTGGAAAAGTTTCAGATACTCAAATGCAGCTCTGATTAAATTTGCAATTTGTTAGAGGTGTAAGTTTAACAGCCTGGACCCTACAGTCAACTAATGAGGTAGGGGAGAATGAGAGGGATATACAAGAAAAATATCTTAGGATATGCTGCTTTAGGAGATTCTAGATGTGGACTGAAAGAAAGTGTTAAAGCAGCAAGATTACTCCAGAAAGCTACCTTGGGGCTGTGATAGGAAGTTGTTAGGTATTATGTTAGTGATAATATATATTTAAAATAACATTTCTTAGAGTACAACTTGTGTTTACTACTGACTCTGTAACTCTGAGAAGATCGTTTCACACTCTTTAGGGACTACTGTGGCATTAGAACAGCAGAAATATGAAGTATTCCAAGGAAGAAATTTATCTCCTTAAAGAAGTACTATGTATTTTGAACACCTCTGCCTTTAAGTCTAATATTTTTATTTTCTTTAAAAAAAAATCTTTGTTGTAAATAATTATGAAACAGCTAGATAATGGTCTCTCTATTGATATCAACAAACATGATCTACTGTAAAAAAAAAGAAACGTTAGTGAACTGCTAGGATTTTTGTTTTGTTATGTTTTCTTTAAGAAGTTCTAATGTTTCCATCATTCACAGCAAATCTTTTAAATTAGGCAGGAATAAAGTGCTGTCTACAGAGAAATCTCTGTTCTTTGTCCCATAAAAACCTGCTTCGGCTGGGCTGAGTTATAAACTGTTGAAAATCACCAGTTTTCCTTTCCCTTTTTTTCTCCTGGTGTTGTCAGCAAATTTTGGCAGTGTGTGAAAATAACTGAGCACAAACATTCTAATCTGGGGCCAAGTTCATGCAATTGCCAAAACTGTAGCAGTGGACTCTCTACTTATAGGGAAGGAGAACAGACACTGTGTCTGCATGTAGAGAAGAGACTTTTTTATTTTTATTTTTTTTGTCTAGGCAGGCCTTTTGTTTTGGTCAGAAGGACCAGAAGATTCTCCCAAGTCATCTGCTTCAAGGTCAATAAATCCCAGTTGGAGCATTTCTCAATCTGTTCCTTTAGACCTAGAAAATTGTCCAACAGCCCTTTCCTGAATTATGCCCTTTCTTGCTAATTGAAGTCTTTGTGAGCTCTGTAATTCTAGTGATGCAGACTTATATAATGTAGTTGGCGTGTCAGAGTTGAATCCTTGATCCTGCTGGCGCACATCACAAAGTGTATTACTTGTCCAAGAATAATTTACTATTATCTTTTCTTTTTCTTTAAAAATAATCAAGGATATTACAAAGGAATTGTTACAATAGAACATAATTTGTTTCAAAATCAAGCTCTCATAAATGTGTTTTAACTACTCGTTAATTTATTCGAGCGGTCTTTTGAATATTTACCACAGTAGTATTTAATTACGTGAATGCATCCCATTTTTCCACCAGATAGTGTTTAACTTGGTAGAGAGTGTAGGTGGTGATCCGAAATGAACCAGGGCTGTGTAGCTTAATTAAGCTGCATATTGCATTTGTTTTTTATTTTATCCATGAGTTGGAAGGCCTGCTGAGAGCTACATGAGGGCCACTATTAAAAACAAGATGCCAACCTAGGCAGTGTTATGTTCATCCTTCTCTCTGCTACAGTTTTCCTGTATGTCATGCAAGTCTCCTTAAAATATTTGGTAGATGGTTGATAAGTCCACACTTTCATTTTTTGGCTGTTAGATAAGAAAAAGAAGTCAGCAAAAGCCACGATTGTTTATCTTCTAAAAAGTTCATCCTCTCAGCAATAAAGCAGTATTGTCTGGAGGTATGAGTAGGAGTTTGAAATTGAAAGTGGTCCAAAAGCAACTGATTAATTGGCACAGAGTTTATTTGCCAGAAAAATAATTTTTGCTGGTTCAAAATGATGTGTGAAGTAATTCAAACGCAGCAAACAGACTCAACAAACAAAATTTTTTCATGCTATATATATCCATGATGAGCAGAACCTGAAAAAAAAATAAGTAACAGTGTCCATCCAATAGCTTGTCAGCACACTGGAAAATGTGCTCTTGGAAATTAAAGAAATGTTTGAGTCATTATAGGGTCTTACTTTATGCCTATGGTCTAATGACAGTTCTCGAGAGGAGAAGAGTGATTCCTAGTTAAAACGGAAGAAAGGAAGTATGTGTATGTTCTACGTATATAAACGGTTGTCTCTATAGTTTGAAGTGAGTTCACATTTGTTGTGTGTGCTGCAAATTAGTAGTATCTTAACCTTGCATTTGCAAGGTACGGCTTTTTAGGGCAATCTCAAACTCTTCATCATTAATGATGAAGAGTTGTCCTCTTTAATGATGAAGATGTCCTCTTTAATATCTTTATCGATGATCTGGATGAAGACGTCCAGTGCACCCTCAGTAAGTTTGCAGATGACACCAAGCTAAGTGCGTGTGTCGATCTGCTCGAGGGCAGGAAGGCTCTGCAGGAGGATCTGGATAGGCTGGAGCGATGGGCTGAGGTCAGCTGTATGAAGTTCAACAAGGCCAAGTGCCAGGTCCTGCACCTGGGGCGCAACAACCCCAAGCAGAGCTACAGGCTGGGAGATGAGTGGCTGGAAAGCTGCCTGGCAGAGAAGGACCTGGGAGTACTGATTGATAGTCGGCTGAATATGAGCCAGCAGTATGCTCAGGTGGCCAAGAAGGCCAACAGCATCCTGGCCTGTATAAGAAGCAGTGTGGCCAGCAGGTCTAGGGAAGTGATTGTCCCCCTGTACTCGGCTCTGGTGAGGCCGCACCTCGAGTACTGTGTTCAGTTTTGGGCCCCTCGCTACAGGAAGGACATGGAGGTGCTCGAGCGAGTCCAGAGAAGGGCGACCAAGCTGGTGAGGGGTCTGGAGAACAAGTCTTACGAGGAGCGGCTGAGGGAGCTGGGCTTGTTCAGCCTGGAGAAGAGGAGGCTCAGGGGCGACCTTATCGCTCTCTACAGTTACCTTAAAGGAGGCTGTAAAGAGGTGGGGGTTGGTCTGTTCTCCCATGTGCCTGGTGACAGGACGAGGGGGAATGGGCTAAAGTTGCGACAGGGGAGTTTTAGGTTGGATGTTAGGAAGTACTTCTTTACCGAAAGGGTTATTAAGCATTGGAACGGGCTGCCCAGGGAGGTGGTGGAGTCACCATCCCTGGAGGTCTTTAAAAGACGTTTAGATGTAGAGCTTAGCAATATGGTTTAGTGGAGTACTTAGTGTTAGGTCGGAGGTTGCACTCGATGATCTTGAGGTCTCTTCCAACCTAGAAATCTGTGATACTGTGATACTGTGATCATGTTGAACTAGACTGTAAGGTCTATGAGCCACTTGGTGTATCAGGCCAATGGGCAATCGCAGCAATGGTGCCGGCACTCCTCCTGTAATTACTGTTGTGATTTTAAGTAATCTCCAGTCCCACAGGGGGCACTCCATGTACATAGGATTTACTGTTTGGGGCAAAGCTGAACAAGTGCATGGCAGCAGCCTCTTCTTTCCCCTCCAAGCTTAGATTTTTTTTTCATTAAAATGCCTATTTCAGAGAAGGACACAAAGTGAAAATGAACACAAAAAATATCCCATTCCCATCATTTTGTCCTTTTTAATTTCTGAGCATAAAAAATATGTGTTTATTTTATTTTGATATACTTACCCAGTAAAATTTTGACATTTAAGCTGTAAAAAGTTCAGTTGCAGTAGTCTGAAATGTGAAAAAATGCCCATTTCTAATTACTGGAAAATAGAGACATTAAGATTGAATGACTGGAAATAAACTGAACTTGGAACTGCTGTTAATCTCAAAATGAGTCCCACAGAAGCCAACAGGAAAGCTGAAACTCTATGTGTAGATATGTTGTGTGTCTCGTAAGGATAAAGGTTACTGAAGGGCCAGAAAATGTATTTTCTTTTTTTTTTTTTCCACAATTCTCCTCACTATAGTGAACCATTAAGCTCTTCATAAACGTGACAGTAGATCTCGGTTACCTTGACATTTGTTGGGTTCTGCTGTAATTATTTCATTCAGCTGAAAGCTTGATAGAAAACAATCTCTTATGCACTTTTCCTCTTTTGGCAAGTAAGGTTTTGACGTCTGTTATCTTTTCTGTCCTGCTGCATTGTCAGTGAGCCTTCAAGCAGCCTTAGATATCAGTAAGGTGGTAATATCAGAGGCAGCCTGCCACTTGGTTTTCAGTGAAACTGACTGTAGAATGTCCTGAATCATGGAAAGAAGCAGAAAAGCTCAACCCATTTATGGGCACCAGTACAAAGCTCTTTGGTCATATGATTCACGTGGGTGAGAGAACTATTAAATGTAAATCTTAAAGCTTAGCAGAAAGGATAAACTGCAAAGTAGAAAAGAAGTGAGACCTTTAGTGAAGCCTATGTAAACAAGGTGCCCCATACGAGCACAGACAGAATTGGATTGTTGTGGTTTCCTCCGTTTCTTTAACTATCGAGAAGTTATGTATGTATTTTGTAACTGTTTTTTCACTCTTCACCTTCCTTGAAATTTTTTTTCTTCTGTGGTTTTCTCAGATACTAAAATCTTGGCACTATATGCCCCAGTCCCATTCTGTCTTATGATAAAACCTCCATATCTCAATTTATCTTGAATTCTATGGTCCCCCAGAACAGTCTTATATAGAGAAAGTACTGTACTATCTTAATGAGGCATGACAGGCCTGGAAGCAGGACCAACTGCTGAAAAGTACACCAGGTGGTGTTAAAGGTTTGTTCCATTCAGTAATTCCTATGACTATTAATGTTATAGGGAGGAGTTGGGGAAAGGAGGTCCAGTCATTAACTTCCTGAAAAGTAAGTTACACTGTGCTCTTGTTTCTATGCCTTTCCATGGGAGGTGTTTTTTCTACTGGATGTTTTCCGGGGTCTGGGTTGAGTCTAGGTGATCCCTTGAGTAGTTCTTGGAACACAATTTCTAGATGGTGCAATGAAATTACACCTCTTTCAAGACAGAATGCAAAAAGCGTAGCATATAGCCTGAGTGTTAACAATGCACAGGTTTCATTATTTTTTTTCTTTTCTACTAACAGATTACAGTATTCTTATAGAAATTAGCATGAAAAATCTCATCAGTAGAGATCTTTGGCATACATAGAGAGTACTAAAATGTATAACATTTTAGGCTAACACAGTCCTAGCACTAGCGAATGAACACCCTTCCTGTCTTTTCTCGGTTTTCTAATTTAGTATTGCAAACCTAGAGCCGGTGCAGCACAAGACAGTGTCTTGGAAGTCATTAGTGCCCTGTGTTCTTCATTGCCCAACTGCTGTTACTTTGGGGAAAGTTTGTGTTTACCATAACCTGCGTATTGTACAGATCATCTTATCTAAAAGAATAAAAATAATAATCCCTTTTTCTAGATATAATCACTCAGCTTAACTAATGTTAAACTGGTAGAAGAATGAAGTCAGTGACAGATTTGCTTTGACTAATGTATAAAGCAGATTGCTTGTAAAATAGCTCTGAGAGCACCAATATACCACCTTCTGCTAGATAATTCAGCGTTCCTTTTCAGGAAAAAAACACTGTTCCTCTTACTATATTCTAAAATACACTTTCTGTAATGGAAGACAGTCAGAAGTTCTCTTAGAAGTAAAGGTTTATCTGTTCAGGAGAATCTATGTAATTTTCCCTTGGGTGTATGAATGCTCCACTCCAATTATTTCTAGAACAGCACAGACAGAAATGGACTTCCTGGTTTTCAGCATGTCTTTTTATTGTTTCTGTATACTTGATATATACGTATACAACAAACATAAATATGACTATGGTCTTTGTTTTAAAAATAAAATATGCATGAGTGTTTTTTGGCGCAGGTTTGGTAGCAGTAGTACATTTCCTATGCTAGCTGTTTCAAATGCATCAGTGATTCCTGTCGCCATTCCTAATCCAGCTATAAGATTCTGGGGCTTCCAGGGGTGTTACTGAGCTAAACCAAATCAGGCGCTTTTTACTTTTTGTTAAAGTCGAAAGAACCATGAGCTCCTTAGGGTGCTTTTTACTCTTTTATAAACGCGCACTGTAAATAGTGATGCATATAAATCAACTCTGTGAGCACTACATATTTCATTAAATACAGTCAAGTTGTGGGTTAATAGAAGTTCCAAGTGAAAATATTATGGTATCTCATTGCATATATTGTAGATTTAATGTAGTGTGAACAATAGTAGCTTTGAGCCATTGTAAATCCCATCCGGACATCGTCAACATAGTTCAAAATACAAGGAGGGAAATCTCAAAGGTTAGATGTGCTCATATGGCCACTGTGCATATGTAAGTCATTCTTTTATTGTTTTTAAAATAGCAGTGAAACTTTGCGGGATGTAGGTAAGGCAAAGCTTACTAACTTCATGTTATTTTCTGTAGTTGACCAGAAATTCCTCTTTCAAGAGAAGTCAGGTCAATTTACTTTAATTACAGAAATAACCTCTAAAGCAAATAATTGGTTCCCTACAGTCCTGGAGGACAAACTGAGAAGAAATGGGAGTCATATAAGAAAAATGGGGAAATGACCCAAATTGTTGGCAGCCCCTATAATCTTTGAAATTGATCTGTATGTGGATGATCAATAAGTAATATTCAGTATATCTTTTTGTTTTCCTCCCTTCTCAAACAGTATCTTTGAGACCTTTAGGCAAAATAAAAAGCATCATCTGCAAGTCTAAGGAATCTTTGAGAAAACCCCATAGTGAGAGGGTTTGAGAGCTTGTTGGTTTGTTTGGCGGTGTCTTGTGTGCAGCACAAGGGACTGTCATAAGAGGAGTTTAAAAAAAGGAAAATTGACCAGAACTTTTTGTTTGGAAATCCTAAGAGAAGACACTAAGTACCCTAAAAGCATCTTTTTTACGGTGTGCTGTTGTCATTGCTTAATTCAGTTCTCTCAGTCCAATATATAGCATTATAGTTCATGTAGATTACAGGAGAGAGAGAACTGTCTTTCTTAGTACTAGGCACTAGAACATACAGAATTGTAGGGAAGACTGAAAAATTCAACACAATGTTGTATTTGGTGTTCCCTAGATCCCTTTTTATAGCCCTTGCTCAAGCACAAAACAGATAATGCTATAGCTTTCCACAAACCTGTATTTCTTTTTCAGTTTGCTGGCACTTTACAGCTCTTTCCTACAGACTATCTCTTTAAAACTTACGTCAAAAAAACATTGGAAAATAAAAGATCACACTAGTTTATATCCACTATGTAATCTAGGAATCAAGCTTTTTATATGATCTTGGAGGTCTTTTCCAACCTTAATGACTCTATGATTCTATGATTCTAAGTTGAACTAAATGATAAAATAGTATTTGCTAAATAATCTAGAAATCAACTAATTTGAACATTTAGTTTAATCTCTTGAGTAAAGCTCTGAGGCCAACAATACTGCTATGAAACTGCAGGTAGCTTTAAGCAGCCAAAGGATTTCATAAGTCTACCTTCAGTTCCTAGCTATATGTTGGAGTAAATAAAAAATATTATTTGTAAATACTCAGAAAACAGTAAAGTGTTAAGTAACAGATAACCTAAATTTGTGGAGACTAAATCATGACAAATCAACAAGGTGTCCCCATATGCCATTGGTAATACAGTAGATGTGATATGTTTTGATCTCAAGAGGATTTCTGTCATTATCTCTCAGAACTGTCTCATCAGCAAAGTAGGGATTATATTCCTGATTAAGCTACTATAAAGTGAATAAGCAGGTAGCTGGAAAAGAACAATTAGTTCATTGTCAAAATGGAAACCTGTATTACCTGATTTTCTTAAAGGTCTCCTCCAAGTCTCCTACTGTTCAAAATGTGCATTAATGATGTGGCTGACAAGCCAAAAGACATATTGCCAAAATGCCAATGTGGGTATTAAGACACTTTGGAGAACAAGATGAGAATTCAAAATGATCTCACTAAACTGAAGAGCAGGGTGTGGGTAGGGTGTAGAATATTGTTCCCTGAAGGTTTTTACACACAGATGACACCAACCTATCACAAATAGCTTAGGTATGGTTGAGCATGTTTTCATGAAGATAAAACGGAATAGAGAGGGTGTTGTCTTGCAGATTCTTTAGCACAGATCATATACTTCCCTGCGTTAATGTCTATAAGAACCAAAATTGTCTCTTGTAAAAATATATATATTATATATATGAACTTGTTTTACTTATCATGCTGAGGGCTCAGTTCTCTCTATTAATACCAGCTTAGGTTTGCAGATTCAACTTCTAAAGAGAAATTTTGCTCTTGTATGTAATCCATTTTGAATATTCTTCATGTAAGGGAAACCACCTTTTTTTTAGATCATTCAGTTTGTTGGTTAAAGATAGCTAAAAATTCTTTTTCCCTCTCAAGCCCTCAGTAGGCTGGAGATGTGAAAGGGTTAAGCCTGGTTAGCTTATAAAGAATGCCAAGGATATCTTCTGGTATTTGGAGAAAGTCGTTATGACTTCTGCTAGCCATATTATCTTCTAAAGATATCAATAGTGCAAGTTTTAATAATAATACTGTGCAGTTGAGTTCTTTTCACTGAAGGATCTTGCTTATCAGTCGTCTTTTCCATAAAAACAGAGAAATTTTGTTGTTGTTTCTCAAAGAAGTAAACTGAAGCCAGAAACACGATGTGATGCCTTCACACATGAAGGAATCATGTGGCTACAGAATTCCAGTGATGTCAGAAATTAAAATCTTAAGATATTAGGTTTGTATGTTTTTAAATAACTTAAGAGATAAATGTTTAATAGAAAAAGTTGTGCGAGTAAGATATATGCATCCTCATTTATTTCTCTCTTCTAGCATGTTGTCATGCAAATCCTTTCTACATCCCTATTTTCTTTATTGTATGCCTGTACCTAAAATTGAGTATGCCTATCTTACCACTTTAGTGCTGTAATTGCAGAGAAGCAAGCTGTTCTCTTTTGATAAGTTGATCTTCAGATTTGTCTTGCTTGCTATGTTCTCATTGTTAGTGAGGCTTTGGTCTTGAGTTTGAAAAACTAGATGAATATAGCAAGGAGATGTTAATTTAAAACAAAAACAAATACATTTTTGCCTCGCCTTGAAAAATATGAAGCTGGCTTTGGACTACAATTTCATAGGTTTTATGACAAATGAGGCATGAAACAAATTGGCAAACCTGCAATGTCCAAAGTACAGTGGTACAGTGTGCTCTCTAATTCCCAGCCCTAAAGATCTCAGCAAAGGTCGCAAATTAAACAAAGTCAAAATTAATCAAGTCTACAATCAAAATATGATCATTAAGGCTTTCGTTTACTACAAAGAGGCATTTGTGAAAGAGGCACTGGAGCAAGTTCTTTTGTGCAATAAGGGAAAACCAACAGCAAGGTGTCAAACAGAAAAACGAAACCTTGCAGGTGAAGCTGTCTTTGGAGCCAAAAGAAACCAGCACGCAGAAATGCAAGTAAACTGTTAAAGAATGGAAAAGGTGTTTGGTGCTGAGCTGCAGAGTGTGTCAGCATTGCATTTGGCCCAAACAGAAGGAGCCTGTGGGCTAGAGTCAATGTTAGTCAAATAGCTACGGAGCCACGCAGAATCACTTCAGGCAACCTCTTACCAAGGCTTCACTCCAGTGGTCTTAACTGCTGGACCTTTTGCCTCCTTTACAACATGGAGCACTGGAGTATCACTTCCTCGGTGTGGGAAGATGAAAAGTACAAGAGATGCCTAGAGAAACCCTAGTGGACAACACATTTCTTTATACTCTTTGTGCCCAAATTTGGGGAAAACTGTGCACCAGATGGCTTTGTGATGTGTATGTTTACATCTCCATTACCTCAAGTGTATTATTTATACAAATGCTACATTTCTTGTTCCATTTTATGGGCAAATATGCTCTCAGTGTAACTTAAATATAACAAAGTGTAAGAAATTCTTCTTTTGTTACCTATTTCTGAACCAGAACTTGTAGACCTTTAATAAAGATACAGTTTTAGGGGGACAGAAATTACACTGGGCGATGATCTGGTTTTTGTCTCATTGATATGAATAACAAAAAGTTTTATTCCCATACATGGGAGATGCATTATCTTTTAATAGATCTCCATTCTGATTTCTTTTTGTTTGTTTGTTTTACTGACTAATAAAAAAAAAAAAAGCAATAGGGAATGAATATGTAAAAAATAGAGCAAGATATGCTTTATTCATACCAATGAGTCCTAATAATGAAATGCATTTTCCTTAGTGTACATAGAGCTTAGCCCGATTGTTCTACTTTTTCTTTGTGCAGAAACTCAAGTATATGTGATGCACATGTATAGCTTGTGTTCTGTTTGACCTGTGTAGAGTATGTGTCATTTTTATTTTAGAAATGAGTACAGTTAATTTGCTGAGATTCTGATAATTTTGCTAGAATGCTTTAATGATTATTTAACATGTTTGCAGCATAGAAATACCCATTCAATTACTGTCAGATTATAGAATGAGGCATGGAATAAAACCCTCTACTTTTCTCTCAGAGTTGCTTTACTCCTTGTTCCCACTGTCAAGTCATTCATATTTTGAAGCCGTTGTACCTTAATAAGCAGAACTTTTGCCTCATAAGTTTGTCAGGAGATGCCTGCTTGGAAAAGATGGAGAATTTGACTTCTCATGACCAACAGTTACAGATTTTTGGTTAAACTTTGATCTCCGTTATATATACTGATATATCTGGAACATGTATTATGAAGGACAAAATCTAACTTTTTTGTTGCTCTTTTCCCAAGGAAATCCTACAAGTGTTAGAAAAAGTCTTTTAAAAATATTAACTGAAGGAACAACAACAAAAAAAATCACATTCCTGGTGGCAGCCTCATGGGACTTGGAAATACACACCTAAACTTTTAATGAACAAGAGTTTGGTGACCAAAATAGAATAGTATATCTTCTCTCCTTGTGACCTTAAAATACCTCTAGGAATAGGTTTATTAACATATATATATATGCAACCTTCTATATTTTAATTTATGCTATGGCATTCAGTTCTTAACTATGCTACTTTACATTACAGAGCAATTTCCATCTGAAAATCTTAAAAGTGCCATGTTAATTCTCAAAATGCTCCTCTGGAAAAAAAGTCAGTATTATTTATCTTATTTATGGATAAGGAAAACTCAGCACGGAAAAATTAAATGGCATAGAAAACTGTTTGGGTTGCTTTAGCAGAGTGACCTCCAGACCACACTGAAGACATTTTACTATGTACCAAAAGGCAGTTTGCACTCCAATATAAAATTTTATTTACTAGGAAGTGAGGGTTTTTTGCCATAAATATGGTTTATATTCCATTGCAGGTGAATAAAGTAAAGTTATTAAAGTGTTGTTGAAAGGGTAATATTAATGATAAAAGGTTTTTTGATTAGGACGGACACCAAAAGATGCGTACCTGTGTTGTTCCCTGTCTTCTCTTTTCCTCAAGTCTTCACTTTCTCTTCTGTGGTTAGTTGGCTTTCAGAACCTTGGTTTTCTGCCTACCACTGCCTACCATCCTAAGTGTGCCTGCTCTCCAAGAATTATTTTTTCAAGACTTCCACCACTGTACATACAAGATAGAAATGAGCTCCTTTCTTACCCAATTTATATCTCTGGGCTACCTGTTGATAACTTGATTACTGGTTTTAAGGAGAACAGTACTGCAGATCCATTGTCTGAACCTTGGTGTCTATTGCCATTTCAGGTGCACTAGAATATCCTAATGGACCTAAGTGCCACTTCAGAAAGGCATAGATCTTCTAGATATTGTGTGTCACATTATCAGCCTCTTGTGAATGTCTTACATATCCTAGGACAGCTAATATGGCATTAGATACCATTACTTGGGTAACTGAATCCCAAAACACACACCAGAAATGACTGAATTATCACCATCCCTATTGACATCAGTTAAGGGACAAGAGTACAGTCTGGTCATACAACTTCTCAGCACCAAAAGAAGTCATCTTGGAGTGATACCAAATGTCGTAATATCTCCAAACTTGATATCTTTTTCTGTAGTTACTATACTTCGTAGTTTTCCTAAAGGTAGTCTGGGATTATGTTCTAATTTAATTGGCCAATTGCTGAAACAGTCCTTCTCCTGCTCACACAAGGCTGACTGTTCGATTTTTCCAGAAGAACCTTCTAATCCTGGAACTTTGGGTGAGCATTATTGAAGGCTTTTAAAGGTAGGGAGCAAAATTACGAATTTTATCAAATGATACATAGAAAGCCACTCTTAGAATGAAGTTTTGCACTAAACACATTGTGTTAGTGAATAAATGGACTGTTGTGATTTACATTCCTCTTTTGACAACTTTTAATGTTGTGGTTATATACATAAATTTAAAACCTTGTGGTGATGTAGCCTAGAATTTGTAAGTGCATGGCTTATAATTGAACATTCAGAATTGTAAGAGAAGGGACAGAATTTTCTTATCAAAGATATAGGGGTAGGATGGTCTTTATACTCTTTAATCAAGAGTATTTCTAGAAATAATGATGGTACCCAACACTCACTAAATTCCTCTGTATAATTCAGCATACTAACCTGGCAAAAAATGTTCCCATTTTTCTGAAGTTGTTTTACTTCTGGCTTAGTGCATTGAAATGGCAATCCATGTTCAGAAAAGTCTGAGATGACACAAGTCAAGGTTGTTCTTGTGTCTTGTGTACTGGGGAAAGACTGACAGCAAGCTGTTAAGTTGCTTGAAGTACAACTTGTTACAAAATAAGAAATTGCCCTTGCATTGAGTGAATGTTTCCTGGTCTTCATTCATTCATGATTTCTTGTGATGAGATCTTAATGTTTAATGATCTTTTCATTTTTCACAATCCCTTCCTCTGCTGGTTTCCTCTCTTCTCTAGAAGGTCTATCCTACTCTTGACCGAGTTGGACTGGTGCCTTTCTCCAGCTTCCTCCTGTAACAGTAGTGTATTGGAGATAGAGTAGTGCTTTCTGTGCTAGAGCTGAGCTGCAACAAGTTGATCCCTCCATCATCGTGCATCTGCCAGTCAATCTTTGTTCTGAGTTGAGCAGATTGATTAGACTGATTAAAGTAGGTGTCTGGATTGAGAGGGGTTAAAGAGCATCCATATGTTCTGGATTTACTACTCCTTCAGTGGAGGCAGGAAGGCCAGGAATTAGTGAGTGGCTTAGTCTTTTCTCACTGTTGGCAGCTGACAGGAACACTGATGAGGTGATAATGAACTAAAAAGTCTGCCCTGTTGGCTGGGTGGGAAAGGGACCCAGACAGTGGGCAAGTCTCACCCCAGTTCTTGCCAAGATTTTCACGTTTTAATAGAATCCATCTAAAGTAAAATTAACAGGTATACTTTCCTGGACGAATTTCAGTAATGTAACTTATCACCAGCGGATACTAAAGAAATATATATCGTGTTATGTGCAGCATGGCAGCTCTGTAGGGTTCAGGCACCAGACAGCCCAATCAAATGGAAGCAATGGTGGAAACAGGGCTGGGATGTTTATCAAATGCAAAATAAAATGTAGCTTCCTTTAAAATACTGTATGAAGTTCTTCAGGAGATAATTCTTCCATTTTAGTTTGGACTTCTTGTGGTGCTTTATTAGAAATTTCTTGACCTTAATTTTTAATCCTTAAAGTATTCAAATCAGGATTTGCAGATGCATCCTTAAGGCATTGTTTTGCATTTTCACTCACTGTTTTAGGTGCTAAAAAGTGTTACTTCTCTGACTTATTCTTTAAACTTACGTCTTCCATCAGATCATATTCCAGCTTATGTGTAACCTCACAATATTTCATTTTTGATACAAGTCCAGCTGATGGCAAGCATGAGCGTTCATTATATGGATATATTAGCATATCAAGTTGTAAGAAGCACTTTCAGATAACTGAGGAATACGGTGTATGCACTCAGTGGACTTTGTAACATACAGTGTTCTCAACTTGTTGCTGGCAGATTTAATAAAGGTTCAAGATTTTACAGACCTTTAATTTGTAGAGTCCACAGAAAGTGAATATGAAATCTCTTAGTATGGGGTTTGCATTTTTCTTAGAAAACAATGCTAGGAGTTTCGCAATCTGGGTTAGAAACTGTTTATTCCATAGTCAAAGTGTTTGGAAGGCAAATTCATGCTTAGAGGGTAAACCTCTCTGACCTTTATGCAGAACATTGAGGGGGTTGCATACAGGGAAGATCGTGACCCCAGAGTCTCCAGTGGCTGTTGATTGAAACCTTGTGTTTCAAGAAATAAATGTTTAAGAACATTTCCTTATAAGACCTGGGCTGCATACACAGACTTTTTTATAGCATTTTAACTCTTTTGGTAAAAGGTGGTGTGTTTTTTTTCTCCCTACCTCCCTTCTGGCCCTAACAAAACAGGCTAACTCAGCACAATCATTTGTACAATCCTTCGACTAAATTCAATTTTATTATTATAAATATGACTTGTATTAGTGTATATATATAGACGCTTTTCCTAATTCCATAGACCCAAATTGTCTCTGTATGTCTATATGACTGTGACAATGTTTGCACTTATCAGACTGTATGTCAGTTACTTCGGTATGTTTTGTAGGTACCCAAATTCCAACCTTGAGAAAAGTTAACTCTAATGGAGGGGATTGGAGTGTGAGGGGTGTTGGGAGTGAAGGGAAACATGTAAAGACCTTATAAGAACCTCACTTGCTTGTTTTATTGTTAGCAATTAGAATGAGACCTATTTTCATACAACTTATTTGATTCCTGTATATGCCCCTCCACAGGAAGAAATTCAGGAATTCCAGAAATTCTTACTTTATCAGCCTTGTTCACATAGACATTTACCAATTTTAGCAAAAATGGGGAAGCAAATAGTCCTGCTTATGCCATCTGAGCAGCAAATCACTTTCGGATTAGATCTGTCCTTTCTTAAATGGTGAACTATACTGCTTTGTTACCTGTACCAGTGCATCTCATATGGTGTACAGTCAATGCTCTAACAACTTTCATCAGTACTGAAGGAATAACTCTTTTCATGATGCCTCCTTTGTAACATGAATGTTGTGATCCAGAAGAGGAAGGAATTATTTTTAACCCAGAAATTTGGAAGAAGTAGCAGGATTAGCATCACAGACTGTTATTTATAACTACAGGAAAAAAAAAAAAACAGTCCCTTTTATGCAAGTAATTGTTGTAGTTCATGGTTTACAAACAAATTAATATACAAGTGAGTATATCTGTTTTCTCATTCTTTTGATTTTTAGGGAATTTATTTGTTTAAAAGCTACCCCATTTAGCTTTTAAATGGCCCACTGATGAACCCCTAAAATTAGTCTGACCTCTTGCAACTCTTTCTCAAGAGCCTCCCTCAAATAGAGCCAGCAGTGGTACTGGGTAGAGTTGCTAATAAACTCTGGCCATGTTATTTCTTTAAACCTTTTTTTTTTTCTTCTAACAAAATGAAAGGTTGTCAAATGGCATTCTTGAATCTGTCACAGAAAAGAGTTGGTTGTTTTTTTTGTTTGTTGTTTTTTTTTTGTTTGTTTTTGGGTTTTGATTTTGATCAGGTCAGTATTGTGAAAATTTCCCCAAAAATAAGTTGGAGCACTGGGTTCAAATATTCTTGTCTGAACAGAATTAAAATTTTCTCATTCATTCTGGAATTACATAGCACGGAGCCAAAATACAAAATAGAAATGTTTGCCATAGAAGACCAGCCATTTATGCACACTTCAGAATGACTCTGATGTCCTGTTGGTCCATTTATCTGGGGGGGGGGGGGGGGGGGGGGGGGGGAAGGAAACACTCTGGAAACTGGAGGCATTGCATAAAAAGTAAAAATTCATCTCCAGGTTTCTTCTAGGCAGTATTCGGGCATAAGGGAGATCAGCTTTGTCTCCTATCTAATCTCCCTTTCAGTTTTCACTGTTTTGTGGGGTTTTAGCCTACAGGTAATGTCTTCTAACTCTCAGGAGAATTAGGATAACAATATATTCTAACAAAAAATTAAGTAGAAAAGCAGACATACCTTGATTAAAAACACTTCTTAGTGCCTTAGGAAGGAACTTATATTGATGAATATTGCCAAACGTTCACAGTCCATTCATATTTAGCTTTCTATATTTTTTCTCTCAAGGAAACCAGAGCACACTGTTTTTAAACTTGATTATGGGTTAGAAAATACCAAGTAATTATCTGTCCAGAAATCATTTTTCATTCACTCCTTTTTTTTTTTTCCTTCTTCTTCTTTTTCATTTTCTGTTAAGCGTACTCAGGAGTAAGGGTGTGTCAGAGTTGCTGGTCCTGCCCAGTAACCATTCTCTTCTGCCATAGTTTCTCACTATTGTTTAGTGAATGCCTCTTTCCTTCTGGAAGATTGTCGTCAGAAAACAAGGTGGTTGCTCATCCACAGAAAGCATCTGGATAGCATGAGGTTATGTTTCATGAAACTGTGTACAGCTAAAGAGAAGCAATTTAGTCTAGGGAACGTTTCCTTTTGAATAAGTTTGTACAGAAACTTCTTTGGCTTCTTCCAGGACTTTATTGACATTGCTGTCATCGTGATTAAGTTTCTTAGTATCACTGATTATATTAATGGCGTAGAGCCAAAATTGCTGTTACTTTTGGCTGGCCAAAAAAAGTGTATTTGGGGGGGGGGAAAAAATGTGTGCTGCTAAGACTGGAAAGTTGATTCTTGTATGTTCAGTATCATATTAGAAATGAAACTTTTTTTCTTTTTTTTTTTTTTAAACCAAAATTTGTAGTATATTTCATGGGTGAAAATAGGAAAAATAGGATGAGAAAGCTTATGTGTTGAGATGGAGACTGCTTACCAATTGCTGTCAAGGGGAAATCAGTCTTGACTTGGGTTGACTCTCTCACTCCAGACTCCTCTACCCACCTCTGAGTGGTGCAGGGAGAGACGTGGTGGGTACCCTCAGCAGAGCTGCTCTCTGCCCCGTCATCCCTCTCACACTTTTACCCTGCTCCAGCATGAATTCTCCCCAAGGGGCAGCAGTCCTTCTGGAAAAAAAAATCTGCTCCAGCATGGGTTCTTCACAGGCTGCAGCAGGTATCTGCTTTTGCAACTGGAGCACCTCTTCCTCCTTTTTCTCTGACCTTGGTGTTCACACTGCTGGTTCTCACTCTTTCTGGTATATATTTTTCTGCTTTTCCTCTGCCTGTCTGGCATTCCTTGCCCTTTCATAGAGATGCCACCAACTTGCATGATGGGCTTATCTGTGTCCTGTGGTGGATCCATTGCAGAGCAGGCAGGAGCTGGCTGTGTCTGGCATAGAGGCAACCCGTGGCCTCTTCTCACAGAGGTTCCCCCTGCAGCCCTCCCACTGCCAACACCTTTCCATGGACACTCAGTAGAGCAAGAAACTGTTTTTTGAATTTGTATTTATAGGGGAAGTTAGGACAGTATAACAACGCTTACTAGTGTAGTACTGTGCCACTTTCTGAGTGAAGAAAGATGTGCTTTTAATGGGAAGAGGGTATTCGTCACCTTGGGCTCTGATTCTTGCACAGATGTTGACAAGAGGACACAGACGTTGTATAGGAGGACAGGACTACTTGTGTGGAGGCTGCACTTCTCTGATAAGTGGAGGACTGAGGTGAAGATGAGCATTTTCTATTTTCAGCTCAGATGATCTTTCCTGTGGGCTGACCCTGCATTTCATGCTGTATTTTGCATTGTTAAGTTGCGTGACATGGCTAAAAAGGATCAAGCTCCACATTAGGAGTTTAGTAGAATGTTGTCAGTAGAAAGAGCTACTTTGTCTTCACATTTTCCTATGGTGTTTTAAACATCAGATTCTACAGCTGATGTTTTTGTTCGGTCAAACATATAGCTGTTAAAAATTATAGGAAATGTGTGTGTCTCTTTTCAAGCACTTCAGCCATTTCTATGCTGTATATTTGCAATTCAAGGTCGATTTTAATCCTAACTGTTAAGATTCCTTCTTTTTTGGGGGGATTATCTTATGTGTCTTTTATGAATGAGTGATGCCTGTAATGCTTGTTGTGTTGTATTTATGTAGTAGATATATTTTGCATAGATGTATAGCCAAGGTTGCATAGATCTCACAGTGATATTATAGGGTAAATGATGTAATTTCATTCAGGAGATTAACAATAAGAAGAAAGGGCTTTTTTTTCCAGCTATTTCTCTTTCCAGAGGCTACAGAAATCTGTTCTCTTAGTGGGAATTGAGATATGGCATTGCTTTCTTTCAGTAAAGCAATTAAAATTACCTGAAGTATTTTCCAAATATTAATCAAGTTACTGAAGTTAAGAAGGTGTGTATTATCCCTATATTGTTTGTAGGCAAATCAAGGATAAACAAAATTAATTTCAATGATTTGACCAGTGTGTCTCAGGTGTATAGCTGATCTGCAAGCTGAATATCAACGACCTGCTCTGAAAAGAAGAATATAGCCTCCATACTGTGAGGCGAGGTTATCAAGAACAAGACAATGATACCACTTTGCTGCTTCATTTTCAGTGACTTCATTTTCAGTATTGAGACACTTCTGGTCTTCACATTTAGGTGAGGATGCAGTGCATTAGAGAAGGTATAGAGAGGGCAGATAAAATAATGAAGGGAATGGAGAAGTTGCATTATGAGGAGAGACTAAAGAGACTGTTTTTTCAATTTTGAGACAAAGTAAGTTTTGAGTAAGATCATGGGGATGCCACCAACTTGCCTGATGTGCTTAGCTGTGTCCTGTGGTGGATCCATTGCAGAGCAGGCAGGAGCTCATGAAAGCTTACCTACAGATAAGCTTGGTGCAAGACTGTTATAAACCAAATTTTGTAAGAGAATTGGGCTTTACTCAGTGAAACTAAAGTTTGGTTTAAAATCCGTCAAAGCACCTCTTTATGCAGCAGATAGTGAAGTTTTGTGGCTACAGAACACTGTAGAGGAAGTGTTAGCAGGTTCAAACATGGTTTAGACAGATTCATGGACAATAGGTCCGTAAGTGGATACTAGAATGAGATTAGACAGGGATGTGCCCTATAATATCCTTAATACTATAATCCTCAATGTTGACAGAATATGAGGTGAATAGACCACAGAAAATGATCAGTGCTCTCCCTAAATGGCATCTCAGTTGCTGCTTTCAAAGACAAAGTATTGTAGTAGATGGATCATTCATCTGCCCCATTATGGCATTTCTCATGTTCGTACATTCTCATAAGCAGTAACGTTTTATTAACTTGTACCACTAGAATGTCCACTGAGTGTATTAGGAATAAAAATGTAATTCAAATACCAGAAATTCAAAATGAGATCTTTCAATTGATAGTAAGAGCAACAGTAATGGCAAATGTCTGTTACTATGCTAATGAAGATGAAAGCTGAGATTAAGCTTTGGAACAAAGTTGCACAAGTAGATGTATGTATACATGCTGTGCTACATTATAGATTGCTTAGGAATGGAAAAAATAATACAACCAAGAAAAAAAGCACAATGGTGATTGTCACCATAATCTGAGAGGTGGCAGTTATAAAAATATTACGGAGAACATTGAGGAATTTTAAAGATGGTATAAAAAAATCATTGTAAAACATTGTGTTTCTCTTTTTGGCACCCAGATTAGCTAATGTCAATATAAAGAATGCCAAAAAGATTTAAAGAGGAATATAACAAATGGAAAGAGAAATGAAGATACAGGCAATGAGGGAAGATTAGTCTGTTTAGGAAGCAGGAACTGAGTACTAGTCAGAGTAATAGTATTACACATTGAAAGAAAAGTTCTTGCTAGATAATGTGAAATAGAGAAATAGAAAAAGATCAAAATCATAGGAAAGCTGGAATAGATCTGTAGAAGTATTGAAATTAAGGAAACAGCTTTGAGCTGAGTGGACTTGGAATCAGTGGCATAATTCAAGGAAGATGCTAAGGAAATCATTTTTTTCTACATGAAAAGACAAGCAGCAGAATTCTATTTCTTCTGTAGGTAGGTATGGGATAACATTAAAAATCTGCAGATCTTTTTTGTCACATGGCTTTAATCCAGCTTCTCTTAAGAATGCCTCATTCTTCTGTACAGTGCTTCTGTATATTATCAAGTGTCAAAGTGGATCAGATCTAAGTTTTTAGTTGGATTTGAGATTGCTTCAATTACCCTGTCAATTAATTTAAAAAAAAAAAAAAAGGAAAAAAAAAAAAGGAAGAATTGATTGGAGGAAGCAGATTTGGTGCTTCTTCAGAAGTGCCTCCAAATAGTTTTCAAGCAATTTGATCACACAGTGGTTCTTGTCAGCCGAAAAGTGATATTTGCTTTAGGTTTCCCTACAGTGGAAATATCTGATTCCCTTTTGCTACAACTGCAATCACTGATTGCATTCCTCCTTATTGTAACTTTATCTTACTTTACCTCAGATTTTTCCATTAATTTCAGGAAATAAGAGCCTGACATGGTAATGCTTGTGAGTGAAGTCTGGTCCTTGGCATCCTGGTGTTTGAACTTTATGGATTAAAATTGTTGACTCCCAGCAATCAAGTGCACTCTTGTTGTGTCTGACAGGGAATAAGAGGGGACTAAGCCAAAACCAGAGCCCCCAGAGTAAGCGCATTAGTCCTGTCTTTTCCAAACTGAATGGTTTCCCTTCTAAACAGACTCTGGAAAAAAGCTTAGTAATTCCTTAGGGAGGCAAGTTATAAAACTTGAGATGCAGATATTTAAATCCTATGAGCAAGCCAGCAGTAGTGGAATTGGCCGTCAGAACTTGTAAAAATCTCAACCAATCTCTTTTATTGTCTTGTGGCTGCAGCAGTGAGACATCTCAGTTTTTGCAGGGTGAACTTTCCCCACTGTATCCTGTTTGCTACTGTTTATTTGTATGCAAAAGGTGATGTGAGTTATATTTTTTAAAAATCTCTTTAGAGTGGCAAAGGTTATCGCAGAGGTCATTTCATCTGCTGAAGTGTAAGAACATGAGAATTTACATCCATGATACTAGAATGGCTACAGAATTGACTGGAGCCCAATCCTGGATCTATACAATTTTAGTACTTAAAATAAGTGGTGCGGCAGGTAGTATTTCAGCTTCTTGCATACAGTATTTTGAGCTGTGTAATTTTCACTGTAACTTGTTGAGCATATGGAGGACTTGCCATATACATGCCAGTTGAGAGTTCTAAAAGTATTTCTCTCTCTGCTGGCGTACTAATCTAGATTATTCAGGGAACTTCATAAGAAAAAATTTCCTTCCTGCTGTTCCTCTATTTATATATGATGCTACCACAACTTGCAGTGTAACGTGACTTTGGCTAGAAACATCCTTTCTAATCATAACCTGTAGAGTAATCCTGAACTGTAAACCTCTCCATCTTTTACATCAAGCCTAAGAAAATCTCATGCTAAAACCATGGGCCCCATTCTGGTTCTAGTTGGAATTCTGTTCTCTTAGACAGCAGACCAATGACAGTTCTTGAAGTCTTCGGATAGATGCAGTGAACTGAGGAGAAAATTGAACTGCATTTTAAAGTGATTATATGGTATGGTTGTCTGTAATGGCAATGCATTGAACTTGGTGAACTTACTAAAATAGAAATACAAAGAAAAATTGAAGTGAGTGGCAGCCAGTTAGTTGATAAGACATTAATTTGATCATTCATGTGATCCTCCTTTTTATGCAATAACCTGTGATTTAGACAAAGGATGCCAATACAGAACTACAAGAATTGTCCATTGTTTGTTGGTTTTTTTTTTTTGAGAGAGAAACATCCACAAAAATCATTATTACTGTAACTTCTTAGCATGTCATATAAGGTCTTGATCTGATCAGCATACAATCTGCATTAAATGAATGTATTTCATGGTGGGACAGTGCTGTTAAAGCTGTAGTCCAAAGGTCCTTTGCCAGCTCAAATATCAGTTGTAGACTTGAAATTTCAGATATGTTGGTATTGTCATTGATTATCCAACTGCAAATGATGCCTCCCCCCCCTTTTTTGGTAGATTTTGGAACCTTATATAAAAGGAGTGATTCATTTTCATTGATGTGGTCATCAGTGTCATTGATGTGGTCATTCCTTGATTCGAAAGGAGAAATATTTGTGTGCAAGTTAGGAAAGAAAAGAAAAGAAGGAAAACAAATTCTAGAATGGAAATCAGCATGTAAGACTACTGCTCTTAAAAACCTGCTAGAATCTGTCTAATACAATTCTGTATTTATAACTGCATCCATTTTTTTCTATTAACTTACAGATTTATACATTCATAGTTGAATGTTGCAAAAATGCTCTTTGACATTTATGAGGTCCACTGCACTGGCTAAGAACTTGACTACTCTTCAGATCTTTCATCTTTTTACTGGCATTGGCTCTAACTTTTATGGGTTTCATTATATCTGATACAGTTGTTTTCAGAGTGCAGAGGCCTAACTTTCAAATTTCACCTTTGGCTGGATGTGCAAAGGAGGCTTTGCAGAATTTCTGCGGAGTCCACATGTTCTTTTACTGTTCTTAAATACAAACCTGTCTTCTACATGTTTTTAAGAGGGCATTCTGTTTACCTGGCACAAGCTTGTTTAAGAGCATAAAAATCATAAAGGCACAACCAAAACAATAAAAAGCCTGACATACCATTTGTAATAGCTTAACGTGAAATGAGGAATTTTGTTGAGTATTGTCAGTAAAGATTCCAGTTTTGTATTTCCTTCTGCGTAAAAAGGTCACATCCTAGAATACTGATAACCTGGTTACTCCAGCAGCTGTCTTTCAGTGTGGGTTTGAGCTTTCTGAGACTGAGGAGGGACCATAACTGAATTTCACAGTTCCTGGGCAGTGTTATAAAATGGATTGCTGTAGATAGTCACTGTAGTGATCACTGCCATGTCCTTTCTCTGTCATCATTCAGTTCTTATGCATATGCTGTAAAAGTTGATCCAGTCAGTTGTGCACAAATGCCTGTCTCAGGTGTGTTTCCTCAAGTGCATTTGTTGGCTGTGCATCCATCTTTTACAGATAGATCCTCTCATAACAATAGTTTTAATTCCTAAAACTAGGAACAAAACAAGTTCTAGATCTCTCTCCTGTTGATTAAAGTGTTTACTGTTTTGTTGCATGTCATTAATCCCACCGTGAGATGCCTGACATTCCTCTTTAGCTGCCAGGGGAACGTGTACACTTAAATCTGGGTGGTGAATTCTACTCATGGAGCAAGAGCCTGATTTGAGGCATTGCAATGCTGAGAGTGATAACAAGAAAATGCCTTTTTAAGTGGGCCAGAGAGCTTTCTGAAGACCTTTGGCATGATGTCTGCTTCACAGGTGCATTCCCAGAGTGCTGGGAATGACCATGAGCTTGAAAAGGTCCAGTAATAGTATTAGTCTAGTTTTTCACACGGTGTTGTTAGAAATCATTAAATTAGTTAATCAGTATTAAATCTCAGATTTTTTTTTCTAATCACTCCATTGCATTATTTATTATTTATTAAAATTACTGCTATGCTTAAGCATAGTTACCCTTTCAATATTTTTTTTTCTAAATAATCATAAAATGTTACTACTTGTTCCCTATACTGTTTGGGCTACTCTTCTAGTTACCCATTCTCGTGCCCTCTATGGTTATTAGACGTATCAACTGTTGCTAAAATGAGGTGCACGCTAGTAAGAACATATGCTGCACTGGATTTAACAAGATGTTTGTTTTTAATTAAAACTTTCAATGTACATGTTGAGACTTTACAATTAACATTTGTCAAATATAATAATAATAATATTTGAAGACATTTCTAGTTTGAGAAAAACAAAAATATCTTAAATGTTTGCAGAGGCTTTTTTGTAAAAAAAATTTGGATGAAACTGCCTGGGAAATGAGGAGGGGCTGAGCCCTAATTTGCCACGTTTCAGTCTGGAGTGAATTTTTATGGCAAAATTCCAAACCCTGAAAACCATGGGACTTCAAGTAAGCGTTGACATTGATGTAACCTGAGCAGTACAAATGAAGTTGCTTTAATACTGTGGATGTTCAGGAGCAATGGTTTCTGATGGAAGATACATAAGTGCAGATAATGTACAGGAAGAGCTATTATGAACTTGCTTCACCAAGTCCTTTCTAAAGAAGTTTGTGAGAGGGTACTATGGTTGTAGGTGACTTATATCTGTGTTGCCTTTCTTAAGCATGCTATCCAGGTAGGAAGTTGTAAGTCACAGCCTAAACGCACAAGTAATGCCTTCTGCCACTTTAAGGGCCTGTAAAGAGTTTCTTTAATTGCAAAAGATGCCTGAAGTCTCACTCCGTTATATGCTCCTCATTTCCTTCCTTTTCCCCTAGTGCCAACTCCGCCTACTATCCCCCCTCTCCCACCCCGAACATTCTGCGTGAGGCTTCGTGCAAGAAGTGTTTTTTTATAGAGTTCACATACTCAGGTGTCTGGAACCTGCACAGGCTCAGCCTGTTTAAAAATCCTGTAGATGATCTCATTATGTGGTTTGAATAGGCTCTGTGTGGTCAGCATTGCTGCCAGCACCTGAGGGAGCCAGATCTGTCTCTCCCCATTACAAACACGTAACAGGCTGGATTCAAAATAGGCTTAGTGTGAAGATGGAGGCTCTCAAAGCTGTTGTGTGCAAGAAAAGTCTGAAATTCCCCAAGAAGGAGCTTTATTTGTGCTGAATGCAGAGTGTGCTGAATGCAGAGTGTACTGAAAGGGAGTCATCTCTGGGGCCGGGGAATGGTTTCACTGTATGAATGCTATGCTCAAGGGGCAGCTGAGCCATTTTCATTACTGATAGCACCTCTATCTGTTTGGTTCTTGAACTGATTCATGTTTCTTACATTGGATGTTATTGGCAATAATTCCTTCGCACTGCCTGCTTCCCTTCCATTCAAAGGGCAGGAATTCTCTTTTAACTGAGAAATTAAACACTCTCTGGAGTGTTTTAATGAAATCAAAGTTTTGTCTCCGAGTCATCAGTTTTAGTCTGTCTCTCAATCATCATCCTTATACTCCTCCCCAGAAAACCCCAAACTAATCAACTTAGCATTGGGCATTCTGAAATGTTTGCTGAGAAAACAGCTCTGTTTTGACAGACAGCAATTATAGCACCTGGGCTATAGGCAGACTTTACAGCTCTTCTGGGGATCTCTTATGAATAGTCACCATGAGGCCAGCACAGCCTTGTGCAAACAAGCTTTGTAACCAAATTGCGCTGAAAAACCCCCTTCTTCTCTACCCACACCCTCCCCTCCTAAAATTGCTGAGTAGCCTGGACATTCCTTCTTTACCTATTCTGATTCTGGAAAAGTTCTCAGACTTTCTAAGAAAATGCTATTTAGAATTATGGAGAGTTACCATGTCATTTAGGTGTGTTTATTCAACGTCAGATACGCGTATGGGTGGGTATCATACACATGCAGTATTTGGATCCACTAATTTTATGTTGTTGATTTTGATTTTTTTTTTTATGACTGTATAAACTCCACAGAACCTATGAGAGCTTTTAGTGATACAATTGCATGGAAAATTAAAAAGAGAGGTTGTCAGTGAATATAAACACAGCTTTTGTCTGCTACCTTTGGGGAGGCAAATTGTCTGATCTTGTTTCTCATGGTTGAATTGCTCATTGGTCATAAACAGCATTTTGTTTGAGAGAGGAAGAAATGCACTGTCTGAGGTCAGGCAGACCTCTGCTACCCATTCTCATTGTTCTTGGAGAACATGGGATTTCTTCTCAACTCTCATTTTCTTCCTCCACTGCTTTGGTTTATGGCTCCAACACTCCTCATTCTGGAGGGCTTAATAAGAACTACAAATTCTCCCATAGGTAGCATTCTTTTGCTCTTTTCAGTAGTCTTTGCTATTGGAAAAGGAAAAGAAAATGTCTACAATTAGGTAGCTAACTCAAGACATCAAAAGATTGTGAAATGCTAATTTAAACAAAATAATATTGACTAGCCATATTAATGAAAAACTGCCATTAACTTTAATGTTGTAAAACTGCTACAGCATGATAGCCTTCTTGTTCTAAAACATGCCTTTTCCCAGAGAGTTTTTTGGGCCATTACTCAAAGCAGTATTTTCTAGTAGGGTGGAATAGGTTATATTTAGTTTGTGTATTTTATTTCTGCTTCAAGAGCAGGCTCCTTGCTCTATTTTTAAGTGAACTACTTCAAAATCTTTTGCAGTGAGGTGTACAAGACTGAAAGTGTGAATGACTGACTTTTCTGTGAAGAAGGTGTCTGTTCCAGCCAGGTTGTTTTTGCTTTTCTCCCCTCAGTGTGACCTCTGCTATGAACATGCAGTGGCCTCTGTCAATGTCCTGATGGGGAAGAGAGTCTTTCATAGACCCCTGAGCACACAGTTCTCTTTGCAGTGAGACGAAAAGGTGCTGATCTCTCCGAGGAGCACAGTAACAGCTCTGGAGCCACATGAAAGCTAGTCGTGTTAATCCCCTTGCTATGGCTTGTGGTAAACTTTGGTTACGAAGCTACACCACGGGTAAAGCTTTCATAGGACTCACTCATCTAGAGAAAAAAAAGAGTCCGCTTGGTATTTGCTATAACCTAAAAAATACCACCAGGAAAAATCTAGTAAATTTGGCATGTTTCTAAGCATTTCACAGTATCACTGATGCGCACGCTATTGTTGCACAACTGAGCTCTCAGATCTAAACACCAAAAAAAATGTCTTGATAGAAACAGTTGTGATATTAATTACATTTGAATAGAAAGTTATATAGAGTGCTGCCGTAAAATGGAGAGAACGGAGGAGAGATTCCTCACTTCTACAATTTATTCTACTTAATTACCATAATCTTAGCTACCATTACTTTGTCTTTACCACGTAAGTAAGTAAAAAAGCAAGGCATGTGAGGAAATAAAAAGTATAGATTATATTTCCTTTTGCTTCTTAACTTAGTTATGCATTGAACTCATGTTGATAATAGAATATTACTGGGCAGAGCTTTCAGAAATAGGATTATACCTTTCTAGATAAAACCTAAAAATAAAAACTTGCTTTTTCACTCAACCGTGGAGGCCATTCTGTATGTCACAGCTAAAAACTTTGCTGCAAATGATTAGCTAGAAAATTCTTTGGAGTATGCCAGTGCTAATTTCTGTTTCATCTGATTTTGTTAAGCAGCTTAAGGTGCTCTCCTGCCACAGTCACTGAATATATTGCTGTTACAATAAATAAGCTTGTCAAGATGAAATGCCATATAGGCTCTTTGATCAAACCTATATATGTTCATTTAATAAAAGACAAATAAAAAGTATAAAGCATACCTACAAGTAGATAGTGTTATGATTACATTTCTTAACCTCTGCAAATTTCACTTTGCAACTTTTTTTTTCTGATTTTATGTGTATTTTTAAGCAGATAGCTGTAATGATGGAAGTTTTTCAGTAGTATTTAGTGATTTTTAAAGCCATTTAGAAGGCAGAGAGAATCATTTCTCTTAATACAGCACTTACTAAATTAAGTCAATGGGAATCACAGAATCAAAGAATGGTTGAGGTTGGAAGGGATCTCTGGAGGTCATCTGGTCCAACCTCCCTGCCAAGCAGGATCACCTAGAGCATGTTGCCCAGGATCATGTCCAGATGGGTTTTGAGTATCTCCAGAGAAGGAGACTCCACAACCTGTCTGGGCAACCTGTTCCAGAGCTCTGTCACCCTCACATTAAAGAAGTTTTTCCTCATATTCAGACAGAACTTCCTGTGCTTCAGTTTGTGCCTGTTGCCTCTTGTCCTGTCGCTGGGCACCACTGAAAAGATTCTGGCACCATCCTCTTGACACCCTCTCTTCAGATACTTGTATATGTTGATCAAATCCCCTCTCAGTCTTCCCTTCTCCAAGCTAATCAGACCCAGCTCTCTCAGCCTCTCCTCGTATGAGAGATGCTCCTAATCATCTTCATAGCCCTATGCTGGACTTGTTGCAGGAGCTCCATGTCCCTCTTTTAGTGGGGAGCCCAGAACTGAACACAGTACTCCAGGTGAAGCCTCACCAGGGCTGAGTAGAGGGGCAGGATCATCTCCCTCGACCTGCTGGCAACACTTTTCCTAATGCACCCCCTTTGCAAGAGGAGTGTTGTCTTTGCTTTCAGAGAGAACATCAGTCATATATGCTGTGGTGAAGAAATGATGGAGTTTTCTTTTTTTTTTTTTTTTTTATGACAGCATTCAAACTATTAAAAAGCTGTTTAATTATAAAACTTTGCTGGGTTTGGTTAAGTAAAAGTAAAGCAGCCAGCTTGATTAAGATTACTGGAAAAGCAAAGTTAATTTGTTCCATTTTTTCTTGAGTTCAATTAAGCCCTTTTGTGTATTTGTAATATGACTAAATTACTATTTGACTTGTTTAGACATCTTTTCATATTTCTTTGGATCACACGTGAATTGAACAGAAATGTTTTGCCTTTCTTCTTAGAAAAGCACTGTGGCATTCCATATCTCTCCATTTACAATATAAGAAACTGCTGAAGATGTTATGCATGTGTTAGGGGTGGTAGGCCAAGATTTTTGGTATCTAAGAACACTTAAAGGAATTGGCTGAAGGGAATTTTGGCTTCTTGAAAGTTTAATAAATATTGGAATTCTGGTGAAATTCTAGAAGTTAAGGAAATGCTAAAGTTGTGGAAGTGTTGCAGAATAGGAGGCAGGATGACTAACTAGCTGTAAGTTGATTAACTGGATTAACTGTTACAATTTATGAGCAAAATAATCTGATAAAGGATTCTTATAGTGTAAAGAAATAATTAGATAATTAATATCAGTCAACTTGGTTTGTGTAAGATATGTCATGCCAAAAACACATAATGTTCCTTTATTATATCCAAAGTTTGCTTAAAAGAAAACAAACCACTTGTTCAATACAAATATTTTTTTGCCTTAAATTTGACTTCTCTAAATGACCAATTCCTACCATCATATTTCTAGTTTTGAATAGACAATATTCTTAAAGTGAGCATTATCAGTATTTACCATTTACAATTAAAACTGAGTAGAGGTATTTATGTTTGAGCTTCCTTAATATTGGTACTAGTCTTGATGCTAATAATCATTTTATTAGTGAGCTGTAAATAAGTGTAAAATAACAGTCAGTAGAACATGCAGATGATAAATAAAACATCATAACATTACCTAACATTAAAAAGTCATGTGTAACAATTTAAATTGCTTCTTTTAATGTGAATGCATTTACACAAAATGCATCTGAATACTAGGGATATAAATTGGAATAATATGGAGACTATTATACACTGTTTTGAGAGGAATGGCTTGGAAAAGATGTTGGGATGTTATGGAAAAAAGCAGTGTGATATTGGCTGCAAAAGAAATTTGGCTATATAAAAGTAGGATTAATGACTAGGAATAGAATATGAATTTTACTTTTATTTTATGGTAAGTTCTTGGTTATCATGATATACTGTAGTGCTCTAATGTCTAGAAAGGAAATAATAATGATATTAAAACTATGTTTATTCCAGCAAACAGTCAAAACAAGGATCAGTATCTAGCAAATGAGGCCAGAAAAAATAGGATTAGCAAGAGACCTGACTTTTTGACACTGGCAACGACTAACCACTGGGACAAACTCAGAGGAATAACAGTTAATTCTTCATGGCTTTCAGTCACAAGTGGTTGTCTTTCTGAGATTTTCTTATCCTCCAGAGCAAGTCACTGGGTTCAGTGGGAGTAACTGAATACGATGTAAGTATTTGTTCTGTACAGGAAATCGTATGGG
The DNA here is from genome assembly GCF_964034855.1 of Anser brachyrhynchus. Lineage (NCBI taxonomy): Eukaryota > Metazoa > Chordata > Aves > Anseriformes > Anatidae > Anser > Anser brachyrhynchus. Next base: position 65,428,597 of record NC_137694.1, read on the forward strand.
ATAAAATCTATGAATAAGCCTTGATTCTGCTTGCTGTAAGCTCTGAAACAATCTACAACAGTGAAGGATATCCTTTAAGTAGAATAAAAGAAAATAAGCAGGTGGTGGAAGTAGTTTTCTACATAACTGTTTTCACTTGTAGGAAAAGTAATCATGAAGCAAATAGCTTCGAGAGGGTTCCGTCCTGGACAAATCTGATGGGTTTAGTATTACTTACATCTGCTTTACCAATCCTTCTCTTTTCCTCTTTCCTTATCTAGATTTTTGATTTTTTTTTTTTTTACGTTGACCATTTCAATAGCATTCTTTACTTCCTGTGTTTGAATTCTCCTCTAAATTTCCCTAAAACTCTCTCCCCTCTATCACTTTCTCTTACATTCATTCTCTCCAAGTCATCTCTCATCCAAGTCATCAAGGTGTGTTTCAGTATATGTAAGCTTTATGTTCCTGGCTGTTTTTCATGAGGCAGCTTCTCAGGAAATGTTACCTTGTTGTGTTTACAATTTTAAGATTTGAAAGAAACTCAAGGGGTGAAAATAATCAGGATCTCTTCCACTATTTGCAGAGTGATTCTACAGAATGGCCATAGCCATGAAATGCTTGAAAGGAAGCTTCCTTCTCTTTTCTTATTCATGCTCCTCGTTGAATGATGTGTGCTGAACAAGTATACCTGTGTGAAACTTTCTTTCATATGATCCATTATGGATTTGAAGGAGCAAAGCAAATTTTTCTTCTGTCCAACTTTAGTAGTCACAATTTGTGTGGACATGGGAAACCTCCATTTGCAATTTTTCTTGTTGTTTCTAAGGAGAACAGCAAAAATACATCCAGCATATGCCTAACCAAGGCACTACAAGTCCGAGGGGCTACAAGAATATAAGGCAGGTCAATGACAGCTTGCTCCTCTGCAGCCAACAGGTCTATGGGATTTCAGTGTTAAGAAACAGGGCTCCCCAGAATAATTAGAGCAGAAAATACCCAGTGCTTTGTTTCTTGGCTTAAAATGAGTTTTCTGTTATTCTTTCTTCTGAAAATGTAACTTGTGGCATAAGAGGCAACATTACTCTTAGCTGAAACTGTGAGTTTTCAGAAGTCTAACAATACCATAATCTCTGTCACCACTTGGCTTGCTTTCCAGGTGCCAAAACCAAAAGTCAGATCAGTGCCCTAGACTGCAAGGAGAACATCCATATGGTAACTGAAATTGCACAGCAGGTTCTTCAGCTTGCAGCTAAGAAATACTGTAGGTGAAGGATCTGCTCACTAATAGAGAAACAAGTGAAGGATCTGCTCACTAATAGAGAAGCAAGTGAATTACCTTTCAAGTTCCTTTGCTGCCTTAACGTTTTGGGTCAAATTCTGACAATGCAGAAGAGAACTAAAAGCTCAAGTGGAAAGAAAAGTAACAGCTGGAGAACGTGTATTTCTTGGGTGGGGAAGCTACGACTGAAGAACAGGATGGTATCAGTAGGTTTACTCCGCAGTCTCGTCCCCCCTGATCTGTTGCGGAAGGAGGTTGTTCCTAGAGGCGGTATTTAGTGTCAAACGCAACAGGCTGGGGGCAAGCGCAGGCCAGCGTGAGAGGCAGCGGTGGGGCTGAGGCCTATTGTTTCTTTAAGTGGTTGCAGGGCTGTCCAGGTGTCCTGATTTAAAGGCTGCTCCTTGAGACAGGAAATTGTATCTTGTTCTGAGGTTTACTGTAATAAAGTACATAGTCCTAGGGGAATGTGCTGCTGGGTCCATGAATCACTTTATGGGCTGGCTGTTCTGACCTCAGCCCTGTGATTTATTCATGCCATACCGCAGCAGGAATGGCAAAAATGTAACCAGCACATGGTCGTCCCGGCCCCCCCGTCCAACCCAGATGGGCTTTAACTAGAGGCTGCCATAAATCCATAAAGCGAGTTTGCTCGGAGCGGGCAGTTCCACTTGTCTTGCCCGAGAGCTCTGTGCTGTGTGTCTGCGAGGGGTTTGGCGGTAGGGGGATCCTCTTGCTCCTCAGGCGTTTCTTCACTGCTTCAGTGTTGTGACCGTGTGTAGCGCCTTCAGCTTCTTGTGTGAAGAAGTGCAAATCATGGTGCAGTCATGGTACTCTTAGCAAAAAACAAGCTTTACGTGTGCAGGATTTTGGTAATCCCCTTTTTCCTTAACGCTAACAATAAATAAATAAGAGAGAGAGAGAAAGAAAACCTGACTCTCTTCAGCTCAGGATGTCACTGTATTGTGTATTTACAGAGGTGGTTAGATGATGTGCTCTTTGTCAGATCACCAGTGATAGGCATGAAGAATAGATCTTAACTCTCAGCTCCATTTCTGTTTTAAATACTTAGTCATGTTTCTATTTCAATTGACTATGCTTGTTTATGTGTTCTGCAGTTAGCAGTTATTAGGTTTAAAAATGTAACACCTGTGTTAGATGTGTTGGTGGTCTTTCCATCTCAGTTTTTAAAAGATTTATTCTACATAAAGCATCTTTGTACTTTTTTGTACATTCATTGATCCATATACCTCACAAAATGCTCAGATTTTTTTTTCCCCAGTGTTATGCAAAATACCCATTACTTAAGGATAGTCTCAGGATCAAAAGTTGTCCATATCACCCACATTCACCCTGCCTCAGTTATTTTCTGCCATTGTTCCCTGTGAATCTCCGTACAACTGAGTGTAAATCTCCATTGTGTATTCTTGTAACAAATTTGTGTCTTAATCTTATCATTTAAAATAGTTTAGACATTATAAGGAAACAATAGATAGAAGTCTAATATTTTGTAAATAATACTATTAGAATGAAGAAGTTGTAACCTAGAAAGCAGTCCTCTTCTTTGCAACATGCTTAAATGTCTGCCTTAACCTTCTCATCCTGAAATCAGCCTTGGAAAATATGCTCAATTCTTCTGTAAAGCAGATAGAAGTTAAACAACTCCGAATTTAGCAAGAATTTTTATTGCAAGAAATTAACATAGCCACAAATCTCAAACCTAAGTAGATGCCAAATTATACTTCTTAGCAATAGTACAACCAATTAAAGGGCATCTATATCAAAACAAGCAAGAATTTATTTAAATGGAAGCTCCCATGCCTTCTGGTATCTATAGTGCAGACAAGATTTCTTGAGAGACGGACTCTGTGATAGCAAGCAGGTTTAAGTTTGTTTTAAGGTAATCATATTCCTTTCTATTTCATATGCTTGAAATCTGAGTTTTTTACTTTTTCTAAGATACTAGAGGTCCACCTGTACATTTACATGTGATAATGTTTCTTCAATGAAGTGATTTTCATGGGTGTTTCATGTAATTTTAAAGTAAAGAATAAATACAACTTCAAATCTGTTCAATAGAAAAGGTGTTGCTAGCTGGAATATGTGCTAAAATGGTGGTGGTTTGTTTGTTTGTTTGTTCTTCAAATTCCTTCACACATGAATGACTTACTGTCACTTTCAACATGTTGCTTAATTTTTATGCACTTGTTTCTCATTATAAAACATAGACAATAAAAGCTTATTTTGAGATTATTGATCTTCATTAATTTGTTTACAAAACCTTAAATCTGTACATGAAAAAAAAGCTTTGTACAACATCATATATAATGATGAGCAGGGATCTAATAATAAAGGGTTGTCAGGAGTCTATTTTCATGGTTTAGGTCAGCCTTAACAGCGCTTATTCTGGAGCAAAGCATGCATACTCAGTCTCTTAAACTGTTTTACAGCATATAGCTCCAGTTTCTTCTCATTCTTCCCCAGAACCGGGACTGGATAGAGATAAAAACAGAGAAGAAGAGGGTGGGATGCTTCCTACGTACTGTTGAATGCCAGCTGCTTTAGAGTAAGCATCTGGAAAATTGTTTATCTTCAGAACTCATCAGAATATATTGTAATGCCAATTCAAACAAATCTTCTGCACTGAGAGTCTGCAAGTAGCTGCACCTACCTTGGTCTGGAAAAAGAAAGGAAATGAAACTTCTCAGGCCTCTTCTGTTGCAATTACGAAACTAAGCATATCCAAATTTTATCCATAACCACTGACAACTGCTCCATTCCTGTCCTTGAACCTTTCAACAATTTCTGTTTGCTTAGAAACACTTTTTTTTTTTTTTTTAGCACTAATACAGCAGTCATTGAAGCTACCAGGAGCAGGAAGCAAAGTGATGCCTCAGTGTTGAATGATACTGCTTCCGTCATCTTTTTTGTCTTATGTTGCTATCCCTAGCCATATCCAGACACTTGGCAGTTTTTATACTCCCTTTTCAATCCATCCCCTGGGCAGCAGCAGCAATGAGAAAAGACTGAAGTACAGGTAGTAAGTGTTAGGATTAGGATGGAACAGATGTCAGCATTAGTGCTGCTGTAGTTACTATCACCAAATGCTAAGACAACCTTTGCAGAGGTAATGTAAACAATCCCATAAGCTGTGTTTGACCTTAGAGGAAATATATCTTTTAGAGATGAAACAAAGTGGTTCTGGAAGAAAGGCTTGCACAAGCATACAAAAGAACCCTCAAAGAAGGAGGAGGAATTTAGGAGAGATGTATCCAGGTTGGTCGTCAAATAGTCAGTAAGTAATGAAAGCAGTCTGTAACTCTAGAGAGAAAATTTGTTGAAGAGCAGAGGAAAATTGAGTTGTTTGTAAAAGAACAACAAAAAGAAGTAGCTCTACACATCTGGTATGTAAAATGAAACCAGATGTCACCAGGATAATGGCAATTAATGGATAATAGGATAATATGCGCAGCTAGAATGTGTGTAGAAGTTGTTCAGGAAAGCTAGAAATGGTAGGCATACATTAAAGATACAGGAGATTCTGAGGAAATTTAAAAGAAAAAAAAAGTGACAGTAAGAGGACTTAATAAGTACAGGACCATAAAAGGAGTTATACAAAATGAGTGGATGATAGCCTGCTATTGACTTCAGGCACAGAGGTGTGGTAGAGGTAAATAACAATAGAGAAAAGCGTTTTTCTCAGACATTTAGTTATTGGATACAAATCAGAGAAATTGCTGCACTTCTTGACAAAATATTTACTGGATCACCAAGAAGTAACATTGTTTTAAGACTTCAGGATTGTAATTAGTGTTGATGATGCTAGAGAGGAAATCATCACCAAAACCAACTTCAGCTGGAGTGACCATGAACTGAGTATACGTATATTTAAATTTTTAAAAGCTGTACAAAATACTTGAAAAATTAAGAATATTTGCAAGTAAATTGAACAGAGGAACTCAAGGATTTGAGTGTAAAGGAAGCAGGGAATTTATAAATGAAAAGTCCAAACAAAACTTTGAGGTCTTTGCATCCCAAACAAAGGGAAGAAAGTGTAAGGAAGAGTTACAAACCTAATTGACTGTCTATCTGCATCCAAACAAAATTAGGAGTATGCAGCAGTCTGCATATCACCTTAAAAAATAACCAAGAAAGATAGTTGTTTTTTGGAGGCAGACATTACAGGAATAAAGTGAGAACTGTCATAACTAATCTTGTATTATATTATCCAAAGGAAAAGAAATAACAAGACACATCTATGAAATAAAAAGTTCAGGAAAAGAAGTGGAACTCACAATGCAGTGGGGACAGGGATGGGATTAGCAACAGTATACATATCATACGGAAAGTAAATGAATGCCTTCATCTTGGTTTCCAGTGAGCAGACTGATAAAATATAAAGAAAAGAAGGCATGATGACATACTGGAATGAGTATATCAATTATGGAAACAAGAGAGATACAAAAATAAGTGATAATTACACCAACCAGAAGTAACAGTCATGATAGTCATTTAGCAAGGAGGTGAATTCTTCATCAGTTAAAATCTTTGATTCAAGTCTATAGGTTGGATAGTTTCTTAATCCAACTATGTTGTAAGTCATGGCTTGATCTTTCCACAGGATCAAAGACCACACCAAGACCGCAGTATTGCAATCATTGTTGACTGACACAGCTGAAATTTCTTTCTACCAGCTTTCACCTGGAGGGTGATTCACACAGACAAAATTAATTAAAGAACAATTGTTTTCACCCTAGCAATTGTAGTTGTTTGATGTGTTATAATCAATGTGAATTCCATGATTCACTTTTATTCTTAAGTTTGGAGTGTTTTTTGTGATTTTGTTTTTTTCCTTTATAGTCAGGGTGAAGTTTTAACTGGATCAACAGGTTTCAGGGATACACAGTCACTAGTGCTGACACCAGGGAGGGAGCAGGAACCTGAAAATGGGAGGACAGAAACATCTTCTTCAACAAGAGCCCTGTATTATGTCAGCTTAAGCTGATTGTGAAACCACACGCTAAGCCAAAGCTCAACCTGTACTTGACTGTGTCACAGGAAAGAAACAAGAGCTGCCTTTCTTATAATGTCATTTTTCAAAATCTGTTGTACATATTCTGGTGGACTATATTGCCTGGATGGAAATTATACCTTAATTTATGCTCTATTTGCACTGCTGTTAAACTGTAGAAGAAGACAGACAGTGCAAGGAATTCCTTCTCAGAAAAGCCAGCTCTGTGGAACTCAGAAGCCTTGTGAGTACTACGTCTGCCTCCTCTCTGGTTTCTACACCGAAGGCTGGTCAAACAAGGATGGTTGTCTTAAAAAAACAAACAAACAAACAAACAAAAAAACCTACTACCCTTTATAGGGACAAATCACTTATAATATCAAATGTCAGGATTCTAAAATGTGCCATCTTCAGAATCCACCGCTCTTCAGAGGCAAGTAGGTAAGGCTCGTATTCAGTCAGTCTAGCAGCTGTGTGTAGCAGCCCCTCTCTCACTGGAGGAATTAATCAATAAAAATAGTTTAGTAAATTAGGAGTTGATTGGAAAGTCCCTCTGCGCAAACCTTAGAATTTCTTCTGGAACCATTGGCAGGCACGGTCAAGAGCTGTACTGAAATTCTGAGTACTCAGAGCTGAGACATGAGCACGACTATGATGGTTCTGTGATTCTAAGCAGTTAGGATGTTAGAGAAAAATTGCATAGAAAAGTCCAAATATGATATTAGCAACATTTTTTTCTAACAAGTGCGGCACAAGTGATAATGCTACCTGTGTCTAAAGGCAACATTTGCTATTATCACACTATTCGTGCAATAGAAAATTAAAGGAGCATCTCTTGTGACCACAAGAGATGTATTCTGAGAAGAGATTCTGAAGAGATCTTTATTCACAAAGAATGTATATGTTTATCTCTTGTTTTCTAGTTGTGTTCACTTGTATGTGATGACATTGAAGAGAATAGTGAAAAGGTGTAAATTCAGGAGGCTTCAATTTGCTGATGGCAAATGACTTCTGATTTTTTTCTCAGTTCGAATTCTTTCTTACAGAATACAGTTCTTATAATTGTAATTTACTATTTTATATCACAGACATTTTAAATGACATTTTAAATTTGAATCTATCACATTTGAAATGTCTGTGATAGAAAAGCAGTAAAATCTTGATCAGTGTTTTCTGTAGGTTTTGAGTAAATATGGCAGCTGTGAAAATTTAGATCATGGGGTTGAGAGACTGTTGAAATGCTGTCCACACAAAACAAAGGTAACTTGTTGATTCAGAAAGGAAGTACAAGAATGGAAGAAATAATATTATCCCTTTGAGTGAGGGTGTATGTTTGTGTTTGGAAAAATAATTTCCCAAATTAATTGCATTTTTTTTTTGCCATTTCCAAATTAATTTCCCAAATTAATTCCAGCCTGAGGTTTGAATACTGCCAGCTGTAATTAAAAGAACAGGTAGTATATTGCGTTTTTCCCACCTTATTGCAGCACTATGTTGCTCCTGTTTCTTTTAGATAAGTATTTTACTCACTAGGGGTTTGTATTCCTTCTTCGTGTTTTTTGTATGGCAGCATCTTAAATACTGATGAAATTATAGCTGGTGCAGCATTGGCAGCTGTTTTCAAGTAAAGTACTGGTCTGTTAGTATATTAAAATGGTGTTCTCTAATCTGCCTGTCTGTATTTTTCCAAGTTGTTTAAGAACCTAATTTTAGTGTCTAGAACCCTGTGTGAGCTGCCTCCTTCCTTAAGAGGTACTGCAGGTGCAGTAAACAGAGTTGCAGGATGGTGGGCTCCAGTTGCCAGGGGCTCAGTGTCAGAATCCGGCATTCTCTCTGTGTGGTTCAGAGCAGTCTAAGTTTCTTAATCTTCTGAAGATATTCTGTAACCAGATAAAAAAGTGGGGAAAAAAATAACGCTGAGTTTAGAACTACCGTTGCAGATGCGTTGACACAGTTTATTATGAAAAATTATGGCATTAATGCTAGGATAACCATCCCATTGGGTCAGCTGTTTTGTATATTATTAATTACTTTTTAGTAGTTTATCAAATGTCACCCAACCAAACAATGTTATTCTACTAAACTTATGAAATTACTAAATACTGTGTCCTAACACTTTTATGTTCTAAGCTGCCGCCTAAATGTCTGTCATAAAACTGGAAATTTTATCAGAATCTCTTTGATAATTTTTTATGTTGTTGTTACTTTGAAGGCAGGGGTGTTTTTAATTCATATGCAAATAATTTAGTTCTTATTTTAATGGTGATTTGCCATTTTAAGTCTTACAAATATCTGTGATAGAAAAACATTGGAAGTTCGATCAGCATTTTCTGTAGGCTTTGAGTAAATGCTGTGAACTAAAATCACACAGCTGAAGCAAGTACTGTCCAACTAGTAGCTCTTTCCTTCTGTGGTGACTGATGCCAGTACAGCTGGAGACTAAACAGTTTATAAAATAGCAGAACCTTTCTACATCTAAACCTTTCATATTAAAGGCATACCAGGCATAATTACAGTTTATCCTAATATACCAAGTTGAGAACCCTGGCAGGTCAGTCAGTCATTCCTCACAGAAGAGCAACAGTCTCCGTTGAAGGAGGTGACTGGATTGCTGTGAGCTTGTAGAGCTTGTACCTGCCTGAGCAGGTATAATGAAACTAGACTTCATATAATTAACCCAAGTCCTCAGAGGCATTAAGATCAGTGCTGCTGCTGATCTCAATACTGCTTTTAAGTTATTTCATTTGCACTTTCAGAAATATTCCATATAGGAATGAATCTCATAATTTGAAATTATATAGATAATATGTTTGTAACATTTATAGACGGAATTTGTGTTCTTCCTGAAATATGTAAATGTTATTTTAATGAATATTTAAAATATTTATGCTTTGAAGCATCATTGTGTTGATTGCAGCCTGTTATTCCTCCTAATTATACAGCTAATAATTATTCCTATGTTAACATCCTCAGAACTGTGCTGTATAGTTTAAAACCTCTTTATAAAGTTCATTTTCTGATAGTTTTTACCAAAAGGATTCCTCTTCTTTACTAGGAAATAGCTGTGAAGGACTGCATTGTCTCCTGAAACCAAGTGCTGTAGGGAACCATTTAAAGACATCTTGATTTGATTATTATTTGTACGCCAGAGAACAAGCATGGCTACTCTGGTAGTTAAAACACTTACAGTGTTGTCGATGAACCTTTTTAAATCTTCTTTGGCTTATCCTGCTACAACTCATTATCTAGGAATTCAGCATATTAGTCCTGCAGTGCTGAGGGTTACTGAGTAGTTAGAAAGTCTCATGTCCCTGTTTGCAAAAATATGCTGTGGTTCTTGGTAACTAAATCTGTATGAGCTGCAGTTTGCCATTTTCCAGGCTCATTCAAACACCTGGTCACTCAAGCTGCAGATGACTTATTTATCCTCACCCAAGCCCATATGAGAAATCTCATGTCTGCTGTGTTTGTCTTTTTCTAGGGCCTCTGTAAACAGGTATATAAGATGCTAGCACCTGCCATTTTTACTGAAGTCACTGCAGCTGAAGTGGTCTTTAAGAATCTCTCTTCAGCATCTGAATTTAAGTGTTGCATAACTTTAAGCCCTGTCTTCTATGCTGCAGAGAGGTTTAGAAAATACTGATTTGCTTAATGCCTTCTATTTCTACAGTCTTAGTAATATGTAGTTGTATAATAGTATATTGTTCTCTTTTTTAGCTTTCACCCCCCCCAAAAAAATAAAATGCTTTCTGTGGCTGATGGACATTCTTAAAGCTTTGCCTTGATTCAAGACTTGTAGTGAAAACCAAGATGAAATTTTAACTCTTGCCATCTTGTCCTGTTATCTTCCCAAAGACAGACATTTACATTCAAGAGATGTGTCTTTGCATACTGTTCGTTTTTGTGTCTTGACAAAAGTATTAGGATAGCCAGTAGATGCTACAGGACAACCTCATCAGGAATGCTTCATAGGCTTAGAATATTTGCCATCAAAAGAATTCAGTCATGGCAATTTTCAATGACTTCTCACCTCTGCAATCTTCACCACCTTCCATAACTGAATCCATCTGTATCTTAGAGTTGGAGTCATTCATTATCACTGTCTTTGGTATCAGCTGTAAGAACTCTCAGTCCCAGCTGAAATGCCAAGAAAAGGGAGACTGGTGGGTGAATCAGAAGTATGCCAGAGGACAGCTATATTGCCATATCGAGCTTCAGAATATATCCACCACTGTCTCTTAAGAATTGATTTTATCTGTCTTGGTACCACTCCAGTCTGTAGCAATCATAATTACCATTCAGTGAAAGGCTTCACCCTAATTCTATTTTCACTAGATTTTCTTGTTCTGATAATACTAAGTTAGGCCACTTTAAAGCCTCCTTACTGCTTATGAGTGGCAGTAAAGCCTTGGTACAGGCTATAGCACCTGCCCAAATGGGGGGATAAATAGAATCATGCACTCATTTCTGTTGGAAAAGACCCATAAGATCGCCACATCCAACCATTCACCTTACATTAACAAGTCCACCACTAAACCATGTCCCTAAGCACCATGTCCCTAAGCACCATGTCCACACAACTCTTAAAATACCTCCAGGGATGGGAACTCCACCACTTCACTGGGCAGACCCTTCCAGTGCCTGACACCATCCTCTCTGTTAAGAAATTCTTCCTCGTATCCAACCTAAACCTCCACTGGTGCAACTTGAGGCCATTTCCTTGCATCCTATAGGCAGTGTTCCCCCTGCTGAGTTACAGTTGCCACAGAAATACCCGACCTAACCTACGTTATTTTAAAAGATCAACCACCTTGGGTTTTGCAGCAAGTACATGCTTTGCCTACCTCTTAGGACATTTGCAGTGTTGTAAACTAGAGACACACTTTGCAGACCAAGCAAAGGCTATACCACTGACTGCTACCTAAACTGAAGTTGAGCCTATACTACTGACGCCAGCACTTCTGACCTAGGTTTGTTCATGTGCTACTACAACCTTCTCACAGCAGCCCATTTTCTCCTTCTTACAACCTCGCCTATCTTACCATAAGTTCTTCTGGCCTGTGTGGGAATAGCAGCACTTGAGAAGGGAAACTACTAGAAATTAGTATTGCTCTTCAGACACAAAAATTTTATTTTACTTGGTGATATTTGTTCTTTCCTGGCTTATAGAAGCATTTTAGCAATTCTAGCTTCTGCTGAACACAGTACTGCGCCATTACAGACATGTCTCCTTTCAGAAGAGGTGACAGTGAAATTTATACTTCTCTCTTATTAAAGATTATCCAATTAGCTTGTAGAATTAAAAAGTACAGCTAGAATACACGTATCATATCAGAGGATATTTTTCTTATTTTGGTTCAAACTTCATCTTACATCAGTTCCAGAAAAGATTCAGAAAGAAACAACTCCTTTCTCACCACTTCTTGACCAACAACCCCATTTCACACACAATGCAGAACTGAAGTTTCAGATAGTAGGATGCTTTTTTCTAAGCCATTGTGATTAGTATTATGCAGCAATAAATTGATAACAGATCGCTTCTCATATCTCATTGTCCTGGTCCTGGAGTTTTCATTTAAGTAGAGATGAGCAACAAAGGTTTTGATTGCAGAAGGTATGCATTATATGCTATTTGAGGCACCTCAAATTTCCATACCAGAGTAATGGCTACATAGATACTGTTACAGAGATATTCTTGGCTCTGGTCCTGAATCATCAGCAAGGATTGTGGATTTACTATTAAAAGAATAAGTGTTTCTTTAGAATCAAAACAGATTACTCTAAAGAAAGTGAAAATTACCAGAACTCCGAACCAGTCTGTGTTTCCCAGGACACCGATAGCCAGAAAAAGCAGAGGTCGTGTATCATGTTCTGTCACTTCATTCTATTGATATTTTTCATGTTTCAGGCAGACATCCAAAGCTGGATACTTTTCCATACAGCAAAAGTAACAGAAACAAAGTTGCAGTAATAGTGCAACCATTATCAGTTGTTCCCACACCTATAATCTTGACACTGCAACTGAGATTCTGATGTGCACCTTTTCCTTTCTTCTTCTCTTCATTTCTGTTAGATCACAAGAATATCTGTATTTCTCCACAGAATAAATGTATTTGGATTATCTTTCATATATTCTAAAACATCTAAAAATGCCTGACTTTATGGTATCATGTCATGAAGTACAAGGAATAATTTAATTTACTTTTTATAATTTAATAATTTAATTTATATTTTTTAATGATTTAATAATTTAATTTAACTTTTAGCTGATGGAAGGGGATGGGGAGCAGGATTTGGCCCTCACTATCCACGAGGAAAAGGTTGGCGACCTGCTACAGCACTTGTATGTACGCAAGTTGATGGGGTCGGATGGGATCCACCCGAGGGTACTGAGGGAACTGGTGGAGGAGCTGGCCAAGCCACTTTCCATCATTTATCTGCAATCCTGGCTATCAGGGGAGGTCCTAGTCGACTGATGGCTAGCAAACGTGACGCCCATCTACAAGAAGGGCCAGAGGGTAGACCCGGGGAACTATAGGCCTGTTAGTTTGACCTCAGTGCCAGGGAAGCTCATGGAGCAGATTGTCTTTAGTGTCATCACGCGGCACTTGCTGGGTAACCAGGCGATCAGGCCCAGTCAGCATGGGTTTATGAAAGGCAGGTCCTGCCTGACAAACCTGTTCTCCTTCTATGACAAAGTGACACGCTTAGTGGATGAAGGAAAGGCTGTGGATGTGGTCTACCTTGACTTCAGTAAGGCTTTTGACATCGTTTCCCACAACATTCTCCTCAAGAAACTGGCTGCTCGTGGCTTGGACTGGCGTATGCTTTGCTGGGTTAAAAACTGGCTGGATAGCCAGGCCCAAAGAGTTGTGGTGAATGGAGTCAAATCCAGTTGGAGGCCGGTCACTAGTGGCGTTCCCCAGGGCTCAGTACTGGGGCCAGTCCTCTTTAATATCTTTATCGATGATCTGGATGAGGGGATTGAGTGCACCCTCAGTAAGTTTGCAGATGACACCAAGTTAGGTGCGTGTGTCGATCTGCTCGAGGGCAGGAAGGCTCTGCAGGAGGATCTGGATAGGCTGGACCGATGGGCTGAGGTCAACTGTATGAAGTTCAACAAGGCCAAGTGCCGGGTCCTGCACCTGGGGCGCAACAACCCCGGCAGCGCTACAGGCTGGGAGATGAGTGGCTGGAAAGCTGCCTGGCAGAGAAGGACCTGGGAGTACTGGTTGACAGTCGGCTGAATATGAGCCAGCAGTATGCTCAGGTGGCCAAGAAGGCCAACAGCATCCTGGCCTGTATAAGAAGCAGTGTGGCCAGCAGGTCTAGGGAAGTGATTGTGCCCCTGTACTCGGCTCTGGTGAGGCCGCACCTCAAGCACTGTGCTCAGTTTTGGGCCCCTCGCTACAAGAAGGACGTCGAGGTGCTCGAGAGAGTCCAGAGAAGGGCGATGAGGCTGGTGAGGGGTCTGGAGAACAACTCTTATGAGGAGCAGCTGAGGGAGCTGGGCTTGTTCAGCCTGGAGAAGAGGAGGCTCAGGGGAGACCTCATCACTCTCTATAGATACCTTAAAGGAGGCTGTAGCGAGGTAGGGGTTGGTCTATTCTCCCACATGCCTGGTGACAGGACGAGGGGGAATGGGCTAAAGTTATGCCAGGGGAGGTTTAGGTTGAATGTTAGGAGGAACTTCTTTACTGAAAGGGTTGTTAGGCATTGGAATGGGCTGCCCAGGGAAGCGGTTGAGTCACCATCCCTGGAGGTCTTTAAACGACGTTTAGATGTTGAACTTAGTGATATGGTTTAGTGGAGGACTTGTTAGTGTTAGGTCGAAGGTTGGATTAGGTGATCTTGGAGGTCTCTTCCAACCTAGACGATTCTGTGATTCTGTAAGGTGCTGTTTTTTCTACATACAGTCTAGGCAATATCTAGGTACCCTCTAAACAGGATCTGTCAAGTTTCTGATGTGTTGGTAGTCCACCTAAGGCAAGCTTACTCTGGGAGTATGTACAAAAAATGCTTGTATAAATCCAGAGTTGAATTCCAGCCACAGAAATCCATTGTGTATGTCCATTCTTCTGTCAGGTAGTGAAAAATTTTTTCTGTTGATATACACACTTTTTCTTCTTGTAATGCATGGTATTTTTTGTTTGTTTTGTTTTGTTTTGCTTTTATATATATATATGTACTGTATATATGGCTTTAGTTGAGATCCTTATAAGAGCAAACATCTGCATATGGGTAACTTCAGCAAAACTAGCAGTCATTGAAGCAACAGAGGGGACAAACAGAGATCACATCTTAGTGGTTTTTTTATGCTCTGCCTGTGCAGAGGTCTTCAGCTTTAACTGACATAAATATTTGTAAGAGCATGGTCACAGACTGGGATCAGAAGGATGCCAGGTCATAGACCATCATCCTCTTCTCACTTAATCTGTTAGCCATAAGAAAAAGTTCTTCCATTCCCAGCTGTCATTGATGTGAACGCAGTCGTGAACTTTCTCATCAATGAACCTCATCAACTCACCTATTGTCTTAGCAAAACTCCATACCTTTCAAGTGAGAGCTGTGTATTTAGTTTTTTTTCACCTGTAAAAATATCAGCGTTTTTTTAAATGGGATGTCTCATGCCTACAACTCCCAAAGAGAAGTGGCTTCTGCTCTGGTGCTGTGGAGTGCACACGCCTTTCACATAACTCTTTTTTATCTGTGTTTCAAAGTGCTGTGCTGGCTGCTGCTGCGCTGGGTTAAAGGGTTGCAACCCTGAGCTTCTCAGAGGCTACTGTCTGCTCAGATCTGTCAGCATAACTGCATGTGTAGACACTGCTTGGTCCCATTCTATTAAAATGATGTGTTGAGGGTGTTTAAGGAGGAAAAACTATTGTTCAGACTTTTTAGAAGAGCAAGGTCAAGAAGCAAATACATGTGCTGTTATTCTTACAGTTTGGAGGGGGGATTAGTATTTATCCAGGACAGTAAATTCTTCATCAAGCTCAGCTTCAGCCAATGCAAACTATCTGATTACGTCCTACTTATTTAGGTATGCATCTCCCTATACCCTTGATTTAAGCCCTGAACTCCCTCATGGAAGTATTTCACTCCCCGTTCTCAGACACACTGCAGTAATAGATGCATCTTTTCATGCAAGGTCATAAAAATTGTGAGGCTTTCAGCATCTAACATAAAAATTTCTGTATTCCAGTAGTACCAATTGGTTCCCTTTCTAAGCCATCAGTTTCAAAGTCCCAAGGATATATATTGGATACATATGTTTAAGACATCAATATTAAATGGTAGCAGCGTCCATTTGTCCCATTCTTTTCAAATTTTCTCAGTCAGGTCTTCACTCACAGGGAGCCCAATGAGTACTTTTTGCATCAAGTATTTTTGTTTTGTCACTGAGGTTAAGTTAAGTTGTTTAGAAAGAGGATACAGAAAGGAAATGAGAAAGCTGACTTAGTCTCCTTAAGGATTGATAATAGATGAATTAGAAAAAGCAGATTAAGTGTCAATACTACCCTCAACAGTTTGCCATTGTTATCCTAATTCACCAGATTGTGATGGTGACACTTGATTAAAAAACAATCTTGACAACAGAAGGATGTAATGGTATAATTAATATCAATCTTAATTGTTTACACTAAACTTCTTTAACATTTCTTATATCTTTAATAAACAACTGTTTATACAATATTATTAGCATAATAATTGCTGTTGACATGATTAGCAGAATAATTTTAGCACCTTTGATTATTCTTTAAAAATTTTCCTCAAATTATTAACATTAATATGCTTTTTTTTATAATGAGATCGAAATTTGGATCATTTGGGAATTTGGGATCTTTACTACTTTAGCTCCATTTGCAACTAAATTTTTAAAGAAAAGGTAGGTAGGAAATCTGTAATATTCCAAGTTCCTCTTTCTTCGTCACTCTTGCATGATGCCATCTTTCAAATGTCCACAATAGGTTAGAAAGGATTTCTGTTCTATCCCTTCTTCACAAGGTGAATACTTAAGTTATGAGAGGGGGGACAAGCCACCCCTATTGGAGAATAAGGTCAAAGTTTTCCTTTATGTCCTGTTGCACATCCTGACTTGAGCATGGCAGCTAAAGGTGAGAATTAAGGTCAAAGGGCAGAAATAGTTGGTTTTCCTAACATATACCAATCCTTTGAGTTCATTTGAGAACTGCTGTTTTATTGACAGGGTTATTATCTGTATCTCCCCTCTTTCCAGTATCTACAAAATGTTTCTGAACTGCAAGGGTATTTGTGAGAGATTTTTTGCAATTGGGGAGGAGTGTGATGAGGTATTTCTATAGCGAGTTCTTATATTACTGCAGAATTTTTTTGCTTACAACATTTTTGCAAAGCTGAAAAAGGTTTGTGATGAGAGCAGGCCTACCTTTCTCTTCAGATATGTGTCTGAAGAGCTCATCACTATGTTAGTTACAAAAAAAGTCAAAGAATAGATCAAGCATCCTTGAGGTCATCTATTTCAACATCTGTCACGTAGCACAAAAGTGTCTGTGTCATTGTATGCTTCTGGGAATACACTATTATTCAAGTGATTTCAGTAAACTTCTCACATGCCACCTTCCTTCTAAAATAGCTGCATGAGTAGACAGCATAACCTAACAATAATTTAGCACGGAAGTCTTACGATTAGTCAAGTATTTCTGTGTGCATTCTTAAAATCCATTCTGGAAATGTTTAGAACATTATAAAGAATGAAAATGTTCATCTGAAGAAGCAATAAATGGTTGTTATTAAAAAATTTAGGAGCCAAATGCAGAATGATAACTTTATTATATCTTTTTCTTATCCTATAAGCACTGTCATCTTGGGGTAGGCAGCTGGGTCTGACTTCCTGCTCCACCAATGGATATAACCGCAACAACCGCATTTATTTCTGCCCAGCAGAGTTGCACGCTCTTACAATGTCTGTGGTATATGGTATGTCTATGGTTCTGTGTTCAGTGCTCCTAGTTTTGCAGGATAATCATGTATCTGTGTTTTTCAGACAGGAAGCACTTCTTGCTGCCATTAGTGAAAAAGATGCCAATATTGCTCTGCTAGAACTTTCATCCTCCAAGAAGAAGACCCAAGACGAAGTGGCTGCACTCAAGCGAGAGAAAGACCGCCTCGTACAACAGCTCAAGCAGCAGGTGGGTAGAGGAGGGAGAGGAAAGAAACCAGTTAGTAATTTGGTGTGACGTTATTGACGTTTATTTATATGACGTTTATTTTGTGACAAAAAGTACATGAATAACAATTTCAAACTAGCTACTGATCATGAAGACTTTAAAACATGGTGGGAATTAAACAGCCTCCATGATCAGAGGGATTTCCTTGTGTCACTGCTGCTGTCGTACATGTGCTACAGTATGTAGGAAACTGTGAATGAAAAAGACATTTATTCTTAACTTCCAGAGACTCAGGGAAATTGAGTGATACTTCTTTTGGTGTTCTATATTTGCCTTGTCAGGGAGGAAGCATAAATGGATGAAATTTGTCCTTGCCATAAGGGTCAAATTGAACCGTATTACACCACACGGTCTCTATTGTGGTTTCTAATCTGTGACAGAAGCTCGTAAAGGAATGCTGGTTACTTGAGTGGAATCTGGGAGGCCATGTGAGTGGGGAGATTGGTCCATTTCTATTTCTGTCCTTCTCCTGTTCCTAAGACCTTTCTGTGTTAGTATAACAATCAGAAAAAGTATGTTTCTATTCAAGCCCATAAAATTTTGTTTCAGTATTAAATGCAAAGTGAAAAATATATTGCTGATAAAACACTGTGGAAGCAGAAGGCAACCCTGACAATAAGAGATCCAGGATCTGTGTAGATTTTTCACTTCAGCACTTTTGTTGGATTCTTCTCTGTTAGTGCCATGCCACATTCCCTGTAAGAACACGTAATACTGCTGTCAGTCCAGTATCAACTGCTTCAGTACCATTGATTCCATCTTAAAAAAGTTTTATCATGCACAGCATTTCATCAACAGATGATTTCTGTTGAGGTCAAAAACAGTAAGACAAAACCAGGTCTCTGCCGTAATAAGGGATTTCTCTGCTTCTTCCTTAGGAAACACAAGTAGGTTACTGGCTGTGTATTTTTAAGATGGCAATTATTTTAATTTTACAACAGTAATTGTATAGTTTCACAACAGCTTTAAAATGAGTAGGAAATACAGTATACTTATTTACTTTTGAGCAACAGTTGCAATTACTTTCACTTGTCATCCAAATGACTTCCTACTAGAATGGGATTCAGAAGTGTTCACAGCAATGTAAAGTACTTATTTTCTTCATTTAATTGTTGGTAGACATAATAGCCTTAGAATATGTTAATACTTGTTCTAAGAGAAATTGGAAATTTTTATTTGTAATTCTTGTCCTGAGTTTAAATGCTAGCTACTTCATGCAACTTGTCTTTCTGAGTTTCCTTCTGATTATCCTTGGCTGGTAGACAGAATGATCTTTAGGGATTTTTTTTTCTACCGAAGATTGTGTGTATGCAATCTATGTATTAATGTTGTGGTTATCTGTAGTGACTTAGTTTTCACTTCACTTTTTTCACTTTTTTCAGTTGATTTTTAGTATTGCTGTAGTTCACATCATTAGTTTTCAGTGATGGTAAGTCACATAATATATACTGTTCCTAAAAAGACATTTCCCTTAAGGATGCCCATTCTAAGTGCTTTTGTGCATAGGCATGGGATAATTCATTTCCAAAATAAACTTCAAATGCACAAGAGATTAACCTGAAATTGTTCTTGCTATGAAGTGAAACCAATTCTGGGCTGACATGCTCTGTTTTGAAACAGTAGTACTTTTTCAAAAAATTTGTTGGAATATCCAAATGCCTTTGAAGCTTCTGGTTCCAGAACTGCCATCAGCTGTAGAGACTTGTCTTTGTTCCTTCTCTTAAAAAGAACTGTGAAGAAAGCAAATTGTAAATTGTAATCTCCTCAAAACATGCCTGATAAGAGTATTACATATAAGGAGTATAAGAGCAAATACAAAATCACAGATAAAAGTACTGCAAGGTACAGTCCAGTCCATCCCCAGTCCCTAAGGTAGAATATATGTTTATATATAAACAATCTGTGCTATATTTAAGCTCTACCTGAGAGATATTTATTTGACCTAACAGGGACTTGACATACGCTCCCTAAAATCTATCCTACATCTTAAGGATGTAAGTATCATCTTTTATCCTTTTTGTGTGTGTGCCACCTTCAATACTATTGAAAGAAAAGCTTTTCAAAGTTACTTATCATGTGACAGTAATTATACCAACAGAGAACTCACCAACTCTCTGAGTTGTAGGGGATGACATCACATTTACTTGTTCAATACCAGCAGCTTTGATATGTACTTTTTCTGCATTGAGGTCACCAACTGAAATTGTACAGAATTTAACAGCTCTAGAAGTAGAAGATGGTGCAGAAGAGATGCTATTAAATTTTCCATGATCCTCATTACAGCTATAGTCAAAGGGAATTTCATTTTTCCACATTTTGCAAGTTATCGGTGTACTTGGCCCTTGTGGTCCTCTTTGGTTAGTGCAGGTCAGACAGGTCAACAGCCTTGTATTTTGCTGTGCTTCTTCATCAGTAGAAATTCCTAAATTTCCAGTAGAAATTGTGAATGAAAAGTCATTTAAATTTGTAGATGTATTAAACACATCTGTTCGAGAAAGGCAAGTTAATCAGGATCTTATGGAAGACTTTGAAAATCAATTCTGGATCTTAAAAAGTTCATTCAACCCTTCAGATTCAGATCTGGAATTCTGACCTTTCTAATTCCTTCCTTGTGTCTTTAATACTATTTCAGAACTGTTGACCTCCCTGATAATCATGTTATATTTCAGTCCATCCCATTTCTAGGAAACGATTACAGTTGGTTGTGGGAAAGCAGCTCTTTCAGTTGGCTGGTAGGCACAGTTGACTAAGAGGTTCCCGTTTCCATGTATGTAGGACACAAACAGAAGTGCTGAGCAATATCGGAAGTGGGTGGTTTGTGTGAAGAGTTACACATACTGTGGTACATACCATAGACCTTATTTCTGAACCCAACTGCAAACTGGTAAAAAGCCTCTGAGAGAGATAACGTTTTAGAAAAGTGTTTTTTCTGACTACCCCGCAATAATGAATGTGAATGGATCAAATTGTCTGTGCATGGGGTTCAGATTATACCTTTTCATTGCTTGTGCTGATAATCATTGTGTGGCTACAATAGCTTCTGCTGTTAGTAGACTGACTCACTGTTAATTGACCTTTCTTAGGGGGTATAAAGAGGCAATTCTTTCCTAAAACAAGAACCGTCTATTGATAAACCTCAATTTACATCTTAAAAAATAATGTCCAAGTTCTTCAGCCCCACAATTTCAAGTGATTTTTACTTACTTAAAACTGTAGGTGAAGGCACACAGATTCATCAAGAAAAAGTTATACCGACTATGGAAGGTTCCAGTTATTCTTTGCTTTAATTCTCCTTTGTCCCTTCTCAACATTGTCACGTTCCAAGCCACTCGTGCAGGAAGGGTATTACTGTGAAAGAGAAGGAAGGAGTACTGCCAAAGACATTTTGGGTCTTTAATTTATTTAAGTATGTATGTTAAAGTTTGGATGAAGAGAGGCATTTCAGAAAGAGGATACGGCATCAATGTTGTTTTAATTTAGAGTTTCTAGGCTCTGAATTGCAGGAATGTGGCTCAATATAGAGACCGTTTCCTAATGAGGCACTCAGCGTTGACCAGGCTTTCCAGTAAATGGAGCTGCCTGTTTCATATTGGTTGTCAGTTTGTATGAGGGATTTCCTCTATCATCGGAAAGGGAGGCCAATTGCAGGGCGAGGGTCACCAGCTAATGTGGTCCCAATTTACTTCCTCCCAAAGTACTTTGTCTCCTTGACTAGCTCATAGTGAAAGAGTGGTTGGGAGGCTGCTTCACATGAGGGGGCCAGGTCTGATGCAAGAAAACAGAGCTGAAGGTTACCTAACAAAGTCCAGATGTAGTGTGGCGAGTGCCAGCCAGTGTGCTCAGATTATATGCCATACAGAAGTCCCTGCAATGTGTGTCATGCTGGAGTTGAAAGAGTCCCAACAAACTCTGGCGTGCTTTGTGGCAGCACATCTACCACTCATCTGTTAGAAAAGAGCCTATTTGCCATATATTCATCTTCTAGTCAGGCTAAGTTTTAAAAATCAAGATATATTTGTTATACCAGTGTGAAGTCCTACTCTTGTAGATTTGAGTTTTAAGTGGAAGGCATATATGAATGGGCTGAGGTTTTCCTGTCTGTGGGCTTTGAGTCTCAGAAGCTTGGGGTTTTCTACAAAGAGTTATTTGGAGCAAAGATTGTCATTTTCTGTGTTTGTGCAGTGTCTAATACAGCGTCTAGCACAGTGGGGGCCCAGCTTCACCGACATCTCGAGGCACTACTATGCCTTAATCGTTAAGTAATAGTGTTGAAATTGTTAAGAGGTTCTGAACTGTATCAGTGTCTGTTTTCTGAGCTTGGAGTGTTATTCAATTGAATTGTTTTTAAATAACTTTTTAGGTCCCTTCCGACCTAAACCATCTATGATTCTGTGATTCTGTTATGTATATTTCACAATTATTCCCAATTCTTTTTTAATATACTGTTGCAGAAGTTATCAGAAACTAGCTTGATTCAGTGTTACTGATGATGGGATCTCAAAATTTTCATTCTAAGTGGTGTGACTCCAGATTACAGTGCATACTGGGTTGCTGGGTACATTTGTATTATACTGCCTTTTCTTAACATAGTTTTCAAATCATAGCATTGTTCAGGTTGGAAAAGACCTCTAAGATCATCTAGTCCAACCTTTAACCTAGTACTGAAGTCCACCACTAAGCCATGCTACTAAGTTCTAAATCTGCGTGTTTCTTAAAGACCTACAGGGATGGTGACTCAACCACTTCCCTGGGCAGCCTGTTCCAATGCCACACAACCCTTTCAGTAAAGAAAATTCTCCTAATATCCAACCTAAACCTCCCCTGGTGCAACTTGAGGCCATTTCCCCTCATCATCAGTTGGTGCTTGGGAGAAGAGCCTGATCCCCACCTTGCTACAACCTCCTTTAAGGTAATTGTAAAATACAATAAGGTATCCCCTGAGCCTTCTTTTCTCCAAACTAAACAACCCCAGCTCCCTTAGCCACTCCTCATAAGACTTATTGTCTAGACCTTTCACCAGCTTTGTTGCCCTTCTTTGGAAATGCTCCAGAACCTTGATGGCCTCCTTGTAGTGAGGGGCCCAAAACTGAACACAGCATTCGAGGTACGGCCTCACCAGAGCCGAGTACAGAGGGACAATCATTTCCCTAGTCTTGCTAGCCCCACTATTTCTGATACAAGCCTTCTTGTATCTGTTGGCTGTTGGCTTTCTTGTCCACCTGAGCGCACTGCTGGCTTATATTCAGAAGGCTGTCGACCAATACCCTCAGGTCCCTTTCCGCCAGACAGCTTTTCAGCTACTCTTTCCCTAGCCTGTAGCATTGCATGGGGTTGTTGTGCCCCACGCCTTTATACTTGTTGAACTTCATACATTTGGCCCATCAGTCCAGTCTATCCAGATCCCTCTGCAGAGCCCTCCTACCCTAGAGCAGATCAACACTCGTGCACTTGGTGTCATCTGCAAACTTACCAAGTGTGTACTCGATCCCCTCATCCAGATCATTGAAGAGAACTCGCCCCAATACTGAGCCCTGGGGGACACCACTAGTGACCGGCCTCCAGTTGGATTTAACTCCACTCACCACAACTCTGGCCACCCAGCCAGTTTTTAATCCAACAAAGCATATACCCATGTAAACCTTGAGCAGCCAGCTTCTTTAGGAGAATGCTGTGGGAAACAGTGGCAAAAGTCTTATTGAAGTCTAGTTAGACCACATCCACAGCCTCTCCCTCATCCACTGAGTGCATCACCTTGTCATAGAAGGGAGATCAGGTTCGTCAAGCAGGACCTGCCTTTGATAAACCCATGCTGACTGGGCCTGATCACCTGGATGGTCCTGTAAGTGTTGTGTGATCATGCTCAAGATAATCTGCTCCATGAGCTTCCCCAGCACCAAGGTCAGACTGTCGGGCCTGTAGTTTCTGGGATCCTCCTTCTGGCCCTTTTTGTAGATTGGCATCACATTTGCTAGCCACCAGTTGACTGGGACCTCCCATGATAGCCAGGACTGCTGATAAATGATGGAAAGCAGCTAGGTGAGCAGTTCTGCCAGCTCCCTCAGTACCCCTTCCATTTGGCCCCAGAGACTTGTGTACATCTAAGTGGAGGAGCAGGTCGCTAAACATTTCCTCTTTGATTATGAGGGCATCATTCTGCTCCCTATCCCTATCTGCCATCTCAGGGGACAGAGTACGTGGAGAACAACTGGTCTTGATTCTAAAGACTGAGGCAAAAAAGTCATCTGTACCTCATCCTTTTCCCCATCTCTTGTCGGTGTGTTTCCCCCCACATCCAATAAAGGATGTAGACTCTCCTTAGTCCTCCTTTTCTTGTTTATGTGTTTATAAAAACATTTTTTAATTGTCTTTAACAGCAGTAGCCAGATTGAGTTCAAGCTGGGCTTTGGCCCTTCTAATTTTGTCCCTGCACAGCCTCATGACATCTTTGTAGTCCTCCTGAGTGGCCTGCCCCTTCTTCCAAAGGTCATAAACCCTCTTTTTCTTCCTGAGCTCTAGCCACAGCTCTTTGTTTAGCCAGGCCAGTCTTCTTCCGCGCTGGCTCATTTTTCAGCATGTAGGAATGGCCTGCTCCTGTGTCTTTAGGATTTCTTTCTTGAAGAGTGTCCACCCTTCCTGGACACCTTCGCCCTTCAGGACTGCCTCCCAAGGGACTCTGGCAACCAGTCTACTTAACAGGCTGAAGTCTGCCCTCCAGAAGGCCAGGGTGGCAGTTTTGCCTACCCCCTTCCTTACTTTTCCAAGAATCAAAAACTCTGTTAATTCATGATCACTGTGCCTAAGTTGGCCTTCAACCTTCACATCACCCACAAGTTCTTCTCTATTTATGAGCAAGAGGTCCAGCGGGGCACCATCCCTACTTGGCTCACTCACCAGCTGTGTCAGGAAGTTATCTTCCACATGCTCTAGAAACCTCCTAGACTCTCTGCTGTGTTGTATTTCCAGCAGACATCTGGTAAGGTGAAATCCCCCACGAGAACAAGGGCTAACAATTGCAAGACTTCTCCCAGCTGTTTGTAGAATATTTCATCTGCCTCTTTGGCCTGGTTAGGCAGTTTATAACAGATGCCCACCAGGACATCTGCCTCATTGGCCTTCCCCCTAAGTCTTACCCATAAACATTCAACCCTGTCATCGCCATTGTTAATCTCAAGACAATACAAACACTCCCTAACATACAAGGGCTACCCCACTGCCTCTCCTTCCTAACCTATCTGCTCCATGAGCTTCCCTAACCTAGAAGAGTTTCTAAAATTTTTGTGATTGTGATCCCTTGTGCCTTTGGTGCCACATGGCTATATAACCCCTACCTCAACTGGGAGGCAGACTGATGTAACTTGCTAACACACCATCCCATAACCATTGTTGTATCACCCCCAGGCTTGTCTCTGTCAAGCTTGGTTTTATCCCTTTCCCCCTTCAAATATAGCTTAAAGCCCTTAAAGCTTAGAGCAATGAGCCCTGCTAACTCCTGAGCAAAGATCCTTTTCCCACTTAGAGGCAGATGAACCCTGTCCATTGCCAGCAGGCTTGGTGTCTTGTAAAATGACCCATGGTCAAAATCCCCAAAGTTCTGTGACACCAGGTTTGGAGCCAGATATTGATTTGCTGACTCTTCCTGTTCCTCACCTCGTCAGTCCCTGCAACTGGAGGGATAGAGGAAAACACCGCCTATGCTCCTGACCCCTTAACTTGTTGTCTCAGCACTCTGAAGTCTCTTTTGATTGCCCTCAGACTTCATCTTGAAGCTTCATCACCACCTACCTGAAATATCAATAATGGATAATAGTCTGAGGGCTGAATGAGCACAGAAAGCATTCTCTTCACGTTCCTAATCCGGGCCCCAGGGAGGCAGTAGACCTCCCTGTGAAGTTGGTCCAGACTACATATTGGGCCTTCTGATCCCTTCAGAAGGGAGTCTCCCAAGGCAACGACCCATCTTTTTTTTTTTCTTGGTGGGAACAGTTTCAATGCAGGGCACAGGTCAACGTGACTTCCTTGTCACCTCCAAGCCAGATGTACAGTGTTCCTCAATATCGTTCAGATCAACCTGCAAAGCTTCATGCCTATTGTGCACGGGCACGTGGGAAGGTTGGGAAGTCCATGAGGGGATGTATTTGCCACACCAGGCAGGGACTTGTTGCCATTGCCCCTTATCCTCTAGGTCAGTGCTTTCAGCTGGGTGGAGAAAAGATAGGGACACCCCTCTATTGAGTATCCCTTCTGCCTGCAATCAGTTCCTGAGTCTTTTAAGAACATTTTGAGTTTTGGTCCTGTACTTCAGCATGCTTGCAAAATCACTCACCTAAGCTTCTTCCTTCATATTTCATAAACAGTTTCTTGTATCACACAGGTTGTTAATGAAAAAATACTGAATAGTACTGGGCTCAGGACAGAGCTTCATGTAACACACATGATTTATTCATCCATTTTGTTAGTGAGCAGTTGATAACTACTTTGGAATATAATTTCCTAAACAGTTTAGTGCCCACACTTTTATATTTTAATCATAGAAAATTCATCTCACTTTAAAGCAGAACCAATTATACCTGTAATCTGTTCTTAAATACTCTTAGTGGAGACTTTCAATCTTGAGAAGTCTTTTCTATGGCTCATCTGTCTTTATCATTATAATGTCATTGTGATCTGTAATTTCCCTTACTGCAATTTAAGCTCATTACTACTTTTTTCTATCTGGTATGAGCATAGAAAGAAAGAAAGAAAGAAAGAAAGAAAGAAAAAGAAAGAAAGAAAGAAGGAAGGAAGGAAGGAAGGAAGGAAAGAAAGAAAGAAAGAAAGAAAGAAAGAAAGAAAAAGAAAGAAAGAGAAGGACTTGTTTCTTAGCTATTTTTAGCAGCCCTTTTGGTTTATGATGGTATCTCCTCTGTGTTTTTCGCAGTCTCAGTTCTTCCAGTTTTCATATGTCTTGTTTTCTAGATATCTGATCCCTCCTGTTGTGCTTTCTCAGATTTCATTTAATTTGTCTATTTCTTTCTCCAAGTGTGGTATCCAAAACTGGACAAAACTCAAAATGAAGCTTTTCCTTAGCCTGAAGTTGTTCGTGAGTGTGTCATGTGAGACAGTGTCAGAAACCTTAACAAAGTCTTCCAAAACCCCACGAATCCCCACAGGTTCCCAAAAATAACCATTAATAGCTTTCATTATAGTAGATTATACTATAGTAGGAAAGAGTTTATCAGGATTAGTAAATTTGAAGACATCTGATTTTTCCGAGTACCATCTTGTTTCTTCTTTTCTGACCTAAAATAATAATATCTGGGTATTGAAATTAATTTTGTTAGTCAACTGAGTACAGTCTTAAGGGAAGATAGAGAAAGGTATGAGCATTCTGATCTTCTTGGCTTTTTTTTTTTTTAATAGCTTTCACTTTTGACAGAGTAGAAAATCAACCATTGTCTTCAGCTTCTTCTTCATTCTAATGTACGTCAGTAATGTCTACTTTTTGTCCCTCAGCGCTTCCATTTCATCTGGTACCTCACCTTTCCTGTTTACCCATATACGTTCTTGTTGTTCAGTTACTCTCAACTTTGTGAAAAAGCTCCTTTCTATCTTAGCGAAGGGAGATAAGAAACCTCATGCTATTGAAAGTATGGGTTATGTACTAGTCTGCTTGTCATTCAGAGGAATCTTTTCTTTGATATGTGTGGTTCCGTTCTGCTTCCGTCTCCTTATCATAATCACTCCTTCCTCTGTAGTCCAACATGAATTGAGGGGCTGTTATTTACCATTCCCATAAACCGAGAGAAATTTTTTGGTGATGACTAGTAATATTCAGCATTTATGCAATATTTAATACATATTTAATCTAGACTTTCAAGTCCCAAAGATGTTTTCTCTGTGCTACTTTGTGCTTCTTTCCTGCAAAGATTTTGGCTGACTTTCCTTATGAGGCCAAGGTACTGCAAAGATTCGTTTGTCAAGTAAATGTGGTTCGTGGGATCATGAGGAAAAGGAAAGAATTTTAGATTCTAGAATAGCTTCTCCCCCCTGAAAATACTCGTTTTCCACTGTTGCTTGTTTCCCTGGAAACCCAGCACACTGACACTTGACACTTCTCTGCTGTGAACTTTTCCAAAGTGAAGTTCCACTGGTTAGAGTGATTTCTCTTTGTAACAGGAGAATGTAAAATGGGTCAGAGGCAGCTGACAGGCAAGCTTTTTTCTCTCACTGCCATGGAGTTGTATCAGAACTACCACACTTCTGTAGGTTTTTATTACCACCCTGCTGATGAAATAATACAGATTCTGTAAGTAACGCAGTTAGTCTTTGCTTTGCCTTAGCTGCACTGATTTGAAACCGTGTCTGATGAATGATTATCCTAGCAGCAAAATAATTTCATCTTCAGGTGATATGGATACAATCCCAGCAGATAATTGCTAAATGTAGCTGTTTCTGTGACAGAACTACCATTGTTCTCCAAGAGCATCTGAGAGTTCTTGGTGGTGCAATAGTGCTCACTGAGTTTAATGAGTGGAGGTACCTCTCAAATGATGACGCTGTCAGAAGGGGACTTAGGAAGTATAGGAAGATGTATTTAAGTTATTTTGAATGTGGTAGTGGTGACTTCTTTGTAGCTGAGAAAACAAGGCAAAAGTAAATGTTTGAAATAAATGATGAGATCAGGGAACTTGGATTCATCTTCCTTTATTGATCTTTTTTGCTGCAGTATCTGCATGCTTGCACTAGCAAGAGTGGAAACAGACGAAAAAATGGGGAAAGAAAACCCATGTGATAAGAAAGCTAAGAACAGACAGAAAGGTTTGAAAGGGACTTGCACATCAAAGGTTCCTGCAAGTATTGGGCAGAACAGAAGGTATTCTTTGAATGCTAGTATTCTCCAAGTGTTGTGGTAACCTGTTTGAAACAGCAAGGGACAGATTAACCTACTTTGCTAGGAAATTTTAAAGAAATAGTGAAGCATTTTGAGAAATATTGCCACTTGAAGTGGACTTGGTACCTTAATAGTGCTGTTACAACCTCATTTACACAGTGTAGGGCATGTAGAGTCATGGTAAAGTGATCTTTTTTTTCACAGTCTACCACCACCACGATCTGAAGAGTCAAATGCAGCTTTACGAAATTTGAATCTACAGTCTTTAATATACACAGATGCCGAAATACATAGTTTTTATAGTATGGTTTTAGTGGTTATGATGGTGTAGCTGGCATATCTGTGAGCAGACAGAAGTTAGGGAAAGCATTCTGTGCACTTCCTATTCAGGAAGCTATTGGACTAGAAACAGAAGACTTCTGGCTGAAGTGAATGTATATCCACTAATTGGTTCTCATCAAACATTGCCAGCTGTCAAAGTTAAGCATCATGGCTTTTGTCGAAGGCCTGTAATCCACCCAGATTATCAGTCACGGCACTGCTTGCTTTGCCAGTCATTGCTCCTCGGTAATTGTTTCTGTCAAGCAGAGACTTCTGCCAGGAACAGACCCGAGCAACCTGACAACAGCCAAGCAGACACAGAAAACGAGGCTCTGTCATGCCCTTGAACACAGCCTTGAAGTACAACATAAAGAAACTACCTTCTCCTTGCCATGTGTTCCAGACTTTTTTCCCATCATTTTTAA
Organism: Anser brachyrhynchus; assembly: GCF_964034855.1. Lineage (NCBI taxonomy): Eukaryota > Metazoa > Chordata > Aves > Anseriformes > Anatidae > Anser > Anser brachyrhynchus. Next base: position 65,457,689 of record NC_137694.1, read on the forward strand.
TCATCAGTTACCACAGTAACAGCATTCAGTGCAGTGTCAGCAGTCTTCTGTGGCAGCATTTCATCTTCCTGTGGTATTACATATACACTCGTTCCCCTCTCCTTCCTCCTTTTACCTTTACACTCTACCTCTTGTATTACTAAATAATGATGTATGTTCAAGCAAGTTCCTTGCTGTAGCAGGCCTCATGGTTCCAGAGAAAGAAACTGTCTGTTGGCCCTGCTGTAAACAGCCATGCCTGTTTTCTGCTTGTGCCTTGACTAGGGCTTCAGTCAGCAGTTTTTAGGGCATTGCAATGGTGGCTCTGTAGGTTTGCTTGGAGGCCAAGGTTCGTTTCCTCACTGAAGGACTGAGGTTTTTAAAATTGCTTTAGAACTCGGATGACAAAGCAGCGCTTGCTACCCATTCTTTCCAGACATTTGTAACATTACAAAAATACTCTATGGACTGATATTTCCCAACTTTGATCTCAGTTTTCAAAAATCTCTTTCAGTCTATTAGAAATATTCCTCCATTTTACTGAATGTATTAAGATTTTCATATTATAGTTTTACAGCTTTTTAATTCACTAAAACTTTGCACAAATTAATATAAATTCATAGGATAATTGTTGACAGCATCCACTGCCACATTTACAGTCTCTCTCATTCAAGGATTAAAAAGTCCCATCCTAAGTTATTGAAGCATCGTTGTCCCTGGCTAGAAAATCAGGATTGCTGGACAAATCTAGGTTAGCAGTTTAGAGACTCTGCATCCCATTTATTTGCCTTCTCCACTAAGTGGCAACCAGTCTGATGGTTCTTGACATCAGTGATACTTGTTAAGCCCACACTGGGAAGTACTGGCTTGAGAGTAGTAATAATGAGTTAAGAACAATGAATGTGCTCAGTGGCTCCAGAAGACTCTACTCGGAAACCTAGTTTGGGACCTAAAAATGGTAATTCTTTAGTCTGTGAATACTATTTCTGGACACTAGTGCAGTATAGATATAGCCATTGTCATTTCACATTGGAATTGTACTACATGGTGATTTTCTGTAGTTATCGTGGCACAAACCACTGATCAGATAGGCATTGTTTTGTGGTTAAATAAAGAGAAGATATTGGAACAGATCATGTGTTTATTAATTTTTATAAGACTTCCGTGCTGTAAATTTTATGTTGAAAACAGCTACCCTAAGTTTCTGACAGTCTTTCTGTTAGCTGATGAATTCATGAGATAGATACAAAAGCTTAGAACCAGCAGTTTAGAAGTGCTTGAGATTGCCAATAGTCCTTAATTCAAGGAATAAAATTATGGGTGCATCTTCTTTTGCTTGACTGTTACAGCTTGTGCGGTAGTTGGGAAGGGTCCATACACAATGACTTCCTGTTTGTTGTCCAGTGGCAGGATGTGCCTCAGGGATAAAATATTTGAGACTTTCCAACAACTGGTTCTTGTGGCTGGGCTGGTTTGGCATCACAGTTTCGGTATTTGGATTGATGATGTTTGAATGCTGACCGGAAAAACAGAGAGTTTATGATTACATTTAAGTCTTGTCATTTAGACACATTGTTTACTGAACTCTGAAGTTTTGATGACAAAGAGGATGAGATCAGATCTCATCCTGATAAAAACAAACCCGGGAATATATTGTGTGTGAAGAAAAAGAGATTTAACACTAAAATTTCAGTTCTAATAAAGGAAAATTTAGAATGACTTGTAATGCAGTAAAAATACAGTGATTTTCCAAGATGAGCATGTGATCATTCTTAATATTTACTTGATTTGATGTGTCTTTTTCTATAATAATAATTCTTATTAGTTTAAGCTGTTTTACCTGGCATCGGCAATTGTCTAGAAGACACACGTCTTGTTAACTTCATCTCCAGTCAAAATGTGCCAAGTTGGTATGTTATGATTATCTGTTCCTACATTTATTGGTATTATTCCACAGGGAAGACACAGCACGTTGAACAGTTTCATACTTAAGCTGTAAAGCAAGACTTTATTTGTGGTTACTTCTGTTTGGATGAAAAGCCTAGTGAACGTGTCACTTCAGTGTTCTCTCTTAAATAAATGGCAATTCGCCTTTCAACTGTCTGAAACCCACTTCAGTGGGTTTACTGATGCCTTTCTGTCAGTTTAGAGTTTCAGAATCTTTGCTACAGGCATAACTCACATAACACGTTTTTACAAAATTTAGTTCATTGTTACAGGTTTTCTCTAGCAGAGTATTGTAAAATTGTATTCTGGAAACTTGTCCTAATCATTACTAAGTAAGGTAAAACATCATTAGTTTACAAACTGTGAGGAAGTAAGCTGAAAGGAAAAAATTACCAACTTTCTGGCTGTAGCATTAAATGATTAAGGATCAGGCTGCAGGAAAAGTGATGGAAGTCCCCATTTCTTCAAATATTTTTAAAGAATTGACAAATAATCAAAAATGACTTTGAAGAAAAGCCTTGCATTGACTTTCCAGAGGATATTCCTTACAAAGGGGTTCTGAATCTGTTTACTGTGAAAGATGCCATTGAACAGCCAATATCAAATTCACATATTGATAGCTGGTAGAAAGGTAGAGGCAGAAAGCCAAAAATGTTTTACCAGCTTTAGTACTGGTTTTAATTCATGTAAGAACTGTAACTGGTGAGGTGATAGATAATGCAACGTGTTCCAAAAATACTTAAGGAGAAGGTGGAAGTCAGAGATCCATGTTGACTGCTTGTCTCATAGAGGTAAACAAAAGATGTAGAAGATTTCAAGTAGATTGCAGATTAGCAGTTGTATAAATTAATATGCAAGTAATTGTGTTCTTTACTTGAAGGAGCAATGGTGGAAAGAATTGTGCGCCTAGAAATATGCAGTGAAAAATAGTGATCTATAAGATAGCATATGTTGCATATTTGGGGTTTTAGCTGGGGAATAACATAATAAATCAGTGAGGTTTTTGCTTGCAAAAGGGAAAATACATAGCCGGCAATAGAGAATTATAATCCCCGTCATCAAATTAAATCAAAATTAAGTCTTAACTCTACAGAATGTACTTCAGCTTCAGTAAATAGTGAGCTGTTGATGAACAGCGGTCTTGGATGTTTTTCAGCTTATGCCCTGCAATATCTCTGTCCACAGGTTTTTCATCATATACTGTATTAAGCTCCATGAAATTCTGAAAATAATTCCCCTTTCTGAATCAATCCAACTGAGCCTAGTCCAGTACACTGTATCTTGGGCTAGTGAATAGATATTGCAGAATAAAATAGAAGTTTCATATTGCAGTTGGAAAACTGAGATATATGCTGGCAATTAGATCTAGTTTCTTGATTCTAACCCTTCACTAATTTGCATACTAAATTGGTAGAATAGCATATCAGGTTTATCAAAATCAGTCACAGGTTTATGAAATTAGGTATCAGTTACTTATGATAGCATCTGCAAATGGACTGGTGCTGATGGCTGCAGACTCCCCTCAGTTCTGTTAAATTCATGCTATTACGTTCTGAAGAATCCAAGTAGGTTTTGGTGCTAAGTAAATCCATGACTGTTATTCCTTCATAAGTATAGTATGTTCTCTATGCCCTGCTCTCGGAGATGAAAAAATATTCATAACCAAAGAAAAGGCATGTATTTTTTTCCCTAGCCATCATGTTTTTGCCACTTGACATTTGTAAATGTGTGTAAGGAGAGGATAGAGACTTTTTTGCTCCTTTCTGACTTGGGAGGCTGTGAGGATTCTGTTAACAGCTGCCAACTCTGAAAGATAAGGACGAGAAAGTTGATACTGATGGAGATTCTGCTTCCCATTCCTGCCATGAATGCAGGTCTGTGGACAATGCTGTCAAATACAAGGTAGTGATTTTGACAGATTGTGTTAGGGCGTTTGTATTCTGCTGTCTCTGAGTGGACATTTATTGAACACAAAGTAAACGAATGGCTTCTGTCCTGCCCTTTCTTTGCCTTAAAACATAGTACCAAAGGTTTGAGTCTTTTCAGTACCAATAAATGCTTTTAAAGATTGTGCATAAAAGCAAGTAAGGCTCAGACTCAGATAACAGAAGATTGCTATCTGAATTTACATGGTCAAATCACACATTTATCATATGGAGATAAGATCAATGAGGTACTAAAGCATGTCCAGTTTCATATATGAGTAAATTTACCTTTGCAATAACATGTCACACAATTTTAGGTTATCAATAAGTGAATATTAGTCTCTCAACTTCCATAATGGTTTTGTCTCCAAATGAATATTAAGTCTGATCTTAAGTATCAGTACTGGTGCCTGGGGGAAGTAATGGTCTTTTATCTTCAATACAGCCCTGGTTAAGGGATAGCTGCTTTATTAGGGGTATTGTTCTCTTTGTTTGATCACAACTTTACAATTACAGAACTCAGTCTTTTGTTCCCTTTCTGTTTACCACCAATTCCTGTCTTTCCTAGAGTGAATACAAATATTTCCTGTAGTTGAATAAACAAAAAATAAATGGAGCTCTCACAGCTGACCCGTGCCAAGTTCTTCATAGGATTTGAACAACCTGGGCATCTCTTGTTGTGGGATTTTTACTAAGGAGGGAACTTTAATTTTTTAAACACTTGGTTTCACTGTTACACCATCCTTGATCCTTTTAATAGTTTAAGAAAAGAATCTTCCCACTTTTTTCACGTTAAGCTGAAACTTAACTGTAATTTCTGACACCACGCCAGTGTGCCCTCCATCTCCAAAACTCTAGTAGATAAAACCTTGGCCTCACCTCCTTTGTTTCAGCTAGAAACCCAAACTGCTGCCAACTGCTGACATTAATGTTGTTGGAAAAAAAAAAATAAAAGCAATATAGAGATCCTTAAGAAAACATGCATACATAAGTTGTTTAAACTTGGAAGACTGCATGGGTTTATTTGCTCTGTGGAAGTAATAAGTACTGTACCTTCTTGTTCTATATTTTTCTTCTCTTTGGCAGGAAAATATTTATACACACAAATTTTCATTTTGTATCTCTTCTGTATCTCACAAAGAGACAGGCAAGTGCCTGCTCCTGGATTGGAAAAAGAAGGATCCACAGAGTGGGGGATACTGGGGAGCACAAGCTAAGAGCTATCCTATCCTTTTCATTGCTATCAGATGATGAAAAGATTTCTCTTTCTCCTCTTATCTGCTTTCCCATTATGTCTCTAAGTTAAATGACTTTGCACTAAAATGATCATTAAGGAAGAAACAGCAAAGGTATGATCTGCCTAGGTTTTCATCTTGTTCCACAGACCTTTTCCTTTTACTGGTTCTGTAGCAGAGACGGAATTTTCTAAGATTTTTCTAAGCTTTACAGTGTGCTTTATGGTGCTCAGTGGGTGAGCCTCTACTGCTATTTCATGGCATAATGTAATGTAAATCATAGAAAGACAATAGGTTAGAAATAGAGAAGGCAGTGGCAGGAGTAATGTATGAAATGCAGACACCTTTGATAAACGTATCTGGCAAAACTGGCATATTTCTACATATTGTGTGCCATGAATTTCTTTTTCCTTAATAAGAATAATTTTGGCACAAATGCAGTAGAAAATCTGATAGTTTCTCCAGTTTTCCAGCTAGTACTATTATCTAAGCATTGATGCAGACTTAAAAACCAACCTCTGCAGGGGAAAAAAGAAAAAAAAGTGTTAATTTATTGTGATTCCCCTTGCTTGTATACTGCATGCAATAGCAGGGCAGATGGACAGGAGTCATCTGCACAACCTTGTATTGCACATGTGCTGCTATGTGCTTGGGCAGGATTTCTGCCTCTGTGGACCAAACACAGGGACAGTGTAGATGGACAGGAATTCTGTGTCTGCAGACCACACGCACAGATGGTGCGGACAGACAGGAATGTAATGTCTGTGTGTTTGTATGAATCTTATGAGACAGGGCTGTTCTACGTGGATGTCAGCCCTAATAATTGGCCATACAAAGAGAATTCTTAGCATTAATTTAGATCAGGGTAGCAAAGCCCTGTTGGCTGTCAAAGGAAATGCCCTTTCAACTCTTCTCTCCATGATATGGGGAATTTTGCCTAGATTGAAAGATGAAAGTGAGGCAAAAAAAATAATAGCATTGTTTTTCTTCTATCTTTCATACACAACAGCTTTTTAATTTAATTTCAGAACATGCAAAATAGTCTTAAAGGTTTGTGATTTTTTTTTCCATAAATGTTGCTATCAACACTGTTTATATCATGTAGACACAGACACATTCATGTATACACCCAGAGCTAGGTTCTGGGCTGTTACAGACAGTCTGTGTTGAGATGATACTGAGCAGCTCACATCGCTTTAGAATCTAGGAATTTGTATCTGTACATAACTATTTTTTTTGCCAGGAACAGCATGCATAGAGGGGGTTTGCTATTAACAACTCTTTGAAGCTGCAGGCAAATGCAATTGAAGTGGTGAGTCAAATAACGGTGAAAATATGTAAGGCTAAAAGAGCTGTGGTTAAAACACTAGTATATACCTTCAAAAAATAAAAACACCTGGAAAATTGAATACTTTTACTATACTTACTGTAAAGACGCAGTCACAATAGACAAAGATTTGAAAACTTAAATGACATTAACTAGGAAAGTGTAAGTATATATACTTGAGCAGATGGCCTACAAATGATTTTGTCAAAGCAGGTGATAATGACTTAAGTTTTAAGATTTTACAGTAGGATGCATCTTCCATATAAAGCCCTAGGTGGGATTTTGCCAATCAGTTTTCGTAAGTATCACTGGACTGAGAAACTTTCTGAAAAAAACTAGTTGAAAGACTATGACACAGAAGCAGAGTGAGTAAGTCATTTGGGGTTATACAGGCAGCTGTGTTAAGTTGAGAATAAGCAAGTGGGTTTACTTTGGAAAGGAGAGCCAAACAGAAAAAATAATGAAGGGAAGAGGGATGAAGTAAGGTAGAAGAGAGTAAAATGAGCCCCATTATCTATGTAAAAAAAAAAAAAAAAAAAAATTGTAATAGAAATATTTGTCTGTCCTGTGGGATACTATATAGGTAATTTAGAGTTTTTGCCTTCAGATATTCATAGATTTTGTAAGACAAACTTATCTCTGGTGCTTAACCTTGTTACTTAAATTGCCCAAGTTTAAAGTAATCATATTTTTTTTTAATCTTGGAATTAGTTAGCATAATGAGACTATTTTTAATTTTTTTAATTTTCCTTTGTAAAATACATGTATCACCAACAGTTGTTAGAAATGCTTATGCTCTATGTATAAGCAAATTGTGCTTCACCTTATTTTTCTCGCAGATGATAAAATGTAAAATGGGATTTTTAGCTTGGGCCCACAAACACACTATGAGAGGGGGGGGAAAATGAGCAGGGGGAGAAGTACAATCAGGAGTTTTCAACAGTTTGAGTAATGAGGACCATGACAAAGAATGGTATTTCCTTTCACATTATTATAGAAGTAGCGTTTCATTTTTTTCTTGAAGTTAGTTGTCTTTAGTGGTGTGCATCAAAGTAAGTTAAAGAGACTGAATAAACTGTATACATTAAACATTCAGCAGACACATGAGCTAAACATGAGTCTCACTGCTCTTCATTTGAGAATTTGTAGCAATTTGGCCTCCCAGAGTCTTAAAGAAAAGACATGGAGAGTAGCATCATAAAACTACAGAACATAGAGAGTACATACAAACTTTTACAACTTGAGCAAAACATACTAGCTTGGACCAGCTTTTATCTTAATGTCCTCCAAAGCAGAGTTTAAATGACAGTACTGTCCATTTGTTTATCCGATCTGTAGTCCCCACCAAGTAGCTTTTGAATTTATTGACTATTCCAACCAAATTTGATGAAAGGAAAGAAGTCTCAAAGATCGTGAAACTTACAGGAAATTAATTAACATCCACAGCTGGGTAGAAGAATAAAAAGTCTAAAATAGTGCTCCCACACAGAGAAAGGCAAGAAGAACTGCGCCGTGATGTATTTTGTTTGGCTATAGCATATGCATATGCCTGGGCATTCAGAACATACATACTTTCACACTGGTCCCAGCTGACTCTTGCCTGGAGACACCATGGGGGAGGAGGACTGGAGAAAGAGATTATTATAGGGTTGAAGGCCATGCTTAGAAGACGTAGAATACAAATCCAAAGCACGCAGATTTCATTAGCTAGCATAAAATGAGTAATAAAGTGGACTCCTATGCTCTTCAAGTGTAACCATGCTGTCTGCAAAAGAAATCAGTTCTTAACTGATGAAAAAAGTAATGAGGACTACACAATAGATGGAGAATGGATGTAGCAGTGTGATTTAGCAACAACCAGTTGCTGTTAAGCTGATTTAAATAAATGAGTTGATTTTTGCTTTCAGGGCATGTGGCAGCAGAGGCTACAGCTCATACTTTTTCTGGCAGGAAAGGCACAGCAAGGACCTTCTTTTCTGCTCTGGCGTGGAGCTGAGATCAGACTTGCCTTGATAGATAGTACCATAGGGCAGGCTCATAAAAATACCTGCTTACTTTAAACCTAGAATGTAGAGGTTGTATATGCTCACTGCTGGAAGGTAAATAGAACCAGTTCTTTGATTTTGTCCTACGAATTAAAACAGCAGTTCATTTGGTTTGCTTGCTGTCATCAGATCAATTTCAATAAATAATTTTGGGGGGCTGTGTAGTATGAGGGATCCAGTATTCTTTGGGGATATTGTCACAGGATGTCACAGGATGGCATTTGGCCTTTAGATCCTCCTTTAAAGTCACCCAGTCTGTATAAATTAGGTTTACAATATGATGGTAAACGGTCTTAGACTTCAGTCCTTGATGACATGTCTTTAAGGTATAGCAAAACACACCTTACTGATCTTTCTGCCAAAGACCCTTACATGTAATGAAAAGATGCCAAAGAACAAAAATATGTTTTGCTCCTGAGTAGTTAGCCATGAGATGAGAAGTTTTTTATTATTATTATTATGTTATTCTTCAAGTTTTTTTATCTTTTAAATCTGGGTCTGGTAGATTCCAGGCCTTGTGAAACAAATACGAGAGAAGCAGCTATATTACCACTGTTCAGTCAGACCTAGACACAGCTTGATGTGTCTCTTAAAGAGAGTACAAGAGAGCTAAAAGAACAGATGGATTAATGCTCATGTGGATATAACACAATAATGCATCCTAAGCACAAGGTCTGATTTGGGTTGTCAGTTGTACCACTGGTTTTCTCTATACCAGAGAGGATCCAGAGCAATAGACTTCAGTAAACTTTGTCAGCAGGCAAACCTGTAGTTGGTTATTTGTTCATCTCCTAGGGAACTATTAAAGCTCCAAGAGACACATTCCTGTAGAAGAAAGGTTTCGGTTCAAAGATTGTTTTTTAAATCCATCCACATAGATCTGCATATGTCAAGCCTCAGAGAGAACTTCATATCCAAATGATCTCCATTAGTTTAGTTCAAAGTTTGAATATGAAGTTGAATATGAATTCTCCAGAATGAAGTTTGTCTGTAATTTTTGCAGGTGGGGAGATGAACAGAAAAATGAAATAACTAAATAGAGAGATTAACTGAGCTGATAAAGTCTTTCACTTTATAATGTAACATTGTTGTAACATTGCCAATAGTTGATGGAGAAGCCTTTATCTCAGGTAGAATCTGTGTTAAATCCTGTGGGCTTTGAAAAACCCCCATCAGGTGCATAGAGCACTTGCTCTTCGTTGCCGTTGCTAAAACACAGACTCCAGGATGTACAGAATTTCAGTAATGAAATGGTTTTTCATTTGTATTCAGCTGAACATTCTGTTTGTTTGCTGCTAATAGTGCAATTTCAGTTGCAGATATGAAACATAGCCAAAAGGAAAGACAAACCTTACTAATGATGTGTCTTTTAAACTTTATAAATAAAAATGACAATTCAGCATGTACCATATCTTCACAAATCTGAAAAATGTCTCCTAGACCATTAAATATTATGAATGTAAAGGGCACATTCAATAAAATAATTGATGCAGTCTCTCAGAGACCCCATGCTCAAGGTGGATATTATGCCCAAGGTAGTTATGCACAGCATCACGTTGTAATGACAAGTGAAGAAGGTTTGTTCTCATTGTTTCTGGCAGCCAGATTCCAGAAGGGAGATGGCTGGATATTTGCAGAGAGTATGTCTCAGTGCGTGTTCTCAGAAAGGAAAAAAGGACTATCTGAAAGTCTTTGCAGGAGCATGATTTTCAGTTACTGGATTTGGCTAATGACTTAGAAAAATATATATATATTGCTACGTTATTAATAGAGAAAAAGTTTTCAGATTGTTGCAGTTATATGTGTTTGTTCTCAGTGAAACATCCAGCTCTGAGAGCTGAATCATACGATTCTATGAAAGAAATGGGATGACTCCTTTAACTCACTGACACACTCTCTCTACCACATATCCATTTGTCAAAAGTACAGTCATTATATTAATGTTTACTTAATGTGGGGCTTTTTTAAACTCTACATTAAAGGATTAATAAAGCTTGTTTAGACTAGTTAGCAAAGCCAGAATTACATTACTCAAGTATTTTACAAAAAATGAGGAAGCAGTCACTGATGTCATGGTTTCCACAGTGTCCCATGGTGGAGAAACAGATTTGACGAGAACTCTTTGAGTAAGTTAATGCAATGTGAGTATGAAACTGCCTGAATTAATATAGGTAATGCATAGCTTATGAGCTAGTATCTGATGTTTATTAGAGGTCTTGTGCAGAGATATAGAAGTATGCTGTTCCTTCAAATAAAATTTGGTTTCAAAAACTTGCCAGTGTCGTGGTTACCAGAACACTAGCTATCCCGCTGAAATGCTTTAGAAAGCTATGTATTCTCATTGCAACATACAACGTAGTACAAGCTTTCAAATAAAAATATTCTCTAAAATATAAACAATGTCTGAAGTTAAAATTGTAGTTTTCAAATTTATGTGTGGAATTCCACTATGGAGAGCTTGTCAGTCCTGGGCAGCACTCCTCTGGGTTTTACCAGCAGGATATGAATCTGACTTTCCTACATTGTGGATCAGCTTGAGGTCTTTTTTTTTCTCTTATAGTAATTTAGCTGTGATAAAATCTATTAATTTGGTGTTCAGGACACAGGTGCACAAACATGCTACTGGTGTAGCCTGCAGTGAACATAAAATAGCTTACTCTTAGGAACCTGCAGGTGAGTTTGCCTTGAAGCAGTACATCCATGAAGTAGGAACATAATGATACTTAAACAAAATTCACCATGGCTACAGTTTTGGCAGCTAAAATATTATACAAGTGCTGTTTGGAATGAAAGCTTTCAGGTATTGGCTGCATTAGAACCACTCTACTCCATGGTAATTTCCTTGTTTACCCAAACATTTATTGAATATAATACACAGGCAGAAACAAACTGTATGATAACCAGAAAAAGTATGGGGAATATACAGTTAACAGTGAGTCTGTAGTGCAGAACCACGAAGCAACAGAAGAAAAGAGCGCGTTTAAAAGCAGTGCTAATGCTGAGCATTCACATTTATGATTAAAAACAAGTTTATCTCATATTATCTCAGGGTGCTTTTTCTTTTAATATAACCACCTGTTGTAGCAAGGAATAGGACAAGGGCCGAGGTTAAGTAATGACTAGAACAGAAAGGGCATTAAGGATATGTGTATCAGGGAGGTGAAAAAATGACTGCAGAAGTTCTGGGAAAAAAGGAAGTGTGAGGGGGTGGCAGGCATGATCTGCATGTTCTTTAGCATAGTCATGTATAGCTAGAGAGAGCTTTTTTCATATGTTATGCCCTAGACCTGCAGTTCACTGTATGTGGCCTGCAGACCTCTCGTGGCAAGCTATCTGGCTTTCAGTTAGGAGCCTGAAATTGTGCATTGGTTCTTCAATAATTTTGAGGATTGACGCTAGTCTAAAGGGTTGTGGGACTGTTCTTTTGTGCAGTGATTACTGGGAGACTGAAGAGTGATATCTAAGGCTTTGACAGGGTGTGTTTCGTGTGTGTGTGTGTTCATTGTTGTTTGGGGTTTTGGTGCTTTTTTGTTTTTGTTTGTTTTGTGACTGGAGGGCAAAGAATAAGTTTAGGAAATCCACTCTATCAAAACAGAAAGAAACCTTCCAGAAAAAATCAAGAAACCTACTGAGTTTTGTGGGGTTTTGTATTTTTTTTTCAGTCTAGTGTTTCATCTTTACATGCATGAAGAAGGTACCTGTAATGGCAAATGATATTTTTTAAGGAAAATTTGGATCTGACATCCAGTTCTTATCATCACTAGTTCTGATTACAAGCTCTATAGGTTTTAGACAAAAGTTCTCCTGACACAACTGATTTGTCTGCATTGCTCATTTATTTTCTCACAGGACACAGTGGTTAAACCACTTTGTTGTTCATATTTTTTACAGTGATGTAGAAATGTTTGCCCTAGGATCTGAGCCATAACCTCATAAGGTGGGAGAGGATTGTATAATAGCACAATGACACGCATTTTAGGACTGCAGGATGTTGGAGTGGTTCCCCACAATAAAGTAAATGGTTTGTTTTTAAATCATTACAACAGCCATATGCCAGTACTCTAGAAATTTCCATCCTTGTGAACCTTTTTTTTTCTGGAGAGAAGCAATAGGAGAAAATTCAGTTTGTGTATTTCCAGTTATTTTGAAATCTTCCAATTAGAAGTTCTTCAGTTAGCATTCAATCTAAAGCAGAAGCTTTTTATTTCCATGTCTGACATAGAGAGAATTAGAAAATTGTTACGTTATATTAGAAATATGTCTGCAACACTGCTTAGAACTTTAATGCTGGAAAATAACTTGTAGTATACACCAGGAAATAAACTTTTTTTCTTCCATTTCTTAATTTTTGCCTCATTCCAAGGATATATATGTGTCAATTAGTTCCTGTAGGGAAATCACAATACTGAATTTGTTGTTTTCTTGCTAAGACGTTTGTATCAGACACATGCTCTCTTAGAATAACAGCAGAAACAATGGAAGCTAAAGTTGGATTAAAGGAGCAACATAGAAAACTTCCTTCTAGGTGAACTGATTCTTTATGTTTGTCATCATTGGGGTGTTGGAAACATTGTTCTGGCTTAAATATTCAAAGGGCTATAATAGAGCTAAGCAGCTAAATATTTGTGCAAAGAGGAAGAATTTTGGAACTGAGCTTTTTCCACTTTTGAAAACTCCAGCCTCGATAACTATAATTATTTGAAAATGAAAAGTCCAAATACTAAGAATTACAGCATAATTAATGGACTTTTGCATACCGTCTAGTCCAACCACCTGCTCAAAGCATGTCTGATCAGAGCAGACTGCTCAAGGCCTTGTCCGGTTGAGTTTTGAGAATCTGCAAGGATGGAGATGCCTGTTCTAGTGCTGGATAATCCTTGTTATGAAAAGGGTTTTCCTTATCTCTAACTAGAACCTTCTGTTTTCTAATTTGTATCCACTGTCTCTTGTCCTGTCCCCTCCAGGAAGAATGTGGCTTTCCTCCTATCAAAATAATTAAAGAAGCCTCCTCTTTCTCAGGCTAAACCTGCCCAATTCTCTCAGCCTGTTGTCATGCTTTCTGCTAAGTATTAATAGTGGGATATTCTACTTGAAGTTAAATGTCAGGGGTATGCAACCTCTTAAATTCCACTTCGGAATTTTCTGTGAGAGATTCTGTGCTTCAGATGATTAGATCTGTATATTCTTTCATTCCTATATTGGCACTAAGACAGTATTTTTTACATGCAATAGCATAAAGTATGCTGCCTCTGTCTGGGAGTAGCTATTTTCTTTTGTCACAAAAGTTAATGTTTTGTACCAGTCTTCTGGTAAACTTCTGCTTCTTAACAGATCCATTCACATACACGTTGAAAGTCATATGAAAAGTTATTATCAATGAAAAAATTCCAAAGAAAGGTAAAATCATTTAAAATCAATAGGTCTCCTTGCAGAGAAGAACATATTAAATATCCAGTCTTAAATGTAATAAAATAATAAATATAGTGAATGTACCTTGACAGTAAACTGGTTGTTTAAGTATTAATGTAGAACACTTCAAGTAATGATTTATGAATGATGAGTCAGACTTGGAATTCAAAACTTGTTTGACAAAACAGAGCAAACAATATAAAGATTTCGTGTGATTAAATTGCTTATTGCTTAAGCTCAGTTTGTTATTAGTTTTTGTTAAATTAATCCAAAATAAAATCAATTCCAGATTCAAGCCCTGGACCTTCTCTATAATGATCTGAGTACAGTCAATTAGAATCTACATTCTCTAGCCTTGAGACTCATTAAAGTTATACTTTTCCATGAGAAATTCATTCAGTTATGAAGAGATTGAATCAACAACTGGCATTTTTACAGTGAGATTTGAGCTTTCATTTAAGACATTTAATTTTAGTAAACCTTTGATGATTTTAATATGTCTAGCTATACATAATTTACTGTGTATCATATCTAACACAGGTCTGGCTAGCCTTTTTGGCTTTTTGCAATACCGGAATTTTACAAAGCTCAAAGTGGGGCTTCATCTACGTTATAAACTGGGAAATGCCATCTTTCCATTTGGGGTCTGCTCCAGATGTGAGAGCCCAGTGACAGTGGCAGCCAGACAACCTCAACTGAAGCAGATGACACGAAGGCAGCAGTTCACATTGCAAGACCCAAGATCCAGCTGTCTTTTGAAATCTACTTGCAGAGTGTTATTTCTGTCTGAGTGGTCCTTGTAAGCTCTGTGTGTGTGTTTGTAGGTACCTGGGGACCTCCCTTCAGGATAGTTGTATGTTAACAGGGCTTCATGTCACTAATGTTTTCCTTTCCAGACACAACCATGTAGTGTATTTTCATCTTCATTGAAATTGCTTAACTAGAGTGGTAATGTTAAGGTAGTATTCAATTTATTTTTACCTGTCTTTTTAAACAATGTATTGCCTAGAAATAAGGAGAACAGGAGAACCTTGTACTCAGTCAGTTGTCCTTGTACAAGCTGAAAGTGCCCCTTGAATTTTCATTTGTGTTTAAACTCATACAAAATGTATCTTCCATATATATAGTAGTCAATAATTCCATATGTATTTTATATGTTGTGATTAATATATATATATATCTTTTGAATCTTGACATTTCCTGTGAAGTTGAAAAAAATCTAAGTAAAGAAACTCATTTCAAATTTTGTTAATTCTTTGCTTGACTGTATGCAGTTTCTAATTTTATACATCTTTATTACGTCACCTCTTCTTCCCAAAGACTAATTTATTAACTTTCTAAGTTCCTCACAGGAAAGCTTTTTTATTGTTTAGATTTTTCTGAGTAATCTCAGGATTTTTGTACTGTCTGGTATATCAATTGAAAACAGATTTGCATATTTAGATTAAATGTTTTTTTCAGTTAATAATCAATATTCAACTTTCCTACTATTATCACCTTGTTTACCTTTTTTTTTTTAAAGCTGACTTCTTTTTTTAAATTACTTAAGTACATCCAACTGATGTTTTCATTGTTTTTTTCTCCAAATTGGAGTTTCAGTCCTAATCCCAAGATTCTTTAACAAGGAATTGGTTTCTTTGTACACACATCTACAGCACCAGGTTTAGTAGGTAAAAGTCAGATGAGCCAGTTAATTGCAAAACTAACTTTGCCTCACAGTGAACTAGTTTGAATGTGTTTCCTATTCGTATAGTAATACCTACTAATGTTTTGTGTGCATATTTGAATTTTTTTTTTACATGTATGGATTTTGGATATACAGAATAGCCTAAATAGCCTATGGTCTCTTTAGTCTCTGTGACCACGTTAGGCTGAAATTCTTCTGTTTCTTGCATAGACTCAGAACCGTATGAAGCTGATGGCTGACAACTATGAGGATGACCACCTTAAATCCTCATCCCATTCCAACCAAACCAACCACAAGCCCTCCCCAGACCAGGTAAAGTGTCTCTTTCTCTTGTCAAGTAATTTTACTATGGTGGCTGATCATTTTGAGTCATATGTAATTTTCCCCAACATGCTTGCAGTACCTTGGAACAAAAATAGCATTCCACAGTGCAGTTATAAAACAGAAACTGATGTTGCTGTTGTGCTGGCTTCCTTGAAAACTCCCAAAATGTGAACAAACAGTTCCTGGTACCAAGCTGTTATTAAGTGGGTGGAGAAGAGGGGGCAGACAATGAAAGAGAAGAAAGAAATGCTACTGTCTTAAAATGCAAGACTGGAGTCCTGTGTAGCATATTCAGATTTTAGTAACTCAGGTTTGCTGCTTGAATGTGTGGAGTGTCCAGGACTGTTTCTTGTCTTCAGTAGCAGGAAATCATGCTCCAGGATCAGCTTTCTGATCTATGCATTGCATATGAGCAGTTCCCTTCATTTCCCATGAGGAAATCCTGGCCTCTGTGCCAAATGAGCACAGACTGCTCCCTCACAAACTCAATGGGCCATGAACTGAAGGAAAATCAATTTACCATCTCCAAGGCAGTGAGGAGCCTCTTGTGTCATTTACGAAGCACAGCCGTGTGTTTGATAACTATCAGAAAGATTACCTATCCCTTGGGTAGCACAGAGAATGCCAACGTAATTGCATATCCCATGTTGTAATCTCATCCATTCCAATTTAATTAAAATATTAGCGATCATTAATCACTGCCTTGACAAAATGAAGGAATGTTTGGCACTCCTCTTTGCCCTCTGGCTGAGCTAGAAATTGTTGAGATCTGAAGGAAGGCATCTCATTCTAGATCTTTAAGCACCAACCTTGTGAAATACAGAAATTGAGTAAGGTACTCAGTTATGAGGAAAATGGAGGGATGAAAAAAATATATATATATTCACCTTGAAAAAAACAAATAATTAAATATTTCTCTTTATGTCTGTATCAGAAAATAGTAAGGGGTGCAAAGGAAAGCAGAAAAATTCTCTTTTTCAAAGCAACTTCCTTCTGCATCTTGTTTTAATACCCTCCTCTAAATGATAAAGAAAGAACTGCAAATTGAGTGTCTTTAAATTTCCTGAAATGTTTTTGGAAAATGTTGGTTTTAGCTCCTTCAGGAAAGTGCAATTTTTAAGGCTACAAATTAAATTGCTTTCCTAACTTTGTTTTAGATGAAATATTAGCATATCTGTTGTTTCTGCATTGCAAGTGTGGAGTGAAATGAAGCCATTTCCACGGTGTAACTGTAGTACATGCTTGCAAGTGAATGCAGTATAGCATTAACAGATTAAATGAAAAGATTAAATATTTAAGGAAGTTCTTGCAAAGGCCTCAAAGAGAGGGCAGCAGGGAGGAGAAGGCAGGAGGAGGGTCCAACTGTACTTTCCCTTTTGCAAAGGGGCATTTTAAAAGTTAGCAAAGCCTACAAGAAAGCAAAGCAAGCTGTACCTCAAAGTCTGACTTTGAATATTGCATAAGGAATTAAGACCACACTTTTTTGCTACTATTTGTACTTACATATGTGCTTTAAATACTAACCAACTCTTTATTTCATTCCCACGCTGCTCTGGGGCTTTTCTCCCCATGTCACCTCTGCACCACTAGGATGAGGAGGAGGGTATTTGGGCATAACCAGTCAGATGCTCTTAGCTCAGCCATTTTGTTCAGAACGGTGAGAATCAACTTCTCTTGCCATTAGAAAAGTTTCCAACAGTCACTCTGCCATCTTGCTGCTGTGTGCATTGTGAAACCGGGGCGTACCCCTTCTCCCTTGCTTGCATAGTCTCTGCATGTTGGTGTTTCTTGTGTGTTTTTTTGTCATTTGCGATTTTCTTCCTCTAATAATCATGTCATTGTTTCATGATGTTGTGGGGAAAACTTTCCCGGGCATGTAATTGAGTTTATATGCAAAGCAAACTCTTAGTGCATATGAGAGAACAGGAAATGTCTCTCATAATTTATCATTAACTTCACAGAGGAAATGTTTTCAGTAAGAATCTTTTTCAAAGTAGTTTGCACTGTAGCCAAATCTATGTATGCTTTTTCGATTCTGGTTGGTAAAAAATTTGCTCAGAGATAATGTTCCTCCTGCAGATAATGTTCCTCCTAAAGGTTTTAAGCATGTTGAGATCTGCTGCTGAGATTGCTGCCATGCAGGCTGACCTAAACACTCACAAATATTTATCAGCTCAGAACAGATGATTCTTGATACTGATTCAGAATATAAATTGTCTGTAAATTTGAAGGCAAAGAGTAACATCCCCTTAAGCTTCCCCTCTTCCTCCCATATCGTCCATTCTCTCAAAAAAATGGGGAAGAAATTGGTAGCTCTTTGTCATTTAAACTGCATTTTGTTTTTCTGTATCTGCCCGCATAGTTTTATCTTTTCTGCTGTCAAATTGTCTCTGAAAAAAAAAAAAAAATTCCAGAACAGAAGGCAGTGCACAGGACAGAGCCACTTTCTAGCAAAGAAGAAAACATGCTTTCCTGTCCAGGAGCCTTCATTCAGAGCTGCAAAGATCAAATATGGATTATAAGGCTACAGTGCATAGAATTAATTTGAGCCTTGTAGTATTAATTTTAAAGCAAAATAAATTTATTTAAGTACTTACAGTATTTTAAAGGATTGAGATGTGATGATAATAGTTTAAAAATTTATATGGAACTTTTTCATGTATTTTTTAAGAAAAAATATTCCACTTGAGTTTCTTTGTAGCTTTTCTCAGAATTTGATTTTTCCATATCAATTATTTGTAAGAAAACTCTTCTGAAAAATTCTGTGGAAATTATTACTTTATATCAGATTTGTAAAAAATAAAAGGAAAAAAGAAAGAAAGAACAAGTTACTCTTATCTCTTCACACTTGCTCAATTAACTGCAGGGTTATATGTCTGTCTGACTATAGATCAGATATGTCTTTTCAAGTCAACTGTCTGAAAATTTAATCCAACTGTGGCATTGTCAAACTTGAATTTCATGCCTTGGGGTTTGAACTGAGAAAATCTCTTAGTGAAAAAACTATGCTTCATTAATTTAGACTCATTGTTGATTTTGCATTCTTTTTGAATCACTGCTCTTGCAATGGTTACGTGTTAGTATATGATGCTGAAGGTTTTAGAGAGAATGCTTGTAAAGTTTTGCTGAGGCATGGCAATTAAACAGGAATGATCAGGTAAGTAAATGATGAAAAGGAAGAAGACACTTGCTGTGAAGGTAGGGATTATTCTGATTTTCATTCCAGAGCAAAAATGAAGATTATATAACGAACACTGATAGAAAGATCTTTCTCTTTTCTTCTCCCATCTACTGATTCATCTATGAATGTAACTGTGCTAAGAGAATGACTTCTTAGTTTACTGAATAGGTGCTCCTCATACCTATTAAATACAGTATATGCTTCTATTGTGTACTTGAGGCATTTTCCTTAGCTTCAACGCTATGACAGCAGAGCAAGGAAAGCATGTTACAGAATATCCTAGTGAAAATAATGAGGCAGCCAGCATCCTCACCTAACAGGCATCTCATCTGAGAAACACGTCAGTCTCAAACCTGTCTGGCATACATCAACAGAGAAAAGCATAGTCGATTGATGCCTCCCAATCCTGTTATTCCTAACAAAGTACATGTTTTTGTCATGATATTCCACGTACATTCAAAGAAAAACTCCTGCTCCTTTCCTTTGTAAAGAGAAGATTTTAAGCCATGAAGTACTTAATCTGCATGTGTTAAATGAAATGTATATGTTACAATGACTTTCAAAAAGTGTCTAATAGCGTAGGACTTGGAGATAATTTTATTTTTGTAAGATTCCTTTAGGTCTGAAGATACAATCTTCTCTGGTCAATACTGAAGATAATGGAATCCACCAAAATATGTACAGTATATATATATATAAAATGTAGTTTGTTACTATATATATATATTACAAAAGGCCTTTTCCCTTCCAAATTCTGGAATTGACTGAAAATGTTAATGCTAAAAATGACAGCACTATCAGATACAGCTCCACTGAAATGCAGTACTACTTCTAAACATATGCGCCCTACCTGTAGTTTCATAGAATGGTAATTTACAGTTCAATGTAAGTACCAGCCTTTTTCTGTAGGACAGATTCTCTCATTTCCTTGCTGTCTGAATTTCTCATGACTCCTTTTATTCCCCAGATGGAGCTCTATGCTTCTCTATATCCAAGCATATTTGAATGTGCTTTCTCGTGAGGGTGCCCTTTTGTCTTTCTCAAATACTAAAATGGTCTGGCCAATGGCTTAATCAGTTATTACTTTTATCAAAATTAATAGGAATTTAAACTTTATGGTATCTAATATGTATTAACGATATGTATGTATGCATGTGTATATTCTTGTAAACATGTGCCATGTATATGCTATATGTGGGAAAGAAGCAGCAGGGCTTCCATACGTAAATTTCTCAAGCTGCTCAACTCATCTACTTTTCTTGTTAAGTACAGCCATGCTATCTACTATGTGAGAAAGTGTGAGCAGGGTTCAGAAATCTGCTTGTGTTACCTCTGCACATCAAAAAGGAGAACTGATTTTGTTGAATGGCTGTTGTGGGTATAGGGTAACATAAAAGCTGTCAGAAGAGGGAAAGGCAATCAGAATGAAGGACACATGCAAAAGCAAGGATAAGTTAAAAGTGCTAAGAGTAAGAATACAGAAAGAGCAAAAGTGAAACTCTGAGAACTGAGACATTTATCCCAGTGTATAATTTATACATACTATGTCTGTGTTTTTGAGCATGCATGCCGTTATATAGCATTCCTCTTCCCATATTCCATGGCTCTGGCTTGCAGTAGGAGTTGGAACCCAAGAGATGCCATCACCATACAATTTTGGAACTCATTCTGTAGAAGCATTTTCTAATAATGATTGCCAAAAAAATCTGAAGTCACAGATATGCCTGCTAAGGAGCAGAACATTTGGCTTTGCTGTGCTTGAATTCCAGGAACAAAATCTGAAAATTAATTTTATGCTTATTAAAGTAACAGCAGAATAGCCAAAGAGCTAGCATTGAACTAGAGCACATAAAATTTTTCTTTTTCAAGAAGATGAAAATATTAGAACATTACTATTACTGTAAAAAAAAAAAATTTTTTTGCAAGACAAAAGACCTCGTTTTGTGACGTTTTTCTAATACTTGAGTTTCACAAATTTTAACACAGAAACAATAAGTACTGTTAGTTGACTCCTGAAGACATTAGCATAATTTAACACATCTTTTTAAGATTTCAGAGTTAATGTCTGTGGTGGAAAGAAGATGGTGACATAACAGGAAAATATTTAAATTGTTTTTGAGAACTGAAAAACAGTCAACTAAAGTAAATTTCATAGATTTCTTGTCAAAAAGTGTAAATTATAATGGTGATATCAACAGATTACATGTGTGTATTGCGTAGGAAAGGCTATATTTTTAATTTTGTAATTGGCTTTGCTTAAGGTTTTCCTGTAGACAAGTCATCCAAACTTAAGAACTGAAATTAAAAAAAAAAAAAGTCATCAGTATGTTTAATGGGCTCTCCAGTAGAAGAGGGACATGGAACTACTGGAGCAAGTCCAGAGGAGGGCTGCTAAGATGGTTAGAGGACTGGAGCACCTGTTATACAAGGACAGGCTGAGAGAACTGGGCCTGTTCAGCCTGAAAAAGAGAAGACTGAGGGGAGACCTCACCAATGTGTATAAATATCTGAGGGGGGTATGTCAAGACGATGGAGCCAGTCTCTTTTCAGTTGTGCCCAGCAACAGGACGAGAGGCAACGGGCACAAACTGAAGCACAGGAGGTTCCAGCTGAATATGAGAGGGCACTTCCTTACTGTGAGGGTGACAGCACCGGAATAGATTGCCCAGAGAGGTTGTGGAGTCTCCTTCTCTGGAGATATTCAAAACCAGCCTGGATGCCATCCTGCGTAATGTGCTCTAGGTGATCCTGCTCAGCAGGGGGGTTGGACTAGATGATCATCAGAGGTCCCTTGAACCTTGGCCATTCTGCGATTCTGTGAAATGAATTGTTTGATTTCTTTAAAGTATAGTT
This sequence comes from Anser brachyrhynchus, assembly GCF_964034855.1. NCBI lineage: Eukaryota > Metazoa > Chordata > Aves > Anseriformes > Anatidae > Anser > Anser brachyrhynchus. Next base: position 65,479,601 of record NC_137694.1, read on the forward strand.
TCTCATCATTAGATTATAATATTCTAAAGGACATCTCTTGTGAATAAATTGTTTCCAAAAACAGTCTTATACTAAATAGACATTTGTGACTATTCAAGGGTAATGTAGCTTGAATGACCTTTCTGTGTTCCGTCTGTTAGGATAAAGGTATTAAAAAGTCTTGAAGTAAAAACAATAGAAACAGTTATGCTCCCAGAGAAGTTGATACAAGCAGATGTAGACAAAAGAAACAACTCAGTGCTCAAGCTTGTAAGCCATGTTTCTGGTGTCTGCAGAGCAATTTTCTCTCACCCTTAGGAATGCCCCAGATGAACATTCATGATTTCCTTTTTCTTTCCTTTTGAGGGGGTATTTATTTATTTCCATCTGACAGCTGAAAGGAAATGCATAAGCATGGGCACCTAGTCAGTCAGCACACCTAGCTATTCAAACAGATTTAGAGGGTGGTGGCAGAAGTAGGAGACAGATGACAGTAGTCTGAAGAGCTGTGGCTACTATGATGGTAGAGTAAGAGGGACAGAAGTAATGATATTGAGGGAGATAGGATAGGACATCTCAGGACTTAATGCAACCCTTACCACAGTTGCCAAACCCCATGAACGTCTCATTGAGAACACTGCAGAAGAAGAAGTGCCTGTACTTTGGGAAGCTTGAGAAGAATACTCATTTTTTTCATGCACTCTTTAGTGCTTGAATAAATATACCGATTTCCTTCATCAAAGGATATATCTTATTCATGATGAGATCCATTTTCAGATGATTACATGGACATTCATTCACTGCATAAATGTGATCCTTCTCTCAACATGAGGCACATTTTATGGTTGCAGCATGTAGAGGGCTGCTCATCCTACTGTCACAATTCTTTTAGGTTCTCAGTACTGTCACTTACTACAACGTGACCTAATAAGCTTCTCTGCGGATGCTTTTTAAATAAATTTATTTTCAGTATGGTCTTTTTAATTGTTAGATCATGCAGAATGGTCAAAAACATCAAACTTTCATGCCTGACTCATATTACAATATACTTTACTGGACGCGGTACTAGACCACGATTCAGAAGATAAATTCTTTCCTGGCATTGTCTCCCACCACTCACTTGTTCTCTTTCTCTCTGTCTCAAATTCTGTAATTGTAAAATGAGCTGAAGTTTTTGTGAAGTGTAAGTTCTGCTTGGGAAAAGTGCTACACAAGTGCTAGGTGATATTATTACACAATGTCCTAAAACCGTGTTGTTACAGTGGTATAATGGTGATTCTGATACCTCATTTTGAATTTGTTCCCAAAATTGTGTTAGATTTGTGTTCAGCTTGATTTATTAATAATTTTATTTTTCTTTCCAAGATCCTATTCCTTCACAAAAAAAGGGAAAATAACCCATGTGTTAAATATTTCAAGGAGCTGCTATTCCAGCACACTGAACAAAGCTCTTTAGACAGCTCTCTTCCTTTTCATTGTCATCTTTTGTTTTCCGAAGGGTTATTTCTTCCTCCATAAAAATCTACAAATTAATTGTGTGGTGTATCTGTATAGTATCTGTTATAGTTCTTTCATATGTGTAAAATCACTGTGAAAGAATGTGCCTTGCCTTAGAGACATTCACTGTGCAAAATTTGAAGGCGGCTACATGAAATAATCTTACTTTATTTAAACATTATCGCTTGGCCTGACTGAGAGATAAGATGCCAGATTTGTTTTGTCATACTGTAACAGTCAGGACTCCTCACTCCCACTTTCCAGATGGGCTAAACTTGTAGCAGTAAGAACCCCGGTGCGATGCACTCCAATAAGATGATGTAACTAATTAATCCTTACAAGGGTAGCACTTTGAATACAGTTGTCCTGGTTAATCACAGGACCTGCCTTCCATCCCTGCTTTTCTGGAGCCCTGTTTATGTAGGCGTCATTGTTAATTATGAAACTGAAAGACCTGCCATCAAGCTCAGCCAAGGAAGCTCAAGGAGGGTGCATGGACTGACAGCTGTTCACTCAAGAAGTACAGTTCAAAATCAAAATGTTTGATTTACCTATCAAACAGTTATCTATTCTTTTCAAGCCTTTTCAAGCCTTTTGACTGTAATGACTGAATAATGGAAAGCCTTTTGCAGTGACTTTCTTATTTCAGTGTAAGTAACAATGCCATTTTGTTGGAGTGACCAACTTAAGAGATAGTGATATCAACCTTAGTATTTTGTTATATGATTAATGTTCTGTCATCCCAGTTTGGAAACCATTCCTTTCCACCTTCTCTCTTATTCTGTTCCTGTACTGGCATGCAATCTTTTAGCCAGTAAATAGAGTATTGTTAGACTGGGATGGGCCAGGCTGAGAAGAATGCTATCCTTAAAAAGGCATTAAGTTCTGCTCCCAGTCCTTTCCCTGTTTCTGGGAACAGTTCTTTTGCTATCTTGGTTTTTTTAGCTATACTATTTTGCTGTCTTAATAACTATTTTATATTGGAAGAATATATTCTCTGTCCAAGAATGTTTTATCTACCAGCACAAAAGAACTGATCTTGATACACTGTTAGTCTTCTTTCTGATCCCAGAAAGATAAGACTAAGATTTCCAGATGGAATTTTGTAATCTGCAGTTCTGGGATGAATTAAGCACTCACAACAGAGGTGTAACTGGATTGTATCACTGTCTTCCTATTATTCTTACAGATCAAAGAAGAACACAAATAGATACTTATATTCTAAAACATTCAAAACAGATGGCTGGTTTCTTTTTGTAGTGATTTGAGCTTTTCAGCAAAACAATTGCAAAGAGGCTATCATTCATATCTACTAAATCAGATTATTCCAGGTCTGTGTCTTATTTTCTTTTCTGATTTACAGCTCAATATGTTCTTCTACTCACAGCTTGTTCTTTGTAGCAAGTAAGAATTCTATACTCAAACATTTTTATTTGTTTCTGGCCACTTCCAGGAGAGCGTTGTCATTTACAGACTTTTTTGATAGTCTGTACTATCTCCCAATTACTTAGTCATTTAGATTTCTTATAGCCTTCATCCACATGCCAGTGTGCAACCATGGAGGAAGCTTCTGCGCACTGTGAGTATGTTGTTGGTAGCATAAAGAGAGTGAAGTTGAGTTCTGGCACTCATAGACAGGACAGAGACAGAAGTGGAGTAGCTGCAGCCAGCCGGGGTGTGCCAATGCTTTTTAGTTGTAAGTTAGGAGAAAAGAAATGGGGGAGGATGAACAGCATTAGAGTAGAGAAAGAATCAAGCCCAAACCTGCCTTCCAATTTATTAACTATGAAAACAAGCTTGAGAGAAATATGAGTAAAATAAAAACTGATAAGGGCATGTAGCCAATCTAGACGCTGTATTTTCCTGGCTGGTGAAGTTTGTAATTACTGACAGAGATGCCAGGTTCCAACTCAAAGTAGTCTCACCACAGGCAATCCAACTACATCTGTTAGTTTAATACAACTTATAGAGAAGAATTTATATAGATATTTATGTGTGTGTATTTATATTTATTAATAGAAATTTGCATTTGAATGGAGAGCAAAGAATTCCACAAAGAAATCCTGACGACAGACAAACCAGGCAGACTGTGGCTTCATGTGGCTTTGCTTTGAAAGTGTCATGTAGCAGGTAGAGAGCTGAAACAACTGAATGAAGACTCAGTGTTAGAGAGGGACGAGACGAAGATTCATATCACCCGTGAACAGGGAGGTTATAGTTCATCTGAACAGGAAGAGCACTGATTGTGTTCTCTGGTAGACTACTTAAGAAATGCCTTCTGTTTTCCATTAACAAAGTATCAGACAGCAGGGAGACGAAAGAATGCAGTCCCTGATACATAAGCATTCACATGGACAGATTCTCCCAGTATATATGATAAAATTTTCGGCTTTCAAACAAAAGCATTGTAGCTGCTGTTTCCTTTTATCTCTTGTAATAGGAAGAAGCAATAGACAAGCTACAGCTTAGCAAGGAATGTATGTGCTTTCTTGTTCACTCTTATTAAAAGAACGAGTGCTAGAAAATTTTAACAGATTAAAAATATAAGCAGATTGTTGTTACTTATTCTCAAGTTACAATATTCTTGTGATGAAGGAATCTGAATAAAATGTATTCTGTGAAATCAAAACTTTCACTTCCTTAATTGCATCTTCAGAAGTTTGATCAAGAGGATGCTTTTTTAAGTCCACAGTGTCATTGTACAAGCTGTGAGCACTTTGCTTGTTGAACCATTTTCATTTGCTACAGGAATACTTTTTTTTTCTTGATGATATCCTAATTTTCAGTATCCCAAGTTTGACTACTCAGTTTCACAGCTTTCTGTGATTGATTTTATTATTGAAAATTTTAACCTGATAACTATCACAACTTATAGGAATGACATTCTCAAATTAAGTGGATATTGACGTATTAAAAAGCAGTGGAAGATGTTAGATTCTCTGTAGACCTTACTCTACTTTGTTCCACCTGTTTTTAGGAGAGTTAAGTTGATGAGTTGATAGATTCCCAAGAGATTTTGAAAACAAAAGAAAACTTAGACAAATAAATACAACATTTGAGTTTGCATGTTCTGATCTCATCTTGCAATTAAGTCACAAATTTCCCTCCTTTGACTCAACTAGGAAAGAGACATACAGACTGTTACAGAAGAAAGAGATGCCATGTGTGCATAGTGCAATTAGTTATATTTAGTAGGTGAGGATTTCGGTGAATGCTCTTGCTTTTGAAAGCAAGGGACTGATGAAACAGGTAAAATTCAAGCTGGAGTCGCCGTATGTAGAGAAACCCTTCAGCTCTGCTGAAGTACCCCATTGCTGAACTTTAGTATTTCCCAATGTGCCAATTATAAGCTTCACACAGTCCTGCCAGTGTATTTCAGTTCTGATCTGTAGTAGTCCCTGCTATTCCGCACATGGTTCCCCACAAAATTTTGCTCCATGGCCCATGTAAGCAAAAGTTGCCAGTGTCATGAAAAAGTACTTCTGGATTTGTTATGTAGAAAAATATTTTTGAACTATTTTTTCAGTGCTTTAGGAATCCTACCAACCCATTGCAATTATTTGATTCACCTACATTATGGCAAAAAGATTTTACTTAAATGAGAGAACTTACCAAAAAACTACTTTCCCTGTTTTGTGCTTTTTCTATTCTTCTGGTCTGGATTTTTCCCAAGATGAAGAGGGTGAACTCTGGAAATCATTAATCCATGGGATTTGTTCATGGTGTATAAAAATTTCAAAAAGAATTTGCTTTATAAAAATGACTTCCTAATTGATTCTGTCAGAAATGAACTGAGTAAGACAGCTCTGTCAAAATAGCCAGAATCTCTTTCACCTCCTCACGCATGTTGTTTTGTTTTGTTTTATGAGGAGAAAATGATGAAGGTTAGATTTAAATCCATTTTTGTCTTTAAAACAAATCTAAAGAAAACTGAGCCTGTCCTTGAGCCTTTGTATTGTGGTCTCTTGAAGAAACCAAGTATCTCTGTACAGCAGTGAACTGAGCTGAACTGAACTGAGGTCAGGCAGAGTCTTTTTGAGAACTTTCTTCTGTTTCCATTTAAAATAATGAAGGGAAGACATCAGTGATAAATTGTTCTGAATTTGGGAAAGCTTTGCACTTTCTGAGCCAAATTCATGCCTCATAAAACTCCACTGCATTCAATGGTTGCACGATGATCATAGTTGAACCCTTGCATTTGTTGCCAAACAAATACAAATGGTTTGAGCAGGGAAAAGGCATAATTCAATTTGCCATGCAAATTCTTCCAGACTGTATCATTCTGTTTCTTAGTTTATTTCCATATCTCACAATACAAGAAATTTTGCTATATTGGCAAAATTTTCTTTTATGATGATATCTGTAACAAAACCCAGATACAGGAGACTTTTTTTGTTTAGGCGTCTGAGGGCCCACTATGATCTGTTCCATCTTTTTTTGGATTTTTCAGGTCCTCCTTGGAATAATTTCTTTTTAACAAATCAAGTCCCTATTTACTGAGACTTCAAGCCCATCTTCTGTGTAATGGTAGTTTGGGAAGTAAGTTTTGTTGGGCAGCATCTGTAAGCAACAAAGTCTGAAAACTGGAGCTGAAAATAATTTGCTGTGCTTGCATGATAAATGTGCTAAATAAGAGATAAAGGGCTACCTGATTTAACTTGATTCTTTTTGAAGCCTATTTACTATATCCAGTCTGAAGTTTTGAAGGTGTCATCATTGTCATTGGTTTTGTGCCTTTGCAGAATCTACAAAGTACAGTCAAGGTCCACAGACCAGGCTAGCAAGCTAGAGCATTTCTCAAACCAGTTAATTCCTTGGAAACTTCCTGATTCCTTCTGTGCACACTTCTTTCAAACACTTTTGCAAATCTAGTTATATTTTGACCTCACTTTATTTACTTGACCCTGAGATTATTTATCTGTTCCATTTTGTTTTCTTCATTTTCTTCTTGATATAGCTGTTCCTCAGAGATTCTCTCAAATATTTATGGGTAAGTGGAGAAAAGTTTACTGAATTATTTGGTTGCAAAATGAAGACCACATATCTGCATTACTCTGCCTTGTTGCATTCTGTAGTGAATACAAATGCATGCAACGTTACGTTGCAAGCAGCATAGGTAAGCTAATGACAGCAGTCATGCCAATGCCAAGTGTATGCATAGCACTCTGTATTAGCACTGCTGTGTCAAGATGTTACTTTCTTCTTTTTTGTTTGCACAGAGGATTCAGAGGTATGTTTCTGTAAGAAAAAAGATTACGGCTGTTGATCCATATGCATGATTCTGAGGGGTAAGGAGGTTCTGTAAGCAACTAACTTTTTCTAGATCAACTGATGCAAATGGAAAAACAGACTGGACACATAAAAGACTTCCTTCCACTCCAAATGGGGAGCTGCAGATTTATTGCAAAGTAGAAATTTAAAACATATTCTCTGAAATTAACTAACTAAAGTTAATTAGTTAGTTCTGGCAAAGAAAAGTAGCTGCTTCCTTTGGAGAAGAAGGGAATTCTAGCAGGGAGAAAGGTGACTGGGTCATTAGTCCTTTTGCCTGGAGAACCAGTAATTTAAAGCTGGTGGTTGTGGTGACTGAGTCCTATTACATGTTGATTAAAACCATACTTTACTCGGCAGACATTTATGGATAGTCAATATCGCATTTGTCTCAGTTCGACACTGCTGCACTTATACCACCCATTCACTGGCTTTCTTTCTCATATAACTACCTACGTGTTTTTGCATATTTACATTAGACACTGTTCAGACAAACTTTTAGACACAACAGTCTCTGTATCTAAGGTGTATTCATCTTTCACAATAAACGTGACTAAACATTTAGATAAGCCTTTCCAGCCAGATTCAGTTACAAGTACCTTTTCTTATCTATGCAGCGCATGTATGAATTTAAATGCAGGCTTTTATCATAAAATCTTTTAAATACAGTTGCTTATATTTAAGCTGACCGTTGTACAGCAACAGCAGAACTACAGTTGAAGAAGCAGTATTAATTTTATTCTAAAGCATATTTTTGTCATGATGGCTTTCAGAGCTACAAATAGACTCCCATTTGTCATGCTCACAGGTTTTTTTTGTGTGTATGAAATCTCAGAAAAGACAGAGCATGTTGTTACCAAGTTGGATTTGTTTTGAAACACCTTCCCAAATGTCTGTATCTGTTGGTAGAAGAGATGCTTTGGTTTTGTATCAGAGATTTGTTAGACATTTTGTGTCTCCACTTCAGCATTGTAGTGACTTCTTTTATTACTGAAATGAACTTTCACGCATAGCTAGCTATTTACAGTATTCAGAACTAGGTGGTACATTAAGCAGACTTCATTCCATGCTTTGATGAGGATGGTCCAAATGTATCAGTGCGACTAATGAAGATTGGCTGCTTTAAAAGAGATTCCCGGGCTTGGTCCGTCTACCCATTGTTTTCTTAGAAAGCTCTACAGCTCTGAGCTGAACATGGGAGCATGATGTGGTTTATGCATCCAGTACTGCCCTGCCTTTCCACTTAGCAAGTGCTCTTACACCCTCTTGAGATAAGGCAGTGGCAGCTCTGCTGCGTGGGAAGCACGGTGCCTTTTGCTAAGTGTCTAATTCGAAGTAGATATGGCAGGAACGCAAATAGAAGGGCATTTCCTACTTGACTGGCAGGGTTTAATGGATCCCAAGTGAGAGAAATGATTGCTCTGTGAACAGCTTTGGGAGCGCTGCTAGTTAAGAACTTTCACACGCCTCATTTGGCCTATTTCCAGAAAGGGAGGAACGTGCTGCTCAAGGTAAGGGGGAAGGGTACAGAAAGAACATCCCTGAGCAATCAAATTCAGCTCTTACATTAAAGTCTTCCATCACAACTTGCCAGATAGCTCTGCTTTCTCTTTATCACAAAGAACAGTCAGGAAGGTTGGCAAGTCCAGGTCTTTACAGAGTGAAATTTGCACATCTGATGGATATTTGATAGAATGTGTTACCTGAAAGAGAATATAAGGCACCTACTGTGTTGATTGGTCAGCTTTATTAGACATTGATGACTTATTTTCCACATTTTAATGAAACAGTATTTTTTCAGGGTGTGATCTTCCATCATTCTCCCCACTGTGGAGAAACCGAATAGTAAGGAAAGACATCAGTTAAATTAGAAATGTCACAGGGGTTTTTTTGCACCTGTATAGGCAGTGCGCTTTCAGATCATAATCCACGTGATCCACATTATAAGAAACTGGGACAGGTAGTGTAAATTCACCAAGCAACCAAAGCTGATGGGTGCAATTGGTTAAAGACCATTGTACTTGGTGATGGAAGTGAAGTGTGACTGTGCTGATGTTACTAAAATATCCCTTCCTACTGCCCAATACAAGAGAGCAGTATTCTACCCTGCTGCAGTTTGCAGTCTTGATACACCAAACCATATTTTTATACATGTACATATCTGTAAACAGCTGTCGCCCCAAGGCCACACACAGTGGTAAGGTTTATAACAAGGCACGTGAGCTTACTCTCTCTGCAGGTTTCTTGTCTGTCCCTTCAGCCTGGCTGCTGTTGGCTGGTCTTCGCTGCCGCCCCCCTGATGTTGTGATGTTGGCTGTCGAGCGCAGCTGGCTCTCTGTGGGACAAGGAGTTTGACATTAGTTAGCTGCTTAGCCACTGCTCTCAGATCCTCTCACTCTACAGAAATTAATCCATGTAGAACAGTGTTAGGAACAAAATAAGTGAGCCCTGACAGGCTTATTAAAAGGGCTCAAAGCCAGGGTCTTTGTTGAAAGTGGTGCCAGCACCCTGTTTCTGTTGACTCAGAGATTATCTCGCTCCTTATTCATTAGCTGGGTCAGAGGTGTCCTACTGAAAAGATATCCCCAGCCTGTTAGCAGACAGCAGGTGCAGCCCCTGCCTGGGAACACGAAGACAAGTTGCCAGCACTGTAGCAAGGCTTTCCAGCTCTCGTAGCTGGTGCGCATCAGTGCTCTTAGCTTCAACACCTCATTTTACGGAGTGGAGGCACAGTGCCTGGTTCTTCTTTAATTTTTGATCAGCTGCAAACCTTAGAGCCAAAGCTTTGTATACTGCACTTTGGAATATATGCCCATGAATACATAGAACAATATGAAACAGTTTGGGTGGGGACATAGTGAGGGTTTATATGTAATATAAACCATATATGTATTTATCCACTTGAACTCTATTTTTTGGTAAAGCAAATGAAAAATGGCTCTTCTGATAATTTTTGTGGGAACTGGATGACTCCAGGGTTTGCAATGAGCAACTAAGTTTAGATTCAGATTAGGTAATGTATAATGAAATAAAATAGTACTCATTAGAGTTCTTTGATTTTATTTTTTTAGTCTGTTGTATAGAATCTGGCTTGCAATAGTAATTGAAAGTCATCACCTTTTCAAAACTAATAGAAGACTTTCTGGTTAAGATACATCTCTCCGGTTTCTACCGTAGAGAGATGTTCATCTTAGAAACCAGCAACTCGACATCATTGGAAATGTCACTCTTTGGAACATGTTTAATGTATACTTATCTAACAGTGAAATGGTTGTTTGTAAAATGAGGTAGAATCTAAATTGCACTTGCTTTTGTTGTTGACAGGTACCTTTTATCCAAAAAAATATATTTTTTTTAAAGAAGGGAGTTGAAATAGCTGACTGAGTGCTGCTGGATAATCAATAGACTTAATCCATTTAACTCATACTGTTTTGTTTTTCAACCCATATCATCATTATTTCATATATCAGTAAGATGGCTGTCATCTGTCTCTGCTCCTGATGTCCTTCATTTCTTTCTGCCTCAATGCTGGATGGTTATGGGACTATATGATAGGAATACTGTGGGGAGGGAGAGTGTTCAGGTTTCTTTCAGTATAAAGCTGAACAAGTATGTAACCTTGTCCTTGATCTTTTCCTTCATCATTGCTTGTGTCTCAGACAGTTCTTGACCACTTCTGTTCTCTTATTTCAGACAATTCAGCCCCTCTTAGAACTCGATCAGAATCGCAGCAAGTTGAAGTTATACATTGGACATCTGACAGCCCTCTGCCATGACCGTGACCCCCTGATTCTGCGTGGACTCACCCCACCTGCTTCCTACCACCTGGATGATGACCGGACAGCTTGGGAGAAAGAGCTGCAGAAGATGACCCAGGAGCAGGTGAGTTTGTGGTCTGAAGATCTGAACAAAAGCCTGAAATGTTGATGTAGGTCCTAGTGATGCACCACACCAAAATGTGAAACCATTCCTTAATTCATGAAAACAGGTAGCAAAGACCCAGTGTTTAGTTGGAGGAAGGAGTCAATGCCTTTTGAAATTATTGCCTTTATTATTTATTGTGGAATTTCATTTACTTTTTTTCCCTGTTTGAGGACATATATTTATACACAAGGGAAATCTAACCCACTAACACAAGATACCACTTTTGCCATGTTTTACCTGTTAACAGATTTTAGCTGTACTTTATAACTTAACATAGTCATGGGGATCTTAAATCTTTTTAAAGGACATTAATCATTTATATTTTAATTGGCACCTTTTTATGAGTCACACGCTTTACGTAAATATAAGTAATGTTGCCATCTGCAATAGTATGTTCTATCAATACTTTTTTTTTCTATTTTTTTTGTATTACCACCTTGCTCAGATACCTGAATTGAGGTTTGGACTCATTGTGCTAAGTGCAACAAACCCATGCACATGTGAGCACACACACACATACACACAGAGTGATTTCAGAAATCCAACACTGTATTTCCAGGAGTTTTGGAATACAGAACTGAAAGGGTTTAATAACAGCTTGTCTGATGAAGTCTCTACAGAGACTGTCAATCTAGCTATAATTCAGCTGCAGAAATAATCTCCCTTTCTCCCAACTCTAGTGATGTCTTGCCTTCCTTAATCCCTTCACTGGCAGTTTTTATCTCTTGTTTTCATACTATAATCCATCATTCTCCACAACCCTTTTTTCTCATTCCTTCCTATTTCAACACTTTAATTTTTAATTTTATTCCTATATTGCAAACACGTTAGTTAAATGAATATAAGAAGTTTGTACCAGAAATAAATGTGACTAGTTTTGTCCTTTTGACCCTGACTTTGAATTATAATGCCAGTTCTTTTACTAAATTATTCACTTCTGTGTATACGTATGTATATATATATATGTACACACCTCATCCAGTATGTAGATGAAATAGTGGCCAATGTAATTAAAAGGGGATTTGCAGGTCAGTGAACACTATCTTGAGTCCAACCTGAACACTTCAGCTCTGGTTTTCTTCTTCTGTGATGTTTAAGCATGTTTCCTTCAATTCAAGGCTGAATTTTTATTCAAAAGTTTGAGACAGCAGCTCGGAAATTAAATTACAGGAAGCCAACAGGAGCACATCTAACAATTCGGAAAGAGCAGACCTCTAGAGATAAATATGCCTGTAACAGGACCTAGATGGTACAAGACAGTTGGTCTCTGTCTTTCTACCTGTCTTCATACATTTCCTTGATTCAACATGTGCTGTGTGCCTCATTCAATATCTACATTTGTCTCTGTAGGCTTGGCACATTCCTTTTTCCAGCAGAGCCTGCTATCCCCTATGCACCAAGTCAGCATTTTTTTGTCTCTGGGATTCTGTACTCGCTGATCCAGGATTAAAAGGTTTTCAGTATAATGCATGCCATCCTCATATATTAAAGAGGTACAGCTTCTACATTATAGATCAAAACATGAGGCACATGATTTTGAATCACCATGTCTTTCAGATTGAGATGAATCAATGAATGTAAAACCGGTATGGGAGGCCATCTCTGACAACAAAAATAAAGGGTGTATGTGGGCAAAGTTTGGACACACCTGAAATTGGCTAGTCTATTATCTGTTACAGTCTTTGAATATAAGACCTATGTGACTAGGTGATGTCTTCTATTAGGTCTGTTAGGAATTAGACTCAATGACCCTTGTGGGTCCCTTCCAACTTGGGACATTCTACGATTCTATAATCAAGAGGCATAGGTGAAGAAAATGGAAAAGGCTTTCTTTGGCAAGTCCTTCTGAATAAACAGTCTACCCAAAACAGCATCTGTTTTTTTCCAGTTCTGTGTACTGGTCTAATAAAAGGTTATTTGAACTTTGCTAGTCTACTAGCAACATTTATGGGTTACCCAGTGAAGAAAGCATTCAAATGTAAATTGTGAGAAAAGAAATGATCTAAGTTGTCCCTTAGATTTTTTTGTCCTCTCCCATTATTGCCTTAATTCTGCATTACTATCCCCTCAGTTGTTTAAAGTTACTATTCCATTTGTGATTGCCATGCATCATTAATATTTGCTAAAATAAAATATAGCAGTCTCTTCTGCTTTCCCATGCTCACTTAAATTGCATTTAACAAGCTTCAGTTGGAAAATACAAACTAATGATATATTTCAATTTACAAAACACATTTTTCATTTATGTCTGTGGAGCTTTTCTGTTTCTAACTGCAGAATTTCCTTTGTGTTTAAAGTATTCCCATGGGAGGGAGGGGTCAGTTTTCCAGATTTGCAGAAGCCCAGGACAGAATACCCATTTTGCATCTTTGGAATTTTAATGAGTTTTGTAAATTACTTCAAATCCAGTGCATTAAATTCTCTCCTGTCCCTTCTAATATGATCTTCTGTAGATAATGCTTCACAAGCTTCAGTGGGAAAAAATTAATCCTCTTGAATGTTAAGAAGTGTTACCATGGTTAGGGAGGATACATTTAACTGAAAACCAATGACACTTAAGAGTGATGCCAATGTATCCACTTCTCACCAATTAGATTATATAGTTTCCTTTTTTTCTTTTTTAACAAATAGTTGAAAATTCATTTTCATGCTGTTGCTTTTAGAGATGTGATTTCCCACTCCAGCAACTATTATTGGTGAAGGTTGGTCCTGCTGTGTTTCAACAGTCAATACTCTTTAGATTGATGAGTTTCGTAGTCAATACTCTAGATTTTTCATACCTGCTGGGCAGACCTGGGTACAAATAGTAGGCATTTTCTGTGGCTTCTTTTGGTAGGTAAAACCAGTGTATGAAGTAGATGGAAGCTTTTCACTCTTCTAGCACATATGCAGTGACCCACGGAAACTAACGTACAAGTCATTGTTGGAAGAGCATCTGCCAGCATCAACACCGTAGTTCAAAGGGGATTATGTTGCCACATAAATAATTTTGTGGATTCTCAGAGTTTGATTGATAATTGGTACCTTTCATGTATAATAGTTTCTATATGATACCATTGAGTTCAACTGTATTTCTTAGTGACTTCAATTGATTTTAATCAAAATCTGGGACCAGAATGCTATATAATTGTTTGAATTAACTTTGTTGGCATTTTTTCAAAGACATTTTCTAAAGCTGCATTACTGTAGTAAAATTTTGGTGCACTTTTAATGAAGTCCTGAAGGCAGTATTTTATGAGTATATGGTATCTCAAAAACTAATCTAAACTGGGTGTACGACACTAAGTTGTGGGCGGTAGGGAATCTACGGTGCTTCGAACCATGTCGTTAAGTCATTCATGTGGTGGAAAACATTACTCTGAGTCAGTTCTGACCCAACATACCCAAACATTTTAGCCAGCACTGTTGCTGGAACTGTCCTCCTTCGACTAGTTCATGTCCTGTTCAACTTTTCTTATTAAAAAATTGGAGTTACCAGAAGGAAGGATGAATGTTCCAAATCTTGACACTGAGAAATAAAAATTCCATTCATTCATTATAAATAATTGCATTATCCTAGCAATTTCGATTAAATATAATATTTTCTTTCACTTTGCCCTAAACATATCATTATGTTAATATTCTTGGACTCTGTAGAACTTCGGCTACGTTTCGTATTTCAGATGGTTGCCTTGAAGTGAGGGATTTTGTTCCTATATGAAAGGAAATGACATTAAGAACATAATGATATGTTCCACATTTTTATTTATAGTTCAGTTTTTGTTTTTTTTCTTATCTTTACAAAAGGGAAGGATGGAAAAGAAACAGGAACTTGCTGAAAACCATCATTTAAATATGTTGTTGGTGCTGTGCTGCACTGTGGCTGGAAGGCAGCAGTGTGAGAAATTAAAAAGACAACCTAATACAGCAATCAGATAGACAACAGTATTTATTCCGTCAGTAGCTTAACCAGTATAAAAAATGTTTCTCATCACTTCAAATCCAGCTGAAGGTCATTCTGAGAAAAAAAAAAAGAAAAAGAAAAAAAAAACTTTATCAGAAAAGGACCTGTCTGATTAAAATAATTTTCTTACCCCTGCAAGTAGTAGGGGGTGGCATTTTGCTCCCTAGCTCCCAGCCGTCAGTGGCTCTTCCCAGCCACGTCTGACATGTCCAGGCTTCATTCATCCTGGCTATTTCTGCCCACCCCCAGGCACCATTTTTTCTGCACAACAGACCTCTTCCTGTTTCCCCAGAGGTGTTTCCAGCACCATTTGTATTGTCACCTGGGCATCAACAGCAGCCTGTAGGAGCTGGGCAGGCTTATTTCCATGAGGTGCTCTCTCGGGGGACACCTGCGATGGAAGGCAGTCTCACACCACTACTAATCCAGTGTTGTACCATAGCTTCGGACATGAGTTGAGAGAGGGAAGCACTTTTGAAAAATTTCATTGTCGCAGAAGAGCCCTTGTAGTGAAGCAAGATTATCTCCCCTCCCTGTGTACAAGCTTCAGCCAAAGCACAGACTGTCTAGGGATTCCTAGTTACTAATCCTCTCCTGAGAAACCGGGAATTTCTCTTCTCGGCTGCTCAAAATAGAGGAAGGAAAAAGGTAATAATGTGACTTCACTGCATCAGTCAAAACCTGCTGCATCAGCTAACTAGTCATGGCTTAGTTCCAAGGAGCAGCATAATTTACATTGTACGTGACTCACATTTCACTCTCATCAGAGTTAATGTTAAGCTTTTCATACAGAAGGACACCAGACTGCATATACGTAGCTTTAAAAATCAATTTTAAAATGGCATATATCCCTGCTGAATTTTTCAAGTATTAAACACACATTTTGTTATGCAAACAATATTGTAAGTGGGATAAACTTAACTCTAAATTACAAATATCTATTTTATAAACTTCCTGTATACTTCTTTGTTCAGAGTCCCCTTGCGTTCCTACTTCTGTATCATCTATGAGAAATTACTTATTTAGTTTCTGTAAAGAAATTACTCTGTGGTTTTGCATTGAGTAATTCCAAGTTACTACATTACTTCAGAGTTTATCCTGTGTTCCTTCTTGGACTGCTCTTCCATTAGCTTGTTATCTCCCCCACCTGATTTATGTCATTTATTTTTAATTTGTAATCCTATGGGAATGCATAATGTATGTTAAAGTTAAACAGCCCACTTCTGGTCTCTGTTAGAAATTAGAAGTAATAATTGCAACAATTTATATACTGCTTTAAGTGCAAATGTACTTGCTGAGGTTAGCTGGGAAAATAATGGATACGGGAACTCTCTAAAATTATTACAGTAAGTACCATTTGGAGCCTTTATATTAAATTAATGTTTTGGTTGAGGATAAGAACTTGGAATCAGTGTCATAATTCTTAAACACTGATTGAAGTTACAAACACTATCCATAAGTTGATTCTGATATAACAGTGTCCATTTTTATTTGTGCATGGAATTAGTATAATTAATGTTAATTAAGATATATACTATCAGTCAATAACTCTAATTATTCAGACTTTGGAAGGAGATATAAAGAGAAAAACATTGCTTTCAGGATAAGGTCAAGTGTTCGGTGGGGCAAGTGCCTAAAATGTTGTGTGGTCTCATTTCAGGCAGTTCCTACAAGCAGATGGAGTGTCAGCCTCTGAGCCATTACTGCATTTGTTTAAGGACAACTCACCTCTCCATGCGTTTTGTTATTAGTAACAGGTTCCGCTACTCTGTGCCTCTCTCAGATGCTGTGGTCCTCAAGGAGTTTTTCTGCAGCCTCCACTGGCATGAGACATCGCTAGGGGTTGTGGTTTGCTTGCGTAGAGGGACAGCTGGGGAGGTCTGTGGGGTGTCCTTCATGAATGAAGGTAATCACACGCAGGAGCAGCTGCGTCCTTGTGTTGCTTGTTGGCCTCACTGGGTTGTACAAAAACAAAATATTCCACAGAATTTTCTTTCTTGGAATATCTGTCAGAAATTTCCGAGCTATCAGGATTCTCCATCACTTCTTAATAAACAAAGTCCTGAACTTCCTCTTAAAGAGAAATAAGTAATGTGAAATGAGTAGGAAGAGCTCAAGCTCTGATCCTAAAATAAATGGATGCATGTAACTTAATTTCATTTAACAACCTGCTGCTTTATCCTCTCCTCTGTGTTTAGCACTTGGAAGGCACAAAACCATAACTGGACCCTCGACCCTGTCTTCTAACCTTTTAAAAGTTGTAAGTAAGGACTTAAAAGAGGTGGTTTTTTTCAGATTTGTTGTGTAGATAGGTGAGTTTCCCTGTCATGTGATTGCTGCTATCAGTCACTGCCTTGAATAAACCCGCAGAGTCCCAGTGGAGCCCTGCAGCCCCATTCGCCAACAGAGGAGGGAAGGGGCGAGGTGTAGGTACAGAATGAAGCGGCGATTACAGACTAATTGCGGTGCCTAGTCGTCTTGCTTCAGGAGAGTAAGCTGACATATCAGGTAATGTTTAACAACCGAGACCCGGGGAAGTTGCTGCCTAGCTGCTTTTCACCATCCCAGTAAGATGCCAAATTGTGAGTAGTTACAGATGAGGGCAGTGGGGTTCACCTGTACCAGGTATGCGCAGCACAGTGGCGCCTTGCCCTCACCGGTAGCCCTGTGACACAGGCAAACATTACTCTTTGTTACCTGCAAGGACAGGATTCACAGGCAAACTTCTCCAGCCAAATGCAACGTATAACTTACAAATACTTATTTCATTCCTTCTTCCCATTTATTTATTTTGAAATTTCATAAACTACCAAAGAAATAATATTTCTGCTATTTGCAAAGCTTAGAGATGCTCAGAAATGCAGGATAAATCACGTGTACAAAGTTTTTCAAATGTATGCCTCAGAAGCCCTCAACAAATTTTTAAGGGTGTTTTTCTCAAAATAGGTGGTGAAATCTATTCAAGTGTGTTTAGATATATTTAAAGCATATTTTTAAAGTTTGCATCACTCTAAAAAGGCAAGCCAGAATGCTTACCTTGAAATCTCATTTTAATTTTTAAATGAATATTTTTTTAAATATTTTGATAAAAGATAAAAGAAAACATTTCCGGATAGAAAAAAAAAATATTTAAGGGTCTAAATCAGGAAAAAAAAAAAGACTTTTGGATATATGTTTGAAAAAAATGTTTGGCAGATTGGGGTTTCTATATTCCTAACCCATTCTTTGGACCATTTTATAAGTCTAATAAAGTTGAGAAATGAAGGGCTGTATATAATTGGCCCTCATTACTCCAAACATACATATTTAGACTGGTGTGTCTGGGAAGATGCAAAAACTGTTGACATTTGCCCGAGGTACACTGTAGTTTAACTTATTTTCAGACAAAGCAAAGGCTAAGATAAATCAGTTGGATTTCTTTTTGTTGCTTACTTCTGTTATTTTAAGCTCTAGAACTATTTTTCAGAGTAGCCATAGTCTGATGCAAAAGCACCTGAACTTTGGGGAAAATGTGATTAGAGATCCCAACATTATAGCCTTTTAGAAGCCCTGCAGTTAATTTGCCTTTGTGCTTCTCTCTACAAGCAATTCCTTTCCTACTTTCAGCTTTACTGTCCATAGCCAGAATTCATCTGCATGAGATACATTTTTTTTTATTTGCCTTTTTTTCATCAGTGTTTGTGCAGAATTACTGAGAGGAAAATAATGCGCTGCAGAGGGAATATCCTCTGTATAAATAAATATAGAAGGTTCTTAGCTTAATGTTGCCTTACATACATGATAGGGTAAGCAAAGGCCACTGAGGCTCTGCGGAACAGCCCTGTGGTTCACCTCGTACACAGGTAAAATCATGGCATCATATTTCTTAACTATGAACTTATTTTCCCTCTGAATGACAATTAATCTTTAAATAACTTCCAGAATATCTTGAACCAGAAAAGTACAAATGCAAGGTAATTTCATGGTGAATTTATTTATTTATTTTCACTAGTGAAGTTTAACTATAAATGGTAAAGTATTCCTATAATGACTTGCTCTAAACCCAGGAAGACAACAGTGGTGAAAAGTGTCTGAATCTGTTGCAGGTTATCTGCAAGCTTACATCCCCCTGAGACACAGAAGGTCCCTTCTGTTCTTCTGTCCCTAGATAAAGCATAAATGCTATGAAGCACTTTGGGAGTCCTTGCTATCCCTTTCTTTCCAAGTCGTCTTTTTTTACTTGTCATCAACTAGGCAAATATATCTGGCCTTCTCTTTTTTTTGTCATTTCTATGAGGCAAGTGTAAGAGTCTTATCATATTCTGAGCTGAAAATGCCAACTGAAAAAGACTGTTAACACTTCTTTATTTTCATAGAAAAACGGCATAGCACTGTTTACATTTGCATTCACAAGAAGAAAACCTAGGTTACCAGGAGAAGAGCTGATAGTCACAATTTTAAAGAAATTCTCTAAATTTTGGAGTGCCAAACATCTAGGTGAATCAAGTTATACCACGGATGTTCCCCATTAAGAAGCTTGTCTGAATGAGGAGTGACGTATGCTGGTCACAGCTGTTTCTGGGAGGAATGATGTAAACAGAGATGACATAGATGATACAGAAATGCTGTAACCAGCCACACAGTCAATTAAGATGACTTTGTTTAAGTAGAAATCTCATTATTAAACCTAGATGTTCTGAAGCTAGCAAACTTGATGCGAGGCTGTCATTGCTATTTATTTCAAAGATGTTGCATCACAGACATCTGCCAGACAGCTGCACAGACTTTCTGTCTATGCTGATTTACAGAGCATTATTGCTTGCCTTCAGCATTCAGAGCAGTCTCCTCTTGATGGCCCAAAACTTACTTTTTGAGAATATTTTCTTCATCTGGTTAAATTTGTTACTTTTGTTTGATTGCATTTGATTTATTTCAGCTTTGGTGTGGGCTTATGTTGTTGGGCTTCTCTTGGTTTTATAAGAAATATTCGTATTATGCATACTTTCACATAAATGAATTGTACAACAAGAAACTGACAAGTCACTGACTTTGCCGTACTCCGACAGGATTCTCCCTTGCCCACCAACCTCCTTTCACTTCTGAAGGTTAATCTCACCGAGGTACTTTTAAGTTCTGTTGATGTTTTACATTTTGTTGTCCTTTCTTGGAGTCTTAACGTGGAAGGTTTGGCTGGTGTACCTGGAGGACAGATCTCTGCTCAGAAGGTGGTGGAGCATGGCCCATGGGGAGCCCGGGCTGTGCTTTCCCTGCTAACACTGCCCTCTCCTGGTCCTCCGCTGGTGACTCGAGAGCCCAGAACAGGCTCCTGCAAGGGGACGGATAAAGAAAAGGAGAATGACATCATTTGCTTCTTCTCCCATTGCTCTCTGTCTCCCCTAGCCTCCACGACCTTCCACCCTTCTGATGAATGGCACTGAAATCTTTGCTCTGGCCCCAGAAGCCAAGGAAGCCGTGCCTCAGGGTCTCATATTGAAACCAGCCCCATGAATTTCCCAGCAGTAGGTGGTTTGTAGGCTGCTGTTTCTGGGGCCACGTGAGCTACTGGCGTTTCACTAGACTGAGCAACCAGAGACTCGGGACGTAGCTCCTCAGACCACATCTCCTGGCTTCTCACGTGCAGCACCGCTCCTGGCGGGCCGTGCCAGCTCTTTCAATCCTGCTTGCTGAGTGGACCTCTCCTAAGCTTAGCCATCCATTGCAGGTTTCCGACTAATAACTCTGCCAGGCTGCTGGAACCAGGCTAATCGCAGAACCGCAGCGTGCCGTTCCCGAGCCGTGATGGGTTCCTGCTGGATTCCCTCCCTGCTCCCCCGAGAGCCCTCACAGAGCCCTGCGTGCTCCCCTCCCGCTCGTTTCCCCCCTTCCCCGGCTCATGTCATTCTGTGGAGCAGGATCGGGTTGCTTTTGCGTTGTGATTCTTGGCATAAGCCCCTCTCAGATTCATATAGCTGTTCTGTGAGTACGGCAGCCAGTAGGAACAAGGCACATAAGAGCACATTAAACTAACATTCAGCACGCAAAGCCCAAATAATTTACTATATGCTACCCTGCCTAGTAAAGGGAGTAGTGGAGCTGGCCTGCCCTTTTAATTTCCTTTCTCTCACTTTTGTCTATAGAAGTGTATACTATAGCTTCCCTAAAAAGCATTTGTATTTATTCTATAGTCATTCTTAGGCTGTTTGGTTATAGGCAGTATTTCTTCCCGTAACAACGTATCAATCTTTCCTTGATACCACCACTAAGCAGAAATCTATCTGAACAGAATTTTAGCTGTAGAAATGTAACCTTTCCCCCTGCATTGCACTGTTACTGAGGTAAACTGATCTGTTGTCCTGCTGCCTGACCATTGTTCCTTGTTAAAACCTACAACAATCAGTGTTAAAGAAGTACAAAATATGCTGGTGAGCAGGTATCCCTTCACAGATGAGAAATTCCAGTGTGACATTCTTTCCGTGTCACATATGAACACCGTAGAGTTCCAATACAAATATTAATAACTTAAGAATAAGAAGTGTTAGAGGGCTTAAGGGTAATATTATAAAAAATCAAATTTAAATGAAGGTTCAAAACCTGATAAGCTAATCACTACAGCTGCTCAAAACGACAAAGACCTTTAAATGCAAAAGCTTGCAATGAACTTCAGAGCCCAATCCAAGTATATGTACCTGCTACAAATATGCTTGTCTTATATTTATAGAGAATGAATTAGAAGAAGTAATACCACTGATAAAACAGAGCAGGCTTTTTGCAATATGGTATACGAAAAAGCTGTATACTTGAAAGCTTATCCAATCTCTTTAACAGTATCGTCTGGTCTAGTAAGAGATGCTGCTTCTCCTTGTTCTGTTAGACCCTCAGACCATTGTGACTACAGTAATCCCTTAATGCTTGCACAAATTACAGCTTTACTTGGGATTCTTCTGCACAGTTTGCAGGCCAGCATGGGCTTTATCAATTGCTGGTCAGATAAACAGGTTACTGAAGGCAGATGTTTCCTGCTCTTTGCTAAGGCTGTGGGCCCCTAATTCTGGCAGTGCCATTAGATTCAGAGCTAAAAACTATGTTCACATAAACTCCAGCGTGTTGTGTGGTGTGGTTTGTAACACCATTTGTTGGACAAATAGTTTGTAGATGATACAAAGAGCGAATAAGATGAAGTTTTGAAGTTTCATGTCTCATTCTGAGCCAACTACTCTGAACAAAGAATAATCCAATAGGAAGTTTGTAGTTAGTAAACAACAAATATGTATGCTCCACCACAATTCTGTATGGTAACCTTATGGCTGAGTGAGGAGGCACCATATCTGAAAGTGATTATTTCCACAGACAAGTTAGAATTCTGGTTGTCACTGCGTGTATTTCATATAGTTATGTAACATTTCTACTGATGTCATGTAGGAAGTAATTCCTAAGTAATTGCATCCTGTTATTCATGAATAAAAGTCAAACTATTTTAATATACTAGCAAAATACTGTATTTTTTGTGGAATACAGTTGCTTTCAGAAAAAAAAAAAACCATTCTGCAGAGGAAGGTTTTCTAATATTTATCATAAAACAATCTATTTGGGAGTAGGTAAGCCACTTTTCCCGTGTTGACATGGCCTTTACTGGGAAGGTCACAAATCTGGTCCCGCAGACTGGAAAAAGTGACAAAAAGAGAGGAGAACTTGCCCAGTGTCTGCAGGCTGATGATGGAGTCACCAAGGGAAGGTGTCAATCCTGGAAGTGCCCAGTGTGGAGCACTCTGCTAGCTGCCTTTCTAAAGCTGGCATTTTAGCTTGGAGCTGAGCCTGCTGGGCAGGACTTGTTATACAGTGAACATGTTTAATAGTAGAGAATGATCGCAGCTCTGTGTGTTTCTTGCAGCTTCGTGACGAGTTAGAAAAGGGCGAGAAGGAAAGCGCAGAGCTGCAGGAGTTTGCCAATGCCATCTTACAGCAGATAGCCGATCACTGCCCTGACATCCTGGAGCAAGTCGTCAATGCACTTGAGGAGTCATCATGACCTCGGCCGCTGGCCCTGCTGGAGCAGCACACCAGTGGCCAAGCCCAGTCAGTCCAAGGAGCCATGAGAGGAGTATGAAAGACAGAAAATGGAATAGAAACTTCTGGTGCACCTTTTACAAGGAAAACAAAAGCAAAAAAAAAAAACTCAAAACTACATGCTCTCTAGGTTCTTCCAGTCTGTGATTAATCAATCATGCTTGTGTTCAGCTTCTCACTGCCTTTCTACTTTAGCATCCAATTCCCCACTGACTTTGTTGATGGTATTGTGACTTTTGGATGCAGCTAAGCAGAGCTCTTCCAAGTCTCCTGAGCAAAGAAGAGGGGATCCACTGAATGCAAGCAGCTCTAGTTCTCCATGAGGTTGCAGAAGGGTAGCCTTTGCCCTTCATTCATTTATTGCTTCTTTTTTCTTTTTGTTTTTTTTTTTTTTTTTCATAAAAGCTGAAAGCCTCAATTTCATAGTGCTAAAACCTAAACCTGAGTGTGCTCTGTTTATGGCTCACAATTGGCCAGTATCAGCTAGCTAGCTCAGGTCTCACTGCCTGTCTCAATACTTCTTATGTTCTTAAATAACAGAGAGAGGAGAGGAAAGGAAAGTTTCCCTATTTGGTCCTGTTAGTTGCTTCGTCTAGCAGCTGGGAAACAAGGTAGGCATACTGGTACTTTCTGTTTACTTAACTCTGATTTTTATTGTTCACTGATTTGACTCTGAAATGCTGAGTGGGGCATATTTTCAGATAACTGTTTTCATCTGTTGGCTTCTCAGTTTTTGTTTTTTTTTTCAGCTGAAGTTTCTCATCATAGGTCTGTACCTCTTAAGTTCTTATTTTATAGAGAGCTCTCTCCGTTCAAGCAGGTGTGGTCAACAGGTCAGCTCCCAGGTTTAACTTGTATAGTTTGACCATTGCTAATTTTTCAGGCCACAGGTTTGTGAACACTAGCTGCCATCGGAATAGTTTCAGGCATTTTGTACATGAGCAGATTGCATCATTTAGCTTAGAAGTATAATTTTATAACTAATTTAGGTAAATTGGTAACATAGTTCTTACTATAATTATAATTTAATTTATTTCGGTTTAGCTTAGGTTGACAAAGAATGAGTTTGAATTCAGAGCAATAACCCCTTCTTATAAAGAGGAGCATCTCTGTTGGGGTTGGCACCCCGCTGAGTAGATAGGTATAAAATCACAGCTTTAGCTAAACCAGTGCAATTCTTATATGTATATGAGAGGCCTTACTCTTGCTCCCAGCCATCTTTGACACTCATTAAAGCCCCTGCTGATAGGTAATATGACCTGAAATAGCAGGTCAATTTGTCATTATGGTAGCAAATCAGAATCCTGTTTTATGGGTAGGACTTTCACATTCATTCTTGGACTCTGCATTAAAGGGAAGACATGTTTTTTCTCCTAGTTGCCAATGGTTATGTGTTTCTGAGGGCATCTGCAGGACAGAACCCTTTAACAAGTCCCTGCATACTCCTTAAAGGAGGTATTCTCCTTGGGCTTTCTCATATTACTTTAGAGAACAAGGGGAGGGGGAAAGGAGACCAAATATCAACACAGCAGTGGATGAGATCTTGGCTTTCTAGTCACCAGCTAATTATGAACCCTCTGACTCCTGCGGCCATTGCTGTAACTCTAACAGATTTTACAAGTTTTAGAAACATCAGCTGATTATAGCATTCATAATCTCTCTCAGTAAACCTCCCATTCAGAGCCCTCAGTTTAATTCCATGACTTACTTTATTTTGAGCTTAAGCGCTAAACTGCTACGCAAAGTAAAATGTTTCAAACCCGTTCAGAAAAACTGCATTTCTTATGTCTTTCAAATCCATGGCACAGCTCCCCTGTAGGTGCTTCACACCGTATTTTTATACTTAGAAGTGACTGGTTGATTGCTTCTAATAGAAAGGAGACCAGCAAAAGTTTGAATAAGTGAAGCTGTACCCTATCTTCTTTTCAACCACTGAAAACTGGGCAAAACTGAAAACTTATATACCTATAGATTATATTGAAATAAATCACACCCAAATTCATTCTGCTGTAATGATTCTAAAGAAGCAATGTATCCATAACCATGGTGTCTGCTGGGAAGAAATATCTAAGTCTCCAAAGAAGAGGTGGTTCACGCCTTTTCTGTGTTTTGAACTGCCAGCGCTTTGCAAATCGGGACATGTAGCTTTAGTTCTCAGTGTAGTAACAGCCTGTGTCCCAAAGCTTTTCTTTTTCTCGTGGAACAGGAGAGTAATGGGAACCTGAATGTTTGCAAGGGGGAAATACCGGAAGGTATGTAGACAGTGACTGTACATACCACTGAGCCATGCCTCATACCAGAACCACCCCTTTGGTCCTATTATTTGAGTCAGCACGTTTTGATAGGAGCAGTTGTTTTGAAATCTTTCCTCTTGCTTTTTCTTCATCACCCCTAATTACTCACTCCAGGAATTTAATGCTGCCTGTAAAACCATCAGGGCCATCAGCCTAACATCATCACACCACCACCACCACTCCTGACTATCTCATTAACTTATATGGTCAAATCTCCAGCTGCCCTGGTTCCCTGCTGTAAAACAATCCTTCCTCTGTGAGAAGCTGTGGAATTTCCCTTATCGATGGTTCAAATGACTCCTGCTTGTAAACCTCTTACTGAGATGTTCCTTGATAGCGTTTCTGCTGCAGGGGAAGGGGGAGGGGATGGGAGCAAGGGGTGGTCATTTCTGGCTGTTATTTCAATTGCATTTGTTTGCTGCGTTGCCCGTACATCACAGGAAAGCTCCCAGTTTCAGTGCTGGTTCTTTTGCATCCTTAACTCAGCTGACAGCCTGAGGCTGTTTCTAGGTTGGAAAGTACCTCAGCAAAAAGCATGTTGCTGTCGTGACGGCATGTTTAGGACCCATGCATCTGAAACCGGGTGAATCTCACTGTTTACACATCTCCCAGCTTCATCCCTGAAAGGATTTGTCAAGCCTGGCTAGTTTTCACACTGGCCATTTGGTCTTTATCTGCAAGCCACACACCTGCTGTTCTTCCCATCTGGATTATTGGGCCTTTGTAAGTTTTCTCGTTAACTACTGTTATCTTCTGGGGCTTCTAGACTTACCATCTTAAACATTGATCTTAGACCTCAGTAAAGTGCTTTCAGGGAGAGAGCAGATCTCATTTGGGAACAGACTTGATCCGACTTGATCTCCATTGAACTATTTCAGATAATCTCTCTGATCCTGTGTAGATAGAGATCTTGTCACAGTGAATAGCTTGGGGAACTATGGGATTTGGGAGATGCTGCTGGTCACTGTTGAGCGTGACCAGTGAAAGCTTTTCCTTTTGCTTGTATGGAGTGCCACACCGCTGGCCTTAGGGTAATTAATGGATTTGGTTATTGCAATCCATCAAGAAATTGCATATCAGGCACATGCAGAAGGGCCATATGTGTGCATATACCATGATGTTCATCCAGTTGCCTAACCCTCCCCAGCTCCTTTAAAATCTGCTATCCGGGTGTCAGCAGCCAGGGAGATGCAGACAGTTTCCTAGCACAACAGTCCTACACTGCAGCACTTCTGGGAAATTCGGGGGCCCTTCCTGCTTCATGGGCCCCCATCCAGTTCCCAGTGTGCCTGAGGAAACTTGCTTGTTCTTCTTCTCTTCTGTGAACTTCCATTTGCTGTGGGAGTTGTGAAAGTCCTGATTGCTTTGATTTTTTTTTTCTTGCAAGCTGTCATTTGTAGAGAAACAGAGATGTAAGGCCTTGAGAAGCTCTCTGTAGAAAATTAAATAGGTAATTTTAGCTGTGTTTGGCTAAAAAATAACTCAAGCCTGAAGCCCATGTACAGTGTAAAAGCTGACACCCCAACCATGATGTTGATGATATCCATGAGCCCAAGTACATATTTTCCTCTGAATCAAGCCTCATTTAAAACACTAAAAGGACATTATAACACTAGAGTTGCAGTGTGAGAACATTAGCACTATTTGTGATTGGAAGAAGAATTGACTGGAGGGCTCCCAAGTGAAACTCTAAGCTTCTGGTATTCTCTTTCATTTTGACTGCCTTTAACCAGCTATCCCTCTAGAAAATGCCAAACTCTCTCTGGAGTATCCGATTTTTGCCAAGTCCAGGGGATGGAAGGCGAAGGTCATGCGATGCACAAGATTGTTTGTTGCAGTTTCCAGTTGCACTGCTGGAATACACCTTCTCTATCAGATTTGCTGGTACTTTGTGGCTCTCAGTATTTTGCACAAGGGAGCATTAATGTCATAAGCTTGTACACACAACCCTGTTTTTTGAACCAAAGGGGCACCTATTTTCATTTGCCCTCTAATTCCACCCATTCTGCTGCTAATGCTCAATTTGTTGGGAAATTTCTGCAACTGATAAAAGGTTAACAGGGTTGAGTCCCCACTCCTGTACTAATTGCCAATCAATGCCACTGAAGGGCTCTTTACAAAGAATGTGAAGAGCCTTGTGCTGATACCATTGTAAAGCAAAAATTTCACTACATAAAATAACATATGTATTTCTCAATGACACTAATGAAATAAAAAGGGAAATAGTACAATCAAGGCATCTGACATTAAAGGAAGCCTCTACTCAGCTCAACGTCTGCACTGAAACGGGGAATCGGGGAGGAAGCAGAAGGCAATGGATAACTAACACTGCCCCAGTGAAGCTGGTGGGGTGGAAGGGTCAGGCGAAGGGCGGCCTGGGCGGCCACCGCTGGCGAGAGCAGCCCCGCCAATCAGTCTTGTCAGCGCGGTGAGGAAAACGAGTGTCTGGGGGGATTTTTAAGCAAAATAATGTTTTTAATTGTTTTTTTCCACATATACGGGAGGAACCTTACACATCAGCAAATCCTTCTGAACAAAATGGCTGTGTCCACTGACTATTAAAAAAAAAGAAAAAAAAGAAAAAGAAAAACTGTTTTGAAACTTTTTAGTGTCAAAAGCATAAACACAGAAATCCTGACTTTTTCCAGTGTGTGTGGTGAGTGCTGTAACCCTGTCATCAGTATCTCTCCTGACTTTTTCAGGGGTGTTTTCTCCTGTTTTGTTTTCTGCTTGTCGATATTGTCTGTGTGGTCCTAAGGCTGGGGCAGTTACCAACAATGTGTGTCTGTTGTCGGATTAAAAAAGATAGTAGTAGAACCGAAAAAGATGTGTTTTAAAAATATATAAAAAATAAACTTCATCAAAAGGAATTCAAGTACAGAAGCAACAAAGCCTTGACTCCTTCTCTCAGGATTGTACGGAAAAGGATTTGTGGGCTTATAATTATAACCGGTGGCCTTTTGCAGGCTTTTGAGGTCCAGGAGAGCTTGGCCTCTTTGAAAATGTTACGAACCCTGTATTGTAAACTCCTGCTTTCCCAGTTTTATACTGTACATGCTACACGTGTAATACAGAAATGGGCAGAATGAAGGAGTATTTTGGAAATCAGTCTTTTCTAGTAACAGTCTCCTACATCGGGTGTCCCTTAAAATATGAACCATTGATGTAAATGGATCAGACACTTTGGCCAAATTTTCACGGTCTTCTGGATTGCACCTGTAAATGCCAGGGACACATGCAAGTGCAGATTGGCTGGAATAGTTACGAGTGGCGCGTAGGCCCATTTTCAGACTTGTATCTCCTTGTGTCCAGTAATGACCGCATATCCACAGCAGTTTACGTTACATTAAAGGACTAGCAGCTGCCTTCTGCTGTGGTTACCTCAGACCTAGAAGGAACAATGTGAGGATAAACTGGCATGTAATGTAAACAAACAAACAAAAAACCAACACAAATTGCTTTGCCTATGATACTAGGTAAAGAACTTCATTAAATTATTTTTTTTTCTTTCAAATTTAATTATCATCTGCTATTTGTCCTCATTTTGCACATCCAGTTTGGATCCTGAAAGTCAAATAAATTGATTTTGCTTTTAAGTAGATTTTTCTGCCTTGGGTTCTAAATGCTTGTCTGGTTTTATTGCTCAAAACATTATTTTTTCCGTTTGGACTGACAAAAACTTTGATCTCTTCATCAGTCATGTGTAGTCTCTTTTATTATGAAATGTAGTTATCATCTAAAATCCAAATTTGAAGCCAAATTTTAAAAGTAGGCCTCGTTCCTTTAATCTCCCCCACCTTGCCAGCTGTGCATGGACATGGCCAAGCCTCAGTCCTCATGAAGCGCGGCCACCCCTTGCGTTTCATTTGGCAGTGCTTGGGACATGCCCTGTCCTCTGTGCCTGCTCAGGGGCAGCTGGCTGCACGTGGCCCTTTCTGAGATGCTTGTTACAGTATATCTGGGGAGGTTTGGGTGGCGAATGCCTTTATCTGCTCAGAGTCTGAAGGAGGATGAATCAAATGGGACCATGAACAGGGGAATAACTCCTGTGCTAGTCTAACATGCCGCTCCAAGCCCACTACAATAGCACATTGCTGTTTCCCTCCAAGACAGTAAATGATGAGGGCCACACACCAGGTTCTGGTTCACAAAGTGTGTGTTTGGGGGGAGGCAATCTGGAGGATTGCCCCAAGGACTGAAAAAGCTGTGGGATGCTCCATCCAGTCTGCAGATTTGTGTCCCTCGTTTGCTTTGGAAGAGACGTGTTGCACTTTAGTGGAGGGGGAGACAGGCTTTGGATATGGGATCTAGTGTACTTGAATTCCTTTTTGAAATAACAGCAGCGGGAGACATTGATGTCCGTGATGCAAGTGTGCACGCTGCCTTCAACTTGTATGTGTTTTATCGCTGGAGTCATGTTACTGACAGGATAATGAAACTGCAAAGAAAATGTGTTATATTCAACTTTGCCTTGATAATATAAACACTTTGTTCATTTTTTCTTCTTTTTTTATTCACAGACTAAGTTCATCAGGAAATTATAAAATTATTTAAAAATTCTGTGCCATGTCTTCATTTCAGTGAATCTCGGTGCATTTTGCTTGGTACCCTCCCTGCACGGCGAGGATCGGTGGTCATGCAGGAGGTCTGGGCAGCTGCGTGGCTGTTCCTCGAGAGCAGGCTCGGGGTCGGATCTGCTGCCCCAGATCTGGGGCAACCCTGCTGGGGGGCTTGGCTCCCCCCTGCACCTGGCAGTATGGGTGGGCATAGAGGGGCTGCTGCAAGGTAAATGTGAGCAAGCATCAACAAAGGGGTGTCCCAAATACCCTGGGAGCTCATGGGCCAGGTAAGTGGAGATAAGTGAGCTGTTCTCTTTGTCTCTCGCCTGTTTTCCAAACAAATGTGACTTCAACGTTGCTAATGAGTGACTGAATCCCAGATGTACATCCAGCATTGAGCCAATTTCAGGATCACGTCGTATGGAGTAATGAGCTTGGAAAGACTTGCTGTGCAAAGGCCAGCAAGGCTGTCTTATGCAGCAGCGTGCTTCACAAGAAACCTGAAGGTGGGTCCTGTCCCCACAGCACCAGCCACTACTGGAGAGTTGCAGCTTTGTCACCTGAGGTGGCCTGTGCACCCCTGCAGCACTGGAGGAAACAAATTCAACCCAGTGTCCAGCTTCCAGCTGCATTTTGAGGACACAGGAGATTGCCTGAGTAATGTCACTGTAAAATCTCATTTTTCTGGCATTTCTTAACTGTTCTAAAGAGAATAGCATTGCAACACCAGGTCCCAGCAGTAGAACAATGTCCATTTTAAACACACTCCACCAGATTCTCTGCAGCTATCCCAAAGCCCAGGGAGACAAGACTTCCCCACGTCAGGACACTTTCCAATTAATTTCTCTTTTAAAGCCTCTCCGTTCCTTCCCCCTTTTGTCTATCCATGCAGCAGATTGTTCTCTGGGATTTTCCGCTGGCCTTGTCCCTTCTGCTCGCACTACATTTATCATTTCAAGGGGCTCTTAAGGTCCCAGCTTGCTCCTTCCATTGGAGTGACCTCGCATGTGACAGGAAAAAGCGTCCTGGTCCCAGCGCCTGCAGGGTCCCTTCCCGCTGCTAATTGGATCTCAATCACTTGCTCTTCAATCAAATGCACAAAGCTGCGTGTGGAAAAAGGATACACGGGGATTAAGGGTCTCAGGAGCTTTGAAAGGAAGAGTCCATCGGCCTTTCGGTGCCTAGTCTGCTTAATGTTCACTTAAGTGTCTGGCTGGGAAGGGGGTTCACAATTCCAGTCAGGCCAGGGTGTGCCTGGCTTTCGCAGCAGAGCCCAGATCAGCTGAACGAAACCACATGCCACATAAATTTAACCGATTGCTGTACAGTGGGAGAGCTGGCAAGCCTGCAAGCGCTCCTGGTGCTGTTTCTGAGGGGCTCCTCCCATCCAGCAGGAGGACAAGCAGAAGGTGAGGGTGGTGCCACCAGCAGCGGAGAGCAGGCCCAAGGCAGGACTTGCAGGGCCCGGGCTGCTCCATGGGCCACACCACCATATCCCCACAGGCTGACTCATATCTTGGATGGCCCGTAACAATAACATTGTTCACGCTACAAAGTGAAGATGCCAAATCCCTTTTGTGCGTTATCAGGTTACAGTTCATGTATTCTGCAGTAAAACGCAACGAGGCATCTGAATAAAATTGTCCGTGTTGACTGCTGTCACTGTGACAAAAAACAGGCAAGGCTGCAGTGAAGACGGAAAATGGTCAGCCCTGTGACCAAACACACAGAAGTTCGCAATGTTTTCCTCTCTTGCTTGGTGGGCATTGTAAAGGTGGGTTACAGGGAAGGAGGGGCTCCCCTCCTTGCTAACCGGCCTCTCACATCCCCATGCATGCGTCTTCCTGGCGAGTGTGACACTTGCCCCATCTCATTTCTAAATTACACTGCTCAGGGAAACTGCTGAAGCCACAGCAGCGAGCAGCTGGGAAGGGCAATGTATTTAGGATCTCCTGTTTCCGACGGGGTCAGCTGCAGTTGTGCTGTGTAGATGCTTTTTGCTGCTGCAGAGTGATGCTGTAGGGACGCATCAGCTGGACTGCGCGTGCACAGGATTACCCAAAACAGTAATTGCAAACTAATTGCCTGCGCTAATGAGGTGATCTGCATATGGCAAGTGACCTTTAGAGCAGGGCTTTGAGATATCAAGTAGCTGCTCTTCTCACTGGGCTTCAGGGTGTTTGGAACTCTTCGGCAAATGGCCAAAATCCTCCCTTAACCGTCTCTGAAGGCCCTCAAACTGAAGAAAGGGAGCATGCTCCAGAAAACCAGATACATTTTAGCTGCATATAATAAAAATAACTGTGAACAACAATTCCTTGTCAAGCAAACAGAGCCAAATATCTTCTGTTGGTAGACTCCATTCCTGAATGTACTGGTGATCTGTCATGTCAGTGTGGGCCAGTCAGGACCAGCAAGGGTGTAGCAGTAGGGTTATAGCAAGTGATTCTGTGGGTGTGGGCTTTAAATCCATGTGTTTTTAAATCCGTGACCAGTCACATTTACCAAAGGGTTACAATTGCAAACATTGGGACTGTTCTGGATGAGTCACCAAGAAGTTAAATATTTAGGCCCAGGATCCACAGCCCCTTTGCGTGTTGCTCTTTTCATGGGAATTCAGCTCCTGGAACATCTACGAACGCAAACCTTGTGACAAGGCAAGTTAAGTCACTCGGTTTCTTTCTGCGTTGGGAAAAAGGAAGGGTTGCTGCCCTAGCCCAGAGCCCCTCCTAAAAGGATTTTTGTTCAGCTTGAGTAAACCCTTCATTTTCTGTAACGGCGCACCATTTGGAGAACCACAAGTCTTGGAATGTATATGAACGCACTTAAACTCAGTTATATAACACATAGAAACTGTTTTTAGCTTTAAACAGCGTGTCATCTGTAGCTCAATGCATTGACGTGCATGTGTGCATGCATCTCTGTGTATCTGTGTACATCTGTATGATAGTGTGTATATATATATATATATATACAGCTGCATACAGAAAAACGTGTTTAAAGAATGCTAAGCTTGCAATGCCAAAGGTCTGGAAATTAAAAAGTCTACATGACTCCATGCTTGATGGGTCCATGATGCAATTTTCAGTGATGTATTTACCCAACTGTTCTCTTGCTGAACCTTTCCTTCATTAAGTGTGCAGGATGCAATGATTTCTTCAAATCAGTAATTACATAAGCCCTAGCATTGCTGTCATCTGTGCTTTTTCCAAGGCCACCAGTTCTGCATTGCAAGGCTCTCACTGCTTTGATTCTGTAAATTGTCCCTCACATCAGTGACCTCCTAGACACCAAGTAGGCTGTTCCTATAAAGAAGGAATTGCCTCAAAGTCCTTCCATACTTTTCAGGAGACATGAACTCAAATCTGCTCTGACTTGACTCTAAAATGAACCAGATCCTGACATTTGGGAAGACCCAGACTTCAAATTCCACAGCCCACAAGTGCCTGGAACAGGGGATTTAGTCTGGCACAGCAAGCACATATATATCATCCAGATCCAGAGCTAAATTTGGGATCATCTCTTCTCTCTGTGCTAGTGTTCCTTTGTTTAGGCCAATGAGAAAAATCTTTTTATTTGGGGGCTATGTATATCAAGCGCTTATTTGGGTGTTTGTCTCAGCTTAGTTTTGCAGGTGTAAAAATGCAATCTAATTCCCTTCAGCCATACCCCTGCACATGCCCAAGCCTTCACTGTGCTTCAGTGCTTATCTCCTCCTCTTGGCAGAGGTGTCTGACCCTTCTCCACCAAACACCTAGCAGGGATGTGCAAGGCTGCAAAGCCCTCCACAACTCAGCAGTGCTTGTGAGCAGCCCTGATTCTGCCTCCACGCATGGGCACCTCCCCACCTGATGGGTCTTTGAGAGTGAATTGCCTCCACCTGTTTCCAATGGGTCTGGTAACTGAAATCCTCCTCTAGCAGATCAGGTGTTTGAGTCTTGCTAGGGAGGCAAGGACTTAAAGGGAGAGTTGACTTGATGTTAGTGTGGTGGTAGTGATGTGCTTTCTCTGGTTTTCCTTACTGGCTTTTAAATGCATTGCCTTTCTCAGCCAGGCTATTCCAGGTTACTCCATCCTCCTACAGAGTCCTGCATAAGATATGTGAGGCTCTGCCTGCTGGAGTGACCACTGTCCCACAGAAGGGGCAAATTTTTGCATCTGCTTCTACACTGCTGCTGGTAGGAGCAGTGGTATGTTCTATCAGGTGTTTAATGACTTGGAGGACATGTGAAATACATGCACGTGTGACTTAAAGCCTGAGTGTGGAGTGCAGAAGGAGGTAAGTGATTTCAGCATCTTATTTTTCGGTCCTTGTTTGACTTTAGTCTGCAGTTCAAGCCACTGTGGTTTGGATTAATTTACCATTAATAGTTTCTATTAGTATTTTGGTGGTGGTAATCATTAAAGTTTGAGCAAGCAAAGCGTGGCTACCAAGGTTACCTGGAATTATTGCTATGTTGAAATCAGGAGTATGTTGTACTGATACCTTTGACTGCTGTAAAGTAGCACACTTCAGCTTCAGGGATGTTTTCCCAGTCCAAGCAGCAGCTGTGTGAGGTTGTTTTCACAGGCACTGGGGCTCAGCAGCACCCATCCGTGGCACCCACCGGAGTCAAGGTATGCTTGGCTGTTCACAGGGAAGGCGCTTTGTGTGTTGCTTACTGTGGATAAGATCAAATGTGAACGCACAATAAAACTATCACTCCACCTGGACCAGGCAGCCTGCAACCTGAGCGTTATCAGCAGTTGCTTGATATTTAATAGTAGACACTTCCAGCTGTAGCAGAAAACACCACAATTTTTACCAGAATGTAAAAATCATTGCTCTCTTCTCCTCTTAGAAAACATAGCATTGTGTTGGGTTATTGTGGGTGGGGATTGATCCAAAGCTCTGGCCAGAGAGTGCAGTTAGTGGCTGGTTTTGCCTGTCCTGGGCAGAGCACACCCAGAGAAGACTGGCTTCATCAAAGTTCAGTGCTCAGTACAGGACAGGAATCTTTACTGAAGACAGGAGTGAGATTGCTTGGCCCTCCTTTAGCTTCTTCTTTTTTGTTGTTGTTAAGTGGGGTGGGTTGTTTTTTTTTGGTTTTGTTTTTTTTAAATACTTTGCTACCACCTCAGTTGCATTATGCTACAGAGATATTAATGGGCTTGTGTGGGGCATGGCTCTGTTCCCAAGATGTCCTATTCACTGTGCTTGGCGTGACTGGTGAGTACTGGTGTTTTTGCAGAGTCTCAGGGCTCCCAGAGATGTAAAATGAACCGGGATAAGCAGGAAGTCATGCTGTTACCTTGATTCTCTGCATATGAGTGGGTCCTACAACAGAGGATTGTATGGACAAACGAATCTCCACTGAGAATGATATATGACCGTGGCAAGGTCTTTCTGCTACTCAGCAAGTGAGGAGAGGACAATGGTAGCTGGCAGCTACTGTTCAGGCTGACGTACTTGACTTAGATTAGCACTGGGGTAAGAGCATGCATTCTGCCAATTACTGAAGCTCAGCTAACTTGCAGCAATTTGTGAAGGGGCAGTAACTCAACTGCTTGCATTGTCTGCTCAGATGACAGGCTAGCAAAATGCTCTAAGGCGGTGGCTTCCAACTCTTCAGTACTGTCAGCTTTTGGTGTGTCTCAGAAAACAGCACTTATTTTTTATCTTAAGTTTAACAGTTTTGAATTTTAAAATGGAGGGGTTTGCCGGTTGCTTTCGAAGTTATCGGATGGGCATGACAAATAGAGGAGCTGCTGCCCCCCAGCAAATGGTGCTGCTGGTGGTTGAAGTGAAAACAGGAACCAAACTGCTCAGCCCTCTCTGGTTTCTGCAAACTCTTCTGTGACCTTTTTTTTTTAGTTATATAGTGCTGTAAGGCCCCTATTTTTTCTAATGATTTTAGAGGTGTGAGGCATTGTTCTGAGCAGACATAAAAGAAACTGGCCTTTGAAGTTCTCCATCACGGTTATGACGTTGTGCACCACAATCTGTACTTCCTACCAGCGCCTTCCAAAGGGTCCTCCTGTGTTAGTTTGGCAGGAACACCTCAAACCCAGAGCAGGTCCTTTGCTGGACTGGGGTGCAGCAGCTTGGAGTCAGCCCAAGAAAACAGGGATTTGTCAGCAAAACACAACAAGTTCAGAGCTTCCATGGGGAATCTGCATCCGCCACCAACCCTGTGCCTTCAGACCCCTGCCACCTGTTTGTACGCCCACAGCTCTTCACCACCCAGCCTGTGAGCCCAGGAGAGGCAGAGGAGCACCAGTGGCAGGACCGAGTGTTTTGCTATGCAGTCGGTGTCAGACATGGAGCTCCTGGTGCCACATCAGCCCCTGCAACCTTCCCTGGCCTGTGAGTGACCCAAGTGGGGCGTAATGACTTCAAGGTGGCAGTGAAAGGCTGATCCGCGCCCTTATGGTTGGAGGCTTTAATTTGATCCCATTGTGCATGAAGTGATGACTCCTGAAAACAACAGTGGCAGCACAATTATTTATGTTCATCTGTCACAAGAGTAGATCAAAGCTATCTATAGAGCTGCAGACAAATATCACCGCGGATGACCCAGAGGCTTCCTTTGTGTGAGGTGACAGACTGGAG
Source organism: Anser brachyrhynchus (assembly GCF_964034855.1). Classification (NCBI taxonomy): domain Eukaryota; kingdom Metazoa; phylum Chordata; class Aves; order Anseriformes; family Anatidae; genus Anser; species Anser brachyrhynchus. The sequence continues at coordinate 65,515,703 of NC_137694.1, forward strand.
CGTGACTTCATTGGGAAATCAGTCTTAGACCCACACAGCAAAGTCATCCCAGCTAATGCTGACCCAGAGCTTTTCTTTGCACTCGCTCACAGCTGAGTAGCGACAGGGGTTAGAGACGATGACGCCAACTTTCCCTGTTTTTGTTTTTCTGGTAAGAGACCTTGTTCAGCACAACAATATCGCTTGTGCTCATCATTACGTGTGCAATCTTAAGATGATATCTCGGCAAGTTCAGACGCGATGGAGACCTTTGAGCTGCGTGGCGTGTTGCAGCCTGGCACTATGCAGCGAGTCTGTAAGGGATCATCTGGGAACCTCTGACCGTGTGAAGAGTAAGGGGAGCAGCAATAGCTTTGTGCCCAGCTTAGAGCCAGGCATGACCAGGTTCCTGCCTCTCAGGTGTCTCAAAGCACATCCTCACCAAAATGCTGACACCACTAACTGCCGACATCTTCTCAGTAAGGAAGAGCCAAGGAAATTGAAGAGGATAGAGAGCAAATCAACAGAAGCACTTGAAGGTCACTTTCCCTCCTTGCCTTTGCTAGGGTTCTGTCCACACATACCATCTGCAAGTCAGGCAATGAAAAGGTGACTGATCCTTGGAGTATCGCTTCCATGTGCTTGGAAAGGTTCCTGTAACCCTCTGACAATGAGTGATGCAGTCACCCCTGCAGCCCAATTTTATACATTCATTAAATGTCAATAGAGATGGATCTGGGCCCTCTGCACCACCCAAAAGCCCATTCACTCTTTATAGGTCTTTGTGTACAGGTTATTCATGCTTCTATAAAATGGATGATATACCAGCCAAAAGTTGAAAGTGTTGAATGTGATGTGACGATCTTTCGTGATGCTTGGTTCCTCAAAAGACAGCCCCAGTGCCCCGCAAGGGAAAGAAGGTCCCCATCTGCATGTACCAAAAAATTAAAGAAAAATTCCAGCTCTCATGGCTGGAGAGAGGCAAAGAAAAACGGAGCTTCAGTGAACTTGAAAGCCTCAGAAACAAGAATCAAATCCACCAAACAAAAAGCCTCCCAAGTGAAAACAAGATCTTGTGCATGTGAGCAAGCATCATGTTTTGGGGCATGAATCACAAGATTTTCTTTTTTTTCCTCTTTGGCAGGTGTATATAATTACAGTCCCAGGATCTGTTGAAGTATTTAGTGATTTTGGCTCAACTTCAGATGCCATGACTTGTGTTAGCCAGTAGGTGTTCTGTGCATCCTGGAAGATCAGTGCCTCAAGCTGCAAATTCATTCATGACTTTCTTGAGGAAGTTGACCAGAGAAAATATGGAACACAAAAACAATTAAACTTAAACTACATGGGGCAACTCTGTCTTTAGTTTTACCCTTACAAGCATAAATGACTGCAATCTGAGCTGGAACTTGTCTTATGTCTTTAGTTCATTGAGTGCATAAATATACACCGTGGGCACTATTTTTCTGACTGAGCCCTTGAAATGTGCCAGGGAGCACCAGTATCTGCGTGCGGCCCTTTGTCTAGTGCCTGGGCCCTCAGACCACAGTCAACATAACATCTGAGTGCCTATGAAGAGAACCATCTTCTGCCACGTGGTTTCTTCTCCTTGTATCTTGTGGCTGCACTGCTGCTTCAGTTGTTATATCACACAAAATAGACAGACAAGGAAACTTTAATGCTGATGTTTGTGTAAGCCCAATATTACCAATGCTATGCATACTTGTTTAAAAACCACTGTGTCTAAGAATTGTTTTTATGTTCCCCTTGGGCTGAGCTGTGAAGGTGAGACTATTAACCAAAGGCATGTGTTATCAAAGGGTGCTCTGGAGCCAACAGAATGCAATGATTTTCACACAAAGGCTTTATTGTCATTTGTTTGGTTTGCAAGCAGCCAAACCAGCAGCTACAAAGATCATCCCAAGCCTCGCTTACACTCTTCAGCTCATCTCAGGGTTTTGTGGGACCCAGAAATAAAAGCAGGAAGGGTGCTGTGGTTTTGCTGGCTCTAAATAGCGCTTGTCCTGAGGCTGTATGAGCTCTACCCATGGGCAGTTGTGCACCCAGGATACACACATCGTGTCCCTAGCAGCCACCCCCTGCACCACCACCCCAAGTTACCCTCCTGCAGGGTGATGCTTCCCACCCTGAGCAGGCACTGCCTGCTTCCCCAGCACCCCAGTGGCACCGGTCGCACCCTCCTGGCTTGATGCTGTCAGCACATTCCTGGTCACCTGCCCAGCCAGGAGCGTGTTGCCTGCCCCAAAAGCCAGTTTGCATCACCCCATGCCAGCAGCGGCGTGGAGAGGCTCTCAGCAAGGTGAAGGGGAGGATGAGGATGCCCACTGACCTTGTACACACACAGCTGAAGCAATGGGGAGGTCCCTGTGGAAAGGAAACCTCCATGGGGCATCAGACCCATGACAGGTAGACCCAGGGATAGATAGACCCAGGGATAAGGCTGGGTACAGCTGCTGTGAGCTGTGACATGGGGCTTGGGGCCTGGGCAGGGAGAAGGGGCTGCCCCTGTTAGCCCCGACCTCTGCCGCTACCCACTGATGTGAGCCCCTCTGTTGTCTCTGACAGGGCCCCACGTGTCCTTTCCCCCAAACCGGCAGTGAATGCTCAGCTGTTTGGGGACATCTTCTTGCCACATCCATGGGACATCAGCATCGTGGCACTGATCTGGATGGAGGGCCTGGTGGGGTGGCCACTCCCTGGGGTTGCTGCTGTTGTGGCAAAGTGATGCTTGCTCCCCCTGCACCTCCTGCATGCCCCGGTCTGCACACGCATGTGTGCACACCCACGTGCATGGACATGTGTACATGCACACACATGCACTGCTGCCCCTGCTGAAGCCATTGGCACGGTTGCTGTCACAGACCACGTTTAATTATGCTGTGGAGCTTGTTACCACAGGAAGCAGCTGGGGCCAAGAATTAAGTAAGACTTGAGGAAGGGATTGGCCATTCGAACAGACAACAAGAATATCCAGAGTTGTCATAATTCATGCCGATAAAAATTTTGGAAAGGATGCACAACTCTTCGCCTCGGGGTCTAAGCCAAGTAGAAGAGACTGGGAGACTTGGTCCGAGAGGAGGGGGCCGGGGGCAGATTACCTCACTGTCTGGCTATGGCCGTGGCCATGGCCTCACGCCTCCACTAACCACGTAGCCCCGGGCCCCCAGCACGGGCTCGGTGCCCCACGGTGGCCCTGGGGGCACCTGCCACCCCCCGTGTGCCATCCCACAGCTGGGGCCTGCCCCACATCCCTGCCCGAGCAGGCAGTGGGAGCTGGCAGGCCCGGTGTGGGGAGCTGGCGCCCGTGGTCACACGAGCCGGGGCTCCTGGCCGGGGGCTGCCAAGGGGGGCAGTTACACTTTAACTTGCCGAGCCCACGGAGCCCGCTGTCGGGAGCGCCTGTCTAATGATTAAAGCGCTAAACGAGGAGGCATGAACTCTGCGTGCTCTCCCCAGCCTTGCTGCCGGGTTACGTGGAGCCAGGCAAGTCAGGCCTTCGCCGCAGCCGCCAGGTCCAGCTGGTTATGACCGCATCCTTTAAATCCTTGTGTTTGGCAGAGGGTGTCTCACTATTTGATTTCTAGGTATTTAAGACCTAATAAACGTCTCAGTTCGCCCCTTCGTCCAGGGACCAGGGGAAGAAGAGAAAGGAGCCAAAAGGAGAAGGGCTGCAGCTGTAGGAGAAAGCCCTGATGCCCTGACTTCTCCTCCAGCCTGTGGAGCTCGACGTTGCGAAACGCAGCTCTGGACACTCAGAGACATTGTGGACACCTGAGGGGCGCACCGTGATGTGTGTTCAAGGACTCCCCGGGACCCCACTATCACACTGCCGAGGTGAGGAAAGGCAAATTTGCAGCAGTTGCTGCGTTACTCTTTGTGCCCTGCGCTGGTGGAGGGGAAGAGCACGCTGAGTGTCCACCTCCGAAGGCAGCAGCTGCTGTCCATCCTGCAGAGCCCCTGTTCAGCTCCCACCTCTTCTCAGCTGTGTGTCCCTGAGTCCAGGATGGATTTTACTTGGTGATGTCAGGCCAGATGAATCCTGGTTTAATTGACCGTGGGTGAAATCGTGCTTTGATGGTTAATGTTATACTTGAGGCTGGGAAAACTACTGCACGATCATAGCAATTAGAGCTGGAAATGATTCAAGTCATCTAATTTATTTCCTCTCTCCCCCCTCATTGTCTCTCCCAGGGACGGGGGCAGTAATGTTCCCAACAATGTGTCCCCCCCGTGCCTTGTCCGGTCCTGTCTCACTGACTCAAGGAGCCTCCAGAGCATCCACGTGTCCCCGGGGGGACGATTCCGCAGCTTGAAAGACGTCAACATGAGGAAATGTTTCAGAAGTTTAGCCTATATTTCCTTTTGTGGACTGCCACAAATTCTCAGGTCGTGAGCTTTATGCCTCCGGGAAACTGGCTGCTTCCCATGAGGGCAGTGCCTGGGAATAAGGTGGTGGTTTTCTTCGGGGTTTGCAGGGGCAGGTAGAGAACATGGGGTGGTTCAATGAAGGTTTTCACACCTGCGAGGCAGGTCAGATCAGGTAACTCATCTGGAATAAGCCCTCCTTTGGCAGGAGCTGGAGATATATTTTTTTTCCGTTTCCAGATTTCTATTCCATGAATTCCACCTTGACTCATAAAAATCTCACTGCAGGAAACTTGTTCAGCTCCTCTGAACAAATTCACCTCCTTTGACTTGCTCCTACTGCTTCCACTGATGCTACCCCAGGAGAGTGGGGCGAATGTTAATTAAAGGGCAGAAAGTGTCCAGTCCATCCCAATGAAAGAAGCGTAGAAAGGAGAAGCAGCTACTCCTTGAAAAGTGCCACAGGATGGGCATCAGCTTGGTCTTCACTCTGTCCTGCCTGCAGAGAGGACACAGGACCTTCTGCCTAGGGGGAAGCTGGTTGTGAAGAGGCAACAGGGACAGAAGAAAATTCCCAAGGGATAAGGGCTTATGAGCACCATAAATGCTAGACTACACCTACATCAAAAGAAAGTTGGAGCCATGTTGCTTATTTTCTGGTGATAAGGTCTCCAGCTTCTGAATTGCAGTCATTCTGCAGGGCTGTGCCATTAACAGAGAGGGACCTACGTGCATTTTAAATCACTCTTCTCCTCTGCCAACCGAGCTGAGGATGTCCACATCTCAAGCTGTTCCAGCACCTCCCTGCCCTCCTCCTGCTCACCAACAGCGGAGGTCAGCCAGGTGAGAGACACGACACCCGCTGCTGTAGGAGAAGAGAAAGAGTGTTGTGAGGGTGACCGGAGCCGTAGCAGCGCTTGTGGTGTCCAGGGAGCTGCGTGGGTTAAGGTACTTTTCGCAAATGCTCAGATGTAAGAGCTTCCCTGGGCGTGCTGTGACACCGTCTCCCACCAATATTAGTCACATCTGAGACTCTGGTCATAAAGTCCAAACCGCAACCAGCTCCAGTTGTGGACACGGCTCATTATTAAATCAGTGAGGCTTAATCATATCAGGACATCTTGCAGAGAACATCTGGACGACATCTTCAGCAACTGAGGCTAGACAGGGGCCCCTCCTACCGGCAGCTATTGCCCCCGGTACCTCGTGAGGATCAGCTCTGGCCAGGAACAAGTGCCTCTTTCCTCTTCTATCCTCCTAGGATAAACTATGATTAGATATTCAAGGGTTGGTGTTTTTGTGGAGGATAAAGAAGACTTTTGGGGAAAAACAGATGAAAAATAGACAACTATCTGTTCTCCTGGAAATAAAATTAGCAGAGTGATTTCAGCAGAGAAGACAAGGTGAGGTAAAGCAGTAAGTGACCTGCTGTCCTCACCCAGCCCCACAGGGAGCTGTGACCAATTCATCCATGATTTTTGCCCTCAGCCCTGGCAGAGAGGGATGCCAGGTGTCCCCCCCCTTTCTGAGTCCCCCAAGACAGGCCACACACCTCATTGCTGCTGGCTGGGGACCTCTTTCCTTTCTTCCAGCCCTTCACATAGTCAGCCAGGGGCCTGCTTTTGAGCCGCACAGCTTTTGAGGCACACACACCCCCAGCTGTCCCTCCTGCCCTTCCTGGCACCCAGCACCGCCACCAGGCTGCCACACGCCTACGTGCCCTCCTGCTCTTCTCGTCCCACCAAAGCAGGCGTGGAGACAATGAGGATGGAGTAAAACTGCAAGAAGTCCCATCCTCCTCATGGACTGGACTGAAATCAGCATGGTCTTGCAATAAATCAAGATCTTTCTGAATAACCCATGTAGCTCCTAGCTGCAGGTTTCAAGGAGCACATCTATCCAGTCCTGCCTGTCCGTCTCTGTCGCTGGTCCTGCAGCAGCTCTGCCCTCCCCCTCTGTAACCCTGAGGCATCTCTGGGTGTGAAGCAGTGCCGGCCCCAGGATTCCCGTGGCCTTGTACCAGACGGTGCCGATGAGGACCTCAGGCCTTCTAACCCACTGTGGCTAGCTGTCCCTTGTAAGGCCAAAACCAGGAAAGCACATCACTCGACAGTGTGTCACCAAGCCCCGTGTTGTGATGCTCCTCCTCATGCCACCAGGTGCCCAAAAGAGGACCCTGGTGTTTGCTGGTTCCCCACAGGAGCACCCTGCACCTGCCCTGCAAAGCCTGAACATGCAAGCTAAAAGCTCAGCAGACAAGCATCACAAAGCAGCTTTACCTTGGAGGGAGAAAAGCTGGCACCTAAAATTTCCTGCAGCCAGCTGCAATTTTGGGATGGCATTTCCCCTCTAATTAGTTGGTATTTGCTATACCAACTATTATCTTCCTGGTTACGTAGTGCTGGGGACAATGGTTCCTTATTTCCTACCACAAACACCAGGTTGCTATTTACCTCCAGCTGTACCTCCTCTATCCCCTGCTCACATTAAAGGGAAGTATCACTAATGACTACCGTGATGGGAAACACTGCAATAGCAGGTTGTAAATTAAGACACTGAGAGCCTTCAATTAGTTGCACCGGGCATCCTGGAGTCAAACCCTCACCTGCTCCTCTAAACACGCTCACACAGTGTTTCCACTCCGAACACCAAGGGATGCTCAGAGCTGGCTGCAAAGAGATGCTCACCTACGGGTATGCGCCTCGAGCTGCGCCGACTGTCGCAGCCTGGCCCAAATTAGAGGAGCTCCAGCGGGCCAGCTGCCTCCCAGATGTAGCCCCGACACCCGTCCCTCCGTACGCCTGCGGAGGAGCAGCGAGGCGGGGGCTGGCTGCTCCTCACACTTTGCACCAGGCTCCGCAGCTCCAGACCTCGGGTTGCAGACGCCGTGGGGGCCAGAGATGGGGACCCCAACTCAACAAGTGCAAATCGTGGCTTCGTGCACGGCTGCGGAGCTGCCGCCCGGCTCACGTCAACCCTGCCCGTGTGCGTGTGCTGCTCCCCAGGCCGCCCCGAGGGCTGGGCACCGCTCTCCCCCACCAGTGTCAGTGTGCACCCATCCTGCCCGTGCCCCTGCGGCTTCTCCCCGCTTCTCTCCTCCAGGAGAAGCGGGAGCAGGACCCGGCTGTGAACCCACCGAGTTTTACGGGATCAGGGGGAGGCAGAGCCCCCGCCGCGATTCCCGGTGGTGTGAGCCAGCCCCACGGAGACCCCCCCCCCGAAATCCGCTCTCCTCCTGCCTCCAGCGGCCTCTCCACCAGCACCCGGGCTCCTCCTCGCCCCCTTCCCCACCCGCGCCGACCCTCGGGGAAGCAGCGGCGGCAGCAGCAGCGAGCCACCTCCCCTCGTCCCCTCGCCCTTTGGCAACCCCATTGCTCCGTGATCCACCCCCCCGGAGCCCCCCGACGGCAGCAGCCCCCCGGACCGGCCCCGGCGAGCCCCCTCCCGGCGGCGGGGCGGGCGCAGGGCGCGGGGGGCGGGCGCGGGGCGGGGGGGAGGCGGAGCGGAGGCGGCCGGAGCCCCCGGGATCCGCCGGCACCTCCCGGGCCCGGCACTCGCCGCCGCCGCCAACTTCGGCCGGGAGGCGCCCTCGGAGCCGCGGCAGCCCGGCACCGGGAGCCTGCCCTATCCCGAAACCGCCGCCTCCGCCTCCGTCCTTCCTTCCTTCCCCGCTCCCCTCCCGCAGCCGCCGGCGGGGGGCTCGGCGCGGCGCGGGGCCGCGGCCCCCGGGGCAGGTGCGTCCCCTCGCGGTGTCCGGGGGGCGCCGAGCCCCGTGCCCACCTGCCGCCGCCGCCCGGGGACATGCAGGTAGGGAGGGGGCGGCCCCGGCCGGCGGGGGGCGGCGGGGGGCTCCGAGGAGGGCCCGGCGCGGTGGTCCCCGCGACCCCCGCCGCGGCTCCGCGCAGCGCCCGGTGAAGGGGACGGGGCCGTCGGGGGGCGGCGAGGGGAGAGCGGGGAGCGGGTCGGGGACGCTGGTGGGGCTCCGGGAGCCCCTCGGCTCGGCCTGGAGGGTCGGGAGAAGGTGCTCGGGGGGCTCGGAGGGGTTCCCGTGGTGGGACGGGGCTGGTGCGGCGGTGGGGGGAGCTCCGGGCCTCGCCCTGGCACGAGGGAGGCTGCTGTGGCGTGAGGGATGCTCCTCGGCGTGGCAGCCGCGGCCGTGCTAAGGCAGATGGTCCTCTGACGTGAGAGGAGAGGCTCTGGCAAAGCATATGCTGCCCCGGTAAGACGGACCTTGCTGGCGGGTGAGGGTCTGCTCTCTCCCCGGGGTGGGCACCAGCTGCCCTGCGAGCCCCCGAGCCCCCTGCCCGTGCTGTCGGTCTCGCCCCAAACCTGCTGTGTGGCACCCGCACGGGTGCTGGCACGGCAGAAGGTGCTCGTGCACCCAGAGACACAGGCGAGCAGCGACGGCCTGCCTGGTCCCACGGTACGGGGGCGCGAGCATCCCCGCTGTACCCATAACAAACATCGTGTTTCGTGAAACTCGTTTTCTTTTTTTTTTATTTTCTGGGAATTATGGTGCAATACTTCCCTTAGCGGTACCGGCAGAAGAACTTCCCCAAACATATTGTCGTGTGCTGTGACACGCTTTGTTACCTCGTGTTTTCCCTCTGCCACCAGTTGAGCATCCCTGTCCGTCTCTCTATCCAACTTTTTCCTTCCACTTAATGCCTTCCTGCATGCACTCTCCAGCGTGTGTTCATCGCCACTCTTGCTCTGCTTTCTGCACACATATACTCACCTGTTCATCTTTTTTTTCATGACAGAGCAGTGCTGTTGCTCACCCGTGTGCCAGCATCTGTGTTCTTGCTTCATTTTCTTCGTAGCCAGAAACTCTGGTGCACACACATCACGTTCGTGGTTTGCACGTTTCTCATAATGTGCTTTACCACACTTCACCAGCACGTGGGGACTGCCTTTTTGCACCAATGCCTCCTCTGCTGACTACATATCAAGTGCTCTTTCCCTGTGCTCTTTATTTGGGCTCAGGTATCTCCTTCCTTTACGCTCATCTTCTTTGTGTCTGCCTGTTCTGCGCCCTTTACCCCATCTGGTACGTGCATGTTACGAGGGTCTTCCCCATCCTTCTCCCCAGGCCTCAGGTCTGCAGGGGGGCACCAGCACTCACACCTGAGCCTGGCGTTGCCCTCCCTTCCCACATTCGCCACGGTGCACCAGCACGCGGTCTGAAGCAAGCCCTTTTTCCCGTGGTGGCAGTTTTAACACACAGGTGCGCTCCTGTCTTGTGTCGCATGCACCGTGTTTTAAAAGCAGAACAAAATTTGGTACATGCTCTTCTTCCCAAGAGAGAAAGAAGAGGATTCTCCTCTTCACACGAGGGACAGACTCCTCTTAAACCAATGTCCCATCCATGGGCACACGGATTTGTAGGTGAAGTTTGGGTGCTGAAGGAGTTCAGGTGGAATTTTTTTACTCCTAGTGTACGCCGTATGGAATAAGTTACCACGTGTGGCAGTAAAGCCAGCCCGAGCACTCTTTTTTTCCTTCTTGAAAGAAATTAGCCAAGTATATGAAGGGAAAAGCATGAGGCTCAACTGCCAGCTGAGGGTAGGAGGCAGAGTTGGACAGGAGAGCTGGCCGCGGCCCAGCCATGGATTTCCTGTGCTCCCAGGCTCCATCCCTCACTCGCGTTTCTGTGCCCAGGAGTGTCGGCGAGAGATTCCTCCTTTTTGGAAACGAGTCCCTCCCCAGCTCATTCGGTGACTTGGGGAATGTTTCATCTCTCCTCCTGGTAGCTTTAAGCAGCCCTTTTGTCCTTTCCTCTGTCTCTATTGTACGTAAAACTAACATGCCTCCGTTCGGGGCATGTTGAAGCTGAAATCGTTGCTGTGGGATCCCAGCACCAAGAAGTCTTCTTTCTCAGCCCCTTCCCTCCCAGTCTGCAAGAACTCGTGAGAGCAGTTGAAAAAAAATTGAAGTCTTGAAAGAGCTGGGTCTGAAAAGTTGGGTTTTCTTGATTTATTGCTTTTAGGGAGTAAGGTATGCCCCTTTTCAAGAGGACATACCTCTCTTGAAAAGTCTTTTCAAGGCTTATTCTACAAAGGCCAGAAACATAACTGTTTAAGAAAAAATGGAAATTCTCGTGTACTGAAGTTTCCAGGAGTTTGGGCTATTAGCGAGCAACCAAATGTTGTGAAATTTACACAACAAATAAATCAGCACAGTCACCTTTAATGCTATTTGTCCTTTTCTCTAGCCCAGTGGGCCTCTGTGTTTCTGGACTGCTTCAGATCTCGAGTCTTTTGTCCTGAAGTTGTTGGGCTTGGGTTTCAAGGCGTGCAGGGAATCCAGTCTTTTCTGAAGACTGCATGATTGCTCATCTAAATGAATATAAATTGTTTCTATTCATAAGATCTTTTTCCTAATGGCTGATCAAAGTTCAAGTGAAAAGCATTTCATCATTTCAAAACTAATTGGACACACACACAATAAGTGTTTCAGAGAGACTTTTAAGCACAGTACTTTTAAAATCAGGATGCAGATAGCCAAGGCATGTTGTCATGTAAGACCGCACAGTCCATGATTTGCTTCCATTTTTACAGAGAAAGGGGTGTTAGCTTGATGGAAAAAGGAACACAGGTCCATTAAAGTTAAAGGCAGTGCAGACGGGAGTCATGGGAATTGTTCCTGGGCAGGAAACAATCCTTTCTAATGGCAGACCTAAGGAATGTGGGCCTAGGAAGCGTTTTAGAAAGAGCCGAGCGGTGGCTCGGTGCGGTACCTGGGTGCTTTCAGTGGTGGGAGGTAGCTGGTACTTGGAGAGCTCTTTCGATTCAAGAAGAGAACTGCACAAAACCAGCATGTTGCTGGCATTTAAGCAATATACGTTCGTGTTAGCAGTAGGCAACGTTTTTAACAGCGGGGTGATCAGCCATTGGAACCAACTACCAAAAGAAGCGTTAGCTTCTCCAGCTCTTAAAACCCTCAGATAAAGACCGACCGTCTCTTTGGAAAACACGCTTTACTTGCGTGTGAGTTGTGGGGCTGGCTGCAGAGATAACTGGATGAAACACACGTACAGAGCCACGGGCGGCACCGGGCCCTGCGATCCGCTGCCCCTTCCAAGCCTTGGCTTGCAAATCGACGAGGCTTACGCAAACCTTCCTCCGCTGTGAGGGAGGTAGAGCAACAGGGTCATTGAAAGCAGATTGCCACTTTGCAGCACAGCTGCTTCACAAAGTAGGGATGCTCCCGTGTCCCTTGTAATTACGCAGCCTTTCTTCGCAGAAGCACTTTGCAAGCTGAGACCATTGTACGGCGCAGCCTGCCCTTCTGTGGGGATCCTTCACTTGTCCTTGGACGCTGTAAAACACGCTGTGAAGCCTGATGGCTTGCAGCGAGGCTGCAGACAGCCTGGGGAAGGCAGTGCTGTGTATCCCCTCGAGCCCTCCGGGCCGGGAAGACTCAAGTTAAAATTTGGCTGAGTTTGCAAGACTTTAACTCCTTCTTCTTTCATTAAGTGTCACAAGCAATTGCAAAGCCTCTTCTGTCATGCCTTTTTCCCTCAGAAAGGTAGCTCGGCAGGGCTCTGGCACCTGGATGACTACACCAGCCCTGTGGCCCCCTGGCTTCTCCTTGGGTGTTCTCTGGTGCCTTCCCTGTGTGCGCAGCCCCAGCTCTCCTCCGTTGGTACCCAGCTTGTGGGGCTGTGGCTCCACAGCTCAGGCTGCAATTGTGCACGCTTCCCAGCACGGCTGCCCAGCTTCCCTGGGGAAACAGCATCCATGCCAGCAGTGCTCCTACACCTGCACGTCCAGGCAGCCCATGTGGAGGAGCCCCCGTCTGTGGTTGCAGCCCCCCGGCAGGGTTATTGGGGTGTCCTCCCTGGGGCCGGGCAAAGACGGGCAGTAGGAGCTCTGTGATGAACCCTGCCTCTTCCCCTCGGTCTGTTTACCTGTCTAAATTTAACTCCCCAGCCAGCTGCATCCCTCCTAAGCCGACCTGTTCTCTTGTGGCTGAGCTGTGGGTCTGGCTCGTGCTGCAGCGTTTCCTGGCGGCCTCGGGCTGGCGGTTTGCTGCTCAGTCCCTCTCTCCAGCAGACGCTGGTTCTCTCGAGGTCCTGGGCAAGCCAGTCCTCCCTGCTCCTGGTTTTATTTTTAATTCTGGCTGTGCAGAAAGCACCTCAGAGCCCTCGGGGCTGGAGGGTCTCTTGCTCTGTCATATCTAGATGCTCTGTTGATGCTGCGGTGGGCTTTGGGAAATCTCCCCTTGTTCCATTGCTGCCCACAGCCGTTTTCATTCTAGCTGTGGTTGTTCCCAGCATGCTGAAGGGCTCCGTGGCCATCTCTAGAGCGACAGTGCCTCTTTTGGCCCCCGTCGGGACCGAGACGGGTGGTCAGTCGGTCCTTCCTGGTGGATGCATCTCCCTTATTTTGCTTGGTACAGAACTGGGCTTCCCTGGGCTGGCGTTGGTCCCAGTTTGTTTGGGAACCTACTGATGTGCACCTCTGCTTCAAAGGAGCTGGCGAGAGGGCAAAGCTGAGGAGAGGAAGCGTTCCTATTTCTGTCAGGCTGGGCAGAATTAACTTTCTGTAGAGTTTCAGAGCTTGGTACAGTAAATATGGCCTGACCTGGCAGCCTTATTCATCTAAATGAAAACGGCAGGATCAGACCATTAGCGTCCTGCATAACCCTGCAAGAGACCCCTAATTGATCTCTGCTTTTCCAGGCATGCCTGGTTGTCGTGCAGTTAATGCTGTGGTCTACCACATGAGAGAGATGGTTTGAATCCTGGCCTCCTCTGTCACTCTTTGAGCTAACCCGGTGGCCTTCTGTTTAATGCTCTTGTATTCAGAAGAAAGGTATTGAAGGCCAAGGTTTCCAGCAGTGACTAGTGATTTGGGGTATCCGACTTGAAACGCTGTCAAAGGTCCCGATTTTTCTTCCGAGGCTCAGCTGTTTCTGATGCTTGGGCATGCTTAAGGAGTCAGGGATTGATTGCTCAAAGTGGCGAGTCAGTTCTGCAAAGCTTTGTCTCAGGTTCTGGAGTGGCATTAAGAAAAACAAAATTAGATAAGATAACTCTTTAGGTAACTAGCAGGGATACACAGATGGGGTAAATCATCCCAGAGTGAGCAGCAGTTCATGGCCAGAGAGCTTGTGGCACAGTTGTGTACAGACTTGAAAAAAGAGTTCTGGGTGTAATCTTTGGCTTTCAGTAGGTCATACGAAGGGTTTGATAGTTTTTCTCTTTGGGAAAGAAAAGGAGACCAGCATTGTATCTCTGTGTGTGTGTGTATGTATATATATATATATATATATATATATATATGTATATTTATATATATATATTATAATATTAAAATATATATACAGTGTAAGTTTTAATTTGTTTGAAGGATTTGGGGAAAATATAATGTGCTTTCTCTAAATCTTCTCCCATCTCAATTGGATGTGGAGACTGTGGATGGTCTCAATTGGATGTGGTTGGGTGGAGCATGTGTTTGGGGTTTATTTTAGTCATTAAGGGCAGAGGGTTAACAAAAGTCATACCAATACTGGTATTTCAGTGGTCTCCCTAAATTTATCTTCCAATTGTTCTCTGTTCAGTTTCTTGGCTGTTTCAGCATCATTGTTTCACTGAGTCCCAAAGCATTGTAGCACCTCTATTATGTGCAAGTCAGTTTGAAAGCAAATAAACTGAGAATATCCCTCGCTTAGTTGTTAAAACCTCTCTGAGCTTTGGTACACATCAAAGAATGTCGAGAAAAACATGTGAGCCCAAATATGTCTTCATTAACAGAATCTTTTCCGGAAAACGTTGTTTTGTGGCTGTCAGGTTCACTAGTCTCTGAGGTGCTCCTAAGTACTCCAGAGTTGGCTGTAGTCAGAAAAAAATGATACTGTGCGAAAGAAAATGAAGGTGTTAAGGTGGTTTGGTTTTGTTTTGCTTTTTACAGATTGAGCAGTATAGAAATTTCCTGATTATATTCTGTGGTCCAGATTTGCTATAATTATTGTAAATATCAGAGCTGGCAGAATGCCAGAGTTTTGTTTAGAAAATAAGTTGCCATTATCATTTCTGTGTCACAATTGGGAGGGTTTGAGTATCCTGTGACCGTCACCACCGTTGATTCTGCCCATCTTTGGATGCTGAAAAACTAGCTGGAATCCTACTGTCGTGCATCGAGGCGATATTCATGGGGTAGCCCCATCACCCTGCTTGCTGTAGTGGAGGCTTCAGGGTTTGAACCACATTTGAACTGTTGCTTCTTGTTCAAGCGCAGGGTGTGTACAGACCAGGTTTCTCCCTGACATCTGCAGCCCTGTGTGTGACTGCAGCTGTTGTTCCACCTGCGGAGACTTCGCTGCCCGCCACGCAGGTAGCGCCGCGTTAGTGCTTGCGTGAATTATGACCAATTGCCTGTCATGACTTCTCCTCTGTTTTTCTAACTATTCCCCATTTCCACCCATTCTTAACAAGCTTTTTGGGAGTTTTGCCAAAGGACAAAATGAACTTCTAATAATTCTTTATTAATGGCAAGAAAGTTTTCAGCTGGGTGAGCTCGGTGAGTGCAGCGCTGTTTATGTGCAGTTTTTACTGGAGCTGCTCGGGCTCTTTCAGCATCTCTGGTGCTTTCCAGGGAGTCTGCGCAATCCTGAAAGACTCGAGAGCTGGCTGTCTTCTCCACAGCACGCTGAGATGATCTACGAGTCTGCGTTTCTGCATAACTACAGTTGTACTCCAACATCATAATAACCCGCTGCACATAATAGCCACTTTTTTTTTTTTTTTTTTTTTTTTACTACAAGACATGTAAAACTTCTGTATTTTCTAAGAAAATGGCACCATTTTAGGTCAGACCTGCCTAGATGGAACAATAGACTCCGATCAGCCTCTGTGTGAATTTGACTGCTTTTGTTAGGTCCCGTTCATGGCAGAGCAGCACCAGCACTGGTGACATGGGAGAAACAACACCTCCTGCTGTGGCCTTGCTGGGATCTCTGTCAGAATAATGGTGTTAACTGGGGTGTACAGAGGCATGGGACTTTTTTTTTCTTCTTCCTTCATGACCTAATGAAGTTTTATGGGGTAAACTTGATAGTCTGGACCAGGCCATAGTATAAATGCTAGGTGACGCTTCAAGTCGAGCATAAAACGCAGCTATGAGCAATAAGAAAGGTGGTTATGTATGTTTAGACAAAGTTAGCTTGTTAGTTAAGCCTAACTTTGGCTTATGGACAAGGTCAAAGTAGGAAATCTATTTTAAATATGTTAGAGATAAGGCTCTGTCAGTTCCTTGCCACTTTCGGTAAACCTTCTTGAGATCTGGGCTGGTGAACCTTGTGGTTCATGCAATCCTTCCTGAGATGGACAAATTGAAGGTGCCGCTCACCATCACAGGATGGAGGGATAAACAGCTTTGCCTGGCACCTGTACAAGCTCCTGCACCTCCATGATGTAACATGGAAGATGATCCTCTTATTTCCCAGCTGGTCTAGTAACTCATTCTCCCACCTGGTAAAAGGTGGTGATCTTCAGTGGGCCCCAACCCCTGTTCGGGTTATCCATTGGGCCTGTGTGCAAGAGGACATTTTTATGCCTGCCGTCAGGGCATGCTGGAGTTGGGCCAGGGATGGAGAAGTCCCAGGAGGAGGATATATTCCTGTGGGATTGCAAGAGCTCAGAACCATTGCCCGTTCCCAAGTCACGAACTGTCATCCAGAAGGTCCATCAACGTAACAGATGCTGGTCTGATGTTGAAAGCCACAGAGTCACCTTCACATGTTTGGTCTCAGGCAGTCACCATTCCCTGTTTGGTCTCAGGCAGATGCTGCTGCCCTGCTGAGCACTGTCGATCTCCTGCTAACTGAGCCTTGCTTATCCTGTCAGCTCCTCTGCCCAAGTGGGCAGGAGCCTTTGGCTTTTACTGCCAACAGTGTTAAATTCATCACTTGATCCTCTCACTCTTTCCTTAGTAGTGCTTTCTCTCAATACACCTCTGCATCATTCTAGCTGCACTTCCAGACTGTCTTGATCCCATGTAATTTGAAATCCTGTGTCTGTGACTGGTTGCTGTGAATTGACGCTCTGTGTGGCTTTTACGCAGTACAGACTTGGTGTTCATGCCCATCATCCCATTTGTCAGAAGCAGCAGACATTAGTGGTGTGGGTGCCTTTCTGGTCAAACTTCACAACCCTGTGTTGGTGATACACTGCTTTCTCTTATTGTCCCGACTTCCACAGAAAACAATGGTTGGTTATTTCTGCATGGGGCAGAAATCACTGTTGGTTGTATGTATGCTTAGAGATGTCTTCAGACAGAATGAACACATCAGAAATGTTCTGGATTTTTAGAGCTTTTCCTTGTGTTTGTATGCAAAGAATTAATATTAAATAAATAACAAATGATTAGAGGTAATTTCTGGAGTCCCATTTGCCTTTTCCTTTCCAAAGTTTCACAGTACGGACCATTGGAAAGTGGTCTGTAATCCAGTATGCTGAATAAGAAGTGGAGCTCTGTAGGGCATCTAGGAGTATCCTCAGACCCCACCCATCATCTGTGTGTAGAAGTGGGTTTCTGTTTGTCCAGTGCCCATCCAACACCATGGACCTTTTCCTTGAAATCAAAATCTGCAATTGCTCTGTAATATTTTGGAGCATAATGTTCCTAAACAAGTCTGGGTGAAGGTGTGCCATTTCCTGAGCTTCTGTGAGGTACCTCTGGTTCCTGGTGTGTCCCCAGAGTGAATATGCCCGCTGGGACCTCCATATGCATGGAGCAAATGCCCAGTCCTCAGGCAGCAACACAAATACGGAGCAGGCAAAGTAAAGAAGCTTTCATTAGAAAACATGCTTAGGTATAAAATAAAATTTCCAGAAGAAAAACATATTTTTCCATAGTGATGTTTCAAAACTTAATGATTTCTGTTTCCAATTGACATTCAGACTTAAAATGATATTTAAGTTGAAACCTGAAACAAGAGTTTAAATTTCAGGTCAACACACTGAAATCTCTTGTTTTGGATCAACATTTCATGTTGAATGTTTTGTTTCTATCAATAACATGTTGTTTTTTTCCGCCGCATTTTCAATTCAAAAGCATTTGGAATTGTTCATGGCATGAAATATTATAATATTTTGACCTTTCATCTCTTTTTGGGATGAAGGCAAATGTTGAAATCCCAGGCCTTCTTGGGGAACAGAGATTCCATTCTCTGACCAGATCCACAAAAGTGTATTTCCACTGGTTTTGCTGGCTGGCTACTTCAATACTTTGTGTGTGATGACTTGTAATTCACTGCAGATTGAATCTGCAGTGCGTCCACATGGCTGATCTGGAGAGTCTGAGGGCAGTTAATCTTCCTTGCTCCGTTTTGTGCTTTCAAATTAATATCCAGATTTCTTGCCCAAGATAAATTTTCCTTTCTAACCAGTGTTTGGTAGATCAGTGCAGTTTCCTGATACACAATCCATGCACAAAGTAGGACTCTGATGCTCTCTCAGTGCAGCTACGAGCTCTATGAAATCAGGATGTTTTAAAATTTGAGACAGCTTCTTGGTTGTCTATTGTTTGCAATCTTGCAAGCTGCCATATATCTTTCTGCTCAGAAGTTACTTTTTCCCCTTCCCACCACTATGGGGAACATTTTCCTGCCGGGCTCTGCGCGCTGTGTCTCTGAAGCAGTTTTATGGTGTTCCTCAGAAGCATGCTTTTGTAAAGTTGCCTCAAAGCATAATCCAGAGAGAGCCTCAGAACCAAGAAATGTTGTTTTTTTGGTTTTTTTTTTTTTTTTCTGTTTGGCTTTGAGGTGTTATCTCCACTCTTCCAAAATGCAATTGGCTCCATCTACATCCCTAAGCTGTTTTGTTTGGAGCAAAGAGAGCTCAGAAAATCAGGGGAGGCCACACACATAAACAACTGTGTGTGAAATCAATTAGTCTAAACGAGCAGGAGATGTATTCCTGAAGGAGAAAAGAGCGGTTCTCACAGCAGCTTCCCCTGTGTATTGCCTTGGCGGGCCTGCTACAAACATTACATCACTGGAACAATGATGAGCTAGGTGAACATTTTAAACTTTTCTTGTGATCTTGGCCAGTATTTACAGGGGTGTTTGATTGTGTTTGAAGACTCTTCTGTGCCCTTTGAGAATATTTTAACGGAGGAATTTAATAACGGAAATTCTCATAGAAACCACGTTAACATGCTAAAGCAAACGTTACTGAAGGGACCTAACTGTTGATATCTTAAATTGCAATGTTTGCATCTGAAATTTGAGTCTAGGAATGGCACTCATCCATTCTGGGATAGGAATCCATGTCTGTTTTTCTGGTGTATTCAGTTATCAGAAAGTTTCAGCAGTGTGCACACAAACAATCTATGGGAAAAAATTACTTGCAAGAGTTCTCATAAACAAGTGTTTATCTCAAATTAGAGGAAAAAAACTTGTACTGCTTCTTAAAAATCTGGGAAGAAAAAGAAGTTTCCTCAAGTTGTGTGTTTCAAACTACTGTTCCTCTCTTCGGTTGCACGACTTTGAAACAGGACACCGATGTGGAAGGATTTCTAAACCTGGTTAACTCTTGGATCGTTGTCATGTATAGTGCGAGTGCCCAACTTTCCCTGCCAGAGGAGAGGTATTCATGTCTCAGCATATTGTGGTCCTTTGCTCTAGGATACCCAAGGGTCAGTGATTAAGATCACATCCCAGTTCCTCTCTGCACCTCTTTAAATAAGTCTTCTTTCTTTGCAGGCTGGCCTGGGGCAGAGATAACTTGTCCTAGGAGCAAAAAGCTATGTTCAGCCATTGTTGACTGAAGGAAGGCCATGGAAAGGAGCCCCCAGCAGAGCACTGTTTAAGGGAAAGGAAAGAAAGACTGGGAAATCTAGGAGACAGCTACTCTACTCAACCTCTTAAGTTGTCACAGGAGAGGATGAAGCAGTTCAACTCTGAAAAATCTTTTTATCTTTATGCTTGTGGTGTCATTCAGACATTTAAGACTTTTCATGGCCATGAATGTTCCCTGGCCCTATCCACCTCCCATCTGGGGCTGAAGAAAATAAGATAAATGACTTTGCGTTTTGCACTGAGGTCTCCCTAATGAATCACTCTCTGCTTAGTCCAACCCTGAACTGAAAGTCCCTCTTTAAACAAAAAAAGGATCTCAAAGGCTTACAGAAAAACCACCCATGTTAGGGAAAGCTGCAGGGTAAGGGTTTTGACTGGGTTCTCCTGTCTACGCAAACTGGGAGTGAAGTTTTGGCCTAATTTCTTGTTTAATTTCTAATATGTAATAATAGATTATTGTCCTGATTTGAAAAGAAAGTCCTTTACAGCTAAGGTTTTGGTGTCTGATTTTGTCTGATTTGGTGTCAGATTAGTTTGAGGCCAAGAGATTTACTAGTGTAGAAGTCAAGAAGACACCATGGGCTACTGCACTGCAGCTGGGAGCCCTTCTTGAGAGGGCAAAGAGCTGTCCCTATAGCTCATAGGGCAGGAGGGGGTCACCATATATGACATGTTGTTGCCAAATCCCAGTGGTTGGTGGATGCTTATGAGTAGCCACTGCCTTTTATCGCTCTGACCACCTTCACATGTTTTAGTGGCTACCTGATTTGCCCAAGGAGATCACCTCTTGGGGTCCTCAGGGCAAAAGTGGGCTTCCTAGAGCTAAGCTGTCTTTGTGACCACAGAAGGAGAGACCACCACAGCCCTTTGGTCACCCCCAGAAGCATCTCTCCAGGGAGGTGTCTGCTGAAAGGCAGAGTCACTTGCAAGTTAGCCAGCTATACACCGCTGAAATCCATCTTCCTCAGGCAGTTCTGTAGGTTCCAAAGCAACCAGTGTGCTTCTTCAGGCACCTAAATATCGCTGTTAAAGTGGTTTATTGTCCCTTGGTTTCACACCTATGAAAGGGGAGTCCCAGCATGCTGCTTCTGTGATGCCCATGTGGTCCTTACTCCCTTTTCTCTTGCAGCAAGCTTGAGAAGCAAGTGTAGATGGTGGTCTTGTCCCCTGTGTTCCTTCTTCTTGTGGGAAACACAAAGAACGTTCAACCGCACAAATAAATTCAACTGCTAATTTCCAGGGCCTAATTACACTTCTTGGGTTTGCTGCCTGACCTGAAAATAAAACGCCTCTTCCAAAGTTGTTTTATTTTGTTTTGTTTTAGCAAAGCAAATAAACAAAAGTCACGCTACCGAGTGCAGAGGATGGCTTGCGCGGTTCATTTGCCTTTCTTCCTGCCTGGGTTCTGCTCGGCCAGTTGTGCCCCAAGCTGCGCTTTGGGAGGGGCATCCCACGCTAAATATATCCGCGCTGCCTGTGAAATGCAGTATGGGGCACTGCGTCATTTGGTGGAGTTTACTTGGAAACTAAGGTGGGAAGCCAGCTTTTATTTTCAGCCTTGGGTCAGATGCATTGGTCAGTTGTCTCACCCGGAATTTTAGTCTCGATCAGGAGCTTGTCCTTGTAAAAGAGATACAGAACCAGCTCTCTAAATAAAAAAACAAGCTAATTGCAGCAACAAAATAACATTGGAGCAACCGTATTTTTCTTGTTCAGCAACCAGATTTAAGATCCAAGAGCTTCTTTGGATAGGTCACATTAAAACAAACAAAAAAATCATAGCTCAAATATCATAGTTTACTGAGTAGAGGAGTTGGTGTAATGCTGAACGCTCTAAATATATCAGGAAGGACTCCAGCTCTGGCAGCACACCGACAAGTGAAGTCTTGAGCTTTTGATAATGTTAGGTCAGAAATACATACCTACAAGAAAATACATGATGAACAGATTCAACTTGGCATCTAAAGAGGGTTCAGATTTGCAATTTCTAGTTCTGACTTTTGGCTTGTCTTTCTTCCATGCTTCCAGAGTGTGGAAACACCAAGGTGCAGGTCCAGCACCTGAACTAGCTTTGGTGCATTTGCCCTCAGCAAGGCAAATGTAGCATTGGTGACACAAATCTGCTGGGGACTCTTGGGGACTTGCCCAGGCAAGTAGGAAGGTGGAAACCCTCACTGTCTGTCCAGAGCTAGCCAGGAGCTCCTGCCTGCATGTGTAACACGTGGCAATCAATCTCTGGCTGACGTATATATTTTTCTCTCTCTTGCCTATGCCGTTATAAATGAGAGGAAAGTCAGTGTCCGTATACGGCTGTCTTACTAAAATAGGAGATAAGTGGACTGTTCAGTTATATTTTTCCAGCAGGATAATGATGAAGTAACTCCTGTCTTGTGCTTTATAGTGCCTGGCACACTGGGGCCTAGGGACATTCCTACAGTGTGAGCTGTGCTTTGAAGCCCAAGGCCATTCAGCTCTACCTATGTAGGGCACCGAGCATGCTGGGGTCCTGACCTGCAGCGAGGGATACCCCATCTCCCTGATGTGCATTTCATGCCAATGACAATAAAATCTTCCTGATTTCTCTGGGAGGATTCAGTTGTGAGGATGAGGGCTGGGATTTCTGGGGTATGTCCCTGGCTCTGTGACTTCTGCTAAGATGGAGTGCCTCTTTTCCTTCATGGGCTTCACCTGGCACTAATGGCTGTGGGCAGCAGGGAGGGCAGAGGATTACTACTACCACCCAAGCCTGCCCAGGTGTAGTTTATCCTCTCTGTAACAGAGGAGTGCTGAGAGAACAGTTGAGAAATACTTCTCTTCAGGTTTTGTTGTGGGTTCTTTGTCTGTCCTGCTTTTATGGCTGCCCAATGTTCCCTAGGAAGGAAGTAGGTAAATGAACAGTCCTAGCAGATATTATGGTAGATATCTGACAGCTTTATGTTTCTTCAGATTTCTTGTGCTTTGTTCAAATCTGCATGGCTTCTGAGGCCTTGCTGTATCAGGGAAGGGCAGGGCTGGGGGTAGAGGGTTTCCTGGCAGTGGCAGGGGGAAGTCACAAGCAGCTGTCCCGTGGCCGTGTGCTCCACCTGCTGCACCACGGGCTGTGGTGTGGGCTGAATACTCATGTTTTTTGTTCAATGGTTATGTGGAAAGTAAGCCTGTCTGCGCAGTGTGTCAGAAAGTTACGTTTATTTGGTGAGGAGGTACATATTGGATAGTGTCTGCGTCTCTCTAGTCCACCTCAGGTTATTAACTAAGCCATAATAACGTGTAATTAACCCTTCAAAAATAAGCACTGCTCCTGTATGAAGCTTGCTCCCTTCCCTCTTTCCCCCTTAAGCCCTTCTCCCTACCCTTGTAACCCTTCAGGACAACTGGCTGTGTCCCCCCGCTATCTAGTAGCGGTGGGCAGGCCGAGGCCTCGGTGTCTGGTTTGTGAAGAGGCAGCCGTGGCTTTGTCCTGAATCCTGCCTGTGGACAGCAGCATCGGCTGAATCCGCTGGCATGCCTGTGTGGAGGGCAGGGTGTGTGAGCACACTGAGAGATAACGCCGTGCTCCGAGGGCAGGGCGTTGTGTCCTGACAGAAAATCTGCTGATGCTCCAGCAGGAGAGACTGAGGGTGGCTCTTGGAGCACTGAAGGGTTTTGGTTGGTGCTTTGGTACGTCAGTGCTGCCACAGGGGCAAGAAACATCCTGCGAAGGGCAGCCAGTCTGGAGATTTTGAGTTCCCAAACTGCAGGGTCCCAGTGTGCCAGAGGATGTGGTGGGCAGGAGAAACTCACATCTGCTCCTATCCGCCAGTTCCACTGCCCATTGTGAGTGTGAATGTAAAACAGCGGGGTAGATGCTGGCAGCCTGGCTCTCCCTTTGCCTTCTGTGTGGCTCTCGTGTTTCCGTGCCTTTGAAAGAACATCTGACAAGTCGGGGTTGCAGTTTTTGGGAGCGGTCTGGCTTTAAAGCAGCAATTCATTCGGCTGTGCCAGTGGGAGTAAGCATGAGCTTCTCCTCAGTTTGCAGACATTTAGTGCCAGGGGATGAGGAGGGGGGTGAAGGAAGGAAAAGCAGTCTTGGGCTGGAAAGAGCAGGGACAGAGGAGGAAAAGAACAGGGAGAGGGGAGGTGGTAACCCACCTGGGATGTGGCACATGGGAAGGGTGCAGGTTTGGTCATCCCTCTCCTCATACCTACACCATGCTGGCAGGCTGTGGTGGTGACCCCAGTGTGAAGTCCCATGTAACCAACAGGCAGTGCTTTTGTGGGGAAGGAGGGAATGAGATAAGACAGATGGTTAACCCCACTGCTATGAGCTCTTCTCAGTTGTCACCTACCTCCTGTTCTGTATTTTCTCACCCATACTTACCTGAGGGCTGTCATCTCTTTAACTAAAACAGGGCTTTGCTCATATTCTGTTTACTAAAGCTGCAAAGAAACCCTATAGCTGCAGAAGGCAGAGCAGGAGATATTTTATATTTCCCTCATCAGTACTGAACCAGTGTTCCGGGAAAATGGAAAAAAAAAACGGGTGTTGTGTCATGGGAGAAAGTCTTATTTAGGGGATATAAAACTTTGTGTGCAACCAATGAAGGTCTCCTGGCACTCCTGCTAATCCTGCCCAGGTCTTGCTGTGGTGCACGTAATGCAAAACATATAATAATTCCTTCTGTAGCTTCAGTCAATTTTTTTTGTTTGTTTCCTGAACTGGTGTGCTGTGTTCATGTGTCCTGCTCCAGCAGTCCTACCTTAACGGCTTGACTGGTTTGCTGGGTGGTTTGGAGCCTTTTGATGGAAGGCGCTATTTAATTATCAGCGGTGTTATGTTCCCAGAGTTCACTACATGAAAGGAAAATACCGGCAGTCTGTAATTAATCTAAGCTAATGTGCCACTGTTTACACTCCATCTCCCAAACCAGACAGATGTAAGAAGACACCCAGCCTTCATCTGGGATCCTCCCAGGTTATTTCTGAGCTATCTTTGGAGAACCGCCGTGAACATATCTGCCCACCCCACAAGTCCCTCAGAAATGAGTACCTTTAAATTTTTTGAAGGAATGAGTGGGAGACTTTGTTCTCTAGTGGGGAACAGGGTTTAATGCCTTTTCGTTTGCATTACCACAGCTGACATTGGCTGGCATGGCGCTGGAGTACAGAACCTCTCCAGAAGTCGTGAATTTTGCAGCGTGAAAGGGTCTGATGTAATAGGCGTTGCTTCCTCCATCGCTCCCCTGGCTCTAGGCGACTAGAAGGCTGCTGAGCATGGGGATGTGCTGGCTCTCTGTGGGTGCAAGACGTGTGATTCTCTGCTAGCCTGGCCTTTGGTTTTAAAATAAAATATCATATGTTCGTTTCCGGTCACTCTGCTACAAATATTTAGCAGAAAAAGGTGACGAAAATGCTTAGAGCTGTGGAGAGACTGAAAAGATTATGCATCTGTAGTTAGAGTGAAGGGTAATAAAAAGCAACGTGACAGACATATATAAACTTAGAAGTACAGAGAAGTAAACCAGGCATTCCTGTGTGTACTTTTACATAGTACAAGGTTTTCAATTGAAACAAAACATCTGACATAGGTGAAACTTACTTTTTTCTTGCAGCACATAAATAATTGAGAGCAAGAATTTAGTAGAATTCGGAAAGGATTAGACATTCATATGGATAAGACTCTTACAGTTTATGAATTTTACTCTAGCTGTTTCAGAAGGTATCAGGCCTCCTGTTCCTGGACAGTCTTCCAGCTGTAGTTGGTTTAACTGGCTCCATCGTGTGTCGAACCTTCCTTTGTCTGACAGTGGACGCTAGTTCAGAGTCTTGCATTCCCGAGCATCTCCGCATCAAACGGTCACTATAAATGTGGCTGGAATCAGAGGTGACCACGAGTTTCTAATCACCTGAAGGCTGATATGCAGCACATGAGGATGTTGTTTTTCGCAGACCATAGATTTGAGATGATAATTATCCACCATGTCAAACCACCAACTCACTTGGCTCCGCTACCTCTTTGCCCGTCATCCATCCCAGTGCTGCAGGGGATAGGTGACCTCTGCAGATCTGAGGCGCAGCAGAAAACTTGATGACAGCAGAACCTATGCGTTCCCCTCCTCTTGGGGGATGATGCATTTCAGGTGTTCCATCAGCACCTTTTGTCAGCAAGCTGTTTCATTCAGACTGAAACGAGCTGTAAGCAACTTAATCATGTAGCAAAGGCTCTCCCCGGGTTTACCTTTTTGTTATGTCTTTGGGCTCTGTGTCTGATGCACAGTGACTTATACTGCTGCAGATATACCGGTGCAGAGTAGTCCCCGCAGTGCTGCTGCACGGGGCACTGTGTACAGGGGGACACTCGGGGTAGGCTCATGCTTCCACGCCCCAACCTTTTGCTGGTTTAGCCCAAGTAGCCTGCTGGCATGGCTGGCCTGGAGGGAAGAAAGCTTTGTAATATCCAGCAGAGGGTGCTGATAAACAGCCTGAGCAATCGGGTACCTCTGCACACTGGTTCTCCTGCATCTGAGCCCCAGTTTTGGGTGGGTGCATCCAGGCTAGCAGGTGGAGTGGGCCAGTGGGAGCAGGGCTGCAGAGTGAAATGGTTGGTGCCAAAGACCTGGCAACTGCACAGCAGCACAGTGAAGTGAGGGGCTCCTGTTTTGGTCTGGCTCCGTTCTGGTCCTATGGGTATGGAGGAGGTGTGTGAGGTGTCCTCCTGGAGCATGTTTGCCAGTTCGGTTTGATCTGAAGGGAATCCAGTTTGCCAGCTCGAAGGCTGCTCCAAGTTGCAGATCAACGCATGGGTAGTGGGAATGATGGAGGACTGAATTAGGAAGTGAATCCTGGTTTGAACTAGGCTACTGGCGTGCTCGTGGCTGTCTCGCTGTTGGTAGAGGTCAGGTCTGCTATGGAGTCCCCACCTCCAGCGTCAGGCTGACCCTTTTTGAAATGCAGGTGACTGCAGATACTCCATCTGATCTCCATTCAGTGCAGTCTGCAGCCCCTGAGTTTTTGAACCAAGTTTATGCCTGAACTGAACTCAAACTCTCCAAGTGCATCTCAGTCAAAGCTTCCAAGTTTGATCAGATCTTGCCGTTCAAGCCACAAGGTATTACGCAAAACTGTAACTTGGTCCCAGCTGTGCTCAGAAGGGTCACAAACCTTTCAGTGAACCTGGGCTGAGTTTGTGCCAAATCCCCAAACCAGGTGTATTTTTCATGTGCTTTTAGGACTGTGTGTTGTAAATGTCACGTGGCTCTGAAATTTAGTCCACAGAGCAAATGTAGTATGTGATCGGGGCACTGGGATCAGGGAAGAAGAGGAAGAATTCTTCTTCAGGTAATTATAGGCAGCTGAGTTGCCTGTGGACAAAAATGCTGCTAATGCTCAGCACCTTTAGAGTACTTACTTGCCTCGTAGTGCAGGCATCCCTGAAGTCCTGTACATCAAAGGGTGTAATACCAGTCCGGTCTGTAATCCAGCACACTCTTGCATTATACAAAGATCATAGGTCACAATTACATCAAATGCAGAAAACTTCACTGCTGTCTTTAGAAATCTCTTATTTTCCCTAACGCCTTTTCTACTGGAAAAAATCCCAGAATATTTAATAAACGTACCTAATTAACAGTACCATCTTGCATAACTCATCCTTAATGTCTCTTACATGGAGTTTTCCATCAGTAGCTCTCAAAACACTTTACAGAAGAGATTCTTCTCACGATGCCTGTTTTATAAGTGGGGAAAACAAGGTAGAAGGGCAAGGTAGAAGGGCAAGGTTATGTGGCCAACCAAAGGTGGGGTCTGCAATAAAATTTCAGGTTCTTAGTTCTGTGCTCTGTTGGAACTGCTTCTCCAACCGCTGAAGTGCCTTTGGGTCTGGGTGAAACACAGCAGCCATTGAAACAATTTGGGACAGAAAGTGGAGGGAGGCAGAAATGCAATTATGCGCATAGGAGCGGTCACGTAGCCAAATGCCAATGTTTGTGTAAAGCGACGTGTTGTCTTTAATAACCGCAAGTGTGGTCAGGCACCCATTTATTTCCTCTGAAAGACAACACGCCGAGCGGGTCAGCGCCCTCTGGCATTATGCTGAAACACTGGGGCAGTGTTGACTCAGAGGAAAGAGTTACACTGACTAAGTCACCCGCATCGCTTCCTGAGGGACCCTGGGTTTTCCTGGGAGTATCGGCGAGACCCAGCACTGCCGTCCTGGTGAGATCAGATGAGCTCGTGACCTGAAGTGGTCTGGCTGCAGTTAAACGGAAAGAGATGCTGAAAAAAAGCACAGCTCGTTTTAAGGGCTAGAAGGGTGTTGGTGTCATCCCCCCTCCCCTTTTTTTTTTGGTAAGATCTGTAATTCAAGATGAAATCACTTAAAAAAAAAAAAAAAAAAAGCCTTCTCTAACTAACTTGGTAATAATAGTATGGTTTTAAAAGTACTTGTTTAGCCAATGCTGACTATATGCTTACACAGCTACCTCTGGCCTGGGAAAGATGAAAACCACAATGGCTAAGTATAGAGGCCTCTAAAATATCTTCACGTATACAGTGCCTGAATACACAAACAGCACTGTTCTCTTCTGTCTACAGGAGCAATATTTTCCATAGGGTCTGTATTGACAGAGGTTTCCCCCAGAATTATGCTTATTTATTAAAACAAAATCCTGTAGAACTACATCCATGTGCTGAACCCCATTTCACAACCACCTTCAATCTGATACAAGGAATGTAATCTCTTCCTGAAGAAAAGTAAGCGCTTTTTTTTTTTTTTTCATTCTGTGGTGGAGGCAGGCTCCTGAGTAGGAATTGGGTTTTGTTTTTTCTTGTTTTGTTTTTAACAAGAGTGGGGAACTATTGCCTGGATTTCAGCCTTGGCTCCTGAGAACAGCTGGTGCATGGTGGAGAGAAATTCTCCCATCCTTGAAGCATGGTGGGATCCACAGGGCTGCAGTGGATGCTGGATGCATGGAGACGATGCATTTGCCTTTGCAAAGAAAGCATGTCTGTACGCAGTGTGAAGCTTGCCGCTGGGATAAATTCCTGCTTGCATTTAGTATTTTGCAGCCTGTTTTCTGGAGTACAAATCTGTGTCTCTTGTGGAGGCTGATCCCTCGCTGCTGTGTGCCTTTCTTTAGGTCTTTGACTTAAACTGCCACGGTTGCTTTTGGGCAGTTGTGGGCAACGCAGCTTTCTGTTCCTCCTCTGTGAGTGTTATACCTCAAATATGTTCCTGCTGATTCCCAGCTGTGGGCTAGTTTTATACTGACACAACATATTCTTGTGTAAATGACAGATTTCTCTGAGCTGGGGTTAGCACCCCTCGGTTTGCACGTAGCTGTAGGCAGTGCGTGACATTGTTCTGGTGGGAGCGACATCCCGTCTGAGGCAGGAGGTGGTAGGAGTGGCACACTGAATGCATGCCCAAATTATGTGCTCCAGGGAGCAACACCTGGTTTGTGAGACATGTGCAGATGTTGCGTAGGTGGTCCTCAGATGCCTGGAGATTTTCCTATCATTTCTACCGTGATTATCTATTCTGGCTCCAGATCACTTGCTGGCATACTAGCAACACTGGAAGCCCCCCAGCTTTCATAATAATAAGAACTTGTCCTTCCTTTTTGGGTAAAGCAGCTTCTTCAAATGTTTGTAACAATACGCAGCTGAATATATAGACAGTTCTTTCAACACAGAAGCCCCGTCTGACACAATTTGTCTGCAGTTACAGCACTCAAGCTGTGTTTTGAAATACTTATTTCTACAAGGACCATTCTTCAGGGAAATGGTGTGGAAGGGGAACAGAAATGAACATGCCCCAGGACCTCCTCCAGGGCTGTTGGGAGGTTCTGACAACTTTCTGAAGTTGTGTCCTGGGCACGGGGATACCGGTGATTATATTTGAGTTGTCTCTGATGGCTTCCTTGCAGAGATCTGAAGTAATTTTTTTTTCTTTTTTTGAACTTTACAGTTCTCATAGATACATGGTGGTACTCTCAATCTATGCACGAAGCAGCTGAGGTGCAGCCAGGTGGCAAGACTTCCCTGCAGTCAGGCAGTGAGCTTGGAGCAGAATCTACAGTCTTATTTTTCCTCAGAGGTGCAAGTCACCAGGAGCTCCTGTGGCACTCTAGCATCTCTGAACACTTAGACTTTGAAAAATTCAAGCCATGAGCCCCTTCACTTACCTCACTCCACTGCTGCTGATGCCTAGTGCATTCCATAGCTACATGTGAGGGCAATACACAGTTCAAGACGTGCGGTTGTAAGTTCCTGGGTAAGCAACAACACTTCTGTATGGTATGTACTGTACTGTATGGTAGCCCAGTACCTCTGTTCTGCTGCACTAGCGATGAGACTGGAGATGCAATTGTGTCTTGACAATAGTGGTGATAGCACAAGCAGCAAACAGGTACCAGTCTGTGTGCTGTACCTCCTTAGAGCACGGTGACAGTCAGCACATCCTCTCTGCTGAGAGCTGGAAAGGAATTTTTTGCCCCCTTCTTTAGGACTGCAGGACATCCTATAATGGTAAGAGAACTGGCAAGAGCCTGTAAAGCTCAAAGTCTGTAATGCTCGTGGTAAGACAGTTTTGGTGCTGTGTACAACTCCAGTGGTTTTAGTCATCATGGCCCATCAGTCTTCTCTTTTCATTTATGTTATAGAGCTACCCTAGGAAAGTAAGTTCCTTCAACTTTAAACAGCTGTATGTGACATGCTGGTTATCTTCAGTTTTTACTGAACTGAGCACATCATCTCGTAACCACTAGCAGCCCCTGGGCAGGGGACAGAAATACTGTCTCTGGTGATTCCTGTGGAGACCACCGCAGTTAGATTAGTGGGGAGCGGTATGAGAGATCACCGAAAAGAAAGATAAAGGAGCAAGGCTTGCAGGAATCTGTAAGAGAAGGTAGTAGGAATGCTGGGATGGAGGGGGAATACTGAGTTACCAACATGTAGTAGGAATCTTTAACAATTTGCAATGGCAAATTGTGTCTTTATAACATCTTTATATAATAATACAGTAATATATGAAATCTTTGCAACACCCCTGTGAGGAAGTCACTTTACATTGTTGGGATTCTGGATTTGGAAAGACTGTAATAGTTTCCAGACATGTTTATCATATATCTAAAGATCTACCTGTGTAACGTAACACAATAATTAGGCTCTTTGCAAGGCAGACCCAGCACAGAGGTGAAGCATGTTGCATTTGAAGTGCATCAGCAGACAGCTGAGAAGGGAAGGGAGTAGTGTGCAAGACTGTAAGAGGCTTCTCTAAACAGAAAGAGTGGTAAAGTCTTTTCTGTTGTCAATTGTGGAAAGCATTTAAAAATAAATAGAGCTTAATCTGCAGGAAAAATGAAAGACTTAAGATGGGCTTGGAGAAGAATTATTAGAAGGAAACTGGAAGTGGTTAGGTAGGGGGCTGCAGGCTGTGCCTCGACAGCAGAGTTTTAGGAACAGGTGAGATAAACTTTGTTAGGAATGATCCAAGTATACTTGATCCTGCCTCCGCGCAGGATGTTGGACAGTGATCTCTGGAAGTCCGCTGTGTTTCAGTGACCCTGTAAGGAGGGCTTTCTAAGGTTATCCGTGGACAACGGGCTGTGTATAAATAGACTGGGAACTCCAGGAGGAAGGCTTGCCTGTGGTGCTTAGAGCAGCAGGCTGGGCGAAAGATTCACCTTTTAGGGAGTAGTAGAAGATGGCTGTCTTGTGGTGTTATGCCTGGCGTTCAATTCATTGGGGTAAGAACCAGAGCCGATTCCTTACCTGACCTTACTTTTCTAGTAAACCTAGTGAATCATACAGGTCACATACTATACTAGTAGCTACTGGTGATTCTGGATTCCTTATCTTTGGATGTTGAAGCTGTCAAGCTGTCTTGAAGAGTGGACTCATCTGTCTTCTGAAAGTTAGACACATACGGACTATCTTGAAGCACATCAGCCTTAATGAGCAATTTTGAAAATGCTAGGCCATTAGCCTTTTTCTTTATCTTACCATCTTGAAACTCTTCACAAAAACAGTATCTGTGTGGATAGAGAGAAGGAGAGGGAGGTGAGAGACCTCATCCAAGAAAAAAAATAAAAAGGCAAAACAAATGACATTTAGGCAGTATTCAAAATTGCAAAATCAAAATCCCCAGCTTAGGCACCACCTAGCTCCTGGGGGCATCTAAATTCCACAAATGCCTCATTTGCCTTTTCCTCTGTGTTTGTTTGTCTGTCTGTTTTTTATTTTAACGCCCCTCGGGTGCTGAGAGTGTTGTACTTAACGTGCCTGCCCAAAACTGCTTGGGTCTGATCATGATCCAGGAGGAGAACACCCTGGCCCCTCAGCCTCCCCAGGCATTTTCAGAGCACACCTAGCACACATGGATGTGATAAGATCTGAGACAGTGGCGGCTGCAGCTTTGTACTGAAACATCTTATGTACCAACCAAATGGTTGGAAGGCTCAGGGATCAGAACTTGCTTCTGTTTCGCTCAACAGCTGCCTTACGCAACGCCCAGAAAGGTTTCCACAAGGACAGACTGAGAGTAAATGTTCACGGTCTGCAGCCATTCCTTTCCTTGTGTACTCTTCTTGCCACGAATCCCAAATGACCATCTGTACCGCAACGTGGCTTAGAGGGGAAAGATAAAGAGTGGCCCTTTCTCCTGGCCCTTGCCTGAGGGCCAGTGCTTAGTACCTTCTCTGGGAGGTGTAGGTTTGGAGTGCCACAGACGGAGGAAGGAATTAAAGCAGGTCTCCTGCTTCCTTAGGCTATTGTTTAAAAGCAGGGCGCACTGCTGCTTCCTCCGGGTTTGTTTTGTTTGCTTGTACACAGGTGTGAGCGCAGCAATTTGACAGCAGAGGAGAAGCACCTAATTGCATTGGTTTGGATCGCGTGTGAGCGAAGGCACTTGCCCAGAGCTACCGGGAAGGTACATTGCTCCTCAGGCAGGAGAGCCGGCAGCGCTTCTCCTCTGGCTGCCCCACGCTGAGTGTGCTGACAAGTGGCTCAGTGCCCAGCAAGAAGTTGTTTTGGAGCCTCTGAAGTGTCTGGCTTGTGTGTCAGCTGTGAAAGCACCAAGGACCCTAACCCTGGGTCCCACCCTTGGAGCAAGGCTCTGGAAAGCTGGGTGTTGCAGTGCACGCATCTTCAGTGCCAAGTCTTTTTTGGAACTTGTCTTAAGTAACTTGTGCAAGACCTCCTGCATAATGGGTTTGCAGAGCCAACGCCTAGCCTTTACAGCCTGTCCAGAGGACCATATCACTGCCTGCTCTTTGTTGTTTTTTTCTTTTTGTTTGTTTGTTTGTTTTCAGTTCAGCGAGGCTCGCAGAACTGAAATCGGTTGCTTTTTCTTGAGCTGTTAAAAAAAAAACAAAAACTTTTTGTGTGCAGTGTTGCTTCTGTGAAAAAGAATTTCTGTTAGGTGCACAGCGCAGGAGCAGGACTCTGAGCCTGGGGTCTGGCTGTAGGACTGGGAGGAGGCTTGCTGCTGATATGAGCGGTGGTGGTTTCTCTGGATCCAGCTGCAGTGGTTTGGTTTCTGGCTGAGTCTGTCTGAAAGCGGCACAGACCAAAACACAAAGAGAGGGAGGGTCGTAAGTCCCCCCATTCTCTCCTGATAATCCCTTAAAAAATAATTGCAGGCCTAAACCTCTGGCCTCCAGCAAATTTTCCACTCGATTAGAGGCTTTTGTGAAGCTGGGGAAAGGGACACGCAGACTTGCACATTGTGCCGCTGCCCGAAACTTCCAGCTGGGATTTTTTCCATCAAAAGGGGATTTTAGTAAAACCATTATAAGGGGCTTAGTCACAGAAAAGCAGTTGAGCTGAGACAGGGGTAGATTAGCTTTAACATGCTTGTTTTTGGCACTAGGGACAGGGTGGAAGTTACACCCAGCCGCTCACATGCAGCCTCCCCCTGTCTGTCTGAGCTCCTGGCAGGTGTGTGAGGGAGATGTCATCCCGGCACGCCGCGTCCAAATGGACGGAGACAAGGGGAAGGGAGCCAACAGCCCAAACGCAAGTTCTCGCGCAGTGTGGTCTAGGTCTCTAAACCAAAAGCTGCTGCCATTTGATCGGTCTTTGGTGTGGTCTGTGCAAGTGTGCTAATGGACAGGTGCCCCTAGGGATGGAAAATGGTGATGGGCAATACCATTTGCAGCCTTAAGGACCATGTCCTGCCTGTGCCTTTGATCCGCATGGGTGGTCCCTCTGAGTCACTGCAGAGACAGTTGTGGTGAAGATGTAGATAGAGCAGCTGGTACCGCTGCAATCCGAGCTGTACCTGTTGTTGTGACTAGACGTCTGCCTTCAGGACTGTCAAGGCACCGCTTCTTGTCAGCTCTGTCTTTGTTTTGTGAGCCGAGCTGTTGCCTGAAATAAAAGCTGCAATGACTGAAGAATCTGAAGAGAGGGATATTTTGCCGGAGTAGTTCCTGTTGCTGGGAGCTCTTCTACAACCTACGTTCATACATCAGCACTTCTGGGGCTCTGGGTGGCAGACCCTGTTATGAGAACATTAGAAAGGTGCCATGTGCACGTAGTGTTCTGTCCTCATTCTCCCTCTCCAGAGCTACGTTAGGCTGGAAAGCTCATTTCAGGCTTTGCTTCTCCAAGTGCCAGGAGCGAGCAGAACTGGAGGCAGAGAGTGGACACCAGATGTTGTTTGGCCACTCGCTGATTTGGGACATTACCTTAGTCAAGTTGCTTCCACCCCTCCTTCCCATTAGTGACTATACTTCCTTTTCTGATGTCTGTGCATGGCGTGAGCCATGCAGAAGCTAATTACTTATTCTAGTAAATTATTGGCTACAGCTGTTTCTGAAAGTGACACCATAACTCTATCTGTAGCAGCAGTGTTAGAAGTGGGAGGGTGAAAAAAAAAAAAGCAGTTTAGGTCCTAAAAAGGTCATGTGCGTACAGCCCTTGATACCTTAATCACTAAGGAGGTAAGCCACTGAGCAACTGCCAACAGCATAACCAAGCCCTGCACTGAACTAAAATAATCCAACCATTATTTTGATCCTAATCTGTTCGTATTCCCATACTTGCACACTTTATAAAAATAATCATAATTTTCTTAGTGTGAAGCTACAGAGGTCAAGAGATGCAGACTGTCCTGGGTGGTGCTTTAGACAGTGCTACACTAGACCTGGAGCCAGCGAGGAGGCTCGCTGGTGGCTTGTGCTGTGGCAGAGCCTCCAGCCTGGCTGGGATGGGGCGAGGTGGTGCTGGTTCTGAACCAGGCCGGGCTTTTGCTGTGGAAATTAGTTTTTTTCCAGCAGCAGCCAACCCGGGCCCGGACACACAGGACTCATACAGGGGCAAGGTGTGCTGGTGGTTGACCTGGCGGCTGTCTCCACAGGAGCTGCGGCTTCCCATTTGGTTTAAGGTGTAAACCCACAGCAGCCTCATCTGCTGGAGGCGCACGCCGCAGCTCTCGCTGGAACGAACCCCGGGGAAATCAAGGGTTGGTGACAACGATGACAAACTCCGTTTCGTGGCAGAGTGGCGCCCTGATGGCGGCCATCTCACCCACAGCACCGGTCATGCCCACACGGCTACCGGGCTGTCCGGCGGGCACCCTCAGCCCGCGGGGAGCCGCAGGTGGCTCCCAGGCGGCAGGCGTCCCCTCAGAGGGGACAACGCGTCCCTGACACCTTCAGCCTGCCGCGGTCACGCGCGGGCTTTGTCCGCGCTTGGCACCCCACCCGCGCTGGGGAGCGGCTTCGCCAGCGTGTGCTAGTTAATTAATTAATTAATTAAGCTGCGAGGCGCGGGGAGCCGCGGGGGCCTCGCCCGCGGGCCCACGAGCCGAGGGGCGGCCGGGCGGGCCGAGGAGGGCGGCACTCGGCGGGCAATGCTGCCGCCTGGCGGGGCGGCGCCGCGCCTGCAGCCGGTGGCGGCCGGGGGTGGCCGTGAGGCGGCGGCGGGTTTGAGCCCCGAGCTGGGGCCCTGCCCTGCTGCCTGAGCCGTCCGAGAGCCGCCTCGGTGGGGGCAGCCCCCCCAGGGCCGCCTGGCTGCCCCAGGTGGCCGAGGCACGGGTGTCCGCGGCGTGTCCCCGCGCTGAGGGGGCTCGCTGCGCAGGGAGGGTTGTGCTGAGGTGGGGACAGCGCACGGCCACCTGGCAGGGCATCTGAGAAGAGGCTAGGGCCTGGAGGGGCTTGTCCCAAAGCTCTGGAGAAAAGCATGTCTGTAGCATGGGCTGCCTTTAGTTTTCTGGATTATCGTTTCATCCCATCTGCTTTACTGGGTGTTTGCCAGGGGAGCGGCGCCATCGCTGCCACCGCGCCTAGGGATCGGTGGCACGTAGGGCGCCGTGGGCAAACTGCCGAAGGTTTGCCGGAGCGGGCTTTCCTGAGCAGCAGGCGTCACATCTCGGACGCCGCCACGAGCCCGGAGGAGAGGAGGAAGCCAGCTCCCCGGTGGCACGAGCAGCCTTACGGGACTTCCCTTTGACATGTGGCAGGGGGAATTTATAGCGCTGAAGGATGCGTGTGCTTTACTCTGAAGCTGGGGCGCCGGGAGTGCAACTGTAGCTGTCATGAAAGGAGATAATGGCAGGTTTTTATTGCTGCTGAGTGCTTGGCGTTTTAGTTCACTGAACAAGAAGAGAGGCCGCTGGCTACATAGCTGTGATCGGTGTGGCCTCGTAGTGCTGTCTGTATTCCTTTGGTGCCAACCTGCCAGACCGCTTAGGTTACCTGGGGGTTGTAAAGTTTGGGCGCTTGGGGAAAAGGGGAGGAAGAGGGTGAACCTCAGATAGAAAGATTTTATTTATAGGGTTTTGTTGGGTTTTGTTGTTGTTTGTTTATTTATTTTTTAAGCTTGGAGGGGGCAGGGGGAATTGTTTCATCTTCAAATCCTGGAGACACAAGAATCAAGGGGAGGAAAATGACAAGGAATTGCCATTTCTAAATCTGACCGCCTTATTTTCTATAGCAGAACAGGAGCTTGGTTTATGTCTCAGAAACCCTCTTATGGAAATACGTGCTTGGAGCACATGTCCCTGATATTAAACTTCTGACACCCCTTCCAAAACACACCCAAGATTTGAGGAAGTCTTTTAGGAAAATCCCATTTCCGTTCGTCGTTCTGTCGCAAGGACAGATCGGACTCAGATCTTTTGAAATCTTTGCAGTGCTGTTTCAGGTTGGACTGGCATTTAGCTAATGCGTTTGGTAGATTTAATTAAAGAGGGGGAGAAGCACTTGTGTCACTGCCAAACGTGGCTGGAATCTAAGTTCTGGCATAGGAGCCCGGCAAACCCTCTCCAGCTCTTTATTTCATGCAGCTTAGGGCTGGGGAATTCAGTGGGACGGCCTTTCTGGCTGGCCGCAGCAGGGAGCATTATGCAACCCGACCAGCAGCTCTGGCATGGTGCCTCGCTGATGTCCTTAGGGGTCCTCGAACACAGCCAGAGCCACCCAGTTGGGTTTATCGATTATCTGTTCTCCACAGAAGGCGCTGTTAAATTGCTGCTGGCTGAAATACTGGGATTTAAGGTAGAGGATCAAGATAGAGAAGACAAAGAGTCTGCTTTGCTAGAAGCAACCCGTGCACATATGTAGAGATGCCGGCAGACTCAGGGGACGCTTACCTTTGAGCTGTTAAGGGCAGCCTCTGTGAACTTCTAGCTTTGGTTCCAAAAACTTTGGGTGTCTCGGTCACCCAGCTCTCAGTTTAACTCTTCCCTGACAGTCCAAGGGCAGGTTCAGTAGCTATATTTGCATGGAGACAACCTCTTGTCCTAGCACAGACCCCAGGCAGTTTGCATTACACCTGTCCCCAGTCCCCTATGATTTATTAACGGGGAGACAAAGGACCCCAGAATCACCGCAACAAATGGATTCAGCCGAAACTGTAGCGTGGGGCGGGAGGGTGTAAAACGTATAAATCTTCCACGCACAGGCCTCCCATATGCTAGTCCAAGGGCAGTAGGACCCAGGTGGAGCCTCCTTTTCCTCCCCATCTCCCCCTCCCCACATGTGGCCTTGGAGGATGGACAGGAGAGGAGCCAGCCACAGGCTCTGGCCAGGGGCGCAGCTGCTGCAGCAAGCAGAGACCCCACGAACACCAGCGCTTCGCTGCAGCTCATGAGCCAGCATCCTCTGCTGCCAGCCTGTGCCCATCTCCCCTCCATGTCGCGCCTGCTCCACTTTCTGCCACCACCTTGCAAGCGTGGCTCCTCTGCTCCCCGGAGCCGTGGTGCTCGGAGCAGGCTGGCCCCGTTTCAACGCCCAGCTTGCACAGCTGTAGGTGCTCCAGGGCAGGGCCGGCCGCCTCAACCAGCGAGGCTGGCTGCGCTGGCAGCGCTTTCGCTGGGCTCAGCATCGCGGCAGGCAGGGGCCAAAGGGTTGGGGCAGGCAGGGCAAAGCCGGTGGGGCTCTGAGGAGCGTGGGGGCACTGTGAGCACGGCGACACAGACGGGAGACTTCCAGCTCGCTTCCAAATAGCGTTTTTATGGCTTTCTACCTCGGTTGCCAACTGAGTCGTGTTCAAAACTTCAAGAGTGGCTGGAGAGTGAGAATTAAGTTTCCTTGTTACCCTAAGGAGTCATATGGTAATTGGTCTATGGTTGTTGGCAATGGATTATTTATTTTAAGAAACCCTTCTCTTCACTAGTAAACACATGCATTCTTCCAGCTCTGGCCTCGCCAGACAGTAAGGCTGCATCTGTGCCCGAGGAAGTGTCATTCCCGGGCACCAGAGCACGGCAGTCCATGAGGAGCACTTGCTCCTTCTGCGGGAACAGCCCGTGGTGTCTCAGCGCTGGGCCTCAGGGAGGCTTCGGTTTCAGCAGTGTCCTTAGGCTTGGCTTCCGTTTAAATAGCATACTGAGCCATGTGGGCAATGTTTTGGGCTGTTTGTTTTTTTTTTCTTTTTTTTCTTTTTTTTTTTTTTTAAGTGGGGAAAGGAAGTTTGGTTGTTTCTTGTTTGTTTTGTTTTTAGGGAAGGAAAAAACCAAACTGTCCTATTTCTGATTACAGAACTCAATTATTAGGCATTTTTGACATGGATATCCAACCCATGTGAACATGGTCCTTAATAAGGAGATAGCGTTTTCGGTCAAATCCAGCAGAAACAAACCATACAGGGGATCTGTCGTGAGAGCTCTATCATTCTCCATCCCTCGACAGAACTGCTGACTTCCCCTATTAGAATTTAAATTTCAGAGGTAGTGGGAACCTGATCTTGAATTCCTGTTGTTTATAGTGCTCGTACATCCTCTTTTTCAGTCAAGAAGTTACTGTAGACTTTTTTTTCTTAACGCAGGAAAGAAAGACCCCACACCTCCCTGCAAGTGAAGGAAGATGGATATAGTGTCAGGCTCAATTAGATCCAATTGTGGTGGCTTTCCCTACAGCGAACAATGCAGCTTTTGTGATGAACTCCCAGCAGAAAGCTTGGAAGTTGGGGGGGGGGGGGGAACAACAACAACATCCCCCCCAAAGCCCAAATCTCAAGATAGCCTAGGTGCCAGCCCTTCTCCTCAGGGTGGGGAGGAGACAGTGCGCAGCTGTGGCCCCCTTAAAAAGAAATGATTTTCCCCTTTGAAATGAGGCACCGGCACACGAGGGGAGAGAGAGGTGGCTAGAGCTGGAGACAAAGAAGTGCGTACAGTCCAGCCTCAGCCAAAAGTGTCTGCGGACGAGGAGGTTGGCACGGAGGCCAGGCCGGCCCTGGAGGCGCAGGGGACCTCCTCTGGTGGGGCGGCCGACCCACCTGGAGCAGCACCCGATGCGCCGGGGCTGCCGGAGCGAGCCGGATAGCGCAGAGGGAACAAAGTGGCCTGCTCAGTGCTGGAAGTGCTTAAAATGCAAATGTACAGGAACTTCAGACCATCCCCCTCCCTCCTCGGCATAGAGGAAAGCAGCTTAAATACAGCCAGGCCTGGAGAGGAATGTTAAAAAGAGGGGAAGAATCACCCTCCTCCTTTCCATAGGGACCCTCACACGGCAAGATTCAGTATGCATGACTGAACAAGCAAGCAAGGACAGCTCCTCTTTTAACTTTCCTGAACAATGGCTCCAGCTTCTTCCACCATTTCGCATTCTGTCTACCCCAACTCCTCCTTTTAAGAAAGGAAGGGGGCAGCGGGGGAGAGAAAGCCCTGCTGCAGGACTTAGAGGGAGAAAAGCTTTGTTTCGTGCCCTATAAACACCGCTTAAGCTCCATCTCAAACAACAATAAAAAACCCACATCGTGGAAGTCTAAAAGGGACCCTGTCAGGTTAAAAGTCATACATTAAAGAGAAAGATTATGGTATAGTACAAAGGATACCTTAGGTTTTTTTTTCTTTTAACATCCCCACTTTACTTTCTCTTTACTTTCATCTTTGCTTGGGCAATGGAAACCAACCGAGCCATTTCAGATTTCCCAGGTTCTCGTGCGCTTGCGAGAGCAGAGTTTTAGGTGGTTGTCATCGCTGGGAAGTGTTTTTATTGATGGCTCTTCCACAGGGGATGGCGAGGGTGGGCCTCAATGTAGGCACAAAAAACCTCTGCCATCTTCCTGGAGCTTTAAAGAATTAACAAACCTAGTCCTTCTGCTCCCCCTTCCAAATGTCAGGCTTCCCCTACCACAAAATATTTAATTCGCTTGACAGCAAACTTCAGCACGTGCAGCTTGTCCGACCTCAGACGGAGCAGACGCCTCACACCGAGCAGTCCTACTCGGTTTCTCTCTAGATGCTGAACGCTCCCGCAGACAGCGCTGGTCCTACCAAAACCCTTCCCTAGAAACTTTTAATTATGATGTTACTCAACATCCTGCACAGGAGGGACCAGACTCTCCACTTCCTTTCCCTCAGCGGTCACTCACTGAACTGAGAGCAGCCCCAACCCCTCTGCACAAGCTGCGCAGCACGCTTACCGAAACCAAGACAGGTCGATACCTCTTCAAAAAGCACAGACAACACAGATACGGCTTTTTTTTTCAAAAACATACTTCATATTTCCTCTTTTATTATATAAATATCAGTTTAACCTTTTACTGTAAGAATATAAAATGTTTTAAGAGGATCTTTGTTATTTTTATACAAATTCACAAACAGTACAATTAATCCATAGGGGTCTCTGGGTTTGCGTTAACTCCGTGGTCTGGCCTGTTACTGTGGAGGATTTGAGATTTTGAACACACAAGAAAAAAAAAAGCCAAGATATTTTTCTTAAAAAAAAAATAAAACAAAAAAACTTACTCTTCCTCTTTAAAATAATAATAAAAAAAAAAATCTAAAGAACCAGCTCCATTTTATTGACAGAACAGAGATAAGACAGATGAACTTCAGTCTCCTCCCCTTCACATTACAGCCTCGGGGCCTGCAGGCCTGCTCTGCTCCTCTCTCCACTCACAAACAGGAAGCCTCACATAGTGACCTTTTGTAGGTGATTTGGGAGGGGAGGGGGAAATATTTGCATATATCTATATATATAAATTTTTTTTTAAAACCAACTTGCATTTTTACACATTTCCGTTAACAGTAGCCCAATCCTCAGCATGGATTCTCACGTTACATGTTTGTGCTAGAAGAGTAAAAAATGCAGATGCACAGTTTGGGTCCCCGATCCCCAGTGAAGAGGGACGGAGAGGCACAACCAGAATGTGA
Source organism: Anser brachyrhynchus (assembly GCF_964034855.1). NCBI lineage: Eukaryota > Metazoa > Chordata > Aves > Anseriformes > Anatidae > Anser > Anser brachyrhynchus. The sequence continues at coordinate 65,556,456 of NC_137694.1, forward strand.
GGGTGGGACACAGCAGGGTAAGCTTAAAAGCAAACAAAAATTAAAAAAAAAAAGGGGGGGGGGAGAGAAAAAGAAGAACAAACCCAAGGGGCATTATTCCAGTCTAGGCACAAAAATGTTTCAGTCTCAAAATCTCTTTCCTGTAAGAATTCCAGGGTTTTTGAGGAGAAAAAAAAAAGTAACAAATTAAAACGAGGTAGCCAGACATCATATATATATTTATATATATAGAATATATTCAGCAGAAAAAAAATGTACTTAAAAATCCACAAGAACAGCAACTTCAAATGTCTTTAAAAATAAAACCATGTGAGAAAACGAATACTGTAAAGAGGAGAATGAATGAGGAAAACTGGGATCAGTTACAGGATATAAGCAAGGGATAGATGGGAGAGTAAGAGGCTGTTTTTGTAGCAGTAATTTTTTTTATGCATTTCAAAATAAAAACAGGTCACAGTATCTCAAATGAAGCAGAAATGAAGCTGGAGATTCTTCCTTAAGTCCCCTGGGCCGAGGGCAGCTAGCCACCCCTTCCACCCACTCGCCCCCAGTCGAAGAAGAGGAATGGATATGTAGCTGGATATGTCTATCCCTGTTGCCAAGAAGAAGGAGGGGAGAAAGAGAGAGAGAATGATGAAAGGGAAGACGAGTCTCTCGGTAACTCTCAGTGTCCCCCAGTACATGGGAAGGTCTAAGAGACCGGGGCCTGTGTCCAGTCCCTACAGAAACAGGAGTAGGAGGAAATGGTATCTTCCTCTCCAGTACAGAGAGATGGGGAGAAAGAACAGAGTGCCTAGGCTTCTCCCTTCACCATAGTGCAGGATGACATGGAAACATAGTGACAAAAGGAGAGGTTGTAGCTATCCCTATTCTCAGTGCAGTGGAGAACTGGAGTAGTGGGAAACTGTATCCACCCACAGCAGAGAATAACACAGAACTGGAGATTAAAAACAGACCAAAAAAAAAAAATCAATGTACCTAGGGAGCAGTATTTCTGTCACAATTCCCAGTTGATGGGGGAGGGGCAAGCGCAGAGGTGGAATGGTTGTTGTTTTTTTTTTTTTGGTGGGGATTTTAGCTTTTTTTTTCCTTTTAAAAAACAGAACCAAAAGCAAAAGCTGTGTCTGTGCCCAGTGCAGGACGACTGGGTGGCCGGGTATATTAGTGTAGCTAGGAAGCCTTTTCTGCTGTTGTTTGTTCCCATCTCCATTCCCACTCTCCTTTACATAAACCAAAAATAAGCTATTCTCAATACATGGCAGAACAAGGGTCTCAATCTTTATCCATCCTTAGTGCACGAGGGGATGGAATCAGGGAGTGGGGATAAAGAGGGGTGTCTCTAGCCCCAGTGCATAAGTGTGGGCTTCTACCTCTTCTGTAGGAGAGGATGCTGGGGGGTGGGTGTGGGGGAGCTCTGTTTCCCCACTGTGGAGCTGGAGGCACGACCTGGAAAAAGGAGAGGTGCTCTCTCTCTTTCCTCCTGCCCCCCCTCTTCCTCTTCCTCCAGAGCAAGGGTCATTAGGCAGCAGAGAAGGGTCAAGGACATATACTCTTTCTCCGTGTTCCTCCCTCCAGTGCCAGGGTGCGTGGGTAGCATGGCTCTGTGCGTGCCCCTCTCTCTCTTTCTCTCCTCCGTTGCAGCAGTCAGTCAGTCAGTCAGTCTGTCCGTGAGTCCCTCCAGAGGAGACGGAGGTCTCGGGGCACCCCCCTCCTCTCACCTGACCTTCTCGCTCTCAGTCATTTCCCAAAGTCCCAGGTTGAGCACCTTGAGGCAGGGCAGCTGGGTGATGCGCTCCAAGCCCCGCTTGGTGATGCGGGTGCAGCCGTAGAGATCGATGCCCGTCAGCTGGCTGAGGTGTTCGGCGATGAGCTCCAGGCCCTTGTCGGTGATGCGGACGCACTGGCCGATGTTGAGGGTGCGGAGCCCGTGCATCTGTCGCACCATGCGGTTGATGCCCTCGTCGCTGATGTGGCAGGAGCAGAGGGAGAGGGAGCGCAGGCCGTCCAGGCCCTGTGCGATGTAGGCCAGGCTCTGGTCCCCCACCTTGTCGCAGAAGGAGACGTCGAGGCCGGACAGCCGCAGGCTGCCCATGGCCAGGTGCATGATGCCCGTGTCGCTGATGTTGTCGCAGGAGCGCAGGTTGAGGCTGCGCAGGCTGCTCATGTGCGACAGGTGCAGCAGCCCCGCGTCCGAGATGCCGCCGCAGAAGCTGAGGTTGAGCTGGCGGAGGCGGCCCAGCCCGCGGGCCAGGTGCTTGAGCGAGAGGTCGCTGAGCTTCTGGCAGTCCTGCAGCGTGAGCTGCTCCAGGCCCAGGCAGCCCTCGGCCGCGCTGCGCGTCATGCCCGCCAGGTGCCCGATGCCCACGTCGGAGAGGTGCCGGCAGGAGCGCAGGTTGAGGCTCTTGAGGCGCTGCAGCCCCCAGGCGATGAGGAGCAGCCCGGTGTTGGTGATGTTGCTGCAGCCCCCCAGCTCCAGCACCTCCAGCCCCTTCAGGTACTGGGCGATGCGGCCCAGGCTGCTGTCCGTGATCTGCTTGCAGAGGCTCAGGTTGAGCGAGCGCAGGGAGCTGATCTCCGCCACGAAGGCGTGGCCCAGCCCGTTGTCGGTGAGGTTGTAGCAGCCGCTGAGGTTGAGGCTCTCGATGTCGGCCATGCCCTGGATCACGTAGCTCAGGCTGCGCCGCAGCGACAGGATCTGCACCCGCCGGATGCCCCGCGCCGCCAGGCTGGGGAAGAGCGACGGGTTGGCGCGGCGCAGGTGCAGCTTGGCCTCCACGCCCCGCCACACGGAGCGGTGGTAGGCGGCGTCCCGCCAGGCCGTGCACACCTGCGCCGCGCGGCCCTTGTCGCGCACCTCCAGGTACCCGAAGATCATGGCCAGCAGCTCGGGGAACAGGCACGAGATGTGCGTTTCCATCGCCCGCCCGCGCCCGCCCGGCCGCCCCCGCCGGCGCCGCGCTCCGCCGCCGGGCCCGGCCCGCTTCCGCTCGGGGCCCGCCCGCCTTCCGCTGCGCTCCGCTCTCCTCCTCCTCCTCCTCCTCCTCGCCGCCGCCGCCCTCACATCGCCGGCCCGGGCGGCGCGGCCCGGCCCGCGGGAGACGCTGCTGCGCGGCCCGGCCCGGCCCTGCGCCCTGCGGCCGCCTCTACCGCCGCGCCGGGCGGGCCGCGCTGCTGCTGCCGCCGCGCCGCTGCTGCTGCTGCTGGTGGTGGTGGTGCCGCCGCGCCGCGCCGTGCCGCATCGTGCCGCCTCCCGGCGGGCGGGCCCCCGCGCTCCGTCCCCGGCGCCGGCCGCCGAGCCCCGCCGCCTCCCTTTGTCTCCGCGCTGCCGCCGCTCACAGCCCGCGGCCCCGGGCCGCCCGCATCCCGCGGAGGAGGCAGCGAGGCGGGGAGGGGAGGAGAGAGGCTGGGCAGCGGCACGGCTCGGCGCGGCCCGGCACGGCCCCGCCCCGCCGCTCCGGTACCGACTCCGCCGCTCCGGGCCCGGCCTCCGCCTGCTCCGCTGCGCCGCGCCGCGCTCCGCCGCTCGCTGCTGGGCCCCGGCGCCGCGCTCCGGCCGGGAGGGAGGGGGGAGGAGGAGGAGGAGGAGGAGGAGGAGGAGGAGGAGGAGGAGGAGGAGGAGGAGCCGGCGCTCCCCGCGCCCCTTGCGCAATGGTACGGTCCGGAACACTCCGAGCCGTCGCCCCGGCAACAGCGCGGCCCGGCCGCTGCGCCCCCCCCTCCCCGCCGTTAACCGTTGCGGCGCCGCCCGGCGCACAAAATGGAGGCGCTCCCCCCCCCCCCCCCCCGCCCCTCAGGGGTGTGTGGCTGTGAGGGGACCGGGGGAGCTTGGTGTGGGGGGGGGGGGGTTGGTGGCCCGGCTGCTGCGGCCTCCGCGGAAATGGGAAAGCTTGCGAAAATGGCTGTCGGGTGACGGTCTGCTGCGGCTGGAAGCGGTTGAAGGGCTCGCGTAAACGGGGCGACTTCAGGGAGTTGCAGCAGTGTCAGGGGAGAAGTGTCTGAACCTGCAGCCTCGAGTGGTGGCAGCCCCGTGTGCCCGGCCCTGGGCACCGCCGCAGGAGCGTAAAATGTGGGTCGGGTGCTGCTACAGACCGGGTAAGGCTTTACAGGACAGTATTAGGAGGAGCGGTGCTATGCCAAAGAACTTGCGTGCCCAAGAACAGTAAAGAAAAAAATAAAATTTGTATTTGTTCAACACTGCAGGTTGCATCTTTAATAATGTTTGGATTACCAAAATACTCAAATCAGCCTAGTTACCAGCATGTTTTCTCTACCAAGACTTTGACTAACCTGAAAGAACGTGCTCGTCATCTAAATCTATCTGCCACAGAAACACCTGCGGCTCCATCTTCACACAGATCCCACATTAGTAGACTCTGTTGACCACCTAGAGGTTAACTGCTTTGTTTTCATTCTGCCTTCTTTCCTTTCTGCTTTAAGTTGGAGGCCACAAGAGTTGAAGGACGGCTAGGCCGTGATCCGGCAGCGAGATCCCACTGCGTATAAGCATCGCCACTGACATTAGGCTGTGGTTTGGCAACGCACGCGATCCAGCGGCAGAACTCCCGAGTATTGGCTCAAAGACACTCTGGCCACATGATGCAAAGTGCTGACCTGGTACTCATTCACTCTGCCTGCTCAAGTCAGTTCACAAAGTTTTTGACAGGTTAACATTTTACTAGCAGACTTTATGCTGGATCAGGTATCGCTGTACACAACTCCAGCCAGATCAGGTATCGTCTGCACCCCTGCAGCTGGCATAAAGCCAGCATAAAATTGGCGCTGGCTCCATATCGTGTGCTCTGGCTCGTTCAGCAGAAGTGTGATCATGTGCCTTGGCCTGATCCCGATCAAATTTGTACTCCTGGGTGATCCAGCGAAGTGTAGGTCTGGTTTTAATGATCACAGAGACACGGCTCCACACAGACACTGCACCAGGTATCACCTGATAGGAGTTTATCTTCGTGGTGTTATTTATATATTTTTGCACTGTCAAGGGTGGTGGTTAACCACCGGGTTAGTATGAAAATTATTAGGTGAGTATTGCTGAGCAGCAGGACGGTAAATCTCAAACATTAAAAGGGAATTTTTGCATCCCAAAAGGGAAAATTTAGGTAAAGTGAGGAGCAGGCGAGAGGTGCGGCGTGTGCTGCACCTCATGGGCTGCGTGGGGCTGACACGGGGGGAGTCATTCAGCTGAAGATGGGGATTGCTCGCAAGAAGGATGAGTCCTGTGGAGATCAAGCAACACGTGAAAAGAAAGCAGCACAAAGGTGGTGTTGGTATCTCTCAGTGATTGGTGCATTACTCATAACTGGCAAAGCTACAAGCAAGTTATACAAGTCATTCCGAGAGAGAGCTAATGAAGTCTTTTACCGTATTATCCCGAATTTGGTTGCAGAATCTTAGCATGGAAGTAATGCTGTATTTCCCATCTCTTAACCTTTTACTTTGAAACCACATTTGGGGGAAGCGGGGAAGGGCATACTGTAAGGCATAAAAGTTAACGCAAAGTACTTTTTTCTTTATATCTTACCGTGTTGTGTCTTTAAGTGCCTGTTGTGCGTAACCAGCAAGGATTAGAAATAGATGACGCGTTTTTTGGAGACCCTGAAGTTCCCTTTCTCACGTTATACTTCAAGTGCCTTTGCCTCCCTGTGAGCAGTTAAGATTTACGTGTTAAATGGAATTGCCCTGGAATTTGGATTCCTAATCCTAATCTACATTTTTTGGGGGGGAAGGAAGACAAAATATTTTTCTAGTAGATTTTTGTATGCTTTCTCTAAGTGACAGATGTTTGGAAACAGAGACATAGAAAGAAAAGTAAAAGTACATGAAAAGGGGCAATTTATCATATGATTGTTCAGTTGATTTTGCATTTCCAGGAGTAAAGAAATAAGTGCCATGTTTATCGTGGTCTCATGGTACAAATAGGAGGTGGTAATCAGCATGTGATAAACTGCATTTTATTAAAAATCTCTGCCTGCCTCATACGCGCTCTGACAGCTAATCTGTCCCGCTGGAACCATGTCTGACATTCCAGCCCCTTGAGCAGCTCCCAGCAGCCGCTTTCTCTTTTTGAAAGCACTTGCCAGATAAATGTTTCATTCTTTTTTTCCCCAATTACACCGGTGTTCAGTGGAGGCTGGACAGTTTTCCTTGGCGTTGATTCAGGAGGATCTGCATAACTCACTTGTGGCTTCAATGACTGGGAGCAATCGGTGCCGATAAAGCTGCACCATCGTCTGTCCCGTATCTTTGATTGCATGGTTGGCGATAACGTCCACCAGGGCTTTCTGCAGTTCCCATCTCAGTGTCTCTCTACTTGTTTCTTTTGCTTCCCAGTTCGCAGGATGGCATTTTTTTTCTGTTCTGCACCTAGCTGAAATTGATCATTTAAGAGACAACAAATACATATTCCTTCTCTCTCCTTCTTTTTCTTCTGCCACCCTATTCCACACGCTTTGTGCATTTTTACAACTTCATCCACAGAATGGAAAACTTGTGAATTTATTCACAGGAATCATGTGGCATTTGGCTTTTCCTTACCAATCAGTGATGGCCACTGGGACTGCAGGAGAGAAATGACACAAAACTGCTTAAACAGTAAGGCCCAGGGTCTGCTAGCCCTTCTCCGGGGCTAGCAGGTAGGAGCTCCAAGGTGATTCAAGGCAAGTAGGAGCCCCAAGGTATCCTTTATTCATGCCGGTGGCTTTGGAGATCTAGGCTGTCATTTAAAATGGCTGTGCTTTACTTCCCACCCTTGAAAAAAAAACGAGGCATGGATGGCCTCAGCCTCTATCGTTTTGTTGCAGAAGTTGCAGGCTTGTGCTGTTTGGGGTGTAGCCTGATAAAATCCGTTAGCTAATTTCCTGTGACTGGCAGGCGCTGGGTTTTTCAGTCTTTTTGTCCAGCCCACCGCTACACTTACTTCTCAGTTTAAAGTGTTTCTCCACAGCCCAAGCTACAGGGGGGAAATTTCTTCTTTCCAAAAAAAATTTGTACCTGGCTTAACAAGTAGTTCAGCTGATGCTGGTTTGGGACCGGTTCAAGTTCTAATGTCACTGGTTCACTGTCAAATGTCCAGGTGGCTGCAGTTGTCCTTCACAAGTTGGTTTCCAAAACCTCTTCAGATTTGAAGTGTGTCCACAAAAATCAGCTAAGCCTGGGACAACCCGTTGTCTTAAACTGGGTTAAAGTTGATCTAGTGGAACTTCTTAAGAGTTCATTTGGAAAATGTCTTTGTTACAAGGATAAGATCAAACCCATCCTTTTGCACTGCTGATAACTAAACCATGATACTCCGGCTCAGCAAAATGAGGGTGCCAGCTCGCCGTGGAGAGAACATGCTGCTGTCAGTGTTACACGCCGAGTCAGGCTGGTTGCTGCTACAGAGCCCTTCTGCACTTAGCAAAGTGTCAGAAAAGTAGGTGGGTGACTTAGAGGTTCCTTTCCTTTCTTGAACGTGAAGCAAAAACGATCCCCTAGAACTCTTCTGTGATATAACCAGTAATTACATGACAAAGACCTCTATTAAGACTTGCACATTTAAATGTAGGCAGAGCACGTGTAATGTGCACACTTGAGATACGTAAGTATATATAAATATATTACTGTACTCATACACACGTTTATAAATCAGGATGGGGCTGTTAGTGAATGGATTCCCTTTGGGATAAAGAAAGTGTAACTAGTTAAGGGGTTATGTAGAACTTGTAGCATTAGGATCCGCTTGCATTGCAGGGCTTTTTTGTGAAGCTTGGGTCATAATGAAGCTTCCCCTAAAAACAATTTTAAAACAATGTTTTTACTGTACAATTGTCGTGTCTCTGATATGGTGAGGTGCTATATGAGTCTGCATTTTAGGATTACATGGTTCCTCCTGCACAGGGTAATTCTGCTCTGCCATGTATTTTCTGGTGTCGGGGATGGCTACACCAAAATACAGTGTGCTGTCAATATGTGGTTAGGTGCCAGGGCAGAATTCAAAGTTGTCTTCGTGCAAACACCAGCTGTGAATTTGAGCCTATGGGATTAGTTTTTTTTTTATTATTATTTAGGTTTTGATTTTACTTGTTAGGCAGTAGCCAACAAGAATATAACTGTGCTCATATGGGGAGGAACGCTCAGAGGATATAAAGCATGGGATTTCTGGATTATATTCCCAGTTTTTCATTAAAGTATAAATGAAAGGATTGCATGAAGAAGCAAAATAATTATGGTCCAGGCAGTTGCACTCGAATGTCGTGTACCTGTCGTGCACGTCTCATCTGCCCTCGTGTGACAGGGCTGCCTGGTGGTTGGAGGAAGCGGCTGGGGCGCTGGCCACAGCTCCGCCACGCATGTCACACCCTGAGTAGCTGCTACGCACCTCGGTACACGGCGGTTAAATCATCAAAGGGAAAGTGCTCTGGGAGGGCAGGATGTAAAATCTCAAACCTCAACACTTCCAGTTCCTTGCACTGGGTGCTGTTGCAAGTGCTGGGCTTTGTCGTTCCTTTATTAGCAGTACCAAAGACGATCAATATGGCAGAAAGTATCCGATGTGATCATTATTATTAAAAGCAGTGGCAGAAAAACAAAGAGGCCTTTCAGGTAGTACTTGCTTTCGTAAGCCATTCCTGGGGATTGAACTCTGAGACCTCTACAACTGGAGCTAAGCCGGCAGCCCCCGCAGCCACAGCGCAGACGTGCACGTCCAATGTGCTGCGCTGTACCTGTTACAGCAGCGCGCTTGTGAAGCCTCCCCCTGACAGCCCTTTTGTCCAAAACCCAGCAGAGAAGGCCGAGTGCTGTGTGACTCTGCTGACATCCAGCACACGCAGCCTGGGACGGAGGAAACGCTCCGGCTGCTGGCAGAGATGGGAGAAAAGTGGGTGCAACCCAACAGGTTTGCACACAGCCAGGGCAGAGGCAGCAGCACTAGCCAGCTTGTAAGCAAGGGTTATGTGGCCATCAGGGAGGCTGGGAGCTGGTTCCCCCCATCAAAAGCTCCAAGGAAGGGAAGGCATCGATACCTGGGCCGGTCCCTCTCCAGGGGCACCTGGGAGCAAGGTCCAGGGAAGAGTAATGTATGTTCTTGCGACAGGCTTAGAGGTAACCTCACAAGAAGGTAAGCTCGGCCTGGGGAAGGTACGCCTGTAGCTGTACGGTTCTTAAAACACGTTGTTTCTGTACCCAGGGATTACTGCAGTGTTGATTTTAACTGTTAACTCCTCCCTCTCTGGACTGCGGCCACCAGCACATTTTCAGGTAGTAAATAGCCTTCTAAAATTGGCAGTTCACTAGAATTGGACAAAGTTATGTCACCTGCCCTACAAGCATTGGCTCTGAAGTAAGGTTTTGGAGGAAAACTGAAAAATAGGGTAGTACTGTTTTGGAAAAATGCTGTGAAAATCAGAGTCACAATGTTAGCCCCGCATAGAACAGAAACTGCAGGTGAGAGTTACAAAATAAAATTTCATACGGAATGCAGGAGAAAGGTGAAAAATAATGTTTTATACAGAATGAAGGATTCGTATTAGTCCTGGCCAAAGGAAAGTTACTTTAATATCATATTCCTAGAAGTAAAAGTGCAGAAACTGTTGGTGCTAAATTTGCCTGATTTTCTGAAAGTTTTTTTTTTTTTTTTTCCTGCAACCCCAGTAGATACACAGAGAAGTGGTAGCAAAAGGAGGTGCCTTTCAGAACCTGCATTCACTCTCGCTTCCACCCCTGGGTACGTGCAGACACTCTAAAAACTCATTCAAGCCACTAGAATTACCAAAACGCATTATCTAGCAGTGCATGACAAAAAATCTTGAAAATCGTCTCTGCAAAAGTGTGGGGGTGAAATTAAGGGGAGACATGAGCAGGTTGGGGGGAATGTATGGAGTTCATGGTTTTGGAGGTGGAAAATCAACGGGTAAAGCAAAGTCTGTTTTTTTTTACCTGTTCTTCCAACTTGTTTCTGTACCATTCAGAAAAACACCAGAATCCTTGGCCTACCATATATTCATTCTGTATTAATTAATCGTCTATGTAGCCAGACTCTGTCATATACAATGAGAACACAACTTTCTTTAATCCAGATGGTTCCCCATTAAAAAAAAAAAAAAAAGTACGTGCACAGGAGAACACAAGTTAGAAATACTGCTTTTAGTCCTTTTTTTTTTCCAGCATACAAGTGGACTGAATTATGTGGAAAAGGAGCTTTCTTTCCACTATTTCACCCCTGAGATCTACTATTTTCCTAGTCTTGTTGGTGTTGTTGTTCCATGCTTTTTGCCAGCAAACCCAGGCTGTATTCTTTACGTTCCTCTTGGAACAGGGAATCTTTTCGTCTGAAGATTATTCCTTAATGCCCTGAAGCAGGAAACATAAACAAAAAAAAATCTTTAGATATATTGAAACCTGTGAAAATATTTATAGAATGGCAATGGTTGCCAGGACGTGGGAAGCAGCAGGTAACTAAATAATACTCCTTTGCATATCCACAGTGCCTTTCGTTTGGCAGGCTCGGAGCTCTATGTAAGCGCTTAGTACCTTGAGTTTCGTCGTGTTTCTGGCTGCTCTGAGCCAGTTTTAGTCCCGTTGCATCTGCGGCGAAACGGAGGCCCCAAAGGTATCTCCACGTGGATGGGAGGTGCGTACCTGCTTGCTTGGGTGCTGGGTGTTTGGGCTCGCGCTGCCTGGCGTTAAGTGCCCAGAATTACAGGCACGAGATCAGGTTTTGGAAATCCAGGCCCCAGCTTCACGTGCTTTGCTCCTCGCAGGACCAGGGCTCCAGCCCAGATCTGCTGGCTGCCGACCCAGCGCCGAGCTGCAGGGCTGGTCCTTCGCTGGGTTTCAGTGGATCCTAGAGAGCGCTGGCATTTTAGCAAGTCAGCTGGCAGCCTTGCCGTGTTTTGTTTCGAATGGTTCACATTCTTCCATCTAATTCCCACACTGAAAATTTCCAGCTTCCTATTTTCCCCTAGCTGTCCCAGCAAGACGTATTGAATATGCAGATGTGATGGCACACACTCACACACGTGCTTTTCCTGAAGCAACCCCTCAAAGTTTGTTCTGCATGTTTGTTTTACTCCAGTTCCTCTAATCCCCAAAGTGACATTAAACAGATTTTTTTGTTTAACCTTTGTATGAAATGCTCGTTCTCCCTTTATTTGCAAGTATATGCGTTTTTTTTGTTCTGTTCCCTTGTGCGTGGAGGAGACACTGCGTAAATGAAAACATATTATAATTGCTATGCACCACACATAAATTTCTTTTCAAACATCTCCCATGCATGTTTTCTCTTGAACATATTTGTGAACGTGCACATCACTATATTTTCAGACACATTCACATACTAAATAACTCTGCTTTCGATGTATAAGTGTTTAGCAATATAAGGGCCACTCACTCAGAGCCATTGAAATGCATTTCAAAGGCTGTGAGCTCTTTGGAAAAGCAGGGCCAGTGGCAGAGGAGCTGGGGATGCTGGTAGGCCATCTGATAGTGATGAATCTCTCCGTACAAACACGGCACTGGGCTTGACCGAAGAACTACACCCTGTCAGCACGAGTGAAGTAAAGACAATCAGAAAGCTGGCTTCTGCTGGAAGCGAGGAAGTTATTTTGCTGCAACAGCATAAATCCTTAATAGGATTTCTTGCTTTCCCTGCAATATAGAGACTCAGGCAATTCCTTTTCTCCTCCTACGCCCTGCCCACCGCAGGGGTGGGTGCGTATGTCCTCATTCACCAGCTTTCTGTGGCCCACGCCTGCCAACGAGCATACAAGACAGCACACACATCACATCAGCCTCCCGTGCAATGCGGCGTGCTCTCCTCACCCGCAGGACAAGCAGCCCTTACCTTCTCTGCAAATGCTCCGTTTTTTTGCAGAACGCACTGCAAGGACGTCGTATTTGTCCAACAAAAGCAAGATTGCATTCCTGATGAAAGCCGTTCCACCTATAGTACTGTGAATGTCCTTTTGTATGGTAGGATAAAAGAGGCGGTTTTAGTTTTCTCTCTTTGAATGGCAATTGGAAGGCCTAAACCCACTTAATTTCTCCTGTTGGGTATATGCTTTCCTTTTAGCTTGAAGGAAAGAGCAAGCACATTCCTTTCGTTGGAAAAAGCTGTCACCTATAGACTGTTCTCTTGCATTTGGAAAGTTCTGCGAGGGGTGTCTCTGTGAATATGGGGTCGATAATAACTGTTTACATGGTGTCGCTGAAGGATCTTTAAAGGTACTAGAGCCTGTAGTGTATCACAGCATCCACAGGCAATATCACGATACTGGTCTGAAAGAAATCTACCTCCCCTTGGTCAATGAGGAGAGCGCATTTCGGAGTTGCAGTTAGTTAGAACCAAAACGGCATGGCTGAGCAGGTCAGCAGCAGAGCTGGGAGGACGAGGTCCCGACCTGGCCCCGTGGGCACCAGCCTCAGGGCCTGGGCCCCACCTCTCCAGCCCAGCCGAGCTCCAGACGGAGCCACCACGGTGAGGGCTGCTCGTGCCAAAGTGTGGGCTCTGTACGTGCTCCCTGCTGGAAATGCCACTGCTTTCCAGTTCAGTGCCGCACATTAGGCGGTCACAAGCACCATTAGCGTACGGGTGTGACGCAGCCTTGACGTGACCGGGAGGGGAGGCAGGCTGTCCCAAGGGACCCGGCCTGATGGCTGCGGGAGAGGACTTCAGCCTCCTCCTTCCAAGCTTGGTCTGCTTCTGAAGACCCTGACAAAGGAAGGCCCCCCTTCCCTCTGATAAATCGGCACATAATCATGTAAACACGTGGATTTTCACTGTGAATGATAACCATGCAGTAGTAGCTTGTTGCCTTCTACCAGTATGATCCCAAGAGCTGGTGACAGCCACGTGCCATCTGACGCTCTAGTGGTGTGGTCATTCACAGATGACATCGACCCACATTGCATCGAAAGAAGCAGTCCTGCCCTCCTTCAACTCTTGATAGCAAACTGTGTTGGAAAGCCAGTTGGTGGTACAAGAGAAAGATCCAGGTGCCTTTCTTAAGTTTGCAGGATCACAGCCATCCAGGCAGGGCGTCCTTCTCCAGCCCAGCCACAGCTGCTGCAGGCAGGGTGACTTGGAGTTCAGGATGTCAAGGACTGCTAAGTGTGGGTGCTGCGGATTAGATGCTCAGAGCAGCCTAGGGTCAAATTCCCCGGGGTACATCCTGCACAGCACTTTCTGAGAAGATGAGGTGTTAGATAAGCACCCACGTTTTCCAGAGGATTTAACCCTTGGAGTTTTGGTTCTGGTGGTTTATGGCAATTTTTTTGTGTCAAAAGCAGGAAAGGGAAGGCTCAGTTTTCCACAGGCACTTCTGAAATCGGATTCCTCATTTTGAAGCTGAGCTTTTGGGAGGATAAAGCCCCCACCAGTGGAGTGCAGGATGTGCAAAGGGTAGCGCTGCGCTCAGAAACACTCAGGATGGGTGGAGAGCCAGCCTGGTGGCAACTCATGCTGGCTTTTTTGTTGATACAAAGCAAGTTTTTGCTTTTGATAGCCCTGCTGGGCCAGCAGAGCTGTGGGAGGAGAAGACCGGTTCTGCTCTAGTGTCTGTACCAGCAGCAAAAATGTCACATTGCAGTTCATGCTGAGGAGAGAAGCAGAAAGAAAAAAAAAAAACACATAGCTTTTTTTGGAAAGCTTTTGGATAGCTTTGGCAGTTAAAATATCTATATAATATGCTTTGAAAACTGAGTCAAATTCAAAGTCATTGAAAAGGAATAAACTCGAGTAAAGTGCACCAGTGGTTTTGGTTACTTTTCCAGTTCTGTTCTCTTTCTTGCTCAGGAAAGGATTTACAAAGCAGCAAATGCTAGTTGCTACACTGGAAACCTCGTCTGTTCCAAGTAGGTGATTTTACAGCAGCGCCTTCCAGTTGAATGCTTTGTTACTATTTTTTTAAGATTTATATTTAATTATTTTTTGTTGGTGGTGTTTACTATCATGTTCTTGCACATCAGGCCTAGGACAGATACCACAAAGGGCTTTGGTAGCAATATTGGGCTAAGTAGCTCCCGTCCAAGATGCTGGTGCTCAGCCTCTCTGCAGTGCCCTTTCCAAAGGCACTCGGTTGTGCCTCAGCCTGGCTGTGTGCTGTGAAATTGGTCAGGGATTGGAGCCACAATCCCCAAACCTCCAAGGAATACAGCTGTCCTTGCAGTCTCGGCACGGCTCCATGCGAGTACATTGGGTGACAGTGGCACTGTCACCGTTCAGGCCCCCAGCCACACATTCCTGCCCCACTCTGTCAACCAGCCAAGGCAATTAAATTAAGTAAAAAACAGTGTTTTCTTTCTGTAAGTTCAGTTCTGGACCTTTTTAATGCCCTGTCCTTGCTCACTGTGGGGCAGATGAAAATCAGTACCGGTACAGGAACAGGGGCAGGCAGACGGGAGCCTGGGACTAGTGCTGATGTAGATCTGTGTATATAACTGCAGATCTGCTTCTATCTGCTTATGCCATCTCCTTGGAAGAGCAGTGTCCTGCGGCACAGGGCTGGGATGAACTCCCGGAGGTGGGAGAGAGGTATTTATTGCCCCGGTAATGCCGCCAGCAGGACCATATTGTCAGGCTGCAGCCTCAGTCTTGGCGTACTGAGCTTGAAGGGACGAGCTGGCACACGAACAAATGGGTGTGAGCTGACCGTGAATACATTCAGACTGGAAACTGGAGAAGGAGTCACAGCTTTTTCGCATGGTGAGATTGCAGACAGGGACCCCACATAAAACAAGCAGCTTTCAGGATGCTCAAAAGGTTTGTATTATGGGATCACACAATGTATTCCCAAAAAGAGGCACAGCTCCTTGTTCCCAATATCCACTTAAAGTGGAAAAAAAAAGTAAAAAAAAAAAAAAAGTAGTGATTTAGCTCAACAGTTTAATTAAATCAGTGCAGATCTTACTTTTGAAGGCTATGTTTATGGTTTAAAGGGTAACTAACCTACACAACATTGATGTACTGATACAACTTTTTCAGATTAAGTTTGCATGAATGCACATTTTGCTGAGCGTTTTTATCTGCAAACTCTTTCTTTAAGAAGGTAATGATGTTAAAATAGCATTTTAGAAACAGTCCTAGACACGACACTTTTTTTTTCCTGCAGTTAGAATTGTACATGTGTGACTGGTGCTAAAATAATGGTGAGATATAAAATGATCTTTACCATACAAATGTATATGCAGTCTAGTCTATTTCTGAGACAGTTTGAGCAGGTTTAGCTTAAATCTGTTGCATCCAGAATTAACAGGATACCCTGGATGGAAATGTGATGTAGAGAAGATAGATACATTCTGAAATTGGTTAAATTGGTGTAATCTTCTGATATAGATAGTGCTTTGTATATAGTTTCAGCATTTTCTGCATTTTTTTTAATACTCAAACTTAATAAGCATGCTTGGAAAATGTTTTTTTCTTTGTTTTGGAAACAGCGATAACTAAGTAGATGATTCAGTTCACTGGGACATTATTCCCAAAATGTTTTGTTTATTACTTGTGGCTTTGAATGCACTGCACTTGAGCAGGAACAATGATTAATTGAGGGCTGAAGTATCTGGTGGTCTGAGGAATGGAAAAAGAAAGTATATTTTAATGTTGCCCCTGGTTCAGCAGAAGGGGTAGGTGTGTGCTCACCTCTAGGCGCCTGGTTTAAAGCTTTGCTGAATGGAGATAAATCTGCACCAGACAGACTGGTTTGAACCTCTTAGCCAGCCCTTCCTGCACCTCTTTTGCCCCTCATATAAGCTAAGGGAAAAAATAGTGTCTGCTAGTGCTGTGGGGTCTAATATGTGGTGCCTGGCAGTTCTAGAGTGGAGGAAGAGCTGATCATTAATATTATTCTCATTAGACTGGACTTTATAAGAACATCTTTGAAGATGAATAGGAAGGAGAGAGAAATTAAATCTGATTAGAATTTATTCCATGGCTTACTGTTTCCTTTGGAAAGGTGTATATCAAGCTTCACTGGTAATGATTTAATAAAAGGGGCTGACAGGAGGCTGTTGATCCAAGTCGGATGGATCCGGTCCCTGTGACCTATGTTGAGGTCCAGGGCTGAGCAGTAACTGTGTTTTCCCCTGGCCTTTCACTCCGAGGCAGCTGAGAACCACTGCAGCAGCAGCTGATCTGTGTTTTAAATTCTCAACTGCCTTTGCCAGTTAATGTAATTATTCCAGAGCGTGGGACAAACTGAAAAGGAAAATATACTCGGAGCAAAAACGAGGTCCAGACCTGTGGGATGCAGAGACATAGATCCTTTTGGGAGGGACTGGGGGAGCTACACACCGCCTTGGGGAGGGTGAAGGGTGCTCTGGGCTTCGCAAGGTCAGGGTGAGGAGGAAAATACTTAAAGTCACCCAGCTGTTGCCTTCCCCTGGCCTGTTCTGAAACCTCCGCAGAGAGGTGGCTTTGACTTGTCTTGCCATTCACTGCTATGTTGCTCATGCTGATGGAGAACTTTGTCCTGTTGTCCTGCCTGACTTTCAAGAAGGACCAACATACCTGTTTGTGGGTACCATAATCTGAGCCCAGACCTCTCTGCTCTCTTGCAGATCCTGCAGCCGTCACCAGCTCCCCGAGCTGGCCCCTGGCAAACAAATAAAGGAGGGATGCACTTTCCTCTCTTTGCTTGCCTCATGTCTTCTTCCATCTAAGATGGCTAATGCTCCATGTAAATTGAACGCTTGTGGAAGGTGTTGTTGGTTGGATGGCCGCAGAGGTTGGACTCCTTCATTCCTAGAAGCCTGCAGAGCTGGAGAGCACCAGTGTGAGCTTCCTCACCCTGCCTGGGCATCCTCACCCAGGCCTCCTGGGTCTGCTCCGAGGAGCCTGGGGAGCTCTGAGGGAGAAATTATATATTTGTACGAATTAAGGAGCTGAGATGGGGTGTCTATCTGGCAAGTAAACAGTGACATCGCGTGCATGGTAAATAAGCCATGGAACAGCCAAGCCAAGATAATGCTTGCTCTACTTTATTTAAATACATGCATTTGTAAGATTATGGCTATGTGTAGTGGAGCTTGTCTAATTTCATACAGGCTTGTCCATGTAAATAAATGACAGTAGGAAGGTTTTGGTTTGACATCAAAGGCTGCAGCACTATACACCCTGGGATTGTAATAGTCATGGGAACAAAAAGGGCAAAATTTGGGCCAAACCCAGTCTCAGGCACGAGGCATTACAGCAGAGTGAAGCTGATCTTGCTTCAGCACAGGCAGCTGCTGCGGGTGCTCCACAGGTTGTGGCTGAGTCTCCTGCACCTTCCTGTGGACCACCGGGTGCAGGTCTCCGGCAGCCAGGCTGGCTCAGCACGGGGACTTCGCCTCTCTAAGAGTACAGAACCACCTTGGGAGATAGGACGTTCATGTCCCGGCTTATCCTTGGATTTTGCCCCTTTTTTGTAGCAGGTGTGACGGTCTTGCTCCAGGTGAGCTCGTTGCCTGGTGTGTGAAGTATTGTGGGGTGAGCGGCAGCGTTCATAAGGATTTACATATGCTCTGTCTATTTTGCTAATGAGAAGCTGTTTTATTTGTAGAATCACCATCCTTTTAAATATGGTTTCAAATGGTAGAAAGATTTAACATCTGGCCTCTTCTGTTGTTTTTAGTACTTCTGCTTTTCTTGCTGCCTTCCTCCCTTCTTGCTCTCCTTGGTCCGGCCCTTCAGGGACGGCTGTCGCCGGGGCTGCTGAGACTGGCAGGTATATCTTGGCGTTTGTGCTCTACACGGCGCGGTGGCAGTGGGACCGAATGTCATTGGCCAGGGGAGGAATGGAAAAATGAAAGAGCAAGGTAGCGGTGAAAGGAAATCTGGATCTGTCAGCAAGGGTGACAGGTGATGAGATGCAGAAGAAGGTAGCACATGAGCACATCAGAAGATAAAACTGAGCTCATAAAGACCAAAAGAAACAAGCGGGACATAGACAGGAATAATCTGCCCTTCCAGCGGAGACAGACAGTGTGCAACAAGTCAATGTCAAGACAAAGAGGCAGGCCTGAAGGACTGATGTGCTGGGATGCTTTGAGGAGGTTTTATCACACCACCTGTAACGCCCCAGCTGGGCCTGGGCCTGCGGAGGTGACTCTAACTTCTGGTTTTAGTAATAATCGTGATACAAATGAAATAGCACATTTAGGTCAGGAAATGTGGAAGAAATCAGCATGGTGGCACAGTGCTAAGGGTCAGCAGCAGGGGAGCAGCACAATCCCAAACAAGCGTGGGGTGGGGGATGAAAGATGGTGTGGGCTCCTGGGTGAAGGCTGCAATTTAGCTTCAAGGGATTTCTTTTAAAAAAAAAAACAAAAAACTACACTCCCTTTGAAACTGGTTGAGCTGAATGGGCAGGTGTGTGACATTAATGAGATTCCTGAAGTCTTAGTAAGAACTGTGGTTAAAACCAAGCCTGGCTGCCAGAAGCAGACGTGTGGTAGGGCAGTACGGTGCATCTCTCAGTGCTGTCAACGCGCGAGTCAGAGGGCAGGGACTGACACATGTAAACCCTCCTTCCTGGGAATGGTTCCCTACGCATCTCTACTGAGATTACTGAGAGTATTACTGAGAGTAGAGGAGACTCTACTTAAGTGAATATTTTTCCCATCTTGAGTAAGTGCCTTATGTCAGTCTAGAGGGAGAGAGCAGTAAATGTTTCTGGATGCACTGGATGTTGCAAGGCATGAGAAACAGGCATTGAACCACAGTCAAGTTGCAAAAATAAACAGGAACTTGAAAGAGGCTCTTGATCATAACAGGAAGAATGCATGTCCAGTTCTCCCCAGTCTGGGAGAAACTGGACCAGATGCAGAAATGGTGAGCGTTTAAGTTGCATGGAAAGAGACTTACATTTTCCTTCAACTCTCCTTACGGCACTCAGTAAAGGTCTGTGTCGCACTTGGGGACATCCCAAACGTTTAAAAAACAGTAAGTATAGGACAAGGAGTTTGCGTGAATAACTCTCCGTTTCCAATTTATCGGGGCTGTCTTCCAGCCAGGGTTCAACTTTTTCACAGTCTGCCAAATCTTTGGGAATGATCTCATGGACACGACCTCCCCTTCTTTCCTGGAGCCTTGCAGCTTCGCTCCGGCGCACGCGGCATGAACCGCGTTGGGAAAGTGGCAATTGTTCTCCAGCCGCATCAGCGTGACTTTGAAAACTCGATGTGCAAACTTCACACACGGTTGTCACCTCTGAAAACTGGGGCACTAATTTTCGGCAGCACAGGAGACAGTTGCCTAGGGCAGCAGGGGCTTGAATGCTGCAGGGTGCCAGGGCTTTGCTGAGATGCAGGCTTGCTGCCGCTGCTGCTTGCTCTGAGAGGGGATCATCAGACCTTTACCCTGAGGGCTGAGGTTCATGTCCCCTCTGCGGGTGACAGCTCCCTGTTTGATGATCCTCAGTGCTCTGGGTGCAAGCACCAGATGCAGAGTGGGTTCGCCACCACCTTTGAGTGTGCCAGCCCTCCCCCCCCGAAAGAGTGGGATGAGGCCTTTTTCAGCAGAAGCAATAGCAGCCAGTGGTTTTGGAGTCATAGCCTTCTTCCCCTGAACCCCCGAGTCCTGCTGGCCCTCCCAGCACCCCAGGCAGTCGTGGAGGATCACCACCCTCTCCTGGCCAGCACTTTGCTGACCTTCTCCATCTCAGCCCCCCAGCAGCCCCCTGCCCCTCAGCCCTCTTCTGCGCAATATTTCACCGACGTCGCCCACCCAGCCTTGCTTTGGCAAACACCCTTGCCAAAGCTGTTTGAGTCAGCCCTGCTTTGGGGCTTGAAATGTAACTCAGGCCTTTTATTTATAAAACCAAAATCTCATTTTAAAGACTTGCAGGGCGGGTAGAAACAAAAAGTTGTGAGGTAGGGGGATCAATGGCATTCTTCAGACCACCGGCCGAATACTTTGCAGCTTTTGGTTTTGGTTTGGAAGTTGCTGGCTGAGGCAAAACGCCTGCAACAACACCTCACCTGCTATTACCACTTTATCTGGAGTCATAAACACAGTCAGTGAAGAAATTATTTCCAGGACCTTGAAGACGACTCACTTCCGTAATCCACAGCCACTCTCGCCAGCGGCAGACTTGAGCTGGAATTCAGTTTCAGACATTTTCCACTGAAGCATCTCCTTCAGTTGCCGCCTTTGACAGGATATTAGCTTGGCTGGATAAGTGATCTTATCCAGTACAGCAATTTTTGTGTCTCGTGTTTCAAGATAAGATGAAAATGTGCCTTGCTTGTGCTTGTTGGTGGTCGGGGCACTGCTAGTAGTATTCACAGTGCTTAGCTGTCATTAATCATCAGCTGCCTTTGAATATTAATAACTGAGATATTTATTTAATGCTGTGTGTTTCTAGACCAGGCTCCACGTGAGCATCTCACAGGCTTTACTGAAGGGGGGGGGTTCCAGTTCCATGACGCCTCGGTGCCGTGGGCTGACCGTGGCAGCTGATGGCACATCCACGTTGTGCTCCGTGAGGATCGGGAAGCACATCGGCAGGTGCCATGTGGCATTCCTGCCCGGCAGGGACACGGGACGCCTTGCTGCTCCTCACTCCTTTCTCAGTACCCACGAGGAGACGTGGTGAGGGCGAAGCTCGGAGGTACGCCTCTCCCATCATGTCATTCATTTACATGGTGCGTGCCTTGTATATGTGTGTGAGACAGTGAGGTCTTTTTCTGTTGTTTTGTTTTGTTTTTCACCCTAATCCTTCCTTCTGGCTGTGTTGAAATGGAAAGGTGGCACGTGCTCTTCTCTGCCAGCGAAAAGATTTTCTGTATCTGAGGCTGGCTTGGAAATTCTTTAGGTGACATCACGCCGTGTCTGTGCAGACTCATTGTTTGTCATGGAAAAGCCATTCATCCATACACAACTTCCTTCCTCCCCAGACTCCCAGAGATAAACTTTCCATTCTGCCTATTCCCTATAGAAACAGACCCCAAACACGTATGCGTGGCTATGCACACACACACCTCGCCATCCCTCCGTCACGCTCAGGGGTGTGGGAGGAGGGAGAGGGAGGCTACGGAAGATGTGAATAAAGTCACCCTGTTTTCCTCAGACGTGGATCCTGCTGTGCCCGAGCGGCAAAGCTCCCCTCCCGTGGAGGCAGCGGGTCACACAAGGCTTTTTTTGTCCTGCGGCTCATTCTGGCGCTCGCGGCCGCACATCTGCCTGCCAGGTGAGGCGGCCACCAGCTGCAGGTACAGCACATCTGGACGGGGCCGGCAGCGGAGCGTGCTGCAAACAAACACCGCGATTTCACCGTGGCGGGCGCGAGGAATTCGATAGAAAATATACTTCGGCGGCCTGAGCTGCCGAGTCTGGTGATTCACGTCTCGGGCGGTGTTTATGAGGCGAAATGAAGGAAAGGGCTGGGTGCTGCTCGCCGCTCTCGGGCCACGCGGGAGGGGACCCCCGGGGGCCCCCGCGTCCAGCCTGCCTGTGGGGTCACCACGGCGGGGGGAGGCCGCGTGGGGATGGAGCGGGTGCAGCTGCGTCCCTCGCGGTCCCCGGTGGGATGAGTGGAGAGGGGCGTCGGGGCGAGGGGAGCCTTTGAAGCCTTCCTCTCGCCCACCTCCCCAGCCCCTTCAGCCATCAGGCGGAGCTGCCAGCCCCCGGCTGATGACCCCCCCCTGCCCGGGGGGCGCGGGGCTGAGGGTGGGCTGCTTTTGAAGGCCACTTCGGGGCGCCGTGTGCGTGTGTGTGTGTGTAGGGGGGCGACATTTCCGAGCCGCCCCCTGCATTACAAAGGCGGCGGAGCCGCTTTGATGCGCCCCGACGGCTCCACGCACACCTGCCGCCGAGGGGCACCGGGGGGGGGGGGGCACATCAAAGCCGGGCACCCCCCTCCCCCCCAAAAAAAATAACCCCCAAACCCCACACATCTCCCCCCCGCCCCGCACGGCCCCGGCTCCTCGGGGGCTGCCGTCGCGGGGGCGCGGCCGGGGGAGGGGGCGGCGGGGCGGGCCGGGGGGCGGCCGCCGGCGGCAGGGGGCCGTGCTCGCCGCGCCCCCGCCGCACGCAGGCCCCGCTGCAGGGCTTCTCCTCGGCTCCTCTCCCTCCGCAGGGCGCCCCGTCCCGGCGGCAGGCTCCGCGGGGGCCGCCCCAGAGCCGCCGGAGCCCCCCGCAGCCCACCATGACGGGGCCGAGGCTGGCGCTCGCCGCCGCGCTCCTCTGCAGCTGCACCTCGCCGGTGGCCGACGCCAGCTCCTGGTGGTGAGTTTTGGGGCGCCGGGCAGCCCCGAAAAGCCTTTGTCCCGGGCTGGGGGCCGGGGAGGGGGCCGGTCCGGGGAGGGGGCTTGGCTGGGGAAGTTGGCTGCTTGCTCCGTCCCGGGCTTCTTTCGCTGCTGCTCGCTTCTTGCGAGGTCCCCCCCTCCCTCTCCTGCCCCTTCCCTGGTTTTTGGGGAGGTGGGACGCGGCCCCTCTCCCGCAGGAGTTTCAAGGGGGGCTTTGTGCGGGGCTCTGGGTGAGGGGGGAGGCGTAAGGAGAGGCTGGGTAAGGTTTCCGATCCGCTGCCAAAAGCGGCCGCGGAGCCCCTTCCCCTAAACAGCGGGAACCTCCCCGTGCTGGAGGCATCGCCCATCGGCGGTCCCGCACGAAGCAGCAGCCCGCTTTCTCCTCCTGCGGAGAAAGAGACGAGCTTTCCCTCTGCTCCCACTCCCCATCCCGGGTGGTTAAATTCGGGTTTCGAAGGAGCCCCGTTCCTCCCGCCCGAGCCCTGGAAAGGGCTCGTGTCTGGCCGAGCACCGAGGGAGGGAGGCAGCTGACAGGCGAAACGCGTCCGGCCTTCGGGAGCGAGGCCGGGGAAAGGTGCTCGGGCCTCCCGCGGCAGCCCCTGTTGGATGCTCTTCTCTCCTCGCAGGTCTTTGGCCATGAACCCCATCCAGAGGCCCGAGATGTACATCATCGGCGCTCAGCCCGTCTGCAGCCAGCTGCCGGGGCTCTCCCCCGGGCAGCGCAAGCTGTGCCAGCTCTACCAGGAGCACATGGTGTTCATCGGCGAGGGGGCCCGCAGCGCCATCAAGGAGTGCCAGTACCAGTTCCGGCAGCGCAGGTGGAACTGCAGCACGGTGGACAACACCTCCGTCTTCGGGCGGGTCATGAAGATAGGTAGGAGCACCCAGCGTGGGGCAGCAGCGGTGGGGGCACGCTGGGTGTCCCCCTGCGGCTTTCTGCCTTCCTTCAAATGTGTGTTTGGGAGCCAAGCCCCGTTAGCGCTGCTCCTAAAACTCCCTTTAATGAGCTTTTCCATCCCCTGGTGCTGCCCGCACCTGAGTGGAGGCAGCAGCGCACCTGAACCGCAGCTGGGGCAGGGGGCATCCCCCTGGGGGGGCCGTGGGGAGGTCAGGACGAGGGGGCTGCTTTTGTTCCGTGTGCTTGCTTAGAGGTAGGGAGGGAAGAAGCTGGAGCCAGGAACAATGGACCCATGTTATCGTTCCCAGCATCTGGAGTGCCCTTGGACAGGGAATGCAGCCCTGAGATGTGGGAAATATGGACTCCCTGGCTTGGGATCTCCCCCCTCCTCCCTTTTCTTCTGTTTTCTGTGTAAACCGAAGGGATTTTTATAATTCCTGCCCTGCTGGCCAAAAGAGGCGCATTGACAGGCCATTGCTGCACTTGAATTGAGGTGTGACCTAGCCGCATTGTCCCAGCTCCTTTTGAAATGCAATCATCTGATGGCAAGAAACTGAGAAATCCGGGCTCGGTTTGATGTGTCCGACAGCCAGGACAATAAAGAAAAGGTGTTAAAACAGCCGCTTACACACACACACGCACACGCACCAGCCTTTGTGTGGTGGGGTTTTGTTTCCCACCCACAAAGCTCTCAATGAAGAATCCAGGGCCAGCACTATTCCTCATTTGTAAGGTCGGGGAAAACACTTAATAGGGGATGGAAAAAGACCTCCTGCGGCCCCAGCTGCCCCCAGCGTTGCTTACACCTTTCTGGCCTCACTCTCAAAAAGCTGCACGGGGAGCAGAACACCAGGAGATGCATCTTTAATGCCTCTGGGGTGTCAAGGCAATAGGGCACTGGGGTAACTGAGTCCTGTGATCGCTTCCATTCACTCCTGAAATTATGTGGCATCATCCTGGAGAATTTCAGGGACTTTTCTGCACGTGCTGCTCTGTCTCTCAGAATCCCTAATCCAGCCCATCAGAGCCATTCAATTCCTCCCTTTCTGCCCATCTGTCCGGCTCACACCCCAACAAATCCCTGCTTCCCTGGGATGCTCCCTTGGGAAATGCTGTTTCCTGACAGATACTTTCAGCTGCTGATGCACATCCAAGGCATCTGCGCATCCTTGATCTCTTGCTCTCTGATACCAAGAGTGGTGGCCAGATGAGGCTCTGTGCAATCCCAGGCTGTTAAAACTCGTGCTTCAGGGTACAAACACTGAAACTTCAGCCACCAAAGGAAAAGGACAGCAAATACCTCTCCATCTCTCCCTTCTGGCGTCCCTCCCTCCCTCCCATGTAACTTAACATCCCAAAGAATGGGGCACAATTCAGATTCCCAAAGAGATCCTAGTGATCCCACAAGGATGCATGAAAAGAGCAAACCTCATCCTCTTCTTAAGTACCTTCCTGCAGCCCCAGCTCGGTCAAGTGGGTAAGTCCAAACCTGAAAAAAGAAAAAAAAGAAGTGTGATCTGAAGGGAAAATAAAGATCAGAGCTGGAGGATGAAAAGCAGCCAGGAAGGATCAGCGGGTGTATGAGAAGAAGGGAAGAGCATGGATATTAGAAGACAGATGATACTTCCTTTTTAAAACTAATTTGATGCCGTTAGCTTAAATTGAGAGTAGATTTGGGGTTTGATGAGGAAAGAGGCGTTGTGGTTATGTGGTGGTTGTGTCCAGTAGTCCTGCTGTTTGGTTTGTGTGTGTACACGCCTGTTAGGAGTACTGTTGGACCTCTGGTAGGGATCTGCTGATGGTGGTGTCTGTGAGGCGATGGCTTGTGGTTGCCCCTGTTCAAAAACCTATCCTAGCAAGGAGTTTTGAATCTGGCTCCTCTAGACCCCCTACTTTGATCAGTCAGAGCACATTCAGAAGGTGATGTTTGTTCTCCAGTGCAAGAGAATTGTCACCAAAGGTGGCCTGGAGTGTTACAGGGCTTATGAAGTACACCGCTGTTGTCTAAGTCGGCGATAAGGTGCTGCAGAGGGGGATGCCGCCTCCGGTTTTACTTTTTGTGAGTTTGTAATGAGGCAGTGGTCATCACTTCAGCAAGTCCGTTTTCCATGCTAGAGAAGAAAAACCCTCTCAGTCTCTCAGGTCATGTCAGCTATAAAGTCATTCTTCCCCGGGTTCATTCACACCGTGTGCCTGTCTCTTGTTTTCAACCCCTAAGCCCCAGTTCTGGACCACAGCCCTCTTGCTGTACGCTGTGCCAGCAGCACGAGAAGGGTCTGGAGACCAGAATATCTGCGAGAGTGCAAAGGCATGCCAGAGAGACGTGTTGGGGGGGGGAAGGAGATAAGGACCCAGAAGGTGTGTAGTGTGCCAACAACCTTAGGCTGCCCACCCACTGATGCAGGCATGGCATATGTTACGTGATTTCTTGAGCTGCTCTAGATTATGGGAGGGGAGGAGAACCTGCCCTGGCCAAGTCCAAAGCCTGGGAGAAATTCGGGAGAGCGTTCTCTCAGAAACCTAGATGATTCGTTTCCTTTCCACCTCACAGAGCTTGGCTCAGCTCAGAAGCGGGAGACCTGCTTGGTCTGTGTTTAATCATTACACCTTCATTTTGTGCGTTTTATAGAGGTGAGGCAGGCCAATGGTAGAAAAATTTTGCACGGGCATCTGTAGCACAGAAGTCAGCTTCTTTTTAACAGATATTTCCTAGTGTTTGTATTATCGTGAGAATTGCCCTTAGCTTTTGGACATGCCCTCTGCCTTATTCAATAACAATACCTGCTGATGTACAAAAATTATCCTTCTGAAGTTGCTTCTTGCCCTGTCAATACGGATTTTAGACCGAGTATGTGTGTATATATACATCTGTAAGTTACATACAGATACAGTCCTAAATTCTATGCTTACGTGGGAGAAGACAGAGCATCCAAAAAGGTAGTGTTAGTATTTTCTTGGGGGAGAAGAGAATATACAGCCTGTAATTTCCTTCAGCACAATCCTAAGTGCAAGACTGGGGTTTCCAGGTTAGTCCAGTCCTTTCTGGAGCCAAAGATTTTTATCTCTTCTGCCTTTTCAAATGCAAAAAGGAGAAAAGGAGTCTTAAAAGATGAGAACAAAGAGAAATACTTTTCCTCCAGACAGGAAAACTTTAGGGAATTAAAAAAAAATAATTTGAAACTACATTTTTTCCATTGAAAAAAAAGTTAGAGCAACACATCTTTATCTCTTTCCCTTTGGTCTCCCCTCTGGGGTCAGTCCTCCCCTTTCCTTCTCCCAGCTCTGGAAGGTCAAGTGGCTGGGTGGATGCCCGGCCGGCGGCAGGCGGAGGAGGGCAGCAGAGCCCCGCGCTCAGCCCCACCGCCAGCCTCCCACACCTGGCAGCACCAGGGCTGCAGCCCCCCCGGGGCATCGCCACCCCCCCAGGGCACCCACCACACAGGAGACCTTCGCTGTGACCGCAAGGTTAGGGAAAAACACAGCACTGAGATGACAGCGTAGCGGTGTGGAAGTGGGGTGAGTTTTGAGAAGTTGAGCTAACATCCTAACACTTTTTCAAGGCTGGATGTGTGGTGGGAGAGCAGAGACAAGACAGTGAGGGATCTAACCGAAAGCTAGGATGTGTCAGCCCACAGTTGCCAGCTACAAATTTGCTTTGTATTAGCATGGGATTCCATACACACATCCGATCCTGCCTCCCAAACCAGAAGTACATCAGCTGAGCACCGTGGTTTGTTCCGCTTCGAGCGCAGCGAGGAAGGAAAACCACTGCTGCTCGTTTCAGCCTCTCCCACCGCCAGCCTGAACCCCTTACGCAGACCCAGGGACTGCAGGCAGGGTTGTGGTGCTGCTGCGTCTGAAACACGGAGGTGGTTAAAGCACGGGCAGTGAAAGTGCAGATCCAGCCTCCACGTCTGGTACGGGAATCGCAAGCAAGCTGTGAGGATCCTAAGCACCTGGAGTCGTGCAGTCTCTCTGAACAAAGTGCAACCCTGGGAGCTCCTCTGTGTGATTCAGGTCAAGTCAGTATGAAGGCTGGTACGGCCACAGGGCTCCCGCCACATGGGCACAGGCCAGTAGTGGTAAAGTGCACATTGGGTGTTACCTTAGCACTGCATGTAATGTGCAAAAACTCGACACTGTTTGCTGCAGAAGGACCACACGTCCCCTCTGAGCTGAATTATCTTGACTAGGAGTCACTCCTCTTTACTTCTTGGACCAGGAAGGTTCTGGGGGCATAGTCCTCTTCCTTATGACCTGCTAGGGAGGCCCTCCCTTCTATGCTGTGTGCCCCCTGGCATTTTATCAGTCCTCGTGCACATGGCAGAAGCCCTTAGCATACAGCCCTCATTTAGGGAAAAATAAATAAACCACAAGTTGTTCTGCAAGGTGGGTGCCATTCACAGCCTTGCCTTTGTCTTGGGTCATTACCGCTAAGCTGGTGATAAGCTGCTAATAATTGCAGGTTGTCGGCACATGCAAATTGGAACAGGAGCATACCAAAAGCATCAGCTGGGTCCTGCTGGGTGAGCTGGCATTGAGCACTGGTGACAAACTGTTCTTGGGGCATCTGCCCTCTGAAGTCAGCCTAATTTGCTCGAGAGCATCCAAAGGTCACCTCTTGCTGGGATTTGGTGTTATGTAGCTCTTCAGGATTGGGCTGCTTATTCCAGTGAAGCTTTGGCAGTTGTTTCCTTTATCACCTGGAAGTGTGGTGACGCACACGATGACTCTGGAGGTGTTGGTTTAGGTATTTATTACAGCATGTGGTGATAGTGCAGGTGTGGGTTGCCTCCCCCCTCTCCAGCCGGGGCACTGTGCTGCACGCTTGGCCTCGTGCCACGTTCTCGGCTAAGCTGGTGCCCTGGTCAGGCTGGGGCTGAACCAGGAACGGAGCAGGAGACCTGCTCCAGCTGCTCGGCTTGGCCTCCGAGCAGGGCAGCCTCTCATACACGTGCAAGCGGAAAGTCTTTTCATTTATTACTGGCTACATGGGAAAGTTTTACTCCTTCCAGCGCTGCGGTTCTGTAGGTGTCGGGAGAGCCTCTGCCTTGGCGTTTTAGTGTAAAAATGGTTTCCTTCAGTTTATCTTGAATCAAGTCTCAGCTGGACATATTTAACCCAAGTGAAACTAGTTGAAGGTGAGGTGCCCATAAAAAGCACTTGTCCCAGTTGGATTGAAACAGTTATAGAGAGGTATCTGGCTGGCGGGGAACGCTCCCCTTGCACTGCTCCAACCTCACCAGTTGTTCTCGACGATTTTTGGCAGGTTCAGTGGCAGCAGTTGTATTTTCAGCAAATGAATAACCCTCTTGTTGCTTGAGAGGTTCCTCCGGGTTAGAATCGGAGCATGCTGAAGGGTTGACCTGAGGCAGAAAAGGGAAAGAGGCTGAGCAGTCCTTGCCAATGGTGGTGCTGTTTCTTTTGGGCAAGGCTCAGGGCTTCCAAGGCTCTTAAATGGACAAACATAAAATTAAAAAAAATAATAACCTTTGAGGAGCAGCACCTAAAAATTCACGGAGAACATGTTCTTCCCAAGGATACTTCTCCAGGCCATATCAGGAATCTCAGCCCCTTCCCTGGTGTGTGTCAGAATTGGTTTTTGATCTTGGTCACACACAAACTGCCAGCACTGGGCAGGCAATTGCCTGGGGCTGTTACTGTGGAATGAAAACAAAAGAGAGATGTGTTACGGCAGTTCCCCCTCTACCAGAGCAGGGTGGTTCTCCTGTGCTTGGCCACCCAGTTAGTTTTAATGCACTTTCTCAGGGCACAGCACTTCCCACTGTCCTGAGCCTGCTTGGTTACATCTTATAGCGCGTTTTGTTTGCTAGAAGGGATTCGCCTGTTATTAATTTCCTCCTCACGTCCTCTTGCAGGTAGCCGAGAGACTGCTTTCACCTACGCCGTCAGTGCTGCCGGGGTGGTGAACGCCATCAGCCGGGCTTGCCGCGAAGGAGAGCTCTCCAGCTGTGGCTGCAGCCGGACTGCCCGGCCCAAGGACTTGCCCCGAGACTGGCTGTGGGGTGGCTGCGGGGATAACGTGGAGTACGGGTACCGCTTCGCCAAGGAGTTTGTGGATGCCAAGGAGCGGGAGAAGAACTACGTGAGAGGCTCAGAGGAGCAGGCGCGCATGCTGATGAACTTGCAGAACAACGAGGCTGGTCGCAGGGTAAGACGAACGCTGACCCTTCCCTGTTTCTGAGGGGCAGATGCAGAGGTTGTGAGGGAGCTGGATGTCACGTTCCTTGGAGGTTTGGTGAGGGACAGTCCAGACGTGCCCCAGTAACTCCCTTGAAACAGTGTATGGTCTCATTTCCTCTGTTTTTACGGATAGCACAGACAACGCACAATATGATGTTCCAGCTCTAAAGGCTGGCTTCCATTGACAGCTAAAGCCAGTGAGTTTGGGGTCTTTTGAGATACTGGATGGCACGTGTGCAGACATGTAAGCCCTTACTGAATAAACCAGGTGCTCTAACAGCCCACTTCCCAGGTCTAAGTCTCAGAAATGTGCTTCCCAGAGCTGCCAACAGGACAGGGTGATGGTAAAGAGGACAGTCTGTTGGCATGTGGAGTTTTTTTCTACTGCCATCATTAAGATTTTGGGGAATATAAGGCAAACATTGAATCAAGCTGCCTGGCTGTCTCTTAAACTTACACCTTGCTTAGACACCTTGATATTGGGCAAAATAAATAATTTGCACCAAGGCAACAGACCTTTTCTGAGAAGATGCATGGTTTTGATCTGCAGACCTCTAGAGGTGGAGAAATCCATCACCTCTTTTTGTAGCATGCTACTGTCATTAGTCACCCTCACTCTTTCAACAATGTGCATCATTGTAATTTAAATTTATCCAGCATCAGCTTCCAGTCAGTTCTTTTTCTGACTTTTACAGATAGATTGAAAAACCCCTTAGTAAACAGAATCTCCTCTCCATAGAAATATTTAGCTACTGCGGTTTATTCACCACTCTTTGTTTTGACAAACTAAGTTGAGAACTTAAGTGTTTCTAGCTTGCAGATGTTTTCAACAGTCATCAAACCATTTTTGCATCACTTCAGCGTACCCTTTCCAGTTCCCGTATCCCTTAAAATTCAGGTACTAAAATTACCTGTCGAGTTCTGGTATTGGTCTCACTGATGCTGTAAACATAGGTGAAGTTGTCCCCTTGTAATGCATTCAGTGTCTGTGCATCTGCTTTTCATGCAATTCCTCCTTCGGTGATTAATAGCCTGGAAGGTGTAGCATCATTCATATGCCGTACAACTCTATAACCCTGCTTCTTTCCAAATGTAGGAAGAAATGCCTGAATGTTTTTGCTTTCTTCCCAGAATGTTTAAGAATTTTATCGTTCCTCTCTAGTAGCAAGCTTTTCTAAAGTTAATTTTGTTTCTAATCCATATTAAAAAATCCTATTAGATGTAGTTAGCCTTGCTCTTTTACACATTCTTAACTAATATCCTTAGTTTCCTTAGCAATTTTATGCCATTTCGAACTTCTAATTGTTACTGAATTATCTTCCCCTTTCCCATTCATGTGTTGCTTTTCTGCATATAATTTCAGCTTCCTTTTACCACCAGATATGTTTGCTCTGGTTTTTGATTGTGGAATTGATGTGTCAGGTTGAGGCTCTGCACGTACTCCATACTCCTTTTGCAAACTCAGACTGAGGTAAACTTGCAGGAGGTGGAAAATGGTGGACTTGAAAGCTCTGGAACTCAGTGGTTTTTGGTTAGGGTATTTATGTATTTATTTATTTAGGCTTGGGAGGGCAGAGGGTCAGCGTTTGCTTAGAAAGGATGACCGTCCCTCCATGGAGTAGTAGCCTAAATGGGACGTTCTTCGCCACATTACGTACTTTGAACATCTTGTATATCTGGAGTCATGAACTTGGATTACTACAAATCCAAGTCCTGTGTAAAATAGGAAGTGAATGTGTTACCAGCATTTTTATCAGCTGGCCCTATGGCCTTGAGAGAACCACAGACAGAAAATGACCAATAGTTTGATGGACGGCTGAACTGTAGCAACGTCTTAATTAGAAGATCAAGTTAGAAGATAGTTGCTCTGCAGCGTGGCTAAAACGTCACCATGTCGTGTTATTCTTGTTATACGGGGAAGAAACCGAGCTGTGAGTTCTAACTATGGCATGGTTTTAGATGGAAGAAAGCTTTGTCCTTTTTTAGGGATGCAGCTAAAACCAGTTCTGTCCTGCCTTTACGACAGTGCAGAAAGTTGAATAAGCTGTGCTTGGAGTGCTACAGTGCACATGCTTCTCTGGGCTCTGCAGATGAGACCCTCAAGGTGATTTCTTTGTCTCCAGTTAGTGCAGGACCTGGACAAAAGCTTTTCTAAGGGCCCAGCAAAAGACAATGTTATTTCAAGGTTGGTTTTGGTAGACGCTGAGAACAGATGGCCTTAGAAAATAACCTTAGATTAGGTGAACAGAAGTCATTTTAGATTAAATTGAATGGAACTCTAAACCAGTGTGTAATTAAGCTTGTGGATTAACAAACTCTGATAAACTAAGGGAGCCGGTTAGTAAACTCAGCTGAGGAGCTCAATGTGGAGGAGGTCTGGAACTTTTTCAAGTCAAAGATGCTAAAGCCATTACAATTCTGCATGCCAAGCAAGAGGAAAAAGCTTGTAGGAAGAATATCCAGACCTCACTGAATGAATAACTACCACAGAGAAGCTATTAGGAATAGACTGAGAGCTTACTAAGAATGGGAAAAAAAAAGAACCGATAGCAAATAAATAACAAAACGCTCTGTCTTAGAGTTCAAGAAGCGTAAAGATGAAGTGAGAACAGTAAAAAGCAAGCTGAGTCAGACCTTGCAAAGGGTAGTAACAGAAATAGCAAAAGTTTTTTTTAACTTAGTGAATTGGAAAAGATGGGAAGAGAAGAGACTGCTATTCACTGAGAATGGGGCTGAGTTTAAAGACAGAGTAGTTTTGGTCCCTGAAGTAAAGGAGTGCTTTACCTGGGGCTTCAAGGCAGAATGGGGTGTTGCTCATGCCATATGTCTGCTGCACAGCGGAGATGTCTTCTGTCCTCAGCACTCCTGCCTAGGGGAGTCGATGGTTGCGGTGTAGATTTGTAAATCCCCCTGGGACTGTATTTTTGGGGAAAGCCAGGCACGGTGCTCTGGGGGCAGGCAGTGGCTGATGATGCTGGTACCCTGTGGAGGTGAGGAAGGCTTGAGGAGGCAGCTGTTGTGTTCAGACAGGTAGAGAAAGAGGAGCTGAGCAGCGAGTACTGAAGTTTGGGGCCAGGAGACCTGGGATGGGTGGGATTGTGCAGGGGGCTGCTGACAGAGAGGTGTTTAGGATTGGATTGAATGATTCAGATGGGAGTCAAATGGTGGCAGCAAAGGTTTGGAAGAATGGAGGGCTCTGGAGTAAGTGGCTTTGGAGTGGGTTGAGTGGGTGAGGAATTGGGGGTAGTGAGAAATGGAGATGCTGGGATCAGGAAAGGAGATGAATATGAATCGACCTGGCCTGAGGCAGCTCTGAGATGGCACTGCTACAGGTTCCAGGGCTGTCTGGTCAGGATCATATTTGGCCAGTACAGGGCAGCCTTTGCTCTTGTCTCTTAAAAATATGTTGACATGGCAGTGAAGGGAAATTGAAATTATTGCCACCAAGATGGAAGCAAAAATCAGGAAGCCTGAAGCCCCCAAATCACAGGGAGTGCTCATTTTTTTTCTCTGGCTCTCTGAAAGAGCTGGCACCTGGCAGCACAGGCAGTGTGACCTTGGCAGCATTTACAGGAGGACGTGGGGGAAAGGACATCTCAGGCAAAAAGGAAAACAATCTGACAAGAATTTCTCAAAGGTTGATCACTTGGTCATTTAGAACATCACTGATTTCCTGAAAGGCAAAACAGATCCAATAGGTCTCGTTTAGATGAACTTCTGTGAGACAATTCATGTATTTCCCACGTGGAAACACATGGTTAAATTGGAAAAGATAAGGAAAAATACGGCAACTGTGGGATGAATGAGAAACTGGTTTAAGGGAAGATGTCAGTAAGTTGTGTGAAAGGATGCATATTGATCTTGACAGAGCTTAATTAGCAGAATTCTTCAAGGACTTGCTTGAAGGCCAGTGCTTAATATTTTTGTTTCTTGGCCTTGACACAGGAGTTGGAATGGGCCGATGAAATTTGCTGCTGACGGTGCAGAGGTGGCAGGTATTATGAATATAGAGGAGAATCTAAATTTTGTACAGCACCTAGTGACATCCAATAAAACAACATTAAGACCGTCATTTCAAGGTCTTGTATGCAAAACGTTTTTAGTCATTAGGAAATAAGTAGAAAAGAGTTGGATGCAGCAGCCAGCTGCAGATGTAATGTGGCTCATAAGGTGGCAAATATCCTGGAATGTACTAGGGAAAGTCTTTTTGAAAGACATAGGGGAATATTAATGCCATTGTTTTAAGATCTTGTAAGGCCCCAAAATATTGTGTGCTCTCATATTCCCAAGCAAAATGACCTCAGACTAGAAAAGGGTTGTTTTGATTGACCCAAGGGATAGGAATCTTTTCCTAAGAAAGCAGGCTAGAATAGCTTGCCATGTTTAGCCTAGCAAAGTGAAAGCTGAGAGAGGATGTGACTGATGTCTGTATTAGTGGGAGAAATAATAGGGAAGGAAAAGTACTTTTTAAGCAAAAGGCCAATTTGGCACAATGGCAAATGGGCATAAAGTGAATACATTTAGGCTGGGAATTAGAAAAAGATACTTTATCATTGAAACAGTGATCAGAATAATGGTGCCTGAAAACCAAATTGCTTTTAAAAGGGCACTCAATACTTTTAAGGAAAACATTACTTGAAGTGGTGCCTACAATAGCAAGAGATCGTACTTAGTAACCAAGAAGGCCCCGTCTAGTCCTACATTCCTAAATGTTAAGTTTTCACTTCTGAGATTCTGGTTTTGGGAGTAGGAAGATGCATGTGTAACTCCGTACTCCTGAAACCGGTGCTGCAAGAAAGGGGTGAGGGAAGGAGACACAGCAGTGAGCATTTGCTAAGTGACCACCAGCTGCTGTCCCTCGTGCAGCCTTGCCCTGACTTCCTGGCCAGTGTTTGAGTTGACGATGTCTTCTGATTTTTGGCAGGTGCCCCCAGTCGGTTTCATCTAGGTGAGATGGTTCTCCTTGAACCCAGAGGAGCTTTAATGGCAGGAGAGAAGATTGTCCCTGCTCTCAGTGCTTCTTGGAAGGAGCCGACAGGGCTCGGAAGCAAGCTGAGCCCTTGTAGCTTTCAGGCACTCCTGACCCCATCACCCTTTCACTCCACGTCGCAGTCCTTGTAGTAGTGCTCCTGGCTTTATAGCCCTTGTTTATTTACCTTGGCTGTTATCTCAATATGCTCTTTCCTTCCATCTGTCTCTTTTTTTCCAGTTGGGCTCCACTACCCTCTCTTCTTTCCCCCGCGTTCCTTATCTGTTGCCCTTGTCTGGCGGGCTGTGGCGGTCAGTCCTTCCGCGCTATTTACCCAGTCAGCATATGGCAGGCCTCAGTCATCAGTCACTCAGCCCAGTGCCAGAAAAGCCTGGAAGGGGGTCTGGCTAATTGACCACATAGGAATTCCCCATTAATTCTCTTCCCGTTCCCATTCTTGCGAGAAAAGAATTGGAAGAGAACTTGGGCTTATGGGAGAGGGCTTTAAGCCTTTCCATTAGAGGCATTTTCAACCTGCTTAAGTGGCACAGCCATCGATCAGGCCCTGCCTTCAGAACTACACGTGGGGTCTGTTATTCTTTACCTTGACCCTCGCCCAGTCAGAAAGGAGTTCTCCGGTTTCCTCCGCTTTCTCCCCATCCAGGCAGCCGAGGGGGAGAGCCGTGTAGAGGGTAAAGCTGCGGTTACCTCCGCGGGACGTTGATAGTGGGAGCTGTGGGGGGCTGAGCGGCACCATGCTTACCTGTGATAACTGGTAGGGCTCGCGTTCCCCCGCACGGCTATTACCCACATGGGCCAGATGT
Source organism: Anser brachyrhynchus (assembly GCF_964034855.1). Taxonomy (NCBI): domain Eukaryota; kingdom Metazoa; phylum Chordata; class Aves; order Anseriformes; family Anatidae; genus Anser; species Anser brachyrhynchus. The sequence continues at coordinate 65,591,563 of NC_137694.1, forward strand.
TTTGAGCATCAGTTGCTTAAAGCCAAGCCAGAGTGAACTCAGTCCCATGACATTAGCTGAGAGGGATCGAGTTGCAGTGTTTTTCTAAAGGAACAAAGCCCAGGATTAGGAAGAATCATAATACTTTATAAAAACATATGCAAGGGCAAGGGAGGCATGAGTGGCCTGGGATTTGACAGAACCATAACCGAAAAGTGCTAACACAAGCTTATAACGAGCAGGCTGGCAATGCAGCGAGGATATAGTAAGTGTCTGGGCCTCGGGAAATTCAGCTGTAGCTCTGTCTGGTGGTAGTACAGCAGGAGTCCTTAAGTAACGGCGTGGTTGGTCCTCTGCAACTACAGTTCAGTCCAAGGCGAGCGCTTAACTCCCAGCCTGTAGCTGTTACACTGTGCTGTGAGGCATTGCCTCAGTAAATTGAGCTCCAAGGAGCAGAACTAAAGCTTCTCTGTTTTAAGGACTCAGCCCATTGACTTCCTTGGGAGCTGGGTTGGCCTCCATGTGATTTAGCCATTAAGCCCAATTGAATCTTCACTAGCTGTCAAAAGCACTAGGTGTTTGTTAGACCGGGAGCAACCAGTTGTTTCAGGAGAACTCTGACCTCTCCCTGCTGGTCCAGAATGCAGTCATACGCAGAAGGTTTTGTTTGTAGGATTGCCTTAATCACCCACTCCTTGGCAAGTGAATGCAGAGAGCTGGGAAACTTTCTTTGGTGTCAATGAGTGAGACAGAAAAGGAGCTTCAGTCTTTGGCTATCTTTTTTTCAGCAGAAAGCCTGCTAGATGTATTGCCGTCTCCTTCAAAACATCCTTATTTTTCTCACGTTTCTTGATCACCCCACCCCAGATACAGCTGGCGCTAATTTTGCAGCCGATGCCAAATAGCTCTGTTTGGCATGTGGGATCTGGCAGAGACGCTGCCCTGCAAACGTGCAAGAGGCAGGATGGCCATGGGAGAGCAGATGTGAGCCTCATACGTAAAGCATAAAGAGCTCTGGAAGTCAAATGCTGTAACACTTGGTAGCTCTGATTGAATGTGGGTGCCAGCTCTTCACTTTGTAAACTCTGGAAGTTCCTGTTGGTGCTGACAGGATCTCACATAGTCTGTAGTGTGGAACCTGTATCTGAAATTAATGGAAAGAACAAACCTGACCTGCACTTCAGTTTGTTTTCGTAGGTTTTGAGCTTTGTTGTTCTAAAATGTTTTTTTATTTTCTCTCTCTCCTACCAGCTAGTGCGGGAGGAAGGACTGTTTTCCTTTACATTGCATACTTGCTCTACTGAGGGTTTAACACTCATTAGCCTGAATTCTTGAGACTCTGTTAATTTTGGTTTTCTGCCTTGCTGCACGAGATGCTGCCTTTTCAGGGGTATGATGCATCTACAGCTCCCATAAACCTCTTGAAAACGGAGCTTAAAGTATCTCAGAAAAAGATGGCAGTGAAAGGTTGTGTTTGCTTTTTGGACTTGTATGTCCTCCTGTGTAGCGCTGGTGGTTGTAGTGTAGTGGAGTATGTGGACACGAGATGGCGCAGATTTGCAGCCAGGGCTTGCTTCTCAAGCAGAGGGACCGAAGAGCTGTGAGTGGCCCTGTGTCCGTGTGAAGGCGTTCATCTCTCACACCTCCACTGCCATCTCTGCTCCTTGCTCTTTGAAAAACAAGGACTCCCCTGGGAACCGCAGGAGAAAAGATCCTCGGCAGAGAGAGGGGGAAAGGCTCCATGGATTTGTTTCAAAAGGATGCAGATGTATTTCTAGAGCGATAGCATCAGTTCCTGTTTTAGCTGACAGGAAATGAACAGGTTCCCAGGTGTTCCCTTGTATCAGCTATGAGGGGAAAAACATGCAGTGTGGTGGTCCATGAGATGTGGGGAATTTCCAGAAACACAAGTATAGGGCTTTCCTGTTCCTGGCCGTGCCATCAAGCTAGCAATCTGCCAAAGGAAAAGGTGGGGGAGTTCTGGTTAGAGGCAATGTGACCACACATAGAAATATTTAGCAAACGGGATCGCAGCAGGAGGAAGAGGAGACTTTTGTCTGTGCTGAAGGGCGAAACAACAGAAATGGGGGGATAATCAAAGCAGTTATGAAAATGTGCTGATGAATTCGTTATAATGAATGCCAGCTGCCGGCGTAGCGCGAATGAATGCAGCGTTGCCTGACCGCGCTCCTTTCCCCGCAGGCAGTGTACAAGCTGGCGGACGTGGCCTGCAAGTGCCACGGCGTGTCAGGCTCCTGCAGCCTCAAGACCTGCTGGCTGCAGCTGGCCGACTTCCGCAAGGTGGGCGACCTGCTGAAGGAGAAGTACGACAGCGCCGCCGCCATGCGGATCAGTCGCAAGGGCAAGCTGGAGCTGGTGAACAACCGCTTCAACATGCCTACGCAGGAGGACCTGGTCTACGTCGACCCCAGCCCGGACTATTGCCTGCGCAACGAGACCACCGGCTCGCTGGGCACTCAGGGCCGCCTGTGCAACAAGACCTCGGAGGGCATGGATGGGTGCGAGCTGATGTGCTGCGGACGGGGCTACGACCAGTTCAAGAGTGTCCAGGTGGAGCGCTGCCACTGCAAGTTCCATTGGTGCTGTTACGTCAAGTGTAAAAAGTGCACAGAGATCGTTGACCAGTACGTCTGTAAATGAAAAGAGCCACCAAAGCAACAAATCTATATTATATAAATCTATATAGATATATTTTATATTTGTATAAATAAACAGATGATGATAATAATTAAAGAAGCTTATTTAAGAGACATTTTGGTTTTGAAATTTCCCCCCTCAGGCCGGCAGGTTTGCCATCCCTCCCATTCTGCTGGGGAGTTTGTCTTTCAGTGCATCTCCCCTTGGAGGCTTCAGGCAGGGCAGAGAGGCTAAGGAGGTGCTGACAAATCGAACTCCCCCTGCACACACATGTGCACACACACACACACACACACATACCACCGCCATTTCATTACAGACACAAAATCAGCAGGAAGGAGAAGGGTGGGTGCTCTCTGCTATCTAGGCATTGCATCTCAGTATTTTGTGTTGTTACTGGACATCTTAGATTACAGCCAGGCATGGCAGACCTGGCAATCTGAGTTTCAAGCCCTGCTGCCCCACTAAACCCACTGGGGATTTTGGAAACAATTCTTGATCCTCTGAAGGGCTTTGTCACATGAGAGGGAAAGTTAGCCAAGGCTCATGCACAAGAATACAGCTTAAAATGCAGAGTCTTGTAAACCATTCCTGGATGCTGGACAGCCAGCAACGTGGTGGTGGAAGGTTTGCATGCTGCTGTGAGGAAGGACGGTGTGATCTGTGGCTGGCTGGCGCACAGCCTGGGAGTCCACCTGAAGCCATCCCCTAGCTCCTTGGTGCCGCCTGGACAAAGGGGAAATCTGTCCAGCTCAGTCTACATGGCTATATACAAGAGGGAGAACATTTTCTCCTTTAATCCCATGCTGAAACTTAACTTGTCATTGTAGAGGAGAAGCTGCTGGTGCCCAGGGACATTTGTGAAGGAAATATACTTCGTATTTTTTCAGTGGTCAGGAGTTTTGCACGTGCATGACTGCATAAGCACGCCTCGTGCTGCTGCCGTCCTTCCTCTTTGAAGTGGATGCGGTGCTCACCTTGTTCGGTTCTGTTAAATCCTCCTCACCGCCGTCCCAGATGTATAGTTTTTCTTTAACATTAAACACCCCTCCATGAGATTTCTTTCCCTCTGTTGCTTGTGTATATGTGTATTTTTGTTTTATTCTTTTGGGGAGTCTTTTATTTTGCTGCTTTGTATTTCAGAGTCTGGAGGCCATGCTCTTCCCCAGTATAAACTATCCGCAGTTAAGTATGATCCCAGAATGTGGGCATATGGCCGCCAACGGGAGTCTTTTCTGTGCTTTTCGTTGGTACTGTGAGGGTATAATAAAATCATAGTAGGGCAGAAGCCATCACCAAAGCCTGCTAATCAGTGTTACCACTTTGGAATTTCAGCAGAATCCAATTCATAAAGCAGGGAACAAATGCTGTTCCTAGCACAAGACGTTTCCTGCGCCTCTCAGCATCTGCAGAGTTCATTTGCAGTCAGAGAACAATCAAGAGAAGCCAGTCCCAAAAATACAAGAGTTTGCTAATGTACACCCTCTTTCTTACTGACATTCCAAGGTGTTTTTTTTTTTAACTGTAAATTTTAAAATGCACAAAATATGCCAATAAGCAAAGAGGCAGTCATGAAGATTATTATTTTTATATTAAACCTCTGTTTCTTATAAAGCATTGCAGTTTTACAGATTCCACCATTTCAACCACCAGAGAAGAATTTATATGTACCTTTCATACTTCAAATATTTGAGGACTCCAGAAAAGCACAAGGAAGAAAAATTATGTTTAATAATTAGGAGCTGTTGTTTTTTTAAACCAATGTGTCCAGTTTTTATTTTATTTTTTTTACTCCAACAGGCAATATATTTGCTGGCATCCCAGAATGCAGTTTCTTGGAATATAAACAGTGGCTTAGATTTATTTTATTATATAAAATCCAAAGCCAGTGGTATTGTAATTCAAAGTAACGGAAATAGTTTTCCATGCATGGAAAAAATGTGAGTGAAATGGCCTGATCCAACTCCCATTAAACTTCAGTGGGAGCTGGACTGAGCCCAAGATCAGATCAAATGTGTGAGCTATTCACTCCTGGGATACTATACGTTTCTAGCCCAGTAATAAAACTTGCTCTACCTTGGATACATCTAAAAGGACCTTTCCTCCCACCACCCTCACCTCATGTTCTTGTCCATCCTCATTGCATCAGTCCTTAAAGGTGTCAGCTATTTGTATATGGCACCCTTAGGCATTGTTAACGTGTCTAATAATTCAAAATGATTTCATTTGGCCTTCCCAATAAAGACCACACGTTTAAGGGAGTCCCAAATCTCCTTGCAGTTTGGCACCACAATTAATATTGTGGGTGTAAACAACTTTGGGAGCGGAAAAGTTGGCATTGTTAAGGCTGCTATTCATCTGGGTGTCCCTGGACATGTCCTTCTTTTTCCACCTAAAATTTTGTCTGGATAGAAAAAAAGATGATTTTGGCTATTTGTCCCAGAACTCTGGATCTCTTGCAGCCTGCCTGGAGCCAGTAGCTCCTACTGGACAGGGGCTATATATCAATACAGGAGAAGTGACTATCAATTCCTCTCTCCCACACACTTTATTTATTTATTTATTTTTTACAAGATCTAGCTTTCAGTCTTCTCAACTTTCTGTCTGTTTTGTATCAAAAAATGTGATTGCACTATGCTCTAGCTTAAACCTTGATTTGTATGGCACCCACACATCCGAGAACCTCCTTAGGGTGGCAGTAAGTATAAAATAAGTCAGAGCACGGCCAGTTGGGTTTGATGCAAAGCCAGAGAAAGTCAAAGAGAAGACTCTGGCAAAACTGCTGCTTTACCATGAGAGTTAAAAAGTGGTGGGTTTGAAGCTGTGTATTGTTAGATACACAAAGCGGTAGGGGGATGTGGGGATGGGGAGCTAAGCTTGATTGTGAGCTCTGCCAATTGCCTGCTCTGTAATCTTCAACACGTTACTTAATTTATTTGCATTTTAGTCTCCAACCTCCTCCTATATAAAAACAGGAGCGGAACACCTCCTTTTTCTGTAAAACTCTTTGAGAAATACAGATGAATAAAGGTAATTGAAGGCCTACTCCATACACTCACTAACTCTGGCAGTCAGTACGTCCCCACGGTGAAGTGATACGGTCAGTCCTGGACGAAGAGGCTCGGCGGCACCCAAAAGGTCGATGTGCAGAGGTGATTGTTGGGGGGCTCTGTGGGAACCCCCAGAGAGGAAAGGCACAGTTTCACAAAAGAGAGGTGAAAAAACTCAGGACTTGTTTATTTACGGCTATTGAATGTCCTGTAGTAAGGGTAAGGCTTAGGGAAGGCAGCCTGGTTTCTGAATCAAATACCCGTCTACTTAAATTCTATTTGCAGTTTCATATGGATAAGACATTCAAACAATATGCTGTTTTATAGCGTGTGCTGGTTACTGACTGCCACATTCCAACCCTGAAGTCACTGCACTTCAAGGCTGATAGAAATGACCACCCGTAAGTCGTGTAAAACTAAAATATTTTGGAGTTAAAGGCACTATGCAAATATACGGTTATTGCAAGTCAGTGCACATCAGCTCCTAAACGGAGCAGAACAGGATGCAAATCTGTCATCATTTTCCAACTGGTTAGTAATATATAAGTTATAAAGTGAATGAATGAGGCCTTAGTATACTCTGCTGCAAGGTAAGCTAAGCAATAGCTGACCCCAGAACAAACGGAAACTTTCATTTGATAGTAATTATAGCAAAAAGGTAATGGCAGGGCTGTGAGAAAAATTAAATGCACCTTTTAACACCACTAAGGCCGAGGTTGTTTGCATTGTTTGGAAGTTCCTATTCTTTGTCTCCAAGATGTCGAACAGAGAGACTGCTGCCTTTGCAGCTCAGGAAACAGCAATGTTGAACCCAGACGTGTCGTTCAAGTGTACCTCGTGCTGCCTATGTGGACCCAAGCTTTATAGCCCTGACAAAGCACAAATGAAGCAGATCTTGGTCGCTCATACAATCAAACATGCAAGGGTTTCTCTCTGCTCACTTGACCCTGTCCGGGGAGAAGCCTAGTAGGTTTGAATTACGCTGTGGGAGCAGTTCCTAATCACCTGTGGCTACAGAAATACAGACAGTATTTTCATCAGCTGACACATACACAGAACATCCCAAGGAGGCCTTGGGAAATGCCTTCCAGCAGCTAAAGGGCATTTCTCAAGTGTCTGTCACAAGGTTGTCCAGAGCCAGCTGCATATATGGGCATTCATTGTCATTTGTTTAGCTTGTTTAACTACATTAACTATATTCAGCTTAAATAGTTTCTAGAAGGTATTCTAGGAAATAAAGTTCACCGAATGGCAGGCTCTGAAGGACCTGTCGTGTAACAGACGGGGCAGATGTGAACATAATACTGTTCCCACCAAAGGGAACACTTCTCATCAAAGGTAGACTCTAGCTATATCAGAACTATGGGACCCGGGGGTGCATGAACCTCCTTGGTCCAGATGTGTATCCTGGCCATGCCCTCCTTGCCAGGGCCGTGTGGGCACCAAAGCCTCGTGCACAAAGACTGATGGATGCACAGACCATTGAGCGTGTAGCCTGTCCCAGCTCCAGCACGGATAGCTGGTGGATTAGGGACGAGGCCGTTCCGTGAGCATGCCAGCTCTGAAGTGTAAATATAACCAACCTCAAAGATAAGCAAAACAGATTTCTGTGGCCAACAGGACACATACCAGAAGGGACAAAAGGAATCATGATCAGCCGTTGTAAATCCCAAAATAACAATAATAAAAGCCCACAGCGTAATACAATGATCACAGTATGCTCATGCCTTCCTGCCGAATTCCCCATTGTCAATCTTCTGCAGGGCCTGAAGCTGTTACTATTCCCTCTTCTTTCTTAGCTCTGTTTAAATGACAGTTGAAATCTATTTTTGCATTAGGATACAAAAGGGCACGACCTACTCATAGAATTTCCTCAAAGAAAGAACGAGGGAACAAACAGTAGGGTCAGGAGTTCTCCTGCCTCTGTGAGATGGGAGAAGCTGTTTCTCTATTTTTTCCCCATGCTGGTGGGCAGCCATGAAATGGAGCAGCAGATACTGCCCTGTGCTAGGGTAAACCAGCCCTCTCCAGGGCATTTGAGCTTTCTATAAGACCTAAAGGATTTAAAGGATCTATTTGTCTAGTTGGACTTTGCCACCTGTCCTCTACAAAGAGTCAGAATTTCCTTGCAAAATGGAAAGCCAAAATAATTTTTAAGCCTTTTTTTTTTTCCCTCTGAGCAGATGTAACACTCTGCAGCCATGTCTCTCCATCACGAGCATCCCTAGAAGAAATGCTCCCCAGTGAAGTACTGATCTCTGAGCACTGCCTCAGCCTCAGGGAGCGCAGTGAGAGAGTGCCTGCAGCCCTCTTTTGATGTGATGTGACGTGATGGGAGGCCAAATTGTCACAGATGCAGTTCCAGCTGGTGATGCCAGAGTCACTTGGACCCAGGTCTTTCATATGGCCAGCGAGGCAGCGAGGCATCTGCCCTGGACACCTTGGGCACCCTGGGGGTTCACCTGAAGGTACTCCTGGGGCTAGTGATGCCAGCAGTTCTGTACTGCACCAGCAGAGAGCAGGGCTACCCACTGGCACACCTACGCCAAGGCATCCCCGTAGCACGTATAACAAGGGGAATGTTACGAAAACGTTTTTTTCCTTGATTTATTTCCATTGTTTTATAACTTCATTTTGGAAGAACACCATAGATAGGCTTATCTTAAGGAGCTTGTTTTTTACATTTGAGAGAGAGACCGGCTTTAATTTTTCCTTCCCAATAGGGAGTACATGTTGGGAGGTCTCAACAGTGCTTAGGAAGGCACTGGGAAGCCTCTAAGACATCAGTTTTCTCTCTCTCTCTTTTTTTTTTTTTTTTTTTTTTCTTGGTAGAGTACCATTACTGGTTGCAACAGTGGCTCTTCGGACTTTTTAGGAAGGCGTCACTGCTGCCACCTTCTTTTACCCTCACTCCTGCTCCACCACTCTTGCTTCCCTCCTCACTGAGGGAGTTTATTAATTGGGCCAGAATCCATCCCTCTCTTCTTTGCATTTCATTTTTAAAATTATTCTCCTTGCATGGGTTGGGAATGGTGGGCTGGATTTAGACCATGCTCAGACAGCAGGCTACCCCACCTGAGATGGCCCAGTGGTGCTTCAGGGGCCCTGTTAACCTGGAGGGAGAAGCGTGACACTCAGGCTGGCCACAAAAATGTCACAGTTACCTCTCCATGCTGTGTGCCCAAAGGTAGCCAGGTCTGATGGTCCCGTGGTGCTGCCAACAGCCGTCATGCTGGCCGTTTTGAACTTGGCTCCTGCAGCAAGCACCACCCTTCGGCACTGTGCCACAGCATGCAATGAGCATGCCCTCGTGCTTTGAGAGGGGAAGGAAGATCTGATAGCTAATTAATTGTCGTAAGGAAATGCAAAGAGAATGAGCAGGCACAGCTTCACTGGGGGATGGGGAGATTGTGACACCTGCCCCCCACCCCGGGCCTTGTTGTCCCCATTAGCGCTGCCCCACGCCGGTGTCACACGGATGCAGCCCGCCTGGGGAATTCAGACAGCAGCCTCTCAAATATGTTTGCCAATAGATGAAGCAGTTTAAAGGCTTGCAGAAATAAGGCATATCCTGTAAAAAAAAAAATGTACAGGCTCTTCCGCACCCTAGGGCAGTTTTATTCTGAATCACGATTTGTCTTCGGCTGTTACCAGAGTGCCACATAGTTGTGTCAGTCTCCTGCATGACGGCCGGAGCATCGTGATCAGGGCAGGATGAGCAGGGTGGGGCATCACCATGCAAGGGCCCATCGCAGTTACGCCTTTCAGGGGAAAACAGAAGCAAAACCAAACCAAAGCAACGGAGGTGGGGTGGACCCAGTGTCGCTTACTGAATGACACAGGCACTGTGCTAGAGCTGACTGTAGCCCCTGCCTGGCTCACAGCCTGCAGGAGCTGCCCAAATAGCCGGTACCTTTCTCTGGCTGAGAAAACACCTAGGTGAGGGTTTTAGAGCGGCAGCCGCTCTGCAATTCACCGTGGTTATTCTGGCCGGTCTGAGTTTCATTTACCACAGGCAAATTTGTTCCCTCTTGCTCAAGAACAATAACAGCGTTAACTAATGACCTGCCAACTTTCACAAAGTGCAAGACTGCGTAGTTAGGACTAAAACAGTCAGAGGAGGAATTAAGGTGGTGAACATTTTATATTAATGCTGTGAGTTCTAGGAATTATCTATAAATGCCCAAGAAGTGCATAACTCAATTTTTAAAAATGTGTCTTTCCAAACGAGTAGTTTGCCCTGTATGGCAGAGCACAGCTTTGCTTTTTGATTTACAGGCTTTTGAACCAGAATAAACCACTTTAATTCAGTTTATTTAATATTTAATGAAACAGTGTTCCTATCTCAATTTCCCTCTTAACTGGCTGAGTACGCATTAAGTTATGCTGACAGGAAATGACAGATGAAAATGACATGTAGTTTTTACATACATTTTTAGTCGCTGGAGCTCAAAATATTTTAAAATCATTAGCGCCATTTTACAGATGAAATACTGAAACACGGGGCAGGAAATGCTTCATCTGACAGGCAGGGGTGGAGCCAGGAGCAGGCTCTGCAGCTGCTGCTTGCTGTTGTGCAGCCCTAGGGCTGTCAAAATACATTCTGATTGATGATAGAAACTCTAAATACATGCAATAGTGCCATTTTGGTGCTCAGTAACTGCCCAGATGCCTTACAGTCCCTCAAGATTTTAATGAATGTGTGAGTTGGGAAATATTTTAAAGGAGGCAATAGGGAATCATGTTTTTGTAAACAAGGTTTTAAGGAATGGGCGATATTTATTTTATGTTGGTAGGCATTTGGGGCCAAAGTGTTTCACATACTAATTTATGGGGATAATTTTGCTTCCATTAACTATCTTGTTTACACTCAATTGTTTGCGATTAAATTTCTGGGTGTGGATCGGAGTTTATAGGAGCACGCCTCTGAGGATCACTGAAGCGAGTGGAGCCACAGAAATTACAGCTAGATGAGTCCTGCCAGATCATCCAATTGTTCTCTTTGACAACGCAAGATCATCCTCTGGCAGGCCTAGTGCTTTGACCAGTCTGGACGTAAAACATTCAGGCTTAGGGTTTCCACTATTTTCCCCAAGGACTAAGCAGTTATCTTAACATGGGTTTTCCTGCTATTCCGCCTGTACTTCCCATCACCTAACAAAGACACCTCGTGTCAGGCATGCCAGCACCACCACAACAGCCAGGCTTTCCAGAAGCCTCCAGGAACCAGCACCACGTTTAGTTGCGTGTTTGGTGCGCTAGCGGCTGCGGGTGCACGCGGTGCTGTGGTGGCACTTGTTCAGCACTGAACCCACACCTAGCCCGGGTTCCCTTGGAGGAAGGCGCCCCAGAAATGCTCCCACCACGCCTCTCTTTTAACTTTCTCCGCGCCCGGTGGGACCCGTCGCAGGCCCCTTTCCGCCCCACCACGGGGCAGGGCTGCGTGGCCGGGGGGTTTCTGTGGCAAAGCCCCCGCGGCAGCTGTGACAGGAGGCGGCCCCCCCGCCCCGCCCCGCCCAACCGCCCTGCCATAGCAACGGCGCGAGCGGCGAACGGAACCCCGCCGCGACGTCACCGCCCCCCCCCGCCAATCAGAGCCGCGTCCCTCCGCCGCCCCTCGGCCGAGCGCCTACATTTCCCGGCATGCCCCGCGGCCGGTCCAAGCTCCCCCCCCCTCCGGTCCTTCCGGCGCGCGGGGCGCGTCCCGCATTGGCGGCGGCGGCCTCGTGCGATGCTGACGCCGTAGGGCCGGGAGGAGGCGGCGGGGCCGGGGCCGGGGCCGGGGCCGGGGCCGGGGGGCGGCGGCAGCGGGGGCCGCGGGCGGGCGGGCGCCGGCCGTTGCCAGGTGAGCGGCGGGGAGACACGGGACGGGCCCGGGGGGGCGGCGGCTGGGCCCCGGGACCCCCTCAGTTACCCCTCGGTCCCCCCTCGGTCCCCCCTCGGTCTCCTTCAGTCCCCCCTCGGTCCCCTTTCGGTCCCTTCTCGGTCCCCTCCCGGCCGGGGCCGCTCGGCGAGGCGGGTCTGAGGCCGCGGGAGGGCTGCGGGCCCGGTAGGGGTGCGGGAGGCTCGCCCTGCCTGCGCAGTGATACAAGCCCTAGAGGCCAGCCCGAGCGCGGATCCCGGGTGAGAGCGGGTTAAATAAAGTTTCTCGCAAGTTTTTTCGCTCCAGGAGGCGATGGGGCGCTCGTCCCCAGTGTGCTCGGGACAAACGAGGGTGTTGGAGGGTATGGGAGGCAACCGGGAGACAACAAGATGGGACAGCTGCTGTTTGTGGCGAGCTTCGTGGGCGGCGTGTTGGTTTCTTCTTGTGGCTGTTTTACTCCTAATTAAAACCTTTGGCGGTTGGTTTAGTGCCTTTAGTGGGTGGCTGTGTTGGTGTATGTGTGCGAAAACCCTTAACATTAAACTTCAATGTCTTTGACATAAGGTCATTGTAACTCAGCGTAAGGTAACGTGCACCTGTCACACAGCAGAAAAACTTGTAGATATTGTTCCTTATCTAAAGATACTTTTCAGTCCTAGCGCTGCGTGGAAGCTCTTCAGGTGGTTGAACTGTCTCATAACCGTAAATATTTCGTTTATTTCTTAAAACAGGCCAGGTTTTATAAAGTCGGACAGGTCCTCTGGGCATAATCTGGTTTCCAAGAGTTGAGGTCCCAACATGTAATTTAAACTCTCGCTTTCCCTCCCTTGCTGTAGTTGATGTCAGGGAGTGTTAAGTATCCAGGCTGTGTGCTGGCTGTGCTCCTCGCCTCTCCTGGAGGTCGCAGAACTGCGCCACGCAACCACCCGCCTCTTTGGAGTTCTGCTGTGAGATCCGTCGGCTTCCAGGGGCCGTTCTGTGGCGTTTCAGAAGTGAGACACTGTCTTTTTTAACGAGACTACTGCAAATTTGGGCGGTAGCTGCTGCAGCAGAGGAAAATATCTTTATGACTGACAGAGCTAGGTGTTGTGTCACGGAATTAGGGTGCAGCGCGGTCATAAAGCACAGCCTGTTTTCTTTTCTTATCTTCAGCTTGGAACTGTTATTCTTTATGCAGAAAGGGAAGTGATCGTATTTTGGGTTTTTTTCTTTTCCTGTAGGGGTACCAGCCAGTTCCAGTTACGATGATGTTAGGCTGTGGTTCTTGCTTCACAGAGAAACCTGTTATGTATGCAAACTTCAGCTGTACCGTGACACCTCATCCTGTGTGAGGACTGCGAGTGGGGGTTAGCAGACAACTTGAAAAGAAGCTTGTTGTTGTGCTGGAAGTGTAACGTTAGGTGATTATATGGAAGCAACTCCCTTGTCTGAGCTGACAACTAAATATTGTTAAAAAGCCCGTGGATAAGGCTGTTGGCAGCTTCATAGTGAAAACTTGTGAGAACAGTCACTAGTGCAGAAGCTGAATCAGAGCTGGTGATGGCAGAGTTAAAAGCTGCTTCCAGACTTTGCCCAAGTTTTCAAAATCATGCTTTCTGTGTATGTATCAGATATGAAAACATAATCTAGCGTGAAGGAAGAGAGTATATTTTGGCATAGTTCTTAACAAAGCCTTTCATGGTGAATATTCCTTCAACAGATTTTTATTTATGATGCGTATGTTCTCAATAACAAACGTAAAATGTGTAAGTATAGGAGCTTATACTCTGTCAGGTCTTTAACTGAGCCAAACAAAGGGCTCTCCCCACCCCTGTCTTTGCACCGGTGGAGTGGTGTCGGTGCCATTGAACTGGTGGCCTCACTGCAAGTCTGCCCAAGTGCCTTGTGAGCCGTGGTTTGGGCACTTGTGGGTGAGGTTCGGACTTGAAGCCTGACTCCTGGATGCAGGATGGAAAGGCTGGGCTTTGAAAAGCCTGTGCTCGCTCTAGGCGAGCGGTTCTGTTGATTTGTCATGAAGGAAAATTAATGGGAATTGGCAGGGCATGTAATGCCAGTGATGTTAACGCTTGGATCTCTGTTGCCATCTTATGCTTTCAGTTGAAGGTTCAAGGAGCTGTGTCAAGCTTTCCCGTACAAAGATGCTCAATGTGAGGCAGTTAAAATTTTGCAAGTTTTACAGGTTTCTGGTTGTGTAACTGTATTGTCCGAGATGCTGTGCAAAGAAACCAGGCTTGCTTTCGTCAGTGGAGATGTTGTCTGTACATGAGGAAAATCTTGATTAGGAAACTTCAGGCGGTTGTTGGATTATTATGCTGTTATGCCATCGTCAATTCAAACGCTTAAATAGCAGTAGTTCTGAAATGGAAATAGCAATTCTGAGTATTTATGGTCTGAAAGTGTCTATGTCTGAGTCATTCAGTGAATTTTCTGGCAGACAGTGTTGGTAGATTTTAAGACGTTCTTACACAAGATAATGGTAGTGATTGCAAAAAAGTATTTAGGACAGAGTTTACAGGGAAGGCTATTACTTTGAATTGTATTATCTTCTGATAAATCTTGTTTTTAACAAGCGCCCATCCTTTCTGCAACACGTTGTGTTTCACTGGTTGCACCGAGCGTAGTGACTGGCTGCCTTTGCTTTTTAAAGCAATACATTTGTCAAGAGAAGTCCAACAAAGAAGTTGGTTTGTAAAAAGCAGGAATCCAGTGACAAACTTAGCACTAGTTTTGCTTCTGCAGAAAACAGGCTTCTGAAAATATCTTTAACTTCTGCTTGCTTATTTGAGTATGTTCCGACTACCAGAACACTTTTTTTTTCTTATTCTTAGAAGTAGGATGCTGCAGGTCAAGATGTAAAATAATAAAAAGCAGAAGTTATTTCCACGTAGTTCTGTTGCAGTACTTTGAAAAAAATAACCTTCTATGTGTGGCAATAGCTTGGTGTATAAGCTTCAGACTTATACCATTAGGTAATTGTAAACCTGAGCCGGACTTCATCTTGCCCAGTGAGTACATATGCTTTCTGGAAAGTTTGTCTGATTGTTTTGATGTAAAAATGCTCATCTTAGCCCAGTTTGAAGACAAACGTCAAGGTTTCCTTTCAGGGCTCAGTGACAGTCTCTTTGAATGCAAGCAGCTGCTCTCCCCTTCGCAGGGTGGCAGTTGGGGTGGCGATAAGCAGGCAGCCTCTCTTGGGGAAGGAGGTGCTGCAGCTTACACCGCTGTGCTTTGTTGGAGAAGTAGCAAATAACTCGAAGCGAGGAAGTGTGGGCAAAATTAACGTGTTTGGAATTTGGAAGAGGAAATACATGTTTAATACCAGTTTGTCATCTGGTTTGATATGATTTCAGTTATAACTTCTTTTGAATTTTCACCCCCGTATGGAACTACCTGTCCCTCGCTGTTTTTTTTTTAAGTGGCATCTGTTTGAGTCGTGATATGGTCAGGGTAGGAAGTATTTTGTAGCCTTTTCAGTGTGTGTGCATATTAACGATCTCTTGAGCAGATGAAATATGTTGTAGGGGTGACAGGTATAAATTAAGTTAATATTTGATTTGTTGCATGTAGTCACGATTACTCTTGTATTCCAGTGTCACAGACCTCTGCTGCCCCGTTAGTGGAGGAGGGGGTCTCTTTTCCTGGCCTCAGCTCTCTTTGGCCTTACGTGAGATGTATTCCCGCCACGCTGCTTCAGGACTTCATTGCTGCAGACTTGCTTGCAGAAAGGTGTCTTCAAAGGTGTAGGTAGGAATAAGGCTCACAGGACATGTAATTGTCAGTGCAGAAAACTTGCAGCATGGTTCAGCTGGATTTCATTAGCTGGGAAAATGCAATGGAGTCTGCTGGGGTGTGCCAGCTGCTGTTGCTCTGAACAGGACTAATTAAGCTCTTGTGAGAACAGAAAATAGGCACTATTAACAGGAAGAAAGTGTTGGAATAGGCAGTGCTGTAATCATCAGCTCTCAGATACCTTTAGATAGCAGTAAGCAAGACGGCAGACAATTTACTGGCAGAGTGGGCTGGAAGTCCGTTCTGAATACCTAAAGTGGGTATTGCAGTGTTTGGGGGGCAGATCTAAGCACCCTGTGAGCCTCTGCGGGGTGCTGCTGTGGGGAAAGCTACTTCCTTTTTTTTGCCCTTCCTTACTCTCTCCTTCCTGGCAGGGCTTTAGCTCAAAGCAGTTAGCGCTCATGGTGCTTCATGTGATGTTGAAAGCTGAACGTACGCTCGATACAGGTGTTGTAATGTTACAGCGTTGCCTACGGTTGTTGTCTTTGCAACGTGAATTGTTGTTTTGCTGAATGCAGTCCTGATCATTTGCATATAGTCAAAGGCACGGTTAGATTGACTTACAGGTACATGAAAGCTGTTTTTAATACATTTTTCACTCCATTCACCCCCCTCTCTTAACCAAATTAAGTGCTATTTTCCCCAGCCTGTTCAGTTCCATTTGATTAGGGGATTGCAGCGACTGCTGTTCATTGTTTGAAGGGAAGGTCAGTTGTGCTGCCCTGTTTAGGTCTAGAAGATAGCAGCTTTTATGCTATAGATTCAGTTAGGTGATCACTGGATACGTTGAGCAGGTCTGGTGCAGTTTTTAGTGAAGGGTCATTTTGTTGGTGGGAGTCTTTTGTGGGCTTCTGTTTCAATGACGGCATTCTGGTGAGGTTGCTGTTCTAGCTCTTTGCTTGTGGATATGCCTGGTGCTTGACGAGTGCAATTTCCTCAAAATGTTGCTGTGTGAGATTTAGTAAATGGGATGTTTATGGATATCTGAATAAACAGTCAAGCTTTTTGGAGGGAACGTACCACAAACCTTCATGCTGTATGAAACTTTTTCTTGATGTAGTTGTGCAAACTTTGATTTCTCGTACAAACTGCTTGGTGGGCGATGCTGTTCTGGGACCCATCGCCATAATAGGACCTCAAGCCAACACGTCTGTATGCTGTTCCCGAGTTTTTGAAAAATGGAGAACTTGTGATGAAAATGGAATAATCAAACTCAGGCAGTAAAAGCAGTCTTCTGAGGGCGAATGCACCTCTGGCTTCTTAGATTTCATCTGAGTGATAAAACTCCTGCCTCCACTAGATGTACTGATACCTGCCTCCCAGTCTGCAGTGGGAGCTGCTCTGAAAAGCCACGCGATGCAGAGTTCAGTTAGCGGTCTTGAGGGCATTGGCAAGCTTGTACCTTCAGGAGAAGTGATTTCGCTTTTGGATCGAGGAGGTGGATACCTAGTAGGACTTGAGCTGAAGTGCCACTGAACGCGCACTCCAGCTTCTCTCAGCGGGCAGCTGAGGCATGCTCTTGTTGTGAGAAATACCTCGCTGTGTTTCCTAGCGGGCTGCTCCGTGACCCTCGCTGGTTGCCCTTGCCTGGCGTAAAGTGAAGGATGTTCTTCTCTCTGTGTCCCCCCGCCTCTCTCCTCTAATGCTTTGTCTCATCCTCCTCAGCTGATGGAATTTGTGGGCAGGTATTATGTAGGCAAGTGCTAGAGCTGTGGGGTAAGGTCGTGGTGGTGGAGCCTGGTGCTTCCCGGCATTTGGGGATGTGACAGAACAGTGTGTTTTGCAAGCAGTGGTTTTATTTGCTTTCGTTTAAGCGATTGTTTATGTCTCCTTATATATTCCGGAGAACAACATTATAGCTTTGCAAGGTCGATAACAGCAATATTGTGCTGTTCTTGGTATTAATCTTTTAGGCAGTTTTTAATGGAATGTGACTGTAGAAATAAAAAGAAGGGCCTATTCATAATTATCGTTAAAGTAGCTATGTGATGAAGTGCCAGCTGTTGGCTTTCTGCCTGCTGTACCTTCAGTGGGGAACAAAATGGATTGTTTTCCAAGGTGGATGTGCTGAGAGTTGAGGAAAAACATAACAAAGTCAACAAAAGCTTTACATAGTGGCTTTCTGACCTTTATGTGGTCTGAGCTAAGAGGAGAATGCTGAAAAAGGCTTGTGTCCTCATGCACTTAAGCATGGACATGAAGATTAACGGCTCTTTGACTTCCTGCTCTGTGACCTTTTTAATAAATGGCAACCATATTAATTCTGCAGCGTTATAGAAATAGTTCAATAATGAGTGGGTTATAAAAATCGTTCCTTTTTGTGGACTTCACTAATGCAGCGAAGGAAATTGCTGGGTCGCTTAGATTTGATTTTGTAAGATATTTATTAGGATTTTTTTCATAGCTGCCTTGGCGTTCTTGTATCAACTGGGACTATAAAGAGGGAAGATCGATAATTAAACGTTAGATTTTTGTAACCAGAAGGATGTAATGGTTGATTCAGTAAGCAAAGATGTAGTGCTAAAATAACTGAGAGAAAAAAACGCCTCTCTTCTAATTTGGACTTGGTTCTATACTCTGAAGTTTAAAGGCAGGGTGTTCCCTGTGCCCTGCCATAAAGGCAAACTCAGAATTTCAGGTTGAGCTGATCCTTGACGGAGAGCAAGAGAGGCTGGCCAAGTTTCACAGCACTTGCAGAAATGTTTCTGTCCAAAATATCTAAGCAGCGCGTGATGCTGTTGAAAATGCCAGTTATGTCAACTGATTTGGAAGGACTCCAGCGTGCGGGTCAGTGTGGGGGAAAGGAGATGACACAAGACCGTCTGAGGTGATACTGAAAAACAAACCTAAAAAAACTCAGGTAAGGTCAGGGCTGATGTAAAAGTACTGCCCTGCGTGGCTGTAAGTAACCAGGTCTGCTTTGGATTTTGAGCAGCAGAGTCTTGAAGTGCTGTGGGACGGGTGGTACAAGATGCTCTCAGAAGGACGTTGGTTTCTCATTCTTCTGTGTAGGCCATTTCCAGCTGACTTTTTCTGTACTGGTTAAGCGGTTCAAAGCAGCCCCTTGTTACACATCACAGTAAAGTCATTGTGAAAAACAAAGCATGATCACAGAACTCATGACTGTTTTCCTCTGAAAACTAATGTCTTGGCTCTGTTTCAATAGTTCATTATTATGTAAGTGCCTGAGGGCTTGTGTGCCTGCAAGACTCACATGAATGTTTTGTGCAGGCTAAGGTCATCCTTGAAAAGGTACAATTCCGCATTGCTGTGCCTTTAGCAGTCCGTGCTGTGTGTGCAGTAGTGAGATTTCAGGTGGCACTAAAAGAGCTACCTTTTGGGAGGCTTTATTCTATGGAGGGATTGAAACCCCCTTCAGACTCGGTACTCCCTTCTTGTAGGTGCTGGTCTGAGCTAACAGGATGTATTGAACGCTTTCTCATTTCAAGCCAAAGGGACTCCTGAATTAGATAATAATTTAAGCTATGTTTTTGTTCTAAATGAACACTGAAGCATATTGTTACAGCACTCAAAGTCACAGGTGACAGTGGTGGTATTTGGGGTTGACCAAAGCATAGCTGCATAACTCCTGTTGTAGAATGACATTTAGTCATACCAGTGATGGCGTAATTGCAAATTACTGGCACTTAAAATTAATTTCTAGGCAGCCATAAAAAGGAAAGGTGCAGAAGATATGCATTACTGCTGCTTGCATTTGTGAGGCTGCTTCTTCAGGGGATGTGACAGATAATAGAGGAGCTGTGTCAGCACGTGGTGTGGCTGGCCACCCAGGTGCTAAGCTGACATGCAGGATGTATTCACTAAAGCTGCCTCTCGTCAGTGACTGTCCAACGCTCTCTGCCTCTGAACTTCTGGTTGGACCGTGCTGAAGACCGTGGATCATCTCGTAAGTGGTCTAGAGAGTTGATTGCACTAGGAGGCAAGTGGTCTGTAGTGAAACCAATTCTGCTTTCCGTGTGAAATATTGAAGGAAGCCATGCGATGTGAAGGCTTTAAACAAGCTGCTGGGGATTAAACTTTGTGCAGGCATAGGACCAGCACTTACTGAACATACTGTAATAAGTGTAATGTTTGAGCCAGCTTTTCTGTTCTGTGTACGATGTGAAGTATGGGTGAAGTAGGTTGGATTAACTCATAAACATTCCCTCCTCTGCTGGAGCGCAATGAATGTCAGTTTGAAGCTGGCTTGGGAGTGCTGTGTGCTTTACAACTCCAGTGACACAAGATGCTAAGATAAACTCAGACTTCATTTAGTGATGTTTTTAGGCTCTAACAACATGCCATCAAACAAAGCAGAGAAGAATGGAAGTGAATTACAGGAAAAGCCTTGTGCATTCCTCGCTGTTTTCATGCTGCAGAATTTGTCATAGATCTCTCCCAAGCTATGATTTCAAACTCCCATGTGGGCTAAAAGCAGTGTTGCATAGGGTTTGGTAAAACTCCTTTCTGTCTCATTTTGTGACCTGAAACAGGCTGACATGTGGTTTAATGTAATTGACAGTAATAAATCAGTTTTAACAAGTACTAGTTTAGCAAAAAGTTTGGATAAAATGATAGTTACACTGAACATTTTATGGAGAATGCTGTATCTGAGATGGTGAAAAATTTCTTGCTTTCCTTGGTTTTGTGCTGATGTGTGTGTATACTTATTTAGCCGTAACTCTAGACAATGTTATTTAAGTCAAAGTTGTTATCGTGGTTGGCAAGCCTACAAAAAAAGAAAGGATTTTAATGTAAACAGAATGCATGTGTTTCATTATCCAGTGTAAATGTTTGATAGCTGCTCTGCAGCACACACAACCTAAGGATTTTTTCCTAAGTGTAAACTTGTTTAGGTTTAAGTTAACTTGGAGAGACAGCCTTCATGTTGCTTTCACATCCTTCTTGTAGGAATTTCTGACTGTAACCCACCCCAGCTTGAATACAAAGGCCAAGAACCAGTGACAAATCTGAGGTGAGAGAAACTGATCTATGCTTCCTCATAGGTAGCACAGCTGTTTGTCAGACGGCAGCAACAAATTTGAGATCAGGAATACTGGGTGCTACACTCGTGTTTTGAGCAAATGTGTTTTAGTGCTGTGTGTTACCCCACAACAAAGGTGTCAGATCTTTTTGTTTCATTGTGTTAAGTTGTATTTCTCAGGACTGAGGCTTGCAAGAAATGTGTACATGTTCTGAAATGAGGTGACTTTTAATAGAACAAGTTTGGCTTATAATGTGGAGTTGATAGCTGAGGTGAATGCTAGGTATGTGTATGAGAGTATAAACCAGTCAGAGGTCTTGAATTAGCCACTCTTTTCCATTTCAGGAGGGAAACTGCAGCGATGTGTCAGATACTTGGTGGGGTGTTGAGTTCTTGTATTTTTGTTTTCTTTTACCTTAAACCTTTGCTCCCACTTTGAGTGGCCATGGAAATCGGTGACATCAAATTACAGAGTGACAGTGTGCACACTATTCATTGAAGTTAAAAAATCACAATTAGGTGACTGTCTAATCTGCATAAAAGAATCAAAATCGGGGCACGTTGAGTGTTTTGATTCGAGTCTCTGGAAGAAGGTGAGTCATTCCAATGAAACTTGGAATTCCAGGATAGCTATAATGTAAGCCAGGCTGGGTCAAACCAGAAATCCCTCTGCCTCAGGATCCTACCTTGCCTGCGGAGCTGCTGCTTAAGCTTCTCAACTGTGAGCCTCTCCTCCCACCCGCTTGCATGTAGCCTAAGCATGCCTCTAACCTGTGCTGCGGAAACATCTCTGCAAGCTCATGCTCTGCTTGCTTGGTTTTCTTGCACTCGTGTCCCACCTATGCCCAAAGCAACAAGACCTCCTGCTTGGAGGGGGGAGACAAGAAACTTTGGGCTGGCCTGTGTGCAGCAGCTTCTCACCTTCACTGGAGATGAGTTGCGGGTGGTGCTACGGGTGTGTTTGTGGTACGGTTCACTTGGTGCACCTCCCTGCTGCAGTAAGAAGTCCTGGCAAGCCTGCCTCTTACTGAGGGTTTGACTGCACTTTGTCCGTAACCTTTTCATTTATACCTTTCGTGTCTGAAGCCCAGCCAAGTCGTAGGATCGCCTCCTGGTCCCAGCCAAGCTGACCACTTAGGGGTGAAGGAGGAAATTTGGCAAATGAGATTCTGGCAGCTATAGGGTTTTTCTGTTCCTTCGTCCTCTTAACATCTCTGGCCAGAACATCGTAGGATAGTGCCTGCTGGTTCCTTGGATGCCTTTGGGGAGCTATTGATATTGGTAGGGTGCTCTGCCCGGTGTCCCTGAGAAATTTCCTGTTTGACCCTCATCCTTTCTTCAGTGGGGTTTTTAATTTCCTGTTTTGTAATCATTTGATTTCTTCCTATTTTGTTGTTGTGTGGTGGTGGTTTTGTTATTGTTGTTTGGTTTTTGTTTTAAATTAGGCCCCTTCCTGTTCTTTCACAGGGAGAGCTCTAAGGTTTTAGTAAGCATGCCCATTCCCAAAAAAAGAAAATAGCTTCTAAACATGAATATAAAAACAGTGCGTAGAAAACATGCACTGACATGGAGGGACTTCTGGAGCTAGTGGCGACTTCACGTGCTTAACAACCCCTTGATGGATTTGACCAGTCTGCTGATGAATCCAATTCTGGAGCAGGGATTTCAAAGGTTTACCCATTTGCTGCACCAAGAACAGCTTTCTGTGTTTGAGGTTGCCATGTGCTAACTCTGTGACCTTTGCTTGTCTACAGAAAATACTTGGTGTTTTGGATGGTGCCGGTGGTGTTGTAGACGTGAAGATTGAGAAAGCTTGCACTGTGTTGCAATCTTACTGTGCTTTTGAGTGGTCAGCACTGGTTTTAAAATAAAACTTTCCGTGCTATTGCAGAGCAAGTCCTCTCCCAAAGTGTTTACCAAATGTATAAAATGTGATGCAAAAACATTTGAGCTATTGCCGGTTAGCTAGGACATGATAAAAATAGATTTCAGATTTTGTATTTCATACGTGCAAGGCTTGTGTCACTTCTTACTCCTGTTTCCCTAGCTACAACTGCTTGCTTGTCTATGTGGGTCAGAGCATGACTGTTTATCAGGGCAGGTCGGTTGTCATCCAGGATTTTACTTCTGTTCTGATATTACTAAATTCACAACGTGGTTTGCTGACTCTCTTAGGATTTGCATGTCTCTCAGTGCCTACTTTTTCCCCTGAAAGCATCCATAAAACTACTGTCAATGCTGTTGATATGATAAGAACCCTTCGTACCTTTCCTAACAGTATCCCTGGAGACTTTAGAAGTGGATGAGGCAGTTTATCTTCTTTTTTTATACCTGACCCCCCTATATGGAGTTCTTGGCTGGGTTTCCATGTATGTCTCTGGCACACTGACTAGCGTTTGGATCCTCTGTGTAGCACTCAGCCTCTAGTGAGAAGCTTGGCCTGCGTTCTGTCGGTATTGATGATGGCTGGCTGGCTGTATTGCCTTTCAGTCGCAGCTGTGGATGCTGTAGTTAGTCTTTGCATCAAAATTATATTAAATGCCTTATTTCTCTTTTGGAAAGATACCAAGCTTATACTGGAATGGGATCCCTCTTTTAGGTGTTGAGCCAGTATCCAGTACTTGCACCACTTTCCAAAACAGTTTATCTGAATAGTTCCATGTGTATTAATACCCCGGACAGATGCAGTTGGGCTAGAGTAAGAGTACCTTCAGTGGGTATTGAAAAACTAGGACAAATAACTATTCAGTAGTTTGCTGACCCAGTTCTTGCTCTCTGTGTGTGTTCCTCCTTTCTGGGCCTTGTCCAGAAAATCAACCCAAATTCCTACCCTTCCTATTCTTAAGAGTTTGTTTTTGTCAACTTGGCCACGTTTCCTTCCTTTTCATAGGGTTTCTTAAAGAAATTGGGTGTCTGCCGTGTTGTCTAGAACTTCTTTCTGAAATTAGAAAGTGCAGATAGTCAGTGACTGCTTAGCTCACTGTTTTTTGTGTTTAGGTGCTGTCATTGGAATACATACAAATGTGTGGAAGGGCCTTTGGTACAAAACATTGCCTGGGTCACTCTGGTACAAGGATTTCCCTGTGGGGTTAGGGTATTACAGTTTCAGATGGCCCACTTCGGTGCTTTTCCTGGGGCTCTTTTGGGCTTTGTTATTATATTGTAGTTCTGTAGTGCTTTAAAGACAACTAATGCTCTGCAGAATTGCAAATGGGAGAAGGAATGGAGGACTCCACCCTCATTGGTACATCCTTGTTTATGGGCAAAGAGGAAGCTGTGTGTGTGTAAGTAAAGCCAAGAATGTGTTAGTAGTTTAATGGAAATAATCTTAACAGTCTGACTCAAGATTCATTAGTCTAGATAGATTTCTTAAAGAAGGAAGAACAGTGAAGGAAGAATACTTAGCTACAGGAAAAAGTTGTCAAATGTGGAAACGGGGCTATTTTTTTTCTCCTTCTCTGGTTTCTGCCACTTCTCTGTTATGCTCATGCTTGCACTGCTCCCCTGAGCCTTAATGCCCACAGCTCTGGGCTGCTGGAGAGGATACCACGAAGTCATCAGCTTCCGGAGTCCTCTGCTGGGAGGACTATGGTGTTGCCTGTTTCTTCTTCCTACCTCTAAGATCCACTTGGGGTTATTTTCTATATGTTTGCTAGCATGGTTTTACACCTTTTTCTTCACTGGCCTGCGTGTCTCGGTTGCATCTAAATTTACTGTATATGGTGCCCCTTCTGTGTGTTAGTTCCTGTTTCTTTGTAGCCCCTAAAGCTGGTTTTGTGCAGCTTCAGGTCTGCCTTTTTTAACTGACCTTTAGAGAGTTGTTTATAGCTGGGGGTCTTCGGTGGCAAGCCTGTGCCCTATCTCTTATCCTGTGCCTGTGTTTCTCTACACTGCATCCTGTCTGTCCTGCTCACAGCCTCTGCTGTCATGCTTGTCCTGCATTTCTGTACGTCCGTGTAAATAACTCTACAGACAATAACTGCTTGTTACTGCTCTCAGTTAAAAACTGCGTTTTTATCACACAAAGATGAGCAAAAGGAACATGTACTAGCCTTAGTCAGTTAGTGAACTTGCTGTCCCAGCTACCAAGTAAACGAAGCTATGAGGCAGGACAGGTAGGGCTAGGGCTAAGCTGCACAGCCGCACGTCCCCCCTTCTGACATCCTCAGGCTGCTGTCTATTGCTCACGCATCCCGCCAGGGCATTGCATGCCCTCCTGTGCCATAGGGCTCCCGGTCGGGGCCTGGTAAGGGGTCATGGAGGCAGTCTATTTTCCATTGTCTCTTGCCTTGTGAAGACCTGTGTTGGTCTGAGGGCGGCCCGTAGCACTTTACTGTGATTTATAGGTCTCATTACTTAGCATGAGGTGCTTCAGGTAATAGTTTTGTGAGTTGCAATTACAGTAATGCCATGTTCTGTCCGCAGCAAGGACAGCCTGGTTGTCTTAACTCCAACTTCTCTGTTTTATGTGAAATTTATTTCATTTTTATTTTAAAGTAATACATTTTTATTACTGTAAATACTAGCTACTTCCTCTGAGAATTTTTTTTCTTAACCTCACAACAGAAGATATAGATTCAGTGACAACAGGGAGGTGTCTACTGTAGGTAGATTTGACAGAACAAAATTTTCTTTATTTTGCTTTAATGGTGCTGATTGTCATCCATGCAGTGTTACTCATCTTACTAAACAAGTAACGGAGCTCTGTGAAAGGGTGGTTTGCAATTACCTACTCTGATGTGTGGACCGTGTATTTTTCATTATATAGATCTGAAGCGCTCCATATCACCAGAGCTTACCAGCAGCACTTTTTCTTTTGTGAGTTGAAAGAGACTTGGATTTTTTTCCTGCCCTGTATGGCTATCTGGGTGTATCAGTAAGTGATGTTACGTCACATCTAATGTGTCTACTCCCCAGTGCTTCCTGGTTACCTGAAAATTAGCTTAGAGCATGTTCATGGTTTCAAACTTAAAATTTATGTTAGTGTAGCTCTGCTGATTAGACTGCAGACCACAGCTGTACTAGCAAAAACCTCTATGGCGAATACAGTTATACCAGCTAAAATTCTTATGCCAAGATGGTAAAACAAACCACAGCAAGATGAGGTTTTGTGAGACTGCATTAGTTTAGATCCTGACAATGTGTTTTGAGTTCAAGCTCCATCTCTACTTTAAGGCCTTGCACATATTCAAATAATAATTTTGATTCTTAGAGTTTTAGCAGTAATCTCATGGAGTATCATAAGTAAACTGTGGTCTTTTGCTCTCTCTCTCCTTAGTTATAGGACAGTAGAAAATAATAAATGATTAACTTAACCTTTCTGCTTTTGAATTATATCAGTGGTGTATTGGGATGTTAGTGTCCCTGGTCTTGTTCTGAAATTTGAGATGATGTCCTGCATTTCTTTCCTGGTAATAATTTTCATCTGAAAGAGTGCTACTAGATAATAGAGTGTACTGAAGGTTCACTTAAGCTTATTTCTTAACTCTCAGCTGTGATGATCTTCTCAGAAAACAGGCTGCGTTCTCTGTCTGTTGCATTAAGTACCTTAAGGTACATAATTAATGAGTAACTTCACCTGGTCTTGGCTAGAACTTTGCCTATTTGACTAAGTCTGCTTCTAATTGATGCAAATTAGGTGCAGTCTAGTTGCAGTAGATCTTTTTTTTCTTGGGTTCTTGGTTGTTAAGAAAGTGTCTGCAAAAAATGGTGTGCTGCTTTTTTGATCTTAGACTGATTCGGTTCTGTGGGTAAGGAGGCTGGTTATTCCTGCGGTGTTCTCCTAACTTTTTTGCTGTGGAAAAGTAGCAGATTTTTAGCATTGTTTTACTTTTTGCAAAACTACATTATATTTTTAAAGGGTGATGAGTATGTGCTGTTTTCAGCTGAAGAAATGCCATTGTTGAACATAAGCAAATAAGTAAGGTTTTTCATATTTTTTTTAAATCCAGGAATGCGAACATGTTTTGTAGACCAAAGCAGTCAACTTCAAAAAAAAACGCCGATGAGCAAGCTCACAACACCATGAGAAAGCCTATCGAGGTGGTCAGCAAAACTGGAGAGCAGCTGCTTCCAAGAACTGGGAAGAGTGGTGGTCAGCATTTTGCAAGCCAGCTTTTGAGGTCCTGACCAATATATTAAAATGGGTAGCCTTGGTCAAGTGTCTGGTTTGCTGTGCAGCTGGCCAACAGGTTATAGTAAAGATTGTGGTTTGTGTGTATATGACAATTAAATGGTTTGGTCAACAGGTAGCATTTTCCTAATCAGTTACAGACTGACAGCTGCCTATAAAACACAGATTTAACATCCTTGGTGCCTGGTCTTAAATGTGTCCTGCTTGGAGTGTGCAGCCTGAAACACGTGTATTCCTCTTGCTTTGTAAAAGCAAGGTGGTAGTGTTTAGTTTTGTACAGTTGCTCCAGGCGTTAGTGTGTTTGCTCGAGTTGTGAAGGATCTCGGTTCAATTTCTGGAGATTGAAACCCACGTGTGCTGGGAGGAGAGCGTTGTACCTGGCAGGGTGGAGAAGTGTTTGCTCTCGGGATTGCTGCTGCTGATCTGGGCCATTTACGTTCTCATGCAACATCATCCCCTCTGTAGAGGGGAGAAATGAATGTCACTTAAGCTTACTACTAGTATAGCTGTGGATTCTAGTGCCTGCTCCAAAGACATTTTTTTTTCATAGTCACCCAACAGCTTTTCTGTGAATTGGGTGTCCGTGATGCAGGAGTTCAAAGGCTGTAGTCTAGATCTTTGCTGAAGATGAAAAGTTGTGTCTAATTTCAGTCTTCCACCTGTAGACAGCCTGCGATCCCAAGTGTTACTAACGAAAACCAAGTGCATCTTTTTACTGTGGGCAACTGTGAAGCAAGTTGGTGTGTGTTTGTAAGATGTCTTCAGAATAAAATCATAAAAGGGCACAAAGACTGAATGTTTTTTCCCGTGGAGAAACTAAACCATTTAACAGAAAATGAAACAAAAGCGATTTTTCCAGGCCTGGGCTGTGGCTTTTTGTGGAATGCAATGTGAAAAGAACTTGAACTTCTGTTCCTCATTTTATGGAGCTTTTGTGACAATTTTCTTGGCTTTGGTTTATTGAAGAGTCAAACAAATTTACAGCAGCCATCCTGTCTGTAACAACTGGACCCTGTGCGCTGGGGGTGGGCCAACCTCTGACATAACACTTTAACCCAGTTACAAAACCGGGGCCCAATTCGCAGTACAAATTGGGCAAACGTTGTAAGGTTGTAATAGGATCTGCTGAAATGGATGCGTTTAGTTAATGTAGGCAGGCTCTTGGCTTGTTCCCTTTCTTTGGATCCAAATGCATCAGAATGTGCTTGATTGTTTGCCTCTGCAGCCTGCTGTGAAATAGCTTAGGCCACAGTGTCCAGTGACAGTTTACAAGTCACAAAGACGGCTTTTTGGCCACTGACCCTCGGCGGGAGTCTAATCTTTGTGTTGTAGATGCCCCTTTATCTAGGGAAGTTGCATCTAAGAGAAGAGGAGTTGAATTGCCTCCTCATTGTCACTTTTGAAGATGACCCCCAAAGAACTTTTACAGCCTGATTCTTACATTTCTTTCAGGGTACATTAAGAAAACAAGGTTTCCTGTGATTTTTTTCTTCATTCCTCTCATTCATATGCGCCTTTGTTTGGTTTATTTTAAACCTTGTATTTCAGGAGAATATTTGGAAGGCTGCAGATCTTTACTCCTTAATTGAAAAAGACATGGCTCATCATCAAAAGGCTTTTTATTTTTTTAAAGGAAGGGATAAGAATAAAAAAAAATTCTTTATTTCAAGTAATACTCTTGGATCTTTCAATATTACTGCTCGTAAACTTTCTAGTCATGGTCTTCCAAGGGGCAATTCACAAATCTGCTTAAAATGTATGGAATTTGTATCTCTTCTGCTTTGCTCTATCCATGACAAAGAAAGCAGCCAACCAGTGGATACCCCGTACAGTTAGTAAGTGACCCAGCGTGGGTTTGCTAGGCCACACATATGGGTGAAGCTCAACAACAGCAATTCATCTGACACAGATCTTTTCTGACTTCCTCTCCCTCTCCCCCTTTCCTAGATTGTGTGCTTTCACCTCCACCAAAAGAAAAACCCATGCACAACCAACCGAAAAATCCTACAACCCTAAACAAAAAACATGCCAGCAGTTCACTGTTGATAAACCCAGCTGAGTGCTGGTGCTGGGAAGTGAGGGAACCTGCTGTATGACTTGGGTGATAGGGTGATGCCAGTGTCACCTGAGAGTAATTTAAGCCATTGTGTGATGCTGCTACTGAGTGCTGTTGGTGTTGCTGCATCCTTTGGGAGGGGCTACTCCTGTCAGAACCTCTCTAGCAGGTTATAGCTTTCTTGACATACTGCATTTATACTGTTTTATTTAGTGTACCATATTGCAGTTAAAATAGCCAGAATCAGCTATATTATAGGCAGAAATCCCCTCTGTTCCCCCTTGTAAGCTGTGTTCTTAGCACAGTCTGCCCATAGGTTGTACTGGAAGCACTTTGCCTTTTGTATCTGTGCTAACAGTTCTGGAAGTGGGCTTGGACCTATTTTTTTGTCAGGGCCTAGACTGAACAATTTAGGATTTGCAAGGTTAGTCAGCCCATAGATGGTTTGCTGTTCAATTAGCTGTGCCACGTTGCTGCTGTGGATGTAGCTAACCAAGTAGCGATGTTCTTGTAGCCGTGACGGTACAGGGACGCAGGCGAGGCCAAGTTTGTAGGTTGAAATAGCACCTTGTATGAGACTTTTCATGCGCTTAAGCCCTTCTTTAAAGATCAATTGATGTTGTGAGTAGTGGTGTAGCCTGAGATTTCATGGTGACCTTTCATTCTTTTAATAACTAAGCTCTGTTGGGGATAATGAACTAATATTATGAAGATTAGTCCTGTGTTGCTCATTAAACATTGCTCATGCTAGTCTAAGGGTTGGCTGGAAGAGGACGAGCAAGGAAAGAACATAGAGTGGATGTCACCGCCTTCCCAAACAGGAAGGCTTCTATCAGGCTCTTGATCAATGAGAGAGGAATGGAGAGGGATGACATTTTCCTTGTTTCAAATACTAGCTATAGACAGAATGAAATGGCTTGTAAGGGATTTCTGTGCTGTTTATAGGAGGAACATGCTGGGAGGAGCTGCATGTTGGAGAGGTTGTTTTGCCTTGGTAGTGGGAGGTAATGTGACCATCTGGGGACTGTTTAAGAGATCTGTAACTCCTTGTGATAACATTTAGCTACAAAACTGCCCTTAGAGTGTTTGCTTGCTACCATGTGGTGGTGTTCAGCTTAGGTAAAAAGCCAATCCTTGTGCCAGGCAAAGTTTGGGAGCTTATAAGGGCTGTATGACTTATCTTGGGGAAGGTTAGTAAGCTGTCACAGGCTTTTCTCTTGGGAATATCCAGGAAGGGCTTACAAAGAACAGCATCATCATCCTGTGGCACTCAGGCTTGTGTAACTACTCTTTCCTCGTCATCTTGAGGAGTAAGGCAGCGTCCTCAATATGCTCTGTAGCTCTGGATGTTGACGACTCTGCCATTGCACAACTGCGGTGAGCTGCTGCAATAGATTTGCCTTCTGAATTTGTTTCCAGAATGATGACAAGTTTCTGTCTCCAGCCTGAAACTGGTGCTGACTGTTGTTGCTGTAGGGATGACCTCTTTTGAGCTGGGGAGGAGTGAGCAGCTGGGAGTGATAACCACTTGGGCTATTATGGCTTGGTGGTGGCAGCAGCAGCGTACTGAGGCAACGGACTAGTGGAGTGCTGCGTTTTGCTTTAGAGCTTAGGGTAGTATTAAAGTCTTAAGTCCTTTCTAAAAGCTGACTTTGCCTTTAGAAGTCTTGTATATTTTAAAGGAAGTAATATATATACACACCAAACTCTGTAGATGCTTTTCTCAGCTGATCTGAAATGCAGCAGGAACTGACTAATTGATCTAGATGCTGATATTATGCTTATTATATATGCAGTCATTAAGTAGTTTTAATTGTACCTGGCAACTTCCTTTTTAAATAGGAGCTAATTTTAATGAATATTTTTAAGTTGTTGCATGCTGCAAAAAAATTGAAGGCCTTATATTTGAGACTTAAGATCTCAAACACAAAACAACCTCTTCCAGCACCTTGAGTATTCTATAGTTTTGTCTTTTTTTTTTTGATTTTCTTTTTATGAACTGCCCAGTCTGAGAGGCAGAATGGAACAACATGCTGCCTTCATTCATTCACAGTGTTCTACCTGTCATTTTCTGGCTGGGTGCTGCTGACCCCCCTCAGACTTCATGCTTAGACTTGCTATTTTTCTTAGGGAAAAAGTCATCCCAGGCATTCAAACCTTTCACTGAGCCATGGAGTCATAGAAATGCCAACAGAGATTGAAGACTGTTTATGCCTTTCTTGTTTATAATCTCAGCTTGCCTTCCTTCACCTGTAAACCAATAGTTTTTGGCTGTTAGCACTCTTCCGTTTGCAATTCCATGTTGCACTCAGGTACTTGTTTTTGTTTTTTGTAGTACAGGTTCTGAAGGGACTAAAAACTAGCAGTGATGGGTTTGGACTATTGTTTGACTAGCTTGCTCTGCATACCCAGTAAGGCCAAGCATATTCAGCACTGAAATGACACTGCATCAAGGGCAACGTGGAAGCAGCTTAGTTGGACTGAGCAAGTCCACTGTAATGCTGAGACACGATGACTTCTATTCACGTGAAGCTCTACAGTTCATCCCTCCTGCTGAATGCAAATCTCCCCAGCAGGAGGTGAAACGCATCTTTTATTTTTAACCCTAGTGATCGCTTGGCAGCGAGTGCTGGTTAAGTAAGTCTTCAAGGCCTGAGTTAGGCTGTCTCTTGGAATCCTTACATCTTCTTGTATTAGAAGAACCTTTCGTAAGTACGTTGGCCAAGCGTGGCTAAGCCTGCTGTGTTGATTGGTGTGCCTTTGAGCGTTGCTCCCGCAATGTCATAGAGGTGTAGGCGAAGTAAGGACATGCTCTTAGGCAATATAGCAGGTAATGCAGCACGCTGGTGGTTCTATTGCTTAAAGCTGGTAGAAGGAAAAACTAGTATAACTTGCTGGTTAAATGGCTAATGCAAATTGAATAGTTTGAAACCAGCTGTGGTCTACCTGTTTGAAGTGCTGTGTGGAACTCAGGCAGGGGTGCGTGTGTGCCCGTTTGTTTGCAGATGGCCATTTCCTTTTGTAGACTTTTTTGCTTTAGCTACGGCTTCAGTGGTACAGAGTACTGTACTGAAATTAATCTCTTAAGTTACCTTTTAAATTTAGCTACCCAGTAAATTTCACTTTTAAAATGTAGCTCTTATTGCATACTCTTCTCTCTTTCTACCCTAGATCAGTTTTGGCAAACTGCAGTGTGACGATGTCCCCGTGTTTCTCGCATAAAAATAGAATTGTGAATTGGCTGCTTGAAGCATCACAAAAGATTTCAGTTGTTCTGTAGCTGGCTAAATATTTGTTCTTGTTCTTAAAATCCACGTGCTCAAATTCTTCATAGGGCTTCCTATATAACGTTGTTAAAGCCTTGGCTTAATTCTCATGGGGTGAGAAGTCCCGTGGCTCTCGAGTTTACCAAGCAAACAGATGTGACCGTTTTAGGTGTTAGCTCTCCGATGGAGGTTACGGACCCTGTAGCGGAGCTAGCAGAAAGGTGGGCACGCCATCTGCTCTGCTGGCACCCTGTGAGCTCCCCTTCCTGGGTGACGAAGGCAGCATGCCGTGCTGCCCTCCGACAGCTGAGCTGTGCCGCGGCTCTGCAGGCTGTTACCTGCTCATTAGCAGCTCTCTCCCCTGGAGACTGCCAGGCAGCTGCAGGGATGTAAGGTTACAAAGTGCTACAGCAGAATTAACTATAGCATGTTTGACAGAGCTGAGAATTATCTTGCCGTGGTCGTATGTAAATGAGATTGATCCCTTAGAGGAAGGGGGTACTTGGTTTATTGGCTTTTTGGAGGTGACATTTTACTACAAGACAGCCAGTATCAACCCCCCAGCTTATCTTTTTAATTTGTTCTCCATTCTGACAAAGTTCAGCATCTTTTATTGAATGCCAAAATTCCAGTCTAATTATGCACTCTGGCAAGGTAGAGCTTGTTAGATGGGTTATCTTAATGTTACATTAGTCACGTCTAAGTACTTAAATGCTACAATAATAGAATGATACCAAGTGAGTATTAGTACAAAACGAATAGTTTCTGATTCAAAGTGACTCTGCAGTCTCAGCGGAGCACTAACTCATCCTGCTGGTTTCTGGCATTCTGATTGCAAAGTGCCCTGGCTGCTGTGCCTCCCAAGACAGCCAGCGCCACTTTTGGCTGGCTGCTGAAGTGACTGCCATGCAGTGATGTACCAGATAAATAGGTAACCAATAATGCTCTTAGACAAGGGCTCAGATTAACAGGCTGGTATCAGGTAGTTTTCTGCAATTTTAATTAAATCCTTGGCACCTTGAGTTAAATTTAACCCATATTCTTGTTGCGGTTTATAAATAAATTTATAAAATATAGTTTTTTTTCTGAGTAGATAGTATGACTTGTGGTTTTCTGGGGGAATTTATCGGTTTCCAATAGGTGGGATGGGATGGGATGAATGGTGTCTAAAGCTTTCTGGCGTAATTCCTTGTACAGGTAAAGGTACAGACCCACTCCTAGCAGTAACTGTG
This sequence comes from Anser brachyrhynchus, assembly GCF_964034855.1. Lineage (NCBI taxonomy): Eukaryota > Metazoa > Chordata > Aves > Anseriformes > Anatidae > Anser > Anser brachyrhynchus. Next base: position 65,624,573 of record NC_137694.1, read on the forward strand.
AACGTGTTAGTTTAAGCAATGGGAACAACATATTCACTGTGTGTACTACTGCCCTTCTTTCAGTCTGGCTATAGCTAGTTGTTCCTTGAGCTCTGCTTGCTTGCTACCAACCACGCAGCTATACCAGTACTTAATGTCCTGATTTTAGTGAAACCTAGCCCAGATGATTTGAAATGAGTCTCATAGCCACAAAAAGCTGATGGCTCTAGAATGCCTGTGACAAGTAATTTATTTATAAATAGTATCAACAGTCCAGTGTTTGCAAGTTAGTAAAAATAAAAATAATTTGTAAAAACACTATTGTGCTTTTGTGAATTTACTGTGAATCTCTGGAGCTCACTCTGTCATCTTTCAAAGGTGTGCTTAATTTGTGTTAGGATACTGAAGTGTTAGTGGTCACAAGATGAGAATTCACTTTACAGCAGCATAAAAGTCTAGATAGATGGTTTTGTGGGGATTTGGGCACATGTAAAGGCAATCATCGTAGCTGTCTGTCAGCTTTTCGGCATGGTCTTCTTCCAGCCAGTTTTTATGATCTCCATTGTAACTTCAGTTTAGTTATACGAACTGTTTGTCTTTCAGCGTCAGCACATCATCAGCCGAACTGAATCAAGAGGAGGCAGAATATTTGAGACGGCTCCCAGCATCTCATGAATGAACTAACGGAACTCGATAATGCTGGTTCTCCAGAGCCGGTTCTACGGCTCAGAAAGGGACACATGTCTGACTCGACAACAACCCAGGCAGCCTTTGAAGATGACAGCTCTGAGCAGAGGCTTCTTTTAGTGGAGCCACCTTTGTCTTCTGACCAGGAAAATGTAAGTTATGTGACTGTCTGTTAGGTTTGCTGAGATAAATGAGTTTTGATACAAGTGCTTCATTGCTTTAAGTTGCAGGACTCTGAACAGAGAGTTTACAACCACTTTATGCCTGTTAATTGTAGTAAAACTAGAAGGATGCCAGAAATACTCAGCTGAACGCATGAGAATTTAGGTGACAAGCCTGGGCATAAGTGTAAGTTTAGCAGCTTTGTGTTGCGTATTCTTGCCTCAAAGAACGGAGGTCATACTAGTTTGCTCTCTGCTGAGATGCTGCTTATATCAACAGATTTTTGTTCTGCAATTGCCAGTTAATTGCAAGTGAAAGGCGAAGATAATATTGACTCTAGCTGAATATAATCTGAACCTTGACTAATTGCTATCCTCTTGGGGATTAGGGTAGAAAAATCTGCTTGCAAGCAATCTTGTTGGAGGAATGACTGTACTGGATTAGACCAAAACTCCAAAGTGCTTACTATCCTGTCTCTGACAATAGCCATTAACAGACTTCTAAGGAGAGTACAAGGATAGAGAAGCATGCAGTGTTACTCCCCAAGGACGCTCTCCCAGCTTTTAGCAATAGGATGTTTGCAGATTTTCTGAGCCAGTGGCAATGTTTTTGAATTTTCGGTGCGTGAGCCTTTGGAAAACTTAGTAGCCACAGCATCCTGTGGAAAGGCATTCCACAGCTTAATTAAATGTTGTAGGAAGGTAATATCCGAGTGTTGGACAGAAGTACCTTCTGGTTAGAGAGTTTCAGAACCGTAATTAGTGCTTCTCCCAGGATATATACAGATGAATATCGGGTCAGTTAAGTAGAAGAGGCATTCATCTTGGACTTACTATTACACTTATCGTGGCTTAATGAGCTGACAGTATTGGTTTAGTTACAGCAACTGTGTGCTGTTTAGCCAGCAGCAAAAACATGCTGATGCTACGTAACAGTCTTCAAGGCAGAATAGTTGGGCTGTTGCTGTAACTGCATTTGCCACAGATTCTGTTTGTGTGCATGGACCGCAATCATGGTTTAGTTGACATGGTAAGTCTGTGTTAGGCTGTCTCAACGTTAGTAGTCTGAGAGCCCGTACTGAATTGAGCTTAAGGTGTCTGTGTAATGAAAGCCAGGTATTCATGGCCAAGAAGCTGAGTCAATGGTTGTACAGTGCAATAACTTCTACAGACCATTCTCAGTATCATGATAAAAGGAAATAAACAGTCTTTGTATTATGTGGAAATGTATAATATGCAAAGTGTTAGTCAATAGTTGAATTTGCTAAGGTTAGAAAGGAAAAGTTGAGCTGTGCTAGCAGGTATCTTGAACAGATGTACATTTCTCTTACAAAGTGTTTGGTATCATCCTTCGTGAAGTCTGTTTTCATTCTTATCTCTGACTTTCCTGATTGAATAATATGAGTTACCTGGAGATGGAATAGACAAATGTGAAAGTGCAGTCTGCAATTCATTCAGTACATTTGCTTAGCTAAATAGAAAGTATTTCAATGAGTAAGTATTCATTTTTTTTTTTTTAGAATTTGAAGTAAAATGGTTGAAGTACTTTCATTCTCTCCTCTACTTTTTCAGGCATTCTTAGTATGATTTTGTCCTTATGACAAAAGTATATGCTGCTTTTGTTTTAGTTCACTAGGAATATTTAGCTTTTTTGTTTGCTGTCTTTCCTCTTTCCCAGTCTCTTAAAATGCTGCCACAGAAATCTGTTTTTGCCTCTTGGACCTGGCTATTCTGTCTTGAACTGCAACACTTTCTCTGCCCTGTATGGCCTAAATTTTATTTTTATATATATAAATATACCTTTTTTCAGCTTGAAGCTGTATTCCTGTTCTTTGTGACTTCTTGCTTTTAGAACTGTGGTGTCTTTTAGACTTTTTTTCCCTTTTAAAAAACTGTATACTTGACGCTTCAGATGGAGCATCCCAAAACTCTCTGCTATCAAATGTACCAATGTTAGCTTGCCAAATGGCCCTTATTATGTGACAAACTGCAGTGTTCTAAATAATCTGGAAAATGCATTGTGCTATGTATCTTCCTCTGTCTTCAAAAGCTGTTGTTCAACACAGCTGTTACTCAGAAGCACTGATGTACAAGCTAGGATTTACTTTTTCCACTCTACTGTACCTTCTGGCTATGTGAAACTCTTTTAGAGAGGACTTCAAAAAGATGAGCCTCTTTAAAACCAGAGGAAAATCTAGTTTAGAGAACAGAACTGTAAGGTTACTGCTCTGCTGTAGATGGAATAGTAACCCATAAGGGTTACAGGCACATAAGCTAAATACAGCCTTATAAAGGGACTCAAGTGGTGCCCAATATGTTAGTATTTTAATTGCCAAATACTTTCTGCTTCGATGTGGTTGCAGCAGTCTAGGAATTCCTATGCTGTTGAAGGAGAGTGGATGAGAGCTATATAGCATGTTCATCAGAACATCCATTGTATTTTAAATGTATCTACTTATGACAAGCTAATGATATTGGCTTTCTTTAATACTGCCTTGCAGGTGTATATTAACCGTTATATTTCCTTAAAATTTACTGGGCATAAAGCTTGAGGCACTAATGTAAAATACTTGTATTTTTGTCCTGTGATTAAAATTATATTGTTTCCTTTTTCTGTTGCTTGAATGCTAACTGTTGATCCTGTTAGCCTATTTATTTCACTGCAGCTCTGTTATTTATGTTAAATCCGCCACAAACTCTCCTACAGGATTCCATTTCTTCTGCCTACTTGCATATTCACTTTGTACTCCACTCGTAGGAGGAAACTATCTGAGCTCATAAGAGGTGGTAATTGCTTTTAATGAATTATTTTAGTAGTCTTTCCTTAGAAAAGGAGGTTTATGGATGCATGTCATGTATTTTGTGCAGAATTACTTTCCTACCTCCTCCACGGCTTGCAGTGTCTGTCTCTTTATAATTTTGATGGTCCAAAATATTGGTCCTCTTTAGAATGAAGCATCTTTATGGAAAAAAAATAGGTGGTCTTGCGAATTCTGACATAGTCCTAAAAGCTTTTCTTGAGGCTTTGGTACCGGCAGATGTACCTGGGTGGCTGCGTGGCTGTGAACTGAAATAGTACTAAAGATCCTGCTTCCTGTAAATCATGGCATTCACTGAGAACATGTAGCAAAGATTTATCACTGTACTGAGCATGCCTACCCAAAATAATAGTAAAACAGCTGCATCCTTTTACCAGTGCTGTAAATCTGCCAGTTTTATAGTGATGCTTACAAGAAGATATGGATCATATAAAATTAATATTCTTTACACAAGAACCTCTTAGTCTCCTTCATCCATAGTTCTGTTCTCTCCTAGAGTGCTTACATGTTCATAGATTATCTATTCTTTGAAACAGATACTTGAAAGGGCGGTAAACTTCTCACTAACTTGTTTAAACGTGCAATTAGTATAGTGCAGATGAGTGGTGTATGCTCTGTACCTTTGAAAAATAGTGACTGTACCTGAATGTTAAGGATTTGGTGGTGAGAAGAGGATCAGGCAAGCTGCAATAAGCCTTCTCTTCCTTTCAGCAATGCAAAATTTTTGCATGTGCTCTGTGTGTGTGCAACGAAAGCATTTTTCAGCAGGTGCTTCCCTCTTGTCGCATGCTGGATTGCCTAGCCTTCCTGACAGCATCTTTTCTCCTTTCCTAGTGTGTGTTTCAACTGCCTGTGTAATTCCAGCAGTGATAGTTCCTAAAGAAATCCCTCTTACTGTGGCTTTGTTACGCTGATGTAATCAAATATGGGTGACTTTTTATAACCTGATGAATGGGCTCTTTATGCAGCCCTAGAAACCTGTGCTTGACTTTCTCCTTTTCTACTATAATCTGTCAGTGACAGGAGGTGAACAGAAGAACCATTTTCTCTGCCTTTATTCCATCCATCAGGCTTTCATGTTCCTGAACGTTGCTCCCTTTCAGGCAGTTGGGCTGTGTTGTGCGGTTGTGCTGTGCAGCGCAGAAATGTACTCTTGAAGTTAGGACACAATGCCCTGAAGTGTTTGATAACAAACAGTAAGGGTTTGGGAGGAGGTATGCATAGCTCTCAAATCATCTAAATGGGCAGAAGAAACTTGGGCAAATAATCGTCTGTATTGCTTCTCAGGGAGCATGGGTTTTGGCTTCAAGTGGAACTTACTTGACCCCTGACAAATTCACGGTACCAGCATGTGGCTACAGGAGCCTTTCCAGGGTGTAAAGACTGAAGTGAAGGAGGAAGACAGAAGGATATACCAGGTTTTCCGGGTATAAAAGAAAAGGTTTAGAATAATTGGAAGGTGAGCAAATAACTTGGGGTTTTAACTTGAATTGCAGAACTTAGAGCTTTTTCTGTTAAAGAAGTGTATTATCTACAAAAATAGACTACAAAAATAGTTTCGGTTAGTGACAAAACCATGCATGCATATTCATGGAATTGTTAACTTGTCTTTATGATGGATGCTAGTTGAGTGAAAATGATTCAGATAGTCTTGCAGGCCGAAGCTAGTCTTAAGAGTAGTCTTTCTGGAACTACATTCATAAATTCTGACTGCCTTAACTTTTTTTTTCCTTTATAGACTTGCTTGCAACTTTGCTCAATTTGAAACCACTTTATTTTCCCTCTAGCATTTACTGTTGTTACTTGGAGTTATGATTAAAAACTTGGCTGCTGCTTCTGCCTTTGCTTTCTTCCTGCATTGTGCTACAGGTTTTGTTGTTAGAGATCGTATTTTGAGTGTGTATGGGAGAGGCCTGGCATAATAGAATTTGAGGTCCTACCAAAATGTTTCTTTCAAAACAGATCATACTCAAAATTTCTCATTCTGCAGATTTCTTTGACTTCTCGTGTATGTCCATTTTTGCAGCTCTTGGGTAGGAATGCTGCTGTTTGAAAGCACGTGAATTGGCATTTTATTTCAGGTCAAAAGATCTTAACGTCTGAATTCTCCTTCAGTTGCTGTTCTAAGCACTGGAAGTAATGCATATTTTGCTCAGACTGCTAGTCACTGAAGCAAGTACTTGAATCTAGTATCTGTCCCTACAAATATGCCCTTTTTTGTACAGCAAAACACTTCTGGATATACAGAGCGGAGTATCTCCGAGTATCCCTGTTTGAACAGTATGAAGACATGCGATGCATCTATGGAGATGGTTTCCAGGCACCACAGGCTTGAATTGGTTGGATGCTGATGTATCCTTCACTGAGAGTTACTAATGGGCCTGGTTTATTAACAGGCTTTTAGAGCTTGAGTGTCGGCAGGGGGAAGAAAAAAATAGAAATGTTGACTTAGTCAACCATGAGTAGACAGGTTTCTGCCCAGAAGGCTGGTAACACGGGAAAGAGCCTTGACCGTGTGCCTGCCCTATCTTCCAGAAAACTCTCGTGAGTTGTCGAGAAGGTTGCAGTAGGTTATGCTAGCTGGGTTCAACTGTCTCCTTCTAGTCTGGGGAGCCTTAGCTCTTTGAGAGGGGGAGTACTGGCGCTCTGCTGAGTTTGCTGCCTGTCAGCTGGGATTGGAACCATTGCTTGCTGTGTCGTGTGTTGAAACTAGGAGAGGGAGGGAGGGAGTGGTTTTATTTATAATTCACTGGTACAGCTGCTTTCCTGGACAAAGGTTAGATTCCACAGTTTTTCCCTTTGTTCTCAGGGAGATTGTATCTGCCTGACTTGGGCAGTAATGGGGGAAGTGGCAGCCCTTCAGAGTGATAGAAGAGAAAATAGTATTGTACTGGTGGCTTAAAACCTGCATCTTAAAACCTGACAACTGTTTTAAATTGCTTGACTTTACTTTTCTGTTAAGTTCAGCAATACACTTTCAGTCGTTTTTTTTCCTGGTAAGCCCAGCACATTTGTTTTCTTTTTTCCTGCTGTCAGGATTAACATGATAAAGGAGCAGAAAATGGCACACAAGAATCCTCTGCAGTAGATACAATTTTTGCAGGCTTTTTTGTGAAGCGTACTGATGAGGAGGTGTGGGCACTGAGGTCTTTGGTCCATGTCAAGTACTGAGCGTTGATATAAAATCAGTAGTTGCTAGAGCTTATACATTCAACAAATCCTATTCATCTGAAGATATTTAATGAGGGAGCTAGTTCGAATAAGGGTGTGCTTGCTGAAGCCACTGTGACTTTGTCCTGTTTGCTAAACAAGTGTTAAATGTTGGTGCTTGTTTTTAATAGGTGCCAGCAAGCAGTCACCCATGACCAATTGTATAAAACTGTTTCCAAGTGCTATATTAAATGGAGTGTAGCTTTTATAGGAAGGTGACCCACAAAGGAAAAATACCAAACTACAGGAACCTCCAATTTAATATTTTGACCAGTAGTCTGCAAGGGTCTTTGGCACAGAGCTAATGAATGACTTTTTTTTGGTTCTGTGACAGCAAAAACAGCTTAGAGGGTGATGGTGGTTAGCCTTTTTGGAAACTTTGTTGTGTGGATGTTTACAACCCTGCCAGATAAAGAGAGATGCAAACTCTAAATGACAAAGCAGTTTTAAAATAACCTGGTAGGTACAAAAGCTAAGGGAAGTCAGGGAAAAGTGCTGTGCTTTTCCAGTTAATTACTTATAATCCAAAGAACATAAGCTGACAAAACTCTGAAAAATGTGCAGCAGCTTTTTTAGGAGAAATTGCGTGGCACTGCCTATCGCTGCTTTCCCCTTTCAAAAGGCCAGTTGGTAAAAGGTCAGCTGACGGGACAGGCACACAGGAGTTGCTGAAGAAAGCAGTCTGGGTAACTGAAAAAAATGTTACAGGGCTGTGATCAGAAAAAAAATAGCTTTTTTTATTATAGCCTTCAACATATCTTGGCCATTATGCTTAATGCTCTCGAGTTACTGAATCTGGCATGTTGCCCCAAGAAACATTAAATGACTTGAATGTCATGTTAAACACTATTAATCATTCATCCGATGAGATCAAGATAAACAAGAGCGAGATCTCCAAGTTCATGTCTAGACTTTGTGACTTCAGTTTAATATAGGAGATAACAGTGGTATTGTAAATGAGGCAATGTATGTTTTCTGACTTTATTTTAAGAAGAGAATTGTATAGAAGTACTGAGTTGTATAATGTCCCATGACTGAGTGTTACTCAAGATGTTTGCTTTTTTTTAATTGTCTTGCTCATGATACAATGGTGTGTTCATACTGAGGCAGGGTTCTGGCTGGACACAGATCAAGAAGAGTGTAGGGGAGCATCTATCAGCTGTTGAACGAAGCAACAAGAACTTTAAAACAGATTCAGACAGCATTGTGCCTTGGAAATTCCTGTGATAGTAGTTTTAGGGCACCAGTGACATCTCGATAATGAACTGACATAACAAACAATTGAGCTTTGAGACATGGGTTTTCGTTAGCTCCAGACCTTAATACCTGCACATTAAGGTATGTGTGCAGCCCTCAAGTAGCTGAGGGGTGACTTTGTCTGAAGAGGAACCTGTCACAGCAGAGTCCAGCCCTTTCCAGGGTCTTGGTGACTTGTATTGCAATTATTAGTATTGCTGCTTAATAAACAAACAAACAAAAAAACAATTAAAGCCATCAAATTTCTCAAAGTGCAGTCACAAAAGCTGCTGGAAGTTTTGAGAATATAACAGCCTGTGGAAGTGGGTATTAGTTTAACTTTCTGTAATCCATGCTTACCTAGGTTCTTATGCTTCTTTCTAAACTGGTTAACAGCACAGGAGGGAATGGAAATCATCTGGCATTCAACTAATATGTATTGAACTGAAATATGGCCATGAATATATTCAACAGAAGGTATTTTTTAGTGGATCTTGGCAAAATGTTGTTGCTGCACTAGCTTGAACTCCTTAAATCTCTTGGTTATCTGGATCAACTTAATTATCTAATGAGAAGCTCACCTAGAAAAAATGTGAGCAATTTCTGCCAGATTAATATTGGATCAGCAAATCAACCCAAGGGTCAGAGGAGTGCCAGAAGCAGTGTAATGGGAGATGGAGGTGAGGGGGATCATCACTTTTGGTAGAAAAAGTTTTTTTTTGTTGCTTTAAGTCTGACTTGTTTCAGTTTGCACACTCTAATGAACAGATTGAGGTTTTTCTAGCAAAATTAAGTCTAAAGTGGTGAACAAGAGCTTTCTTGTCACCTGTGCAAGGTAGTAGACGTGTAAATTCTCAAACTTTCAGTAAATCTTTAAACAGACGTTAAGAAACTACAGACCTCACTAAGCTATACTTTTACCACTTGAAGTCTGGAGAACACAACTTTCTCAAAAGTAGGTAAAGGGTTTCTGAAATCTTCTACCATTGCAGCTTGACTTCTGACAGGCTTTCCTGTAGTGAGTGTATTAATAAACAAAGTATCTGGTAACAGTTATGAAGGGGATAGTACAGAAAATGTTAATCTGTGTGAGAAGGATAAGCTGTTGTAGTAGACAAGAAGTATATTGACTTTACCAGAGCAGGTTTTACTATGTTTCTCTGTCTGTAACAAGATCTTTGGCTATGTGAACTGCCTTTTGGAAGGTGTTCAGGCAACAGATTCTTGTCCTTAATGTAAACTTCTTTTAAAAAACAAACAAGCAACTTTGTGCTAGGGCTACAGAAGAATAAGATTTTGATGTTAAAATAAACTTACTTCAGGATAGGCACTGTGCATTTGAGCTCTTAGTGAGGTTTCTTGCTCTTGTTTGCTCCGCTGCTCTAAGTCTTGTTTTTAGCACTAAGCCTTTTCCATCCCTAGCAAAGCACTTTGAAATTCTTGTTTAGAAGATGATCTGTCTCTGGAAGTGTGCTGCCTCGGCTTCTGGACAAAGCAGTATAATCAAATCTAATTTCCACCTCTTTCTTTTGCCTTCTTGTCCATCACTGCTATCACAAAAAGAATCTGGAAAGCTTCCCAAAATAAAGTGCATATGGATAAACCAGTAAAACCTTTTTCTTCCAACCATTGTCACTCATCCTTCAATTTTAGTTTATTTTCTGGTTCAATTTATTCAGCTCAGGATGCATTTAGACTTCCGTTACATAATTTATGTATCATTAGGTATCTGTACTATGTAGGTAGGTTTAACACTATGAATTTGCAAAGGTGGTCATTTTAAAATTGGAAGGATTGCTTAGTATTTTCATAGAAGTAAGTGTCTGGGCCCTCTCAAGTGTAAGTATACAGAAGCCATGATTTCAGATTTGTGTGAAAGACTGATTCTAGGCATTGCTGTGCATGTGTGGCAGAAGAATGACAGCTGATAATTACTCATTCCAAGAGATTGAGGGGTTTTGTTTCAAAATCAAATATTTCCAAATGCTCTAAAGACTTCACAGAATTACTTACTTAAAGACTTGCTTCTTTTAAGAGCATTCTCAACTTTTGACTAAGTTAGACAATGCAAAAAAGCATCTGAAATGTCACCCAACTAGAAATCCTCCTAAGCAACAACCTGGAAGGTACAAAGGCAAAAATGATTCTACACGTACTTGCTTCAGGTTATACCATACTGCATTAAGAAAGCTTTTGTTCTGGGTTCTTGTATAATGTAAGGTGTCAGGCAGGTGGGATTATTTACCTATTGTTTTCTCCAGTTTTAAAATAGTGATTCGGTGGGCAGAATTTAGAAGTAGTTGAAAACGGGTCCTAAAGCATATGCTTGCTTATGTTATGTTCTAGAAGTATTTTTGAATTTCTGATATGGTCTAAAGTTATTTTTGCATTTCTGATACGGTCAGCCAAAGGAGAGAAAACATGGAAATCATAAGATACAAAGGAGCTCATCCTGTTGGAAACCTTGCAACGATAAGCCCTCTGAACAGAGAAATTGTATCGTTTTCTTCAGTTGCTGTCTGAAGAATGAAAGGTCAATAGACTCCTTCAGACTTCCAGATGAAAACTGGCGTTGGTGTTGCACTCCAACTATACATTTCCAGCTTCCAAAAAGTGCAGTTTGCTGTTCTTCCTAATGGCACATGGGGGGGAAGGAGTTGAGAGAGGACAGATGTTCCAGAACAGACCTCATTTTTCTTCCTTACCAAGAAAAGGACTAAGAAGCTGAGCTTTAGCTTTTTCCTTGAATGCTAATTTTGCAGCTTAATGGCAGGAAGGAGATAGTAAAATCAATTCCATTTTCTGGCAGTAATCTGGACTGTATATATATGATACGAATTCTTTTATCACTAAAAAGCTCACTAATGATTTGTTTGTAGGCATGTTGCCAAAATGCAAAGATTTTGGACTAGTTCATAAATAGCTGTGCTCTTCGAGCTTTACAGTCTGTTCAAATTAAACCTTCCCATCATTCTAGAAATGTGAGTATATGGAGAGGGGGAAATGAACATTTTTTTGGCTTTGAGTCACTGGACAGACTGCAATGAATACAGGCTTTGATTCAGTAAGGGAATGGACCTTTTTTCCTTTAGTCCACCCGGTTTTGTAAGTTGAGGATTATTAACTCGATCACTCCGTTCCAGCTGGTCATTGTGTGGTGCTGGGGGAGAGACTTTTAGGGCAGCTGAAGCCATACTAGTGCTTCTTGTATCAAGTGCCTCGGGCCGTGGATACCAGCCTTGCTTTTCTATAAGGGATTTTCTTGGAACCTGAAGATTTCTTTGATTTGTAAGATTTCACAGGTTATCATAATGAACATCTAATCCAGACCTTGAGTAAATTATTTACGATGTTGAAACTGAGAACCCTAACAGAAGAGCTCCATCAGCTGAGAAAGCCAGTAGGACTGGCAGTGTGGGAAATACGTCTTTGAGTCAGAATGAAACCAAATTTGTTTTTTAATAATATGCTATCTAGCCCAACAGGATTTGTGCCTGTTTTAGAAGGGTATTAAATGTGATTGCATCCATATTGCCTGATGGCTTTCTTACTAGAATTAATGGCATAATCTAGGCAGTGGGAGTATATCTACTGCTGCTTTATACTGCTCTAGGATTTGCCTAAAGCTGATCAATATTTATATCAATCATTTGGTATAAGATAAGAATCATATGATATAAAATTGTCCAGACTTGCTCAGAGGTGGTATTGGCTGGAATGATAAATGAAGGTAAGTAAACAGTAAAAGTGACATGGCTTTATGTGCAAAGATTCATTTAGTCAATGGAGCTGTTCCAATGTGGACAAACGGGAAGTCATACACAGCATACAAAGGATGTATACTACGTATTATATAGTAGAGATCTGTGTTCTGGATAAACAAAACTGTGTTAAGAATGATGTGTTCAGGGGACCTCTTTGAAAGATGAAGCTTCAGTGGCTGCTGCGTTGCTCGTGTCCCAATACCCCATGCTGGTGGGGATATGAGCAAGTAATAGCATGTTATTCCTCCCTCTGGGGGTGGGGGAGAGAGAAAATCGAAGACTCTCAATAGCTTTCTGTAGGTTTAAAGAAGTCCTATTTATTAAAAAAATAAAATTTTAAGAGGCTTACTCAGTTTGCTCGTTGATGGAAATAGTTAAGAATGCCTTACTCTAAGAAGTGTAATGTGTGACAAATGCACACCAAGATCTCTTCACTCAAAACTCAGGATGCTGACTTTAGTGTTACTGGTAATAATTCATTGGTTGTGTGAGGTTATATACTAGATTCCCAGTCACTTTAGACTGCATTATTGATAACGAAATGTTTATCGTGATATGGGAATAGGAGGGAAAATAAGTGTTTAGTTTGTGGTATAGGGGAGGCCAGTCTCCATAGGGGCTGTGGGGCCTTTTTGGCTTGATCATAAGATGTGGTGGCTTTCTACGTCAAGCCTGAAGTGTACAAAAGGCTCATTCTCTCTTTTCTGGCTTTTCTTGTTTACCTTGGAAGCTGGAGCGTTGAATGGAATCTTTGATGGGCTGTGAGCATTGATGAGCAAACAAGAGTGTAGGACTATCCCATCCCCACCCAAAAAAAAGAAAACTATAGTGCATCAGATGTTGTGACAAGTCAACATAGGGTAGAAAATTACTATACTGAATAACTCTTTCCCATATAGTTATTAATAGCATGTATCGACTGACTATCTAGGCTTGGTGGTTTTGTTTGTTTTCACAAATCTCGTGGTATGCCTTCGGGATATTCCATGAGCCATCGATGTGCCCTTGTGGGCAGGAAGGCTGATGGTATTCTGGGGTGCATTAGGAAGAGTGTTGCCAGCAGGTTGAGAGGGGTTATCCTCCCCCTCCACTCAGCCCTGGTGAGGCCACCTCTGGAGTCCTGCATCCAGCTCTGGGTTCCCTGGTACAAGAGAGACCTGGAGCTCCTGGAGAGAGTCTGGTGGAGGACTATGAAGAGGATTAGCAGGCTGGAGCATCTCTCTTAGGAGGAAAGGCTGAGAGAGCTGGGCCTGTTTAGCTTGGAGAAAAAGAAGGCTGAGAGGGGATGTTACCAATGTACGCAAATATTTGAAGGGAGGGTGTCAAGAGGATGGGGCTGGACTCTTTTCAGTGGAGCCGAGCAACAGGACAAGAGGCAGTGGGCACAAACTGAAAACAAACTGAAACACAGGAAGGTCCTTCTGATTATGAGGAAAAACTTCTTTACTGTGAGGGTGACACAGCACTGGCACAGGTTGCCCAGAGAGGTTGTGAAGCCTCCTTTTCTGGAGATACTCAAAACCCACCTAGAGATGATCCTGTGCAACGTGCACTAGGTGACCCTGCTTGAGCAGGGGGGTTGGATCAGATGATCTCCAGAGGTCCCTTCAACCTCAACCGTTCTGTGATACGGATGTTGTGTATTCCTCTTTAATTTTGCTTAAAACTTGGTCTGTTATTGCATTTATTTGATAACTTGCCTTTGCATAACTGGCAGAAGTAGCTTAGTAGTTTCTAGAATACCTTGAATTTCAGACAAACGAGTAAATGTCCATTGCTGGATTATGAGCTGAACAGAAGTTTCAGTTAAACAGAATAGATCTTCAGATTCAAACTAAAAACTGAAGTAAAAACATTTATAGCAAGGTAAATGGATTCCTTTCCTTGCCTTGCTTTTATTATCTTAAAATGCCAGATATGTTATAGTGGTATTAAGGCAGATGTAGCAGCATTGAAACATAAAATAGGTAGTAATCCTTCCCTAGGGGTGGGTAGATGGCAAGCCTCAGGCTCCATATCTGGGCTTTAATGAAGCATAACTTAGAGGAACATATACTTTCACCAGGTTTGGAAGAAAGCAGTATAAAATGGATCAGGCATGTGAGTTGTTCTCAGATATATGAAAATGCAATCTTGTTTTTTTGGCTGGTTATTTTGAATTCCTTCCTCAGTGGAGGACAAGGAAACAAAACTTCTTTATTTGCCAACACCTTTAGTAATCATAGTTTTGTATGGAAAACAACACCTTTCTCTGTTCGTTTTCCCAAAAGCATTTTTTTCTTTTTTTTTCTCCCCAGAGTTCTGAAGATAGTAACCACAATGATGAGTCACCTCAAGAAGAAGAAGGATTTATGGGTATGTCACCTCTTCTACAAGCCCATCATGCTATGGAGAGAATGGAAGAATTCGTGTGTAAGGTAAGGGCATGTGGAAACTGCCAAGGTAACTTCCTTGTTCAGGAACTTCCAGTGGACAACAGACTATGCGTGCAGCAACAGTACTGCTAATGTGAGAGCAGGTACACACCATCCCTGAATGGGCATCTCTCGTTATAACTAGTAGCATTACAACTTTGTGTGATCTCAGTCTATCATAAATGAATAAATTGTAAAGCATGGAGCAATAGGGATTATAAAAGAGACTCTAAAGCTGATCATGCAACTGAGGAGCCTCTCTTGAGAAACACCTGTGAGTGCAAAGCAAAATAAAAGCCTTCTGCTTCCACTGTTTCTGGTTCAAGGCACTTTCATTTACAAGGTCATTTTTTTCCAGGCTTCTTTAGACTTGCAAATATTTTGCTTTCCTGGCACCATTTGCATCCATTGTAGAATAAGCTTTGTCCCTGACTCGAATAGAAAATGAGGATGTATTAAAACTATATATAAGTCAATCCATTGTAGATTTTGTAATTGCTGACCTTGGCTCAATTTTTGTTACTTTTTAAAGCCACAGGGTGTGGTCTGTATCAGTCCCTGGACCTCCTTTCTTGGTAAAGGAGGTGCTATCCCTTTGTATACTTATTCCTACTGGTTTTATGAACTACTTTAATATTTTTACAGAGGGACCCAAATTACTTGTGGTGTGTTTTTGTCTGCTGTGCATCTCTTTTCCTTTTTAGATGCTTTGTAGGGTGGATTGTGTAAAATTAATTCCCTCCTGCTGTTCCTACCTCAATTGAAATACTTGTTTCATAAAGTAAAACAGTTATTTTTTTCTTGCTGAATGTATGTAAGCACCTAGTCTTTAACTGGGATGGTTATTCTAAGTATTTTAGTCTTCCTTTTGTGAAGGAGTGAGGAGAATGGATTTAAAAACTCTAGGCTCTTGATGTTGAAACTGAAATAAGAATGTAGTTTTTTAAACTTAGTGTTGCAGGATTCTTCAGGCCCGCACCTGTATTACTAGCCAGACGCCAAATCCAACGAACACTGCAGAAACAACCCCGGTACATAAAGCACTTCCCCGATACCCCTCTGCTTGGCGGTGCTGCTTCTGAAGCCAAACTGAAGACTACATGTATCTTAAGTCACTGAAGCAGCGCTAACAGCCATGCACACTTACCAGCTACAAGAATAGACGTGTGCATTTACATTATCTCTTCCTTTAAAGAAGAAATCTGATGGAATTGAGAGTCATGGATCTGTTGCCCTAACTCACCTGTCACTGTTTGTTCTGGGAGTGTGGGAGAACTTTTTTTCCAACTTGGACAGGGGTTTGGACGTTTCTTGCTAGGCTCTTGCCACTTCATGTGTTCTGCCCTATGTTAGTGTTGATGGATAGACTTTTTACTAGGCTACCCCCAAATGCTAGCAGATACATAGTCAGGTTGTCTTGTGGTTCACAGGACATATTTTCACTTGTATTTATTTTTTGGAGAGAGCTAGGTGTAGGCTTCTTTAATTAAATGGAGAGGTTGATATGTGAAAATCTGCTTCATAACTGAACATGGAAATGAATTAAATGCTTTCCCTTCATTAGCAGTAAAAAAAAAAAAAAGCCCAATAGATTTGTTTTCTGAAGTACTGCAGTGCTTTTCTTTCTGATGGTGCAGCTCAACTTCATGATACTGTTTTGAATAGGGAAGTGTGACTTAACCGTTATGTTTCAAGAGTAAAGCCTTTTCCCCAGAGACATCCCATCAAACCCTTTTCAGTTTATTGCATTCCTACATTAACTCTAACACTTCTACTAATATGGGTTTTCTGACTATTTCCATGCCTTATTTGAACTCAGTTTCCTGCATTTAATCAAAACCTTCTATCCTCTAGGTATGGGAGGGCCGATGGAGAGTCATTCCCCATGATGTTCTACCTGACTGGTTGAAGGACAATGACTACCTGTTGCATGGACACAGACCACCCATGCCTTCCTTCCGGGCTTGTTTCAAGAGTATCTTCAGAATACATACAGAGACTGGTAACATCTGGACACATCTTCTAGGTATTTTCAATTTGCCTTAATGCTTTGAGAGCAAGATAGAAGGGGGCATGGGGTGGTCAGCATTATCATTCCTTTAGGAACCTGTTAAATCAGCTTGGTGTCCCTCTCCTTATTTTCTTCCACCAGGGCTGGATGGGGTTTGTTAATGCATTCAATTGTACTGAATGCCATATTTAAGGAATTTCCTGATCACTAAAAAAATTACCAGTAGATGCTCTTTATTTCCAAGAGTGTAAGTGTTAACTGAGATCCTCCTTGCCACAAGAACACACTTAAGTTGCAGCTTATATGAGTGGTTTTCAGCTTGCAAGCAGCTTTGAAGGGAAAGGATTTCTTCAAACTATACCGTTCTCATTCTGCAGCAGATTTTTTTCATTGTTTGAGAATGTGCAACTAGTTGTCAGGCATCTTGCAAAATGAGTGAAAATACGTAGTCCATGCAAGTCTGTATGGGTTCAGTTTGAGACAGATGTGGTTGGAATGCACAACTGAAGTATGGAAGAACTTTATTCTGCATGCGTGCTACTGGTTGCCATGTAGTTCCCCTCCTTCGCACTCCTGTACGTTAAAGTCATGATTTTTGAAAGAAAAGCTTTCAGTATGCACAAACCTGACACCTTTCTGCCTTATGTTTTTTCAGGATGTGTGTTCTTCCTGTGTCTGGGAATATTCTACATGTTCCGGCCAAACATGTCCTTTGTAGCACCTGTGCAGGAGAAAGTGGTTGTTGGATTGTTCTTCTTGGGAGCCATACTCTGCCTCTCCTTCTCATGGCTCTTCCACACAGTTTATTGCCACTCAGAAGGTGTTTCCCGGCTCTTCTCCAAGTAAGTGCCTAGAGGACAGAGCAAACCAAATAGGAAACAGTTGGGAAAACAGGACTGGAATTTATGCCTGGCTCCCCAGTGTAGGAGTGGTTCACTGCATGACTGCTGTGAAAATTTCGGAACAGAATTGAGCAGAGATTCACTGCAGTTTCTTCTAATTCTTTGTTTCAGCATGGGGTTTCTGTACTGTCTCTTTAGTCTTAAAACTGTTTCCTTTTCTACTGTTCAGCAGGTGCACATGCATCTTGCTGCTGTAAGTAATACACCCGGAGCTTAGTTGTAGGACTTTGGATTTTTAATGCAACTGTCACTGCTTGTCACTTCAATTATTCTGGGTATCTCTGAATCTTAAACTTTCTTATGTAAGACAGCTGTGATATGTATCAAGATATCTTGGTCTTTTGGTTTTACTACACATTCTTCCATTGACTAGCTGCTAAATATCTCTTATTTCTTAAGATTACTCAACATGGGATTATGTAATCTGCGGGACCACCTCTAAAGTAACCCAGCAGTTAAAATCCCATACTAGAGAATTAACTCAATCTTCTCTTGTATGAGCATTTTATCAGGGTGTGGTAATAAGCAGTGGCTGTGGGAATTCCTTTGTTCATTGGTGTCTAGAAAAACAGCTTGGTTGAAAAACTGACATTATTCCCCAGCGGTCACTTAAGCTGATGCCTAACAAACTCTCATTAGTCAGATTCTAAAGAGTTTGTCTTGGCTGTGCTCTCACAACATATTGTGCCCTTCTTTGTGTTCAGAGCACTTTGTGCTGCTTTTTTTCCTCACCCAAAGCTTAAATTTTGAGTTTCCTTCAAAAGGCCTTGATCTAAAGGCTGCTGTATACATTTCTGATGACTGTTCAAAACTGACCTTACGTGCTCTCAAGATGATACATTGCTGTAGGAGGGCACTGGTGGAGGAGCTGCAGTCAGGAAGTTAGTTTGCAGTAGTGAGAAGAACTTGCTTTTGTGGTGAGTAGTTGTCTGTTGGTCTGCTAGAAAGAGTGGTAGTACAGGAACTTCGAAAGGCTTACGTTTCCTGTCAAACTGATTTTTGTTTCCTTCTAGGCTGGACTATTCTGGCATTGCACTTCTCATAATGGGCAGCTTTGTACCATGGCTGTATTACTCCTTCTACTGCAACCCGCAGCCTTGCTTCATCTACTTGATTGTGATTTGTGTCCTGGGCATCGCAGCCATAATTGTCTCACAATGGGACATGTTTGCGACCCCTCAGTACCGGGGTGTAAGGGCAGGTAAGACCTGAAGTTAATTGTCTTGCTTCTTGTCTGCCTGCCTTCCTTGCTTTTTACTTGTCACTTCAAAAAACAGTCTTCTGAAGACTTAGAGATTAATTTTAGAGAGAGATAATATTCTCCGATTGGGAACTTGATGGGTTTTTTCAGTGTTGCTTATAGCCAGCTGGATGCACAGATAAGGGCTGGTGCGAGTCCTGGAAGTGCATTCCTGAAATGGACAGTAACACATGCAATGAGAAAGGTAGTATGAAGCATTTCTAGCTATACCTAGCAACTTTGCTCAAAAAATGGTTGACTGCTTGGTGTGTGTATGTGTATATTCCTTCTGCTATTTGTTTTTTTCCATAACACCAAGCTCTGACACTAGTAAATCATTCAATGATTTTTATTAATCTGAATGATTTGCCTAGGTAAAATACTTATTTAAGACCAAAAGCCTAGTTTTTCTTGTCACAGGATTGAAGGAATGAAAACAAATTTGTTTTCCTATTCTGGGGTAGGGAGTGAGAGAAAGCTATCATGGGCAGTTATGGAATATGAATACAGCTGGTTTGAATAGTAATATTTCTTGTTGCTTAATCTGAGTGTCAGTAAATCCAGTTTTCTTGGACAAGCTGTTGGTGTACCTTCTGAGAGTTCAGCCTTCTATACTTAAACCTTCTATACTTAAAATAATCAGTGGATGATGGGTCATGATTATTTTCCCCCCTATTCCCCCTCCCAACCTTTTTTCACCAAGATTTCTGTACTTGCTGATGAAATTTGAGTAAACAACATTCTCATATATGACAGGCGAGGCTCATATGATGTTTTTCTGTTTACTGGGATCATTTGCACAGAATATGATAAATAATGTCTTTGTTTCTCCTTGTTGTCCTGCTCTTGATTTGGTAAAGTGTGACATAATTCATGTAGTCTCAGTGCCCTCTACAGTCCCAGCTGTGTAACTGGTGTAATATACGTTAAAGCTGGCAGACACAATCATTAAATGAAACATTTTAATATCTGCTGGAACATTTAATTAAGTAGCTTCTGGTATATGAAAGAAATCTGTGCATTCTTTAACTTCCCTCTGTTAAAGCTACCTCAGGGACCTCCAGCTTCAAGAGTTGTCACCTTTCTTCTGCTTTGGCGAATACTGAGTTTTCCTTCCACTGCCTTTTTTTTTGTCTCCCTTCACTGCCAGTGTGTTCAAAGCTGACTCTCCCACATTTTCTTTACCTCCCAGGAGTATTTCTAGGTCTGGGTCTTAGTGGGGTTATTCCCACCCTGCACTTTGTCATCTCTGAGGGGCTCCTGAAAGCAGCCACTATGGGGCAGATAGGCTGGCTGGCACTCATGGCATGCCTGTACATCACTGGTGCTGCACTCTATGCTGCCCGCATCCCGGAGAGATTCTTCCCTGGCAAGTGTGACATCTGGGTGAGTCTACGGAATGACTGGATGAGGAGACCAATGTGAAAGCTGGTTCCCCTTGAGGCTGGAGGATGTTGTATCAGTGGTGTTTTCTTATTATTGCAAGTACTAAACAACTGCACCAGACATACAGATCTTAAGGGGCCAAACAACTGTGGGCTCTCTGAGCCCAGCTTACCTAGTGCCTCTCGTGTAGAGTTATCACAGGCTAGCTGGTCTGAGTTAACTGCTGCTATACAAGTTCAGCCCAGCACATGTGCTAGATAGCTTTAATAGGTGGATAAGAAACTTTGCAAACCTTCTTGTTTCTTTCATATCTTCACCATGTCTGGCTTCTCATTTTGTGAGGCCAGGGGAAACACTGGATAGAACCGATAAAACTTTGGAGGGGATCTCTGGCCCAGAAGAAAGAAAGGTGGTGTGGGCAAGTGGGTAGGGAGTAAAACCTGGGAGGAGGGCTAGGGTCATGAAGACTGTCATAGAGATCTGTGGGAAAGATGCGAAGAAAAATTGAGTGGAATATGAGTAGAGATGAGAGGGAGGCGGACCTTTGGGAAGAGATGTCAGGTAATTGTGCTTCCATTAAAATAGTTTAAGGCCCTTAAAGACTAGAAGTGAGAGTAAGCCCTGGGTTGTTAGTAACTTTTGCATGGCCCCAGTTTGCTAGGTGTAAACATCGGTGACTTATAATTTAAATGGCCAAACTAAACCTTGTTACAATAGTAAGATATGATCCAGGAGCACTGGTGTACCACCAGCTCTTTTCCAAGCTTCCCATGGAGCCTACAAATACACGTTTATGGAAATTTTTGGAGCATTATCCATATTGGTATGGCTTCCCTAGAACAAGGCTGTGCTTTGTCATGTAGCCCCTTCATGGTTTTCATTTTGCTGGATTACAATCAATAGCATCCTGGGCATTCATTGAGAACATCTGGTTGTTTCTATGTTTTCACATAATACCGTTTTTCTGCTCTGTTTCTTTGTGGCAGAGAAGTAAAATAATGTTCTGAAAATCTAGTTGGTAAAACTTATACCTGTGACCAGAGCAGAGTTTGTATGCGTTAGCTGTATGAAGTAGCCCTTTTTGTCAACAACCAACCAGTGTTGTTGAGGAGCTAATTAAAAAAAATAGTATTATTTTTAAGACTTTTGCCCAAAACTTTGAAGTTACTCCTGTCCCTTAACAAAGATACGCTATAGCATTTACGTAGTGTATACGTTGATTGATCAGCTGATTCAGATGACTGAAGGAAAAAGGTGTGGGGATGTGCGTGTGGAGAATTTGATCCTTTTGCTAATGGTAGGAGAGGGATGGGCTTAACACACAGCTTACTTCTGCAGCTTGTGGTTTGAGGTACTGCTACGTGTTACTGTGTACTTCAGCTGAATGTATGGCTTTTTTGGAGACAGGGTAGCCCCTAGTACTCAAAGTACCCTGGCTGAACACAAGTGTTTTGTCTTCCACAGTTCCACTCCCATCAGCTGTTCCACGTCTTTGTAGTGGCTGGCGCTTTTGTGCATTTCCACGGGGTTTCGAACCTCCAGGAGTTCCGTTTCACGGTCGGAGGAGGCTGCACAGAAGAAGAGGGGATGCAGTAAAACTAGGCTTCAGCCCAAGGTCATAACCAAAACAGCACCGCAAGCGCGGTTGAAGCATACAGGCTAGTGAAATGAATACCTAAGAAGAATCCAAGTTTCAGCTGATGGAGCACGGAGCTTCATGGGGATTCTGACTAATCAAGATAAATTCTATACCTCAAGCAATGGAATGAATCAATTTGAAGACCAGGAAATTCTGAAACCCTAATTTATTCTTGGGATCTACAGATTGAGCTACAGAGGACCCTTTCCAAATCGGCTTCTGTTCAACGCCATATTTATTTGTAGAAGTGGGGAGGGATAGCTTAGCAGTTTCCTTTTTTTTTTTAAAAAAAAAAATTGAGGTTAAATTTATATCCTCTTGGAGGGTTTGGGAGTTGATTTTAGATGCTCTTTTGGGAGAAAAGCAAATTGTAAATAAGATTTCTAACTTTCTGTTTAAATAAATTTATATAAATGTTTTAAACAATGGGTGGGGGGAAAAGGGTTTTTGTAAAGAATGCAACATGCAAGTACCACACACTGTTTCAATTTTGCACAAAATGAATGATTGCAGGAGGACCAGGTAAAATTCCCAGGAGTGAAGCATGTTGGCCCTGCGTTTTTGCCAGCATGCCCTGGGCATGCCCCTGGGCAGTGTGGGGTCCTGGCCAGCACTTGGAGTAGGCTCAGTATGTGTACACAAGGGTTGTGAAGGCTGGATTAATCATGTTGTCATTTGGGTCACAGTGTTAGCCAGTTTTACTCAAGTAACTTGAAAGATCCATCTATGCTCTGCTTAACTGTGTGGGACAACTGCCTTCCAAGCTTGCTTGGCCAATATAGTTTTGGATCTTACAGTAAGTTGTTTTGGTTCTCATCATATGAATCGGAGCATGATGGGATAACTGCACGCGAAATGGCAAAAGGTCCGACTCCATCAGTGCCTGCCTATACCCAAAGACCCCTGTTGAGTAGATGGCTGCCGTCTGAGTCCTGCCCTGTTTTGTCTGAACAAATGATGGTAATGCACTTGTCAAAAGATAGTTGAGCATGTGAGGGGAAACAGAGATGGGGTTAAGATTGACTGGAAAGAGGAAGCTGTGTGCTCCAAGGCTTGGAGTTAACAGTTACTGCAGACCTCAAGCACATTACCTTCTCATGTGTCAGGCTCCATATGCCAAGGAAGTTTTTGCAGGTTTTTCTTTTTAGGAGGAAAAATCCACAATCAGCCCAATGCAGTACCATTTTTTTTCCTTAGGTCTGCTTCCCATCTGTGCTTTAGCAATGGGACTGCTGGTATTTCTTAAACCTGAAACTAAGAGTTCAGTTGGATTGCTGTGGAGCAGACACACCTCCTATATAAGGGGAGGTATATACCCTTCTCTTGCTTAATTGATGTAGCTTGATCTTTGGAGCCTAGTCAGAAGCCAGACTGAAGGAGAATCTTTGGAGTTGTAAGATGAAACTTGAACGTTTTGTTTGTTATGGCACAGGTATTGCTTGGAGCGTTTAGTTGGAAATTCAGAGCAATTACATCTCGTGATGAGTTAAACAGCTCATAAAATGCTGTAGTTCACAAAGAAGGGAGGTAAAAGGGTTGTTTTTTTTTTAATAAAATACAAATTTGATTTTTTTGTCCTTCAAGGGGAAAAAATGTAGATTGTGAAGATCTTCTAGTATGCTGGGTATTACTGAGTGTTTCGGGGAGTTACTTTGCCTAATGGAGTCAAATAGAAGCAGAATGCCTTCGTAAAGTTGACTGGTGGATATTAAGGCTTCACCCCTCGACTGGAGTCTTTGTAAAGCCTCTGAGAGCAAGGTCGGCTGCAGAAAGAGGTGCTGCAGCAGAGTCCGTGAGCTTAGAGGGACGTGTTCTCAGTAGGATCACTACGCTGGATGCCAGTAGGGCCAGAAACAGCTTATCACGGGTCTGCGTGGTACTAAGATGAAATAAAGAGCAGTATTAGCTGGATGTAAGGGCTAGCAGCACTGGCATCCCTGACAAAGGTGTAGAGTTGCCTGGCAGGAAGCAGTCTGGTGCCTGAGGGAAGCACGGTATGGAAGCATATCCCAATCAGACCTGTCCGTACGGCGCTTTGGGATACCTCTGTAACAGTACCAGCAGAAGCGGCAGTCTCCATCCTGGATCATCCCACGTTCACTCCTTGAAGGGTGATTGTAACCTGGTCCTACACAGCACAGAACTACTACAGAAACACAGTACTCCACCTGCTATTCTTAACCCAGTCAGTCTCTCCCTTCAAGAAGTTTGTGTGTTCCAATAAAAGCAACCTAGCTGTGCACTTTTCTGTAGCTCTTGCTGAGAACTCTTCCCAGGTTGGCACCTGAATGCCTTACTCTCAGCAGTCAGAGGCTTGCTTGCTCTGTGTGCAGGTTATTGCCATAGAATAGTTAGGACCTACAGCTTCTTTCCTTCCCCATTAAATAGTGGCCTTGTTCAGTATATTTCTTTTTAAAAATTGCTTACTGTTGAAGCAATGAAGCACATTCTGGGGTTTTGATGGTTGGGGACTCCGGTGATGGTTCCATGTAAGATGGGATCTTATTACTTGCTGTATTCTTAACTTCGCTAATAAAAGAACCAAATGGAATATTGTCTAGCTTGGGTCTGTCTTTGCTCTGTGTGAAGCTTGAAAGAGTTGTGCTGGCTTTCTGCCCTCCCACTGTTTACAGGTAGAAGTCCAGAAACCAAACTGATGCCTAAGGGCGTGTTCACATAGTGCTGAACTGCTGCTCGCTGTGTGCCATCATGCCTGACAAAGATGTCCGTGGACCGTGCTGCCTTTTAGTTAGTATTAATTGGCAGAGGAGCATGATTTTTTTTCTAGTTTAGACTCTCATTTTGTGCTCTCTGGAGTCGCCAGCTATAGTACAGTACTGGCAGTGGCACGGGGGAGGGAGGTGTTACTTGGTGTGCCTGGTGCCACCATTTCATCAAGCTGCTTGTCATAAGATATCCCCTGGCACACAGCTATTCTGAACTTCCCAAGGGAAATAGCCTGGGGCAACATTTCTCATGTGAGCACCTGACAGCTTGTGAGGATGGGGTGGGGGGGTGGTGGGGGGGAAGAGCTCTCCTGGAAGGCTGGGCTGGAATTAGTGGTGCAGAGGAAATGTCTCCCAGCCTGTACCCACGTAAGGGACTGATTGTCTCCTCCTGGCACGCAGATGTGGGAAGGAGCCGTGTCTGGCTGGGGATGGAGTGAGGCCGACCAACAGCCCCGTGCCTGGAGCAGAGCCTCGTGCTCCTCCTGGTGCTCCTGAATCTCCCTTCCTCAGCTGTCAGCAAACATCTGCGAACTGCCTCAACAAGATACGCCTAATCCTCCTCTTGTGGTGGTTCACATTGAGTCTGGGCATCCACAGCGGGGCTGTTTATCAGTTACTTGACGCGAGATACATGTTTTGCAGAGGCTTGTATGAGAGCCAGCTCCAGTAAATAACCTGTGTCAGCTTGATGTCTCAGGATGGATTTTTTTTATAAAAGCAAATTCAAGGAGCGTGGAGAACTTCAGCATCAGATTACATGAGTTGGACTAAAAAAGGCTACCGCATTTGAAGATGAATTGGGTTTATTTTGTTTTCAAAAATTGGAATGATACTTGAAAGTTGCATAGGCAGTCCTAAACTTTATGCCCTACCTCTTCTGCGTGTAGTTGTGGCCATGCGTTGCCATCTCCCTGGGATCACTTGCTTCATTCACTGCAAAGGGTGAACTTGTCCTGAGCATGGACTGAAGCACTGCAATCAAGGTGAACATCTAAGGCCATTGCCTAACTTTTTAAAAGGAGCTGGAAATTAAGTTAAATGCATGGTCAGGATGAAGGAGCTGAGTTTGTTTTGGTTGAAGCTGTTAGAGGCTTCCCTGCAAAACCAAGTTTTTTTTTTTCCTTTTATTATTTTATTCCCGTGCCTGCTGTGTGCCATCAAGCAATCTGTTCGAGCCAACCTCTCCTGCTGGTCAGTACTTCTATATTTGTCTTTAGTGCTCAAGTCCCAGTTCTCAAGGCTGATCTCCAGAAGTGCTGAGCGCCAGCTGATGTGCTTTGAATAAAGTTCCCTAAAAAAAAAAAAATCAGCTCCTTCGAGGAGATCCGTAGATTGGAATTGCTACAGATGAAGGAATACCAGACTTGATCTCATGGCAGCACCACGTGTGGTCATCCTCGAGTATTTCAGCAAAGGGCAGATAGGAAAGGCGCAGCAGGATCTCCTCTGCCCAGCATCATCTGGGCAGCCTTGTGGGGCCGGTTCCTTGGTGTGGACCATCCTGTTCACCCCAGGAAGGGAGGCCTTGGGGACGGGGGCTGTTTGTGAGTGAGCAGTTACCCTGGTATACCTTGTGTGCACACAAGACTTTGCCTGCTCAGCCTTAACTCTGGTGATTCCAGAACTAGCTCAGAACTTCGCTTTTGCCTTTCTCCCCTCATGTAACGCTCGTGTTTGAACACCAGAGCTATTGCTGCTTCCGAGCCCGGAGGTGTTTGCCCTGGAGATTCAAGCTGATCTTGTTTTTTAGCAGCTTCAGCGCTGGCACATAACAACTGGGCACAGAGGCTGTAAAAACTGAACTGCTCCGGTTGTAAACGAGATGAGAAAAATCATATGCCTGGCTGTGTTCCCAGAGCAATGATGTGTTTCCCTGACAGAGGCAAATTGTTATAGGTACCTTTGTGTTTGACTCCAGCCATGCTGGACCTGTGCGCGTTCGAGTTTGCCTTGCAGCTGGTCGGAGCTGGGCTCCCCTGGAAAAAGCATCCTGGAAAATATCCTGGGGCTCTGGCCTAAGAGGTGTGCGTAAAAGCGAGCAGGGCTGTCAGATGGGTCCTTCGCCTGCCCTTCTGGCACATACCGCCCCTCGCTGCCCCCAGTCTGGGATCTGCCTGGCCCTTGCTACATACAAGCTGACTCAGGCCAGCCTGCTGGAAAGCTGCTGCTTCTCTGCCCTCTCCCAGCTGCAAACAGCTGATGTAAATGATTTTCTGTAGCATGAAGTCACCCGTGTCTGGTCATACCTGAAGGTCCAGTCACCTCCTTCACTCTATCACGAGCTTGGTAGCGTGACTCGAGGTGGGGAGCGCGTGCTGATGCTCACAGCGTCTCTCATGGCAGGTGGCAGCACCCAGATGTGGCTGCGGGCACTCGATGGGACGTTTCTCCCGTCTCCCAGTGCCGCCATGGGTTTAAGGTCAGGTCTTAAAGGCAAGCCTCCACCCTTAGTTATTAGTTAAGAAATAATGGGGTTCTCACCTCTGTCCTGTTCCCTCCAGTTAAAACCCATGCACTGTCTGAAGAAACCGAGCTGGGTGTGATTCACGCCTTTACTCTCCCAGCGCAGCTCTGTTCATGGGACCGTGTTTGCTGTGGATTAATGCACCTGAAATCAACCACGGCAGGGCAATGTGTGCTGACACAAATTTGTTAAGCTGCGTGGAGCTGGGGCCGTTATCCCTTCTGACAGCGAGGTCACCCTCGCCAAGGGCAGCAGCACCGAGCCCTGGGTAGCTGGTCCTGCCAGCAGGGAGCTGAGCCTGAGCTCTGAACAACTTGGGTTTGACAGAGCCTCTTCTCCTCCCGCACTGTCTTCATTTTCCTCGGCTGCGTCTGACTCTGATAAGGTCACTGGAGCTGCAGGATGGAAATCAAATCTCCCTCCAGAGCCTGAATCACTCCCAGTACTGCAGTCGCTCCTCTCCTCTTTGTTGTGACACCCCTCTGGGAAAGCAAAGCCAGCCACCCACTGGCCTCAGAGGGCCCCGCTAGGAGCCACTGGTAGGAGGGGCAGCGTCCCATGGCCCCAGCACACCTGGGGGTGCGTCTGGGGGTTCCTGCCCATGCAGCTCCCTCCACCTGCACCTCATTCCCGTAAGTTTGGCAGGGAGAGGGGTTCCTGGGATGTAGGGCTGCATTTAGCACCAAACGTGACGTGATGAAACTTCAGTATCTATATAAAATACACTTTTTTTTTTTTAATGAGGTGGTACGGAGCGGTTCATACAAAAAGAGAAGAAAAATGGGTGCTCCCCACCCCTTGTTCATAAAGCTCTGTGACAAAGGGCCTGTGCACCCCAGCCGGGAATGCCAGGCTCAGGGCAGGGGCTGCTCACCCCCGGACAACCACGGGCAGCCTCCCCGGGCAGGGCAGCGCTGCTCCGAGGGAACAGTGCCCATACCCGAGCTGCTCCTGCCGTGAAACCAGCAGGCAGGGGGCACCTCCTGCTGCTTCGGCAGGTCACACACAGCCCCTTTCTCAAGGCAAGCCCATGCCTGGAGATGTATCTGGATGCTGCGAGTGCAGTGTTCCCCTCAGCAGAGCTGCAGCTCCAGTCCAGCTGTGCCATCCCCCGTGGTCCAGCTGCGGGTGCAGTTAGTGCAGCTCGGGGCTGGAGCCATGTCCTGAGCCTGGGGTCCTGGTTGATGAACACCCCAAGACCAGGAGATGTTGGCCCCCACAGCTGGGTGCTCAAAATCCCGGCAGCTCTTATGAGCAGCAGCAACCAGGGTCTCTTGCCCGCCTGCTCTCCTAAGGCAAGAGCTGCCCGGCAGAGCCCTCTGCCTCACAGGGCACACTGCTCCACCATGGCCATGAGACAGGCAGGGCCACAGGGACGTGCGACACGTGTCTGAGCCGTGCTGGCCACCCCTGCTGTCCTTGGAGCTGCAGGGAGTCACACAGGGCGTCCCCAAAGGTGGCCCTGTCTCCTCTCCTCCCGCAGCCCTGTCCCTCGCCGTGTCCCTGCCGCGGGCAGTGTCACCGCAGGAGCAGTGCCAGGGGCAGGAGGAGCAGCGTCAGAGAGACAGAGAGCTCGGCAGCGCCGCCGCAGTCCTGGGCGTTTTCCTGGGGGACAGAGAAGACGAGGTATCAGCGTGCCTGCTGTCATGGTGGCATGGTGGGAGTGCCCCCCTCGCTTTTGGGAGGGAGAGCAGGGGCTGCAGAAGCTATGTAGCACAGCCTGAAGGAAGGCGTGCTGAGGGATGGTTTGAGGACACCCAAAAGCCCACCACCACTGGAGCTCAAGCCCTGCCCAGGTGTCACTAGTGTGATGTCCTCCTGTGAGGAAGCCCCTTGGGGATCCACCAGGCTGCATCTTGGGATGGGCACAAAACAGGCACGATGCATGCAGGAAGAGGGGATGGGACATGTGTGCACAGCCACGGTGCCCAGGGTCGGGGGAAGCCCAGCCCCTGTGTTCTCCCGCCTGCCACGATGCCCTGTGGCCGTACCTCGGGGTGAAACGCGTGGCACGTGTCCGGGCGCCGCCTCAGCTTCTGGGAGCGCATCCGGTCGCACTTCACGGAGGCGTTATGTGCGGGGCGGTTAAGGACACGGGCAGGGGAGAAGGAAGGGGCATGAGTGCCGCACACAGAGATGGGGCCCTGGGGCATTTCCCCTGGGGAAATGGACAGCCTCGGGGACAGGGGAGGACCGGGGCCGGGCAGCCACCTCCCTGCTGCGGTGATGCAGGTACATGGGCGGGGGATGCCGCTAAGTGCTAGAGAAAGGCAAGGAATGGCCGGCAGCTACAAATGGCAAAATAGCACGGAGCTGGGGGCTGCCCCGCGGTGGGAGGCTGGGCTCCAGCAGCAGGACTGTTGCCTCCTCTCCCTCACACTGGCTCCATTCCCCTGCCTCCTGGCTGGCCCACAAGCCGAGCTATGCCCTCCACCCCTTTCCCTGTGGGAATTACCACACGCTTTCCACCCTAGCAAACCCAGAGCCCCAGGGCAAGCAGAAGGATATATTTGACTTCTTTCGCATCCAGCAGGACAGGTGGGAAGATGTTGCAGTCGCAAGCAGCATCCGTGACGAGGAGCAGCAGGTTGCTGCTGGCAATCTGCTGTGCCACAAACATCCTGTGGAAAAAAGAGCGCACCAGAGAAATCGCAGCCCTCCCCGGCATGGCCCTGGCATTGCCTGGCCCTGTTCACCCTAGCAAATAAGGCCAAAGGAACAGAGAAGCTTGGAAGGGGGTGTCAGCAGAAGGCAGGAGAGGAGCAGTGCACACCTTCCTGTCCTCAGGAAGCACCCAGCTGGCTCGGTACAACTCTGCACAGCAGAAAAGCCAAAATCGGGACCAAAAACCCAACCAACCAAAAAAACAAGCAAAACCCAGTAGAGGCCCTCCCCAGGCACACCGGAGTGGGGCAGCACGTCTCAGAGGATCATGTGTGAGAAGGCCTGGCTTCACGTGGAGGTGTGCCAGTGCCCAGCCAACGTGTATGTACACATGTGCCTGCAGAACGTGAGGCTGTGTGCACGCTGTGATCCTCAGGGGGCAGAGTTCTGCTAAATTTCATGTTAAGTGAGAGACAAATGGAGGAGCTCGGTAACATCACGCATTACACCTGCGTGACAGGACTGGCCACCCGGTGCTTAGTCTCCCTGTAAAGCTTCAGTTTGCAGCCAACAGTCTGTCTTTCCCTTCCCCTCCCCATGAGACAAACAGAAAGGCCTGGTGATGGGCACGTGCAGGCGAGGATGTTCCTGGATGCAAGCATTTGCCCCAGGGCATCCACGTGAGGGCCTGCATGAGGGGCTGCAGGCTGTGTGGGAGCTGGAGGGCTCCTGTGGGCACGGCAGAAGGGCAGCCACGTGTTTTGGCCACGTGTGTGGCTTAGTGCATGAGTGTGCACGCACGTGTGTGTGAGTGGGCAGCTCAGGCGTGGCTCTGCACACAGGAGGCTGCTGTGCCCGTGGCCACGTGGTTGCACTCATCGTCCTGTGTCACCCCTGCCTGATGACTCATCTGTGTCTCTCCTGTTCCTGCTCTCAGCCAAGGAAGAGGGCTTCTGGATCAGGCTGCGGCTATAGAGGTTTGTGAGGCTGCCCTGACCACCCCAACCACGCTGGAGACCTGCCCTGTTTCCCTGGGTGCTCACTGCCCAGCCTCTCCTTCTAGCTTACAGGGCTCTTTGTGTTCACCTCTAGAGGTGAATACGAATCAGGCCGTGTGTCCGCTGGGGCAAGGCACCGACCTGTGCCCCGCAGCAAGGCAAGGCTGGTCTGTGCAGGGACAGTGTTAGGCACAAACAGGTCTGCCTGGGGCATGACTGCTCTGGCTCTTCCCAGAGGTTACAGCACCGACACAGCTCCCTTTGTCACCAAACCCACTCTCTGCTCTCTGACAACGCACAGCAAGGCCCATTTTTCATAAAGCAGTGCTGACTAGCACAGGCTGTTTTCTTGACCTTTAATTCTTTCCTGCAGTCGGTCCAAGACCCAAGGCAGGTAAGGCTTTTCTTTTCTTTATGAGGGATTCCAGTCAGATCTGTTTGGTCTCCTCTGTGCGGGTCTACGTAACAGCACGTTAGGAAAAGCTGGACCAGTGGAAATTTCATCCTCCTTTCACCCTTCCACGCATGATTACTGATGGTGCTACGCAACTGCTGAAAATGGCCTCTTTTCACAATGACTTTTCTGTTAGTTTTGACTGCTCGTTCTCTTAAAATGAAAACGGAAAGTAAAAAAGGTTCCCCTTGTTTTGCTTTCTTTTGGTTTAACACTTCTTTTTTTCCCCTAATCCCTCCTTTTTTTTCTGTAGAAAAACAGAAAAGAGGGAAAATAAAAAGGGGAAAGGAAAGCTGAAAGCATTGCAAAAAGGAAAATCTTCTAAGGAGAAAACTTTTGCCAGAAACGTGAAAAAACAGAAACAGCTCCTTTCTGAAATCTGCAGAATGGAAAAGAGACTTTCTTTTTTTAAACACTCTCTCCCTCCTCCTGCAGCCACCTCTGCTTATTAACAGATGGCTTTAATCCTTCCTTCTCTATCGAGAAGCTGTAACGTGGTCGTTCTCCCTTTGTGCTGCCCCCAGCCCAGGACACGGGAGGCACAGCAGCAGGTGACTCTTCCTGGGCTGTGACCAGGCTGTGGTGCCGGCGTGGCCCGGTGCCTGAATGAAAGGGAAGCTGTAATTCTTACTTTTGGCAATCTCCGCACTCGATCAGCCCGTTGGTCTCCTTGATTGCCGGCTCGTACACGAAGACGGGGTACTCCGTGTCGCAGGGCTGCAGGGTGTCGTGCTTCTTGTGCTTGTGAGCTGCGGCAGGGACAAGAACAGGCAGGGTGAGAGGACCATAACGGGGACATCTGCCCTGAGACACGGGACTTTGGCAGCGGTGACAGGGGCCCGAACAGGGGCAGGTGCTTACCAGGGCTCAGAGGAGCAAGGAGCAGCACCACGGAGCGCTGTAGTGATGCTGGCTCCCACTAGGTGGTGTGGGAAAACCAGGCTGTGCGAGGGATGCTCCTGCTGCTCCCCATCCCTTCTCCCTGCAGAAACCGGGGTGTGGGGCCGCTGGGGGGGGGTCCTACCACACCTGCTGCCTTTCGGAGTCCCTCCTGAGTCCCTCCTGCCTGCCCTGCACTGGGTCATGTATTTTTGTACACGTCAGGTCCACGCACAGGCTGGTCCTCGGTGCCTGTGGTTGGAGATCTGCACTGGTGGGGACCCCCTGTGTTCAGAGGGCACACGGAAAATCCTTCCCAGACACTACCAGTGAGGGTGCCCCCCCTCGCCGGTGAGGCCTGCCAGCCTGTCTAAAACGGGTCTGCAAATTAATGCAACCTCACGCGTTCCCACTTCTCCGTCAGCCTCCGACCTTTTCTGAGTCCTCCGACGCTTCAGAGAGATCCCATGGCAGGCAAACGGATGGGCTGAAAGCGTGTCGCATCTTTAAAAAGAAAACACTGCCAGCAGACAGGGCTGGCATGTGTCCACAGGGGAGCAGAAGGTGGCTGTGAGGGCCTGGCCGAGCCTTGGCGAGCGCGCGGGGCTGGCTGTGGCAGGGAAGGATCCTCTGCCAAGGCAGAGCCACTGCCTTGCTGCTCCCCAGTCACACTCTGTGGGGCTCCCACACTAATTTTGGGATGAGGGTGAGCTGAACTGCCTCGCTGAGCCTCCCTGGAGAAGCAAGGGCATCATTTCTAGGCGTTCAGCAAAGTCCTCCTTGCCTCGCTTGATCGGGCCAGCCGGCAATTATTTTCTGCAGTCGGAGGTAGCAAAGGCAGCTCCTGCCTCCGTGGCACACAGGGGAACGTCTCCGATCGAAATGTGAGGCTTTGTTGCTAGGGGAGAAGCGGCTGCAGTGCAGACAAGAAGCATGAGGACTGTTTCCACACCAGCTGCAGGCGCTGGGCACAAAGGCCTCACCTCACGGCCCCCAGACCCAGGGGCTGCAGCCCCCCTGACCTGGGGACCACCAGCTTGTCCCTTGCAGCTGCTGCAGGGAATACTGGTAGAAAAATGCAGCCACAGAGATTTTGATCAGTCAGTGCGTGGTAAGAAGGCATCGAGAGGGCGTCCGTGGTCCTGAGGGGTAATTGGCACCATGGTCAAGGCCTCACCAAGCGCTACGGACGCCTCTCCCCTCACAGTGCTGAAGTGCACAGGAAGAGGAAGGCACACCCCACGGAGCTCGCTGTCTGCACAATGGGGACTATGCAAGAGACAAAGGCAGGATGATTTTCCCTGGTTCTTCTCTCTGCCTTGGCAATCCAGAGATATAAGGCATTCATCAGAAGCCAGGGGCTGCAGCCCAGCCTTCCGTCTAGTGCCCTCCCCAGGTGGATGTGAAGGGGATTTAAACACCTCCCTGCAGCACAGAGCCCCTGTGGCTGTGCCTTGTGCTCTTCTCCTGACCTTTCTGAAAACATCCCCCATGAGGCAGCCTCCTATTTAAATCCTTTCAAGCTGTAGGAACCACCTCTCAGCACCATGTTTTAGTTCATTGTTCGCCAATCCAAAAGCACAGAGGGCTTGATTTCAGCATCAAGATTCAGCACTCCTCACACTATCTTCATTCATGCTCTGATGACAAAAGCTACCAGTGCTTTCCAGCTCAGAGCAGCTACTGGATGACCATAAACTGGCCAGCGAAGTTCCTGAAGGACTAAAGGCGGTTGAAGAACGGGATGGGAGCCCTTTCCTTCAGCCTTAATTCGCTGTACTAGTGGGAAAACAATGCTTTAACTCCGTAACCTGCAGCCAGACTACCACGGGTACAGCCCGTCTTAGGGACATGCGTGTGGCAAGACCCCACATCCGTCCTTGAGCCATGAGCTATCACGGTCCCGCTGTGTCAACCTCTGGAATCTCATGGTGGTGTTGACCAGGGCTGTCACAGCAGCAGACATCTTTTGAGGCAGGCTGTGGTGTTTCTTTCTCAGAAGAACAGCTGTGACGACCACAAAGGTGACCTGAGAAGGGGGGGTCTTAATGAGAAGGCAAGTGAAGAAGATGCCCAACCACCAGGGCACACCTGGAGCCTTGGCAAGCCCAGCCCCGCTCACAGGCCCGACCTACGCCAGCCCTGCTTCAGCTACCGCGCAGGACCAGGGAGGTAAGAGATGGGAAGTGCACCGGGGCTGGACCCTGCAGGGGCTCTTCAGCCCCCGGCAGTGTGGGCTGAGTCCCTAACAGGAGCTGCGTTTCTCTGCAGCCTTTCACAGACGCCAGCAATTAGGCTGGCTCTGGGTTAACCTCATCACGTGCACTACGCGGTTAAATTGGCACACGTTTCCCCTGCACAGACCATCTTAAATCAGTTTCTTGGCACAGGCTAAATGAAAATAAGCCACTTTAAAATCCCTGACTTCTGCACGGAGACAAGACCTGAGACAGAGATTATGCTTAAGCCCACTGCCACTTAATTTGCCTGGAAGCAATGCAGCTGCAGCAGTATTCGGGAGCTCAGAGGAGCCCGGCAGCATGCACACTATCAGCAGCTTGCTGGGGCTGAGCCTCTGTGCACACAGGCTGGACATCAAAACCTTATCAGCAGCTCTGAGAGTCTGGTGGTCAGGGATTAGTAAACAGTCAGAGAAGCTGATAACAAATTGCAAACTTTATAGCAAAGCGTGAGTTAATTCCTGGCTGTCATTGCTACCATCTGCACTTCCAGAAAGACTTTGTCAGACAGTTGGCAACCAATCCTTCTGAGTAGCAAAGGCAGCCGCCGCTCCTTGCTGCACACAGTGCAGCCCAGATTGTGAACTCTTTCCCACCACCATAAATCATGAATATCTGCACCGAGTCAATGGACTTACTCGGGTACGAATGAGACAAAATCTGCCACTGACAAATACAAAATGGAGATTTCAAATGACTATCCTCTGTGTGCTTTACCATGCAGTCAGAAAGAAACTTTTCTGAGCTCCAGAATTCTAGAAATATTCCTTTCTAGGCTGCGTGCCTTGGCTGGAAGTATTTCTGGCTTAATTAAAGGCCTTCAAATCTGTGGTGATGTCCATAAAAGCAGAAGCCCTTACAAACACAGAGGGGAAAGAGACGCTGAGAGCAGTGAAAAATCTGTGGCAGCAACATGTCTTCTCACCATCTCTGAGAAGCAGATTTGCATGAGGAATGCAATCTGAATCAATCGTGCCCATACTCCAGTGGCAAGCCTCACATTTCCAGAAAGCACGAGAATTTGGGAAGCAGAAATAGGACCAGTGTTGCAGAGCCGGAGGTGCACACAGCAGGGGTGAACATTAGATCCCCAACTGTTAATTCCTCTGTACATAACCTCAAATAAACATATACTTAGTTTCTCTCCCAGAAAATGTCTCCTCTCCATACGTTTTGCATTCGCCAGCCTTGGCAGGCAGTCAAGAAAATGTTAACATCCCTGGCAAAAATCTTCAGCCTGTTCTTAACAACACGTGCAACCCATTCCTTCCAGCCCCAATGGTTTCCTTCCACCCTGCCACTCCCTCCCCCACGCATGGACCCTTGTTTCTTCATCTACAGCCACACTCTCCTCCTCTTCCTCTTCTTCACACAGCAAGGCACATTCCAACTGTCTATTTCTCTATCTCTGTCTCACACATACGTCTTGCTGGGCAGAGAGCAAACCAGTGAACACGAGCTAGATATGGAAGCAGTGAGATACAAACACAGCCACAGTCTGGACTCTGTCTGGAGGGATTTCTAGCTTGCCTGCAAGAGTGGATTTATGAGCTACAGCACATACTTATCAGTTAAACTGCTTGAAAGTAATTCTGCATTATCCTGGAGCTGGGCTGGTATTCATCAGAGGGGCTAAGCCATGGGGTGTGGAAAAGAAGACTTAAATTGCCTCTGAGTATCTGAAGACAACAAGACCCAAACAGATTTTTTTGCAAGAAGGCACAAGTTGCTTTTGGTTTTGGTGTAACGCCTGAAAAGATGGGGCCAGCAGGGAGCCAGAGAGAAGGAAGAACCACGTTAGAGTGGCTAACAGCCCATCTGCGCTATAGCCACGAGTGATGGTCTTGTTTGGGCCTGCGGTCACTAAGGAGGCTGGCGTGTCCCTTCTTGTGTTGGCCTCTCAGTGACAGACCTTTAACATCACCAGCTCAGCGAACTAAACCAGCAACAGCATCTCCTGATTCCCTGCAGTGCAGGGAAATAGAGCCAGGCACTGCCGTGCAACCATGACACCCTTCTCCAAGTTCCCCGTTGTCCAAAAGGTGGAAAATTGTCGCTAGGAGTGAGCCTGGGATTTCTAGCTAGATCCTCCTCTTTTGGCTACATGGTGGTTCTACTTACAGTGATGGAAGACAGCCTTGGCTGGAGGAGCAGTATGCACACACACACAATGAAGATGGAGCCACATGACAGTTTCACACGATGGCAGCACAGCGAAGAGATGAGTTGGCACGCAGCAGCCATGGAGGTGATGCAAGAATGATGAGGAAAGCACAAAAGGAAATGGTGATGAGTAGTGTAGAAGCAAGAACCCCCTCCCTTTTTCCTCACAACTCCTCCAGCAAAAATTAAATCAAATTGCAGCCATCTAGCATCCGTAACAGCTCTCCACAGGAACACCACGTCTGTCTGTGTCCCTCCTGCACTATAGAAGAGCTGTACTTGCTCATCTATCTCTTCCTCACTGATTTCTGCATGGGGACACTCCCTTCATCCTGATACAAGTTAAAGCACCATCCAGGGCCACACAGAGGAGATCTGCAGCTTCTAGTGCCGTGTCTGGAGAGCCTCTTTGGAGGAGGTAAGTAGGATGGACAGCACCCAGACACTGCGCTGGCTCTCTGACTACAAGGACTTCTTGCTCTCTGAAAACAAGTGGTTCCCTGTTACATCAGGAGAACTTAAGGCAGAGGACTCAACCCCACTGTTAGCAGGGAAAGTTCCTCTGTGTCCACTCAAAGTACCATTAATGCTGAATAGTTAGCGAGGAAGCAATAATTGCGTCTACACTGCTACGTAGATGTGCACTCTTCACCTGTCCCTTACAGTCACCTCAGGGCCATTGATGTCCCTCGCCTGTAGGAGCATGTGCCACCACCTTCTGCCTTTCAGAGAGAGTCCAGTGGGAAAGTAAAGACCCTCAATGCGTTATTTGAGCCATCCAGCACAACTCAGTGGGATGGCTGAAGGAAAGGATGCAAGGAAGCTGTTCTCAGCTGAACCTTACAGGCTTTCTGGCTAGCTCTGCAGAGCCTGCTGCTCCAGCCCTGCTCTGTCCTGTCCCTCGGGCCATCATCATGAAAGACTGGAAGTCTTTCCAAGTGAAGGGCTTTGCGACCGATGGACACACAGGGTGGGGTGCTCGGAAAGAAAAACCTCCCCATGTTACCGCAGTTACGCTGAGGAAAGCACGCTCTGGGCTGCACAGGCTTCCCCCTGATGGCTCTGATGCTTGGGCAGCTTGAAATGGGGTTGGGAGGGAGACAGGTGGTGTTGGGACCTGGAAGCTGGCTTCCAGTGTCCACAGAGGGAGATGTGGTGGGATGGCAGCTTCTTGCACGAGGTTCGGCTTCCCCATAGAGTTTCTGCTGCCACCAGCAGCTGTGACACTCACGTGCTACGGGGTGGCTGGACTCCCGTGTACTCACCGTCTGCCAAGTTGTCTGAGTGCCAGAAGCTACTCATGTTAAACTCCAAAAGGAAACTGTCAAAAGAGCAAGAACAGAGGATGCTTTTTCAGCAGCCTGGAAGGGTGCAGGTGGCAGTGAGATGCCTCCGTGGCCTGGCAAATATCAGCTCTAAAATGTTTATTGTGGATTTTCAGGCAGTGGAAGTCTGAGATTACTTTTTTCCCCAGTTTGTTTGTTTTTTGTTTGTTTGTTTTTGTTTTTGTTTGCTCAACGTGACATAGTATGTCTCCGTATCGTGGGATCTATACTATGGAATAACTGAGTGGGCTTTTCATGAAGGGCACACTGTCTGGGTACCTCGCCAGTGAAGGGATGAACGTGGGAGCCCTGGAGGCTGAAGCTGGATCCAGTCGCTGCAGACACACCCGAGTGGGCACAGGCGGCTTGCAGGGAGCTGGCACTAGCTGCAAGCCACGCTGAATTATGCTGTGCCAATAAGCTCAAGGCCCAGGATCTGGG
This sequence comes from Anser brachyrhynchus, assembly GCF_964034855.1. Taxonomy (NCBI): domain Eukaryota; kingdom Metazoa; phylum Chordata; class Aves; order Anseriformes; family Anatidae; genus Anser; species Anser brachyrhynchus. The sequence continues at coordinate 65,662,318 of NC_137694.1, forward strand.
TCTTTTCAGCCTCTCAGGCTGAGATGCTCAGGGTCAGGGTTTCAGCCTGGGCCCAGCAAGCTGAGCAGCTTTGGTCCCAATTTGAGCTTGCTCCTAATTTGAGCTCTAACTCTTATTCCCACCCCCCCAGTTTGAGGTGAGCCTGAATCCAGAGCTTGATACAAAGCATTCCCTCTCCTCCCCTCTCTTCTCCCTTGCCTGCCACTCAGATCTGAGCTTCCTGGCTTCCTCCTGGCAGCCCTCGCCCCTGTGGAGGATTCACATATCGTGGGAGAATGAGACAGGGAGGAGGACGCAGCATGGAGGACCTGCACGGGGCCTCCAGAGACCCAAGTCCTACTTCTGACTCTGCTGCGTTGTACTGAGTGACTTCAGGTAAGTCCCAGACCCGCTCAGGGCCTCTGCCTCTGTGTTTGTGAAATGGGAATAGTAATAGCTTTCTGCCTCCCGGGAGCGAGGCACCGGGCTGAATGTCACAAAAAGGCTGACAGCAGTGTCCTATGTGGGGGCCTCTGCTCATGGCCTTCTCGGCTCTCACCCCGGCTGGTCTGAGCCTCCCAAATACCCATATCTTTTTGTACTCACATGAGGAAATCACTTATCAGCCATTTCACTGCAGCTAGAAAGGCATAAATTGGCTGGAGAACAAAAGAAGAAATGAGAAACATCATAAGGACCTGGTCAGAAACTTTACAATTGTTAGGCAGGACCCCGCGTTTCAGACCAATTCCCTCCACTACTCAGAGCTCTCCTAAAGACAGGCTGGAAATTCAAGGTCTGGGCATCACTGGAAAATGCTCAAAATACATCAAAAGCCAGCGGAGCTGCCTTGCTGCTAATAATATTTTCTCACCCCTCCCAGTCAGGGTCAGGGAGTTTATCACAAATGCGTGAAGGACTTTGAAGATGTAATTGCTTGATGAGTTCTCTCCAGTATGGATGACCTTGAGAGCTCAGAGCAGGAGAGAAATACAGCTAAATGGGACACCACCAGTGTAGGATGCTTTTATATTCCAATTGCAAGTGGTGTTTCTGGGACAAGCTACAGCATTGTCCAGGAGTTAGTGTTATCTCCTATTGATTGATTATGCTTAACTGTGCTTTCATCCAGCTTTTCCTCAAGATGGCATGACTTCTATCATTTTTCTTCTTTTCAGCTACAAATTGGAAATCCAGCATAGTCCCAGGGCCAGTTACTCAGCAGAGGATCCTGCTGGTTCTTCTCTTGGTAACCATGGCTGAGTTTCATCTCTCCCTCTCACAAATCACTACCATGTCCTCGAACCCAAAACACGTGCATCAGTCACAAGACACAAGAGAATGTTCAATTACTGCTAACTGGCTTATCTTCAACCAAAATAAGTCAGCAAATAGTAAAATGGTTGGGGATATGACTGATTTTTCCTTTCAACAATGTATATGTAAAAATGGACTTCTTCCTTTTTAAAGATTTTGTTAAGACGGTGAAGAGAGAGGTGAAGTTTGGAGGTTCACCCTTTTATTCTCTTCCCTGGTCACCTGGTTTTGGTAGCTCATATTTTTTGACTTCTTTTTTTTTTTTTTTGTTAACGAAAATTCTCAAGGATATGATCAAGCAAATATTTTAATTAATATCACATTATTTTATCTATCCAGATTCAGTATAGCCATTGCCAAAACTGACATATTGTTAAAAAATGTGAAACATTATTGAAAAGGAGTATTTGCTTGAAAATTCTTTTGCTAGAAAAAATGGTGATGTCATGCCATAAGATGTGCTTTCAGCACAACACATTTTAAAGAGTCAAAAAAAATGATCATAACAATAAGAAACAGATGTCTGTTCAGGGTTACTTTAACTAGTTTGAATTGAGCTGAGTTTTGATTAATTACTTAGGTCTGCCTGCTTGAGGTGAGGTTAGAAAGGTAGAGTGGGATTAGATTATCAGTTTGTATCAGAATAAAGAGAGGTTGTGTTTGGGTGCTGGCAAACCTTCCCCTCTGACAGTTTGTTCTCTGGGCTACCAGCTCTTCTCATCAGCTTTGACCCCTCTTTCTGTTACTCCCAGCCCACTCACGCTTCCCTCAGAGGATGACAACTTTCTCCCAGATGTTCTGTTCACTTTCAGGTCAACTCTTGGGCTGCTGAGAAAAACTATGCCCTGTGAAAGTATTTCTGCTGATTTCAGCTGCAAGCTGGTGTCACAGCTTATAGCAGAAGAAGCCTGGCATAGTATGGTTCCTGTCCTCCCCCTGGTCCTTCCAATTTTCATTAAGATCCTACAAGCCAATAGAGAGCCAAATTGGAAACCTCTGTCAGTGGCCACCACTGCCTCAGAAACCTGCCTCAGATGAGTCTGGACTTTCCCAGCATTTGAAGGCAAACAGCTATGAAGTTTTTGGGAGGAGTATGCTACACCACAGTGTTGGGGATATCCTAAAAGAAAGCCTCCACCGACAGTCCCAGCAGGGAAGGCTGTGTGCAGAGAGATACATACACTGAGCAGCGGCCGGGCACCGCTGTGGTGGTGGTAGGGTATCTTACACATCGCTTGATAGTCATACATGGTCACCCTAGGATCAAAGCAAGACAAGCAAGCAGTCAAAATTGAGCAATGCAACCACCTACGGGGCAACTACGCCAGCCTGCACTGCTTTTTCCTACTTGGGCCCAATTGTACAAAAAAATTTCTGTGTGGAAGAACTAAAGCAGTGGCCTGCTTAAATGTGTCTTGGCTGTTTGGCCAGGGCTGGACAGTGAAAAGCAAGAAATACAGGCCTTGGATTAACGTAACTGGGTCAGTACAGGAGGAAGTATGTCCCTGATTACAGGTCATAAGTAAAGCAGAGTCTGAAGCTGAAGAATTATAATTGTATCTACTTCAAGTCCCTCTAGTTCCTAATTTCAAGCCATCAAAAATCTGAACTGTCTTTTGACATGCGCTTGGGGAGTGGAGTGAGGTGACCAGAGGTATTTTAGGAGAGAGAGAAATGTTCTCAGCCAACTGCAATGCCAGCTCTGGAGGCCTCTCAGGCAGCCTCTCTTGGAAAGGCTTTCCAGCTGGGAAAAAAACAGGGTATGGGGTGACGATGGTCAAGCACATCAGGGGAGAGGGTGGGCAGCTAAAGGAGCTCTGGATGCAAAGTAAGAGCCACATGTGTCCGCTCACTCATCCTGCCCTGCTTACAGAAGGAGCCTGACATGCTCTGCCCCACACACCAGCTGAGAAAGGAGAAGCACAGAGCAGGGACCCCTGCTTACTTCTTGAACATGCCCATGTTCAACAGCTGGGTCATTACTGAGCCATCCACTGCACCAAGAAATTTTCCAGTCTGCAAACACAAGAAAGGAAAAAAAAAAAAAAAGCAAACAAAAAAAGAAGCTGTTAGGCATAAAAATTCCAATTTTAGAGTAAAATTTCTCTCCTGCTCCAGCTGATCCAGTCTGTCTAGATGCCTAATATACACCCCAAATCCTACTTACATGCCTGGATTAAAAGAGGAGTTTGTGGCCCTCTGGACCTATTTATGTTTCAGAGTCAATAACCTCAAATACAGTCCCAACCCTAGATCCAGGAACCACTGCTTTAGAGACTTCTTCAAACAAATGAGAGTTCTGGCTTTCCTGATTACTAAATCATGACAAATCCATTACAGAATTTCTCAGAATCTGCTAACTCTACTGCCTGGTTTACAAGCAAGTAAATAAAATACTCATAAATAATAAAAATTAGGATATGAGCTGCCCTCTGTCTCTTCCTGGTTCACAGCAAATAGCTCCCATATGTGACAGAACCACCCATGCAGTCTGTGGGGACGTTTTACTGTTCCACAGATAGGTCTCCAGTCATTTAGCATGCATTAGCAGATGTCAGAGGACTTCATTTTTTGAAGCAGGCCATTTCCACTAAAAAAAAGCCCAAAACCAACAAACAAAACTTAGGCAAGTTTACCTAAGATCATATGGTAATCATCTATCAGTAGCCTGGCATGGTTATGAGCCTCTTCTAACAGGCCTTAGAAGGTATTCCACTATATAAATCAGTACATAACACCAACTCCCCTTTGAGCATTTGGATTTTAATCATCCCAGACATAGCTGAAGGGGTCTGAGCAAGCACTAGCTCTTCTGACCCCTCAGACAAAGTCAGCACTTGATTTTCCACAACCTCCACTCGGCTCAGTGGGATCTTGGTCTTCTAGCTGCCACCCCGCCCCTTGTCCCTGGAGTCCCACCAGAGCAGAGCTTGTAGAAAAATCCTGTAAGATGCCCCAGGGAGAAGGCAGCAGTCCTGAAGCTTTTCAGGAGCCAGTTCCCCATCCCAAAGGGTCCCCAGCGGGCAGGGAGTGGCAATTAGCCCCATGCAGCATCATTCAGCTTTCAAGGCTATGGAACACAGGCTACTGATTTAATGCTGCTGCTGTCTCGAATTCCCTACAGGGTTTAAGAGTCTGGACACTAGTGGTGCCACTGGGAAATAAAATCAGTAATTGGATCAAGATAAAGAAGTCATTTGGGAAGAAAAGCAGTGGTGAACTCTCCAAGGTCAGGGGAGGTAACAGCTGGAGAAGATGACAGTGCTGGTGCCTGCCCAAATGTCTGATCTCAGGGGCATGTGGATAATGTTTGTAATTTACCCAAATCCACTATAATGCCATGTTTCTGCTTGTCAGATCTTTCAGAGATGGGCTTTTTGAAAAACCCATTTTTCATAAGATGCAGGAAAAATAGAACCCAGGAGGACGAACAGTAGTTGTGGTACCTAAAGGGTGCAGTTGCCTTTATCTATGGACACGTGATAGGGCTCAGTAAAGCACCTTTGAAAATGCCATGGAAGTCAGTGGACAAAACAGTGACTACTAACCCATGCTGAACACACAGCGGGACCTGGCCTCCCACAGTAGGGAGCCAATACATATTTGCAGTATTTTCCTCCCTTACTTTTCAAGTTTTATTTGCTTTTTTTTGGCACAACAAGTTGTTGACGGGGAAGCTTTACTGAAATATTCACTGTGCCAGGCAGGTCACCATCCTGCCAGAAAAGAGACTGGTTATTCCTTGCTACGTGCCCCCTTTATACGTCTATATCACCTTGCTGCTACCGTGCTGCAGATTCACTTTGTTTTGTGAGCCTCAGCAGTGCCCATTTTGGCCTCTCTGAACTTATTGTGTAGTGTCTGCAGGATTCACAGTCTCACTTGTTTCTTTTGCCAGCCTGTTATGGGTGTGCTAACCAAGATAAGTTCAGATGTGAGACTATGGGACTCGCAGATTTTAATTCTAAAAATCCTGTTTTATTCCTCTTCTTTCTTTTCTGTCCCAGCTGCTTTGAGACCAATGATGCTACTTCATGTTCCACTCTTAACTACAACCTCTTGAATAGCCTCTTGTGAGGGACCTTGCTACAGGTTTTTTGAAAAACTGCAATATGGTAGGCCATTCATTCTCTGTTATCATTTTTTGCCGACACTTTCAAAGAACTACAGCTGATAAGAAGATTTTCTACCTTTATAGAAGCTGCACTGCTTGTCCCAATCACATCCACCAGGTGTTTTATTATTTTATTTTTAATTACCATTTCAACTTGTTTGTTTCATCCTGAAGTAGGTAATTTCTAGAATCAGATGTACTGCCTTTTAGAAATATGCACACTGTATTTGTTAACTCCAGTACTACACAATTTCACTGAAATTCACACTTCCGTTAGGAACAAAATGCTTCATTTTCCATTTGTTCTGTAAGCCCATTCTTGCCATTGACATACTGCTTTGTAGTTTATGAGACTGTTCTCACATGTCACTTTTCGACATCCAAATCCATGGAATTTCATTACTTTGAAATGAACAGGTTTGTGGTGCATTTACCAGAGAGCAGAAAAGTATAGCTAAACCATGCAGTGACCGGTGTTGATTTTGCCCAAGGTGAACAGGATGTCTCAACACAAACTGCACCCCTTGAGCACTCCAGAACTGCTCATGGACGCACTGGCAGCAGGAAAAAAGGAAGCAATTTCTGTTGCTCATATTTTTATTAATATTCTGAGTAATTTTCCTTACTCATTTTACCTCCACGAGTCCACTAAATGCCCCAATTCTTTAGGTGTACTCCTGTTTCCAATTTGCTTAAATGATGCCGTTTTCACTTTTGCCTTTGGCATTTCACTGTTACCATCCCCTCTGCTTCCTTTGCTGCAGAATGACTGTTTCATCTTCACTAGGGCTCAGAAGTGCCACTTCCCTCCCTGTCCCTTTCAGATCATGCTTGCCTCCTGGGGCTGCCTCAGATCATCTTCAGTAGCATCTGCAGTGAGGGAGCGGATTTTAATTTCCTCACTTCTGATAAAAAAGATAGTATGACTAGTTCCTTCCTTATCATCGCAAACTCCTTCCTTACCTAGGATATGCTGTCACCGTGCCTGGAGGCGTCCCCTCACCACGCAGCTGAGTTTCATCGTACCCTGGCCACCTTTGTCACACGATTGGACTTGACTGGTTTTCACCAGCTCTGGTGTGTTATTCAGGCACATGCAAAGCACCCTCCCCTTCTTCTCCTATGCTCTCTTACCTCTGCAGGTCTTTTGGAAATGAGTATAAAGCCATTATTATCAATGAGGAAGCAATTCAGAACCTGTGGAGATGAAAGAGAAGCGACATCAGAGATGGCATAGTGGTGGCTTCTGCTGTGCGCTGCTGTCTGCAGGGTGAAGCGCGCGGCCTCGGCCCCGGCACTGCCACGCCTCACCCCATCACTCAGCTAACACAGGCTTTGGACCATTGATTTTTCCCTCTCTGCCTCCATTTTGAGGTATTTAGCTGTTTGTGACAGAGATGGTCTCTAGCAAACTTCAAACCATATTTAGGGAGACATCCTGCAGGCAGTGACAGGATATTTGGAGAGCACCCCTCTTTAATAATAAGTTATCAACTATTTTCCACCTTCAGGTTTCAGAGTTTTATAAACACTTATGAAATAACCCTCTCCTCTGGTGTTATCATTTTTTATTTATATATTATTTTTGGAGCAGGAATAGGAGGCACAGAATTAAATGAAAATCTTCAGGCCTCACAAGGAAAAATCAGGATCCTAGATGAACACAGGAGGATAATTCTCTGGGGGATCCCACCATCCAGGACACAGCATCTTGTGTCCTGACTACGCCTGAGACATACAGAGCAGTGGCATAAATACACGTGTCACACTGCCAGCCACTCTCTTTGGCAGACCAGAACACTGGTGGGACAGCCTTAGAAGAGATGGACTCTCCTTAGAGTCGCTGGTTGGAGTCCACACGTCCCCGCTGGGCTCAGCTGACATCTCACAGTTGACACCGCTTCTAGGGGAAGACCTAAGCTGCAGGTTTGTCTCAACAGCACAGGGTCCTACCCTAGCAGTGCAACGTTTTGAGAGATGAGGGGCAACACCTGATGTCTGGGGAGACAAAGACCTCCACCAAGCAGGTGGTCAGTCATTCCATCACAGATACGGAGAAGACATCTGGGAAACTTACGTCATCCTGACAGCTCAGTGGACAGGCACCATCCAAGGCACTGCACTGGAAAGAAAAAGCAGGAATTGAATCACGGCATGCTCTCATCTTACACGCTCCCCCTTGGGACTGCTAAGGAAAAGCACCCCATAAAGCCCTGCAAATTCGCTGGCATCTTGAACAAGACAAGAAGCAGCCCCAGGTCGGCCAGTCAGTGCCTGTGCACAGTGTCTGTGCTTGGGAAGGAAGGGGGCAGCATCCAGCTCTCCAGCTGTGCTAACAGAAGTTACTGTGCACTGGCAAGAAAACAGCATGCGTTTCAGCATCTGCTAGTATCTGGTCTGAGTACATGGCACGGTATTTTAGATCAGGATTACTCTCAGGCGGTGATTTTTTGTTGTTGCTGCTGTTGGTTTCTTTATTCTCCGGACAGCTAATGATAAAATAGGATGTGAATGGTGCTTGTGTAGCCCCAGGCACCGTCCATTTGTTTCATTTAGGATTTGGGTACCGGATTTGACATCTGTTTCACAACACTGAAGTGGGTGGGGACACGAGGGGTTAAGTGGTGAGTAACAAAGCCCTTCAGGTGCTTATTGATTTCATAATTGTTCTGGGTTTGTGGTGGCTGCGTGTGTCTGTCTCTTTGTGTTATTTCTCAATATTATTTTCCCTGGCAGCTGAGGAAAGGAAGCTGACACGGTGTTGCCGTTTCTGTACATGGGATCCCCTTCCTGCCAGAGGTTTTCCAGGGTCAGGGGAGGATGCTGATGTGTGGCACAGCCTGCCTGCTCTCCCACAAATGTCCTTTCTTTCTGCAAAACCCTCACGCAGAAGTCCCAGCCCCACTTCTGGATGATTCTGAATATGAAGAGGTGAATTTGCCATTTCAAACCACAACAGAGCCATTACTCTAAGTTAGGCTTTGTTTCTCATTTTAAGTTTTGCAGAACAAACTCAGTATTTTCAGGTTTCCATCCCTCTGCTCGATTTCGAAGGAGGGTCAAGTCTGTTTGCAGTATCGCTCACACTCCAGCTTGCTCTTTGAGGCTCGAGGGATGATGTTAAAACCCATCCCTTTGCCCACAGATGCAAGCACAGCCTCTCCCCCGCCTCTCCACAAAACAGCGTTGGGTTGTGTCTCCCTGGGCATATGCATAGCGGTGGCTCTGGACTTCATCCCCAGTGGGATCATTTCTTCAGCGAGCAGAGAAACATGGCTGCAACGAGGCAGCATTACTGCCTGGGGGGTCACACGTACAGGCTACAGCAGGCTTGGGCTGTCTCCAGTGAATGTAATCAAGGGACAGTGCCTGCACCATGCTGGCACACACACCGCACAACCACAAAGCAGAGCTGCGGCGAGGCACACCACGATGCCCCCTGTCCCAGCTTGTGCCTACTTACATCGGTGTCATTGGGCTGGGGACGGGGGAGCAGCGTGGACATCCAGAGCGGCACGGCACAGCAGGTGTGGCAGCAGGAGAGAAGAAACAAAATCTGTTAGTCACCCCCCGTCAGGCTGCGGTCACGTCCTAGGAAGCCAGGCAAGGGATTTTTTTCATACGAGCACCTCTCAGGACCGCGGTGTACAGGCACTTGGCACACAAGCCTCCTTTCAGCTTCTGTATTAAGCATCCCCAGTTTCAATTAACACCTGAAACAAGCCTGCGCGTGTGTTTGTGTGAGAACTGCCTGGGCATGGCCCTTAGGGGATTTTTATATTTAAGCTAAAAAGGAAGTCTTTTAGCTCAGGCGGTGTTTACGTGAGGTCCCTCTGCCTCCCTCCTGCCAGGCTGCCTCCTCCTGCCACCACGCTGGATGCTCCTGCTCCTCACACGTGCTCTGTGCCTCCGAGCATCCTCCTGGTCCCCTGTCTGCACAGCCCCCATCTGCTGGCAGTTCCCTCTCCTGACCGCTGAGAGCTGCTTCTGCTGTGTGCTTACTCCCACCCAAAAGCAAAACCTCTCGGGAAAGCCCCCGGGTGGTGACAGAGCAGTGTTTCACCCTTCCTGCCTCTCAGACCAGGGGGCTGCTTTAATTATTCCACTTCTCGTGGTCCACCAAGCATTCAAAATTAGCACAGCACTGAAAGTTTATCCCCGGAGCAAATCGTTTTTATTTTGGCAAGCTAGTAGCATTTCATTACCATTACCAAGATGATAAAAGAAGGCAGTAGATTTTTTTTTCCCATGTGCCCAAAATTTCAGATTTCCATGAGGTTTCTGAAAGGCTGACCGAGCACAAACATATTTCCACAATTAAATGCGTCGTATGCAGCGGAGCTAATGCCAGGCCAGGATGCTGAGACTGTCAACACAGCATTTGCGGAGCAGACTCACAGCTCACGTGGCACTAGTGCCATCGAAGGATTAGGGAAACGTGAGACTTCCGGCTAATCTACTTGAGAAATCTTTTAATATGAATTTCACTAAAGCCCTCACCAAAACGGCACCACACATGATGTAATGTAGCATCGACCTCGCTGACAAAGAGCATTAAACTGTCTCTGCGTGATCGCTGGTGCTCCTACCTGTTGCATGGCCATCCAAAACTTGCGTTGGAGTAACTCCAGCTTAATTTGCACACCCACCGCTACGGGAAATGAAAGGGGCGAGGATGAACAGAGGAATGTGCAAGAGAGAGAGAGAAAGACAAACACAAGTTAGGAAAGGAGGGGTAAATATTTGCTCGAAGTAATGGGACGGAGCTGCAATTGCGACCTGCTTCTGAGTGCAAATGCACTGCCGGGCCAGCACTGAGTCAGGCTGCCAAGTGAGAGTCAGAGGTTTGACAAGGCAGGGGGGAAGCGGGCACCGACTGTACCGAGGTGCTGACACCTCCCTCCCACTGAACACTACGGAGCTACAAACACATTAACAGCAACAGCATCACCCCCCGCACCCTCCCCCCAAAAAAAATTTACCAAAAAAACCCCAAACCCAAAAAAACACACAACAAAAGAGAGAGCATGTGAGCTTTCATCTTTGAATTTTGTGGATTTGTCCAGCCAGAACTGACTTTTTGGATCATCCCAGGCTCATCTACCCAACCCGGTATCAATCAGACAAAAGTAGGGCAGCGTGAGGAAGGGATTTGAAAACCCACTTGTCTCAAGGGGAGACCGCAGTGATTTAGGCTGCTTTTAAACCACCTCAAAAGCACAAAAATATCAATGCCCCTTGATGGGAGCACGTAGGCTAAAACTGCTCAGGTACCCCATCCAGCCTTGTGCACGCTCCTCTAAGAAAAAGTGCATGCGTTTCTTAATGAAGTGTGTCCTAATTTCTCAGCTTAATTTCTCTTCTATTCCCAGCATCGTGTTCTTGAAGCAAGACACAGCTCCACACCAGCAGGAGCCGTGCAGGGTCTCCCTGGCCGAATAACACAGCTATTCCCTGGGTCGGTTGCCTACAAGCACAGATAATAACCAGTGCAGTCGTGCGCATCCCGGTGCTGTGATGGGGAACAACGGGGCTGCGTGTCAACTAGTTGAATCAAAGAGCTTTGCAGGAATTACAGCCTCAAGCAGGACCTCGAAATAGAAAATGCAGTGGCAGTGAGGGAGAAGAGGAAGTACAGGGAGGGGAGGTTTGGGCTCTTTTTCACAGCCACCAATGCTGGGCGGGTGAAGCGTTGCTGGTTGCTGCAGATTTCCTCTGAATTAGCTTCAAAGCGGGGACGGAACCTAGCTAAGGAGCTTTTAAACCTGAACCACACTACGCACCGTGTGGGTGCTTTTAAGTCAACAGTCTGATCTGATGTTCTCAATCAGATGGATGTGAATTAAAACCGGAGTATGCAGTGGTGTACTTCCGTGCCGCACGCACAGAGAGCCTGGCACCAGCTGGGATCACAGCCATGGTACAGCAGCCCTGCCTTTTGTACCAGTGTCGGTGTCCTTCCTGTCACATTCCCATCGCTGGCATGTCTTATGAAATCCCAATCACTGGCATGTTTCTTATCCAGCCCTCCCTGCTGTAGGATGGATCTGACTGCCTGTGAGTGGGGGAAAGGAATTATTTTGTACTGCTGCCTTGCCCTAAGCCTCACAGAGCACAAACTGGACGAGACACAACGCTCACCTGAGATTCATCTGTATCTGTTTCCAGGAACCTAAAGAAAGGAGAAAGTCCAGCCCTGGTGAAGATTCATCATCTCCAGTGGGGCTATCACAGGCTATCACAGCTTGGCATGGTGCTCTCACAGACAAAGCGGCAGTCCATGACAGAAGGCAAATGGTGCTGATGCTGCTGAGACCATCTGATTTGGTACATAGCTTTAAATAAATTCACCATTGTCCTTTCCAACATCTTAAGAAAGAGCTATTCCCGTTATCACAGCAGATCACATCAGTGGGACTGAGCATTACCCAGGCCATATAGTTTTTATGAGACCTGAAGAGGAGCTGACACCTAGATAAATAACCTTGCAAAGCAGAGACTAACCGAGTGGCTCATGTTTTTGCCCAAGGGAACACCTATCCTCAAATTGATCTTCAAAGGTATCTCAGCCCCTGCTTGTCAGTCCTTGCCTCTGCCCAGCAGGCACAAGTAGCATTTGCTTAACTTGGGCAGAGCTGCCCGCAGCACGAGAAGGGAGAGTAGCTGGGGCTTGCACTGGTGGCCAGTGGCAGGGACAGAAAGCAGAGTCCCCAGTTCTCTCCTTCCTCTATCCACGTCACCCACAGCCACATCTAACCCTTCTGCGCCACCCACCAGCAAGCCTTGTCCTTTGGATGCCATCTCTGCAGCTCTAACCTCTCTGCAGGGCTTGTGCACCAGCCCTTTCCTTCCTTTGCAGCGGTCCTGCGTGCGGTTCTGGCTGCTCCTCAGGAGGCTGCGAGCACCATGCTCCTTGTGCCACTGCCCTGTCTGAAGGGGTCCTTGAAAGCAAATCTTGGGGCTGTTCTGACTTGCAGTCAAGTTTGCCTGGACAACACCCATCAGAGGGAACCGTGGCAGAAGGATTGCCCCATGCTCCTGCCTGACACCACGGCTCCTCGCCATTGAGGGGGTAAGGACTCAGAGTCTTCCGTGCATTCAGTCGACCTGAGGAAGACACATGAGCTCAGGAGAAACAGGCCATGAGCAGCCTCCCGGTGCTAGTCACAAATGGTTGGGTGCCTTCGGGCTTCTGGTGAGGATGGGGAAAAAGGAGGACAGCAACAGTTCAGTTTGAGGAAAACAATGATTGCACAGCTCAGATGAGAAGGGAGAAAACTGGAATAATCCCCCTCTGCTCCTCCAAAGTACAACTGACTGTTCATGGGCCTTTCTGCTCCCGTGGCAAAGTGTGTGCTGGAAGAGAGACCAAGGTCCATGAAATTATGAATGGCCCCAGTGTGCCGCACAGCAACAACCGTAAAGTCCTCGAGGAGACCACGGCTAATTGTTTTATTCCCACTAATGTGCAAATAACCTGTGCGACCGTAGTTCCCCAGCAAGGAAATAAAACACGAGGCCAAGCAATGCTGCGTGCCTTGCATACAGATCTGTTGCTACACCATGCAGACGAGCTACCCAGACCCGTGCACGGCTTCCCAGCAAGTGGCACCCGCTGCACTGCCGCAGCCGGCTTTCTCCGGCGTCGCCCGCTGCCATTCAGCACGGAGATAATAGCCTTCCCCTCCACCTGTTCATGCCTCCGTTGAGCATGTCTGCCTCATTAGCTCGTCCTCTGCTTGTCTCTCGTTCTGTCTGCCTTCCCTGGCTTGTCTCTTTGATTATCCATATGCTGTTCTCATAAGGAGCTTTTCTCAAGATTTAATTCTCTGGCCTGCCGCATCACACAAAGGCGTAACAAAGAGTTGCAAGATTACATCCTGTGGCCCGCTTATCAAGATGTACCTTGCCATTCAAAACCTGTTTTCATGGTGGCCGCTCTGATGTTTAAATAAAAACTGTGGTTCCAATGAAAGAACGTGCCAGAGCAGCAGCACAGCCCCGCCGGTACTTGTCGTTTGCATTCCCTGCTCCCTGTTTCTGAAATATTCCCATTTTCCTGCTCAAGCCAGCAGTGGGGCTACCCCTCTCAGTCTAAGAAGCCCGCTGAGAATGTTACTTAAAAAATAACTTTGAGACACATTAAAAATAACAAGAAGCTGAAATCCGAGGCAGCCTGCCTATGCTACTGAGCCACGCAGAAGAGGCAGCTGAAGCGGCTCAGCAAAGTGGTAATTCTTGCAAACGTTAGCTACCGAGGTCCTCAGCAAGCAGGAGAAAGGCAAGCGAGGGGTTTGAGTTCGTCAGGGCAGGCTGTGGGAGCCTGAAGGAGAGCAGGGACGCCTCGCAGAGGCAGTGGCTTGCACTGGGGTCCCTCCTGCACCCCTTCATCAGCGGGCAGTGTCACGGCGGGCAGGGGATGTCCCTGCCCCTGCGGTGAGGGGAAAGAGCGTGCGACACCCTGCACATCCTGGCTGAGCACGCTCTGCCCACCACTCACCAAGCCCAGGGGAGTAAAGCGCAGGTGTAAACGCTCCCCTCTCTCACCGTTCCCCTCACTACCACTATTCCCTGCTCCCTGCCAGCATCCCTCAAGTTCTCCCCGAATCCCCAGGGGAGCGGAGGCCGGGATGTGCTCCATCCAAGCACGGAGGTGCTACGGCAGCCGGGGCAGGGTGCATCCAGCCCGGTGGGGTGAGGTCCCCGTGTGACCCGCCCTGCCTCCTGCTCCGTCTCTGGAGCACGGATGGGAAGGGGGTCCCGCTCCCCGGCCCCACGCTTTCTCCCCTGCAGGGTTCCTCGTCCCTATAGGAAACGCGGCAGACACAGCGGCGCATCTCTTCGCCCGCCTTTCTCTCCGGGCTCATTGTGATCAGCCATCACATCAGGAGGGAGGCGGGGAGGAGGCAGTCCGGCTCGGCGGCTCCTCTCCAGCCTCAGCGCCTAGGACCAGTCTGCCTGGCGAGGGGCTGGGGCAGCTCCCCCCACCCCAGCACCTCCTCGCCCCCCTCGGTCCCCTCGACCCTCGTTCAGCGGGAGAGGGAAGGGAGCAAGGGGGGGAGGAGGGAGATGGAGAGGCTGAAGGCAAGCGACTGCTCCTTCTCCAGGATGGGGTGAGAGAGATGAAGATCTCCCGAGCCCCTTCCCCCGGCCGTTCCGGATCGGACCCTGCCCGCCTGGCGGGGTGATGCCTCGGCACTGTGGGTGCGCGTTCCCGTGCGCGCACCGCTGCCGTCGCAGATGTCCCCCCAGCCACCGCTGCCCTGCGCTCAGCCGCTCCCGCCTCTCGCTCGCCACCCCTCTCCCCCTATTTATTATTTACAGGGGATTACGGCCCCTTGCCCACGCCGCCACCTAAGCACGCAGCTCCTCGGCCCCCTGCGTGGGCCGGCCGGCTGGCCAGCGAGCCAGCGAGCTCGTGCCAACTAGAGTCCTCCGGGAGCTCGCCGGGTGACGGAGGGACTTTCTACTGGATTTGGCTTTGGGATTGTACAGGGTTCACTGGAAGAGCTGCCCATCTCACAGGAGGGTCCATCCCAGCCCGAGCACGGTAAGTAGAGCCATCTCCCCGCCGTGTTTCCACCCCAGCCCAAGTGAGAGCAGGGGGGCTGCCCGCGGGGAACCAGCAGCCTCCCTGGGGAGGACCGCGAGGTCCTCAGTGCGAGGCTGAAGGGCAGCGATCCCCCCGATGAGGCAGAGCGACCGTCCTGCCGCGGAGGCTGACGGTACTGGTCCCAGTCCAGTTTCAGGGTGGGCAGCTGGAAGCAACTTCTCCCAGTTGTGAATGGCACCGGCATCCCTCGCGTGGCTCTGACAGCTCGGGTGCAGCCTGCGGGCTACGTACGGTGTGCTGCGGTCACCAGGTACCGGGCAGGTCCCGGTGAGCCCTGTTTCTTGTGTCCCCCCTTGGTGCTGTGGGTCCAGCACAGGAGGTGCCGCTCACCCCAGCTGCGGTGGCTTGGCTGAGTATCATTTAGGTCTCAGCTGTCTCAGTAAGAGCAACCTAAAATGGAGAAGGGAATGAGGACCAAAACTGCATAGGTGACTGGTCCAGCATTCAGTAAACAGGCTTCAGGATGAGGGGGTGTGTAAACGTGTGAGAGTGCCTGTGTGTGTATATGCATGTACAATTTCACAGACAAAGCTCACAGACATCACCACAGGACATGAAGCGAAGGATGCCCTATCACAAGTGGAGCCAAAAATAAGTCCCCAAGCTGTTTCCAGAATCCCCGCAGGCTGAGCGTTTGATTTCTGAACTTTTAGGAGGAAGGGGGAAAATACAGCACA
Organism: Anser brachyrhynchus; assembly: GCF_964034855.1. Taxonomy (NCBI): domain Eukaryota; kingdom Metazoa; phylum Chordata; class Aves; order Anseriformes; family Anatidae; genus Anser; species Anser brachyrhynchus. The sequence goes on from NC_137694.1 coordinate 65,678,018, forward strand.
GGGAAACTTCACAGCCTTTCCCAATGTTGCCACAGAGGGCAGATCTGCCTGGGAGAAAAGAGGGAGAACTGCATACATCCCGAAGGAGCTGACGTGAAGCCTCCTACAGATTTCAGCTGAGGCGGGGAGCATATATGCGAGCGTTAGGGTGTGTGTATGTGCCTGCATATGTACGCGTGCACAGACACGTGCACACATCCATACTGCACGGGGCATCCTGCCCCCCTCCTCCCGCTGCCTGCCCAGCTCATTGCTGCCACCGCATCTCATTCTAATTGAGAGAGACGTGTAAAATCAGACCTCTCCTGGGCCGGGCAGAGAGGATGCTTGGCGTTGTCGCTACAACCAGGTCACAGCTGAGGAGCCAGGCCCCAGGACCACAATGTGCATCATCAGGTAGACCAAACACGCCAACCCCAGCTCATCCCTGCTGCGAGCTGCAGGTAGCAGGGCGCAGCATTGCTCTGCGCCGGTGCCTGATCTGCCAGTGAAGGATGGCGAGAGAAACGAAGACCTCGTTTTGACAGAAGCCGGGGCAGCTGCTCTCCAGCATGCTATCGCACCATGCTAGGAAGGAAACCCCGAAAGACAGGGGCTCCCTGAGAGGCACAGAGGGACTTGTCACAAAGCAGGGGATGTTTCCAGCAGCGGTGAGGAGGGGGTGCCTTGCCGTGATCACAGACCATTTTTCTTCTGAGCTTTGTCACTTGGGTCTTTTTCGGGGGGAGGATCTTCCTCTAACCGCTCAGGGCAAACAACATTTTCAAGGGAATTATTCCACATGAGCAAAAGGCTTGAGGGAGTTGTCTCCCCATCAGACATCAGTGCTGCCTCTCTTGGTGTAACTTGTCCTCCCGGAGAAATTATGGCAAATCTCAGCAGAGGGGCGGTTTGCAGGGAGAAAGGGGGGAAGCCCTCTTATGTAAGTTTTATACTGGATCACAGCTTCACCCTTGCCTCTAGCGAAGCAAATGCCACATGCTAGCAAGGTGTACTCACAGCTTGGGTATCTCCATCCAGCTCCCTGCCCATCCCATGGCTTTTCTAACCCTGACGCAGGAAGGGTTTTCTAAGCTCTCCAGAAGCAGAGGAGCCTGCTGGAGGCAGAAGTGTGACCCCAGCATGGCAAGGAGGGGAGATTCAGCAGCAGCACAGGGTCACGAAGGCAATTGAATGTGTTGTCTCAGAGAATGGCAGAGGCTGGAGCTGAGCAAGGGACAGCTGGGGAAAGGCTCAAGCCCATGGCAGGGTATTTCTGGGCAGGTCTTCAGTGACTCTTCCACACTTGCCTGTTGCTGACTTAAAAGAGAGACCAAGCAGCTTCCCTCACTTGCCATGTTTGGTTACAAGCAGCTGCTTACAGTGCTTGACATCTGTCCCAGTCCTGGGTGGCTCAAGCAGTAATTCAGATGACCATACTGGGATGCTCCTGGCAGCTGGGTAACGCTCAGAGTGCTACACCACGACACGTGCGCCAGTTCGCAGTGGGAAGGAGCTGGAGTCAGCACCCTGGGCTGTTTCTGTCCCTGCTGCAGGCTCTCCAGCATGAAAACATTTCGTAATGCATACCTGATTCCTGCCGTGGCTTTTCTGGCTCACAAAAATGCTTTGTGTGGCTCCGGAGACCCTAATACCAAGAAGTAGCATTTCTTTCTATATATCATTTCAAATGCAGGCTGGAAAGACTGAAGGGAAAGTTGCTTCTTTTACCTGTGAGGTGTGGGTTTATGTAAAATATGGTTTTATTCCCACTGCAAAAACAAGCACTTGAAAGTTAGGAAATGTCAGGATTCAGGGCACCATGCCGCTTGTGCTGGGTTGCAGTCCTGACTGGTTTGATCTCTCTTTATTTTCATGAGTCTGCCTCATTCAGGGCGCCAGATCCATGGTGCTCAGCGAGTGAAGCAGGGGGCTGTTATTTTTTTGGTACTGAAGCGCGTGCCTCTTTTATTTGTTTACTGCCTGTCATCCCAGCCCCGCGGGCAATACATCAGCGTGCATCGTCTTGTGGTGTTCTGAAGACATTTGCTGCTATAGTTGCCTCACAAATGATAGAGAATTTGTGCTCCTGATGAGGCAAGAGAGAGTGGTTGTTTTCCTCGCTGCTGAAGGGGAGAGAGACTTCTCCCCTCGCCAGCCAGTGAAGGAGCAGCAGGTGCAGGACTCGAGCTTGGGGCCTCTTGGCTCTCAGTGCCACTAATTCCTTCAGACCGTACCAGCTTACTGGCTAGGCTGCCAGCATTTTGGAAAACAGCTGTGAGTACTCAGCAGTTCTGGAAAATGGCCCCTAGGGTCTCGTGTTGGGCACCCGCAAAATTAGGAATGTACAGACTGTGGCCAGCTGCCAACGCTGTGGTTTAGTATCTTATGCTGACCATATAAAAATAGCCTTGTTTGTTACAACATCTTCACTGTTAGCCTGAGTATCATGTGTCGTTTGCTCTGAGGATGGCACAGGGCCCTGAGCAGTACCTGCTCGGGTAAGCAAAGGCTCTGCTGTAACGCATGAATTAAGGCTGTGTAGGTATTGCCTCACTTTTAGGTAACTGCCTTTGCAAACCTAGTGGCATATTCTTTCAGGTAGCCATCTTTTTAAAAATGAAAATAATAATTTCTTGCTTCTTTATGAATGGGAAAACAAGATACTTTCTGATATTTATACATTGCAACACCTCACAGCCACCACGGGAAGGATGAGACCTAAATTTACGTCAGGGCCATACAGGTCTGAGCTCCACGACGGGCTGCGGGTGAAGGCTGCCACCCCGACGTCAGGCCCTGGTATCACACTCCTCCTCACTCAGAGGAGGCAGGGGTGCTGCCTCTGGGTGCTCCCCAAAGTAGCGTGTGCTGCTGCTGCTGAGATTTTGTGGAGAGGAGCCTCTGTAAGGACAGAGGGTCTGCAGTGGGCCCTGCTCTGCATCCAATGATTTTGATGGGATGTGAATGTTGCCATGCCTGTACCTCCTCTGTGGCTGCAACCCCCCAGAAAACCTAAAGTCCCCTCAGATCTGAAGACATTTCCCAGGCTCAGCAAGCGCTGTAGCATGGGGCTGTGATGTGTGTGCTGGCCCAGACGCATCTGAGGATCCTGGCTGGAGCTCTGGGCTGTGATAGCTGTCACCACATCTCGTTGAGCTGTGGGCAGTGTTCCCAGCTTGTACAGAGTGTAAGCGTGTCCCAGCGAGCCTCAGGCACCCTTGGAGCTGCAGGCAGCAGACTGGACCCTGTGCAGATTGCATGGACTTTTCAGGGATGCCCCTCTTGGATGCTCTGAGAAGGTGATGGGGGATGATGGGGTAGAGGGAGAGGAGCTCCCGGCTCTCTCTGACAGGCAGCACCACGGTACTCAGGCCACAGTGGCAACCAAGTGAAACAGATCTATGCAACTCACTAGGGCAGAAAAAGAAATCAGCGAAAGGTCTCATTCAGAGTTCAGTATAAATGCATCATGTGTGAACAATGAGAGTCAGCCTTTCCTTGGGAGGTTTGCCAGGAGCCGTGTGTGTGCTGGGTCACTGATCCCCTTACGGTAAGAGCAGAGAGGATTTTTACTGCTGGCGTCCCGTGCTCTGCCCCACCACTGCACACGCACAGATGACCCCCAGCCCCTGTGAACACGCCAGGGGCACAGGCTCGTGGAGTGAGATGGCAGTGAACTTCCCTCATCCCAGTGTTTTCTACCTCCTCTCCCTCCTGCTCCAACTGCCAAGGTGGGAGGCCGCTACCCTTGCAGCCGATGGTCTGATTCTGAGGAACCAGCAGCCAGGGATGCGCAGCCAAGGTGCTGGGTGAGGAAGAGTGGGAGGGATGCTCTCGCTCAGCAGCTCAGGTGGCAGCAATCCTGCATCACGTTGGCTTCTCCACCAGGCACTATCTCAGCTCCCAGAAGCAAAAGTAACAAGAGTCAAGCACTAGGAAGGCTAGTGCTTGGGGGCCTGACACATTTCAGAAGACAGGCTATGAAAAAAGGCAAAACCAGCTCCTGGGCTACTGCATACAGGAATGGTAGCAGATAAATAGGTGTGGGACACTTCGCATGCATGGCACCACGTAGGCTTGCAGAACCTCACCTGACCGTAGGAACTAGGAGGCACAAGGAGAAAGCCCTGTGTTTGAAGCACTTTGGTCCAAATAAGACTTAACAGGTGTCTTGGCATTGATCTGGAAGACCTCTGATTTGGCACTTTGGCTGTACTGTTTGACAGATGTCTGCCTCTCCAAGGACACAACTGTGAATGGAGAGCTACTCAGCACTTGATAATGAAACTTAGATTTTCGTATCTGGCTGTTAAATCGACGCACCTCCATTTACTACTCTGAGCATGTAAATGTATCTGTCATCTCAGACTGGCTGGTACCTTCCCTGTTAGGATCTGCTGCACCCTTTGACCCTAATAAGGGATCCAAGGAGAGCACTGGGTCATCTCAAGATTTCTGAGCCCTCAGAGAACCCTTTGCGAACATGGGCCCATACTCTTCTTCTTGAACACAAACCAAAAAAAAAAAAAATCCACACAAGAAAGAGATTAATTTTGGTTCCAGAGCACCACCCAACTAAGAAGTGTGAAAAGGATCTGCGTGTGGGGCGGGGAGGGAGATGAGTACCACCGAGCTGGGATTCTCCCACCGAGCCGCCTTCTCTCCCGCAGCCTGTCCCTGGGGTACGCCACCCACCCAGCACCCAGCCACAGGGGAGGCTTGGCAGGAAGGGGGGAGCAGCATTTTAAATGCCAACAAGCTGAAGGACGCTCGTGGGGTGTAGGAGAGGGACTGGGAGCCGAACTGTGCCTCCCTCAGATGTGCTGAGCTGGGAGTGGCCGCAGTCCTTCTGCCAAGGGCTGTGTGGAAGGATTAAGGGTCTGAGCTACTGCTGGCCACGGGATTAACCCCTGTAGGAAATTAAAGTTGTAGAGAAGGCTCTTCGCAGCTGAGAGAAAAACTGGGATCTGGATTAGAATTGGCAGAGCTGGTGACAAGCCACCACCCACAGCCAACTGTTCCCGGCTGGATCAGAAAATGTTATCTCAGTCTTCATGCAGAACCCCCCTCCACATCTCACTTGGTTATCAATTTTTGCCAACAGCGTGAGAAGAACAAAAACATCACTCTGTGGCAAAAAAAAAAGAAAAAAAAAAGAAAAATAAAAGAAAGAAAAAAAAGAGGAGGAAACTGGGTAGCCAGCTCACGTGTCTCTCCTCTGAGGCCCCCTCCCACTCCCTCACCCGCTTCCCTTCTCATCTGCCTCCGTTTTGCTGAAGGAAGCAGGCACGTGGTCTGTCGCATTCAGTAATACTCAGAGAAGATGCTGGCACACACATGGCTGGATTTCTTCCTGTCAACTGCCCCCTCAGCTCTCCTCCTGCTGCTGCTCTGGGCCTCCTCCATATGCCGCGCTCTCGCTGTGCTGGGACTTTCCTGTCACTCTCGCGTTGGATATCCCGGTCTCCCCACCTGCTTCCACAGCCTCCCAAGGAATCCCACTTCTCCACAGCAATCTGGGTCTTTCCCACCAGTGCTACCCCCTGGGATGCTCTGTGCTTTCTCAGAGGCTTCCAGGAGGACGGATGCCCTTGGGATTTCCAGCCCCTCTGACCTTTCCCAGTCTTGTTATTGTATGTTGGTCAGGGAGACTGGGGATGCAAATAATGTTTCCTGGTTAAGGTACGGGATGAGGAATCAAGACACCTGGCTCCTCTCCCGATTTCGGTGCAGCCCAGTCAGGCAGCTTTGGGGAAGCCCTGCCAAAACTCCTTTATTTTGTGTAACTTTGCTAAGCCCTACAAATTTCTGCAGGATCGGAGAGCATTCTCAAGCTCATATGATTCTGCGCAAGCACTGCACTTGGCAGCTTTGAAAATCTTGAGCTGGGAACTGATGTGAGCCCACGATGAAGTATCAAGGGCTGGGCAGCTGATATTTCAGACAGCCAAATTCAGCAGTCATTTTTACTTCTAACATAGTTTACCCCTACATGAAATGGGGATAAAGTTGACCTTTCTTGGCAGCGTTTGGGGAGGGAATGTTTTTTTTTTATCACCAACCACATTTGCATTTTAGAGGTGCCTACACATTGTCATTTCAAAGATCAGAAGCTTTTTGACCCCTTCACATCCCAGAGAATAGGGTGAGGTTTATTCACACCGAGTCAGGAATGTGGCAGATTCCCTTACAACACTGAGTGGGTTTTGCATGCTTTGTACTTACTTTACAGCTTTCTGTATGAGGTGTTCTGCTTTGCTGCGATCGATTGCTGCAAGTCAGATGGCACCATTTCTTGTGCAGCTGGGTTTCTGGTGTGAACTTAAAATGTGCTTTCCATTGATTGTGACAGCACAACACTAATAAATCCTGAACACACGTGTTAATAAATCAGCAAGCATTGGAAATGAATCCCCCAGCTATTTAGCTTCCAGGCTCACTTGGGGCAGTGACACACACTGTATGTTTCTACAGTGCTGCTGAGCTTGGCTGCCACGTCTGGGTGCTTCTTTTGCAGTCCAAATAAACAACAAACGAGGAGCTACTGCTGAGACAGTGAGGTTCAGTGTGAACTCTTGTGGTCAATAATTTGCTGGACTGACCTAGGTGTGCTGAGGGACCAAGAATGGGCATCTTTTCCACGCCATCTAAACCCTTATGTGATACTGCAGAAGAGTACAACTGCCTGCTAGGGTTCATCAGCCAAGTTACTTAATGAAATTCCAGTTGCTGTAATCAGGTGACATGGCTGATGCATCTCCCTTCCCTCTGTGTACAGACTCTTGCCCTCCGAGCACTGATGTAAGAACAGACATACAACAACATACTTTAATCACTGGGCTCTGGGGTACCGCTCTCCCCCTCTATTATGGGCAACGGCAATAAAACAGGAATCCTAGAAGCAACAAGAAAAGGGGGGAAAAAGAATAATCTCCTTTAAATGTCCTCCATGCCCTCCCTTGCACTGGTGGTTTTCTGATAAAGGCTAGAGCAATTCAGCACTGGAAAGGGACTTTACCATCAGTCATCAGGGAGAGCATGGGGGAGGGATGAACGTCTGCTTGTACTCTCTCATAATTTATCACTGGCATCTGTTGCAGCCTCTGTTACCTACCCTTTTATAATATAGGTCACCCACATGCCCTGCCGATGCTAGTAAGCCAGACTGTTAAAGGAGTCTGATCCACAAGCCGTGATCCAAGCATTAGTGCAAAGGACTGGGAGAGAGAATCAGAGACAGAGGTTGCCGGCTGGTTGCTGACAGAGCCCTGCCTGTGACTGTGGCTCATCCCAGTGACACGCTGGGACAGTCACCTGGCTCCATACCTCAGTGTCCCTGCTGGGAAAATGGGATAATTTTGTCCACCTGCCTAGTGCAGAGGCACTACTGGCTACCACCGCAGCTTTACTTCTGGGGGTCATTAAACACAAAATAACAGCAGCAACACCTACAACCATGGTAAAAGCCATTTGTAAAGCAGATGGAAAGCTTTGGATAGAAGGTGTCACAGAATTTGGAAGTGTTACTAAAGCAGTATGTGGATGCAGTAAACAGTAAACCCTCCCCACCCTCTCAGCATGCTCCTTGGGACCCTACTTACGAAAGCTAAGGCTTTAGAGTGATACCGCAAACATTACTGGTGTCTGGGCAGGGAGAAGGGAAGAACACGACACTGATAGTTCCTGCTGTACCTTTTATGCCCTGGCAAGTGCTGTAGAGTCATTACAATCTTCCCAGCATCCCCCCCCCCAGTAAAGTTCCCTGTTTAAGCTAATTAGGGGAATCCTCATTAGAGTCCTCTGGGAAGTCTGACAGCAGGCCGAATGTCCAAGTGGCACTTCAGCACAGAGTATTTTTGGCCACTGAAGCCAACGGCAAGAAATGGATGATTTCATTCTGCTGCTTTGAGCTGAAACTAAAAAAGTTGTGCTTTACTGTCCTATACCAAATGGCAAGAAGAAAAGGCCATCACCAGCCCCACGGGGTACTCTGTTCATTTCTCCAGAATCTGGAAGAGAGATTCAACTCCAAGCATGTGGAAGAAAGCTCTGAACTCCGTGTCCCACGGATCATAGGGCATTCAGCTGAGAAGTTGTTCCAGGGAGAAGGAACCATCCAATAAGCCCAGAAGAAAGATTAACGCTGGGTTTGTAGAGCCCCTGGGAGAATTCAGAGCATTTGGAGCTCCAGCCCTGCGTGTTGGCATTAAGCTCCCAAACACATCAATCCCACACTAGTTCAGAATGGATGGCATGGTGCCTCTCCGCTTGGGCTGGGGCACTCCTAGGTCTGGCACAGTCCCCACTGCTGGAAATGTCCCCAGCTCTAAGGCTGAAGGCAGCCAGGCAGCTTTGGTGATGCTCTGGAAAGCTTTGGGTTGTGGGCAGGTGCTGGTTGGCCAAAGGGCTATGAGGTTCCCAGTGCTGCATTTGCATCTGGCTGGTGCTCTGCAGACCAGAAAGCATCTCTTGGACCACCTGACAACAGCTAATTAAGTCAGAATTCAAGACAAATTAGAGAAAACCTTTCTACTTCAAGGTAAAAATGCAGAAGCTCGCTGGCCCTTTCAATTCAGCGTTCAGGAACCTCCACCTATTCCAGAGCTAATGCCCTGCCACCTGAGCATATGCTAAGCTTGGAGAAGCAGGCAGTTCTGTGCAAGACATGGATCTCCATAAATATGGGTCACAAAACTCTAAAGTATGTGTGCTAGCCCAACTCTGCAGACGTATTTGTAAATGTAAGCTAGATTAGCAACTCTATCTGCATATGTGTATGACGCTACTTGGTTTTAAGCCTTAGAAGCGTGTTTGAGTGCACAAACGCGTGGATGCTATCTATGGGGCAGGGAGCGCTGTGTTTGTGTGACACGCTTTTAAAATAATCATGGGCTTATCAAGGCACCTCCATCTTTGTGCATGTTGCAGCGCAGGAGACAGCATTAAAGCCTGAACAGGTGTTAATCACTATGCACTGTAATAAATTCTAAACATAGGGAAAGGGCTTATTTATACACGTCTGTTCCTCCCACCCTGCACTCGGTGCTTGAGCCCTGGCACTGCTTCGTAGGAAGAGGCGCCTGCGAGGTACCAGGGATGAGCGCGGGAGCTGGACTCTGCCTGCCAGAGCAGAAGGGAGCAGGGGCACAAACCCTGACTCCTTCAGCACCCTCGTGCCCGGGTACGCGGGTGCTGTCCTCGGTTCCCCGGGGATGGCGTGGCAGAATCGCGCAGAGCAGCAGCAAGCGGGGGGAAAACACCAGCCCCGGGACCGAGCGGGGGCCTGGGCTGAGTGAGGGGGGATCGCAGAGGGAAGCGGTGTCACGAAGCACCCAGAGGAAGCTGTTTTTATATATATTTTTTTTCAAAAGCTTAGCCCCCCTGCTTGGAGCTCAGCCAGCTGATACAGATGGGGTGTTACAAAACAGAGCCAAAAGGCAAGAGCGCGAGGAACAGAGCTATCTATAACCCAGACAAAGTTAGATGGAGCGAAGGTGGGGAAGAGGGAAAGGCAGAGCGTGGCAGGCAGCCCCTGATGCTGAAAGCCAGGACGTGATGGTTCGGCAACAGGATTTGGAAGTGAGCGACTCCCGCTATCCAGCAGCCAGATAAGGCTCCGTGGCTGTCAGCTTAACTCTGCCGTTTATTCCTGTGCTGTAGGGAGTTAAATAGAGCACACGGAAAGCCTGCTGCCGGCAGTGAAAGTCACGCAGGGAGAGGGAAGGAAGAGGCAGTAACTGTGCAGTGCCCGGGGAGCCGGGTGGAAGTGGCAGTGGGCAGAGCCCCTCCAGGTAAGTGCTCGCGGCTTTTCTTTGCCCTTGTTGATACCGGCAGCCGGAGAGAGGAGACTTCAGGGTGGCATTCAGGGCAGAGCCATCGGTATGGGGGAGGCTGGAAGTCTCGTTCGCAGCCGGTGCGAGCACAAGCACTGAATGGGGACAGCTATTTGTTGAGGCTTCTCCTTCAGCAGGAGCTGCAGGAAGGCACCCAGCTCAGTTTTGGGAGCGGGGGGCTGCAGTGGCTGAGGGGGAGATTGGATTTGGTGCTGCGAGAGGCATGCCTCTATCTGGTGCACTGGCATTTGGGTAAATGATCTGAACAGCCTCGCAAAATGTACTAGTCCAGGCACCGAACCTGCTCATCTGTCTCACCGAGATGCTAATGTAAAAATCTCCTGGTAGTTTACCAAATAAATCAGTCACAGGAGCCTGGGGGAGGGGAGCAGCTGGCACGTGTGTGGGGAGAGCATCCCGGTGGGAGTGCAGTGCCCATCTAACATAATGGCTACGGACGCTGCCAGAGCCCCTCAGAGGGGATGGAGGATGGTTTATTTCTGTGCCCTGGTTGAAATGTGTCCATCCAGCTGCTGCTGTGAGGGTGGGTGGCATGTCAGAGACTGCCCGTGGGTCAGGAGGGTCTGTGGTGTTTCCCCTTTTCCTGCCTGCCTGTATCCAAAAGGGAAGCGGGAGGGTAGGAGGGACCTGTTGTCAGTCACTTATTGTCAGGGGAGAGTTTATGGTCTTTGGGTTTCTAATTAGACTGAGCATTTTTCCTTCTTCTAATTAAGCTGTAATTCCTCTCTTTTCAACACTCCCACTCAGTCTCCCCCGCCCCAGGTCCTCCCTTCTCCTCGGAGGCTCGCTCGCTCCTCAGCTCCTGCAGTTGCTGCAGTGCGAGATCCCCCAGCTGAAGCTGTGCTCTGCTCAGCCCTGCTCTAGGCACCACATCCATTTTACCTGGAAGCAGAGAGGGAGCACTGGTGGGAGATACGAGGGGGGGGAGAAGCGGCTTGGCAGCCGGTGGTAGCCAGACCTCCTGAGCCCGAGCGTGCGTCAGGGCGCGGGGTGCACAGGTGGCAGCAGCCTGCGTGGCAGCGAGAGGGAGCGAGCTGGAGATGGCAGCCCCGGCAGGGTCACCTCAGCCGCTCGTCAGGCTGACCTTGAGCATCAGGCTCACCGAGCTACCGCAGCAGGCTGTTCAAGCACAGGCTTGTCTCTTCGGCACATATGAGAATTAGGCCTTACTTCCGTACTGCGCGGGTAGAAGTGAATTCGTGTTGCGCCTTCATCATGCCGCGCCTCCTGCATCATCCTCCAGCTCTCCTCCCAAATGGGGATTAGGCCTCAAAGGCAAAGCTAGCTGGGGAGGGGAAAGGAGAGCACCGAGTCCAGCCCTGGATCCTGTGGGCAGGAAACTGAATCCCACCCATTCTGCTCTGCTCTTCCCTCTAGGACCAGGCAGGCAGGCTACAAGGTTCACTCCTCCGCTCTGTGGGGCCGTGCGCCAGGCTGGCTGGTGGATGTGAAGACACGCTGGAGAAGACAACAATGCTGCCTGCAACTGCCGGCCACCGGTGGAGGAGCAGGTTCCTCATGAGGTGGCAGGAGGCTTGCCGTAAGTAACGTCTACTCGGGTACTAAGTACAATGATCCTCTTTGTCAAGGGAGTGGGAAGAAAATAGGTCGCACCAGGGTTAAGAATAGGGGAGAGGGACAGCTAAGAATGGAGATGTTTGAACTAATTCCTGATTCCTTTAGAGGCCAGGCTAGCTGGGAGGGAGAGTGAGACTTTAAAGCTGAAGATGGGCTTAAAGTGGGACAGTGAGTGATGATTGCTTCTGAATTCCAGTGGGCCTGACAGGTGAGAAACAGTGAGACAGATACCACCGCACAAAGATCTACCCTGAGCGTTTCTCAGATCGGCATCATGTAAGCTGCAGCCTCCTCTCTGTGCTAGGGCTTTGCACGTAGGCTGCTGAGCAAGGCTCCCAGCTCTCCATGGCAGAAGAAGTCATGACAGATTTTCGAAGGGAATACAGGATGCAAATGCAGAATTCTCCTACTAGGCACTGCCACTTGTAGTGAAAATCAAAGAGTAAATTAAGAAGATATGCTTCAAATTACATTGTAAACCTTCAGCCTCTTCCCAGTGGACCAGGGCATCTGCTACAGCATTCCTGAGTGCAGAGCAGAACTGCTAGGGTGATAAGGGCCTTCAGGGGATGTACCCGCATTTCAGAGAAGCACCTGGGGACTACAGCAGAGGAAAGGGAGCACTCGGAGAGTGCACATCACTACTGCATGGCCAGGCAGCTGAGCAGACCTGTGGTTTCCCTTTTTCCTGCAATCCCATCAAATTTGGGGCTGCCACTGTAAGAAGCTGGGTGAATTATTTCCTTCTCCAGAAAACAGGCATTTCTGTAATCTATCCTCACAGACTGGGCTGCTGTATGAATTATTTACAATGAATGCTACTGAGTCTTGACTTAATCTGATATTCCTGGATCAGCTTTCTGCCACCTACTAGAGTCACCAAACACCACACGAAGTAACTTCATCTTCTCCTAACACAAAAACAGACACTACTCATACTTCTGCAGGGCTGGAAGAGAGCTTCAAGTTCTGCCTATTGCTTCCCTCTCTTCCTTGTAAAGCTGAATCCTCAACAGTGCAATGAATTTCTTGGTCTTAGCTCATATTCCAGAGGATGCATCTCTCACAGGGACCTAAAATAAAATCAAACATTCTCCTCTCTGTGATTTTAGTACAATATTTTCAAGAGCACAGAGCAGTATATGGGTAACAACAAGACAATTTTTGGCACATCCTTTATGGCTGCAGAAACTTGGCCTAAGTCCAGTTCCCGAACATAACCACAGCCAGATGCCTGAGACTTTGTTCCTACCCGCCACTGGTGGCACCCCACAGCCACGCAGCCGGGGGCCAGTGGCAGGTAGGTATTTTGAGAGATAAGCCCTGAACAGAATGCCACCTGTATTGCATTACACAGTCTGCTCTTGCTTTTCTCAGTATACAAAGAAGCTAAGTGTTATCTCATCATCACAGCTGTCAATCTATTATTAATACTGTACTTTTGTTAAGCATCTAGGAAAAGATGGGGTCACTCGAGTGACTCATGTCTCTCTCTCCCCTCCCCACTCTAGCTCTCATTCTTTTAATTCTTTTCCTACAACAAGAGAGCGATGTATTCTGAATGGAATTAAATATCGCCCAGCCAGCCAGTACCTGCACTGCACCAGTTCACAGGCTATCATCTGCTTTCATGGAAATCTTTGCTGTTAACCCCAACTTTTGCATGACAAGAAAGCACAGAGGTGCCCAGGATAGGGATCTCTCTTATATTTCACTATAACGATCTATAATTATCATTAAAAGAACAGATTGGCATGGCCTGGGCTGATGTACACCTGAGATCTCAATTGTAGGCCAGAAAAATCTCTTGAAGGAACTGTGAAAGATGGATGAAAAAAAAAAGGCAGAGACATTCTCTCTGAGCACTTATCCCTTGGCCCTTAATAAAGTCATATATCTCAGGATCCAAACTGTGTAGCTCTCCTTAGGCTACCAGTCCAAAAATCTGCCAATTCTCACAAGGATCACTGGGAACACAAAAAGAACTGACATAGGATGACAGGACTTGAGGCAGACTAAACTCCAGAGACAGTGGCATGAGGGAAGGGAGAAGAACCACGACTAACTGCAGAGCTGTTCCAGCCAAAGCTTCTCCACAACACGGGTCTCCACCAGCTCTCTCTCCTACGACAGTCTTTTCAGAATTCTCCTTGGGTCAAGAAATGAAACACTTGTTTATTGTTTCTTGGGGAAAAAAAAAGCAGGAATGCAGGCAGGGCAGAGGAATCTAGTTTCCAGTCCAAGAAGGAACAGCAAGACAATAAATGCATCTATTTTAGCCATGATTCACCCCTAAAGATTACCAAGACCAAATGACTGCCTTCTCTGAAGAGGAGTGATAGGGCGTGAAGCAGAGACAAGCCTACTTCAGTTTTAGTCAAATATTCAAACTCGTCATCTTAAAAAGCACAAGGGAGCTGAATTTGCTTCCCACATTGAAGCAATTAATCTCAATTCCACAAAAGGAATTAGGATGAAGGATGCAAATGTTTTACATAGTCTGCTTAAACAGAACTCCCACTCCTCTAATGACAGGAGGCACAAAGCTTGCTTTCTTGTTGCTGATGTTTCCTTGTCACAGAAAGGAAAGTTTTAAAAGCTGCTGGCTCCCAAGGAGGGTTGACAATTAGAGCCCTGACACTGCTCACAGGACCTGAACCCATGTCTGGAACAGTGATCCAGAACAGCTCTAAAAAATGCTGTCTTGTGGATTGTCCAACCTTACACTTGAGGCACTATAGGAGAAAGAGGATGTACGCTAACCCTTTTCCAAACACCCCTTTCTTCAATTACAAGCCTGCAATGTTTTCATCATTTCTCCCTTGCTATGGGTAATTTTGGGCAGAGGAGATGGTTGTGGGGCTACTGCTGTGGGACTCAGAAACTACTTTGAGAGCAATGGCAAGTACGAAGTGTTTGGTGGCTTAGGATCTCATTGGTACTTCCTAATAGCTTTCTTGATCACACCTTTGTAATGTAATCTAATTCATAAAAAAAAAAAAAAGTTTTTTGCCACAAGACCCACATAAGATGTTGTAGATATGGAGAGCAAATGATTTAGTGGCTAACTTAGACTTGAACTTGACATCACAAAGGTTGTGATCCAAGCCACAGGATTAAAACTGAGATGTTGGTTGCTTAGTTTTGATTTTTCTTAAAAGTTTTTCATTCATGTTTACTTCTTAAAAAAAATAATAGAGCTTCTTAAACACGTACTAGTGACTTGTCTCTTGACTCTGACTTTTTAGAAGTAGCTGTCCTTTATCAGAGGTGACATCTCCCACTGCTCTCTGCTCCATCCTCTTCTGACAGGATCCAACGCTCCAGCTCTGGCAGCAAAGTCATCTGGGATACACTGTCCTTACCTCTATGTGAAACTAGGAGGATATTTATTTACTTGCTCATAAAAAAAGGCTCACAGGAAACTTGTGCTCTCAGGGTGCAGGCTGGCAGTAAAAGGATCTGTCTGTGAGGAAGCTTATTTCACTCGGGGCGCTGTGGCGAAGAGTCCTCCTGTGAGGGTCGTGTTGTAGCCACAGCTGTGTGCAAAGAGGTGATGGGTGAGGATGGGAAAGCACTACTCTAACACGTGCTCTCTCTCTCCCTCTCCCCTGCTTTTCACCTACCAGTGCTCGGCTGCTGGCTGTCCCTGTGTGCTGCAGAGTCCTTCTTTGCTTGCCCTTCCTCCTGCAAGTGTAACAGCGGTAACCTGGAAGTGGACTGTAGTGGCTTGGGCCTCTCCTCCATCCCCTCAGACATCCCCACAAACACCAGGACCTTCCTCTTTCTCAACAACAAACTCAGCATCCTGCCGGGACCGGTGTTTTCCAACCTCTCTGCCCTGCAGAGGCTGGACCTATCCAACAACTTCTTGGACCAGCTCCCTCAGAACATCTTCAGCGACCTGGGGAACCTGACGGAGCTGCAGCTGAGGAACAACAGCATCCGGGCCTTGGACAAGGACCTGCTACAGCATACGGCCCTGCTGCGCCAGCTGGATCTCTCCATCAACGGCTTGGCCCAGATACCCTTGGGCCTCTTCGATGACCTGCCCGCTCTCCGCTCCCTCTCCCTCAGGTCGAACCGCCTGCAGAGCCTGGACAGGGTGACCTTTGAGCCACTGACCAGCCTGCAGCAGCTCCAAGTTGGGGATAACCCCTGGGAATGCGACTGCAATCTCCGAGACTTCAAGCACTGGATGGAGTGGTTCTCCTACCGAGGTAGGTGCTCGCGCAGCGGGAGCGGAGCTGGCAAGCGCTAGTTGTTCATGGAAAGGGAAGAAACACGGGCTGACACGTCCGGCAGATCAGGCTGACCTGAATTCCAGACCCTAGCCGAGGAGGACAGTGCTGTAAGGCTAAGAGACAGCGCAGTGCTGCTGCACTTCATACAGTAACGCTGCCAGGTCCGAGAAGCCCTCTACAGCCTCAGACTCCCCGCCTCCTTGCTTTGTTTCTAATCCCAAAGACCACTCTTTTTAAATTATTTTTTTTTGAGGGGAAAGAACTTTCCTCAAATAACTTCAAAATTTAGAAGTATAAAGTCCCCTCACCCTTTATGCCTAAAGAGAAAAAATGCTTTTCAAGCTTGGAAACAACTGTCTGGTTCTCTTCCTTGCGCTGGGGGAAATAAAAGCTGGATTTGGCTGCAAAGCATCAGGTTTGCTTTCAGCAAAAGGACCACAGGAAACAGTGCCACTTGGGAAAATATTACAACTAATATTGGCAAACCCAAACACTCAAATTAACAAGTCAGTCCCTAGGTCAGACTGGCTATAAAAGCCTTATTTCAAAACAAGCGTATTTTGACAAGTTTGTATTTCCAGCTTTCCCCTGAAGGCTAGGAAGGTACCTATCGCGGTGCAGGAATTCTGACGGACTGACACGATTTCAGGACCTGCAACTCAAAGCAAAATAGCACATTTTGCAGGAATGACGATTGAAGGCCTGACTGTCCGTCACTGCACCAATGAGTAGGAAAGGGTCTCAAATCATGTGGATAGCAGCAGTCAGCTGTCACATCCCTGCTGATCACAGCCATGCTGAGAAGAAATTATCTACGCCTATGGCTAGACTGCAGTCTGAAATATGCATGTGTGAGAGCAGAATCACACAAGGATACGAGTGCCACTTTTCTCTTTTTTTTATTTTTTTTGACTCTCATATCCCACAATCCATAAAAAGCATAGAGTTAATTTTTTTTCCCCTTTCAAAAGAAATTGCCCAAACTCACTCAAGCATTTGTTTCAACATCTGTCACTATTTCCATCGGGGGGAGGGTGGATTAGTTGTTAGAAGATGGTGCTGTGTGTCCATTGTTATTCTGAGAAGATAGAGCTCGGTCCTACCTTTTTGCTTTATTTTCTCCTTTTCTAAAATGATTCTGCTGACACTTATGTAATTCAGTAAATAGCATTAGGCTGACTTAATAGATGGTTTCAGAGGGCTTTCAGGTCTTGCCTGAAAGATGTCTACACAGGTATCATGAACCATGAGCTCTACTGTCAAGTCCCACCTAGGTAGAAGTATCCCAGCCAGCTGCCATGGTTCAAGCCATTCCAGTAATGGAGGACTAAGGCACGCAAAATGTCTCTAAATCAGGCAAAGCAATCATTTTAAAGGATACCATGTGCTCTTTCTGTCTGGTGCATGGAGGTGCAGCCATTCCTCCCTCCCTCCACCTTTCACAAGCACTGTGGATCTGGCAACACATGGAGGTCTGCAGCACTTCTTGACTTCATTCTTACCCCTGAACTCTAGAAACACCCTGTGCTAGGTCATGGCTGCCTTTTGGGGTAGGGAGAAGCTCTCTGAATACTCTTTTTACTCAATAATGCATTCACACGTGAGGCACTGGATTTATGGCTCCAAGGCTATAACAAAGCAGTTCCCCACTTGAAAATCGTAATGCTGCTGTGCCTGGCTTGTGCAAGGCAAATCCTTGCCAGGTACGAATGGAGTCATAGGAACATTTCGCACCTGAGGATCTAGCTCTGTTGTCTTTAAATGCTTTACCATAGCACTGCATCAGGATGAAGCTTGGTTCACTCCTGTTATCTCTGTTGGGACAGGTGGGAAAATCGACCAGCTGGCATGTACCCTGCCCAAGGAGCTGAAAGGGAAGGATATGCGAATGGTGCCCATGGAGATGTTTAACTACTGCTCACAGCTGGATGATGAGAACAGCTCTACTGTGCTGGACAATACTGGCCCACCCTGCACAAAAGGAAGCCCAACTCCTTCCAAATCTAAATCGGGCCCAGAACCAGAGGTGGAGCCCAGTGTGGGATGCCCTCAGAAACAGAGATATAGGCCTGTGAGCGTGCGCCGAGCTATTGGCACTGTGATCATCGCAGGCGTGGTTTGTGGCATTGTTTGCATCATGATGGTGGTGGCAGCTGCTTACGGTTGCATCTATGCCTCCCTCATGGCCAAGTATCACCGGGAGCTGAAGAAGAGGCAGCCGCTGATGGGTGACACAGAGGGGGAACATGAAGAGCAAAAACAAATCTCTTCTGTGGCATGAAACTCTTCGAGGAAGGAAGGGACAGCAATGAACAAAGGTACCTGAGAGCAGTCAAGCATGGGGTCCTCCCAAAATGCATCTTCCCAGACAAAAAGACAGACTGTGCTATTGCTCCACTCACCCAAGCAGTGCAACATGCTTCTGGGGGGTCAGGGCACCTGACTCTAATCTCTGTTCCTCTGCCCCAGGCCCATTTTGTGCCCTTTCACCCTTGGGCCCAGACAAATAAAGTAGAGTCAGACCTCGAGTGCTTGCTGTGCCTCATGCTCTCGCACAGAGCTTCCCTCACATGCCTGCTGTGGAGGCAGCTGGCACCTTCTGGGAACCTGTGTCATCCTCTCAGCTTCAGTCTTGAGTTGTCCTGTATCCTGTCAAGAGCTGTCTGCAAACAGAGAGAGCAACTCTGTGAAAGCTTGCGTGAGGAGCGGGACACCAAAAGTGTCCATGCCTCATCGGTTAGGGTAACTGCTGCTGTGTGATGGTAACTTGCTGCCCACAGTATGGCTAAGAGCACATCGGAAGGGAGGGCAGGTCCCTTGGGGGTGACAACAGGCAGAGGGAGATTTTCCTTTGCACTTTTAAAGGTGGAGATACGTACATCACTAACACGCTGCCAGAGAGCACAGTGTCCCTCTTGTTGCTCCTGGCCAACTCCAAATCTGCCAGCGGCCACATCATCCATTACAGGTGCACAGACACAGAGCCATCCTCCTGTACACGCTTCCTGACTCATTCTGATCCTAATGCACACACACGGCCTCAGCTCCACACATCCAGACACCTCATCTGTGCGTGCAGAGCCACATGTGCACATGCTGATCTGCCCTGTGCATGCAACCATGAACACATTTAGCCACTGTACCTTACTCTTATCGTAACACTGCACAGTACCTTCTGCTTCAGATGAAATACATGAACTCTACCACTGAGGAGCTAACACAAACATCTCACCATAGTGCAGAGCCAGTGGAAATGGGCAGGAGAGGACAGAGAGAGGCAGAGTTATTAAGGTTAGAGCATGAGTCAGTGGAAATGACTACACAGCATGAAAAAAACGGCATTTTTGTTATCTTTTTTATGTTTTCTGTGATAAAAAGAGAAGGTAAAGATATGAAGCCTCCATTTGGAAATGTTTGATAGGCACAGCAGATGTAGGCCATCAGGAAAGACACAGAGGAGAACATGGCTCACCAGCCTAGCTGCTGAGGGGTAGTGTGGGCCCAGGGGGAGGTGGCAGGAGAAGAAACACAGCCTGAGAGCCAGCATTGCTGGCAGAGGGGCAAGCATGGCGCACAGAGTAGGGTAATGCAGCTGGGGTGACTTCTAGAGGGTCTTGAAGTGAAGGCTGAAACCTGGACCGCAGCGTGGCACAGGTGAGAGAGCCCACGATGGGGCTGACACGGTACGCAGCACAGCCCACATACGCTCAGCTCACCACCGCTGTGCTCACTGCCATCCACAGCTGCACGAGTGTGCCCATGCACATGACTGTGCACACTGATGCTGTGATGCAGGGTGACTTTCCCCAAAACAGATTTTAAAGCCCTCAGACTGCAGTGCCTCCTATTAGTCTCAGCTCTTTTCAACCTGACAGGAAAGGAAAAAAAATAAAGAAGTTAGAGGGGAAAAAATGAAAGGAACCCAACATAAGGACTCATTTTGTATCACTGGAAGTGGGATAAAATGCTGTCTCCAGGGGAGAGCGCACATTGCCATGGTAACCTGCTCTAACCCGTCACAGTGGGTATTCCTGGGCTAGGAAGATGACACCGGAGGTCGTGCATCCGCAGTGCCTGGGGATGGTGTGATGCTTGCCGTCAGGAAACAGGCTGGCAGCGAGCCCAGCTTTGCAGGGTGCTTTGCGAGTCACCTGTGCTCAGAGGCCAGCAGGCACTGCAGGTGGACCCTGCCAGGGCACGCCACCTCTTCCTCCTGCTCCAGCTGGATCCAGAAGCCTTCGGACACCTCACGGCCCTCCTGCTCGCTGCTGCTGGACCCCTGTGGAAGCGATACACGCTGGCTCCTCACCCCTTCTGGTCCCGGACAGGTTGTTGTACTGACCCACGGGCACGCCAGCACAAGTCTTTAATCAAAGCCTGGCGTGGCAAAATCCCTCCTGGCCTACCCAGGGCCACCAGAGGCAAAGAGAGAGGATGCTCTGGACTGTTTTATCGTGACTTCCCTTTGACAGAGGGCTGCACGGGACAGAGGAGGATGTTATCAGGAAGCAGAAGACCAGGCTGCCCTGGAAGAAGGACTGGGAGAAGCAGTCCACCCACGAGTGCGTGCACACACCGCATCCCCCTCTCCCGGCACACCACTTGTGGGGAAGAGGAGGAGGAGGGGGGCTGGCAAGATGTGAGGAGGAAGGACTCTTCCCCCATGCACTGTATAGGCACTCAAACCATCCCATCTGCTGCAACCATAGCCCGCTCTGAAGGGCAGAACTGGTGCACTGCAGCCTCCTTATGTGTGTTACTGCTGCTCCACATTCCCAGCAAGCTGGGACTAGACTGCCTGCTGGATCCAAATCCCCCCACAACCTCCCTCTCAGGGGAACTTCTCCCTTTACCATACTGGACTCAGCAATCATACTTGAAATGGGACTTGAGTCAGAGCGGTATATTTATAGATCTATATTTTACTTGCATCAAATAATGGTGAAACATTGCACAAAACCAATGGGATCTATATGTGTGTGTGTGTGTGTGTGTGAGTGAGTGAGCAAGAGAGAGAGTGAGAGAGATTGTTTTTAAGGAGATAGACTAGAGGTAAAATGAGTAGGAGGGACCCAGGGGACAATGCAGGGGTTGGGGAAGGGGGAATCCTCCTGACTCCGCACCTTCCCCGTGACGACCTCCTGTCCCGACCAATTTTTCTTTGTTGCTAATAATATTTTCTATATCTTGTGTTGTGGGGCTGATGATGACCTCACCCATCCTTTCCTATTTGTTTTCATTTCTAAGGCAGAAAGTCTGGATTCATCTCAACCCTAGACAAGGGACTGCTATGTTTAGAAACCCACCCAGGAAAGAAGAAGACAGGGAAGGGGAGAAAAGAGTTGCTGAGAAACATGAAGGCTGGATGCTATGGGGAGTCCCACTGGAAAGCAAGTGGAAGGACAAGGACCTGTCCTCTTTCATGCAGAGCAGAGTAGCAGGGTTCACCGGGAAATGCCCTTTTTGTACCACTGCTGGCAAACAGGCTCTTACTCTCTTTCCTAGCACACCTGCGAAGCTGCCACCCTGCCAGCATGCACATCGGGAACACGACGCCTGACGTGGGCAGAAATGAGTGTTTCCTGCAGGATGCCAGATACAGAACGAGCCCTAGCACTCCCTGAACGCCCAGGCAACGGGTTCCCCTCTGGCATGTGGGATAGGGGCTCCCAGTGCCCCTGCAGGCATGGCTAGGCATGGGGGAACCCCCAGTAAAACCACCCTTTGCCACAGGCAGGGATACCGATGCCAAGAAGAGGTACCTGCCCTCAGGAAACGGTCTTGTGGAGCAGGCAGGTCCAACCAACAGGTCAGGGCCATGTGTCCCTTAGGCGCTGGCAAGCCCACCAGAAACACCCCTTCTGCTCCCCGCCACCCTCTGGCCCCACACACCCACCTGTGGTACAGGCAGGCACATTTCTTGCAGGGAACAGATGGCACTTGTAATTTCTTTTTCTTTTTGTTACTGTTTGAGGAAGAGCAACAAGATTTTCTAAAATGACTGAATGGAGGTTTCTTTGGCATGAGACAGATCATTTTTAAAGGTATATTATATTTCTGGCTTGTTGTTACAGAAGAATAATAAAGAATGTATTTTCCTATGCTCCTTCTTGTTTAAATGAGATCTCTGCTAGTAACTTTCCCTCTCCCCTGCTCCCTGCTAAAGCAAACACCGCAGGGATACAGCCAGCTAAATGAAAAAATTCTGAATTTCCCCATATGCCTATGCTTGCCTATACATAGTGCCTGAACGTAGAGTGAACATGCACATACACTGACAGCGTTCCCATGTGCGTGTAAGTGCCAGGCAAGCATCTGCCCGTAGTCAGGGTGAGGCTGGAGGACTAAATATGCAGTCAGTCAAGGTGAGACCCTGGATCTAGAAACACACAGGCACGGCTCCAGGGACACAGCCAGGCAAGGGCGATTGTGTAACAAGGATAAGATACTGTGGCAATCAGCTCATTACATAAAAGTAGAAAGGGCCAAATTAATCCCTAGTGTAAGAATGCGGAAGCCAATGGAGTTATATTCAGGTCATATTTGATTCCAAAAGCTTTTTTTTTTATTATTTTTTTAATTAGAGCATAACGTTCAATAAAACTTGCTGTAACAAATAGTGAGTGATGGGTTCCTACCTCTCCAGATTTCTTACCCTCCTGAGCAAGGTTATTTTAAAATGAGTGGAAATCTCTATCTAATCCTATTGCACCCACAAGTACACAAGCTGTCACCCCTAGAGCTAAATGAGTCTCTCCACCAGCTGTTCACTAGCTAGGTTTATCACACGCAGCTAAGATGTTTAAATTCCCTACTCGTCCACTCCCAGTGTTATCCACACACAATTCATCACATACTATTCCTGCGAGAAGAAGCTCATCCTGAGGCACGTGGAGTCACAAAAGATGTTAAACCCCACCGCAAGCAAACCCTTGTGCCACCACACTCGTGCTGTTATATTCAGCCACATTGCTATGCTCAGCCTGATCTTCAGAGAGAAACCGGGAACAGAACCCCGATACTCCTCATCTGGTAGCAGCTGAGGCATCTCTCCTGCTGAAAAGGTATGTGCCGTGAGAGAATCACCCCTGTTGTTTAACAGTATGGTGTCTATGACGCATAGTTTAATCTAATTTTACCGTGCAGGTACAGGAGCGCACACAGATACCACTAAGCAGTTCATATAATACCAGAAATGTAGAGCTGAAAAGGCAAAGCCAACATACTCATCTGATGACTCCAGGCTTTTTTGGTTCACAGATCATCTGGGAGCAGCCTATGATTTTCTGCAATTTGATTATCTTTCATTTGGCAAATCTATTTGCCCCCTATACATATCTACTCACACACACATATAATTTAATATAGATAAACATGCAATTATGTATATGCATATATAAAATACATGGAAAATATATAAAATAGAATTCCGTCTCAGTATCTTGATCATCGGCAGCTTGATCTGGAGGCTTGCACAGCGCTTGCTAGCACTGATTGGGAGCACAGGTCAGAGGGTCAGTTTCTCTCTACTGATTAGATAAGGGCAAGTCCTAGCATGGGATTTCTGAAGACTGAAAAGCTTTCCCTTGGAGAACACTGTGTAATGCAGACAAAGGATAAGCATCCCCTGATGATTAGACTTACAGAACACAGTTGAAGTAAATAAAAAATTTCCTGTGTCATTTTTGGGGAGCTTCCCACAACAGTAGCAGCCCTAGAAAGACAGGGACAAGGCAGCATCCTCACAGCTTTTCTCCCTTTAGAAGGTGGGAGAGAAGAAACCAAAGGGATAGACCTCTCCTTCCCATGGTGGCACAGTGACGCTGCCAGGCAGAAGCCACTTGCAGGGCACCTGGAGCCAAGGAGAAAGCAAAGAGTGATGCTAAGAATAACAACCTGTCTTGCACGGAGCTTCTGAGCCAGGACAACGTGCAACTCCTTGCTCGGGGCGCTAGGTCGAGATCTGGCCCTTCAACATTTGCTTTTTCTGTGCTCTAACTTGGGAATAAACTTGTTTGCTAGAACATCTGCAGAAAGTCAACATGTAAAGGGCACAGAAAGAGTGACAAATGTAGGTATTTCATTTGAGAAAAAATGCACAGACGATACACTGAGATATTCACCCAGCTCTGCATAAAGCTCAAGGGAAATATCCAGAGTAACAACAATGCTTTGCATTTCTATAGTGCTTGCCTTTGGCAGCTCTCTGGGAGCTTGCAAACATTGTATGAATTCACAGAGGCAGAGATTCAGAGAGTATAAAGGCCAGAAGGGACTTTAGATCATCCAGTCTGACCTTCTGTGTATTGCACGCTACTGGGAAAGTGTGCAGAAAAGAACCACAAACGTTATTTGAGGGTGGCAGAAAATGCCTTGCTGTGAAAGGCTTAAAGAGCTCGATTTGTTTAGCTTATGAAACAGAAAATAGAGAAGTTATCCTGTATGAAGTCCAACAGTGTGTGTTTACATGCAGCTAAGTCGAATTTTCCAGAAAGGCATCTACATTTGATTTGAAAACATGCAAGAGATGAAAAAATAAAGCCCTCTTCCTTTGGTACCTTACTACAGTAACTACTCATGCTCATTGTTAGCATTCATGCTGAATATCTCACTTGAATCTGCTTGGTTTCAGTTTCCTGTCATAGGTTTTTGTTATGCTTCTCTCTGGTAGATTAAAAAACATATGTTTAGTAACCAGCACCTCTCCCTGTGAAGGTACTTTATACACTAATCAAATCACCTTCCAATCCTCTTTTTGGTAGGATAAGCAGATTTTCATTAAGTTCATTTTCACTATAAAGCACTTCCTCAGCTCTGGAACAATACCGTAGCCCTGTGTTGCACTGTTTCCAATTTTTCCCCCTTTTAAAAGTACGCTCCTCACCCATTAAAATCTGTGACCTGTCTTGCAGATAATACATAGCTATTGCCACACAATAGTAAATATCACCTTTCCCTACACCTACCCACCAGCCATGTCTCACAACACACTTGCTAGGCTATGTGAGCATTATTCCTACTTTAAAGATGCCAGCAGAAGGAAAAGCTACTGCAAAACCCTGTAAGTCATTTTGAGGGAGCTAGTTAATTGTAAACTGGTTCTGATCCCACTCGCAACCACCTTTATTGTAGCATAGATTCACAAAACTCTCCAGATTTCTACAATTCTTGGCAAGAGGAAGACCTAGCTTTTTATCTAAACCGATGGTCCCCCTCCAGCAGTCCCCACTTTCTCATTCACTCCTGGTCTCATATGATACCTTTCAGATCTCTCCCACTGGACATAAATGTCTTTGATCCCCCGGTTACTCCTCCTCCCTCCCGCTGATTTTCACTCTCTTGTGACTGATCATCCCCTTTCAGCGACTGCCTCTGACCAGCTGCTTTTCAGATTCGCCCTTCTCTGATCTCCTCAACTGTCACTTCTCAGCTGCCACACACACGCCAGCCCCCACATCCCCATCTGCTTTTTAAAGGCTTGTTATCATAAGCTGGGGCTTCTCCGCTCCCTCCTTTTTACCCTGCAAAACCCAAATCAATCAAGAGAAACCATCACGCTGTCAAAGGCTGAGGGAGGGTTTTAGGTCAGCCCCGTCCAACCTGCGACCTTCCTGGCACTGTGCTGTGGCCTCCAGCTGCATTAGCAGGAGTATTTTTATTCAATCATGACCAAAATCATGGAATACGTGAATTATATGGCAAAAAAGCCCAGCCTGGTACCCGAAGGGAGGGCTGTGGTGAACGGGGAGTACCACGAGTGACTGTCCCGTGGCTCGCATGCTTGCTTGTGTCTGTGTTGCTGAATGGTGAGACAAAGGACTTCAGCTGGTCTTCAGTGACAGAGAAGGGGCTGCAAGCTAACGTAGTCTTACCTCTCCATTATAAGCACCATCACCCTCTTACAGACTTTTCAAGCTTCACATTAAACCCATGTGGCTTTTTACCTCTGATTCTGTCTGGAAAGCTGTTCTAAAGCTATATTATCCTAATGGCTAGAAACCCTCCACGAGTTTTCCACCCTAAATAATTTCATGGCTTATCTATACCACACTGTTTTCATACTAGCAGTGCCCTTTAGTTTAAATGTTTCCTCCAGGATGCATTTACTACATCTGCTGAAGCCCTGGTTCCACTTGGTTAAACAAGCTGGGCTGTCACAGGCCACTCTCATGAAGACAGGCTTCCCTTTCCTCTCCTTCTGTCTGTACCTGTCTGAGCCTGTACTCCTCTGGCCGAATTGTAACAAACCAGAGAGGTCTCACAGGGCTTTGGGCAGTAGCACTAATACTTGAGTTACTTCCCATTGGAAATAACTCACCAGGTGCATTCTAGGATAACCTTTCCTTCTTCCACAACTGCATCACTTGCCATCATCCTTCTATGACCAAGTGACGCGCTTGGTGGATGAGGGAAAGGCTGTGGACGTGGTCTACCTTGACCTCAGTAAGGCTTTTGACACCGTTCCCCACAACATTCTCCTCAAGAAACTGGCTGCTCGGGGCTTGGACTGGCGTACACTTCGCTGGGTTAGAAACTGGCTGGATGGCCGGGCCCAGAGAGTTGTGGTGAATGGAGTCAAATCTGGTTGGAGGCTGGTCACTAATGGTGTCCCCCAGGGCTCGGTACTGGGGCCGGTCCTCTTTAATATCTTTATTGATGATCTGGATGAGGGCGTCCAGTGCACCCTCAGTAAGTTTGCAGATGACACCAAGCTAAGTGCGTGTGTCGATCTGCTCGAGGGCAGGAAGGCTCTGCAGGAGGATCTGGATAGGCTGGAGCGATGGGCTGAGGTCAACTGCATGAAGTTCAACAAGGCCAAGTGCCGGGTCCTGCACCTGGGCTGCAACAACCCCAAGCAGAGCTACAGGCTGGGAGATGAGTGGCTGGAAAGCTGCCTGGCCGAGAAGGACCTGGGAGTATTGGTGGATAGTCGGCTGAATATGAGCCAGCAGTGTGCTCAGGTGGCCAAGAAGGCCAACGGCATCCTGGCCTGTATAAGAAGCAGTGTGGCCAGCAGGTCGAGGGAAGTGATTGTGCCCCTGTACTCGGCTCTGGTGAGGCCGCACCTCGAGTACTGTGTTCAGTTTTGGGCCCCTCACTACAGGAAGGACATGGACGTGCTCGAGCGAGTCCAGAGAAGGGCGACCAAGCTTGTGAGGGGTCTGGAGAACAAGTCTTACGAGGAGCGGCTGAGGGAGCTGGGCTTGTTCAGCCTGGAGAAGAGGAGGCTCAGGGGCGACCTTATCGCTCTCTACAGTTACCTGAAAGGAGGCTGTAGAGAGGTGGGGGTTGGTCTATTCTCCCACGTGCCTGGTGACAGGACGAGGGGGAATGGGCTAAAGTTGCGACAGGGGAGTTTTAGGTTGGATGTTAGGAAGTACTTCTTTACCGAAAGGGTTATTAAGCATTGGAACGGGCTGCCCAGGGAGGTGGTGGAGTCACCATCCCTGGAGGTCTTTAAAAGACGTTTAGATGTAGAGCTTAGGGATATGGTTTAGTGGAGTACTTAGTGTTAGGTCGGAGGTTGGACTCGATGATCTTGAGGTCTCTTCCAACCTAGAGAAATCTGTGAATCTGTGAATCCTACCATCAGCTAATAAAGTTCTCAGCATTTTTCCTTTCAGCTTTCTAAGGACATATTTACCAACTCTTTCCTGAAGAGTTTTTTTTTTTTTTTTTAAATCCTCAATTTGGAAGACAGATCCTCAGAACACGAACTTTTGAGAGCCAAAGGTTGTTGATGAACAGGGTTGAGAACAGCAGGACATTGCTGAGCCCTGGCTAAAGCTGCTGGGAGCCACCAAGTCTGCCTGGTTGCCTTCTGGCAAGGATCTCAGATCTTGTGGTAGGCAAAGGTTCCCTAATTTTTTTTGTGGGCATCAGGGGGCAAACACAGCATAAACTGAGGATCCTTACTGAGACTTGTCAAAATGGACCCAGCAGTTCCCAGAAGACAAGGGCTGCCTCTAGTCCTGCTTGCTGTGCTCTCTGCCAGATCTTAGAGAGTTCCCAGCTCACGGATTTCTAATATTAGTTCTCAAGCATATGACCTTGTCTGTCGTACTACTGAAATTCATTCTGTTTCTGGTACTCCTGCCAAGGTCAAATAAGGCTTTCTCTATGACATCCTGGTCCTTCCCTGTACTAGCAATGCCTTCTAGTGTTGAGTCTTTGGGACACTTCCTCACTACCTACTCCTATTAGTGTCAGGGTCTCAGGTTAATGCTGGCAAAGACTAATACCACGGCTGAACACGGGGGAGTGCTACAAGTAATCTTGTGCTAGATGGACAGGTGATCTTGCTGTTGCCATCATTCCAGACTCAATTCTACCTCTCTGTCCCTTACAGCTCCTCTGTCTTTCCTTATCTTCTCTAGTTTAACAAATTCTTTCTTATGGGGCACCATATCAAGTGCCTTACTGATACACAAAGATAAGACCTTCGAAATTTCTTATGCCTTCCAGGGAAACAATCATCTGAAAGGAAGCTAATGGGTTAGTCTGGCATGAGCTAGCATTGTTGAACACATATTGCCTGACTGCCTTTTCCCCTAACCACATGATAATAATTGCACTTTCCTTCCAGATTTCCTCTAAAGCACTACAAACATTACAGAGGTCACACTTACAGGTCTGAGACCGACAAACTTACTTCTCCCCCTTCCTTAATCCTGACTGCTGAATTTTCACTTTTCCAGCCGACATGGAGTCACAACTGTGGACAGAGTTGAAAAAAATCACCCTTGCTATAAGCCTGTGTTTCCATATGCCAGTTCTGCCAGGGAGAGAGAGCATCCAGGCCCCAGCACTGAGAGCACTAAGCAGCTTGAGCGGCTTGTTTCCAGCACTCAGACTGCTTCTTTCCCCAAGGACGATACTGCTGTCCTTATCAATAACTCGGGTGCAGAGCCCTTTTGGGTTTTGGCTCAATCTATAGTCTCCTTAATCACCCAGAAGCGGCCCCACTTCTTACTCTCTTTTTCTTTAAATAGCTGAAGAATCTTTTGCTGTTTGTTTTAATCTGCTTTGCAAGGTCTAACTCAGCTTGATTTGTAAGCAATCTTCACTTTATCCCTACATTTCCCGACCTCTTAGACACAGCTTTCTTCGCTGTCTCTTCTTTTTTCCATTCCACATAGGCTCTTCTGCAGAGCCAGCTTAAGCCGCCTAAGCAGTTGCCTGTGGTGGCAGACGGATGGAGGGCAGCAAAACCAGGCGCTGCCATTTGCTGACTCTTCCCAGAGACGTGGGCTCCACAGTGTCCCGGAAAGCAGGCCAGCTCCCTCCCCGCACCCCAGACATTGCACTGCTGCCTCTTGCAGCAGTGCCAGGAGCCAGGGGCAGACCGCCCCTCCTCACCCTCCGGGAGAGGCTGTCTACAGCCGGCCTATCTCCTGCCCACCCCACCGCCCTCCTCTGCCTCCTTGCTGCCTCAGGAAGGCCAGGCCCTTCCCAGGGCCTCCAGAGAAGAGCTCCCACCCAAGCTCTCCTGCAGACTCTCTCCTTTCCTCTCACACCCTCCAGGCCTCACCACCCAACGCTGGGCCCGTACCCACTGCATTCAGCACCTCCACCGCCCCTAGTGAGCCCTTGTACGGGGCAAGGACAGGCAGAGAAAAAGAGAATTGCTGCCAGTAAAGCCTCTCTACAGACTGAGACTGTAGTGTAACTGCATTAGGGAGGAATGAGGAATATTTTGGGGAACGTTATCAGGAATATTCCTGCGATGAAGCCCTAAGCAAATCAGTCTGGCCTCCTAGTTGACCCTGCTTTGAGCAGGAGGTTGACTAGAGACCTCCTGAGGTGCCTTCCAGCCTGAAGTATCCTATGATCCTGCAAATGGGACTTCTGTATCCCAGTGAGAGAAACAGAAGAAAAAGGTCTTATGAGGGAAAAGGCCTGGCAGCGGGAGTCTCATTACATAGCCTTGTGGTGGGGAGATTTGTACCTTAAGGGGATGGCGCAGCAGAAAAGGAATTTAGGAAGGAAATAGGCTGAGTTTGGTGGTAAAAGTCATACATCTTAGGAATAGACTGGAAATGCCTCAGACCTGCTAAGTTTCCATGTTTATCAACCCACAATGCTTGTTTGCTTGTGCCTTGGCTGAAATTAAGCCAAATCACCTCACAAAGTATTTCTTATAACCTGCTGTACTGTATTTACCACCCTCATTCCCCACATTCACAGACCGCTTCTGTGACCCTTTTAGCATCTTCTCACACGACTGTGCTCCTCTGCTGAACTACAGGCCCTAACACAGCTCATGGCATCAAGTCACGAATGTGCCAAAGCTATGATCCTTGCATGGGTAACACCACTTCACTCCAAGCACATTAGATGTGCAGACATGGGTTGTTGTGGGGGGATAGGGGTGAGTGAGGCAAAGCGCTGGCCTTGCACTCACACAGAGATTCCGGTTTGCACCCTACTTGGTCAGAGGTGTTAATGTCCCTTGCTTGGTAGCCTCTGCATCTTCACACAGCTCTGAATGAGAGGCCCTGGCCCATCCATGACCTGACGGACTGCTGCCACCCATCTCTGCACACCTGCATCTACTACACACCAGGTACACTTCCACATCCACATGGATTACTGATGTACATACCTCTGTGTACACACAGAAAACGTGTGCAAGTACGTAGCCCCACCACAGGCAAGTATATATGCAAATCACTCCATGAATATAAGCATCTGTGCATGCTCATAGCTATATGTGCAGACAGGTATCGCAACCACACAACACGCTGCAGAGAAACTGTTTGCATATGCAAAAGCACACACATATGCACAAATTCCCTCGCACATTGCGCATCTCCACATATTCTACGTGCGAGATGCTCCCACGGGCTCACGTGGCCCTGGGCAGAGATATAGGTCCCTGATGATCCTGGCTAGGTAGGAGTTAATGCAAGAGAGGATGGGAAAGAAATTAAAAGCAAAAAAAAAAAAAAAAGTTGAAAACCCAGCACATGATTCTTCTCCTATCACATCT
Source organism: Anser brachyrhynchus (assembly GCF_964034855.1). NCBI lineage: Eukaryota > Metazoa > Chordata > Aves > Anseriformes > Anatidae > Anser > Anser brachyrhynchus. Next base: position 65,708,668 of record NC_137694.1, read on the forward strand.
GTGAATCCTGGAGCGCGAGAGTAATTGTCTGCAATGAGTCAGACCAAAAGGCACAAGGAAATGGTTGCTATGGCAACTCTCGCACTGCTCTAATTCGGCTCAGAATTAAAATGATATCAAATAATTTGCAAGCAAAGGGAACACGGCGAAGGCGCCGGGTGCCAATCTAAAAATCCAGCTATATGCAAGCCTCTCCTGAGTCAGTGTCAAGGGCTCTCTTCCCTTCAAGCGTGACAACCATGGCAATCAGAGGAGCTACAGAGGCGGGGGTGATGGATAACCTTAGGCTAGAAGATTTCTGCTACACACAGGCAAGAACAGGCTCCTGGGCTGGAGCTCCAGCCTGGAACAGGCTCCACAGCTGGGGTCATTTGAGGGCTGGATGTCCCAGAAGGGCTTATTCCCAAGGCAACAGGCAATGTCCACTCACACCGGGAGGCACAATCCCTGCACTGAAGATCTCAAAATCTATGCAGAGAACATATACAGCATAGAGGAAAAGGAAATTGCTGATGGATGCCCAGCCAGAGTAGGCAGAATGCTATGGAAAATGTCCCACATTACTATTTTTTGCATTCTTCTGAGGATAAAATAAAGATATTTGGTCCCACTGGCATACTGTTTATGTGCAGAGATGTGGAGTTTTGTAGGCAGATGCTTCTCTTTCTGCCTGTTCACTGATCTGGCTGGAAGATAACTAGCTCTGAGCACGGAACTATGCGGTTCCAGCACTGATTCCAAACCTTGGCAAAAAGCTGACTTTGTAAGAACAGTCCCCATGAAAAATAAGGCAATCACCTTACTTTTGTCTGGCTCATACAGTAGCTGGGGTCTGCCCCAGGAACATTGAGACCCCAGCCTTTTTGTTTACAGGTCTCTTTGCACAAGGGCAAGGAAGCAATGTGAATGGAGAGAGACTGGTTTTGGCACACCAGTGGCACTGTGTGAGGTTCATAACCTGGCCTGCAGAGGACTGGATCAACTCTTAGACCAGTCAAGTGTGTACTCACAGCCTACAGATGGATGTCGTGACAGCGGGAGAAGGCACAGCTGCTGGTAGTACCAAAATCCTGAGTGTTTCTGCCTGAGTGCCTCTGACACTTTTTATGACTGGGCTCCAAGGTACTGCCCCCTCAGATGTCTCTTGGTTTGTTAGATCAAAGGGATGCCTGAGCAACTGCTTGGGCTTCAGGGATTGCCAGGAGGGAATGACATTAGGCAGCAACCAGAAGTAGCAGGTAACGGGCTGAAAATGAGCTAGGTCTTCCTTCTTTCTACCCATTCTACCACTGGATGCAAGGGAGATCACGCCCCTTCCATAAAGGCACCCAGGTGATGCCCTGGGAGCTTGCAGAAGTTTCTTGCAAAGTTCCTGCATTGGGAGGATGTTGGCACAACATCCAGCATTAAAAGAGGGACAGCGTTCCTTCTGTATATGGCAGCACACCCTCAAGAGATCAGCTGCTCTCAGATTTTGTATAGGCAATATCATGCTGGCTTTCAAGCCAGTGTAGTAAAATAAATTTAATTCTCTAGCTTGGATGCAACTATTCCAGTGTAAAAGGTGCTCATGTTATTTCAGCTTATTTCCATGCATTTTACATTGCTTTTACAGGTGCAACTGTCACTTTCTGGAGAGGAATAGAGAGGAGGTTGAAATGTTTTATCCACCCAAACAACAAAACCGTAGGAATACAGAATTGTGTGTAGATTAGTTTGAAAAGATGCCACAGCAACAGAACTGCTGAAAAAGACACCTGCATCTCTTCTGTCTGCTTGCTGGTAACAGACAGCAGGTAGCCAAAACTGGAGACCAAGGAAGAGGATGGAGAGACGTCAAGCTGGCCAGTAAACGGTTTTCAAATGAGGAGCTTCCGTCAGACTGACAAAGGTTGGATTTTAGCCAGCAGTCTAATGGCAAAATTACTTTCCATTATCCATTTTCAGATTGGCTGATTTCAAATACTTCTGAAAAAAAAAGTCTAAGCTTTTTTGGAAATCTGCTCCTGCTGTGAGTACAGAGTTCTTCTGAAAATACTGGCCTTAATACTGTCCTTACTCAATGTCCCCAAGCCCTCTCTGTACAGTAGGAAAGATACTTCTCTTCTTTCACCCTTCTTTGGGCTTGTCTTGGGCTCTCCCCATACACATCTGGATATACTGCTGTCATCATGGGGTAACAATTTTGGAGTGGTCCAATCGTTGTAAATAAGAAGTAAAATTAACTTTGAATATAAACAGAAGAGAGTGGTAGTGTATAAAATAAACCTGGATCTCCCAAGTGCCTGTTTGGATGACCTATTTGTTTTATCAGGCACGTTGGAGCCTGTGCATGCCATGCCCCGTGGTTTGCTGGTATCGGCCATCTCCTGTCCCTGAGACAGCAGCAGTGACAAGGAACCTCACAGAAAAGAACGCCCTACCTGTCCCTGGTCTGACCAGCAGCCAGCCGGCTACCACATAACTCAAACAGGGAGAAGGTCAGGCAATAAAAGAGACGTCATACCCTGCCCAAAGTGACAGCTAAACTCCTGTGCAGATTCCAGCAGTTTCACTGGGGCCTTAAATCACTAAAAGCTTCTGTCAGCAACTACATGTGATTTCTGCAGCGCACCCCCTGAGGACCATAAAGCCCCAGGCTACTGACTCAGTGGAGGGAGCAGATGACAGTGCTATCTGGGGCAGGACTTGGCTTGCAGAGAGTACCATTGCAATTCCTTATTTTTCATTTCCAACGAAGTTAGCGCTAGAGAAAGGCACTGGACTGACATCCCAGGAGAATAGCTGCAAGCTAATTAATTATAATTAATCATCCAGGCATTACTTAATGTTTGCATAGAGCTTTGAACTGCCAAAGCACAATATAGCAGGTAGATAATATTAACTCAAAGTAACAGCTATAGCATCAGATTTGCCTGCGTGGCTTCCCCAAAGCCCCAGCAGCTCTGCGAGCACCCCAACTCAGCGTGCACAAGCAGCTCCGTGGCGTCCTCTGCGGGTTCCTCCAACCCTCCAAAAGTCTGCACGATGCCCTGGCTGCAGGGGCTTAGGCTGGGCCATGCCAGGCCTCCGGGATGACGGAGGCCCCCGTGCCCCCCCTCCATTGCTGCCCTCAGCCCTCCAGGCCGGTTGCTCTCTAATCCCAGCTGACGTCTCCCTTGCTGTCTGACAGAGCCCAGGCCTATGTCATCCTCCTGGCCGCTTGGTTTTTGGAGCTTGCCTTTCTCCGCCTTGGCCGGGGACTGCCATTCAGCTGCCAGAACGAAAGGGGCCCTGTCACCGGCGTCCTCCTGGCAGGGGCACGGGGGGTGCCCCCTCCCCACGGGCAGAGCTGTAAATCCTAGAGCTTAATTCTTCACTGCATGCATAGCGAACATTTCAGAGTGCTTACAAATTCCCCCCAAGCACCATCAAGTCAAGCAACTGACAGTAACAATCAGTGGCAGAATGACAGGCCAGTTCATTCAAATTACACTTTTATAGGGGCACTTAAAAAACCTTCTGCTGTCCCCCCTTTACAGAACTGTGACAGCATTTATCCAGAAACTGCAAGCCTACCCAGGTATTTGGCTTCCTATGAACCTGTGCTGGGAATCAAGCCGATTTCTGGTAGTATCCCAACTCTAAATGAACACGATTATCATGCCCTCTGAGGGCTGATGCCATCCAAATAACAACAATAATAATAACAATCTGCATCCCATTCTGCTCTGATTGCCTCTTGCTGTGTCTCCATTCACTCCCCTTCCTTCGCCTCTCTCCTGTACCTAGCATGGGGGTAGGATGGTATTGCAGCACTGCCCACCATCATTTGAGCTGCAGCCTATACCAGCGGGTAAAGTCCCCCAGAACCAGGTCCTAGCTACTCACCATGATTACGTTAGTGTGAGGGGGATGAAGAGAGGCCTTCATCTTTCCTCTTATAGTTGTTACCCTCAAGATCAAATAGTATTGCAATAGGTAGCATGAACACAATATATTTCTTTTAATGGCTACTGCTATTATGAAAGATTCCGATGATGAACCTTGTCACTACTAAAAAGTCACTACTAAAAAAATGCAAAAGGTAATATAGATACAGAACCACTTTACTCCCTGATGCCCCAAAACCAAGTTGTAAATGTACGTCCCAATCCAGCAGATGGGATGTACCTCAGCAAACCCTTCCACTCCCACTGAAGTCAAGAGGGGCTACAGCTGGGGCCTTGAAGGATTTTGGACCCTTTGGGAGAAATTAGTTCTCTTAGTGTTGTCATGCAGCCCATATTTTGGATGAAACATGAGTATTTTTCATCAACATATAAGAAACAGAGAATGGAGAACACCCAGTTGAATGTATCACGTGTGGAAACAAGCAGAAAATGCTTATGGTCAAGTCACCTAGCATGCCGACTAGCGACAGAGGCCATGGTACCTCTAAGGAATGAAAGCAATTGAGAATTCATTTCTCTCAGCTTCTGTGGTTACATGTGAGGAAACTGGTTTGTTCTATATAATTTCCACAAATGACAGAAACTTTACTTTAATACCACTGTTTTGACAGGATTTTTCCCTATCCTCTGCTGCTTTTCCCACCCTCATCTTCCTACAGCAGAGGATTCTGCCCCTTCACAGCATGTCCACACAGAGTCTATTCCGCATTCAGCATAACTGAGAGGGTGGAAATCTCCACAGGGGTTTTGAAAAGTGCTGCCGACAGAAGAAAAATAGCTCCATCAGGGGCAGCTCCTCCTGTCACTTGTTCTTGCTCCAGCTCTTCCACACAGAAGTTTCCTTCCTTGTATTTATGCTGAGTGCCGAATCAACTGTTTGTGTGCCTCTGCTCTAACTCACAGCTCAGGAAAGGAAACAAAAAGAATCATGAAAAATGATTTTTTTTTTAAAAAAGTGTTTGTTTCTCCTCCCAAATCGATGCCCAGAAAAATGCCCCAGTGTTGCATAGTCTCAATGCTATTTCGTTCTCGTAACAGTGCCAGCTAGTATCAGTTCTGGGGGCAGTTTCTGTGACCCAAGCACCTACTTTAAATGAACTGTACAGAAACCTCTTCTATTTCACACGGGTCCCTGGACAGGCTTCACTTCACAATAAATCTGATTGGATTTGAAAAGGTGTTATAGCAGTTAAAAGCACTATTATATATCACCACTCCCTCAGTTTGTAAGTACTCTCTCAATCCCCAGGTGATACATAGCACCACTCTCAACTGGAACTTATTGAAAGCCTGGAAATTAAAGAATGGTTCATCAGATGAAGTTAAATTGCTGTAGTTTAACTGAACAGTAGATTGAAGACCATCCATTGTGTCTTACCTAGCCTAGGTAAAAGCAGCGGCTGACTGTGATCTGAAGGTATCTGTAATATGACCTTCTCTCTACTGGATATTTCTTTAGCAATTGGCATAACCTCATGCTGAGATAAACATTGCACAGTTTTTCTTTAGAGAACATCTATTGTAATGCTACTCAGTATAGAAGAAAAGTCTGAAACTGATTTTACTGTTAAGAATTAAAAGACAGATTCCCACATAACTGGAAATTCAAAGTTGTTGTTCAGCATCTGCTGTATGCAGTCATTCCTTCCACCGGATGGGACTCCATTAACACTAACCATTCCTTCACAGGTAGCTTTGCATCTCTGCATGTTTCTGCTAATAACTGCTCCATTATCTGTTCTGCCAACCTATTCCCTTACTGTTTCCACATCTAAAAAACAAAATCCACTCACATTTAGCTACATTTTTGTTCACACCAGTACTCTTACACAGTGATTTTAGCTTGGGTATGAAGCCAACACTATTGATTAAAGTTGCTTTGTTTTGTTAAATGGGTACTCTGATTCACTTCTGAGTTTATTGTACTGTTGTAAAGCCTGAAGCAATTGCTACTGAAAATGGTAAAGTTTCAAAAGCTTTGAGGTTCAGAGGGAAACAATGTCCCCTACAAGTATTCCAAAAGTAGACGCAGAGTCTGGTGAAGGTCTGTTAAACAGGGTTCAAAGCTCAGATGCAAAGAAAAGTTTACAAATCTGTATGTACGAGTTGGAAATCCAGCAGCAAACCCACTTCACCAGCAAAAGTTATTTTTCAATGGAGAAAACAACAGAGATGCAGGAATGTGCTGTTCTTCCAAAACCAAAAGTGCGTCCTGAAAGTGGTTCAAAACCTGCATTGACTTCTTAACCAACTCATGCTCCAAGGAAATAGGCAGTCTCAATCCACAGAAATCACTTGTGCTGAAGATGGAAAGCTTGCATTCAAACAGCCCATTTCCCTTACAAAGGCATGTCAGCCATTTAGTACCTTTTCCAATGTTCTCTGTTTTGCCTATTTTTCAACATGACAATCTATTGTGGCTCCCATCACCTTCTTTGAATGACAATCTAACAGCTCTCAACTCCCACTCTCAATATAAGACGCTACCATTTCATTCAAGATAAAAGAAAAACCAGAATTTCCTACCTGCAGCAATACCCATCTTCCCATCCACAGATACAGCCACTGCTGTGCTCACTGTCACCACTTTTGGAAGGCCTCCTCCCTCTGTCAAGACACAAAACCAGCAGGCTTGGTTAGTTTACATGCAGCAGGATTCACATCCAGATCAGTGCATACTTATGCCTCAGCCCTGAAGGATCCAAGAATTCGGAAGACTGCATCTTTCAAACCAATAAGCAGCCTAAAAGGCTAATGAGTAGACTTGTTTCTCTCATGATGAAAGTAGCATCCTTGGCATAAAATATAGAGGACTGGCCTCCTGCGTTTTGGGCAGGTAGAACTCCTCTTAGGCTGGAAGATCACTTTGCTTCACTCACCAGCTAAACTCTGTAGGCAGAGAAGCAAGACAGGGAATTCTGGCATTGACCCTTGCACAACAAAGGCCAGGCTAATGCCCAGCTCTGTTGCCCAAGTCAGGCTACCACTACAAACTGGAGACAGACACGATACTCACGGGTACTTCCAGAGTGCACTCCATTTTAAAAACAAAGTCTTCTGGGATAGATTCAGCTACCTAAACTTTGTTATGCCCAAGGGCATCCCTTTTATCATTTAGCTGCTGCTTCAAGTGTCCCTGTAGGTCCTGTGTCACATTTGCCAGCCCCACGCAGATCTTTTGGATCCAACAAGGCATTTAAAATAGCACAAGTGGATAGATTTAAGCAACTGAACCCCACTTGCTGTCTTTGCTAGTGCAGTTGTTTCATCCTGCAATTGCCCATGTTACATTAAATAATAATAATACAGAAATGGAAAGTGATTAGATTAGCTTCAGCTGGAGCACCTCTTTTGAAACTGCCAGGGGACAGTTTGAAGGTCAGCACAATCAATTTAGCCTACAACTGACTCCTTGCTTGCATGCTGTATGGAAAACTCTTGCTCAGACGGATGGATCAGGGATTCTTTCCTCTCCCAGAGCTACAGCATTTTGTTACTGTTTTCCACTTCTGCCGTCATCACTCTTTTTGGTACCCAGCATGTCCCGAGCATGATTCAGTGGCTACTGCAGTTTAGCCTGGAGTCTCTCTTTTTTTTTTTTTGGACTGAAGCCAGATTACCTTGCTCAAGGATGTCAGAACTAGTAAAGCCCTTGTGAAACAAATACCCAGCCAACTTATGCTCACATGTCTTGAGCCTGATCCTGCCTTTATGGTGAACCCCAAATTTCTTGCTCACCCCTATGATGAGACAAATAAGCAAAATGCACATATTGTCCCTTAGAAAAACAAAGGAACAAACAAACCCAGCACACACAAAAAAAACACAACAAACATCACATGACACATCTGGACTGCATGAACAGTTTTATTTGACTTGCAGAGCTTTCCTTTCTGTCGTCTTCTCTCTGGGACTTTTGGACACTGGATGGAGGTACTCTGAATAAATTTTTCTGATGACCTGCAGCCATTCCCTGCTGGACTCCTCACCAGCAGGGAGGTCTTTGGGCTCTTCCCTCTTATGTGACAAGAAGAGCATCGGCAATGAACCCCCCGTCACCGTGGGCATACACTGGCTCATGCGGAAAGCATGGAAGGGGTACTTTGGCATCTAATCAGCAAGAACTTCTTAAGAAACTGGGTGGCCTGTTCTGACCAAAAGGTGAGGCACCTCTGCTTCTAAGGATGTCAAGTGAAGGGCTCAGAGTCTGCTCTGACAGTGGAGCACAGTGGCTCAGAGGAACTGAATGTTATTTCCAGGCACTTCACAGCCATCTTGTATGATCTCATGAATCAGTCTCACTAAGCCCAGCTGCTCACACCTAAAGAGACTAATAATCTCCTGTACATTTTAGAGAATAAGGTCTTCTGAGGCAGGCATTACTTCTTATATAGTGCCTGGAGGGTTTCCCGGCAAATGGGGTCCTGGACTTGATTGAAGTTCCTGACCAATAGCAATGTCACACAAAAAACATAGACAGCTTTTATTCTGCCTTTATCTATGCAAAACTACCTGCGACTGCAAATAAAGCCACATCAAGCCACAATCCCAATGTTTAGCCAGCAGTGACTACTAGGGCCTGGATAACAGCTATCCTAGGGAGTCCCACAGGGTGTTCCTGCCTGTTTTTCTAAACTGTATTCCAAAGAGCAAATGCTGTTGCGTGCAGGGGAGTAAAAGGTCTCTCCTGCCATGCCTCCTCCTCCTCCTCTTTCTTCACTTGCCATTTGAGGGAGATGTAAGGGTGCTGTGCAGAGAGAGAGGCTTTGGTGGAAGGTTTCAAGTACTTTCTCTTCCCATCCCTCCCTCTTTACATCCTGGTTCATCTCCAGCCTCCCAGTCTGGTTTTCTCTTTGCTACTTGCTTTCCCACCCACCAGCCTCCCACCACTGTGCCACAAAAAGCTTTAACAGCTAAAGTGCGGAGCTCCGTGACAGAGCCTGAGTGCTAGGGGCCAGGGAGGGCACAGAGGGGATTTCGCCTTCTGTGTAGGAGTCTCACAACAGGGTCTTGTTTTGATTTTTTTTTTTCTTTCTAGGCTCTTCTGCTCTCTTCCAGCCTTTGAGGAAGTCCTGGCAGGCTCTGCAAGCTCACAGGAACCAACACCCTAAGCAAGAGACACTGAAAAGCCAATCTTTGCTTTTTCTCTTGTGTTTGAGCTCCTTTGCTAAGGAGGAAATGCCATATTTTAGTAGTGTGATGGAAAGAACATAGGGCACCAATGAGACACCCTCACCGAGAGAAAACTGCGGATAAACACTCCTCCCTTTTCCCTAACAAACCCATCCTTTCCTGTCATGGAAATCAGTGATGTAAAAAAATGACATCCTCTAAAGTCACTTCTTCCTGAGTCCCTGCTGACTCATCAGACCTGACTGTGAGTCTGATGGTTCTGTCCCTCTGCCTTTACGCAGGGTATACCAAATGCCATGAGGCTGGACCTCAGTAATTCCCACTGTGCAAGAGTGGCAATAAAGGGATTGGGATAAGCGTGGCATTGGAAGCTATACGGGAAAAACTTTCTCTTCTCTCCTCTCGTGTTCAGGCTGAGGTTACCTGAATCATCTTCTGAAACTATGCTGTAGATGAAGCTCCCAGGGGGGTACTCAGCTGCCCGGCGATACCACAGAGGGAAGTGGTCCATGGTGAAGATACTCTCCTTGTCCTTTCGAGTCAGAAATTTCCTGCCAGAAGAAAGCAGAGAGCAGCTTTTTGCACAGGGCAGCTCTCCTCGGGGCTACGCTGCAGGCAGCCCCCCCGGGCTGGACACCCCCTGGAGGCACCTCAGCACCTGCCGCTTCCCCTGCAGGGAACATCTAACCACATCTAACCCACAAAGGCAGGAGCCAAGTTTCCCGCTGATAACCGCTGGGGCGCCTCAGCCTCCCCTCAGGCAATTTACAGCGAGGGAGAACCCCCCCCCCCCGCCCCCTTGAGCCGCCATTTTCTGTTAGCACCCCCGCCGCCCCGGGGCCGCCGCGGCCGCCGCTCCGCCGCCGGCTGCCCGCCAGGTGCCGCTGTTGCCCAGGCCGAGGCCCTCGGCGCCGCCGTCGCCACCGCCCCCACGGCGGCCCCGAGGCCGGGCGAGGGGAGGTCGGGGCCCCGCGGGGAGCCCCACGGCCCCCGGGCTTGGTGGCTGCGGAGGGCGTCCGGGGGCTCCGAGGCACGGGAAGAGGTGTCCCCCCCCCCGTCGCTCTCTCCTCCGGGGTGCACCCACGGGTTATGCTGCGAGGGCACGGGGCAGCGCTGGGAGTGAAGAAGGAGACGCTAAGGGCACGGGCAGCCTTCCTGGCTGACACACCCCCTTCGTTTTCAGGCTCTCCTTTTGCTATGTGTTTTAACATAACAATAATTACTCATTTATGCAGTTCCTTCCTTTCAGGAGATTCCAAAAGTGCCTCTCCTGTGACAAGCAGGGATCTGTCATTGAAATGTAGTGACTGCAACCATTCAAAAGCACTGAACAACACTGTGTGGGGTAGGGAGTCATCATGTTAGCTTCCTTTAGCACGTGTTTTTTTCTTCCTTGTCACCAGATCCTGGCTGTGCTGAGCTATCCAAGACTTCCTCAGAAACATGAAGACTGTGGCTGTCAGGGTGTGCTCATCAGGCACAATGGAGCTCTCTGCCTTGAATATGCAATTTGTATTTGGAGAACTGGGAGACAGTGAAACACCTACCAAAAAGCTGAGGACCACCACCATCCTGTTTTGTTCCATCTGCTGCTGATGCCTTTGCAGCCTGTCCTTTTTTACAGAAGCTTGGACCAGCCTGCATGTTCAAAACTCAACTAAAATGAAAACTGTGCCCTTTCCACGTCAAAAACCTCCTCTGAATATGTACTTTTGCCTTTAGGGAGAGGACAAGAGAATGAATCATATGTGACAGATGTCAGTCACATCACTTAATGCATCACTGGAAGGCACTGGGATACTATGATGGGAGCAATGTAAGAGTCAGAACAGAATAAAACTGGGAGAGAGGAGGTGAGACAGAAAGATCAAACCTAGCCAAGCCGGAACATAACCGGGGCACTGGAGTGCAGAGCCTTTACACTGCAAAATGGTCCAGGGGATATAGAGTAATTGTGGACATTTCCTCTCTTAGCTGGCTGAATTCGGGCCATAATCAAAGTTCTTCATTTTACAGTGAAATTAATGCACTTTGGGACAGTATTTCAGGAAAAAGTCAAGAGGACCAGGGCAACACAAAGGGCCCCTTCCCTGCCTGCATAAATCAGCACCCAACCCACCAAGGTCTTGCTCCTTTCCTTTCTGTTTCTGCATCCCCAAATACATTGCTAAGCCTGGTGGTGCTTTCATGCTGCCCCTTCAGAGACACTGAGAGAAATCCCTTAATGTGGATTAGGGACTTACCTGTTGGAAAGTTTCTCAGAGCCCACATACAGGGCACTCCTCATGAGTCCAGCTCGAGTGCCCAGAAATGCCATCTCGACCCCTGCCTCAGTCTCCCTGTGGAACAGAAATATATGAGCAGAAGCAAACAGTTCTTAGAAGAGCCATCCTTCTGCCCGAGTGAGGACCTTAGGCTTAGACCTGTGCCTAGATTGACACCTTTGAAATTTGCTCATTGCTTTCTTTTGAAAGGAGGATGTGAGCTGTTCTCCTCTTGCTAGCCCTGCTCTAGGCTGCCTGCACGTAGGCTGAAGCGAGGGAGAGGGACCGCAGGGAGAATATCTGTCTCAAGCAAGCACAGGATGGGCAGGGTAACAGACTGACTCTGTAGATTGATTTGGATGTGCCTTGCTGGAGTTACTAAGGGCACAGATGGGAGAGCTACATGGTAGAGAGTCTGCTGCAGCGTGGTGGTATGGCACAAACTTAAAGTAAGAGGTGTGTGTTGGTGTTGGCTGTTTAAGGGTGTGTGCACTGGTATTTGGGTATCCTAGCATGATTGCTCCTGGCTCAAGCTCCATTAGTAGTAGGGATACTGGTAACTGAAACAGGGACAGGATTCCCATAGACACACATCTGTGAAAGTTGCATGTCATCTGCTGAAAGAAGATCTTTGTTCACTGAATCACTGCTGACCTCCAGTGGAATTCAAACATGGGTGGCATTAATATTCTGTTACCAAAAAAAACCCTCACCAAGCTAAAGGCTTACCTGAGGAGGCCCAACCTGCTGGAGTCCACTCCTGAGAGACACTTTTTGAGCTATCTATAAAGCTATTTAGCTATTTCTAACAGAATTCTAAGCTATTTCTGAAGTTTCTTATATACTTTGAAAGAATCCAGGACTTTTTCAGCCATTACGTAAGCCCATAGCATCTGGAAATGCAGCTTCAGTGGTGTTTTACCCATACTTGCTTCTCATAGACTTACATGGACATATTGAGGGCTAGTGTTGTCCAGTAGGCTTCCATGGGTGCAGTGACCACGGCATCAAACAGCACTTCCTGGACCAACTCCTCATCACCTAAGGAGGAAGGAGAACAAGAATCAGGAGAGAAATACGTATGTCCCACTAGATGTCTTAGATACGGAGCATCTGCCTGGACCAGGGCACTGGGGCTACATGGCACAAAGAGAGACCACCCCTTGCAGGGCCGAGAACACGACCTGCCATCCTGGATGGAGGAGAGCAGAGGAAGAGATGTAACAGCTAAGATCGCAACAATGGTTCCCCTGTAAGCTCAGTGGAAGGATTTAGGTTTGAAGGTGTCGGCAAATGAGAGGCTTTCAAATGAAGTTACTCATCAGACTTTTGCTCCAGCCTTCTTGATTGAACAGTCTATCTATAGCCATTGCCTCAGATCCCTCCCTTGACCTTTCTTCTGGGTGCCCCATAGTGAGGATACCAGCTACCCCATTCCACTCAAGGAGCTTTCTTCAAAGCCCCTGGTGACTTCTTGATGGCCTCTACTCTGTTTACCTTTCTCGAGATACCATCCTGTGCTAAATGGCATACTCAAAAATCCCCCTTACTCAACCTGCTTCATTTCTATACCACCCTGTTTCCGTTTGTCTCATGCTGTGAGAATGCAGTGGCTGTCATACTGCAGATAGGGATTAATGCATGTTGCAGGCCCTTTCAGTGCTGTTCTAGGCAGAGCCATCCCATCTGTTTCAGTGTTTCTGGCCCTGGTTTCTGGGTTGAGGCCCCAGGTATCACCTAATCCCAACTTCCTTTTGCCTTTATTTGTCACAGCTGTCAGGATCCCTTTCTCCGTCCTTGCTATCATTCAGAACTCAGAACCAGAGGTCACCAGCAGATCTTTCCTTCCTCAGGCCCTGTATGCCTAGGATGTGTCCTAATTCTATTTCTTTTTCCTCCACAGCACTTAAAATCTGCGTGGTTCTCCTAGTCAGCTCTTCCAAAACTTTCTTTCTCCTTCCTGTCTTCTTCAACTGCTACAACTCTTTTCAGCCTTTTCAAAACTCAGCCAGGAGTGGTCTGTTCACATGGTATAATAAAGAAGCAATTATCGGATTACATTTGTTTTTAGTTTTAAGAGATCCAAATCCTTGTGTCAGAGGTTTCTGAAGCATTATACACAAAATCTTGATTCAGCACTTGGCACAGCTAAGAAGGCTGAAGCCATGGAGAGTGAGGTGAACCTAAGGACATCCTAAAGCTAAATTCCTGCAGGGAGTTCCCATGCACAGCTGCCCACCTCTGCCCCTCAACAGAGGTCCCGCTCTGTAGTGGTGCTGTATCAGCTGCTTGTATGCCTACACTTCACCTGGAGAGTGGGACCTGCTGCAAGGGGTGAGTAGGGAGGATAATCATTCTGTAGCATTTTTTCTCCCCCCCCCCACCCCCCAAATAAAAAATCAATTACTGATTGTCTTTGGAAAACAGAATTAATAACCTTTTTGTGAAAGAATCCATCTGTCTACATGGCACAGTGCAGCCCACGGAGGATGCTAGCTGGGGCCCTGGGGAGCAGAATTGTGACGGCAGCTTTCTGCCTCCTCCTGCCATCCTCTAGCCCAGCTGGTCGGTCTGTCTTAAGCATGGTGTGCAGCCCCCACCACACCCCATTCAAGCCTTTCGTCCTTCGCTATTTCCTGTGCTGAGACCTTCAGTGAAGTTAAGTTATGTGACAGCTTTGAAATTGAAAAAAAAATCCTCTGCTGGAGACAAGGAAGTGGATCCTCAGCTCATTTCCACCTGTGAATTAAGCTGGGTTTGAGTTCAGCCCTGCCTGTGGGAGCAGTTGCCACGGGAGCTCAGTCTGACACCAATCAGTTTCTCACAGTCCCCGCTCGCCCATGAGGTTACAGAAAACCCCAGCAGGGCCCTTCTGATGGCCAGCACTCACATTCCAGGTCAGGTTCCTCTCCCGTGAGGAAACGGATCACAGCCTCCAGCTGGCTGAGCTTCCGGTGGTCGGGATCGATGTCCGTGATGCAGTAAATCCTGGTGGGGGGAGAAGAAGCCCAAAAGGGCAAAAAGAATCACAGTCAAACGCTCCATGACAATAACAACTGCAAACAAAAATACAGTGAAAAAGCTTGGGCTGCAAAAGTTTTGCTGTTGCTGCATGCCACGGCCACACAAATCCTAACAATGTGGCTCTAAGTCAAGCCCTACCAATAACACCAAACATTAATTAATCTAACTGCTGCACTTAGTAGGGCTGCTGGTATGTTCTCCAGCTTAAGTTCACAATGCAACGTAGTTAGCATTCCCAAATCCTTTCTGCAAGGTTATCTATATTATGCACTGAGTAGTGTGTGTACCTGTGTATCTCTACACAATAACAACGTGATGCAGAGACCTGAAAAGCAGGAGGCCACATGCAATGCGAGTAACATTGGTTTGGGAGTGGAAAAAAGGAGACAGAGAAGCAATGTGAGATGAGGAATGAGCTTGCAGTATGATACGGTGTCAGCAAAAACTTTCCCAAGGGGACACAGCTGTAGGACACAGTCTGGGGAGAAATGGGAGAATGTTTTTCAAGTGTGGGTCTCTGTATGATAAAATAAACCAGTCTTCTAATCCTGCTTCAATTTTGACTGCTTCACTGTCAGGACAAGGGAGAGGAAGGGGTTATGAGAGAGAATTACATCTCATTAAGGGACTGAAAGGAATGATTTATGAGCAAGGCCTAAGAGTAATGAATATGTAAAATGTGGTAAGCTGACACCCCAAGTTAGGAGTAGAAGGAGAAGTCACTGCATGTGTCTCAAATGCTGTGCCTATGAAACTTGACAGTGTAATGAGAGGTGTGAAGGGCTGTGGGGCTTCTTGAATGTAGTTATTTTGGCTTTGATACAGGCTGGGTTCATGGGCCTGAGTGTAACTGAATGTTGGGTTCATGAAAATCCCAAACCTCACAGCAATAAATGGAAAGTGCCATGCTTTACCCTGTTTCATATCCAAACCAAGCAAAACCATAAATTATGCATGCTCTTGAAACAGCGGTCGTAAATCACCCCCATGTTCACTAGAAATTAGGTCTAGGCTCAGTTCAGAGGAATGCCAACCAAAAATAAGCTAGGATTTTAAAACATGTTTCGGTGTCTCGCTAACCTTGCTACAAAATTCACTGACAGGTCTGACATACTGTGGGTTTTGTAGCACAATTCAGAGCAACACGAGGAAGAACAAAATGAGTTTGAGTACAGAAGACTGAGAATAAATCTCAGGAGACGTTTCCTACCGGGGGATGTCCCAGGCCTTGGTGGGAACTCACAAAGGAAGAGATGGAACTGAGTTCTGGAGGTACCACTATCGTACCCTGAGGCCATCAGCTCTTTCCAGGTGCAGTCCCTGAACAGCACTGCTTTTCCTCTGGGCCACTGAGGGTGGTGAACTCGAGCAGAGCTGCTGGGAACTTTGACAAAAGCTCATGACAAAGTCCAGCGTCTTTGACAAGATTTCCTCCACTTACCATTCATTCGCTAAAGACAAGTCTGGCTGGAGCAGGTCGTGCAAACCTGAAACCAGATAATACACTGAGTATTAAATTTGGTAGCAGACAGACAGATACAGGCTGTGAAGAAGTAAAGCAGTAAGTTTCAGAGCAGCTACCTTGACCTTTGGGACAGCGGGGCTGTTCCAAATTCACCTACCTTCCTCCACAGAAGTGTTCCCCAGCAGAATGTACTCCCCGTGTCCCCTGGACAGCACAACCCCCAGGCTGCAAGCAGGAGGGAAAACAGAGGGTTTGTCAGCAAGGGGAGGTGTAATCCCAAAACACGACACTGCATTCCCTGTAGTGACAACCCTTAAAGATGTTAATTCCCTCCACAGCTATTAAAGAAAAGAACATCATCGAAAGAGGATTAAGTGAGATCTGATTGCAGCACAAGAGGCTAAGGGACCTGTCTGTAGAGCTGTGAGACGTTTTTGGTGACAACATTTTTGGCCAGAGTTGTAAGGTTCAAATCAACAATAACATGTATCAAATCTATGACAATTTCAAAACATTTTGGATGTGGAAAAAAACACAAAAAAGTTTAGCTTGATTTTTTTATGCGATGTTTTAGCATTTTCAGTTTACAATAATGTTCTGTTTAGAACCAATACCAGCATATCAAGCATTCAGTGGAAATGAAGATATCTCATTTCTCTGAAATGAAATGATGTGCTTCACCTAAGGTGTTGCTTTTGGACTCTGAACTTCAGATAAATAATTTTTTAATGATTATGGGAACAAAGAAATCAGTTATTCACACTGCTCTACTCATGAGTCACGTTTTATGACCATTTTAAAGACCATTTTCCCACCCCTGATGGCAGACTTCAGATGCATTGTATTGGTGACGTGTGAGCCCATGCTCACCTGAAGGGTGTGCCACTGATGTCCGTGAAGAAATAATCATTGGTGAGGAAGAGAACTCGTTTCTGGAATGAGAGCAGGAATAAGAGAGTGAGAGACCGTCTGACAGACCAAGGCCATAGCGGTGATGGCGACCTGGGATCTACATCCCCAGGGATAAGCAGAAGCGGGTGATCATCACCAACACTTTGCACTCATCTAGGACTGTCCAGAGACAGGAATGAATATGTGGTATTCAGCATATTCAGCAACTCATGACTTTCAGGGTCCATGCAGCCACCCTGTCTTTCCATCTAGGTCTTTGGTTAAACCTTTCGTTTCTCTAGAGGTGAGGTGGGAGGAGAGGCAGGATGGACACCCTACCCACTGCATGAGTGGGCAGCTGGGGACAGCTCTCACCACTCCTGTGGGAAATGCTGAGATTCCTGACACTTCCTTTCATGCCAAATGGGGACAAAACATTAACATATTCCAATTTTGTTAAAAAAAAAAAGAAACAATTTACATTTTCAAATGAAAAAAGTGCTGATTCAAATCCAAGACATTTTTATTCACATGAAAATATTTGTTTCAGCCTGACATTTCAACTCAAGACATTTCAGATTTTTGAAAGCTGCTTCAGAACTTCAGCTGCTTGCCAGACTGGCCTTTTCCTGTAGGAAAGTGTTGATTTCAGTGGAAATCTTTTCCAAAGGAGAAAAGTTGTTGGAAAATTTTTATTCAAGCCTTATGGCAGTATATGAACCCTAATATGTTTGAAATCCCAGCCCCAGCCTGAAAACGAGGTGAGAGGATGTGTGTGGGAGACGGAGTGAATACAGAAAGCTCACTGTTCCCCGGGGAAAGCCGTGCCTGCTCTAACCTGCTTGAGCCGTGCAGCTGCAGAAGAGGCACGATGCACAAAGGGCAAAGCCAACACCAGTTTCGCAGTGTGCCCCGAGTTAGTGCACATGGCAGATGGGAGATGGAGATGGGGTTATTGTTTGGTGAGAAGGTGGCAGGCAGCTCAGCTCCTTCTCTACCCTCTTTCCCTGCATGGCAAGTGTGTACTGCAACAACTGGAGCAGCAGGGGCTGAGTCTTTTGCTGAGCTGAGATGTACCAGCATTGCCATGGCACCCCCAAGCAATATGTCATGGTGCTGTTTTGGTGGCTGTGGGGAAGGTACAAGGGGTACTGAGCCTCCATTTCCTTGTTTCCAGAGTGATCTGCTGGGGGGGAAGGCAGGGTGAAGAAGGAGGGCTTCAGCAAGGCTTGCTCTGCTCTTCCTTTGCTCCGCACACACTGCCCCTCTTCTGTGCATGCAGCCGCTCAGCACTGGTGCTTGTGGGAGGCTGGCAGAGCTCTCCTTCTGCAGGATGGGGAAATGCACAGCCTCCCTAAGACAGCTGTAGGCATCGCCACTCATCCGTGGGAAGGGGGAGCAGCAGAGCACCCTGGAGCCAAGGAGGGCTGAGGACAGCCAGGCAGGACTGTGCCACATAGCACAGAGCGAGGGAGAAGAAGAGGACATGGGCACGCAGGGTGGCTCAGTACCAGCACCAGCGGTCTGGGAACACGTGTAGGTCAAGTGTTGGTATTGCACCTGTTCTAGGCAGCCACTCCTGACTAATGGTCTTATCACTGGTTTGCCACAGGCCTACCCATTTGTCCCCTAGCTGAAAGCAAAAGCAGGTTTTGCCACCAGATTTCTCTAATGACTGCCCTTTGTCTTTGGACTTTATTTTTCCTTCTCTATCTCACTCTGCTCTCAACACCTCCCCGAGATCAACTTGTGGAATTTCTTTTAAGTGGCTGACAGAATAATTCCTATCCGCTTCACTCAGCCCTTCTCTCTGCTGACTGCCTCATGCTCTCTGTTTCCAGGCTCTGTCAGCAATTTCTTTGTTTCGGCTCCTGCTCTGCTTCATCAGCTACCACAGTACTGGTGGGAATTGCTAAGTTTCGCTTCTTGTCCCTGCTCCGTGTGTATTCAGATAATAGTAAAATTGTGACTTGCTCAGCTTCAGTCTCCTATTATGCTTCATAAAGCTTGCAGAGTTGCAGAATAAAACAGGTAATATCTCTTACCAAGGCCACTTTTTGTTGTCTTTTTTTTCCTGGGTAGGGGAACAGAAAGATATCCCTAAAATATTGAACTAAAAAGCCATCTTTGGATGACTCAGAAGGTATGCTATTGCGGGTGCACAGAGAAAAGGTGAGAAAAGAGATTAAGTTAGAGAAATAAGCAATCTAGACTTACAAAGAATAGATCTTGCTTTTCTGACAGAATAACAAAGATAATGGATGAAGGGAATAAAGGACATGAAATGTATTTGGGTTTATATAAAGCACTTAAAACAGCTTTTCATGAAATTTTATTCTAAAGACTTAATTAATGTGGACTTAAATAAGATATGAAGTGAAACAACTGCAGTATTGAAACCAGAAAGAAGCAGTAAACAATGGTGCATCAGGAGAAAAAGATCTATTGAGAGGAACAGACAGACTGTATCTTAGGAGCCATTACGTACAGTGATGTGTAAGATAAAATAAATCATTGTTTCTCTGTATACTGAGAAAAAGTTCCAACAGCTCCAAAAATTAGAAAGATGGGACAAAAAGAAGTGAGATTCAGGTTAAAAAAAAAAAAAAAGGCAACTGGAAAAAATAGCTAAGAAACATGGAAACCTAAAAAACAGGTAAGAAACATGGAAAATGGGGGGTTGGAACTAGGTGAAGGAGGGTCGGAACTAGGTGATCGTTAAGATCCCTTCCAACCAAGCCATTTTGTGATTCTGTGAAACATAGGCAGTAATTCTGGGTCAACTGTGTGATGGAGAAAAATTTGAAGGGACAGCAGAAATGAAGTTTGGGGCTTCCTGCTCAGAAATAACCAACTGCAGAGAAAAGAAGCTCTCTACAGAACAATAGGGAAACTGTGCTCAAATAATTCAGTGAAGCTCTGGTACTTGTGTAAAAGAAA
The DNA here is from genome assembly GCF_964034855.1 of Anser brachyrhynchus. NCBI lineage: Eukaryota > Metazoa > Chordata > Aves > Anseriformes > Anatidae > Anser > Anser brachyrhynchus. The sequence goes on from NC_137694.1 coordinate 65,728,317, forward strand.
TGATACAAGAGACAGAGGGAACAGAAATAATTGCTGAACTGATTGGACTGAAACGTGTGCAAGTATTTCAATTGCAGATGTTGGGGAAGGGCAAATCCATTGACAGTTAATAGTTGTAAACACCAAAAATAGAGACAGATAATTTAGTTATAAAGTCTAGCAATACAACCATCCAGGGGAAACAGAGGGGTATCTTCACTGGAAAAGAGCATAATCTCAACAGTGGCTGAGTGCTTGCTTTATTGGAATTGGTGCTGACTGTGGCTTAGCATGGGAGCAGCTCAGCCAGCCTCATGGCTGAAAAAAACCTGTCTACAAAAGATGGAAAATTTTCCTCAAATTTGGAAGACTTCTGGGCAGCTAAACTTGCAGGACTCTGGAATACTTCCTAAGAGGAAATGATGGAAGCCAAACTCTTTGAGAGAATTAAATAAACCTGAATGAAAAAGTACCAGTGAACCTAAATGTACAAGTCCATTTTGCACTGATTCCAGGGGAAGATGTATAACCCTACATTAGAGCTGGTAGGGAACCTTCAGAAGTCTCTATTTCACTAGGAGTTTCCATAAGATGCTTGTAAATATTTGCATAGAAACTTAATCCCGAACTTGGATAAAGAAAATCATTCTGACAGAGTGAAGGACAGTTTTCTTGAGTACTTTTGGGTAAGGAAAGGGAGACAAAAAAAAGCCTCCAAACCTTTCTGTCTAGATCAGCTCAACATGTCTTCCCCTGCTCTAAACTCTTGAAGATCTCAGATTCACTTCACAGCCCTATAAACAATGAACAACTTGCTTTTTGGCTTTGCCTGGACAAAGCAGGGAGCTGTGAGGCATTTCCAGCACCTTTGCACACACGGAATGCCGGTAGGTATACAGAGCACTTCTAACGACGTTCTATTTTATGCCTTTAGCACGTGTTATATATGCGGTGAAACAATAAAATCCTCACACTCTGAAATGCTGAGCATTAAAACCACATCCTTCATGGTTCTTCAGCATCCATTTCCCCTCCCCTCCCTCCATGTGACCCAAGCCTGATAATTTCTTACCCCTTTATCCACAGGGACCTTCACATCCATGGAGAGGTAGCCCGTTTCCCCATTGATCATGGCAGTTCTCAGCTGCAGAGGTGAATGAGATCAACATTAGCATCTCTGGGCAGAGCAGGACAGGAATTAATAGAGCTGCTTGACATTAATATACAGGGGCTGTGACAGGAAAGAGTGGCTGTCATTTTTTTTTTGTCTTCACAGCTCTTTCTTGCTTCTTTTAAACTGAAAACCTGTTCTCAGTGGTCAGGATCCTTGTTCAATCAGTAACATGGAATAATAATGGCTTATGCTGAAAGCTTGTTGATATGTCTTTTGAGCTAAAGGAAAGGACCTGGAAGCTATGAAATTGACAGTCCACATTTCAGACTTCACCATTTGGCAGCCAGAAAGTCATTAGCACCGTGCTCTGAGAGCCTGAAAGAAGAGACACCTGAGAAACCCGCTGGCTCCCCCAGACCGAGTACAAAGCTCTTTGGCATCTTTTAAAACTGATTTATAAATTATAGGCTGCATTCAGCACCACTTCTGAGTTCAGCAAAGCAGCTGTTTAACACAGCAAAGCAAGGCTGTGTGATAGCCAGGGAGGCTGTGAGAAGACCACTTCATTCAATTCAGGTTCCAAAGGCAAAATGTAATTTTCACAGTGACTCCCAGCCTCTTGCAAGAAAGAGCCAGGGAATTTTTCCATAAGTGCAGAGGGTTTGACTTCAGGTCCAGCCTGCCAGAGCATATCAACCTATTGCTTCAGCCTGGATAGAAAAAAAGGTGGGAAGTAGCTTATTCATTCACACAAATTGCTTCCGTACTTCCAGAGACAAGCTTCCATTCAGGTGCTGGCCAGACTCAACTGCAGTTGCTTTACAAGGCCACAGCTCTATTTCTTATGGCTGTTTGATGTGGGTTATTTACAGGCCTAGAATATAAAGCTTGTGTTTTCCAAGGCCCATGTCTTGGAAATCAAAACACTGACTAGTTCTGTAACTCCTTTCTTGCTAAAAGAGTTTGACCTCCTGCCAGAACCACGGCATGCTCTGTTCTGGTCTGAGAGCCTGCAGCAATTTCTCTGGGTTCTGGGTTTAGTTCGGTTATTGCTGTTTCGTCCATATCTTCTCGAATGCCAGCTGTCTTTCCTTGCCCCATGAGGCAGTGGAGAAGTAAACCAGCGGATATGAGATCTCCTTGGATCTCCTCACCTCCAGCTCCAGGCCTTTGCCCAGCGCTGAGGTGACAGTGTCTGTAGATCAGTGCCACAGCCCAAGCTTGCTGCTTCTTCCTTGACAGCTTCTCCTGCATGGAGAACTCAATCAGCCACAGTCCTGGTGTCTGGGAGTCCCTGTAATGCTCAGTCCTCATTATGCTGGACACTGCTGGCAGCAGCCGGCCTTCACTTTGACAAATGCCTAACCAAGTCTGGATGGAGGAGTTGTCTGCTGCTGACTCCCTTTTCCCATCCACTCGTGTGGTTTCAAACCAACACAGACATACGGTTTACCTGGGGGCTCTCATAACATCTAGGTGTTTGGCCACTCAGTCCCAACTTCCTTGCAGGCTAATTTCTTCTTCAGATGCTCTGTCAAGGCTGAAGAAACTTGTTCAGGTGTCAGCTCCCAGACTGCTGGGCAGGACCCCGCGACCCCTGTTCCCCTCACACTGAGAATAACCCTGTGTAACTTTAAAAGCAACCTCAAACTTCCTTGCTGCCCAGCTGCAAATAGCACTGTTGTACATGAATTTCTATTTTGCAGACAGTGCCGTGTTCCCTCCCTTTTTCTTTTCAGCAGCTGGCTGTATTACACATCATTAGCACTTGGGCATATTTTTCCAGTCTGATTTTGCTGCTTATCAGTGTTGCTGAGATTATACTGCAACTGATGTTGAGTCTGTCATTGATCTAATACCATAGCTGCAAATCTGAGTGTTGAAACGTTGGCATCTTTCTGCTGCAGTGGGTGTATCTTGAGAGACTCTCAACTTGCTGAAGTCACACTGCAGATATCAGTGACTGCAACCTTTCTTTCTTCTGGAAGATGCAGTACAGGAACACAAAGTGGCTTTGTTTTGTATGCCTCTTTTGATATATGTATATATTTCACTCTGGATAGTTTTATTCTGATTGCCTAAGGGCAGAAACCTTACACTGCATCATATATACATTCAGGTATCAATGCTTTTTTAAAAAATTTTGTTGTAAAATAGCAAACTGTAGAGAGGAGTATCTCTAAAAGTGTCTTCAGTGACAGAGCTGCTAGAAGACATTAGTAAACCCAGATAAAGCCATAGATAACCTGTCAAGTCCACTGCATGTAAAATCTCATATTTTTGTCTTACTTTCCACATCTCACACACAGTCCTGCTGTGCTTTCTTTCTCAGTCTGCCACCCTTCCACTTGCTGAGTTCTGCTGGCACGACCCTTTCTGCTTGCCCTGTGCTTGCGGCAGTAGCTGCTGTAATCCTCTTGCTGGGCACTTCGTTTGTCCCACCTGTTTCTGTGATATCTATAGCATCAGATCCCTTTATCTCAGCGGTCTCCCCTGTAATCCAGAAGCATGCATCCCACAGCTAATTCTGTCTTACTCCAAATTATTTTCTTACCTTAGCATCTTAAGTAGCTATTCTCTCCTAATTCTTCTGAGTAAAAGAAAGCCAGCTACAGAGAAACCTCTCTGCCTTCTCATTGTATCTGGGTACCCAGTTCTGAAACACTGCAACATGCAGCCGTTGAGGTACACGCTGTTTCTTGCTTACCACTTTTTAATAGTTTCACTTGAGAGAGTAAAAAGGGGATTTTCTATTCATTTCCCTTTGTCAGCTATTGTTTTCAGTGCTTCCAAAGATGTGCAATAAGGTGTTTCCTGGAAAACTGTTTTTATTGAGTGTCTAAGTTCCTTATGCTCTTTGTCTATTATCAGAAATGACTGCAAAGCTTAGTCTCTTTTGGAATTGCACTTTCTTTCTTGTTGCAGATCTCATTAGCTGAGTGGTTTCAGCTATATCTCACATACTACACATATGGGCAACATCATGGGATGCCTCCATACTACTGAGCTATTTTGGCTTTGTGTTAAGCTATGTCCAGAGGTGCAGCTGCTGCCACCAGCATGTGGGTCAGGTACAGACAGACCAGCTCCCTGGAGCATCCTCCGACTACTTCCTTCCTCCTGCCAGCACTTTCTCTCCCTGTTCCATGGGAAGGAAAACTGGTACAGAGAAGGAAGGCAAGCACTTTGTAGGTGAGCATCGGTCTTGTCCTCTTGTAGAATACCAGTCTCTCTTAGTCAGGGCCAGATCTGCACAGAAAAAACAGGATTGCCCCTTCCCTCCCCCTCATTCCATGAAGGCACACTTAGTAATAGAAGGAAGGGGCTACAAAAGCCTAAATTCACTTTCTGATACTCACTATTTCGTCCTGGTCTTCCCATTCCACTTCTGAGAGATCTACGCTGTTGTAGTTTGGCTTAGGCTTCAGTTTCTTTCCTTCTTTATACTGGCATTTATTAAAAAAAAAAAAAATGATAAAATAGGAAAAAGAGAAAAAAACACCCCAGTAAGTGACTAGATAACTTTTTAAATTAACCCTTTAAGAATTTAGTATTAATTTCTAATTTGAAAAATAAGGATTTTTCAGTCTCATTTATTCTCTGACTTGGAAGGAGGTTTTTTGGTGCAGATAATTTCTCAGTCCCGTGCCACATATTTCTTTATGTGAGTGGTGCGAAGCTGGGAGAGTTCAAGCGGGAAAGTTTGTTCCAGGAGCAAGGGACAAGCAGGAACATAGGTGAACTTGCAGGTAAAAGCTACAGCCTGGTTTGCGAGAATATTCAGCTAAATGTGTCAGTACAGTATGCTTACCTCCAGGAAATATTTTTTTTTTCCCCACAGCTAAGAGTGTAATCCCATTAACACTATAATACCAGCAGGAGATCTTTCCTGATGGGAATTAAGCTTTGGCTTCACTGACAAAAAGTAGGCTTTTCACCTCAGGTTAACTGATGGAAGAGAGCTATTTCCCTCTAATCTTACTGGTGAAGAAAAAAGTGTGAAGTAGACTAAGAGAGGCCAATTTCAGGTGGAGGATAAAGCAATGACCTTGCCTAGCTTTGCTTTGCCTCATCCTGGCAACATGGTGTGATCCTTCTCCTCACATAGTGAAGTAACTACCTGTGTCTGAGGTCTCTCTGTGCAAAGCTGCCTTTATGAAGACAGCTGGTGCGAAGCCCTGTGGTGGCAATTCCTCTTGCCAGTAACCACATTAACACCTATAAGCTGTGCACATGGAGATTTGTGCAGACAGGCACGTGTGTGAAACAGATGATGTATTGCATGCCCGGGTAAGAAAGCCCATAGTGTGGTTGCAGGTACGTGCAGTCTGGAGTTCCAGGTGGCACCATGAAGGAGAAACGTCCTTGTGTCCACTCTGACCCTCAAGTATTTGCAGCACACTGGTCCCTAAATTGTTTCTGACATCCCATGTTACCAGGATTTGTGTTACTCCACCTCGCTAGCCTCAAATTCCCCAAATTTCCAACACTACAGCTGCTGGGCAGCTATTACTGGGGAGATAGCCATGCTGAATCTTCCTGTAGGAGATGTGCCCGAGTGAGGGGATTTGGTTCTCCAGTGGAGCCTCACAAGCATGAGCATACATGTGTGCCCAGAATACAGCAAGTGCACAGAAACACAGCACCCACGCGCACTCCTACAGAGAAGACAGGCGGGTTACCTCCCACTTCATACACATGTATACATATATGCACCTAGGGGTGTGACATTGATTTCTCTGTCCCTCATGTTCCCAGGGCCCGTATATCAATAAAACATGAGAAATCAGGATCATCCCTAAAAGCCGGTGTTCCCAAGTCAGCAAGGATCTCCACAGCTATACGTACCAGAGGACGGAGGTCTGGGTGAGAAAGGATGTAGCCGTTGTTGGTGTTCAGAAAGGCGTATCCGTGGACACCCAGCTGGAGAAAGAGAATAATTAGCTCTGCTTTAGCTAGAAACACCGCTGTGTAGTGGGTGCTGCTGATATCCTGGCCCCATCAATATTCAGAAGTATTTTCTTTTTAAAGGTATTGACCAGCAGAAAAGAGGCTCCATCCCAACCTTTTTAACCCTGCATTTCTGGCTGCTCAGAAAAGACTGGCTGTGCTTGGGTGCACACAGGGATGGGCAGGTAGTCTGTCTCTGCACACAAGCAGGGAAAGACACCCCCTTAGAGCCTGACCAGCCTCGCTAGCAAATACCAGCAAGAAATTTCCACGAGAGCAATTGCTCAGATCAAGCCCATACATAATACAAATTCCAGCTAAAGCCTGAGTTGCTGAAAACTCATAGATAGCCTGTGCTTGCCAAAATATGAGGTGTCTCATGGAAAACAAGAACGGCTAAGTTTTCTATCTTCAAAAAAACGTAGCAACTTTATATTCCTATAGAGTCAATCCTGGAGGGATAACAACAGGGAAGCAGAGAGGTAAGTCTTTCACAGTCCGCCTGCACCTTTTTGGAGGGAATGAATTACTTATCACACATATCCCAGATCAAAACTCTGGACTTTATACAAAACATTTTTTTTTGCAATCACATAGAGCTCAGCTCAGCGTGGCAGAATGAATCCAAGGCGTTGGATCAGGACTATGGCAAACTTCCTTGTTGGCCTATTAAAGCTGAAATTTCCCAGCCCAATAAGTGGGATCATAAATGTATGAGCTCTCACGGGCTTTGGAGCTGGTCCTTTGCAGCACATATGCCAAAGGATTCAAGCTGAGAATATGAGGTTTATGAACCGGTTTGGAACTGAAAGAACTTCTGGGAAGTCATGTCCTGCCTCTGATGTAAATAAATCCTTCAAATAATTTTCTCTTCTTCCATGACACTACTTGGAGGAAAGGACAGTGTCCCTTCTTGGCTCAGAAGAAAGATTATTGTGACATGGCTTTTGAGTGACATGGGAGAAGGAAGATGAAAAGGTATTATTAGTATTCTACAGAAAATAAACGTGTATAAGAATTGAAGCTCCTAGACAAGACTCCCCCAAACCTAAACCAACTAGCTTTTGCCTGCTGAGCACTTGCACCCTGATGCTCTCGGTTCCTGGGTTGCCTGAAGGGCCATTTTCAGCAGCTACATGCAAATGGTCTGCCAATCCTGCATCCAGATCTGGAAGCACTGCAGAGATGCATAGCTTCTGACAGCACTTCCAGTCCTGCAGGTCTCTAGTGAACAGATTTTGGACAACTGCCTAACTGGTAGTTGTTTAATAGTTATTTAAGAGAAACTGAAAACTTGAAATGATGGCTCAAACTGCCTGATAACTTTGGCAATCCTCAGATGTGCTTGATGTCGCCTGGTATGGAGAGTGATTGAACAAAAGGTCACTGCACACAATTCGCAGCAGAAACCAAACTAAACAGTGCATCTCTGGGGTGTTTTCCTATGGATGAACATGAACATTTTTTTTTTTTAAGATATATTGATTACAGAGATAGAAGTAACTGTTGGACTACTTTCTGGAGAGCAAATACACTGTCTAGGTACAGCATCAGTGGGTGAGAGCCAACCTCCTGTACACTGTCCTGCCAAGAAGTCTTCATGCTGATGTGGAGAAAAAGACTTTCAGACATGGCAGAACAGTTTGGTCTCTGAAATGAATTTAGTCCTCAGTTTTTCTGCCAAGAATACTGACAGTGAAGCTTGTTTATTTTTTGCCAGCTGGTATGGCAGCTGTTGTCCACTGGGAACTGGCTATAAAACATTAATTCTTCTGAGACAGGCTATCAGATCCATCTCATCTCTGAAGGATCTAAACTGGTGACCACAAAGGCGCAAAGACTCCACGACTAGTTGTGAATCCACTGGATCATCCAGTCCTTGTGTTTCTGAAGCAGCCTAAGTGCTTCTAGTGGTGAATGATTTTGCATGTATTATATGCATCACCACATCTGACTGCCCTTGCTTTATGCTCATACTTCTTCCTACAGGAAGAGGAATGATTTTTCAGAATCATGCCCGTGGAAGAATGACTAGTGACTTTGCAGTGTAAAATAAAATTGCTTTATTTCAGTCTTACCTTATACCGTGGAGCAAGTTTTAACAACTCCCTCAGGGGCACGTCAGAGCCCACCACACCCAGCAGTATGCCGTGAGATCTCTTGAAAACAAAGGAAAACCCGTTTTCAGAAGCAAAACTTCAGTAGTGTTCTGTCTGAACACACGCTGTTAACTTCCTACTGACCTTTCTTGTGTTCTCTTTAAGCTTATGTACATTCATTCAAAACCAAATAACATACTGTTTGTGGAGAGAAGTATTTCTATCCAATACTAGTCTGCATTTTTGATAATGATTCAGAAGTAATATAAAATGACTGGCAACAAGATTTGAGGGCAAAAATCTGCATTCAGTTTGTGTAAATAACAAAAAGGACAAGGCAAGCATGCAAAGAAATTTAGCAAGTAATTGCTCACAGGACCTAGATGAAGACTTCATTCCTCATACAGCAATGGTGAGGTACCAGATGTCATTTTAAAATGATGTTGAGAAGCTAGAAATGGTACAGAGAAGACTGTCTAAAGGGTTTCAAAATCCAGAGAAAATGCCCTTATCAAAGACACCAAAAATTTTCAACCTTTTTATCTTATCAAAAGAAAGACAGGTTTGACTTTATTGAAGTGCAGAAGATGCTTCCCGGGAGAAAATACCAAGGGCTACAGGGTTTTCAATCCATCAGAGAAAGTCATTATGATAGGAAAGTGAAGCCAGACAGACTTGAAGTGGAATTTGGACACCAGTTTTTAACAGGGAGTGAGAAACCACAATGGAGAGCTCAAGGCTGGATGCCTTTCTTCAGTGACACTTTTGCCAAACACAGGTTATTGGGCTCATGAAGGACTGTCTATATGAAATGTAGAGGTCTGCAATAAAATGCACAGACTAGACAAGGTAATGATCGCTTCCAGTCTGAAACTTTATGGGTCTGTGAATTAGGCTGGGTTTGAAAATGGGAGGGATAAAAACAGGGAGAAGTGTCATATTTAAGAGGTATTTGGAAGAAATAGCATTCAGAGGAAATGGCAGGCTATCATTTCAACAGAAAAATTATCATCTGCACATCCTGTCCAAAGTCTGCCATGGTCCCTGATGGCCATGAGGTCTGTCAGAGGTGCTCTGGCTCTAATACCCCACAAAGGTCTGCTGCAGCCTTCCACCTCTGCTGGCGGGAGGCAGAGCAAAGCCCACGTTGCACTCACCGTCTCGTTCTTCTTGCTGAAGACTGGCATAGCCACCGTTGTCATGAGCAACAGACTTTGAGCCTGAGATGCAAAGAGCTGCCACAGAACAACGAGCCGTGTGTTAGCAGGTGCAATACCACAGATAACCCGAATGAAAGGCGCTGGAATTCCCAGGAAGCCCAGATGTTGGGTACAATCAGACACCTCCTCGCCTCCCACGCCCCTCTGAAAACAGATGGCAGCACTTTTCAGTACTCTGTATCCAAGAGGCTCGTAGGATGGATGCTTGCTCATGTGGGGTGATGAGGATGGGCTGAAAGCCAGTGAAATGTGTTGAGAACCTGTAGAAATGGTGGCACCATGTATACCCACCATGAGCAGGAGACATTAAAGAGCTGTTTTGAGGAGGAGACAGTAATGGGTGTGTAGACATGGGCGCTTATGCAGCAAGTGTAAAAACCACCAACACATAGAGCACAGAATGAAGAAAAACAACACAAATATGAGCAAAATCACAAACAACATATTCTATATTGCAGACACATGAATAGCACGAATGAGAAACAGCACAGGCAAATATTTAAAGGGCACAAATACACACACAGCCTGCTTATATAAACTTGTCACTCAGGCATCTAAGCATAGGAAAGACGGAGGCAAAATCATGATACAAACAGGTACAACACAGTGAGCTGTCTCTACAGCAGACACAAGACATACACATGCATTGGGGTAGCAGAGGCTCCCAGTACTGCAGATGCTCTAAAAACACACAAGAAAGGAGGTAAAACAGGCAAGACACATGCACAGAAATCTCCCAGATCTGCCTAGCATTAAAAAGGGCTTATTCCCTCAATGCCAGTAGCATCTCCCTTCCATTTCTCCTTTGGTCAAGTAAGTAGCGAGGCCAGAACTGATCTACTGTCTCCATTAGTGTGCATTCTAGGAGCCATAAAGCAGCCAGCCAATGATCTGTGCAGTTGCCTGATGGAGATTTGAGCCTGGTATCTTGAGTTATTGGTCTGGATAATTCTGAGTGGAAAATTCCCATTCACAGCAACACTCTTGCTAACACACACCAAGTACCTGTGTCCAGCATTTGCCAGACGCATGGAAGAAGAAATCCAGTGATCTAAGCTACTGCACAACACGGACACCCCTACTTTGGACCCACAGCACAGCTCTCCAGTACATCCAGCATTGCCTCTCCTCTTGCTGGTGTAAGAGGGCTCCTCGAGAGCTGCAGCCCCCTGCCCCCAGATGTACAGGCCAGCTGTGGCTGTGAGCGCTTGCACCGACACACCAACTGGCACAAGGGGAGCGGCACGCTCACAAAACACAAGAGAGCAGTTACCTCCTCGGACTGTGGCAGCTAGTGAGAGACATGGATGAACAGATGAATGAGTACATGAATGGAGGAATGAAACAAAAATGGAGAGGTTGGAGTGGAGGAAGAGAATGGCAAGCCAAGCCAAGAAGAAATGCAGCAAAAAAAAGCACAAAAAACAAATCCCTGCTGCTGCCTTGGTAAGTGTGGCACCCCACACCAGTGCCAGGGATGGCATGTTTACTACTAGAGTAAACTTGCTGGGTAGCTGGCAGCATTTCTGGAGGTTTTGCTTAGCACACTCAGGTACCAAGTTCCACCTCTTGCTTGGGACCACTCCTGCAGCAGAAGGCAACCCCACATCACCCTCACAGAGCCAGTGTGCCATGACTGCAGCCGCAATGGTCAGCCACAGCACAGAGTTTGGGGACAGCCTCTTCCCACCAGAGTCTCCTGAAAATATTTTTCCCCCCTAGGAAAGCATACAAAGTGTCAAGGTTTGTTTCTGGAATAGGGGAACCTGACTTCTGGTCAGCTCTGTCACAATTACGCGGAAACCTCTCTGTGGTGAAGATGCCAGCATACATTTCTGCAATGTAAAAGGGGATGGAGATGGAGATTGAGGAGCACCTTCTATGTGGGGAAGTGCAGGGGAAAGCACCTTCAGTGATGATCCCCTTTGTCCTTCCCCTTGTTCCTTTGGATTTCAAAGCTGCCTTGGCAATATAACACCACGATGGCACCAGTTTGTGGTCCTAAGGCCTGAAGTCTTCCCTTAGGCCAGGCAAGGGGCATTGAGAGCCCTGACTTCCTGGTCCCGTTTCCCTCCCAGGAAGCGAGATGTGCCCTTTACACAGGGGCTCTGCCCTGGGTGACCTTGCATCTTGCTAGCCCAAGGAATGAGGGAGTGACAAACTGAGACCTGTATTTCTGACTGGCACTGTGCAGTTAGCTACTGGGCTGGGAGAAATAAATCTCTGTGACCCATATCCTGAGCTGTAAATAGTCTTTCCTGTGAATAATCCTTTAGAAGGTTAGCCTCCTTTCACAGGAGTACTGCTTACGTTATGCTGTGTCTGTGTGATTAGTCCTGGGCTCCTGGGTCACTTCAGGTCCAGACCTCAGTCTACATATACATCTCAACTCCAGGAGCAAGCAGAAAAGAAATATTGCCTGTCTCAGCACAGCCAGAGACCAGTAATTTCTATCAATCAAACAGCTCCTGGTTTTACATACATTTCAGGATTTCATTTAGGTTCTGACACACACAAGACATTTAGATGGGAAGCTGGACTAAGTTATGTGCCTAACATACTAGCTGAATGCCTAACACCTTTGCCAGTTTGGCTCATAGGCCCTCCTGTTTGCTGACTAAAGACTTGTGCTGTCAGTTCTTACCGCACTGTCCATGTAGGCCTCAGTCCAAATAATGTCATGGTCGTGGTTGATGACCATGGGACGGCTGAGCACGTGCAGGTACTCCATCACGTTCTCCTGGACGTCTGCCAGCGTGGAGATCTGAGTGTAGTAGCCTTCACGGAGAAACAGAGCTGTGAGTCACTCTTCTGATATATCTCCCATATTTATAAATAAGTGTCCACACAAAGTCAGAAAATCAGGTGCCAAAGCCTGTATCTGCCCAGACGGTTTAATCTGCTCTACAAAAAGTGCCTTGATATGCTTTGTATCCACACTTTTCTATGGATACAACTTTCTGTGGAAATCTAGAGATTCAAAACACTGTCTCTGTTCTTCTCAGCACACTGGATCAATGCTCAAGACCGGCGTCTCGATATAATCACAACCATGACACACAGATGTAAAAGGCTGGTTTAGGTATTAGGCAAAAATATCCACTAACCAGGCTGCCTGTGGTCCCAAAATCCAAACATATGCAAAGTATTCTACCAGGCTGCCTGCTCACCCTGTCCAACTTCTCTTCTTGAGTTAACAGTCTAACGTACAACAAGGAGTACAACGGAAGAATGTCTTCGAGTTATCAAAAGACTGTCAACAATAGCTGCTTAACTGGTAAGAAATGTTAAAACAATGCAATGTCCCAAGGACTCTTGTCCTGCTTCTCACCAGATGGATCTGATTGGTTGCACTTGTAGCACCGAGTATGCCAGATATGTGGAAAAATGATGTTATCACTAGGAAATCACTGCCATGTGAAAAGACTCATGATTTGATAAGCCTTGTGATGTGGAAACATTTTGTGTGCTTGAAAATGAGGACTACAAGAGCTATAAAATGTGTTGAAATAGAGGAGCCAAAATCAGTGAGCCTTCCTTGGAGATCAAGTTTGCTAAGTGAGAATTCAAGTGCTAAGAGCATATTTTTTGTTCTCAAGGAGAATCCATTCTCACATTTTATGGTGAAACAACGGCACCATGAAATCCCTGTCACAAATGTTATAGCTGCATATGCTATCTGAAATCCAAGTTTTTGTTTCATCTAATAAAAAATAAAAACGTTACATGTGATTCATAGCACTAACAGATGAACCTTGGACATCCCCAGCTCATGTACACACAGGCCAGCAATTCTTGTCTGTCAAATATTTTCAGTAGCAAATGCACCAATGCCTTTCATAGTATGCTGGAGACACTGCTGAGACAGAGAGCCGATATCCCTAGCTAATCAGCCCCCAACTTCTGTCTCCCTTGCCTTGCCTTGCCTTGCCTTTCCCTGTTGAAGAAGGATACTGACAAAGGAAGCATTGCAGGTCACTGGCCATCTACAGAAGCACCAAGGCCAAGTCATGCCCAAACAGGGAAGACTCTTTTATCCCCCTCTTCTTTCACACTTGTGGACTCCGGTAGGGCTAGCTGGACTTTTAAACTGGCCCCAAATGCGTAGGGATGATTCACCTACTCTGAATGGACTTTCCCATTCATGCCAGCTACAGAGGATATTGGTTTTGGGGCAGGAATAACAAGCTGTCCTGGTACCTCAGTGAAACCACTGGCACAAAAAGAATTTGGCAGGGGTACAGGGGTTAACCCACAGACATTGTGAAAAATGCTGTAAAACCCTTAAAAAAGATGTTTGTTTTACATCTCAGCCAAAAGACATCAGGCTTGCTGACAGAGGTTTAGACAGCTTGTCAAAAGCCAGCAACTGGGACACAATAAGCACAGGGTCTTAGGTGGACTACAGCCAGCATGGATCTCAGGCACAGTGTCCCTTGGCACCAAGACAGGAAAATGTGGTGGCTCAGCACTAAGGACTTGTGTTAGTTGGACACAGGCACACTCCACACAGACTAGCAGGGCCTGCTTTTTCCCTAAGACATCTTCCAGCTGAGGGAAGCTATGCAGAAATGGGCCCCAGTTATGGTGGGGAAGACTTGGAGGGGCCCAGGGCCCTGTGGCTGCGGTCCACACGTGACGCGAGTGATTGGGGCTGATGCCAATACTGCACCTTTGTTGTTGCAGGCAATCCATTTCACGTTGGGGGCAAAAGTGACTTCCCGTCCGATGAGGTAAGTAAAAACCCGGACCTGGGAACAAAAATGCAAAGGTAGCCTCAGCAGGCCATCACGTGCTACCAAATCCTAGCGGCTGAGGTTTGACTCCCTGCCATGCGCTGGTGGTGCAGGGCAAGAGCTCTGCCTTCACGCAGAGATGGAAGCTTCTTGCTCCATTTGTTTTGCATTTTCTGGGCTGGAACTTCATTTCCAATTACAATAAGCTCGGAAAGCCAAGTAGCACCCGGGATCATCTGCATAATAAGCCAGAACTGCAAATTCTGTTTGATTTTATGATAGCAGCTCTGCCAGGCACTCAGCAACCACATGCAGAGAGGTTTATAGCTCACACGAATCCTTCACCCAGGGGAACAGCTGGCCACGTGAATCATTTAAAGCAAGCTTCACCATTTCTCATGTTTGACCAACAACAAAGGAGTGAATCCTGAAATAAACAGCTCTAACGGGCCTGCACTCTGGTCTTTCAGCAGGTTGCTTCTCTCCCTTTGTGCATTGCTGTTAGCTAGGATGAATTAAACAAATAAATCAGGAAGGTTTAGGATGAGCCCGGTCTATCCCACTTTCACAGTCTGCTCTGTTAATACAAGCCTGTAATCGCAGACCTCAAAGCAAATAGGGCTGGAAGTTACCTGGAGAGATTCTGTGGCATTCCCCTACCCACCATAAGGACTGGTAATAGCCAAACCTTTCCCAGACAGGACCAATTACACACAGTCCTGGATGGGATTAAAATTCTTTGCAGAAGTGTTTTGGTTTTGTTTTAAAATACTCAGTTCAGTCTTTATAATCTTATCAGGAGAACGCTTTGCTTGCCCACACCTGTGGCAAATGATGCGTATGAAAAACAACCTGCCCTGCCCTACAGATACCCATTTGTGATCCCAGCACCACTAAAATCACTGCAGCAGGCTCCCGCCTGGCTGCTTTTTATTGTGTTTACAGCAGGATGCATGCGGGTGCTGGATGCTCAGCTCCGCCCAGTATCCTGGCCCACCCTCTTCTACTCCCAGCATAGCAGGGTAGCATCTTTCCTCGCCCTTTCTATTTGTCACTTCCCAGACAAACCTTCCGATCTGGCCAGTTGTACTTTTCAAACACAGCTTCATAATCCTCCACGGCTCCGTCCGTGATCAGCATGATGGCTTGGTTACACAAGCCTCCTTGACCGGCGTCTCTGAACTGCAGAGTGGAAGAGCATTAGTTATCTCAGCACAGGCCCTTTCTGTGTCACTGCAACACATTTATTCATGATGGGCCAGATCCTGATTTCCTCTTGAAAATCTCACACTGTGCTCAGAAAGAGCTCTGCTTGAAAAAGGACAGTGTTTCGATGCTGCATATATTATTTTTTAATATTATTTCTACAGCCCTTCCTAGCACATGTGGACACAGGAGGCTTTACAAAAATAAAATAAGAAAAAAAGAGCTGTGGAGGAAGGGTTCGATTCCCTGCTGCCTCACAGCTTGCGCAGTCACATTCATTTATGCAAAATGGCTGTAGACTGACCATAAACACTGCCGTTCTGATTTGACAGCAATAACTGTCATTTTTTATGGCAGAAAATGCGAGAGGAGGGGGGAATCAGACTCTATTTCAAGGTAAATCCATCAATCTGTCAAAAAGAGCAGGGAAAAGCAGGAAAACATGAAAAAGGAAGGCTGCTGCCATCAGCACCGAAGTAAGTTATGAATGTATCAGACAGAAAGACCACACGCTGTAATAAGAGAGGACGTTATCTGTGCATAAGTGGCATTTAAGGTAGAGGTGTGCTGGGACTCTGGTGCAAACACCAGTGCTCTGTTTCCAAAGATGCAAGGGGAAGTTGATTGGGTGCGCTCCTAAGCGCAAGCCAGAACCAGCCTGGTTAGCTGGGAAAAACAGCCTTTGGCTGTTGCTTATCTACAGCTCCCAAACACAGAGCCTGTGCCTCTCGTGCCCTCGGGTACACTGGCTGTGGAGATCTGAGAGCCTCATGCAGCACCAGCACAGGTGTTGAATTAGCAGCCACCAGAGGAGGTAGCAGAGGGCATCAAGGAACAAAAGTGAGGACTTTGTTGTGGCTCCTAGCTCTGTGTCAGCCTGCGCTCCTTTCCCTTGCGCAGAGCCTCACTGTTTCCGTGAGCAAGGGAACGAGATGGAGAGCGTATGGGAGACTAATTGAAGGGTGACTAGGTTTACATCAAACTGCCGCAATTTTATGGGGAGAGCATAGACGTATCTTATAAATTAGCAAAAGGCTTTCAAGTGGCAAGACCAATTGCATAAAATGAAAGCAAGCACTGGACAGAACAGATGCAGGGTGTGAGCTGGGACTTATTAGGTGTTTCAGGTTTCAATTCACAAATCTCATCCGGTTTTGTAATGCTGTTAGGACAGAAGGCAAGTGTGATTGCCAACATGGATAGCACTGTGGTTCATCTGCAGATTAACGTCATAACCATTGATACCTGGAAGCCTACTGCAAGTCCAAATTTCCCCAGTCACTTCACCACTCCTATCATTACCTCTATGTTTATTCCTCTTTATAAAATAGGAGGTTCAGTGTTAATGTCACCACAATGTCTCCATCCACTGCCATTTATGTCAGCAGTCCTGCCTTCTTCAACATTACACTTACTGTCAGTGAAGTACTTGTCACTCTACTCCAATGATTATGGATTCAACAGTTTCTGTAAACCCAGTATTAGTTCACATGTATGATCCCATCCTTCCCTGTTGTATAATAATCCCATTATTTGTATCACTGACCAGAGTTAGGACAGATGATTGTGAGAGAAAAGAGTGATGCAATGTGGTCATTTCCATGTCTTTCTGTACATAGCCCCCAAAGTCTGAAATTTCCAGTGGTACAGAAAGCTTCCAAACCTTGTACCACTGAAAACAAAACAAAACAAAACAAAACAAAACAAACAAACAAACAAACAAACAAAAAGTGCCAGCTACAGGGTAGCTGGTACCCCAGGAGTGGTCAGAGCAGAAGTGTCCCCAGCTCAGCAAGGAGATTCAAGGCAGAGGCTGGGGGTGCAGAACAGGAACAAGCATAGGATGTCTTTAGGTGCAAAGGAAAGGGGAAAAACTGTTGACAGCCACGTGGGATTGTGCTACAGACCACCAGATAGGAAGATGACAAGGAGTCTCAGGTGAGCTATTCCAAGGCACATATCAGCTGTGTCCAGATTAGCAGGGAGGACAGCCTAGCTAGCATGAGCTTCCATCACAGAGGCGTAGAGTTATGGTGGTGCAGGAGGTGCTGTCAGAATGAGGTTCAAATCACAGATACGCAAACCTTGAAATTACAAAACCAGCTGTTTTCATAACAGGAACAACAGGCTGTTGCAATCTACAACATGCTTTGTTTAGGTGATTATTAAGTTAACGCTTAATTAAGGTCACCCACCATTTTATCAAACTACATAAGACATCTCTTCATGTAGCTTGCTTTAGACCTCATAATACTGAGATACTGGAAATTAGATGCTGTATCAGAACCAGCAATCTCCTAATTACAGGAGTAGATGATATTTTCAACAGGGAAAATGAGATCATCAGTGTCATAGAAATAGAGATTAAAAAGACAGATTGAGAAAACAAATGAACAAGAGGTAATCCCTGATTTTTAGGTCCTTTTGTGGCTGGCTGCAGCTGTAGCAAATGATCTGGCAGCACTCACATGAAGCTCTGAGAATAATTCTCTGCTCTGATTGAAGTCTCAGGAGCATGAAAGAAGAGCACGATGAGGAACAAGATGCCCACAGACCAGATGTCTGAAGAGGTGTGGGCTAGAGCTGCGGTTGGAAAGGAGGCAGGGAGCTGTGTATTCCCCTGTATAGCTTCAGTCGTGTTGCCAGGAGTAACAGACATGATCTAATTCATTCAGGGTCATAGTCTCTTGTACTCCCTGGTTTGCTCATTGTCATTTACATCGCAGTTTTAGCCTGGCAAAAGCAACGGTGGAGAGATACAAATGTCAGCATAGCTCTGGCATATACGCATCCTGTACCTGTCAGAGTCCTAAGGGAACAGGCTGATGGAGTTGCCAAGCCTCTTTCCATCATATTTGAAAAGTCCTGGCTGTCAGGTGAAGTCTTTGATGACTGGAAAAAGGGAAATATCACTCCTGTTTTTAAAAAGGATAGAAAGGAGGACCTGGGAAACTACAGACCAGTGAGCCTCACCTCTGTGCCTGGGAAGATCACGGAACAGATCCTCCTGGAAGCAATGTCAAGGCATGTGCAAGACAAAGGGGTGATCTGAGACAGTCAGCATGGCTTCACCAAGGGCAAATCTTGCCTGACCAATCTGGTGGCCTTCCATGATGGAGTGACTGCATCAGTCAGCGAGGGAAGACCAGCTGATGTCATCTACCTGGATTTCTGTAAGGCCTTTGACACAGTCCCACATGACATCCTGATCTCCAAATCGGAGAGAGGTGGATTTGAAGGGTGGACCATTCGGAGGATAAGGAATTGGCTTGAAGGACGCACCCAGAGAGTGGTGGTCAATGGCTCAATGTCCAGGTGGAGGCTGGTGTTGAGTGGTGTACCTCGGGTCTGTCTCGGGACTGGTACCGTTTAATATCTTTATCAACAACATTGACAGTGGGATTGAGAGCAGCCTCAGCAAGTCTGCAGGTGACACCACGCTGAGTGGTGCAGTCAATACACCAGAAGGAAGGGAAGCCATCCAAAGAGACCTGCTTGAGAAGTGGGCCCATGTAAACCTAATGAGGTTCAACAAAGCCAAGTGCAAGGTGCTGTAACTGGACCAGGGCAATCCCAGACAGGAGTACAGACTGGGAGAAGAGCTCATTGGGAGCAGCCCAGCGGAGAAGGACTTGGGCTTCTGGTGAACAAAAAGCTCAACGTGAGCCAGCAGTGTGTGCTTGCAGCCCAGAAGGCCAACTGTGTCCTGGGCTGCATCAACAGAGGGGTGGCCAGCAGGGGAGGGAGATGATTGTGTCCCTCTGCTCTGCCCTTGTGAGGCCCCACTTGGAGTACTGCATACAGGTTTGGGGTCCCCAGCACAAGAAGGATGTGGGGCTGTTGGAGTGGGTCCAGAGGAGGCCACGAAGATGATCAGAGGGCTGATGCATCTCTCCTGTGAAGACAGGCTGAGGAGTTGGTGTTGTTCAGCCTGGAGAAGACTAGGCTCTGGGGAGACCTCAATCCAGCTTTTCAATCCTTAAAGGGTGCTTATAAAAAAGACGGAGAGCAACTTTTTGCTTGGGCAAATAATGACAGGACAAGGGGGAATGGTTTCAAACTAAAAGAGGGGAGATTTAAATTAGAGGTTAGGAGGAAACTCTTCACTCAGAGGGTGGAGAGGCTCTGAAACACTTTGCCCAGAGAAGCTGTGGATGATGCTCCATCTCTGGAGGTGTTCAAGGCCAGGTTGGATAAGGCCCTTGGGCAACCTGATCTAGTGGGTGGCATCCATGCCCACAGCAGGGGGCTTGGAACTAGATGATCTTTAAGGTCCCTTCCAACCCAAGCTGTTCTATGATTCTATGATACTCACACACTGAGTGATGATGCACACACCTGTCCAGAGGACCAAGTGGCCCCCCTCCATTTCCTTTTGCCTCATTCACACAGACTTGCCTCCAGAATTTTGAGAAGTTCAAACTTAGAGACAAATATCCCCCCTATGAGAAAATTAGCAGTAGAGAAAGAAATGGAAAACCATTGAAGAAGAAATGAGAGATGACTTTAGGCAAAATGGCATAAGCTGGTATATAGGAAATTCTGCACTTTCCATATCCTGATAGATAAGCTGCAGAATCCACATCCAGAAAGATGTCAGTGGAATCAAGAAAAGACTTATAAATGTTCAGATAAAAAGCAATAAAGTGGGTAAAAAGGGCACGTTGACGGATGATAAAAAAGCACAGGGAAACTGCCAGGCAGAGATGCTTTACAACCTCCATGCTTCGTCATCAAAAGGACAATATTGTATTGGCTGGGTACAGCCTGAAATGATAAGAAACAAAGAAAAGAAAGGATTACATGAAGGATCACAAACTAGTAGGGTTAAAGAAAGTTAGTTGAGAGCATTCAGATAATCTGTGCTCAGCAAGAAGGGAAAAGAATGGCAGGAGGTGTTGCTGGACTACCTGTCTTGTGGGCTGGGACTTGATTGGGACTCTATGAGATCCCAAAGGAAAACAAGAAATCAACAGAAAGTACATTTTACAAGAAGGGAATAAACTAGATGGGTAAACTCTCCTTGAGCATCTGTGTGGTGCTAGAAGATTGACTAAGACTGTCCTCTCATGCATACACAGAGGGAATGTCCCACACAAGTTGAACATAAGAGGCTAAAAACTCCTTTGACTTCTTACATCGGACAGGTTTATTTTTTCTGTGACATCAGTTCTGCTCATGTTATGCAAATCTTTACATCTCACCAAAAGCCAGTTTGTTAACAGTTTCACCTTTTTTTTCCACCTATAGCTATTTTGGGTTGACCTAGTCATTATTAACCTCACAATTTATGTCACGTCTGAGTTCAACAGCAAGTCAAAGTACCATTAAAACAAGCTGGTGTTGAGAGCAGAAACCATTCTATGGTGGCTTCAGAGAGCAAAACCTGGGGTTTCTTTTCTTCCACAGGGTCAGAAAAACAACAGCTTTCAAATCATCTGCTTACCGAGTTGGCCATGAGAAAGGAGGACCCATGAGAGTTGCAGATTTTGTACTGCCTTACCCTAAGAAGTTCATATATAATGAATATATGAATGACTCTCCCATCTAGAATTAGGGGTGTGTGTTTGTATAGGTATGTATGTACACACTTGTATATATGGCATGTCTATAAAAATGTAAAAATATATTTACAATTTGTTTACATTGGAAAGAATAATCAGAGGCTGAAATAAGGAAGAGGAGGCTGAGCACTGGCTGGAGAGGAATACCACAGAGGCAGATCAGCTGGACATGAATTAACAATGTGACAGTGTCTGAGGAGAGGTAACTGTTGTCTTATGTTGTATTAAGAGGACTGTGGAGTGTAAGACAAGGAAAGTAATTATTCTGCTCCGCTTAGCACTTGAGAGCTCTCAGCTGCAGCACTCAGTACTGTTGGGAGCATAGCGTTTGAGGGAAGGTGGAGCAGAGCAGTGGCCAGAACAAAGGGGTATAAATCCTGCCAGAAAAGAGTGAGAGGACAAGACATGCCCAGCATATAGGAACAAAGAAGAGAGGGCAGTAGCGAGATAGACTAAAACTTGATAAACTAGAAATCTTGAAAGACTGCACTTGGCACTCGAGAATTTGGAAGTGCTTTGTGAACGTATGCTCAGCGCCATCATTTCCCTGTGATGCATATTTCATCAAAACTACTCGGTGTGTGACTAAATTGAAAAAGAGTGCAAGTGGCTTACGGAGCATGGCAGAGAGAGGCAGGGGAAGCTGGCTAGCTGTGCTCCTGGAGCTGTCATGCAGATTGCGTCAGAGATGAAAATACACCCTGCCTATCCCGGAGCATAATAGAGGAAAACAAAGACAGTGAGAGGTTGCGCTCTTCGTCAGCCCCTTTCTGCCGCTCATACCTCGCTGAATAGGTCTCTGCTGGGCTATTAATTCTACGAGCAATTGGACTAAGGAAAATTACCAGGGAAATTTTGCAGTCACTTCCATTACAGATATTATTATTGGTTGTCTGTTGTAATCAGCAAAGCCTGTTTCATCAGTGTGAGGTAGCAATTTTCATTCACTTGCGTACGCTCCCATGAACAGCAACAGGACAGTCTGTGAAGAACAGCTACGATTACAGGCTGAGAATGTGAATTTTGTCTGATGGGAAGGGGGTGGCTGATTCCTTCTCCCCACTGCCCTCCAGCCCCACTGCTGTGGGCCTTACCTGCATGGCTGCAGCAGGATCATGGGGTTGTTGCAGGACACACTGATGCAACCCCTTTTTCTCCCCTTTTACTGATAGGGATCTAACAGGCTCTAGGCGAAGATTTCAGAGAGTCCTTAAAGCATGCATGCACTTGCAAAGGGTGCCCGTCTGCCTCAAGAAGGCCAGCTGAGGTACTTGCATAGCCTGGGGTCCCCCAGCCCTCTGTGATGAGCCCTTACTAGGACACTCACAGTTTGTGAAGGATGCTGCAGGACAGCAGGGGTGCTTCTACCCCAGCATCCTCGGTGCACACTGCCTCTAGGGCTGCTGTATGTGCACTGAGACATGATCTCTGCCTCTTCTGAATGTTATTAAGGGAGACAGAAATCCTGGGATGAAGCTGAAAGTGGCTGCAGGAGGTCCTGCAGACCTTCTGCCACATGTGCAGCTCTTCCACAGCTGGTTGAAGACAAGGCTCCCAGCTGATGGCTTCTGTGGCTGTGGATTTAACCCCATGTTTGCTTAAGAGGAGGCAGCCGTGGTCCATGCTAATGAATGAGCTCCCTTCTGTCACACTGTGAGAAGGCTGCAACCAGTGTTACTGAGAAAGGAAAACTGGGCAGCGGAGATGCATAGCCCTGTTTCACACCTTTCTTTGACAACAAATTCATCTGAACCCCTATTTCATGGACATTCATGCTGCCACAAAATGGGCAACAGCACCCTTCTGCTTGCTGAGGAGCTTCTGCAGTCCTGCCTGCATGACAGTGTCAAATTCTTTAGTCACTTTAATTCAAGTCATAACAAGAGACAGCACCTCACTTTCTGAGTAATAGACAGACGGTGGTGTTTTGTGTTTTGTTTTGTTTTGTTTTTAATCACCATTGGGTGCTGTACAGTCTAGGAGAAATTTTGACCTCATTAGCTGAGGAAGAATCAACAAGGATCAAGGTAAATGATGGCTACCTAAATCGTTGACTGCATTTTTGGTGCTGAATAGAGAGGAGATCCTTCTCTACCTGCCAGCGAGTTTCTTCTCTGTTACCACCATGGAATTGTGTTGATCCACTGAGCTGCATGGACACGACTCTCTGAAGTATTTTTGTGCCACCTATGTCAGCAGAGGACTGTTTTTTCTCAGTCTTAGCTTTCCTTGTGTGTACCTTCTACTTCCCAGGGGCACGCCTGGCTCAGACTGTGACGGGTTTTGTAATGGTTCTGCCTCCTGCAGGCTTGAGGATTGCCTGCACTAGTGGGTGAGCCATACAGGCCAGGAAGGAGGCATGAATTCTCCTCATTACTGGGACCCGACCAGTGCCTGTACCAGTTGCTATTTCAGCTGAGGCAAGCGGGCTTCCTTTGGGGCTATGCTCCATCCTTCTCCACTGAGATCTTCACAGCTGTGCTGGTTGAGAGAGCCAGCAGTTGAACTGCATTAAACTTCTTTAATCTTTTGTCACTCTACATAACCAGTGGCATGTTAGACATTAAGAAACCAGTTTTCCTCTGGTGGAACAACTGTTTTAATATTCTGACTTATACTACTCAGGCCCACATTAGCTCTGCATCTTTGGTTTTGAAGATAAAATTGATCGTGCCATAAAATGCAAGGATACATTTAGATTAATCTAGCAGAAATTCTGTGGTCATCTAAGCAATTATCTTCCCCCAAAGATGTCAAACCATTACTGCTATGCAAGCTGCCACCCTATGACTGCAGTGACAATGCTACATTACTCTTCTCAAGTTGCCATTAAATCCATTATGCTTCTATTACCACTGACAAGTCAGCTCAGCCACCACCACTGCTGGGTTCAACTCTGATCATGCTTGCCCTTGTATAGATTTGGAACGCCATCACTATAGTCAATTAAACTTATAGTCTGTAAAATGAGTGAAAGTGGAGAAATTTTCCCAGGATGCCAAGTCCTCTATTACAGCAACTCTAACGTCATCCCAATCATTATGGCCACTAACATTGTACTGCACACATATTTTTTCCAGCATCCAAGGCATGGACATCTTTACGCCTACACCACTACAGATGGGTGATTGAGGAGATGGGGGCATCCAGCGACTCTCAGACCTTTTTTGTTAACATTCTTTCAGAAACAGAGTTAAGCCACCTATCTACCTCCAGGCAGAAGTCGAAATTGTTTGCATACAGCAATTAATTATTTTCAAATCTTATCACAGCCAAAATCCTCCTGGCCCACGGCAAACTGGCACAATACAGCAATAATGGTGAGGAGAGGCTGATTGCTTGGGGCCAGATGGGACCACCACAGTGGCACCCATTGATGGGGTCCCCACACCCAGAAGCGCTGCCATCCTGGGCAGGTTCAGCAGCTCCAGGGCATCGTGCACAAGCCAATACCTCCTTGACACCTGGTCACTCTTGCACACTGCTTGCCACAGGTTTGAGACCCATGAATACCACTGATGTCCCTCCTGTGGCTGTGCTAAGCCAGAAGGGGGAAAGCAGGGGTGGGCAGGGACACATGTGCCCAACGTGGGTGTTGGCACCGAGCCTCTTACCTCCCTCAGGATTTTGAATGACTCCGTCAAGGCCTTGTTCACCGTCCCCACTCCTTTTGCCTGCAATTCATCCACCAGCTGCTTGAAGTGCTGTAGCGAGAAGACAGAAAGGCAGCAGTGAGCTGCAGGCAGGGATTGTCCTTGGAGGGGGGAAAAAAGAGTGACCTGGAGAGCCTGACACATGGGCTGCCCATCCTGCACTGATCTGCTGCACTGCGATGGATGGAGATGGGGAAAGGTCAAGTGGCTGCTCTCTTGGCAGTGCCATCGAGTTGCATGCAGCCACAGGACTGCATTTCTCAGCCTGTGGGCAGTGAACCATTAGTAGTCCATGAAATATCACGCAAGGGACAAAACTATTAGAAAACAGACTTTTCCTTTTCCACCCCTTCAGGAAAACAAACAAACAAACAAAAAACAACAAAGCATATTCTTGTGCACGTGAGAGCAACAGGATGGGGAAAGAGGAAAACAAGCACTCAAATTATAAGTGGCTTTGATCTGGTTGCAAATAAAACACCGACAGAGCACACTCCGCAAGACGGACCATGTCCAAAAGGTTTGTGGATCCTCTGGGAAACACTGCAGGAGATGTCACCCTCTGAAGTCATGCTTCATGACCCAGAGCTAGGCTGGGAAATATTTGGAGAAAAAGCTGGGTTTTGAAGATGCAGAGGGATGTGTTACCTCTGTGGTATTAATACAAAGATGACAATGAAGAAAAAAGCGAAGAGTAGGAAGAGCTAAAAATACTGTTTGGCCCAGCGGGTGGTGGAGCAGTCAGATGCAGGCTGACCACCTCTGGGCTGCAGCTGCTGAGCCCTGCTGGGCCAGAGCAGCAAAGCCCCCTAATCAGAGGCTGTTTGCTGGAAACACACCCTGGAGAAGGCTCAGGCTGGGCTGAGAAGACATTCATTGGGAGAAGGCTGAGGATGCAGGGTTTCAAAGGTGGAGAGCCCTTGCCCTCTGCGCGCTGAGCCCAGTCCACTCGTGCTCGAGCAGTGATGATGCAGCACATAGCCACCAGCTAACCCTTATGTCATGACAGCTTTGTATAACCAAAGATGAACCAAGGAGCCAGCACACGACTGAACTGGTGGTGCTTGTTTCTGAAACGCAGACCCATATACCTCTAGGAGACAGCTGTTTCTTGTCCCTAGAGTTTCATGTTGCAACATCTTAAACCCACATATTTATCACATTAAGGGAGCAGACTGGATATACATCAGCAGGAGCCTGTTACTCACCTCTCTGTTATCTCTGTCTGCTTGCACCAGGATACCCTTAAAACAGGGTTCAATAAAATGAACGTAATCATTGTACTGCAAATACAAAGTGAAAAGAAAGGTGTTGTAATAGGAGAAAATTCACAAAGTGGGTTCATGTCCTAGCTGGACGTTAAGAACAGTATCAAGCGTTATTGATTTTTATAAAAGTTTCCCTTTAGAATTGTTTGTAGTGATCATGGCAAATCATATTTTTGATAAATCCCATATTTGTTTAAGTATTGTGTTAATTATAGCATTTACTGACTTCCATTTGGGCGTATCCACACATACAAAATTATTTTTTTCCATTCAGACACTCCAGAAATCTCCACACTCTACAAGTTTGTGCCCCTAGCCTTGCTTCTTAAACTGTTTGCACTTTTTTTTTTTTTTTTTGACTTCTGGAGACTTTGAATCCCTGGTCATCAGCTGAACCTTGTAAATGGTTTTGTAGCCTGATATCTGATGCCTCTGGCACACAGCTGAATAATAACATATAAAGTTACCCCACATCCACTGAACTGTGATAATCAGTGGTGTGTATGCTTCCAGCCTGATACGTACCTGAGGTAAGAGATGTCATTGTAAACCTTTTTCTCTAAGGTTCAGATGAACATGTTTTGCCATGGGCTAAGAGGGTACTGATGGTTACCGAGGCTCAGCTGATCAATAGGAGCTTAGGTCAGGCTATAACACGTCTAAGCCAGAAGGCTCTTGGTGTAACAACAGAGTGTATATTGCTTGCCTGATCTTTCTGTGATTTTTTTTTTTTTTAAACAGACCATATCTACTACTCCTTAATGAATTCCCTTCCTTTCTCTGCCAACCCAGTTCACTCCTCCATCCATCCAGACATATGAAGCCAGAGCTGTCACCGCTAGAATTTCTGAACATCTCACACAATGGGAAGTTACGAAGAAAAAATAAGCTTTGTATCTTGGTGATTGTGCCCTTGCAAACTTATATGGAAGGGCCTGAGAAAGAGGTGGTGCAAGAATTCGTTTTAAGGAGGCCAGCATACACACAGGAAAGTTTTGCTTTCTGTGGTCAGTGGTACTAGCTCTGTATGGGCAACCAACCCATCCTCATCCTGGCAGGGTTGTGAAAAGGGAGAGAGTAACACCAAGACCCCGACCCAAGACCTTTGCAGACTGACTGAACTGGATTGCAGCCTTATAGGATGCTGGGGCACAAAAAGTCATATGGCAGTGATTTTCTAACCTGGAAATATTATCCTGAGGATTGCACTCCTACTGGACCCAAGCGCAGTGTTCTGGTATTCTCTGCTAGGTGAATTTATTGGCTCAGGTGTCTCTCTATAGCACTTCGTTATCTGCTGCAGTCACATGCCTAAGCAAGCCAAAAGATGCAGCTGACACCTTCCACAGGGGGGTGAGATGACTTGACAGTCACCTTGCTGACCACACAAAGCTGACTTCCAAGGGGTAATTGGTTTTAATCCCCCATTCAACATGGGTATTATGCATTGTCATGCCACCGTAATGCCTGCAGCTTGCTAAGTGGACTGAGGGATCGATACGAGGCACAAGGAAGACAGCTCTGCACTAGGAATAGGACATACTTACTGCAATGATGTTCACAAAATCGTTTTCCCCCAGAGTATCTAAAATGGTGATGATGGTGTGTTTGGCAATGGTCATCCGCAGGCCCTTCATGCTCCCACTGACGTCCACAATGATGACGATGTCCTTGGGAGAGGTGGCTGCTTGGATGTACCTTTATAAAAGAGGAATGTGGGGAAGCACAGTGAGTGTATGAAGAGGAGGATCTCTGGGTGTACTGCTGTAACATGATGCAAGCCCCAGCATAACACATGCTGTGAGCACAGCTGTCCCACCGGGTCCAGCTGGGCACTCGATGGGGTCCTTCCCACCCACCTGCCTCTCCTGCTGGCCCCAGCCTCTCTCTTCCCACATGGACAAGAGCTGGGACAGCTGCAGACATGCTTCAAGGATCAGCCAAGAGTGACGATTGTTAACGCATCATTTAGCCGTGCAGAACAGACTGAACAAAAGCCCTGAATTTCTGTTTGAACAACCTCATCCCTCTGGCTGCAGAATTCGGATGGATAGGACAGGGGGAGGATGCACAGGTGGTGTTTTCCATGTGGCACATCAGATGCCTTATGGAAAGCTGGCACTGGCCGGTGGCAGGGCGGGTTCGCTAACTGGGTATTGCCTTTGCTTATGTACCCCTCTCCTGTCACAGGAGCAGCCTGGTGCAGTGACTGCTGGCTAGCAGCTCACCAAGTGTCACCTTGGAAAAGAGGGAGAGGGGAAGAGAGATGGGTGCTTTGGCCACGTCCCTCCGGTATGCTTACCAGCCGCGATTCCTGCAGTCGAAGGAGATGACCCCGTTCTCGTCTGGTAGCCACTTTATTCCTGAGGGGAGCAGCAAAGGGAGCAATCAGCACAGGCACAAACAGGCATTGGCTCCCTGCTGATGTATTCAAAGCACAAACAGAGCTGCATGGCTGTTGACAGTTCTCAGCAAGCTTTATTCAGTTTCTGTTAAAGAATATACCTCAGTGCTGGCTGGTGTCTCAGTATAATCTGGTAGACTTTGGGGAGCAGTTGAACTTACTATAAACGTTTTGTAACTCCCCCAATTTTTTCTCTCCCTAAGGACATCTGAGAGCATAAGGAGGCCAATGCAGAGAGAGGGATGTGCCCCACGTTCCCTGCTCAGTCGTCCCCACGTTCCCTTCCACAGCATGTGGCAGGTCACAGAGCTAGGGACCTCAGCCATCTGACAGAGGGGCCACCAGGACGCACAGCAGCTGTGGAAGATCCCCAAGCTTCCCAAGTTGGGCTTTGGCACGGCTCAGCCCCTGTCCTGCTTTGCGCTGAAGGAGTGAGGCTGATGGCTGCTCTCTTACCCGGGTAGAGCCTGAAGAAGCCCGTGGAGCTGCCGAAGTACTGCCAGGTCAGCGTGGGATCCCTTTCAAAGTTGTCCACGAAAATAGGATTCAAGGCTTCTGACATATAAACGCCGTTCAGGATGTCGGGGTCTTTGGGGGAAAAGGAGAGAAAATGGGCAAAAAAGCATGCAAAAGAGGGGAAGACACCCCCCAAACCCCTCCAAGATGGTGGGGGGAACGGGAACAAAGAAAGCTCAGGTAGGAGTACAGCCTTCTGTGGAGGTGTTTCCTCCTGTCCTGCACAAAGGTGCATCCCTTCATCATAGTGCCTCCCTTCACAGTGACTCCTGTCCCCTCAGCAGCAGCTTTCAGCTGTGGCCCCTCAGCAGCAGCTGTGGAGGGAACTGAATGCATGGTTCAAGTAGACCTTGGAGGGCAGATCATGCCTGGTGGCTACAGGTGGTCCCAGTTTGGCCACACATCATTATGCCCGATACTCTTACATCCAGGTGGAAGAAGGCTCTGAGAGACTCAGGATGACCAGCAAGCACTGAGTACAGCCGGTGCACTATGCAGGGAGGTCTGAGCTGCTGGAAGGCAGCTGCCTGACGCACCACTAAGTGGAACAGCCTTTGTATGGTGCTTAAACGTGTGCTAGTCCCCATGATGCAATTACCAAAGACAGAGGAGCCCTAGGCTTCACATGCTGTTTCTGTTTCTCCTCTTTTTCCTCATGTTTCTTCTCTGTCTGCCCTCTCCTTCACTAAGCTTGAGCTGTCCTCCCTTGCCCCTGGTCTCTTCCAAACCAATATACAGCTGCAGACTTGCATGAGCTTGTAGGAGGCAGTGTACATGCAGCGTCTGTTTTGACTCATTGCCTCAGGGGGCCAAAAACAGCAGCAGCAATAGAGAAGGGAATTATAGGAAAGTGGTCATCACAGGATTAACTGTATTAATGTCAAACGGGATGGGGCTTTGACCCACCACTTCCTGCTTAGTCACTTCAGTAAATGCAGTTTTGGTCAAAGGAAGGGCAAAACTGAGCTGTGGCTCCCCAGCGACGAGGCCAAAGTAGCCCACACAGGAATGGAGCCAAAAGAGCTGCTGAGAGCAAAGCTTGCTGCTCCCATGGCCATGCACTGCCAGACCTGCTCCCAGGAGGAGCCCCGGCACATACGCAGCCTCTGCTGCTTGCTCCGTCTCCTGTTTGTCCTCCAGCCATAGCAAGAGCAGCTGGACGGTTTGTGTCTAGCCATACAGACAAGAAATCAGATAGCAGGGCACTGCGTCCCTGCTGCCTCTGACAGCAGCCATTTGGCCACCTTTCTGTGTGTCACTGCAGGCAGCAGCCTACCTCGTTCAGCCACAGCCAGCTCTGTTGCGCACAGGGTTTTAGTGTCTGTGGCTCTCAGACCAGATAAAATTAATCTAAAATCTGGCAAGAAATAATGCTCCCTCTATTGTCCCTCTAAATAATGTACCAGTTGTGAGATCAGTCAACAGCGCCTGCCCCGTCTGGTCCTGAGGCTTATAAATGAGCTCCATCTATGAAACAAATAATATTTTTTTTTTTTGGCAGTAAAGAGCAGTAAACTTAGAGCAGTTGCAACTGACGCCTCAACCTGCAGCTTATGCAGTGCGCCCACCAGCCGAAAGAGGGGTCAGTTTCTGGTATGTGGCTGGAGCAGTGTGAATGTACAAGGGGGAGAGGACAGACTGTGTACAAGTGAGTGCCTCCCAGGCTCCTGCAGCTGCCAGAGTGCCAAAGACTTGTTGAGATAAGAAGATATCCCAGAACAGTCGTGTCCCAGCAGCAGTTGTGAGTTGCATCCCCTTGTGAATACAATCACTTGGAGCTTAGAGTGTTCCCATGAGGTGTTAGGGCCTCAGAACACAAATGTTTATTTCTCAGCTGAAATCAGTTTTATCATTAACACCTAAAGACCTTGATAGATCCGACCCTTCCTACAGAATAGTAATTTCCAATAAATTCACATCACAGTTCATTTCACAGCTCCTTTGTTTGAGTGGATGGACCCTAACAGACTATGTTGCCTGCCTAAAACAGAGGACTGTCCATCATTAGAGGTCTCCCAAGAGCAAGTTATACCTAAGCCCTGTCACAGTGATAGTCTGCAACACAGACATGATCATGCCTTGAAACAATACCTTTCCAGATCTACGTGTTTTTTTTTTCCTTTTCTTTTTTTTTTTTTTCCCTTCACTCAATTGTCTTTTTTCCTTCCCATCCTTCATTTTGGTATTATTACTCCCTGGTAGTTTCCACAGCAACATATTAGCAGTGTGAAAGTAAAGGCCAGTGGTCTATTACCTTTGTTGTAGACATTGGTGGGGAGCTGGATATCACTATATGTTGTGTTCACCAGCAGGTTATTGAAATGCTCATTTGGCTCCAGAATGAATTCATCTCCAAGCTCCACGTAATTGTCATTTTCATCCTTCTCATTAATCAGGAGGGAGTTGTAGTAATCAAACTGTTGATGAAAACAATGGGAAAGGGAAAGGCAATGAGAGAGAATAACAGACATTATTATCAGTATTACCTGGAAAAAAAAAACAAAAACCAAAACACACCAACAACACAAAAACCAAAAGAACACTTTAAACAATAAAAATGGGACATCTGGAGAATTTGGGCTTTGAATAGGATCAAGATGAGCAACAAATGATAGCCATTACCAAAGGAAAAGTGTAAAGCTGCCCAAATGATGGTTTCTGCCCAATTTCTTATTGTCAGGTACCCATGTTACTTGCAAGCATGGTCATAGCCAGCAGCCGAAGAGCCACCTAAGAGCAAAGGGACACAGTGACAGATTCCCATGGTCCCTCAGCACTATTTGAATTTCTAGCTGGAGAGGTGGAGTTGGACTTGATGATCCTTATGGGTCCCTTCCAACTTGGGATATTCTATGATTCTATGATTCTCGGTGTATCTGTCTCCTAGGTTTGCTACAGGGCATGCCTATGCTGATTCTAGTTGCCCTGTCTCTACTGTTGTCATTTACTGGAGTTAAATCCTGATGCACGTCCAGCCAGGGGTATCCCCTCACTGTGACTCCAAGCAGCAGGAGGACATCCAGAGCAAAGGATAGAGCAGAAAGTGCTCAAAGACAGCACTTTTCTCCCCTGTGAAATCCCAGTGGGGATTTACCACCTACGGATGTGTTAAGGTCTCCAGGATAGTCTCCACCGTTGGATAGCAGCTGAGTTTTAAAGTGTTTTTTATTCAGTTTACCTGAGAGAAAGTATATTTAAGGATATTCAAGCAGTAACAGTACTCAGGGGTGTGAATGGTGTGTGAATAGGGCCATGTGCCTTGACTCACACAAAACCCTTACTGTGAACACAGCTGACCCAAGTGGTATGACTATAATATGATTCTTAAACAAAGAGGTAAAAGAGGCAAAACTGATAGGTAGCTTGGTTTCAAGGATTTTCATTCCTTGCCTTTTCCAACATTGACAGCTGTACTTGGAGGGGTAGCTTGTACTTCTGCTACATGCTGGGCGTTTGTAGTATGGATAATGGACTTCATTAATCAGAGTTTTCACTCCAATTTCCTTCACGAGCAATAATCCCTTAGCTTAGTTACAAACAGTTATTAAGAGAAAGCCAATTATCTTAATTGCATGGACAGCACCGAACTGTCATCCAGTGGGAAGTCCTGATGCACGCATGTCTGCAGGGTAGAGAAAAGATGATTGGAACTGGTGAGAAATTCTTCTCACTGGGATTCACGGTTTGCTATGGGTATTTGTAACATTATGGCCTTTGCAACAGCACCTTTCTCATTGCTCATACACCCTTGATTTTTAGCTCATTCTCCAGGGAAGTAACTCAGGAGACACCAGCTAATTTGCACTAATGTGTCATGTAATAACAATGCTGGTGTGCAATAAAGGTAACGCCAATAACATCGTGCAACCCAGTGTCTTCCCAAATCCTTCCCATTCCTGAGCCAAAGGGACTAACCTCCTAGGTGTTGCTAGGCTTGGGATCTGCCAGGGGAGTTGAACTGGTTTCTAGACAAGCAGAATGTCCTGAAGACAAAGAAACCCCTAACCTGGCTCCTAGACAGAGGTTAAGCATGCCATGCCAAGTATTAGAGGTGAGAGGGTGCTTCTAGGCCAGCCTTTTGGCTGGTCCCTCTGAGGATATGAGCCATATTTTGTCACTGACAGGGATAAACTTACCTCCAGTGAGGAGTTGTACTCATGGTTCAGATCTGCATCCTCTGCTGCTTCCACCAATCGCTAATGCAAACAGATAAAGAAAGAGGAGGGTTGCTGTGGGAAGTCCCCAGAAACTTTTTCACCACTACCAGGAATTCACATAGTGAGAAGACGTGACCACCTCCCTGCACTACAACACAGTCATGGGGCTAAAAACCCTCTTTTCTACTTCCTTTCCTGGTGACCTGCCATCCTGTGCCGCAGTTTTACAACTTGGAAGGTATATTCACAACTATTTATGGCTGAGTGCATTAACACCTGCTTACCCTGGAGTCCCTAACAGGTCCCAAGCGATCTCAGGCATCACAGGACATGTACACACAAACAGAAACATGTCCAATTAGACAAACAACAGACATATCTCATTTTCCATGAGCCTTTCCAAAAAGCCATGGGAAAGGCATCCCAGACCCAGCCTGATGTCAGTATCTTGTCAAAGAAAAATGGCTTGTGGGAGTCTCAGCCTGCTTTTGTTACTGAAACACCATGACTTGATTTCATAGAGGGCTCAGCGATGCTAGGGCCATTTATAAGCTTTTACCATCTATGGGTGCCAATACAAGCACTAGTATTCTCCAGTATGATACTTCAGGGCACCAATTCTCACTTCGCACAGACTGGGGAGGAATCCAGCTACACATGCACATGCACAATTAGTGACTGTCTCAGCAAAGCTACTTTTTGTTCCTTCACAAAGGGTAAGGCAATCCAAACACTGGAAAGGCCTGGCTGTGAATTTAATGTTATGGGCCAAAGCCCTGACTCTAAATATGCCCACATTTCACTTTGAGAGTTAAATGATGTGTTTCTGGATGGCTTTTCCACATTAGATGCCTTAAACAGTCAAGGCTCTGTGACTACAGAAACAGGCTTTTTACAGTGGGTAAATACAAGGGAACATGATAGATCCTTAGATGCAAGAAGTAAGAGGGGCCGTAATGATTACCTGCTCTGGCCTCCAACACAGCAACATCCTAAGTCCACTTGCCACCTTCTCCGTGTTTCCCCCTGTATGCAGCTGGAAATCCAAGCGCCTTCCTTGCAGATCGTGTTCAGGGGCTGCAGGAATTTCCCCTGAGCCACACACACAGCCGAAACAAGCTACCAGTCTTCAATGGCCATAGGGCAAGGATGAACTTTATTCCCATTTGCAATAGGCTTGTTTTCCCCCGCTCTTTAAACAGCTACAGAATTAAACATCTTTTCTCCTAAGAGCGTTCATTCCCTCATATTCATTCCTAGACTTTGTTTTTATCTTATTTCTTACTCTGGGCTGACGGAGAAGCCAGCATTCCCTTGTCTGAACGCCCACGCCCTCCCACCAGTGTCTACTTAAAGCTCAGAAGGAGCCAGCTGCACCAGCAGGCGCTTGCTTGGGCGAGGAAGTCCTCGTGCTACCTCTGCGCCCACACGCTCCTGGTGCAGGCAGGAGGGGGTGACTGCTGTGGGGCCACCACGAGGGGACTTCCTTCCCGCAGCCCCTGTGGTCGTACCTCAACAGCTTCGACCTTCCTGCGGAGCATGCTTTCCATCTGCTCCGAGAACTTCTTCACCAGCTCCAAGCCGTCCACCTCTTTGATCTTCAGAGTCGGCTCCACGTCTTTGTACTTCTACCCAAGGGAAAGCAGAAAATCCTGCTGAGCAGGAGGCCCATAAGGAGAGGGTGAGACTGTTATTGTCAGCTGGGTATTGTCGTGGGTAAAGAAAGGTGCCTTGAAGGGTCCAGCCTGATTTACCACCTTCTCCCATCCTTGCATTTCCTCTTTTATACGCTGTAATTTGAGAGCATGCAGATCATTGACCAGAACATGAAGCATTCTAATTAAAAGCAACTGATCCAATTATGAGCTTGTGGCTTTTGAAAAAGTGGTGTACCTAGGAATTATGAGCATGGGTACTTCATGCTGTCTCCACCGGGAAAGACACCATAAGGAGGACGACCTGGATCTGATCGTTTCAGAACTGAACAGTTTCTTCTGGCCATGTTTTGTATAATGTAGGCACAAAAAACCTGAGAGTACTCCTAAACTGGATAATTGTAATTTACTTCCCTAAGCCTGCCCTTTCAAGACTGCATACAGTGATCTTTAATTCTTCTTTTTTGAAAAAAGTCCTAAGGCTAACAGGGATAAGCAGAAAGAAGGGGGCAAAAAACCTGCAATGGACACTATTTGAATAACACTAAAAAAAAAAAAAAAAGACAGAGCCTTGTCTCGCCGGCAATGAAACTGTTCAGTGGAAGTGTAGAGGCAAATGACTGGATTTCCCTGGTCCCTCATCATCACTTCTCTCTGCAGTATGTACACATCCCCTCCATCTCCATGTTGCATTAGCAGCAATCTCAGCCAGGGCTGCGCTTCTTGTGCTGGTACAAAGTGAGGAGGTGAAAAGGGTGAGGGGATGTCTGGGGCTTTAGCAGCACTTTTCAATTTAGAAGTGTGGGCGGAAGGACTTTGCATGTCTTGAGGATGAGCACACAGAGCTCCTTTTGTTCAAGCAGCTCACTGACCATCAGGGAAGGCAGCTGAGAAGCAGAGTGAAGAATGCCTTGAGGATGGGGCAGGCTGAGGATGTCAGACAGAAATAGCAGCAGCATCCAGCCTGCAGCATGCATGGCAGAGCTGCTAGCTCTGCCTGGTGTGATTAACAGCGAGGGTTTTACTGGATTAAAAATGCCAGGCCTCACATCCCCTTTGCTGCAGCTGGGTAGCTGGGACAGCAGGGGATGAGGAGGAAGAGGTCAGGATGAGCACAAAGGTTAGCCCAACCACGCTGCTGAAAGAGGGATGTGCAACAGCCCCCTGAGCGAGTGCCCTGGCTGATGACGAGACCGCAGCACACACCCCAGCTGCTGCTTGTCCCACTTAGCTCGTGTCATGGTTTCATCGGGAGGGAGGTGATCCCTGCCACGCCACACTTTAATCGGGCCCTCCTCGGGGGGAGGAGATTAATCTCTCCTGGGTGAGCTGGCGAAGGGGAGGCTACACCACTACACGCTTTACAAAGTGGCCTGCCATCGTTTACTTTGGGTCATGTCTTGAATTAAAAGAAGCAAAGCTTTTGCCTCTCAATTATTTTTAATGTGCTTTTGACACATTGACAAGTAGAGGTTAACAAGGAAAAAGCAATCACAAGCAAGCATGAACAGCCTGCTAATATCATACACATCTCAGCCCTGGGAACTAGCTAGTGCTGGGAAGATGTGGCAAAAGAAATTTTCGCTGCAAAATTTCAGTTGCCTATTGTGAGGGATAAACCAGGTTTGGGCTCAGATCCCCTTTGAGCTTTTTTCCTACAGATGATCCAGCAAGCTATTTTGTATCTGTATTACTTCCACTAAAGTCTCCTGCTATTAATGAGTATTTATTGCAAGAGTTCCTAGAGGTAGGCAACAGGATACCTGTTATTTCAGCACCGTCACCAGATGCCATGGCAGAAAGATGGCGAGCATCAACACTGACACTTGTAAACAACCAAGCACAGCCCAAGTTTAGGGCTCTGGTTATCAGATCACTGTATTTTATGGTATGGGAATCAGCCACAGGCTAGGGAGAACCAGCTGAAGAGATCTGATGTTAAAAAGGGACCAAACATGCAACTGAAATAACAGATCTTCTCACATACATCTAGCGCTTTACTCCCTTAAAAGAAGGAGGACAATTCATTACGCTTCTCCTTCCGTGGGGGTGGTAATTTAAAAGCGGAAGATCCAGAATTCAGAATCCAAAGTTTTATCTGTGAACTGAGATGTCACCAAATATATTTTCTCGTTCCCACCTCCATGAAATTAAGACCATTGAAGTATGTAGTGTTGCATTACTCACTGCTAGTGAAACTATATTAAGAGTGTGAAAGACATTCCTTTCATCTTTACCCAGAAAAATGTCTTGACTGTACTTATTTGTCTGTTCTTTGCCATGTAGTTATTTGTAGTGCTTTCTAGTAATCACACAGCTGGAGCAAAGCCCTACTGTCCTTTCTCAGCCCTATGCACCAGGGAAAGCAATTGGCACTTCAGCCTCAGGAGGAAGCAGGAGTTAATTCTCAGAAACATTTATAATACATCATTAACATAGCAGGGGAAAAATTAACTTTGGGGCCCGCCGAGGCCAATTGGTGTTTGTTTCACTCAGAGGCAAGCCAAGCCCTGGGGAGAAGAGGAGAACCACCATGGGGACCTCCTTGTGTGGCTGCAGTTGGTGGCCCCAGGTCTTTGGTGACTGGCAGCCAACAGCAGCAGCAGGACAGAGGTGAGCAGACCTAACAAGCCACAGGTTCAGGCTCTGCTTCACTCCAGCTGTGTTGCCCTCTGCTGTCCTAGAACCCATCCGACATTTTGCCACACATCCATGATCAGCAAGGCAGGCTGATATGCCAGACAGGTGCACAAGCTTGTCTTGATCCCTGCTGCACAGTGGTCAAGAGAATGCAACAAATGCTTCAGCCATCAAGTCAAAGCAACTCTTAGGCTTTTTCTACCTCTGTGAGGTTTAATTTGATGATACCTTGTCTGCTTGGGACTGAGAGCCACCGGGGGGCTTTCTCAAAACTCCCTGGCCCAGAGAACCCACCCTTGTAGATTCAAAGACAGCTGCTGGCTCACCAGGACTCTGTGAGCAATAAAACCTGGCAGGAAACGGAGTGTTTGGGTTTGCAGTGTGACATTTAGTTTCTTCTGAAGGAAAAAAAATTAACACAAAACCCCCATAGGAATCCAAACAAACTGTGTAAACCACAACAGGAAATTTATGCTAAATTAAGAGAAGGTTTACATGCAAAACATTCAGGTAACTGAGGAATTATGACTCTCGGAACAATAAACTAGTTACTTCATACCTATCAGGCACAAGGGAAACATGAAGTAAAATTTGAAAGGTACTGTTTGTTTGTGTTTTCTCAAAGAGAAAATACCCATCGATTTAAACAAGCCCCAAGGAAAGAGCTGTCTGGCACTCTGCGCTGCATTCCCCACCCCTGTGCCGGCCTGCACATACTAACCCACAAAGAAATATTTCATGTGAGCAAGAGGCAATGGCCTAAAAGTGAGAAAGGCATGTGGGGAGAAAAACCATTTGAATTTCCAGGGTGCATTTGGCTCCCCTGGCTGGACTTGTCTGTAGTCTGTGCACCAGGGCAGTGATCTCCATAAAGACATTTGGGGGTCTGCAAAGGTTCATCTGTGAGAAGCATGAGGCATGGAAAAAGTTGCCTGTTAGTAAGAGGTTAGTCTGCAGAATTGTATCAGGGGCCCAGAGGGAGCCCTTCAGGACAGTCCCTGGTTTGAGAAGCTGATTTGTGAGGTGTCCAACTCAGTGCTTGCTGAGGCTGATAGAAGGATTGAAGACGTGGGTGTTGACTGTTCCTCCCCTCTTTTCCATTATCCCATGAAAGCAGGGGGAAATGAAAGCTTAAGGAGGGGGGACTTGAAGGGTGAAAGGTAAACCTGACCTCTCTGAACTGCTTTGGCCAGGGTAGGGCAGGATGTGCATTTGGGAGATGACTCTGCTGGAGTGTAGACAGAGCTAGGCTGGATCAAGCTCATCTGTCGCCCCTGCTGGAAGTGGTGACAGTGACTCACTGGAGGACATTTTCTCTCTGAGTCATGGGTGACACTGTCCCGCTCTGTGCTTTGCACAGCCTCTGGACACCACTACCTGTCTGTGCTGCATCCAGGCCCCAAGATATGCTCTTGCAATTCAGACACCTTCAAATCTACGAGAAGGAACCTGGACTAGGGCAGGCACATGTCATTTTGTAAGGCCAAAAGATCTGTCAGGTCACCAGGGAAAATAGCTCTGCCTCAGCTCCCCTCAGGAGGAATGCTAGATTGGATTTGGCTAGATTCAGACTTCTTTTTCATCGGTTTTCTTCTCTTTCAGTGAATTACACCAAAAGCTGATAGTTATGATTATTATTATATTTTTTTCTCCAAGATCTGGTTGCCATGACTGTCACTCCTAGTGGTTCTGTACCAACCTCTACAGGTCTCCTGCAACCCCTACCTCTAAAAAAGATCAAAATCCCAAGAAACAAAGCATGCAGTGTGGTCAGAGGGAGGTAAGAGGACCCAGTGCAACATCTCCAGAGGACCAATGCAGCACAGTTATCTATCTCAACACCCACCTCTCTGTGCCATGGCTGCCATCCTCGGCCTCCACAATTAACTTTCAATGATGCCAGCATTTTCAAGCTATAACCTGTTCTCCACCTCCCCACTGACTTTTGGACCTTAAAGAACATAAACTCTTAATCTGTTAAGAACAGTACCCACAGAAATAGCGCAGACTAGCTGTATTGAAGCAGCAAGGAGAAGACAGTGACGGCAGTGTTTTTTCCACACTATCAGGTAGCACCCCTGACACCTTCCAGAAAAAAATCTGGAATCTGCAGATTTTGCTGGACAGCAAATACTGATCCAGCACCAGGCACAGATATCTGACTATCAGATAACCCTAATTTGGGTGTCTTTGTTGATTAATACAGCCTGCCGCAGCTTTGGGCAGTGATCACAAAGAGGAAAAGAGGAGCAGCCGTTCAACTCTGACTTAAGGAATCAAAGGCTACAGGGCAGATTCCCTATGGGTGCAAACAGGAAAATTTAATTAAAGTCCCTGGAGTCGCAACCCTCAGTGCTGAGAGTTTAGCACAGCAGTGTGTTTTTCAGGACATGTGCCTCAGAGACCCTGTCCAAAGGGTAGTTTTAAAGACAATTCAAAGAGAGGAAAGTGCCTTGATGAGTCACTGGAGGGAGACAGAAGAGGAAGCAGAAACAAACAAGAGTATCAGCTGGAGAGCTACAGGAGGGGACAGTGGGGTGATGACGAGCAGATGAGTGATGAGCAGGCAGAGAGGGACTGATGTGCAGTTAGGAAGGGAGGACTGAAAGGCCAGTATGAGAGGGAGTGAAGTGATCACAGGGAAAACTTGACAAGTACTGCTAATTTTTTTATTTTTTTTATTTAAACGATTGGACAATTTAGGTGGCATTTGTCCATAGCTAGTGAAGGCAGGAAAGGCATGAAGTAGATCACCCTCTCTGCAGTTCAGCATAGCTATGGGACATCTCTTATCATGGATATGAACCCATGTGGTTTTAAAAGTTAGCTAGAGAACTGCATGCTTATCTTCTTCCACCCCAGATTTTCTATGGAGGGAATTAGGTTGGAAGGCTACATGGGGAGAAGCAGCAAGGCCAGAGGAATCCTCACAGCTGTTGCCTACCTTCTGCAGCAGGAGAGATCCTGAATACTTGGTCACAATGGAGTACAGCTCCCCACCAAAGGCATCCGCCCAAGACTTCACCCTAAAAAGAGGAAAAAAGGGAAAATCAATAATAATAATTCAAAGGCAAGAGGACTGCTTACTTCTTCAGTGACAGTTCCATTTTCCTAAGTATGAAGCTTCCCATATTTCTCTGAGCCTCTACAGTGAGAATGATAACACTTTCTCTCCAGCCTGCTTGTGAGACAAGCAGTAATAGAAGCAAGAGATGGTGGTCTTGAATATTCAACCTCAAGACACTGGCCAGCAAGTAGCAGCAGGGAGATCTGCTGGTCTTGGCCACTGCCTGTTGACTCAGAGTGGAATCTGTCTCACCTAACTTTAGAGGTGTTAAGGTAAAAGTTGCACATTTAGTCTT
The DNA here is from genome assembly GCF_964034855.1 of Anser brachyrhynchus. Classification (NCBI taxonomy): domain Eukaryota; kingdom Metazoa; phylum Chordata; class Aves; order Anseriformes; family Anatidae; genus Anser; species Anser brachyrhynchus. The sequence goes on from NC_137694.1 coordinate 65,768,840, forward strand.
AGATATCATCTGGTCTCCTCTGTTGTAAGTAAAGCAAAATAAATAGCTCTCTTGAGACACTTGTCTTCTCTGATTACAGACAGAACCTAGAACGAAGGGGCAGACACCAAACGTCAAGCCAGCTGAACAGAAATAAGCATCAGTGCTGAAGGAAGTTGTCAGGACTCAGCCCTGGATTCAGTTGCTAGAGCTGTGTGGGGCAGAGGCTAACGAGCCAGATGAATTCACTGCTCTCAGAGGAGATACTACAGCTTCATAATGCCAGAGGAGATTATGCACCTCCTCATTGTAAAACACTACTCACATTTGTGCCATCCTGTAAATAACTGATGATAGCAATACCACATGGAGAACATAAGGATGCTGAAGAGCAGCCTGAACACTCAGCCATCCAAATGAAAATAGATGGCTCTCATAATTGACAGAGCACTTCATCAGAAATCTGTTACATGATTCACATTAGGCAGTTCCACCTACATGCAGTTCCTTCAGCAAGGATTCACTGAGGAGAGATTTATTTAATGGAATAAATGGCCTTCTCCACTTACCAGAAAACACAACTTATTTATGGGCTGCAGAGTCTTACCTAAGGCTCTAAGTGGATGCCTCCTGGCTCCCAGCAGGCTTTAACCCCAGGGCCTGATGGTCCAGCACATCACACCATTTTTATGGCAGAATAATACACAGATATAAAGATGAGCTCCAGAGCAAAGCCAGCGCAGCAGTGGTGGAATAACCACAACAGCTAGCCTTAGCCTAGGGAAGTCTGTCTGCTTAGGGTCGTCAATTGCAAATGCAGGTTGACGGGCAGCCATGGGTTGAGATTTAGAGCCTCTGTAAGGCTTCTCTTAACAGCACTTCTCTTCACTGTCTACAAAGGGACCACAATGCAAGTAGGTGCCCTTTGTAACTATTCCTTAATTGGCAACAAGGTGTTCATTTCCAGCTGCTGAGTGTGAACGAGCACCAGCTAAAGCCAATAAGTACAACTCCATCGTTTGGACATTGTGAGATGTATCTTACTTTGACAGCCAGAGCTTTTATCTCTTCATTTCATTCTTAGAGCAAAAGGAATACAAGCATTTGGTAGGAGACTAGGATTTATTGCTGCTTATAAGACTTATTCTACCATGCCCAGAAAAAAAGAAGAGGATAACACAAAAAGACACCCCATGGGATGCTCTCCTGACTGTTGTAGTAATTGTCTTATTGCCTGAGGATCTATGAGCCAACATTAACTTGATGCCCCACCAGCAGATGGTTTTACAGCTTTTATATATGAGATATTTTGTGCTGATATTAACTAATATTCTCCAGATCTTTTCACCTTCTACTGCAGAAAGAGAGAACCTAAACATGAAGTTTGGGATAGTAATTTTTTCAGGGAGATTTATTTTGACCTGTTTTCAAAATTAAAAATAAAAAATCAGGGGTGTGTGGTCATGCCTTTTTTTGTTTTGTACTGCGTCTGTGGCCATGCATGTGACCCTCTTCCTACTACCCCTAGTAATTTTTCTACTCCACAGGGTGGAAGACTCAGAGATATTAGGTTCTGACTAGTGGGTGTAGTTGGGCAGCTGCAGCAGAACGATGCAGTTATTGAGGCAAAAGGTTTGCAATATGAGCTTAGCAATTAGTAATCAGTAGAGAAGCCAAGCACAAGGCACAGCTTCATGGAAAACCAAGCCCCACTGCTCAGGGAACTGCTTGGCTGTAAAGTCGTCAAGTCCTGGTGCCATGCAATTACATGGGATTCTCAGCTTTCATAAAAACAGGAAAGGGGGGTTTGCGTTTTAGCCTTTGAGGCTATGTCAAAAGAAGCGTAAACATGTGAATGTTGAAACACGCAGTAACTGCAGAATTCAAGGGAAAGAAAAAAAGGAAGAGTTCAGGATTGACATAATGTCTAAGCCAGTCTCCAAAGCGTTAAGTGCTAGCCTGAGCATTCAACTCAACAGTGTCGCCTGTTTGTGACTTTTTTTTTTTTTTTACATAAATGAGAGAAAAGGTCAGTCTACAATTCTGCTGACTCCATGAGCTCAGGAGCAAATGGATAGAGGTGGTTGGGGCAGCCTCAAGAAGCCGAGCCACACTGATATTCACCTCTCCCACCAGCATTTCCTGATGTGCCCAGCAGGCACAGGCTGAGCATCCAGCCCAAACCATCCTCATGACTGCAAGCAAGCCCATGCCATGGCCAGCTTATAAAAAAAGCTGTGTCTGGAAGACAAGAGGAGGTGATTTGTATGGCAAACTTGCACCCCAGAAGCATTGCTGGCAATTGACCCAGCAGAATTTTGCACCCCTGGAGTTAAAGCCAAGAGATCTTTGCAAAGACATGAATAAGTTGGTGATGAACCGAGTGAGGTGCCACAAAGCCAGGCTTAGGAGCAGAAGAGGCTGAGTTAGCTTTGTGTTACTTTACAGCGATTAGACTCAGACGGTGCTTAAAAGCTTTTAGTTTTATGTCTTCAGAATGTCCTTGTGCAATCTATGAAGCAGGTCCATTTTCTGCTGATTTACTCCCTTTGCTCCTCTGGTCAATGTGCACTTCTCCTGAAATTTTATTTGAAAAGGGCAACTTTTGTGTTGCAGTCAAATTCATGAGTGGATTTGAAACACCAGGGATTAATTCAGCTCTTGGTCTGGTTTCAGTACCAGGGGAGAAAAGCTCTTTTTCCATTGTTTATTCTTTAGTCTTGTACATGAGTAAGTTCCAGATTGTGCAAAGTGACGCAACTGTTTTCTCAGTAGTAAAGGGCTATCACATTATAACCAAACACATCAGAAAAGGATTTGGTCAGAGATTGCCTGCCTGTAATCCCTGCACTTGTATTCAGTGGCAAAAACAGCAGAAAGGACAGGCTGTCTTCTTAATGCCACAGATTTCAAGGCTAGAAGGTATTTCCATGCAGCATTTACTCTGGGCACAGAAAGTCTTTTTTTTTTTTTTTTTTCCCACAGTCTGAAATTATTAGAGATTGAATTTTATTCTACAGCTGAGGTAGTATTTTAATTTTATTCTACAATAGAGGCTGGATTTTATTCTATGAAGCAAAGAGAGAGAGGAATATATGGATCTCAAGGTCCTGTCTCCAGGCCCCGTTGAAGAGCACAGGGACACTGCTGCAGTTTGAAGGCCGTCATCCCTGGCTGCACAGAGAGGTGGAGGTGTGGGGTGGGTTGGGCACCACTCTGCACAACCTGGGCATCCCTTCTGCGAAACCCAAATGAGAAGAATTTTGCTGAGGCAGGGTTTGGTAAGGGCAGCCAAAATGAAGGTGGTGGCAAAGTGTCCTGAGAGCCCCTCGGTGCAGCGCTTGGTAATCACGTGGGCCATGCTGGTGAGCACACCTGCAAGGGTCTTACTGGTACTTTTTGAACATAAAATGCTTTCTCAAAGTGTTGACTCTGGCTCCGGAGGACTTGGGTTGGTCTAGAGGACATAGCTCTTTCTGAAACTTGATGGCAACATTGTCTCCTCCCTGCGCTATCCCCCTTCCCTGTGCAGACCAACCCATCCCAGCCCTAGAGAAGATGCCCCCCAAGCACTTTTACCAACCACCTTGCTGACGTTTTTAATCCTTACAGGATTTAACTTGCCTAAATCAGCTTAACAAGGTGAGGTTTCCACAAGCTCAGCTTGCTGGGCCCTGCTAGCCTGCTGGCGGGCTCTGAGGTGGAGCAGAGTGGCAAGACAAGGTGCCGTGGTCCCTGTCCTCTATTCAGCCTCCCCCTTTAGCATCCACTGACACGAATTAAAACACACAGATAAATACGAGTGTGTATCACGCAGGCCGCGTGTGTGCACCAGTGAACCCTTGCTTTTTTCAGCCCCCATCACAGCAGGCTAGCACAGGGATCAGTACCAGTGATATATAACAGTAAAAAGAGCTGCAGACCTTGCTCTGCACAATCTGGCTCAAGGGTTGAAGAGAAGGGTCATCGTCCTAACATGCCACACCTATGGCTCCCCAGGCCGTATCCTGGCCAGCGCTGTGTCCCCACAGGCTGCACGCCAGCACCCGCGAGAGCAGCCCTCAGCACAGGCTCTGAGGCTGCCTGTGTTTGCCTCCATGGCCGAATTACCTGGGCTGGGGGCTTGTGAACGTGCCTGTGCTCTGGCTTTGCCTTCCACCGCCCAATGCAGCAAGTGGAGCATTAAAAGATGTCCAAGTGCTCATCTAAAGCAGATGGGTGTCACTGCCCTGCTTGGCGAGTAGGGAAAATGAGGCTTCAGCGTCAGCACTGGAGCTGGGAACCGAATCCATGGCTCCTGTGCCCGTGTCCTCTCCAGGGGTCATCACTGCCACCTTTCACAATGCCTCGGGGAAATGCCAGTCCCCTCCCACCCCACGCCGAAATGCGAGGGAAGCACTCACGTCTCCAGCGGTATCTTGGTCTGGGGCCGGGTGGAGGGCAGGAGGCAGAAGAGGCAGAGCAGCAGCGTCGGGACGGCCCCGCGCCCCATCCTCCATGCGCCAACCATCAGCGAGGGGACCAGCCAGCAGGATGCGGGGGGTCTCTGCTCTTCTTGCCACCCCAGGGGGGTCCCCGCGCGGTCCCCGCCATGCTGCAGGCCCGGCACCCCGAGGAATGGCCGCACCGGGAGGCAGCTCCGTGCCCGGAGCTGCAGCGTCTACGTAATCCCCTGCCAGCCCCTTAATCCCCTGGCCGAGCAGCAGCCGCCGCAGATTTAGGGAAGTGGAGTGGGATAAAATCACCCGGGATTACTCTGATTCCTGAAGACAGGTCTCGGCTTCTCCAGCCGGAGGTCAGGGTGGCCTGGTTTAAAGGGGTTGCATCCACGCTCCTGAACCCCCCCCAACCTTTGATCTCTCCTTCCCATGCAACGGGGTGCTGAGTGCCCTGCTCGGGCACCTTGGCAGTGTCCAACACACACCCAAGACTGGTTCGTCGTCTCATGGTGTCTTGAGGCCTCATTCAGGCCAGCAGAGGGGACAGGAATTGGGCAGCAAGGAAGGACTCTGCCCATTAATCACCTCCTAATGTGAGTGATTATTTATTAATAGCCGAACCTCTTCATTTGGGCAACACTCAATTGAGATTGCCATCCCTTGATCTGTGTCTGGGGACCAATGAATTAAAGGAGGCCGACAGCTGAACTTGATGAACAACAGAGAGCAGCAAAGTGCACGCTCAGATGAGGGGCACGCTTCAAAAGCTCATTATCATCACGGGGAGTATGAATTATAAATAACTATAGATAGAGCAGTGGAAAGATTATAAATGATGAGAGCGATCTGTTGAACAGCCGGTGGCTATGTTTTCACCCGTTTGTTAGAATATCTTCCAATCACCTTTTGCACCTTTAAAAATGGTTTGTTTTATATAAAATGCAAAGCCATAATAGATTGTCAAGTTTCTGGTAAGAACGTGAATGGGTTAGCTGCCTGTCAAACTACTGAAGTAAAACCAAGACCCCTATTATAGATGTGCTACTGAGTGCAGCTTTGGTGCCACACATTAAATGGGACAATAGAAGTAGCAGAGAAAATACAGAGAAGGAAATAAAATGGTGATACATGGAATCGAGGTTAAATTGTATGATGTAGAGGCTTGAAAGCCCAGGGTGAGCAATTAAATAATTACAAGGCTGACTCACCCCAGGACAGTATGTTTTCTGCATTTATTGCAATCTTTACTCCAGACTGAGTGTCTTTTAAGTTACAATCTTGTTCAAGCACATATTGTGGGCCCGAAGGGCTGAAATTTCCAGATGATGGTCTTAAATCTGTGCTGTGCAAAGGGTTACATGGGAAGGCTGAAATGGCTCTTTTAGACCTTAAAATCTACAAAAAATCAATTTCTACACACACAAACTCACACTCTACAGACAGTGCCTTCAGGGTACCATGTGGCTGTACAGCAAATGGCATCGTTAGCAGACGAAGGTAATAGACAGACAGGTCTGGATCTTACCAATGCATTTCTCAAATGTCCTAAATGTGCTGTGGGGGCCCTGCAGTGAACAGGGGCCAGCACAGACACGGACTACCCAAGAGGACCCTGAAGATGGAGAAACATCTTCCTCCCATAAATACTCATTGCAGACAAGGGGTGTGAAGGCCTGTGAGAATGGAAGGAGCTGGTTGCTCTTCCCTGGACTGTGATCGTGCTGCTGGCACTGGGGGCCACAGAACCAGGCTTCTTTGGCTTTTCCTCCTCTTCTTCCTCCTCCTTCTCTTTCTCCTCTCTCTACATCTTGAAAAGAAAAGAAGGTTTTTCTAGGAGGGTCTATGAAGACCGACCCCTCAAGGTCTCATTTCTCATTTACCAGGATTAAAAATGAAGGGTAGAGTCCAGGCCTAACAGGACATTTTTCTGGATACTTCAGGGAGGACATGATAAAAATTCACATGCTGGAAAAAAAAAAAAAAAAGAAAAGAGACAGAGAGAGATCTGAAGGCAGGAGAATCCACATTTCAGATGGCATTTTCTCTCCACTTTGCAAGGAGCCATAAACAAATAGTTATTCTGAGTGATTTTTGCAGCATCTTTTTGCTAACCCTTCCAGTCATTTTGTGCTATTTGCAGCTGGGACCCAGTTTAATCCAGATGGGTTCTGGCAAGAGCCCTGCTCTGTGTTTGGAAAACCAAGGAGATGCAGCAACACGCTGAAGTGGGAGACCCAAATTCTTTTATTTGGATTGATCTCGTTCAATGGATATCAGTTAATGGGTGTATCTCACTTAACTCCTTAATGGTCTAAAATTGCAAGGGAATGGGATTTGAAGGTGAAATGAAAATAGCACGGAAAGCTGGAAGACACTAGGTGACCGAGAGCCCTTAATGGGATTAGTGTCTGTCGAGATGCTTCTGCAGAGCTCAGGCGCTGCAGCGTGAGCACAGCTGGAGCACAGGAAGGAGATAAGCGACAGCAGGGTCACCCTGGGAAGGAAGAAAATGAATCCTGTGAGAAAGAATGAGAGCAAATATGTAACAAGGTGTGGGGATCTGAGGAAGGTTGCAAGAGATATGGGGTGAGACAGTAGAGAAAATGAGAGCTAAATTTGCAAAACCACAGGGCAATAAAAAGTGCCAGTGTGATTTTGTGCAGTATTCACAGGCACAGGGAAGATTTACCAGCTCTGTTCATTTCTGATTTGACTGAGCCCAGTTTGGATTATCTTGTTATGAGAAGGTGCTGGCAAATGTCAGGACCAGCGAAAGAACAAATACAGTCAAAACTCTGGTGTAAGCGGTGCATGAGGACAGTTTATTAAAGACACCAGGAATCCTCATGTCCATGTACTGGTGCTTGTGTTGCCAGCTTTGTCTGACTGGAGCTGGTCACCAGACACTTCTTCCCCCTGTGCACCTCCCAGGTGGCCCATGTGGTGAGGCAGGGATGAGCCCCCATCCACTGGGCACTCTGCAGCAGTCACTTGGGGCCCACAGGGAGCAAGAATCAGGGACATTTTCTAGATATTAGGACAGGGAAGAGGGTGTAGGATGTGTGTGCTGAGTTGATTTTCATTCTGGAGACACTGGGATCTTGCTGCGTGCTTGCCACCACCTCATGCCTCAAAGCAAGTCTTCCTCCATCATCATCCTGAACATAAAGCAGCATCATTGCTTAATAATAATTGTTTGTTTTTATTTTCTATAACTTAAAGCAAGGACTGATGGGAATAAACTATGTGATCTTGCTCACAGCAGATGCATTTATCTGAGATCATAACCTCGTGCCTCTCTCTGTCTCATGGCAGGACCTCTTAGCTAAGTATCCGTGTACAAAAGCTCCTTTCTACCCTGCTCAAATATTGTGCTTGTGAAACTGCTCCCTCAGCTTGTGCTGAAGCCTGTATCCTGTTTGTGAGATACGAGGACGATGTCTCTGGCCTGCCTGAGTGGGTTTAACTGTTCTTTGGAGTGGTTTGGAAAGCAGCCGTGCAGTGTTTTGCCAGTAGCAGAGAATCTGATCTGCCTGTCCCATCAGCAGCCAGGAGGAGGGGACCCTCGCCAGAGCCAGTGGAGGAAAAGCACTTTTTTTTTGTGGTTTTACTGGCTGGCCGTGCAAATCTCTTCTGATCAGGTTTCAGAGCTGTGGAGGGTTAGTACTCGTGAGCCAAGTTTGTGGAGGTGTGGATTCAGTGGGCGAAAAGGGCTGCAGACTTGAGGCAGGCCCCCAGGCTGGGGTCTGGAGAAGCATCTCTGTCCCCATCCCCGTCCCCTCCATGTGCTGCCCTGCCTCTTGGCCAGACCACGCCAGGGCCAGCTGAGCCCCGGGGAGGTCAGCACAGTGGGGTGGTGGATGTGGGTCTCTGGTGTCTGCCCAGCTGGCGGCCTACCTGGGCGGTTTGGGAGATGGAGAGCTGGAAGCTGTGCTGGCTGGTGGTGCTGGCTGAGCCATCTTCCTGAGTGCCCCTTTCTCACTGCTCTTGATGGGAAAATGACAACCCCCTCACTCCCAGGTGTGTTCTGGGTTAAACTAGCTGCTTTTAGTACCATCTGGCTGCAGGGGAGATGCTGGATACCCTCTGACGTGGTGCGGGGAAGGGTTCCTCTGCTGTTGGAGACCAGGCTGACGAGCGACAGTGGTCACAAGGGGACCCTGATGTCCCTCCACAGAGCAGGTGCACTGATACCTCACTGAGCCCTTTGCAGAGCAGGACAGATTTACCCCTGGTGTAACCCCGGGGGTGTACAGGCAGGTATTGTATCTGATTTTCTGCATTTCATGGAGCAGCGAATAATGGATGAACGTCAGGCCTACAGAGCACCATCAGATGTCTGGCCAAACATGGCCCTTTAGACCTCCATTCCACACGGCTGCTCTGTAAATATCTGCCTGGAAGTTGTTCATCAGCAGGCTGCATGCTCTCCCTGTTGTTTATAGAAGCAGCCATGTAGGTGTCATATTAATTAATGCCTTTGGCTGGTTACTTTGCCTTTTCCTTTTTTTTTTTCTTTTTCCCCACAGCTCTTCTCTAAATTTAGACTTGTTTAAATACCCCAAGATGAAACTAGATTTAAAAAAAAAAAACAACAAAAAACCTCTGCGCAGTCTCAGTGTTCAGAGCAGCAGGACATTCAGGGCACTCAGGGAGACACCAAGGGAGAGAAATCTGGAGAAAAGGAGCACTGAAGCATCTCCCACTGTCTCTGAAGGCAGAGCAAGGCAAGAAGAAGAAGAAAGAAAAAGGAAAAAAAAAAAAGGAAGTATTAAGTGAAAGCAGATGCTCAGTTTGGGAAGAGCTGTGAGCAGACAGCAGCTTTCCAGGGTCCTGTCACAAAGGTAGCCATAGTGAGTCAGCTTTATCTTTCTCCCTCTTCTACCAAAGGGTTAAACTTAATCTTTTCCATTTCGAATCCACATGACCTGAAGGAACTTGATTAGGAGGAAGGGAAACCCCATTTTAAAAGGGTTTAAAGCCTCTCCTGGTAAAGCGACTGCGCTAGAACAGCTTTTTCGAGGGAGGAGGCTTCGCTTCCCGGGGAGCCCCAGGAACTGCGGTGCATCAAGCGACTAACCAAATGATGCCACTTAATCTGCTAATCTCCACAGCCACAAAAACACTTGACTCAGTGCGCGTCTCACAACATCCTTCATGTTGCCAAATCCTTTGTATTAAACGCATGATGCAATGACCCTGCTCAGAGGACATGCTGCAAATACCTCCTTCTCCCCACTCAGTGTGTCAATGAGGATTTGGGACTTTGCAAGGTTAACAGCACAGCGGTGTTTGGGCTAAATTAGGGTTGCTCCAGGCTGGCTAGGCTAGAAGAAAGGAGGGTCCCTCCTCTCCTTTCCTGTGTCCCCGTCAGGGTCAGCAGATGTGGGGGACAGAGATGAGTTACCTGCCCTTGTGGTCTGATGTTACCACCTCACCTATTTTCTGAAATCCTGATGAGGATTTATGAGAACGGCTGCAGGCTGCTTTGGGAGTGCAGGATGCTCACTGATTCTCTGTGCTCTTGCAGGGCTGGGGGCTGCCTCCTCACTCAGCAGGTTATCTGTGGTCACAGCCAGCAATCCACCGTGTTTTGTGTCCCTCCCTGATTTATTTGGCCTGTGTTGTCAGCTGGAGCCCTGGGCAGTGGTGTCCCTGCTCCAGCAATGGCAGCGGGTTGGGCTCGGAGCAGCAGAGCTGGGTGCAGGGCTCTGCAGACCTCTGTAGCAATTTGGGCATCAGCACCAGCCTGTCTGGGAAAATAGCATCAATAAACAGGAGCCGGCTGCCCCCCGTGTAGCATATAATGGCAACGGGCTCTGAGGCTGTGGGTTTGCACAATAAATACAGCTTCCTTGCCTGATCCCCAGAGAGCTGCAGCATGCGACCATAGCACAAATAAGGGGCAATGACTATGCAGAAAGCCTCCTTTAATTGTTTTGTAATCTTTTAAAGTTTTCTGGCAATTTTAATTTATTTTCTTTTGCTTCTGATACTGAGTGTCTGGACAGGAGCTATTGTAGAAATGTACATCAGCATGGCTGGAATATTCAGAACTCAATTAAAAATCTTAAAAGCTTGATTACTTTTTTTTTTTCCTTTCATTTTGATTTCACACAAGGGAGAAGCTTTGCCAAAATTCTAGGTCACAAATTAAAACATTTCATGCTTTTCCCCTTTGAAAACAGGACTATTTTTTTTCCCCATAAAAATCGCAGGCGATCAAGTTTTGGTGCGATTAAAGATAAAAGCTGGGCTTTGGATACATTTTACCACACGCTGATGTAAGTGTAGATAAAAACAGTCCATTCTTTCATGAATATTAATGAAAACATGTTTGTGAGTTTAGGCAGCCATCAATTGTTATTAAAAATATCCTGACAGTCTTGAGGAAGAGAAAGGCTGGGAGAAGCTTTCCGCATCGGATTAGCACCATTTCGAAGGAGCCTGCGTTTTGCTCCGCTGTTCCCCTGCAGCGAGTGGAAGGTGTTTCCCTGATTCACGACTGCTGACATGACCGGGGGGAATGGCCTTCAGCCCGTGGGACGGGGGCTTCTCTGAACCCCCGGTGACAACTCCAGTCACTTCCCGTCACCCTAAATTGCCTCCGAGCCCGTAATTAGCTCAGTCACCTGCCAGCTCTCGTAGCACACACTCACCCTTCCTTCCCTCACTGCCTGACAGCGTCTCACTCAGCGAGAGGCTTTCAAAGAGATTTTCCCCTCCACTCCAGAGGATTTAATGCTGTGAGTCTGCCCTGAGAGGATGGAGATACAAATCATGCTGAGCGCAGAAGAATCATTAAATGCCTCCCCTGATTTCCTTCAAGGAGCTCAAATTAGCTGAGGAAGCAAACCAGTGCACTCCTCGCTAGCAGTTTTTGTTGCTTTTTTAACCCCCTGGACACCGTCTGACAGCATGGGACCCCCATTGAGGGTGAGGTCTCTGCCCACAGGGGTGCTGGGCAGGCAGGAAAACACGTGCAAGAGGGAAGAGTGACTCGCCAGGACACAGACACATGTTACGAGAGCAAATCACCTCTCTCCTCCTGCCGGAACACGTAACAATGTGCAAAATCTATGTCTGAAACAATCAATTTCTAGCAGCCTCGCTTATTCTGCTTCTTCCTGCTGTTGTTGGCAGCTGGGCAGCACGTGTGACACTCGACAGAGAGGGCGGCACCGCGGCAAACCGTTTAGCTGGACTGGGGACAGGGCAGTCTGCAGCACGCTGGAGATGAGTTTGAGAAATGCATTCACTTCATGTGACAAAAAATGGATTTTAGGTTTACCAGAGCTATCGATAAATAGATAATGCATGCATAAGGAACAAAAAAGAAAATCCTTATTCCAAGCCTTGATGTCTCTCTAAAGTCATTCGCCGTTTCCTAAAGACACACTCCAACTGCCTGCCTTCTGGTTAGCACAGCACGAAGGCTGAAGCTAACATCTCTCTGAGCCAGAGGCTCCCAGGTTTCAGACCAAAGCCAGGCACAGTCGTGCCCTGGGGATTCCTGCACGGGAAATCTGATGTGCAGCAAGTAGGCAGACCCCTGCTGAAATCTCGTTAGCAATGGCTGCTTGCTGCAGCTCTACCCCCAGCTTAATTTGTCTGAGTGATGACGGAGTTAATTGGTGTTCCCGGTTTGGAGTGATTCCCTTTTCTAGCTGCAGTTTAAACCTAGGTCTGCTCTGCTTGCCAGGTCTATAAATCCACTGGAAAGAAGAAGCATTTCCTGTCTCCTCCTGTACTCCACTGTGCAGCATTACGCTCTGACAGCCACTGAGCTACTTCATGTCTGTGTAAGGGCCAAAATGTCATAGCAGGCAGCAATGAAACACGTGTGATGTTACAGCTTGCCGCCGGTAATGGTGATGGAGCACTTCTGCCCTGAAGAGGTACTAGACCACAAGGTCTTTGCCCATTTTCAAAGCACAGCATTGCGAGGGATGAAGACCACAGCCGTGATGGATGGAGCCAGCAGAGCCAGCCCGGGCACACTGGTGACTGCTGGTCTGAAGGGGCAGGTCCCCAAGGAGGCTCTCACAGGGTACATGAGAGCTGTGCTAGTTGCTGCACCTAACCGGGACCCCCAGGACACCTCACCTGGACACCTCATCAGGACACCTCACATTCCCCTTACACAGCTCATACCCCAAGCCTGCAAGCCCCAGGACGTTCAGGAGCTGCAATGCTGAGGCTGGCAGTGGCTCTGTCAGCACCAAAACTGGAGCCCTGGTGCCCCTCATCACCCCCTTGAGATGGACACAGTGCCTGGGACTCAGCAAGTCCTCTGCTGGGGCAACTCCAAACCCTGCTATTTGCAAGTCTTTGGTTTCTGGTCAGCTTTGTCCTGTCTTTAAAGTGCCGTAAGCTTTCACTTGTCATCTAGAGGTTTTCCAGAGTTGTGCTGTTTTTTTTTTTTCTTTTTTTTCTTTCTTTTTTTTTTTTCTTTTTTTTTTTTTCCGTGTGCTAATGTCTGGCTTCACATCTGCCAGCAGCTGCTTTCTCCTTGTTTGCCCAGGCAGCAACACAAAATGTGGAGGTTATTCACTTCACTTCCAAAGCCTTCCCTCTGAGGATGTCTCCAGCAGCAAGCGGCAGGCTGCTGCTCTTCCTCCTCTTGCTGACACACATATGCCGAGGGTGCTCAGCACAGGACAGAGCTCGCTGCTTTCACATGCTTCCCAAAACGCTGAGGGGAGGCCAGCGTGTTCTGAAGTACTACACACTGCTGCTCAGGTTCGGGCTAAAACATAAAAAATAACCTCATGCATCCAGTATGGAATAAGATGGAAATAGAGGAAGTATTTTAGGTTGATGCAACTAAAAATTCCCTAGGATTAATTGTGTAGGACGGTGAGGAAAGCTGACGGGGTGGAGTAGCTGCGGAGCCCTTTCCCTGCTTTTTGGCAGGGACAACAGCGATCAGCTGGGTTTAGTATGGTGCTGCACACACTAACCGAGTAGAAAATTGTTATTAGCACTAGAAAATTGCAGGTTGTGCAGATGGCTGTTCAGGGCCAATAAGCTGTGGAAACGAACACAGACACTGTGCTGGAGAGCACGCAGCCAGGCCAGTCTTTGTGCCGCAGCTCCGTGCAGACAAGGTGAACGGATGCTGTCTTCAGGAGCCGGGAGGACATTTCGTCACTCACAGGGGTTTCCAGCACTGCTGACCAGTGCTGTATGGGGCTGCCAGGCTTCTCTGAAGGCTGTGCTGGCCAATGAAAGGGTCAGCAACAGATCTCGACAGCCCGACAGTCCAACCTGTTCTGGCAAAGTTGTGTTTGTAGGGGAGCAGCTGACAGAGGGGATGCTTTTCGCTTTTCCTCTCCCCCTGAAAATGGACTTTCTGTTAACCCTGCTCTTTTCTGGAATGCCAGCAGCAATTGCTCACCTCTGGCAGGCCATCAGAAAGCCTTTAGGACTCCCATCGCGCTGCTGCAGCCATTTGGCAGAAGAAAAACATTTACAGGGAGGAAGCGCAGCAGCACCTCACAAATCACAGCGGAGGCTCCGAGACAAGAGCCGAGCGAGGAGCTGACGCCAGTGGGCCGGGAAGGACAACGGGAGCCCTGCTCTGGGTGGCCTCTGGCACAGGCTCTGCCGTGCAGCTGGGAGAGTACATCTCGGAGCAGCGGTAATTCATTTTTTGATCGATGCAGGAACTGCATGTGGAAACGCCATCGCTGCTTGGTTCACTCCTGCTGGTTGCATCAGTTCTGCCCTACAGGAGGCCACCTCAGCAGCACAAGCTACCCAGCCTGAGGGATGCTGCAGGGAAGGGGAAGGGGAAAATGTAACACCTGAACCCCCACGTGCCTTGGGGCTCAGTTTTGGCCACTGTGCTGCTGCCTCTATCTGTTCCTTGCTGTTTCCAGCTTTCCCTGCCCACACAACCTGCTGATCCCTTATGAAGAGCTGCTTCTGGGAAAGAGAGGTGTTTGGGCTAGACGTAGAGATCTCTCTGTTTGCCACAAACAATTATGGGATGCAGAAAGGAGCGAGCCCCCAGTGGTGTGCAGCTGAGTCTCTGGCTGTGTCTCTTGACTTCTTCTGCGACCACCATAAACCCATTGTAACCACTCATCACCACAATTTTAGGTGGAGATAATACTTCTTTCTCTCTTCTTTGCAAGGATAATTTGTATAAAAAGCACTTTGTGTCATCTGGCTATTTTTAGAAGAACACTCTTAGAGCAATGCTGAAGACAAACAAAATGTACGTAAGAAACAGAAATCCTTTAAAATCATCCAAGAGCTCTCATCCCAAGATGTTTAAGTGGATTATGAAATCACCACTTTTGTCATCCTCCTGAAAATGAGCAGACCACTGTGAGTTAAATATTGACCACAACTTTTGTGTCCCTCCATCCTGTACCTGACCCTGCCAATCTTCCTCATCCCACCACCTCTGTATTGAGACCTGCTCCCCCAGCACCAGTGTAATGAAACATGTTGTTATGTGTGGTGTAACAAGAAGAAATCCCAACTTTTCTCTTTCTATCACCTCCTAAACTGGTGTTTTCTCTCTGAAATCTTCTCATTTTGGTAGCTGATTTCTTCAAGGTATGCACAGCAGCACTTGCAAAGTGCCCTTCTTTGCAAAGCCTGCTCTGCTTTGACCGCCTGCTGATGGCTCAGAAGTAAGTGCTTACTCTCTTCATCTTTGGTCATCTGGCTGGTTCAGGGGACTTTACACTGAAGAACTTTCGATTGCTGGATTTAACAGCCCCCTGCAGCCAGGGATTAGCTTAGTGTCTCAGGTGTGAAAGCAGGAAGGAAAAAGGCTATCATAAGAGGATGAGACAGTGGGAACAAATGGTGAATTGTGCATATAAACACAGCTCTGAAAAGAGGTGGCAATTGCTACCTCTATTGCCAAACAGTAAGCACTAAGCATGGGATCCCAGACTTCGGCTATGATACTACACCCTGACTCATCCTCTAATTCAAACTCTCTTCAAACTCTCAGCGACAGCTCACTGCATCAGTGGGAGAGGCCAGGGAGTGCAGGATTTGCCTGGTAAGAACCCAAGGGGAGATCCTCAGGCATAACAAATAAATAATAAAAATTCTAGAGGAATGAGAACCACAGACACTTTTACTAAGTGGTAGGTCTGGGGCTACTGCTCTAAGTGGAAAGAAGGAGACCGTCAGTGAGTCAGACTGCTAAGCAGCAGTAAAAATGAAGGAAAGCAGAGCTTTTGTTCCCAGCCCAAGTAGCCCTACACTGGGAGTGCTGCCAAGAGCCTGCATGTTCCATCCTGCCTGCCTGCTACATGCCGTGTTTACAGGCAAGTGCTGGAGAAAAGCACATGGGGTAGGTTTTGAAGTGACATAATAATGGTATCCATCTCTATTTCAGTAGGTTTTGTAAGTAGATTTCAGGTACCAGGTGAAGAAATACGGCACTGATAGCCATACCCAAAGCTATTTGCAGTAAGAGAGATGCACACCAGCAGAGTTCAAGCCAAAGCACAGGAGCTCTGCACTCAGCTGATGGGCCTAAAATGCAGGGTGGTGATACCTGGGAAAGAGAAGAGTTAATAATTATGTAGGATCTAGCCACGGGTTTAGCATCCAGCTGTGTACAGGGTAGCAGCTGCAGGATGTTGTCATCGTTTCCCCTAGTTCCCTCACGGCTTGAAAGCAGGCTGCTATCTTACTGATAGTAAGGGAAATTGTGATATTTTCAATTGCTTGACTTTTGGTTAGCTACCACACAACGTGAGGTGTTTTTTTCCTGTCTCTATTGAAAATATTGTTAGTGCGCACACATTGTCATGAACTCAGAACTTACTTTGATTTTGTAGAATTTGTGCCCTAATATAAGAAGGATTTTAATCAATGCACGACCCAAATAATTTCAATTATTTGTTTATTATGTGTGACTGAGGCTGTTACTCCCAAAACCCATGTAATGACTTCCTATTGTGTATACCAGATGCTTATTCTAAATTCATTCTTTGGAAGCCTTTATGGTGTTACTCAGCTTTAAAAGTAAGAATGTAGATTACTTACAACTAGAATTCTTTCCATGAGCTAAAATGTAAAGGTGATCATATACAGGACACACTTTTTCTCAAAAACCTGTTCTTTAAAATGACCTAAAATATATATACTTTTCCCCCTTCCCCCCTTTATCTTACCACTGCTCATTTCCTGTTCGTTTCAGTAGTTTTCTCAGCCATACACACAAAAACAATCTGTTTCTTGCATTTCTCATTCACTTCCATACCAGGAAGATTTGTATCTGAACAGTCTGTTGAGGCTTGATGGTAGTCTCCATTAAATTAAACAACAACAACGAAAAATAACAAGGGAAAATTCACCCAAAAAGCTGCTGTATTGTGAGGAGAAGTAGGGGCTGGCTCAGCTGTCAGTAGTTTCAGTACAAGACAGTGGTGGTGCTGTGGAAGGTGCTTGCAGAGGCTAACTTTAGCCCACTCAATCTAATCTCCCTGGCTAAATTAGGTTTGTACTCAGGCTTGCCCTCAAGAGGATCCTGTCCTTGCACTGCCTCTACGCAGAGCCTAGAGAGTTTAGGCTTACAAACAATACTTAACCTTTGTGGAGGTATCTGCAAACACTTTCATGACTTTCACAAACAGCCAAGGTAGGGCACAACAATGAAGTCACATTTCGATCTTTGTGGCATCTTCTGAGTACCACATGAAGAGGCAAACGGCATTTAGATCAGTTTCACAGAAATTCAAATCAGTTTAAGGCAACAGAGCAGCTCAACCTTCCCACCTCACTTTCTTCTCTGCAGATCCCACTCGTTTATCCACATGCCCCACACCCACATCCTCAGACCAGTGCAGGTGCCTGTGCTGCTGCCCACTAAATCCATCTACGTTTAAACCAACCTCTGAGCACAGGGAGTCTTAACCTCAACTCTTCTGCTGCAACACATTTTACCACGTAGCTGCCTTAATCAAAACAAAAAAGGAGAAAAATAATGGAAATGGAAGGAAAGACCAGTGTGGGAGCAGGAGTAAGCAGCCAAGAGTGGGTGGCTGGGATGTGATGCCTCTTCAACAGCACAGCCAGCTTAAAGTGTTTATAAAACTACAGCCTTTGTTTCTTCAGTATCTTGCAGGACTGCATTTTGCTCCTGTTTGCACATATCAAGTTCCCTTCTGTACTCCCAACTCCACTCCATGCAGATTTATGCTCAGAGGTCAGAACAAGCCTGTTGGAGATAGCCATAACAGTTTGGAAAAGGCTGGCACTCACGAGTCTCTTAAAAGTCCTTAGTCAGGACTAGCAGTAAAGTTATTTGCATGTTGACTGAGGATTAATTTTTTAGTGCATTATTTACTTCAATGACTAGAATTTTGCCTTTACTCTAGGTTTCAGGAATCCCTCTGGGTAAAGCTGCTGCCTTCTCATAACATTTGCAACATCAGAGCCTCAAATGCTTGCTGAAAAATCTCTTTTGTCTTTTCTGTGGCAAATTTTTCCAAGTTTGCTAAAATATTAAACTATTGTTTTAATATCCTAGAGGGACAAAGATACCTAGAATACCCACTGCACTTGTGACTGAAATTCAAAGCTCAACACAACGTAAATAGGCTGTCAGAGGAGACGAAGCACCCTGCTTATTCAGCTGCATCCTGCTCCTTGAAAAATTTTATTTTGCTGTGCAATTTTAATTATCCCCTTTGCAACTACAACAAGGAAGAGAAGAGAGAGAAGCAATAGAGAGCTAATGAATAAAAATCAAATTAAGGATTTGATTTTTCTGTGAGAAGGGCCTGAGGAAAGGTTTGGATGCTTTCACTGAACATTACGGATTTCCATGATAAACACCGACAGAATTAGTTAGAGATTATGTTCCAGCATGTCATTGACTTTCTACTCCTCATCTTCTCTCTCTAGTTTAATAGGTATGGAATTTTGTAAGGAAGTGGGCAGTAGTTAAGTGGAAATACACTGAGAACCTTGATGCTGAGACTGGGATTAATGCATAAAGGTGATAAAGGTCACACTGGTATGAATCCAGTTCCCAAATGTCTCTGAAGATGCAGATTCGGCTATCTGAAATAGAAAGCTAGGCAACAAATTTGGCTTCGATTCAGCTCTTTCAATGCTCTTCCCCTTTTGATTGTTATCACAGAATTGAGAATATTTCTTTATGAGCCTGTTCTACATTCTTACCTCTGTTGTTTTTGTAAGTATGCAAGTCAACTAAAATGACATCTCCTTCACGTAGCAACTACCCTTGTAAACCTCGCAAAAAGCAAGTTTACACCACCTGAAGAATCCCAGCTACCCCTTAGAGCAGTGAGAATGTGAGAAAAACAGTTCCATCATTGTTATTCAGTGTAGCCATAACCAGAAGAGAGGGCAGCAAGTAGAAACCCTGAACTAACTTTACCCTTGTCTGCTTTAAGATATGCCTCAGCTTGTTCAGTGTAGTGCCAATACTACTGTCATCATACATGTCAAGAGTTAACAGGTATTTTTTAAAAAAATTCCTATAAGTTTTTTAAAATGACGCCTTACTCTGAAAAGCAATAAATAAGGATGTTCTTAAAACTCATGCATCAAAATAGCTTTTTTTGGTAAATAAGTGTTTCTCCCGTAAGTAGAAAACCAATCACAAACACAGTCAGAGATACTAAGGGATTATTTTTACCCGCCATTTACAAGAAGTTCTACATGTCAAATGAGGTCTTAACTATGCATCCCCATCATCTCTAAATTGTACTGTCAAATAATCCATAACCACAGACATTAGGCACGTATTTATGTATCTCAAAAACTCCTTTGTGCAGATTCCAATTTATTTCACACCAGTTCATTCAGAAGTTATTCGAATTAATTCAGTAGAATCACATAAATCATAATGGCTACAGGGCTTCCTGTCTTTAAGGCCTGCCCTTGCTGATACCCATGCAACACGTTCTTTTCACTGAATCTGAAAGAATTGTGAGCAATTTGGTTACAAACGGAACCAGAATACACCTTGCTTTCTATGAGCTACTTCAGGTAGGAAAAGTCTAGCATTATCACAGGCACGAGTCTCTTGGGATTCTTCACTTGTGTTGTATAAAGAGAGTAGTTCTTTATTATTATTATTTTTTAAAATTTAGTTTACAGGCTTTCCCAAGGAACGTGAGTAATACCACCGCCATCCCACCCTGAAAAAGGCATGATATACAGGTAATAGGGGCAACTATTTACCACCATAGTTACATATTAATTGAAACCTACATCTTAATTTACACTGAAGAACCTTTTCTTCACAGATAAAGCGAGTGAGTTGTACCTACCTAAAGCCAAGAAGAACATATACTCATTTATGCATTACATGTCAGGCTCCTGGCACCCATAAAAGAAACATCTCCTCAGCAACAACTTGGGGTTCCTAAACTGTAGTAAACTCACACTTCAGCAATAGATGTTAATAAGAATATACAGCAAATTTCTTTCAGTCATTTATTCTAATTGATTTAAGGTCTCATTAATGTCTCTTCTGCCAAGTGTAAAAACATTTCAGAGTCAAAGAAATACAAGTGATCCCAACAAATCTAAATATATAGTCCATGGTACAATAAAATAAAATCACCACATTGTAGGGATTATCCATTTTATTTTCTTTAAAAATGGGTCAATGAAATCACTGTGCTCCAGGAACGCGCTAAAAAATTAACAGGACTTTTACACCATGTAGTCTCCCCCTTAACAAAGTTGCACATTGCTTATAATAATACAGATTGGATCTAGAATAATAGAAACATGAATCCAGTGCCCCCCCCCCCCCCAAGCTATGCTGATAGCAAGTACATTCACAAACAAAACCCTCCCCCCAATTCTTTAAAACACCTGCAGAGTCCCATTTCTATGGCTAGCTAAAAATACTCTTGTTAAAATAGAAAAAGATTTTTCTACAAAAATCTGGGGAAAAGTCATGACATTTCTTCTAAATTGCTCTGCAGACAACTAAGTAAGATGACATAACAGTTTACCTACGACTTTCAGTTCCAGAATTTCACCATTTTCACTTTCCTAAAAATAGTCCAACATTGCCACCATGTGGTCAGAAATGGGCATAGTTCACTGTGAAAGTGGCGTATGACTTCTCAGAGAAAATTCATGTCAAATACCTTGTCAGTAAGTGACCATGCTATAAGTAAAAAAGGAAAGTGAATTCTGAGAACAGAGACTTTATGCAGGAAAACCAATTCTAACCATGGGCCGCTCTAAGAAAAATAATTTAAGATATTTTTTGATTAAGTCTTCAGCATTGTGACTCTCTCATCCCTGAAGGCACAATCCGTTTCTGCCCACTTCTTTCTCAGTACAGCATGTACCTGACAACAAGCAAAATCTATGTGTATGCAAAGTGCCTAAGACCACTCGTTTCTTTAAACATAGCATCACTCGAAAATTTTGAAACCTTTTTCCTGGGATTCAGGAAATAACAGAAATTTAATTTAAAAAATCATCTTTCACATAGACTTCTTCATTGCCGCCTTTCTCACACTGAAGAGATATGCTTCATAAATAATATTTAAGAAGTTGTCATCGTTCTGAAAAACAAAACACAATTGTTACTGCAAGGCAGACATCCCTGAGTATAGATTTTTGTTTTGTTCTTTTTTTTTTCCTCCAGTTTTATGTACAAAACGCCTTTCAACCTTGCTCTGTCTTAAGAAGCGACCAATAGGAAGTCTATTTCCTTTACCAAAAATATATACATGTACTATTTCCAAGACTTTGAGGAACTACATGGGTATATAAATTCTGTCGTGGCAAGCATGAATATCTCTGTAAGTAGTAATGAATACACAGAAAGCAGACATTCCAAACTCTCATTGGATTTGAGTATACTATTCTTGCATGATATTGCAGTGATTATACAACACTCTCATTTCTTCTCTTCTCATTTACCTAGGGATTTCCTTAAGTAGTTTCCCCAATTAGTTCAGCGATAATTCCAAGTATGTCTGAAGGAACAGTGAAACACCCTGGGTACACCAAATCCTACCTGAGCCAATCCTTGCACCTGGTTTAGCTCTTTTAGACTTAACTCTCCTAACTGATGCTGCTCCTTTTCCTCTGATGCTTGTTTAACTTTTGCCTTCTGAAGATCATTTTGCAAGAACTGGTCAACTCACATTAAGAGAGAAAGTCTTATGTAGCTTACATAAATATATGAAGATGATTAAAATCAAGATACCCCTTGAAGAAAATCATGAGCATCTGAGATTGTAGTTTTATACAACTGAAAATAACACCTAAACAATTGGCAATCAGCATCACATTTTTAGACTTTAAGTAATTTCCAGATAATGCAGTTAATCCTAACTATTATCAAGAACAGCAGGATCGAATATACATTTTACAAATACAGTTTCAGAATGCAGAATCTAAGTTTTCTTGACTAATTTCTTTTTTAACTTTATATATGGTTTTCCTACTATCCAGATATTCTTAGTATGTAAAGACAGGATAATGTGATATTTTTGGTTTTTAATTGCAAACTAAGAACACAGGAGAAAATGAGAAAAACCTCTGGTTTCTTAAAGATACTATTTTCTTTCTGGGTCTATAATTTAAACTGCATTTTAAGCGAGACAAATCAGAATTCCAATAAAGACTTTTATGTTAATGCCAAGCCATATAGGCACAGCTTTGGCCTACAAGTTGGACCCTTAAACCTGTGTCTCTATTCATTACGTGTTATAGCCAGTTCTTTAGCTATACAGCCTCTCCTCAACCTCTGCTCTTCAGGTATTCATCTCAGAGCAAGTCACAGAAAATAAATCATAATCATTCATACCATCTCAGAGCAGTAACAATCGTCTCCTATATGTTGACATGTTTTGTTGGATTTGAACCTGAATAACTGCAGCAAGAGGAATTTTAGCATTTGAAGTAGAGAATTATACTGAGTAGACTGAACTAGTATATTTTTAGGTTATCTAACCCATATTTTAAAGTTGCTTACACTTCCCATCTTAGTTTCTTTCACTGCTACGCTGCATCTCTGAAGTGTCTGGCAGGTAGAATAATCACCCTTTATTTATCCTTAGCTAAAAATATAACAGGTATCTCTCTGGCTCATAGGCCAGCCTTATGAAGCTTTCAGTCACTTTTATCCTTTTCCTTCAAATTTACTATCTTTCCTGATCCCCAAACTACGTTCATTAATCAAAATGCAGTTAAGCCAGCAGTGTGCAAAGAGAGGTTACTACCTCCCCTGTATATGTCATAGTGCTCCATTAACGCACAGCCGTAAGTAGCACAACTTCCAGCATATATTTTAATTATCCATTTAGCCTCTAGACAGATGGATGCAACTGATTAGGTGTCCAGGTGCTTACAGCAAAATAGGAATAAGGATTTAAAGCAAAGCAGAAGAATTCCTGGCATTTTACCTGGATCAGGTGTAAAAGTGTTTCTTGCAGCTGTATCTTTGTCATTGAGCTGCTGTTGACCACAGCTGGCTCTGGGGTTTGCAGCGGCAGGAGAAGGCTGGCTGAGCTAGCAGCAGGTTCTTGGTTTGATGCTGCTAACCGCCCACTTTCATTTGCTTTTGCTGGAGTAGGTGTGGACTGAGTGAACACCATTGGGGACATCAACAAAGTAGGAGTCACAGTGGCAGGAATGCGCTGAGGTGAGATTACCTGTCCATATAAAAATCAAGTAACCAATTAACTTATCTAATTAATTCCAAAGGAATTAAGATGATTAAAACTGCAACAGGTACAGAAATTGCTGGAGATTGGTCCAGTTACATGAAACTCTTGTTCAGGACCCCTATATGGTCCAATTCCCAATTAAAAGGTCTTCCATCCAACTCGCAGTAAAACGTAACAATGGATTCAAATATGATACAGTCTGATAGGCAAATAATCTGAGTACAGGAGCATTTTATAACAGAAATCAGGCCACTATTAAATAATCAGCATTCTTAGAAAATGCAGACGTAAAGTTTTCCACATAGGGACAGTAAGTCCTTAAGTTTGATCTTCGAGAATATGCTTGCCTACATACAAATACCAATATTAAAGACTAATCTTTGTACCCAGTACTAGAAAGCATTTGCTAACTGTAACTTTCAGATTACTTTTTATATGTGGATACACACATATGTATGTACATATAAGCACACGTATATACATACAAACACACACATGTCCTCCTTTTATATAAGGAGAGTGGAAAAGAAAACAGGTAAGTGATTTATAAGAGCTGCAGTGAGCTGGTGGCACTGTCAGAAACAAAACTGACTCCTAACCAACATTCAGCTCAGAAAGTCAAAAAGGCCCTAAAAGAGAAGGAAAACCCAGATGCTGCTGTAGTTCTGCAAGTTCTCTCTGTGTCATATCCATGCCAACCCGCAAATACAGATGTCAAAGAATTTTTATGTTTATATTCTGTGATACATCTTGCAACTCTAAAACATGCAGGACTGATCAATAGTAGCAGATATAACATATGACATAACAAAGTTTATTCACTAAGTTCGTAGATGTTGGAGCTTTCTGCATGTAACTAGTAATAAATCCTCACCTAATCAGCCATCTCCTCAGTATTCAAGTACCCAATCTTCATTTTTTTTTTGTTCCAAAGAACAAAAGGTACAAAGAAATTCCACCATGCTTGGAATTGAAGCATGATTTATTGCTGCTCCATGAAGGTAAAAGCCTATAGGAGCACTCTACTTTGTGTCCCGGATTTCAAACATTGCAAGAAAAATTAAAACTAAGGAAATAAATCTGAGGTTGATTTCCTAGGTAGGCAAAACAATGTAGTTCAATATTAAAAAACATTTTTGGGGGTAGCTCTTCTTACCCCTAGTTGAATGCTCTACATGAGACGTTTCTGAATAATATTAGTTTGGCTGCAATATAAAAGATATAAAAAGAATCAATGAGCATCAATGAGATCTCACGTTCATTTATGCTAAATTGAAGGAAGCAAAAAGACTAGGGGCCTGGAAAGACTCACGTATATAGAAAGCATGCAATATGCACCTTATGCAAAAATCTTCAAGTTCGCTTTTAAGTTAATATTTTTTCTCAAATACAGAGTACTACTTAGAAATGAAACTCTCTACCCACAGCTTTTTTTCTACCCCATGACATGCAAAATCATCAAGTCTGCCTTTCAAGTTCCTGAATGAGTTAAGATATTCCTAACTTATTGCAGGTTTGCTTCCAAAACAGTAAGGTAGTATGTACGTTTGTGCACCTATGCTTCAAAACCAATGTTCATTTTAAAAGAAAACCATCACAAGTCCATAGAGACATACTTCTGCAGAGCGAGATCTTCAGGCTGTGCACACATATTTTCCTGTAAAAGTACCCGTGGAAGACTGGCTGCTTCCAGACACTTACCGCAACACTTCTGATCTACTCATCCATGCAGCTCATGTAACTCCTCTTTAATTTACCTCAAGTGAAACTGGCAGGGTTAGCTTAAACCAGTTGATTTTTCCTAATGGGATTTAAAGAATGCGTATACAAACTGCCCTGCAAGGGTAGGAACCTCCAGCAAAGGAACGGTGCTGAGCAGCTGGAAGAGATAAGGTCTGTCTTATACTAGTGAGACAGTTTAAGACAGACTATGTCAAAGACCTAAATGACATGTCCTTTGAAATCAAAGGACACTTCTCTCTAGTCTGAGACAAATAAACAAAACCTGAGACAAACCACGTTCTTAGTACTAAATGGTTACTACTGTCAAACACACGTCTGTTAAACCACAACACATATATCAAATATTATTTGCTTTTCCTGGATAAAAACAGCTTTTTGGTAGAACTTGCCAACCATATGGAAGCTATATGGAATAAGCAATATTGCCATCTACTGGTGACACAGCTAGTGTCTACAGGTTACTGCTATACTTGGAGCATTTGCCTCAGGAGACAAATAGAAAATACAGGCGTTTTTTCAGTGCATACTATTTGGTTTTGTGTTCAAACATTAAAATGTACTTTTTTTTTTTTTTCCTAAGAGATTGTGCTCAAAGCTTCTGACACTTAACAAGCTTTTACATAAACAGGATGGTTGCTTTTTAAAGCATAAAGGCAAAATTTCAGTTCAGATTCAGAGTTCAGATCACCTTTAGTCACTTGGACAACTGATGCCCATAAGGAAATGTGGGACGCTAGAGTGACATTACTAGTGTAATTCCTATAGCAGCAAGCTCTTGCTGCATGCACTGAAAATGCTCTGTAGGAGCATATGGCCTTCAAGCCAATCTTTTAGCTTTGAGCAATTTTTCACAAGACATAACAGCCCTTCCAAAACAGTGCTGATCAACTCCTTTCTCACAGAATCTAACCCGAGTTGCTTGTGGGTTGCAGCCTCCCTGGATTACTTCCAGCTTTATCAGGTCAATACTTAAATCTCTGAGTCACTAACAACAGCGTAGCAGTCTACCACCAGTTGTGCCATAATGAAGTAAGAACAATGAAAACTGTGCAAGATAATTGTTGCAGCACATAGTATACCTTCTCTGAAGCACAAATGTTCACTACGATATGTTTGATATTCTTCATGGCTGCTGGCAGCTAGACAGAATTAGAGCTGACAAATTCTCCTAACACTATGAACTAAGAAACGCATGGATCTCCTGTAATGGAGACTGGGACCTGGTGCGTGGATCTCCTGTAATGGACACTGGGACCTGGTGCTGCTTCCCACATGTGCACAATTCCAGGCGCATCAGGTGCTCCTCTGGACCATCAGCACCCAGTGGATGCTGTGGGCCTCTCACTCGTTGTAGGGCCATTATTTAGAACTAAGAACATTTTATCTAGGAATGGTTCAGGAACTTTAAAGACAGCTGCTGTTAAAATACAGCTGACTATAATGCTAATGTTAACGTTGCTTTGTCTCTCCCAAGTATAATCCAAACAATTTTTATTGATGCTTAACTACAGAATCTTAAATTACTTTTCAAGACAAGTTTAAAATAGCTACTGTATTCCTCCTGCACACGTTTATAATCTCATGATGAAACAGCAGTTAAGATAATAGGTATCTTTGATGAGAGCATCATATCATTTTAGCTACTATGTACCATACACTTGTTCAGAGTACGTAACATACTAGGTAGAAAACACATTTTTGATGGAAAATGCTCCAAGAAATGAGATAAGTGGTAAGCAATGTAAGTGGCAAGCAATATAAGTGGCCTTCTGAAGAAAAGATAGATTTGTGTCAAGGTTATTGCAAGCACTTTTAAAACTAATTCTGATTAACATAAACTCTTAAGCACGCATGTATCTATAATCAAGATAACTTATGCTTAATACTAAGAACATGTTTAAAAGCCCATTGCAGATTAATGCTTTTTTATTGCATCCTAAGCACGCGTTACTCATCATCTGCATAAAGAATACTTCTCAGAATAGGGCTGGCACCAGAATGAATGCTTCCGAGTATTATTCCTTAGTTTGCTTTTTTTGTTGTGTGTTTTTTTTTTTTTTTTTTGTAACTGGTCTCTTCCTCTCCACGTGGGAGATCGCAGTTCTTACACCAGATGGAGATGCAGAAGCCAATTTAAAATTGGACTTGTAATGTGTCAATTGTGCAGAAGACTATTGCTTTAATTTTCTTAGCACTGCTGATGGATCTGGGATGTTCCTTTAATGTGATTTTTCCAAATAACAAAGACACTGTCCAGATACATTTCTATTCCTGTCAGACTTTTTAGAATTTGCTTTTTCTGTATGCTAAATTACAGTAAAAGATGCAATACCAAAAGATAATTACGGAGAACAAACCTTTTGCTGCATTTGTCATCAGAATTTGCTTTGATCAATTTTGCATGAGCATGTGTGGATATATTTGTGCCAACTCAATTTCACTCAAATGTCTGTCTGCAGGCATGGCAGCACTTAAAGCCTTCGGTCTACAGCGAAGATGTAATTATAAAAAGATTAATGTTGGTTTTAAAAGTTTCAAATTTTTACCTTCATTTTTTTTTCATATGGCTAATTCATTGCATTCTACAGAAATAAAGACTCATTCCTTCATTGCCAGGTTTTTGTTTTGTTTTGTTTTGGGGGTGGGTGCATTCCTTCCAGATTGCAGAGCTTTAGGTGTCCTAAACAATGCTTAGTCACACGTTCATCATTTTTATTCTATGTATTAAGTCTTACAAACAACGCTAAATATGTCAGAAAAACTGCACCTAATACTGTTTTATAGCAGCTGTGGCTGTGTCAGTAAAGTCATTCCAAGGCAATCCCAATCTTCTTGGTCTGCTCACAGCCTTGCAAAAGGGGACTAAGAGTCTCTCTATTTTTTTTACTTGTTTGTTTGCTTGTTTTTTTTTTTCCTGTTTTGTTTGTATGTGTTAAAGCAAAATTGCAGCAATAATCCCAGTGGATGATGCTTCTTCCACTGAAAATTGTTCTCTTCTCTCAAGCTATTGTTCTATTTATACTCAAGCAGTAAAATTATTGGAATTGCAGTACCAGTCAGACCTCTAATTCCCTTTCCATATTGCAACTAATGCTGGAATCAGTTTCTTTTTCAAATATACACAAAGTCATTAACCTCATCAGCATCGATATGGATTTTTCATTCGAAAGTACAACAAGATTTCTGCCACTTTTTATTCTGTGTACTGGCTTATATCCTGGCAATTGCCTCATTGCACTTTTACCTTCAAAGTAGGAATGTCTTATGCCTCCATGCTACGCATATTTACCAGTGAATCAGAAAATTTTTTTCACTTATAGCAGGCAAGTTCCATTCCCCATGAAAACAGTAGATTATTGTGACTCTGGATCCTCTTTCTTTTCCTTAGGACTCCACTGGAAAGTCAGATTACCATCCGTGAGCAACCAATCCTGAATAATTTTAGTGACTAAACCACGAAACACTCTTTCACACAGATTCAACATCATACTAGTTTAATTAAAAGAATAAAAATAATGATAGCTATTTGCTCTATCAAATTCATTTTTCCCTGACCTCTCTCATGGAATTAGAAATTTTGACCTGTCAGTGTTTGTGCTCATGTGGCCCTTAATTGTTAAATGGCTGTTTCAGCCTCCTCAGGTGTAGAATAACTTTCTACGAATAAGAAGGATATTGAAGCATTCTGTAGTTTTTCATTCCTCAGTAAAAGTAGAAGAGCAGCTTTTGAATTTTATGCTGAAAAGATGAATAGTTTATCATTTGGGTAAGTAACTTCTAGACTGCTTTACAATGTCAGACTCCAACACAACATAATGCTGTGGATAGTCTTCCACAATAAAGGAAGTTAAAAGGGGCTTGCATGTTCATCTCCCCAAAAGACATAGGAAGACATTCAAGTGTGGAAGCTCCTACAAAAAATGGAATTGTAAACAAAGATATTAGTTGTCTAGGATGGAGGACTTTGTAATTGCATTTGAGGTTCTCCTGAAAAATAGAAAAATGTACTCTTTTGAGACACAATCTCTTGTCATATCCTGATTTTTCTGTGACACCAATCTTAGGGTCACAGTCAACAGAATTCAGGGTTTTGGGGGATTTTTTTTTTTTGAAGACATTCAGATACAAGGCGACTTTTCAAAACAATACATATCAAGTGGAAAAACAAAACTACTGAATAACTTGGAGTAGCTGTTATGGTACAAGGTAATTCAGCAATATAAAAATACTTTCTAACAGTAGTTTTTTGAAGTAAGTGTCCTTTTAGCAACTGGCATACAAAGAAAAGCATACCTCCACAGAAAAACTTGACTAATTTTATAAGAAAAAACATTATTAAACCCAAAACATCACACTCAATTACCTGCAGTTACTCACAACAGCCTGAGACAAAGTATGGCAACTGAAAACTAAGCGACTTTTCGAAATATGTCTGGATAAAAAGCACACACACACACACACACAAAACAACAAACAAACAAAAACTAATTTTTGGTCATTAGTGATGTACAACAGACATACCCCTTCGTATTTGCAATAATTTACAATTAGTAAATCAGAACTTACTTGATGTTGTTCTTAAATTGTCACTTGCAAAATGAAAAATGCATGTTAGACAGCAAAATTTAGTAAGGCAGAAACATGAATATACTGGCCAAAAGAAACATAGAATAGCCTTATAAAGTTCAAGTTTAGAAAGCTGCTATTTTTTTTTTTTTAAATCTGAACTTGCTTACCTACCTGAAAGAGAGAGTTTTGTTTTTCTGTACCCGGTGCCTTTTCTATCCAGGAATCCAGTGGTTTCAGTGTACTGGTGTTCTGAGTAACAACAGGAAACTTAGCTGCCAATGTTGGTCTGCTGGATACATGCAACTGCTGTTCTTGTTGCACTATATGGAGCTTTTTCAATAGCTCTTGAGGTGATATCACCCCAGAATTGGCTGACTGATTGCCAGAGAGAGAAATTGGCTGTCTAGGAAGTTTGGGCTGTTCTTTACCAAGTGTCTGAGACTCTAAAGCCTGACCTGGCAGGGTACC
Source organism: Anser brachyrhynchus (assembly GCF_964034855.1). Taxonomy (NCBI): domain Eukaryota; kingdom Metazoa; phylum Chordata; class Aves; order Anseriformes; family Anatidae; genus Anser; species Anser brachyrhynchus. Next base: position 65,798,700 of record NC_137694.1, read on the forward strand.
ATTGAAATATACCAAAGGTGGCTGGGTCATATTATTTATCTGTGCTGCTGGTGCTCCAACAGCAGCAGGAGTCCTGCTGAACACAGAAGCTGTTGAGTTCACAGATCCTGTTGCACTGGGATCCATTTTCGTCACTGAACCTGACTGACTCTGCAATTTCTGTAATAAACTCTGAGTACCAGCAGCATCCTGTACTACATGAGATGTTGCAATACCACGAGAAGTCACAGGTTGGAAAAGTCCTGTGAAAGTCTCACCCACAGGGTGGATATTGCCATTTTCACAGAGTCGGTTCTCAGGAAACTCAGCAAGTGGGTGAAGGTCTGTCCCACGCACCATAAGCTTTTGAATGGCAGGGCAAAGCTGTTTCTCTGCACAGGGAGAATGTCTGCTAGGTTCTTCGTAGGAGAGTGAACGTACCACACCCTGCCTAACAGGAAGGTTCTCTTGATGCTGTTTATTAAGAGGTTCTGAGACATCTGTTTTTTCTTGTTTTCCAAACAGCGCTGTCAAAGACAAGTGTTGTGGTTCAGGATCCACGTTCTGTGAAGGGACAAAGAAAAGAAGTAAACATAGTTGTCTCATGCATGAAAAACCACATTTAGTGGAGACAATATTTAGCCAGAAGTATTAAAGGAAAAGCCAAGAAAACTGCTCTTTTCTCCCAAGAGAACTTTTAATAGTTCTGTCACATCATAAGGGCAAGAAAACAGTTGTCAAGCTGCTAATGTGGGAGAAAACCAGTGAATCTGAAAGATAGCAGTGGTTTCACTTTAAATACCATGAAAGAGCATCTTTCCTTTCAGTCATCCATACAATATTAATAAGAGACAAAAATTTCCCCTTGTACAAAGTAGGGCCACTCTTAACGCATCTCCCTCTCACAGTTGACTGAATTCAGCTTTTAGGATTTTGCAATGTGATGCAGTTTGAAGATATATCAAAAGACTTTATTTAGATTACCTGAATTCCCTTGAAGGCAAAGAACACAAAAAATGTGGTTCAGCAATTGACCAGACCGGCTTGGGATCAAAGCAGCACCCCAACATCGAAAGACTAGTGTTTTTTCCATTGCATGAGGACAGTCTATCTGTAATTTAAGTGCTTCTACGTCAGATGGTGGGGATGGGAGCAGATTTACAAAAATAGGTTTGTTTTGCATTAAAAAAAAAATCTTTACTGTGGTTTCACCTCAAGTTCTTGCACTGACCTCCCAACCTAAGTAAGTATTCCTAGTTTACTACATGATTACAGTGACACTGGTCAGAAGACAACGCAAAACGCTTTACCTTGTTTTGCTGAGATATTCGTTGATGCTGATTTTCACTAGGCTTCACAGGAATTGGTTTGATTAGGTTGGGGTTGTTACAGATTGCAGAGGAGCTGGTTATTTGTTTTGGCTCCGAACAGGTCTTACACTGAAACAGAAAAGAAGTATTTTCTAGTTAAGTGCAACAATATTTTTTCCCTTAGTTTTCCACCACAGTAAAATCCAGACATAGTTAGGTAGTCACTAACCAAAAATAACAGTTGTAGCACTGACTATGAAGTGTTACGCCATTGAAAGAACTATATCTACAAGCTAATTTTCTAAAACCACAAAGCATATGTAAAAATAAACACTTCATTCCAAGATTTCCTGAGTATGAGGCTTCCTTTAATTTAAATCTCAGTTCTCATCTTTTGCTTTTCCTGCACTTAACACAAAATCAATCTGACAACTCAGAAACCAAGGAACCAGGCATGCTTTTCCTGCATCAGTAGTCAGCTAGTCCTTCAACAGCCTTAAGTAGTTTTGATGCATAAAGGATTTATGTGCACTCGAAGAACATTTAAAATGCTTTTTACTAAAAACTGAAATTCTAACTCAAACTCTTCTATATAAACATTCCACAATTCGGGAACTTGCATACCCACATAGAACAATAATTACACAGTTAATTAAGTGGCCAAATTGGTATGTTACCTTATTAAACATGACAGGATTAAAAACTGTATTTATAAAGTGATTGGCAGTCAGAGACAGATGAGTAAAAGTCAGGGACACGGAATGACTGATGTATGAAGAGAGAAGGGCATAATTCAGAAAGAATGTGCAGAAACACCGTATGAAAGAGAAATGGAAAACATGAATGACTAAGTCCTATTTACGCTGTAGCAAAAATAAGGATGTAGTCAATGAAAATAGAAAACAATGGGTATACAAGGAGTGCTACTGTCAATAGAAAAGAAATACTATGCTGGAAGTTGTTGTCGTTAGGTATGACTGAAACCAAGAAATGGAGAAGACCTTCTTTTTTAAAGAGTTACTTAACAAAAATCTAATACTATTTAGCAAGAATATTCACTATTAAGTAACCGAATTTGAAGGGCTCAAAATTTTATGCCTCGGGACTAATGACTGGATAAGGAATGATCAGTTCCAGTTTCACACCCCTTCCAGCTAAGAGCCCCATCCTGTGCATCACTGAACTCTGCTACGATTTGGATACAAAGCAGAGCCACTGCTGTCTGGATATAAAAACATCAGTGCCCTCTCCAGAACCTTCCGAGAAAAAATCCTTAGAATTCAAATATATTAGGTGAGAAAATAATTACTTCCTCTATTCCCCCAAATATATCAAACTTACTGTTAAATCCATTTCTAATACGTACCACAACAAAAAATACACACTGGTTCCAGGACTGTTCAGTAAAACCAAAGCTGAATCCTTGAAGGGACTCAAGGGGTGCTGTCCTGACAGGGTCCTGGGGAGGTGCTCAGTGCCTTTTTGCAACATTTGTGCTCAGGAATCCCAGGCCCTTGAGACTGGTGGGAAAGTTTGGAGTGATGAAGACTTACCCTCAGCACTGGAAGACCAGGTTAGGGAGCATGTGGAAAAACAAATAAAAAAAAGGACACAAGTCCATGGAGCCTGTAGGAATGCACCCTGAGAGCTGAGCTCGTGAGACTACTCTTGATTAGTTTTGAAAGGTAATGGTAGCTGAGGGAGGTTCCTAAGGACTGGAAGAAAGCAAGTAGTGCTCCTGTCTTCAAGGAAGGGCAAGAAAAAGAATTTGGGGAACTTCAGGCCAATTTTCCTCACTTTAATACCTGGGTAGTTGATGGAGCAAATCCTCCTGGTAGACATTTCTAACAAACACGTTAAGGACAAGAAAGTGTTTGGGATTAGCCAGCATGGATTTAGAAAGGGGAGATCACGTCTGATCAACCTGATAGCCTTCTACAGTGAGATGGACTGGCTCAGTGGATGATGGGAAAGCAGTGGATATTGTTTATCTTGACTTTGGCAAAGCCTTCAACTCTATCTCCCATAATGTACTCTAAGAAAAAATGATAAAATGCAGGTTAGATAACTGGAAAGTGAGGTGGACTGAAAACTGTCTGGTCTACTGGACTCAAGATATGTTTGACATGAAGCCCAACTGGCGGCCAGTTGCTATCATGTATCCAAGAACTCGATGCTTGGGTCCATACTGTTTAACATCATTAATGACCTAAATGATGGAAGAGAGGAGGCTTGTAGAGGACATAAAATGGGAACATACAGTTGACAGACCAGATGGTTGTGCTGCCATTCACAGGAACATCATGAATTTCAACAAAAGGAAACCAAGGAGGAATAACTCTATGCATCAGTACAGGATGGGCCTGACTGAAAAGCAATCTTTCAGGAATGTACCCAAGGCCCTTGCCAGACAACAAGTCAAACATGAGCCAGCAAAAGAAAGCCAACTGCATTCTGGGCTGCATTAAGCACAGCATTAACAGCTGGTCAAGGGAGGTGATCCTTCACCTCTACTCAGCACTGGTGTGTGCTATGTCTGCTGAGTAATGGAGTACTATGTCCAGTTCTGAGCTTTCCAAAACAAGGAGGATATACCAGCAGAAGTCCACTGAAAGGCTATGAAGTTGTTTGAGGGAGTAAAGTATCTGTCATGCCAGAAGACCCTGAGAGAGCTGGGACTGCTTAGCATCCAGGTGAGAAGACTCAGGGTATATTACTGTGTACAAAATACCTGATGGGAGGCTGTAAAGACAGCCAAGCCAGACCCTTCTGTCCACTGAGGACAAGAGGCAATAGGCAAAACACAGAACATACAAAATTCTGTTTAAACTTAAGAAAAAACTCTACTGTAAGGATGTTCAAATACTAGAACAGATGGCCCATAGAGATTGTGGATTCTCTGTCCATGGAGATACTCAACACCTGAATTAACATGGATCTGGGCAACCTGCTATAGCTGATACTGCTTTAATGCAACGGCGCTGGACAACACTGGCTCCACAAGTCCCTTCCAACCTCAGCGATTATGCCAGTCTCTGCCCAAAAATCATTTTATGGGTGTTTGATCAGTCTCAGACTTCTGCAGTGAATTTGATTCAAATTTTGCTTTTAGAAATAACTTTAACACATGCACCAGACAATCATGCCACAGGGTGGTCTGCTTTTCAATTTGAGTAAAAAACAAGCACCTGTATCTTCTTTCCAGCTGTACCCCTACTGCATAATGCAAGAAACAACCTCAAGCACTAGGTTGGAAAAAATGAGTAAAAAGTACTGACTTTGCCAGCAATGCAAAACCGAATTTCAGTTAATACAAAATCGCATATCAAGTGCTTCTTCATGGCTAATCTGAGTAGACCGCATTAAACATGAAAATATATTTAAACTCAGCTATATTTTTCTGCTCTCTGGAAAAAAAAAAACAAAGTATTTTCTTAGGTTCTTGGTTCTTCAGAGCTTACATGTTGTTATCCTTGAATTTGAGGAACTTTATTTTTTTCCTCCACCCTTTATTGTTATTTCCAGGCAGTTCGCAAGGACTCACAACAATATCAGCCTTAGTATCGAGCTTTTAGCAACTCACTAACATTTTTTTTTTAAATACACTAGGACAAATGACTGAATTATCCTTAAACCACTTTCTTACCTCACTGTCTCAGTCAATTTCTGACTGGTGACTTTTGTTGTCTCTTATTCGCTTAATGACAAATAGGCATCTTACCTAGTTAATTATCAGATGAAAGTTTTTTCATAGTTCAAATTAAGTGCTTCCTGTAGCCACTATTTGACCTATACTAGAACAAGTGGAGATCATTTTCTTTTTTTAGTTCACACATAGCCTAACTCATTATGTTGTTACATAGGACAAACACACACTTAGTAAGATTAAATCTTTTCTCTCCTGAATTTTCTCTTTCTACAGGATGCTGCCTTTTCTTCAATATGCCTCCTTCTCATTAACATTTTTCAGCATAGCTTTTTGGGGAAAAATCATATAAAGACGTATTTAAACTTCTTCAACATGACAGATAACATACTCTTGTATATTTCATTATGAGTTCAGCAGAATTTAAATGCATTAGGACCTTATTTCTCCAGGGTATTTTAATAGGCTGAATTCTTCAGAAACCATAAGTACTTTAGATGCCACTGCCATACTTTACAGGATGCCAGACCTAAAGTAATACAACTGAGGAAAGCAGTAGTAGAGTTCAACCATTAAGAACATTAAATTCTCAGCAAAATGAAAAAATACTAACTATACACAAAGGTGTATAATGAATGACTTGAACCTGACTTGGTATCATTCCCATGATTTGCTAACATGACTAACAGGCTGGCATCTGATATAGGGATGCATACTGAAGAACAGTACACACATACACTGTGCTGATTTCAAAGGAACCTGTAGCTACTAGAGCTTAAAATATAAGGTCATTTTGGCACACTAGTAGCATGGCCTAGCTGACAAATAAATTAGGCAGCATGACATTTTAGCCACTGTTGCATGGACAGATAAGGAAAGATATCATCTGCCATCATCATCAACAAACAGCAAAAAGAAGTATGAAAGAAATGTCAATATGTTCTTTAGTCCTAGAACCAGCAGAGTACTGATCAGCTAAAATACTTGATGATTACTACATCTTGCTTCACAGTTCAGTCCTTTAGTCATGTACCTTGTTCAAAGCTATGCTCCTACAAAGGATGCGTAAGAGATTAAAAGGTTTTAAGATCAAGTGAAAGAACGGCTAAGCAATATTTAAAAGACACATTTGAAGAACATTCATCATAATGAACAAAACACCACTGAGGATGTTTTAGGCAAGTCTGGTATAGTCAGAGACATTTAAGGCAAACAACTGTTCTATATTGTAAGATTTCAGTCCACCTGTACAATATGCTCAAGCTGAACAGGATGTTGCCAAAAGGAAGGACAATGGACAAGCATGGGACCAGAGCAGCACAGATTTCCTGACACAAATTCCACATCATATCCTCATGTCATGCTCTGTAGGAGAAACCTGACTGAGAAACGTGAGTTGCAAAGACCTATCAAGTACAAAAAGGAGATGCTAGAAGGCCTGATATGAGTAAAGAAGGTTAGCCAGTACTTGATAGGACTTAGTAGAGCTTTATAGATAGATGGTTATGTTGAAAGCAACATAGAGAATTTCAAAGCTGCTTGAATTCAAACGCAGTTAAGAAGCTCTGGAAATGTGGGATTTCAATCTAGGTGATCTAAAGGAGCCACATGGAAACATTATTGAACAGACAAATGAAAATGCACAAAGTGCTCTCAAAGACAGACACTGGAGAGGACAGCAACCACCTCAAAGCAAGCAGTAGCAGAAAGGATTTCCAGAGCCCTGCTTAAGTGAGACATTCAGACAAAATTCAGACTGTACAAGAATAGCAGCACACAGTCTGTGTCATCCAGCCAGAGTATGGCACAGTGCCCTCAAGAAAGAGCATCCTTCTGGGGGGGTGATAAGGTACTATCCAGTCTTTCATACAGTTAACAAACCGAAATCTAAGAGGACACCTGCCATCTTAGAAACTGTATTTCTGTTCAAGCAGGGCAGTACCACTGGAACTTTTTGCTTGAAGACAGTGAAAAAGCAGTCAACAGAAATAAACGCCCAGAGGCCATGCGTGCCCTATCAGAAATTATGTTCTTATCAAACGTCTGTGTGTCTTCAGTAATGAAGCAGGAAGCTTCAGTTACTCTGGTCTTATCAACGAGACAAAGGATGTTCCCCTAATACAACCTCTAATAGACCAAAGGACAGTGCATTAAATGGGTGATCATTAATGGACTTATCCTAGGACTTGCTAGTTGAGCAGAATCCCTTAGATGCTTCAAAATTGATGTTCTTACTTTATGGTTCGCAACACTTTAAAATATCTTATTTTATGAAGCCACACAGAATTCAAAAAGGAGAACAACATAATTCATAACTGATCTCAACACGTTAGCAGTGTAAGTTGTAAGACGTGTGCCGGCAAGGAAATACTTGTTATAAAGCAGCCAAAAAGCACGATTGCTCTGAAACATATTGACATAAAATACAAAAATGGCTGTCATCGCCTTTATTTCTCATGCCCTTCCTAGTTTTGTGTTACCAACCATACAAGAAAAAACACAAATCCAGTTCTTAAGAAGTCTGATACTCCTAGCACACATGTCCTGGACAAGGAGGAAGTTTTCCCGTTATTTCCTTAGCAATCACTCATATGCAGAAAGATTAAAGATGAGGTAATAAGCAAATTTGCTAAATATCTTATCTGCAGAAAAAAAAATCAGGAAACTATTAAACAACAGATCTTCTAGAATCTTTTCCTGTCTTGATTTGCTATGTGGTCATGTAGAAGTGGAAGGTAACTTTTTAAAAATGCACTACATCCATCTCATAGTATCTGAAGACAGCCTAATATTTTCCAGTTTTCCATTTACAGTATTTTAGGGGTATTTAATGAAATTATTTTATGAAATGTTTAAGCAATCGAATCACACTCTTAGTTCAAGATTTCATACTGGTCCAGTTTTAAAACATAACAATATACTAGGATTTGGAAGTATTTGTTGATTATAATACATTAAATCCATTGCATTATTACAGAAAATATGAAGGTCCTAGCTTCGAAAGAAGCTATACCAACGTGAAAAAGGCATACATTTCACCATAACTCAAATATTTATTATCTTTCTGAGGATCTTATTAGTAGCCACATTTCAGAAAAAATAACTTTTTCCTCTCTTTAGATTGCTTAAGACATATGTATTTCTAGCCTCAAAACACTTATGTAAGGAGCTTTATTACTGCATGACAACACATATGAAATACAGGAAACAGCAGTAGGAACCTGCAGGCTCTGAAACAATTTGCAGCATATATATGAATGGTTAAAATTATTAAGACTTTTATTCCCTAAAGTAAAGCATTTTTGATTGCTCAATAATACAGAACATTATTAGTCCATTAGTTACTTCTTTGTTTAGAAGCTTCAGAAGACCAAAGTAGCACATGGGTTGAAATCATGCTAGGTTTCAACCTTTTCATTTCCTTCCAGTAGTGTCTGAAGTAGAGAACAACCACAACAAAAATGGTAATTTCTATGTTCGATGTTTTCCCTAAGGTAAATTATTCGTGCAAACCACAGAAACTAGTAGCAGGTTTGAATACTTCGCCCAAAAAGAGGACACAACTTTCAGGTACCATTCAATAAGCAATAAGCACAGGAGCCCTAAGAGTCAAAATGAAAGCAAATTTACACTTGTTCTTACCCCCTAGCCTCCAGCAAATAATCAGTCACACACATGTTCTCCTTTAACAAGTTCTTATTGACAACATTCATTTCTTTCGAATCTTTAGAAAATTCTGACAAAAAACTTTTTATACCCGCTGCTCTTTCACAAAACAACAGATTACGCTGTCATTTTCACTGAGTAAAATTATTTTACAAAAAATCTTTTATGTTCTAAAATGTGATGCTAATTTACTCAGACTTTACAGTATCACCAAAAACAAATGTCCTCATTTTATAGATAGCAAATCTCACCTTGGTATACTCATCTTTGGCCTTGGTAAGCATCCGTAAGATATCCACTTCTTTGTTATTAGCAGAATTCATGATCATTGGGGACACTCCTGTTCCTGTGCCCTGCTGTGCTTTGAATTGTTCCTGCTGAGTTAGGCTGAAAGTAGGAGACGAGAGAAGAATATACAAGACAAAACAAAAACAACAACAACAAAAAAAAACAAACCATAAAATATAAAAAGTTTAACTACAGCTACTTTACAATAACTAAGAAAACAAAACACCCCGATTTTCACCCCACAACTATATTAACAAACAGTAAAAAAAAAAAAAAAAAAAAAAAACACTATTTAAATATCTATATCAAAAAATAATTTGACCAGGTGTGAGAAACATTTTGCCCAATCTTGAATACTCTAGGTCATAGACTAAAATTTCCATTTCTCGGTCACAATTTCTATTCCCAGAAGAAGCAGGGAATTTGTAATGTTATTCAGTTTGGCTGGTGGTGGAGGATGGCAAACACACACAAATCAGTCATTAACTACTAGCAAATGACCAATTTCCTGCCCCAGCTGTTTTATTATTATTGTAGAGTGCTGAGAATTTAGAGACACAGCCAATTGGCTGAGCGACAGGTTTTGTGCGTTTTTTTTCTTTAAATCTATATGCAACACTGCTATTATAAACCACTACACATGGTTTACAATAGCATGAACCCTCTGAAAACTAGTTTTTATTGTAGTAAATTACCAGTTTGAGAGTAGCTAATCACCACCAACTGCAACTTGAGCTAGTTAACTAAAATTAGCTGTCAAAAAAACTAGATTTCCTAGGGTTCATTGCTTATTTCTGTAAATTCATCCCCATCAATTTTTTCTTGGGTCACAACCGACTCATTTTAGAACTGCAGAACATACAGCATAAACAACAAAAAACCCCAAACAAAACCCCATCATTGTCACAGTCTCTGTTTAACAATGTTTTGTCACTGCAAAATGAAAAGCAGCGGGTAATTCTTTAAAAAGAGACAGAGAGGAAACATGACTAACTTTCCATCCAGTAGTTTGTAACAAATCCAACCTGGATCATACTGGTAGAAGAGTTAAAGCACTTTGCTATGGATCAAGATGTGTGAGGATGAGCCTTGGCTGGACTTGTACTGCAGGACATCTAAATGGGCACTTGATACTTTAGCAATCAGAATTGACGTCGCTTCCTCAGCACGCTTCTGGCTACAGAAACATTTGCTAACCAGGCTATTAAGACTGGTACAGATGACCTGAAAAGGAGAGATTCACAGCTCTGTGCCTTTGCGCTGCACTCTGTTTCTACCTAATGCTGTTGGCTTGACAGCATCAGTCTCCCACGGCTTTCCTTGGGATGGTAAAGACCTGGCTATACATCATTGTTCCTCCTATCCCTTACAAGAATTGTGACACAATGGTATGTCCAACCCTACATACCACAGACAGCTAGTAAATCTAACGTGCCCATTCCTATCATGTCCCTTTATTATATCCTCCATATTATACCTCTGAAAAAATGTAGATTGTACATGTTGATAAAACCTTCAAGATTTCAGCTCCTTCCTCCTCCAAACAAACATAAAAACCTGCAGAATGCAGTCATAAGAAAGGAATCACTGCAAACAAGTCAGTTGTTAGACCAAGCAGAGGGTAAAGCAGAAGGATGAGCCCTTGATCCTGGACATGTGGAGAAAGCAGTGGCAGTGAAAAAAATATCCATGATAACGTTCATTAAAAAACTATCCATGGTGCTGTTAGATTAAAATACAGCTGAGAGTACAGTTTTTTACGAAATGTTAATCTCTCTCTGATTTCATTGCAGAGTTAGACCTGTATAACATATATAAAATATCCTTAATATGTATATAAGAGTCATAAATTCAAAGCTAATTGAAGTCTTGCTTTATACTCCAAAACCAAGTGAATTCTATATATATTGCTAAAAAAGCAGGAAGCAGGAACTGAGCCATGGCGTAGAAAGAAGATAAACACAAACTGTATTATTGTAATATGCTTTTGTAATAGTCCATACTTACATTGATGTGAGAAGAAAAAGGTAACAGCTACATTGAAAAAGAAAATCTCCCCAACCTGAGAAACTCATTACCACCACCACCCCCCTCCCCACCTCCCAAAGAATTCAGATATCTGTTTTGTAGAGTTGGATCATCAGGAAACATATCAGTTGAACTGTTATATTATGATGTAGCTGGAAACCTGTGTAGCAAATTAGGGAAGAAGTATTGCAGTACAGTGACTTATTTCTGTATATATAAAATGCAGGTGTGTGACAATTTTACTTGCAACAAATTCTCTGAAAATAGGCTTAAAGTAGAAACCATCCTAGTAATATAATGTGCATGTATGTACAGAAATACATACATAAAAAAGCACAAAAAGTCTCGTTTACCCATCACTTACTTTTTCATGAGCTCTGCAATTCTTTGGCATTCTTCCTTATCATAAAACCAAATCCCATATATGGACACTGCAAATGCACATCAAACACAAACTATGAGAATCTTCTCAAACAGCAATTCTACCTGGTAGATATTTAAAAGTGACCTGTAAAGCAATTTTTAATTTTACTTCTGTCTTGTGTTTTCCCCTTCTAAAAACATGACAACTCAAATCCTCCAGTATAATCAAAAAAGATCAAAAGGTGTATCTCTACTGACATACGTCACCAGCTCTGAACCTTTGATACAGGCAAAGGTGTTTGATCCTTTTCTTCAAAACACTAAACCAGAGGTTTGTTTTTTGTGTGTTTTCTCCTTTAAAAACTTTACTTCTGTCAATTTTCCAGTTGTCATATCATAAGCATTGGACCCCAGTGGCTAGTGTACTACAGGCTGTGTTGCACGCAAACATAAGCAGGTAAGATTTGTTTAGTTTTCAACAACGATCAGACCTATCTTACACATCATCAAAGTTGTTACGGTAGTACAAACCAACCTCTGCCTCCTTGCAAGTTTCCTGTAATGATGTCCATTAGTTTCACCCCCAAAGAAGTAATTACCTGTAGCCAACCCCAGGATTAGAAAATCCCCATCTAAATTCAGACTTCAGAATCTGTCCTTCACAAAGGTAAGTGCCTGCAGTTTTGCCCAGCAACAACAGATTTGAATCAACCAGTAGTTCAAAATTCTCAAATGCACGCACTGCTAGTGAAACCACCATGACGGTAACAGGCATAATGCAACTGTAGTCAGTGCAGCCTCCACAAACATCATAAACAGGAAGCTTTTTTCCACTCATAACTGTATAATACAGTTCTGGTAAGATAGCCTGGGAATCAATCTGTAACACTGTCTGGCCGTATTTTCACCAATGATCCATCCACGGTTTTCAGTTTTAACCTCTCGCACAAATTTGCTGTGAAGGAGAAGGAAGAAGTGCTTACACGGTAAACATGGATCTTCCCCTCTGTACCCTGCAACCCCTCTGCAACATTGTGCAACGTCCAGGTTCCCCTTGTATGATACGGTAGCAAATGGGTAGGCACCACATTTCTCCCCTTCTTCCCCTCCTACAGCAGCAAGAGATTTCCCTTAATCTTCCTAAGATAAGGCAATTCCTAGCATGCCTTCTGGCACAGTAGGGGCTGGATTCTATTTGAAAGTGGCGTAAATGGATGGAGTATCCATTTTAAAATAATTGCAACACTGACCCTGATCATGTAACATTTCCTTTAATCACAGGAGTCCAAGAACAATCACCTCTTCTTCACTTCCAAAGAACTGAAACTATGACACACAAAGCACAAGCTGGCTTTCTTAACATCTGAAAAGAAACTGAATGTGCAGCTGTTTGCAAGACGCAAGTGTAATATTTATCTCTATCCCCCTTCAGACTTTCAGCCATGTGTTGTCTTCTATACAGCTAAAAATGGTTCAACTAACTACTTAATATAGCATCCTGGTGAAAAGCCTTAAAAAACATTTTTTCTTTTTTTTTTTGTATGCCAACACATAAAAACCCAGGACCAGCAGGGAACCTGAGATGATTACAAACTGCAACCATCAAGCTAGGAACCTGTCATGCTCTCCACTAATAAAAAACATAAATATACATAGAATACAAATTTCACTGCAAACTTCCTACCAGCATGAATACACCTTGTGTTTTATTGGTATTAAACAGATTATTTTTTTCTTCACCTTCCATCCTTAGGCTGTGTGTGACAAAAATAGAAATTCAGATCTAAGTATCATCTGTAGAGTGGTAATGGCAAACGTTTGCATGTTAAAACTGAATGATTGAACAGCAGAGGTACAAAAAGAATTCTTTCACTGCAGCACAGAAGAAATACTGTCTCACTTTTAGGCCCAGATTCAGCTATCAAGTTATCCAACAAGAGATTACTGTCAAAAACAGAGAAAGAAAGAACAAATCAAAATCAAGTATCTTCTGCTCCCCAAGTGAGCCAGCTACATGAAAAGTAGCCAACAAAACACCAGTAAGGGGAGAGAGTTTTATACTGACAAGATGGCAAGCATCTAGTCAACCACATTCAACAGTTCCCAACTCATTTCATTTACTAAAGGAAATGAGATTTAGTAATGAATTGATCCCATTAAAGGGAAAAAAAAAGGCACAAAAAGTTATGATGCTGTTAACAAGACTGAACAAAGTTATAAAGATATAATGCAGCTATCAAATCAACAAGATGTAGTTAATATTGAATTGGAGTAAGCTACATAGGTTAAATCATCTAACTGCGATCACTTAAAGAGCATCAATCTTTAGAATTTTTAGATTTTTAAACAGGTAGGCGGCTTCTGCTGGTACACATTAAAAAATTGCAGCATCCGTTCTGCTGGACCTACTGAGAAAAAGAAAAGACCAAAAGTAGGTTATACCCACGATAGTATTTTTAATCTATGCCTTCTTAACTTAAAGCATGACTTAAGGCATGCCATATTAATTTTGTACCATTCTACTCTAATGCAAATGTGATCCCTTTGTCCACAATTAAGTCTTCATAATAATGATGCAACCACAGGATGTTCCTTCCACTTTACTCAGGTTCAAGTAGCGAAGGTGGCCTGTCTGTTCAAGTTTGACATCCTGCTCTACAGGACAAAGCAAGACAGGATTGCAACAAAGGAAAAATCTGCAGTTAAGACAGCTGCATGCTATCTTAGAAAGACAAATACCATCTCTGACGCTGTCCCAGAGATATTATGCAACGATTTGCGAATTGTGAAATGTCATCTTAAGTGGCTGTCATTGAGTGTGTACATTTCATGTCCGGTTCTTGATTTGAGATCCCAGACCTGAGTGTAAGATTTGAGTGCATGACCTGCAAAAACGCCGGCTACTTATAATCACAGCTGAAGTCTGTAGGAAGTGTTTTTGAACTTATGAATGATAAATATATTGGATAAGTTACGCTGGAGTAACTTGAAGTCAGACACTCTGCATTTAACGGATCTTTGTAATTGTAACCACTCTGCTCCAGGATCCCAATTTGTAAAATGGGAAAAATAATATTTCTAATCTGAGCAAGGTGCAACAGTTCTGCTTATTTTAAGTCACCAGCTATTACATCAGTGAGTATCACACAAAACAACATGAGAAAAACAACAATGAAGAGTTCTGCCGCTCCTGCAGAACTTCTGCAGTGCCTAAAAAAGCAAGAGGTCCACACATAAGTAATGAGGAAAAGCCAGAATACCAAGTAGCCACTGTTTACCTGAATGTCATTCAGACTATTTGATGACTGAAGCAAAGACTGTACTGCAAATGATTATGAACATGTAATTAAAAATTCTATGAGGAAAAAAAAAAAAGATTGCACAAGCAACCTTATCTTTGTTCTTTGGTTGTTCAGGAGTGCTCAATTTTGCAGCCTTTTAAACACAACATTTTGCTTAGCTAAAACAAAATGCTAAGAAAAAAAATAAAATTGCATTATTTAACTGCCATATTGATAGTGATGTGATTCATCCACAGGACTGAACTTTCATGTCTCTTTTATCTCTACACTGTAGAAAGCAGAACAACACTATATATATATATGTATGTATGTATGTATTATGTATGTATGTATTTCTAAATGATGGAAATTCAGATTAGATATATCCTGTTATCTCTGGAGGTTCCCAGAGAGGAATCAAAATTTTTACGATGTCCCAGGCACAAAAATGCCAACAAACTAAAACAATGCAAGAATTTTCCAACCAACGTGAAACTGTATTATGATGTGAGCTTAACTTTTCCTAAAAAGCTGGTAAAAGAAACAAACCTGTCAAATCAATGAATACTTGCTCCTTCATTTACAGGTTGATAAAGCTTCTGATCCCATTATTTAGGTATCTTTTAACACAGACAAGGAAAAGAATGGCTTGGTCTTTACATTATTTCAAATGTTTAAAACTTAATATATGAAACAAGCAGAAAAAAAAAGCAATTAAAAAGAAAAGCATTCTGCTCAGAGACATTTTAATGCAAATAACCACATCTGGAGAGTGAAAAAAGCTGTTTTTTAGCTTTACAAGTCAAATTCAAGCAAGGAGGAACTGTTCAAGTAACTTTCTCAAAAAAAGACAAACAAAAAAAACCAACGCACATCATGTAAAAGCCCCTGAAAACCTCTTTCCCCAAAAAGGGATGGTTAGAGAGTGGGCAGGGACTGGCAACGCTAGAAGTCAAGAATAGGTTCCTCACCACCATCTGTTTAATTGTACCTGGAACTATGCCTTAAACACGTGAAACTTTTTTTTTTTTTTTAAATGGACCCTGAAATAACCTTGTGATCTTCTACAGTCATGAAAGTTGGCTGACCAATTCACAGACTTCCAGATACAGAGCCAGCAAATATTTCTGATCTCATGAGGCAAAAAGGGACAACTCCGAGACAGCGGATTGTTTATAAAATCATGTCTGCAACTCCACGGTGACAGCCTGACTTCTGGCAGATTTTAAATCAAAATATATAGGAAATGCCTTAAAAAAAAAATTAACTCTGTAGCAAACAAACAAAAAAGAGACTGTCTGACAAGAATATCCCCTAAATAGCCTCAAAGCTAAAGTTACGTTAGCCTTGCAGGAAACTTCAAGTCCCACTGATGCATTTATTTCCATAAAGCCTAACAGATGCAAGCGTCCATCGGCAGGTTATTTTTTGGAAAATATCCCAAAGGCAAACTCAATTTGCAAGATTTCCTTTAATATTACATTCTGTTGATACAACAAGAATTTTTAGTCCCTACGCAGGAATAGTGTCTATGTTATGATCCATCTAGCCTAGTGATCTTTTTCCCCCTCCACTGGTTTTCCAATTGCATGCCCTGTCATTTCATCATCAGTTCCAAATACTTTTAAAATCATGATGATGCATGATTCTGAAATTAAGACAAGACAACCCCCACAGGGGCCAGGCTATCAATTTTTAAATAACAAGTTGTTCTTAATAAATCCGCTACTGTTAAGTTGTTCGTAAGTAAAAAGTGGTTCTTATTACTGTTTCACAGTGGACTTCTAAAACATCCACATCAGACTGGATCTCCACTGCCTTTTACGACAGAAATGATTACACAGTCTCACTCAAGGAACCTAACAGCTAAGTGAAGAGATAGTAAGATAAACAAATTGTGGGTGAAAGTACCATTCATTCCATTTTTGATAAAGAAAAGTGATAGATGCTGACTTTGAGAAGTGAGGAAGTCTTTAGCAAGGCTGAAAACAAAATCCATATATCCTCAGCCAACAAAAGTATCCTTCCTGTGAAAAAACTGTCAGAGGATGGCTCAGTGGAAAGGAAGTGTAACTCCTCAAAATCTGAAACTATTACCGCTCCCAGCTTACCCTATTATCTCTGCCAATTTCTACTACAAACCATTAAAAAGGCCTTCAATGCACACTGAAATGAAATCAGGCCCTCGTCTACATGAATGATCTGAACATAATACAAAAATGACATCATGCAAATATAAGCTAAATATATATAAATAACTTCTTAGCAGAAAAGCTTACACCAACATAACACTGCCACAAATGAAAGAAGGAAAACAAGAAAACACGCTCTCTTCTTGATGCTGAGTACAAAATTATACCTCGTAGCTAAAAGCAATGAGAACACTCCACAGTCAAGGAGGCAGCGACAATGCTCTCCCCATTCTGAAGGATGAAAAAAAGCTGTCTTTTATTTTAAAGAATAGGAAGGAATTCTACCCTTGCCTTCTCGGTGTCCAGCCTTTATATTTACATCCCGCTTTTCAAGGTTAAGGAAAGTGGCAGCTTCTGTTATGTTTCTTGTCAAGTATCTGGGGTATATACATACAAACAACTTAAGACTTTTGTTGTTGCAGGTTAACAGCTAATTCCAGATCTGTAAACACACTTCTATTACTTCCCATTTCCTTATTATCATCCCCATTATCTGGGGATACAGCCTCCTCCATTGTAAATGGCATACATGATTGTGTGGTAGAGGACTCAACAGGATTTGAATATTGCAGTTCTCATTTATAATTTAGTGAAATGTAAGATTATGTTTCCAATGATTTTAAAGTGCATCTCTGACATACCTGCCATGGGTCTAAGTACATCTTTAATACCAGAGCTACAGTAAAAGTTCAAGGGCAAGCAATTTTCCAAACTCTGCTGGTGTCAATTACAGTGCATTTTTTTTTCTCCCAGTAAAAAAGAAAAAGAAGGAAAAAAAAAAGGAGGAATATTTTAGCTGTTATATATTCAGTGTTATAGCTGTATTATGTATTATAGCTGTTTATATTTAGTGTTCAATAGCACGTATTTTTTTCCTGAACTCTGTCTTTTTACTATAATCAGTCTGATGAGCTATTACTCCAAATGGTTTGATTCCAGCAAAAAGAACAACTTGAAAATGGGCTTCATGAAGAAAATAAGCAACCTCAACTATAGGTATTTGTAATTCCGACAATTGTGATCTCATCTCTTATCTCTCCACTGCATAGCTTCACATCCCAAGTAATGGAAATACATTTGCAGATCTGGAATAAGCTGTTAACCTGCAACGACAAAAATCTATGTTGTTTGAATGTATATTCACACTTGTTCTTGTAGTAAGTGACACCTAAAAATACCGTAATATTAACATAATTTAAAAAAATGTATTTTCCCATTTTTACACTCTGTACGCTCTAACATTTTGGAGACAGACAATTTCTTATTGTTTCCTACACCATCTCTTTACTACTGAAATGGTCAGAAAAAAAATGTAAAATAGGCAACTGTAAAGTGAACTACTCTTTCTGACATTTCAAATGTTTAGTTCATATTTACAGCACCGCTTACGTATTTTCTCTTGTTGATTTTCCACAGTCTCGTAACATGTTATATTAAATACATTAAAAAAATTCTTCTTCTGTTATAGTCAGATGTTACATTGACTTCATGACATCTGCTCACCTGTAGAGCGAGCTGCTGTTGGAAACTAAGTACCTATGATTTTTAGAAATACAATACAATTCCATTGGAACAGAAGGGACATTTACTGTTCTCATTAATTGCAGGTGAACAGTATTAAGTCTATTCCAATTGAGAATAGGTTCATGCTGTTAAGTTAGTTAACTTAGGTTCATGCAGGTTAAGTTTCAGTGGATAGCTGTACCTTTTATCATTCACATACTACCACTGTATTTTTACTTGCTTGAAAACTGAAGGATCATTACATTTTATCCTTTAGATTTTAATAAAAGTGTTTAAAGCATATTTTGTGACCTATTTTTTCTTGTGAAAGTTGCAACTTAGTAACTTATTTCATAAAGATTCAAATATCTTTGAGCTACCTTACTTATTTCTTTTAGTGTAATTATTTTAAAGTATTTGTATATCTTTTAAAATTAATTTTAACTACGGAAGTTAGTGTTCTGATTACTATACACATTAGCAGTTTACTGACTTTTCTTCCACCACAAGGCATTCTGTGTGTTTACTTGAACAGAGGGAGAAACAGAATGTACTTCTGAGATGAAGTGTGTCACCATGAAAATTAAATGGTAAAAAAATTTGAATGGTAAAAATTTCCTTATTTTAAAACTGTAATCCAACACATGAAAGCATCAGAAAATTTTGTATTTATCAAATTAATTTTAAATAAGAAGCTAGATGTTTCAAAATACTGAAACAGCACTGGGACATATCCTGCAATTTATGAATTGCTAACTATAGAGATACATTTCAATACATATCAAAATTTGGAGTTGTGCGCTGTGCAATTCTCATTACAACTGCATTATTCTCACACAAAGTGAAAGTGCATCGTTACATTTTGCTTCATAAGTCAGCAGTATTTTACCATATGCATGATCCTTTAGGAATAAAGCATTAGTTATCATCTTTTGCTTCCCTGTTCTCTCCCCTCCTTCCAACTCTCAGTGCAAATTTGAACCTCATTTTTTTCTTTATGATAACAACATACAAAATATTAATTTGAGGGAAGACATAAAAAAACAACAGAAGAGAGATGACAACTAAAAAAGAAGCAAAGCACTGCAAGAAGGTATGCAATACTTTACATAAAAATCCACTGTTGCTTCTTTAATTATGAAATTTCATGAACCTCTCCATTGAGAGATGCTATACATTCCCGTGAAGAAGATTTAATGCCGTATGTTGTTATGCAAATTATCTTGAAATTTTACAGAAAGGCAGTTCGTTTGACAGAGACAGAAGAATTGGTGTAGCTCATCAAACTGCAAGTCCATATCCTGTTTAAGACAATGACCAGCACCAGATGATTCACAGGAAGAAACTTCCTAGTCCCTCTATTGTTGACTTCTGACCTGAAGCATGTGTCTTATATCACTTTTTTTTTTCTTGGCTACAGGATCTCTGGCTGGTTTTATTCATATAAATAATATCTCTGCTATGCAAAAGGATTACTGAAAGAGGCTCTAAAAGACTTAAGAGTACCTGTGTCCAAAACAACAAAGCTAGCAGGTACAAACCACATTTTTTGTGGAGAAAAGAAATATATTTAAGAAATATATTATTAATATATATTTCTTATATTAATGTACTTTAAGAAATATATTATTATATGAAAACTTTATATTTTATTAAATTTTATTACAGCAAGCTCTGCACTGCAAAACCAACAACTGGGCTGCAACTATAACCATTATTTGCAGAGCAGATACCAAATATTAAGCCCAATGCTGTTAGCAGTTTCTATGCCACTTAAGACAAAAAAGCAACACTGCATTTGCAGCCCTAGTGGAATTCCACTGGAACAGTTACACTGCCTTTCCGTATGTAACACATTCCTTGTCCTTTAAAGGGTATGCTATCTTATACTTCAGAAGGATTTCTTTCTTTTTTCCTCCTGTAATTGAAGAGTATTGTTTACTGCCGATTTAAGGCTTGTTTTGATGAAGACAGAGCTGATGAGGCACTCAAGAGCTTGTCTTAAATCAATAATAGACAGAAGTGGGCAGCTTGTATATGCACTGTGGGATACACTTGTTCCATATTTATCTTTCATGTTTTGAGAGAAGGTTACAAATATTTTTATATATATACACACACACATAAAAGAGTGTGAGCGAGCAAGCTCACATTCCAAGAGAAGTTTTCTGGCTATGTCAGGACCGAAGTCCACCCCTTGCTAGACAAACCTATTTTTTTCAAACACAAGAGGATATTATCAGAGAAGTCTGTGCTGATATACAGAAACCAGAGATCGTCATGGCTCGGTGAGGTGATGAGCTGACGGGTGGATGGCGCCCATTATCGCCACTTCTCAATCCAAGTTTTCCTGAAAAACCACAGGGGGAGGAGAAGGCTCCAACTGAGCATAAAGCACAGAGGACAAGAAAGGACCAGGAGTGAAGAGCAAGGAAAGGAAGGATAATGCAAAAGATATTGCAAAGGTTTCAAAGAGCTGGAAAGTAGTTTCTAGATGAAAGGACAGAGTTGTCAGTAGTTCTGGTTTTTGGTTTTAACTTCTGTACAAGGCTATTACATAAAGTAACTGTAAAGTAAGAAACAATTGCTCAAAAGGAATTTACTTTCAGTATACATAGGAAATATACTCAAGTTCAGCGGTTTCAACGCTCCAGGGAATTTAAAAATGTTTCAAGCCTTTGTTCGGCAAGCATATCAACCACTATCCAGCCACCAGCAAGGGGAACCTGAAACGAAGTATAAGGGGAAGCTGGTGCATGAAACTCAGCTTAACTGCTTCTACATCAAACCTGGAGGTAAGACAGCATTATACATTAGTGTGCATGCAAACTGTACTGGTGTCTATCTGCTGGGACAAGTATTGCATTTCTATTTAAACAGAACAGTTCGTATAATGTATGAAATAACATCAGTAACAAACTAATAGTTGGGGATAATGTACTGTGAAGCCCTGTATGTGTTATCACACTACCGCAGGATTCAGAGAATTTTGGTAATTCTCAAATCTGTGGAGTTAAGCAGAAGGACAGCTTCTCTCGGTAGCATAACGTCTTTTGAGCATATACTGAACATTGCTTTCCCACTTGGATTTTGACAGTGGAGCAAAAAATAAAGGCACAAGAAGGCACACAGGTATAAGAAACAAGAAAGAAAAGACAAAAAGAGGCTAAGAAGTTCAGAACATACAAAAGCTCAAAATATTAAATGCATATGTGTGTGTGAAGGGACTAATTTAAAAAGGGGGTTATGTGAGTGATTTCTAAAAAGAAACTAGTTTTGCAATATTTGCAGAATAAATATGTAGGCATTCACATATATATTCACACTTGTCTGGAAACATCTAATATTTTATGCTGTACAAGAGGGTGTGTATGAAGGAGAGGGTGTACAGGTAGTCACATGAAGATAACCCTCTTTAAAAATAAAAAATCTGTTCCAACTTTAACTCCTGAGCTTTACCACATCATATGCCTATCTTATCTCGAAGAGATGTCCGGAATTGCCAGTGCTGGCAGTACACTCTCAGCAGTAAACTTCCAGACAAGCTAATACGTTGCTTATGTGCCGACATCCATAAATGGGAAGCAAAGACTGCGCTTAGCAGATATACGCAGTATTATATTCCTTCCATTCTGCTCAGAAACCCCTATACAGCTGCAGGTTGCTTGAGAGATGCCTTTAATTCTATTCCATATACTTTTCCTACCGATTCACTTGCCCAGGCTGGGATATGGTTCCACCATACTCAAAATAACTACTAGCCGCAAAAAAAACTACATAGCTTTGTTCTCTTAGCTCCTTAGGCTGTTTTTTCCTCACATGACATATATTCAAATTGAAATCCATCATTCCACATAGCTGAAAATCTGTTATAACTACTGCATTTCTTTCCCTTGTATTTTTTTTACCACCTTCATCACAACTGAAACTCATCGTTAGAGCAAAGAGATGGTTGCAGTCATCATAGTTAGAGTTACAAAATCTGCCACCCTTAGAAAATCCACTTCACAAACACGAAGCATTCTATGTCATTTGCATTTCTCAGTCAAAGATTTCCAGAACTGGGACCAAATCCTCAGGGTAGGAAGGGCGAGGAGGAAACAACAAAAGCGTTCTTTTAGGCAGGTCTGAACCGAAACCTTATATATCCGTACTGAACTGCGCGGGGCAACAAGGGACATGGATTTACTCATCAAAACTGGTGTCTTAAGATCAAGGCCTTTAATTTCCACTCAAAAACATATATTTTAATTAAAGACACACATGAAGAATAAGATTGAGCTGGGAAAAATAAAAAGGATTACTTTAGAAATACTTACCAGTACAAAGAGTTTTGCTTTAAAACAGAAAAAAAACAAAACACATCGGAATACTACAGTTCCTCCTCTTTTTTGATCTGAACTCTAAAAACTTAAATCTAAAAATCACAGAATTACACTTACTCATCACAGTAAGCACAAACAAATCTCAAGTACCCTAAAGAAGAATTAACCAATACCTGATAATCCTAAAATCTCAATCAACAATTTAGTTTGGCTGGGGCCTCCGCAGGTCAGCCGCTCCACCCTTCTGCTCAAAAGAGGGCTAAATTCAGTAAGATAAAGAGTTAGGAAAATAAAAGAAATTATGATCAACTACAAGTTACCAAACAAAAGTATATCCTACTGCACTTTTCCATTTTATTTAGTTTTACAGTGATTTGCATATATACATACCTTTCTCTACAAAAAGAAAAGATCCTGTCCCCTTCAGAAATCACATTGTGTTAAAAATCCAATCCTATTTCCAAAGAATCAAGCAGAGTTTAGTTACAGATCTCAAAACCAAACGCACTACAACATGCAAACTAACTAACTGCCAAACAAAAGATCAGGATTCCCAGTCTTAAAAATCTCCTGCCTTGAGCCAGCTTTTATAAACCAGTCTAAGAACACATAATTTCTGCATATAGGTACAAAGAAGTCACCCAGCTGAACACTAGACAGTATTTCACAGGAAAAAAGAAAACATAGCCACTATGCATCAGATAAGTAAATAACTAGAAGCAGGAAGGAATTTGCTTCAAGAAAATTTGCACGTGACAAACTATAAAATATTTAAGCTGTACGCAAACTAAAACAGGTTTTGGAAAACATGCATGCAACCCGACAAAGTTAATTGTCAGTCAATTTTATTTGCTGATTTTAGAATCAAGTCTTACTACAACATTGATGCATTTTCAGTATTTATATTTTCCTTTTAAATTTAAAAAGGAAAAGTAGTATCTGTTCTTAAGAGTATTAGGATTAAAATGTTCTCAGCAAATTTGAGGTTTCAACTAGAGGTGAATAACATCCAGGGAAGACAATCCTGACCTCTGCTGCTGTTCCTGGCTAGCTAGAGGCACGATGAATTTTTATCACGCTGATTAAAGGAGACATGGTGGAAGGGGAAGAAGGAGCAGCTACTTGTTTATTTTTGTGAGACAAAAATTTCTCCCAAGGACAGCACCTCAGGTAAAACATGTGCATTTGTATTCTGAACAAATGGCAGCGGTTGGTGCAGACAAGCTTTTAGAAAACCTTTAGCCAAATCTGGTTAGCAAGCAAACTAGCTGACAAGAACATACCTCTAATGAGGGCAGGCCCCTCTGCCAAAATTGCTTTGAATTTGTATGGTTTGAGCTTTCACTTCTCAAACACTTTTGTTCCAAACTGATAAACAGTTTTTCAAAGATTTACACTACAAAAATATTTTCTTCAGCAGAACCGACAGATTCCAGAAGGCCAGAATAATAATTCTGTAACCAAGCTTAGTCTCAACAACATTGTTTTTAAGTTATTCAGCTGTGACAGAAACATTGCATTTTGCTTACTGATGCAGTAACAGAAAGCCACAAACTATTTTTCTTTAAATCAGCAGACCACTTAGTTTAGAGGAAACTAATACAAATTGAATGAAATCAAAAACGTGTAATGGTATTTGTTTCAAAATGTCCAATGACCATTTGGAGAATAATCAGCTGAATACGTATTTCAATTTACTGTGTTCAGCTTTCTTTTCTTCCCATGATTGGACCAGATACCATATGTTGGCAGGTAGGAGACTGATAAATTAGGCTCTCTATTGTAAACTGACATTTTTACCAAAACCCAAACAGAAACTGTATTACATCGTAAAAAGAAAGCCCGAAATACCTGTTTTGCCCATCTCAATGAAAATAATTGAGCAAGTAGTTGTCTATTGATCAATACGCATAATACTGAATCTAAACATGCACATGAAGTAAATTTAACAACCAAATGCTGGCTTCGTTCTTAAAACACTTGAGAGAAGAGATTTTAAATAGCGAATTATAGAATATATAACATGGGATAGACCAACAAACAGGTTTCAGGATAAAAATAGACACTTTGGCATCTAAAAGATCTTTTTCATGCCATGTTGTTTTTATACATTGCTCAAACTATCACTGTTGTTTCCTCATTTCTCTTGAAATGTAAACTTCTTCTAACTAAGATGCTCCTTACAAGAGAAACGTTACTATTCGTGTACCTGCACGATCAATGGGTCTTCCGACATGCCCACAGAACTGCGACATTATTTAGTATATATTTATATACTATAAATAAATTATTAGAAGGGTAAACCAAAATGAACCCCTGTCAGTCTCCAAGAAGACGAGTTCTTCTATTTGCAAGTACTCTAGGATGCTGTAACAGAATCTAGAAGTGAAAAATAATAGTTTTAGAAAAATATACACCATTATCTTTTCCTAAACATTTTACAATCGTCGCCAAACATGTATTTGGAAAAATAAAATCATACATAAATAATTATGGGAAAAAATAGGAAAAAAAATACACTTAAAAACCACATAACAAACTTTAGGCTACTTCTTTGGACAACTGGGAAACTTTTCTTCCCCTCCAATCCCACCTACTGGAAGTCTCTGCAGCGTAGAAATCTGGGAAAACGATATTCCCTGTTCACGGTTCTGATGAACACAGGGTGGCAGGTTAAACTGGACAACTGAAATTAGTATGAGGTTATACACGTACCATGTGTCTAGACAGCTTTACCAAAAGCAGGCACGTCTGGGCTGCTTGCGTAGCAACTCCTGAACCTCTGCAAAAGCTCATATTCAGTAGAATGTGTCATATCTGGCTAGAAAGCTTCATTCACTTTCAGTTTTAGGAGATGATGTGATCAAAGGTCTTGTTACACATGTGGCACAGAAATGAAAAACAAGATCTATGCACAAACAGGTATAGAGCCTGGTCAGATAAAGACTATTTGTTGTGCTTTTACGCAGTTTCTTTCTCTACTTCCTGTACCATAAAAGCACCCAATTAACCTGCATCAGATTGTTGTGGTTTAACCCGGCCGGCAGCTAAGCACCACACAGCCGTTCGCTCACCCTCCCCGCTACCTCTCTGGGATGGGGGAGAGAATTAGAAAGAAATGAAAGCCTGTGGATTGAGACAAAGACAATTTATTAGGAGAGAAAAGAAAGGAAAATAATAATAATGACAGTAGTACTAATAATGATAATCTGTACAAACAAGTGATGCACAATGCAATTGCTCACCACCCGCTGACCAGCCTATCCCCAAGCAGCCGGCCCCCCCACCCCCTATTAATTGTTCAGCATGATCCCATATGGCATGGAATACCCCTTTGGCCAGTTTGGGTCAGCTGTCCTGGGTCTGTCCCCTCCCAGCTCCTGCTGCTCCCCCAGTCTGCCCGCTGGCAGGACAGAGCGAGAAGCCGAAAAGTCCTTGGCCTGGTGTAAGCACTGCTCTGCAACAATTAAAACATCAGTATGATATCAACATTCTTCTCATCCTAAATCCCAAACACAGCACCACACCAGCTACTAAGAGGACAATTAACTCTATCCTAGCCAAAACCATGACACAGATTGTTGTGAGAATTAGCATACTAGCTCCTTATAAGCTAGGATCTTGTATTTTTTTCTGTCAGCTGAAATGCACAAGGTGTACTGAGCTCTAAGATATGCAACTTAATTTTCCTCGAGCTCTCCATATCCTATAAACACGAAAAACAGCTAAGTGATGTTGATCACAGTGGTGATGAAATGATAAATCAGTCAATTCAAGAAATAATTAATCGGCCCAGTACACATTCATATACTTCTGGTACAAATACATCGTTGGAAATAGTTGCAAGTAAATTATTATACAGCTGACCATTGCTAAAGAAGAAACTGAAGTTATTTTAACCAATGTTTTACAGTTATGCATTTCTTCTGAACTATTTGATATTAACCAGTGTCAAGCTTTAAACAACAGATTCCAAACGGTGCTTTTCACAATAAATACAAGGGAATAAATATAAGGGAAAAAGTATTAATTATGTAGTTAGGATTACTTAAATATAAACCCAGGAAATTTTTTGAATTTTTAAAATCACCAGATGATTCAAAAAAGGAGAAGTACTGTCTTGGTCACACAAAGAAAGCGCCTAAAACTGCAGTTAAATACAGAAGCTTAGAGATCACATTGAAAATACTTATTTAACCGATAAGCCTTTTGTTTCTTGGTGTAATTAGACATGGATTTCTGCTGGCATTAAGCACACAGCAATTTGAGCTCCCCTCCTGGCTTTCACACAAATAACCCTAGTGCTAGCCAGACAAACACATTTCCTAAACTAAGCTTTTCTGTGAAATAGGGGATCAGTGCAAACATTAACTGGCACGGAACCCAAATCTAGCCCCAGACTGTGGGAACAGACTGTAGGTATCTGCATAAAAGGTTTTTAGGCATTATTTTGATTCTAGATTACCAAGATCATATGGAACTACAGGAGAAATATGAAGAACAATTAAGTAAAAAGATCAAATATTCCTTTTATAAGTATTCATAAAATTTACTTTTATTGTATATAGGTGAGGAAAGCTTTTCCTGTTGTAATTACGTATTGCATGCAAAGCAATCTTTGCAAAATGATACGTATAACCTGAAAAGATGCTGGTGGACTTGTCCAGTACACAAGTACCACCTTTTGCTGCTCAGAATATTTATTTTAGATTGTGTAATGTAATCAGCCACACATATTCAGCTGTACTAAAACCAAGTTGCTTTCAGCAAACATCCAGAATATGAGAACAAACAAAACACTGGGCAGAATGTCTTTACTCCTCCAAATGCTTTTTTTTTTTCTTCCCTGAAATTTACACTACCACAAAAAACAAATACAAGTCCTCTTATGTCAGAAAGCAACCATACCAGTTAGAAAAGCAGGGAAAGCTCTGTTATACCTAATTATGTTATACTTATTAATTTGTACAAAAAAATAGAGTAAGAAGTAACATCAAGCAAACAGAAAAAGATAACTACTTTCCAGATCTAGATTAAGTATTACTGGCAACCTGTCGACTGTTTTGCCACAAAAGCAGCTATTACTGAATCCTCCTTGTTAGTATCTAGAAGCGGGAAAATAAAAGCAATATTACAACATTAGTGCCTAAAAAATTTTGGGATGAAAACCCCAGAAAGAAGTCTAAGGCCTGTGTTTTGTAAAAGTGATAAACAAAAGTATAATAATGCAAAACCCAATGAAAATACTCATATAGACAGTTCAAGATAGATATTCAGCAACACGTTTGGATAAGACCCTAGTGGAAACAGATCCATAATGCTGAGGAAGTTATTTTATGTAGCAAAGGCTTTGAAATACAGGGTAAGGAAGGAAGGGCTAGAGTTATCTGCGCCTTGGTGGAGAAATCACCATGTAAATTATTTCAGTGGGCCCAGTAAACGTGAAAAAGTCAAATGAGATGGTAAATAACTTTTCTTTTATGGGTTTGTAATCCAAGTTTGCTCTGAAAACAGAGATGTTTCCATAAAAATCTATGAAAACAACAGTTTTTCCTTTGAAGTACCAAGAGCTTCATTGGAGCTGTTTTTGGAGAAATAACAATTAAGCATTTATAAGAATATTTCATGGAAATAAAATCCTTATTTAGGGGTAACACAGAACACATCGGATACTAACAAAAATCCTGAACTAGTAGATTTTTAATTTATTTATTTATTTATTTTAGGAAAGCAGATATGAATCTTCTCTTACAAAATTAAATTATCCAATTAAATTGCAGATATAGGTTTCTCCATGATTAGATGGTGCAGCTAACACTGGAAAAAACAGACATACAGGCCCAGCTGAAGACTTTTAAAACAAGAAGTACACTGGCTGAAGATCTTGTAACACCCTTTTTCATGCCTGCATTCAAGGGAATGATACAGTATAGAGTGCCACGAGGCCAAAAAGCTACTAGACCTTGTGGATGAGAGATCCTGAACTGAAAGAAAAATTCTGTTACTTTCATGCTGCTGCTGGAAAATTGTCCATGTGGGTGTTGTGAGTTAGCTGCATGGTGCAAGCTGCCTGCTGGGGTTACTTGTTTGTTCCCCTCAGTGAGGCCGGGGAGAAAATTAGAAGGGCAAAATTGAGAAAACTTATGGGTTGAGATGAAGAAAGGTTAATAGGTAAAACAAAGCAGCACACATAAGCAAATTAAAACAAGGAATTTGTTCAGTACTTCCCAGCAGCAGGGAAGTTAGCCCTTTGCATCAGGAAAGCAGGGCCACATCACGTGTAACAGCTACTTGGAAAGACAAATACTGTAGCTCCAATCATGTTTCTTCCACCCCCTTTTCTGGGGCTCTCCCCCAGCTCTTGTTGCTGAGCTTACCACCACATGCTGGGGACATCCCTCAGCCAGCTGGGGTCAGCTGTCCTGTCTGTGTCCCCCCCAGCTCCCCGTGCAGCCCCAGCACCTTGCTGGTGGGGCTGCACAAGAACAGAGGAGGCCTCGATGCTGTGCGAGTACTGCTCAGTGGTAGCTGGTGCATCCCTGTGTGATCAGCACTGTTGCAGTCGCAAATCCAAAATGCAGCACCATACCAGCTGCTATGAGGAAAATTAACTCTATTCTAGCCAAAACCAGCCCATTATCTTGGCTCCAAAGACCTCCTTTTTACCACCCTGGCTCCAGTCCTCCTGCCCCTAACTCCCCTAGTTCACTTGTTACACTTGTTGGGTTTGTTCTTTAATGCAGTCAAAATTCTTTATGGTAGCGCCTCCTAGTATAGATCTACACAGTCTCTAGCAGAAGTGAGTGTTATTTTTTCTAGGCAAAGGGGAATCTTTTGGTGTGTTTATGAACAAAGGAAGGTGTGATAAAATTCTACTGCACAGAAATGCAAAGAGGCACCAACAAACCACTCTAAATTTCATAAAGATGGACGGGCAATTAATTTTTCAAGAAAATCCATCTCTGAGTTGCCAGATGGAAATCCTACCCTAAAAGAACCACTGTCTAGACAGAAGAACCCAGAAAAAAGCTTTTTGCATTTTGCTGTCGCACAATTGGCCAAAAAGCCCCAGACGTGTTACTTGAACACAGACTTGCTGCTCAGAAGCACGTTAGTAACTGTATTTGAGACACTGCAAATCTAAATTCTGACATCTCTTATTGAACAAATGGCTCACGCTCCCACCTCCAAACACCAGATTCCTCTCCCAAATAAATCAGTTTATGTAGTATTCAGACTAAAGACTATCTTACTTCATGTCAGTATAGTTATGACAGCTTCTAATTACTCTTTATACCAATTGTCTCAACAAAAGTGAAAAATTAATAGATCAGACTTCAAAAAGCAGATATTAGTATATACATAATTCCTAAAGGAATTTCAAAATGAAGTAAAAATAAATTACATATACATAGGAAAGACTCTTCAAAAAAAGACGGGTGAAATAAGTCTCATGGTACTTAAAAATCCTAATGTCTGGTCTAGCCTAGGCTAGTTTGGACAGATCTGTATTTCTTTTCAGTTTCTTATGGATTTTCAAAGAGAGAAATTTCAATTCTTTTTCAGCCTATCTAATACTCTCAAAAATAGAAGTTTCATTTAGATTATTTAAAATGGTATCTCTATTGTTTCTACCACATAGTGTGTGTGAGCAACAGAATTCCCTCTTGATATAACTTTCCAACTCCAAATTAAGTTTATAAAATAAAAAGGTCTAGCAGATTATTAAACTGTGCTGCTTTGTATGCCATGAATTTTCTCTGCTTTTACTTCATCCAGAGGGAACACTTCTGCAACACAGTATATATACATAAAGAATTTTTGCAATCAACTTTTATGCATCAAGCACAAAGTACAAATCATACTACAGCTCTACTTCCAAGTACAGATATAAAACTGCATATTTATAAATGTTCATTCTTACATAATTGCACATTGTAATGGTGTGTGTGTTTATCTGCATGAAAAGTACAGCTTTCATGGCTTCCACTCATGTCTGAGTTTGCCTGATGCATGCTAATTCTCAGATAGAGGACAAAGACAAAACTCAAAGTAGTATCTTCATCTTTCATCAGGGTTTAAATTAGGCTCAACACTATGGCGTTGGAGTTTCCCGTAATAGTTGAGAAGTTACACACCTTCCAGTTTGCTGTAAGGACAGCATACCAGAGCTGAAGAACAAAGCAGGGTTTGAATTAGCTGCATTTGTTTAACTTTATGCAGAACAAACACTGAGATCACAAGTATTATTCTAACCTTTGGTGGATTTGCTTTATGACGAGACTTCCCAGCACTGAACAGGGTATATTCAGAACACACAGTTATCTCCCAGCCTCTACACCCATCACGTACACATGGCCATAAAAGTCCACTATTAGCCAGTTAAGTGATGAGATTACTGTTGAACACGTTCTAATACTTTCTTTTGAATAGTGATAGTTCAGGTAGCACTGAACAACTTTTTCAGCGTGTCAAAGAGGATGTATTCTTTCAATTGTAACTGTTTAACCAGCTAGTTTCAGCCCTTGAAATCTGCAGTCTCATCATTTGTACTACCTTAACCAAGAACAGACTCTGAAGAAGAGTTCACCTCTTTAGCATTTAACCCAACATATCACACACTTACATCTGGCATTTCTGTAAAGTAGAAAAGGGTCCTGCAGCTGGAAATCAAGGTCTTTAGTAATTGGTTCTGTTCGATTTTCCATGCTCAGCCTGTTCATAATTGTGAAGCCATGCCTTGGAGAAGCTGATCTGAAAATTATCAAGTAGAAATCACATCAAGTCAAGGAAAAAAAAATTACTATTTTTTGTCGTTGCATAGTTCTCCAAAATTATTTTTCTTTTCTCAGAGACACTATAAAAATCTAATTCTGTTGCCAAGGAAAGTACTATTGAGTTTCATAATCTTTCATACAATCCTTTTTAATTTTTTCAAAACCCTATACTCTACTTGAGAAACGACAGAAGCACCACGACAGTCTCACAATAGCTGCAGAGAGCATGCAGCAACTGTGACACTACCATTTGAGGTGCAATGCTTTAGCCATAGCACTAATCATATATGCCTGTCCAGTTTTTGTTTCAAGTTATAAGGCCTACAAAACTTCTGAACAGGCAAGATGTAACTAAGTGCCACTTAATTCCAGATCACTAGCACCACATTTTCCAACCACCATCTACCTGATAGTTTCCTGCTAGTGTAGAAAACAGCAATTAGTAAGATTCAGTCATGGGCAAAGAGTACAGTATTTTATTACTTCTAACGTTCAGCTAACAATTGAGAATGGTATTGAAAATCCTATTTGGGAATTACATAAGTATGTACATCATAATGCTTGTTCATGAGGGTTACACTTCAAGCCAGTTAGATGATTTTTATTAATGTGAGCTGTTAACCCTATCAGCATCCAGACAGGAAACATTACTTTCAAACAATGTTATGGCAATAAAGAAAATGATAGTTGAAATTTTGGTAATGTTGCCATCTCCAGTAATTGCGGGCTGGTGGACATCTCTACAAAATCAAAAGCACAGGGACCTGCATTAGAGGGTAGGAAGCAACATGAAATTAAACACAAGTGGGACCCTTAACAAGAATCCTTGTTTGCAACAATCAGTACTTAAAAAAAAAAGTCCACTTCCACTGGTGTTAACTCAGTGGGAAGTCTGATTTTTGACTCTTCCTCAGAATTTGCAATTTGTGATAAAATCAACTCCAGTGAAAGGGCAGCATTACTTTACATTGTCGTAACAGTAATAAGAAGTGACAAAAACACCAGTAGACTCCAACCTGCAGTCTGTTAGCAATGTTTTTTTCTACATGATTTTATGACATTGTTCAAAGCCACAGGACATAAAGTTAAAATTGATGGGGAGGGCCCTGTATAATGTTGCTCACAGCTCACAACCTGTTCTGTATAGTTGCCTACATGGCAGGAAGGGTAGCTATCTCTGGCTGTAAATGGAAACTTCCTCAACCAACAAGAATAACGATAAAAGATCACAGATACTAGAAGTGCCAGGTTACATGCTGTCACTTCTGGAGTTTTAAATCCAACATACCAGAGAAATACTACCTCTGTTTTGCAGCACGGAACTAGCTACCTCTGCCTACTGCTAGCACAGCCAGGGGCCAGTTCTTTAATTTTGTAGTGGTAATTGTAACAGCATCTTATCTCACCTTTCCATTCTTTTCCGCTTACCTAAGAGAAGCTTAGAAAAGTTATTGATGATTATTTCGACTGCTGGCACAAAAGAGCTCAAAAATATTAAAACTGGCTTTCCTACTTCACACAAAGCTCACAGTCTCTTGGGCCTCCCTGTCCATTTGTCACTTCACTTCACACATGCCTCTTGACCACTGAAAACAATCTTCTGCTTTCTCAGTTCTCCCACTGGATCCTCAAAAGCACGAACATTGAAGGATAAAATTTCTACTTCAGTGTCCCATCCGAGCAGCTAGTGCATGATCTGCTCATCAAGTCTTTTTCTGATTTTAATTTTAGTGACATGGAAATGCTAGGGTACTACCTTGGAAACCCAAACATAGGGCATGCTTTACAACAGAGGTAAATGGTAGAGTAAGTGATCAAATAAAAGCTCTGAAAAGTTACAGCCAGACCTCATGCAAAAAGCGAGCATTGAAAAAACACAGCGTGCTGGATGAAATATACACAAAAAATTAGTAATCAGAGACAAGAAATGTGAACTCCTACATATGGAGCACAATACTTCAGAAATTCTACTATTCTTTTACTTTAAGGAGTATCATTATTTATTTCACTATTTGTTTTTTTGTTTGGACACCTTAAAACTGCAAATGTCGTGTTCTATTTAAGATAGCTGTGCAGATTTCTACGGTTCACCCATATCAAGATTTAGTCTTAACCACATAAATGGTGATGCCTACTTGTGTGTGTTTTCTTCCCTGCATTTGTCTTTGCTAGTGTCAGTTTCTTTTCACCTCTGACTATGACGTGATTCAGAGCATTTTCCTTCATTCAGCCAAGCTCCGTCCCAGCTAGCTTTTCCACATCCACAGATTACTTTCAGATGTTAAAACGTAACACTCTCACCTTGTGTAAACAAACAGCGTTCCCTCCACATCTGTCTTCTCCTGAATAAAAAGACATCAAAAAAAGTTCAAGCGAGGGTTTGCCAAACATAAGCAAGCCCCCTTTTTCTTTTACTAACCCTGACAGTGTTACATCTCTCAGTGAAGCCATGAAACAAGCCCCACAGCTCCATGGGCTGGTGGTGAGCAAGCAGTGTTTGTGGGGGCCAGTTTCGTGAGGAAATGTGGACGGGATAAAGGCTGGATGATGTAAGATTAAACAGTGGGGCTGCTCTGCTGCCAGACCCCAGGAGCAGCCGGGATGTAGCCAGGTAAGGGCACAGCACATGGGTGGCAGCCAGCACCCAGCCTTCAAACCCGCAGCGCTCAACCAAGAGCCAGGTGCTGACCGCCCCTCAAGGAGACCAAGACGACCCCCCGGGCCACCTCCCCGTCAGCAGCACTTTTAATGCACACAGAGCCCGCTGGGGCACCCCAGGGTCCCTCACAAAGCCCTCACACCTCAACATGGCGGACACCCCCTCACCCCCCCCCCCACTATCCCCCCCTCCGCTGCGAGAGGGGCGGGGCCTCCCCACCCCCAGTGGGCGTGGCTCTCTCTCGCCCCGCCCCCTCCTCCCCGGGGCAGGGGGGGAGCGGCCCCCGACGTACCCACTCGTTGGCGCGGTGCCCGAAGGTGTAGAGCGCCACCTGGCTGGCCACGTCCACGATGCTGCTGATGTAGGGGTCGTGCTGCTGCAGCGCCGCCAGGCTGATGTCCAGCCCCTTGCCCAGCAGGGCGGCCCCGGACACCGCCGCCGCCATCTTGCCCCCGACAACAACACAGGGCTCCTCGTAGGCGCAGCCAATCCAGCGCCGAGGGGAGCGAGCGGAGCTCCCCTCGCCCTCCTCCTCCTCCCGCCCACAGCCGCCTCAATCGAGCGCCGAGCGCTTCGATTCGTCACGGGGGGTGCCCCGCTAGCCTGAGGGGGGAACCTTTTAATAAATATACATATACATGTATATATATTTACACACACATAC
Organism: Anser brachyrhynchus; assembly: GCF_964034855.1. Lineage (NCBI taxonomy): Eukaryota > Metazoa > Chordata > Aves > Anseriformes > Anatidae > Anser > Anser brachyrhynchus. The sequence continues at coordinate 65,833,381 of NC_137694.1, forward strand.
ATATGACATGAGCAGAGGAAACATAAACAAGTGTGCCCTGACACGGAGATACGCAAGCTGCAGAGGAACAGATGGACAGGACCACGAGTTTAGTCACCATATTTTCCTGTCAAATGTACACATTTATTATCAGTCTATCGATGCCAACAGTTTACAGCGGGTATATCAGCTTTATGTGGCGTGCAGATACGCTCAATACGTACATTTATACTTAAAGGACTTGCTTAAGAGTCCAGCCTGAACCTGCTGCGACAGCAAATATTTTTTTCACTACATGACCCATGTAGCAGTTTTGGAAGGAGTTACCACCATGTGTACCTGGAAGCAGTAGGGCAACATATTTCCCTCCAGAGATAGGATAGCCTGAAATACTAAAGGCCAATGTAATGGATGCTATTTTGCTTGTTTGCAGTATCCCATATGTGACATGTTTAAAAGGGCACTTTTGCACTCCAGGCCAGATGGAGGTTGTGGGTTAGAGTGAGCTAGCCCTGGCATCTGCTCCAAGAGCAACTGGGTCAGCCCAGATGTAAAAACTTCCAGAGTGTGAAAGTGGGGACAGAAGAGAACTGAGAGGCAGCAAGCTGGGAATACACAGTATGGGAATTCACAGTATGTAATGTAGGGACAGCGAGTCTCTTAAGTGGAGTCAGGAGCGGACATGTTCTCAGAGAGGACAGGGAGAAAATGTTGTTCTCTAGGACCCAGGAGAGAATGCGTAGGTTTTGCTGCAGCCCCAAAGGCTGCTGAAAATTGTCTTCCTAAGAACAAGGACCTACAGCTTGCCCGACAAGTATACAGCAGGAGAAGAAAACTCCTAACATACCCTCTTATAATAAGGTCTCACGCCTAGCTTGCCTTTTCTAAAGCCACCTTGTTTCAGCTGGGCCTCTAATGAAACACAGCTGTGGAGTTTGGAAGTTTTCAGGTGGTTTTGGTATAGATGTGGCAAGAAAAAGGCTCTAACCAGTTCCATTACAAAGCTCCAGCTGGCTTATCCTGTAACAACAAGGAAAATGCATAGGCCTATGGTAGACAAGGGAAACTGTTGTCCTTGGTCTGGAAAGGAACAGGGTAGGATGGCAAAAAGAGAAAAATATGTAAGTGGGAAAGATAATTCACATTGATCAAGTAGTGTACAGATGCACATTTTTTTTTTTAAATTATCATTCTTAAATAGTTTTCAGTTACCAGTTTCCAGGCACTCATAACCACATTCCTCTTCATGTGAGAGAGAGAGCCTGACTGGGTCAAGTGCATCTCCTGTGCCCTTCTCTTGACATATGAAGATTGGAGATGGTTCTGTTTCCTTGAACTCTGTGGAAAAAACAAACAAACAAACAAAAACACCTGTGAGGTTAAATATCTTGAAGTAAGCCTGACAAAAATTTTGGCTGTTTTCAGTATCCAGCTTGTGGCTTTTTTGGTACTGCCTTCCTCCTGGATTACTTTCTGACATAGCTGGGCAGACGGCTCCCCAGCCCTGCGCTTTGAGCCAGCAAACCCGTCAAGCTTCTGATCATGCCTTTGTGTATTTTGTTGCACTGTGTGGTCCTTTCTGCTGGTTCCAACTGTTTTGCTGTGTAAGTGAGCCATAATTGCTCCTTTCATTTTACCTGAAGTAAAGGTAATTAATAAAACCATTAGTTCTGGCATGCGTTATGGTACCACTTGATAGGGGACTTAAAAATTTTCCAGTGAAACAAAATCTTGTTAAATAGAGAAAGACTGTGAATTCTCACCGCATCTAAAGCTAAGGACTTTTTAGCAAAAATGTCACAGGTTGAAAAGGTTGATTCCTTAAGCTGTAGTTATTTGCTTACAGTCAGTAATTCAGTAGTCCATAATAACTATCAAAGTTAGAATGATTTTGCTGTAACTTGTTTATGAAACAAAGTCATTTTCTAGCTTTGAAAATGTCATAATTTCATGAAGTATATAATTAGAGTGTCACATTTTTGTCTCCCACCCACCTGGATAGTACTCTGTTAAAACAAACAAACAAAAAACTTTGATTTTGCCATTGTATAAAAGGGCTTTTGCGTAGGTAATATCCAAACTATTTTTAAGGCAAAATCCACACAGCATGCTGTTCTTAAGGTCTCTTTTAAGGATAAACATAAACATGCTTAGTTCAAACCTTTTTGCAAGGATTCTTCAAATAGACGTTAAGCCTTTGCTTCTCATTCAAGAACCTATGCAATTGTAAGAACTAAGGCTTGCTTCCTACAGCAAATTATTGACATTGAGGGTGTGATTTCATGTGAGTGTGTTTGGTGTCAGTGCTGGGTATACGCCACCCCTGTCCCAGGTCCCAGCCATTCATTCCTGCTATTCTGGCACCTCCGTGTGGTACTGGCCTGAGTGTGTTTGTGGCCACAGCATGAACCGGTCAGACCAGGGAAGTGAACTGATTGAAAAACAAGCCTTCATGTTGCTGCTGTGATCACAGCCTCGACTGACCGCTTTCCTGTCTGTTCACATTCAGGCCTTCCTCTGAGCAGCAATTCTTAAAATAAACAGCAGGACTCACTTGAGAAAATGTAGTGTTGAGCACTTCATTTGCTCCACTTCCTCATCTCCAGCCCCCTTGGAGTTGTTATTGCACAATAGTTGCCTTTTCCTTTTTATTCCTTCCCCAAGGCTGCCATAATTTTTTCTCGCTGTCTGGCAACAACTCTGCTGCCCCCCTGCTGGCAAGAAGGGTGCTGAGGTAGGATTGGTAGGCTCCTCTTCTGCATCAAGAACTACCTGAGGATCTTCCAGTGGATCTTCATCGGGTGCTTTCCAGTGTGCCGTCTTCCTGGGAAGAGCAGGTAGCCCTTGTGGAGCCAGGCTGATCCCGCAGCACTTGCTTACCCGTGCTCCATATACTGCTGGGGACGTGCTTGCAGCTCCGCAGCCCGGTACCCCTCACACCTGGGAACCCAGTGGTTCATGCTGGAGGCTGTCTGCACCTCTTCCCAGGCACAGTAGAAAGGTAGTCTTTTTAGCCCACATTTATTATAGGCTTTCAGAAGGTAGCTCTTGAATACTTCCCTCATGCCCAGAGGCTGAAATTTCTGATTGTATTTTTGGACCACTTTTTAACTCCAATCCTAAATGGTTTAAGCAATTTCAGTCTTTTTGTTAGCAACATATTACTTCCTAAAAGTTCCTTAATGAGCATAGGGTGTGACTACCTAGTTTCATCTGGTGCAGTTATTCAAAAAATCCATCTCTAGATTAAAATTAAATCTGGTTACTTTCATTCAGATTCAAAACAACTCTCCCTCTGCCCCCAAATAAACCCCAGCACATGTAAGCTATTAGCATGCACATCTGTGTTTGTAACATTGCTCCCTGGTGAAGTTTGTGAGACCATCTTGAGATTTCCTGCAAAATGTTAGTCCACAGAAAAATGGGATTGTATTCTTTGGCATTGTTGGTTTTGAAGTTCTGATATTATACATACTGTGCATGAAATAATTACCTATCACTTATTATGATTTTCAGTGGAAGTTTTTTGTTGTTGTTTTTCTTTTTTTTTTTTTCTGTGTCTAAGAACCTGGGTTTTTACCAAAAGCGTGTTTCTTTCTTTGACACATATTTTGCTAAGTTGTTCTGTTACCTTATTGCTGTCCTAATAAACTGATTTGATCCATCAACTTCATTCTTTACACTGCTGATTGACCAGACAAACTACCAAAATACCAATGAGGTTAGGACACACCTGCTATGCCCCATAGGTTAATAACACGTAACAGTATTTATATCTTGCCTAAGAGAATACCTTTCCAACCACATCTTTGTGGTAATCACCGTTTAATTTGGCAGAATCAAACACCTGTAGCTCTAAAAGGGTTATTTTCCAACCAGCTACAGAGAAGATGGCCTCATTTAATTAATTCCTAATATGAAAAGTTCCATTAGGTAATTACATTAAGCCAAGACCTCATTTTTACACCTCACCTGGCATAGTAGCTCTTGCCATATTAAAAAAATGGAGTCAGCAGAAGGATGTGCTTGTGTTGCTGCTGTTAAGAAGGTGGTAGTAAGCCCAAAGGAGCACTGGGGCTGGTCAGCGTGATAGAAGTGGGCAGCAAGTTTGGGAGGAGGGGAATGTGTCCTTAGCACCAAAGCATATTTTTGTGAAAGCGTGCTCTGCATCCAAATAATCTTTTTTTAAGAGTTAACTGTTGAAAAAAGAAGCTCTGAATTCCTACTATGTATTTATAGTAGTATAGCATATATGCTGCTATATGCATGTATATCTAGTAGCAACAGCTGCTATACATGTAGCTGTTGCAGTATTACTTTATGAAGGAAATTTGTGTTATTATATTGTTGGCTGGCAAAAATGTTTATGTATGTTTCATGTTAATTAAGAACATTGGTGCTTATTAAGGATTCCAATAAAGGATTTTCTAGCTTTTTTTAGATGTAGCATGGGTGAATAAAGACAGTCAGTGTTATAACACATCTGTTGTAGCTCTCTAGAAGTCAATACAAATGGTTCTATAATCACAGATCCTTAAAGCTAAAATACTTGAGCAATAAGGTAAGTCTTCTGCTTTAAGTATCCCCCCTAGTTTTCTGTGGATTTGGTAGCTGCTTGCAAAAATTCCCATAGGTAGATGCTTGTGATACTGATGCTACTGAATACCTGCTATTGCAGGTGGTAAGAGATTGTAAAGGTTCCCCAAAATGTATCTTCTGTATTTAAAATTAGGTTTAATACCTATTGTACATGTTTCATAATATGAGATCATCTGATCTATAACAGTGTGATCTTTCTACTTTGTTTACCAGTTTGGGTGATCACTTTTATTTGCTACAAGCTTTATTTGGCTGGCATATGTAAATGAGATGTTTTGAAGTAGACTTGTTTTCAAATTGAAAATTATTTTTTCTATTTTTTCTTTCATTAGGCAAGATCCACAATTACCTCTATGCTTTAAATGCAGCTACTTGCCTCTTAAAGCTAAGAATGTTTTGTTGTGATTTTATTTCTCCATTTTGTGTTGATCTGGAGTTGTGGGTATGGGAAGAAAGGCCTGTGTAGGAAAAGGAATTCACGTTTGTGTAACTGCACCAGACAATAAAACTCAGTAACATTTGAAGCGTTTCACTCGGAAACAATGAATGCAATCTATCCATTTTTTTAGGAGGGATGGATCTGGGCAAAGGCAGCTTCCAGCAGGCATCCAATAGAAGATATAAGCACTTTGAATGAGATTTTTGAAGTGGAAACTAAAGGTATTAGCGCCACAAAACTCCAGTGGGTATCTGAGTCTAGGCTTATTACACTTCTGTGAATTTGTTTCCCCTGGTGAATTCTGAGAGCTCTGAAGGTGTTTGGCAGTCCTTCTTCTACAATCTGATTTTGTCATTTTCTAGTGACGCTGTGCTATGTCTTCTGTCAGATTAAATTTAGAGGCATATTACCTTGCTTGGCAGAAATGTGAACTACAGAATTTCTCAACAAACTCCTTCCATAGGAGTAGCGAGACAGGGTTTATTTCTTCCTCTTATTTTTCCTGCTGGTTTGTGCAAATTTGTCAATTTTATTATCATCCCAAATTAATCCTGCACTGTTCAGTTGAATTTGCTTGGTGATGTATACAGGAATTGCTGTGTCATTTAAACTGTAGTAAACCTAACAAGCCCAAAAGAGATTGAGGACACCTTTGTTAGACTTCTCTAGGGTGAGCAGTCCTAACTCTCAGCCTTGCATCACAAGGGAGATTGTCCCTTGACCACCTCTGTGGCCCTCCATATGGCTCTCTCCAATATGTCCATGTCTCTCCTGTATTGAGGAGCCCAGCAGCAGACACAGAACTCCGAGAGTGGCCTTAGCAATGCTGAGTGGAGAAGGATCACCTCCCTGACCTGCTGGCAATGTCCTGCCTAATGCAGCCCAGGTTACCGCTGCTGGCTCATGTCCAGGTGGTGCCCACCAGGACCCCCAGGCCCTTTTCTGCCAAGCTGCTTTCCAGCTGGGTGGCCCCCAGCATGTCCTGGTGTCTGGGGCTGTTCCTCCCCAGGGGCAGGGCTCTGCACTTCCGCTCGTGGGACTCGATGAGCTTCTGTCAGCCCATTTCTCCTGCCTGTTGAGGTCCTTCTGGGTGGCAACAAGACCTTCTAGTGTATCAGCTGCTCCTCACAGTTTTGACATCTGGAGGAGCACTTTGCCCCATTGTGAAGGTCATTAATGAAGGTGTTAAACACCTGTTAAACCATTAGGAAACACATTTGGTCCTTGTTCTGATCAATAGGATTTTTCTTGGGGAAAAAAATGGAAAAACCAGCACATCTCTTTCTGAGTCTGAAAGAATCTTAGTCCTGAGCCCGAAGGAGAGGGGAAAGGAGAAGTTAGTGGGAGGGAGGGAGGGAGGGGGAGGAAATGTGTGAGACAGATTAGCAGACTGGATTATATAGGGGAGAGCATGATTAGAAGTAGAGATAGTACTGTGTTATTGTTGATACAGTGCCCAAGCATACAGCTGGCAGTCCCAGCTGCTAAAATGAGGGGACAGGACATGAGGGAGGAGCCGGCTGGACTATGGGAGGCAGAGCTGAGGTGGAGTGGACAGCAGGACTAGTGTGGGGGCAACAATGAAGGCGGCTTGTGGCAGGGGAGAGACAACCGAGGAAGGAAATGCAAAGGACAGAGTTGGTAAAGGTGTTGGGTTAAAAAAAAAAAAAAAAAGAAAAGGTAGGTTTAACTCTGAGTAAGAGGGATGTTTTGGGGTCTAGATGGAATGAAATGCTGAGCACAAGGATGGGTAAACAACGTGTTGTCACTACTGGAAGCTGCCCTTCTGCCATGACCATTTTTTAGGTCACTTTAATCACTGCTTGTAATATGACCTAGTTGGAAGCAGTTGCTGTTATGGAACAGGATGTATGGAGAGTCTCTCCTCACTCAGAGCTGACCAACTAGGAGACAGCTACTGCATCACGTATGTTTCTGTCTTTGTGTCTGAGTGGTTTCTGAGGGATACAGAACAACAGGCATTTGCTCTGTCAGCTTGAGGAGGAAAGGGACATAGACTTAATGGTTGTAGGAGGAGTTGGATCATCGAGAGAAATGTTGTAATGATGACTGGGGGAGCATGTCAAAGGATAAGGCCTGCTAGAAAGCCTCTCTGTCTTTCCTACTAGTTGGCAACAGTTGCCACAAGATGTAGAAGCCCCCTGCACGATGTCAGGAGACAGTTCTGCATTTTTCAAATATCATAGAGTCATTAATTCCAACTGATAAATAGCAGTTATATTATGTACTAAAAGTAGCTGTGTATCAATTCAGACTGGAATTTGAAATGTGATTAAGGATGTAAAGGGAGAAAAAAGTGGAAGATACTATGTTTAATATCATATCTTGGTTATAACTTTTTACAAAAATATATAAACAATATATAAACCAAGTTGTTTTGTCTGAATTTTAATTAGTATATTTGTGTTTTTTAATCAAAAAGAGGTGTGGGGGTAGGGGGTGTTAATTTTACCTGTCCTTAAAGCACATCAAGTAATTATATAAAGATTTTTCTGAAGTTTGATTCCTTCTAGGACTTAATTATATGCATTAAGTCCACAAATGATGACTCCAGCTTCATTTAATGTAACTATGTAAGATGGCTTGGCTTATGGGTTTTTCTTCTCACATTGCAAATCCATCTTGCTATGTTAGAATTATAATTGTGTTAAGTTTGTAGTTCCATTGATTCTCAGGTCTTAAGGTGCTGAGGAATATCATCTCTGTTCTGTGAATGAGAACACCGTATATGAGTTGCTAGAGCAACAACAACAAAAACTTGCTTCCACACTTGCCCTTTCCATATAATTGAATCTGAACAGACCTTTGATTTAAAGCAAAAATAGTAGCAATAGGATTCACAGCCTTTCTGGGCAGTCTGTTTCCGTGTTTTATCACCCTCCTAGTGAGAATTATTTTCTTTGTCTAATTGAAGTTTCCTCTTTGTGACTTGTCTGTTGCTTCTTGTCCTACTGCTCCATGCCTTTGAGAAGAAGCTGGCTCCTGCTTCTCCATATCCTTCCCTTGCGTACTTGAAGATGGTGACAAGGTTTCCCTTAATCACCTCTTCAGGCTTTAACCAGCCCAGTTCACTCAGCCTGCCCTCATATCTCTCCTGCTTCAGCCTCCTCATTTTCTTGAAGGCTCTGGACTTCCTCTGGTGTGTCAGTGTCTTTTACTGTGTCTAGTTTTGGCCTCTCCAGTTGTCTCTCAGAAAAGCTTCCCTGTGACCTGATGGCAACACTTGTGCTAATATGGTCCAGGATATCGCTGGTCTTCTTCACAGCAAGGTCCTGCTGCTTGCTTACGTTCACCTTGTTGTCTACCAGGATCTGCCAGTCCTTTCCTGCAGAACTGCTTCCCGGGCTCTTGTTCCATCCCAGAGGCAGTATTTTGAATTTGCCATTGCTGAACTGTGGCTCACGTGGTTCCTGTCAGCCCGTTTCTCCAGCCTGATGCAGTGGTTCTTCTGAACAGCAGCTCTGCCTTCCAGCACAGGCTGCTCTCCCAGTCTGGCATCTTCTACAAGGTAGCTGAGAGTGCACTCTCTGATAAACCTGATTCTTAATAAATGTGTTACACATTATTGGCCTCAATTTCAGTACCTTAGGGAAATGTGCTACTAGTTTTCCTGCTGCATTGAGCTGTAGGTCCACATTCTTATTAGTGTTCCTTTTGCCTCCCATGTGCCTTATAGCAGTCTTCATGCCCTTCACCTCTCCCACTGTTTCCAGCTGCCTCTAAACGTTGGCTTTCCTGACTCTATCCCTGCGTTCTTGGGCAATGACTGTATATTTCTCTTGAACACGCTCTTTCTGCTTCCACCCTCTGCATGCTTCCTTCCCCCCCCCCCCCCTTTTGAGCAGAGTCGTGAGCTCCTTGTTCATCCATGTTAGCTTTCTGCCACACTTGCTCAATTCCTGCCTATCAGAATGACCTGTTCCTGTGCACTGAGAAGGTTGCCCATGAGCACCAACCAACGGGCCTGGGCCACTTTGCCTTGCAAGACAGTCTCCTGCAGGATCTTGCCCAGCAGATTGATAAGCAAGCTGAAATTTCTCCTGAAATCCAGAGCTGTGATTCCACTCTGTCCCTTGCTCACTTGTTGAGGATTTCAGACTGCAGAATATCATGTTTGCTACAGCCTAGGCTGTCCTTGACCTTTCACAAGTAATGGGTTGAATGTTTGTCCTAGTCATCTCGTTGATAATCTGCATCAAGAAATTGTCATCAGGATCTTCATGTGATTATTCATGAGGAGGCTTTCATTTCATGAAATGTATAGCTCAAAATTACAGATTAAAGAAGTTTGAATAAGTCTGCAAAGCTACTGGGTAATTAGCCAGACCGAACTGTTTAAAGTTCTCCCACTCTTTATATTAATAGGAGCCACAATATTCCCATGCTGACTATGAGGGGAAAAATCGATATCAGCAAATGTACATTCATATTGATTTATCTTCCCTTTTGGTTTTCTAATTTAGTAAAGGCTACTAATGCAGCATTACATAAAGATTCTCAGGAGAGTAAAAAGGCTAATAAGATCAGGTATTGCTGTCACTTCTGTGGAAGTGAACTGACTTTACTGCTCATAGTCAACGGTTGAGTTACCCAACAAAGGAGTAACTTAGCACCTGCTTTTGAGCCATGTATCAGTAGGCATTATCCCAGGCAAGTGGACTACAAGGAGACATCCAAAAGGTGACTTTCTGGAGTGCAGACCCAGCATGCTGTTAGGATAGGAGCCTTAGAGAAGAGAGGTCCAAGGAATCAAACACTAAGATTTTTTTTTTCACATAGTGTTCTAAGAAATGTTGTACAATTATATAAATATCCTATTATACACATGTGTTCAGAGCAGTTAGTAACCCTCTTTCAACTAGATTAGAAATGTTTCTCTGGCCATGTGCTAGTTTTCATGCAAATATTTGTTTCTTCAAGATATTTTTTCATGTGTTGTATCAGGGAAAAAGGAATGCATTATGAAAATGATCAGTTTGCTTTGCTTGTTCATTCTAAACAAAGTAGAGAGAAGCAAATGAAGAAGGGGTTTGATATTTTGAGTTGAAAAATGAAGTTTACATCCCCCCGCACTCGAGAAAGTTGTTTTGTGGGGAAAAATGTCAACTATACACATGTGTTATATACTTCCAGATAAAAAATTAGGACATGATATAATGCAGACTAGCACATGTTTATAATGATGTAAAGCTTCAGGAAAAAAGCTTCTTAGATTTACTAAGTGTATACTTAACAGAGCCATATCAATTTTGTAGTGCTATTTCTTGCACTGAATATTAAATTTCCACATTCAACATTATAACTGAAATATATACTCATTTTAATGTTAAAAACTTGAAAGTATATCAAGATATAAAAGGGAATCAGCATTCACTGTATTACTACTGTACATCATCTATATATGCATTCACGATTGGAAGTATTTCCATTTTTATTTTTTATCCCTCTTTGAAGATAGGACATTCATGAGGGTACTGTTGAAAAGTAGGACATTTTCTTATCCTACCAAAGGACAAGAAAAACAGCAGATTACTGAAAAATATGACTGAATTAATTAGGTCATAAAGGCGCAGGCTCATAGAGATATTTAATGTCCCAGAAGAACAGCTGATAATCTGCAAATGACAAGTCACATTTTCAGGATGACTGTAAAAGTTGAGTTCTGTCTCCCAAACCCTGCATTCCATTTTTTTTCAATGTTTAATGAACTTGTCCATCATGATGCCATTCCAAAGAGAGAAACATGCTCTGCTAGAAATATAAAGGCAAGAAAAGTCTTTATCACACTAAAATTGATGGAGAATTCACTGTTGTTACTCAGTTTCATTAGAGGATCACGAAGATCTTGCTTATGGAGAAGGATGACATTTTGATTTGCAGTATCAGAGGATAGGGTGGCTATCTCCAAACAACCATGTCATAGTTAAAAATAATTGTATACAGACTACTTTTGCTTGGTCATCCATCAACAGAGACTGTGATGTGATGTCTGCCTGGAGCTACAATAACACTAGCTTAGTTCTGTGTGGAGATGCATCTTTTTCGTAGGGGCAGAGATTTTGCTGGAAATATGACCTCTTTGCTCAGTCCTTTGGTTCTAAAGGCAGAGAAGATAAATCAGTATCACAGAAGAAAGGGATTCCTCTGGTCCTGTCAGAAAGTAGTACTTGAACATAATATAAATATTGTAAGACATAACTCCATGGAAACAGAATTACAAGGTTACTCAGCCAAGCTTAATTCTCGTTTCTTTCATGGAGTCTTTTGGATGTAATTTTCTTGGTATGCATCTCCTAAAACATGCACACTTTCACCACCCCTAAATTAAAATATATGGAATGCTATTGCAGCATTGTTTATTAAAACAGCTGAAACATTTCTATTCATAGCACCTATTTTGCCATTTGGAAAACGGGGGTAACTGATAACAAGTGTAGGTGATTATTCTGTTATGTCAGTCCTAAAGAGAAAACACGAATAGCACCTGCACAGAATTCTGGAGCTATTCTCTCTGAGCAGAGGAATGGTAGAGATCTGCTGCTCTTCTAGGCTAGCTTCTTAGGTCAGTGACTCTTGATCTGGGATGTTTCTGGCCCCATATGTTGCTCTTTTTCCATCCTGAGCATATGGAAACCACAACTCTTTCATATAATTTTAATTTGACAAAAAATAAGTTGTATATACGACTGAAGGCCTTGAAATCTGGGCTATTCTGCTTGTTGGATTGCAAGTTCTAGCTCTGAAGCATGTATTACCCATTCTTGCTGGGAATTTATAGTATATGAATTTTTGAACATTGCAGGAAAAAGCACTTTTCAGCCTTCCCTTAGAAATGACTGATCTTTTTTTTTTCTACCCTAGAAACTTGCCGAACAAATTCAACCTGAGAAATTTAAATCTAACAGTTTAAAACTTTGCTATCAAAATCTAAAATGAATGTCTTAAGGTAGCGTTGCCTTTTTTTTTTTGTGTAGAACAGGCTTATTTTTGAATGAGAATCAAATTACAGGGAGACATTTGGTAATACCTTAGATGCTGAGTGCATAGAGTACTAGTATGGATTTTAGTTCTTTTATTACAAGATCGAAAATAATTTCACAAACATTCTCAGTGAGATGCAGAAATATTACACTCATTAATAAGTTTAAAAAAAAAAAGGTGGGAAAGAAGACACAATTATTCAATATGAATGAAGAGGCAAGATAGCTTGGAGGTTAGAGATGAAACAGTTTACCCAGTCTTCCCTGTTAACCTCTGAACTTGCAGCCGTTCCTTCTCAAAGGATCTCCAGAAAAATTTGGTAGTTCCCTATTTGTTTAGTGCTGCTGCATTAGCCACTGAAGTAAATGTGACTTCAGAAAGTTTTGAATTAGTTCTCTTACAGTTGCGATATCTTGCTTAGTGATAAGAATCTGTGTTTTTTTTCTCCCCACATGTTCCTTTCTAGGTAGTGCTGTCTATGGCCTGCCCAGAAGCCTTGCCAGTGTATCTACAAGTAGTTTAGGATATTTACTTCTAACATTTTGTGTGGTTGGTACAAGCCCATGAACACCTGTGACTTTTTTTTTGTCTGGAAAAGCACTTGTCAACACACAGACTAACTTAGAAATAGTTCTGGGTACTTCCTAATAGAGGACAGTTCTGGTGCACTTTCTTTGAATAGAATCCAATGACTGTAAGTTAATGTTATCAGAGAAAAAAGTGTATGGAGAGAATCTTTAATGTATTTTGGCCATAGACCTGCATCTTTTAGAAATAATTAAATAATAATAATAAACAAAACCTCGATACTATTTACCTTTTGCTTTTCTCTCTTATTACAATGATCAGTGCCATTATTCATTTATAATCACTTCCACCTTTTATTTCTTATGCGCTTCTTCATTCCATGTAGTTTGAAGTTATTTAACCTCCCTGCAAACATGGATTTGCCTGTGTTGGTGAAAAAGCTCTCAAGAGACTTAAAAAACATCATCTGTCTGGGCATTTTTCTGCTGGTGTTAAAATAACGAGGAAAACATCCAAAATATTTTCAGGATTCAGGAAGGCAGTATTTCACAGAAAAATAAGCTTTATTGCAAGTATACAATGCAGCTTCCCTCAATGAGATGTTAGTGATTTATTGGAATTTGTGGGGATACTATTTTTCCCAAATCATCCTTAGATGCCTTCAAAGATTTTTAGGATGTATGTTACTTTACTGAAAAATCTATTTTCTCATCATTATTCTTCTAATCTGAGGAAGGGAGGCGTACTTGCGTGGAGCTTTCCCCTGTCATTGTTTATCCAAATAGCTGGGTGATGTTAGCAAAAAGTTACAAAACTGGTAAGTCAAAACTCAGTCTCAGAGAGGAAGTGATGGATGGGAAAAGCAATACAAAGAGACTGCGGTGCTCTTTGCATCCGGTCATGAGGAAATCTGCCTGAAGACTAAGAGTGCTCGAAGCCTTGTGTACCACATTACGTTAAAGAGCCTTAAAACTTTTACAGCAAACCAAATCTCTTCCACCTGAGGTTAGCAAAAAGACTGCACGTCCTCTAGTGGAGCATAGGCTTAGCCATAGAAAGCCACATGGATGCTGTGGTCAGGTTTCAGTCCTGTAATTCTCCTTGGTGCTCTCCTTCCCCTGAAATGTAGAGACCTGGGTCTTTGGGGAGAGGAACACAGAGCACAGTGGAGAGAGAGAAGTTGACTTGATTCAGTGTTACAAGAGACTAAAAAGCTTGGGGGTGTACCTAGGCAGAGATGCAGTTAGCGAGGAGACATTGAGTGGTTCTTTTTCCCATTTCTGCACGTTTCAATATTAAAATTACCTTGCAGTGAGCAGTCTGCTTCCCAGCTTATCCCAGAGGATACCAGCTTCCACTGTGCCTCACAAAGGGAGGAGAAAGGTGCGGAGATGGTGGCACAAACATCCTTAGTGGCTCTGTGTGGTGGTTGGGGAGGAACGGGTGGAGGACATGGCAGTACCTAAGTCAAGGTGTGTCTTGAAACCAATATTTAAGGAAGAATTTGTCCTTTCTTTAGGGTACTTTGAACGTGTTTTGAACCCGGAAAGCTAAGTAAGGATAAAAATGAAAGACTAAAAAGAAAGTATACAGAAGATGCAAACATTATGGTACCTTAGTGTCAAGTACTGAAGAAACACACAAATAAAATATATCGAACATTCTTTTTTCCTTTTTTTTTTTTTTGAGGGGAAGGAGGGATGTCTAGTACATCTCTTTTATTCAAATGCACTGACTGTATTGTAAGATATACTCTGGCTTATCCTTTGGAACTTTGGCAGTTTCCATGTGTTTGGTAAGCTACAAAACGAGAAGGTGTCTGTAATAATGAAGGTCTTAAGTAATTCAGAGGTCATTGATCTTTGTCTGATTACTTAACGGTAGTTGTCACTTGGGTATTAAGGATGACCATGCTCTGCTGCCTCGCTGTTCTGTTTTTAATTGAGTAAATGATTCAGGAGCACCTTCTCTGTACTACTTGTAAGTAACTTCAATGTGTTGGCGCTTCATAGGCCAACATTATAGTTAGTGAATTCTTGAGTACCCAGTGTTTTCCCCCAGTATTTCAGCTTTTAACTCATGGCTCGGTTTGCTTGGTGATGTTTTTTTTGTTGCTGTTGTTAATTTTTTCCTGTTTGTTTGTTGTTACTGTTTTTGTTTTCCTCCATTCAGAACTGAAGATAGCTTACTTAGAGGAACATGGAGTGCATTTTTCTTTATCCAATATTCTGTGACACAGCTGTGTTGAAAGTGGTCCCCTCAGCCACATGTAACATTCAGAATAAATAATATTCAGAATAAGAATAAAAATCTTTAGTCCCACCCTGCTTATCTATGTGATTTCCAGTGGGAGATAATTCAATTGGTGACATGTTCATGATGTGCATTTTTAGTTTTTCCATGTCCAGTTTTGCCAGATGTGCAGACCATGACAGGCAAAATAGTCTTTACTTTTGTCTGAAAGAAGCTGAATTAGTCTTTGGCACTAGTTCTAATTGTTTTAAGTTACAAAACAACTCTTTTCCCTTCTTTTAACCCTATACAAAGGATGGGGCTGCTAGTGTTGCAAAATAATTGAGTCAGAGCCTGTTGCAATTGAAAGATGATTAGTTTCTTGTGTTTGTGTGTGCTCTGATGTGAATTAAACCAATCTATTATGTCTGTTTTGTGTTTTTTAGGGATGCACGATTTTTATGTGAAACTTGCAAAAGCAAGCACAGTTCACTGATGTTTATTAGTGACCTTGTCTTGTCCTTTGAATTATGGACAGTCTGCTTTGAACATGGGGAAATGCTACTAGCGGTCATTATGTGGATGTTCGTTTTTTGTAGATGTTTAACCTCTCAAAGGCTCTGCTGCGGTTATAGATGTTAAAAAAAAAAAAAAAAGATACTGAGTTATGGGTGTTTAAAGCTGAAATATTTATAGAAGCAGTTTTTATTTAAAAATAGCATTTGTGCCTGAGAAGATCAGATGTACCACTTCAGTATGAAAAACAAAACCAGATTTTACTTGATATTATTAATAGAAATTGCATGAAATTTGATAATGTAATTTAGTTAAAAATATTTTATTCCAGTCTAGGTTTTGGAGTGTTTTTGTTACTAAATGGTGTAAAAAAAAATAAAAATATAAAGATGTGATTCTTTTTAAATCTTTATAAAATCTTTATACATTTTTTATTGTGTTTATAGTTACAGGTTACAAAGACAAATTTTTGGCTTAGTGTTTACAAAAGAAGAAAATATGCTGAGTATCAGAACATATACCATAGACATTAAATCTTTCAAATTAAAACATAGGGAAGTGATATTAGAAAAATAATATTGCTTACTATGGGCAGATGGCATTGCCATCTACCACCAATGAAGTGCTCTAAATTAAGAAGAAAATATGTCTTAGAAATAGATCAAAATTTAAAACTATTATTTAAGATCGAAAATTTCCTTGATTGCCTGTAGGAGTTGTTTACGTGGACTTTTAATATTAAGGATGGATTTTGAAAATGGAAAATAACACAAGAAATCCTGAAGTCATCATGGATTTGAAGTCACTGTTGAAGTTGATTAATATTTTATCTGAATGATTGCTAAGCACTGAGGGATTGGCCCAATTCATTTTAAGATAGAGCTGTAGTATCAAAAATGTATCCAACTTTGAGTTGCTGTTCATCAGAATGGATGTTCAGTAAGTGATGACAGGAATGAAGGTCTGAGCCTTGGTATATTCTTCACATACAGCAGATGTAATGAGCAAGGCTTATACTCTAACAGGGTTTTTTTCATTTTCCCACAATTATCCATTATTAGTGTGGTTCAATCCAGAGGTGTGTTAAGGCTTCGTAGCTATCCATTATTAGTGTAGTGCAATCTAGATGTGTGTTAAGGCTTCGTAGCATAAGGTGCTGCTGATTTATGATATTAGAAATGCTTCCTGACTGAAGCAGTCGGATGCTGATGGGACTGAAAGAGTTGAAAAGAATCCTGTATTTCTCTTTTAAGGATCAGGTGAAGAACATAACATACTGTGTTTGTTTCCTGCACAATGAAAGAAACTCCTCATCCTTTGTGAAGTGTCAAATTGTGATGGGGAGTAAAGTAGATGACTGTTGTGAGTTCTGCTTTGGCTTTCCAAATACTGCCTTAGAGCATATTTTGGAGTTTAGAAGGGAAGTGCCCTTGAAGCAAAGATCCACGACCCCAAATAAAAAATTTAAATTGGAATCTGTTTTGAATAGGGTTTTTGCTCCACTTTCTTCAATATTTGAAAATATTCCCAGTATTACGATAGCACTCTCAGAAAAATTCTGAAGGAAAGAGTCTTTCTAAAACTTTAGGTACCAAGTATGGACACCAAAGCCTATCTGAATACAGAGAAATTCCCGTGTCAGGTTTCCTTAGAATGACAGAGCTCCTTGGCTCTGCAGCCCTATCCTCAAAAAGAGTGAGGCGCAGCGTTCTTGATTAGTCAAGAGAAGGCAGCATGCAACCATTAATATTAGCTGCATCACATCACACCATCTGGCTACACCAGCTTGGAAATGATGGCCTGTATTCTTTAGTCACTGCTGACAGGAAACAGCAAATTAATTGGAATTACAACTGTGATTTACCTTTTACCCCTTACTCTTGAATCTCCATCGTCTGTCATTCATTTTGTCTTTGAAAGTCTTAATACTTCTAACTGTATTGATTTATTAAGCAAAAAGAGAATATTTTGTTGTATGCTGGAGCATTAAGTATATAAAGAACAAAAATTAGTTAGATGATGATGCAGAAAATAATTTAAAAACACACACAAAAAACATAGACACCCAAGTGTTTGTCTCTTTAAACTACAGAATTGAATAAATGAATGACTTTCTTCTGTGAGGGTCCATCTAACATTTATTCTCAGAGGTAATTTATGGACACGGGAGTGTTAGCAGATAAGAGTACTGCTAGGCAGCCACCTACTCATCTGTTCATTTCCTAACACATAATCAAACTGGTACCCAGGCTTTCTTTGAAAATACATTTGATCTTACCATCATAAGTGTGGTCTTGTTATAAGCAATTTTTCCATGATCCCTGCAATTTGGTCTGGTTGAATCCGAACATGAAGAACAAGATCTTATTCACTGTCTTCATAGGTGCTGTAAATTAATAAAGCATTGCAAGGCACGGGCTAAAAGAGTTAAAATACTATATAGGGATTATGATTTGGTTTTCCACTCTAGCGTAGTCCAGCTTTTTGTTTCTCTGCTTGCTGAATTACCTGGAATTGTACTCTTGCAAAATAAGCAGTTTAGACTTATTAATCAGATGAGACTTCAAGTAGGATTTAGGGTGATACCAGGTGTAGTGAAGCTAGTGAGCAGGTTGCATTTTCTCCTGGAATAAGTACTGAGCCAACAGACCTATATGCTTTGGTTTCCTCTGTGCTCCCTAATGTGCTGCCTTTCAACTGTCATATACATCTGATAACTCAATTTATGGTCATTATAGACCTCACTGAACTTTTTAGTCAAGTTTAGAGGACCAACCTGATTTCCTGTTCTCATAATTATATTCTGACTAAATTTTTGCAATAGCTAAAGAACTTCACAAGGCATTCTCACTTCCAAGTCTCAAAGTACCATGCGGCATTAATACAAAAGGAAGCTGTAACTCAAGTGTCAGTTCTATCTTTATGACTAGTAAAATGATTTTAAACATTTTTTTGCATTTTTGAAGTTTTTTTGGATGCAAGGCACTGAATATTATTAGTGACTGTATATGACACTACTGCAGTCTATGGGAACTATGAAGTTCCCATATCATCATCTTTCATCATCTTTTTCATCTTTCTCTGAAAAACTGAGAAACCAACAACATGGGGAATCACGAGTATGTTCTTACTAGTGCCAGAACATCAGCTCAAGCTGATTGCTCCTTTGTGTCACTCTTAGGGCAGGAGCGTGATTCATCACTTCCATTTTGCTGAATACTGAAGTGCAGATGCATCTTTATGGGTTAGATTTTACTTCCGTTGAAGACTAAAAAAGGATCCTGATCTCATTTATAATAAAGTAAGTTGGGAGTCACTTGGTAGATCTGATAGACCTACGTCAGTGTCACTTTGTGTGAGCTCTTGTCACACTTGACAGCTTCACTGGAAATAGGTTTGCTCTCAGCAAGCATTTATTTAGTTCAATTGAAAAGTACATATATTTCCAACGGATTGGGGAACAAATGTGGATCCTGACTGTTATTCTCCAATAAAATATTTGCAAAATAATTTAATTGAGCATGTTTAAGCCAAGTGTTCTTCCTGTGTGAAAGTTCAGGCACAGTGTTGCTGTCGGTGAACAATCAGGCTTGACCACCAGCCCGCTTCCATTTTGACACTAATACCACCTACTATAGTGTGCTCAATCCTCCATCTTTAGAACTGCCTTGATGACTACCTTGTTTTGATATGTTAGGCCAGTTAAGCTGCAAAAATCTGGCTTAAAAATAGCGATATGATTTTAAAGTGATTTTTGAAAACTGGAGTAGCACAGAAGAAAAAAAATGTTTATATATGGTTACAGACCTATTTCTGTAGAGCTATTTCTGGTAAACTGAAGTTATCTGATACCCTAGAGTAGCATAAAAGGGAAGATTGATGTAAGTAGACAGTCATTTCTGGCTGTGGTCAGGATAATCTTACTGCCATGTCTTTGGGTCACTAGGTCATACAGGTTTTTTTCTTTAGTATTCTTTTTCTATCCACCGATTTTGAGAGCAGAATTTCCCTTCTAGCTTCTTCCTTCTTCAACTAATTAGTGTCTTTCACTTCTAGACATCAGTCAGGCTGCAAAGCAGCAGTACAGTAATGTACTGCTAAATACAGATGTACAAAATGTGAAATCTGTCAGTCCATCCCTTGGGCACCAGTCTATACCTGCTCATGTTAGAACAACAGTCACATGTCTTATTAAATCACGTACACTTTGTGCATCCCATGTACTGTGGATTTGCTCCGTTATATACTGCGTAAGCTTCGCTGGTGTGCTTGTGCTGATAAGCGCTCCTTCCTCAGGCTGCAGGGAAAACCAGCAGCCCCTGTTGTGCATGGCAGCTATTGCCATAAGCACTACAGACTTGAATGGAAGACAAATGGAATCAAAGGGACATAGTAGTCCCACAGCATTTAACTACTCATTTTCTATGTCCTCAAACTGTACCAGCCTGGAACGCGCAGGCGATACTTTTCCTTTGGGATGGACAGACAGCACTGACTCATAAAAAGTTCAGAGCACTGATAACTCCATCTTCTTCCAAAGTTCAAGCTGTGTTTCTGCAGGAGATGGCAGCAGATGATACAGTAATTGTAAAAGAGGCTCTCCTAGGAGACTGAAAAGGAAGGGGGGGGAAAAAGAAAACAAACCGCCAAACACACCCTATTTCTGCCCAACGGATGCTCAGTTAAATAGCAGAATGATCAAGACTTTGCATTATGATACAGACGGAACTGAGATTTTGATGCTTTTCTTACTTTAATGTAAGAGAAGCACCCTCCAGACTAAAGGAAGATAGTAAGGTCCAGCTGAAAGTGAATGAACCTTGTTTCACTTGTTCTTGTTTCAGAATCACAGCAAACCAATAGACATTTTGTACTGATCATGATAAAATAGACACCAGCAGTGTCTCCTTAAAAAAAAAAAAAAGGCAGTTTTACCACCTTCACTAAATAGAAAGAGAACAGTTTGTGTTGGAAGGGACCTTGGGAAGTCACCTACTCCAAGCTCCCCTCCAAAGCAGGAACCAGCTTGCTCAGGGTTTTATCCAGTTGCCTTTGAAAACTTTCAAGCATAGAGATGCTACAGCCCCTCTGAGAATCCAGTGTCTGACAGTCTTCAGGGTGGAAAAAAAGTTTACTTTCTGCTGGCTTGGACCGTGTTGTGTTTTTAGTTTATGACCGTTGTTGCTTGTGGCTAGTGTAAAGAGCCTGGCTGTGTTGCTCTGGAAATCTAGAAAAAGAAACTAAGGAACTGGATAGGGAGACTTCTTCAGGGCTTTCGTCATTCAGGAGCTACGCCCGAAATTTTCATCTTGCTTTCACTTGGTCGATCTCCTTCTGAAGTTGGAAGACTCAGACTGTCTCATAAAAGCACGAACATATGGGATATAAAGGACATCTGGAAAGGAAGCAATAGGAGAACAAAGTGGGAAATTCAACTTTTTGTTCCTGTTTTCTTTGCAACTTACTCCATGTGCAACTTCAAGCTAGACATCCCACCCCATTTGTAAGATTGCAATGATAAGCATCACCATAGTTTATCAGGTTATTGGTTTAATGCCCAAAAATCTGAATCAGGATCAAGGTCTGAATTCTTTACAAAAGTATAAGATGTGACTCCTATTTCTTTTGATTTAAAAAAACAATGTAGAAAATGGAGGAGCATGGACTGGGAAGGCGGGATAAAGGCAAGGAATGAGGTAATGCATTTACATGTGTATGTTATATATATGATTGGCATAATCTTTTAATTCTCTTTTGATTTCTATTTTCCTTAGGAATTTTTTTCCCAAGGTCTAAAAAAGGAAACTAAATAAGGACTGAAAAATTCTATGGTGCTCTGAAAAAGGTTTTGTTATGAGTAATAGCTCAAGCAGCCTTAGCTGTTCATGTAGCCTAATCTGAACCCTGCCTATTTTGATACTTTGCAGAATACTGTAGTCTTGATTAGCTGGTGAGAAGGCAACGAGTTTCACCCCCTGTGTAAAACTCTTACTATTTAAGTTCCAGCAGAAAGTGGTCTTCCTCTACCTCTTGCTTACTCTCACCCTAAAAGCACTGCTCATAGATAAACCTGCCTTCTTTTGTGTGTGTGTGTTAGGAACCTGGTCATTCTTGGTCTCATGCAGTTCTTGAGAAGCAACTCAAACTAGTGTACACATCTGATGGCATTATAAAATAACTGAACTCTTAACTATTTATATTAAGGAAATATAAATATTTCCTTCAGACCATGTGGAATTAGTGAGTGAGTGAAGATTTTAGAGAAGAGTTGTTTATTTGTTTCATTTTGCTTGTCTACATGTTTTAGCGAAGATGGGAAGAAATGAAAGGGGAGACATAAATAAACTCTTCTGCTTGCATGCTGGAAGGATCGTTTAAACAATAGTAGAACATTTTTCTCAGCTTCTAAAGTTACAGATTTTTTTGGAGAAACTGTAAACATAACAAACATCTCTTATGCTGTGTTGATTCAAAACCTACCTAACTGTGTTATTCCCCAAATCAAATAATACTCTCAACTTTGCTGCCTGGCAATCCACCTATTTTACTGCTTCTATTCCGTTAGAGTTCCGCTGGAGCTAAGGAAGCTTTGGAGGACGTATATATATACATACATACATATATACGTATATATATATTCAGGAGACCACCCATTACATATTGCTACAAACATTTGGAATATTCTGCAGCAGTCATAGAGTTTACAAACAGTGATAGCCACACAATCAATGTAAAATTAAACCCATTTGAACAACTGTTCTGTGCAAGCCCAAATCCATGCTGTTGGGGAGGATTTAATTTATGCAGTGTTCAGGAATCTTTCCAGGATGTCTTTAATATCTCTCCAGCAAGATACACTTTAAAACACTTCGTTTTACACTTTCAGAACTTCTGTAATGCTTTAATAAAGTCCCACTAAATGAGCTTTTGGATGTCCTAGGAGAACAATTAGTTAAGATGAAACCATAATGAAATGTACAGTTATATAGCTGATGATTTAACCAATTCAGTTAAGGTCTGTGTTGCATTTGCTTGTGGTGTTTTGATGATGATTTTTATGGAAATAGAGAGAGCTCTTCTGAGCAATTTATTGGAACTAATTTTGTTTTAAAGAATGGTTTGCAAGGAAAGGCTTTTGCTCACTTCAGTGCAAGGCTTAGGTAGTACTGAAATAACCCTGGACTGACTATAGTCTGTAACCATACGGTTCTGGAAAACGGGATTGAAATCTCACAGGGCTGCCTATGGAATATACCTTTAGCTTAGTGTTGTTATTCAGCTAAATGTGATTACCGATCATTTAAACAGGATGCAGTAGGAGAACTGTTTTAGATCAGGTTCAAGATTACATGAGTTAAAGGTGCCACAGTTGAAACAGACTGATTGCTGGGTGAGTTATGATTGTCTCCATTTTCGAAAGAAACAATTTTTTGGGGAAAAAAAAACACACAGAAGAACACCGCAAATGCTGCAGTATAATCGCATTCATTTACAGAACAAATTCAGACCTTCAATATAGAATAGAAAGATCAATTGTACAAAATGAAATGCTTGACATTGTATGTAAGGCCAAAATCTCAGTAACTGACTATACTAATAGATTAATCTAATCACCTTCCTTGCAGCTGATACATAAGACCATGTATTTTTAGACCATTTCATCTTGTTAGCGACTATTGAAGATCCTCCAGAATCTGTCAGAATTCCCAAGTCTTACCTTCTGCGAGTCTGTCAATGACTTCCTTTGTTTGACAAAGAAGATTTAGGAGTTCCAAAAATCTACTTTTGATGCTAAAAAGAAGGAACCTGGTGTTACAGCCTGCTCCTACGTCCCCCTTCCTTTCCCTCTCAGCTTATAACTCTTACACTTGGAATTGGTTGTACTGTCTAAATGTAATTTCTGCATTGCCTTCTTATTTTGGCTTTGTGTGGTTTTCATTGTTTAATAATTAGATCCACAGTGGTTTCAAAACACCAATGTCCTGTAATCCTTCTAGTCACTGCGAAGTATTCCTCAACAGCTTGTGTAAATTTACTCTTTGAATAATCCACCCCTTCAAAAAAAAAAAAAAGTCCTTCATATTTGCCATAGATCTCAGTTTGTGTGGAACTTGGTTATGAGTAGGATACAAAATACTCAGGAATATGTAGTTTGTAGAACTACATTAGAAAATGAAGAAAATATTACTATTCTAATCTTTGTTGTGTAAGCAATGACAATTAAGATATCATTCAAACTGTTGAGGGTGATTTTTTTCTGGCCCAAGGGTAGGCTGATTGGATTAAAAGTACATTTCTTTTTGTAGATACTATTGTAGACATTATTAGGTCATTCTTTTGTTTAACTGATGATTTTAGGCTATTATTGATGGTAATTATTTTCCTTTCTCTTTAATTTTTTATTTTAATAGCTAATAATGAACTGCTGGGTTTAAATCTTTCTATCTGTACATATCCCAATCTGGATAAACCCAGTGATTCTCTTTTACAAAATAGAAGCAGTACAACACTCTCTGTTAAATTCAAGCCTTTCCCTTAAGCTTTTATGGCACAGTTACTAACTGACCTTTTCCATTTTTGAGGAGCAGGGATGACTTCTGTATCAAAATTCTGAGGAGCTGTTAGACCTGCCTTAGTCACTAATTAGCGCTATGGCTAGATGTCTGTGATGACCATGGCATAATGAATCTTACCTTACAGAGTCACGAAAACTTTCACAAATTCTCAAGTCTGAGAAATGCAATGTATTTACATTTTGCTTCAGATAAATGTCTCCCGTTGCTTCAGTGTATTTAAGCATTTGTTTGCTGCTACACTTCAAATTGGTCCATGAATTCATTAAACACTATCCGGTAATCATTAAAGACTAATCACCTATTTACAATGATAAATGGCAAGTTCTTTCATTCCTGCAAATGGAATTAAAAAATCGCCACTGCCAAAACCTACTGAAATCATCTGTATGGATTACAGCTGAAAACTAAGATAGCTCACATGATTTGAATAAAATCCTACTTTTAGATATCCCACTTACTTTCTAGAAGCTTCTGCAGTCTAGAAAATCAAAACCTACCTAAAGATTCTCAATTTCTACGTATTTTCTACTTACCCCTCTTCTGTGTCTAATGACAATTTATTCTAATTATTAGCAACTTTCCTATCCAGTTACCAGTGTTTTCATTCTTTCCTTTATTTCCCTTTAGGTCTAATAGTTTCTGTTGTTTACCAATACTAGGCCTTAGACCATACCAATATGATGATAAATTCTCCTTTTAATATTTTGTTGTTGCTTGTTGACATTTTAATGTACATATAAAAGCTAATGACTAAAACTTCAATATGAAAGATACGGTTAAGTTTCCCAAGTTGCCTTTGAAAATCAATGTTTCTGACTAAAAAAATGTCAAAAAATCCTGTGCATATGGCACTGTTCCAGACTTTAAGAAATGAAATCATCTACAAATCTTGATCATAAACCTCCCTTTTCTCTTCCATCCCATATATATATATATATATTTTTTTTTCTTGAGGAAATTCCCTCTGTTTCAGCTAGCTTGTAGTTTTGAAAGGTCTCCAGTTTCCTGATCGCACTCTGAAATACCCCTAGACAGGACTATTAAAATTCCAATTAAAATTAAGCCACTAAAGCAAAATTTTCAGATAAATAATATTTTTAGAAATCCACACTCATAGATGTGAACATGAATTTTTTTCAGTAACAACTGGTAAAGACAAATAGAGTATGATATTCACGCTTTTAGGTGACATGGCGTTGAGAAGAATCACAAGTAGCTTTGAGAACAATTCTAAACAGAGTGGTCTTGATATAGGGGAAGAATTTGCTACCATCAGTATTTGATTTACAATAAATATGTTGTAGTCATGCAACTCCAGAACACACCCTGTGTTTCCATTATACTGTCTGTGGACCAGCAAGGTGGTGCTGTCAGAGTGACAGATGGTTGTTAAGGGTATTATACTGTTCATGCAAGGTAATTCTTTTAATGTATCCAGGACTGATCAGCCTATCATTTTAGGCTGGAGTGCTTAAAGGGTAAAGGGAACAGACACTAGATAGAATTACTAACTTGTTAACCCTTGAAAAAAGGAAGGTCAATGTCTTTGGAAAGATTGCACTGTGTTTGTATCCCATCTATTTAAACTGGTGATCAAAAAATCCCATCACTTTCAGTGCAAGAAAGTGCTGATTCTTAAGGGAAGCCATCTCTGTTAGTTGCTAGAGGTGCAAAGCCTTAAACCGGGGGGGGGAATCAGCAAGGTAGTGGAGATCTCTGGTACTGTTTCTCTGAGCTGGGCCTTCAAATGTGAAATAATTACATTTGTATTGTAAGCCTTAATACTATTTCTGGGGATAAATATGCTCATTTTCTACTCTTGAATCATTTACCTTCTTATTTTATAATAACAGGGACAACTGCCAAAATAGAGTGAACGTACTGCAATGTTAGAGCTAGATAACTTATGCAGGCCCAATGAAAACCCTAGATCATTTTAAAAGTACTGAGACTGCTGAAAAGAGCCTTTCAAATAATTTTGTAAGTTATAAAAGCAGTTCAATGCAGAGTTGTTATACATCCTTGTCTGTATTCATCCCATTACTTTCTAGCCCCAGCTTTAAATATGAGCAAGACAGGAGCTCTTCCTTTTTGCTTCAAGATGTTCTCGTCCGCAACCTGTTTGGGAGATTTCTGTTCTGAAGATGGATGTGGCTTCTGATGCTGGATTTTGAAGAAGCTGTTGTGCCCAGTGCGCACTATATATGGTTGGTTAAGAGGGAAGGAGTGCAGCATCGTACACAGAACAACAACAAAAAAATCCTCATATGCAGAATGGGTTGCTGCATGTGAACATCATGACTCTACAAATCATCTCTGACACTTTGTAACTTTAAATAGATATTTCTCAGAAATCTCTGTCTTGGTGCTTTATATGGCCCTTATTACTATTGTTCTCAATTGCAGAACAATTCTCCTCCTAGCATTCTTGTGGATCAGAGAACTAGTATCTCCGCTTTATGGCTGGCCTAAGGCCAGATGTGCATTGGATGGGTTATACAAGCTAGGGTCATCTGTGTAGAGGAAGTCCAAGAGCACAGATTCAGGCTGGTGTGAGATACTCTTGTGTCTGTTCATAACCCTATCCATCCTACCTCTAAGACTCTTGGTTGCTGTATCAGGCAAGGACTAAGATCTTTCTATCTTTCTCTTTGAGTGTGTACTGAAATATTATTGTACTGAAGTATAATACTGAAGTATTATTTCATAATTTAAGACCTCTCTCACTTGTATACCCATCTTTGGGCTGTGTTTGAGGGATCTGACTGATGAGGGCTAAATGTGCTTCCCCTTCAGAAGGCCTTAAAGCTTTTTTAGAGCATCAGTCCTCCAAAAGCAATAGGAAAGCTGCTGACTTGCTTCAGCTGTGTGCTCTGCCTTTGGAGTACTGGCCCCGAATGTACCCAGTCAGAGAACTCAGGATTCAGAGACCGTGCAGTGGAGGGCTGTTGTCTTCTCTGAAGTCTCTGAGCTGCTGCTCTGGCATCTAATGAAATCCTTTCTGCACTATTTCTAGGAAAAGGAAAGAAACAAATTTTAGGCCAATTGACTTTTCCCATTTTCTGCAGAGGAAAAAGCCTTGGGTTATATCCTGTGAGAATTATTATTAAATGTGAATTTCAGTAATATGTTAAGAAAAATCTTACAAGCACCTTTTACTTCAAATGTCTCCTCTTTACCAAACCTGTTTTCATGAACTATTTCTTAGTGTACTTTGACAGTACCAATGCTTTAGGGGAAGGCATGATGTTTGCTGTTATATCACCTGATTCTCCTTCATTAGCAGGATCCATCTTAATCCTGAAGTTTCTTTCTGCTTCTCCATATAGAAAATTATTTGCATCAGAAATGCTGAGTAAGAAAACCTCAAGTTGTAGTACAATTTTATTTATGCTGAAGAAATTAATGCTAGCTAATATTCTTGTTTCTTGTTCTATTTTTTTTTCTGGATTTGATTTTTGGTAACTGGCCCAACTGTGTCCCATTGTGAGAGCTTGGCGGAGAGAAGGAGAAAGACTGGAGAAAAAGACTTGTAGGTGGCAGGGACAGCTTGTGTATGTGGCTGCATACGTATGTGAGCTGGCATAAGGCAAGGCTATGTGGATGTTAACTGTTTAACTAATGCAGTATATAAATCCTTAGCTAGCTGAGAATGTGACCTAAGGAGGGCAAAAATATATATATATATATTTATATGTATTTACAGGTGCCCCACCGGTGTTTGATTTCTGTGCAAGAGTGATCAGCGTGAACTTGATTACTTCCCCAGAGATTATGTCCATGCAAGGGTGAATCATATAACTCTTGGTTGACTCATGGCTTGAAAAAAATGGAATTAGCACAATTCAAAATGACAAGAATTTCTGTTCACAAGGAGAAAAATAAAATGTGTATTTACACAGCAGATTTAGGTAGCGAAGGATTTGCTGTCCTTCTGTAATGGTGAAGGGAGTGTTTTTTTTTTTTTTTTTTTAACAAGAAAAAGGCAACCAGAATTGAAAATGAAATCCAATATATTGCCATTCCACCTCTAGCTGCGATCTTGCTTGATCCTGTAAGTTAAATGGAGTAAGTGCATGTGACATTACTAGAGAAAACTAGACAATAGAGAACAGAGTATTTTAATTGCTCACAGGAATTCTTCCTTCTCTGTCAGAAACAAAGCCGCGTCTCTACGTGCTGTCAATGGTAATGTGTTGTTGCCAAATTACCTTTTGGATACCATCTAAAGCAGAAGTTGTGATGGCCAGTGGTTATCAGGAACAGAAATGGCCTCTTTTTAGGACAAGTGCTTTGGTTGCATCCAGTTTTTGGTAAGTGCTTTATGCCTATTCCAGTTTCTCTTGTAGTTCCAAGTGGACTTGTGTTCTTGCTGCTTTGGCTAACTGTGTTAGGTGTTGCTGTTTTCTATTATATTTTGAGTTGCATCTGCGAGACAGCTACTTCAAAGTGGTGGAGGAAACAGTTTCGAAAAGAGACATATTTGATAAATCCCGCTGAAGTCCAGTCGTAGGGAAGGCGCTAAGCTCATTCTAAAGCAACTCTTTTGGAGAGGTATTGCCACCTTTGCAATGCTTGGAGAAAAATGATCTGTTTCTCGTGTAGGTGGGAGCGGAGACCGTGAGCAGGGGGAGAACCCCTGTGTCAAGCTGCAGACAGGGTGCTGGGTGCTCGAGGGCTCTGAGGGCTGCTCTCTTGACCCAGAAGTCAATAGCCCGGGCCCTGCAGGTGATGTGACACCCCGGGTGGTGACCCCTGGGGGACTTGGAGTGCCCTTCGCTTCTTGGGCGGCGAGCCCCGCATCTCTCCTTAACATGGCACCTCTGATTCCAGCCCTGTTGACCGGGGGCTGCCTCCTCATCCCCTTTGGTTTCGAAGAAGTCCTCTCGTCTCCCTGCAGAGGCTCCAGGCACGGCGGGCCGAACGACGGGGATAACGAAGGCGCCGGGGCGCTTCGGTGCTTCCGGCACGGCTTTTGCAAATCCTTCCCTGCTTAATCTCCTCCGACATCTGCGCATCCTCCGGGCATCTCCCCGTGCCCTCCTGCCGCTGCCCCCACCCGCTGTCGCCTGCGCCCCAGCCGGGGGTCGCCCCGTCCTCGCGGCGGCGCCCAGGAGCGGGGCCGGGGGGCGGTGGCGGTGTCGCCGCCGTGTCGCCGGGTGTCGCCGCGGCCCCGCTCCCCTCCGCTGTCCCCCCGCTCCCCCTGTGACGTCACGTCTGTGGCGGAGAGCGCGGGCTGCGCGCAATTTTGGGAAGGGGGGGCGGCGGCGGCGGCGGTGGTGGCTGCGCGCTGCCGCCGCAGCTGCAACATCTGGAAGCGTTCAGCGCGGCTGTCTGCCGGCGGGAGGCGGCGAGCAGGCAGCGGGGAGGGAGGGAGGGGAGGGAGGCAGGCAGGCAGGGGGAGAGGGAGGGAGCGAGGGAGGGAGTAAGGGGCTGGGACTGTGCTCTCTTCCTCTGCAGAAACAGCTCCCTGCCAACACAACGCGCTCAGAATGGCTTTGAAGAGGAGGAGCAGCAGCGTTTGAACATCTCTCTTTTTTTTTTTTTTTTTCTCCCCTCCTCCTTTTCTTACTCTTGTAGTTGGTGGATTTTAAAAAGACATTTAACCCTCAGAGGCTTGTCCTGGATGCTTTTGGGTTTTCTTTTCTTTCTTTCCCCCCCCGCCCCCCCTCTCTCCCGTTTCCCCCCTTCCTGTTCTTTTTTTATGGTTTAACAGCCAGAGGTGCTGTGCTAAATTCTTGGAAGGGGCCCGGATGTACTGAGGATGCATTGCAATTTCACTAAAGGAGGCAGTAGTGGAAAGGATCAGTTTTTGGTGTTTGATGCAATAATGGGAATCAGGTAATAATAAAAGGGGAAATTCTGCAGCTCCATTCTTCCTTGAATCTTACCAAGCCGATTTTCGGAGGGATTAATCTGGACTCGTTTTTAAATGGTCAATGAAAACAAGAGGATGTACATTCCCGAAGAAAACCATCAAGGTAAGCTCGAGATCCACCTCGGAGGCTCTAGCCGCCCATCTCTCCCCTACCCTTTGTCCGTGATCTTTTTCGCTTCGGCCCCGCTGCCCCCGCCGGCGGCAGGCGCGGGGCGGGCAGAGGACAGCCCTCGCCCCCCGTCCCCCTGCGGAGCACGCAGCTACCCGGGGCCGGCCGCCTTGCGGGGGGACCCCCGCGGCCCCTCGGGGGGCGGCCGTGTCACCGGGCTGAAGAAAAGTTGCTTTGAGGCGCCGCCGTCGTCTCCGGGAGGAGAGGGGCGAGCAGGGGCGGCCGTGCGCCGGGGCCGGAGGCGAAGTGCAGCTGCGGAGCCGCTCGCTCCGCCGTGCTGGAGGAAGGCGAACTCGGGGTGCAGCCGCCTTTAGGGCCGGTGCCCGCTGCCGCCGTCGGGGTCCGGCTTCCCGAGGAGCCCTTCACTGCTCTTACGCCGCGTCTAATCCCTCGCACGAAAGGAGAGGGGAAGGGGGAATTATCACGTAGCGGCAAGATGGGGATCGGAGTTGGGCTCCGCTTGGGGCAGCGGCTGCTCGCCCGGCTCCGCTCAGCACCGCCCGCATCATGGACCCCGACCCGCGCCGCTGCTCCTCGGCACCAGCGAACGTCGCCGGCTATTCCCCGTAGTACAACTTTGTTTGTCCAAACTCCAGGAGCCTCCCCGCCACCCTCCTCCGCCCAACCTCGACCTGCTGTTCCTGAAGTTATTTTTATCCCGCTAGCTACCTGCGTGCCCTCGCCCCCTCCCCTCCCCGCCAGCCCTGCCCGCACACCCACGGCGGTGTTGCGGAGCCGCCAGAGCCATTTCCTCCCCTCCCTCCGGAGGGAATGAGGTGCCGGGCCCCCACCCCATCCCATCGAGCCCCCCTCATTCCATAGGGACCCCCCCCCGGGGCCAGCTGCCCCCTCGCCGCCCCCAGCCCTCTCCTCCCGGGCAGCCTCTCACCGCTGCCGGGGCCACCTCGCCTGCCCGCAAACAGCGTTCAGCGAGAACGTGTGCCCCCCCAATTAAATACAGATTAAAACGAAAAACCCCAAGCCCGGCACTCCCACCCTAGCCACTCTGTGGAAAGAAGGTGGGAGGGGAAAGGAGGAAGCGGCCCCCGATGCAGAGTGCTCCTGCCAAGCGGGAGCAAGCCCGCAGCACATGCATTCGGCAGCCGCCACTGGACTGCTCTTCCTGGACCGGAGCTGATGAAGTGGACGAAGAGCTCAGCCTCCATAGCAATATGCCAACGCTATGGCAACCCAAATTCTGCTCCCTCCTTATCAGCTGCAGTGATTATATAATTGGAGGAACAGTTTTGCATCTGTCTCTTGATGCGGATTGTCATTTCTGCCAGGTGAAAGGGCAACTTCCAAAGCAAACAAAATCAAGCAGGTGGAAGAAAGTTCTGTTTCCTGGTGGTGCTCAGGCTGCCATGTATTTACAATCTATTTTTGTTTTGTGCAAACAGCGCTTGAAAGGTTAAATTGATCAGTAGTCAGGAAAACCTGGTGGCAAGGAGATCAGAGCAAGCCAATCAGGATGTGGAACGGAGTAATTAAAGCAACCACAGATTTCCACTTGCAAGGTGGAGATCAAAAAGATGAGCAGAAGGCAAGCCTAGGTCTGTGGTGCTGGTCTGCTCCTCGTATATGAGGGGGAGGAGTGATTTAAGATAAGTGTCTCACTCGTGCATCCTTCTCAGTTGCTGGCAGCAGGATGAATGTTCCAGGTACTACTGATGCAAGACAATTTTGTATCTGTTCTTGAACTGTGAGCGACATGGCTAGGCCTCTGCCAGCCATTGCTTTCTGCACATGTCTGTTTGTAGCTAACTGCTTATCAGGCTACCTGGGCAGTCTGATGCTCAGGAGTCTGTACTGCGGGGGGGGGGGCAAGACAGCAGTGGCTTCCCTAAAATAAATAAGATGTACTACAGACCATTATCAGACCATTATTTAGAAGGTGAGGGCTGCAGGGAGGAGGCTTGAAAATGCTTTGTTGACTCCTCAACTGCTAATATGAGTAGGCTTGTGTTATACTTGTTTTGTACTTTTTTGGGTGCTACTTAGCACACTAGAAATCTATTACACAAAAGTAAGATTTTTTTTTTTTTGGATGCTAAAATATGAGCCTGCTGTGTTTTCAGTACAGTATCATGTTACACAAAGAAAAGGGAGCTTGGAAGTATTATTTGTTGATGCTGAGATACTTTTCAACGTTTATTTTTGCTGCACAATGGAATATATTTTGATAACAATTAATTATTCATTATTACCACAGAGTATGTGTTTATCTAGAAAATGTTAAAAACAAAACCAAAAAAAATCCCACCCACCAATCCCAGAAAAAGCTTTCAAAACTAACTACATCACATTTAATGCACATATGGGACTTGGTGTAATCCTAGATGGGCGTCTTTAATGCACTCCCTCATAATATTTTGAAAAACCTGCTCCCGCAATTTAAAATGGAAAATCGGTCTGCAAAATCACGTTTCCCAGCCCTCCCGAGGGAGGGAACAGCATGAGTCAACCTGGCCTTCGGCGTGGCGAGTTTGAACCTCAGACGTCCGGCTCATCTCCAGCACCTAGCTAAAGCCCTCTGCTCGTTCTTCCAACCTTTCCTGGTGGGAGGCCGGCCCTGCCTTCGATCCGCGGGGTTTAGGGGCGCGGGGTCCCCGGGCGCTGCCTCCCCCAGGAGGTGGCGGTGCGGGGCCGCGGAGCCGGCCATGAGCCCCGCGGCGGCTGCCCGGAGGCGCGGCCGGCTCCGGGGTGCCGGCTCCCGGCGGCCGGGCGCAGCGCAGGCTGGAGCGGGCGGCGTTTTTTTGGCACGGGGCCCCGGAGCGGTGGTGGTGGTGGGGGGATCGGCCGTTCCCTCCAGCCAGCCTGCTCCGAGACGAAAGCAGCGCGACCGAGCTACCCCTTCCTTCAGTTTCAGCGAATGCCTTTGGGCTTTGTCCTTATTGCGTATTTTGAACAGATTGCTACCTGCTGCTTGTGAAAAGAACCCCCTCGGGTGTTTGTCGACCATAATTAGGTCTTCTTGCAACCTCCTTTCCTAACCCGCACGTATTTTGTTCTTGAAGTCTTCCTCTGCAAGACGCTCTCTTTGCAGTCCTCGTATCTTCCTAATTTTACAGATATGGGGCTAATTAGCATTCCCTTTATTTGTCAGAAGCCTGTTGATAGTGAGAGGGTCAAGTCACAAGCGTACTTCCTAATACGTTTTCTGACCTGAAGTGAGGGTCAAAACCATAAATATTCCCCTTAACTTTGCAGGTATAAATACACAGATGATTATGTACACTTCACTGCTGACTTCAGTTTAAGGGAAGAAATCTGTCTCATGCTGTGCTAGAAGACAAAACCCTTGTAGATACAATTTATTGGATGTTTGCTGTAATTTTATACTTTATTTTCAGAATGCCAGTTCTATTTCCTGTATTTTTCTGGGGCAATTCTTGGACATGTAGGAGAAACTGTGCTCTTTCCATGGTGACAAAGTCATCAGGTTGGCAAGCTGAATTTTCAGTTCTGAGTATTTGTGTTGTCTTCTCATTTTGCTGTAAAGGTTTATCACAGTAGGCAGTAGTTGTGGGGCATAAAGTATACTGGGAATTGATTTGAAGCAAGAAATTGGAAAACAAGGATTTGTGGTGAGAAAAAAACCCAGAACCACTCATTGGAAACTAAAATTCCAGCCCCCCTGATTTAACAATAAATGTTGGCATTTATAAAATATGATCTTCTACCTCAAAGTACTTGGAACATTCAGTGTATTAAGTGTTTAATTCAATATGATATGAAATAAAATATATAAAAATATTAAATGTAATAGATAATGTTAAATAATGGTACTTAAGTGTTCTGTATAATACAGTCCACTGCATTTACTTTGAAAGTTACCGGTAGAGACTTCAGAAAAGTATTTAAGTGCTTTCAACCATTTCCTATCCTTTAAAGTACAAGTACTTGTTAGAAACATGGTATTTGAAGTATATACTTTTGAAAGATTTTCTTTTAAATGGTCATAGGTCATGGGGGCTGATTTGGGTCAAAAGCAATGCTTTTGACTGGTTCTTCCTGAAGTTTGTGAGTTTCTCCCATCACAAGCACCTGCTTGTAAAGATCTCACTGGAGCTCTCTGTATCCTGTTCACCATTGTGAACACCCTCTTGGTTGCATATCTGCTCTGCAATCTAATATGTTTTGGGGGTTACCTCTTTATAATTCTTGTCAGCAGATGTGACGCACTCTTGCTGTGTGGAATTAATTTATTCTACCAAGATACCTACTTTGAATTATTTGATATCTATTGATAT
Source organism: Anser brachyrhynchus (assembly GCF_964034855.1). Taxonomy (NCBI): domain Eukaryota; kingdom Metazoa; phylum Chordata; class Aves; order Anseriformes; family Anatidae; genus Anser; species Anser brachyrhynchus. Next base: position 65,867,552 of record NC_137694.1, read on the forward strand.
CTATTTTTTTTTTGCTTGTCTATGTTTATTCTTTTTTTCTTTTGCCTGTCTGTGTTTAGGTTTTCTCTTATTTTCTTTCAATTTTATTGAACATGAGTCTGCATACATACTTAAAATAGTATTCATCTGAATGGTAATTGCTCTTACATTTACTTCTTGTGGGCGTGTATGTGTGCAACTTGTCATCATTTGTACAGGCCAGTTGAGAATATCAATTTGCCATTTGATTTGTTACAAACTGTGTCGCTTAACCCCTTTTGGGAATTAACTCAAAGGACACACTCCCTGAAGTTCAGGAATAGCAAACTCAAGACCTCCTCTGTGCAAGTGATTCCTCTGAATTTACTGACTATCAACCAACATTAACAGATGTGACTATGTGCAGTAAAAGTCTCTCTTAAATTATTGAAAACAACAAATCAGATCAACACTGGAAAAAAGCTTTTACCGATGGCAGATATATGCTTTACAAAACATAATGTCATCAAATCATTCAAATGCCTATCTTTTTAAAGCCCGTAGACCAACTCAGTATATTTTCATTTCTCTGAAACACTGTATTTTTTATTTATATATTGGAAATAAGATGAATTTGAGAGAGAGTTTAATTAAAATGTTTATTATTGTTTCAGTTAACTGTAAGAAAACTTCTTAACTGTAAGAAAGGACAATTTTGAGCATGCAGACATGTTGATTACCCCAAATTGTTTTCCTTTCAACAAAGTTTATCTACTACCTAACATAAAATTGTTTTTTTTCCTGTTGTGACTTTTGCAAATGGAAGTTGAAAAAATAGAGTACTTATCATTTTTAGATCATTTTGAAAGTATTTGAGTAAATGAAACATTGCATGCTTATTCTACGTGAGGATTTCTTCCCCTTCCTTCTGTATGTTGGCTTTTGTTTTTTGCTTGTTTTTTTATGGAAGAGGAAGAGACAGTCAGCCTTCTGTGCAGAGGACATGTGTGATGAGCATACGGTGCTTGTGCCTGAGAACAGGTGTTTTGCAGCTGTCAGCAAGAGTTTTAGGTGGTAAAGTGGTCCTGCTGGGAGCTCTGAAATACTATGTCTTATGGTTGTAAGAGTACCAATTGTGACCTATCTTGTAAGGCTTTAATGGAATAAATGATGGTGAGGTCAATGGTATATATGAATCTTTGTCCAGAAGAATCCTTGAAATGTCATGCCCTTCTATGGGAACTGACAGAAACCAGTGATAGCAATGTAAACCTTGTTAAGAACTTGAGGGGGATCATGGTAGCTCTCTTTCACCTAGAAGAGTGCAGTTGTCTCTGTGCTATGTATAGAGATTTCCAGAACAGAAGACCTAGCCGAGTTTCTCCCAGATAGCTAAATACACAATTAATAGATTGTACTGTTTGGATTGTTGAATTTGATGCTCTGGTGGTAGTGGTGGTGGGGAAAACATGAAGAAAAAATATGTAAGGTAAAAGGTAGCAGAAGACTTGGTAGAATCAAATTTTTGTCTTGTTTTTGTCATATCAGCACTTGTCCAGATATAAAGATGAATTATTGTGATCTACAATTAAGAGATTATTAGCATGGTTCTTCCTCAAGAGAAGCTTAGATTTAGGGGAAGCTGCTGGTAATGGATTTGAAACCAATCTGCTCTGTAAAACTCCTTTCCAGTTGCCTTTCCCATAAAGGATAGTTTTGAGACACTTCCCTAACTGTTATATATTTCACTGCAAAAAATTGCATTTCTAAAGATTGGGGAATGAAGTAAAATCATAATGTAGGATGAAAGGGATCTCCAGAGGCCAGCTAGTTCAATCCCCTGCTCAAAACAGGTGTAATTATATGAGGTTGCTCCGGGCCACATCCAGCCAAGTCTTGGACATCTCAGAGCTTCTACAAATGCTCTGGGCAGCACATTCCAGTATTTAGCTGCACTTATGGTTTAAAAAATAAATAAAGTAAAGATTAAGTCTGTATATTTAAACTTTATATTTTAAGATTGAGAGCTAACTTACTTATATAAGCCAATAGTTAAACTGTAACCATGTTTTTGTGTTGAAATGGGGGACTTGAGGGGCTCTTGCTTCAATGTCTCACACCAAATTCAGAGTAGATTGTGGGCTGTTTTTTGTTGCTGTTTTTGGGGCAGAAGTCTTACGTTATTAGAGTTTACAGATCACGTGAGACAAGCCTGGAGTTTTGATCACTGAATTTGTAAGTGGGTTGTTTTCCTGCACTGGCATGAATGCGGAACTGTGGATAGACTGTGACCAGCACACACATACTGATGAGGCAGTAGAAATCTATAAATAGTTCACTTTAATGTTCCAATACTTGTTAATGCATCCAGTCAATAGATGAATCCTGCTATAACTTACAAACATGCAGCTGAATCTAACTACGTACTCTTGGGGTATATATATGTACACCAACACATAAAATCACTGTGGAAGTGATGACTGTAGGGCTTGGATTTAAAGAAAAAAAGGCAGTCCTAACTTCTATTTAGGCTCCTTTTTTTTCCTGCTGACTAAAGGAAATTGAGATAACTGTTCATGGATGTTCTAGGAGATGTTAGAAGCTTACACAGGATTCAAAGATTATGTATTTGTCAAATATTGGTAGATGACTTCAGCAATTTTCCCTCTGTGTGTGTTTAGTCCCAGATATTACATTCTAAATCTCAGTGGCTGACTGAACATGGTGAGGGGGAATAAAAGTTTTTCATCCTCGCACCTGTAAGGAAAAACAGAAATCCATAGGATTCATCAGTCTTCTGAACTGCGCGCTGACATGCTTAGCCAGCATAGCTATGAGAGTGGGAAATTCTGCCACTTTGGTGGAAGACGAGATTAAAATAAAGTCATTCTTAAGGGTGACTGGAGACTTAACGACTTTCAAACCAGACCCAGAAATGAGACTAAAAACCTGTCTAACCCTATGGGAATTTTCTTTGCATCTTGTACATAAATCTTAGAGTTAATTGTTTTAAGGAAATTATTATCTGAGTTCCATCCAACCTTAAAGGATGCTTTATCATATGTTTAAAATATCTTCTCTAGATGTCATTGTTATTTATCTTAAAATTTTCAGGTTTTCAGCCCATGATGTGGATGGTTGCCTTTGGGTATTTTGGAAAAAAACAATTAAATATGACTGAACATGACATTATAATTACAAAGTAAATATGCTCTAATTGAGTAATTAACTCAACATTTTTTCCTACAGGCATTGTAGGAATGGATTCATGTTAGTGATCAGATTTCAGATCCTTTATTCCAAATAAGGGAAAAAAGACTTGTATTGTTCAATATATCTGCATGGATGTAACACTTCTTAGGATTCCTCCACTTTTTAAATTTAATACGTATTTTTGATACATCAGATGTTTCTCTAACACTTTTTTCAGATGAACTAAGATTTTAAATATACAAAAAGACTACCTGTGCCTCTTTTCTTGCAAGTCAGTCCAACTCTGTTAGGTACCAGCTATATTCCGTTTCATGCATTATTGACAACAATAGTTATTCTGAAATTGAAACTTGTCTTAAATAATATAGGTGTTAGCAGTAGATTTCATGAATTTTAGATGCAGAAACACTACAATGGACTGTGTGAGAGGCAGTGGAATCTGGGTGAATTCAGGAATGGAGAATGATGTTTGTTGAAGATGTTGGGGTGGGGGGAAAAAAGGTTGCACTTAAATATACTGCATAGTATGTTGAACTTTGATACAGATCGTCAAATAACAGTCTTAACTTTTAGCTTCCTGACATGCAATCTCAAACTTTACTGTGATTTCTATGTTGTAGTTTTCATATAGTTTACAAAAGACCACAGTTTCTGTGCAGGCACTGCATGTAAATATTAGAAGTTTGGATTTAGTTAATTCTTAAACGATCTGATTTCCTTGGGATGAATTTAACACGTTGACAGCAAAGTTAGCAAATTAAGCTAGATAAACCCAACTGCTATTAAGGAAGCAGAGGAAATCCATAACATTCATTATTTTCCTGATTGGTGAACAAACAGACTTGTGTGTAGAGAAGAAAACTTCACCTGTGTGTTGCTATTCCTATTTGATATTTAAATTGCCTATTACTGCTGATCTTTGAATTGTGTAGGTGAACAGAGTGTTTTCAGTTGTAATTTACATTTGAGTTGGTGTCTTCAGAGAAGTAAAATACATTTGTTCATTGAAAATTAAAATTAATCGGTTTTAATTGTGATTTGAGTGGAACTGTTGTATGACTATTTGGGAGCAACAGGTACAAGTAAATTATGTGACACTTATATCACTTTCACATTGATTAAAAATTTAAGTGAAAAACCTGAGATTCATGCTCATAACATGATTTTGCTGCAGGTGGAGTTGAAACTGAGTTCATGAATTGGTGAGTGGCTTGAGTGATATAACTCTAAGGTCTTTTGTCTGTCAGATAGGATCTCACTGGCTTTGACTCAATTGCACAAATCCTGTGATTGTGCAGCGTTAGTGTTAGTAGGTGTTTGGGATGTCCTAGTACCGCACAGGGCAGCACGCTGTCTTCTGAGCTCTCGTACACATTTCTCTGTGGTCTTCTTTGAAGAGAATTGATGGTTATCTGTTAAATGGAATAGAGCTTAAATTGCATATGGGAGAATGCCAAGTTCGTGGAAAGTTCAGGAGGAACTATGTTGAATCTTAACCCTCAGTCTGGTTTTTGGATTTGTATTGAGACCAAAAGAGTAAGTTTGATTTTAATTTTGTATTTGAAAGCAAATGAAATGACATCATTGTGACAGGAATAAAGAGAGTATTTCTAGTTGATGTGGCCATTATAGCAAAAGTCAGAAATAAAAGTGGAGAGTGAAAGAATAAGATGAACAAGACTTGAAGGCTTTTATCTGCTTTAAGGCAAAGGGTGTCAAGGAAGAAAATAAGAGATGGAAACTTGTGTCCTAACTCATATGCAGTGATAAAAGCTGTTATGCATACCAGGAAGTCAGTCAGAAAATAATTAGAGGTACTTGCTACTGGCAGTTCCAAAAAAAC